>NC_138575.1:105826482-108761181 GCF_964289735.1 Phaethon aethereus | reverse complement strand
CTTTTTGGATTTTACAAGCTTATTTTGGACGCTGAACTTTCAAAATAGGCCTTTAAACTATATTCAGTGAGAGAGAAAGTCAACCGAGCTTTAGCTCGTGAAACTTCATTAACCAGTTCTAAATCGTGTCAGCTGAAGGGTAAAGAGAACAGTTAGACAGCAATATTGTAGGTCTGCACAGCACTGCAGGCTGCTCTCTGTGTCCTCCTCCTAGCTTTTCTGCCTGCTGGATAGGAAAGCAGTAGTGAAATACTTCACTGTTTATAATGATGAAGTGCTTGCCCATGTCTCAGCAGGTTGCCAGAAAAAAAGCAGCAGCAAGGCCAGTTTGATAGGAGAGCTCATCCAAGCATTCTCAGCCAGAAATTCGGAAGTTATGATGTATGTGACATTTCTGAGGTGGTGTTGACAGATGAGTTGTAAAGGAAGAAGTACGACTGGTCGTTAAGGTGCTAGGTGGGTCTAACGCAGATGGAGCAGGAATAGAAAACGGAGCTTCTTTTGTAAATAAATCACCATGTTTTGTTTAGACACCATATATTCTGTCACAGTTACTCCTTGCTAGGCAACCATAGTAGAAGGACCTGCAGATTTTAATGTCATACTATGAATCAAAGAGTAATACCCAGATCTCAATTGTATATGAAATCATGATTTCTCTTGATAGAAAGCATTGCACTGGCTTCCTTTTTTGAGCATCAACTGTTTTAGGTTAGCAAGACTTATTACAGATACAGAATAAGTAGTTGTTTATGTGTGGTTTTCATAGATTTTGACAAGGAGAGCAGAGAGGCAGGATTAATTGACTCCCTGATCTGTGTGTCGCAGTTTGTTGTGGACCGGGTTGAGAACTAATGTAAAGTGAATGAACTTGATGTAAGGAAGAATTGTAAAAATCAACACCAATGCTTAGTTTATGCATGAACATAAGTCTATGTTGAAACAGACTTCTTGTAAGTCAGCCAGTATGGAAACTCTTTTCCTTGCACAGAAGGTATGTAAAATACTGCCCCTGAAGAAGGCGTTTGTTTGTGACTAATAGTTTTGACACTACATCAAACTCGCTGTAATATTTCTTCACAGGTAACACATTCCATCCTTTGCCCGTCAAACCAAAGGGAAGGAAAGAACATTTCTTCTGTTTGGATGATAATCCTATTTACGGAAGCAGATTAGTGCTGTGGAAAACCTTTTGAGTTGAAAAAGTGACTAACTTAGGATCGTAATACCTGAAGTCCACAACTACTTATTACTGGACAAAAGCAGGTCTTTGTTTTGGTCCACTGGGAAGTACTTTTCCATTTAAATAACTGCCTGCAATTTCTATGTATAGAGCTTCTGTGGAATAATATGAGGTTTCCTTAAATAGTAATGTGAATTTTATATGCGTTAGCTGGCCAAAATGCTTATTGAAGTTCAAAAGAGAAGAATGTAGTGTTAAGGAAGCAATCATTATACATGTTAAGCCACTTCTAAAGATAACAACAAAGAGATTTTTTCTAAGGCAGAGAAGGACAGCACAATTGCCACATGTATCATGTCTCTTTTCTGGACAAAGAGTTTTACTTTTAAGCAATATTAATGTTCAGATTATTGTTATTAATATAATTAAATAGATCTTTATTACTGAAATAATAGTATCATTTTTTATTATTATTCATTGAAGTATAAGAAGGAGCATGTCAAACAAATAAGTAATTTTAAATTTTCAGACCTATGCAAGTATAGGGTGGATGTGGCTTCTGCTGAGATACTTTCGGAACATAGCATCATGAGAGAGGTCTTAGATGGCCAATTTTATTTGGCCACTGTCTCTATTTTGCTACCAAAAGTACCAACATACCAATTGGTCTTTTGTTAAGTAAATTACAGAGGCCAGGCATCATGAGCTAATCATTACGGAATTGCAAAAACAAGTGATCTTGTAAAAAAATTGCACATGTTTTTACAGTAAATGACCACGTGATAGGTTAGACTGTTGAGTTTATTCCCTGGGGTGCAATCACTTAGTTGCCAAGGAATTTTTTGAGTGAATTTAACAAACTTTTATTGGACAACATGCAGTTCTGAATCTACTTGCATGCTTATTTTATATACTGTTTTTGGGAGACTAACACTGCTTGAAAATATATTAGAAGGTATGTATACATTTATATTTATGTCTTTATCAAGAGTTAAGACACGAGTTTGTCTCCCACTGCCTGTATGCATTTGTAATTATGTCAGAACTTAATTCTGATTTTAAGTCTACGTGTTTATCTGAGGCCTCTCCAGAAATGCGAACCTGACACAGGATATGGAATATTTAATCTCACAATAGTCATTAGGGGTTATGACATTTAAGCAGTAAGCTTTCTGGGATAGAAAACTGGGACAGATAGAAGGAAGAAGCTGTTCTGTGGCTATGTCTACACCATATCCTATGTTTGTTAGTATAAAATCTCAGTTTCTTCTTCAGGCATTAAAATTCACTTGAAAAATGTAAAGAATAGAAATGGAGCGGTGCTTTAAATTGATGTGTTTTATGAAATACATCTCTTATCTAAGCAAAGGAGATATTACAGATCAGTTAGAGTCAAAGGTGATTTAAAAAAAATCAGTAAGAAACTCTTAAATGCCAATATAGTATATGTGGGATCATTTTCTAGATGACAGAAATTTCCAGGTCCTTAAAATTGCTTCAATATCTATTATTATCCTAAATCTAATAATAATAATAATAATATTTTCTGTGGTTAAAGTTGGTTTTAAGTGTACATATGCATATACATGTAAACTTGTACATATGCGTACGCATATAGATATATATATATAGTATTTATAAATCTAGTTGTTTGCCAGGTGTGGTATTTACTGTTCTGCTGGTTTCCAAGTAAAACTATTGCAGGAAGCACTACATTGCCAAAGTTGCAACTTCAGTTTGCCAAGGCAACCTTTCGTAGATGGATTCTCTCGGGGTTTTACAGACCCTGGGAAGCGCAGGAGGGGAGAGAGGTGATGGCTGTTCCCATACAGCCAGCCTTCTGTCTCCTCCTGTCCCTATTTCTGTGGCTCATACGTACTGTTCCTGTTGAGTTTCTCACTTTTTCAGCTGTCAGAAGCTTGCTGAATTCTGTCATTTCTGCAGGGTTTCCCCGTGCACATGAAGCACACTTGGTTTTTGACCCTGAGCTTATGTTAATGCCAGTCAGAATGGCATGGCTGAGTGTGAGTTGCTGACTTGGAATAAGATATGAGCCACTTGAGGAGGAGGAGAATTCAGGGGATGACTGCTTTAGAGGAGAGCAACTGCCATATACTTTCATTAGACATTATACAGCCATATGGAACTATATGCAGAGAAAGATACAGCTTTCAAATGAAATTGGCTTGAGCCTTCTGTCAGTATTTAAAATGCAAGCTTTTCTTTCTCCTTTCCATTTCTTTTGAATCTTTAATTTTCTGCTGACAGCCTGTTGACTTCAAACTGTGGTCCACCACGATAGTATCTTAATGATTTTTCATGTACTGTTGATACCAACAGAGAAGTCCCAAGGCATCTACTTGTGTCCAAAGACTTGCTCTTAATTAGAATTCAGAGCTTTTCTTGGATGATGATGTTTTGTTTTCAGACAGTTGCAGCTTCCTTCTTGGGGCTTTGTTGGCTCTGAGTTGTGTCAGTCTTTTGAAAGCCTCTATTTAGTCAGAAGGACTGAATGAGGTAAAAGAGTTTTCTCAGGAGTCTGTTGGAATAATTTAATCTCAATGTTGTGGACAAGCGCACTAGGAAAACAGGCCTGAGTTGCAGTGCTTGAGATCAAAAATATCACATTCACTTGAGGTTCCTTCCAACCTGTGAATCGGAGAGAGAGCAATACCAGCATCCCTGCATGATACACAGTCAGTTCAGGTCTTCCTATTTAGTGGACTTCAAATCAGGTTTTCTTAGCTGCAAATGTTCATGATTGAAGAAAATCATTCAGTTCCTGAAAGAGAAGAGGGAGGTCTTGGGCAAGATTCCTCTTTAATATTTATAGCTGAACCAAGTCTCCCTACATTAAGATTCAAGCACCATGTTCTGTTTTGATTTTGATGCTAATTTTCATAACCTTTTGATAGTGGTCCTAAAATAGCATTTCACTTTTTCGTAGTAGAATCTCAAACAGAGCAAACCAGCTACCTGATATTTGTTTGGTTTCCCTCTTGCAAGCAGAAAAACAAGAAATACATAAGTTTATGTTCTGACGTCAGAACTACTGAAATTTCCATTTAAAAAAAATAATCTTAAAATACTCACTGGATAAATTATTATTGCAGGCAGAAAACTGTCTGATTTCTGTTACTATGCTGTGGTTTGGTTTTTTTTTTTCAGTGTTATGGAATATATCATACTTTACTCAGCAAAAAACAAAATAAATTGGAAAATAAATTTTAAAAAATACTAAAACCAATCAAACCCCAGCATGAAGGCCTTTTTCCTTAACTACATGTGCATCTGTTAAGGGTTTAGTATTAGCTCCAACAAGCTACCGCTGGGACCAATAGTGTGAGACCTTTGTCCTGCTGTATTGAGGGTTTATTAAGAGCTTTGCCCGTTTTATTTGGCTTTTTGATGTTTATATGTAGCTTGATTCAGGATTCCACCTTTCTCCAGTGCTCATTAGTTGTAGTGGCCTTTCTAAATCAGGTCTTTTGGGAATGGCAGTGATTGTGACAGATGGTAGAGGAACAGAATTGCTCTGGGACACTGCTTCTTGCTCTTGTCTCTCTCTCTCTCTCTTGCCTTCTTTCCTCTTATTTCAGTGCTGATGTTGGATTCCCATGCATTTGCCCCTGGAGAGACACAAATTGCAGTAGTTAGTTTTGCAGCACTTCACGGAGTACTTGTAAGAATAAACTCTCATGCTTCTCTTTGTCAAATAGAAATCAATTATGTTTTTATTTTTTACAATTGGATTTCTCTCTTTCCTTTTTGTAAAAAGTAATGCATTGAGAGTATTGGAGCCTAAAGACACATCTTTGTAGAAAAGCACATTACAGTTGAGTCAAAGCATTCTTCAACTGCTTTTCTGGAGTTATTTGTAATTAGATACGTTCTGATGGAGAAAAGTGGTATTTTAATTCTGGCCTCTAAAGAGCCAAGATTACTTGCAGCAATATTCTCCCAGTTTGTATGATCAATATATCCTCCATATTTGTCCAGTACAAATGGGAAAGGCATGTCACTGTCATTTAAGCTGCAGAAAAATAGTGTTTTGCCTTGAAGAAACAAAGCAAAACTCATAGAAATTTTCAGCTGGGGAAAAAGGAAGAAAATGAGCGGAAAAAAATTACAAGATGGTGGGAATCAAGGAAGAAACAGAAGAGACATTAAGCTTTATTATTTATGTTCTTTTTCTGTCTCCTGATTGGTAAGGTAAAGTTTCAGCTTTTCAGTCAGTCATGACATGTGAGATTTTCTCAAGACATTGTAAAGAGCACAAAATCCAAGACTTAGCATGAGGATGGCACACCCTAATATTTTTGTAAATTCAAATACATATTAGAAAAACCACTTGGACATACCAGGAATTGTAATGTAGAAACACTTACCAGACAATGTCACAAATGTGTGTGCGATTTATAATTTTAAACCTAACACACATTTCTTTCTCTCTAGCCTGCCTAGTACTAAAGGCCAGATTTTCTTTTCTTTATTTAAAATAAAAATGTAATACAGAGAATACTGTATTGTCTCCAGTCTTGCTGAGGTGACAGGCATCTTCCTCCTCTGTGTCTTTGCAAAGATTAATTGCCTCTTCAAACCCATGTGCATTTTGCCTTCAAAGCATTCTGCCTTTGATCCCTCTCCTCCTTAGCTGCCCATCAGCACCGGACTCATACAAGATGAAGCCTAAACTGGATTTGCTTGTATATTTGTGAAATTCACTGTCTGAAAGGGTACAGCTTGCACGTTCTCCATTGCTCACAGAGTGTTATTGGATTAACTCTAATCGTAAGCTGAAGCGTGTCCTGGAGGGGACCTTGGAAAAACGGGAATGGTTCTGTAGTTTCAGGGACAGCGCTACACCTGTCTTGGTGTTCTCTTTTCTTAGTTGGGAAATAAAGCCTACTTTTGTAGTCTTTCATTTTTAGGAGGCGTTCTCTTAAATCGAAACTATTTTAATTCATATACAGTACTACAGTGGATAATCACAAATTCATTATAGTGGATATTGCATGTAAATAAAGTATGTGAAAGAAGTAAATGAATTACAAATACTTAATTGTAGGTACCTACTGGAAAATACAGTGTTCTCTGTTTGTTGTCTTTTTGTTGTATAACCTTGGGATTTAATCTTAAAGTGTATTTAACATAAGATTGTGACATATATTTTTGTATACTTAACTGTGGAGAAAATCCTATCTTCTGCAGCAGATATAATCCTTTTTTCAAACTAAATAAAAAGAAACATCCATTATAATTCTTAGGGTCTTAAAGTGTTGCTTCAGGTACTAAAAAGATTGGAAAATGAAATTTTACTGTAGTATAACTGAACTCAAATCTGCCTCCTTTTTGTTGATTTGGTAGATTTTCTGATTTGTTTTGTGTTGCAAGATGTTTCAAAAGTTATTCGAGTGGAAGCAGGCATGTGCTCTGTACGCCACAGCATACGATTTTAATTTCATGGGGGGCAATGGTTTTTTTTGTTCTTTGCCAGGCCTTTTATGAACATGCTGCTAGATCCCCTGTCTAATAGCACCTGCTGTGCTAGTGATGGGGATATGTGTAATGGTATTTCTACCTTGGGAGATTATGGGTATGGTGAGGGCAGGGGACCAACAGGGAGGCCAACGAATGTGTATACTTTCCAAATTGCTAGCTACGCCCCTGGCTAGATTGCACCGTTAAAAGTAGCATGCTGTTAACACAGGAATATAGAAAGGGAGGATTAAAAAATAACATATCTCTGCATGTTAATGACTGTGTATTCTCTGTGTTTCCTAGCAAAAGCAGAAGAAGAAGAACCTCTCTAAGGCAGAGCTATAGAGCCCAGTCTTTCAGACTGGCAACCATTCCTTGAACTTGGAAAGCAATGTTATCTGTTCTATCCTCTGTCACCTTAGGTTTCAGGCAATACGATCGTAGCTTTATGAATTTCACCTTATAGGGGACTAGTTATTAGGGCAGATGCAACCAGAGAGTTGACAACCTCCTACACACATTGACTGGACTGACATTTGCTTAGCGGTAACAAGCTGCCATAGTATGGTGCCATGGGGGCCCTTGGGCTTGATTTAAGAGTGCTGACACCAACTGCTTGTTATTTCATATTTTAGAGCTGTCAGGGAGGCAACTGATGTCAGCATAAAATTATTTGATAGCTCTAAATCATGAGTAAAGTATGAATCTATTGACAGCAATAAGCTAGAAATCAAATTGTTGAACCCCTCAATAGGGAGAAAATTGACAACTGAATGGTGTGCGTTCCCACACGTACCATGGATAGAATATGTAACTGTAGCTCATCCTGCGCCTTCACTCTGAAATCCATGTGTATGATATCTTTTAATACCCTAGTATAAGTGAACCTGCTATTGACCAGCAGGTTTTCTAGGAAAATACTACATTGCATTGTATTCCCACTGAACTTTTCTTTCACAAATTTGGTAATGGTAACTTTCTCATATTGTATATATAATCACAATTACATCTATCTTCGCTAATGGCCTTCTTGAAAATTTTGTGCTGAGAGGAGGCTTTTGAAGTAGGAAGAAAATAGTGGGCTCTTAGGCTCACTGTGAATATTTATGAAGCGTACTGCATTCTGATCCCAAAAGCTGTATCAGTTGCTTTACCTATGTAAATTACCATATATGAAGTATGAAAAAAGATTTTTTTTTTTTTTTTTTTTTTTTTTTTTTTTTAACCTCTGCAGTGTTTCTTTTTTTCTTTTCTATCCCCCTGCACTAAGCCCATCACATGGATTTTGGGAGCTTCTGATTCTCTAATTCTGTCCCAGTATATACCAATTGAAAGCATTTAGTTGTGATTAAAGCAGATTGATGGAGATAATCCCTCTGAGTGAGCAGCTTCAAAAAGCTCAAACACAGCTCTTTGGGGACATGAACTAACTCAACACAAGCTAATTCCTGCGGCATCTCCCATGTGATGCGTTAGGCACACCACTTACTTGTTTTGTTTACCAGATCCCATTAGAATTTTTTTGTTTAAGAAGTGAATTTTTAAGTAAGTTTTAGCAGTCATACAGCATGGAATCATACAGTTTAGAATTCTTTAAACAGTGCAATAAAATGAATATTTCTGTGTTAGAAATCAGAGCAAAGATGTTTCTAATGGAAGCATTGATGCATTGAGTGACCTGTAGAGGAAGGGTAATAATATGCAAAGCACGGGAAATAGGATTGCTTCACTTTCAGCTATATAATGCTTTGGTTAGACAGTATCACGCTCTCCAAGCCCCACTGCCTGGCCTCATGTTTAATACTTTGCACTTTTTCCAAGTAACATTAGAATGCTAGCCAAGATTTTGAATCTGAGGCCTTGTAAGTGCAGCTGGAGTTAAGAATGTTGTAATGTTGACAGCTTTTTCCAGTAAAGTATTTTCAGTTGAGATTATAGCAATAGTTATTTGTTTACTTTTTAAATTCCTTTCCTCAAATATGTTATAACCATTATTTAAGGGGACCTAAACCTTAAGCTCTACAACATCTGTAGATATTAAACTATTTGAAATTTTTCATTTTCACCTTTGAATTGTTGAAAGGGGCTTTTTTTGCCACATCTCTCCAAGATTCACAACTGATCTGATTAAACTGATCATGTGCTAGCCATGAGGCTAGAGTAGAAAGTGATGCGATTGCTGTCCTCTTCACTGTGGAGGGCAGTCTCAGAATTAAAATGTTTGGGAATATGAGACACTTTAGTACATATATGTGAACCAAATTCAGTCTTTGCTGAAATGCTGTGGTCAGTGCAGTTCAGTCCTAAAAAGCAATGCAGTAGCTCCTTCCTTCTGGTCTTCTCAAAATTTTTTATAAGGTCATTATTACTCTTCAGTTTTAATGAGTTGATTTCCCACTTTTTTTTTAAGACCCTTGTGTACTGATTTCTCTGCTTTTTCTTTCATCTGAATTGCAGTCTTGCCATGTAAACACTGGTAGAAACAAGGAAGCTGGTATTCAGAAATCTTACCTGGTTGGTTTTATTCTGAGTCAGGTGCAGAAAGTCAGTCTGTCATCTGAGGCAAAAACTTAGAAGGAATGAAAGGGCATTTTAGTTTAGATCAGGAGTGTGCTGTTATTCAAAAGTGAATCTTGTGATTATCCCCTGTTACTGTCCCCCTTGTAACTATGTCCCTGTTACGCAAGGATGTTGGGGCATGGGAGCTATGCTCCGTTCAGAAGGAATTAAATCAAAAGGTGTGATTCAGGAGAAACTCTGATGTGTTGCAGCAGCCTGTGGACATTTAAAGTATGGGAGCAGACTAAGTCCAGTTTAAAATGGCTCTACCAAAATCATGTACTGTGTGGATACTCTGTTCTTGGTGTTAAGCCTTTTATTCTACAGATCTACTCCTGTTATACTACAGTTCTTACTAACGGGGACATGACATATACTAAGGTGGCATGTAACTGTAAAAGGGGAAACAAGGTGACAGTATTAGTTTCTTTTAACACATCCAGGTTTTTGAGCTCTAAATAAAACACAAACACTGTGATAATTTTTTATATATATATATATATATATATAAATGATTCCGCTATGGCAAAAACACTTGTGATTGAAATCTGAAACTTGATCTCTAGATAATCTCTACCAAGAACTACTTTGCCATTCTAAATTTGGGTTGGGGAGAAATTACAAGCTAAAGTTTGAAGCAATTGGAGAGATCCTTGGCACGTGCCCAGTTGGCGAGTGTTCATATGTTGTGCTAGCTCAGCTCAATACCCAGCCTTACAGTGGAGAGGTGGTTGCTGAATCTGGGATAACTTGCACATGTGGGAGATTTTAAGTATCTTGGCCAAGTGCCACTTACTTCAATCTTCCTACAGAAGAGAAATTAACACATTAGTGATGAGGCAAATTCTGCTACATTTTGCTGTTGCTCACCAACAAAGGGAAAATGAGGGATTAGCTTTAAAAGTTGTGTAACTGAAAATGAACAGACTTTGATGTGCCTGAGTAAAAGCAGTCTTGTATACTAATTGAAGAGGCTCCAGTCATGTGTTAAGTGCACTGTTCATCCAAAGTGTAACTTCCCAATTCATACCACCTGCAGTTGTAACTAAATGTATTAGTGACACTTGATTTTGAATCTGGGGCTGATCTACTGGACCTATTTTCCTGCAGATCACACCCTAGAAAAGAAATGGCTCAAATCTCCTGTCCTCTATGGAAATGAAATTTTGCCAAGCAGGGAAGGAGATGTTGAGACTTATCTGATACCAAGCTCCCTTTGCAACAGGAAAGGGAAGAATCAGAACTGGAGTCAGACTTTTTTTCTTCCAGTGACACAGGAACCTAGAAGAAGCAGAGCAGTTGTAGCTGCTTTAGCAAATGTAGCTTTTCAAGATTCATGCACAGGAAATGTTATTCCTGACAATTTTGTCTGAACTTGAAGTCAGCTCTGACACAGTAGAGATCTCTGTACTTCACAGTTTTGAAAGAAATGTGGGAGGCAGGAATAACGAATAAGAGAGGGAAAAGAGTTATTTGAAAGAGAAAAGTACCTTAAGTACCTTTGCTATAGCACTTACCATCAAATCTTGATGATAATTTCCATTACATGGATGAACTAGTTGTGAGGAAGGAGTGACGGAGTGACTGGTTTTAAACTATTTTCCTCTTTTTTCACTTAAAAAGCAGTACCAATTCCCTGTCTTTACTTTGGTATATTGTAGGGCCATTACAGAATGGAATTACTCAACACATGGAATTATCCAGGACTTTCCAAGTTTGACTGATTATGATCACCATTTCAAAGCGACATTAAATTAACACTTACACATCGTAATTTGTCAGTGAGATTATCACAGATGAGATGAATAGATGCATGGAGCAGGAGGGGAAGTACTGGTGGGACTGAAGGAAATGGGCAAACAAAAGAGGACAGCACTTGTTTGGTCATAAAACAGTTATCTGTGTAACTTCATGTATGACAGTTTCAATTTTACCCTTGGGCTTTGAAAAGAGTCATATTTGGTTTAATATCAAAATACTAAGGTACTTACCTTTTTTGTTTTGGTAATCGGTTTACCAGACTGAATAAAAATTGTCTATCCTTGGCCTAGCCATGCTGATTTCAGTGCCTGTTTGAACGGACAAGGAATTAATCCCATATGTGTGGACCATTCAATAAGCAAGAACACTTTTGAATTCTAAGGGAAAATAAGATTACCTTACAAAAGTTTCTTTTTCTTGCCAATATTTTATCTCTTCATGGTACTCTAGAAAGGCAGAAAACCAGGAATGCTGATTGTGTTATTTTCCTGAGTGACAGAATCATTCTCATTTGTCTCAGCTTGAGGATTGAAGTCATAAATCTCCTGTCAGGTTGTTTTTATCATTGTAAGACTACAGGAAGATGAGATTGAGATCAGAAGTCACTCATTTTCACATAATGCATCTAAAAAAATTACACTGCTGTCTCCAGGATGAGAGCCCGTCACTTCATAGGGGGAATCTAGTACTGTTCTTACCCCCAAGGGATAGGTAAACAAAGTCAATATGATTTGGGGGCAGAGCAGCTGGGTTTCTTTTGTTTTTAAGAGTTTTATGTTGCCCTCTGATGAAGTACCATACATTGAATTAAGCCAGTTTTAGGCCTTCAACATATTTTTCCAGAATATTGTAGAACACAGAAGATTGGCTGCTGTTCTGAACCATCCTCTCACAGCACCTCTCTTTTTCCACTGGTTATAACAGGGCTTCTGGAAGACAAGCATTTTGTTTAGGTGTCCGTACTGAGGTGTGGTTATATTACCTCCTTAGTTTTCCTAGCTGGCATTTCATTTTGACAGACATATTTATGAAATAGAAAGGAAGGAACCTCTTTCTTCCATCACCACAATTTTTTTAATGAGATATATGAAAAAAGAATTACAGTTGTGGGAGTTTAATTAGTTGAGTCTATTGAATTACGTAACTGCTCACTGAATTTTTACCAAAAAGTGGACTGCAATATTACATGCATTTACCTGTAATATCCATCCTTGTAAAATGGAACTTTTTAATTATAATTTTTATTGTGCCAAATTTCTTGTCTGACAGCATTTGAAAAAGGCTCTACGTGCATTGTTTAGGGAAAGGTTCTGTTTGGGGCTCCATTAATAATGGATATCATCCATCTGTCTCTCAAAAATGAATTTTCATGATCTCATTGTTTTGAATGTTATGGCTAAAGCTCACAGTTGTCATATGTAGGAAGAAGAATTTGCCTTAGTAGATTAGACCATTGGTCCATGAAATCAGGAATCCTGCCTGCTCTGGCAGCCAGTTCATTGCTCTACATATTAAGGACACTATTTTGATCACTCAGTATACAGAATTTTCTCTAATTTAAATGAAAAAGCAGCATGATAGGGCTCTTTCATTTCCCTCCAGGATATTAGGGCACATTCATGGAAAGGAGTCGGGGACAATACCACATGCTGTGCATATCCTAAAGAGGAAAGGAGAAGTCTGTAGAAGAGGAGTAGTGAACAGTACAGACTGTCAAGTTGTACTGATGTTTTTCTTCATATTTCTTTGAGATCTTTTAATCACTGCGTAAGTAGCTGAAGCCCTTGGGCAGCTTTAACTTGTGTGGCAAGGGTTCAGCAGTAGGACAGCCTGTGCATTAGTGACTTTGGCAAGATTACATAAACCATATTTTCACCTGCATAAAATGTTCTTCAACAATTTTTCTTTTGCTTTAGGCACAAATAGTGTTTTCTCCAATGTTATACTGGCACGCTAGATTTCAATTTCTGTGATGCTGATCTTGAGGGAACTTCTCTGTTCTCTCTCCATGCTAGGCATGCCATGCTCTGTTATTTGTATTATTGAGGGGCTGACATAGGATGCCTTGTACTGTTATCTCCCCTCACTTATTTTGGAGGCCATCACTTGGAAGGTTTTGCAGAAGTCACTTCATGTTCTCAGACCTTGACACCACTGAAGTCAACAAAATCTTTATCATTTGCTTTTGCAGGGCTAAGTTAGGAAACTGGGAATTTTATCCCCTAAAGCAGGTTATTTCTGATGGTTTTACTTAAGAATCATCCTCCAACAAAACAGGACCTCACAAGATCTCTCTGGAATTTCTAAACCTAAACTTCCTCTGGAAGCTGAAGATACCTTGCTGTTTCTGGTAGCTGGGACAATAGGTAGCTCTTTGGGTGGTTTATGTGTTGAAAGTTTGGCAGATGCTTTGCCCTTCTGTTAACTTGCATGTAATGATGAAAAAAGAATAGTGACAAAATATCAATGGAAAGAAAAAAATGTTGAAAACACTCATGCATATGTATATTTGCGTAGCTGTTCCTAAAGGAAACATTCATGCAGGAAACCTTTTGGATTTGAAAACCCTTCAAGTAGAGACCCTAAAAGATACTGTGTGACTTGTATAAATAAATACATACCACAAGCAGTGAATTACAAAGGTCAAGAAAACCTGCCAGAGAAACAGTCAAATTGAGAAGTCAATTTGAAGTAAGTGTAACTTATGCACGTTCACACATGCATGATCTAAATATTAATTTCAAATAGAGGAAGGGAGAAAGGATGATCTATGGTTAAACTGTGAGCATGGGCAGTTTCTTTTTATATCTTTCCATCCCAGTAAAATGGCAATAATAATATATTTTACATCGGAGAAATATTTTGTAACTAAGGATTATGAAGTTGTCCAGCACTAGGGTCACAGTGCCTATGTATGTACTTTGATTAATAGATAATTGACACAAATGGGACTGAATTAGTTGGAAATGCTTTTCTTTCTGAATATTTTGGTTTGTGCTGTTGTTGGCTATCCCATTCCATTTATCTGTTTCATTTCAAGAACATTTTTAAACACAACCAGAACCCTGTGCTGATTTCTCCTTTTTTTTTGGATTTAGTAGATTGGTAAGGTTATCCCAAACCTGTACTTGGTAACTTTTTAGATAAAGATGTTAGACAGAAAGAAAAGAGGAAGGTACTGCTTTTGTAAAGAATCATTTAAGGACAGTCTTCCTTTTCCTTCCCTCACTGGACTCAAAAAGTAGGTTTCTTGGATTAGGACATCAGCTGATGTGTATTATCAGGTTTACTTGCACTGACTGCAGGAAAGAGGATTTACAGTGGCTAATGATCTTGCTACTGAAGTCTTTGCAAAGATCACCTTCCAAATGTCATCCCTGTGTCTTGGGATCTATACTTAATTGGCCTTTTTGTATTTTTGGCCAAGTTGTAGTGGACTAGTTAAACGTATACCTTAAGTGGACTAGTTGAGTATATACATTAAAAAACAACAACAATAAAAGAAAGGCATTATATACTAAGACATGCTGTCTTTGGAAGCATAGAAATAATTTTCAACATTGTAGTTCACGATACATGATAACTTGGTGATTAGTGTCCAAAGGCTTCAGAAAAATAAATATAGCAATGTAATATAAATAGAATTACAAAACAGTGCTTCATCAAGTAACATCAGATCTCAAATTGATGGAGTTTCCAGTAGCAAGTACATCTTCCTATGCATTTGTGTGTGCATTTGAAGTAGCAAAATGAGAGATATTCCTTGCTTCGGGTCAGAGGCCATGTTGAGCCCTGAGACTGCATTGGCTTTTATAAATGGGGTTGTGTTAGGAAATACGATATTCCCATACCTAGAACTGTAGCTTGTTGTCTTGGTGCAGCAAACTGGCTTAACGTTCAAAACTACATCTACTCCATAATCACTTGTCAATTCACTGGGTAACCTGAAGTTTCTATTTACAAGTAGCTTTGTTTATTTTTGAGATATAAACATATTCTAAAAAAAAACCAACAATGAAACTATTGGACACTTTTTAAATGAGATTTTTTTATAAAAAAGGAGACTTGTCATGCTATTGTTTCCTTTCAAGAATTGTATTTTTTTTCATTCTCAGCATCGTTTCTGCAGCCCTCTGTAGCTCTGTTGTTTCTGATGGATCTTAGTCTAGTTTAGTCCAGAGAAAGCATGAACAGATTTTAGGTTGTCCTTTGCTTGCTTGGTGTTTTTTAGTTAGGTAATGATTTTGTTTCCTTAACTGCTTTGCGCGCCGAAGAGGTTACTGGTTTTAAGCAGTAGATAGCATGCAGTCTCTTTAAAAGAAAGGAGAAATGACCAAGTCAGGTATGTTCTGAGACTGGGTCACTGTTCATTGTCAGAAGCGAGTGGCGTGGGCTGTCACACTGGTCTGTGCCGGCAGAAGTGGCAGGTGAATGGCCCTGGGGGCTTCGGTGGGAGCAGCCCACCAGTCATATTTCAAGGATGCTCATTCAGTGCTGGCAAATCTAACCAAATGATTAAATAAACATAATTTTCCCCTGTTGTTCTCAACTGGCCAGTAATTAAATACACTTGTAATGTATGGGAAGATATATTTAATAAAGAGACTGTGAAGTTACCACACCTAGGTGGGCCAAATGCATAAATAAGGTAGTAGGCAATTTCAGTTTGTGGTCTCTTGCCTTAGGGAGTGTCTTTTAATGACTTGATGTGATGCCTTTTACAGTTTATCTGTGATGACATTTTGAGGACATACACAGTTGATAGAACAAAGAACAATAAAACCAGGATATTTTCCTGAATGTGGTTTACATGCTCTCCAAGTTATAAGCCTGTTCCAGCAAACAGAAGTAAAGGGCTACTGTATATTATTTTCCCTGAAGGTAAGAAACCCCCCCCGCCTTTCTTAGGGCAAATAATGTTAGCTATGTGACAATAAACTGGTAGTAATCTGACACAAGAAGTTCATTTTAATAAATAAATTATTATTTTATTATTGATTTTTTCATTTTTTATTTTATCCCTTTTCATATCCCTTATTTTATTTTTTCTGATCTTTAGATATGTGAATGTTTCCAAATTACCTATATATCATTTTTATACGTGTGTGTGTGTATATATGTATGTTTATTTATGCATTAGAAAATTGCACTGTGTCACATGTGCAGTGGTCATAACATGGAGGTCCAAGTAATCCTAGGTGCGCTCAACCCTCAGGTTAGTGAATGCCTGGAGAATACGGACAAAGGTCTTGACCTTGGCTTGTTTGCTTGTTTGAGGAATGAGAATCCCAGTTGATTTGGAGGGGTGCTCTGGTATTCTCAGCTAGTCTGGATTTCTTCAGGACTTGGTTCTCAGTCATGTCATTTGTATGTCTCGATCTTTGCAATGGAAAGTTTTTTTTCTCGTCTTTTTGAAGAGGAAATAGGAATACAGCTGAAATATATGTGCAACTCTGTGTGTGTATACAAATAGACATGATTTTCTACGCATGAATCTTTACAGGATTATATATTACTATTCAATTAGCTGTAGGTACAGTTTTAACAGAAGTACAGCAAAACTTCTGACAGATACGATACGTGGGACTTTCCTGACACAGTCCCAGCAGTGATGCTTAGCCACCAGAAGTGAGACTAATGTAGAATCCATTCAACACAGTCATTTAATACTTGGCCAAAATCTATTTGTGTTACTAAAGGTTCCAAACGGATATCAAAAAGTACCTCTGGTAATCTTCACAGTTACTAAGTGTGTGTTGTTATTAATCAGACAATAAATATTCTGCTGTCCAAAATATCAATGTCTGGCCTGAGGGAAAAAAAAAAAAAGAAAAAAATCGTCAATTAAATCATAAAGTGATTTAAAGGAAAAAAGTGTACTCATACTAGTATTAATGTTTTCTTTCAGAAATTTGCTACTCTACCTTAGCCAAAGCCAATGGCTCACTGAATCAGGCACAGTAAACAGGAATCTTACGGCTGGAATTAATTGTTCTCCATGGTGGTTTCACAAATCCTGGTACTCTTCCGCCGTTGTTTTTCCAGCTTAATAGGTGATGAATTAGTTAGAATTGACAAGACAAGCTGAGTATTGCATTGCAAATTTTGTTTAATTAACCCTACAGTAATTGTTAATAGTTAATATTTTGTCTTGTGTATTCTGCACATGTGGCTGCAACCCCTCGGTCATGTTCAGTGTCACGACAGGGTTTCAGTAGCTGGCAGCTGCTACTGGGCTTATGCTCTTCTTCAGGAGGTGCTCTTTGCCAGACAGAGCCCTGGTACCCCTCAAAGATAAATGGCAGCAGGCAGTGCACAGGCGGCATTACTTTCTTCTTTAACTTTAGTGCAGTTAAACCAGAACAGCTTGCCAAGGCTATAGAGGTTGCCAGTGGACATACTGGCCACGTTTCCATTATGAGAGTTTATCTCTTTCATTAAGTCTGATATTTTGGAAACATCTCTGTTGCAGACCAGCAGCCTATAGCAGTGAGGTGGGGAGCTGGGGTTTCAGCCAGATACAGAATGTAAAAGCACAAAATAAATGTGTGATATCAGAAATGCATTAATGAGGAGCCAGCTGTGAAGAGTGTTAGCATAGCCTCTGTATCATAACTGATTGTAAAGTAATAGGTTTAAAAAAAATAGGCAAGAAATAGGCCAGTATTTTATTTTATCTATGAAAGCCATAAATGTACAAGAAAGGAAGAAAGGAAAGAATCGAAACATTTATATCGCTCTTTATGTTGCACTGGGATGCAATATCATTTATCTGATACGAGCATATTTTAAAGGGAACCTGTCCATGAATTTTGTCAGCATCTTCAGACAAACTAAGCAGCCAGTAAAAAGAGCAATAGTCATAAACTCCATGTATTGCACCAACTGCATTTCCAGATCTCTGAGCTCTGTAAGAGAATAATGAATTTTCTCATTGGAAGATGGGGTACCGCATCAAACCCTGTTTCAGTAATGTTAATCAAAAGCGGTAATTTGGTGTGGCTTGTTATAGTTTATTGCTCCACTTTTGTTTAACATGGCAGGATGACAGGACCTCGAAATAACAATTGCAACAAGTTTTGCTGGTTCCCTCCAGAAGCAGATTTGCTGATCCTTCTGGTCTCATAGTTTCGCATTCTAGAGGATCCTGCGACTTTCATTTTTCTGCTCTTTTCTACCTTTTCTCCCTACATGATACTTTTTAATTTAGTTTATTTTCATTTTCTTTTTACCCAGGTCCCAGTTTGTTCTCTTTGTGTAATTCCTCTTGTTCTTGATAATCCTTTTATTCACAAGCTTTATTGAATCTGATTAGATCAGACAGAGGCAGGGAACCTTTCCTGGTGGAAATCTCAAGTGCTGATGCTGCCCCATCAATGGAGTAACTTGAATCAGAATGGTACTGTGTGGAAAATATATAGGTAGAATGCTACCATTGACCTACCTGGGAATTTCAGTTGAGTGGTATAGAAAAGCTGGCCAGTGATGGGCTGGCGGAAGGCCTATTCCAAAATTTAAAGGCTTAAGTGCATAAGGCACAGAAAGTGATGCAGTGGCTTTGAGAAGAATCTAGTGAATTAGGAACCTGGGTTGCTCCTTCCTTCCGTGTATCCCTGTACCTGGCATAGCACCACAGCTATCAATTCCCAGTACAGTTGTATCCCTGGCACGCTCTATAATTTTGGCCCCACCAACAGCTCAGTTCCGGTGTGTAATACAACATCAGGGGTAGAGTGTGATGCACTGTTTGATGAGCTGTCATTTTCTCTAAAGATTTTGAATTTGCTTAACAAATAATATTCCTTCACTGCAAAGTTAAGGGGGAGGGTGGAAAGGGGTAAAAGGAATAGTTTATAACTGCACATGACCAAAGCAAGGATTTTTCCGTCTCTTGTAGTGCAAATCAAGTTAAATTAGTCACGTGTCCGTTTCCTTGCCAGCAAAGGCTGGCTGAGCCCTAGCCGTCGAGCGTACATCCCAACAAATCAAATGGTTTGCATTATGCAATAAATCTGTAGGTATTCGCTGAAGTCTAATTCCACTGTCCTTGAAATGCTCCACTGAACTCTTAAGATTTTAATAACCTCTCATTATTAGGAATATTAATGTCTTAGCTTAGATGGTGGACTGTGGAGGGTTAATTTCTATCCAGGTCAAAGGTCAAGGGTTCGGTCAACTGTCATCAGAATATGAAAGAGAACAGTAGAGACCTCTGAATGACCCCCTTTAAAGCAGATAAACTTGCAAAAATGTTTAAGACGGTAATTTTCTGTCCAAAAATAAAAAAAATAATGTAATTTCTGCCTGCGAAAAATGACAGCACCATTGGTTTCTCTGTGCATCTCTCCCTGCTACTTAATCCTCACTGAGTTATGATACAGGCTATCAGAGAAATGGATGTACAAATACAGTGTTCTTTGGAAATGAATGCCCTTGATTGTGCTTTAAATGTGCACACAATAGCCAGCAAGCTGGCAGTTTCATATGTCTTCCAGGCCTCTGGAAAGCACCCACGGTTTTCGCAATATCTGGGCTGTGATAGGCAGAATAATGTCCATAACAAACAGTTCCAGTGTCATGTACGTGACACAAGGGAGGCTGATGCCTCACCACTAACTTCAGCTGAGCTGTGTCTTTTTGCACAAATCAAGGAACTGGCCTGTGACTGCCAAGAAAATCAAAAGTCCACAAAATATGGTGCTTTTTTAGCTATTTGTGAACATTGTGGGAATAGGGTGTAAAAAATACTGCCAAAGGATTCTAGTGGAAAAGTTCATTTATTTTATTCTTTTTAGAGTGGCACAGGACTTCATAGGAGGAATAATCAGAAATATCACTTAAATCATGGGAGACAGGGAACAGTAAGTGTTAGGATTTTTGTGGGAGATAAGTGCTTTCTCATTAAATGTGGTCTTTTTTGTTATGTAATGATGTTTTCCTATTTATGTCATTGTAAATAGAAATGGTATAAGTAAAGTTATCTTTTTCTCTTTCTGTTTTTCAGAGAAGTGGGAGGTTGTGAAAGCATGTTTTCTTGGCTTGTTTATTTGCTTTTTAAAAAAAAGGAAATTTATTAAAACTATTTTTTGAGCATCAGCATGTTATAATAGCAATTCTTCCCTTTTTGTAAAGCACCTGAGTATATGCATTGATGAATTGTGGCATGTATAGATTAGAATAGGATAGAAAAGTCCACAATTGGTAAAACAAATAGAATATAACATTTCCCCATTTCTATTTCAGTACTACCTCTGAACTGTGAGATTAGTGAAGGAAATTCTCTTTTCTTGACCCTTCTGGATAAGGTTGACCCCTCAGCTTCAAGGTCGTATACTCATGTTTGGCATATTAATAGGCATGGAAGAACAAAGCACATTTCACTTAATAATGGCTTCTGTATGTATTGCCCATGGTAGTAAAGACTGAACTGAACACAAACAATGCAACAATATGAATACAAGGGATGTCCCTTGATTTTCCCAATTAAATGAGTTCGAGGCCTGTATCTGTGTGACACATCAAAAGAGATTACCATGCATCTAGGCTTAGAGGCATCTGGGTAGGTTGAGTGTTTGAAATACATAAGCTGCAAAGGAGCTGAAACACTGTCATGTAAAAGGAATCTTTGAGGAGTGAAGTAACTTCTTATCGCAGGTGCTGTTTTAAGGTCCATATATTGCAGAATAAACTGAAATAGTCTATTCATCTCACTTTCCAGTAATTGAGGATTTATATGTACCTCCAGTCTTGTGAATAAATTTTGACTTGTGCGATGAATAACAAAGGTTTACTTAATGATCATTTTGCTATCTTTTTAAAATTGCTTACTATAGGCAGAATGACTTAACAAAGCGGGTGCTTTCTCTTTCGTACATAGGCTTAGCATGACTCTGGCAAAGTCAGGTATTTGATAAATGCCAAAGCTCATTCAAGGTTTGTGTTTTCTAGTGACAGCTCTACTGTATAAAAGTTTATCTATGAGAGGAAATCTAATTTAACAAATCTACAAAGCAGGCCGCATCTTGGAAGAGATCAGAATCCAAGTACAGGAACTGGTGTAGTCACTATAGCAGCCCAGCAAATGATCTTAGAAAATCTTCTGAAGAGATGCTCTTTCCAAATCTGCGTCCCTTCCAGGTTCAATGTGGAACTAAAATATTTATGTGGGCATAGAAAAGGGTGACTTAGACATGAAGTTTGTTGCTTGGGATCATTATACCATATCTAAGAGATGGTGTTAAAGGAAAAAGTGTGCTAATATAGTTTCTTGTTGGTTTGATTTCAGCTGAGTATACATGACCTGGTGTGACCATCTTTTTATGGCGGTCACCCTTTATTTCTTCTATTGAGAAACCATTTCTTTTAGCTCATACTACTGTGGCTACACTTTATAGCAGAGAACAGCTTTCCTTTTTGTAGCTGCACATCATGAATAACATGGTGCCAAATGATATGCCCTGATTTGTGAGCTTTCCATAAACATATCTGAATTGTTCAATTTCCTTCTCATTGCATAATTTCCATCTTGGTCCTCTGCCTGCTGATATTCAGATAAAGAATGCATTCAAATCATTTACAAAAATGCTGTGAAACTGTTTGAATGTAGCCTGCTATCAAACATAACATGAATGTTTGATTTTTATTTATGTGTAATATAAGTACTATTCACTATTTTCTTTTAACAGGTACTTTAACAACCATCTTGCTGTAATGAATGGCAACAGGAAAAAAAAAACCAGACCATTAGAAGTTACCTGCTTAAACAAATATATTCCATGTTCATAGCAGAATGTAACATTGATTGTTATTTATAGGTTTGTTTTAATGCTTTTTTCGTTTGAGGAAACAAGCAAGATAGCTTACTGTTTTCTTTTTTCTTCCTTTTCTTCCATGTCCTTTCAACGTGGTGATGGATTCCTAACATGGATATCTGAACTGCTGTGCAAATGGCTTGGCTTTGATATAACTTCAATAGGTAAGTGAATAATACCAAATTACTACAGCACCTTTGCTGCAATGTATTTATTTAAAATTTAGAATAAGAAAGAATTAAAATTCATTTCCAAAACAGCAGTGAAAACATGTTTTGTATTGAGTCCAACAAACAGCAGGCAGGGTTGATAAAGGTGGAATCAGCCTAATTCTTCCTTTTCCCAGGGAAGATGTTTCTCGCCATATTTTGGCCTCAGTGTCAGGATAAATTTAGCACCTGCTCAACTAATTGCATTGTAGCATTTATTTAATCTTCATGGTTAAACCTGAAGAAAGAGTTACAATGGAAAAGGAATTCTTTGTCTTTGAGAGTATATACTTAAGGAATGGGAACAAAAAAGGTAAGAAAAGAAATGCTCTCTTCAGCCACTAAATTAGAGGAGTTTTGTGTTATCAATGGTGTTTATATATATTGTGCTAGGAAGCTCTTGATAATGAATATGATTGAGAAAGGGCAGCAAAGCAAGGTAGATTAATGTGAAAAACTGTTTTCTGAAATCACTCTATCCAGCGGGTAAGTGTCCATTGGATACCATAGTTACAGTGTCTATTGACTATTACTTTATAGTAGTAAATATGGCAATATAGATAATAGCAAAATGGTCTTCCTGAGACATAGACACTTACTAAGATTACTCCATGTTCAGGCAATTCTTGAGGTGGTCTTTCCTGCACATGTAGCAGAATGATGAGAATATATATTAAAAACAAAATAATGCTGTACTTCATACCACAAACATCCAATGGAAGACTTTAAACTATGGTGTTTAGTGTTATATCACCTATCAGTCTGGCAAAGCTTTTTTTGTGAATATGGACTTTCTGTGTATTTGTGTAGTTTTATTTCGGCTCTTATAGAGGCAGGGAAAGAGTGTTGGGGCTATCTGTACATTTAAGTTGGCATTCGAACCTGAATTTGCACTGATATCCTCACCCTCAAGCCCAAGCTATGTCCTAGCCTTGCCATGTAGGACCTCACTGTGCCCTGGCGAGAAGGATCAGGAGAGAACCCTGGCAGGCACTGGAAGGGTGACCTGCAAGAAGGGCATGTGCATGCTTAGTTACAACTGAGTTTAACTGATGATCAAAACTGTGTTTCTTCAACATTTCTTTGCTGTTACTGCCATGTCATAGCTGAGATGAAAGATTGCAATTCAAATACAGCAGCAATAGCTCTGGAGGTTGCCTCATCTGTATGTTCTCTAAACATGGAGCTTGGATGTGTCCTGATGGCAGTTAGAGCAACATGACTCTGGGCAACATTTCTGCAGCTGCACACAACCAGCTCCAATATAATGCTGTGCAATACAGATATTGTAACACTCTCTTCAATTTTTTAGACTACGGCAATGAGAAGATAGGAAAACCAAGCAATTCTCATGTTGAGATTATGGTCTTAAAAATATCAGTGGTTGCTGTTGTTGCCAAGAGCAAAATTTGGCCTGTGATGTTGCATGGGTCTCTCAATTAGCACATTTACTGCATAATATTTCTTTGCCTGTTTTCACTAGGTAGCCAGCATTTGGCAGAACAGATATGTCAGTTTGGGTTATTACAATAGACGTATATGAGAGATGTTAGGAAGGAGATGATACGCTTTAGAATACTGTGACAGGGAAAGCCAAGAAACTATGTAAAAACTGCTAGCTGTTTAGCACATACACTATTTTGCTGATTTATACCAGTCAGATGTACAATTTCTTTCTGTGTATTTGATGTATGTAAACAGGAAGAGTCAATTGTATTGTACTTGTCCAGGTACAGTACAATTACTCAACTTTTTTTTTCTCGAAAAACCTGACACTACTGTACTTCAGACTGGAGTTGCAGTGTTCACTAGGGAAAGAACAGCTGGCTTCTTTATTAGATTTTATGTCATACATAAGGAGGCCATGTTTCCTACTGTCAGAGTGTAAAAGAAAATGAAAGCTCGGGGCATCATTAAAATCTTGGAAGTGTAGTATGTGTCAGTTCCATTCCCACAACACCTGGATCAAAAGCTTTGTGTGAGGCCACTTAGCAAACAAAACCAGACTGTTTTCTACACTTCAGATTTTTTGCGTTAAGTTTCCAGTAACTTTCTATTTAAACTGTGTTCAGCAATATTGTCTTGGGTATTGTACTTCTGGACAGTACTGAAAAAGGAAAGTAGGCAACTGTAGAAAACAATTTTTGTATATATTTCTGAATATCTTTTCTTCTACACACTGTGAATTAATACAAGCAAAAATTTTAATTAGAAAAATATGTGCTTTGATCCAAAGAGAGAGATGTCTCTGGGTTTGTTATTTTGCATTTTCTCGTCTTCTAGAATACAATGCATGTTACAGGTCTTGAATTGCACAGTTCCACCCACACCACAAGGTTTACTGAACTAGGTTGTTTAATAAAAAGAGAGAGAGAATTGATGTGGTCTTCTTTTGAGTCCTGTAGTTCTGAAAGAGTACACATTACAGAGTAGAAAGGAGTCAGACTAACTTTTAGCAGTTTTTGTTCAAGGTGATGACACAGGTCGTTATGACAAGATTGAAAACAGATACATGGTAATGTGAGTATTTCAGGAGAAATCAATGACTTCCGTCAGTGTTCAAAATGCTCAGTGACTGTATGTTGAATAATGCAGTTTCCTAAATTGTCTACAATTCTTATCAACGCAACAAATTAACCATGTAACTCGAGAAACTGTTAGCCAGAATAGGAAAGTGTTGTTATCTTTCTACATCTTAGAGGCATATTTAAGATCTAGGGTGCTTTTTGGGGAAACTGTAGGATTGCAAAGAATGGTTAGGCAAAGAAAAATGAGGCTTATACTTTAAAAGTGTGCATAGAACAGTGTTGAAATAAATAGTTTGTTTAAAAGGGAGGTTGCAGTGGAACAGATACTTGCAAAAAGAACCATTGTTGGTTCATTGTGAAGATATGAAGCATCATTCTGAGAAAATAATGTATAGGAGAGAAAAGGAAAATTGGGAAAAAATTGTAGAATTCATAAATTAGGCAGTGTCTAAATAGATTATTTATCCTTCCAAAGTCACAAGAGGACTGTCTGTCTTGGAAAACTCGTTGAACAGTCAGAGACAGCAAGTCAGAAGCAATGTTAGGACTGATCACATTTGGAAAGAATTTGTGGAACCAGTTGCACCTTACTGGGGAAGTGTTCAAAATGTTTGATGTTTGTTGACATGAATCTTTTCAAGCAAACATTTTTAACTGCAATAGTCCTCCTGCCTGTTTCCCTCCATTCAATATGCAACACAAATGAAAGGATGAATTATCATTATTATTGTTATTATTATTACTACCACTACTACTACTAGAATAAGTAAGAGCAGTCTGAGAATTTCCATCTTTCTCCTCATAGCGCATTCTAGCGCGTGTCATAACACAGCAGTTCAATCCCATAACAACTTTGTAGCTGGAGCAGAATTTAGGAGCTAATAGTATTCATGTGCTGCTTTTTGATTCCTGAGTCATTAAACATCAGATGAGATACCACCTCTTTCTGGTTATTACTCTTCTTTCCTGTGGCTTGAAGTTCTGCTGGATGTGGCCTTACACACTAGCATTTCTGTAATTCACTACTTTTATTTATAGATGTGTATATATGTATAGATGCATGTCTGTGCACACATATATGTTTGTTTTAGTTGCAAAGTGCATTATACCTTACGTCAGGAACATGCTGCAGACAGATACTGAAACATTAAGAATCATGTTGCATTGAATACCAAGAGATCACCTATTGTTTTTACCTTACAGCTGAGTTCCCTCTCTCTTTTTCTTTCTGCACACATCATTTTGTATTGTCTTCCAAATAGCATTTTAGATAGGTTACTACCTAGTAGATTGGCTGCTTGCTGCTTGGTAACTGTAGTCTTAATAAATTAACTTATGAGATGCCAAAATAGTTATGAGTAAGAGCATTGAAACCCATTGGCTTCCTGCAGCAGTCTTAAATGCTTTTTCATTCCAGAGCCACACAGGCTTAACACCATGAGAATTTATTGAGGAACATGTTATAATCCCCTTGAATGATAAACATCAGATTTCCAAAAGTTTGGGCAATGTTGTACCTTGTGAAGACAGCAAAGAACATTTCCTGTCTTCAGGTGAGAAGTCACGATACTGAGACTGTGTTTAATATGAGGGATTTCATCTGGATCAGCACTTTGTATACATCAGTTTTACCTGGAAAGTTAGAGCAATAGTAGAAGCAGTAAATAATGGATTAGTCTTCAGGTTTTGATACATGTGTGCATCTACAAGAAGGTACTTTCCAACCATTTCCCTCCAATCATGCACATTTGTGTTCACCATAGGAAAGAGCTACCAAAAGTGATGTAAAGATTTCAGTTTCTAATTAAAGAAATATTGGTTTGCAATAAGCTGAACTGGCCTTTATAGCATTCCAACTAATCCACAGTAATATCTATCACTGACCCTCATGCTATTTTGAACACATGACATGTGGCGTGAGGAAGCTTACTCAATTTCACCAGTCTGAGTGTAGCATGTGCAGTCATGGAGTCAGTGTGGAGTCACTAGTGTGTTGTAAATTCACAGCCAAGTCTTCTGGGCTGTAATGTCTTCATTTAGAAAAGCCCTTTATCAGAAATGGGGAGGCTTTATGAATTATTTTGATCAATCTCTCCTGTCAGGGTTTTCTCTGGTCCGTTTCTCATTAATGGTCTATTACGACTTGTATCAGCATAGTAGATCTCTGCGAACTCCCACTGTCTGCCATTATTTGTCATGTATTTTATTGACATCTATATTTAAACACTTAATGCTCTTCATTATGCTCTCAGGATCAGTAACAGCAGGCCATGAACATAAAGCAGCTCAGTGCCATTAAAACTAAGCTACTAACTTATGGTGATCTGAAATAGACTTGAAGATGCAGATGTTGCTGTTGTTTTACCCTTTCTGTATTGCTTTTCATTCTGTTTCTTTTGAACAGTGCACGTTTTTAAAAGCAAATGAATTAAAGCTTAGAGACTTTATTAAACTTAAGCTGTTATAGGGGGCTTAAATGTCTGGTTAAAATTGTCATATGGAAGACTGACTTTTCTGAAATATGAAATGAAATTATTTTCTTCATATTAGGTGAGATGAAATGTAGGGAAACACTGAAGCATCAACATAGTAAAACTAAATGACAAGCAACACTAGCGTATCTCAAAATCTATAAACAGATTCTGAATTTTAGTCTGTTCTGTGAAACTTCCATTCTGTTTAAAGAAAAAAACAGGGAAAAAAAAATCTGGAAAATTTTGACTGACTCAGAACGTGAATTTGAAAGAGAAATGCACTTGCATGTCACTTTTTTGAGAACTATTATATTGTGGTCAAAGTAGGGCATAGAGGGACTTAAAGAATAACGACTGTTTCAGAAAGCAAGAAAACAGAATTAGCAGGCAATTAGTTTGCACCTGCCTCCTAATAAAAGATGTCTATTTTTCAAACAAACTAATGGAAGTGCTCTTGAAACGTACAATATGACCATTGCAGCATGCACTGCATGCATACCCTACTGGTGGTAACTTCTTTAGAAGATGACTTTTTCCCTGAAATATTTTTTCCGTGTATAAAATGGTCATGTGATTAGCAAATTCCTATATACATTTGCCTTAAAAAACAGCAATAAACTATCCATACTGTTTTTATAGACACTTTGCAGACACCTGAAGAATAAGCCATTCTATTTCTTTGGTGAAAGTGAGGTTGGTATGGAGGGGAACAACTAGTTACATAAGGCATGCATAAGCATACCAAGATAATAGATTTAAACTTGGAAACCTTAAAAGAACCTGATCAGCACTGTTTCAGCTTTGGGATGTTCTTCTGTGTTTAAATAGTAAGGAGAGAGTTGCTAATATGTTGAGCTACGTTCTTTGTTACATTTCTAGGCATAATAGTGCTCAGCAATGGAAGCTGTAGCATGGCAGAACAACATAGTTCTGCCTTGCTTGTGTCTGCTACGTGTCATCTTGCAGCTGAATTAGTTATTTTTCTTGCCCTGTCTGTGCTGAACTGTTTAAAATGTGGGGAAATCTGGGCTTCTGAACTTCCTGATGTGGATCCAGGGGCCTGGTAGCCCTAGCACTATGGGAGACTTTTATGGAATATGTTATTCCATAAAATAATATCTTTTATAGTTATTCTTTTACTGTAAGTAAGATCATTAGCTTTTAGATTTTTTAATACATTCTGTGAGAATTGAATACTTATATTAACATCATACTTCCATTTTATGTCCATATTTTTCCCATTAAAGATTTCTTATCTTTCACCATCTATGGAAGTTACTGAGAATATAATTAGTCATTAAAATGCATGTTTTCATGTCAATGATTTTTTAGAAGAGGGACTTGACATTTGCATTCAATTTGATCACATCAAATGAGGTGCATGTATAGGATCTTGGACTGATGGGATCCTGTGGCACAAACCTTTTTCAGCTCTTTCTCCAAACCCTTTTTGAAAGAAAAGAGTGATGGGCTGATATATATATATATATATATATAGGAGTGTATAAAGCAAATAGTTGGAGAATGGAAACACCATATTTTAAAAGAAGTAATAAACTGGTATGGACTAATAAGTAATAACTGAGACTTTGGCACCTTTCTTAGATGAGCAATAAAAAGAACATCCAACATGAAAAATTAAAGGTGTTATGGAGATGTTGAAAGTGATTTTCTATTTCTTACTGAGGGATTATGAGAGAGATGAAGGATTCCAGTATTTAAGAACGGGAGATAGTAATTTCTCTAGCTCTATGGGACATCCTATGCTTAGGAACGAAACTGTGTCTAATAAAATTTGAGGCTGAAATATTACCTCTGGCTTCCAGAACTTTATTCCTTTTATCATCTCAAAGGAATGCTACGTTCCAGTCAACCATCAGAGTACCAGGGTTCACCAGTGCTTGACAGTTATTTGCGATATATCATCTGTGTATTTCTGTGTGTGTATGTATCTCTGCAGGATTTTTCTGGGAGCAGGGATGGAGAGGGAGAAACGCTTCTTACCTGTAAAGTTGAATGATAATCTAATGAACAACTTGCAACACAGAAAAGCCTTGCTGTGTGTGTTACCCATGATATTCCCTCCCCAACATTTTGTTAATGAGACTTTTAGATCACTAATGAGTAGTACTATACTACTTGCATGTAAACATTTTAAAGGGCCATATGAATGTCAGACAATAATACTCCACTAGTGATTCTTCTTTGTGTACCCAAACTATTTGTAATAGATACACACAAATTTTGGCCTCCCATGTTGACAGAAAAACAGGCGTCCTGCAGGGGTGACATCAAGAACGTAGAAAGGACATTAAGGCTGCAGCCTATTTATTAGGCATATGTTCTTCCTGGCTTTGCCTGCTTTGTGTAAAATGTCTTGCAAAGGCTGAGCTATCTAAAATGTGAAAATAATTGTTTAATTTTGAGACAAATGTAATTCATTTAGCCTCAACTATGCTATTTTGTGTCCTGCAGTCTTTTCCTTTACTTAAATTGGTTATGAATAAATTAAGAATATAAACTGAAGCAGACATATGTAGATAGAAAGAAAATTAGAGATGGAGTCTTTAAAGCAAAATACATAGACTTTAACCAGTTCCTGGTCTGGTTTAATCATTGTTGTAAGGGCAGTAGCCATAATTTGCTTTCCTTTGGGGTACTTGGTTCTGTTGCTGGAGGTATTGCTCTAAAATACTTATATTCGTTGCCTGTGTTTGGATTCTCTTCTGCTTCAGATCCATTTGTCTCCATGAAATGCATAAAAAAAAGACAATGACACCGTATTACCATTTTGCAGTCACTCTTCATCTTGTTGATATCACAGTGGTAGTAAAGAAAAGAATCAAGCCCTCCTTAACTATTTATTTTTCAACCCTGGATAGTGTATGTGACCAGCCTTTGTTTCTGAGCTTTCCCGCCTTAGGATTTAGAGATGAGGAAGACAAGATACAACATTTAGTCAATAATCTTAAATGCAGAAGTGCACTTTTCGTAAATTAATTTAAAATTTCCAAATGGAGGAAAGCAGCTTATTATTTTACTGCTTCCTTTCCTCCTAGAGTTGTAGACTTGACTTTAAGGACTCTTCAGCTACATTTTTGTTTTCCTTTAGTGACCTAAATGGGTATTTTTTATCCCATGAAGGAAAGATCCCTTCTAAAAAGGAGTAGGGCAGTGATCGTGCCCCTGCACGTGGCACTGGTGAGGCCGCACCTTGAATCCTGTGTTCAGTTTTGGGACCCTCACTACAAGAAGGATTTTTTGTTGCTGGAGCGTGTCCAGAGAAGGGCAACGAAGCTGGTGAGGGGTCTGGAGCACAAGTCTTATGAGGAGCAGCTGAGGGAACTGGGGATGTTTAGTCTGGAGAAGAGGAGGCTGAGGGGAGACCTTATCGTTCTCTACAACTACCTGAAAGAAGATAAAGGGTGAAAGGGTGTTGGACTCTTCTCCCAAGTAACTAGCAATAGCATGAGAGGAAATGGCCTCAAGTTGTGCTAGGGGAGGTTTAGTTTGGATATTAGGAAAACATTTTTTACTGAAAGAGTGGTCAGGCATTTAAAAAGGCTTCCTAGGGAAGTGGTGGAGTTGCCATTTCTGGAGGTGTTCAAAAAATGTGAAGATGAGACACTTCAGGACATGGTTTAGTGGGCATGGTGGTTGGGTTGGGTTGATGGTTGGGCTTGATGATCTTAGAGGTCCTTTCCAACCTCAATGATTCTATGATTCTATGAAAAAAAAAATCCTGTAGGAGTTCCTATTTGTGGTACTATTCTGGGAAAGGAAGGAGAATAAATGGTGGGGAAGAAAGTCTGGCCTTATTTTTCTTCAACAATTAGAAGTAAGGCAAGGTGTCTCACTAGATTTTCCATAGTTCAACTGACAAAAAAATTATTTGAAAAGGGGTGAAAGCTCTATAAGTTTTCATTAGTGTCTTGAAAAAATACTGCATATATTTAGAAACTGACTGAATTAAGAAAGTCTTTGTTAAACCTCCTCGATGCTTAAATGCAATGGAGATTTTTCTGCAGTAATTCTATATATTTATTGTACAATGTCTAAGTCACAAGTCAGATGTGGCATTTTGTTGGCATAAGTGTATGATTAAAGTGCAATGTGTAAAAAACCTAGAACTTTTTCAGTGGAAAAAAAAATTCCACAGATTTGTCTTAATCATAAGAGAAAGAACCGAACACCGAAAACTCTCATAATTAGTCCTTTCCAATGCTCTTTTACCATTTTTTTCACATACACAAACTACTGACTTATTTCTTTAACTCTTATTTTTGCACTTTTATATTACAGAAATCACTTCTTTTGTAAGAGAAACAATAATCACGTAATAATCGCACCTTCATAATGGCACTTTATAATTCAGTTATGGAATTCTTGATTAAAGCTATAGTTTGATAGATATTAAACAGTGACAGTTACTTGATTTATTTACAGGTTTAAGAGCAAAATTGCAGGGAAGTATAAAGGGTATGTTGCAAATTAATTCTATCCTTACTGTTCAGCTACACCTGGAGAAAGGGAGTATCTGAGAGATGTGTATTTTGATGGAGTAAGCTGCAGAAATTATAGCTTCGAGCAGTGTCGGTGCAGGGAAAAATTGGCAGCCATGGAGAAAGCGGAGGTGACCTGATTCACCTCTGGCCAGCTGAACTCCTTCACGGCATTAGCGAGGCCCTGTCTCAGAAGGGCTCAGCCCGTACCAGACAGAGCCTCTGCAGGCAGGGCTGGAAGCAGAGAGCGCGAGCTCCGGAACAGCCAAGTGTGTTGTCGTTTGCAGTATCTTCTGCCTCTGTAATGATAATGCCCTTAGCAATTTCACAATGAGGAGGGAAAGTATATATTTAATCAAGTCAAAGTCTTGGTTATGGCTTTCTGATGCACATGCACGGTTTCTTTGCAAGAGAGACAGTTGAGGGAGGTTCGGATTAAGATGAGCTATGTATCTAAATTCCCTTTACAGTCAATTAAGCCAATGGAGCCAAGAAAACATCTTAAAGACGACATCTCCTGGCTGGCTTACTGAATCTTTCTAGACCCCTTTAACTATATTGACTAGATCTTGCTTGACTATCATGGGTGCTTAGATGCTAATCTCAACTTTTAGCTGTCTACATTTTGTGCTGAATCCCATAAACTGACTTTAACAGCAGGATTCAGTTGCCTCAGCATAGGCTATTATTTATTAGTAGTACTATTTTAGAAGCCATCACATATTCACCTCTTCCACAACTTCCACCTACACAGGAGTGGGTTTCTCTTAAATCATATCTGCCAGCTTCGTGCAGATGTCTTAGATACCCCCATTTTAGATGCCTGGGGGTATCTAAATATATATATATCTCTCTCTAAAATAGGCACCCATATTTTAGGGAATTGTATGCCAGCCTTGTTCTTTTACCAGTAGCCGCAAAGAAGAAGTAGTAGCAAAGTAAAAGCTAACTTGTCATTGTTGTTTTTATAACTTACAAATGCAAATCCATCACTGTCCTTTCACTGAAGATACTGGGTCTTTTATATAAGACAGATAACTTAAGTTGTAGGTGTATGCATTTGAAGGAAGACTAATGTATCATTACTAAAATATTCCATATTAATAAAGAAAAGATATAATAGGAAATTATAATTCCTTTAACTAGAGGTGCTCCAAGACACAACTATTCTTAATTTACGTGGTTGGGGAACAGGTAGCTGAGAAACCGGAGCAGCACTGTCTACCTAGATTGTCCTCCAGCATTCTTTAATCAGCAATGAAAATATTATAATTGTCATTTCTCCTAAACAAAGACTAATGGCATCCTAGGTTAAATCACACAATGTTATAATCAGTACAATAGGAAAAATTATAGTAGGTTTCCCTCTCCAACTGGTGGCTGTCCCAAATGGTACATTAATCCTGCTTTTGTCTTCATGTGGATAGTTCCATAATTCAAAGTAAAGGCAATGCTGGTTCTGTCTCAAAATGGGCAATAGGCAATACATCCATGTTACATGCAGCCCTGGTCAGTGCATACATGCAGTTCTGAACAGCTTGTAGCTCTAAAGAAGTACAAATCAGGCAGATGTTACAGGAGTAGGATAGGAATAGTGAATTGCTCTATACATGCTACACATGCTCTATACAGGGACTTAGCTCTGCGGGAAAGATGAAGCTTTAGCTCACAGTAGTTTTGAATGAGATGAGGCTACAGATGTATTTATTCACAGTGAATAGATATGTAAACAGGGATCTTAAAGTCATTTCTGTCAGCTCTGTTGGAGCTAAACAAGAGCAAGGAAATATATGAGCACTGAATCGGTTACATGGAAGCCTGTCTTCCCCCTCCTCAAAGGATAACATGAATTTGGAAATCAGATTATGGGAGCACTCAGGAAGAAACTACTGCCAACTGTTTGGACTCGTGTAACAACTTGATAGACACAGGGTTAGATGTCTAGACGTTGTTCATATATTTTACTTACATTGAGTTAGTTTGATTGAAAAGTACAAGGCAACTGTTTTGTTTATTTTTATTTCAAGACATGTTTGTAGCACCTCTGACCTTTCACCTTTTTCTAGAGAACTACACAAGGATTGGTTTTGTTGATGCCACTATTAGACAAATTTTCTAAGCTTGCATGGGTTTCGGCATTTTTTATACGTTATGGTGTTTTTTTAATGCAGTACAATGCATAAAGAACCTTCTGTTCTCCCAAAGATCTTTTCAAAAGACTTCTTTTCAGCTTTAGTATGACTGTTTCAGAGATGGAGAGAGATTTAAACAGTCATTCTGATGCTGAATACTCATTTAACATGTTGCAGCTGATCCTGGTAGAGTGCTGTGTACAACTTAAGTATCAACAGTGGGGTTTCAACAGAGCTCAGAGTTGCTGCAAATTTCACTTCTTGGCAAGCATGTCAATTTTCTGTGTGCCAAGTGTCTGTTATTTAACCAAGCAGAGGATATTGAGTTACTGTAGCAGAAGCAAGATGTATGATTCATGTTTGCATATCCTTCTTCAAAACAGAAACAAAGAGATTTCACTTTTAACACATCATGCTTCTCTCACCAGCCTTTTCCCATTCACATGGCCATAATTTGGCTACAAAAATACAAGCATTAAGTATTTGTTAACTTATTTAATGAGAAGGGTAGCAGAGCATGCTGTCAGGTACTAAACGAAACTAGGCAGGACCAAAAACTGCAGCAGCATAGTATGATTTTTAAAGTTGTGGAGTGATACTCTGTGTTGTTAAAATTCTGCCACTATCAAATACAGTTTATGTCAAATAAGAGTTTAAAAAATCATATTTACAAAGCAATAATGATTTTAAATCAAAAATTTTATTTTAGGCACTTACCTGGTTTTGGTGCTGATGTGTTTTGATATGCTTAGGGTTGGGGTTTTTTGGATAATTCCTCCTCCTATTGCTTATGAAAAGGTTGCCTTTTCAAAAGATATATTTGGAGGCAATTTGGATTTGATGCTGCTCTTTTAACGCTGCAGTCACTGTCAGAACAGATCACATCAGTGCCCTGTTTAACCCAGTTTTGTCAGTGTGCCACTGACCACCACTGACTGTGGCCGTGAACAGGGCAGCCTGCGCTCCCATCTGTGTCAGCTCCCTGCGACACACTCAACAATTCACCTGGCTGCGGCTGCCCGCCAGCCCTGCTTGCTCCTGGCTGTTGGTCAAACGGTGTTAACAAGCTTCTTAGGACCTGATGAAGTTTTCTGCAGAAATGCTAACCAGATTTTCCTGATTCAGCTATCCTAGCTGAGGATGGCTGTTAAGGCCATTCAGCATATAATGAAGTGGGTGTACAGCTAATTAACTTTAGGACGGAGATTATTTTTTCTGTAAGAAAGCTCAGCTGAAAAGAAACTTTAGGGTATGTTTCATTTTCGGTTCCAGATTAATTTTCAGGGGTGGCCACTGCCATGAATTCAACATAAGTATCTCTGGAGAAAAGGATGGACTGTAATAGCATGACCTGTCCTCTCTGCTCCATGGCGTTACCCCACTCGCGGGGTATGCAAATAACTGTGAGCCTTGCCTTGAATCCCTAGTAGCTTTGTGTGAGATCAGAGAATGATGCAGTTACCTGCACTGCCTCAGTAGGTGCCAGTACATGTCGTACATGAGTAAGTCCTGGACAGGTCACCTGTGGATAAGTGTCACTGCCGTGGACCACAGACGCATATTAAGAAGTGATGTGTACTGTCTCGTCGTTCATTTGTAGCTATACTACATTCATTTTTACTACTTTGAATTAAGATCCCCAAGATATTTGAAGGATTATTAGTGGTTGAACAAGGTAATAAATGTGGTCATCTTAGGTCTGTGTGATAGCATTTCCAGTACTTGGTCTTGCATACTTTTTTTTTTTTAAAAGGAACAATTCTGAATAATTTTAAACTCCTGGATAATTGTAAATGTGACAACTTAAAAGGAATATAACAGCTGTGACCAAATAACAGCACTTATTTTGCATTTCATCAAAACTTTGCAGTATTTAATGTAGGATTTTATAGTTCACCTTAGCTTCCTGGTTAGCAGGGGACTTTGGTTCCAAAAATGTTTGTTGCTGACCTTTGGGTCTAGAAAACAGGACAGGAATCATGATGAAAAACAGTTTGACGCAATTTTCATTTTCTATTTCAGGTGGGATCACATGGTGACAAAGTAGGGGAAAGGAATTGATGTGGAGATGTTAGATTTTAGCAGCCATACTGTGCTGCTCATGGATTCGCGTGTCCAGTTTGGGTAAACTAGGCAGCATTTTGCTTTCTGTATACAATTTCCAAATAAGGTTGTCATGAGTTTTTACAAAAGGTTCTTACTAATTCTTCCATACCCAAAGTTTTAGCCTAAAATAATCTATCCATTGATGTTACTCTTATGGAGTGAAGCAATCAAAATGGTTAAATGCTTTCTGAGGCAACTGAGAAGCAGTAGTGTGTATTTCAAAATTGGAAGAGGCATATCCATAGGTAGAACATCTGTTAGACACTCATTTTTCATGAAGATTCCAAATGATTTTTTTGCTAACTTACTTTAAAGTTTTCTTGACCTTTTTTATTACTAATATGCAAAAATCAACTTTTATTTTGAACAACTTCATATTGTTTGAAATAAAAATTATGTCTATGCTTATCTTCTGGGATTGTGGACAACAATTACAAACAGATAAAGCAAAAAAAGACTTACAGTTTATTATGTACATGGATGTAAATTGAGTGGGTCATGGTAGGACAGAAGTGAATGGGAAAGTTTGCATTCTGGTAATGCCAAAAAAAAAAAAAAAAAAGCAGGCTTTGTTGTCTAACTAAGATGAAATATGCATTTTCTCTTTTTTGCGTTTCCCTTGTGAGAAGTTTTCTTACCAAGGTTGGCTTTGCTCCCTCCCCCCCCCCTTTTAGGGGTCTTTTCCAGCTTCTGTACTATTTTATCGTAATAGTCAGGCTCCTAAAATAATTTCTGAGGTTAGATCTTCAGTGGGCATGAACTGCCAAAGTCCTGATTTGAATCTGTGTCCTTGAATCTGTCATGAAATTGAAGCTATAAGATGTAATTGTATTGTTCTTGAACACTTCATTCTAGGGGGAAAAAAGCTAATTATATATCTAATAGTACTGAGATGTTTGGATTTGGATTCTTTTAGAAGAGGAAGAGGTATCATTTTGGTGATCAGAGCTGCAGAAGTAAAGAGAGAAGTAAAGTGATTTCAAGTAATGCATAAAATGGAGGAACTGAAAAATAAAGGAACACAAAGGAGACAAGAGTTGAAAAAAAAGATAAAGAAAACCAGCAGATGGGGATTTTGGGCAAACCAAAGAAGTAACAGAAATAACATTGCTTTGTTTTCCTGTACTGCTTGGCCTTAAAGCTGTGTTAGGCTAAAGTATCCTTTTTATCAGAGCAGTGGGTGTTGCAGAGATTATTTCAGTGGCGAGTCTGTGCAAAGATGAATGTGCTTCTGTTTCCCTCTGCTGATTAGCACAGTCCCAAATGGCAAGTGTGATAAACCCTGCTCTTTTGATGCCCCTTTTTTCCCTTCAACTCAAAGACTTTGAGATCACAGGGTAATTTTTTTTCCCTAACAAGACACCGGTGTTTTCTCCTGAATTCTTCATAAATCAGACATTTAAAATACTTAAGACAGTGTCCTTACATTTCCTGTTTCCATGGAATCTATAGGTGGTTTAAAGTATTCCAGGATGCCCTGCCAGCCCTTAAAGCCATTATCAGATTTTCAGTCTCTTGTGTCTCACTTAGATCTTCTGAGGTATATTGCATAGCTGTTTTCAGTTGAGCAACTCGGCATGAGGAGCTGTTAAATGATGCCTTCTAAACTTCCTGTATTCCTTTGATTTCACACTGGGTCTATTTTTTGCATCTTACTGACATTTGTCATTCCCTTGAGGCAAGTACTACAGCATATACAACACCCACAGCTAGATAATCACAATCTTGGACCTGTAACTACTTGAAGTGAAGTCTTTTTAAAGAAAAAATGAAGAAAGTGTTCTTGTAGTTAGTGCACTGAGACAGCATCAGAGGGAAGGCAGCTGTACAGCCACTTTACAGAAGGACCATCTTTGCAAAACTCCCATTTCCCCCTATTTGTTTTTAGATAGCTTCTTTTAAACCCACCTGTTCTAACATTTTCCTCAACTTGTCCGGAACTGCTGCAGTGCAGCACGCAGACTAACGGGACCGCTGATTTGTGCACCTGACAGCTCTGCTCTCTTGCCATACGTGAAGACAAAACACGGTCACATTTAAGGCAGGACTTGTGCCATTTTCTTCGGTGGAACCAGGCTTCGGACCTGAGGGCAGACAAGTCAGAAATCATGGCTGGCTGGTTTGGCGTAACAAAGCAGCACAGCTCAAGAGGATAAACCTCCTGGCCAAGGAGAATGCAGCAAACTTCAAATACTTACTGTAAAGCTGGTGCTTCTTTTTTTTTTTTTTTTTTTCCCCAACATGCCACCTTTGAATGTAATTACTGAAAGGTTTTTGTTTTTACGAATCCTTTTCTGCAGCATGTATTTCAAGCATCCCCTCATGAGTTATTGTTTGATTGTTATGCAGTGCTAAAGCACAACACAGCTTCTGTGCACTAGTGTAATTGTTCTGTTTATTTCATTTAAAATGTTAATTTAAAATTTAAAAGGCACCTAAAACATAGCGAATAAAAGAATGCAGGAGACTGGAGTCTGAGAAAGAAGTGACTAGAGAAAGGAGATTTGACTTCTGGAAGAGCAGGCAAATTACAGTTCGGGGCAGTGGTACTAGAGAAAAAGCTATGACAAAGGTGGTTTGTCACGAAATATGGACAAGCTATGCTCGACAGCCTGTAATTATGAGCAAGTTTCCATGTTTGGCCACAGTACCCTCTGAAAATATTGCGGCATCCATTGTATCTTGCCAGGCTATGGCACACCAGCTCCCTCAGGTGTGCTGGCAGACGTGTGCGTGGCCCCACACTGTGAACCGTGGTGCAGTTCCACCGAACAGTCACTCAGCATATTTTTTAGGACAGACGCAAGAGGAGATTTGGTAGAGTAGGTTGCCTGAGCTGCGTCACGGTGTGGTCCCACAAACTACTGCGCTGGCAGAGCTGCGGCAGCAGAATGAGAGCAGGAACGGGAGGGAAGCCGCAGTTGTTGCACAAGCTCGGTAGCTGTTAAACTGAAGTGTAAATATCGGTACTTTAGTGTCAGGATGACCTTAAGTGGTCAGGATTGCATATTACGGAGTATTTCCAAAATCCTTTTAAGCTTCCGGCGCAGCAGATTGCCGGGCTTACTGTTCGCTGCCTTTTGGCGTGAGGTCTGGTTGTGTGAGCAAGCACAAATTTGCAAAGACAAAAGTTAAGGTTCCCTCTTCTTCCCATCTTCTGCTCCCACCTGCTCGCCCCTTTCCTCCCGCCACGCCAGGGCGCGTGTTCGGGGCTGGGCTGGGCGGGCGGCAGGGTGAGGGCCGCGGCGGCAGCGCGGGGACTGGCACCTGCGGCCCTGGCCTGGCTGGGGTGGCCCCGCGGTGGGAGCTGGCCTTGCCGCCAGGCCCTGACAGCTTCTTCTTGATGTGTTTTGGATGCTTCTCTTGCTGCCTTTGTAGCACGCTGCGTCCATATGGTATATAAGTGATCGGAAATCTGATTGTACCTGTATATGAAGTTTTTTTAGTTTTTTCCTGCTCAGCTCCCTTTCGGCAAGAATTTTTGGGACAATGTAGCCAAGTTGTCCCAATATTCCCTGAATTGATTGCCATCTGTTCTAAGACAGGTTAGTTTCTTGTTCATGCGAGCCTCGCCGCTGACGCTTCACTGGGGTAACACGGTGCTTGCTGTTACAAAGGCATTAAAGGCACTGACTATGACCCAGCGTTGGGCAGGAAGCCTCTGAAGAGCACGCAACAGTGTGCTGCCCCGCTTTTGGAAATCTGCTGAGCGGCAGCCACGGATTTTGTCAGGTGAGGGGTTTTGCTGCTAAGTAATGCTCTCTGGAAAAGGACAAATAGTCGTATGATAAGGTCCTTTTGCACTAAATACTGCTCAGTAGTAACTGTTCTTCATGTGCCTACCAAGTATGAAAAAAAATCTCCTTTCTTCAGTAGAATTGATCCTGATTTGCAGTGAAGTAAATGAGAACAAAGCTGAAGCAAAATCAGGGCCAGGGCTGTTCAGGTAAATCCATAAACTTAAAGAACAGTAAGAAAGACACAGAGCAGAAGAAGGATAACTGCAATTAAGTAGTGTTAAAACATGGTTAAATATTTATGTTCTCTTTGTCCAACATTATGATAGACTTCGCGGGTAGGTAGAGCCCTTTCCAAACATGAAAAGCTAAAGGAATAAGAAATAATGTTCATTTACTGTGGATGAAATCCAACCCTGTTAGAGTCAGTGGAAGTTCAGTTATTTAATTCAGTAGGGTCAAATTTCTACTGTTTATAATGACCTACTGGTATGCTTGAACACCCTTTCAGTACAGGAATTATCTTCCACTACTTAAATATTTTTAATGCTTGTGAAGATGAAGTGTAATCATTCTGCAGCTCTTCATGTGTGCTGAATGTTCGTTTTGTTTCCTAAATTATATTAGTTTCTGGTAGCCACCTAGTGAAGACAGCAATAGGATAAACCAATTCAAAGCAACAGTGTAACTGTCTCCAGCACAGGTTTTCCCTATGCTTTATATTTTATAAGGAAGAAATAGGTCTATTTTGCAAAGCTTCAGGAGGAAAGCTGTGTTTCTTTCTGTTTTGTGGAAGAATACTTGTCTGTGGATAATCTTTTTTACTGTGTTGAGCGTAAATGCCAAATTCCAGTTTGAGCTGGGATGTTATCACAGCTCTTCAGTTTGTCCTTTTACAGCCAGCCTTTTACAGTAAATTGACTGTAAATCAGAAAAAAACTCACCCAGTATACCAAGTGGAAACTGTAAAAATCTTTGTGAAAGAGTAAAATTCCTGAAAAATTACTCTTAAATAGAAGGTGGGTTTAGCAGTTTTAGGTCAGCATTAGAACAGTGGAATTGCATGTCGACTGATACTGCCATGTTGAGAAAGCTGCCAAAGAGTTAGCTTGTGGCAGATTTATGCCTTGCAGGGTTTAAAGTCCACTACCCAGTGATCTTGTCTGCATTTGTCATTAACTTGGGCTTTCTTACTGTCAAATCCCTCAGTGATACATTTCATTTCCTTCATACTAATTTTCCAATTTTCCTTTTTTTGTCAAGTGAACAGTTTTACAGCATCCGAGATGTAATTTCTACACATATTCTGTGAATTGCCAACTTTAATTTCACTTGACTGTCTTTTTGATAGAATTTTCTCTACACCACAATTGTTTTTATAATTCCAGATGGGTAATTACGGCCAAGATGGTAATACTTTGGGGGAGCCAAGAGAAATAGGTAGTATGCATACTGAGAAGGGGTTTGAAAAATGCTGTTGGGATTGTCAGGGAACTTGAGAAAGGCAGAACCTCGTGAGAAGTTGCTATGCCTTTATTGTAGCTTTAATTCAAATACATGAACCCCTGTATGTTTGTGTTTTTTTAATGTGATACAGTACAGCTAAAAATACACCAGCGATGTGTACAAGAGGAAGAAAAAAAGGCCTAGATTTTCCTGAGGGATATAAAGACTCTTAAGTCTTCCAATTTTCCTAGATTTTTGTCATCTGTGCACTCCAAATTAAATTGGAATAATAAATAAAAAATCCACTGTATAGCAGGGCGAAGGTTTCTTCTGTAGATCTGTCTTGTTAGCAAGTGTTATACTTCTCTGTGGAGATGCTTACTGATTCCTGCTGATTCATTATGGCAGGAGTGGCTCGTTAACTCTTGCCAGAAAGACGAGTGACAACTGTGGCTTTCTGGTGAAAAAGAGCAGAAGGGCTAAGCCTGACCTCAATGCAGCAAGTATAGATTTTGTTCAGAGCAATGTGGGACGCTGACACGGGAAGTAGATTTGGATTTTATCAAGCCAAAATTGTGTTTCTAAAGACGTTTCAAGCGGCTGCTGAAACATCCTGATCTGATGAGATACAGGCAGACAAACTGCCAGTTCAGCTAGCGCAGGGAGAGGGCTTGAGCGCAAAACCTGGAACAGCGCTTCCCGCCCAGCAAAACGTTTGTCCTACTTTTGGCAGCTTGCTTGATGGGATCGTTTGACTTCGTATATCACGGTGATTTATATGGGCTAGATCTATGGCACAAAGCTTGGCTGTATGGAAGCTTTGTAAGAGCATAATTTGATCTCGCAGAGCAGGCAGGCAATTTGTAAGGGAACTTGTGATAACAGTTCCACCTTTTGTAATTCATTGATTTACTTACATAAATGTGTGTGTTTATGTGTATATGTATAGTGTATACATATAAATGTTACAGTGTATACATATATATATGAAGCCCACGCTTCTCGCTTTTAATCTGCTGTTCCTTCCCCATGTTTTATTACAGCTGTGTGCGCGATGCACAATGGAAATGTGTTCTGAAAGGGTACAAAGAAAACTCTCAGTGCTGAGCTTGTGTCTTGTTCTCCCGTTTGGAGTTTGAAAGGAATTTTTCCTACAACAAACGGGAAGTTTCTGGTTCTCTTGACAGTTTGAACATTGGCTTGCTTTCATGGGGTCATCAAGGTACATTTCAACTAATAAGTTTACCGGCTTTTCAGGTACCCACTTATACTGCCTTCTGCTGTCTGTCTGTAACACACACTTTGAATGCTTCAATGGCTGAAATATTTAAAGTAACATTTGGAAGTCTGTGCAGTATAGGAGGTTTTCTTCTCGTCCTGCGATATAAAGAAGGCCAAACTAAATGGCATAGCAGAAGTCCATTTCGTAGATAGCCATGTAAAGATGATACTGGCAAAGTGTAAATGAAATAAAAATGAAATCAAACTGGGATGTTTGAACTTTCAAAGTTGTAGTTCCATAGCTTGCTTCTTGAGACGGCAAGTAGGGCAGCTGTTTATTTCAGTGATAAAATTGAATGGTTTTCTTAAAGTTTCAACATAGCTTTCAGATGTCCTGGTGCATCCTGCTATGTTCTAATAGTGTCTGAACAGGCAGGATTCTTACAGTACAAAAGCATTGGCTATTGCTACTCTGATGCATAGGGGAAGAAGAAGGAATACAGTAGCTGCTTCCACACTTACCCAATGGCTACTACTATTAAAAGATTTCTATTAGTCCAGCAAATAGTAATTTTCCTGTCATATGCTTTCCTTGGTCTGTTTAATGACAGAATAGGCTATCAACAGATAGGCTGTTGAGAGAATGTGATTCAGCTTTCAATTACCCTACATGTTGTAACATCACCTAGGAATTAGTTAAGGTTTCCATTAAAGTTCACGTAAAGTATTTGTTTAGCTACGTTTAAATACCTAATTAGCACTATGCTAAGTGGTTTATTTCTCATCTAACTGCTACAGTATACCCTGAAAATTACTCTTTTCCTTTAGTATGTTGCTTGTTTCAGAGCACCTTTTGCACATGTGTATTTCCACTTACAGTAATTCATACATTTTGTACACAGTTTTAATCACTTGAAAGTCTGAATTAGTCTTTTAATTATTAATAAGGTGAAATCCATTGATTTTCTCCAGTTGTTCAAACATGAGTCTGGCCTAATCCTGCCTCAGGCTTGAGGGGCACTGAGATGAACAGCAAATCCTTGTGCTAAACATTCATTTCATGGGATTTAAAGCGTGTGTATGTGTGGGAGAAGGTAGCGCTCTCTTTTTTCTCCTATGACCTTTTCTTTTAGCTTTTTCCATTTTCTCATATGCAAGCATATATTTGAGAGCTATAATTTTGTGATTACACAAATAAATGAAAGCAGAGTAGTTTGAAAAAATTGTTCAAAAGCAAGGTTATTGCTTACTTAAGTCTACCCAATTTATGTGACTGTCTGTGCAACTGATGAAAGTAGACCTGTGGTCAGAAAGCTTTACTTCTGACACTAAGAAGTCGTATAGCTAATAAGTGAACCTGCCAGTGTTCTAGCACGTAAAAGTGCGTCAGATAATGCAGGACTTGTGTGCTGTGTAATGCGCATGTGTATGTGAGGTTTATCCTATGATTAGTGTCAGATTTTCCCTCTCGTGTGAAGGACTCTTTTCACTAAAGCCTCTGGCTCAGCTGCAGATCAGTGGTTTGATGCAATTTTGTCACAGTTTATTTCTTTAACTGATCAGATCCTCCTTGTTCTTTACATATGACTCTAATTACTAAAACCTGGAATCCCTCCATCCTGCAGGAGTCAAATAATTTGTTTAGCTCCTTTATCTTTTATCAATTTAGTTTTGCTTCACCTCAGATTCCCTCATGTTCTATTACCATAAGAAGTCTCTTCTATGAGATCTGAATCTAAGCTAAAGTAGCTTTAAAAGAAGAGGGTGCTGGGGAGCAGGGGGGGAGTAGGTGGTAAATTTCAGCAAACACAGAACGAGGTTAAAAACCCCCACAATTTATTTGTTTAAAAATATGTAATTTGAAGCTGTCCTTGATGTTTTTCTGGAAATGAGTGACAAACTTCTGAGCTTTACTCCACTGTTTTCAGAATTTTTAGCCTCTGAACAGATCCTTTTCCACTGCTCGGAGTCCCTCATCTCGGGGACTTAATTCCCAAAATGATATAAGCATTTCAGAAAGCATCCATGAATATACCAAGTTCAAAGTGGCAAGTATCAGTACCTCACTTGTGTACAGGAAGACGGTATCCATCTTCTCTGAAGAGAAATAGTGTTTTTCACTGCTGCCACTAAAGGGAAGCCTCCTTTGGGACCTTGTTAGATGCTTTCATGTGAGGACCATTTGACCCACTTCTGACTAGTGAGCAGGCTTAGAAGGCACTAGTTGTTGGGGGTATGCCTTTGGCTGATCTCCTCCCCTGCTTTGCAGTGAGAGAAAACTCTCAGTGGAATATATTAGGGATAATAACAGGGTAAAAATGTCAGTTAAAGAAAGGTGACGGATGGAGGTCCTAGCTAAAAATAATAATAATAATAAACAAAAATATCCAAAAGGTGTCTCTATTTACCACATGGACAGCATCAGGATAATTTCAGATGTCCTTTTTAAAACAAATTAAAAAAGAATATTTGTAGAACTAACATTTGGTTTTAGTAACAGATAGTATTAGTTACTGAATATCACTTAACGTGGACTTTTAAATTAAGCTCAAATTTTCCTTTAAGATGATAAAATAAATGTAATTAAATTGAAACATACGTTGTTTGTAAGAAAATTGATTTGGTTTTGACTGCCTGTTACCAACGAGGAAAAGAGAAAGATTGTTTATCAAAAGTGTATGTTTAAGCTATCTGATAACAAGGTGGTATAAAAAGCAATTTTATGGTAGGGAAACCATCAGCAAAATAATTTGGAATACATACCTGTAACAGATCCTTTTTATCTGATTTGATGAAAGAAAAAAAAAACCACCAACAACTTTCAGCCATAATGCTATTTCTTAGCCAAAACAAAACACCTGTTATTTTTCCAACTTGAAAAATTTTTTCCATTTTTCCAAATACAGTAATTTGGTGTTTTTTCAGTACGGTAACTTCCTTGTAAGGCAGATAGTTTGAAACAGGCAATACCTTTTTTCTTTCAAGATATTGAAGAGCTACAAAACCTTTTTTAGTTTTTTGCATGCTACAGAAGGCCTTCATGCAGGTACCAATGTTTTCTGGATTGTGAGATTATTGTATTCGAGTCCCTGGGAAAGCTAGTTCTGATGTATGATTTCCTCCCCAATCACCTCTAAATATGCAAGACTGGGTCTACAGCAGTGCACATGGAAGAGATCAGAAATAAGTAACTTTTGAAAAAATGATTTATGTTAAGCCATGTATAACTACATGAAATGTGAAATATTCTCCTTTCCTGCCACTGGGGTTTCCTCATAAATAATCTGTCAGACTCTGTACAGAACAAAGTAATAACTGTATCAAGAGAAAAGCCAGAGAAACCAGTTAAATTTTCATACTCTTTATAAAAACACGAGATTTCTGCTACTGCTTTGTACTTGGAGGTCCACTTAAACATTGGATCTTTAGATCGGTTTTCAAGGTTTTACTTGTATCATTGAAAAGAAACTGGAAACCAGCAGATTAATGTCCGTAAGAAAAATTCTTCCCCAGCATCTTTTGAATGCTTGTCAATACCTTTCAAATAGGGGTATGACTGAAAAAACAACCCAAAGGGATAAAACCAGGATGTAGAGGCACTGTTAGGCCTGAGGAATCCAACAGGATGTAAGATGAAGACATCTGTAGCTGAATAAAGACGCCGCCTTTAGGAGATTATCCTGAAAATGATTGCAGCTGCCACCAGAGAGCAGAAGTGCCAGATGCTGCTGTAGCCCCCAGGGAACCGGCTGTGTGTGATGAGTTGTCAGAGACAGGAGGGTTGGAGGAACAGGCATCCTTCTCCAGACCTTACAATAAGAAATCAGGCTGTGACAGCCCTACCCTTAGCCTTTGTAACCAGTAAGGGAAAATTCGCTATAGGCCTCTTGCCGTCAATTATCTTTGTTTGGCATTTGAGATGTGACTTGTGGGAAATTACTATGATGGTACTTGTAGGGATCGTAAAAGCTCTTTGCATAGATTTTGAACTGAAAATGTGTGTTGCTCCAGAAAGTATTAGGATTTTTAATTTGTTAATTATGTATTTCATACCTTTGAAAGTGAAGGAGCAGCATTTTTATAATAGAGGTGGTGTATCATGGCAGGAGAATTAAATATTTTTGTTTCATTAATTAAGCATAATTCTGTTCAGATTATATACAGGAAGCAAATATTCTTGCCTAATGCAAATAACCAGAATGATCAAAATTATTTTAGTAATAGTTCTTAAATCTGAATTTCCACTGCAGTAACTGTAACTCATTCTTGGCCATAAGAATGGTACTAGTAAAACCCTAAGCATGCATTCATAGAATCATAGAATAGTTTGGGTTGGAAGGGACCTTTAAAGGTAGTCTAGTCCAACCCCCCCTGCAATGAGCAGGGACATCTTCAACTGTACCAGATTGCTCAGAGCCTCGTCCAACCTGATCTTGAATGTTTCCAGGGATGGGGCATCTACCACCTCTCTGGGCAACCTGTGCCAGTGGTTTGCCCCCCTCATTGTGAAACATTTCTTCCATATATGTAATCTAAATCTACCCTCTTTTAGTTTAAAACCATCACCCCTTGTCCTATCACCCTGCTAAAAAGTTTGTCACCATGTTTCTTATAGGCCCCCTTGAAGTACCGGAAAGCTGCAATAAGGTCTCCCCGGAGCCCTCTCTTCTCCAGGCTGAACAACCCCAACTCACTCACCCTGTCCTCACAGGAGAGGTGTTCCATGGCTCTGATCATTTGTGTGGCCCTGCTCTGGACCTGCTCCAACAGGTCCATGTCTTTCCTGTGCTGAGCTCCAGAGCTGGATGCAGCACTGCAGGTGGGGTCTCCCCAGAGTGGAGCAGAGGGGCAGGATCACCTCCCTCGACCTGCTGGCCACACTGCTTTGGATACAGCCCAGGATAGGGTTGGCCTTCTGGGCTGCGAGTGTACATTGCCAGCTCATGTCCAGCTTTTCATCCACCAGTACCCAGTCTTTCTCGGCAGGGCTGCTCTCGATCCCTTCATCCTCCAGCCTTTACTGATACTGGGAGTTGCCCCGACCCAGGTGCAGGACCCTGCACTTGGCTTTGTTGAACCTCATGAGGTTCACACAGGCCCATTCCTTGAGCTTGTCCAAGTCCCTCTGGATGGTATCCTGTCCCTCAGGCATGTCAACTGCACCACTCAGCTTGGTGCCATCTGCAAACTTGCTGAGGTTGCACTTGATCCCACTATGTCATTGATGAAGATATTAAACTACTCATCACTGATCTCCATCTGGACATTGAGCCTTTGACCACTACCCTCTGGATGGGACCATCCTACCAATTCCTCATCCATGCAACAGTCCTCACATCAAATTTATATCTCTCCAATTGAGAGAGCAGGATTTTGTGGGGGACTGTGTCAAAGGCCTTACAGAACTCCAGACAGACTACATCCATAGCTCTTCCCTTGTCTACTGATGTGGTCACTCCATCCTAGAAGGCCACTAGATTGGTTAGGCAGGACTTGCCCTTGGTGAAGCCATGCTGTCTGTCTCAAATCATCTTCCTGTGCTCCATGTGCCTTAGCACAATTATTTAATTAATATAAGGAGTATTTCACAAAATGTGACAAAACATATTCTGTTCCTGTACATATACTTTGTCGTGGTTTAGCCCCAGCTGGCAACTAAGCACCACGCAGCCGCTCACTCCCTCCCCCTCCCCCAGTAGGACGGGGGAGAGAATTAGAAAAAAACTCGTGGGTTGAGATAAAAACAGTTTAATAGGACAGAAAGAGAGAAAGAAACAACAATGATAACAACAATAATAATACCGACAAAGGAATGTACAAGAACAAGTGATGCCCAATACAGCAATTGCTCACCACCTGGCTATCGACAGCCCGTCCCCGAGCAGTGATTTCCACCCCCCGGCTAACTCCAGTTTATGTACTGGGCATGACGTCATATGATAGGGAATACCCCTTTGGCCAGCCTGGGTCAGCGGTCCCGGCTGTGTCCCCTCCCAGCTCCCCGTGCACCCCCAGCCTGCTCGCTGGCAGGCCAGCACGAGAAGCTGGACTGACCTTGACTGCTCAGCAACAACCCAAAACATCAGCACGTTATCAACAGTTTCCCATCCCAAATCCAAGATATAGTCTCACACCAGCTTCTGTGAAGAAAACCAGCTCTATCCTGGCTGAAACCAGGACATACTTGTAGATAGTTACATGTATTTCCTCATTACTGTGTAGTTATGTTCCCATGTGAATGGTTCCTAAAATTCCTTAAACATTTTTGACATCACAGTACCTTTTCTCAGCTGTACATAACTGAGGAGCTTAGAACCTGCAAGTGTGAATTAGTGCTTTCAGATTTATGTCAGCAATTCTTTAACTGTAGTGCAACTGAAAGGATTTTTATGATGTCATTTAAAAATTCCAAAGGATGACAAAATGATTCATGTCTGTGTGTCTGTACTCTTGAGTTTAATGTACATTTTATTAAAGAAGATGTTTACATATACATGAAAAGTTCTGTTAATTTTTTTTTTTTTGTCTGTTGTCTGCCCTCTATATTTATATTGGTATCAAACCTTGATTCTGGTGTTAATAATTCCCTCTCTATTACTGTGTTCACACCAATTATTTTACCACACGGGCATTTAATTATGCTATAAGTAACTCTTTGCTTGCTTGTTCAATCCACTCAGCATGTTGAGCTCCCTGATTTTAATGTCTATCTCAGAGTTCACCACATGTCATATGTCTTATAGACAGAGTTTATAGAAGATAACCCATATGTCACATAATAACATCACCATCCTATCCTGTTGACCTCACCCTTTGACCCCACGATGGATAGATTGCTGTCTCGCACAGCCACAGTTGCTAAAGTGTTCTGTCCACTGCCAATTAGGATGGATGTCCTGAATTTTCCAACATATACAAAATACTTTAGCCAATCAGCAGTAGGCTATTGTGCCATTTGTCTTCATCTTGCCAACTTCATTTTATGTTGTGAGGCAACCAAGGAAAATGGAAGCACTTTTCTGGTCAAAGCCATGTTATAATGCTGTTGGAGCTAAAGGATGAAGATGTTCTCTGTTCTATGAGTGGTAATTAGTTCAACATAATGATGGCAGATCTCAACCATCAGGCCTTAAAGTGATGAAAATGAGAAACGAGTTTGTGTGTCAATCATTTTCACCTAAATGTAGTCTAGAAATTGTAAACAGGAAAAATCATAGCTCAGTGTTATTTGGATAGAGTTTGAGAAAGGCTCTGTGGTTTTTATACATTATACTTTTTTCATAACATCCATGTTAATCACATATATTGTATTCTGTTCAATGATACATGGATCACATTCTGTTCAGCAATTAACAGATTTGAACTTGGTCATTTCTGGGTTGATATACGCAGCCACAGATAGCTAAGAAGAACGTATTTGTGTATAATTTCTGCAGGCTGATTTTATTAGACGTTTTGGAAGAAGAAATATTGTGTTTAACTCCTCAGACAAAAGAGTTGTCTAGTTCCCTAGTGAAAATATCTATGGAAAAATTCTATAAATGTTGCTGGCCTTAAATTATTTTATAATTATCCTGGCATCCATCCCAGAAGCAAATGAGATGATAATGCAGTTCACCTGTAGATGCAATAGGTCCTCACCAGTTTTTAGCAGTTTTTGTCCACAGACTTGTTCATGATTTGAAGCTTCTGAATGAACTTTAAGAGCAATTTTGAAAAGACTGTACTGCAGCAGAGAGTATTTGAGCTAACAGAAATTTGAATTTGCTTTGATTAGACTCTGTCACTGAAGAAAAGCTAGTTCCTTTACAAAGAGCAGATGAAGGCAGCATTTTAAACTACAGCAAACCTACGTTTCCTACTGCCGTTATCAAACATCTGTTCTCTGTTTTCTGGGCTTCAAATTTGTTCCATTCACATGTGTTTCTTAGCTAATTACTGGTGAAGTCTGCCAATACCCTCCCAAAGCAATTCTGGACTCTAGAGTTACATTTCTATGTAGCAGGAAGTCTTTGACTTGCCACCTTCTGTGGCTTTACAGGACTGTCTAGAAGAGATCTGCCAAAAGAGGAACGTAGACCTGTTATCTATAAGTTTAATGTATTGTTAATCTAAACTCTTCTCAGCCTTAGCTGTCTCCTTTAAGCTTCGGTACGTCTGTTGGGATGCTGCATCGGGAGGCCCTGTGAGAGGCTGAGTAGCTATTTCTCAGCTGAATCTGCCCGTTCTCTCGCACGTGAGTCAGCAATAGCTCATGAGTATTTGCATCGGAAGCTGATAGCTCTCATAAACTCATGGCCATCTGACCTGTATTGATCTTTAGAAAGAGATTATTGACCAAAGATAAAAATGTTGTCTCTGCGGAGAGATGTGCAAGTAAAATCTTGCCACAGACGCAAAACCCAGCTAATCCCTGTGCAGATAAGCACTTCTATGTAACTGTAATCTTTTTGATATCTCCCCCCACCCCCTCTCCAGCATTCCTAATTAAGCAATGATTTAGATCAATTTCTAGGGACAACAGTAAGTGGTATGGAATCAATGGTAGGAAGTAAGGGCAGGAGAAAAAAAAACCTCCGTTGGTTTACTCCCCATCTCATTACCTGTGAAGGATTGTTCCCTATTGTATATTTTCTAGTGATTTGTCCGTTGCGCTCTTAAAAGTTGCAGGGCCTGGGTTTCTACTACATCCCTTGAGAGACTGGTTTAATGTATCTTACTGTCAGGAATCTCGATCGGTCTTCTTTCTTAAGATTTTTTTTTCTTCCTTTTTGTTTCCCTGTTACCCTTACTTATGTTATAATAAATGTAATTACTATTTGAACATGTTTTATAATGAATAGATGAGGTTTTCATTTATGGCATATATTCAGAGTTTTATTTGTATTTGCAGCTTCTAAATCAGGATTTAAAAAATCTTTACAGGCCCAAATAATCTTTGTCTTACTTATCAAGTTTATCAGTATGGGTTTTTTTTCTAAAAATTGTTCAGAAAATAAGCTACTTTTGTCATAGTGGTGCCCCAGCACAGCAGTATGGAGAGGATTTATAAGCATCTGGCTTTGCTGCTTGGCACACCTTAGTGTAACAAAAACTATGTTAGACTTTCTGTAGGCATTTCTTCAAATGTATATCTAACTTTTTGTGTATTAATGTGGTTTAGATAATTTTTCATCCCCTTATGCCTACTTATTTTTGAATATTTCCCCTGCAGCATGTTGTTCACAGTTAAAACTGACTATTTTTTCCCTTACATTTCTAGGAATCATTCATTGTTTGTATCATTTTTTCTATCCTAAGTGGTTAAGCCAAATTTTCAAAGAGTTTGGGATTTCTGTGGCTTCCTTTTGAATTTGCTGTTAAAGACATTAGGAAAAATATAAGAACCTTATTGTTGAATAGGTAAAATTTTTAACAGAGAGGCATTTAAAATTACTTGTGTGATAATGCAGGCACTAGAAAGAGTATGTTTTACAAAGTATTTCTAGCAGTTGAAGTAGCAGCAAGGTGGTTGTGTTAATTCTTAACCCAGCCACCAAATTGAAGTGATCAGTAAGCAGGCTCTTTTGTTTCCCAATATAAAAGAAATCCTATTTATTCTTTTTTTTGGTCTTTAGAAAGCCGTGGTGTGGGTTTAACTGTTATGTAAGTTTTGTGTTCTCTGGTTTAAAACTGATCAACAGAACTTGATTTCCACGGTTTTTCTTGCTTCATCCATTTGAATATGCGTAGTGGTAGTAATATTAACCTGTCAGTAATATTAGGGGATTTCTACTCCAGAAACCAATTTGAAGTCATATATCTCCATCTTGCTTATCTGATATACATAATTGTGAAATTTGAATATTGGCTGGATATTGCATGCTGCAAATCCTGTCCAATTTCCAAAAATCCATTGCTGCATATACATTCAAGTTGTTGGTAATCTCAGTACTGTGGGTTTTGCATCAGTTAACAGCCAGGAAAATATAATTTCAATAAGCATGAAGTTGTTTGCAGAGATGAGACATACTTAAATATTGCATCTCCTTCCACAGAAATGGAAATCCAAGACCTGACTTTCCTAAACCTAATTTCATGTAAAGAAGGAAGAACTGGCCTAAATAATTGAGTCTGGTTATATTACACTATAGTTAGTATTTTCCCACCGTCTAAATATTTCCTTGGACCTACTTACACTTTTGCTCTAGCTATTGCTGTAGGAGAGGAGAGCCCTGTGGGCATGCCTGTGGCCAAAGAGGTGATGAAAAGTCCATGCTTGGATGTCTTGGACCACTCACTGGCACAGAGAAAATGTATTTTCAACAGTGCATCATGTAAACTTAATCTAGTGGAGGAACAAGCATTAAGGAGTAATTTGTGTTTTGAACTGAGATACAGATTCTGGTTTCCATACAAGCCAAGATACTGGCAAAGTAAGAATATTTGCAAAGATTGAACATAAAGTAACAAAATGCACGGTATCTGTCCCATCTTGCCAAAGTTATTTTCATGCCCATCCTCCAGAACACATTATTTGTACAAAAATAGCACATTTTAGGAAAAAGCTCCAATACAGCATCTGGAGAGAAACCTGTGTGTTACTGCTATTTCAATTCTTTCTGGCTTATTTTCTCCCAATTTTCTTTCACTAACTCGCAAAGTGGCATCATTCAAAGTGAGACCAGCATACTGAAAGCTGAAAGGCACAATAAAGGTTCCTTGTAGAGTTCTGCCATTGGCTTCAGTAGGAGTAAAAAAGACCATAAAACCTTAATTTGAATTCACTAGAGGCATATAAAAGCCTCTCAGATTTTAAATGGTTTGATTCAATTTGCTAGTACAATTTGATATTTCGGTTCTGACCATTTCTTCATGTGTATCCTGGTAAAAGTCAGGTGTTGTTTTTTTGGGGTCTGTTAATGTACACACCTGTGTCACTAACTGTACAGTGTAGAGAATCTAATTCATTGTGCCGAAGGTGTTCCCAGTTTCATACTTAAAGGTGAATTTCTACCCTGTGGTTAATGAGAATCGCTTTTTTCCTTTGTGAATTGCCTTATTTTGGTTTTTAACTCTGAGCTGATCCTTTCCAAATGTCATTGTGCTATGTGAAGATCCTGGATTCATTAAAAATGTTCCATTGAGAACTGGTAGATATTTTACAAATGTTCCACTTGTTTCCAGGTGACCAAGAAACCTACGCAGGCAGCTTATCAGTCAGCTTTTCGTAAAACAGACAGACAGGCAGTTTTTAGTAAAACACATTTTAAATAGTTGTGGGGGTTTTCTTCTTTGCCTTTGTTAAAGTATTTTCACTTAAATGGCAAAACAGTACATTGGGGAAAAGAATGAAAAATAATGATAAACCCTGTGGTCTTTCAGAAAATACAATTGCATTTCTAAGATGTGCTCTTTGGCTTGGTATATGCATATACTGAATTATCAAGTGTTTTATTTTCTTACAACTATCACCTTTTTGTAGTTGACCCACAAAATACACAGCTCTGCTTAGAAAAGATTAGAACTGCAAAGAGATTTCTGCCAAAGCAGTTACCTCCAATCTCTGCAAGAACACAAAAAATGAAAGGACATACAGTTTAGGAAATACTTAATTTCTCCAAATCGACCTAGTGAGATCATTAGTTTGTCTTTCATTTGTACAAACGACGCTCCAGTGGCATATGGGCATCATTGTGGGGCACTGGGTCAGTATTACTGCCAAAGGAAAATATTCAGCAGCTAAAATGCCGCCTTCCATAGCTGTGGTGCCCTGAGGGTGCTTTGAGAGATTTCACATTGAAGTATTTTCTTAGCCCCTCCCTGCTGAGTCTGTGAGAGCTGATGAGATCACAGCTTGATATCAGATAACTGCAGGCCAAATATTCTCTAAGAAGATAAATAACCCAGCTATATAGGTCGCTGGAAGAAAGCCTGACTTCTCTAAATCCGATGAAGGCAAGGTTTCACTTATAGGTATGTAAGTAATCAATTCACTGTCAAGATCTATTTACAAAAAAAGGTTGTTTTATTTGAAAACGTAGTTACTTTTCCCTACCTGCTGATGAAACTTTGCTTTAACATTTTCACACAAGTTTTTAATGTGTTAAAGGCATGCAGGATTATAATTAAGTTCAATAATTAGTCTACTAATAAATATTCAAAGAGCAGACCATCATAAAGGCATGATTAGCCTTTGCATAAATATATATGATAAAACTACAGGCCTTCTACCCTTTCATACAAAATAGGATACCTGCATTCAGAAAACCAGAATGCTTTGTATTTTTTAACACATGAAGAAACAAACCAAATCACATAGGAAAAATGCAGTATTTTATAGAGATATGCATGGAACTTTTACCGTATAGATTGAAAATATCTAGGGGCTGTCATTTCAGGAAAGCAAAATCTTCCACTGTGTTCATTTATAATAAAAAAGTAGGACTTTTTTTTCCATTCCCTGCATGTCTTGCAATACTGATTTTTTTAAGACTGAGACTTCTTTATGGTTTGATTATAAAATCAATTACAGTAGGACACCCTATGTGAATATATTCAACTTTTTTTTAATTATTTTTCCTTGCACTGTTGTCTCTGACCAGCAAACACAAATGTGTCCGGAGTCTTGAAAGTCCCTTAGAGCAATTACAGCTTAAGTATGTTTTTAAAACAAACATGTAAAAGCAACCATTTGCAGCCTTTGTCTCAATATTAGCCTTCTGCAAAGTGAAGGGGTTTGACAAAGAGCCTTTGACAAACTTCTGTTATGTATTCAATTTTTTATGTTAATGTTTTCCAAAACCTTATCGGTCAAGTAAGCAGTTACAAATTTTTGCTTAGAGCATAAGATGACACCACAAGTGAAATGAAGCAGTGATGTGGAATTGGCACTGGTCACCTGTGAAATTACGTTGTCCTGCTCTGAGTAGCAGTTTTTCCTCTGTGCAAAGAAAGTGAGATCCCAGGGAAAGTTCTTAGTTCTTCAGCCACCTCCAGTGAGTAGCAAGTGATCCGTGAGCCTTTTCAAACAGGCAGTGTGCATTTCCTTGCCTTTGTAAGCCTTAAATGAAGCAACAAATAAAGTAGTACATTAAGGAATTCAGAAAACTCTCTGGGATGTCTCTTAAGAAGGCAGGGCAACCCTGAATGTTAGTTAAGGATGCAAATATTGTAAAATGCTGTTTCGGAAAAAGGCCATCACACAAGTAGTTCCACAGAAACTTGAATTTTTATTATATGCCCTTCCATCCTTAAGGTTACGGTAAAACTCTTGCACTAACAACTTTATTTCATAAATTTAATTGACACTTGCATTACAGATAAAATCTCAGGTCTTGAACTTTAAAGCTGAGTTAAGACCTCGGTGGATGCATTTGATTTAAGATTCCAGGGTTTTGACATAAATATTTCCTAATCCTTTATGTTGCATTATAATTTGTTGCCAAGCTTTGTTTTGATCAGTTTATGTGTTACATTAAATCAAGGTTACCTTTCTAAGGAAATAAATTCCTTATTTTTCAAATGTGTTTCAGGTCAGAGGAGCTTTGAAAGCTCATATTTTGTTTTGCTTTTATTAATAAAGCACAGAACAACTGAAAAGGCGTATTTTTAATTGGTCTCTCTGCCAGCAGAGTAGTAGCACATGGCAGAGAACTTTTTTCCTTGGTTTGACTATTACATTTTATACAGATTTTGTAATCAGCTTGTGCTTAGATTTGTACAAAATCTGACGATCCGGTAATCTTCAAGGCCTACCAAGAGCAGATGAGAACCGATAAAACAGAAAAAGAAAGCAATGTCTGAATAATGAAGAGTCTATGGGACAAGAAACAAGACAACCTTGTGATCTATTTTTAAAATTTATATTATATTCTGTCTGGTTTATTGCTGCTTCTGCACTGCTCCCAATTTGCTTGTGCTCTGAGCAGGGTTGCATGCGGGAGGGGATTAACTCTCACAATGGAGGAGCACAATGGTGTCTACTAGAACAGAGTGAAGATCCTTTTCTGTATTTTTCTCCCTCCATTCATGGTACCAAAGGCTAGGTTTGGGGGTTTTTTTTCTTCTTTATATTTTCATAACCAAAGTTAAATGTTGATCCTTTGACAATTGGCTAATAAAGAATGTGCCTCTCAAACTTTTAGACTGCATGTGTGGAGCACACATGAAAATTATATAGTGTCTAGTTAGCATTGCTAATCAATATGTAATGCATATCCTTTGGCTAATCTTTTTGGGCAATTAAAGCAAATTCAAAAGAGAGATTATCATGTGTAAACAATGACGGCTTAGATATCTTGCCTACTGGCCTAAGGTCTTGCCACAGATCCTGCAGAGTTTACCTTCTGTATCAGTAGTTAATTAAGGTGAAACATGTGGTAATTAGGGCTAATCCCAGTGCTATCCTGCTGGCCTATTGCCTCTCAGGCCGTGCCCTAAACCAAAGCATTTTCACAGCTTGTGAAGTGTTGCCATTTTCAGAGCAGATTTTAAAAATTGATGCCCGTGTTGATTACAGACAGTGTTCCTAATCCTTTAAGGGAGCTACAGTGAATATGGTCCAAGGGGAAAGAGGGAAAGGATGGTTTAATTTATTTTTCTATGAGTTTGGAAACTGCACTGTTGATACAACTTTACACTAGGACATTCCTTGTAATTGACAAGGGATTAGGGGGATTAAATTTGTACTCTACACTTGTTCCCAACCGCTTGTGTGAAGCTTCTTTTTTTAATGCTTTACATTTGTCGACACACGGGAGGGATGCACACTCTTTGAAGATGAGTTTGTGTACAGACGCACCAATGTAATATAAATTAAAAGATGTATGGTAGTACCTGTGAGACCTGCCTCGGAACAATATAGGGATGTTTTTCCTCAGGAGCAGTTTGGCCTCCATGAAGCCGTAGAGAGGCCCTGCTGAGTTATGTCTGATCTCTGTCCTTTAGGATACATATTCCATTTGCATGAGGAATATTTCAGATACTAGAGACAATTTTATTATTGAAAGAATGGGTTTAACTGCTCATTAGATATGTCTAACTACACAGAAAGGCTCACCCTTTTAATAGAAAATACAACAGATTTATTTTAAACCAATAATAAAGTAAGTATTCATCCCAGAAGGCATTTTATTAGGCTTTTAAATTTTTAGCCTAGCTATATGATCTTAAGTCACGTGTCAGATAAAATGACTTGGTTTTCTAATTAGGTGCAAGTAAGTATGAATACACTATCAACCAATGACCCTTGTTTCTTTTGTACTTCCCAAGTCCAGTAAATTGATCCAGTGCTTCTGACTTGTATCTTACACTGGGGAAGAATTTAGGTCCCTGTACTCCTGTACTGGAGTCATCTTCAATGGGCTTGGTTCCATGCAACTCCCAAAGGAGAAGGGGAAAAAAAAAAAAAAAAGAGATAGATAAAATGTAACATTTAAAATTTATGGAAGGGTATTTTTGCTCTCAGTTGACAATTATTTGTCTATTATAAAACTGACATAAATGTTGATAATTACATTTTTGTCATTCATCCCTGCTGTTCTAAGAGTAGTATTTTGCTCTACTCTGCCATACAGTTTGAAGAGTCTGATAGTGTCTTTAACAAGTCAAAGAACTGCTCCTCTTTGACTCTTCCTCAGCTTGCAGAAGCCAGGGAAACTGAGACTCTAAGTCTTCAATTCGGTATCACTTCCCTGACTACTGGGCTTTCTTAAGCGCCGGAGAGTGGATGGATAAATTTGTTCAATTCCTTGTCATCCATTTTGTCTTTCTAGTAGGAATCTTTATCTTTCTGAGTGTCATAATCCCTACAGTTTAGAATAATAGGTATTAAAGTCACAGGCCTAAGAATAAAAGGTTCTCTTTTAGATTTACTGTTTTTTAGACATTTAATATGCTTTTTACTTGATTTCAGCTTCTAAAACTGGAGGAGGGGCTCTCCCTTCTGCATAAATGCAAAGAGGATTTGCAGCATGACATTTAGAAGTATATTGTATGAGGTTTGCTATTGATCCCTCTGGTGGGGATGAGTGCTCAGAGGGAATAAATGGGCTGCTTTTATGAGGCTCCCTGTCATCATGGATTTAGCTGTTTCATTTGCAGATTCCTGTAAATGTTTGCCTGATTTATGGCCAGTAATTTTCATTGGAGAAGGAATCGACGTATCGTCAGCAAATGACTGCGCATCGTTAATACTTTCAAGTGACATCTGAAAATGTTCTTGCACTTGCATTGATCCAGACTGCTTCCCACTTTACAGCTCCAAATGTTTTAGTGTTTTGTTAATATTACATACATGAGGCTTGGGATGCGTTTCATTAGTGGGGTGTGGGAAAGTGTTAGAAGAATAAATCATAATTCAGATTCATTGTGTCGAGTGAAGTTTAAGCAAAAAATGGAACAGACTCAACTTCAGTACGTAGCAGTTCCACTTGATAGCCTGAAATTAATTTTATAGTATTTTACTGACACAGGCAGTTGCTGGTGGTAGTTTCCTGGTTAAATATAAAACAGTGGCCCAAGTCACAAAGACTCAGTCAAGCTTTTCTAGATTTAAGTATTTTCAACTTGTGTTCTTGGTCAGCTTCAAAGCAAATTGATTATATTCTAATTCTTTAAATTGTTCTTACAACATTTTATTCTTTGCATCCTGTTATTATCCTCTTATTATATGCTGAAGCATCCCATAACTAAGGTTAAAGTGCTTTGGTGCAGGAATTCACATGGCTACTGTAGTTGTGTTTTTTTATAATAATCCATGAAAAACATTATTGAATTTTAAAGCCAATATCAAGAAAATGTGAAGCCTAAAGTGTCTTTGTTTTTATTTTGAGTGCTCTGTGCATGTGATAGCTAAGTATGAAAATATTGTCTTTGAGTCTTTACACTTAGAGTGAGATTTGCTCTTCAGGGAGGCATTCATATTTGCATGATGGCATTAATTTCTTTTTTTAATCTACTGGTGATATCTGCTATTTTTATTTTCTGCTAATGCCACAGCAGTTGTTGGGCAGGTGATTTTGCTATTTATTTATTCTCGATGTTCTATGCTAATAAGCCAGTGGTCATGCTATTAATATGGTAACTAGCTACACAAAGAACAGTGTACAGTATCTTTTTTGGTACAGCCTAGGCTATGTCTGCCTGGTGTAGCTATTCATTCCCGAAAGATCTGAACTCCAGGGCAAATGTACTTTACACTCTGTTTTTAAAGGTGCCAACTACTTAGCCTGCTGGCATAGAGCTGTAATACCTCTTCCCATTTTGTATAATATCTGATACCAGCACAGAACTGTGGAGTACTTAATATTAAAAGTTCAGATATCAAGTACAAAAAGGCTTTATAGAGGCCCATGACAAAGTGTGAATGGATACTAATGTGACATAACTAGTAACAAAAATGTGTGAATTCCTATTTCTATGGGAATTCCTATACTTGCCTCACAACATCTAAATTCACATTCCTTTTTTGTCATTATAATTGAATATGCATGGAGCAAGACAGAAATAAATATCCATAAGAACAAATGTTAGAGAAGGATACTTCAAGTGAATCACCACTTTTTCTTAAGTAGGGTTACTCTGAAGCTTGGATGTACTATTTGTGATAAAAATTATTTGTGATACCAAAAGCAAGATATGGAGAAAACAGGTTATTCAAGTAGTCTTTCACTTCCACGTTATCTGTTTCAATCCAGTTCTGCATCAAGGTCATTGCAAAATGAAGCTTTCAACAAGTAGGATCTTTCTTGTTACTGGAACACAAGTATGCACAACCTTTTTTGGAAAACATTGATATAGTTATCACTTTTCTGATGATCCCAGGAGATGCCATAGTATGAATAAGAAGAGACAGGGAGGTAAACTCTCTTTTCTAGAATTGGTTGTCTAAGTCAGAGCCTACTTGTGATTCTTGGAGGGGTCACATTATCTGAGTGTCTGGTAGGCGTTACTATTATTACTGTGGATGGCTTTTCCTGAACAGATAGCGTGCTTCCTTATTGCAGCCAAGTCTTTCTGCTTTTTATGGCCACGTTAGGTTGCCCTTAATTTAGTCTCAGAAACAACAGTTTCATCTAGAACACTGGTAAATGAAATTATGTCTGGCAACTAAGTGATAGTTAAGAGGTGTTTTTATTATTGTGAATTTGGAGGAAAATGCATCTTGTTTGTTCTGTTCAAGTATTCCCCTTGTATAGCCAGTGCTCCTGTGGAGATCTCACTTAATTAGTCAGAAATTTGCTGCATGTTGCCTTTATTATTCCACGCCGTGACTGCTCCACCTCTTTCTCACCACCAGCCCTCAGCAAAACAAACCCCCTAGAAAGATGAGCTGCGGGAAGCGGAGGAGAGGATTATTCATTATTAGCAATTGTTTTACAGAGAAAATGTGATCTGTTTCAAGCCAGCCAGCTTCCTTGCACCTTAGGAGCTCTGTTAAGAGTTTTTTAACCTGTCTTTAAAAAAATAACATTCTTATGTCAAATTTTCAAAATAAAAGTGACAGCTGGTTACTATGCAGATGAAATTGTGACCAAAGTCTGTGTTTTTCTCTAACAAAATATTCCTTCCATTCATATTATGAAAGTGCTATATGAGCATAGATTTGTTTCCAAACAGTAACGCTCCAAGCACTTTCCAAAAAGTTAGTGTCTTTTTCCTATTTTAGTAATAGGAATCCTGCAGCACTGGTAAATAAATCTTTCCAGTGCCCAATCAGCAGGTGAGCTGGCAGAAACATGCTAACGTCTGCAGGTCCTCGTTCACTGTCTACCCGTTTCCTCTTGTAATACACAGAAAGATAAAATATATTGATAATATGTTATACTTTAGCAAGTATTGGAGGATCTCAAAGTTCTTTGATATTGTTAATGATAAAATGGCTCACTGTGCTCCTGAAAAAATGCCTATGCCGATATGTAAATCTGGGTGGACTGTGAAATTTCCAGATCCAGCCAGTTACAGTATTTCCTTCATGTCTATGCTATTACTAAATTAAATGGAATGATGGTAATATCAGCATATCTTTGTGTTTCTTTTTCAGTATCTTTTACAATCTTGATTATCTGAAGATACATCTTTAATTTTTAGGGCCATGTACATATCTATACTATGACAGAGCTTTTATTCATGTCTGATTAAAATATAGAAACGGACCGTAATTAAGCTATGTTGAGTTATTGCTGATATCAGAATCTTATGTTTATATTCTCTCTAATTAAGCTTTTGACTTTGCTGTCACTTATAATTTCTGCTAATGTATGAAATAAATCATGTGCTACTTAACCTTGAAATAGAACAAGAAAAAAAAAGTAGGTTTATTATATTTATTTCTTCTTTTTAATCCTTCGGTGAAGATGAGAATGTTAACTTGGTAAAGTGGATGTATCAGTGGTGCTTTAAAAAATAATTGGCCTGAATGACTTTGAATACAGCAGAATCGCAAATTTGAGAGGAAAAATGAATGAACACAATGAATGAATGAACCCCCAAAATCAAGGGTTTTTTTAATATTTAGGTTTCTGAGAAAACTTCAAATTTGAAAAAGCCTTTTCAGTTTTATTCAAATAAAAACCAGGAGTCTTAAAGAATTAGAAGTCTAAATTGAGCTGATGTAATTAGTAAACAACAGAAGTTTGTGAACCATTAAAAAAGTGTAGCAGTATAGACTGTTGGTTTCCAGTGCTCAGCAATATTCCTTGGCCCTGGTTAATATAGTAGCACAGGCAGCAGTTGTCAGTGTCACTGTGCTGGAGAAGGATTGCTTTGGGGTTTATGCTGGAGAAGTACTGCTTCAGGGATTATGCAGGTGAAACAAGCCCAGAGTGTTCCTGAATGCTGGATCAAAGTTCAGCTCTGACTTCAGTACCTGCATCCCAGTAAAATGCAGGTGAAATGATGAAGCTGTACTGCTGACATACGTACATGAAGGTAATGCAGCCTATTCAAATCCTGCCTATCCTGGGCACTAACAGTCATCATGGACAAGCATTAAACCAATATGTCTCAACCATACTACAGAAAACTTACATTTTTGCAATACCTGTAGTTACTTCCTTTTTAGTAACTAAGTAGCTAATCTTTTTTTGCAGCAGGTTCAGGATGGTTCATTTTTTAATAATAATTTCAGAGTACCTCTTTGGAGTCGCCTCTGGTCCTGTGCTGGTTTTGGCTGGGATAGAGTTAATTTTCTTCACAGCAGATAGTATGGGGCTGTGTTTTGGATTTGTGCCGAAAACTGTTGGTAATACAGGGATGGTTTTGTTACTGCTGAGCAGGGCTTACACAGAGTCAAGGCATTTTCTGCTTCTCACCCCACCCCACCAGTGAATAGGCTGGGGGTGCACAAGAAGTTGGGAGGGGACACAGCTGGGACAGCTGACCCCAACTGACCAAAGGGATATTCCATACAGACATCATGCTCAGTATATAAACTAGGGGGAAAGCTGGCTGGGGACTGCTGCTCAGGAACTGGCTGGGCATCAGTCAGCAGATGGTGAGCAATTGCATTGTGCATCACTTATTTTGTATTTTCTTTTTTTGTTAAAATTAATAAATTTTAGTTGTTGTTGTTATTTTACCTTCCTTTTCTGCCTTATTAAACTGTCTTTATCTCAACCCATGAATTTTACTTTTTTTTCACGATTCCCTCCCCCATTCTACTGTGGGCGGAAAGTGAGCGAACGGCTGTGTGGTGTTTAGCTGCCGGCCGGGTTAAACAGTCCTTGAATAGCCTCTTCTGAACTTCAGGAATTCCTTTTCAGGGAGAAGGCATTTTTGGAAGCATGGCAAAGGTCTGAACAAAGCTGTGAGAAACTTCATTTGACGTCTAAGCCTGTAAATAACGCCAAAGTATTTGGGCTTTAACTGATGCGTTAACCCAAAAACTACTGAGATTACTTTTTGGAGAGAGGACCTTGGTTACTCTAAATCTTCAGTCGAGGCTTCTGCTCTTTTTGTTTTCAGTCTGTTCGTGCCTATTTCAGCACCTCCTACAGGCTGATTAATGAAATCCCATTGCTGGCAGTCATGAAATATGTTGCATGTAGCATCCTCCCAGCAGGAGGAAATGTTGCTTGTTGACGGTTGGCTGCATGTGAGGGAAAGCGGCTACCCAAGGCTGAAACCATGGACATTTCTTGTGGATAAAAGCTGGATGGTGAGTACTGGCAAAAAGAAGAACAGACAAAAAAGCACCGCAGGGTTTTGGATCCATAAAACATTTGCTCCCCAACTGTCACCCTTGCAGTCTCTGCATCTGGCATTCTGTTGACTCATTTCACCTGAATCAACCAGCCGGCTTATAGCTGGTTTAAGCTTTCAGTTTTAACATGTAACATGAAATTCTTTTCCTGAATACATCTGTACTGCACCAAATTCATAATTTTAATAGGCAAAAGAAATTATTTTTCTTTCTCTATTTAACAAACCTAAACGTATGAATTCCAGATTTTATCTATGTGTTGGTGATCAGCGTTTACATTTGGGCAGACAGCAGAACTCTTTAGCACCTTCAACTTGTTTAGTTAGTTTTTAAAATAGTAAAAAAATGTGAGTTACTTAAACTATTATTTTTGCTGTTTGTACCTTGTATTTCTCAAGAATTATTATTATGCATGGTTTCACTGACTAGTCTCATAACATTGGAAGACCTGTACAGTCCTCTGTTGTAATGGAGACTAAAACATAAAGGAGGAAAATCTAATCTGAAAGGTTTGAGAAGGAATCGTTTATTGCCTTTTTCTTTTGATTTTTGTAAAATTTCTTTTCACTTTTAACGGGCAGAGGCTTGAATCTTTTCAGAGTGTGATAATATTAGAGGTCACTCCATTGGGAATAAATGTAATAAAAGGAGGACTGGTGAAGACAAAATCGCATGCATACGTGTACTCCGTTACCTATGTCCTTTATTGAACCAAGGACAATGACTATATGCTCATGCCTGTTGAAGGCAGAGAAGATGCAGAACCTGCCCTCAAATATTCCATAAGGCAAATTGGATTATTGTGCTGTGCCATTTTATTGCCTGTGGTTGGCCAAAACCACCTTGCAATTATTTAGGCGTCTCTGTACCACAACTGCACCCAACTATTTGGGACTAAATGGCTTAAATACAGGGGAAGAAATACGGAGGAAATACAGAGAGAGGAGGGAGAGTGGAAAGAGCCTATTAGTCGCTCAGACAGGTACCGCAGTGCATAGCAGCCAGCAAACACTGGCAAGAGGGAGAGGGCTGGGTGGAGCTGCACTTGCCTCAGACCACATTCCGCCTGGAGTTTCTCGCTCCATGTGGAGCCACCCCACGGTCATGGCGTGGTCCCCACCAAGTCAACAGAGTGACAGATAAAAGTAGAAAAGGAAGCAAACAGTATCAGAGTACAGCAGGCACTGACAAGGTCTTGGCTTTGCATTTTTCTAAAAAACATGATGCGTTTGACTGGATTAGAGTTGATAATGCTTCACAGGAGAACTGTGCTGTGGAAGTGCATATATGTAATGCATAAAGTAGCATATGCGGTTCAGATTTTCTTTCTCTGTAGATAGAAGCTTTGGAGCTTATGTTATAGTCCTGGGTGTTGACAAGTTAAGCTGAATGTTGATTAGACACACAGAGAGGAGAAGAAAAGATGGGATTCTACAGGAAATAAACATTCTTACATTCAGAGAGTCATACTTTTTGGATTTAGAATGAAATGGAAGAATTGCTGTACTGTGCTGCCTGCCTTTCTTTAAATCTAGGGCTTTAAACGGACATGTGTGTATGTGCTCCTACATACATTGTCATTTTCACAGGGGAGAATTAAAAATGAACACTTGCAAAGGCATCTGGTTCGGTGTCCTTCAAGTTCTCTGGTAGCATGAAAAGTAGTACCCAAGTAGGATTAAACGAAACCAAGATTATTTCACATGTGGCATGTTTAAGGATCTTATTTCATGTCAATTATTTCCAAATCTAAATTGAAGTAAAAATCAAAACATAAAATCATCTTTTGCAATTTGTGACAGAAAGTCATTAGAAGAAAAGGAAAGTGTGTTTCAGAATATTGTACAAAGAGATGGGTGCTTCTGTACAGAGATACAAAATAAAACGTTCAGTTTATCTCTCAAGGTCCAGGTACATTTTTCACGCATAGACGCATACAATTTTAGACTCTTATCTCTTTTGATTTTTTTATTTTCCCTCCCCCAACCAAAAGATTAGATATAAAATCAATGGGGTCATTTCTACTGATGCATGGAAGTTTCAAAGCATAACACTGAATGATAAAAAGCAGGTTGTCTATATTTGATCTATTGTTGCTGTGCATGGTTTGTCTGTAACCAAAAGAACAGGGAAGAATAACTCTGAGAAATGTGTAATTTTTTGCCAATGCTGTGGAAAAAAAGAAGAATTTGTAAGACCCCTAAGTTTTAATCACACTATAGAGGAGATTTTTTAATTTTATTTTTAAGACATAGATACATTTTTAAAATGCATAAAGGTAACCTAAAATTTTTAAGGTGCCAGAGTGGAAAAGACTTGGCAGGTTACTTAAAATGTTCAGATTGTTTGTTAGGACAATGTTCTCAACTAAAATGTGCGTTACTTGGTTCTGATGATCTTTTTCTTACTCTCCCTACATACCATCTTACTTTCATGATTTCCCCTGAAGCTTGCACAGACAAGATTAGTTGAGATTACAGTGAGTCTGCGTGCTCTTGTCCCCAACAAAATCTCACAGAAAAGAACAGCCCCAAACCAAAGTCCTGCAGCTCCTTACAGAGGAAGGGAGCTCGCACTTTCTTCCACCCCAAGGGGTGAGGTCTCCAAGGGCCTCGATGAAAGAGCATCAGGACATCTGAGCAAGAAAGATTCTTGATAAAGAAGCATAGGTGGATTTGAACAAGTTGCTTTAAATTTCAAAATCAGCTTAGCTGTGGCAGTAAAAGAGATGTCCTGACTCCTTAGGCTGACCACCCGCCTCTCAGGGCCAATGCAGTTGGGCTGTTTCTGGTATGGGAGATAACTTCTGCAAATGTCCACGTGTGGGCCCTGTCTCGGGCCCCAAGACCCTGTGGAGGGACAGTGATTTGCAGCTCTGCCGCTCCTGAGGCTGCTGGCCCTCGCCATCTGTGCGAGAGCAGCATATGCTATTCCGAGCAGCGTGCGGCACAGCGGGACCTGCAGCCATGCTGCTGCTGACTGCTCACCTTCAGACATCTGTTACTTCCTACCCAGGAGCTGGATATCCTTGTTTCACCACGTACAGCCTTGCCACATGGCTGGTTTCCCTCAAAGCTAGTAGGAATACTCATGAAGTAGGACGGCGTTCCCTCCTAGTTTGTGTAATTGAATCTAGGCAAAAAATCGGTGCACAACTCTCTCTCTTATGTATGCCCTTTAAATGATGGAAAGAGGCAACCTTTTTTTTGGGGGGGTAGCTCTTCCCTTCAATTTGTAATGTTTTATTAAATGGGGAAAAAAAAGTGGAGTTGCTGTTCTACCTATGGTTTGTTGTTTTTTTTTTCCTCAGGACTTTTATCATGTTTATAGAGGTTATCTTCAGACTCAAGCAGGCACTTCTTTTTAATAACATGAAGCTTATGATTTTCTTCCTTCCTCAACAGTTATTAAAGAGTTATGCTTTTCAATGTGAGTGGAGAATCTCCTGTAATTACATGACTCACAGATTAGCATTTTACTATATTCCCTATGCCTCTTATGCAGCCTTTCCTAGTCTTGAGTAAACATTGTGGGCTTGGGACCTGAATTAATGTGATGCTTAAAGACAAGTTCATAATGATGGGTGGTAGGAAAGGACAAAGACAATCTGTTTAAAACATCTCTTGGGTCAGCAGTGCACTCACACTGAACTAGAATATGTAAATTTGGTTGTGAATTTCAATGGTGGTGGGCCACATTTCTTCTGCTGGGGGCTGAACACGGTATGTTTGAGTGGGTCTATTCCTGTGGAGCTGCTGAGCCTGGCCTCTCTCCATAAAGTATCTCAAACTAGGCTCCTCCATAACCTCTGGAGAGCAAGGCCACAGGCTTGCAAGAAAGAATCTGGGAAAGAACAACGTGGAGGAATAATATAGTCATGGGTAAGGAAATTAGAGGTTTCAGGTGATGTTTTAAAGGATGCTCCTGGGTAAGCATAGGAGCAGGACACCAGGGAAACGGTCAGCAGAATAGCTTCAACCAAGTGAGAGGGGTAGATACCAAAAAAAGAGACAAGACAGAGTAGGGGAGAGGAAGAAGCAGAGAATGATGCCAGTGCCCAGACAGAAGTCTGTCTCATTGAACTCGGAGCAGGTTTTGCCTGAATACAAGTTCTGCAACAATAACCTCCATTAACTCACAACAGGCCTAAAGGTGTTGGACACAGTGCAACTGTGAGCTGTTGTGCATCATGAGTGGCAAAGGCTTTGTGGCTGTGCTGATTCTCTCTGCTCTTTCAGAGAGGAACTTGATCGGAAAAGTAATAGTCCACAAAACATAGGTTTTGTTCTTTTTTAAAAGCACACAAATACTACATCTCAGCAGCTTCTCTGTCCATGTTGTAGTGATGCTGATAGGTTTTAGCAGATCTGCTTTGCTATAAATAACTGTAGTGGTAGATCACCTTAATTTTATTTTGGCCAAGTTAGAATTAGTGTATTGCAATTAAAATTTTGCACTGGATGGTATCAAGCACATCTGCTTTATAATTGCTAAGTGACGATGTCTCCAGAAACTTAAGAGTTGTTTTATGGTCTTAGCCATATTATGAAATCTTAGCATAAAATCAAGCATTACTCAAAATTATCATCTTAACCTAAATTGAAAGAGAGGAGGGTTTTAGCTGTATTCATTGGACATTCAGGTTTGATGATTTAATTTTATTAGGAGTTTCATTTTAATTACTGTGTCTTTTCATTAACAATCTGAAGTGAAAACTATCTATGTAATTATTAAGGACATGATTTTTATGGAGTCTGTTGTCCCCTGAATTTCGTTAAAATAGACGCCTACTCACAATTGAAGAGAGTTTGAAATCTTCTGTTTAACTAAAAAAGTCTGCCTAATATTTTAGCAGCTTGTTAACAGCCCTGCAGACAGGTACTAATTACACCCCAATTTACAATACATCAGTTTAGCACTATTGATCTGTTAAAAAAATGAAAGTAAACTGAGCAAAAGCCAGTCTTGTTGCTGAAGGAATGATGTATTGATTCCATCTGACAGTGCTTTGTCTACAGATCAATGTAGATGTGCAGTATAGACCAGAAGAATGAGACAGGGTCACCAAAGGTCAGTAAAAGAACAGGGTGTCCCAGATTATTGGAGACAATGAAATGAACATATCATAAAGTAGACCTGATTGGTATTTGTAAAGGAATCCACCAGTAACAGGTTTCACCATGTAAGATAGCAATAATATATTCTATTTTACAATTAGCTTTAGCTGCCATCCATTTAAGAGAGCTAAGGAACATTCAATGTCTACTCAGTAACTTGCTGACTATGAGGAGTCTTACAAGACTGAAATAATAAACTGCTTACAGTTCTACATGTTTGTAAAAAGTGAAAGCTACACTTCTGAGAGATGTTAGTCTTTGCCCAACATAATAGAACATTTTAAAATTCAAGTATTCACAAATTCTTAATCCCCTAAAAACTTCAGCCCCTGATTTTGATTGTTATAATTGCTGGTTTTGCAGCACAAAGATTTTAGTTTTATTACATTTCAGCTTTCCGCGTTGAAAAAGTAAGTAGGTATGTGCTGGTTTAATTCGACAACAACACTCAAGTGTACTTGTACCACAGTGTCTTATTAGTTCACATATTTCTTGTGTCCTTGATGTCCTCTGAGACAAAGTACTTTATATTTTAAATAAGGAGGGACACTACTATAATATAATTAATCCCTTACAACTTTAATGCCTTCTAAATCCTTCCTCACTCTGCTTTAGAAATTTAACTTTTACGATGAGAGGCATGTCTGCTCCACACAAGTATTATAATTCAGGGCTTAATCCCCAAAATTAATGTTTAATATGCACTGCTGCCTTGTTTTAAGAGCTGTTGAATAGGTGTCATTCAAAAAAAATTGCTTCCAGAGCTTTCTAATCCACATTTTTACATCAATGCTATGATTTCCTTGGGCTTTACCATGTTTTGCAGCTAAGTGTCTAACACTGGGTGATGTAAGGTTGAGGGTACATGTTCTTCTAACATAATCACAGAGGAACGATTCACCACACTGCCACTTTAGCCTCCCCTCTAAGGAATCAGATTTAGCACAGTTTAGAGTTATAGATGCATAGTCACTGTATCTTTTCAGAGCATATAAGCTGGTTTGGTTCAGAGTGGCTTTGCAGCAAGGGAAACAATATCTGTACCTTTTATCTCAATCCCCCTTTTTTGTCTTTTGGGACAAGATACTTTTTATGTAAGTTGTGCTACACCAGCATTTAGTGCAACTGCTTTTAAGAATAAAATTGGTTATAATATGAATTATTCATAATAGAATACGTTGGGGACATCACACCTTTAAGATGGTCAGATGTGATCTGTCAAGACAATGTAAAGCGAATGTGTAACTTTTAACTGAATATGTTTTCTGGAACAGTGCTAGCTACCAACAGTGACAGTCTAGCTGAACTAAAAATGACTTAACATAGTACACATGTGTATGGAAAAAATTCCTGTTCCTAGAATGTACCCTACCTCTGCCTTAAAGAAATAGATATGGAAAGAATAGGTGAGCTCTTCAGAGAGCTGTTAGTTTTGTGGTTTTCAGCCTAGCCATAATTGGAAAATCACTTCTCTTTCTTTCAAAATCCTGCAGAAGTTTTCAAAAGGAGGTAAAGGCACTGAAATCTCTTCTTTGACTGTTGGTCAATTTTGAAGTTCACTGCATACGCAAAGTCAGACATAGTGCCTGTTCTTTGTTTTACTGAGGTACTCTATTTGCCTTTGGAATAAACAGTGAATTTCAATTGTTTGGTATGATTAATCCTTTGCCATTTGTATGCACAGTGTTCATCACAATTTGTCCAAGCATATAAGGTAGGCCAGAAATATCCATTCATTTGTCTTTTTTATGAACATTACTTTATTCACCATGTTGGAAATATCCCAAATAATGCATTCATTAGAGGTGCACACTGTCTAAAACAATCATTTCAAAATCTCTCTCCCCAGGAGTTGGATTTATACATACTGAGCTAAATGATTAATGAAACTATGGCACATTAAGTGTTCGGTATTTCAAGTTACTGGGTAATGTTCATCAACGTTAAGAAGATTTCAATTTAAAACATCACAGTCAAAATTTCGGTGTTTTCATTTGTAATTTCCTCTTTCATTTTGTTGCAGTCATGAATGACAATATTAACGAAATTCCATTTTGCAAGGTGGTGACCCTCCTAAAAATCATTGCTTTTTTTAGGAGTTGATGGTTTTACTCATTTTACAGGAAGACTTGATAACTTTCAGGTTATAATCCACTGAGATCAAGAACAGGTTGACTAAATAGCACAAAAATAGGAGTGCATTTTTTTAATATTGTTTCTAATGGAGGACTCAAGAAATCTGATCTCTCCTGTATAAAATGACTGACATTTATTTGAAATAATACTTGTAATCTCTTCCTGTGAGGTGAAAGCAATTATTCTGAAGGTTTTGCCTTTAAGATTCACAGCAAATTTCCAAGACTGTAAGAGAAAGAATGAACAGGGGCTTGACTTCACTGTGAATGTGCACTGGAGGTGCTAACATGCTGGATGAACATGGTCTAATGGTGTACATGCTGCAATACAGCTTTAAGCCTCATGCCACACTCATGTTTCTGTAGGTCTTGGACTTCTGTGCCACAGTGAAGCTTCCTGAGAGTTTTTGAGAAGCCAAATTCAAAATACCAACTTCCCCTAAGCAGTTACCTACACATTTAAAGTGTGAGTGGGTTAAAGCCAACTATTGCTGGCTTCAGGAAACAGAACATCTTTCCAAAGAATTGCACAGTCTCTGCTGGGAAGGTTTTCTTATTGATAGATGTTAACGTTACGGATATATTCAGTTTGATACTCTTCAGAATTACTAAATGTGTCCCTTTGTACCTAAAATGAGGTAATGTTCTTATTGAAGTCAGTGTCTTCTGCATATTCAGTATCTTTTTATGGCAGGCCATTGTATTAAAAAACAACAAAAAAGTGTTAGGTGAGTGTTTTGATCCTGGTTTCTTACGGAAATGAGACTTGTGTGATTAGTGTTAATCACTATGTGTGTCTGCCTACTGACCTTTTTGCTCTCTGTCCCTCATTTTTTCAGTTAAATTTGACAAATAGGTAGAAAATTTTTCATAGTATTAGGTTCACTTTTTCAGAATAGATGCCCAGGTTGGAAAGATATACTCCACTCTAAAGAGAGAGGGGAGGTGCCCAGTCTCTGTATAGAAATCTGCAGAATTAATTGTTCTGTTCCAATTAATTAGACAGTGTGGGAACAGTTAATCCCAGAAAATGTCCTGCTGACACTGTGGGGAAGTTGCTGGTGCACAAACTCCCAAGCCCTTATATCACCCTGATGAAATTTATCAGCTAATATGATACATGTTACCAAAAAAAGACCAATATTCTCGTGGCATTGCTCTGGCTATTGGTGTTATTCCCTCAGAGAATATTCTCAAGTGGTTTGGGTAGAAGAAGACATTTAGGAAGGTGGTCCCAGTAGATCCATTACGTGTAAATGAAGAATACCTTACACTGTTTACAGCTGACTGAGAACCATTTACTTTAATAATGACAAATTAGTCAAATCTTGTAAATCATTAACAGGCAATTAACTTTCTTTCTAGAGTTTCAGCAGACCCGGCTGTTCTTATCACTGTAGCTGCCTAGGAACTCTATCTACCTCCCAAGGCAGCTGACTCAGTTAGATGGCAATATGTGATAAAGGGCTTTGATATGTCACAGGTGTCATGGGAAAGAGGACTGATACACAAATTGGCCTTTTTACCTGCTGCTGAGATTCTCTAGAACTGCTGTTGCCTTCTCTCCCAAACGCAAGTCTGTTGGTACAAATAAATTTGTACAACTTCGGTGGGAGCGGTACAATCAAGGCAATATTTTTGTCCAGTACAGTGCATTCCCAGACAGGGAGAACAGCTATACTTTGTACTTCATTTTGTACTGGTATAAAAAGCATCTGCAGCAGACAGGCTACTAATACAGTATGACATTTTTACATACAGATCTGGACTGTATGATACCTTGCATGAGAGAACATAGCATTATTGATAAAAGGTTTTCAAAGCTTATTACCTAAAAGTAAGCTCCTACATCTCCTTTAGTTGCAGTGACTTTAAAAAGTGCTAGTCAGCAGTACAAAGGTTTCAAACGTTTATTTAGACGTGCCGTGAGTATGGATTTACTTGATTACTTGTAGACTCCTGTTCTGTAAGCTCCTGGCTTACATAATTTTATGGATCAAAAAACTAAGCCTCCTGTTGCAGAAAGTTCTCTTTTAAAAATGCTACTATTACAAGCTAATTACGGCATTGTGAGTAAAATGAATGTGTGTGATGTAAAATTAGTTCGTTTAAAGAGTTGTATATGTCTCTATTTACTTATTTAAAGAAAAAAATCTTTAAAAACAGCAGTTAGGTATAGGTGAATCTTTCCCAAATTATGCTTTCCAATATAAAGTTGAAATACGTCTCCTGGAAACCAAGTGGCTAAGCTTATTTCTGTGTGGAGAATTACTATATGCTGTGCCTTGTATTAAAATATTTGTTTAGTTATAACTTTTTAATTAGGTTGCCCTTCCTATGAGAGACTCCCACTACAGTATTAAGAAAATGTTATCAATCTTGGCATGATTTCTAACTTTTGCCACAGTCTTGGGATTCAAAATCCCTACAATGCAAATTAAATTAGGAATGCCTCTCCCAGAGAAGATACATAACCTTTCCAAAGTGTGAGACAAATACGCAACATTGTACTCTATCTTATCAGGGTGGTCTAATCCAGCCCAGGTCTAAGGAGTCAAGCCTCTGTTGTGCTTGGAACCTCGGAACAATTTCACTGAGGAAAATAAATGAGTTTCTTGTCAAGGCCAATGTATCAGAAGAGCTGGAGACATTGGTACTGAAGGGGTCATTTTTATCCTGTGGTACACTAATTTGAGGGTGACATGTTGTAAATGTTGCAGTTTCATAAGTTACATGAGACATCGCTTTGTCTTTTCCCTTCCAGATATTTTCTATGTGTCATCATCAGTCATGTATAAAGCATATAATCTTTTATCATCACTATGCACATTCTGACACTGTGGTGATTTAGTGTTAATACCATCCCTATTACTCTGTAAATGAAAATCCCGTATTGTATTAGACACACAGTATCTTGTTTTCCTGCCTAATCATTTTCACCGTTTCTCTTCTCCATCACCTAGTGTCGCTTGCCTCGGTGTACTAAGGCTTTGCTGGTAAGCTGTTTCAAGGAGTAATTCAGTATGTTAATTTAACTGCAGCCAATGTTACATCAGTGAAAGTATTATGGGCAAAAAGAAGAGGTAGGCCAGTGGTTTTCCCACAGAACAGAGTTGTGACTGGTAGCTATTCTCTAGAGAAGCCACTGAGAACCAGTGAAAGAATTGGACAGCCTTTACAGAGCCAGATCCTCAGGGTATTACTCAAGCAAAGCAACTATTGAAATATCAGGCCCCAAGGCTGAAGCCTTATGTGTGTATGTAGCTTTATGCACTGTGAGTATTCCTATTGACTTCAGTGGGATTACTGACAATGAGTATAGTTAAACATGTGCATAAATCTTTGGGGCATACAGGTCTTCAGAGTTTTTCCTGCTTATGACTGAGCACTTCAAGGTTTGCTTTGTAGAAGCTCGGAAAAGCTCATTTATCCTCATTGTTTGAGGCTTCTGGACAAAGCAGGAGCACAGTGATTTGTATTTCCAATTTCAACTTTTTTTAAAATAGTTCAGAGAACATTCATTTTGCAAATGTAGCTGTAACAATTAACATGTGATTTTAGCCTTCTTATGAAATATAGGCAGTTCTTGATGGCTTAACTGGCATTTTGCAAGAGAAAAAAATAACGCCATGTAATTACTGAATTTGGTTTTAAAAACTTACAGATACACCCAGGTATATGTTCACACACAGCCATGCATGCACACACGTACAATATTTCTATAATTTCCTTGGGGACATGGGAGATTTTCTAAGGTATTGATTTTTACCTTTTCCCACAATACTTTCCCATTTGTATTTTTACAAATACAAGTACAAAGACACTTACCAGTTCCTCTGTGTTCTTTCAAAACTTTGGATGAAACAAGGTCACTATACAGCCATTTTTAGACAGAATTGTTTTTTGAGAATGCAAGTGTGAATTACCATAAAAGTGGTTTTGCCTAAGTACTAAAGGTGACTTTTAACTGAAAAGCTATAAAGTACTTTGCTTCAATACTAAAGATAGCTTTTAGTTGAAAAGTATAAGTGAACCTACAAAGCAAAGTTAACACTGAGGGGTATAATTTTATATATGCACTTTGGCAGTCACAATGGCTTTGATTCAACCTTGACTTGCTACAAGATCATAAAAAGGTGCAGAATAATTTGTTATAAAAGAGTAGAGTACAAATATGAGTTGCATAACAAATTCTGAAGATGAGATGGTAGCATTCAAAGGAAATGTAGCATTTTATGCCAGTGCATTAATTCTCAGACAATGTTACAAAGAAAGAAGTATGGCCTGCAATTCGACCATCTTCACCCTCCCCAACTCAGCTCCATAATGATGTTTAGAACTTTATAGCTAGGTTAAAAAAGGTTTTAAGGAAACACAGTGTCCTGTACCCTTCTACAAGGTACTGAATTCCTAATCACCTTAAATGCTCTGAATAATCTTGCCTGCTTCTTTCCGAGGGACTGTGGTTAGCAATTGGTGCTTTCATCTTCACTTTCAGAGGAGCCCTACACAACTTGATTTTTGGGTAATCTTATATGCCAAGCATCTTAAGATGATTGCCCACACCCAGTCCTCCCTGTTTTGGTTTCTGCATGCAGCCACTGAAATATTGGAAAGCCTTTAATGAGTGCAACTAAGATCCAATGCTCCAGTGAATACAGCAGAAGATACTGCTCCAATTAATGGTTTGCTGAAGGCCACAGGCTGGACTTCTCCCTTTCATTCATGAGCTGAAATAACCGGACACTACTGTTTTATTCTTGCTTGATATTACACTGTCAAGAAATAGATAAAATCTGCACAATCGATCAGGACATCTTTTGAATAACAAGAGAGTATGTCATCCGAAGAGTGTTACATCTACGTAGGTTATAGAATTACTGAGTATAACTTAGAGTAATCAGGTCTGTAACTCAGTTACCCCAAGGTGTTGTCTTCTTTGGAGGTGTGTCTTAATTCATCAAGTTGGTGGGATCTTTGTTTGAACTGAAAGATATCATAGCCTTTCTTTCTGAAGACCAAAAAGAGATCACTGAATTATTTGCTAATTGTGAGAAAAAAAATATATTGATTTTTTTTGTGTGTGTGTGTCTGGCAGCAGGCCACTAGCTATTTCTCAGTAGCATTTAGCGCTGAGGAATCTCTTGGGAAGACACACAAAAAAAAAAAAAAAAGTGGGAGTTAAAGCCAAAAAGAAAAAAAAACCATTATGTGGTGACACACAACTGGCAGACTGCATGTTTTGATGGCTTATGCTTTCTCTAGTAAAGGGTTGTCAGGGAGGAAGTAGTGTATACTGGCTCATAGTAATAGTCTAAACTGAAGCCAAATTCATCTCTTACATGCACCCCATGTGCTTATATCATTTATTGTGACTTCTATTCTTATATCTAAAGAAAATGTTAGCTTATGGCCTATAAATTTCACCAAATTCCGTGTTTCTTTGAAAAACTGAGCAAGTGCTATCCTCTTAAGAATATGTGATGTACACATAGTGTAATGTGTTTCTGTAACAGTGGGATTTGTTATTTACTAATGCATTTAAGAATTTGTCCCTAAAATGCCTTATTAGTTTCAACTTTGAAGAAGGTTTAAATTTTGGTTAATTTTAATAATGACTTCCATTTGTAGCTGAGCTTTTCTTAATGTTGTTTCAAATGGAAAGTTATATATACATGTATATGTGCATATGAGTTCTAGTTTTGTTTTTTCCTCTGTTTCGCTTCAGAAACAGAAGTGGTTGCTGTTGACAAATGGCTCTCTATGCCCAGAGCTGCGGTGGTTGTAAAGTTGTGGCCAATTCACTCTTGTAATCTGACTGGTATTGCAACAATGAAGTGCTTTCAGAAAATAATACATGAGCAGCAGTGCATTAGTAAACAACAGTGACTCGATAATTTTGAGGAAGTTTAGGAGGATATAAATATGGGAAAGAATGGAGGCAGATCCTGCTGGATGACTGCTGTGGACTTTTTATACGGGGAAAAAAAAACCTATTCCCATATGTCCCCAAATAGGCATTAAAACCAATGTACCTCTTCTTTGACATCTGTTAGAACAGAATGAGTCCATCTGAAATCCCCCAAACACTCGCATAGTGACAAAGTGTAGTAAATGAAGCAAAATGGTTCCGGGAAATGTGGATGTGTAAACAAGCCAGTCAGATGTCATCTACTTTCTTGGATCACTTTGGTATTTTTTTCAGGTCTGGCTGTATTAAGTCTTTTTGCACAAAGCTGTATTTACTGCACTGAACGTAGATTTCCCACCTAAGGCTATTTAAATCACGGCTGTTTTGGATCTGGTTCTCTCAGTTGTGCTTGCTTTGCAATAGGCAGCGCGCCCATTTAACAAAAACAAGTGTGTAAGGTTCTTTACTGTTGTCACTAGTGACCAGGCTATTAGTGGGTGCCTCTTTATGTATGCTCTAAAAATATTTGTTGTTCTCTGTGAGCACACACCTGTTTCCTGCATGTACATCAGGAGATCATCACATATTTTTTTGCTTTGGATGCTTAGTAATGAAATTTGTATCACTTTTTTGTTCATGAGCCTTTTGACTGCAGCATAGCTGAAGGTGCCAGAAAAATAAGAACACAAATAATGTTGTTTGGTAAACATCAAATATTGCTATTTGCAGTAATTGAGTACCTTCCTTTATATGTAGAGTATTGATTTCTTATGCAGCAGCGCTCCCCTTCGTTTTGAGGAAGGTGTGAGGGAAGCAGCTTTAGTCGATGGGACTTCTATTTTTGTCTATTTACAGCACGTTCTTGCACATATTGTAGTTTATATTTTGGACCACCTTGGCCAGGAAAGGAGTCAGATATCGTGATATTTACAAACTAGTTTGTCCCCAAAATGAATTAAACTGTCATTCAGCAGAACCTGTGACTAGCCTGTTGTAGAGTATCCTTAGCTCACAGCGGTGTTTGAGGGTCAATCCGTATAATGTGATTTACCTCTGACAGAAGTGAAGAAAACAGTTGCACCAAATTTTGTGAACGTTTTTCTTTTCTAAACTCTTCACTCTCACAGATTAACACAACATGAATTAGAGTGCATTAGTGGAGGAAACAGGCGGTATTTATACATATAACTCTTCCCCAAAATTGTATCCAATGCTTTATGGTTTTAAGGAAAGTGTCTTCATATTGGTGATTTCACATATATTTACAGTTGTCATCAATGTTTTCAGCATGCTTTGAACTTTCCTGACAGCACACCATTTTTTAAATGCATAGGCAATTCTGGGCAGCTCTAGATGTGCTTTTTCATTTCTTCTAGAGAGCTGATGCTTTTTTAACAACAGAGGATGCAGGAAGCAGCATCCAAATCCAGTTCGGTCCAATACCATTTTCCTCTGCATTTCCACTTCGACCAGCTGTTACTTTTGTTTCCTGTTGAGTCATTATTGATGAACTGTGTGTGTCCATCTGAACTTAAAATCTTTAAAAAAAACAAGCAAAAGCCCCAAGCACAAAACCAATAAGTCTTATACTTAAAATTTATGTTATAATTCCACTCAGTTAAATTTTCTCCCATCATTCACATTTTAAGCTTTTTTTTTTAATCTAACCTGTGACCCAGAAGAGTTACAAGCAAAGAAACAAAGGGTATAACACTAAAAGGATAAAATTATCATACAGGTTCCTCAGTAAGGAATGTTTCAAGTATATCTTTTCTTTAGCATTCTGAACTTTGATTTTAACTTGGGGCTTGATAGAACCATGATCATGTTAAATTGTAGTTTATTCATTATTTCCATTGAAATCATGGTACTGTTTGCAAGGAAAGTATTTGTGAACATGACTAAAAGCTGAGGATTCTGACTGGTTGGTACATTTAAAGCATACTAGAGGAAAACAGTAGAGATGGTAGAAAGAGAAGGTGGGCTTAGGCTCCAAGGGTGGATCTGCCACACACATGTTGTGTAACCATTGACAAGTGATGTAATCTTTCAGTGAGTCTACTTTTCGTATACAGAAAAGCAATAAGAGTGAACTCAGAGATGTGAAATGGTTTACATACTTGGGCTTCACTGTGAAAACTATACTGATAATGATACCAACATTAATGTAATTTGCTAATTTTATTGGCCGACAGCAATAGTAACCAGTTTTATCAATCCCTACCCAAAAATGGACTGCATTTTGATTTAACCAGCTTACTTTGGAGTATTGATTAAGGGTAAATCTAACAATCCAATATGAAAAGTCTCATTGTATGAGTGATTTCCCGTGTACTAACCTGTACTAATTTCTGTAGGAGCTGTGTGAACTACTGTTAAGATGGTCTTTTGTGTTTCAGGATGAAAGATAATGATTTAATGTCCTGTTTATATTAAATATCCTAAGACTTGATAACTGTGGAGTTTAAAATGTCTTTTTTTTTTTGAAAATACGATTATTTTTTAATGATACTTTAAAAGCGTGATAACTTTGCCAAAAGGACATTTGATTCTAAAGCATTGGGACCCTGGCACGCTGAGAGATCCTTATAAAATCCAACCCGTCGGTGTGGTGTAATCAATGACAACTGAAGACAGTAAGAGATTATGTCTGTACGCTGTTACTAATACGTGTTTTAGAGAGACAAGTGTGATAAGGAATGTGTGTATGTTATAATTACTAAAATACATATAATAAGAGAAATAATATATTGGCTAGGAATTTTGTCTATGTAGGCTCAGAGTATGGTCTGAAAATGGTTTTATAAAAGGTATTTTTACCCCCCTCTTGGGAAATGACCTTTCTACAAGTAAGGTTTGGAGTAGGAAATTGGGTATTTTAGCCATCTGGCAAAGATACATTGAAAATCGTAAAATATGTATGGTGTTTTTTTTTTAATTTCTCTTTAATGGTAGGTGTGTATCTTTTATTAAAATTGTGGTTTAATCACATGTCTATCACAGCTCAGTGAGAAGACTCATAAAACCACCTTGCTGGTACCTTTTAACACTAACAGCATTGCAATTTTTTTTTGTTGTATTAAATTTCAAATACTTATGCCCTGTGACTGTAAGTGTTTAATACAGCATCTGTGTGCTTAGCTTGCAACATTTCAATTTATTTATATAAAGTTAGTGCTGTGAAAAAAGTGGTGAATATTTGTAGTCTACTGACTAGCTAGACTCAGACAAGAAAAGTAAGACTGCTGGTAACCTAGCCATCTCTTTTAGTTATTAAAAGGATGCAGTCAGGTTCCTTGAGACAGTGGCAATAGTAAATTGAATTAAAGATGCTTTATTTTGCTTTCTCTGATGGCTTCACTGTTGTATTGAAAATGATTTTAGGAAAATAGGATTGAGACCCACATTCTGGATCAATAAATCTATTCTCCAGCTATTCGGGACATGACATTATATCATCTCTTTCATAAAGTTATTGAGCGAGCTCCATCTGAAAATCTGTTTTATTCCTCCACTATGCTTGTTAGAAAGTCATTTCAGGATCTGATAGCTCTAATAGTTAGGGGCTTTCTAATCTCCAACATAAACTTATTTATGTCCAACTTATGACTTTTTTTTTCCCTAATGTAGGCCCTAGCTTAAGTAGATGTTTTCCTCCCTTTTTTTCTTACAGGCACAGTTACAGGTTTTGTATTATAACAAACACAGCATTCCAAATTGTACCTTGAAGACCACCTCATATAATGAAGCAAGAGCTATAGTTAATTTAAATCCCAGAGAAGACTGTGCACAAACTTCACATCCTCATTACATTTATGAAGAATTTTAAAAAGAAATATAGAATACTCTTGTTCCATTTCGCTGAAAGAAACTCCTACTGCAGAGCACGACATTGCCGCAAGGAGTTGAGCAAAACTCAGGTTGAATCTGATTCTGTTTCTGGAAAGCTTCCATTAGCTTCAGTGTGGCAGTATCAGGCCTCATGTTTATTAGATAAGCCTATAATGATAAGAGAAGCCAATATTTTGGCTAGGTACTGTGGCTCATGCAGTGATAGGAGCAGAGGAGGAAACAAATATATGCCTCGTATGGTGACCCTGCACTTAGCACAGAAGGGACAAACTCTTAGGAACAGGTGGTGATGTATACATTTTCTACTTTTATAGCTGTTACAGAGGGTCAGAAAGCTGTTAGAGGAGAAAATGGAGAGAAGTACCATGAGATTGAGACATACAAAAGACTTAAGTGCCACTCAATTGCCTTAAGGCATCCCCATTAAACATAATTACCCTACTTACTAAGCACCAATCATAGCTATTAAGTATCATCGGGTTTAAATTAGTTCCCTGGGAGACATCCCGTTTAAGCGGATTTCCCAGTTAAGCACAGGAAACTTCTTTTTTAATCAGTCCTTCCTCTCCTCCTCCTCCTCGTTTTACCTGCTGTAGAGTTGGCTGTTTCATAACTATTCAAACAAAAGAATTTCTGATGTGTTTATTAGGTGCACTAAGGCAAGAGAAATAAAGTGCTTGGCTTACACTTCCAAAGTAAAGAGCAGAAGGATCAATTCCTTCCATGTTCAGTGAGGACACTGCTGAGTTAATGACTGGAAGTGTTGAGGCTGGCCTTGTTCCTCTACATCCTTTTTTCCTACCTTTGTTCTCTTCTTGTTCTAAACACTCTACAGGATGTCAGTGTCTACCCAGAGTGCTTAGTCCTTTGACGTATCCATGGATTATTGTCACGTATATTCTCCCAGAAGTTCATCAAACGTGGATATTCTGATTTGTCTGTCCTCGTATAAGTCAATTCTTCCAACAGAGCAGCATAACTGAGGCTAGAGGGGACCTTCAGAGGTCTCTAGTCCAGTCCCCTGCTCAAAGCAAGTCTAATTAGGTCAAGTTGCTCAGGGACACCTCTAGCTGAATCCTGAAGTCCTCCAAAGACGGACATCATGCAGACTCTCTGGGCAACTTGTGTTTGAGCATCCTCATCGGCAGATTTTTTTCATTATAGCTTATCATAATTTCTCACATTCCAACTTGCGTCTGTTGCCTCTTGTTCTATTGCCATACACTTCCAAGAAGAGTCTGGCTCTGTCTTCTCTGTATCCTCTGGTCAAACAGTTATAGACAGCAATGAGGTCTCTGCTGAGCCTTCTCCAGGCTGAAGAGGCCCAGCTCCCTCAGCCTCTCCTCCTATCTCCTGTGTCCTGGGCTCTGTCCTCTCACCAAGTTGGTGGCCTCTGCTGGACTCATTCCAGTACACCCCTCTCCCTCAAAGTATTTGGGAGCCCAGAATTGGACACAGCACTCCAGCTGCAGCCTCACCAGTGCCAAACAGAGGGGAAGGATCACTTTCTTTGACCTGCTGGCTGCACTCTTGCTGCTGGCACAACACGGCATGTGGTGGGGCAAGGGAGCACTTCTGCCTCATGTTGTCTGTATGAGGCTGCTCATAGGTTGTTCTTTTGGCTGCCACCCCAGAATGTATGTATGTGTATCAAGTTCACAGTGTAAAGATGAAAGGAAAAAAGTTTTGTTGAATATGGTGCTGATTACATGTTTAATCTATGCCTATATTTTATGAATTTCTTCACACCTTAGAATGAAGGAGGCATATCATCACCTGCTAACAATTAGTGTTAACTGTTACAGTAGCTGAACATTTGTCTTCAGTGGTCAATATGAGGATGACTTAGACCATAAACTTTCTAAATTCTAAAAAAGGAAGGCATTTAGTGTCTGTTGAAGTTAGGGACAGCATTTCTAATAACCTAAGCTTAAACAGCCATCTATGAAATCCAGCATTCTCCCAGAGAAACTGGCTGATAATGGCTTGGACGGGTGTACTTTTGCTGAGTAAAGAATTGGCTGGATGGACAGGCCCATAGAGTTGTGGAGTGGAGTTAAAACCAGTTGGTGGTGGGTCCCAAGTGGTGTTCCCCAAGGGCTCGGTATTCGAGCTGGTTCTGTTTATTGTCTTCATCAATGATCTGAAGAAGAGGATCGAGTACACCCTCAGACAATACCAATTTGGGCAGGAGTGTTGGTTTGCTTGAGGTAAGGAGGGCTCTACAGAGGGATGTGGACAGGCTGGATTGATGGGCTGAGGACAGTTATATGAGGCTCAACAAGGCCAAGTGCTGGGTCCTGCACTTGGGTCACAACAACCTCATGCAATGCTACAGGCTTGGGGAAGAGTAGCTGGAGAGCTTCCCAGTGGAAAAGGACCTGGAGTTGTTGGTCAACAGCTGGCTGAATATGAGCCAGCAGTGTGCCCAGGTGGCCAAGAAGGCCAACAGCATCCTGGCCTGTATCAGCAATAGTGTGGCCAGCAGGAGCAGGGAAGTGATTGTGACCTTGTACGCGGCACTGGTGAGGCTGCACCTCGAATACTGTGTTCAGTTTTGGGCCCCTCACTACAAGAAAGATGCTGAGGTGCTGGAGCGTGTCCAAAGAAGGGCAACGAAGCTGGTGAGGGGTCTGGAGCACAAGTCTTATGAGGAGCGGCTGAGGGAACTGGGGTTGTTCAGTCTGGAGAAGAGGAGGCTGAGAGGAGACCTTATCGCTCTCTACAACTACCTGAAAGGGGGTTGTGGTGAGGTGGGTGTTGGTCTCTTCTCCCAAGTAACCAGCGATAGGATGAGAGGAAATGGCCTGAAGTTGCACCACAGGAGGTTGGGGTTAGATATTAGGCAAAATTTCTTCACTGAAAGGGTTGTCAAGCATTGGAACAGGCTGCCCAGGGAGGTGGTTGAGTCACCATCCCTGGAGGTATTTAGAAGACATGTAGATGTGACACTTAGGGACATGGTTTAATGGTGGACTTGGCAGTGCTAGGTTAACAGCTGGACATGATGTTTTTTCCAATCTAAACGATTCTATGAAATTACTTTAGTTGGAAGACCAGGAAGTTTTCCTTCTTGTATTTAAAGTGCATATATTTTAACAAAGAAAATTTTGCCGTTTACCTTGAAATTGAAAGTAAAAGAACAACAGCAACAAAAAAACTAGATGCTTCTCAACACTCCTTGTCATATATATGCAGTGATTTTCATAACAATCCATCTTTTTTCACCCCTTTCTTACATAAAGACTACTATAACTGCTCTATCTTCTTGTTTCTCTTCTGATCAATGTTTTTTGAAACCATTAAATTTAATTTTCTTGTATGCTTTTGCTAGTAGAGCTGGGTTTTTTAATTTTCCAACTGAAGAAAATCACTTCTTTTTCAATATTTTCCATTTTTTTTAAGCTTCCTTATGCTATTTTGGATTTATTCTTCTTTAATGCTATGAAAGACTGCTTTGCAATGATAGCTACTACAGTGCTAAATCTGTTCATGTCTTAGAGCAACACAAAATCTGGAGGGGCTTGTCTGCCAAAGTGGTATTGTCTAGCTAGCAGTTTGCTGCAATTCTAGATTTCCCTTTTCAACTCTTCCTCGTGGATGTGCAATAGATAGTTTAAACAGCAAGTCTCAAAGGAGTACTTTAATTTAAAGAGATTGTCTTTGGTGGAAACTATTTTATATGCCAATTTTTCCCCCCTATAGTAATGAAAATCAAGCAAAAACAGTGGTTATTTTATGCCTGCCGTGTTGGATACGTTACTGATTCAGATATGGATTAAACCCTTATCTGTTTAGGATTCATATTACTTAAATATTAGGTGGAAGTTGACTAGTATGACTCTCATTAAAGTTATTAGAAGATAGAAGATAACTGCTTTCTAATTATGATGTGATTATAGTTTCTGAATGATTCACCATATATATGTGCCAGCACTTCTCGTTTACATCCAGGAATGGATTTCAGGTGCAAGTTACAAGAGGGATATTAAGGTGAGAGTTGAGGGATATTACGGTGAGAGTTGAAGAAGAAAAGGGCTGAGTTTCAGAACTTGGAAAGCAGACAACCTCTCTGAAACACTGCCATAGCCTGGCATATCTGGGGTGCATTCTGTCAGGCCTCTGCAGCATCTTAGGACAGCTGGTTTTGTGTTTAGAACAAAATGTGAGATACTCTGACTATCACTAATGTTGTTTTTGGAATAATCTTGGGGAACAGTGGTCCTTAACTTAGTACTAACAAAGTAAATTAAATAGTAACCAAAAGGTAACATAATGCCCAAACAAGCATGTGTAAATGACAGATAATCATGTCTTCTTTTGAGGAAAGCCCCTATGTTTCTAATCTACTACTGAGTGGCATGGCAAAATTTAAAAACCATTTTGTGGTAGGTTTTTAAAATATGCATATACTGTGCTGGAGTACAATCTAGGAAAAAGAACCAAAATAAGAACAGAAATAAGGAATTATTTTTCATCACAATGTCAAGATTAAAAATTGTCTTGAATTGTATACTAGTTCCAGCAATGTTTAATATATATATATATTAGGAAAGAGGATTAGGAGTGGGGGAAAAATAATAATCTTGCAAAAGATTTAAGTGCTTGACAGGCAAAAAAGACTGATGAACTTTAGGAAAACATAACTGGATAAAAGGCAATTCTTCACTATTGAAAGGATCTTACAATAAGCATTTCCAAACTTTTTGTTTGTTTGTTTAATTTTTTTATGAATTTTCCCGAGTGGATAAAGATCTATACATGGTAAATTTCGGTCTACTGATGTATGCTGGTGAGTACACTTAAAAACTACAAACTTAAGATCCTGTAAATAAACTGAAATCACTGTAATAGGCAGAAATGTACTACTTAAAGGAAAAAATGAATGATGATGCAGCTCTCTTGTTAGCAAGATAATGCCTTTAGTTATAGGTAATACAATTTTTATGGATAAGAAGGCTGGTCTCAGGCCTAGCAGTGTAGAGGTTCTGATGTACATTTGATATGCCTTTTATCCCACATCAAATAATTCACAAGTAGTGTGCCCTTTCTACAAGCACAGACTTGCTATTTAAAAGGAGTCAGCCTAACATATGGGCCGTGCACTTGCTTAGCTACTGGACTTACCTACTCCTTCAGCTCTCACCTTCCTCACTCCCACTTTTGATCATTTTCTGTTCCTGCATTGTCTTGCTCTTCTGTTGTCTAAATCACAAGGGAATATAACAGCTGTCAAAGCAGGTAGTTGAACACTCCCTAGCTGAGTGTTTCCTGCCCCGATTACACGTCTCCAGATCCAGCCAGCTATTTCCAAGTTAGGAGGTGAAGTGGTGAAACAAAGGGAGCACGGTAACAGTTTGCACAGTGCTTCCACTCTACCTAGGATCTGTAGGGGAAACTGAATGATGAGAAAAAAGGAGAATGAAGGAAAGAAAATAAAAGAAAGAACGAAAATTAAAGAAGGAAAATCCATGTTTATTTAATAGGTAACTTTCTCAAATTTCTTTCAAGAGGCTGGCAGGTCTGAATATAAGATGTACATACACCCACAGGTTCAGTGTATCAGGAGTTGCAATAACAGGGCAGGGGAACATCTTTTATACAGATGCAGAAAATTCAAGCATCTCAACTCTCTCAGTGGAGTTACAGTTGGCAAGGAATACATTTTTAATTTTCCTCTGGAGGTGTTCAGTCATCCAGTAATGTGGGGTTTTTTCTTTACATTCGTTTTGTGTCTCTCATATTGTCCTTTCAGGTGCACTGATTCCTAGAGAAGGCAGGTTTTCAAGTTCTTTTAGGCGATGGAGATTACACATTTTTTCCATGAACAACAGAACATCACGACATCTAATATGTGGCCTAATATGCAGACCATTCCTCTCCGAGTAGTACATCACAGAGCAAAGCACATGTGCAAAGCTCCTGCAGTCTGTGCTCCTTTGCACTTGTATCCATTTTACAAAGGGTTGCTCCTCTGATTTCACTACAATACTGTTGCATTTCTCTTCAATAAGAGGAAAATTTTGTCATTTTCCAGTAAGTAAAGTGTTGTTAGTCTACTATACATTATCTTCATTAGCTGGATGATCCCTTCCAATGAAAAACATAGACTCATAGAATAGTTTGGGTTGGAAGGGACCTTTAAAGGCCATCTAGTCCAACCCCCCTGCAGTGAGCAGGGACATCTTCAACTAGATCAGGTTGCTCAGAGCCCCGTCCAACCTGACCTGGAATGTTTCCGGGGGTGGGGCATCTACCACCTCTCTGGGCAACCTGTGCCCGTGTTTCACCACCCTCATTGTGAAAAATTTATTCCTTCTATCTAGTCTAAATCTACCCTCTTTTAGTTTAAAACCATCACCCCTTGTCCTATCACAACAGGCCTTGCTAAAAAGTCTGTCCCCATCTTTCTTGTAAGCCCCCTTTAAGTACTGGAAGGCTGCAATAAGGTCTGCCTGGAGCCTTCTCTTCTCCAGGCTGAACAAACCTTACATCAGTATATGGTTGGTTGGTTGAACACAGCTAGGTTTTAGCTCAAGACTGCTGTTCGTTCCTGCAAAATGAGCACAAAAGTGAATAAATCCAACATATTTCCTCACATCTGCACCTGCTTTTTCTATACTTACAGCATCTCTTTAACAATTTTATAATTATTAGGAACAAAATAGTAATTACATCACTGTTACCTTGGCCATGGGGAAACACCCCCTGTTAAAAAGAGTGCTTTGGAGGATAACAGATGTTTTATCTCTTGGCCTCTGACTTCAAAGGAAAACAGTTATCTGGGAGGTGGAAAGAAAAAGGCAGTCATCAATTGTACTGTCATATTTTGTGAGCATGGCAATTGCTGACTCAGCTGCTTAATACAAAGCATCTGAGACTACCTGTTTGGGCAGGCTTAAAATCTTTCAAGTAATGGCAAGATGCTTGGAATGAAATGCTAAAATTAATCAGTTTGTAGTTTTTAATTAATTTTTTTAACAAACTCCTTTCTACTGTTTATGACTTCTCAAAAATCACGACTGAATGTCTCTCACAGTGAACTTCAGAATACTGGCTTATAATACAAAAAACTATTTGTTTCCAACAGAACATTTAATTAAATGAGTCATAACAGGTAGATAACAACATTGAAATGTTGACGTAAAGAAGACCTGAGGGTTTTTTTCTCTTTATTTCAAGTTTTGGTAAGTGTCCAATCACCTCTTTCCTACCCCAGAAATCTACAACAGCTTTTTATCCTCCCATTTAATGTTATTCCTCTTTTCCCTGGAGATTTCTTCAAGGCCAAAGTGGATATTATGATATTTGAATGCTCACACTAAATATGGAGAAAGAATATAATTCTCACTTAGTACAAGAGACAGTCTGTAGTCTATGGTCAGATGCCTTTGTGAAATAAGAATAAGACACAAAATGGCAAGGGCCTAGTCTTGAACACTTCTAATTTTTCCATGGCAGATACAGGTTATTGGTTTCTAAATCCTGAGTGTCTTACTCTGTTGTATTTTTCTACTGAAAGAAAACAAACAACTCAATTCCATGTTTCTTTAAAGTGACCAGAAAGAATACACAATTAACAAATAATATGCACAGAACCATTCATTCAATTGAAACAGTTAAATAATAGAAAGAAAAAATATTAATTTCAAGCTCCATTGATGATCAGAAAAACAGCATTTGCTATATCATACAGGAAAAAAGGGTATTAAAATATTTCATTACAATTCTTTTTAAAACATTAAGAAAAAAATACTAAGAAGGTGATGTGTTAAGCTAATTAAAAATATTCTGTAAAAACACACATGCTGATACTTCATTCCTGTGTAACCAGATCACCCTAGTGATGCAAATACTGTTCACACCATGTTTAGATGTGGTCCTAGATATAAACAGGACTGGTTTTCTCTACTTTCACAGAGTCACTTGCTCATTAAATCAGCCTTTTCAAAAAAGGTTAAAGAACATACCCTGTTGAGGAGTCTGTCTTCCTCTCCTTTGCTTCTCTTCTCACCCCATTCTGTCTCTGTTTTCCTTCCCCTTTCTTACCTACTTTGTGGTACCTGTATGAACAGAATAGCATCCACTTTGAGTCCTTGGGGATGCAGTACAAGAATCAGGTAAGCCCAAACCTGGATCTCTATTCTGTGGCTGCCTCTTCTTCAGCATGTCCACCCTCCTCCATGGGCAACGGCAAGTGGAGATGACAGCGCTGCAAGAGCGCAGCCACAGTTCAACCTCGTGGAAAAATGCGATGAGTTTGCTGCAGGCAAGCAGGTACTGGCCTAGGATGCAGATTGATGGAAGGGTGAGGCTGAGGCCCGCTTTTCTGGGATTTGGGGTACACAGATTTTATAGAGGGAAGAAGGGTTGTAGGGTTAGACTGCAGTTCATGTTGGAGCATGGAGTTATGTCATCAGGCATACATGCAAATGGGGCAGTGGGAAGGCAGAGCGTATGTAAGCACTGTGCTACAAGAGAAATACCAGAGGAATTTAGGGTAACCTAGATGGATGGAGAATTCCAGAATTTTTGTTTTTATTGAAACATATATATCTGGCTGTTATTCTGAAGGGGAATTTGGGAAAGAACAGAAAAGAAATAATTTTTTGCATAGGGTTTAGACTGAGTCTTACTTCAGTGCTCCATATGAAGGAGGCAGCTGGAAGGCATTGGCAGTCTGGCTTTAGGAAGAGCTCTGCTTTTTCAGATAACTGCCTTGGGCCCTTTAGGCAAGCAGTTTTCTTTACATCTTGCATTACCATGTTTGATCAGGGCACCCAGCCTAACTCCACCCCCTTGTCAGTCTTTCCGAACTCTTATTTGAAGATTACTGGATGGGTAGGTGTACTGTCAAGATTACTTGTATGACTATAAAGAGGTGCAGTGGAGAAATTATTCATGTATTATAGTTTAAAGAATAGCAGTACCATTTTTTCATGACTGACTATTTAATGTGGGGATTGTAATGTATTCTGGGAGAAGAGTAGATAAAAATCTGATCAGTTTAAGCATAGGTCATCACTCCAAGTAGCCATAAAATTGAAATGTTAATCAAAAAAGTTATTAACATTGCTAGTTGGATGTGTTCTGTGCATTTGGTACTGTAACTTCATTAACTGTCTGCGCTAATTTTTAAACAATCAGCCTCACTCCAGCTGTCCTCTTTGGGTATGTCTGTATGACAAAAGCTTTAGTCTATGGTAGCAACGTGATGTAAACTACCCAAGGACTCCTTGGCAAATACTCCAGAGTTGCTACTGAGTACTAAAACTCACGCCGATCATCCTGACTGTATAGTTGACTGGGCCAGCTAGATTAGGCTAATGTAAATACACTGGGATGTATTATACTTAGTTCTTAATGCATCTCTGTAGCTGTGCCCTGTAATTGCAGCTGGTATATGATAGATTCTTTGTTTGCACTGTGCTTTATTCTTCTTATATTTGAATTCAAGGCAGGAGGCAGAAGTACATGTTTTTGGAATCCAATTTGAAAAGCGCTTCTAACAGATGTTGATAATTGTATGGTACTTTGGGCACTGCTAGAGGAAAGGACGAACACAGCTGGTTGAACTGTATATACTGAAAATAAAATGCTGTGAAAAGTTCTGCTTATTTTAGTATAGTAATTAGGCCAAGACAATGCACAAGTATTTGATCAAAAAAAACAATTGAAATTTTGGGTGTCAATTGTAAAATACTATTTTAGAGTTCAGAATTAATCTAATTGGGCCCCTCACTACAAGAAGGATGTTGAGGTGCTGGAGCGTGTCCAGAGAAGGGCAACGAAGCTGGTGAGGGGTCTGGAGCACATGTCTTATGAGGAGCGGCTGAGGGAACTGGGGTTGTTTAGTCTGGAGAAGAGGAGGCTGAGGGGAGACCTTATCGCTCTCTACAACTACCTGAAAGGGGGTTGTGGCGATGAGGGTGTTGGTCTCTTCTCCCAAGTAACTAGTGATAGGACAAGAGGAAATGGCCTCAAGTTGCGCCAGGGGAGGTTTAGATTGGATATTAGGAAAAATTTCTTCACTGAGAGGGTGGTCAGGCATTGGAACAGGCTGCCCAGGGAGGTGGTGGAGTCGCCATCCCTGGAAGTGTTCAAAAAACGTGTGGATGTGGCACTTCAGGACGTGGTTTAGGGGACATGGTGGTTCTGGATTAATGGTTGGACTTGATGATCTTAAAGGTCCTTTCCAACCTAGTGATTCTGTAAATTGACTGCAGTTTCTGGAACCTCATTGCTTTTATCTTTCCTGACTTTTTCACCCCTTATCTCCAGTTAGATTGTTATTCCAGAACTATTTGGAGCACAGAGATGACCTTTAATAATACTCCCAAATGTATATACCTTAATCCTTATATAAAAAATGAAATGTTGTTTGCTCTTTCAGTATCAGCATCCCAATTTGAATGGATCTTTGTGGCATATCTCAGCCAGATTTATCTCTTGGAAAATAGTTGTGTGTTGTTCCCTGATTTTCCTTTACTTTCAGCGTATTTCAGCTTTGAACACATTAATATATATATTGAACACCTGTCGTGTTTCAGATCCCTGAGGTACCCAACTCTTAACTTCTCTCCACTTGGAGAAGCAGGCACTAATTACCACTCTTTGTTTCCTATCACTTAGCTAATTTTTAATCCACAACAAGAATTTACCTCTTACCCTGTGGTTATTTATTTTCCTTAATAGTTTCTTGTCAAGGATCTTATCACAGGCTTTTGTCAAACGAGGTAAGTTATATCTACCAAATCTCCCCCCATTCTTCCTGTTTCATTAACAATGTCCAACAACTCAATGCAGAGGCAGTATTTTCCATTCAGGGAGGTCCAGCTTTATAAATGTGTATTACATAAACATTTCATTGTTCTGATTTTAATCATATGCTATCAGCTACTCTACAGCTAAATGGAGACATCATGCCCACAATACCTTGTCTTTCTTTTCCTTAAAGATAAACATTTGTTGCTTTTTTTTTTTCCTAAATGTATAGATAAACAGCACCTCTCCTGCCTTTTCATTTAGATGCACTGTTTAACACTCATGAATCACTGCCTTCACCGTTGGGCAGTCAAGTTGAAATCACAGCTGATTTTCTGTTTTTCCTAATCTTTCTTGAAAATACTTTTTAAATGTAATTTTTCAAAATATTTTAATTAATAAACATATTTTAGGAATACCTATGGGATAAAATTATGCCTGTCATTTTCCATAGTGAAATTAATGTAAAGACATTTCTCTTCTCTGCAGTCAGGATACTCCCTCTGATAAGCAGTGCTGCATTGGGCAGAGACCACAAGCACTCATCCTGCTCCCCCAATTCTGTTACCACTTATGCATTGTTGCTATAGGTACAGTGTGGTGGCAAGGGTGGAGTTTACCAGAGCAGGAAAGAACATGTAGCCCGGCTGCTTTGTAGCACTCTTCAGGGCTACTTGCAGGCTTTGTGTCAGTGATGCTGCAGCATGGTCATGACTGCATCACTCCCTTCCACATGGTAACTGCATGAGCCTCTGCCAGCTTGGTCTTTATTTGACAAGGCTTCAAATTATGCAGTAGCTTTTTACAGTAACACTCAAGTTTCCCATTGCAATATGTATTAGCTTCATTGCATTTCTTATTCTAGACTCTCAAGGCTTTCTGCATGCCTTTAAACACGCTTTGAACCATTTCATTTTAGGGAGGACTGAGGCAACAATGACATATTTCTTCCATCTTCTTAGGAGTCAGTGAGGCTTGTTCAGAGTTTTTGAAATGTTTCAGAGTCTTAAGTACAAAAACACTTTAGATTTCCAAAATTCAGTTTACCATTGCTAATAATTTAGTAAAAAAATATGATGATGTTCAAAATGTCTTACTGAAGTTATTGGAGAAATACTGATAGAAACCAAATCTTAAAAAGCTACCTCTCTCTATAAGCCCCACAGTACATCTCTTTGTGAAGTATTCAATCACAGATAAAAAATAGAAGCCCACATTTCTAGGTGACAGACTTATTCCTTTAATTATCGAATATCACACTCTAAAATACCACTCTGTTGTCCTAGAGATTCCATAACCGCAAAATTAGGAGACTCCATGGCTGGGTACCAGCTTTATCTTCATTTTCCATCTCCTTTCCATCTGGGGAAGAACACTTTCTAATTGTTGTTTTCCAGGTCACTCGTGGTCTTTGCTCCCATGCTGAGTGGAGATTACACTCTCCTATTAGCCCTTTTAAAGTCCAAGGAATGCCAGCCATGCCATGTGTGAGCAATCTGCAGGCACCATTAGCACTGCTTGAGTAGCTCTTGATAACACTCTCTATGAAGTCAATTAAAGACGTCAGGGGGTGGGCTGGGCTGCTTCTTTTTACTAACAACTCTCATTAGGGGGTGGAGAATGGGGAGCCTGAACAGGTGATTTTTAGTATTTTAAATAAGAAATAGCAAAAATACCCAGACTAACTTTCTCCTTTATTTGGCATTCATTCCTTTCTCTTTCCTTCCCTTCCCTATTTCTAAAATAAATATCTGACAAATACACCATTTTACAAAGTCTGAAAGGAGCAGTAACCATAAATCTCAACAAAAGAAATCTAGACAGACGGTAAAGACAACAGAAATCAGATTAGTGTTTCGTAAGTGAAAGGAAGTCTTGGGCAGTCATTTTTCAGAGCATACCCTGGTCATGAACAGCCCCTCTTGTCATTACTTGGGCTGAGTTGAGGACACTCACTCTTTTATAGAAATTTTTAATACTGTGTAACTTGGGAAACTTGGGAGTTTATAAATATTCAGGAATATAAAGATATTTAAAGAATTAAGTAGAATGTGATGTAATTGTTGCTGTGTTTATATATAAGCTTCTAGCAGCTGTGAAACAGTATATTGCTAGGGAGTACACCAGTGAAGTGTGTGGTCTGGAGCATACGTGTTTTCAGTGGTGATGCTAAATACCACTGGCAGTTTCCTCCTAAGGTATAAGAATAGGTGTTTCATAAAAGGAATATAAAATATAGAATAAGGTACTTACGAGCTGTAATAATTAAAAAATTCAAAACACAGTTCATAGTTTTGCATGTGTTTTGAAATAAAATCTGAGGGCAAGTGTTGCTGCTCACCGATAAACCTCATTTTACAACTGTTGCACAGAAATATTAGGAAAAGAGAAATGTAAAAATGGTTTTGTTTTTCGTAGTAAGAAATCCATTTTCTGATTCTTTCTGCTGTTTTGTGTTTTGGTTTTAGGGGGTGTGTGTGTCTTTTTTTTCTGTTGTGTGTGATTTTTTCATTATTATCTTACAGATTTTCCTATGGAATATGGGAGCACACAGTTCACCTTTCCTCTTCCGAGGGTTTGCTTTGAGTAAAGATGGTGAAAACCTGAGTTTTAAACTGAGTCAGTATATGTATTTCCGCTCTAGGAACCATTGTTATGATTGAGATTAATTCCAAGCAGGCAACAGAAGGATATCCAATGTTTTTGAACAAATGTTCTTCCCTGGCATGGAGGTTCTATCACTCAAGTGTCTTTAGTCTTGACATGGTGTAAAAATGAAAACAAAATGCCAAAATCCCTATTCACATCTTCCGTTTTCCTTGTCCCACAAGGTATTCAGGTGTCCTTTTAAGAAATAAATTCATTAGGCTAAAAGCCATTATACATTTGGAAACAGGAACACATAGTGTAACCTCAGCAGGGAGTCACTACATAAGAATGCATTATACAGTGTTTTAACAGGAGAAGATTCGATGCATTTTCAAATGACCATCGTATCATACTATGAAAGTACAAAACGCCGCTTGTATCTGTCATTTATTTTGCTATAAGTGAAAAAATAATCCAAAGTGGCTAGTTTAAATTCTTCAAGCATTTTCAGTTCACAGCAGCACATCACTTGCTTTAAAGCTCCCATTCTGTCCTGCTGGTGAGCGTACCTTGTCTCACTACAGCTTCTCTCTCCCCGCAGCAGCAAGGGGATGCAGTGAACAAAATGACTCAGGCAGCAAGAAAGCACTATTTCTCCATGTTTCTCTTTTAAAAATGATTTTATCAGCTCTGAATTAAAATGGTATCATTTTTGTTTGCTTGTGTGCTCTATAATTAACATAGTAGAAGAGTTTCTGCTTTTGAGGTTTGGATATGCCCAGCCGTGATTTTGCAAATCTTGCGCTAACATCAGTTGTACTTACATATTTCTGGTAAACATTGGGTTTAATGGACTAGTCATCCTTCCCATATATAGCAGTTGAAAACTGAGACTAGTACATTTGTTTGCATTTTTACAGCCTTTGTTGCTGGTTGTTCAATTTACACAGTGCTTATGTAGGAAAAAAAACTAGTAAATATAATAGGTAATTACTTTTTTCCCCTCAGTGTACCATCTATCTTCTATTTTATATTTATGGTATCTCATTTAATTTTACTTAGTCAATACAAGGAAATACAATGGAGAGGGTTTTCAACATTAATACTTATTATGCCAGTTACTTATTTTCAGAATTATTTTTTTCCAGCCATCTTGCTGAGTATTTGAGAGAAATTACTTAACTTATGTGCTAGTGTGTGCAGTAAAGATAAAATAAGAGATTGTTTACTCGGCTAAAAAGACACGATATTTGTTTTCTTTTTAAATAGCTGATAACTTGACATGTAAATTAGTACAGATACAGCAATGAGCATCTCTATCAGAAGGGCTTGATTTGTTAAAGGAGTATCAAAAGCAGATTTAGAAATATGACCTGACTTACTGTATTAAACAACAATTTTCAGCCTACAGACTGTCTCACTGAGTAGCTGTCCTGGATTTATTTTTATAAATTTTGTTAAGACGTGCATTATAGAATTGTGATTTGGACCACTGTGCCAGAAACTGTACAAAGTACATGGAGATGATTGTAAAAATCTATGAGACTGATTTATTTAAATAATGAAAAAAGTGAGCAGAAGAAGTCTGATCATTTGCATCTGGGAACTGAGATCAGTTAATTGTCCAGACTCACACAGGAAAACTATGGTAATCCTTATGACTTGATTTCATTTTGTACCAGCCTGGTACTACAAGAATGCTGTCCTGTTACATACAAGTGGATTTTTTTTTGCTTGTATGGGGAGGCAGCAGTTGTTGATTCACTCAACAGCTGCTGAAATTGTTAAATCTGGTTAGTACTTCACTTTTTTTGTTTAGAGTATTTTTGTTCTAGCCTGCTATTTCCTACTAACAGTATAGAGGTTGGGAGAGCACAGACAGCTTTTCTCTATTGTTCCCCTTACACTGACATGTTGAACCTGCTGCATCCCTATTTAACTGTCTCTTTGGCATGCTAGTCAACTTTCAAAACAAGTTGGAAAAATCCGTATTGGGTGCATTGTGATGCATGTATGTTAAAAAAAGGGTATCTATTTTATAGAATTGGAAATAATATTTGAAAGCTATAGAAAAGAGCAGTGATTGGTATTAAACTAATATTTCAATGAATCTTAAATGGTATCACATTAGACAGTTCCTTGAATCACTCAAGGCTTCAAAGTTGTATTTTCCCCATCTGAGAGTCTAGGCTGCATAGCCTGGCAAGGTATGTCACTTTTTCTAACTGCTAAACTCTTCTTTGGCAGTTGAAAAGAAAGTTAGCAAAATATCTTCCAGACTAATGTTGTGTGGCAAATAATGGACACTAGACACTCTTAGTGCTGAGGTTATTGGGAAGATGTAACTTTTATCTCTAGCTTTTCACTATTTTATTAATACATTTTTACTTGCTACTGTGAGAAGATATATTGAAAACAAGCCTGGACCTTTAACTTTCACATTGAATTTCTCTAAACCAGCAGAGCAGTTTATTCCAATAGAAATTGTTAAAATAAATGTGATCAGGCTTATATGTTAAGTATAAATCATTAACCACATAACTATAATAATATCCACCATTATAGTGCAGGAAAATCCTACTCCTGATGTACACACTTGGCCAGAATTTTATTACTGGTACTCTGAACCTTGTGCTGGCAGTGAAATGCAAGAAGATGGCATGCAGTGAGCCAGGCTGGGCAAGAGAAGTCCTTTTGCCTTGGAGCTAGGACAGTCCCCGTCAAAAGGGAAAGCAGAAAAGCAGGGGTGAAGCTACAACACTGCTGTATAATCGGTACCCCGGCTTGAGGGCTTCTGCCTCGGAACACAAGTTAGGGCAGATTCATAGTCTGACGTCCTCTAAAGTCACGTCTAGGTCCCAGCTGACCTCTGCTCTGCTCGGGTGTTCTATCATGTGCAAGCCTACAGTAACTGATGAAAATTATAGTAAGGCTTTGCACTTGAAAGGCCCCTGCATAATTCCTGGTTGTCCCTGGTGCTGAAAAAAATGATTGGAGGGATATTATACGACTTTGTTAGAAAGTCTGACTTGTAAAATATATTGGTGGCAATTTTAACTTATTCTTTTGGAACAGAAGCTTGCCAAGGGCTTAAGCTGTTATAACTTTTAATGTCAATGCAGGTATCACTGTTGTTCAATTCTGTAAACTGTATCGACATGAACACTTCTCCCAATTGAAAAAAACAACAGGGAGTAAGCAATAACATGAAATTATTTTTAGAAAATGCATTTTTAATTACTGAACTGCTTAATTATTGAGTACTACTGAAAATATCCTGTGAACCTCATCACTATGCAAATGTATTCAGTTTTGGAAACAATTAAATGATAATAAAGCATTCTTTTTTCTTTTACCACATATTACTGTAATGAAGCTGTTACCTCTCAGTGTGCATTTTAATGAGTTTTAAGTAACATTTTAATGAGCTCAACATTACCATAAACCCAAGGATTAGACAAAATTGAATTTACTGGGAAAAGGGAAGGGTTCATTAAGAGTTAATTATATAGCTGAAGAAGAAATATAATTCATTTTATATTGTCCCATCAACGAAGAATTCAGTGGTAGATCTATACTTATTAGTAGGTGTAGAAATGCCATTATTATATTGACATAAAAACATGGGTTTGCACACTACTGCTTGGGTTTCCAATGAAAGTTTCTGTATGGAAATCCCTGGGTCAACTTTGTTCTTATCCAGCTCCTTATTACATCTGAGAAGAAAAAATACCAAACTTTGTATTACTGGTTTGTAATTCCGCCTACAATTTTTATAAACATCTCGGACAGTGAAAGTAAAGTTTAATGGATTTACCATTGCCAGTAGGATCTGAAGGCAAGTTATGAGTAAATGTCTTGGATTTATGATTTTTAAAAGAAAAAAAAAAAATAAAAGGACTGGTAGAGATTGAGTCAAAACTGCCAACATTACTGACATGCCCACTCTAATAGTGATCTGTTGAATGTCTGCAGTCCAGGCTCATGGATGTCCAGAAACGGCAGGTAAATTCCCACACTCTGTGCACACAACAGCTCTGCATTGGCTGTACTGTACATTCAGATATTCTGGCCCTTCACAATGCAGAGTTAAACTGCTCATGCTCAGGAAGTTCAGTTACACATTGGATTTACTGCTTTGCATCTGCCAGTGTTGGCATTTCTGTTCAACCATTTGAAAAAGTGTGGAGGGTTGTAGCTCAGTGCCCTGAGATGTCTGGTTAGAAAAGAACATGAAAAAAGTTTTAAAATCTTAAGCAAATTATGAATTGTGCTGAATTAGTATAGTGCTCTTGTGTTCGTACGACAGCCCTGTGACCTGCTATTTAAAACCTTGCTGTCACAGCCTTTTAGTGGGGTGAGGGAAGCCTCTGGGGGATTTCAAGCTTTCATGAGCTTCAGTACAATGGAGTTGATCTCCAGTATGCCACTGTTGTGGGGGAAAGAGCATTCTATCAGATGTCTGTCTGAGAGAGGAAAATCATGAGCCGTGGTCAGCAATTAGACCTGTTGGAGATCCATCACTCCTGCATGTGCCAGACCCAGAGGTGTGCCCCGAGAGTGGCAGTTCTGATTGCTGAGCTTCAGATTGCTGAGGTGATCCCACAGACCTACGCTGGAAGTGTGATTCCTTACAACAGAAGTCAGGGTACTAGTGGCATTTGAAAAGAAAGTCTAATTAGCACCTTGGATTGCATAGGTGCTCAATAGGAAGTGCAAAGAAGAACTATTAAGCAGGTAATAAATTCTGGGTATGACAGGAAGAAAGCAAAGTGCCACTGAATGTGTAATTATGAGCCACATTGTACAAAACTTCCATTTATTCAGCAGCAGAAGTGTCTCCATCTCTTCTGAGTTGTTTCCAGCTGATCCATCTGTTGCTAAGTAAGCAAGGAAGCCCTGATAAAGAGAATTAAATCGTAAAAATCAAGCATGTACCAACTATTGGCTGAGCATTGTTTAGTGCCCCACGTTTTCTTGCCCAGAAACTCACCTCTTTGTGTGAATGTGGCAGCACAGCCAGGCACGTGGAAGTCCTCAGAGAGAAACTGAAAATGTTCCGCACCTACATCTGGAATTGTTCAAGAAAAGGAGGAGCAGAGCTAGAGGTCCTCCTCAAGGGGGAGTTTAATTCAATTTGCCTTAATTGAAGCTGCACAAGCAAACTACAGAATGTTTCCAGTTCTCCTGGTCTCAGAGAAATCCCACAGCATGCACTGGTTATATGAGCTATTGTATTTTATATATTCCGTATTCTAAATATAGGGAAGTATAATGCATAGTTTAACAATGCATTTTCCTTGGTGGAAAATCTGGTTTAAGTAGTACTATTCTCTCCTGGCCACTTATTTTCTCCACTTGTAATAATAGCTTGTCATTCTCTCAGTTGCTTATGGATCTGGGCTGTGAACTGGGTCAGTATAGTGATCTGGATTAAAAATCTTCCAAACAGGAGATTTTTTTTCTTTTTTTTTTTTTTTTTCCCCCCTAAATGGCATGGAAGAAAATTTTTATACTGCTTGGCCTAAAATCTATCCCAGGTGAATACTATGGCAGGCTAAAAATTCCCTCCATCCAATCCTGTCTAGTCTAATAATCTAATCTGCCTATTTCAATACTATACTTAGTCTATCATATGGTGCTTGAATACTTTATCTTGTCAGTACAGCCTCTTGTTTTCTAATGCAATTGAAGAATGACAGTAACTACATAAATGTACACAAATTAAATCCTTTGTGGGAGCTACAGGCATAGGTACTATGTGTCTAGTTAAACTCTGTGCTAAGAAGGAGTGAAATGAATGACTTAAATATGCTGGGAAGTTCCCGTTCAAAATAATACCTATTTCAAAATTTAGTTATTAAATGTGCCTGTGCTGGAATAGATTCTTTGTTACACTAGTAGTTTATGTACAAAAAGACAAAGGAAGAGAAAAGATTGTGAAAATGATTTTATGTTCTAATTGTGGGATTAACAAAGGTGTTTCAGACACTTCAGAGGAATGTGAGCCCTTCATCCAAAGGGCTACTCCAGCTCTTAACACACCTGTTAAAGGCTGTTGTACAGACATATCTCAGATTGTTTCTTTTCTGTAGTCTGGGGTAAACAGTGATCTGAGTTGTACAGTTTGCCAGTTTTCTCTTATTTTAAAGCCATCGGCAGACACGTAGTTATCTTGATTTTCTCTTGTACTGAACTGCCAGAGGAATATTCAGCACCACGGGTTTAGCAGGAGGTGTGGCATATGGGGGATTTATTTTTTCTTCTAGTTTTATTGCACTATTCATTTTTCTATTATGCAAAATTTGTTGTACATGAAGTAGCACTTTGGGGGAAGTGGTATTAGTTAGAAAAAAAGGATTGTTTCACCTTTACTGCAGTTCAAAACATTATGCTACTAGATTTTCAACAGTATGTCTGGGAGCTGGTGTAACCACTCACCTGAAGGTCATTTTGAATCTCAGGCACAGCATAGTGTGACTGGAGGGTGAAGCTGGACACCCAGGTCCTGGTCTCCCTCTGGGTGCTGAAGCTCCCCTTTCAAAATTGTTGCTTTAGGCTATTACGGTTGGTCTTTGCTCCTGCTTCTTTAATTTTTTTCTTTCCTCTTGCACGATGTAGTGAATAATAATGAGGACAATGTGAACTCTTAAATTCTTTTTCTCTTTTGAAAATAAGTGGGAGAGTTATATTTCATGTTGTACAGAAATAACTCCTTATACTATTCAAGCAGATCAAAACTAAAAGATTTACTGCAAATTACACAATTCTTTTTTTTGTTTTGCATAAAATCACAAATCTTGGGTTTCTTTTCTGTGTTTAGATTGTACAGAACTACCATTTTGTCTAGCTGTTTGTGGGTCATTTCCTAGTTGTTAGCATGTTGACAGAACTCAGATGACTCTCTCCTAAGAGCATTTAATGCATGGTCTACATACCACATTGCTCCTTCATTTCATTAGAGCTCTGGAAACTTAAATTCATTTTGCAGAATGTTTTGATGATAAGTGACAGATAGATTATTTTGCATGGTTCATGATAATCCAGAAAAAATGTCCTTTAACATTTTTGGTCAGTTGTTAAATTTGTTAAATTTGTCCTTTTATGAAGGAATAATTCAATGATGAAACTTCAAAAAACCCCAATGTTTGAACACTGGAGGAAAAAAATATTCTTATGGTCCTCAGGGAAGGTGGAGTTGCAGTTTTAAGGAGCAACATCTGGACAATACATCCTTGCTTTTTAACATTTTTTGTAGAGTATTAAAATAATATAGAATTGAAATAATATGCAGTCGTAAGTGGTAGAGGATTGGGAGGTGGGGTTTTGCTGCAAATTCTTGGAGAAGGGGTGCCAAATATTGCTGGAGCAGTGAGAACACCTACTGCTGACTTGCAGCCTTCTGCTGTCCCACTCCCTGTACACACAGTTCTTTCTTCACACAGCTCTTATTTTCCACTAACTTCAAATGACCGGGCATGTCTCGGTGGCAGCCATGCAAACCTGTGTTTTATGCGGTTTCCAGTCTTGATTTGCGGGGACAAACTGTGAAGCAAGTGCAAACGGCGGAGGCCTTCAGAAGGCTAACGATTAAAGGCGGCACACCGGGGTCAGGTCCGGCAGGAAACGGCACTGCCGAGCCGGTGTGCAACGCTGTGCCCCTTTATGGGACAGGGGACATGAGGCCAGCCAGACCGATCGAGCAGGCCTGTTCAAATGGCATCTGGCAAACACCCCAGGGTGGCCTGTTGACATGAGGACAGTTTGCAGGATGGGAAGCGAGGTATTCAAGAAGCAGCGGACGGCTCCCACCGGTTCTGCGTGCCAGCTGTGGATGCATCTCACGCTCCATACCTGGCGAAGTGTAGCTGCATAGTCCCCTTGCAATGGATTTAGGAAGGCTTATGAAGAAATACGTGCTTTGCTCTGTCTGCTCAAATACCTCGTTTTCAGTCCTGACTTCTGAAGGGAACAACACAAAAGCTCTGACAAAAAAAAAAAAAATCCTGCTCACAAAAAACTGAATAGATGAATTTTAGCTTTTATTTAACAGAGAAAGCTTGATAGAGACCAAGGGTTAAGGGAGGAGGTAAGGGGATGGAAGGAAGAGAATTCCTATGTTGGGCAACAACCTATTTTGTTTGATGCTTTGCCCAAGGTGGCTGAAGCGTAGCAGCGATGTGGCAGCGACCCCCTGCCAAGATGGGAAAGCATCGCAGCTGTTGGGTATGTGTTGTGCATGTGTACACAAGAAGTTTATTAGAGGCTATTCACACTTCAGTGGAGCTCGGAGATTGCAGTCTGTATTATATTGGTTAAATGAAGCATATAGCATTCTATATTTCTCGTACAAGAAATATTAATTCATTTGTATTCGTTTTCATGATTCTCATCTGTTCTTATTCCTGTGTTTTACTGAGGGCACGTGTACATTTTAGGTGTTTTGGCTGGACTTGAACTGTAAGCCCAGGGGAGTGAAGCAGCTAAAACGGTTGCAGGAGAACCAGCTTCAATCTGGAAACAAGAAAAAAATGCAGTTGCTCAATGCTGTGTCCAACTCTAGGTAGCATTCGTTAGGTTGAGCAGAGTACTGCAGGTAGGCGGCAGCGCTACTTCTGTACTCACAACAGTAAACCTGTATCCTATTGTACTGTGTTTCTGAACTTCCTAGTTAAATCTGTGCTTTCTAAGGAATCTTTGTGCTGTATTCCATATGTACAGTGCAGTTTCTGTGTGCTCTTCTGAAGCACTTGATGAAAAGCTCCCACCTGAGTTTTGTTCGTATATTTGGGGTTTTTTGCATGCCATTGCTTTTGAAAATTGGTTATATATTTCTAATTCCTTTAAGTTTGGGGTGGTTTCGGGTTTTGTGGGGTTTTTTGTTTGGGTTTTATTTTTAATTTTTGCTTATTAGAACCTAAGAATGGCTGTACTGCAGAAGAGCAAAGGTCTGTCTAGTCCAATCTATCCTTTGTCTGACAGTAACCTAAGAGGGATTCTGGAGGATTGCCTCTTTTGCCAAGCATGATCCTCCCTGCTACATTGCTGGGAGGGAAGCATAGTTGATGTGATTTGAAGAGTCCTTTAGTGCTTTTGATGAAACTAGTCCCATATTCTTGCTGCAAAGAAGACATACTGGCATACGAGTGACAGTGAAAGTACGCTACTTCAGTTGTGCTGTGGTGTTTTTTGAAGCTGTGCTTGGTTCCACATCTGATATTCACATTAGTCATGAAAAAATAAATTACTTGCCCATGATTTTCTGACTATGAAGTCCATTAAATGTGAAGAGAACGTGAAAGCTAATGTCAGACTTGAGTTTAAATGTTCATTAGATAACTATTCTAGTAAACAGCTAAATGTCTGATCCTTGTGAAATCTTAAGACATACAACAGGCCGTGCACAGGTTTCAAAGTTTGTTGTCTGCAATTGTGGTACCAGTTCTTTGAGAAAGTCTCTGAATTTTTAAGCACGTAATAGGGTTTTTAGTTTCAATGAAATAAAACTCTGGGTAACATGTCTCTTGTTAGCATTAGCAATCTGTGCAGTGCATTCATTGAGAGTGATTATGCTTTAAGAATAAGAAAAAAGAAATCTGCTCTGTAGCCTAGAGAAAATTTTTCAGCATATTACATTGTATAGCTTTAGATTTCTGAAATTACCTAAATGTGGTCTTCAGAATATTTGCATTCATAAAGAATACTTGGTGATGCTTATCGCTTCCCTTTGCCTTTCTTGACTGTCAAAACACAGTGATGCTTTTGAAGATTTATGGCAGATGGGTAATGAGATTGCTGACTGTTAACTGCAACGTTCAGAATTTGTTGGTGGAATGAGGCGGGAGTTTGAAAAAGAGAGAAGGTTATTGGGGCTTCATTGCAATGAAGACAGGTGATAGAACTTTGTTTTCAGTCAGAAACCTTAAATTTAAATATGTTATGTTCCAAATTAGAAAAATCCCCACTCTTCATGCCATCTAGTAGTCAAATAAAATATTTCCGAAAAAATTATGGAGATGTCAGATTGCATTCAAGTGAACACAATGAATCACAAGAAAGGCAAGGACATTGCACAATTTTTCAGTAAGTGTATTCAGGCTATATTGTACACACTTAATTCAGCACAAATTCGCAACCTTTAAAAAATCAGAAACAAATCATAAGCTAATGTCTGCAATAATTATCATTTGTATACCTGTGTAATTGTGTAAAAGGGAAAATAGGTCAGCAGTGCCCTTAATTGCGTTAGCTGTTGAAGAAAGATTTCAAAGTCTGACTCTTGTAATGTGTGCTGTAAATACAAAAGGAAATATCCTCCTTTTCTGACCTTTGTGCAATCAGCTGGTTGGGGTACACCTCAGACTGAAATTTAGAGGAGAAAAAAAAAAAAACAACTACCTCCCGCTGACTCCATTTGGAATCTGTCTACTTGCAAGAACTGATTCTTGCACCCTATTTCTAATGCTTTAATTCTCCGTTCACCTGGTTTAATAGATTCTCTGTTTAGAAGCAAGGGTCTCTACTTTCACTTTTAGGCATTAATACTCATCACAAAGTCCAAATTCTATAAATGTCTATAATATCTGTATGTATGAGCTGTTAGAAGTTTTAGAGGATGGGTCAGAATGGAGTGTTTTTTCCACATTGTTCTGGTCCCTGCTGAGGCCTGAGAATAAAGAGCAAGCTGCCTTTAACTGTAGGTACTGAGTAGGTTACGGAGCTCAGAAGCACATGAAATACTGGGTGAGAAAAAGGGATGAAGCCAAAAAAAGTTGCTGAATCTTCAAGGAAGAAGATTCTCCTTTTCTTTCTTGATGCAGGTATCTCCGTACTGCTCTCTTTCCTCACTTCGATTTCAAGGGACCTTACTTATCAAACATTGTTGAAGCTACTGAACCCTGAAAATACCCTAACACCTCTGAAAATGAATCTTGCACGTTTGGGGTCTCATTTTAAAGTAACGTCTGAACATTTTGAGTCATGGTAAATTGCAAAGTCAGCTAGCGTTCATGTCTCCTAGGCAATATCTGTATGAGGAGATAGGCAAAGGATGGGAAAAAGAACAGGAGGGAAAAAACGTATAGTTCCTCATCATCTTCTTTTTTAAAAAAATGGCAGCATTTACCAGGTTGTGCACACGCAGCGGGAGCTCAGGAACTCCCTGGGAGCCTTGCCTGGGACTATTGCCTAGGGTGTGGGCTTTTTTGAAATTTTCCTTGTGAAGTGTGGCAGAGGCAGTTGCTGAAACAAAGAGGTAGGGCAGCAGCATCCTCAAACAAAGTGTGTTATTATTCATCATGAGGAATGTTGTCTGTGACCCCTTGGGTTTTTTCTGTCACCCCATTTCAGCAGGTAGTGCCAGCTTGCTCAGGGACTATTTCAGGAGATCATACACATTAACCAAGTTTTAAAATACCCTCCTGCACCATACACTACCTAAAGTATAATAATCCTTTAATCTGCCCACTGCATGACATCTGGGCAGTCATTTGACATAATAATTCATGTTGATTGTGTGTATCAGTATGTATTGGAGGAGACAAGTGCCAAAGCAGGTGGTAGAGAGATGAGGATTTAGGAAAATGCCTGTGGGGCAGTGCCTTGGGTCAGGGGACACCTACCTGTGTGTGGCAGGTGACCAACCTGCCACTGATGTGGCTGTGTAAAATCTTTATATGAGAATAACGTTATCCTGAGATAAGCACAAAACAAAATAGGAGGGGGAAGATAAACCACCAGGACCCAAGTTACAGAAGCACATTAATATTTACTCGATATCTCTTTATACCCTCTAGTCAGCACGACAGATGTAGCTGTGTTTTAAGGCATTATCATTCATTGAAAGAAGCAAAAAAGATAGTCTTTCCCTCCCTTCCATCCCCGGTAATCTCAGATGTTCACCGTGCGCGCCGGGGGGAGGAGGTGGAGAGCCGAGCGCTGGTGGGAGAAGAATGCAATTATCCCAAAGCCTCCTGACGGGCATCCACTTCTTCCTTCCAGCTTAGCTGCTCTGACCATAGGCTGGGGGCTCGTGGGACACGGACCAGATTGAAAAAGTGGAAGCAGACAGATGGTTATTTGTAATCATCATGTAAATGTAAATCCTATAAAAATCTTTTCTTTCTAAGAGCCTGAAAGCTGTTGTAGTGGAAAGCAGGATTAAGGCATGGATATCTAGCCTAGGATAATTTTGACCCTACCACCTTCCCTCCTACCCATAAATGTTGTGCCTTTATCTCTGCTTCCTTTAAGCAAATTGCTGGACCCTCAGTCGAGGAAATTAATTTGGTTTCCATGTAATTCCCTGAGTTTATGAGCACCAGTTTGACCAAGGCCTGGATTTGGGTCTAAGCTGGCAGGTGCTGGTAAGCAGTTGCCTTGGTAGCAGGGTCTTCTTTCTTCTTCTTTCCCCCTCGCTCTGGCAGGTGCGTGGCCTGCCAGTGTTTATCTGGGCCCCGCCGTTGAGCGATGTGCTTGCTTTCCGACATTGTGCTCGTGGGCACCTGTAAATGGCCGTGCAGGACTTTGCATGCCTTAAAGACCGACATGACAGCTCGCAGACATCTATCTTGTTTGCGCAGCATCAGCTTGTTCGAGCTACAAAGAGACCGATCAAACTTTAATTAACTTTTGTCCACAGCATCGTCGTCGGCTGTGTCTACGATGTAGCTGTCCTTTCCAGCTCTCCGCTCCCCCGGTGCCTTTCCAAACAGCGAGGCGTAGCTGTCTGAAAGCTTTTGCCCTTTCCAGGCATTGCCTCTCCAGATGTGAGGATGGTCACGCTGCCATCGGGCTGGCAGAGGCGAGCAGCTCATCCCTGCATCGCCGTCGCTGCCGTTGGGGCCGAGCGGCAGCCTCCGGAGTCCTACTCTCTGAGGGGAGCAGCCACACTGTGGTCCCGGCGTGGGCACATGGGGCGGGATGCCAGGGATCTTCCTCTTTGGCATCCCTTGTTAAATGTAGGGTAACACCCAAGGCAAGCACAGAGCGCGCTGCGTACCTTATGTTAAGGTTAGAATAAAGGAAAATAAGAACATGGGATGAACAAGAGGAGCCTGATGGCAACGTTTCACCGCTTGTGTTGAATTTTTTAAACACTAGTATTTGTGCCCTGCCAAGCCCTGAGAAGGGCTGGCTTCTCAAGTGAACAAAAGCCTCTTGCCAGCGTGTGGAGAGGGTGATCTGCTCCGGCTTACTAATAGTTATTTGGAAGTACCCAGCAATTGTGGATAATTGGCTGAGGAATATTCTTGCAGCTCTCAACCGTTTTTCTGTTTTCACAGATGATTGTGCCATTAGATATGGTGAATGCACTAAGCTGTGCTGCAACTTTTCCGTTTACCGGGCTCAACTTCCAGTTGGCGCTCCTTTCTTCTGTGCCTTTCTGTGCCACTGGAGTGGGACAGCCGAGCCCACCAGCTAGCGCTCCGGTCTCCTCCTGCCCACACTCTTCCTCCTCCCTGCTCCTTCTCTCTCGAGATGATGTTTGGGTCTACTGGGATGGCTGTGCTGATCAGATTAATGTCTGTGCTTTGTATCATCATTGTTACGTTGCATTAAAAGCACTGAATCACAGGAATGGCAGCCTGCTCTTTACCTTGTGTTTCCTCTGCTTTTATTCTTACTCTTTTCCTTCCTTTACTTGGCTTTTTGTTTTCACTCTCCCTACACTTACAATCTTCCCTCTCTTCATCTCTGAGTTGTTTTCTTTCTTTAATTTATATTCCACACATTTTTCTCTTATCTTTGTCTTTCTGTCCCTGATTTATTTTTTCCCTATTTCATTTTTTCTCCAGCTCTTTTTTGTTTTCCTCCAAAACACAGAATGCTTTAGATGGAAATAGTGAGATACATCTATTCAAAATTCACATATGTACTGAGGTACAGAGCAAGATTTAGTAAACCCTGTAGCATCAATTTTGTCTTCCATTCAAGCCAGATTTGCAGTAAGACTTGGGTAAAAGAATGTGATAAAATCAAATCACCTCTTAGCCTCATATTCTGAGGCTGATTGGAACCTTACACAGTGGCTGGGATGATTCAGAGAAAGTTAATGTAATTTGCTGTGTATCACCCCCAGAAACTGTATTTGTCAACTTCATATAGCAGTGTCAAATGTTCAAGGAAAACGCCTGCCTTAATACTGCTGCCAGGAGTTAGGAGTCAGGAATATAAAGTCATTATGTTGTGGGATCTGCTGATTTTCTGGGGATTTTCCACTAACGGAAGTTCTGTAATTGTACAAAGAACCAAGCCAATAAAAATGAATATTTATTTTGTGTGTAATAATAATGGCAGAAGTTCATGTTTATCCATTTGCCAGTTATATGAAAGAGTTGCCTACAAGTACGTTTTCTTCCTGTGTGTCATAGTGATCACAGAGACACATGAAGATGCTTCCTAAAATAGGTGATTTTGTAAGACTTTTTTTTCTGGTTCTTTCCCTGAAATTGCTGTGGTATTAGCTTTCTTGGCTTTGCAAAATCTTGTAATGCCAAATACTCAGCAGCCGATGAACTTCAGCCTACTGTTTCTGTGTTGTGCATTACATAAGTTATTTCTTCCATTTGATCTTGCAGCTCTATAAATTCCATTTCTGTCAATCTGATTATTGTGAATCTGAAGCATACGAGTGATTTGTATTAATCAGAAATATTTTGGGGTTCAGACTTTTGTTAAGTTTTCTGTTGGAAAAAATGTATCAATTGGGTGTGTCACCTGAGAAGAATACGGGTTCTTGCCAGAGTTGCATTTCTTGCCAACTGCGTCCTGTCACTTTTATTTTATGCTTCAAGAGCAAGACCTAAATAATCACTCTTTTTTGTGTTAGAAAAGGAATTAACTTCCAATTAGATCCCTCCTTCCTCTGGGATCTACCTGTATATCCCAAAATGGAGGACAAAAGTGACCTCGTGTCATTTTGAGTGCCACATATATACAGCCTGCTCACCTCAACCCATTCAGAGACCAATTCTTGTGTGTATTAATCATATTTTCTTCTGGCTTCTTACAGAACAGAAAAATATTCAGTTCCAAATGTTAAAATGGGGCACATTTTATTAACATTGAAAGCAGTAAATTATCTCTGCTTATGAAATGAGACTGAGCAATTTCTGCTGAACTCTTCCTGACTTGCCCCTTCACTCGGATACAGTGTTTTCTAATTTCTCAGAGGGCCCTGGTTCCATTAAGGGCGAGAACTGTTTTAAAGCTGTAATGAAAGCCATACGTTGCTGAAATTCAAGGAGGGGAAATGCCCTAAATTCTATTTCAGTAGCTCATCTAGAGCTATTTTCAGTTTTATGTTTATAAGAATGTCAATTAACCTAGAGACTAGAACACACATGGAAGAATAACGATGAAGTGGATATCATTTTAACACACTGAAGCCAGCTAGTTGGACCTAATCCTTCTTTACAGAAGCTTGATTTACATAAAAAGCTGGCCTGTGTTGCCTAATTTAGTTCTCAAACAGCTTGGTGATTTAAATGCTCTTTCTTTTCAATGTCGTGGGACAGCAGTGGTAAAAGGTGCAGAAATATTAAAACGAAAAAAATAAAAGGAAGAAATAAATATGCTGGAAGCACATTACCATCATCTTGATTTCTCTGGCACCTTTCAGAACTAGTGATCACTTCAGCATGTATTTCTTGCTAACAATAATAATAGTAATAATAACAACATCCTTAATCAAAGTGTAACTCGGCAATTTGGTATCAGTTGTGTCACTTCTTTATCTAGCTTATGCTGAACTTGGAGATCCAAGCAAGCCAGATATTCAGCAAGTTGTTTTCTCTTACAAAAAGAAGTCAATATCAGACCTGCAGTGCTACTTTTACAAGCATGGGAAGTGACCCTGTCAAGGTTAAAAAGGGTAATACCTGCTACAGGTCTTTCTAATTTAAATGCAGAGCAGTGTTCTTATCTGGAGAAAAAACAAGGAAAAAAAAAAAGAATACGAAATCTGCCTTCATTGGACAAAAGGTCAAGTCTCACCAGCTCTTTTTATGAGATCTTTTATAGTAAATATAAGATGATAAGTCATCACCTAGTAATGGTTGAGGCTTTTTTGTTTGTGATCGGAGTTAAACCCAGTTGGTGGCCAGTTACAAGCGGTGTTATCCAGGACGCAGTACTGAGGCCGGTCTTCTTCAATATCTTTATCAATGATCTGGATGAGGGGATTGAGTGCTCCCTCAGTAAGTTTGCAGATGACACTGAGTTGGGTGGGACTGTTGATCTGCTGGAGGGTGGGAGGGCTCTGCAGAGGGATCTGGACAGGCTGGATCGATGGGCAGAGGTCAACTGTATGAGGTTTAACAAGGCCAAGTGCCGGGTCCTGCACTTCGGCCACAACAACTCCATGCAACGCTACAGGCTTGGGGCGGAGTGGCTGGAGAGCTGCCCAGCAGAAAAGGACCTGGGGTTACTGTTTGACAAACAGCTGAATATGAGCCAGCAACATGCCCAGGTGGCCAAGAAGGCCAACAGTATCCTGGCCTGTATCAGAAATAGTGTGGCCAGCAGGAGTAGGGAAGTGATTGTGCCCCTGTACTCAGCCCTGGTGAGGCCGCACCTTGGATACTGTGTTCAGTTTTGGGCCCCTCACTACAAGAAAGGCATTGAGGTGCTGGAGTGTCCAGAGAAGGGCATCAAAGCTAGAGAACAAGTCTTATGAGGAGTGGCTGAGGGAACTGGTGGTTAATTTAGTCTGGAGAATAGGAGGCTGAGGGGAGACCTTATCGCTCTCTACAACTACCTGAAAGGTGGTTGTGGTGAGGTGGGTATTGGTCTCTTCTCCCAAGTAACTAGTGATAGGACGAGAGGAAATGGCCTGAAGTTGCACCAGGAGAGGCTTAGACTAGATATTGGAAAAATTTCTTTATTGGGAGAGTGGTCAAGCATTGGAACAGGCTGCCCAGGAAGGTGGTGGAGTCACCATCACTGGAAGTGTTCAAAAAACATGTGGACATGGCACTTCAGGACGTGGTTTAGGGGGCATGCTGGTGTTGGGTTGACGGTTGGACTTGATGATCTTAAAGGTCTTTTCCTACCTTAATGTTTCTGTGATTCTGTGTTTGTTTAATATTATATGTGTCTGCATGTATTTTTTGTCTCCCATTTACCATGTCATCACTTCCACTAATTTCTTTCTTCTTTCCCTCATTTATTACATTAGTGCTACGGGATGACTTTCGCCAAAACCCTACAGATGTTGTGGTGGCAGCTGGAGAGCCTGCCATATTGGAGTGCCAGCCACCTCGTGGGCACCCTGAGCCTACCATCTACTGGAAGAAAGATAAAGTCCGTATTGATGACAGGGAAGAGCGGATCAGTGTGAGTACAACTCAGGTGGTTGTCTATAGACACAGGGCCTACACTAAAGCCCCGCAGCTGAGAGCAGCAGAACTTTACAGCTTTATAGCCTTTCCCATAGAAACTCGTCATTACTCTTGGCAGCTGGCCTCTCTGAGTTTTCCCAAATGAGGGGAAGAAAGTTGTTTATTGCTTCCAGTTTGGGTCTCCAACTTGGACTTCTTGAAGCTTGATTTGTATAACCAGTGTAACGGGGATCCGTTATATCTGTAGATTTGGTCATATAACATGCTCTGTTATATGGGGAACTCGGCAGATATCTTTGACCAATCTGGTCTTAGCTTTTCTAGATCTGATTTCACAGGAATGAGATCTCTGTTCTATGAAATGAGCTCATGAATCAGAAGATTCTAATGAATGAGCTAATGAACCAGAGCTCATATCAGAGAGGTGTTTTAAAGATACAATCAGTCATATCTATAAGGTGAACAAATACTCCTTGGGAAAAAAACAACAGTTTAGGATGATATTGGTAAAGTACTGAATGGAAGAGGATCCAGCAGAAATACCTTACTTATCAACCGATTAGAAGTTATATCATGGTATGTGGAAACAAATGGGATAAATTAAGGGAGCGGGGACATATTTCATTCCTAAGTTTTAAGTGCTTAGCTTTTCAGTATTAATATTCCTTCAATAAAGTTTTCTGTGGTATGTAATGATATGTAACTCATTCTGTGCCTTACACAATATGGAAGTACTATCAGGAAGCTTGTTTGTTGCTTTGGGTGCCTAAGGAAGTATTGCAAGCTAAACAGTCTACATAGTTGCTCTTTGTGGGCCAGGCTGTCTCTGCTAGGGTCTACTCACGAGTAGAGGAAGGAAGAGCGGCAGGAAACTGGTTATGATCCCCTGACTCTCAAGTTTCTTTGGCTACATTCCTACCTTATTCTAAAGCATCCCATTGTCTAACTTTTGACACTGTCTGTGACTTCACAAGCTGCAAACTTCTTATTTCTTTCAACTACCCTGCTCTTCCACTCTGCAAGCACCCTTTGGAGCCAGGAAAATGTTAAGTCTTATGGGAGTCAGGTGTTTTCTCAGTTTGGGCTAGGTTCAGTCTGTTTGCATCAAGGAAAAGAGAAAATCTGCCTTAATGAGTGAACAAGGAAACTGTTCAGACACCAGTAAAATAAAAGCAGATGAACTAAATAAAACTAAATAAAGTTGCCTTTTTCTTGAGAGAGATGTCGAGTGCTTTATATCTCATCATGCAAGAAATACAAGCCTCTGCATTGCCAAAGCAGCAGCAAGAAATGCAATCTTTGAAATGTAAAGCATCTAATTACAACAGAAGAAAAAACTGAAATGCATTTAGAATCAGTCAATAGGATAAAATGTGTTCTAGAACAACTTTAAGATATTTATGTATATAGGATTATAATTTTAAAGCTATACATATTTTTACAAACAAAACTTTTAAATGCCTTCATTGTGGAACTTGCTGCATGTGAAGATAGCTTTTTTCTGATATCTTTTGTTTTTCTGAAGTTAAAAATAAATTCCTTGTTTTGAAACAGATACGTGGTGGGAAGCTGATGATCTCTAATACAAGAAAAAGTGATGCCGGCATGTACACCTGCGTTGGAACCAACATGGTGGGGGAGCGAGACAGCGATCCAGCAGAGCTGACTGTCTTTGGTAAAGCGATCCAAGCTTTTGTTTCCTTTTCACTACAAATGTCATAGTCTTATTTGACCTGGGTAACTCATCAAATATAAGACAAAACAAGGTTAACAAAACACAGTAGTACTGCTTAAGCCGCATTTCACAGTTTTTGAAGACCAGGTTTCAAAGGCTGCAATTTATAATTATGGAACTGTGATGGAACAACATTTTCCTTCTAAGCGCATAGTTTCAATCTAATTGGAGGTCCTCAGTGGTATGCATACACTCGGAGACAGTAATGCAGGACATAATGCTCTCCATCACAAAATTGCCAAATGTCATTAAGCTACTTCTAATACAGATGACAATGCCTGCTTAACAGAGATTTGGACCAGCATTGCCTATTTAAATAATTCCTTATTCCTGTGGGGTTGTGAAATCAAACCTTTGTGAGAGAGCAGAAAAGATCTCAATTGATCAGTAAAAAGTAATTGGAGAAAATCCTGAGATTAACATTTTTGAATATATGGGGACACTTTTATCATTTGTTTTTTAAAGGGCATGAAGCAGTTTTTCATCCTGTAAGTCACAGCATCATCTAGGTTTTTGGTGGTGCTGAATGAATCAAAAACGAATAGGTTTGCAGTGTTAAAGAGCTTCCAGACCTGATGGGCAAGGCAAGAATTTGTTAGAAACATTTGTATTATGGTTAGGGTCTAGAGCAAGAATAGAGTAATATTGAACCTAGAGCTGGATCCATCCTGCTAACAACTGGGTAAGAAGCAAAGCCACAAAATCCTGCTGTGGTATTGTAGGAATTGGTCAAGAGGTCTTGAGCAAACAAAAGAAAATCAATAAGGAAAAAACCCCTCACTGCTAAAGAAAACACATACATGCATACAAAAAAGAAAGAAAAAAGAGAAATAGTGTTAATGTTACCGCCTGCTACATCACTTTGATTTCCTTGATACAATACCAAAATTCCAAACAAGACTGTTTGTAATTCCAGTTAGACTTTTCATAGAAATACTGAAGTCCTTTCTGAAGCAGGTGCTCCTAATTTTTTCACCTTCTGGCTAATATGGTGGAAAACCCAGTCATAGATATGCCATCTGTGTTTGCATGTGTGTGCAATTCAACATTTGTTTGTCCACTTTAAAAAAAACCCCACACATTATGGGATTCACAAAAGGCATAGAAAAGTTTCTGCTAGACACGATCCATGAGTGGCTAAGGATTTGCTGCCTTCCAGCATTACAAGACTATAAAGGTTTCCACTCTACTGTTGTGGATTCATGGAAGCATATGACTTTTAAAAACAGAACTAGTATACCTTGGAAAAAAACACAGAAAGGATCTCTATCAAATTATTATGTCCTTTGCAGCCAATCTGTTGAAGTTGTGCCTTTATACAGATATAAAAGAGACATGACATATCTTCTTAATCAGTTTAAGTACTGATAATCTCTGGTAATACTCCCTGTGGATAACAAGCAGATTGCAGTCCTAAACTACAAAGCATCAAGAAATCCTTAAGAAAATAATTTGTTAAAAAGCATTGAACTATAGGAATAAAAATCGAAATATGCATGTAATTTCATATCCTGCAGAGCTACAAAAAGTATTAGGTTTGTCTTCATATGTAAAATATTACATAGCCAAATATAATATTCTGAAATTTTTACAGGATTTAATCATAGCATTCAACTCGTAAAATACAATCTAGGCTGATTTTGTGAATACTGAACAAAATCAGCAATAAATTAAATTAGATATTTTAATTCTTCAGAATTGTGTTAGACTACCTAAAGAAAATTGTGTTTAAAATTCCTTTCCTATCTGGATATCTTCCTGTCTAAAATTCCCCTTCTATCTAGGTATTCCCTTCCTATCTTGGGTTTTGCTGTACAAGAATAGCACACAGGAAGCAGGTGCTTAGGTTATGATCTGCTGTTTGACAAGACAATTTGACTATCCTGTGCCCATTTCCTGGCTGCCTCCTGGCCCTGAAGCTCTGTGTTGATGTATTTGGCTCACTGTATAGACGTGTCCAGGTTAGTCCTGGTCTGCTCCGTACAAAAGAAGGAGTCTTGGCTTTACTTTCCACCAGCAGAACAGTTGTATTCTGTTCCTGGACGCCAGGCAGCAGCTCGTGTGTGGGTGGGTGCGTGCACAGTACACTGGAGAGCATTATCCATGATGTTTCCAGGAAGCAATGTGTCTACTGGACAGTCCAATCAGCCTAAGAATACACAATAAATCCAATAAATCCAGCAACTCTGGGAAACGTCAGATTGGCTGTGCATGTTCAGATTGGCTTTGCTGAACACAGACGAAACCATAGGTCATCTGTTAAGTCCACAGCCTTCCTCTAATATGACTCACAGGTTTGAGGAACATGGGAATAGTGCAAATTTTGAGAAAAATATGCTAGAGCTATCACAATACTTATATATTATTCATGTTGCCCAAATTTAACTGTTTTGAACATATTTCAAAATGGGCTTTATAATTAAAATGAAGACATCTTAGCTAAGAGACTTTGAGAATTTAATAAAGTGGCTGGCAAGCCTACAGCTGGTGCTGATTCTGGAGAGGAATGTGTATTAATTAGCTGATTATTAATGTCTCTATTCCTTTTCCAAATAACAAACCCCCAAGCCCTTTCCATAGTGTGAAGGGGCCCTTAGTAAACACACTACTCTGTAGGAAAAGGAACAGTTTCATAATAGTTCTCAAACCTTTCCAGGAATCAGCCACTCATTACTTTTGGCTTTGCAAGTTTTTCTGTAGTACCTGAAGTTAATTTCTGCATGTGACTCGTGACAGATCCCTGGCTCCTTGTATGGTGAATTTAGCTTGAGGCATTGCCTCTGGAAAAACTGAGTCAGTGTGGTGGTAACTGGTGGCCCGAGGGGAACAACATGGAAGCCTAGCCTAAAAGATTACACCTTTCCTGAGTTTAAAAAAAAAAAACTAAAGTAAAATAGGCCATAAGAACCTTGGAAAGAAGTAGGAGGAGAAAATGGAAGTTTCCCATATGCATAATGTATCCACTTGGCTGGGTACGCATTCAATAACCTTTGCTGAGAGGTAGTCATGGATAATACATGTAGAACTCTCTCAAAACAAGTAATTTTTTTTTCAACCCCACTTGCCTAGGAAACCTAGTTTTCAGCATTTAGGCACTGCTAAGAGCATACTGTTAGTGTTGATGCAGGTTGCATTTCTTTTGTTCAGAAGTCATGATTCTTATACTAGCAGAAAATTGCCAAACTTTCACAGTAAAATATCATAAAGCAAACTGATTATATAAGCAGTGCCTCCCAAAATTACTCCTGTGTTTTGAATAGTGAAAATGATGCACTGCACTTTGTTAGTCTTCTCTTTCAAGTACTGCTGCTAATTTTTGCCTTTATGAGGCTCCAAGGTGTAATCTTGGAGTAAAGCAAGAAGGCAGGGTCTGTCACAGTCTAAGTTGGCCTTTAAAGAAAGTTAGTAACTAAACCATCAATCCTGGTGTTCACAAAATGGGGCAACATGGTACTTTATTATTATGGACGCACTATTCTAAAGGCCAAATTCAGAAGTGTAAGTGATACAAATTAGGCTGCTTTGCTTGTGTTTGGGCTTATAGCCTTTGGCTGAACAGACTTAAAGCAAGATGCAAAACAGAAACAGTTTCATTCCAATTTGTAAGAAAGCTTGGTTTATAAATACATAATATGGAGCCAGAAATTAAATAAAGTAAGAATTACTGTTTAAGTTAACCTTTTATCATTTTTTCATACTACTGCACTGTTCTCATATAAGTTTTCAAGTTGTTTTAACTATTTCAGACTCTTTTTTGTTCCTTTGGACTTAAAATGGTATGTTTGAAGAGAATGTACAAAGGTATATGTTGTATATTGATTCTGAAGCTCAGTGAAATCAATGAAAGCCTTAATATACCAACTTCAAGAGGCTGGCATCAAGCAGTGGAAAAAGATATATTTAGAAGAGCCTTAGAAGAACATAAAGCATAACTAAGAAGAGTACAAAAATGTCTTAAAAGATATGTCAGTTCAGATTGTTTTGGATTAATCTTTGACTTTAGCTTTGGAACTTGAACCTTTTTTCAGCTAATAAGGTCCTGTGGGATGAAAAGGTATTGTTGTCTGATGCTAGAAGAAGTATTTGTGTTTGATGTTCTCTAGACATTGTCAGGCTGAAAGAGATACCACAGTTCCAGAAAAAGTATACTCTGATGACATGATGTTAGAGGAAAAAAAGCCAAAAAGTCCTTAATGAAGACATTATGCCACATTTTACTTTCCTGAGCTTGGACTATGTGGAAGGCCTCAGCAGAGAGTCTTGTCTAATTATATCCTGGAAATCAGTCCTAGAAGCTTTCCCAGCCGCATGGAAAACCTACTTGAAGATAGAGAAATTGGCAGTGTGTGTTTTGTCCTTCAGAGCAAAACTCCTCCTGTTTTTCTTCAAATCCTTGTATTTCCCAGCTGCAGTGTACTTGTGGCGGTTTGCAAAGAACCAGCTTGGCTTTGCAATATTTGTTATCCATAGATACTGACAAGTTGTAATAGGATAATGCTACTGTGGTGAAAAAGGAGCTGATTTGGTCTCCAAAGCCCGTTACCTAATGCTCAGTAAAAACTGAAATTAATATGGTTGTAGATGTATATAAAAGGAGAAAAACACTGGTTGTAGATGTATATAAAAGGAGAAAAACACTAACAACTGATAAAAATCATTCCACTTTATTTGCATGTGCCTCTTAATAGTGCTTCGTGTGTTTATGGTACAAGCTCATGGCATCTTGTGTACTGCTTCGAGTGTAGCAGTTTGCAATGTCTATGCAAGTGCTTATTTCTCAAATGAAAAATGGAAAAGTGCCTAAAAAGAGGCAGTAGAAGATGGTCTTTAAATATAAAACCATCTGCTTCTGCAATTGTATTTTAATTTATGTGGCCAACATAGGTAAATTTGGTGTGAACTTAATACCTTGTCTTCTTCCAGATCTTCATTTTTGGCAGAGAGCTTTACTTTATCCAGATCATGTTGCAGTTAATGAAATATCTATGCTATTGACAGCATTCTGAAGTGAAACTTACTTCCAACCATCTAATGTTTCTTTTTTTTTCTTTACATCAGAACGCTAAAGTGAAAAATCCTTTTATTTTTAAACCATTTGATGTTAAATCCCTCCCCAAAGCCTTTTAATTCATATTTTAATACTTCTCTCCAGAACACAAAAACATTTTTAAAAAATGATGCCTTTTCTTCAGCAAAGACAAAGAAAACAGTTCCAAATCAGATTGAGCCTCTGCATTATGGGGACCATCAAATCCGTCACTCTAACAATTGCCTCAGCAGAGAAAATACATTAAGGTAGTTAGGATCATTTTTATTAGATTGAGGTCCTATATGTGGCGCTCTAACTTTTTGAGGAACAGACAAAGGGCAATAATACATTTGAAGGTCATTGGAATCTCTCTAATAGACTGTGATACTCAGACCAATTGTTAAATAGAGGAAAAATTGAGTTCTGCGGTTAACTTGTGTCAGCACCCAAAGCAAGAAAAGAGTTTTCCTATGTTTCTGGTTAGGATCACTTCTGTAGGTTTTCTTGCAGCGCATATCTCAAGCGCTGCAACAGATTGTAGATGTGTGTCCAGATTGCATTAACAACCCTCTTTTATAAAAGTTTATTCTGAAGTTATAAAGGTCACCCTAGTAATAGCATGACTGGTTGACATGACATATAACCATGACCTATTTTATAGTGCTCTTCCAAGATTTTTAATATTCATCAGAGAAAATATTGGAAGTGTGTACTTTATTTACTCAGTGAAAGCTTATAAAATAACTATATTAAAATTTTATATATGTCTACAATTTTATTTATTTATTTTTATTTATTACCCTTTCTTGTTGTTTCTCAAATATATTGTGTTCTGAATGCTGTTGACAGAGTAACAGTAACAATGGTTAATTATACCACAAGACTTTGTTTATGGGTGAACCATTTCAAACGAAAAAGATTTAAAGATTTTTTTCTCAAGTTTAGCTCTGAAACTAAATTTGACCTGGCTGTGTGAAGAAAACTTCTTTTATTTAACATGCCTAGGAAAGCAGCTCTCTGTCTCCTGAGAGATTAACATTGTAAGCAAGTTATGCAGGTGACTCAAATCCAGTTAATCTCACATAAAGAATGTTAATTGCATTGGCAATGGCATTCACTCTGATCACTTTATAGCCATATAATTAGCTATTGGACATATTCAAGGGGTTGTCTGAGTGGTACAAATACAGGAAACAATATGAGAGATAACTTGTTCTTTCCTCATTCACACTGGGCAAAATGTAGAGATGATGGAAAAATGGAAATAGCGGTTATTGGTATTTACATGTCCTTACTAACTGGGACCTGTACTTACATAGCTATTTATTTTCTAACAAAATCGAAACTGTTTTGGAAAATACACAATTTTGAGAGGCTGATCTGAAACAAACATGTATGTATACTCCTAAATTGCCTTGATGTGGAATCAAGTGATTTACCTAATGACCTTTGGGCCATTTACTGTCTTGTCAGCTGGGTTCTTCTCAAAATGTGGTAGGATTTTATTTTCTCATCTCCCGTATAAGAAGCATTTACAGCCACAGGTAGCAACTTCATAAATCCGCATACATTAATTTCTTAGAGGTTTACAGGCAGCTTTTTTTAAACATGGTCTAAAATAATTTTTTGTATGCAGACCAAGACAACATATAGCCACATGCAGAGTTATTTAAATTCAAGGGTCTCTAAATCACCTATGAGGAGGCTGATCTGGATCTAATTCTCTTGGTTTAGGATCATCATTTGAAAAACAAATACCAAAATGTAGAGTGTATTGTGTATGAGGTCAGAGCAGGGGTTGGACTGAGCTCTTCTTAGGAGAGAAGTTGTGCATAAGATACTGTTGCAACTTACAGAAAGTTTCATTAAGATATTCCCTTCTAGATCCACATAATTACAGACAGGCCAAGTGCATTGCTTAGCATTAAGGTTAACAACTAATGCTTTTGTTACTTGGTCCAGTTCTAAGAAGTTTGTCAAACCAAAAGGCTTTATACAGATTTTCCATGCCTGATATCTGCTTCGACTGATTTTTTTTTTTTTTTTTTAATTGGAGTAATTGGAGGGAAATGGTGAAGGATTTGAAGGAGAGGAATGGAGGAAGTTTTTTGTCCTGAGAAATGCAGGTCCCTCATATTGAATAACAGGCTCATAAAATTTGTTGGGAAATAGCTACACTGTGCCAGAGATGTAATTTTTTGCTTGTCCCAATAATTTTCACCAAATGTAGCCAATTATGCACCTCTCTAAAAAAAAAAAAAGCCCCATACACCAGAGACACCAGGCAGAATGCAGATCTGAACAGCGTTTTCCTGCAACTGCAGTTTAGTGCTACTGTCACTCTCCTGGGAGGCTGCTTGGTTACTTTAACTGATTTTTCTTGTGTTACTATTGTGGATGGGCTGTAGCTGGGCGGCACAGAGAAGAGAAGCTCCAGTTCAAGTGTAGTTCAAACACAGAGTGGAGAAGAGTCAGTTTGCTGTGAGGCATGGATAGTTGGACGGGAGACTGGACTTGGACGCTTTCTGGGTTCCAGCAACATTCTGGGCTAGGAGGAGACAAGCCGGTTACGGAAGAAGTCTGCAGCTGGGAAGAGCTGGCACAACCAGTGGCTGGAACGGAGTCGGACTTGAGGCACCGTCACAGGCTGGCCAGGACTCATAGGTGAGGGCAGGAGCAAACCGAGCTGCAGGCAGGGAAGGGTCAGGAGACTACATGCACCGGGCAGGAAGAACCTGATGAAGCACGCTCAGGACAAGGAGCTGTGCTGAAGGTTGTACACGGCTGGTACACAGACCTGAAACAGGGGATAAAGACTGAGATTTCAATGTGCGGGGGGAGACTAGAGCTGAATTTACTTGCCCAAATGCTGCTGGAACCTGCAGGTCCTGGTCAGGACTGGGAATGGGACAAAAGCAATGGCTTGGGAGAAATGCGGAGAAGAATCTCTGCCCATTAGACACTGGAAAAGTGCTATAGATTCTTGAGTGTTTCTATTCTTCTGCTGACAAAATACGTTTTTCCTTGCCACTAGGTCCCCCTGCTAGTGTTATGGAATTCCTGTGTGATGCTGTCACTCATTTACATAATTATTAACAGGTGGTTTTTGTGTTCCTTGTTCTCTGACTTAATATTCTCATTTGTAAAAGTGTTGAATATTTTACTGGCTGCAACTGAATTCAATAGAGCACAGAAATTTAATACTAAATTAAAAAAAAAAATGGCAGTTTTGTGTCTCAAGTTGAGGATCAAAATTTAGCAGATATTTTTTACCTTGCTTTCTTTAGATCTCCATCACACTTCAGAGACGAGCTATAAAAATAAGTGACTTGCTTATGAAGCATTAAGATGAGTGTAATGGAGGTCATGAGGAAATTAATAATTCTGTCACTGAAGTGAAGTTTGAGTAGTATGACAGGAGGCCACCCACTAAATGGTACAACTAAAGCAAAATATTAAACACCTGCCCATTAAATGAATACCAACAACCTGGAGATGTTTGGGGAAAAAGTAGTATATGATCATATAACTGCAACCAGTCCCATAAGGCATAAACAGAAAGGGAGTGATTAAAGGGTATGCAGACAGACTTCGTTCTGGCACCTCTGGCACTGAGGTTCTGTGTGCTTGATTTTGCAACCTTATTAATGTTCTTTTAATGTTTGGGGGTTTTTTTTATTTGAATATAATAAACATGGACAGCCAACCCATAAACTCAGCTCTGTAGTTATCAAGACAAACTGCCTGAGTCAGAATCTGGTATTGCTTACATCTCTCTGAATTTTGAATAATTTTTTCAGTGACATCATACCCTTCAACTTGCTGAGAATGAAACATGAAACGTAGTGTGTAAGCAGTTTTAAATGTCTTTAAAACAAATCCCTGTCTTGAGTGGAAATACTGCTTCATATAAACCCAGTCTTATAATGGTTTGACTCCAGCTAAATAATTTATGACAATAAAAGTGTGGTATGGCTAGGAGAGGACAGAACAAAATTTATGCAGTCCAAAGGCAACTTGGAAACTAACCCCAGTGATATCCTTTCAAATGAAATTACCGGTACTTTGGGTTTGTACCAGTATAACTGAGATCAGATTGTGGCTCTGCGTCTGGATTTTAAGCAGGCCTGTACAACATTATGGTGATTAATAATATTTGTAGTCGTGCAGGCTAACATAACAAGGGTAAACAGAACTTATTATTCAGACCTTAATTTAGTTTTCCGTGGTGAAGTTAGCGATGGGGATCAGGGAAGCTCTGACCTCTGTACGATAGTCCACAGTTGCCCGAGATGCATAACACGGAATTTACATTTTGCTCCGAAGCACCAAGATATTGATTATTGCCGAAGGCAGGCTGTCTCCGTGGGCAGCTCCTGCATCGCTACAGCAGGCAGGAGGTTTAGATCACGCTGGGTGTATGCGGTGGTGCAGAGCCAAAATGTTCGCACAAAAGGGCACGGTCTTGGAGACCTCTCCGCTGGCAGGGCAGGCGGGCAGTCAGTGCTAGCACAGGCTTCCTGCTGGTGGCACTCAGCTCCTGCGTGAGGGCTGGATGCGGCAGCCACCGCCTCTCCAGCCTGGCAGTCATCTTCCGGCTTCTTTGTGCGCATCATCAGTTCTACTTGTCTGAATTTGTGGAGCTCAGCCTCCGTTCTTCGTTCCGTGAATCGGTGAACAAAAAGATGCTGAAAAGTCAAAAGTGTTCATTTCAACCCTCTGACTCACTAAGGAATTTTAATGTCTCTTTCAAGAACGGCCCACGTTTCTCAGGCGACCGATTAACCAAGTGGTGCTGGAGGAGGAGGCCGTGGATTTCCGGTGCCAGGTGCAGGGGGATCCCACACCCACAGTCCGGTGGAAGAAGGATGATGCAGACTTACCAAGAGGAAGGTGAGAGCAACATTCATGTTCCCCACACTTTCACACTTCAGTTGTTGAGTAATGCTGGAATCACTCCCTACTATTATCGTTTGTTATTTGACGTTATGGGCAAGATTTATTTCCCATATTGCTGGTCTTTGGCACTACAAAACCTGTTCCAGAGCCAGCTGAGCAGGGAAGCCCATTCTGGGTTGAATTGTCCAAGGCAATGGATTCCCGTGTGTGATAAATGATTGAGTCCCAAACAGGATTCCAATTTAAGTTTACAATTTATTAAACGAATAGAGGCAAGCAAACAGCGCTGGGTGCGCCGGAAAAAAAGTGATGCGTAGGTATTGTGAGCACATGGGTATTCACTGAATCAGCTGGAGAAAAATAAAGATGTTTTAGGAATGTACTAGTGATAGTAGCCTTCATAATAATGTGCTGATAACAAAAGGGAGTAAACTTGGCTAGAGACTTGCAGAGCTGCTCCGTCGCACTAGCAGGATGAATTAGCAAAGCGCTGTGGTGGGCTTTTCTGGCTTCTTGGCTTATTTCGGTATAGTCTTGGAGAAAAACCTTCCTCTCGAGGAAACAAAGAACAAACTGGCAGAAGTGGAAAACAAAGTTGGAATTTGGAACAGGCCCTTTGTGTTCAAGAAAGATCCACTGAATCTGGAACAAACAGAGAAAATTCCAGAGTGATCAGGGGATGAGAGTCTGTCTTATAAAAGGACATTAAATTAGTTCAGCTCCTCTTCAGCTAACAGAAAAGAGTTTGGTCCTCGCTTTCTGGAACTTCCGAGTTTTGATGATGAATCATTATTAGATTACAAAATCTTAACACAGAAATAGATCTGGGAACAAGAATGAGAACCCAGGTCTCCATAGTCCAGGAATCCTTCTGGCCCTGTGACTCCTGATACATTTTTGCAGTGCTTTTAAGTTCAAGAGCAGATATGAATAGGGCCTTTTTTTTCCCTACCACAGTTGATTGTTCTTTTCTATCAGTGTTGGTTATTCCTGGGATGTTGCTGATGGAATTTGAAGAAAAGAAAAAAATAATCTAGAACTTCTGTTCTTTAGACAAGTGCTTTAAACACTGAACTTATTGTAGGCTGGCTGCCAGTGTTATTTCTGCCCCTCCAATCCTGATATTTAAAAAAGAGCAGCTGCAGTGGTGCCTGCAGCTAGTTTGTGTCAATTTATACTAAGTGCTCGGTGACCATACTACTAGACTGGGCCTAACTAAAACAGGTTAGACATTGCTGTCTGCTTTCTTTATCACAGCATGTCTTACACCTTCATCCCAACAAGGTGAAAAATGTGGTAGGGCTGTTATCTGGCAGTCTTCGTCCACTTGCTAAATATGGTGCTTAGTGTTGCATACACTTTCATGAAAACTGATTGGAAATTTCCTCAGAGTCACGCAGCACTTAGTCATATTTGTGTCTTGGGTTAATAGCTTTTGTTTCTCAATTTCTAAATCTTTAAGAAAATCCCAAAACTCAAATTGGATAATACCTCCTTTAGTTTCCACACCCTCAACTCTGTAAGATGTCTTACATGAGCATGCAATTCTGCAGCTAAACGTATTAATGTAATGATACATAATCTAGAAAAAAGGTTTCTATATAAGTAGAGATACATATGTATATATATAGGAATGCATTTTAAAATTTATTTCCTTGCAATTTAAAACAAATTAAAAAATGACATAGCTTTTTTGCTAATAATATTGATAGATGTGTATGCATGTAATACATAAAATAATATTTTGAAGCGCAAACTTTTGGATGACAGGATGAATTTTTCTCTTTACTTGCTATTGAACTATACATTGTAGAGTAGTCCATAGTAAATACATTGTGCTTCTGTGATTTATTCTTACTATTGTTCTGCTTCTGTTGTTTTAAATCATGTCTGCTTCTAGGTCTCATAAGCAGAAGTAATAGATGATGAACCAACAGTGCCTTTGATTAGGTTGCACTTTTATTAGCATTTTTTTAATGACTATGTTTCTTCTTTTTCTTTTATATCTTACTGTGAAAAACACAGTAATATGTGCTTTGAGGTCATTTTTTCTGTTCACTCATGATGTATTTCTAAGGAAGAAGAAATGAAACAGGAAGCACAGGAAGAGCTTTCACTGGGCTTTTAACTAAAAGAAGAGAAGGTTAGTCAGGTACATTCTGATCATAATCAACTTCAGGCTCAGAAACTACTCACAATGTTTTGCAGTGTTTTTATATTGCTGTTTAACATTTCGTTAAGTGTGTTTTGGCATCTTAAAATAGAAAGTAGTGGTACATCTTCATTTACATCAGCTTCCCAGAACATCACAGGGATGGATGAGGAAGGGGCAAGGTTGCAGAATTCCATGCTGGAGACCCCCTTGGGTGATAGAGGACTACCACTGCCACTGCCCACGTAGTGGGTTACCACTGCCTGAGCCATGTGGATTGTGGTCATCTAGTAGAGTCCAGCATATACACTTCAAAAGCAAATACCCCTGATGATCAGGACTGTATGTTTTCTTCTCCAAAATGTATCATTTGTATAGCAAGATACATAAGCAGAGGCTTCACTGTCCAAAAGGTGGAAATTTCCAAACCATACTGCATGATGCTTAATCAAGGAAGATAAACTTGGAATGTCTGAAAGAAAAGCTATTGGTTTTCCTGGATTTTTTAATGCAAGCAAAGAACTTTGTCCAAGTATAGTGTGAATGAATGGATGGATGGATGGATGGATTAAAAAATTATAATATAGCAATTTTATAAATTAAGAAGAGACTTTCCAAGTTTTTCCTTCTTGATGAAATTAAAGATTTTATTTCTTTTTGAGGTAAAACCAAAATTAGCTTTCAGCTTCTGAGCTCCTGTATTTTAAGCATTTTAACATCTACAGTGAAATATGAAACCCTCAAGGAATTCCCTTTGTTATTCTTCCTACATATATAAATCCTTCTTCTGAGCAGATCTGTGCAGCTATTTGTCTTACAACTTTCAATATCAATTTCCTGTTTTTACTGCTAACGACCTTCTTTGCACATCTGTCTGGTTTTGTTTTTTCAATAATTTCCTTTTGACTTCACCTCTAGATTACAAAACAATTATAGTAGGTACCTACTTCAACAATTATTGCAAATTTTTTAATTTGTCTCTTGTTAGTTCAGCTTTCAGAACTGTCTAGTTCAGTGATAGCAAAGTGGGATAAACTGAACTTTTGTATGCATTTTGTTCTGTAATTTGCTCCTGGTGAATGCCAGAATCAGTGATAGTGGATCCATAGTCTTTCAGCAATCCTCCTCTGTTTTTCCATTTTACTTCCTTTTAGCTTTTTTTAGTGACACATGTGAAAGCAAAGAGAAAAGTAATCACTGTAATTTCTAGTGACAAATATAAACAGTATCGCTCCACCAATTGGTGCATTGAGTAATAATTGGAAAATAATTTCAGGCTATTACAGTTTTAATTATAAAGGTCCCTGGTGAACTGTAAACATCTCCAGTTGCAATTGAATTGAATGAGAAAAAAAAATGACTTCTAAAGAAACTAGCATGTTTGAAAATAAGACTATTTAAAAAAATTTAATATAGCCATTTTGTTGAATTGTCTTTGTAATTACATAGATATGTATGAGTAGCCGTGATATAAAACTGAGAACAGATGGACATAAGTTTTTTCTGAGGGTACAAGGCTTTGTTGCAAATCTTAACTATTTTGAATTGATGATCTAAAACAATTATGATAGTCTATATTTTGATTTAAAATCCTTAAAGTGGTTCTTATAGTGGAAGTTTTCAAAGTGCCTATGAAAAATAGGTCTCTCTAACAGTCAAAGGATGTTACTTTTCCTAAACCCTGTAGACCTGACTTGAGATATCAAATACCTTGGTACATGTGGTGGAGCTCTTCTGTGTGTGCTTGGGCAGGAATTACAAAAGCTATAAGAAGGACCAGGTAGAAACAGTGTTGTGGGTTTTGTATGTTAACTGTTTTCATAGTTCTTTTACATTGTTGGGATAATGAATTAACTGATTCTTCAGGATTGAAAATTCTATTTAGAGCATAAACCAATCCCAGCAAATTAATAATTTGCTGTTAAAAATGTTGATACTGCATCAACAGGGAGAAACAAAGAAACAATGCAAAGTCTGGGGTGTGTAAAGATTTTTTCCAGAAGCTGTCCATTTTGAATCAGTGACCCAAGACTGAGATGCATTGTGAATCAAGGATAGAGGTGCATGGTGTATATTTTATTTTAATTGCCCTAAAAATTCAGCATCGCACCATAGCTTCCACAGTACACAAAGGCTAGGGAATAGTTAATCAAGTATGACTCATGTCAAACTATTGGAGGTGAACAGGATACTGTGGGGTCACCAGTTCTATGCCTTTGGCTGAGATACTAAGTTCGCTGTTTCATGAATAGAGGTTTTTTTCATAAGTGACACAAGGAAATGGCACAAAAATTGTACAAAAGTGACTCAGACAATTGTGGCCATGCAGAATGACCAGGACCTATTGAAAATTAAATTAAAATTGTCTTTTTACATTGAAGTCTTTTTCCAGCCACATGTTGAGGTAGGTTTCCCTTCGTCTGCTTGGCAGAAATAGAGATTATACTTTCCTGCTAAGGCGCTGATGGTCTCCTGTGCGGTGAGGAGCTCAGTATGGCCAGGGTCAGCTTTTGTTTCATCTGCTTTTTAGTCCTGGTAACAGGAGGAAAGACATATTATTTGAGAGCCTCCAGTATGAGAGTGGCACATCTATGACTAGCAATTTAATAAAATTTGAATAAGGTTTGTACAGTGTTTCATGTCTTCAAATTTTCTAGCGAAGCCGAAGAGAGCAGCTGCATAGTCTGTAATTACATAGCAAGTAATACAGATTCTTTGATTCTTTTTTTTTTTTTTTTTGAGGAAGTGAAGAGTTTTTCAATTACAAGTTAAAATTTATGACACATTATAATAACTGTTTAAACCTTTTACACAGAAGAAGCTAGCAGTGTCTGCTCTTTGGGAGAGTGAAGATAGCTCAGCAAATGCATTTTTCAGTTGCCTTAAAAATGACTGAGTAGCAATCACATGGGCCTTTTTTTTTCCATTCCAGCCCAGAACAGCTGGTTTAGCTCAGTAAATACATCTTTAATGAAATTACAACCTGCTCTTGTAAGTTGCATTTACAGGCACTGTCTGATTAGATGAATATTGTACTAGAGATGAAAAGTGGCAACTGCACCAGCAGGATGAGGTACTTGTTTTACGTGCCACCCACGCTATGGGAGTGTAGAATGAAAAACCAAGAGTGATGCTTCAGAATGAAAATGGCCTGTAGTTTACACAAAGTATATTGCTAAGTGTTAAGAGATTGTAGGTTGTTAAATGAAACAGTAGTGACACACAGCAGTGAAATCATAAACAGCACAGCAAGCTTTCTTATTTATGAAAGATTGGAATATTCTTTAAAAATTACTTGGGAGAATGTACTCTCTTTCGTTGTTGAAAATTACCCATATATTTAAACACATTAAAGGTTTTTCATTATTTGCTGAGAACCTTATTTGCTGAGAACATTATTTGCTCTGAGTGACAGACACTGAGGTTTAACCGTAAATGCAGTTGAGAGTTTACACATAACTTATTCTAAGACATATGTTAGCTCAGAGCAACAACAAAAGTCTGTGTAGATGTTAGTCTTGCTATGTTTTTAAAAATGCCCTCTTTGGTCCTGAGAAGTATAGAATCATAGAATCATTTAGATTGGAAAAGACCTTTAAGATCGTCAAGTCCAACCATTAACTTTTGGGCATTCTGGAAGGATAGTAAGCTACAAAGTTTCTCAAAAGTGTGAATTATCTCCTAACTTCGTTCATAGCGACCTTGCTATAGCTTCTCTTAAAGTATTGACCACCAACGTGACCTCTCCCATCCATGCTCATCTCGGACAAAAACTATCAACCCAAATGCCTCTCAAAATGACTAATTCCTCCCAGCCTCTTTATCGGCTCCCCCTGGTTCCCGTTGCCCGTACTCTAACTTCCTTCTGCCTGCAGGCAACAAAAAGTTACCTTAGCAAGTCATGGCACAGACACTAACAGTCGTGCGAACGGCAGAAGTAGTTGCGTATGCATAACCTGAGCAGAAACACTCTGTCACACTTCTGATACATGTGCGTTTTCACTGTCTTCCAGGTGCAAATCTTTGAAATGGATTTAAATGCAAATGACAGCAGATCTTATATCAACAAACTCAGAAAAGTTAGATTTTTTAAGAGGAGATCCAGGAAGGGCCTGAAAGGCAGAGATATTCTGCATTTGCAGTCTCCATGATCACAGGATGAGGCCCTGTAAGCCACGGAGACAGTAATTTTTAAGAATAAACACAGTGCTACATAATTCTATTTATATTCTGTGGATGGGATAGTGAGGTATTTAACTACAGCCTCCTCTAGATACAACCAAGGGGACAATGACCTTTCAATGAAATATGAGTTAATAACACTACAGTGCTATGTGCTTTGGTCGAGCTAATCTCTGTGCAGATTGTAACAAAATGCAGTCTAATGTGTATTGAAAATTAATTAGAGTAAAGAGTGTATTTTAGTACTGTAATGGATATAATCTTTGGTTACATCAGCAAATTTCTGTTACAATTAATAACAATTAACGGTTTTAAATAAAGGGTCAGGGAAAAAGAATGTTTTTCGTATCAGCTGTATCACGTGCACTATTCATCACCTCTGGTTAAATCCAGTATGATTTGTACGCCCATCTTTTGTTTCCTAAGCTAAAGCATCAAGGAGAGATTAAGTCCCTTTATGAGGAGCATAGGGGAGAAGATTGGATGTTCTTAATAGCTTGTCAAAAGGAGACAGTGAAAGAAAGAGGTTTAATATGCTATTTGTATTCTTACTTACATCTGGAGGGAGTAGAGGTGGTTTGCAGAGGATGTTGTTATCTTGGGTTTAATGCAGCACACGGCTGGCACAGCGCAAGCTGCAGTGCAACTTGCGGAGAGTCCGTATAGTCTAACTGAAGACAGGCAAATTTCAGCGGAGTGCAGTGTAAGCATCTTTTTAGCTGTTACGTCGCATCATTTGAGGAAACTTCCCCTGTAAAACCAGACATATTAGAGACAGAGAGGTTTATTTTTGTCTATATAGCATCAAGGTGATGTACCCCAGTGCTGATGGGGTACCCCCTCCTGTTGGTTCTTTTGGTTGAGAATCCCTCTTCTCTGATTGATATTTTTCCTGTCAGTGATCCCTTCCTGTTCTGAAAGGGGAAAAATATTCCTTACAGTGTTCTGAGGAACACATGGCCAAGTGAAAGTGTAAATTAGAGTATTTTTTTACTTTTAAAATTCCTCCAGGCATGGCATTGAATAATGTCCTGTAAACATATTGTCCCACAGTTACCCCAGAGGTCTATAGTCCAACCCAGTAGTTATCTGCCATTCGATTTGTATGAAATATTAAATGCTGCGAGCAAATGTGTTAGGCGCATGGCTCTGCTGGACTGATCAGCAGAGAAATGGTTAATAACATTGACATTTAAATTGGCTTCATGTTAAGTGTCAGTTCTCACTACAGAGCTGAAGAAGAGCTATTGTTTCAGGCAGTCTGTTTGCGGATGCATGAAAACAGTCCCCAGTTGCTTACATAAGGGTCAAGGTTGGGAAAATAGCATTACAACTCCACGGACAGCAACCGTAAAGGAACTGTGTCAACTAACAGTCCTGCCTACATGTTTTCTCTTTATGCTATGTGAACCATTGGTGATCTATAAAGTGATCACTGACAGTGCACTTGAAATAGTTTTGTCACAAGAGAATGGTTTATTTTTTATTCTTTCTTATTTAACGTCCTAGAATTGTTAAATTTCAGAGAATTAATGAAGTCACTAGCAGAGTTCTGAAACAAAATTTAATGCCAGTAGTAGCAGCCTCAAACATGGATTTCTCTGAATATTCTACGCACAAAAGACTGCGTAGAATGGTCTACAGGAAGGACACCTAAGAAAACTTAATGTAGAATTTCACTCAAATACCCACTCTAGTGCTTGAATCTTTCTTTAGTGTCAGAAAAGCAGAGTATACTAAGTAAAAGCTTAGTAATCACATAGTTTATACATTGTATTTATAAGTTTTAGAATACTGAGGTAGCCTGCTTTCTTGAAAAGTGTAAGTATATCAAACCGTTTAAACTCACCGTTACCAGTTTATCAACTATTAGAATTATAGAAAGAAAAAGTAAAGATAGTTAACCATGCAGGTTTTTTCTGTAAAAGAAAGATTCAAGAGCTCTGACATCATTGATGCTACTGGAATGGCTGGCCTGCAGGGATTTCTTCTGCTTTAACACATTCCATTCCTGCATGGGATACAAAAGTTGTCACCTCAGTTAAAAACAACCAAACAAAAAATTGTCAGTGAAAATACTGCAAGGTTAAAGTTTTAAACCTAAGAACTACTTTCCAGTTCCTATTGGTAAGTCCTATGTTGAGAATTACTTAACATTAGCAAAATGTACTTTTTAATAATGTCATTTCTGGCTCAACTGTAATATTGAAGACACTTTCATTAAAACATTAATATGACTTCATCTTTAATTACCACTTCAAAGTTGGTTACTGATTCGAAATATAGATTAGAAAATATTTCAGTTAGTTCTCTGACAAGTCTATCATAATCATTCATCATGCTTAAGACAAATAATAATAGACAGGCCAACACAAATCCTATTTATTTCATACTACTCATAACCTGTGTGCTCATGTTAAAAAAAATGCATCAAGCCATATTTAGGGAGTGCAAGATGCCGGTCTGGGCTCCGATCTTCTTAGTGTGTTCCAGTCGTTGCAGTATCATTTCAATCTTTTATAAACAAAAATGGACAAAACCAGTATTTTGCTTTTCCTTAAAATTCATTTTAGTGGCATGTGCTGAGCAGATAGCCCTAAAAATCAAGGGTGCTTTTCTGATGGATGAATTTATGACATAGGCATTAATAATACAGATCTTTCCAAGTGCCTGACAAATTTGTCTCATCTGTGAGGGAAAGGACTACTTCTGGTGACAGGAGGATAAGGTCTCTATGCCAAGTCATTACATGGTCTCTTAGCTCATACTTCCAACAACGTTCCAGTTTTTGAAATGTGGAGCTCTGTCTGGAACTAAAATCAAATCAGAAGCCCATTTTGGGTAATTATCATGTGGTAATTCCCTATGAATACTTCACTGTGCAAACAGAGATGTAGAGGTAAAAGATGGAGCCTGCATCAGTTTAGACAGGGTTTACTGAGTCGCTGATTCCCAAATATAAGTTTTGTTCTTAACTTCTATGTGTTTCCAAATTATTTCAATAAATTAAAGGCATAAAAATCAGGCATAAAAAAGCAGCCTGATTTTTCTTGGGTCTTCTCTGAGCGCATGGCTAAGGATTTTGTGAGGTACTAGTTATGTGCATTCACATATGTATGTTTGTATGTAAAAGTAGTACTGCATAGTGTAATGCTTCCAGAAGAGTTGGAGCGCGCTGTTTCCTTGGACATAGGTATGGTTTCACAATGTTGATCCAATGACTGTAACTGTTAGATACATCTTTTTTACATTCAGGCCACTTTATTGAATGCCTTGGTTTAAGGCACAGTGCAGCGTGGGTTTGTGTTTTACATCATTTCAATTGAGAGTGTCCACCATAAACAATTACAAATAATCTGCTCATAACAACCCATAAAAGATTTTAGACTGTAGCTGAACCTGCTGTCTATTTTAAGCAGAACCTGTCAGTATATTTTCAGAACATCAAAACAGTGAATAGTAACCTGTATTACTTAGCTCTTTTTCCGGTTTGTTGGAATAAGGCCAGTGAACAATTTTGTGTGACTGCTTGCATATATGCCTTGCACTAAGAAATTCAAGGTAATGTCACGTTGCCTTATAACGTTCTCTGGCATGAATGGTGGAGCCGAAGAATACATGGGAATCTGGACATGTAGATGTGAGTGGCAGCCGTCCTGTCAGCACCTTGATGATAGCTCAATCTATCATAGCTGTAAGCAGTGTCTTAACAGCCACCCAGCAACAAACAGCCTTGATTTCAGGAGTGCAAAAGAGTAATTTGACACCAGTGCACACAAAGGTATACGTTCATGCTCTCTCTGTCACTGATTCAGGTTTTGCTAGGGAAAGAAAATCAGAGACTCCATTATCTTTCCCTCAGTTGTGCTTCTTTTCTTCTTCCACTTTACCAAGGCATGGGCTGGAAGTGGAGAAAAACCCAACATTTCTTGTAAGGGAGGTGGCAGTAGGGGTGGCTGCCTCACTGATGGGGATGGAGACTCTCCGCTCTGCTTCTGGACCACACCAGGCTGAAGCAGGTGAAGCTCATGCTTCCCATCTCGCCGCGGCTTCTGGCTGGCTCCCTCCATCTGGCACAGATAGTCTAGGAGCCAGTGACAAGCTGTGGCACTATGCTGGGAGTTGAAGTGCCAGCACCACAAAAGAGAAGTGGAGACAGAAGCTTAAGCCTCCTTAACTACCTCCTGTTTACTCTGGTTTTGGCCAGTAGCATCTCTCTATTTGGGCCCCCTAATCATTGATGTTGTGAGTAATCTTGAAGCTTTGTGCGTGTTTTGCAAAACAGCCTGGCAAACAGGCAAAAAAAGAGCAAAGTCATTTTTGTGCCATCTCGAAAAAAAAGGAAAGCCTACAAAGCCTATGTACAAAGATTCTATTCTATTATTTTTTTTTTAATTTACAGTAACATTTTAGAAGAAAATAGGTGCCTGGTATAAATTCATGTAAATTTTTTGAGGCCAGTGGACTTCACAACAGTCAAGATGTGATTTTTTCTCTAGTAAATTCCCTTCAGCAAGAAATATATCTTCTTGAGTTGGATTTGTTGAACTCAGTAATGTATTTTCACAACTTTAAAATACACGGGGGAAGCATGCACATCCTTGTATTACCAGGTAGACCCACTTGGGTCACTAGAAATGTAATGACTCCAGCTGCAAACACAGTTTTGCTACCTGTGCACATGAGAGACAAAGAAGTGCATATATTTTTATGCATAGCTGCATGCACTTTTTTGAAAATCTGGAAATCTAGGGGTGCTGTGATGCAATGAGTAAAAAGTATATCAAATGGAGAAAAGCACCTTGCTAAATCTCTCTAAGTTTAGTAAATTCTCTCTCTCTTTTTTTAATTTCATAACCACAGAAGATTCGTGGCTGAGTATGGACAGATACAGATTTTGAATTGGGGGGGAAATGATAACTGTGCAAAAATGGTTTAATTCAAGATTATTCTTAGATGCTTAAACCAGTGCATGAATCCAACCTCAGTACATTATTTGTGATACTTTAAAACAGTTAATGTGTTTTGTTTTATTTGTTATTTGGTTGAGCAGATGGTAATGGTTTTGACACAATTCAGTTTTTTATTTTTCTTCTTTTCTTTTCTTGAAAAAGACAAGGCTCTTTTTCCCACTTTGTCACAGCTGGTTACCAATCAATCTCAATTCACGGTACAGTGATGATAGCACATGTTGTTCAGGGGCCAAATCTGATTGGGTTGCATTTTCAGCAGTGTTTCATATTAAAAAAAAAAGTGTCTGTATGGCAGTGACTGTCAGCACACTATTGTACAACTGTCATTAATCAAAACTAGCAACAATGAATGCATTCATATGTGCCAGAGACTGCCAGATTTCACTCAAAATCACCCAATTTCTATTAGAATTTCCTCACCAGCAGTGTTTTCTCATCTGCTTGTTGTTTCTCTGTTTCTTTCTTCCTTTCCAGTCCCTTGCCCCCCCTTCCTTCTTGGCTAATTAAAGGCAGACCTGCTCTAACTGTTACTTGTAGAGCAGAAATTGTGTAACGTGGTGCCCAAAAGTGGCTGGTTTCTGTTGAGGCACAGGCTCACTAGCTGTTCAAGAGGCATCTCCCAGCTCAGTCTGATGGCTGAAGTCTAAGCTGAACTGAAAGGTTAAGCACCTCCAAATGTTTAACAAAGAGAAGTACTTAAAATCAATTAGATGGCCATAAACATGTGAAACTGATGTCTGACACCCTAGGTTTTTAGTGGAATGTTGGCATTAGCTGGCTAGGAGTCAGCAGTATTTTGGCAATATGTCAGAAGGTGTTTCTTGACACTGCACATATTTTGAAGGCGTTGCCGCCTTAGTGCACTGGCAATGTTAAGGACCAACTTAACCAGTACGCTCTGGTTTTCCGCCACTCCATCATCAATCCAGGAGTCTGGTAACCTCTGCCTGTGAGTGGCATTAGCAGTCAGAGAGGCCCTGATCCTGATTCCCAAATGTTCAGTAGCACTAATCCAGACAAGAGTCAACTTCTCCAGAAACTCGGGTGGAAACATCTTGCTGTGGGAATATGAGGCTCTGGGACCGAGAGGAGAGAAGGCACTGTTCAAGGCTGTGCAAGTAGATGCTTGAAAAACTGAAAACATACTCAGGCTTCACTCCTTGTTACTTCACTGTTCCTTTCTCACACAAGCTCCTTGTGCTGCTGTGGATCAGGCTGCAAGCCAGTTTTCTTCCTTTCTCCTTCCTGCCTGCTTCATCCGTCAAAGCTTTTCACTGAACTGTGGTGACTTCTGGGGACAATGTGGGTGGAACAGATGACTGAGGGGCAGCGTGTCAATACTTCAGGACAGCAGATGGTTATAATGTCCCACGGGTCCATCCATACACGAATCTAATTGCTAGATGGCACGTTCTGTCAGGGAGGTCCACAAACCCAGTATGGCCTTGTTGGAGAAGCAGCCTGGGAGAGCTGCACCTCTCCTTGAAGTAACTGATACCTGGGCCGTGATACCAACGTGCTTATGCCACCCTCCATTTCACAACCCAAGTGGGAGATGATGGCTGTACCCTCACTCCGCGTCCTGGCATGCCATGCAGCTGGCTCGTTCCTCCAGCAGCCTTTGCTCAATTTGCATGATTGGCAGGTGCAAGCATAAAGGCTGCCGGAGCCTCCGAGGCAGCTGGCTGGCATGCCGGCACCAGCACATCAGTGAGATGAAGAGCGAGTCAGCTGCAGCCCACAGCAGACTGGAGGGCCCTGTCCCAGGCTGTCCACATCCCAGTTCAAGCAGCCACTCAGATAGAGTCCCGCTGCCTGCCTGTTTCTATCTCGGCAGTGGTAAGTGAACCATGGGGACGTTCTTTGTCCGGGGGAGAAAAAAGAAAAAAAGACAAGCAATTAAATAAATTGTTAATTGTTGCCCAGCTTTATAACTATGATTCTTGTATCCAACCCATATTTATATTACAGCTCATCTCAGTTTTCTTATCTCACAGGAGATGAATACAGCTTTATATTTTTAGTCCCCTAGGGCTGGCCTCATGTCAAGAAAATAAGCATTTTCTCTTGTCTGCAACTCTGTGGTCGCCAAAGACAAATAACTGCTCCATCGTTGTGGGATACTGTTGTCATATCCTTGAGATCTTTAAGGGAGACAATTTGCCTTTTCTCTCTTATGAAAACAGTGATTTCTATTTGCCGTTGACTAGTGCAGCACAGCATGCAAAATGACATAATTTGTGAGCAGTCGAGAAGAAATGTGCCTCAACTGTGTATGGCTGTTGAGTGTAGTTGCAGAAACTGCATATTAAGTTCTCTAGTTCATAACGTCTCCTCACACCCCCCAACGGTGGCAAAAAAATTGTCCCTAAAAATTTCTGAAGTCTGCCATGGCATCTACTTATTCTTCCCCTTGGCATCTCTCTTATTCATTAGTTAAATTTGAGGTGCTGCACATACATATAATTAAGTGTAACTCCTAACAAAAGAGGTATCGTACATGTTTATGCTTATCTCTGACAGAATGGTTAGCCTCAGTTTGGTCTTTTTTAATTTATTTTTTTGCAAATAATTAAAATGGACTTACGGAATATAGAATGAAGCTGTATTGTATTGTGGTGAGCGTGAAAAGATGTCTTGGCTTCTCTTTATTCTTGCAATTGCTAGTAATGCTCTAATTGATGTTGTGAGCTTTAATTAGACAAAACAGAACTTTGAAAGTTTCAACATATAGAATCCTTTGTGTTAAGATCCTTTAAAGTCTGTTAGCAGAGAGCGCTCTCTCTAGAAACCTATACTAAAGGAACCAATAGCAATGTATATTATGTACACAGAAATTAATGTTTCAGATTGTCAAAGCATTTAAAAATACTCACAGAGCCTCACAACATTCCTGTAACTAATTGCATTGCATTCTTATTCATCAAAACATTTAAGGATACTCTTCCATATGATTTCAATATGTTTGCTGAACAAGTCTACAAGATTTTTACTATACAGCAAAGAGAAGGTAAATTACTTGTTCTGAAGTTATGTCATGAGTGTGTATACAGTGAGAAAGAGTATTGATGTCTCCTGAAGTCTCGATCTTTCTTTAGTTTTGTGTTCCTATTTCACTATTTGATACATGAGAATCTGAAGCTAAGTCTAGATTTAAGTTGACTTAATTAAGGTATTGGGGCTTATTATATCCAGAAGAAATGTTGTTGAAAATAATTTTACAAGAGAGTATTTCAAGAGTAAAATATCTATGCTGAAAACCGAGGTTTTCCTTATTCAGGAGCCAAAAAAATTTCATACCAGATAAAGTTTCCCATTGACTTTAAGCTTTGGATCAGAGCCTAAAATAGTTTGTTAAGCATGACTTCTGCAGGATAATAACAGTTTAACTGGAAATATTTTTCTAGGTGTAAGCACTCTAAATACCTTGAGAATGAATGTTCACAGCATGCTGAAGTACTTCGTATTATTTCAAGTTTTATACGTCCTCATAGTTTTAAAATTATTACAACAATAGAAACAAAGAAATGGACAAAGCATAAGTGAATTGTTTCTAATTTCTTTTAAGAAAGAGAAAATGTTATTGTCTACCCTTAATGAATCGTTTTGTATTATTCTTGTGAAACTGATAAATCTCCTTTAATGTATCTCTTTAATAAATGTCACCTTCCAGGGCTTAAATATATTTTATTGTTTGTAATCGTGTAGTGTCAGATCGTACCAACACGCTCACAGTTTCCCTAAGGGGTTGCTGCTGTAGAGGAAAACTATATATAAAGGGAAATTTCCAAATCGGCGAAAGGTAAAATGTGTAGCTCACATAGTTAAGGGCATGATAAACCTGAGCTGTCATGTATTGATAACTGATGTCTGATAGCTTAATTTTATCTTATTGCACCAGATCAAGGACAAAGTGAATGATATTATTAATAAAGCCCTAATACTGAGTGAACATAGCAGTACTAATTTTATGTAAAGTTTCTAACTAATGCAGAGTGCAATAAAAATGTCATGAAGATTAATGCTTGGTGGAATTATCTAATGCTAGATAATAATTTATCTTCCAAAGTTGGCTCCAAGATAGAATCAGACCGGCATATTCCAGGTGAGAGTTTTCGTTCATTTCTGTTGTCTACAGAAAGAGTTTTCATTCTTTTTCTGTAATGCAGGTATGACATCAAAGATGACTACACCTTGCGCATTAAGAAGGCCATGAGCGCAGATGAAGGAACCTACACATGCATTGCTGAGAATCGAGTTGGAAAAGTGGAAGCCTCTGCTACCCTCACTGTGCGAGGTGAGCGTTCCCACGGAGGGAGGACCTGTCCCCTACACGGATAAATTGCTTTCTGACGAAATGGGCCACACCCTTACCTGGCATTGTTTGGGTTTCACATACCCTTGGCAATTGCGGGTGCTGGCACTGATTTACAACAATGAAATCCTGGTCCTGTTGATATTTCAAGCAAAATTTTAATTGACTTCAGTAGACTAGGATCTCCCTGCAGTTAAAGAGCTGTTGCAGTGTTTTTTTTATTGAAGGACGGATGCATATATAAATATACACACACATAAGCAAGCACTACATAACCATGGGCAAAGACTTTAATATGTGAGCCATCAGTTTAGGCTATTATTCATGTTTCTTTTTCTAATAAGTATAAGGAGTATAGTATGGAACTATGTTTATTAATGCCAAACATAATGCAGGTAGTATTATTATATGATTAGCTCTGCCATAATTAAACTCTACCGTTACTCTTTATCTGAAAGATAAACCCCAGCCAAAGGAATAAGAAAATCCTAATTAAATTTTGTAAGTATTACAAGGTAAAGACTATCATATTCTCTCCTAAAATATTCTTGGTCTCTAGTATCCACTCAGTGTTTATGTACTGCGGTTTGATGTGGTAAGGAGGTTTTAAGACTGGTAGAATAATGAGTTGCCAAAATGTCTTTTGTGACAGTAGATATAGACATGCTAAATATTATGGGGAGAGAAAAAGTTTTTAGGCTAATATTTCCATATGAGTAAATAGAATATAATAGTTATTACTTCATTCCAAAAGATAAGCAGCAATTTGGCACAATGAATATCACGCAGACACTATTTCACAGTTTAGTGGTGCATGCTGACGGTTTTCAGTAGAGCTGTGAAAGGTTAATAAAAACATTTTTAGCTTTATCTGTTCTTCTCTTTTCATACACATTAAATCAAATGTTCAAAGTCTCAATGGATTGCTTTATTAGAACTGGGGTCAACTGACCCAAGAGGCCAGCTTCCATTTCCATCCATTTAATGCATGGACACAGTTCAGTTTAATTTGCTGAATTCAAAGGGAAAAAAAAAGCACTCCATGGCTTTGTACGGGGGGAGATGTTAGTATATAACAAAGAAAAGAGAGTATTGTGATAATCAATCTGCTGAAATATTACCTCGGTGTTCGCTTTAGAGAATAAGTGATAATGCAGCTCTTCCCGTTTTTAAGCTGAAGAATCAGATTTACCTGCTACATGCTTGTGTAAGAGATTGTTCTTCCATTTTGTAACGTGAGGAAAAATAGTCACTACAGTGAACTCCCAGAAATACTCTCACTCTGTTCCTTTGTCACAGGCAGAATCATGGTATCCAATAAATCTGACAACCAATTCAATAGCCTTTAAACACTCCTAGAACTGTGTACACATTACTGGAGCAAGCCTTTTAGATTTGCTACCTAGACTTGTGATATAAACAATAGCTAGAACCAAGCAAAAAACCCTTTGAAATCACTGAAGCTTGAACATGATGAAATTAGGGCGAAAAAAACCCAAGGAAATATATAATTTAATCGATTTTCCTACAGTAAAAGCAGGTTTTCATTATCTTGGGTATTCTTCCCCCCTGGGTTTGTAAATTATAGTCAAATTCATAATGTTTATCCAACAGAAGGAAGCCGTGATGTTATAAGGATATTAAATGTTCAGGATATGATAGAAAACCAGAAAAGCCAAGAAATTCAATGGGGAAGGTTATTACTCTGAATTTTCTGAAAACAAAGGTCTGGGCAAACACCCATTGACTTAGGGACCATAAAGAATGGTCCTTTTAATTAAAGGAAGCCATAATTCTGAATTCTTAAACTTTTGCCAGTTTTGTCTGAAGCTGCTTTTACCATAACTGCTTGTCATGTAGAGGAGCAAAAACACATAGCACTTCAAAATTTACTTTGAGGGTGTCTTGGTTCCTTGCAGGTGTTGTGGTTACAGCTGCAAACCTGGCAACAGCAGCATTGTCCTTAGCTCCCTCATTCGCGGTTCCATCTACTTAAAGCAGGGGATGAGGATGAAGTCAGGGAGTTTACATTAAACTGTCACAAAAAGTAACAGAATTTGAATTCTGTGGCTCAGCCTCCATGCCCTCTCTTGGAAAGGTGCACATCACTCTTATGTCTTATCTCTCTGCAGAAGCAGGAATGTGTCCATAATACTAGGAGACAGAAAGTCTTCAAATAAATGATGGGTGAGAAAGAGCAGCAGGCTTGAAATAGTTAAACGAAGTGGGTATGCCAAAGTAAGGATAAAGACACAGAAAGGCTGAGAACGAAGAATGTCCTTGCATGCTGTGTTACCTCTGGATCTGCATACCCTACTTTTGACCCTAGCCTACACAAAAGCATAAAGAGCTAGTTAACTTCTTAAAAAAAAAAAAAAAGAGAGAGAGAGAAAAATAAAATAAGAGAAAAAAAATCGTGCTGTTGCTCAGAAATGTGTAATTATTTCTACTGCTAAAATCGGAAGTTTGGCCTACCCAGATCCAACCTGGAGTCAATTTTATGTCCGACTTTTCAGTTCTTCTGAAAGGGGATGTCTATATTTTATTAAGAGGGACTGACAGCCCTCTTCCCCAGCACAAGTATAATGAAGGGCTGTTGCTATAATCAAGAAATCGCTTGTTGCAGCAGCAGCTTTCAATCTTGATATCAACCTGAAACAGTATTAACCTGTCGATCATTCAGCAGCAATTTTTTTTAGGAAGTGGAAGTTATCTAAACAGTAATTTGGGAGGTTCTGTGGCCTCAAAATCCCTGCGGCCACTTCAGCCTATTTGTTATATTTTCCTCAGCACCATCAGTAAGGAAAAAGCGGTGTGCTGTGAGCTTTTATGCCCGTTACTGAATGGGAAAAACCGTGTCCTGGGCTTTCTGTAGCCCTTACTGCTGTACGGACTGGCCATGCTTAAAATTCAATTGCTGTTTGACTGCGAAAGCAAGCGCCTTGCGTCTACTGGCATGACATTTGGCAGTCTGCGGCTTAAACTGATGTGTTCATCGGGATCTAAAAGTTTGTGCTAATGCAACGCAATTTTTTCTTTTGTTAAGTATTAACAATGATACTTGGTGATGGCATGCAAAGATAATAAAAATGTTTCTCAGAGAATGGTTCCAAGCAGGCTGTTCAGATGCTATGCTCAAGTAAATGTGATAAGAGTGGCACGTGACTGAACAGTAACAGCAGTAAACATTTTACTTAGGCTGTCTGTCATTTGAGGGGTTAGCGATCATGGTAGTATCCATAGTGGAAGGTAGCATTACACGTCATGCATTCTGACAGATATTCTTTTCTTTTTTTAATTTCTTTTTTATGTTCTCACTACACCATTGTAATGTCAACAGCTCGCCCCGTTGGTAAGTAACCATCCTTCTATCCATTTTAGCATGGCTTCATGCAATGCTTCATCTTTCATTTGCAACAGCATTTAACTGGCTGAAGTTAGCAGCCAGCGCTTCATAGTTTTAACTGTCTAACACCAGGCAAGTGATTTTGACTGACAAAGTGCTATTTCTGGACTTTGTGTTTTCTGCTGTGTCATGTATAAACGCATTTACCAAATCACGAACAAATACCAATCAGCGAAACGGGGTGGGTGTGGTGATACTGAGCCAAAATCACTCATTCAGGCATTTTTAACGGTCTGTTTAAGGGCCTGGTATAAAAGCCATTGAAATCAACGGAAAGGATTGTATTGACTTCGGTGAGCTTCTATCAGGCCCTAACCGATCAGCTCATTATGCTTTTATTGCATAGCAGTAAAAGCACAGGCTTTGCATGTCCCGTCTTTCTTGTATCTTTCAAAGAGTTTTGAAATTAAATAGTCCTGAAATTGAAGAGGGGATGGAGTAGATTTCCGTGCTTGTTAAGAAAGTTCATAATTGATTTTTGCCCTTGGGTCATCTTTGAATACATTTTGGAATGTGCTGTATAGGATGCAGACTGTTTTGAATAACAAGTCCAGAGGAAGATAACCTCTGGATTTTGAATCCCCACACTAAAAATTTGTTTCCTTCCTATAACTTTGAAATTATTTCTGAAAATTCGTAAAAATCTAACTGAGCATAATGGAAAAATTGCAACTGTCAGTGGCTGAAATTCACTTTTGGTGTTCAGAAGTATCCTAAACATATTATTTAATTTTCATTCACGGATGTTTACTCTGTGCCTATATATTTTCTAAATACTTTAACCAGTTGCACTGCTCCTCTGATTTTTGTAGTTTGTGTTTAGATGTATCTTTGTATCTTTTAGAATAACGATATGGTTACTCTTGATTTTTTGGATTAGTGTGAAAAGTATGTACTGGTGTTTACAGAGAATCCTGAGGCGTTTGGTCTGTCTTTATGTAGTCAAAAGTTATGTTAGATACGCATTTGACTAACGTTTGTGAGTTTGAACTTGTCCCAGCTCTTCACTGTTACAAGTTGGAGGAAGATAGGTTGGAATAATTTAAGGATAAAATCCAGGTTAGGCCTCTGTTTCCAGAACCAAGGTGATCCCATGCTTATTAGCTTACTAGCATAGGCATAGCCAAGCCAAGTACCTCCACAGTCACGGCACGGCTTATCCTTACCTGGAGAATTCCCTGTGCCAAGCAGAAATTCGCTGTTCTCCATTTGGGATTTTGATAGCAAGCTTTAAACCCCAGTCACTACTGTATTATTTTGTCATTGTGCTAGTTCTCGAGAAATGAATTCCCAGGAGTTCTAACTGTGTAAAACTGGAGTAAACTCATACAAAAATTTTTCCTTTGCTTAGAAAAAAGTATAAATTTAGCATGCTTCTGATGTAACTCTCTCATGTTGGGGGGGAGTGGTATGCTAATAATGAAATCTCCTCCTCCATTCCCTAAGAAAATGCTACAAGATTAAGAGTGTTTTACTTCTAGTTATTTTTCTCACTTTGCTCACTCTTAAAGGAAAGGCAAGAAAAAAAATCACAAAGTAGAGATTGTTTCAGGCTCTGTGAAAGCCACGTAAAGTAAATGACTGGAGATTCACAGGAAAATGATAGGTTTCAGCAGCGTTGGTGGTGTCTTATTTCAGAACGCATTCTTTTTTAAGACTTTCCAGGCTGTTGAGTCATCCATGATTCCATCTCCAAAGCTTATACAGAAGCTCTTGGTCTCAAGTTACTTATGTCCAGGTATATGATCCTCTTGTGTGACCATGCTGTGATCAATTTGTCATATTCCCTGCCTATGCTATTTTATTTTGTTACAAGTGAACATCTGGTACAAAGAAAATTCTTCTTTTACATGAGTTATTCAGGAAACATAAATTAGAATGGTTGACTTTAAAATAATTATTATAAGGTCATACGGTCTGTATCAATTTTTTTTAATTCAGTGATTATCTTTGTGAATTGTGAAAAGATTGTTAAATAAGTTTAAGTCCAACCCCAAAGATATTTAACATGTGGAATTCCTGTACAAGTGTTTATGTAGTTATTTGTGTATATAAGCAGATCACTTTCTTTAGATCACTTTTATCTGACCTTGTGCCTGTAGAAAAGGCAATACTGTCCTGATGGTGTATGCCTTATTGTCTTTTGCTTAAGGACCTGAAGTGAAACTGATTTCTACAGCTCATATCTCTGTTTCGGAGAAGTGTAGGTAAAGCAATGGCTACCTATCCTGTTTTTTGAAAATTTAAAGCCTAGTAAAGCAAAACAAAGTAACTTCCCTCTCCACCACCAGTTCCCCACCAAGAAGCCCAAATGATCATCTGTTAAAAGTGTCATTTGACAAGAATGGTGAATCAAATCTTGTAGCATTTTTTTGATCAGGAAATTGGAATGCAGAGCAAAAATACATCTCCTTACAGAAAGGAAGCTAAAGCAAACACCACTTAAAGTTATTAAGCTCACAGCTCTCTAGGAGGATAACATTTTAACAGGAGTATGTCTATATAGTTATGTATACGTTATGTAAACGTATACATTTTAACAGGAGTATGTCTATATAGTTATGTATAGTTATGTAAACTGCCAGGGAGCAGTTTAAAAGTTTATATTCTTTCATGACACCTGAGAATTATCTATGTACCTTTACCTTTCATCACTACCTCCAATTCAAAGCAGACATTTTGTCTTTATTGTGTTTTAAACAAGACCAAACCATTTTCTTTCAATGCCTTGTCACTGAAGAAGAGAAGAATGCTTTTTTAAGGTTCCAGCATTGCAATTCTTGTTGCAAACTGAATCATTTCATTTTCTAATTGGTTTTTGCCTGTTTCAAATATTTATATTCTATTAGTTGTGATATTTTAATTTAAATCTCAACTTGAGTGATAAATTCAGGAGTGGGATTACCAATGACCATGTTAGGTTTAAGCAGTTAACATATGGTATATACTACATAGACAAAATGAGGTTCTGCCCGAGGTGGATGGCAGCTGGGGAATTTAACAGCTCTATGCCAGAATACTCATCACGTTTGGATTTGCTGCTAGGGATAAATGTGTTGCCTGTTTCTAAAATAGGTGTTCTCTTATTTATAACCTTTTGAAAAGATTTCTGACAGGATTTACAACAGATGGGTTTAGGAAACAAGATATTTGTCCCTATTTAGGTAATTTCTGTTGTTATTTCACTCATTAGATGGATTTTCCAGATGAGCAAGTTAGTATTTTCTCACTTTCACATTCTGCTCTATTTCTTATGGCAGTTGGGCAGGAGAATAGCTGTTGAAGCAAGCACAAAAGCTGGGAGGAGCTCCAAAGTTTCATCTAGTCACACTGAAAGTAACACTGACAATCTTTTCAAAAGCATTTGCTATAATGCTTTGAGACGGAGGGCCTAAAGTTCAAAAAGAAGATCTATGAAAATCTGTCTGATGTTTCAGTTACCTTTTTACTAAACATCCAAAAAGTCATTCAGATGACAGAGTACTCAGCTTTCTAATTAATACTGGCTATGTCCAAGTGAAAATACAGTTCTTTGCATTTCAGTTGCCTTGCAATAAGTCAAGCTTACTTAATGTATTGTCATATGCTATGACTCATCTTCCCAGATAGAAGTGACGTGCAGCAAATAGCTAGATACTTTTGCCACCTGGATAGAAATCAAGTATTTGGAATTAACTAAGGAAGTAAGAGGAGACCAACCAAGTTACAAAAACTTCACTTCCGTACCATGTTGGAGAAGAGAGAAACAGATAAGACACCTGCCATGAATTTTCCAAATTTCAGACTAATTAAATACAGTCTATTCACATTTAAGTGTAATGTGACTGTATGATGCATTTCATTCTGCTCTGGGAAGTTTTCATGTCATAAATCAGCCTGGCATGACTTAATGGTCTATTAAGAGTGGTGCAGCATGAAACATAAAATAGAAAGGGCCGTATTTTAAACAAAGTTGTATTAGGTGTTGTGGCTTGAAATCATATTGTTCGGATGGTTCAGACTGGTAAGTGAGAAAAATCTCTCATTATTCTTCATTCTGACCCTTGCAAGGAAAGTCATAGCATGAGTGCTTTTTTTTTTAGTATATTCATGAAAAGATCACCTTCACTTGAGACGCTGAGGATCTATACAATATCAGTAATGGCGATTGGTGTGTGACAGAAGAGATGAGATCATGCTTGCAAGTATGGTGCCATCTTTCAGTGGCAGAAATCTCAAATCTATATCAAAATGATACTGCCTGTCTGCCTGCTGCTACCATCTGTGGAAATTTTCAGAAGAGAATGAGGATACCAGTGGACATTAGGCTTTTGGGATTTGTTTCTTCCTTGGGCAAAAGAAGGAAGAATGCATTGCTATTGTTTAAAAATAGGCAAATTCTTTAAATTAAAGAGAAAAGGTTACCATAGAAGGAAATTCAGATTTCTTTGTATACCAGTAAGAAATTAAAATATGGAGCTGATTTGTTCTAACAGTTCTTAGACTTTTAAAGACCAGTCTAAAAATCCTAAAGTCCTTAGCATTTCTACTTTGGAAAAACCCCATTGGCTGAACTTACACTTGAATCCTATAATGACTTCAGGTATCATAGAAATACAATGTTTGCTATATGTGGGCCAGAATGTCTCTGCAAGCGGACATGGTGCACATTAACCACCGAGCATTTATGTGCTGGTCCACAAAACTCAGCTTCACTTCCAGCTGTTCCACATCTTCTTGGGTATGCCATATAGTGATGAGAACAGAAACATAGAAGATCTCGTAGAGGATTCTTCTTCAATGATAAGCGTGAAAGACGGCAGTGTAGGAACTTGAAGTTTTTGGAAGTCACACTGTGATGTCCTGGCTCATTCCGCTACGGTACCAAGTATGTGCCAGTACTCACACTGTTTCTCTTTAGAGAAAACCCAGTTACAGCAAGTGCAGGGAAGTGATCAAGGGCCTCCTTTTTTCTTTTTTTTTTTTTCATTGCTGAACTCTCGCTTGGGAAAGTTTTAAGAAGTTTGCTGTGTAAATCTTTTTTAACTTTCCTGAAGTGTGCTCAAATCAGCGGGAATTTTTTTCTTCAGTGGATTCAGAGTCTCTCCATAAGTCTTCGAAGATTAGTGTATGAAGAAGTCTTTTGCTGTGTTGCTTCCCCCAAACTTTTCCTTTCCTTTTTTCTAAAAAGAGAAATTGCTTACTTTTCCTTCAGCAGGAGTATGGAAATCAGTGCATTAACCCATTCATTCTTACCTTTGCCTTCTTTGCTCAATTGCTGCTAGCCATATTAGTTTGGATGTGACCTTGGTATTCAACAGCAAAATGACTGTATGCCCCATTCCTTTAATGCTAACATTGTCAATCAATCAGCATGAATAGTACTTTTTTCTTCCTCACTCCTTTTCCTCTCTTCACTTTACAGTGGCCCAAATTGAGCAGAATATCTCATCTCAGCCTTTTTTATTCTCAAGGGTAAACAAACCAGGAACTTGTCATCTTTCTCACTATAGATGTAGCCTATTAGCCTATCTAGCTCTTTACTCTTCTCATCATCTCCTTAGCTCTTCTCTTCAGCATGTGAATTCATGGGTTTTTTGAAGGAAATAACCGGATTACACTTGTTTTGAGGAAATGTGACTACATCAGCAAGGGGTAAGCTGCTCCTTTTTAAACACATTACCAGCAAACTCTCCTGCTATCTCCCATGACAAAAGGAATCATGATGGATTACATGTCTTTTTGTTGGCATAATTTGTTTTATTTGCTAAACTCACAGAAGGCGTAATAGCACCAGCCATCCCCTAATGGTACAGTTTACATTAGCAAGTGGGGGCGGGGAGCAGGAAGTGGATGCCTTTCCTGCTATGTAGGAGACAGAGTTGGATTTTTTTAATACTTATTCTCATAGTTTTGTTTTATTGTCATTAGTCCTAGGTAAGAAGGAAGAACAAATCCTTGGTAGTAATTTTTTTTGTGCTTCAACTTTTGTTATAAAAATGACAAATGCAGATTCGGCAGTTAACTGAAATTGGCAGGGAAACTTTGACTATAAACCAAACCTGCTTTTTCATTACTCTTTATCTCACATCTCCTTTTTTCCCCTGTGCAGATTTATCCCACTTCTTTCTTTTAGGTCATCCAGGTATAAAAGAGAGATTTTGTGTGTCAAATTATATAAGACAGTTAGCATTTTTTATTTATTGGTTCTCTAGACTTCTTTCACCTCTTGCAAAGAAAGGAAAAAATGCTTATGCTTCCACACTTTCAAAGATAATCTGCTTCAGTGTTTCAGACCAAATGAAGGATAAAAATGTTGTTATATGTGGAATTCAGAACTTGAATTTAAATTGAAGATTAGAACAATTAGTCCAGGTATTGAAGGAAGGTTTAGCGTTCTCAAATGATTCTCAAAGTTCTCAAAGTGTGATCTTTTCACACTGTTGTGTTTTCACATGGCTCATCTGAAAACAGTAAACAAAACAAAACAAAAGGAATTTCTTACTTTCCATGAGACAGGAGCAGCTTGAAGGACACTTACAGCAGAACTAGTCCTGGTAATAATCTTGCTGAGACCTCATTTCTCCCTGCTTTCTACCTCTGCCCCATTGTAGCCTGACTCCTCTCCCCCAGTGCTTCCTCTCATTCAATCTGCTAAAAGTTCTCCCTGCATGACCCCTGTGCTTCTAATTTTGTGTATTTGATCTATTGGTGCAGGACACATGAGAATTAATTTTGAAGACGTGTCAATGTTATCAATGGTATCTGAGCTATGGATTATAAATACTCTCCTAGGTTATGGGAAGCTGCTTTTCAGAAGAATCCAAACCATGTACCTACTTTGCCACCTGCACCTGTTTCATTTTAAAATAATATCACAGGTCTAGTGAGGGGCTTCATGAATCATTTGTTATCCTCACAACGTACACATTCCTCATTTTTATTGACAGAACCATCCACCTGATGAAGAAATCATGAAAGAAAGAAAGAAAACATTCTAAATGAACAAAGAAGAGAACAGAGTTAAAGAAAAAACTAAATTTCCATAAAATGAGATGTATACACTTGTTTCAAAGTCCAACTGCACTCGTACAGGCTAGGAAATAGTTATAGATTCCTATGTTAACATGATACTCGTGGAAGAGAAGTAAAAGGAAACTAATTTCCTAGGCAACTCAGTCATAACTAGCATGCTAAAAAGTTCCTTCCTTCCTGGTCTGTGAACACACCTAATCACTGGAGCACACCATAAGATTGAGAAGTCTTTTCACTTTAAAGAAAATGACCATCCTAAACTTCCATTAGTTTATCCCTGGTAAGAAATATCTGAATTAGTGATAGGCCTAAGTTTTTATCCTCTCAGGCTTCTGTAACGGCTCCTGTGTCAGAGGCTACACCCTTGATGTGTCATTAGTCACAGCTAATAGTGCACTAAAAACTTTGTGTCCTAAGAACCACACATCACTTTTGGTACCCATCAAGAAGACCTGAACTTCTGAGGAAAGAAATGCTGACTCAGCCCAGGTTTCTGGTGTTTGAGACTGGAAATATTTTCTGTTTTCCTCTATTTACTCCATCAGCAATAGTAGCCTTGCAAACCATCTTTCAAAACTCCTAGACTTTCATATCTGCGCTTTTTGGCAGCTCATGCCACACAAAGGGCAAACGTTGCTACAGCAAGGTGTATAAATAGGGCCTTACAGTTGTCTTTTGCATTTGTATCACAAAAGCATCCAAAAAGTCCAATATCTACCAGACCTTCTAGAAAAATGTAATCAATGCCACACAAAGGTGGGGGATCATTATTTTCTTTCAAGAATTCCTGTACTGCCTTCAACTGTCATCTAAGCCAGTGTCTGGAACCAGCAAAGCAATCTTATAAATAAGTAGTCCTACTCCATAGATGATGTTGAGGGTTACCTCCCTTTTCAAAATACGTAATAACTCAGCTGGAGTTCTGGGGACTTCTGCTATCTTCCGTATAAACATCTTAGAGGCAAGTCTTGATCTGTATTTGGTAAGACTGGAACTGAGTTTGATCTTTTAAAGTATGCATATGTATTGAAGATCAGCTGAAGTAGCCACGTTAATATTGTCGCTGCGATAAGGGTTTGGGATGAGCATTGAGATATCCAGTTTCAAGTCTGTGAGGGCTTTGCAAAAGAAGAGTGTGATGTTGATGGGGTTCCTGAAGTCGGAAGGCAATTAGGGATAGGCGCCATTATCTTATCACCCTAACTGACTCTCTTACTTCCAGGCAGAGCTACTGAGTATTGTACCAGGTGTAACTTTGATTGTTCTAAAGGGTTATTATGAAATTAGTTTATTGCTGCAAATGTACAATGATGAAAAAGACTGTAGATGGGAATATTAGGTTGCTCTGCTGTCTCTTCCCTGCTGAAGCAGAGCTGCGTCTTAAAGAATCTTGGTGCTTTCTGCTTGCTCCTCAAAGCTTTATCCCCTATCAGTGAGCATTATCTGAGTTTTGCTTTACATCTTTCCCCTTATCCCCTTTGAACCAGTCACAGAAGTATGTTTATGGATAATAAACAATTCCAGTTTAAAGTGAAACACTCATCTTTATCACTTCAGCTTGCCTAAGTAATCTTCACAATGAATTGCATTTGCAGTTCACTGTCGACTGAAATTAGTTGCAATTAATGGTTGTCAAATCTGTAATTTAAGCCCTTTGATATTTTTTGCTGTCACTCTTTTCCTGTAATATGTTATTTTTTCAATGGGTCTGATCCAAAGACCACATAAGCCAATAGGAGTATTTGTACCAACTTCAATGAGCTTTGAATAAAGCCTCATATGCTATGGTATGTGAGGACCTTTTATCTAAGTACCTGTAATTAAAAGTTTACTAAAGTTTTCATTATCTGAAAAAATGTTTGGATTATGTAAAATGAGTTTGGTCTCATAGTGGCAGCCTTAGGTAATTGAGGATGTTTAGAAAGAAAACAAACAACAACAAAAATCCCACTGATATTAGTTGCTGTGGTTACAATTCCATATCTTCCAGCAATACTGGACTAAAACTTGCTACAAAATCTATTTTTAATTACAATCACAGCAACATAATGTACGCACCCCAGGGCATGTGGGCTGAGGGAGGTGCTGTGAGCAAGTTATGATAATAAAATTCCCTTAGCATCACTGAATTCAATGTGAACCACAAATCACAAGATCAGCTTAGAAAACTGTGTCACTGGAAGAACATGTTGCTAATACTTGATGTAGGATCGGTGTACTTTTTGCTATACATTCACATTTTTCTGTGGTAATTTTCACCTCCCCTTCCGAGTCTTCTGCCACGTTTCTTACCAGGTGACCAGAGTTAACCTAGCAGGGATGAACTCACGGTCTCAGTCAACCTTCTCTACATTAGCAGCTTTTTCAGCTCCTGGTGACTCGGCATAACCTTTAGTATTCAGTAATACTACTGGGAAAAAAATTAATGCAATCCATCCTATCAGCTCAGAGATTCTGCTAACTATCAATATTGACGGAGAGTTGAGAAATCCTTTTGAAATAATTTGCGGTATTTGTTTCTTCTTTTTTTTTTCTACAGCTCTCTAACACTTGAGCAGAGACTACCTTCGTATACCTTTATTAATAGAATAAAAGATCCATTCAGTCATGCATAAAATGACATCTAGAAAGAGTGCAACAGAATGTACTCTTCCCATTTTGAACATAATTCATGCTCACTACTGCTCACGCTCTCTCTCCATTTTAATTCCTGCAGTAGGATACTGTTCTGTGCTGTAAAAACAGTTCTGAACATGGTGTGATTAACCTTAGGGTCCCCCATCCCCTCTTCTCAAAGCCCCCTCGTACATGGCCTATGCTTTTTATTCATGTTCAACCATCTGATTTCCATATCATCCCGCTCAGCCTCACAAGCGACTATTAGCATAACAGAGCTTTAGTGTGACATTGATTGAAGCCAGCGCTTGCTGAATGCAGTATCAAAGCATAATTTGCCAGAAATCAAATCTAATTTACTGTATACTATTTAAATTTCTCAAAAAAAAAAAAAAAAGAAAAGAATTTTCAATAGAAGTATAGTAGGTCTGTAGTCTTAATTGTTCTTTTTTCATATTTTTGTCTAGTCCCCTGGAATTCAAGCAATATATTTCCTTTTAGAGCCATTGTCTTTGACTCTCAAATTTCAATTAAGCAAGAGTTTTTCTCTGTTTATTCCAGTCCAGTTAATGTTACATCTGAAACAGGAAAGGGTAATAGTTTGATAGGCACAACACTGTTTGCTGCTTCATAACAGTTTCTTCAACAGATTCTTCTAATGACCTTAATGTTAGCTTGAATTAAGTATTAAAGTACCACATAACTTTAACAGCTGAAGCATATCAAGCCTGCTGTTATTTCTTTAACTGAACCTTTTCAGAATGTTTTAAAAATCCACCTACTTTGAGAGAAGCAATAATGGCTTGAATTAGGTTTTGTCAAATGTTCCACTGAAGCTGGGCTTTGAGGAAGTCGTGATCTCAGTTAACCTTTCTGCAAAATGGGAGTAATAATATTTATCTATCTTTATAAACAGCATCTATATATGAAGAGAATGAGCTCTATTTTTAGGAAAATTGAAGAGGCCAAGTGCTTGTTCTGTCAAAGAAGCTTTACTGTCTCTGATCAGGGTCGTGTCGCATTCTCTGGGGATAATGGCAGGCTTACTGCTTTGGTAGTTGTACTTGACCAAGAATTACTCCTGCAATTATTAACTGTTACTTTCAATTGCCAATTTGCATTATTCAACTGGAAACTGATATGGTGAAAATATTGTTTAAATGCTGTAAACAAGGTAATTTTTATCAGAGGCTGTCTAGCTGTCTATAAACAGACCTATAGCTGAATATGACAACAAACTGGAAGAAAATGGGTGTTTCCTTCATTATAAAACTCCTTCTTTGAATAAATCAAAAAAACACATGCAAGCTTTTATTTTTCCAAAGTGATGTTTTTCATGTTCTTTAAAATTATTATATTAAATAGTATGGCTGAAGACATTGGTTTTATACTCTAATTAACATAGTGACCAATGAAACTCAGCTCCTTCTGAGATCAAGATACTATATTTAAATAAAAGCTCTGATTAATTTATTTATTTTTCTAGTGAATTTCTAGCCATCATGTCTGCAAAGAAAAGCTAGAAAAGATATCCTTGCATAACCATACCTCACTGTTTACCAGAGTCTTTAGGATGTCTAAACTAGTAGCTATGAGGCCACGGACCTTCTGTTCACCTGGTGTAGCAAATGCTGGAGAGCACTTGGTGTGTGTCAGGGAGAGAACAGAAAAACAGTGTCAATCAATGTCATTTGGATTATCTGGACTGAGCTACAGTCTTAATTCCCAATTCTTTTCCTTGTCTCTTTTTGCAAAAGCGAAGATCAGTTTTCTTCTCTTAGGAAAGTGAGAGATGTTCAAAGTTAGGAGTAGGTCAAAAACTAGAAACTAGGAGTTTTATCTCTCATTGTTCCTTGACTACCAAATTATCTTAATTTTGTCCTTGGAAAGTCTGCTACAGCAACAAGTTCAGTGCTATTACATTTGCTCAGAGCTTTGAATTACTGAATTACAGTACAGCCTTGTGTGTGTGAGAATGTTTCAGATGAACCCTTAAACTTACCTACCTTGCATTTATTCGGATATCTGATTTGAAAGATGGGTTTATGGAAATAACATGTCCTTCTTCTGTTGAGCTGTGTCAGACTACCGTCTGCATAACGTACCCCCAGTACACCAAGCAATGCCTACAAAGTGATCTTACGTGGAGTAACAGGGCACGGACTCTGGCGGGGTTTCAGGCCAAAGACCTTTATTGCTACAAGTGTCTGTTTTTTATGCAGTTACAGCTCTTTCACGCGCCACAAAATACATCCTGGTTGGTTACCACACACAGCCCACGTGCTTCTCCACAGTCAGGATTCGCTGCCTGCAGGTGTCCACGCGCTCCTTTGCTTCCTCTTAGTTCTCCTCAAGGCCGAGCCCTGCAGGTGTCCAGCTGTTTACCAGCTTCTCAACGCCACAGCTCCTTCTCCTTAAGGTCGAGCCCTTGCAGGGTGATCCCAACAATCTTAGGCATCGATCATGCTTAGGTATGATCTAAGGCGTGGTGTCCTGCCACCAGGTTCTTATTGTCACGACAGATTACGGTCTTGAGGCCACTCATGATGCAGCATAGACATAGGACTGATGCATAGTTCCTGTCAAATGCAGATAAGGTGAGAGGTTTTCTGTTCTCCTCGCTGCCTGAGGTTGCTATTGATTCTATATTAATATCCTGGGCAATGAACTTCTATGGCTGAGCAGCAGATAGTGAACTAATTCAGTGACCTTTATTAAGTGGGCGGTCAGAACTGTAGAGATACCTTAGTGTCAGGTGTGCCTATAGGAAAGGAGATTTCTGATTCACAGCTTAAAGGTCTTTCTCTTTTTCCTTTCCCATATGATTGAACGAACAAACAGTACCACGATACTGCTTTCTGACACCTGTAGGGATCGCATACAGATACGCTAGGTAAAACAAGGTGAGGGAAAAACAAGTAACTTGCTGCGGTCCAGCACTTTAGGAATAGTACAGGATGAGTTCAGGTCCTAGAGTACGTGTAGCAACACCTATGCTCTTACAGAAACCTCAAAACACATGGGTATAAACAGGCAGCAGCAGGGTACCTAGCCCTTCGTCCCTGTCCTTTCAGAATACTAACACCTGCTGAGGCCCGGGGAAGAGGTGGACACTTCTCTCTCTAGAAAAGCCAAAACCTGTGCTTAGGATGTGTGAGGCAGAAGGAAGACTCCTCGTGTTGTCCTCCCCTTCTGCCTTCTAAGTTTATGGTGATTCATGTTTATTAAGTGCTTTGCAGTTCTTGTTTTAAGAATGCATTAAACCAGTGTTATTCAACTGGTCCTCTTTAGACTCCTGCTGGTTTGTAAAGCCTTGGGAAGTACCTCATGAGATAACTGTAAAGTGTATTTCAAAAAAATCAGATCTGCATACATTTCTATGCAGTTAGCAGATTGGCGTCCGTGCTGTCAGCAGGTGTAATCGGAAGCTGGGTCTTGATTACTCTTCGTGCCTAATTAAATAGTTTGTAATTATAACGGTGAAAATATGGTTTTCTAAAACACTTAAATCTGTTTACCTAAAACCTTAGTGTTCCTAAACCATACCTCTCCACAACCACCATCCCAATAGTGGAATAGAAGAAGATTAATGTGGCTTTTTTTAATTATTATTTTGTCCCCTTCTTCAGCCTGCCCCAAAGGTTAGCTAGTCTTTGGATGAGAATATTTGGAGACACTGCTTGCATTTTTAAGATATGTCAAATAGTATAAATCCAATTCCAGTGAATTGCAATGTTGAACTAAGACTGGAAGGTTTGCATGTCATGCATAGAAGAGTCATTTGCTTTATCACATCATGCTCAACATAGTCGCTGATGTCAAGTTTTTCTCTCAAATCTTCCAACACTGTTTCTTTCCCACTTTCCTTCTGCATGTTAATGCCTTTTCTCTCCCTTCTTATTGCCACTAAACATTGACTCTCTGTTCTCCATCAATACCCCCAGACAATAAAACTACACCTCTCTCTCAGAAATTGTTCACTTCTGACTGTGCTTCCTGGTCCTCCGTGTCTGAACACTGTTAATGCCCATCTACTTGAAAACATAGCCAGTCCTGGTTCTTCTTTCTTGTTTTAACTCCACTTTCTCCTTTTTTCTTTTCCTTGTCTCTTCCTCATCTCCTGGAATACCTATTCTTTCTTACTCACCTCTCACTGCTGCCCACAAACTCTTCAACTCTTGCTTCTTTCTTGTCTTTACACAAGCTGAAATCTGGATCTCCTAAGTTTGTGTTGTTTTAGCAACCATTCTTTTTACAGCAAGTCCCCCTTCCCGCTCCATTCTTGACCACACTACCCCTAAGAGAAGTGAGGGAGCTCTTGAACTTCTGTCCTTCTGCTGTCATCCAGACCTTCCTCTCTTTTCTCAATCGTTTTTAAAAGTCTAGAGGGGCAGACTGAAAAAGGCAGTCTGTATATCCTAATTCATACTTTGTGATACATGATAGCTCCAGCACAACAATGAGCTCTGTGAAGTGTAGAGGGTGTGCTGACATCTGCCCGGACAAAAGGTAGAATAATACATCAAGAGCTGGCATCATCACCTGACTGCTGCTCCTTAGCGTTTATTGTCATCAGAATTTACTCTAGCATATATGATTGTAACATTCCTTTCCCTTTTTTTTTAACAACTGGGGATATCACATACTGATATTGCTGCTCTTTTTGTTGCTGCTGTTATTTTTGTTTATATATTAGTTCTGTCTATAGTAATTAATGTTTCTGATGTTATGTCCTCTGGCATAAAACAAATCTCCATAATGTTGTCTCTTTCTTTCAAAATTCCTCATCTCCCCCTTGCAAAATATCCTAAATTTACACCATGTTTTTTCTTACATTGTAGCCCCCCCACAGTTTGTGGTGAGACCACGAGACCAGATTGTAGCCCAGGGTCGAACAGTGACTTTTCCTTGTGAAACTAAAGGAAATCCCCAGCCAGCTGTTTTCTGGCAAAAAGAAGGAAGTCAGGTAAGTTATAAGCACCCTATAAGTCTTTCAAGCCTTTCTAAATAGTTGTATTGTTATTTTTTTAGGAATATTATTTATATTACCTTTCACAGATTCTTTTAATCTTTCACAGGAATTTGTCTTTTAAACTATCAATATTCTCTACCAACAGTTTTCTTTACGTTTTTTAAAAATATTAATACTGTGAAGAACTCAAAGTCCATTTAAGTTGGGGAAACTTGTGCTAGGTGCTGTACAAATGTATAGAAAGCAACAGTATATATCTTAAAGACTTTTCATTCTGGAGCCCCCAACAGACAGGTGGGTGAGACAAACATCATAGATAAAAAAGGTATGACTCAATTTTTAACTAATCAGAGTCAGTAATTACAGTTCATAACTTGTCTAGACGTGATCAAGCAGATACATATCTAGCAAGCTGATTTGCATTGGCATATTCTCATAGTGCATACAGATACAGGATTTGAACACACAGATGCTTTCCTCAGTAAGATTGTCTCAGGAAATTTCCAAATCTGGTTTTGGAAAAATTTCCCTGATCCTTACTGTCATTTTTTGAAAGCAAAATTTCTGATGTAGCAGTCAATGTTGCCATCGGCCAGTACTAACTTCTATAGTTTAATATTTGAACATCGTATCGTAACATATGCTGTATAGGCACTATATTGCGGCGGAAGTCAGTCCTTCTCACTCACAATGTGCAGCTCCCGTCAGCGTTTGAACACTGTAAACTACGTGCCATATTCTCTTTTGCACCTGAGAAAAGGGGCAAATGGATGCCCAAGGACAGTGCCTTCTGCAGCTGCCCGATGAAGCCTGTCACGGCTACTATAGTATCTATACTACGTACTCTTCTCCATTGGCTGAATTATTCTATTCAGAGCCCTGTGCTACTTTTTCCCGTACGGCAATATGTGAGTTAATTCAAGTATTCACACTGTGGCTGTGCAGTGCAGATGTGCCTTTTGTCTAATCTGGAGGCATTGTGTGCACCAGGTCAGCTAAAAAGTGAAATAAGAACGGAAGCGCAAATCTCCCACTCTGCCCCACCTGCTTCTGCTTCACCTTCTCACGAGGTCAGAATGATGGGGCCAAGGCCGACAGCGTTTTGTGCTTACAAAGATGCACTATTACTTTATGAATGTAAGCTTGTATGAGTGTACGCTTAGTCTTCAGTGTGTTTCTTTCAGTGTATTATTCAGAGAACTTTAGATCTAGCCTCCGTGGGATCACGTTCCTGGAAAAGCACAGTATTGTTAGTCTCACTAAGGTGAAAATTGTTCCAAGGGGAAAGTAGAATGTCATATTGAAATTAAAGTAGGAAGTACTGATGTGCTAGCAAACATTTCAAAACCCTTCCTTGTAGAGCATTTTAATAACATGGTAATGTTTATGTAAAGTGAGCTTATAGTGTCACACTTGAATCTAATAAAGTGGACATCCATCATGCTGTAATAAAGAGAAGAGCTTCTAATTAAAGTAGGACATCATTTGCAGGATTAAAGTCATTTAGCGTAATTGAAAAGTGTTAATACTCTATTTTATCCCCTTCCATTCGTATCACTTCAAGGGTAAAAACATTTTAAGGTGAAAATGCATCTTGTGTCTTTAATTGAATGTTATTACCTACTGATTGTACCATGTTGAAGCTGTTTAATTACAAACCTGGAAAATTAATTACCATATTGAGAAGCAGATCCCTGAGGGTTAGAATGGTCTTTTTTGCAAAATAAATGCAACATAGAAATTGATACCTACATGGTTTATAATCAAACCTCGAAACATAGCTCAATGTGATTCACTACATCCTCATGTTAATCTTAATTGAGCATCAGCGAAGTAACACAGGCTAGTATTCCTGTCTCAATATACAACTTGCCGGTATTACTGTCTCAATATACAACTTGCCAGATTTTGCAATAGAGACGCCATAGAATAGGTGAGTTTCCACATGCTGTGTATATCACACAAATCTGAAGGATGATCTTTTGGCCAAATTGGGCATTGTCCACTGAACGTACGTGACTTTTTACCTTTGCATGCCCGGCTATGAGTTGTTGCTTGGCTTTACAACGCTTGATTCTGCTTTTACTCGAGGAACCGTTTGCAGCACCACTGTTAGTGTTCAGAGTAATGTTATGTAGTCATGTCAGCCCACTCCAGTGATTACAGGGCATTTTTCATTGTGAATCCATTTCTCAATCCTGTGCCTTTGAGCCCAACCAGCTGGAAGGGAGGGGAGCCGTTCCCTCCTGAGTCAATTTTTGTGCCAACTTGTGCATAAACAGCTGGTCCTTTGTACTCGGTGGCCTTTTCCCCGGAGCCTAACAGCAGCCCACCAATGAAATGCACCAGGGCAGGGCGTGTGTAACCTTTAGACTCTCTAGATTAAATTATTCCTTGAGATAAATTCAGTGCTATTACATCAGGATGACTCTGGTCCCCCTGTCTGCAACCCAGCGTGCCACTATTGTGCCCGGATAAGCAAACTGACAGCTAATTAAAACCAGTGAAACTGTAAAAATATTTAAAAAGGGGTTGTACTGTAATTTAGGACAAGTTATAATTCATAGTTATCTGGCCTTTGAAGGGTGGAGTCATGAGACTGATGAGCTCCTCCTGAAGTGTGGAATATTCACTGGGATGTGGTACCTCTCAAGAACAGATAAGCCCGTGCTGAAGATAAGTAAAAAAAAGGGTAACCTCCCCTTTCTAATGCAGTGATGAAGAGCATTCTGGATCTTTTTCATCTTAAGAATTCAGAGCCTGATCCTCGCTTTTTCTTTTACGTTGTGTTTCTTTTTACACATTGTATTATAAGTGATATATGCACTCACGCTCAGCCATATCAAGATTCTCTGCTTTCTCATAAAATGTAGTGGAGTTTTCATAATACCTGCATTCAGTAGGCATCTGTGCCAAGCAGAGATTATTCTGAAACTTTCAAGGCAATTCAGAAAACAGGGCAATTTTTTCGAGACCCACTTAGCCCTGTAACCTGAAATTGTTTCAGAATTTTCACACTTTTTTCTTATTGAATCTGACATGTTTACTGGGTACATATTGATTTTTGAGGAAAAATTTGCTGTGAAAAATTTCTTGAACATTGACATTGAAAGTGGGTAAGGGGAAAGACTCGCCCTAGCGTGACAAGTAGCCTAGTAGGTTAATACAATTATAAGGATATCTGGAGTATTGAATCTTATTTAAGGCATATCTCTCTCCTTTTATTGCCAAAAGCAGAGAAATAAAGGTGAGAGTTTCACTTCAAAGCAGTATTTTTTTAAATCCAAGTTTGTTGTTTGCCAGTTCCAAATCACTTTTTGTAAACCATTACGGTCTACTGCAGAAGAAGCAGATCTACAGAAAATTAATTCAATACCCTACTCTATACTTTTAGATTTTCTTTTTAGCCCATAAAGTCAAGCTTAAAAGTTAGTAGGGAGTCGTCGTTAGAAAGCACAGCAGAGCTATACAGAGCTGCAGTAGTGACTGAAAGCTTATCACAACATGGTAAGAGTGTGTTGGGATAGTCTGGATATAAACAATTGTATTCTTCGGAGAGGCTTGTTGAGTTGACATAAAAGCCAGACTGGAATTACTGTTGTTTAATTATTGTTTAATCTATTCCTCTTTCTGTCTCATTGGACAATGCTGATGACCTTTCTGTTCACATTGCCTCCCTTTTCCTGTTCTTTTTTATTCACATAAGGAGCTGTGCCGGGTGGTATGAGTTTTTCCTTGAAAACACAGCCACTAAAAGCTTTTCCGTCCTTTTCTGTACTATTGATTCATTCAGTCCTTCACCATATGCAGTGACTGCTGTATCCATTCCAGTTACTCTTATTAACATCTTTCTTTTCTCCAATCCAGCCTAAAGGCAAAAGCTAATCTCCCTGTTTTGTGCTAACTGATGTCTTATCCTGCATGATTTTTTTTTCTCTCTGATGATTTCCACATCAGATTTATACCCTTTCTCTTCACCCTCAAGGCTCCATGCTGCTTTTCTCCTTTGGTATATCTCAGTTTTAATTTCCTTTTACTTCTCCTTTAAGATCTCGTGCTCTGCCAGCTTCTCCTACTTTATGACCCATTTGTATCTTCCTCCCAGCTTTCCTTCTGTGCCATGCTCTTACTTTCTTCTTTGCCCAGAACATATTCACAGCCAAACAATAGTGCTATGCTCCCTCAAGTCACCGGGATTCAATTCTTTCTGCTAGTTTTCTAATGTTTACTGTAGTATTGTGACCTCCTGGTTTGACAGCCAACTAAATACATTATTACAAATAAATTCAGAATGAAGATGAATGTGTCACAAATACAAATCACTCAAGTGCTATTGTTGGAAAATTTCTCCCCGCCTAGACCCCCAGCCAGAACACACCACTGTGTGCTGTCAAAGGGCTGTTTCTAATTTAAACTGAAAGTTGCCCAAGGCAGGGAAAGCTAACTCTATATGTTCATAAAGTCATAACCACACTTACTTTTTCTTCTAGTTCATATATAGTACTTTTAATGAAAAATCATTGTCCCTCTAGCTGAGGGAGAAGTGGTACTTCTGTGTTTTGAATTGTTGTGAAATGAATTGTCTTTGCAGAATCTACTGTTCCCGAACCAGCCCCTCCAACCCAACAGCAGGTATTCAGTGTCACCAACTGGAGACCTCACTATTACCAACATTCAGCGGTCTGATGCAGGCTACTACATTTGTCAAGCACTGACCGTTGCTGGAAGCATTTTAGCAAAGGCTCAGCTGGAGGTTACTGATGGTGAGCTATAGAAATTCCTATTGTTTTTTCCTGTCAAAAGTATTTTAAAAGTAGTGTAAATAAAGGCATATGAGATCACATAATGCATACAAGTAAACAGACAAGTTTCTGCGGAAAATACAATGAAAAAAGGGTCTCTGTGCAATTCTCGATGGTATCAAAAAGGCATCAAAGTCTAGTTTGCCTTTTGCTTTCTTTCTGGAGGTTCCTTGATGATATGAACAAGGTACAAACCAGCTTAGAGTAGGATTGGTGAGAAAGCAAGTTTCTCAGTTCACTAGAGCTAAGAGAGGCCTGCAAAAAATACTGTGAAGAGTCAACAGGTTTGTGATTAAAGCAGTGAACTGGGGTGCAGAAAAATCAGGCTCAATTCCCACCTCAGTCCGAGTCTTCAGTATTATCTTAGGCAGCTAGTTAGCTCAATTAAATCAACACAGCTGAACTTACTACAACGTGTAGCACTTTAGCCTCTGTGGCAATAAGGCACCAAGATATTTCCTTACCTCAGAGCTGTGTTCTAAGAATTTCTCAGTATGCTTAGATGTGAAGAGAGACATGTAAATACATAAGCAAGGTTTTCAGAAAAGGAAAAGAAAAACACTACATGATCTGTCTTGATGCTTTCCATTTCAAAATTTGGGGTTTGAAAGTTATCCTGCCTTGAAGTTTACCTAACTCCATCTACAATCATGAATCTTTTTCATATGTCAGGAATCCTACTGATACCCCTCTTCATCCCATTGTGTATAGAAGGCAGTTTACATTCTTCAATGTTAGTGAAGAAAACAACAGAATTCCTCTTATACTAGGAGATTGTTGCATTCCTTGGCATCATTATTCCTTATCTTAACTGACTCATTAAATATCTCCTGACAGATTTTGATGAATTTTTGCTGTTAAAACTGTTGTTATATGCAGAGGTCTACTTTTACTGTTCCCTTAGAGACCTGCCTGCACCATGAAAGTTTGAAAAGATGTCTAATTCTGAATAATCTGGCTTTTCACAAGAGCATATTCATCATAAGTGACAGGTAGAGAGGTTCAGGCTCATGTTATAGAGGTTTGAGCATTAATTTGATGCCTTTTCTTTGTTTTCCAAAAGCTGTCTATACTTTTATGGCAAAGGGCGATAATTTCTGCCTTACCCTTGTGTCTTTACAAGCACAGTGCTTTTCTGCAAAGCAGTTTCTGGAGACCAAAGGCTAACCTTTGCTCTTCAGTCTCTTTAAGTCCTTTCTCTCATGGTCTATGACAAAATGATGCATTTTCATTCAATTCAAATTTAAATGTAGATTAAAAGGTCATTTAAAATTAATGGAAAGGCAGTATTTTTTAATATCTGTCCATAGCAATGCCTGATTCAGTGCCATGACTGCGATTGGAATAAATAGAACACAAACATTGGCTAAAACGACATTGACCCGTTAATGGTTGCACCTGCTGATGCTGTACAGATTTACTGCAACAGGGGCCGAGAGGATCAAATCAGGTTCAAGGATATTAGTGATGAGAAATTCTTCCTTTTGACAGACAAGGCTTGTGGTCCATCTTATGGGGGGAAAAATAAAAAATCTTAATGACCTCCTTGGAATTTTTGTTGGTTTATTTAACAAGTCACCAGCAAGCTCACAAAGGTGTCCCTGCTAAAATACAAACTCAACTACAATTAATTCTGATAGAAGGCGGTGTGCGTTCCACATTGCTGGAGAAAGCATTAGCTAGTGGCTCTGCTGCTCAAGGAATGCAAGGCCTGCGTTCTTCAAACGCTTTCCAGAACCCACTGTCAGCATGATCATTATGAAATAATACAAGGTTGCTTTATAGAAATACCATTTCATCCTTGAGTCAAAGGGCAGGTGAGGTCAGGAGAAAAATGCCAGAACAATATTGTGGAACTGAGTTCATATAAATAAATGTACCATTAGATCACAGATATTTTTTAATTGCTTTCGGTTAGGAAGTTAACTATAAATGTCTAAATAATCTGTTTCAGTTGATGCTGAGCAGAAGTTATGGAAGCTAATGATTTTTATCAGTAGGGAAATCTAATTTAATGGTTTTAAAATATAATAAAAGATAAACACTGTGCGTGCTAGCTATATGCTTAAGCATTAGTGTTCTAGCTTTTGGCTGGTGATTTCAGTTTTACTTCATAGCCCAAAATTTTTCTGTTTGGTTAATGATTTAATAATAGTGGCAAGCCATCTTTTTCATTTTGAACACATTTTTGTTTGATCCAGAGTAATTTAGATCCAGTTGAAGTTCCAATACAGAATGAAAACATATGTCATGTGCAGAAAAACAAGTGCTTAATTATACCGTATATAGAACTATTTCAGTTGTTACATTTTTGCACTTACAAGTCTTTACTGGAAATATTTTTAACTCAAGTGTTCACATGAGAAGAGATTACTAGCTGTGATGAAATGTGCTGAGTTGAGTGATAATTTTGCTGATTATGGACTGTGCTAAGTGCCTTCAGTGTATTTGAAATTCAAATCTTTTATTTTCTTGAAAGGCTATCATATAATCCACTGTCTTAACACTTATCTGGAAAAGATTCATTTTAAAAATTGAAACAATCTTAGCAATCCTTTCAAACTCAGGAAGTGAACATGCAGCTTACAGTCGTAAAATGAAAGATCATGCAAATAAACCAAACGCTTCCAGCTAACTATGTCTATGCTCAAGATAAAAAAATTAATTTACAATTAGTAATTTATTCCATAAATCTATCCATCATGCACACAGAGTATTTTGGAGAAGATCTCAATTTCTGCTAGTCTAGTCATTATTTATATTTATTAATAAAAATTTTGACCACTGCATTCTCAACTGTAGAATCAGCCTACCAATGCTAGTTTACCCAGAAGTTGCAGTTTAGGATGAATATTGGAATGGAGGAGTAAGCTTAACCTCCCCCAGGGGATGGCAACATGTGAATGAAATGTTTTGGGATATTCAGTTAATTAAAAAGATCACATTTCTGGGCTTTTGAATGAAAGCAAAAAGCTGGACCTATAAGGAGAATTCATAACAGATGTCAAAAAAAAAAAAAAGATAAAAGGAGTTGGCAGCATACCTCAACAGCTCCCTCTCCCCTGATTTAGAATAGACACTTAAGGCATTTTTCCCAAGCTTCTTTGCAATTTTTTGACTATAGTTCTATTGAATATTCTGGTATATGTTTCTCTCAAATCCTCCCGGAAGAATTTAATATCACTCACAGTTTACCCATCTGCAAATCTGGATGCCATGATTCCTGTCCATGATAAAATATATGCTACACGTTTTATAGGAAGCATGACAGCTTCAAACAGGAGAGGTTCAGAACAACTTCACAGCTTCCTCTGAAGCACTTCTGCAAAAAAGACAGAGGAAGGGTTGGTTTCTGCTTTTCCATCTCTCAGGAGAGCACCGTGCCCTATCGTGCTAGTGTTCATCATGAGAATTTCGTGACTTGGGTCTGATTTACCCCATTAATTCACCAGGAAAACTTTCGAAATGTTGATTTTGGAAGTGCCAAACTAAAGACTTCATTTTGTTATCCTCGTATTTCAATTTCCTGTTGTAATTTGATCAAATTCCACCCAAATTTAAGCATGGTTTTGGTTGATCCAAATTGCATTTGTAGTGAATAAACTGTTCATTAAAAAATAAATATGTTCTTTTCTGATACTCTGCTCAAAATTTAAGCTGCACTTTTTAACAAAAGGAATCTGGTAGTTTTTCAGTTACCAGAATATGTGAATATATGGTTGCTGACAAATAGTTTCAAGCCCATTTTTTAAAACTAAATCAATTTTGAAATAAATTTCTCTTTTACTATGCAAATATATTTTAGCCACACAAAATGTTTCTGTAGAATGGATATAAAAGTTTCCCGCTAGGAGAAAACAATGTAAAAGTTAAATTAAAAAATTAAAACGTTGTAAGAGAAACTAACAAATCCCCCAACCTTTTTGTGAATATTTTTCATTATCTCTCTGTTCTTCATAATGCTTATGATATATGTTTTTAAACCTCTAACTGAGTTTTGAATCCTTTTTCAAGAGACCTGTGCAGTAGGAATACAGGCACTTATACACGTTTTAGAGAAGATTTACAAGTCATAGTTGTGAAGACAATACAGTCGTTCACAGATCAGTGGAAACCCTAAGTGTTCATTTAACCTTTAGCCTTAGTGTCATGGAAACCTGTAGTGGTCTTTCACCCATAACACCCTTGAAAATGAAGATTCCTTCTGGCCAGGAGACTTTCAATTACACTATTGATCAGAGCTATTTAAAGGATTATGAGCTCCTCATTTGGGCTGTAAAAAAACTAATTACATGCCAAAGAACAATATCTGTAATGCAGTAGGTTTTAAAAATACCTACATTGCTACACATAGGAAAGGCAATTAGATGCAGCAAATAACTGCAATGCAATAGTTACCAACTTAAGTAATTATTTTTCCTTAATTTTTAGCTACCTAGAAAACTGGGATTTGCTGTTTTACATTAAATATAAATGAAAACATACACAGCTAAGTTTTCATTTGAATATACTCGTGCAGCAGGTATGTTGATAGTACATGCAAGCTGAGATCAATTTTTATTTCACCAAATGGCTGACCTGTGTAGTCATAAGGAACCTTAATGAGATAAAATTTCATACCAAGGTGAAAATGCATTACATTTTCTCTTTTCTTGTAATATAGAGTTTCCTGTCCTATCTCTGCATTCAGTGGGCGATATTTCAGAATTTCCAAATCAGCTTTCACATTCTGGTGTTAGTAAAGAATGTGTATTGACTTTCTATTTTCAGTTTCAATTTCAGTAATTGTGACTCACACCCCAAGGTGCTACTAATACTGATGATTCTATCCTTTGTGTATCTTGCTAACAAAAGAACATAGTTAGTATTTTTGCAACATTACAATTTCAGAAACGATTATTTTAAGTACAAAATGTACCACTAACATCTCCCTAATATTTTTTATTTATTAAATAATGTAATGAAAGTGCTTGGGATCTGTTGAAGCTTCCAGAGGTTTGCATCTAAAACAGCTCAAATACAACAGAAACCATATTCCTTCACAATAATTTATTTTCACTTCATCGTTAGAGTCAAGTGTTGTGTATGGACCAGATTCTCAGCTAAAATAAATGATTCAAACTCAGTTGACATCAGTGGAGGCAGGCTGTCTTACACTGGTTTAAGAGCTAATTCTGCCTGTTAGAACATTTGATAAGAACCCTATAATTGTTCAGCTGTTCAAAGATTTAAAACAGCAGCAGTGTGGCAGGTAAATAAAAATAAATTCTTGGTCCTGTTAGACTGATTTTATGCAGGAGTCATAGCTTTGTTTATATTCGAGAAATTCACATTCACATTGTATAAACACAGTCTTTAGAAACAGAGAGTCATCTTTTGCTGCTTAACAGAGGACTCCGAGAATAGGTAAACAGCAGAATTATTTATGAAAAGTAGATCTTTCAAGAAAAGTGAACACAAGCATTCTACCTCAACTTCAAGATATCCCACTGGTCATGGAATGAGGTTTATACCCAGCCATGCCCTTGCTCACTAGTTACAGAGTCCTTTAAGCATTATTTCAAACATACAAATGTAAATTATTAAGGGGAGGAAAAAGCAAGTTCATGGCTTTACCAGGTGATTAAATGATTTGATAAGTAAGCTGTTAAATGGCTTGACTGAGTTTCAATTTTTCCCTGCTGGACAGAGTGGTACAGTCATTTAGATCACTCAGATTATGAAAATGTTTTGTATTATTGTTAGGTATTTTTGCTGATGAAAACTTGCAAGTTGAGCATGAATGGGGGATGGGGTTGGTACCCATGCTAGAATGGCTATGGTGTTTCACTTTGAACTTTAACAGCTTTTCTTTTTTAGGCCCTAAACCAGGTAAGCAATTCATCACATTTTGATGTCACATTAAACATCTGCTTTAAGAGCTTTCCTAAATTGTCATAAGAGATATAACTCAATTCTTTTCTGGATCAAGGTCTTAATTTTCATCCTGTCTTAATCAAACGAGTCTGATGATCTTTGCCACCAAAAGTTTATATGTCTAGGTGTCATCTCACAGTGGTGAAATAAAATTCTTACAAAAACACTTTTCAAATATACCAGTTAATTGTTAACATGTATCAGTGGGTCTTCCAGAAATAATTTTTTTTAGCCTTTTAGAGGCTAACTTAAGCCAGTCTGTTAAAATTGGTACTGTGTCAAGCAAAGGGCTAACTGCAGCAGAGGATCATTAAAGGGGTGGATGCCAATGTGTGTGTCACTGTTTAGTCTTGACAGATAGGCCTCCACCCATCATCCTCCAGGGGCCGGTCAATCAGACACTGGCAGTGGATGGGACAGCTTTGCTGAAGTGCAAGGCAACAGGGGACCCCCTTCCTGTCATCAGCTGGTTAAAAGAAGGATTCACCTTCCTGGGCAGAGACCCTCGAACATCTATACAGGATCAGGGGACGCTTCAGATTAAAACTCTGCGGGTGAGTAGCGATAGCAAAACAAGTGCTGCAAGTGGTACATGGCTACTCTTGACCTGTTGGTGTGTGTATCAGGCAGCTCTGCTGTCTTGCTGTCTGTTGTCTTCAAAATTAACTTAATTGCCTCATTTACTGTGAAATTCTCACCACGTCCACATCCTATTTAATTCTTTGACGTTGTGTAGGGAAGGGGGGAAAAAAAAGAAGAGCCAAACTAGATTCAGATATTTCTATTAGAATTGCCTAAGAATGGAACTGATATTTAAAATCTTACATATATTGCTATAAAACACCTGAGTTGGGGATGGATAGACATATAAAAGGACAGGCCTTCATCATCTTTTCAGTCAGTCTAACCATGAAGCTGTTGGCCTCTTGTCTATGCTGAAAGTGAACTGCTCTAAGTTTTAACACCTGATCATAATTTTCCAAGGAGCTATTGTGCTAGCAAGCGATTCTGGAGTTCATCAGGGTTTGGCCATGAACTTTCTCCATCAACGAGTCTTGGCAGTCTTGAGCTGGCTGATTTATTCCAATGTTATGCTTGCTGGAGATGTTCCATAAGTCTGCGGATGGGAGAAGACAACTAGTACTGTAACATACAGGCAGTCATGTGCAGAGGGATTTCTATTCAAAACAAAATGCCTATCGTAATATTTACACGTTGACACATGAGATAATATGATATCTTAAAATTACAAAGAAATCTTATAATATTCCAAATAGTATAATGTCAGATTTTGTTGATCAACATTGCATCACTAATCTTTATTTGGGCTTTTAATTTTTTCCCTGCTCAAAGATAAAAATGTCTAGTTGCTTGTGTGTATGTGGACAAGCATGTATGTGGAAAAATAATAAGGTAAATGTAATTATTTGTCAAGAACTTAAAGACAATTTCAGAAACCATTTAACAGTAGTAATTTCTATACTTAGCTTTGCCATCCAAAAAAGGCAATAAACATAGCTACTGAGGACAAAGACATAAAGTGCAGTTTTGCTTTCTGTTACCATCTCATCAGTGATCATAGATGAATTGTTAACTTCCTTGGAACAAAATGGAATTTATTAAAAAATTTATGCTAGCTTTCCTCAAGTAAACAATTTATCTTTCCTCCCTGGGCTGAAGGCAGGTTTAGGCCATGAAGGTTAATGCATTTTTCCTGTAGAGCTGGATTAAAGAGTGCGCTTGAATAGTCAAGATTCCCCAGTAGTGTTAGAAAGCAGCAATTAAAGGTGGAAGCTTACTGATTTCAAACAAACTTTCAGGCATCGATGATGGGCTTCTGTGGAGTGTCCATGAGGCAGAAGCTCCTGGGATACCTGTCTGCATGCAGCTATGCAAACAATAAAATTGGTTCTGAATCGTGCCAGTGCATTAATCTCGCTGTTAGAGGCACAAGGTCTGTAAACGAAAGGAAAAAAAATTGCTTGCAAGGGGAGAAGAAAACAGTATTAGTAGCGAGTGTGGTTTTGAAAGGCATGAAGCTTTTATTGATCCTTAAGTGGCTCATTCACTAGTAACTAATTTTCCTTAAAGGCTCAGAAAGACATTTTTTATAAACCCCTCGATTGCAGTAATGTGCACTGTTTGACTCAGACTTAAGAACAAAAAACACACACAACCATAAAAACCAGATTTCTCCTGTACCTAGCAATTTTTCGGAATTAAATATGGATTTAAATCTGGCATGTTTAACTTTTCTCCAAGGTCTACCTGAGCAAGGACTAGCAACACTTCCTAAGCAAAAAATGTCCATGCTATATGTCCAAGTACACTTACATACCCAAGTTCAAAACTAATTAATATTTACAGTCCTCAGCCTTCTCCGCCCCTCACAAATAATAATCACTATTGCAATTAAAAAAGATTTCAAGATATGGGTAAAGATGAGCCACTACTATTTAAACCTTTGAGACCATCCTCTTCTGCTGTGTAACTCTCTTTCTGTGTGTAAATCAAATTATTCAGGACTCTGCAGCAGTCACAGTAACCCATGGGCCACAATCATAAACATGGACCTAGAGATTTTTCTGATGAGCGAATCTTCCCAGTTGCTCTGAGGAAGACAACTAAAACCTCAGATACATCACTCACTCAGTACCCTTTTCAACAGGTCCACACTGATGGAAAACTCCCTTCTGCTCTGTAGAAATGTACCACACCAGAGTTAGACACCTGCATTAACTAAGGAAGAAAACTGTTTATTTTACTGAATAGCAAAGATTTTCCATTCACCTCCCCTGTTGTTTTTTCTAAACAACAAAAAAAGGATAAATAATAATGAATGAATTATGAAGTAATGAATTATCAGTACACTATGTCTGTATCTAATCTATCCACAGTCTAGAAGTTAGATAATTCACCGTAACTTGCAAGAAGCAGCATATGTCCAGCTTGCTTTATATGTTGAGTTTGCCTTCTGCGAGTTGCTGTGTTGTGTGCTCAGTGTGTATGCCATACACTGTCTGTAATGGTAGTACACAAATGAAGTTGAAAACCATAGCCTTGAGAAATATTCTCCATTATCACATAATGAAGAATTATATATTTAATAAGAGCTCAGAAGAAGAAAAATAAAGCACTACTTCAGAATGCAGTAAGGTGCTCTCCTCTGGAAAATCTGTCTCCTTTCAAGAGTCTTTCTCATTTCATTAGCAGTATCTCTATATTTTGAGTCTCTGAGGCACTGTCAGAGAGGCTTAATTATTGCTTGTATTTCATGGCAAAAGCACCTCCTAAAATGCATGTCATGCTCATTCAGACTATTGAACTGGCATTAATCAGTTGCTTCCTGCCCTAAGAACGGTACACTGCAGTCCCAGTGTATCTGAAGAAAATACCAACAAAATTCAGACATGAAAAAGTAAAAAATCAGTTAAATTTTATATCAACAAGTAATCTAAAGAGCATCTCACTTACTTGCCTTGACATTCTTCTTGAAGAGTGAGGAGTAAGCACTTTTGCTATAGTGCCAATCTGCATTTAGCAGAACACCCATTACAATTGCTTGAAGTCCAATAAAGCTTCTTGGATGCAGTCCTATTTCCGTCAAGTCATCTGGTGATGAATATAATTCTTCTCTTTTACCACTAGAGTCAGCACTCTCCCTCTTCTGCTTCCATCTCCAGATTATCGTGGTAGGAGGGCTCCTCTGTATATTGTGTGCTTTGTAGAGTTACCATTTTCCACCCATCATTGTAGTCTTCACTATTTCCTGTCTCAGAAGTCTTTGCTTTACATTTAAGTAAGGAATAGCAAATACCTTGGCAAATTTTCCGGTAGAACAATTTATACAGCAATGACATTAATATTGACAATATAATTCAAAACAGTTCCCCCAAATAAATTTGAAATATATGAACTATATATGAAGGGAATCACAACAGTTTTATACAAATGGGGGTTTTTTTGCTACCAAAGTACCTTACAAAGCCTGAAATAAAATCCCATGTGAAACAGAAGAAAGGTAAGTGTGGTGTAGGATCTGATTTACCTTTGGCATTTGAAAATGGCTTGGAGGACTGTCTGTGTAGAGACAACCACTGTTAAGTCTCAGCAACAGTATTTGTATGTGTGGTGGCCGGTACAGAAACTACTTCATCTATCATAAGAGTATAAGATGATGTAACAGCTTTCCTGGCACTGGAAACTGCATCTCTTGGTCATCATGGGATAATTAACAATGAGTTTTTATCCTCTAAGAAGTTAATTGTTGTTATATTGTTACCTGATTTCACCTGTATTTGTTGTAACCAACACAAAGATTGACACTAAAACATCCATTCTGGAGCACTTACGTGCTGTACTGGTACCACTAACAATATAAAAATTAGAATTAGAAAAGTACTAGAAGCAAGTAATCTTATTATAGTTCTTTAAAAGTAAGCCACCATTAAACGATTGTTTGAAAATGTCTGGTGCCCTGTAGTCTGGTGTAAACTGTAGGCTAAGTCCTTCTTACCAAGAAACATTTAGAAAAAAGAAAATTGGAGCTGACTCTAAAAGATTGTTAAAACAGCCCTTAACTGTTTTTTCATGTCTAGCTGTCCGATACTGGGACTTACACTTGTGTTGCTACAAGTTCCAGTGGGGAGACATCTTGGAGTGCTGTGCTGGAGGTGACAGGTAAGCGATGTCCAGGGGCTGTTTTTCAGTTGGCGCAAAATGGAAGTGTAGACTACATCAGAGCAGTATTCTAGAAATTCTGGGATTGAGATGGAGAAGTTTTAGGTGTGAAGACTGGGTTTCTTCACAGGCCTTTCATTTCATTGCTATTATCTTTAAATGGCCATTGACATTACAACAGCTTGTATTTGTCTCCAGTGACAGTGGTATGCCATAACTCTTTTAAACATGAGTATTAATAAACTGTGCATTCATCCAGTAATTGGCTTGGGCAAGAAAACTATTATGCCTACACAGAGTCTTATCAAAGTCCAGTGTGCTCGCTGTGAGTACTGGAGTTGATCTGGATATAGGAACCTTCTCAGCCTTCTAGTAACTGAGGTTTTGATATTTTATGTAATTTTCAGCAAAGCTGATCTTTTTTGTTATTTTTTCTTTTCTTTTTTTTTAATGTATTTATATACAACCTTTTGAGTTTTGTGGGGTTTTTCTTTCAGTGTGCACCTAAAGAATGATAGCTCTTCATCCAAATACATACGTGGTAATGCAATTGTTGGTTTCGTTCTTTACAGATTAAGAACATTGGTTCTGCTGATTTTGCAGATGTTTGTCATGTTTTTCCTTTTAATCTTCTATTTTGAGCAAAATTACACAATCAAGGATAAAGAGTAATTGTTTTGTATTTGCCCCTTACAGAATCTGGTGGAGCAACAGTCAGTAAAAATTATGATATAAATGACCTCCCTGGGCCACCATCTAAACCTCAGGTCACTGATGTTACTAAGAACAGTGTCACCCTGTCCTGGCAACCAGGGACCCCTGGAAGCCTACCAGCCAGTGCATATATCATTGAGGCTTTTAGGTATGTGAATTATTCTACTTTTAATCTTCCTTTCTAATTTTACTTAAACCCTGATACCAGCTGTTCTCCCGGTGTTGTGGTGTTCTTTTGGAGCCTACACGTATCATTAGAAGTTCATTAAAAGACTCAACTCCAATGGCAGGCATTGCTTCTTATTTTTTAAATTGATTTTTTTTCTATTTATCACTTCTTTCTAAATGATTAATTAGAGGAGCATCTAACTATTTCTTCAGGTCAACAGGACTATAACAGGACAATGCAGTCATTATTTGTTACTTTTCCCTTAGCATTGATGATCAGAAGGAGTCTCCTGTGGGAATGCTGCAGGTCAAATCATTTGGGCCAGTGTTATCCTGACTATCAGTAAAAATAATCTGAAAATAAGTGGATAATCCTGGGGCCTCTCTGCACACTTTAATTCCTGTTCTTGTTAAAGCAGCACCTATTAAAGAGTCAAAGCACTTTAAATTTCCATTTTTTTACTGTTTGTTTTAGACAGATTAAAAGTTTTAACTGAAAAGGCTAGTGTTGATAATTTAGGATTTCATCCTGCAGCCTGAGATTGAAGAGGATCCAGCTGCTCCCTTCCACACAGCACCACTTAATAGTGGTAGGAAAGAACTCCTGGTCCCCAGTTCAGCAAGTTCGTTTAAACATGGGCCGTACCTCACTCATGTATTCGTAATATACACTTCTGCTTAAAAATGTGCACGTCTTTAAATGTTTTTCTTAATCAAGACGTGCAAAAAATGACAAATAATTTAGTTCGTCTTTTAATTAAAATTCATGCAAGAATTTGTCAAAATCATATGCCTGCAAATTTAAGAAGTTATAGTGCAAATGCTTCATTCTGCTATGTTAATATACAAAGAACAATGCTGTGTGCAGACTGGACTGGAACTTGTACTATCCTTTATGCATTACATAAATGAAACGATTGAAACAACACGAAACTCGTAGCTTTCCATTTTCTTTTTCCTTTTGATATATTTAAAGAATTTTTTAATCAATGCTATACAACAAAGCACAAGAAAATCAAATTTTCTCTTTAAAGTTTTGTGATATATCACCCTAGATAAGCTTTAATGGTGTCCCATCAATAACTTTAACAAAGGCCAGGCATTTTCATTAAAAGCTGTTTTGACAATCACACTTTTAATCTCTTCATACAGTGGATTGTAATCTAATTATAACAATGTCCAATGGAAAATGTAGAGACAGAAAAAAATATTCATATACTTCCCTTAAGTTATAAGCATGTTTTCAGACGTTTATTTTTTTTGTAACTTTGAGTATGAATTTAGTTCAAGGAGAGTTCTTCCAATGACAATTTATTGACATAATTTACCTAGCATTATAGAAAAATATTCTTTTAACAGGATTTTCTTTCCTAAGATTTATGTTCAAGAGAGGCCTGTTTATCATTCAAATTTACTTTACAGCTTTCCACACTTTCCTTTTGCAGGTATTTATTTTAGAGAGAAAGCAAAAGCTTTTGTTTCTGTTGAAAGGAGAAATACTTTTGACAGCTGTGGTTTTTTTTTTTTATCCTGTCTTGAGGAATTAAGTGAAAACAATTTTTTTTTTTACCCTGTTTTTACTACGTTTTCCTGTACTTAAGACTTGACACTGGGTTACAAAAGTAGGTCCTTTCACTTCTTTATTTTTCGCTTGCATTGGTCTATAATCCTCGATCCTCTTCTCATTGCAGTCAATCTGTGAGCAATAGTTGGCAAACAGTGGCTAACCATGTGAAGACCACACTCTACACTGTGAGAGTACTGCGCCCCAATACAATCTACCTGTTTATGGTGAGAGCTATCAATTCACAAGGTCTGAGTGATCCCAGCCCTATGTCAGATCCTGTCCGAACACAAGGTAATAGTAATTATTAAGGTTTATGTGCTTGAGCTAAAATAGAAAGAAGGAACTGAGAGTTGACCAATAGGTCAGTCTGGCCATTTGGCTTTAGCACTCTGACTGAAGGGATCATGAATCGAGCTTAACGCATGAAGATAAAAAATAGTTCCATGTTCACTCTATCAGTCTGGGGCTTAAGAGGAGAGATAGGTTGGCTCTTTAATCCCTGGTGCATTGTAGACTTTTTGTTTTGCAGTTCACTTGGGCTAGGTGTGCTCCTTGATGCCTGGTTTCTGTTGAAAGTAATGTGAGTTACCCAAGCTTTTCTGAAAAGTGCTCTGAATACCATGCTCTCCTCAGTATCTTCTCTCCATGTCCTTACTACTTCTCCATTATTATAATAGGGATATACTATAACTAGTGCTTATGACAGACACCATGTTTAGCATTAATCAAAAGAATTGCACAAAATATCTGTAGTGTATTGATTAATCTGGTCCAACATTTAGGCAGAGATTTCATGTAAATTAAGGCATCTGCATGCTAAGAATATTTTGAAGTTCTTCTGAGAAAAGTATGGGTCTTCCATTTATATACCTAGAGTTCTGAATTCTTTATGTTAACCCATTGCATAATCCAAGAGGGAAGGCTGAAGTGAAATCCCTCATTTATAGGGTGGTGATACAATTGATAGCTGTGATCCTTCATTCGTATTGAATTGACTATTGAATTCTGTTCACATTACATCAATTTCTAACCGCATATAACTGCTACAAACAAACTTCTCTTCACAGCATGGTTTTTTTTGGCTTTGAGAACACATTGCTTGAATACTTCATTAAAGAGTATAGTTCTGTGTTAAACAGGTTGGAATACAGGAATTAATAATTTTTTGGAATCGTAATTTTTTCAAGTCCAAAGTAATAGCTCCTCTCACAGTTAATTTAGAATGAGATCCCCTGTCTCTGTTTACAGCAGTTATAAAAGTGTGTGTGGAGAGTGCATCCTGTGTCAGCCTCTCGCGTGCGTAAGTGATTTGGGGCCTTTGCTGATCCTAGATGGAAAGAGAGAAGCAAGAGTAGGGTGGTATTTCTTCATCACATAACCATCACATCCAACCTGTCTCATGCTAGTCTATTCCTGAATAAATCTGTCCTTGATAATTATCCCCTCAAAATGGTAATCATTGCTGTAAAAGGAGAAACAGAGCTGCTTTCCGAAAAGCTGAAGGAGTGAGTTGGGCAGGGATTTAATAGCTTGACTATCCACAGACTATCACAAGTTTTCTTCTCTTTCTTACTCCCCCACTTTTATAGGGTGACTCATGCTTTTCATTGCACCAGCCTTTTAGTTTGCATAACTTATCACCCAGTTGAAAAAACAACTTTGTTTGGCATTTGAGTGTCAAGTATAGACTTTTTATCTGACATACTGACAAGCAATTTGATTTCAGTAAAAACATGTCTTTTAATTAGCTACAGCATGTGTTGCAGCTTCCATTTCCAGAAGCTGTTTAGCAGTCAAGCACACTGAGACATGTACAGGATTTATAGCTTCTTCGCAAGCCTGCAGTTTAATAGAATTAAATCATAAAATCAATTGAAAATTAACATAATGTTTTGATGTGATTTCTAATTATGCCTGAATTCAATTCAGGCTCACAGAAGAAGCTGACACACAGTAGAAAGCCTATTTACAGTGGCCATGGAGGAGGAAAAAAATAGCTAAAACAGTGCTATATAATTTTGCAACAGGTGTCTGTGGTAGCTTTAATAGCTGAGCATTTAATTTCCTGGTATTAAGTATAGCAAATACAAGTAATAGGACTTTATGTATATTTTCACCAGTGGACTACAAGTAGACAATCAGGCACTTTCAAAAGGTTTACCTTCTATGACTTAAATCAAATAAGGACAGAGAAATCAATAATTACTCTAAAAAAAGATTTGATTTCTTGTTTGGATTATTAACAGACCAAACCATATATTAAAAAAACACTTTAAAGACTTTAAAGAAGCTATATATAATCCTACCTCTGGAATTTAAATTACTAGCAACTAATAATAAGTTCACTGGAAGCTGTTAAAAGAGAGGTTAGAGAAAATATATAAATAATTTAATTTTAGACACCTCTTAACTATGATCAGAATATAGTGTCTTGAGACAGTTTTGCTTGAGTCATGATTTTATTATTCCAGTATTTGACAATGTCCTTCTATGTAGATCAACTGCTTTTCCACCAGGAGTCTCCTAGTAATGTGAAAATGACATTACAAGACTGTGAGCATCACATATGTATATGTTTCCAAGTGTACATACTAGAAAACAGGATTCCCCATGTACATCTTGATACTCATTTCTTACTGTTTCTAACCCATGTTAGTCACTTACTTCTGGATATATGTCCCATTAAAATGATTAAATGCTGTTCATACAAATACACTATGTAGAAATGTCTTTTCTCCTGAGGGAATATAGCTACTTTGTCGGTTGTATACCACAGGGTAGCTTGACCTAAAATGTAGTCCTGAGTAGCTGTAGGTTTTTTGTACCAAGGATCATAGCTTTTTGTGGATAGCAGCATAACATATCATCCTATAAGCCAGCCTAAGTTGCTGTCTTACAAATTTATTTTATTCTATCTCTCTGTTTCGTGGTCACTTTGAATAGGCATAATTTGCGAGACAAGCTCCTTCAGTGACATCCATATTTGGATTATATTCCCTGTGGAGGTCCATGAAGCCATTTTCATTTGAATATCAGTAGAAGCCTGTGGCAATATTATTTATTGGTGGCTCAGAATCCATAACGATCGAGAATTGTGAAGCTGTAATGTTGATGATCAAAAACTACTTTCTTTCAAAATCTGGAGGCATGTGATTCAAACTCAGTTGTTATATTTAAATGTTTCATTTTTAAAGGCACTTTTATTTCTTCTTAATAATATTTAGAAGATAGATAAAAAGAAATCACATGTTGTGAACTCCCGTATCTAAGGCCATCAGAGGGGGGAAGAAACCTTTTATGTATGTATTCTCTTCACAAGGACACGATGTTGATCCAAAAAGAGCAAAAGTGTCTTTGGCTAATGAATCCTATGGGAAAATCAAGCAGAATTCACAGGTGCCTAGGCAGGCACGGCCATAATGTAGCGGGCCTTTTTGAATATAATCTGTGCTTGTGTTCCAAATCACCTCTTCTGGAAAAATTACAAGCAAATTCCAGCAGAAATGATCACTGTGCGTATTTCTAACAGGCGTTATGCAATCCACATAAGCAATTGACGTAGTAAGGGCATCTGTAACTGTTGATCAAGAAGAGTGTTCTAAGATCCTTGAAGGAACCACTGAAGGGATCCAGACTTCACTGTCTCCTAGAAAGTGCCTTCCTTTCTGTCTAAATTGCAGGGAACGGGCGTGCTATGGTGATATATTAGCTGGGTGATAGCTGTAGCCCAACATTCTCCTTTTGGCGCAATGCTACAGAAAATTATGATTTCCAGAAACTATCACTAAAAAGACACATTGCACATCTCCTTCTCCATTTTCTGACACATATTTTGTATTTGCAGTTCCTATTTAGCAAAATTAATAGAGCTTCATTCAGTGTAACACAATAGCATAACCCAAATGTGGTCCCTAAGGACTAGGTACTAGGGCCACCTGTGGTGCTGGAAATGGAGTCACAGTTTTCCATCGATGTATACTAAGTGATCAAATTCCTTCAGAGTTTGACTAAAAGAAATAATTTCCCCACACACTTTGAAGGCATCTTTGAAGAGAAAATTTTTGTGGTAGAGTGTTTTTGTTGGCTGTTTATTAGACCAGCATCAGTTTGGCTTCATAAATTAATTATTTTTTTTCATATTTGCACTAGATTTCATTATCTATATCTGTAAAGGGAAAATTTACTTTGCTGAAGAAAACGCTATTTTTAGTGTTTTCTTTCTTGTGTGCATGGCATGTGGGGAGAGGAAGCTTAGTGAAAGTTTGGAAACATAATGGCTTAATGTCATGTATGCTCTAAGAAAATAAAAAAGAACCTGTTCATTTTCTTCAATTATACTAACCAATTTGGTTCCAGACATCTGGGCAACATTATTATTATTACCATCTGAGTATTTTGGAACTAGTGAATATTGCATCTCTCTCATCACTTACCAGATCTGAGAAAACTTTGCTATTGAGTCTGAATACTCACTTAAGCATCTTTATATTTCATTATTTCTTAAGCAGCTAAAAGTGAATGGTTTGTTTGCATTACTTGATATGCTTTGGAGTTCATATTTAAACCTTAGTACTGTACCTTTTTAAAACAGGACTATAAGGGGTGTTTAGATCAGGTCGTTAAGCTGTTCTGTCATTCTTATTGATGCCATATATAACTCTACTCATTAAAATAATGCTTTCATGTGTATGCCTGGCCTGGCAGATATCAGCCCACCAGCACAAGGTGTGGATCACAGGCAAGTCCAGAAAGAACTGGGAGACGTCATTGTACGACTGCATAATCCTGTTGTGCTGACACCCACAACAGTTCAAGTCACCTGGACGGTAAGGCTTCTGTTATTATTCCCTTAATAGGACTTTAATTTTGCCTATTTATCCCTGCAGTTTTTTACTACCCTGAAAAGCTCCAGTCTTGACTTCAAACATTATACAAGCATATATATGTGGTAATGAAATGGTCTTTTTATTTTCTCTTTCAAGTCAGGCAGGTTCAAAGTCTTCAGAGTTCAGCTCAAAGCAAGCTAGCTGTTTGACTAGAAAAGTATTATAAAAATGAATATGCTTAACACCATAATCTAAAGGATAATTGATCTGTGGACTCATTACTGTGCATGTCAAAAAATAATCAAAGTTAAATATCAACATGAAATTGCTGTATGAAAAAGCACTTTCCACTTCAAGGCATAGGGACCTCTGACAATACCCTATTATTTGGTGACCCTAAAATGCAAAAATAGTTTTCCTATAGGGCACTTGTAGTGAAGTCAGAAGCACGTGGTGCTGATGCCTGATCCACTATGTAATATCTGGTTTTTTTTAGCATAAGCCTTACCCTCAATCAGTGGATATCCTTTCATTATAGAAGACCAGAATCTTTTTGGCAGTACTTAACAACATTTCTATTTGAGGGGTCAAACTACTGGGTAGAATTTCTGATACAGCGTTTGGCTTTCAAAATGCTACGTTTCCCTTCCTGAGGCTTGAAGGAAAGGATTTGTAACTGTAGAAGCAGAGAGAGAGTTCCTAGGGCACTGCACAGCAGAAAAGAATGCTTTGTTCTTGGGGCATCTACCCCAGAGGAAGGAGAGCCATGGGTGGAAGAGTGAGAGACATAGTACTGCAGTGCATATCACTGAAACAGTTGTATTATATAGGATGAATTCTGCTAAAGGGGTATTCACGATACTCAGGGTTTTTCTTCTACATGTAATATTACTAAAACGTTAATGTGTACAGGGGATTATACAACAGGAGATAAGAAGTGCAGTGATAGATTGTGTATTATAGGGATTACTGTTGTTTTTGCACAACTCAGCCATATTTATGGGGGCATATGTGCCATTCTTGTTCTGACAGGTTTCAACGGTTGGGTGGCAGATTAGAATAAAGAGAGAAACGCACAAATTTGTCTTTCTTTGAAGATTATTTAGAAAATGTGTCATTGCATTTTGCTGTTGATGATGTCAACATTCAGCTTGCTTTTCTAAAAATGCTGTCTGTTTCAGCTACATAACCCCAGGACAGGCTGACTTTCCCACCCAGGCACCTTTGCAGCAAAACCTTGTGCCCAAGCAGATGTTTGCCCAGGCAGATGGGTCAGTAGTTTAGAAACTTTGGATGTTAGCAGCCAGTAATTGTAATCACATCCACGTGGTCCCCCTTTCTTGGGTGTGACAGCTATCAGAAATATAATTTCATAGGCTTGCCCTTGCTTTAGCATATACTACAAAAGGAAGCCCCAGTATAGCCAGAATTCAGTTTTATTCAATGTAAGCAATTTCATTATATTATAATGAAACAAATGTATGTATATATGTGTGTGCATATATATGTGTGTGTGTGTGTATAAAGACTCTTTTGGTGCCCCTCCTGAACAAGTAATGAATGAAGAAAACATGCTAAGGTAAAGGTAAATTGTTAGCGATGCTGTGGATAGATCAGCTTATCGGGAAGATCCCTCAAAGCAGTGACCCTCTGCCACTTGACAAGCATACAGGCCTCTGTAGAGATGTTTCAGAATTGCCCAAGGGAAGAAAGACACAAAAAAAGATCTCTGGAACAGCTAATTAGAAACTTTCCAGCAACCAGAACAAAACCAATTAATTAACCATAGTCTCTAGGAAAAAAAGCCACTCTATCCAGAGAATAAAGTCCAGACTATTAATATAAAATGGTTAGATAGTGTAGCTATCATACAAAAGGACAGAAGTGCCATGAGAGTCATAAGACTCTTTGTGTTGACTTTCTGCAATTCAAAGAGTGAATACCAAGGAACGTCCTTGATTACTGAGTTTCTGGCATCCTGAGTCCCAGCAAATTAATCCAAATTTCTCCCTTCTCTCTGAGATTGTTTTAGGTTTGCTTTCTCTTTTGTTTTTTTCCCAAATTTCAGTTTAAAATTTCAGAAATAGTTCTCTGCTACTGTGTTGCAATTTTAAAATATACATATACTTATACACTCATATTTTATCTGTTTTGAAAGAAGGTGAGGCTTATACAGTCAGTGTTTAAAAAAAGAAGAGGGATGTCAGAAGTTAGGCTTTCACTGTCACTTAATTTTATCCCTCGTGCATAAGTATTAAAGTATAGCTGTCATTATCTGGTCACATACAGGATCTCTTCTTCATGGAGCTAGTCAACATTTCTTTTTATCTTCTTTATTCACTGTGTGGTGCCAGGTCTTATTAATTTCATACCATTGAAACCTTGCACTAAATAAAAAAGTATTAGTTTGCCTCGCATACTTGCTTATCTGTCATGCTCTCGACCGTAACATTTGGGTGCTTTACAAATAATACTGTATTTAACATCACAATTAAAAAAAGGTGTCATTATCCTAATTTTACACGTAGAGAGGTGTGTTGCAGAGGTATTTATTGCTGATGAGACTTACAGAATCAGATATGCCCACTGTTATCATATGGCTAATTTTAAACCTTGGGCCTGATTTATTTTTACTTTTTTCGGAGCATTTTGCATTGCAACAGCATATTGTGTACTCCAAGCACTATTTTTAGCTGACCTCAACTATAGTTCAGCACTTCTAGCCTCACTGGGCATTAAACTGAGAGTTTCATAAGGGGCCAAACGTGAAAAGTTTCCTGGCATTATAAAGGAGCCCTGTGGCACAAGCACGAATAAAAATCAGTTCTTCAATATGGCAAAAGAATTGTTGCTTTGAAATCCTGACTGCCTTTTAGGAGGCTACCAGGCAGAAGGGTAATTTATTTACCTCTGTCTTGTAATTTGACACTGATTTTAAATGAGTGTACTTCATTGGAAGCTTCAAGAGTCAAGTCCTTTAGACAGTCTTCCAGCGTAGCATCACCCTTTGTCTTGTTCTTGTAAGATAGATAAATACTAATGCTGTTTGAACCTCCAGAGATTACTGCAAGTCTGTACTAGTGAGTTCAGCACGGCGTGCAAGGTATTGTGCCCAGATGGAGGATTGCGGTGGGTATTGATATGGGACCAGAGTATTACTTAGGATATTTTGGGGTAGGAATTTACATACTAAAGAGCATATTGCAAAATGTCTTTAGCGGGCAGATTAGCAGCTTTGCCTGAAAGGAGCTTATATTTGCAGCATAAGCTGCATTAGTTGCTTGCCATCTTTTTAACAACCTGATAGCCTAACTGAATGATCTAATATAGCCATTGTACCTGTCTCATGTTCAGCTGTGGTATGTGCAGATTTGAACATGGAGGGAAAATGAGTTTCCTGTTCTGCAGAAGTGAAGAGCTGTGTTCAGTTTCGTAGATACCTCCTGCACTATGTATTCATCGTAAAAGAGTGTGAGAAGGAGCATACAGGACCATTACGCTTGTAGGTGACCTTAAAGCATTAGGTCAGTGCTGAGCAGACCCCACCCAGTAATTGCTCTCTTCTGTCTTTTAAAGAAGCATCTGCATTTTCTGCCATCTGCCTTTTGAGGGAAAAAGTGTATCTTTACTTCAGCAAGTGTTGCAGCTCTTTCGACTCGATGACACTGCCACTTGTGCAAATTCAGAAGTAGTTAAGAGCGTCACAGGAAGACCAGAAATATTCTCTGATCCCAGTATTCAGCACAGAGAGTTCCTGCAATCTCTATAATAATGCTAAGTAGTTTGTATGAGGCAGTGGCAGCCATCTACCAAAAAAAGAGAAAGGAGGACGCCTAGAACTGATTACATTCTTTCACCAAATCACAGGGCATGTTTCTGCAACTGTGCCTATGTGTGAATGCGTACCAAACCTGCAGAGCTGTGTGATGCTTAGCGCAGCTGAATGCAGTTCTTCAATGCTAAGCATATTTTTAGTGGCCTGCTGTTGGCATGACACATAATTACCACATAACAAATGGAGGAAATTATGTCACAAGCTTTGTATTATATATGACTGTGTGTGCATGTATTTATATATGTATACATACATATACATGTACACACACATACGTGTGTGTGTGTATGTGAAATATACCTGTCCTGTATTTCACAGATATCTCTGGTTAATCCATGTAATTATCCAAGAGTAATTTTTTACTAATCAGAAACTTCAAACAAAACAAAAGATCCACCTTTTCTCAATAAGTGAAGTGCCTCTGAGTAGTTACCCAACATTTTGACCGTATGAAAGGCCCTGTTCATTCAGACTAGCTTTAAGTGGGCGTGAGAGAGAGCTTCGTATCCTCTCCTTGATACTTGAATGCAACTGGATGTTTATAGAAAACATTACATATGCATAGTATTTCCTTTCGTAACTACTCTCCCAGATCCTGAACAATGGAATCACTGTCAATAATCTGAAATTCAGGCAGATGACTCAGCCCTGTTGTAATCAAACTTCTAATTGAAGGCTCTGTGAAACTTGTGTGAGCCCAAAATCAAGCTAGTTTATAGCACCCATATACATGACAACCTTGTTATACTACTGCATTCTGTTTTCATATTCCATGTATTGTTTGGTCATTTAGAACCTAGAAGTCTAGGAGGAAAACAGATATATGAATAATTTGTGTATTACCTATGTGTAAGTAGATACGAAAGTGTGAAAGACTCAAAATTGATATTCTATAGGTATACTACCCTAGGGGTCCAGTTCTTCTCAGTGAGTTGGTGGGTGTGTTTGTGTTTGTACCATGCCATACAAAGCATTTTCCAGGTTGGTTTAGAGCAGCACAGTTACTGTTCAGCCTAGTCAATTCTGAATTTTCAGATGTTCTCTACTAGGCAGCAGTCAGTAGAGCTTAAAAGCACTGCAAAGACAAAACGTAAAGTTCTGACAAAGTTATGCCGTCTTTCAAGTGTAGCTTGTAACTAAGAAGTCAGGCAGGAATCAAATCAATTTAGGTTGAGAATCTGTATTACAAAGCACATGAAAGCATTATTTTTGCTGAATTTTGTAGTGAACATGAGGTTCATAAAGTCTTTATGTCCGTAAAACATTTAATTAATGAAAGTCAAACATGGATAAAAACAATTTACTCTGATTTACAGACTCCCTTCATCTGGAAACAGCTGCTTAATGTTCTTCTTAAAAACACAGCTTGATTCTTTCGGTATTAACAAGCTATTATTGTGAGTTATATCCCTCTTTCAGTGCATAAATTCACTTAAAGTGAATGTAGAGAAGTTTATAAAATGCAAGCTTAATGTTGTTGTAACATATGTTGCAAGGTTTTTAACGGTGACAGTTTTGATGAAAGACATTTCTGCTTTGCTCTCATAAATAAAGCTTTCTTCTTGCTTGCACTGCTTTTTAATGTCTTAAGAATCTGTGTCCCCTCTGAATGCCTCAATAAACTGTAACAAGATTATAGGAGAAGCATAATAGACCCTGGTTTGTGTTTTCAGCCTTAAATTCATTTATTCTGAAGAGAAGTCAAACAAATGTATCTCTAATTCTGAAATATCTTTGAGCTAGCAAATTATCAAGAACAGAAAAGAAATCCTACTTGTTGAATCTTAGTTATAACCAAGGCGTTTACCAAACAGCTAGTCTTGTTATTTGTGCTGCACTTTTTTTGGTGCTTTATTTGATTGCTACAGAAGCAGCTGGGTTTGGCTTGGTTTTATCCATCAAATTGTTTTCACCATTTTTTCAGGCAAAATGAATGCAAACATCATAATAGCTCGAATCATTGTTTCATGCCTTTTTTTTTTTCCCCAAGAAAAAAACTGCATGCAACCTCTCTGAGATGAAACATTTTTAGTTTTTCCTTCAAATAAGAATCCTATTTATAGCTATGATAGCTTAGAACTGTTAAACTTCTATGTGTGGTCCAATCTTGAATTGTACTTGCCTACCAACATATAAAATATGAACCAAAACCATCATTCCATCTCCATCTGATGGCCTGAGAGCATCACAACCCCAGGAAGCAAACAGGCTGCATAGACTGTGAACGCAAGGAACAACACATGTCCTTGGAAGTTGTTTTTTCTGCATCTGTCTTATGTTTACTTTACTTTCCTGAGCATCTCATGAAAAGATGAGCTGTGAGCCAAGTAATGGACTAACTGAAAGCATGTAGAGTATCTTCAAAGACTTGTCCTTTTCTGAAAAGAATTTGTTTTTCTTTTCTTCTCATATTTCAGCACATCAGTAGCCAAGATGTGCTTAATAAGTTTACATGCAGTAAGCGTTATGCCAAAGTTCTCTTTTCATGATTTCTTGCAGGGGTGGGGCCTTGTTTTATGATTTAAGGTGGTATTTGTCATAATATATAGAGCTGGAGAAAGTAAAATAGAAAGAAATGTTCTATAACAAGTAATTTGAGAAAAATGGTCTTTACAGACAATCAACAGAGACTTACAAGAAGGCAGTTTGATTTTTAAACTTAGCATCTTAAACAACTGTTAATTTTCTCTTTTTCATGAGGATGAACGTACTCTAGGCAAATGTTTTGGGGTTTTTTTTATACAGTTTTGCTACTTTAATATGTTTATTGATGTATTATTTAATGCCATTTCTAGGTTGACCGCCAATCCCAGTTTATTCAGGGCTACCGAGTAATGTATCGCCAAACGTCTGGCCTACCTTCTCCAGCTGTGTGGCAGAATTTGGAGGTCAAAGTCCCAACGGAGCGCAGTGCTGTCCTCGTCAGCTTGAAAAAGGGGGTCACTTACGAAATTAAAGTTCGACCTTATTTCAATGAATTCCAAGGAATGGACAGTGAATCAAAGTCTGCTCGTACCACAGAGGAAGGTTAGTAAAATGGTCAGAAAAGCAAAAGGCTTTCATACCTAGCACTGGAGGTGAAATCAAGAGTGACCATTTTGGTTATTGTGTGTATGCATATGTTCAGCTCTATTTCTCCCATGTGATTGCTCTTTGTTAGCTATAGGCTTGGCACTAGAATTGATATAATATTCAGTTTTGTGTTGTATTCCATGAGAAAGCACCTATATTCTGTCTGATATGTCTTTCTAACGTACAGGCGGCTTTGGGTCTTCCAAAAAGTGTGCACTGCAGCCATTCTTTTATAACCGGTGTTGCTGCAATAAAAGACTTTGGTCTGCACTTTGAAAAGAAAACTAGTAAGTGAAACATTTTGCAGACAAGTGTTTGATATTAAGCACATCTTTCTGAACAGGACATAATGTAGATGAACAGTTTGGTTGGGAAATGGGGACTAGTGAAGGACAGATATTTAACTAGTCTGAAGGAACTCCAGTCTCAAGGGCATGCTACTTTACTGTTTCTGTTAGCACACTGTTCATGAAACTGCCCTGTTTAGTCCTTCCGAGGATTTCCTTAAGTACCTTTCAGGCCTCTGTGAAGCATGCAGGATGCAGACATAGTAAACAGTTTACACTACTGAAATGCACAAGCATTTGTATCTACCTCATGTAGCATGGTATATAGTTTTGCTAAAACATATGCACTCCAGGACTGCTTTTTTATTGAAAAGTAAAGGGAGTGAGGTGAGATATAAATAATATTTGTCTTTTTCTCTTAGAAATGTACAAGGAACCTATCTTTCTACCTATCTAATGCAACCTTTGCCTGAAGAATCTCTCCTGTAAAAGTAGAAAGATGATCATAACACTGAAGGTTCATCTTCTCTCTGTTTCATTGATTTCTTTCAAAGCAAGATTAAAAATTACTGGTGAAGTTTCAAAATGCTTATATGGTTTTGCTGGGTTTTGAGTGCACTCTTTCCTTCCTATTGAAGATGCATCTTAATAATTTTCGGTAGTCTCCTGAGGTTCAATTTAATGCTGATTGTGAAGTACTTTTTAATTCTAGAACAGACTCACTTATTACTCACTTTGCTCTTTGATTTGTTATGATTATTGCCCAACAAGTAAGTAATCCTGAAGATAACTTGGTTGTCACAATTACTTTATGTATGTATCAGTGTCCTGCAACATGTAGAAGAGCATGTAGGAAGGCATTGTTCAAGTCTGATTTACAATTTTGGACTTCCATTTCTTTGTTCAGACTATAAAGAATATCTTTGCAGCAGTCTGAACAAAGCTTTAAAAAAAAAAGAAAATTGAAAAACTTTTCTACAGGTGAAATTGCTTTTCTAGAGTTAAAATGTAGGATTTTGTCCCCTCACTAGCAGATTTTCTTCTTGTCCAATTTCAATTCATTTTTGTTGTTTATTTAGTACATATAACTGTCTCTTGCTAAAGGTACATTAAGAACTACAGAAAAAGAGAGAAGATTTTGTACCTCCTGTCTATTTCTATAAAATACTTGAGGAATGACATTTTCTTTTATAAACCTCATCTCCCAGCAGAGCCTGTCAGGTAGTTTCCTACTTTAAAGGCCACTTTGTTCATGTGGAATAACTTTCCACATAGTGAAGATTTAAAAACTTTTCTTGCCTACAGATATGCATAACTCACAGCCTAGGATCACCTTTGTAGATTAAGAAAACCTTCAAGGAGTCTGTGTACAAGTATGTCCCTAAAAAAAACCATCAGGCTCTAACACATAGTATTACCACCAGACAATTGTCAGCCCCTGTAAACAATTCTTCCTCTTGCTTGGGTGATAAGTACTTCCATGAGAAAATTAAGACATTCAGTAGATGCAGCTCTACAGATATTTTCTTTAATTCCTTACACTATCTTTGTAATTATATTGGTGTTCATATATTTCAAAAATATCACCGACTAAATGTTTCATGGCAGTGGTTTGCTTCTCATCCAATGAAGAAAGATGGCAGTCTATTTAAAGGTATCCCACTTGCTGTGTCGCCTGTGATTCCATTTTGAAAATGAGCTTTTTTAGACTTTTAAAAAATGTCAGGTATACTATTTTTAGAAAATAATTTGGAAGAGCGGTACACGCGTTGGAAGTCTTTTGTGACATCAAAACAAATAGCCCTGGTCAAGGCAAAGTACGACCAAAGGTAGTGGCAGCTTTCTGCTGGATTGCATTTCACATGCAACGTTACTTCTGAGGCCTACCTCCAAAAATCAATTTTGCTGCAGTTAGACTTTTCCTCTAGATCAGACATTTGTCACAGTTCAGTATCCATCCATCTCCTGCCTCTTTGGCCTTGCGAAGGTAACAAATGGAATACTGTTTGGCTGTGTCTGGAAAAGATGAGCAGCGATTTGGGTTCTTTCATATCTGTAAGAAGCTGAGCATTGGAATAATTGACCTGTCAAGAAGCAGGCAAGGTGTTCTCCACAAGCCAGCAGCAAGGGAAATGAGAAAACGGTTTTAAAAATGTTATTTTTCAATGTGGTCTATTTAATAACGGCAGCAGTGTCAGATGACTGGCTTATTTTATGTCATGGTGCCAGCTTACAGAGTGGTATCAGAGAGAGGAAGCAGAACTGTTATATACATGTATGTGTATACGCATAAGTAAAGGAGCTAGATAAAATATTTTATGTTATAATTTTCACTATTTCTTTCACACTTGCTCTAAGGATGGATGATTTTTTTTTCAATTGCATCCGCTGTTTTAAATCTCTTTTGTAATAACTTTGTGGAATAGTATTTGTTCTGCATGTTGTTTGTCACCACAAAAAATATGACAGTCGGTAATGGAAGTCTCCTTAGTTTTTATCCGCTGCTGTCAATTCCTTCTTGCCTTAGTGCAGCTCTTAAAATGATACTTTCATCTGCATTCATCAGCTGCAATTTTAATTTTGCTTCAAACTTACCATATATCCCCCCCGCCAAAAGACACACTGATAGAATATCAACTAGAATATTCATGCAGTTCAAATGCAAAGACAAATGAATACAGTATGTTTTTCTTTAAATGCTAGAGTACGGTATGCATTTTACATTTCTTTAGCATTTACTCTCCTCTCTCTCTCTTTCTGTGTTTCCAGGTATGTGTATATAAGAAATTATATTTCAAATGCCCTTTGTGTTTGAGGATGAAAGTAAATTCATTTCAGCAAGTTGTTCCATTGCACTTAAAACCAAAAATGAGTTATACAATGTTAAGCTGTGCCACTTTTATGATTATCATTTTAATGTAAAATGTTGTTGTAATTAATATCACACACATACATTTATTCATGGTTCCGCTGTTATTGAATAACTTGAAAACTTTTAAAATGCTAATTTTTTTACTGTGTGGCAAATTATTTCACTTGCTATAAAATACGCAATGCAGCTATTAGCTTCACCAATTTTATGCTGTGCACGATTGCAAGGAGTAGCCCAAGGCCACCTTCACTTGAACTGGCTAAGAGTCAAATTGTCCACAATACAGTTTCCATTTCTCCCCTCCAGTACACTGTTTCTTTGCATCATTCAAGGTCACAAGGACTCTACCTGGGACTATTTGCTTTGCAGCTGAGCCATCATCTGAAAAAGTAGTTGCCAAAATACGCAGCCTCACAGGACAGTAATACGTGTCATTTTCCCTCTATTTTTTTTTTTTCTGATGTAATCTTGTACGGTCCCTTGTCCCCACCTCTGATAACCTAGTTTTAAGTTGTGTGATTTCTGCAACAGGCCAACTCTTCAGGGTTATCAGGGTAAGGATTTGAGCTCAGCTCCTTGAGTCTGTGCCAGGTCAAGGGCTGAGGAGCATCCGAAGTGGGAACATAGCCAGTATCAAGAGGCCACGGGGAAAAATAAGGAAATATGGGTTGACTCAGGAAATTTGACTACTCCTGGTATCTGTGTCTGTGTTTAGTTGTGTCAAACACACCAGACTTTAATACAAAGATGCCAGTGGCTCTTTGCTTTTCTGATAAGTGTGGTCCAAGGATGTTCATGCAGTCAGGAATATTCGTTAAAGATAAGACGAGAGTCCTGTTGCCATAGAGCTTAGCAGTGGAGTCCTCTCTGGATAGGAATACTCTAGAGCAGGGTACTGGAGTCAGGGAGCTGTGACACATGACACGAGATGCCCAAAACCAGAGGGCTATCCACATTTGAAATTGGGGCAGGGGGGAGTGGTAAATATTTTAGGTTCTGGTACAAGGCCTACTATAAGTCTTCAAAATAAGCTTCCATATTAACATACAAACATATTAACAAATATAACAACAAAATATATTAAATGTTTTAAGATCCCATTAAAGGCGATGACAAGTACATGGAAGAAAAATTCTGTAAGGAGTTATTAAACACAAAGATACCAACCTGGAACAGAAAGTGTCTGAGCAACAGGCTTCTGTGAATTGTAAAATTGTCCTGGAGAGGTACCACTATATGCTCGCTTTATTAGTTCCCCCTTTCCCAGCCTCTATCAGTTTTGTTGAAGACTGGGTGGATGGACTGGGATAAATGGCCTAGATGGGTACCAGGACCAGTTCACTGCAGCTGATAATCAATATTTTTTTTCCCCAGGGACTACACCTTAATCTAATATACTCGACTATGGTGACTTAGCTTGCCAGTGCGGTGGAGTTTCAACACTTGCCTAGAAGTAAGGGAGAGGAGAGGGGGGTGCCGCCAGAAGTTTTGCGTGGCTGAGGAGGGACGTATGCCACAGCCCTCGGCCGTGGCAGCTATAGCTGGGGTGGGAGAGCCCCCGCGTGGAGATGCCGCAGATGCTCACAGAGGGGACTTTTCCACAGCGGAGCTGCTGTGCCACTTCCCAAACAACACGTCCAGAGCCAACAAAAGCACCCTGCTGCTGCTGTAGCTGCAAGAGGGGCTTTGCCAGCATAGCTCTCATCACTAACAACTAGGATTTTTTTTTTTTTCACACTTGTAGCCAACTTAACAGTGCTGGCGAGCAATTGTCTTGTAGATACGGCCTTGATACGTAGGGATCAACCAAACCAAACAGCTGTGAACGGTTGAACTGAACGGGACTCTAAAGAGAAGGCAACATTTGCCGAGGGAAAAGAGAACATAAGTATATATCTGACCTAACTTAGCACTTCCCCTGTTCACTGGCATTTGATGTAAAGCCCTGAACACTTTAACCCTTTCCCACCTAGGAGTTGCAAGGTTTTATGTTTAAAACTGTTAAATCAATGTCTTCCTGGAAAACAAACAGGAAACAAAAAAAGATCCTTAAATGTCTACTGCTCACCTTATTATTAGGCCATGTAGGGAAAGAAGAATCAAAACACTGTTCAGGCCGGGTGAAGTAGCCTCACATTATGACTTAGTTGATAAATCCATAGCTATCCATGCATATTATGGAAGACAAATGCAAGCGTGAGAGTAAGTCCAATGTGAACTTAAGAAATGCTAAATATAAATAAATGAAGTGATTTGTATTGATTCTCCATTGCCACAAATTCCACATTGTCATTCAGCACTATGCTTCTCTTCAGAAAGGCATTTTTCAAAATTGTCAGTGCCTAACAAAATGTGCATACCTAGGCCTGCAGGGAGTGTGAACTGTGTATGCTGTCTCCTTGCTCTTGCACTGTTTCAGCAAAATTCGTGCTCTAGCAAATGGATTAATGTCTTGCTTCTGTTTGTTGCCTCTCTTTGGTGTAGCTCCAAGTGCCCCTCCTCAGTCCGTTACTGTCCTGACAGTTGGAAACCACAACAGCACAAGCATCAGCATCTCCTGGGATCCACCTCCTCCAGATCACCAAAATGGAGTCATCCAGGAGTATAAGGTAGAAACCATGTCTAATGGGAGGCTTGTGTGTTTAAGGAAACAGCCTGCTTGAATTACAGAACAGTAGTGCTGTTTATGGATTAGATTCTGACAACATTTACAGCTGCCCATATAATTATATGGAGAAAGAGGACTGACTGCTTATGGATTTTTAAAATTTTTTTAAAGCAGTACTACTGTTATATAAAAAGCAAAAATACAGTGAGTTAGATCTCAAAGAGAGCTGTAATTACCAGGTATTTTACAGTGCTTCTCTTTCTTGCTTTTCCCTGCCGTGGAGTGAAAAGAAGGGGGTTTATTGTTAAGTGCCTCTGCACTCTCAAGACAGGCAGTGAAGTCCCTGTCTTAGAGTGCCTTCAATCTAGCAGAAAAGCTGGCAGGAAAGATACCTCTTCTTTCTCCTGCAAAAATGTTAATCCTAACACTTCAAGGTTAAAGTCAAGGACTGTGGCTCTAGGAGAATACTTCCAAACACTATCTCTGTCAAGATTCACAATTTACAGTCTTAGGTTGCTTGCTCCGAGGAACAGGTTGAACACCACTCCTGTATCCAGAGTTCATTATATAAGAGTTGCCTCCATTGGGTGTATTTTCTCCTTCTTTGTTGCTGCGATGGCTCAAAGTATCCACTCCTTATATATCATCTTAAATTTTGTTGTAGTCTATAATTCCACACTAAGCTCACTTTTGCACAAGTATATTTTCACAACATAGGAAGAGTGCAGTGTGTTATCGGGGTGGAGGACCATGGAGAAAATGAACAGGCAGGGTTCAGCATTGTCACAGGTTTCTGACTATGGAACACACCGTTTGTTAAATAACTTTGCTGTGGCTGGCTTGTATACCTAGTGTGAAATTTTAAATTTGAAATAGAGCAGGGCAGCTTTCTTGACAGTCCTACAAAGGGTGGAAGTGATGCATGCAGATTATTTCACAGAAGAAGATGTAATTTTTTTCCCCTGCTGTATCTTGAGGGAACACAGCATCAAGAAAAGGGAAAGTGCTTGACTTTTAAATCAACTTATGGTTCAACCTCTTCTAGCTTATTGCTTGGTCAGAGGGATGCAGTAAATGCTCACAATATTTATGTTTAGCATAGCACTTGTTTTGTTTTGCTTTTAGTCAATATCAAGATTTATTAATCTCAGTATTTTATTGATCTCATTTTCATATCAATTAATAATTATCTTTTGGCTTAATTAATCTTGATACTGACTCCAGTATAAGTCAATATTAACCAACAAGGACTTATAGGCAAAGAAGTAAAGCACAGTCCTAAACCACAAAATATGTAGATATGAAACAAAGTGGACTGATGGTTAATAAAAGCCATGTTCCAGGTGAGTGCTCAGACCTCTAGGATGTTTATAAAAACAGCTGGAGTCGCTACCTATTACATCCCTTCTGTGTTAGATTAGGTGGCTGCCTGATGAGTGAGCTGGCTACAGTGAATGCAGTACAAAGTGTCTAATACATCCTTGAGTATAAAATGACTGCTGAGGTTTCACAATACATTTTCTAACAAATTGAATGTAGATCTGTTGATTCCACTTCAAGCATCAGAATGCTTGTAATTTCACTTATTAATTAAATGCATTTCATTGTGACATCTCCTAGCTGCTGTAGCCTAAGACCAGGACAGACAAGGAGTGAAAGAATGAACGCAATAGTTTTGCCCCCTTAAATGCATTCTGGCCTGCAAATAAGACTACTTGAGCTTATATGAACAAGGGTTTCTTTTGCCCTCCAAATCTTCCTCAGTGTTTAACAGAAAAAAGATAAGCTGTTATAAAACACAGAGCAGGGTCAAAAATAAGGCTAAAGAGAGCATTGCTGTTGCTTAGACACATCAATTTTTTGCTGATAGTGGTTCCATCAATAGTGTTTTCTTCTGCTATTATAATTATGTAGTGTACATGTGATATCTTTATGCATTGATTTTCCTGAGTGGTAGAAAATGCTTTCTTTAATAGTACAGAAGCAGTATATGCAGATAACATTAACCGAAGAAGAATGCCTAAAAGGTCTTAGTTTTAAAACTTTTTGGGAAAAGCCAGCAGAAAAAATGCAAGAGAGACACATAACATTGAAATAATAGACCATTCTCATCACCAAATGCCAATTGAGATTACAGAGTGTTTTTTCTGTTTAATTAGGGAGTAATTAAGTCAGGAATTGATACCTGGATTCCTGAACAATGTTACAATAAGTAATCACAAAAGCAGCACTAAAAAGTGAGTTTGTACTTATTTAATTTCAGAAATTTCACATATCCCTGTTGTACAGTGAAAGGAAGTTGAAAATAATTTTGAAAATTGTTTCTTCTTTAGTACTTTAAGAAGTGTTTCAACCTGTGCTTGTATTATTTGGTGTCCTTTTGCTATTGAGTGGGAAATCAAGAATGAAAAAAAAGGTTTTTTTTTTTAGGAAAGATTTAGTGGTAATCACATTACTGAATAAGATTTCAGTTAATGTATAGCACCTCTTTTTCACTTGGATGATTCTGGTCTGTGCTTCTAAGAAGTGTAACCACAGAATTTGCACTCCATGGAAAGCCAGAGTCCAGAGGTATTTGCAAGCAGCCTTTGCAGCTGGCTTGGCTCTATGCTAATCTGGGAGAGCTTCCTGAGCTAAATCATCCCGATTCCAGCTACTCCTGGACAGTAACATTGTTTAGAAGTCCAAAATAGTGATTATCATGCAGTACATCATATCTATGTGCAATTGTGTATGAGTATGAAGAATTTCGTATTTTTTAACACCTCAACTTTTGTCCCAGATCTGGTGCCTAGGTAATGAGACTCGATTTCATATCAACAAAACAGTAGATGCAGCCATTCGGTCTGTAGTAATAGGTGGCCTATATCCAGGTATTCAGTACCGCGTGGAAGTTGCTGCAAGCACCAGTGCAGGTGTGGGAGTAAAAAGTGAGCCACAACCCATAATAATTGGTAAGTGATTGTCTGTTTTGTTGTTTTGTTTTGCCTGTTTTGACTTTCAGAAATGCTTTCATAAATCACTGCTGGAAGCATAAAAATCCATGGAGCAAAAGACGAGATTTGAACAGAGCTAGTTAGTTAACTTTTAACATCCCACTGCCTGCTAACATTGTGTCTTCTCTTTGTGCAGAGTTCTTGCAGCCAATGGAGGGAAATGTGTTCCCGAGACATATGAGAAAATGCAGATTATCTAGTGAAACTGATTTAATATTTTTTAAAATTAATTTACCACTTCTGCAGGTTGACAGATTTATGGAACTAACAGCTCAAGCTCCCTTTTCCTCCTGTTCAGATGACTGTAATATTGCCTTACTCCTACCGTTGGTGCCTAAGGCACTATTTACACTTGGTTTTCTGAACATTTGAAGTCAGTGTTTCTCAGGTATCCCAAGCAGACGAGCTTCCTTTTGTCAAAGAATAAGTGGCCTCTAGTCCAAATAGAGAGCAAAGGTAGTATTAACATCCCTACCTTTGAAATGACTGTTTTTTAGTAGTGGTTTCCATGCTGAATTAATTTCCTGACCTGAGGGAAACACAGATTCTGTTTCTTCTGAAATTCTTCTCAAGTATGAAATATAAAAGCAGGCACAATATGGGAGAGGTAAGAATAGGAGAAGTAACCATATTTAGCAAAACTGAATTGAGCTGTGCAGAGCAGCAACTCTTTTGAATATGTAATACAAGCATTTTGTTGCTTTGATCTGTAATATCTAATTTAGTTATTACTTAAATGGGCTTTTGTTTGTTTGTGGGTCTTTTGTTGTTATTAAATATTTTCTTTCTAGAAAATGTTGTCAACACATCATCCCAAACGTGGCCTATTCTGTTCTGTGTACACCTTTAGAAAAGGTCATCCCCTAACTGTTGCTTAAATGTTTAATAATATTCAGGTTCCCTATGCATCAAAACAGAAATTGGGGTACATCAGTTTTTAATATATTGTCCCTGGAGAAGGAAAGAGTGGAGGTGGTGCTAGCACTGGTTTTAGAAAAAGGCAGCCACAGAAATGCCAAAGAAAAGAGGAGAAAAAAGTTTTCTAGAAAGGAAAGCAAGAAATTGATTTTTGAAAATGCAAGAAACCTGTCATCTAATAGGCCTGAATTTTGGACCTTTGTATAAATAACTCATGTTGTAAGACTAGTCTGTCATTGTGTTTGCTTTGAGCAGGACTTCTTTTTCTTTTTTCACTAGAGAGTCCATCTAGCTAGGCACTAGGGCTTGTTCCAGCAAAACATTTAAGTGTGTTGCATTTTAAGCACGTGAGTAGCCGTGTGTCACTTAACGTGTTGTGAGTTAAACTTGCACCAGAGTGCTTTGCTGGGTGATTCCCAGAATGGTCAGCCCCATGTCTGGCTGCAGCCCTCCATCTTGACTTTTTCCTTACAAAAAAAATGACTAGTATGATCAAGAGTTAAATGTGGAGAGATCTGCGTTGTTATAGGAAGAAGAAAAGGGATGTTAGGATGCAAATAAAATAGGAAAACAAAAAAGTTACTTGGCATTTAGAGACTTAATTTTGCACCATTAAACTTAGTGATATTTATTTATTCCTGAAATGATCCTAGAATGTCTGCTTCAACAAGTCTGTCTGGTGGCATCTTTGCACATTTGCAACAGTCCCTTTGCATATTTAAGAGTCCTTTTTGAAGAGTTTTTTCTGTTTGGGTTGTGTTTCTGCTCTCATTTCTGTCTTCTCTTTTGGGAGCCCAAAGCTGGATGGGCTTATTATTTGTGTGATCTGTATCTCCGTTTTCATTAGGTCCTGTTTTTCTATTGCTTATGAGTTGCTGGCAGTTATTTCTCAGACTATAAATTTGCTTGAAAAAGGTAACAGTGTTGAAATGATACCATTTCTGGAAAATTTGAGTTGGTACCACTCAATGTTTGACTGAGAACCAAGAACATAAAATAAGAAAATGAGGTTTTTAGGTAAATTAAAAAAAAAATAATTACATGGATTAAAAATGAGCTAATGAATAAACCTCAAAACATCATCATGAATGGGAAAACATTATTGAGTGATTGTATTATAATGGAGTCCTATGTGGCCTGGTGCTTAGCTATACTATTTAACAGCTTGCAAACAGAATAAACAACTGCAGAAATGCTGAATTATGGAGAGAGCAGGTCAGTGATGCAGAAGGGTTAAGCCGTGTTGCTAAACAGTATGACTTTCATTGTCATGAAATACAGAGTCCAGTGTATAAAAAGAAAGGAGATGTTGTTCTTAAATATAGGATATGTTCTTATCAGAAATTTTTTCTGAAATAACTGATTTTCACGGTGGATCATCAACTACTGACTTCCCAGACCAATTCTAGATAATAGAACCATGACAATCCAGAAAGTAAAGCCAGGACAATATTGAGAAGTAGGAAGTATATTATTTCTTTAGTTAGAAAATGTGTCACCATTAAAGGAATCCTATGCCCATAGTTCAAGCAGGATGTTGAAAAATTTTATGGAAGGCTCAAAGAGAATCAAGGATAACATTTTTATGATCACTATTGATATGCCAAAAAATTTCACTTGGGAAACCAGAAATAAAATTGGAGATAACAGCAATGTTGGTTAATGGTATAGCTATAATTTCTGTTCATCAGTTGGCCTATTCACTCTTACATTCCATCATTGGCATAATAATATGAGGAACAGCTGCAAACTTTCACAGTAATAGGTACAATCGAATCTGATGTGTCTAATTAATTTTTGGTCCGACAAATTAGTTTTGTTCTTCATTACTCTCCAATGGGAGGAAGACATTATATTTCATTATGTTTTTGTCTTCAGGAACAATGGAGCGTTACAGGTCGCACACTTCCCTTGTCTATGTTCTAATTAGTTGAACTGACAGCATTGTTACAGAAACACCTGCAGTATATGAAATAGTACACTGGTACCTTAGATGACATATTTAGTACTTCTGCTTAAATATTATATAAAGAAATACAAAATTAATGCTGTTTGTTTCCCCAAACCCCAACGATTGTATTAATTTTATCAAACGTCAGTGGGTAACATTCATCTGTATCCATTTATTTTCCAGTCGGTGAATTCACAAAGCATATGTTATTCTGACATTTAAATGAATTATTACTTTTGCAATTGTAATTGCTGGGCATTGAAGGGTAAGAGCAAACAACCAGACTGCAAACTTTAGAAGGTGGTTTGGAGACAGATTGCACCTTCCTGTAGAAGAGAGGGAGAGCGTAAAGTCCACTGAAAGCTCTCCTCAGGCTCTCCGCAATTAGCTCTAACATCCTTCATCCTCAAAAGACTGGTTTCTGACCTTAGAGAAGAAAATGGCATCTTCAGACTTTTTGGAGGCTTTAGAGGGAAGCAGTTGTTCTTTTCTTGAGTCCAGGAGCATCCGCTCCCGAAGCTGGGGTCACTGAAGCACTTCCCCGCCTGCCCTTCTCCATGGCAGCACAGCTGCGCCCAAAGCAGCGCCGACATTACCTGTTTCCTCACCGTCCCGCTGCCTTTACCTGTCCTCCAAAGGGCACAGAAATTAACTGAAAGTTAATGGCAATTAGAGCAACATCAACTCCCATGCTGATTTCTACCAGAGAATCAATTCTGTGCCTGGAAAAGCATGGCATAGAGTGGCTCTTCCTGCTAGTTTTACTCTCAGCGCTTCTTCTTTCAGCACTGGTGTGCCCCTATGGATTCGTTCCATGGGCAGACAAAAAAGGGGGAAATCCCATAAGGGAGCCACCGCTGTCTCCCTTCTTTTCCTCGTCCCGGTGCTCAGTGAGTTCTGCTCTCGCTTGCTGCACCAGGACGGGAAGCCGCCGGGCCTTTGGCAGCGGCAAGGCAAAACAGGAAAGTATTGGACAGGACGGCCGCAGCTACCAGGCCGTGATGCTGGTGAAGCTTTACCAGCGTGGCCAGTATCGACTGGTACCTGTCACCAGTACTGCCGTGCTGCCTTTTTACGCATTAGCAGGCGCGGTCTGTCAGCACCCTTCTGTGGCACCTATGTTGCTTGCGGGAAGCCTGTTTTGTTTCCTGCGCAGAACCACTGAAAGCAAGCCAAGCTCTAGCACAGTTCCAACAGTCTGTTTGCAAAAGCAGACGGTCATCATTACTAAATATTGACATGGCGCTGAAAGAGAGAAAGCTTAATAAAATCACCGAGATCATGAACAGTGCGATAGCAACGTAAGGCAGCGCAGCGCGTCCCTTCCCGAGCCGCTCGGCGCAGCTCTGAAGGCAGCGTAGGGCCTGAGGCTGCCTCCAGGCCGGGGTAGTGGGGCAGACTGGGGCACGCTCAGCCCGGCGGGCCCTCGGCGGGGATCCTCACTCGCAACTCGACTGGCGTAGACCCTGGGTCTCCTGCAAAGAGGTGTCCGTGGAAATAAAACTGGAAGTGTCAGACTTCTCACATCTGCTTTAGCCAGCAACCCTGTTTGGTTGCTTTAGACTGAAGCCAGAGCGCTGACACGGGGGCCGTTCTGGTGAAAGCGGTGAGCAGTGAACTCAACCGTTGCTGAATTACACGAGAGGAATACATACGTTTTCACAGCAAGGCATAATGCTGCGATACTTTTAAGGATTACCTCTGAATGACCATTTCAGTATTTTATTGCCATATTCTACCACCTTTTCATGTGTGCGATAGACTCCCATAACTGAGAATCGTGGTATTTGCATCTTTTTTCCCTCAGCAGAGCAGCTACTCTTGCAGCTCTTCAGCATGCGTACGGGCATCTGATCATGCTGCGTACACATTTCAAGGGTTGAGCTATATAAATGCTTTTACAGGAAATGATGGATAATTCTTTCACCAATTTCAAAACTGCAGATGTGGGCAGTTTATATCAAACGTACATCTAATCAGTATTCATATTTTTTGCAGAAAATTGTGTTCCGCCTTTCCTAATTTTAGAACTAACCATTTTTGACAAGGGAAGGTTTGAAGTAGAAAAGTGCTGGCCCTGGAACTATGCTTTAGCATTCCCTAAATTTCCATTCACATTTTTTATGAGCATTTGTTTTCAAGCCAGATACCAAGCTTTTCCTTTTCGAGAAGTTCCCTTTTAGAGAAAGAAGGGGAAAAAAACAATGGGAGCATCTACTGAAATTTACTGTTTTCTAATGTAATATACACAGTTTCAGATCCTATATGGTAATTTTTGATGCATGTCACTTTAATTGGTATTCCATGTCATAATTATTTCTTATAGATTGATGTTAAGAATTTTCATGCCTCTTCTAGGTGAAAAAAATAACATCTGTTGCTGTGATTGTTTGGAGCTTACAGTTAACTACATGATTTTCTGTTTTGTGTCAAAGCTGGTGCACTTAGGATTTGTATGGATGGTTTTCCCCATGAAATAATTTCTGGAAAATGCATCTTTGCCCCAGTTGAAAATACATGTATTTTATGTTTTATTTTAAATTTGGAAACTCTAGCATGCAGCAAAACCAAATGAGTTAAGTAAGAATTTTTGGTATGCTGACAACATTGAGAGAAGGCACTGTCTTTTAATGTTGTAGCATATTTTGTATTTGGATTTCTCATTTGGAAAAAGCTATTTATTGACCGCTTGATTTTTTTTTTTAATTGGTTTCCTATGATCCATTTTCTCATCATTGTATTCTGTCTATAATTATGTAATAACAAACCAACAAATATGTATGTTGTTAAAAAAGGCGCTCTGGACTGTCATCTCTTAGATTACTTGGGAGAGTGCTGTAGAGCTATCTTTTCAAATATATGTTTGCAAAATCACAATAGATTATGGATTTAGTTTCTAGAAATATTGGTTTTCAGGTGTGCATTGGTACTCATTAAAGCTCTCCTACTGTGGATGATTCTTCTGAGGTGCATTACTGTTTTTTTTAATTTTCACTTTCAGTACTTTTTTCTTGTTTGTATTACAGAATCCATAATAACAACATTCTGTCGAATTTCTTTTGTGCAGGAGGTCGTAATGAAGTTGTCATCACTGAAAATAACAACAGCATAACTGAGCAAATCACTGATGTCGTCAAACAGCCTGCCTTTATAGCTGGCATCGGTGGTGCATGTTGGGTCATTCTGATGGGTTTCAGCATCTGGCTGTACTGGCGCAGAAAGAAGAGGAAGGGGCTCAGCAATTATGCTGGTAAGAACAGTAACTATTTATTACCATCTTGTCAGATTCTCTCATGAAGAGAACAGGTGCTGTTAAACCTACTTAAAAAACATGTTGAACTTAAAGCAAAGGTGGCCTGGGTGAATTTTGTATGCTTGTTTTAAATGTATGCTGTGAAAATGCTGGTGTATGAGAAGCTTTAAATGCATTGCTCGGTACCGCATTTCATCATTATCATATCACAGTCTTTATTTTTACATCTCCAGCACATCTAGCATAAAAAAGTACAAAGAGGATTAATTGTAACTCTTGCTCCTTGCTCAGAAGGCACTCTGTTAGTGGTCCAGCTCCACTTATGTCCTTAAACATGAATTAGACTAGACCCTTACAAGGAAGGTCAGAAAGAGTATTTGGTCATCGTCTTCATTCCTATACATTTCCATGTCTTTGAAGCTATGTGCATGGCAAATGAATGGAGGTACTTAATCAGTGACTCCATACCTATAGTTAGAGGAGAAGAGAGTGATGTATTAGACAGAGAAGTGTGGTCAAAATTTACCTATGGTAGAAGTCATAAAAAGTTTTGTCTTGGAGTTAGAACACCTTGGAATTCCCTCACAGTGTGATCCCTCTTGCACCAAATGTGTTGCTCCAGTTATAAATTAGTTTTTGAAAACTACATCTGGAAAAATAAATACATTTGTCAAATGAAAATATTTTCTTCCTTCCCCAACCTGTTTGTTTTGTGTATTATTCTGTGCTTCAGGATTCTTATGGATTTTTAGGAAGTGAGGTGAATTACCATAAAATGAAGCCTAATTTAACACAAAAAAGCTGTTCTTCAAATATTGGGGCAGGTTCTCTTGTAGTGCTTATTAACATTTAAAAAGAGAAAACATTTCCTTTTGGAGCAAGATTTGCACAGTTGAGGACACAGCATATTTAATGCTGACATTTTATCACACTAAAGTTACACTAGTACTCTTCTATTTACAAGTTATCACATGCGAACCCGAGGACATGGTTCCCGAAGTGGCTGAGCATCTCTAACAACTTGCCAAAAACCTATGTGTGTTCTCTGCTCGCAACCAAACTGTCCTATGCCTCCTCACCTTAGCGTTAGCCATCATCAGACTCCTCCATGTCCGTGACTGGGCTCACTGCACCAGAAGGAAACTATTCTATGTTGCTTTTCAGTCCCTTCTGCTGGATTAGTTTTCCACTGGCTTAGTGAAACAAGGCAGCCCAAGAAGAAATCAGATGAGCAGTGGAAGCAGAGGGAGGAAGAGGCCCTTTCAGTGGCTCTTGGACTGACTCGGTTTCTGTGGAACCTCACCTTGTGTCACCATGTGGCCTATATCATTCATAGGTTATGCTTCTTGCTGAGGTGTTTTTTTCTTTCTTTTAAGAGCAATGACTTTTACTGTCTGAGAAGTGGGGTGGTGTTAATTGAGAAACTAATATATCACACACACCTACACATGTGTTTATCTGAAATATCAGTCTAGATACCAAGATTTTTCATATTAAGAGGCAGCTGTTACTGTTATTCCTCTTAGGAAACAGTCCTATACATAAACTTTGGACACAAGCTAAGACTACTCTTTTTTCAAAAAGCAGAATTATTAGCCCTGTATGTGAGTTGGCATGTTCGGGAGAGGGGATGGAGAGCAAAGTCTTTTATACTTTAAAATGCATAGGTGTAAATAATTATAATAGTCATTATAAACAGCGTGTCTCCTGCAACTCATTCCTTCTCATGGTGTTTGCTGCATCTAAGTGTAATGTGCACATTGCATCATGACACAGATGCCCAATCATCAGAATTATGAAACAGTGTATGCTTTCAGCAAGGAAAGTTCATAACAGATCATACTTCAAAATTCATCTTAATGTTTATAATTTGGAGAAGAGCATGTCCACACAGAAAGTCTTCAAATGTGACTGTCCAAATGCACTGCTCACCTTTCCAACCATCATTTCTCATTGGCTGCTGGCTGGTTAGTGCTTTAAACTCAAGTGTTATGTCCTGCTTATGATATTCAACCACAACTGAGTAAATTACAGAGGAACCTGGTGCCCTGCAATTAGCACTTATTATCAGGGTGTGTAACTCACATATGTTTGCTTTCTTGTTTTGCAGTTCAGTCCTTCACCTTCACCCCTGCAGGTACTGTCCATTAGTCTGTCTCTTACCTCACCAACACGTCATTGCAAACATTAGCTATCTAAGTGTTTATGAACATGCGAGATATGCAGAATTAAAAACAAATACAAGGAGAAATACTTCTGCTGCCTATTTGTGATAAAAATGTAGCATACATTCTCCTGGTGATTCCAGGGGAACATAAAATATACCACCATTAATGTGTCTGTCATTATAATTCTGCGTACTTCTTACTCATCTGTCTCCTGGAAATAATGCGTTTTTGCAGGACAAGATGCTTGAACTAACTTAACATAAACAAGCATTAGTTGTATATAACTGAATTTTGATTTTAAAGCGCAAAAAAAGTATGTCAAGCATTTTTTAAGATCTAACTGGAGAAATGGAACTTTCTTGTACTTTAGCTGTTAGTTGCATATACGTTGGCCTTACTGTGAGGTGTTCAGATCTTCAAGCAATCTAGCAATTAACCTATGCATGCATTGCCTTTACTGTGTTTTTGAAATTGAAGCATTTGGTTTTTTTCTGCCTGCCCAATTCAAAGTTGATATCCTATTTTCCTATCTTTAATAAACATACCATACGGTAGACCATTATTGTAAGAGTGACTAAAGATATGTGAAGAATAAACGAAGTGTGGCTGAAACAGCAGGTTGCAAACAGCTTAGTCAACATATGGATAGCCAGGAAAAATAGAGCATGCAATTAATAGTAATAATTAATACAAATAGCTTCTGCTCTCACACCTAAGCTCGAGATTCAAAAACTCAAAAATAATCATACCTCAATGTTACAGTGTAAAAGGCTGATATATCTCAGCATTTTCCAGCGGAAGTCTGTAAAGTTTTTGGCGTGTAGCTTGGGCCATCACTTGCACTTACAAATCTGCCTCTTCTTCTCTCCCCTTTACCTTCCACGTGATAGATGCCAGTCTTCCTACTGCATTGCTGAACTGGTCCTCATGCTCAGCTAGCTGCTTTCTCTCTCTTGCTTATCTTCAGCCATAGCCTGAGTGTTGAGTTTAGCAGCAAAGAACAGATGACTGTTGAGGCAGGTGAGCGAAGGTGGTGGTGTCTGCCCCAGGGGCCTGTGATGTTGTGAGGGAGACGTCCTCGTGGAGGAGTTCTGGGGGCTCAGGAATTGCTCCTCTGGCTTCCGAGCAGGTTTGCTCAAGTTAGTGTAAGTTGTGGCACAACACATCTTATCCTACATGCTTTATTGCTTTTCTTTGAGACAAAACATAGGATTTTTTCCAAAATGAAATAATGCATCATGGCATTTGGTTCCTATGATTATGCCACTCTCAGCTGTCTGTAACTGTGGTGAGTTTCTTCCACCATCTTCGTAGCATACACTGGCATGACACAGGGTTGTGCAGGAGCCAGAGTGACTGTGCATGATTTAGTGCAGTTGATCCACGTGTGCTGGGCAACTAGGATATGTCAGAGGCACTGCCAAGAATTTGCTTTTTAAAAAATAGTTTTGGCATCTAATAGACTTTATAGAACTACAACAGCACATAGTTCTATTTCCTGGCCTATAATCGTTTCTGGAGGCATTTAGAACCTAAGTCATCCAGTAGTCAAGTCCAAAAAATAATCATTAATTTTAAAAAAAATTATTCTTATGAAAGAACATAGTTCATGTTTTCTATCTTTATACCCGAGTTCCCTAAGAAACATCATTAGTTCCCTAAGATTTGAATTTGTCATTTCTAATATCATGTAGACAAACATATCTTATGCTTGTGGAGATTTGGTAACAGGCACAACTGGATGTTGTTCCCTTCAAAGTTTTGATTCATAAACAGTTTGGTTTCAGATCTAAATATTTAGACAGTGGTATGTATCTTTCAGAATCTCATCAGAGGCAGCTGACAATACAGTTTTACTAAAGACTAATTTATTGTAATATACTCAGGTTTTAGAAGGCGCACCCTTTTTATTCATACATCTGCTTTAAATTCTTCCTTCAGAAAGTTGCAGAACGTGCTGATTTGACTGTGTAATAAAGAGGATTTAATGTATTAGTGGAACATTCATGTACTTACTCTGTTTCAGATACAAAACAAAAACCTATTTTTTCAGTTATTTCTGATGTAAAAGTTGTTTATTTCGTTTTTCTTCAGTTGTATTTGCATATGTGTTATGCACATGCATAGAACTTAAAACACTAAAAATAGTTGTTGAAAAGTCCAGGTTCTGCAGTTATATAATCACTTGCTAAAAATGTTCTTTCTGGCAATCTTCAGATTGTGGGTCATTCACTGGGATGATTTGTTATTTGTATTCTGTCATTAGGCTCCTAAGAAATATAATTTCTGCTGTGTGACTAAACTATTGTAATGCTCTGTGTAGGGGAAGAGCAAACAGCAAATGTCACACTATTGGTAAAGATTTGTGCTGGAGAAGAATAATTGATTGAGTTACATTCATTAAGCTTTCTGTCTTTGTGAACATTTTCGTAAGCACTGATCAATTGCTCAGATGGTCACAAATAAAGTGACATGGAAAATCATATCTAAATCTTTTTACTTATTTTCAGTTGAACTGACTCCAGTAGTTACTGAGTCACAATTCTGTACATGACTATTCCTCCACTTCCCTATCCCCCATCATGACTCACCAAGCATTGATTCTCAGTAATATCAGTACTACAAAACATATGATTTTCAACTATGCTTGTTAGATTACTACTGGTAAGTAATAGTGTCATCATCTGCAGCTGTACAAGAAGTATACATTTTTGGGACCATGACATACTATCAGCAAAACCAAATCTGGCACAGAGACATTAAATACAAATGTTACCCCTTTTCAGTCATCTTTTCTGTGATATAAAAGAGATATAAAAGGGATTGGTCTTACTTTTGTGAGTTTCTGTAAAAGCTAATGTACTGCTGCACTGTTTTTTATTTTTATTTTTATGGTTACCCTTTACTCAGATGGCCTAGATATAAACACGGACTGTGGGTTTCTACATGATCCAAGAAAAGATAGATGACACAAAAGAGATATCTGACCACTTCTCATAATAGATGAATTGTTCCATTCCCATATTGCAATGATAGAAAAGAATTTGTTTATTTTGTACTGGAAGTTGCAATTCTCTTTTCACCTTTGGGTATAAAGACCTATACAACAAAGTCATGGAATCCATTTGTAGAAATAAGAGAAATTTCATTTGTCTGCTTATCTTTTCTGTGCCCTCAAACTCGTTGTTGTGCCAGTACCCACTCACTTGAATACCCAGGTGTTTTCAAGTGTCTAGACCATCAGCCAGGCAAATAAAGTAAATACGTATTTTCACTTATGAGTAGGTAAGCTTATTTAGTGACTAGTGCTCCTTGGGATTAAAGATTTCATGAAACTGAGTAAACAAAAACAAATTAAAAATAGAGAATTATGGAATGCTACACATTTTATGTGCAACTCCTGAAATTGTTAAATGAGGATAAATTGTTTGACAGAATCTTCCAAAGTTAGACAGAAGATTTGATGGAATTTTCATATGCTGATTATCTGTTCTGAGTTAATGCTTATTAAAAGAGGATTAATCTACATTCGTATTTGAGGAACAGCTTATCAGAAAAAGGAATGAGACTTGGCTTGCAACATTAAAGTTTTCATTTGCAGTTGGAAAATGTGGCCTGGTAGAGATAGGCATACAGAAGGCTTTCTAAAGATTTCTAAAGCTTTATTGCCTCAGAATGTCAACTTACTATACAGCCGTATTTTTCCAATTCTAGCAGGCATGAAGATTAAGTTTAACCTTGTCAGATAATATTAGTAAATGGTTTGGGTACCTCCTTATATATTTAATAAAAAGCATGTGAAAACCTCCTTAACGTATGCTGTTCTTCATACAAATATATACAATATAATTTCCTTAAATATTTATGCATTTGAAATGCACTTTGGATTATATTTCTGAATTTTTACAGTCCTTGAAGTATAAGCTGGTGGGGATTCCTTCAAAATCTCTCTATGCAGAGGTTATTTTTTCATCTTCTTTTGAAAACCAATCTCATCCCTGCAGGTCTTCAGCCTTTCTAAGAACATATATCAGATGCAAAGAGTGCTGAAAGAGCTTTTTTGCTTCCTCAGTGATAAAAAGGAAGGGAGATGGGTGGGTCAGTGATAGGGACATCCTTCCCTTCCTCCTCTTACATTGCCCCTTGAAATTGCTCTGTTTCTTTTTGAAGTGGAGGCAGGATGAATAAAGCCAGCTGTCTGTGTGTTTTATTTTTACAGTGACATCCACAAGCCTGCATTGCATTAAATATGCTCGTATTCAGGTGTTTAGACTTGTTTTGTAATTGCAGAAATCAGACTGCAGGCAAAAATGCTGACAAAACGTACGGCAGGAATGATAAACATAGTGCTTGTGTTGGCAGCCTGACCATAGTTTCTGTTGTTAGCTGTCTTTCCTTTCACAATATTGATGCTAAAAGAAAGGCACCTTCTCTATCCAGCCTCAGGTAACCCATTTATGGATGGCATCAGGAATATGATTTTTTTTCTGTAACATCCTGATGACATGTCCACACTTAAGAGGCATTTTGGGTAGCTTAGTTGATATTCCGGAGCCTCTTCCACCAAGAATAGTAACTAAAATACTTTCTTTTTTATTTTCTCATGAAGATAATAACCACCCATGCATTGGTATACAAGGTGGAAGGAAAACAAAAGAACCCGTGTTCCTTCCCAGTTCCATACACATCAGGTGAGCCAAGCACAGTCTTCCGCAGGAACAGCGATGTTACTGCAAGACAAGTTCTTTTTTTAGCAAGCTAAGCTGAACCTTTCTTTGTAAAAGATTCAGTGTTTATATTGGGAAGGTGTAAGATTATTTAATGTAGAAAAAAAACAGGAAACAGTTACTACCACCAGGATACAGATACCTTTCTTTGTAAAAGATTCAGTGTTTATATTGGGAAGGTGTAAGATTATTTAATGTAGAAAAAAACCAGGAAACAGTTACTACCACCAGGATACAGAGATGGAAGTATAAAGGGTAAAAACTGTGATACCTGTCTCTTCTCAACAAGCTCGGATGCCACAGCCAACCTGCAGCAATTATGGCTCTAGCAAAGAGGTTTCAATGTCATGTCTTCTTGATATGTTTTTCACAGCATGCCTTGGAGTTTTTTCCATACCTCACTACCCAGAAAATAAAATCTGTCTGGCAAACATTGCTGCAGTCTCCACTAGCTACCCTATTTTATCTTTACGTGATAAGGGTACACAAGGGATATAAATATTTTAAAGACTACAAGTATTGATTTTTTTTTTTTCCATATGACATGCATAGTTAAAATCTCACACACCTGTATGTGCTATGTAAGTGGTGACAATATTACTTTAAAATTATTTCTGGTAGTTAATAGCATAATCCCAAGAAGTTTTCAGAAAGTATGTTTTACTGGAATTCCCTTCAATCTGTAAACTTTATTTATAAGGGTTATTACCGAATGCACCTTTGTTTCTCATTTTCCTTATTTTTTGTTGCTTTGACAAATGCAGAAAGTTAGAGAAATGGAGTGTTAAATTTGACAGGGAGGAGGAGAAAAGCAACAGCATCTAATGTACTTTTGACCAACATACTTTGAAACATAGCCAGGCAGTACCCACCTCTTTGCATATTCACACATGATGTCCACAGCACTTCAGATTATTCAGTTTTGAGGAACAAGTGATACAGTCATTTGACAGCCTGTTAGAAAGAATGTGAATGAAAGTAGCATTGGCTCTGAAATTAATTAGCTGCAATGTTTTACTGTGTTTTGTTTTTCAAAACAGACTTTTAATACTTCCCATACTTGCATTTTGATTTTCTTTTCATGAATTGGTTTAATTACATCCTTCCAAAATTCAGCTATTAACCATTTTGATGTGACGTATGACTGAAGTGATTTTCTGATATTGACATTAGTCTGTTCTGTAGTGAAGGTTAATCAATCACCCTACCCAAGCACTTTTCCAGCAGGGCTTCCAGAGGGGCCAGTTTTATCCCCTTTGCTGAATGTAGACTGTGAAATTATCCTGGGAGTTAATAAAGTGACAAGATTCTATAAGGTATCAGCAGTATTTTCCCAGTGGATTTATGTCATTGCTAATTTTTTAAATGATCACAGCATTTCTGATGGGGGTATTAATTTTCTCTGATTAGAATGGTGTGTAATAGAAAGCCTAATCTTGAATTATTGTAGTTTGGGCTAATATTTAGAAAATCTTGCACATACTCTGTAAGCTATAATTTAATGATGGGAATGTCTGTCTTACAAAGGTAAATAGTATTTCCAAACCAAGGCCTATTTGAAATTAAATGGGCCACAGGCTCTTCCATTCGTCTCTGAAATTCTAACCCTCATCTTGTCAGGGGCCTGTAAGGATGCAGATGTCCAGGACATTGATATAATTTAATAGACTGCCTTATCTGTGCCTGACAATAAATAATGGGATATTGCCCTAAGAACCAGAGTAGTCTGTTGGCCTTGATTCAAACTATTTGCCAGTTCTTCAAAAAGGAGCGTCAAATGTTGTCAATTAGCATCTTGCCAGTAATGTGGGTTTACCTATATTGCCCTGAAATGTAATCCTGTTAATAAGATAGATAAGGGATAGGCTGTTTTTTGTCAAACACCGATGAATGGAACCATAAAAACAAATGTCTCCCTCTGAACGTATCCTTGGCATATCCCCCATGGCAAGACTGGAACACTCTTTCTTCCCAGGGCAACTGGCGTGTCTGCGTTTCTGTGTGGATACTGGTTGTTATACTGTACTTCTAATGGAAACAGTGCAGCTGTATGCTTTTTTTCACCCCTTCAGCTCTAACAGAGCTGCCACCCCTTTGTATTTGTCCTAGGAAATGGCATATTTGTGTGGTGACATTATATTACTGCATTATGACAGGATGTTATTAACTCGCTGGTGCAATGTCATTATGTACCAAAGCAAAAGCGTGCCAAGAAAACAATTGCATCGCATGGCACAGCCTTGCCACACAAAGTCATATAAAGGGGCCTGTGGTAAATTCAGGCCTTTTACCCAGGCGGCTGTCTGCCTTGCAAGTTACGGGGCAAATTGATGTTAGTCAATAAGGTGCAGTGAAATCCTAAACAAGTTGTAACCCTAACATGTTTGATCCTTTTCTCATATTTTCTGTACTTTATTATGTGATGATGCCAAGAGGCCTCCAATCTCAGACACTGAGCAGTTTGAATTGTTACTTTTAATTATTACTAATTGATTTTTCCCTGTCTTATATGTGTGTGCATGTGTGTGTGTATGTTTGTTTGTTCTGTTTTTTTCAACCAAAACACAGTCACTTTCCAAAGAGGAGATGGAGGACTAATGAGCAATGGAAGGTATGTTTCTTTGTATAAAGGTCTTTCCATCCTATTTATTTTTAAAATTAGGGATCTGAAAAATGCTATAGGTGATGCTCTTGGGTAACGACCGATCATTTGGAAGATTGACAATGCTAGGAGGAGTTAAGTAGCTTACCACAAGGCTTAATGACCTATCTGTTGTGCACTTTGGAGGAATCAAGCCCAGATGTTTCATATCTCCCAGATGCCCTGGAAGAAATGAGTAGTAAATATCACAAGGAATGTGTTCATTTGTTACCGGGATGTTTATTGCATTAATTAGACATTAGCAAATGAAGTTGCTGTTGTTTAAGACTCCTTATTGGCTCCCCCTAAATTGCTGTGAGTGAACAATTACACTTAATCGATCACGAAATAAATGATTCATGGATGATGAATAGGCTGTAGATTGATAGGACTGGATTCCACAACTTTGGCTACTCAATTGAAATTGATAAAAGCTGATAACGGGCCCATATATCCTCATCTATTTTCCCTTTGCCAATATGGAGATTGTAATTAGGCCCTGGTAATAACTTCCAATCTCCTGTTTAATCAATATTTTAGCAAAAAGAGATTAGGCCTAATGAGAGCGAGTAGATGTGGCAAGAAAGCGGCTGGGTCTTCTTATTGCCGTTTCCATAGAAACCGATGTTTCTCTTAGGGATTGTGCCAGACGGGGGTCTATAACGTACAATGATCAGAGATGTTGCTCCAACTTCATGAGTGCATTAATAACCTAGAGAACTCGCAGAACTGTGGGTGGGTTTTTGTTTTCATTTGGGGGAAGGGGGTGTCTGCAGGAAATGATTTGTTTTCCCTCTTAAATACAAATACAAACAATCCACCTGCCTTGCTAAATTTCTGGCTGTTTATCCTGGGGTGAGAGAGGCACGGTGCCCTAGGGCCCGAGTGTGCCGTCTCTTTCAACATACTCGCTCCTTAATACCGCTCTCAAAGCTGGGAATTACAGGGATATAAAAGCCATGCAGCGGTGGCAGATAAGGATAGCTGTGGACTTCCCATTAATCCGACTCAAACCTGTTTGCCTCTAAACTATCCAAGAGTGCTCAATGAAAGAGTTACCAGCCTGTAGATGACAGGCGTGCATTTGGGATGCAGGGGAAGGAAGAAATAGTAGCCCAAAGTCCTGGAAATGGCTGATATGGAGCAATCAGTTTGAGTGATAGCTCCCTTGAGGTGGTAATTTATCATGCAGCCCTGGTATAGGATCCCATGATGGTGCTGCCTAACCCCTGTTTCACACAGACAACAGAGTTCATTTGGATTCTGGCAGAATCACAACGGATGCCTAGTCCCACTTCTACTGACAAAGTTGATTTGTATATATCCATAATTAACTGCTCAAGGTCTAGGTCTTTAAATCATCAAAGGCTACACAATTTTAATTTGAAATAAATTAAAGTCTCTTAAACTGTTTATTACGTATAGTGTTAGGAGAGCCGTGATACGGTCTCTTCAATCACTAGTTGTGTTACAGGTATTTTAATTTTTTAAATATATATATATTTGTATGTATATCTTTTTTTCTTATTCTGCTTCAGTCGACCAGGTCTGTTGAATGCAAGTGACCCCAGTTATCCTTGGCTTGCAGACTCTTGGCCTGCCACAAGTCTGCCAGTAAACAACAGCACTAATGGACCCAATGATCTTGGCAATTTTGGCCGTGGAGGTAGGTTTCATTTTATTAAGTCACCGTGTAGTATACAATAGGCTTCTGTTAGTTAACATCTATGATAAACACTGTGTAATATTTCTGTCGTTATAGTTCTTTCTATGGTTGACTCAAGATTTGATTTAAAATTGACTTCAAAATGTTCATTTTGCTTTGTCTCTTTCTACTTTAAAATGCAGGTCTAGTTTGCAATTTACCCCACAGTGGTGAGGGTGTGACAGGGTCTGCTTATAATCTCAAGAGAAATGTATTTGTTGCTCAAACTCATTCCCTTTTGTGTGGAGATGAGCAATCTGCTGTGCAGAGCAATGTAGCCAGGGATAGATGATGTCCATAAGAGCAGAGAGCTCAGGAGATGCAGGAAGGATGTTCCTTCAGCAGAAGGACAGAAGAACATTGTTGCTGCCAGCTTACCCAGCCCCTTCCTGCTGAGAGAGTGCTCTCAGTCTCAACCACAGTCCATGAAGAAGGCCTCAAAGGTCTTCAGAATCTTTCCTTCTTATTAAAGGAAAGAATACATAAAAAGGAACTATTTAGATTTTTCAGGGTTTTATTTCCATTTTGAATTGAGGGAGGACCTTTGGGGAGATGAGGCAATGATTTGTAATTATGGTGATGAATCTTTAGAGTGATTATTTTCTTTCAAACATTTTACTCAAATGGGAATTTCAAGATGTGTGATTCGGCTTTTTGACAGTCATAGTAATATTCACATTTCTCTGTTACTTCCTTGGTTTCTGTGATGTTATAATACAGCTAGTTCTGCATAGTGGTGTTCAGAACAAGACTTCCTGATGTAAATGAGTATATAAATATTTTAAAGACATAAATAAGTAAACAAAAATCAAGACAACTTTATATATCAAAAATACATTTAAATGCAAAAGAATCTACAAAACAATCAAACTGATAAATGTGAAAAGAATGCAGTTTTGAACTGTACCAGAATCTGCTTCTCAAAACCATCCCTCACATCAGTTCTATATTCCCATGCAAAACTTCTTCCTTCTGGTTTGACTACTGTGACTTCAAATTACAACAAAACACTCTGGACTTATTTTCCATATAAAAAAGTTGTAAAGCTCTTGTCTTACAAAAATACTATAAAATAAGCAGAACTTTTGATAATATTTAGAAGACAACTGAATATCTGCCAGCTCCTCTGTTGTGAATATCTTGAAAATAAAACCCTTCAGTACTTTTCCGTCTTTTCATAAGCTCACATTATACAGAAAAATTACCATTTTCTTTTAGCATTTGGCTCTATACAATTGAAATTGGAAGCACATTTTAAAGCTTTTGGCTTCAGTGTGTATGAGGCATAGGTCCAAATTTGTCCAAGAGATGCAACAGTTATATTTGGAATTTCAGCAGCTTAATTCCACCCCTGATCTTTACAATTGAGCTCACACTTCTATTCTGGCTGTTTTGGGACCACTTATCCCTAGCTGTTTCAGCAGTTGAGTTTGGATGCTTCTGCATTAAAGGTGTATTAGAAGTCAGATGTCTTTTAATATGAATTAACTGCTATAGAGACAACTTGGGCCTCTTTTACTGGTTAAAAGGTCTGGGATAACACAAAAAGCCTGTAAGAATTTTGAAAACAGTAAGGTGGCAATCAATCACTCTGGAAACTCAGGAGCTGAGGCAGGCAGTTCTAACATTGCCTTTGAGAGTGAAATCCATGTTATGTCTTAGAAAGGCGGTTGAGAGCAAGGCTGTGAGTGGGAAGCACAGGTTAGGTTTGGAGTCACGTAAAGCCACAAAATGGTACCGCGTCTCCTGAGGCAGCAAGAAAGAGCTTCCCTCAAGAAGTACTTCACCACTATTTCATTTATCTCAAGAGTTAGGAAAAAAGTTGGATTTTGGAGAGAATTTTGGGAAAGCGTCCAGTGAGAAATGTGTGCTCATCTTTGGTCTGAAATGTACAGTGTGGGTTTTTTTGCTATGACAACTTGGTGGGAAAATCACACTTGATTTTTACCAGGTGATTATGGCACTTTGCAAAATGGCATTTTAATAGCTCTTTGCGTGATTAATGTGTACATCTCATTGAGGTCAAAAAAGTAATCTGTGGTTGTACCGAAAATTCCCAGAATGTCTGGAGAACCTCAGCTTAATAGTAAGAATGACTGAAAATTTTTGGCTGGTGGGAAACTACGCAACTTTCCTTTCAAGTGTGTGCAAATGAATAGTTCTCCATTTTAAAATGACTGTATAGAGATGATACCTCTTCAGTTGGCAGAAACGTGCTCTAAAAGATAGATGTATATCTGAGTACTTGAGAGGTGAGCATTTTGCTAGTTTTAACTTCCATGAGTCTGCAAATCCAACACAGACAGGTTGAGCTGGACTTGCTTCATGTTATACATCAACAACAGAATTTATTTACTAAACTTCAACCCATTTTACTTTGATGAAAGGAAAAATCTTCATATTGTGGATGAAATGCAAGAAAGATAGGACTCTGCTTGTCTCTCACATCTCATGCTGTATTTGCACATAGACGCTTTTATGATTGCGTACTGCCCTTAGAAAGCACATTGGATGTCTGCAGATAGAAAGTAATAACCTGATTTTGAAATATGACTTGTAGTTTGCATTAATTGTAGGTTTTTTGCACTTACAATTTATCTGCTGATGTAAGGTAATACAATTAAGGTATTTTAAATACTTGATTGTGCCCATTTCCCTGTTGTTGTCTGCAAAAACAGATCATACTGATAGACCCAAATTTAATCTCTGTTTCTGCAGTCTGTCTGCTTGTTATCGACATATTTATTGTTAATATTATGTTGTTGCGCTAAGACTGCAGATGTTATTAGTGTGCATATTAAAATGTTCACTGTTGCACACATGGATGCAGTAGAAAATAGTTCTATGGTCTAAATGTTCATCCTAGGAGAAAAAAAACCCAAAACAGTGGGAGGAGGCCATGGTATGTATTCCCTGAGGTTGCACTGGGTCTGGAACTGAACCTAAACCCTTGTCTAGGTGCAAGAATCATCTCTTCTCTTTGGGGATTAAGGTATATAAAAATGTCTGTGATACCTAGCACAGGATCTGAACTTCCCCACTATAGGAGTATGCATTATCTCAAGTATGATCTAACAGTTGGAATCCATATCTGCCATCCAGCTATATAAAGCAAATGGAATAGAAATGATGCAGTTTTTTTAACAAGTAAAATCCAGAATGGACTCAACTTTTCAGAGTAGAAATAAATTGTAAAAATAGTACCATCTGATATATTGACCTCTGACAGAGCAGGAAGAGGCTTATCTGCTGAGCCGTGGTTCTCCTTGGGACATCACGCCAGTCATCATTAGATTGTTCACACTTCAGTAGTCTCAGCTTCTAAATCTAGTATTCCACCAGCAAAGGTCACTACAATGTTTACTAAGGAGAGAGATTGCCAATCTAACTGATTAAAAGTACAAATTGCAGTGTGTGATAGGTTTCAAAAGATGTAGAAAAGTCAACAGATATTCGGTTAAATATGTTGTACTGTTTTTCAGGTAAATGTACTAGAGTATTTGAACAAGTTGTTCTCCATTGCCAACACTGCTTTGCCATTTTAAGAGATTGATCACTTAAATCCCTCCAGAAGAACAGATTTTCTTTCACATATCAGGAGCAACTTGGTTTTGTCAGGTTTTTCTTTTGTTGCAAAGAAGGAATGTGCGAGCTAATGTCAAAAAGAAAGTTAGATAAGCTGATGCATAAAACTTCAAGGAAGTCAAGGTGATGCCCTTAAAAAAAATTGCTTTGAGATCTTTGGCATCCATTTAAGAGTTTTGCTACATATTTGCTGGGAAAGTTTCCTCTGTGATTTGTATATTCACTCCTTTCATCATTTCCCTGAAGCCCAGACAGTTTCATTGGTTCTGACATAGAGTGAACAATTGAAAACATTCTTCAGTAGAGAAATATTCCAAACTTCATTTTCACAGTTGAAGGTATGGAAAAAAAAAAGATGGTTTTAGGCAGTGAGACGTGAAGGACAAGTGGTAGGCCTGTCACAGATGCTGATAGCTTGGCGATGGTTGTACATCATCTTCCCTTCGTTGGCTCATGGACCTGTCTCAGCTGAAATGCAAACGTGCAAAATGACACATTTATTTTTCATCTTAAACCTTGATACTTTCAGGCTTCCTGTGCATCATTGATTTGTTTCATTCCCCTATGTTTACCACAGATGTGCTGCCACCAGTGCCAGGGCAAGGAGATAAAACAGCTACTATGCTTTCCGATGGAGCCATTTACAGCAGCATTGACTTCACCACGAAAACTAGTTACAACAGTTCCAGCCAAATAACGCAAGCCACGCCATATGCCACCACCCAGATACTGCATTCCAACAGCATCCATGAGTTGGCTGTCGACTTACCTGATCCCCAATGGAAAAGCTCAATTCAGCAAAAAAATGACCTGATGGGATTCGGTTACTCTCTCCCAGACCAAGGCAAAGGCAACAATGGTAAATATGGCTCTTATTTTCCAGAGCCCTTGACTTTATACTGTACCATCTATGCATGAATTAGAAAAATCATTTGGTATGTGAGACACTGTCCCTGTTTACTGTAACCAATGCTTACATACCTTGCATGCATGCCGAACCTCACACAATCCCACAATATATTGTTCTGTGCTTTTAATCCTCTTTGTCCTGTGCTCATCACCAAGCCACCTGCTTCCCATTAGGCTAGGATAGGCATACACTTAAAAACAAAATTAAAACTTGCTGCACCACCACATCTGCCGTTGACTTGCTAACTGCATGTGTTGCATGTGCTTGTGCTGTCAACTAATCACACGACGCCACTGTGACCTTTGCCCTTTAACCCTTAGCCTTGCTTTACATCCCCGACTACCGCGTGGCTGAGGGATTGGCTAATAGATTGCCACACAACCAGTCACAGGATTTCAGCACCACCAGCTCCCACAACAGCTCCGAAAGGAGTGGCAGCCTCTCAGGTTGGTTCCACCGCCGTGGGTGGGTGAGGGACGGAGGGGTGTTGGTCAGCAGCTCGCCAGGGAGGCCGAAGACCTCCCAGGTGGACTTTGCGGACAGGTATGAGGGTGCCTGCCCACTGGAACATCAGCAAACAGCATCACGTTGGCCTCGGCTGAAAAAAACCAAAACAAAACCCTTTGCAAAACCGATTTGGAGATGATAGGAGAATCCTCCCAACCAGCGCTCGTCAGTGCAATTGCAAACCTTGCCTTGTCACATCATTACCCTGACAGCACAGTTCATGGAGCAAATGTATTTCTGCATCGATCCTCAGTTTATAGGTCTCCCCACTGAACTTCATGAGGAGATCAATATTTTTGTTGAGTTGTTAACAGATTCCCCACTCCCACAAGCTGTTTCTAAATTCTGTTTTCCAGTGAAGCAGTTCAGAAATAAATGTAGGGCCCTGCAAGATGACCGGGGTTTCAAAAATTGTGCCAAGTCTGCATACAAACAGAATGTAGATTTTATGTGTGTGCTGCATGTTATATTGGAAACAACGCATTTTCATTGGATGAAAATGATTGTAGTACATGTGGTTGTGTATTATATTTAAACACACCTTTTTCTTGATTTCTTTAATTTTGCTTACTTGTTGCTTATGTCTTTTTTTTTCAAGACAAAAACTGAAAAGCCAGCAATTAAAGTGGAAGTCTGCTATTTCACTTAACCAAAATATGAGAGAGCTGAAGGGACTTAAATTTCAAATTGACACTATATCTGTAGCCTTTTGAATTTCTACTAGAAGTTGGAGCAATAATAACAGTAACAGATCAACCCTAGAAATTGCTTCCTTATGTCAATTTAAATGACTATCAAATGTAATGTTGAGAGTAGAAGCCTCTAATCATTGGCCCATAACTCATATATCCAAATGTGTTTGCAAGTCTTGTGTTCTCATGGGGAGTATTAGCTGATTTGAGTGAGATCGAAAAATTATGGCATTGACAGAGAGGTGTTGGAGACCTAAGTTCATACCATACTTCAAGAAAAGTTCTTGTTCCTTGTATGTGAGATGTATTGGTAAGTAGCTAAGGAAAACAGCTTGCTCCTCTGGCTGCATGAAAATGCAGAAATTGATATGCTGAGGTACATATGTGCCAGTTATCAGAGGGCAGTATCACACTTTAGACGTGTTGACAGCTACAGCTGCCTAAGAATTTTCTCAGAAAATACAAAGTTTCATTGGAAAATGCCAGTTGATCAAAAGCTGGACTTTGAACAAATATTTCAAGTGAAACATGAAGTTGTGTAGTGTTTCTCAGTTTGAAGTAAATTTTCTGATGACACACAGAAACCTCAGGTTAGTCAGTCTTTCTACAGCCAGGGCACTCCTGTTGTGATCAAAGCAGCTTACACCTGGATTCCCCAATGCTCAGATGAGTGTCAGTCTATTGGACTGCAGACTTAGTATTTTGCTCTCCCATGCCCACTAATTATGTCACAGGCTGATGGTGTCTGTAATACATGAGAAACTGGGGGACACCTTCAAATAGTCCAATAATTAGTGCATCACTGGAGTCAGAGACCACCTTTGATTACATAGTCCCCATCAGGGTGAGCAGGGACTTGTTCTCTCACTTCCTTGGTTAGTACTTTAAGTACTACTTGTTATTATGACTAACTTTCTGTGTCTCTCACATGAATATCATGAGAAATCCTACCCCACTGTGGAATGGAAAATAGCTAAAAACTCAGCTGCTTTGTGAGGCAGAGAAATTTTGTGGCTATACTTTGCTCCCAGCTTATGTCAGTGCTACAATCATCACTCTGACTGGCAAATTCTTTTTCCAGGACCTGATTCATGTAGAGATTTAAACAATATAATTGAATTTCAGTGTGAGGAGACATTGAAACATCAAGCATCATTGCTATGGGGAAACAAGGCTTCGGTGCAACAGTTTTCAAACACACATCAGGCATTATGTATTAGGCGTCTATTCCTCTAGTCTGACAGTGGAGTAACTCTGCCCATGGGGATAGAAGAGAAATCTCCTGCCCAACTGTATGATGTAGGCTGCTTTCCCTACCAATAATGACCTTGGAGTTCCTTTCTTTTATTTCTTCATCTGAACAGTTCCTCCGTTCTCTGCTTCACTCTTTCTAACAGCTGTTATCTTTGACCTTTCTCTCCAACCCCTCCCAAATCTAAGTGCTTTCATTCTAGCATCCCAGACATCCAACTTCCATTTTACCAGTCTCCTAAGATTACTAAGATGCTACTAAGATGCTACACTTCCAAAATCTTCCTCTCCACCTCAGCTAATCTCTAAACTGAAGTTCTTCATTGCATTTCTCTTCGCTAGGTATTCCTAGTTTAAATCCCCTGCAACACACCCCCACTTATGCATGTGCTTTCCTCCCAAAGCAGCACCTTCTGCCTTGGCCCTTGTTGACTCCTACTCCTGCTGACTTTTCAAAATTACCCCATGTCCCACAAATTAAAATTAACCTACTTCTTTTGTACTGTTCTGTGACCTTATTTTTAACTCCTCTTTCCACCGTACCTGTGCTTTGAAAGCCTCATTTTCCCCCCAGAAGGTTCATATATTTGTTCCCCCTTTGCCAGCATCACTGGGGGTTCTTTTCTGGTGATCAAAATGTTCTTTCCCTTTTCAAGAAAGCTTCCCTCTCTGCCAGGCTACAAAAGGAGGAAAAGAGCCTGACTTGCATCCTAATAGGTGGAATATCAGCTCAGTTTGCACACAGTGAATGACGGGATCTTGGCTGGACTTACTATAAATACTCCAGGACAAGGAAGGAAGAGCTCAGATCTGGAATTGAGTAGTGGAAACAAAAGTCTTGTTTGCAACATGCTACCAGCCAGGCTGATTAGAAACCTTGCTGGTTTGTTGCCTGTCTCTAGCAGCCACAGCAGGAGGTGAAGAGAGAAGTCTTGGCTACTTCTGAATCACAGAATCACCTTGTTTCTTCCTTCTCTATGCGTTCCTATTTTGGTCCAGATGATGTTTGGAGATAACAGAATAAAGCCACTGTCTCTCAGGTGAAAAGTCCTGTGACATGTGCTTGTCTCTGTTGCTAGCATTGCACATCCTTCTGGAGGTCTCTATGCCTAAAGCTAGAGCCATGGCGAAGAGGGTGGTGCCTGCCAGGGCACACCGTCCCACCCTGCCTTACAAGTCAGTTGTGATTTTTTTGGTTTGTTACTGATGAGAACTTTTTACATGGAGTTTGCTTTGGCTGATCCTTATAAAACAGCAAGAGACATCAGTGAGTAAGATGGATTAGACTGTGCTTTCTGCAACAGGCAAGGGATGAGTGACTGCCATCTGGGTACCCCACTGAAAAAGCATATGAAAAACCATTCTTCCACCCAACAATCCAGAGAGTTTGAAAGCCGCAACAAAATGGCAATAAAAGAGATGGGTCTGTGAGCAGTCAAAGGATTTGAAATCTTGTGCCATTCTTCCTCTGAATCAATTCCTGACAAGAAAAAGGAATCAGGGCAAAATAAAAGAAGGGAAACAAGGGGGAGGAGAGCTTTTTCTGTAAGATCACTTTCCCGTAAATGGAAGTGTCTCCACCAGAGAAGTGGATACAAAAATGACAAGAGAAGAGAAGAGGGCTTAAGCAAAATGCATTGCTTGCCTCATTTCTACTAGCCTCCTCCATTAGAGCTGTACATTAGTAATAGAACCTCTTCTCTGTGGTGGCACAAGGTATTTGAATCCTGTGAAACAGACAGTCCTAAAACATTGCAGATGACCACCTGATGTTTTAAAAAACTGGAACTTAGTAAATTCCTATCAGCAAAACCCTGTTTCCTTTTGTTTTGACAACTTAACACTAGTCATTCCGGCTGAAAGATACTGAGTCTAATGACAATTTGTTTAGATTGTGTCCTTAACCTCTGTGTTTTCCACGGAGAGAGGTTATGCAAAACAGTATTATAAGCACATTGGATTCTGACATTTGAAATAATTTGCTATGGTCTATTATATTTTTATCTAACAGTGAATTCAAGAAGTCATAAAGTAGACATGACTAAATCAGTAAATGTGTTTCTGATATAGCAAAACATGTCTTTCCTTGGTTGTGTACTACTGTGGTGCAAATGTATGGGTTTTTAAAAAGAAGTGATTTTTGACAATTATTCAGAATATTTTTCCATTTAATTCTATTATTATTTATAACCTTGTAACAGCATTAGCACGTTGATGCTGATTCTGCTGAGATATAAATACATCTTCTTTTTTGGGGAATGCCATCTGGAATCGGAATTCTTTCAAAGAAATGTAAATAGCTAGCTTTTTCCCCTACATTATATCTCTAACATTTTATTTTTCTTTTTGGATTTGCAGGTGGCAAAGGAGGGAAAAAGAAGAAAAATAAAAATACTGCCAAGCCCCAGAAAAATAATGGTTCAAACTGGGCCAGTGTTCCCCTCCCCCCGCCTCCTGTGCAGCCGCTTCCAGGCACAGAGCTGGAACACTATGGGGTGGATCAGCAAGAAGCAGGGTAATTTTTTTTCTTTTTGTTTTGAAGAAAAATCTGTGGTTTGGAGAGATGAGGCTTTTTTTTTTTTTTTTTTTTTAGTTTTGCTAAGTGACAATATTATTCTGTTTTGTTTCAAAAAAAAAGAGAGAGCGCCTTATCCTATAGACTTATTCAAGGCTATGGAGGAGGAATGTTTGAATAGCTCCTCTTGATAGTGACTGAAGATGGAAATAAAAGTGACCTTGCTTCATCGTCATGTAGGGCTTCTCTGCTTACTCATGATGAGAGGTATCTCACTTCACAGGTAGCTTAATTGAATTCTGTTGGGACTGCTTGCAAATGATGAGACTCAGAGTGAGTAAGGGTGACATGATCTGGCTCCTTATATTTTTTACTGCTTTGATGTTTAAAAATATTAGAGCCAACAGAACAAAAACCTTCACACTAAACTGGATTCATTTTAGAAGATCAACCAGTGGATAATAATCTTCTCATTGGCTTTTAGAAGAAATTTCACAGTTGAGGAAGGCATGCTATTTATAGGCCTTCTTTTATTATTTAAACAACTCTTGAGTTTCTGGAACCTGACACTTATTTTTGGATAGCTTAAACTTGTTTTTGAGGACACAAAATCACACAAAAAGCACTAAATGAGAGGAAAGAGACATTTCCTGCACAAAGAACAATTATGGAATGCTTTTAAAAAAGTGAAATGATATGAAATACCAGTTTATCAAGCTCTGGTGGAAAATCAGAATATATAGAAAAATAGTTTTCTGTGGTCAGCTCTGTTGGAGCCTTTGAGAATCACTGTTCTGTCAGGGGCAAATTTCTGCCTGTTTAAAAACATGGATTAATCAATATTTCCTAAGGATGAAACATATGTTTTAAAAATCACTGTAGTAGCTTTACTGACTAAAAATATTTCAAGCATTACCTTTTTTGTAAGCATGAATTGATCATCACTACTTTTATAATGACAATTCAAAGAATTAAATACTAATATTTGAGTTTACAAGTCCTTGAACTCTTAAAATGAATAATAACTAACTATATAAATCAGTGAAGTTCCTTTTAAAATGAAGGTCCATTCAGGCTATATTAGAGTTAAAATTTCAAAGCAATTATAAGGGAAAACAAATAACCTTGCTGATTGTAAGTGTTGTTTAAAAGTCAAGGCAAAAAGTGCATATAATAATTATGTTCTGTATTCTCTTATAAAAAGCTAAAATGAATTGAAGATGGTTTCACCATATATTTGTCTTTATCAGTTTAAATCCTTAAAAATACATGTGCAGCCATTTCACTAAAATAATTATGCTATAGAAGGCAAACAACTTGGATTTTCTTTCAGGACAATGAAATGGCATAAAATATAAATGAAAATATCTTCTAGAGAAATCCCTTGTGACACAGGGCTTGACTCCTCAGTTGCATAAAGTATCTGTTATTGAGCTGGAAGGAACGATGTTGGTCACCAAGACAACACTGGTTATTTAAGGATAAGGTAATCACCAGGCTTCCAGGTTCCCAACAATTCAGACTTAGTTTTTCCTCTGGTTATCTTTTGAATTACCCTTCTGTGCTTTTTGTAATGTCTCATTAATAGTTGTTGTTACAAGACCTTCTAATGTGCATTTTACCAAACACAAAAACACACCAAAAAATTGAAGATTAGACTTGAGCTACAGTAATTTGCAACCAACTTTGCTGAACCCAATGCATCTGCAATGCTCAAACTTCCTGAGGATGTATCTAATACTAATGGTTGTTCTGTATTCAGGGGTTGATCTTGCTTCTGTGGTTTTCAACACGTTAAAGTGGAATGAATCATAGACTGCATTCCTTATGTTGCCTTTAATATCGACATACTGGGTAAAAAAAAAAAAAAGCAAGCAATTTTTTTAAACTGCCCTGTTTTTCTTGATTTGCTTTGATGTATACTATGTATGACAAGTTCAATGTGTTTTAATTTTAGAATTAATTACATGCAGATGTAATTATATTGTGAATTACAATTGAAAAAAGGACTTCCACTCAGAAAAAAATGAACACTTTATTAAATTTCTCACAATGTTATATGAAAGGTGAATGTTTAGAGCAATAAAATAAGGGAGCTGGCATCTAAACAGAGACTTATTTTTCTGTGCATGTCTTCCTATAACTCTTGAATTCAAGTGTGAGCTTCATTGGCATGAGTGTCCCAAATAAACAAAACAATTTTGACAACTTATTTTGCTTACTAGAAATTAACACTAGTGGCCTATTCGTTTATAAATGGTAAAAGAAAATCCACAATAGCAGCAAGTGAAAAAAAAAGTCGACTAACTTATTCGTAGGAAAGGATGAAAAAAAACCCACACTCTTAGTTCTCTCTACTGACTTTTCCGCAGAAGAACTGAGGTTTACATTCACCTCTATTTTTCCATGAACTGCAACAAACATAAGGAAAGGTGAACATGTTAATCCAAGCAGCCTTTTATATAACGTGGTAGCTTTTGGGATGTTTTAAATTTCTATTTAACCTATGCAGTAAATCTGTTTATACTGTTGTTTCCCAAGCAAGCTCTTTCCCATGAAACTTTCCCCTTTTTTGTGGTCTTCTACAAACTCTGTGCTTGTTCCTTGTTGTCTTCCTTGTTTTTCTCTTGTATATAATGCAGAGTCTTTGAAGATTCTCTTTTCCTGTAGTAGCTCCTAATTAAGCATGTTCCCTTTCCTGCCCCATTCAAAGAAGATGCTTTTGCTTGGTTTTATCCAAGAAACTTGACAGTAAGGAAATGCTTATTACCTATCAATTATCATCTACTTATATTTTTTCACCAATATTACACATACTCTTGAGTCGGCCCCAGTAAAGGCAGTCTTCATGTTGTTATCATTGGTTATTTTTGTTTTTTACCATTGATTTCACCTTAAAATGGAATATTAGCTGCTGAACAGCAATATATTTGATAGTCATTTTATGGTTTTAGAAGAAGTAAAGAAGGTACATCAAAAAATCCTTTCTGGCAAGGTGTAGAGAGGGAAGCTTTCTTTGTTGCAACAATCTGTGTAATGAAACAGAATTGTTATAGCATGTGCCCCTTAGCTATCAATCACATCTATTTTTTTGTTTTGAAGGAAAAAATCTATCAGGGTAATGAACCACGATTTTTAATAGCAAAAGCGTACTATAGAATAAAAGTGCTGAGAAGAGAATAAAAATTATTAGAAACATAGAGAGTCATGTTTGTCAACAAGAACTTATTTAGGGACTTTGTTATTATTAAATTACAATCAGAGGTCCCTCGTGAAGTTATGGTGCTTTGATTTAAATAAGAAGTACTTGAAAAAGGTTGCATGCATTTTCACCAAGTTGTATTTACTCAGAAAACCAGAAGCACGTGAATGGTATTGATATTCACTCTGTTGTTCCAGAATTTTCAATAACTGTATCATTTATACAAGGTGTAGTTACTATGTAGTCTGTTAGGTTTGCTAGGTTTTTCTTGCAGATTTTTTGTAAAATGCAGGTTAGAACTGGTGGCTTTTCAGACATTCTTACATTATGAAGAGAAAGGGTTTTGTACCTGAAATCTTGAATCTCAGTGTGCTGAACTTCAGGCTTAGGCTCCTTTCCATTTCAAAGAAAATCTAGGTAAAGATATGGTACTTGTGCAGAATCTTTTTACTAAGAAATCTTTTTACTATCAAGCTGAACATTTGGGGATTTGGACCAAGTCGGGTCAAAAGGCGAGCATATCCAAAGCTCATTTATGCATTACTGAAAAGTCGCTGAGGAGTCCTTTCTGCCCTGTCCCTTTTAAAGAAGAAACCATTATACCAAAGCGTGAGGTTGAGAGAGTAAAAGTAAGTGACAGAGCTGTTACACTGCATATTTTTAGCAGCATGAGTTAGGACGGTCCCTTCACCCTTGGGTGGCAATGTCATGAGTGAATATTGCACGGAAAGACAAATTAGAGCTAGTCATATCTTAATTGTCTCCTAAGGAATTGAATATGTTATAATGTAACATTTTCTTAAATCTCTGTGCTATGAAAATGGTAATGATAATTCACTCAAAAGCTCCTAAATGCCAAGTGTTAAGATTCAGCATTTATTTGCACTTCTGTACACAAATGTGTGTTTGTGTATCTGTTATAGCGAGATACAGATTTAAAGTGATAACCAGCCTTAATTACAAGACATGTCTTGCACAGACTTTTGGATGATTAAGTCAGGTTGGTTTAGCTATCCTGAATCTGTGCTTTTAAATACAGACTACAGACTTCTGAATAAGGAAAAAGTAGTTTAGTTAATTTTAGAAATCTTTGGGTTTTGCTTAAATTAAATGTTCTCTTCATAATACAGGTTTTGAAACTTCTCTGTCTCAGTGTTCCCACCCATTTTGTAACCTAGCTTCTCACTTGAGAAAATTGGCAGTGATTCATTTTTCTCTGGGAAATCGGTAATTCCTTCCTTCTAAATCAGGAGCCTTAAAGGAATATTTGTAAACTGGTTTGAGAAATTAATTGTATAACACAATGCATTGCCTGCCTGCATTGCAGACACAAGGGGTGTACCTTGTCAGCAGTCCTTGAAGGTGGAAAGAAGAGAAAGTGGCTTAGATGATGCTTGAGGAATGGCTTTTAGAGTGTGAGATGGTTTGACAGTGAAGGAGCAGTGAGAGTTTTTGGTTGTCTGGTTGCCTTTTGAAAAGAGCTGTCTAACCTGAGGTATTTTGGAGTATGCTAGGAGTTAAGAAGGAATGTGTGCAGATGCTCAAGAGACTGCAGACTGACTGGATGCTTTGAAGACAGGAAAGGTAGGCAGTGTTGAGATTGGAGTGGTGTGATCATCAGCAGAGCTGTGCACAACTGAAGTTGTGTTCAGATTAGGGAATTGCTCTGGGGAGATAATGCGGAGGGAATGATGACAGTCACTAGGGCCTGTGTGTCTTGGGTGATGCTGGTGTCTCTAAGGGACAGTGTCCTGGGATGATACTGTAATACAACGCTGAATTGAAAGGTCTGTGATGAGGACAAAGACAGAAAAGGATTCAGTTGCTGGAAAAGCTTACGTAAGAAGTGGTAGTAGAATATAAAGCTTCTGTTTCTAGCCTTGATCACCACCTACACCTTTGATATAAGACTAAAAATTGAACCACAAAAACCTATCAGAACATGTCTTACATGTGAAAAGAGAAGAATTTAGTATTGAAGAATATTGGTAGTTGTTAATCTCTTCATTTACTTTGGGCAGGTGTGTTGAAATTGTTCAGAAATTCAGCACTGTCTAGGTAAGTCCCAGTAAAGATTGGTTAGGAGGTGGGGCACCGGCAGAGCTGTCAACACGTGTGCTAATGTATATTATCAGCTGGTGCTGTGACATAGCATATGCTTAGGGTCAGTGCTGCTGTGACATGAATGTATTACACATCACAGCAGATACCTATATGCAGCGTAGTAAGACCAGAATTTATGTGGAAAGTGTAGGTTTTTATTTAAGCTACGAAATAAAAACAAATAGTAAATTTATAGACAAATAAAGGGGAGGATGGCAGTAAGGAAGTGCATAAGTGCAGCTACGTAAAGCTCGCTCTGCCTTTTAAGGATGCTGCTATTTTCATGTTGTCTGGGTTTAACCCCAGCTGGCAACTAAGCACCACACAGAGCCACTCGCTCGCTCCCCCCGCGGTGGGATGGAGGAGAGAATCAGAAGGGAAAAAGTGAGAAAACTCATAGGCTGAGATAAAGACAGTTTAACAGGTAAAGCAAAAGCCATGCATGCAAGCAAAGCAAAACAAGGAATCCATTCACCACTCCCCACAGGCAGGCAGGAGTTCAGCCACCTCCAGGGAAGCAGGGCTCCATCACACGTAATGGTTTCTTGGGAAGACAGATGCCATCACTCTGAATGTCCCTCCTTCCTTCTCTCCCCAGCTTTATATGCTGAGCATGATGTCATATGGTATGGGATATCCCTTTGGCCAGCCCGGGTCAGCTGTCCTGGCTGTGTCCCCTCCCAGCTTCTTGTGCACATCACTGCTTGCAGAGCATGGGGAGCTGAACCTTGATTTAGTACAAGCACTAGAACTACTTAGCAACAACTGAAAACATCAGCATGTTATCACCATTATTCTCATACTAAATCCAAAACACAGCACTATACCCTAAGCTACTAGGGAAAAAAAAAACCTCTACTCCAGCCGACACGAGGATGCATGTCTAGATCAATCTTCATGCATTCTCCTAGGTTAATGATTCAGGAAGTGAGTTAGTTCATTTTTGTTGTTGATTGTGGCGTAACATTATCTAATCACCATTAACAAATGAGATAATGGATTGGTAATTTTTATGTTGCACATCTTGTTCAAGTTGCTTAGCAGTTGTGGGATAACTTAAACAGACTCAGTAAGGACAAATTAAGCAATTATGAACCTATTTTCAACAAATGCTAAAGCTCACACTGCGTGTGAGGGTTCAAACCATAGTAGAAATCCTGTGTACCCCCTGCTGCACGTCAGAGATGAGATTTGATGTATACTAAGTTTACTTGTTTTTTATTTTAGATACGACAGTGATGGTTGGTGTCCGCCTTTGCCAGTTCAGACCTACCTACATCAGGGCATGGAGGATGAGCTTGAAGAAGACGATGACCGTGTTCCTACACCTCCTGTCCGAGGAGTAGCTTCGTCACCTGCGATCTCCTTTGGGCAACAGTCAACTGCAACCCTCACACCTTCTCCACGAGAGGAGATGCAGCCAATGCTTCAAGCCCACCTTGATGAATTAACTAGGGCTTACCAGTTTGATATAGCAAAGCAGACATGGTAAATGTTTGAAGGGGGCACCTGCGGTGTGGGAAATAAGAACATAATAACAATTTATTCCTTGATGACATAAATATTGACTGTGTTCAACAACATTTCAGTAATGTTTCCAAAGCAGTAAAATGGAAGAAGAAATAGCAAAACTGTATCTACACTGTGAAGGCCTTAAACTTTAGTGGGTGCTTTATAAACTGCAATGCTTGGTCATATGTTAAATCTTGGCGAAAAACGAGTAAAAATAATATTCCTCTGCAGTTTTACATATATTCAACTAAGTAATTAACACCCACCTGCTGACAACTTTTATACAGCTCAAAATACTCTCTTTTCAAGCTAGCAAAAGATAGAAATATTTTAGGATTTTCAAGATATTGTGGTTCTAAATTCCTAATTAAAAACGCTAGTCACCTGAAATAGCAATGTAGCAGCTTTTACCCTGTGTCACATGAGAATGAAGCATTTGCATCTCTGCCTGTAGTTTGAAATACCACGAAAATTTCCGATTCACAGGGAAAAACCCAGAAATATCAGGAAGGAAGTTGTTAGAATTTACAGAATGGATATAGCGTTTTAGAGTGCTTTATGCCTATTTAAAGGAAGAGCAAGCAAATACCACAGTAACATTTCCCCTGCAAAACAAACAGAAGCAATCTCTTCAGGGACCGAAAAAGAACTTGTCAACTGCAGCAGGCTGGGGATACGGTGAAGGTCAGTTGCTTTCTGGATGTTCCCTAAGCAGCAGTTGTCCTTTTACAACTTTTCTACCCAGACAAAGCCCGTGAATCTCGGAGGAGAGGAGCAGAGCTCGTTACTGAATGGCGTACTGCCAGCGGAGGAGCAGCCTTTCTTCGCTGGTAAATGAAGCCACAAAGTTATTCAGCTTGAGCTACCGTAAATAGATCAGGCAGGTAGGCAGGCGGTGCCAAATCAAAGCCAGCTGTTTTCCCTGGACACGGTCAAAGCCCCGAGGCTTGTCTGCAATCTGCACTCCCTCTGCAGAGCCGCGCTGCCAAGCACGGACCCCAGCCTGCCTGTGGGACAGACCCAAATCCCAGGCAGCAGCTAGACCTGGCCTATTGAAGGTAGCTGACTTCTGAGCCAGCACACAGATGCATACCCTGCCTGTACAGTCAATCGTTGCTGCATTTTGCAGCTGTTACCTTTTCTGTGCCCTACAAACCATGGGTGCCAGTCTGGGAGCAGATAACGTAGTAGGACTCTGTAGCAAAGCCTCTTGCAGCTGACAGGAAAGGTCTTGCTCCCTTTTTGGAGAAATGAAAATTGATTGGGAACTTTCATAATCTGTTTAGGAATATATAGATTTTAATGTTGCTCTTGTGTAAGGTCACAGTAATTGAGCATGAAACACTGAAGAAAAATATAGAGGAGATGATAAACTGTATTTTCATATTAGAACCTTATAGCAGGTATTGGGGTAAATATTGAGGGTTGCAAACACAGATTATTTTTACAGTAGTTGTTACATGGAATTGTTTAATGCTTTGATAATATCATGCTGGATACATATCATGCTGTTCAGCAAATGCTGTTCAAAGTCAGTGGAAAATCCTCCATTGTCTTAAGTGGGAAGGAAGCGTTCTTAGTTTTCTTTTCACAAAGTTAACCTGTCGAGTTTAGAGGTGGGAGAAACAAAACAACAAGATGAGATCTGTCAGATAGGTTACTGCAGGAGTAATAGAAGAGAAATATAGAGACCAGACAACTAGAAATTTAAGAGAGAGCACATTAGATATTACTGGAAAAGTACATAATCATTATGGCCTTGATCCAGCAACTCACTTCAGTATATGCTTAACTACAAGTACATGAGAAATTGACTTCAATTGTTCTATCACATGCTTAACATTAAGCTTGTACTTGAGTGTTTTGCTTGATTGGGAGCTAATCACAGTGTTTATTGAGCCTCAGTTAGATGATAGTGTCCTTTAGGGCAGTATTTTGAACGTTGCATAGCTAAGAACCTGGTGTCCAGACGGAAAAGTATTCAAGAACTGCTAATCAGAAGGGGGTTGTGTATCAGAAGGGAAGCATTTGCTCTGCAAATAAGCTTCAGAATAAGCAATAATTTAAAACCTATACCAAGGTGGAGAGAGGTTCCAGTGGTACAGAACATTTACTGTGACATTCTCAGATCTGGTAGATTTATGTTATGAAAAGGAAAAAGCTGTTTGAATAAAGAAAATTACTGCACTTATCAAGTGTAGGCAATAACACAGCACAAAGTTTTCCTTGAAAATATATTACAGCTAGGAAACCAAACAAGTGACAGTTGTAATTTTTTCTGTTATGCTGATGTCCAAGCAAGAGACCAGCAGAATCCTGGATCCAATCCAGAGCGCTGCCGATGCGAATCAGGTCACGGCACCTCATGAACAGCCACCCAAGGATTCCCACATGCCAAGCTTAGCAATTTCAAACATGGTACATGCTCTTATGCCAAGGCCAGTCACGCCTGGGTCTCCTGGCACAGCTTACTGTGTACCTGTAGTGCTGTAGAGAATGCTGCATTGAAAGCTGATGGTTGGTTCTTTTCCCCTCCAGCCTCTCAGAGACCACGCAAATGAAACTTCAAGTTCCCTGCTTGCATTTGGCCATTTAGCTATCCTGTGGTTGTTTTTTACCTTTGTTTTTCTTTCTTTAATTGTGATTGCTGCATGCAATAATTTCACACATGCCTGCCCTAATACTACTGCAATTAAATCAATTAAACTACTTGGAATAAAGCAAAATAAAAAGTCCTCGCTGATAATGGGTTTACTGGACTTGAAAATTTCTTCTGTCCTACCAGTCATTTCTTCCTCTTCAGAGTGAGTTCTATGTAAGGGCACTGTTTAAGAAGAAGGAGTGAAATTTAATTTTGGCTCAACATGTGATTTGCAAGGTGGAATATTGTGTGAGACATTTGTATGCTAGGTTGGGATTCAGAATTGTGCTTTTCCATGGACTTCCTACCTGATTTATGTAGCCCCTGTGTACACGGTTCCTCATCTGTAAAAGGACAGTCTTGACCTTCCCCATCTTACAGGAAGGGAAGTATATTTAAGACTGGAAAGTGCACAGGTTCTCTGGTATTAGAAGGTATGGTGAATAACTGAACTGACTTTTCTTGAGTTTGACCTAACAAGCACTTTTTGTAAATCTACTTCCAGACTTATTGAAAGGCTTATCTTCTGTTGACCATGGGGTACAAAGTCTCATCCATTCTGATGATGTTTTCCTGTTTGTTTGTGTAGGCACATCCAAAGCAATACACAACCTCCTCAGGCTCCAGTTCCACCCCTAGGATATGTATCTGGAAACCTTATTTCAGATTTGGAAACAGATGTTCCAGATGATGATGATGATGAGGATGATATTGAAGAAGAAACTGTAGAAATCAGTAGGCCGCTAAGAGGTCTAGAACATACTCCAGGCTCCAGTATGGACAATCTAGACAGCTCTGTGACAGGTAACCAAACACAGTTAACAGTGACAACAACTTGTTCCTAACAGTAAAATATATCATCAATCAAACACTTTCTAAGTGAAAATTTATTCAACTCTATTTCTGTAACATGTAAAATGTGTTAATATTAAACACTAAAGTTAAAAAAGGATTTGAAAATACTTTGCTGCAAAATGATAAGAAAATTCATGAATTTTAAAAAGCTTTCAAGACTTGAAAGAAAACTCAATTATATCCTAGCTTTCATGAAAAGTTCACTCTACTGGAGAAGCAAGCCAGCTACATAAAAAGGAGGGGGAAGACCTCAGCTTGGGAATATATATTTCATAAATCAGGAACAGAATAAAAATATTATCTTAAAGCGCTTTTAAATGTTTTGCTGGATAAATGCTTTTACAGATGAACACAGGGAAGTTAAAAGACTTCAGAATAAATGTAGTTAGATCAGAACAACATTTATTTGTAGAGTAAATACAACAATTATGTAGGAAAATGTGTATTTTGAACCTACTTTGTATTGCTGAATGTAGTAATTGTTCCTTTTTGGTGAAGACATTTAATTATTCTGATCCTACTTCCTTCACTGCTTCTAGCCCGTTGCAACTTTGGAAAGTTACAACAGGGATCATCAAAGAGAACCTAGAAAGGCATGCTAAACTAATGCACAGAATCTGAATGAATAAAATTGCTGTTGATGAAATGTAGGCAGTGAATGGCATTTTTTGAAAAATACAGATTTTATATGGACATAATGAACTTTTTCATAGGCATCGGCATATTTCCCTTTAGGTTCCCTCTATATACTATACTGTATCCATAATGTACAGCTTTATTGGAGACCCAAATATATATAGTGTCCATAGTTCATAAAAGCTAGCGGGAGCTTCTTCAGCCTTTGATCTCTGCGCAAGAATGCTGATTTTTAGTTGTAATGTAAGGGAGACTTGCCCAGTACAACTTACTGCCATAGCACTGCTGAATTTCATCTCATTGTTCTGGACCTTTGAAATTCCAAGGGTTTTGCACCCTTACCTAAACCCTGCTATTCTGAAAACACTGCAGGAATATGACAGTGATGGAGCGTCAATACCTATAATTTTCTTCCTTTTCCCTTGTTGAATTAAATAGTGTGTAGCTTAATCCTACTTTCCAGGTTCTCCTTCACCCTAGGGCCAGACTGCTTACCAATCTAATTAAGATTTAAGAATTGTATCTCTGCTGCTGCGATTTGAAATCCAGATCCAACTGAAGGCCATAGAGTTAAACTTTAAATCCCCGAATTGAGAAGGTTAACTTATTAGTGCATGAGTACGTTAACTCACTTCGCTTGAATTTCTAGTGTAATCTTCTTTAGGCTATAATTCTGAATGTTTTTGCGTATCTCACTAATGGCTCCATTTGGAATGCAGTAAGGATTTTGCACTGGTAATACAGAAATATAAAAAAAAATCAGGTGGCTATATATTTTCCATTTGGTATGTATTAATATGTCAATGTTGATATATCTGTAAATCAGAAAATGAATGCTTTTTACATTTGCATTTTCACCTAGTATATTGGACCACCCTACCTAGTGCAAAGTAAGAAATAGATGCATTTCTGCTCTAATTTGTAGACTTCTGTGCTTACTATAATTTATCCTTTTATGAATAACATTCAAGCTTGTTCTAATAGTTATGAATCTTGTTTAATTATTGGAGTGTTAAACGTTTAATTATTGGAGTGTTAAAAACTTCTTGGTGTATTTTTTTGAAGAAATGGAGCACCTCTCCCATGAGGACAGGCTGAGAGAGTTGGGGTTGTTGAGCCTGGAGGAGAGAAGGCTCTGGGGAGACCTTATTGCAGCCTTCCAGGGGTCCTATAAGAAATATGGGGACAGACATTTTAGCAGGGCCTGTTGCGATAAGACAAGGAGTAATGGTTTTAAACTAGAAGAGGGAAGATTTTGACTAGATATAAGGAAAAAAAATTTCACAATGAGGTTGGTGAAACCCTGGCACAGGTTACCCAGAGAGGTGGTAGATGCCCCATCCCTGGAAACATTCCAGGTCAGGCTGGACGGGGCTCTGAGCAGCCTGATCTAGTTGAAGATGTCCCTGCTCACTGCAGGGGGGTTGGACTAGATGGCCTTTAAAGGTCCCTTCCAACCCAAACTATTCTGATTCTATGAAATTGTGCAGAACCTGGTAACGTAGACTGGGAGTGTACTTAAGGTGATCTAAGTGCACTCCCGCTCATTTCCACCACGATCTTGATGTGGCCTCATCCAGCTGAAAATTAAGGTTTTTCTTTTGCTTTTTATTGTTTAATTACTAGCTGGATCTGTTCCATGATCTGGTTCATTGCATGGCAAGGTGTTTGCCAGCACTGCAGGAAGGGAATGCGCAGCTGGAAGGGAAGCAAAATGACAGGCTGCCCCTCTAGTTTATAGCCAACACTTAGATTATCTTAAAACAGTTACAGAACTATAGCCTTACAAAAATACAGGCAGAGTGTTAGTCTAAATAATCTGTAAAATGGCAAACTCTCCAAATAACAAAACTACTTCTTTTTTCCTCAATTACTATATAGGTAAAACCTTGATTTTCTGAGGGCTTATTTTTTCTAGGAATGGAAGGAAATTGCTTGTTATACTTGAGTGAATTGTTTCAAAAGAGAATTTTAATTTTTGTTTATCTATTTGTGTTAACTCTTCCAGGCTGTATTTATTGGTGTTAAGGAGGGTATATAACAAGTTGCATTCATTGTTCCTAAGCTCTTTCTCATCCTTTAATTTGATTGCTTTTTAGAATACTGTAGAACAACGACATTGTTCTTTCTTGCCCTGAGAATACATAAGCTATTTAATTTCACAGGGCTTTTGGTGACTTAAACCAGCATTTTCCTAGGATTTTACATACCACGTTTTCAATTCTTTAAACATTATATAAAAAAAGGGAGGCAAATGAGAACAACTGACCCAGATGAAGCAATACTTCTGTTCATTTTGAAGCGTGCCCTGCGAATTCAGTGTTTGTGAGAAATCTAAATTGACATGCCCCGGTCCAGACTCCTCCAGACAGCGTTGCTGTACGGCGAGCAGGGCGAGTTTCCTCACCCTGTGCTGGTAGCATGCCTCAGCAATGACTCGGATACCCACTCTCGGAGTGAAACAGTACTTTGTTCCTCATGGCCGAGCCGAGAGCGAGGTTTTCATCCACTGCCAAATGTGGGATTCTCTGAGGGGAAACACTGATGCTGTGTGAGCCGAGCTCAAACTGCTAAATACCTCTGAAACCACAGTGTTGCTCCTTGAAACTGTTTAAAAGTCAGGTTGTCTTCCAGACCCTTGAGTTTTAGTTACAGCTAAACTGAAGATTCAGACAAGGATTTAATCTGTGCTATTAAGCTTTTCTCTTTGCAGGTGGCAGAGACATGATGTTGACATGTATAATAAAGTGAAAATAAAGGAGGAGCGCACAGTAACTGTCTCCTAACATTTTCCAGATATTGCAAAGAAAACTGAAGGAGGGAGGCTTAGATTTGGACGTTTGTGGGATGGAATATGAAATTAAAGCCAAAGTTTTGCTTCGTTCCCTGCATGGTTTGTTACCATACTGAGTTACTGATTCTGATTTAAAGAACAAAAAAACCTGAAAAGCAGCTGTAAAACTTCTGCTCACTTGACTTTTAATTCACAATTATTTAGGGTTATTTTTGCTTTCAGAGACACATTGAAATACGTTTTTTTCTTTTACTTATGTTTAATGTTTGCCTTTATAATGAATAGCTGTGCAGAGTTATGGGATGAATGGTCACAAAGAGTCTGTTATATTATTCTACTTCAATAGACTTAATTAATTGCATACAATGACTGTATAAGAAATTAATTTGCTTCTCACTGAAATCACTAAGAACACCACTAGCTTTCGTCAGATCAAAGTATTATGGTTTGGGGGTTTTCTTTGCCTCCTCCTTATCTTCTCTCCCCTGAGCACCAGCAGTGAAGCTAGTAGTGAAAGCTGTTGTATCTTCAGCCCTCGTGCATTTTGACTGAGGGGAGAGATACATCCATTAACTAGCATGGAAATTAGAACAATCCCTTTTCTACCTAACTGATACAAACTGATATAAGCAGAGAGATAGTCTTGTAAACAGTACCACTGCAAATGGATAACAATTTTTTTTTTCAATAGAATTATATAGATCTGAAATTATAAAGATCTCCATAGGTTGTATAGCTCAGCAATGAAGAAAATCCCTTATTTGGCATGTTTTGGTCTTGATTAAAAGAATCACTGATGACTGTCTGTATGGTAAAAGTTGTTCATTCATTGTGTCTGAGCGCAAATAGAATAATTCTTGAAAATTACACAAAATCATTTTCACAAGCCATATTTTACCATGGCAGAGTTCAATACTTATATTGATTTGCTTAGGGATACCTATTGCAAAAGATTCTATTTTATAAGCAGTTAGACAGATTGCATTTAATAGGAAGAATGTGTTTCATGGATTAAATATGTGCTCAGAAAATAGGAAACTACTACTTTTTGTATCTCATAAAAATGGTAATGCAACAATTAGCAGGGTCATATTGTAAAGCATAGACTTTACTCTAGCTTAATGGATCTAGGGATATGCATTCATCAGCAAGGATGGATTTAGCATAAAACGACATGTAAATGAATTGATGACTGATCATAAATTAATTTTAGTGCTGAAGAAGTAATAGAGACACAGCAAGATGCCACTTTATCATAGTATTTTACTGCTCAGCAACATTTGAGCAACTACTTAATGTTCTGTGTGCATTTCTTTTCTAACGCTTGAATAAATTTGAGAAATTTTTATGCCTTTCAGCAATATGGAAACCAAAAAATCTAGAAAGATTGAAAATGGAAGCACAAATAAATTAGGCTAAGTGACATAAATTCATTTTTCGTTAAATGTTTATGAAGGCCATTAATTATGGTTGGACCTGTGAAGTGCCAAATATGTACATAAGATTTTTACCTCCTTTTGTTTAGTGTTTCTTGTCCCAAAATAAAAACTTTAAAACTGAAGTGTTTATTTCAGGTGTACACATGTAAGTATTTGGGCATTTATGGCGAAGTATAATGTAAAGTATGACACCAGGTCTAATTTTTGAAGCGTGATCATATTTGTATTCTGCACTCAGCCCCTTCTATTATTCTTTCCTTATTTTAATGGTACAATGACTATTGCCTGTTTTATTCCATCACTTCCACCAAAATCTGGACATTCTTTCTTTGTAATCATGACAGTAGTCAGATATATCCAAAAGAGGATAATGTCTTTCTCCTGTACAAAGGCTAAAGGAATTCTGTAACCGAATCTACCAGCTGAAGCAGCATCAGTCCCCAAGGACTTCATCCGTACTTCACAGACCTAAGCAGTCTAACCCTGTTCCATCAAAAACCTGCAGAAGAGCAGGGGCTTAATATTAGCATGCGCTTAATGGTCTTGTGAAGGACAGCACATAAGCGCACCCATACAAGTCCCAGTGACATTATTTGTTACCTTTAAGCATGCCTGTAGAGTTCGGTGTGTACAGGAGAGTATCTAATAGAATTTTCAAAAGTGTTAGTTTTGATGTGGGCAGCTTTTACTTCACAAGTGCACTAGGTTGGTTTTTTTTCTAAAGTAAAGGAAGAGTACACGTTACAAAGAAAAATAGCATTTTTATTGCCTGCAAAATGCCACTAAAAGCAGTAGCATGCGGTCTACAAGAAGCTAGCAGCTCTATTCCCCTCACCTTTCCCCGAGAGCAAAGAAGGTTTCTGCTCGCATTAGCACCAAGAGATATTTTACAGAGCAAGAAGAGAGAGTTCAACTTTTCACAGAGTTGATTTTGCTCTGCATAAAGCATTTACTGCTGCTGTCAGCAAGAGTAAAATTTACAGTTGCCAGAAAGCGTAAAAACTCAAATGTGCTCTTGGAAAACACGTAGTGAGCTGCATGTAAAGGAGACACTAAAAGCCTGTTTCATTCCATTTCAAAATGCACAGCTGATCTGAAAGGGACGTCAGCATCTCTTATTCTGCCTTTATTCAGAGAGAAACAAATGTGCGTCTGATTTGGAAAACAAGAGGCCAGTGGATGCCTTTAAACAAGCAGTCACCATGTCTGCTACGTTAACGCAGCTGTGTGGTGGCCTGAGGTGCCCAGGCTGGGCTCCAGCACTCCTGTGCCTTCTGGGCAATATCCATACCCCTGGAAGGCAAAGCAAGCCAGGGTTTTACTGCTGCAAGTTTCGGTGGGGAAAAAGTTGTTTATGCAGGGAAACTGAATAGCTCAGGAACCCATGGAAATAATGTAGAGATTCCACCATTAGCTACTTGGTCACAGCCGTGGGTGCTGTCTGTGTCTCATGGTGACTTGCTGACTTTCGCAGTTATGAAGAGTTTTGCCTCTGCTTCCAGCAACCAGAATATCATAGAATCATAGAATGATTTGGGTCAGAAGGGACCTTTAAAGAACATCTAGTCCAACCCCCTTGCCACAGGCAGGAACATCTTCCTCTAGATCAGGTTGCTCAAAGCCTGGTGCAACCTCACTTTGGACGCTTTTAGTGATGGGGCATCCACAGCTTCTCTGGGAAACCTGTTCCAGTGTCTCACCACCCTCTTTTTTTTTTTTTTTTCCTTATATTCAATCTAAATCTACTCTCAGTTTAAAGCTGTTGCCCCTTGTCCTGTCACTACAGGCCTTGGTGAATGTTTTTCTCCATATCTCTTATAAGCTCCCTTTACATATTGAAAGGCTTCAATAAGGTCTCCCCAGAGCCTTCCCTTCTCCAGGTTGAACACCACCAATTCTCTCAGCCTTTCTTCACACACAGGAGAGGTGTTCCAGTCCTGTGATCATTTTCAGGGCCCTCCTCTGGGCCCACTCCAACAGGTCCATGACTCTCTTGTGCTGGGGACCCCAGTACTGTACGTGGTACTCCAGGTGGGGTCATGGTTTGCTTTAGTTGTCAAGTGTGTTGACGTCCTCACCCAATAAAGCTCACATCCGTGTGAGAATTGTGCTATGCTTCCAGGCTGACAGGCAGTCCCTCCTAACACAGCTGCTGGAGGAGAGGGAAAGGGGACGTGACCCATGGGCAGAGTGCACTGTTCCTAGCCTTCCTAACGCATGCTGTCCATGGGAATGCAGAGGAGATCAGGAACAGGGCTTTCCTATAGTGTGAGCCTGAAAAATTGGCAGTCTGACAGCAGCAGTCTACTGATAACCAAAATTTAGCTATTGTTAAGCGAACCTGGCATGTCTATGGGAGTGTTGAATGATAGGTATATATGCACACACACCAGAAAGATCATTATGGACTTTCACAGATTTTTAGTATACTTCATACTTAAAAGGTGGATTTTTAATTTTTTTTTTTTTTGGACTGGATGAACTTCAATCCAGCCCTTCGAAGAGCAGATGAAGAATAGCAACTGTTCCTAGACATACTCCGAAAGCATCCCATCCAAATTATGTGTAGTATATGTAACAGCTGAGTGCTTAGCAAATGGACAGAGCAATGTGAGCAAATGGAAATGCAAACTTAAGTTCCTTTAAAATAGCCATAGTCTTGTGCCTATGATACTGAAAACCATACACACTCTGTTCAGTATATGTTTCTATATGTGTCTATGAAGAAAATAGAAGGTATCATGTACAAAACCCTCAGGCCCTGAAACGAACAAGATACACGGTAAATTTTCAGCACCCGAGTATCATCCTTTGATATCTGTAGGTCTAGTCATGTTTTTATCTTTCAACTTGTGCTTACATGTTTTGCAGAATATGTCAATAAGCAATTGTTTGAAAATGTCCTCAGCTATAGCATTTCATCTTCTTAAATCTTCATGAAGTGTTTTATCTCTAGTATCTCTTTTCATGCATCGTCAATAACTGTTGCTAAGCCTTTTTGCTCTTCATTTTCTATGATGTCCTATCGCACTTTGATTGTTCAGAAACTGTCTTCTCAGAGGAAATTCAGCTTTAGCCTTCCCTTGCTGTTATCTAGGCTTCTTTACATCTGTCTGCATCAGGTCGAGTCTGTTTGGAAAATAACAATTTTATATGTGCTCTTGGCAAGCAGAATCAAACTCTGTCACTCTGTTGCACTTAACACCCTTTCTGCCTGTCAGACCTCCATAGACCTCTTCAGTTTCTCTTCTTGTACCTTAGGAGTGCATGGACTTTTGTTATTATAGCCTGCCACTTTGCTAACATTAAAAGGTTTGGTTACTGCAGCATCACAAAATAATCCATTGTTCTTAGACTTTGTGGTGCAACGTGCTACTGACTAAATTCCCGTATCCATTTGTTGTACTCATGACTTATTTTGGCAGGTTATTTTTGATATTTGACACCACTGTTAGTTAATTAGCCTATCAATTTGGTACTAATAAGCAGGTCATTATTGATTTACTAGTTAACAGTTTTGAACACAATACCTTCTTTGACAGCCATTTAAAAAAGTCTTTAAAGAACATGACTTACACTGCCACATATTTTATGTACATGTACAGCAATTCACCTGTGCTACCTGAATAGGGAAGTCAGGAAAGTCAGGACCATGATTTATCTCTCCACATGTGTCTTCATATCTTTGAAAACCAGTTCTCTGCAGATTCTCATGGGTTCACTGGGCTTTTATTTCAACATAGGCATGCCACTTTTTTTAAAAAGCAGATTTCAGGTTTTTCTAGATGCCTGTGCTATCTCAGAACAATATGCTGTGTCTACGCAGCACCATGCAATGCCATGCAGCAGCTCAGGTCCCAAGAGCAGTCTGGTAGCTCTGTATCTCAGCGGGACCTGGTAACTAATTAGCATGGCTTCCCTGTTCCTGGAGCAAAGCTTGGTGCTAGCTAAGCCTCCTTTGCCTCCTGCTCCACTGCACAGTACAGGATTACCCGGTGACACTTACCCATGATTTTTAGAAGTACAGAACATCATCAGCTCCATCTGAAGCCACAAAAGAAACAGAATTTCAGTACTTTAAAAAAAATCTGAACTGAGCAATAGCCTTTGAAAATATATTGTACTGCCACGTCGGGTAGCTGATCGATGCTTCATGCATTGGAAAAAATAAAAGAAAATATAAATGAAGTGTAAATAAGATGAATTCTTCCTTCACTATTTTGCTTTTTACGTGCTTTTTAGTTATGTCAAGATTTCTCTATTTCTTTCTTCAGCTTTTTCTAGTATCTGGGTTTCTGACTGCATTTTTGTAATGTTGTTATCATTTCCCTCTCTTGCAGCGGTGGTAATCTATAGCTAGAAGGTACCATGAGGCCAGCATTAGCTTAGTGACTGACTCAGCATTAAAACTGAGTATAGTATATGTTTGCTGTGCTCTTGAATGTTAATTATTTTCAACCTTTTAAAAAAGTAACTTTAATCCACTGGAATGAACTACTTTAGGTCAGCTTTCTTCAGGCCATTAAGATTGCTTATATTTCAAAGTTTCGATTCAGAAAATGCCATAATGCCAGTCTTGTTCAGGATAGCTCTTGAAGCCCATGTCTGAGTTCAGCCATACTTACTGAGACTTACACTTGTGCTGTCTTAAATTAAGACTTCATTTTGCAAATATCAAACTAGATACTGATTTATAATAAGTAAAAAACCAAACACGTTCATTTCAATCACAGGTAAAATCTATTAACTTTCAAAAGAATTTATTATGGAGCATTCACATTTGTAGAGAATATGTATCATTTTGTTTACAGGATCAAAGCAGCACTGAGCAGGTTATGAGTTAGATCCCACTTATCTTTGACAGTGCTTTTTTATACCAAGCTCCATCAGATAAACTTTGGGTTTCCTGTTGTGAAAGAACGTATTAAGTGGATCTTATACTGCTCTTTTGTAACAAGTTCTGTCAAATGAATTTTGGGGTTTCTGTTGAGAAAGGACGTATTAAGTGGGTCTTTAAGCTTTAGATGATCAAAAAATATCAAATGTGCACAACTCACTAGACCCCTACATTTGTTTTTAGGTTCAATGGTAAATGGATGGGGTTCTGCGTCTGATGAGGACCGTAACTTTTCTAGTCATAGATCTAGTGTAGGTAGCTCCTCAGATGACTCGATCTTTACCAGCGGCAGTTTTGCACAAGCACTGGTTGCAGCAGCAGATAAAGCTGGTTTTAGGCTGGATGGAACCAGCCTGACAAGAACAGGTTTGTAGACTCAAAGTTGATGCTTTCTGCATGAAGGGTGTCTCTGCCTATTCTTCTCTTCTTTTCAGTGAACCTGCGTCTCACACTTGTCTAACATGCATGGAATAAGGTGGATGGAGATATTTTTTATCAGTATGTTTTAAATGACACCTTGCATTACATTTCATTTTTAGTAATTTTAAGTAGTGAATAGCTTTTAATCTGCACCTTCAGTCTGCTGCAGTTTTCCTTTGTGCTGACTCTGCTATAGATTTACTGACATATGCTCCATTTAATATTTCGGTGAAGAGATCACTAATTCTGCCATGCAGTCTTTGATGATTTAATTTTTTGCAAAATCGTCTCACAATCTTTCACATTTCCAACAATGAGCATCATGTTTAAACTAGTATCTCCATCCCTGCTCTTCTGTTGCATCTCTTCTTGCAAAAGTGTATTTTTCTGTGAAGTTTTTCTAAGCATGGGGTGAATTGGTGTGCTTTTATTGTTAACAATACAAACTGTTTAAAAGCCTTATTAATAGCTGATTTAAAAAATACTTAATTCAATAGGTTAATATATTTTGATAACATTTAATTTTAATTATGCCAACTGAATCTGCCAAGTTAAATGTAACAAAGGTAAAGTGATTATTGCTTTTGAAAACAGCCAATCTTCTAAAATAAATTGATGAAAAGTAAACATAATTTAGCTCATATTTTTAAAGCTCCATATGTTTTATTTCTAGCAAAAAAAGATAAGTAAAAAATATTTTAAATATTCTGGAAAAAAGGAATGTATTTGCATTTGCTTAGTCTTTTCAAAATAGCAAAAATAACTAATTATTTAAATCCACAAATCTAATAGCAAAGTATGAACTTGGGTCTTATTTTTGTTATGCTTTCTCAGCCGATTCCTGCCCACCATAATGTTCCTGTCATTTAAAATTTTTTACTATTAGTCTGGTATGAAGTCTACCCTTCAGTAAAATGTGTGCATTTATGAGAAACATCTCCACATGTTAGGGTTGAAAACCGCAGGCTTTCTGCATGCAATTACTTCATGGCAATCACTGCCTTTTAGGGATGTTAGGAATGAAGAAAAGAATCGATGGCAAAGTCCTATGTCACCAACACACTACAGAGTGAACAGATACAGCTTGTATCAGATCACTAGGACTTTTGCCATTGACTTTGGTCAGACACAATTATCCTTAAAAGATAGTTATTTCACTGTTAAAAGTAGTTAAAACCCTCACTTGCTTCTTACACTAGTGGAAAATTGACGGAGTCGATCTGTCTCATAATTTGACAAACACAAAGCAAAACAAAAACTCATGTAGACCTTCACTCATCTACTATGGGCACATTTGGCCAAACTATAATTTTAAATATACTGTTTTGCTTGAAGAGTCTCCTAAACAGTCTTGAATGAAAGGAGCAAATCCTTCCCAACCGTTTTTTTTTTTGTGTGTTGCTCTTGGCCTCAGAAAAAGCTAGTGCAAAGATTCACCCAAAGTTAATGTTGCCTGTATCAGGCTGTTGAGAAGTACAGTTTCCACCGCAAACACACACATAGCAAAAGTACATGGACACACAAACACACAGACACTTTTGAATAAATATAATTACGGATTGTAGCTATGTAAATGGAAAGTACAAGGAAAGGATGACAGCCCTCTTGTCAGGTATATTTTCCTAGCTTAATCAGGTCACAAATGCACTTAAACTGAGTACTTGCATCTGATTCCTCGGATAAACTGTTAGAGTTTAGGGTATGACAAAGTATCCAACATTTGTAGTAGAGACTTTATGATCATAACCTTCTCACTCTCTTAATGATCCAGCAGGCAAAACGGAAACAAAAGAAAACCCACATGTAAAAAAATAGCCCTCCCCTCTTTTCCTCACAGAAACCTCAGCAAATGGAAATAACTCCCCAGTGCTCACTGCAGTTTCATTATGGTACGATACCTCCCAGGTAGCGTGGATCGATATCAGACATGCGTATTATGGACCCGCTGTACCACAGCAAACCCCACGTCGTGCAAAATGGTGTCCTGTAGTGGAGAAGCAGCAGTATTATTTCTGTTCATGACTCTGGGGGGAGTCTGAAGGTCCTGACTCTTTACGCCTTTGCAATCTGGACAGTTATTTTCACCCCATCAGAACTGCTGTGGAATATTCTCACTGATATGAAAGGGGAAGTCCAGCTTGATAGCCTCCTCCCGTGGGTACGTTTGACTGCCAAGCACAACAGGCACTGGTGCATCCAGGCACAAGGTGTCTCTCCCGCCAGACACTTAAATCCCAGTTTCCAGAAGCCAACTTGTGATTTGCCATCAAGTTCAGACAGTTTTCCTTTTTAACACCCTTGGAAAACCAAATCAAGAGTTAGTGGCTCCACTTACACGCTCTAAATCTACTACAGAGGCTCTGACACTGCTCAGCAGCTCTTACTGGAAGGGCTGCATACAAATACAAGATGCTGTCATCAGTTCTTAGGTGCACTGAAAAATGTGTTTTGGGAGCCCGCACATCATTTGTGTTTGCCCCACGTCTGATTTAGGTCAGTGCTATTTATTTTCCCTCATCCTCGTGGAGGTATAAAAGGGAGAATGTTTCTTTTTCAAACCAACATTCTGAATGAATAATCACATTTCTTTAGTCAAGAGAATAAGTGTGAAGAATCTTCATCCTGCACTCACTAGTTGCACTTGCATGTTGCCAGTTTATTTTTGCAAAACATCTGTGCAATGTGCTGTGAGCTAGGATGGAATTTCAGGCTTATATTAGAATTTCTTTGCATTAGTTGTCTTTTATTTTTAAATGAAATTTTAATATTTTGTGTTCATCTGCCGTTTTATCCTTATCTATGAAACAAGGGCTTCATCACTTCTTTGTCTGGCTGCAGCTGTACCAGCTATAGAGGTTCATGTTTCCAGCCTTCCCCCAAATGCTTATTACCGCTTTCTCCCAGCTCCAGAATTAGCTGCTTGGGTGGGCGTTCTGTAACCCATTTGGGTTAACATGAGCCAGGTTAGCAAAGGCGTATTTTTCATACTGTTTAAGTTCAGTGGGGCTTATTTTGGTAGAGGAGAGTCAGGAAATGTCCACATAAGGGGTTCAAATTTAGTAGCCTTCAATAGCGGGCAGTGACACACAGCTGGGAGACAAGCCTGCCTAAGAGCCGTGTCCTCCTCAGGGTGCGCATCGGTCAGAAGTAGAAGATCAAGCCCGAGACAGTCAGGAAATCTCTGAAGTAAAATACTGAGATGTTACTCTAACATGTATGTAGTAATGTGAAACACGGTGTTAGATTATGGCTACTTTTTTCACTTTGCCCTCTTTGCACTGGGACTATTTCAAATAGTGTAGCACGTAGCATGTTACTCTTGATTAGGCTTATCTAGATCGGGTCGCATGTGACCGCATGTTGGAGGTAAGCACATCTCTTGAAAGGTTTTACCAGCAAACATAACTCACAGCAGAGTAGGCCCTGGTCTAAGTTAACCAGAAGATTAAAAACGTCCTTAGTAGCTTGGGGTCAGTTGACCAGAAAAATAACAAACAGCCATTTTGCCACTTTCCATCAACTCTTACACCATTTGGGCCTGCAGTAGCACTGCAAGAGCAGAAGTTCAGACTGGCTTACACGTTTTCCACTGCAGATAGGATTAAAAGAAGAATTTTAAGTACCAGTTCTAAACGAATTAAAATATTAACATCCCTAAGACACTTGGCAAAATGAAAAAAAGAAAGTAAAAGATGGTGTTCTTTAGTTTTCATTAGTTATTGTTAAACAATAAGCCTAGTTAAATTAGCTGAATAAAAATGTCAAAATAAGAGGAAGTGAAGGTAGTAAATGAACTGTGCTCCTACGGTTCCTGCCATGATGCTTTTAATGATCTGCTTCATAGAACAGCCTCAAAGATTTTTTTTATTTAAGAGAAATCATGTAGCTTGATTAGTCTACATATATAAAAAATGATATGAGGATTAAATTCAGTCAGAATACATTATTTTTTTAACATATAAAAATACTGAAACTGAACAGGAAAATATTAGCATTTAAATATACCCCCATTTTTATTTCTTGAGGAAAAAGAGCCCTTAAGTATACAAACCTACACTGCTACGTAGCTTGCAAAATCAGTTATGTTTATCTCACTGGAGTTACTCCAGATATACAGTGCATATGGGAGCCCCTAAAATGAGAATCTGGCTTGGCAAACGTGAAGGTGGAAGGCAGGAGAGATAAATTTTATCTGATTGCAGAACTGTTTTCCTTCCCTCCTTAAGGCTGAGGAGTTGTTATGACACATCTGTTCAGCACACAGAGCAGGTAGGAGTTACATGGCATACAGTAGTTTTATCACAACAGATGGAATGCTTTTAATTATAAAAGTTAAAGACAAAAGAATGCCAAGTATCTCACTTCACTTGTTGTGGTGTGTCTTAAAGCAGTTGTCATCAGCGGGTACCTCGAGGGGACATTTACTTCCCTCTGAGAATTAGACCAGATTTAATGTTTCAGAAGAGACATTAATAGAACAGCCCATTTCAAGGCAATAACATTTTGTCATCTGGTTTCTCTTTTTTTTAGGCAAAGCATACCCTTCCTCTCAGAGACCTCGGCCGAGCAGTCCTTTTTCTACTGACAGCAACACCAGTGCAGCTGTCAATCAGAGTCAGAGGCCGAGGCCCACTAAAAAACACAAGGGAGGACGGTTGGACCAACCCCCCTTGCCTCATCGTAGGGAGGGAATAACAGACGGTAAGTGTTGTGGTGTCAAGTCCCTGATGATAACCTGCAACAAGAAGGGTTGCAGAATGAGAGAACGTAAAGCAATTCTTTAAGGAATATCTGTTACGGTGAATTATTTGTTTGGTGAAGTGGGATCTCCCCAGGTTGCCATGTGAGCAATATTGCAACGCTAGCAGTGTGGAGCTTGGTTAAGTGAGTCTTCAAGGAGTTTTTCTTTGTTTCAGCTCTGAACGTGTTAGCATCTCTTACGTTTTCTCAGATCTCAATATAAATCTTGCTCAAAAATGACTGTGTGGCATGTGGGTTGACATTACAAAATATGGACCATGGGAAATTACATAAAATGAAAGTAGCCACCACCAGCAGTAGCGGTATGCCATGAATTCCTAAGAGGAAGCATAGAGCCAGTCCCAGCATGCTCTGTTTGGTTTGTGCTGGTTTTGACAGCCACCCAACAGCTATAGCAATACGTGCCGTGTTTTTCTCATGATTCTGCCTCATGTCTTGTCCGTGCTGCTTCACTCCTGACATCCACTGGCCTTAGTGACTTTGTTTCCCTCTTTGACAACTCCACTTTTGTCTGACCACTGCTTCCCATCTGGAAATTTCAGGCATGTCTGTTCCACTCTTCTAATGACTAAGCTCAGTCTTCCGTTATCTTTGTCTACCCCTTCTTGACTTTGGCAAAAAACACAATTGGTGCCTGTTACTGCCCGAGGAGGACTGGATACGAAGGTGGCCAACTGGCTACCTCCCCTCCATTTCTTCTGATCCCTGGCCTGGCCCTTCTAGGTGCTGATCAGAGAGGAGAAGCAGGCAAATGGAAAAATAACAGTAAAGGAACAACTAAGGATATCTGTAATGTCATGCAGATCATGGAGACATGATCACTTTCCTCATGCTGGCCTCTCTTTCAGTGTTCAAAATGGGGAAATTCTGAGAGCTAGACTGTCTTACCTGCCTCAGTGGCCCTCATAACACTGTCTGGACCACAGGAGTGGGTGTGATGCCAGTGAGTCTATCTCCTCATCTTAAGTACATCTTGATAAATCTCCCAGTGTATGGGGAAGGTGTAAAAATAAAAAAAAAATTACTTTAGATTTTAATATAAACATCCTCCTTACTCCAGTAAAAATTATTTAAGAATCATAGAATGTTTTCAGTTGGAAGGGACCCATAAGTTTCATCAAGTCCAACCCTCTTCATTATCTTCTTTGGACAGGTAACATAATAAATAGATTTGATAGAGAGTATATTTAGTTTGGTTTATTTATAATGTGCTATTTATTACTCTAGGTACATGTATAAAATATATTAACAGCTTGCAAGGTGGACTCTGGCCACTAAAACCACCAGAGCTCTCCTCTCAGTCATGTTATCAGGTGTACAGATACAGTTTTGCAGTATGCTCTGACAGATTCCTTGTTTGTCAGACCACAAAGGTGGAGAACAGATTCCAGAAGGGAAAATCTTCACCGAAGGGGTTATCGTTACATCTCATGTTCTATGGCTCACTCTCACTACCATATTATTTGGGAAATAGCTCAAAATAGCTTAGACTCCACTCATATGGATCTGAATGGGTTTGAACATTAATGCCCTCCTCTTCTGGGTATATTCCAGAGGCCTCCCTGCTACACAGATCCATTAAATAGCTGTGTCTATGACAATAGTCACTGGAGATTGGGGGTCGCCTGCAGTGCTGCCAATGCTCTTTTTGTGCATACGTCAAGTCAACCCTTTCGCGTGGCATATCCTGTCACCCTGAACTATGAGCCTTTTGGACCACAAATTCTGTGTACGTGTGAGTTTGTACTGCACTCAGTGTGGCGGGACCTTAACCTTTCTGCTTTTGAGTACTATTGCTATAGAAACGTTTAACAATAAAGTGAGTATTAGAAAATTGATGGGAGTCTGGTTCAGGTCATGAGACAGATGGAAGTGTGACTCCTTGGGGGGTGACTCCATCATAAAACTTGGCATTGTTTTAAATTAGTGAAAGAGATCAGATTCTAAGATTTATGTTTTTCTGAAAAGAGGAATCTTCTATTATTTTTTATTTATCCTTTATAAAATACTTACGTTATTGGAGTTTCTTTCATATATTTGAGTCAGAATACTAATGATATACCATTTCCTTTAACAATCCACATCTCAGACACAGGCAGTGTGTCTTAACAGCTTTTGGACACTGTTATCTTAACATTAGTGTGTTATAAACCTAGTTAAAGTGCTTACTATATGTTCCAAAAATTTATAACGTCCTGGAGTAATACAGGACCCTTTACCATCCTCTCTTACCACAGGAACAAACACATACACACAAATTGTACAGTTTTTTCACTTCAACTCTTACTGAATATGAGTTGTTAAAGTGTAATGGCAAGTCTGAGTCACAGCTAAATTTGCAAAAGAACATTTGTCAATTAAGGAAGCTAAAGATTGCTGCTGCCACCTGTGTGTGTGTAAACAATCCGAATTTAAGAACCTCTGATATACAGAAATTAAAAATGGTGACTGACTACTTTGTGTGGAGTATTGCAATGAACTTTACAGAGAGACAATAACACTATGCTTAAGGTACATTTAGAAAAAGCAAGCAGGAGAACCTGGCATAGACCCAGCAATTCTGAGCCCTAATCCAGGCCAGTCTTTTCAGCCCTGGGCCATCCTGATTTCAGTGGGAAGCATCACTATACATTTTGTTCCTGGTTTTGAGATGTCTCTAATCCATTCCCTTACAACTGCTTCCTCTTGGATTTGTCAGATGAGAACATACTTGGTTTGTCAGTTGTCTTCAAATTCCCAAGCTGGATGAGTCCAAGCATCCTGTGTTTAAGCCTCATCACGTACTGGATATCTGTCATTTTAAATTTTTGTTGACCAAGTAAGCTCCAGACATGTCCTTTCTCTGCCCTTTCCAGTATACTTGCTGAGCACTTGCCCCTTGTTAACTGTAACCATGTGGGATGGTGCAAAAAAACAAAGGAACTGTAATATTTAACACATTGCACACTGATCCCCAACTATGTAAGCATATACTTACTTTTGACAGCAATCCGCACAAATCCGCTAAAAGCCTGCTTCTTCATTTTCTTTGGTCGCAGGTCAGAATCCTTTAGAGACTGACTCTAGATTAAGTCTTCATATTTGTCTTCCTGTGTAACTTGTTTTTTAACTTCCCCACCCTAAAAGACCATGGAGACAAAAGCAAATCCCCAGAGGAAAAATAGCTTATGAGTCTCTCAAATGATGAAAAACTGTCATTCTGAGCTCACCATAAAACAAACCAAAAAGGACGTTTTTAGTTCTAGCATTTGAGGAATAATTTGTTTCTTGGAACAATGTATTAGTGAATTGGAAAACAGTGGAATCTGTCCTTCCAGTTACCAGTGGCATGGTAACGGCATGACTGAAGTTAAAAGCTCTTCCTTAGTTGAGCATAATGTTTAAAAAAAATCAAAGAGGAGGCAGAAGGGAAATATAGCTAGGGTTTAAAAAGGAGAACTGGAACTTGGGATTTCTATTAGCTTTGCTACTGACTTGCTATTGTGTATTACAAATCAATTTTTGCTGACGTAGATCACTGTAGAGAAGATACTTGCCTTCTGATGCTTGAAAGTGGTTCAGAAGATTATTAAATGTCACAGTAATTATCACCCCTAGGAAAATAAATCACTGGCACAGGTAGAAAGGGATTTCCTTATACTTCTTGGTTCTGCAACTTGCTGCTTTTTCTATTTAATAATGGGAGGCTGTGCCAAAGCTTGACTGGTGCCTGATCATTTGGCCAATGCTCTGCCTTCTAAAGAAGGGCTGGAGTAATTCCAGGCCAAACATCCATCTGCTTCTTATCAGGCACTCTGATGTCCTACAGCTTCCCAATCACAATCCCTCCATTACTAAATCAATAAGACCATCACCTCCCCACCAACGCACTTATAAATTGCCTTGCAAGTTTGATAATTCTGCCATTAGAGGCTGCAAGTGGTAGTCTGGATGACATCCCACTGGCCTAGTAAGTTACTAGTCCAATGTGGGTGTTTTACCTGGCACCTGGAGGATAAATATCATTTAGATGGAAGTACAGTGATAATCAGTGATAACCACTCTGAGTTTCACCACACTGAAAATCCTGCTGAAGCCCCTAAATTTCTAGATTCAAAACTTCTCTGAAGTGATTGACATGATGGAATGAGTTGGCTTGCCTCTATGCAGTCATGTCTGCCTGTTAGGGACTGAGACTACTAACTTGTCTTATCTCTGTTACCCCTTTACTAGCAGCCAAAATGCCAACTTGTATATCATGTATATGCATACTTGCAAGTGTGCATGGAGACACGTGCACAGTCAAATACGGACATGTTTGGCTGGGAAGGGAGAAGAGAGGCAAGACTGTTCTCTGTGGCACCGGAGGAGAAAAGTCATGACTCCAGATACATGGGGTCTATGTATCTGCCTAGGCAAGATAACAGAGCATATTTAGTAATTTACCTAAGGCAGAAGATTTGCACTACAGGATTTAAGTTGTAGAGCAGTTAAAAAGCCACATTTCCAAATGAAGCTCTCTTACAACTTCTTTTATCAAAAAGGAAAGGTAGACAATCAACCTGAGTAAGAATGGGAAAAAGCAAACAGTTTAGTCAGGTGATGGTTGGCTAGAATTAGTAACTGTTCTTACAGATGTGTCCAACAGTTCAGTAAGTCTGTACTCAGGCTGCAGCCAGCTTGCATTAATTCTGTAGTATCTCTAATTCTTCTAGAATTGTGTGAAGATTCATCAGAAGCTAGATTTTATTTTTCATTTCAACTCATCCACAGGTATAAAACACCCAAAGAACTTTACAAATGTGGTTTTTCATTTCACTTCTGTGCATTAGGCAACCTTTATGCTCATTTTGCAGACGGATAAAAGCAAGAATCAGGTTAACAGTAGATCAGCAGCCTAAGTCTACAGTAATTCCAGGAGTTGCAGCTAGCTCTAGAACATGCAGTACGGTTTAAGTACAAACCTTCTTTCCTTCTCAGTGTCTAATTAATACCAACTATTAGACAGCAATTTCTGAAGAAGGGTACTGTATGTTAAGAAGTTTGACACTGCAATAGTTTCAACTTTTTTCTTTGCTATGATACTACTTAAAAATTTTATATATATTGAATGGTAAATATTTTATCTTGGAAAATTGCATTGTCAGATGTCATGTTCTGACTGTGTTTATTGGATTCAATGCATCTCCATAAAGTGCTTATAAATTACAACTTCAGTAACCTCTGTTTCAGATTGCACAAGCAGAAGCCAGTGTTGTGGTTCTGTACATTAACTGGTTATGATCGCAATAAAATCAATTATAAGAAATGCCATTTTGGAAGCCAACACTATAAAGCAATTTTAACATTGGCAAGCTCCCATACCCATACTCTTCCACCTACAGTAACTCAAGTATAGTCATTGTCATGAAAGGTCACATCTATATTCATAACTATAAATTTCACAAATAAATTAGTGCTGAACATAAAGCATACACCAAGCTCACTGGCAGATTATCATAAGGCTGTTCTAGCCAGAAGATATCTTAATCTGGGGTATAGCTTTTCAACTGTGAACAAAGGTATGGGAATAACATCAGATACTTCTTTCCCTTATAGATACAAATAACCCTCACACCCTCATTTATCTGTAAGAGACAATGTTGACTGGAATGACATCTCAGCAACTTTGGAAGCATTTCTGCCTCCTCCTCTGGGGAGGAGTGGCTGGAGAGCTGCCCCGCGGAAAGGAACCTGGGGGTGCTCATCGACAGCCGGCTGAACATGAGCCAGCAGTGTGCCCAGGTGGCCAAGAAGGCCAACAGCATCCTGGCCTATATCAGCAATAGTGTGGCCAGCAGGAGTAGGGCAGTGATCGTGCCCCTGTACTCGGCACTGGTGAGGCCGCACTTTGAATCCTGTGTTCAGTTTTGGGCCCCTCACTACAAGAAGGATGCTGAGGTGCTGGAGCGTGTCCAGAGAAGGGCAACGAAGCTGGTGAGGGGTCTGGAGCACAAGTCTTATGAGGAGCGGCTGAGGGAACTGGGGTTGTTCAGTCTGGAGAAGAGGAGGCTGAGGGGAGACCTTATCGCTCTCTACAACTACCTGAAAGGGGGTTGTGGCGACGAGGGTGTTGGTCTCTTCTCCCAAGTAACCAGTGATAGGACGAGAGGAAATGGCCTCAAGTTGCACCAGGGCAGGTTTAGATTGGATATTAGGAAAAATTTCTTCACCGAGAGAGTGGTCAAGCATTGGAACAGGCTGCCCGGGAAGGTGGTGGAGTCGCCATCTCTGGAAGTGTTCAAAAAACATGTGGATGTGGCGCTTCAGGACATGGTTTAGGGGACACAGTGGCGCTGGATTAATGGTTGGACTTGATGATCTTGAAGGTCCTTTCCAACCTTAATGATTCTGTGATTCTGTGATAAAAGTATCATGTCTAACAGCAAGGACATGAAAAAAAGTCTATGTAGCATTATATAAAGCTAGATTACAGTTTTCGAAATAAATTCACTCAAAGGCTTCCTCACCAATTTACAAAATTAATTTCAGCTTCACTGGAGTTATAAACATCAGACTTTCCTGCAGGCAAAGCAAAGGTTTACTTTTCCATGCCTTACATTGAACCAAGTTCAATCCCTTGACAGCTCTATAAGGTACAAAAGACTAGAAAGCAGGACAGACCCATATCTAGTGTAAACTAATGTAGGTTTAGTGAAGTTGGTGGGGCTGCACAAATTTATTTGGGCTATGCATTGCTCAAAACCAGAATTATCAACAAGGTCTTCCTATAAAACAGATATCCTATATGGGAGAGTTTTCATTACAATACTAAAGGCACTTCCCTTTTCTGATTTTTTTTTTTTAATAATCTGAGGCTTTTCTGGACTACTATAAGTCTGTCATACAGTTTACAGGAAAATCTTACATTTAAAATTATTATTATGCAGATTCTGTTGTTACCTTGGTTCAAGGACTAATAAACAAAATGTACTTTTGCCTCCACAAATGTGATTAGAAGTTTGGTCTTCAATTCTACAAGCATCTTAGTAGTCCAAGTGATAAACTTGAAAAGGAGTTGTTAGAGACCAGACAAGCATCTTTCAGTGTTCAGCTGAAATCATATTTCAATTGGTTGTATTTTCAAGACTGCTGAATTTAAGAGTGGCCATCCTCCTGTCTGTGAAGACTCTTAGCTCTTGGCTGAACTTTCAAATAGTGTTTGAATAAAATACTCACCCACTGTTTGGTGGTTCCATTTGAACGTGCATTTTTCACAGATGTGTTAATGCTTTTTCAATTACAGTAGTATTTGTGATTAGCTTTTCCCCAAACTTTTGTGGAATTTTATGCATTTTGATAATGTTTAGATTTTGAGTTTAAGCCTCAAGCTGAAAGTGAAGCCCCAACATGGGGGTGATGAAGCAAGGCCCAGTATGATGAGGGGGAAATTACTCTGTCAACTGGCACAGATCAGTTTTTCGTAGCCTCTCTTAATTGCTTGCTGTTCCTGGAAGAACCAGGTGGAGTATACCCCACAGAAAAGAAACCCCATGCTTAGAAATGTAAGTCAGGGCTCAGAGTCTATTGATTTTTATGGAAGTTAGAAAGAGCTAGCAGCACAGTAAAAAACTAGCAGAAGGTAAACCCACATTTCCGATTAACCTGAAATGTCCTCCTTTTAAAATCAGCGAATGAAGCGATTCGTGCCTTTTGCAAGGGACTTTTCTTTTCAGCATCAAATAGACCTTCTGTTTCAATTAAAATATTAGTTCACCTAAATCTTATTCACGTTTTTTAGATCTTCCACCACCACCCGACCCGCCCCCCGGTCAGGGTTTAAGGCAGCAGATAGTCCCCGGCCAGCGCGGAGGCTCGGCAGAGAGGAAAGGAAGCTCTCTTGAGAGGCAGCATGCGCCGAACCTAGATGAGACAAAGAGCTCCCTGGACCGGCAAGCTAGGACGTCACTAGAGTGGCAGCGGCAAACCCAGGAGTGGATAAGCTCTGCAGACCGCCAAGAGGATTTCAGGAAAGCCCAACACAAACAAGCCTTCGGATCAGGTGCGTGTGTGTGCCGCACCGGCCGAGGCAGCGCAGACGGAGCCGAGGACCACCGCACGCCCCTCGGTGCCAGCACCCCTGGGGCTCAGGCTGGAAAATGAGAAAAGGCGAAGTCAGATGAGAGCTCCTCATCCCAGGGTTTTCCCTCCTGCAGCGATGAAACCCCAGTAGCGCCTGACTCGGTGCATTCTTTACGGCGTTTTGGCAATTGATGAGGTTGTCAGCGGATGAAACAGGAGCGGTTTCAGGCAGGCAGGGAAGGAGAAACAGATTTTTAGAGCATTTTCTGTTAGATGTACTTATTTACATGTTACAGGACCGTGTTTTCTAGTTCTTCCAGCCTGCTTCTAAATGGGCGGCGGTTGTTTTTGCATGTCTGGAAGAGGAATGATTCTTCTGAGCTACTGACATTCCTTCCAGCTGTATTTAAAACACTGCCTTCTCCTTATTCAAGGATGTGACAAAATAACATTTATTTCTCAGGCCCAGCAAGATGACAGTGCAGGTTTTTACCTTTATATAGGACCTGCTCATTGCCCAGGGCTGACTTGATCTCCTAAATGGATTTCAAGCCTATAAAAATGTGTGCAGGAGGCGAAGCTGAGCTGGAGCTGTAGTTCTACAATTTTGGCAGGTTCCTTCTCTCAGCCTGACCTTAAGTAAAAGCTGCTGTTTCAGGTCCCCTTACCAGGGTATTTTCTTTAACCCGCTAATCACATGTTATCCCCATGCTGATTAGAGTGATAAAGAGGACAATTAAGAAGATTTAAAAAAAATAATAATTATCCTGTACATGGAGCTTTCTGTAGGACTACACTGTTTCTTCAAGTATGTATGTAGCTCCCACAGTAACTAGAGGTACTCATATTACTCATCTTTTTCTCAATTTTATTGTACTGTTAATGCTCCTTGTTAATCTAGCACACTAATATCAATGACATTCTTAAAAAAAAATACTAGTGTGCAGGCAAACCTGTCATGGGGGACAGGATTTACTGAAAAGTCCTCCTAGGAAATATTGCTACCCATATTTAAAATTTAATGTTTTAAATACAATCCATATTTTAAAATGTAACGATAATGGTGCCATTAAAACCCCCTAATCTTTCATCTGCATAAACAAGTGAGTGGTTGTTCATGTTGTGAAATGATGATGTGAAGTCGCAGTTTAAAAATAGTATGTGAAATTCATGCTACTTGGTGAATGGCAATTTCAATTACAATGTACAAGATGTACAAACACAGAGAAAATAGCCCAAATATACTTTATATGTCTCATTTCTTTATAAGTTATTATTAAGGATGCTTCTCTGACCTGGTTAGCAAGAACTCCCCTCCTTTTCCTCTGCTTCATAAGTCTACAAATAGAAGTTGTCAGCTATTCTGTGATACAGAGAGTATAGAGTAGTAAAATTCCCATCCTGCAGGACTTGCATTTATCCGTCCTTATATAAAAAGAGCTTGATCTTGACACTTCCAAGTGCCCTACACAAGCATTGAATTTAGGGCTGGAGTGATTACATGTATCTTGTTCTTGTCAAATTCAGGATGACCAGAGCAATTGCGTACTCTTTGTGCATGACAAAGGATTCTTCTAGGGGATACTACGGTTTTACCCTGGTGGGGGGGGTCATAAGGTTTGTGCACAGGGTGGGCCAGAGCTTCATATCTGTCTGGCTGCGTTCTCATCCCAGCTCATTGCACTGCAGCTTTCTTGCTTGTATTATTTTCTCGGGTAGATTTAAAAAAGGCTACTCTTGTGTGTGATGCTTGTTTATATTACTAAATTTGGGTGGTTTAGTAATATTAATTGTGCTTCTTCCTTTTTCCTTTATTAATGACAAAGAACTCTGGAAATCTGTTCTGTCCCGCTTTTCAATATGTTTCCAAAAGGAGTAGTTATTAGCTATCGGTTCCCAGAAAATAGCTATTTTGATGCTTAGGGGGTTTCATTCAGACATTAGCAAGCTGTGAGTGAAATTTTGAAAGCAAGACCTTTGGTTTTAAGTTGAATAGAATAAAAATACATTATTTTGGGAACCACTGGTTGCTTTCAGTATAAACAAGATCACTGGGTTCCTGTCAGTGGCTTCATTGTGGAACCACAGTTACAGCACATCATATATGACATTCTCAGCTACTGCTCTAAAGAAAGTAGTGCTAGATCAAGTTACAATAGTTTTGATAATATTAAAAGCCTTTTGGTTATCTTACAGGGTATAGAAACATCGTTTCACATATATATCCTGATTTCACAGGGGCTAGAATTATGTCTTCAAATTAAAGGCTCAGTATTTCAAAAAGAAAGGCATCAGCAAAGCCTCCCCATATTCTTTGCAGGCCTGGGGCCTGGGGCACTGTTTTGAGTGTTTAATAAATGTGAGCCCATTCTAAGGACTTGAGACAACTACCTTTCATGTGCTAGAATGTTGTGAAAAACTTAGCCTTTATTTTATGTCACAATCGCTTATTTTATGGATTGCATTTATTTCTGAGGGCACAACAGATAATTTAACACACCATATGTTCTATAATGATAATGCACTTTATATTTATTCATTTTTTTTTTTTCTTAATATTTCATTGAACACGAAGGAGGCCTTATCCTGAGTCCACAAACTAGAAAAACAAATCAATTGACCATATATGTCATCTCCAAACTCTTTTGCAATGCTAGTGACTTTTCTTTCTATCCTTTAAAAATGTATCCAGCTTTCTGCTAAACTGATTTATGTTGCTTGCTTTATTGCTGCCTTAATGCAAGCTGTTCCATATTTTAGCCAGCCTTTGGAAACCAGGTTTGCATCTGATTCTATTGTTAGGGCTCGATATAAAGAACAGGTAACATAATTTAGGAGGCTATGGCTGTTAAATGCCGTTTTACTACGCCTTTTAAGCAATTCTTTATATTTCGGCAAGGGCAGCACACAGTCGTATCACAAAACACTGATAATGCCCTCACGTCCTGCGGCGTGAATGTTCCGGTCCCTTGGGCAGGGTGGGAGTGAGATACTTTGGCAGAGGAAGAAGTCAGCAGCGGATTTACCTTACAAACGGGTTCCGTTCAATAGCAGGTTGCATGGGGAATTCCCATGTCCTACTCACTGGTGGCAGTAGGCACAAAGAGCGAAATCCTGGGTTTCTTTCACAAATTTATTCTCATTTAGCATTTCCCCAAGTTAATTGTGCCTCTCCTGCAGCCTTTGCAAAGGCTTCAAAATTGTGAATAAAAGCATTTTTATCTCCTCTTTCTTTCCAACCATCCCCACCTACTTTTCCTTCTGTGTTCCTGCCCGCTGTCAAAGAAAGTCTGTTTCTCTTCATCAGATTGTTTAAGAGTGACGACAATGGGAAAAGCAAAATAAAAACCAATTAACCAAAATAAAAAGAAAAAAAAACCCTTTCAGCCCAGATTCACTTTAAAAAATGTAAGATTCAAGGAGGAGATGTCCCACTGACTTCAGCAGGGGCAATTCCTTGTTTGAGATTAAGCATATATACTCATATTCTTTCTTGAATCAAACTATATTTACCAAGGTCTCTTTCTTCAGCTTGAGACAGCAGAGGTGGATCATGCACAGCAAAGAAATAAACTAGTGCTTCTACTTTGGTGTTAAATCACTGCTGTTGTTTTGCTTCTTAGGCTAGCATTATTACAACAATGTCTCCTGGAAACTCTAATCAGATGTGATGTCTTGTTTTACTTCATGCTATATGAAGACATATAGTCCTGTGCTTTATTGGTACTAATCCTGCTCTCGCAAGCAGTTCATTATCACAGGTCTTCACAAAGGAAGAGGCCAAGTGAGCAAAAGTAAGCCTTTTGCTCATAATGGAACATGAAACAAGCTGCAGGAAGATTTACTCACCCCAAATAATACAACTACTAATAATATGTATAGTATAATATAATATTTTCCAATGTAATTCACAACCAGTTAAAAAAATCTTCAGTGTACTTTGCATCGTTAGAAATTACTGAGCTTGTGGAAGCTAATTAAATTAGCTGATATTGTAGTTCTTTCTCTAAATTGATTGAGGTAATGTTACCATAATTTAAGCTAAAGAAAAGGAAAAAGCACATTCATGTAGGCTTGAAGCAAAAATCTAATCATAGCTACATTGTTTTGGAAATTGTATGTGCATCTATTTTTATTAAAGTATCTATGATTCATGATCTATTAATTCATAATGAATCTAGACTTTTTATAATTAATACAAACTAACTTGTGAGTTTACATGAAAGCAAGATTAAAGTCGTGCTGGTTTCTCTGCCTGTGGGGTACAACACTGATTGCCTGTTTTCTTAGGTAAAGTTGCCATGCTATAAAGCAAGACAAAAGACAGATATCTGAGGGCAGGAATGAATATGATGTCCACATAAGAATAGCTTGATTATTCCTATTTATAGGAATTTATTTGGTATTTGTTTTGTTTTGTTTTGCTTTTCTAGAAGAGGCACTCGTACCATATAGTAAACCCAACTTCCCATCCCCTGGTGGCCACAGCTCTTCAGGAACAGCTTCTTCTAAAGGATCGACCGGACCTAGAAAAGGTGAAGTCTTGCGAGGAGGTCACCAACGCAATGCCAGTGACCTTCTCGATGTAGGCTATGTGGGATCAAACAGTCAAGGACAGTTTACTGGTGAATTATGTAAGTTCATCTCTAGCTACAGTTCAAACTCTCAAATAGACAAAAAGAGAAAAAATATAAATCTGTTGTGAAGACAGGAGGAAGTGGAGTGTGATAATCAGATTAAATTTTACCCAGGTCTTTTTGCATTCTGAGGTGTTTTGCCTGTGACGACAAACAAATGAAGTTCTGTTCTTTGGTTTGGACCAGTTCCAAATCTGTGTAAGCCACACCAACATTATCTGCATAGTGCATCTTTCAGTGTGTAATACTAGCGAAACTCTGGGAAAACTGAAACGAAATTCTAGTAGTTTAGAATTTTCTTGGCAAAGTGTGGCGAGGCTTGTCTTGGAAGTGCCATTGGCAGTTTTTCTCAGAGGAGTGAATGAAAAGGGTGCTGAATTTTTGGGGCATGATGGCAAGCTTGTGATACCTTCTCCTTAACTTTTTGTTGCTTGATGAGCAGTGTTCTGCTCTTTTTGACCTTAGATGGAGGTCTTCTTTTTTCAGCCATGTAGCCCAGTTTTTCAGCTATATATCCCAACTCTTTCCTCAAATTCCCAGACCAGGGGAATTATTTTCCAAGCATTTTTCTATCATCACTCAATATCTGTTAAACCTTGTATAAAACCACATTAATGCTGTGTACATGATGGTAGTACTAGATGACAAAAGGTTTGACTTTGTTGTTTGAAGTAGCACATCGACATCCCGGCTAGGTCAGGCATACTGATATATTTACTAGTAAAAGCAATGTAGCTGTTGGCATTTCTGCCTCCTATTTACTGCAGTCAAACCCTCAATACCACCCAACAGCTACTGCCCAGTAGCTTGTAAGAGAGCTAATGGTGGTCTGCAAACCCTGAAATCTCAGATATGGTGTTGGTAAGTGCTGAATTTTAGCATCCATCACTTTTCAACTTAGAAGAAATTGTCTTCCCCCAACCTATGGAACATTCATCCTGTGCTACAGTAATATTTGCCATAGGCTTTGTTTTGTGTTTTTTTCTCCTTATTACAACCTCTCTCTCTTTCTTTCTCTCTATAGAGTAGTTGAGAAGACACATTGCAAGCTGCTCTGATGGACCATCAGGTCTGAACTCATGGAAGTGATGACACTAAACAGTGCAATGAACATTTTCTTTATTTATGTACTATTAAAAGAACTGTAAATGCAATGTAAAGACACACAGCCACATATCCCACAGATACTTGTGTTCTTCTCTTTAATACACCATCCACCTTAAACTATTCCTTGTCAGGAGTATATAAAAAAGAAAGAAAAAAAAATCACCCTCCAGGATGAAAAGGATTTCCTTCTGTATATAATTTCTTTTGTTGCATTGCTATGCAAGCTCACCTTCTTTTTAGCTATGTTCATATTCATGTCTGTTTTTATTGGTCTGTTGTACTATATGTGAATTAATAGGCTGTGGTGCCATATATTAACTTTTAATTGTGTAACTTTTATGTTTAAAGTTTGCACTGCAATTTTATTTGGTGATAAGCACAAAACCCTACTCCTCATGACATGAAGAAAAAAGAGACTGAATGTGTGAAGGTTTACGTACCGTAAGCTACTTTGGATAATGCTGGATGTAAAGGAGTATGTTAGGTGGTTTTCCACTGGGGTGTAGAAATGAGAACGTGACAGGCAAAACTGATGTCAGTGAAGACATTAGAGAAAGATTCAAATCTTTTAAAAGCAAGTGACATAGTTGCTCTTTGTTTTAAGAAGGGGTCAGAAGTTGGAAGTGTGAGATTAAAGAGCGACTATGGAAAGTAAAGGTAACATGAGATGGCCTAGACCCTTTCGCTAGAATGATGCCCTTAGTATCTGTTTTTAGCCATCCCATGCCACTAAGTAAAGGGGAAGAAAAACCAACCTTGCTACAAACAAAAGAACTTAAGGTGTTTCACTAAAGCTGTTTTTATATTGCAGTTTTAAAAGAATTATTACCATTAATTTCTCCAACCCAAAATATAAGACAGAGATTTCCCAGGAGAAACAAACAATATAAACTCAAGGAATACCTTGAGTAAGTAAGCAGTTAAGGATGCAATTTATTAGTAAGACATATTGAGGCTGCTTCCAAAAAATTTGAAATATCAGAGTATCGTATGTCATCTTTCCAGTACGTGTATGGTACAATAGAGGATAGAGCTGCACCACTGAAATTCATGACATTAATTGTTTTGATGCAGTCTAAACAAACCTTTCTCTGCTGTTACCTGAAGGAGCTGAACCTGGATCCACTAAATTTGTGGTATAATGTTTAGTGTTTGGAAGGAAAGTAATGGTCAAATTATTTTCAGCTTGCATTAAGTACATTTCTGGCAATACAATGCACTCAGAAAGTTGGATATAAGCAAAGAAAATCTTTGACCTGTGTTTTAGTGAGTGGCTTCAAACCCTACTATGATGAGGAAATTGCGCATGTTTATACACTTTTTGAATAAACCAAACTCTGTAAGTGGACATTAATGACAGCATCCTGTCTCTTCATTAGTTTTCATGACTTTGTCCAAATCTTCTGTACCTCTCAAATCTCAGTGAGTAAATTGTCAAACTATTCTTAGAATATTGTATGTGGATAGCCCACTTATTTGATGCTTAATTTAAATATTGCATCCTGCAGCTTATTTCTGTTAGTTATCTGACCATGAACACAAGTTTCCATTTGAATATCCTTTTCGTATAACCAGTCTATGTTGTTTTATATATTGCCTTGGAGCTCACCAGTATTAAGAACACTTTTAGTAATGGCAGAATTTTAGAAAAGTAAATTACAATGCTAAATATATGTTGCTTTTCATTTCATTAACTTGTTCCATGATAAGATAAAACACTACAGACATCAACTGTAACTCAGCACTATTGAATATTAAAAAAATGATAGTTAACTTCGTTAAGGTCAAGACTGTTATTTAGCAGGTTACAAACCAAAAAAGTTGAGGAAAAAAATGTATGCATTTGTTTATATATGTGACCAATGAATATATGTAACTTTCCTGCTTGTTAAACCATTATAGTTAAAACCATTACTTAAAAAATGTGCAAAAATGTTCAAGCAAGATAAAGAAGGCATCATATTTACATATGTATGTTTTTTATTTTGGCATTATCATATGAAGAGACTATTCAGGGTACAATTCAAATTTAATTCTGTGAAAAATGTCTAGGTCAGTCACCAGTTGATTTTTTTTCCATTTAATTCTAAAGCTTGTGCTGAGCTTTGGTGGAACACCTTACTCACTACACTCTGTTCAAAATTCAGTATCATTAGACTTTGATAAAGCCATCCCAATTACTTTCAAATACGTGTTTTATCTCTTCCACTGGAAAGTAAATGTATGTCAGTATTAAAACTGTGCAGTACCATGATATTCACTAACTTGTCCATCTGCTTCTGTACATTTTTGTTCATTAATAATTTGCTTACAATATTACATAAGGTGTTGTTGTGTATCGCAAAGTGTCTCCATTATCTTACAGGTGATGTCTCTTCTTTTTCTTTCTCTCTCTCTTTTCTATACAGTGTACTTCCAATGAACCACAGTACATATTTTTTAAAATGCCATTTAATTTACTATTTTGAAAGAAGTATTCTTCTTTTTTTTAAAAAATTGAAAACATTTATTGTGAATAATGTGTTTAAAGAAAAGGGATGTTGTGGCAGCACTTAGAATTGTTTTTTAATTTGTTTTTTTAAAAAACTGTTTATTGGCTACAGTTTGTTCACGAAAAAGTATGACCTCTTAATGTGTTTCATTGGTATTGTTAGTGCAGCAAAGTTTAATTGGCATAAAAAGTTGGTTAATAGTACTGTTGAAGTGTGTATTGTATATTTACTGGGGAAAAAATAAAACATATTCACATTTCAAATCTATGTTAAAAGACCTTGAGTAAGGAGTCAATATGTGAAAACCCAAACTGGGAAAATCAGGCAATAATAACATAGACTGAGCTATAATCATCACTGTCCACTTACAGTAACAAGGAACATTTTATACACTGATTTTTGAACTAAGCTAACAGCTGTCTTATAAATAGGCCAGTGGTAAACATTGTCTGTCATAGGGGTTTCTGTTTAAGGTCCTGTCTATATTGGGAATAGATGTACCAATGTAATTACACTGATACAGCTATTCTAGTGATATATCCTCTGTTTGTAGACATCCTATCTCAACGTACAGTCAGGACCACAAGTGAACAGTTGCTTTGCTTAAAGCCCATAAAGTAGTGGACATGTAAAACCAGTGTTCAGTGGTTTTGGTCTTGGGGTTTTGTACTGGTGGAGCTACTGCCAACCCAGTAGAGAATATCCCCAGAACTCATAAATAGATGCTAGGCCAATTTTTCTCAATCTATACATTGACTATATGCTCAATTTTAAATACAGGAAGGCTGAAGGACCAACTAATAAATTGTTACATGTGCTTCAGTGGTGTATTGCTGTATGGGCAGCCATTTCAGTGATGCAAACAACAGACATCTCTTTTTTGTTATTTATTATTTCTTAAGTCCTTATCCAAGTCAGTAAACCTTTTGAGTAACTTTTGGTTGTCACCTGAAATACAACAGAAACACTGTTCCTTGGGGAAAATGCAAAAGGAAGACATGATTGTTTGAAAAAATAATACAGTGGCTTATGCTTCCCTCCACCTGTACGTTGCCAGCCAGGAGAAAAGGTGTGTACTAAGGCTGAGAAAGAATCCTCACAACCGACAGAGGAAAGGTAATCAGGTTGGAGGAGATGCCAGTAGTAAATTTTTCCTTTTTTTAAAAAATACAGGCAGCTCCTTTGGCTTTTCTACAATTTATGCAGTTTGTTTTTTTTATGATTAATGGCCATGTGGAAATTTAGCAGGGGAACTAGAAGGAAAAAAAGTTAGCCTTCTTTTATAAAGATTGGGGGAACTTCTTTGCTGAGGGGAGGATTTTTTAATTTCATTTTTATTTTTTTAACAGATGTTTTGTTCCGTCTATCGGGAACACGTTAGCTAAAAATAAATTATATTTGAAAACCATGTGGGCAATGGACAATTCATTTAGGAGGTACATTCAAACAGCAGGAGAGTTGGCAAAGAATAATACTAAAAAAGGAACACATACATTGCCTTAGAATCAGTCAAGTCCACTGCAGTTTCACATGTAATTCCGAACTGTTGATAATACGTAAAAGCTTCATTGCTTTTGGGTTCCATACCAAAATAAATGACCCAAAGTCTGTAGGACGCCTCGATCCTTGGGCCACTAAATCTGGTGCTTTACATGTGTCGTTGGTCTAACCAGTGGGTCTGGAGTATGCCCAGGGTGCACGAGCCCCCGGCCCCGGCCGTTGGCAGCCCAGCAACCTCCAGCTGGGAAGCAGAGGTGGCTGCGGGCTCGGGGGGCTTCAGTGGATGCCTTCGCCGGGCACTTTGTCGGGCACCACGTATGTGGAGGCAGGATGCTTTGCCCAGGATGGAGGTTTTCAAGGCAGGGGAGGTCTCCGGTGAGTTAGGCATTGTGGTGGTTCACATTGGGACCACTTAGTCAGGCGAGTCACGGGTTTTGGGACTACCCTCCCCAGTCCGTGTCTCGGTGGTGTCCTGCTGTGGTCTGTGTGCTTGCTGCTGTTGTCCCCTGGATCTGGGGTGCCTGGCACGGGGGGTGCAAGACAAGAAGAGGCGCGGTGGTGCTGGGGGGCACGTCATGCCCTGCATGCATTGAGTAGCTGATTAGTTAAGAGGGAACCAGGGAACGCAGTAGAGCGGTGGTCCTGAACATCTGCTCTGCTGTTTCTAGCTCGTTCCCTGCTTCTGCTTCAGACTGACCTCTTGCCCTGCCAACCGCTCTTCCACCCAAAATAACAGGTATGACTTAGAGACATCTCTTGGGACACAGAGGAGATGTAGGGCCACCCCTACGTGCTGTGAATGCGGGCTGGGGATTTGGGGGGAGCTAGCTCTGAGCTCTGGTGTTGGCGTGAGGACTAGATTGGTCTCTAGCCTGCTCTTGTTTAACTGTGTAGTTATGGCCAGGAAGACCCCAGCAGCACACCTCAGCATTGCAGCATCTCTTCTGGCATCTCTTAGACCATCCTGAGTTTGATGCTGGCTTCTGACCGCGTCCTGAGGACTGAAGTGGCTTATGCTGACATTTAGGCAAGTGAGGTTGCAGCAGAATGAAAAAAAAAAACAACCCACCCCAAAAGAACAAACCTATCACTTAAACACAAACTCTTAAAACAACCCTCAAAAATCCTAGGGAAAAAAAGCATAATCCTAGAAAAAAAAAAAGCATTTCAGATGTACATGTTTGGGGATGTGTATTTTTTTCCCTTGTCTTGGTATTTTGTCTTAACTACCGTTGAAACAATCTATTTATCTTTTCAGAGCTGCTACACTCTCCCCCCCCTCCAGTACATACCTTTCAGCTGTAAAGAAGTTACGATAGAGAATAATTACATTTGTGTAGTTTGTGTGTTGTAACTTTCAACAACAAGGTGCGCAGTTGCATTCAGTTCAATTGATCAAAGCCAGGTGGGGATGAAATGTTTGTGGGGTTTTTTTTCTAAAAAGGCCTGCTACTATTTGTGCTGATATTTGTTCCCCATTTATGCTGATGAGTGCATCTTTTGCCTTCAAGGATGCCATTAGTAATTCTCGTTTGTGTTCAAAAGCAGGAATCCATTGTGCAGCACTTGGAGAGCCACTCGGATGCAGGTAAAGAACATAACAGCTTGAGCAAGTGCTAATTAGAACCAATTAAACTTAATTGACCTCCTTTGGCAGTAAAATGTGTAATAGAACTTGCTCTGTCCTTGCAAAATGGAGATCTTGCCTCTGAGCATGAGAGTGAAGCATGGTTTCGTGTATCAGCCTGTAGTAATTATGTGGGTATAACAACCAGGAAGCCACTTGCTCCAATTTGTTCTAATAACTGAGCTCTACTGTATCAGGGCAGTGCAATAAAAGTGAGATTTCTGCTTCAGTCTATTTAAAAACCTAATTTTTACAGAGCAAATGAGCATCCCAAGATACCAATACTAATTTCTAGGAATGAGTTGGCAGAAAAATACAGAGTCCCTTTCATAGGTAAGTAATGGCATGAGCATAAAAAAAGGGCAGCTTTATGCCTGCAAGTTGGAAATGGCTCTGAGGCGCAGAGGCTGCGTCTATCCTGAGTAGTAGGTATAAGCTCCGGTGCGCCTGGATCGGTGCCTTCTCCGGGTGAATGATCTGCCTACAGTCCAGCATGGCTCCCCGCTGCACCTTGCGACGAGGTTGCCTTCTGCAGTTTTCTGCTCGAAAAGGGGCACTGGCATCCCTCCATCTGAGGTTGGCGGTGCCTTGGGACTTGGGCACAGAAAGGGTGTGCGCACCACTACCATGGGCACCAACGTGGACGTAGTCAGAGGTATCCAAATTAAAGGAGGGAGAGAAAGAGGAGGGGGGAGAACGAAGGGTAAGAAATGTAAAATTGTATTAATTCAAAAGCGTCAATTCTGAGTGCTAAACTACACATCCCTGTGAAAAACTGAAAAGCCGTTCTTATTAGTGAAAAGGAATTGATCCAATTTCAATGACCATGCCTTGCTGACTTTTTCCTTAGGAGGAACTGAACACGACTGATTTTGCTGCTAACTTGGCCTTACTATTAACAGCAATAAAGGTGTTAGTCAGGTGGGGACTTTGATGTGACCAATAACATCACTCTCCCTTCAGGGAATGTTCATGTGCTGGCTTGTTAATGAATTTCTTTCCTAATGAGTATCATTAAAAACCTTTGATTAGCTATTTGTGTGAATGCCCTTCCTTTTTTCTCTTAAGCTGCTACTTGCACTAGTGGCAGAGGGATTTTGCCCTAGGCAGAAAGCATGCAGCTGTATTCCTTCATGAATACAAGTCTGAGGCTAAACCGCAATAGGGAAGAGAGGAAAAAAAATAAAGGGAAAAAAAAAAAGACCTCACAAATGAGTTGAAGTTCTTTTCTACACATGTACAACCTGAGCAGGGCACTAGCATTCCGATGAGAATGTCATTAGGGGAAATGAAGAGCAATAGGTAGTGATGGTGAAGCATGTAACAATAATTTACATACACCTCAAGTGCCAACAGGCAAAGAAACAAATAAAGCTATAACCTGGGGAAAGGCAATGCCAGAGAATAAATGGACCGCAACAAGCAAACAAAAAATGCCATGTCATAAAATGTAGCAAAAAGCCTGGAAAACAAAATTAAAAACAAAACAAGGCATTTCACATCCCAGGCCACTTAATGAGATATTGATGGCATAGAAATTGCCTACTCCTATGCAAGACAAAAGGAAGACTGAGAAAAACAAAAACAATTAGGAAACAGATTTGGCTATCTAAGGTTTAATAGAAAGAGATGTGGCATAGCAGAGCACAATTAATCATCAATTGCCTGAAACACTTTCTTCTCCTGCGCTACTGCAGATCTGTCTCCCCGGCTTCCAATCTTAAAATGACAGACACCCGATCCAGTTTGTATTTAAAATAAATCTCTCTCTGCCGTTCCTTCCCCCATCCCCCAAATCTCCTGGTGAATTGCAGATTCTGATAAACAAACCTTTTGCATTTACTCTGGTGTCACAGTCTTCAAACTAGCTTCAGCCTACCCACCCCCTTCCTCCTGCTCTGCGTAGGCTTCATCTACATATTTTCTACCTTGTTGTTAGGCACATAATGAGGCTTTTCTATTTTTGTCCTTCTTTGCCCAGAAAGCTGTCTTAGACATGTCACACTCAGGCATTTATACAAGTTCACTTTTATGTTTGATCTATGCGGAATAGGAGGTTTAAGTTTAAACTAGGTCATTGGGTGCCTTTAGAGCATTTGTAAGTAAGGGAGAGCCATTGCTGGGTCTTGGTTTGAGTGTTTCAGCCCTGTACACAGAGCCTGAGAAACTCAGGGTGAATCCTCGCAGAAGGATTACGGCCGTGTGTCACGACTTGTGTCTCCTGTGCCATACGTGATTCTCTGCATCAATGTGCACGTATTAATAGCAGCACAGGAATGTACCTTAAAACGTCTGAAATAGTAAGTAACTGTAAATAGTGACAACCTGAAAGTAAATCTTGGGTCTGGTGAAAGCTGTGGTAAGGCTTTAGCCTTAAGGTATTAGTTTCCAGGGTAATCTCTGCAGTGCAGTAGCAGAGTTTGGCCCGTCAAAGGACTGCCTTTCTATTCTGCGTACCCTACAGCCCTGGGACATTCAAACACATTATGATTTTCTGTATATGAATGTTTGTGTACATAAAAACCTGTTTCCAAACATGGGGCTTTGAATTTGCTTCTGTTGTAGTCCATACGTGCTTTTGGATCTTTTGGGAGTTAACCAAATCCCAAGTGTTTTCACAAGCACCTATCGCTAATTAAGAATATTCAAAGAACAACCCTTTCCATATTTGCGTATCTTTACTGTCTCATGCAGGCCCATGAAAGAGGAAAGATACCAATTTCAGCTTTTGGTTGCCGATACGTTACAATTCTGATTTCATTGAGGGATTTAGGAGGCATGACTTTCACAGAAACTGATGTCAATTAGTTAATTGGAAACTAATGGTAAAAGTACTAGACCTCTGAGATTTGGTAAGTACCCTTGTACTTTAGCTGAGGGTAAAACCTTTCAGTACTTGTGCAGCTACTTTTTCTTTAATTAATTGGATCACAGAATTACAGCATTTTATACTATTCCCATTAGAGCTGTCTGGATGAAGAAACTTCACTTTGAAACGGAGTTGCTCTGATCAGAAACTCCTGCTTGGGCCAATATATGGACTTTTGTGGGACAAGTAAATCTTACATGCCTTTCTAGTAATAGCAGCACTGTTGCAAAAATAAAGTCAGCAAAAGCCAAGTAAACTCGATGTCCTTTAGTGAGCACTTGACTTTTCCTCTACTTCAGTCTCTGTTTGGCATAAGCCAGGAAATGCTTGGTGCAGGGACGTCTTTGTGCCTGCTAGCATCCCTGGCACCTCTCCCCTCACCGGTCACATGCAGAGCTGGAGCAGCTACAGGAGTGGAGGGTGAGGAGCAGACAAGGAAAGGGAGGGGAGAATAAGAAGACATACAGAATTTCAGCAATGGTTTTCAGGACAAAAAACAATTCTTTTACTTTTTTTCAAGCCAGTTCAGTAGCGCATTGTGGATCAGGTGCACAGAAATACTCCTTTTGCCCACTGTCCATTTCTTTCTTTAGATTTGGATAAATGTAAATAGCTGTCTTGGAAAAGCACTTTTCAGAAAAAACCCCCAGCGTTAACTACCAGAACAACGTGGGGCTGTCCTCAATGCAGGCCTCTGACCATCAATATTAGGATGCGTCAGTAAATTGATTATCGTTCGTACACTATTCCTAGTGCTGACAATAATAATGACAGAATGCTCTTCATTGGTCCCAGGGAACAAAAATGAGACATAAAATTCTCCCTTTTTTTTTTTTTATGGTGAACAGTTACTTTTTTTTTCCCAAGCACTCAATATTATTAGAGTAGTCTTCAGGGTGTTCTGAAGCATCTTATGCTCTTCACTTTCTTAAATCCATTTATTAAATTGAATGTTGTTGAGCATGAGGCTGACATTTGGTGATTCTCACGCAGTTTCTAAGAGCTGCAGGGTGCTCGTTTTTGGAAGCAGTTTTATGATGCTACAAAATGTCTTCTCTGCTTTTGCTGGCACATATCATACCATATAGCTGAAGCAGAGCTGTTCAAGACAGCATGTCTCTATTTAACAGACCATTGTTTGTCATCGAACTGATATTCTTGGAGTTTTTTCAGCTATAGCATTGTTGCCAATGGTTAAAATTTCAAAGCTTCATAAATGACTGTGCACAGGAAGATTAATCCAGCTGGCAAACTTTCTACTTTTAAGATTTTTGTAAAAGTCATTAACAGGGGAGCCAATAATTTTCATTCTCTGATGAAGTCTTCATTATGGAGCATCTGAAACCTTGTTATAATGTGAATGACTTTGACATTATATCTGCTGTTATGTGCTTGCACTTCTAATAGCACTCATACAATGGGAATTGAGCATCACAAAGAGCCTCTGAAAATACAGTAACTTAATTTTCCTCTGCATTCATACGGTGTACGGGTTTTGTAAGGGTCTCTCATGTTATTTACAATGCCTTTGTTTGTCAGATTCTTCTTATTTTAATTCCCTGGTATATAAAACCTGGCGAATGTCAACGGTTGTAACTATCAGCTTTCAATAAACACAATCTACAGGGACGTGAGTTGTGTAGGACATGAAAAGAGTAGGTCACTCCATAATGAGCAACTGCAAAGGGAGGACAAGTTAGCTCAAAACACTTTCTGTGTTTGTCAGATTTAATTTGAGGTTTTGACTGTGCACAGATTCAGAAACGCTTGTCACAGGTGGTCAAGACATGCTAGGAAGAACTACAGTGAATAATAAGGCTATTGCACTATAATGGTATCATAACACCTGAGGCAGCCATGGTAGCCGTTGTTTCATCATTCTTCAGCATTGATTTTATTATTCTGAAATGAAATTATTACAACTTTGACCTGCTAGTGGATTCTGTGATATTGAGGAAACACTAATAAGATATTTGTTTGTCTCTGCTCCTCTTCTTTCTTTTGCCTTCTTCCTGCCCTGCAATAGACTCAGGTTTATCTTACTCAAGATGTAGCTAATTATCAGCATAACCCTGCTGATAAAGCACTCCTGGATGGCTGCACTGGGGAAAAAAAAAAACAAACCAAAAAAAAACCCCAATTGGCCAATGCTGTTAAAAGAAATCAGATTTCCTTTTTCTCTTTATAGAACTTTTGTCAATCTTCACAGCTCTACAGAAAGAAATGTCTTATTCAGAAAAAGAAATTAAGGTTTCCTTAAGAGAAACAGTTTGACAGAGGCATAAACTCATTGCCAGACAGGACCTGATCCTTATCCTTTCATACACATTAAGCACCATCTTACTCACAGCAGTCCCAAACAAGAGGTGGTGTTACTCAGAGTACAACATCTATCCCATGCTGGTCATACAAGCAACTTGGATCTTCCTTATTCATGTCATTCATTTCTCACACTGCTACCCTTAAATTTCTTATGTCCTACAGTCTGAACTCTAACATTTGTAATGTAACCTTATTTTAGTACTAGCTTCACTGTTCTTAATTTTCTTATCCTCAGTTTTCCTTCATTTTTTTCTTAAAGAGATGATTTTGTTCTTTGATCCCCTTCTACAGATTGTATGCAATTTCTTTGCTGTTTGGATAACAGAAATCAGAGCCTAAGTATTCCCCCTGCATGAGTGGAAGCACTTACACATTGCCCACACTTATGTACATATTAAGACAGCTGTTGCCACTTTTACAGGCATATCTTGGGTATGTATTCAGATGTTCCTTCCTTTGGTACCTTGTGTGATATGAAATAACCTGACCAAATAAAATTTTAACTTTGAGAAGGTTTTTCACATCTCCTAGGCAAGCCTAGCTCCCTCTGTGATGTGTTATATTTACTAAAGTGTGATGCAGCTTTGAAGAGTTTCATATTTTCTCTTCCAACATTTTCCTTCAACTGCAAAAGTTATCGATGCTGATTATATCTGGAAATTCAATAAACAACTTCAGCCCCTCTAAGCTTGCATCTGCGTAGCCAGCTAGTGATTTGGAATGGCTTCAGTTCAACACACCTAGTTAGGGAGAGACAGAACGTAGCCGGCATCCTCACTTGGCTAGGGTCATAAATCATCATACAACCTGGCATTGACAAATTGGTCTTGGCCTAGAGCATCCCAGAGCTTTGTGAGAAACCTGGCCAGGGTAGGGCTAAAACATTAATAGCAGGCATCCTAGGATATGCTTTCAAACTTTTGGATGGAGGAGGATATGTAAACAATATGTTTTGTGGGCAAATTTCCAGGAAAATCTATTGAAATTTTTAATTTGTCTTAAATTACTTTTCCTGGAATTTTCTTTCAGTTCAGTTGCTATCTTTCTTGACCAAACGAGCGTGAGCAAGGTGGATCTAGGATGATAATCAGGCTCATCTGTCAGCGGTGATATGAGAAAAATAGCAGGCCAGTTGCAATTTAGTTCACAAAACATTGCTGTTAAAGGGTAGCTAGTTCATCAAACTTTGCTGAAAATGATGAGGCTTTCTGGTGGTAATTTAGACTAGTAGTTGGAAAACAGTTCTAATCGGACTCCAAGGCTGAGTGGCTGTCATATACGGTAAAACTCCACAGAGACTGAAAATAGGCTGACAATTAATGAGCTTCTAATTTCAAGAATGATATCTATCTCTTGAATATGTCTCTTTTTTTCTCAGAGGTTTTCCCCTTATCCTTTCTCTCCCCTTCCCCAGTCTTACCCTTTCCTTTATAGAAATTCCTTATCTAATAAGCAGTCACTCAAGTACTTTTCTGTGTGTGTGCCTTTTTATATTATATTAAATATATTTAAATTATATTATATTATATGTATAATAGAGCTTAAACTGAATCGTATAAACAGGCATTTCGGTATCTTAATCTACCAGCCAGTGACTGGCACAGCTGGAAGAGTGGAGGGACAACGGCCCCAGTAAGTTATTCTGTTATTCTGTGAAAAAATAGCATCAACTTGTACACAATAACACATTTCTTACTAATTAGTGTCAAGGAAATGCTGCTATCAGAACATTTTAATGTTTCCATTAGCTGCTAATCTTTGCCTTTTCACTTTAGCTTTTCCTCAGATTCCTTACTCCACCATCCTGTCTTTTCTTCTATCGCCATTTTTCCTTCTTTTTCCAACACGTCTTTCTGCTTTTCCCATTCTGCCTCCTCACTAATGCCCCTTTTCTGCTTTGTCTAGGATTTCCAACTCTCATGCTACTCTCCAACACCAGTCTTTCCACCGTCTAATTTTCCAAGATCATTCATTCCTCCATCTGCATTGCTAATGTGAAATTCACTACTTTAAATATGTTGCTTTAATACGTGAATAGCTAAATCTCTAAGCATGCATATGGCAAACTAGATGCCTCCAGAAAAATGAGGAGAATCAAATTCACTTTTCTACTAAAGAGACTCACAGACCCGTTTTTGACTTGTAACGAAATGTTAAAGGACTTTCAACACCTGTATATAGGTGTATGACCATCAGAAAGGAATTGACAATTTGCTACAAATACACTAGCTCTTTAAGAAGGTCTAGCAGAAAAACATCAATCCTTTTGAGGGTGGGGGCAGAGGAAGCCGACAATGCCTATTTCTTTTTTGTAATCTCCGTGGTGCTATTACAGAAAGATTTAGAACTGCTTACAGGCCTATTGGCTGGGTAGTGTAAGATGTGAGTACAGTAAAATATTATTCTTTTTCCTCATTAAAGTATTATGGGTCCACTTTGACATAAAATCCATAAAACATATGGATTTGGGGAACTCTGAATCATTAATAACACAATGGCGTGTTTGTGGAATAAATATAAGGGAAAGATGAAGTGGAAATTAAATGTAATTGAAAAGGAAGTGAGTTTTTACAAAGATAATATACCTTACCAGTATGGTTTAGTCTACCGGTTTAACAGTAAAAGAGAGCAGATTAGGATCATATTTTAATTCAGGTGATTCCAAGTGCAGCTGAAAGTGGTGTTCTCCTCGCCTGATATTTTTTTGAGAATCAGAAGGCAAAACACCCTCATTTTGGGGCACAGCTTTTATTTTGGCTGATGACCACGTGACAGTCAGGTCCCTGAGAGTACCATGGCCATGAGCAGGGCCACACAGGGAGTGGAGGTGTTACGGGGACAACCTACAGGGCTTTGGGTGTGCTGCTCTACATTACCTGCTCATTTGCCTCTCTTGGGGTGGGGGGAAGCCAGTCTGTGTCCTGTGCGATGCTGCGACGTCAAATGCCAGTTTTTGGTTTAGTTTTGTTTTGTTTTAATCCTACACCCTTGCTGAGGATTTGGAGAGTTGCTGTGGTTTGCCTGGAAAAAAAGCAGTTTCTGCAGGTCCCAGTCAAGTTCTTTGCTGTCTTTTGCCTCTATCTGTAAGGCTGGATATGGTGGAAATACCTCAAAGCAGATTCTCCGTTCCCTCTCATTGCTTGCAGAGAGGCAGCCAGGTTAAGCCTGTAGAACAAGGAGGGGAAGAAGGTATTGGCTTTTGGGGGGGTCTGGGAGGCAGCCAGGGCTTTAGAAACAAGGATACTCTGGATCTCCTTCTCTTTGTTGTGCCAGAGCTTCCCCCCCCCCCCCTTCCTGATTTTGTGGTTTTTGGATGATTTGCTGTAAACTCTAGAGACATTTCATCTTTTGATTTTCATTGGTTGGATGCTGAAAGGTAAGCCTCCTTCCTGGTGCAAAGATTAACAAAATAAATCTCAGTGTGGAGTTGCCATATTCTCATTTCCTCTTTTCCCGCGTGGGATTATGGTTTCTGTGTAGACTGGAACCACAAAATTGCACTGACAGCCTCTGGAGTGCTCTTGTCCATCCTAGCTAGGAATGTAGAGATTACACAAGGAAATCTCCATTTCCATGAAGTATTTAAATAATCTGCTAAAATTTTATATATATAAGTAGAGGGGTTTTTTTGGTCTGGCTGTTTTCTGGAGAGCTGCACTAGCTGAAGTTGAAGACTAGATGGATTTGTTGCTGACATTAGTTATGACAGCAATTCTCTCATTCCAACCCTTCTGAAAAACCCAAACACCTCTTCATATGTATGAATTGCAGACTACTTGGCAAGTGTTTTCTATTGACACTAAAGTAGTTCAATGACAGGTAAATTATTTCATAGTGTAGATTAAAGACTGGCAGCCTTGTATACGAGACTAGCAAAGTTGCAGAATTAGCCAGCTGATATTCACAGCATCTCTTACCAATAATGGAACATTAATCATCAAAATGGAGGGATCAGGGTTTTTCTGTAATGTGTAAAATCACATCTGGCATCATGCTTGTTTGGTTTGGAGCATCTCATGACCAAGCACAGACAAGTACACCAAATCACAAAGTTTGGTGTTGAGAACAAGGATTACGCTGGATCTGTCAAACTGATTTCAGTCAAGGTTATAGCATGAATTTATACCAAATCATGAAGATAAGTGAAAATGTGACATTACATTACTAAAAAAGCTGTATTATTTTTAAAATATTCATTGTTTAATGCATCTCAAGTCTGAATAATATAATATATGAATACACCAGCATTTTACAAAGATGCACAGGCAAATGGATAAAGTAAGCAATAAACACTGTTCCTCTCTGTTACTGTGTTGTCAAGATTATAATTAATGAAAGCATATTGAAAAGAGTCCTCACAACCTGAGTAAGATTTATATTTTGTCAAAGGAATGTTAATAGAAGCAGGTTTCATGAACCAATAAAGCAATCCATGGATGTGTGAATTATAGAATTACCTATTAAATGAAAAAATAAATGCCAGAGCTTTGGGGGACATTGTGTTTGGTGTCGTTGTCTGATAAATTTGTTTTAAAATGTAAAAGGATTAAAAATGATCATTACTTAGACTAGGATTAGTAATAAATAGGCAAAAGCTTTTTTGCTAAAGCCCTAGGTGAACAATGGCACTTGAAAATGAAACACTGGCAAAATGCCCGTCTCCTCTGGGAAAAGCCCAAAGAGCCAGCGGTTTCTCTTTGTAAGCAAACAGCCTACAGAACACAAGCGTCTTCCCGATGCATTAAGAGCATCTCAACAGGGCACACTTTTTGTGTGTTTTTCTGATTACTTGTTTAATCTTAAGTAATGGTTAAATTCACAGAGGCAAATACAGGGACGGTATGTTTTTTTCCATCTGCTCTTTGAGGGTCCTATGTTTACATCTAAACTCATTTTTCCCTCGTGTGTGTGTATGTGGTTTTGGTTTTTTAATTTCCTTTCCAAATGTGTCTCACAAGAATGAAAAGCCCAAAATGTGACCACAGACTTTAAGAACGGATTTTTCTCACACATGTTTTTAATTTTTTAAAATATATGTCTTACTGGAAGCAGACACATTCCAGCACGCACACACACACAGCGGAATTTTCCTACTGCAGTAGTTCTGGCACGAGATACTTGCACAGTTCCTCGTAATGATCTATCTGTGTGAATGGGGTGGGAGGGTTTCACACATCAAAATAAATGCAATGCCAAATTCAGCATTCATGTATGAAATGGGAAAAAACTGATCATCCTATGTTGTTTGGCAAAACATACCTTGGATTGTGACTTGCAGCCATAGTTCTAGGTTAGGTTTTTGTGCAGAGGTAAGTTTTCTAAAATCATGTATTTAATTCTTTATGGAAATGTCTAAAAGGCCATTTTATTCTCCCTCTTAAAAGAAAGACCAGTGACACCATAGCATGTATAAACATGGCAACAAGTTTCTAGAGTTCTCCCATATAGCGGTACGAACAACCCCTTTTCACCAGTATTTGTCAACGGCTTTTAAAACCCGTGTAATTAAAGGTGTCTGTCACACCCATCCTCCGTTATTTATTCCTGGTGCTGTTTAAAAGAAAAACACATTTGGGAGTTTAAAGACCAGGTCCAGGCTCCCGCCAGGAGCTGAAGACCAGAGGAAGGAGCCACCCGACCCTGTAGCTCCCGTTGCCCGCCCCACGCTGCAGGCCCACGAGGGCCTGAGGGGGCCGATCACACACATTTTTTGGCAGCCATGGGTAGCGTGCCATGCTAGGCTGTTGGGCCAGACTGACCTAGAAGCAGCAGCAGGAGCAGCTTGCTTCACCACCTCTGAGGGCTGTACGGCAGGAGGAGCTGGCTTAACGTAAGCCGTCGCCCTGGGGCGAGAACCGCTGGGTCGCTCTGCTCGGGCCAGGAGCAAGGCCTGGGGGGAAGGACTCCCACGACCACGGCAGCATGTGGTGGGGCTGCCACACAGGGTACATTGGTGGAAACCTGTGGTTCTTCTCGGAGCAGGATCTGGGATACAGAAGTGAGCTGTCTGGTTTCTTATGTGGAAATGTGAGCCAGAGTTTTCAAACTGGTTTGGCTTTTAAAAGAAAAATGTGGTTTTGTTTCCACCTCCTGCAGGATGCTGAGCACCTGCTTGTGCTGAAGAATCACCCATGAGAGTAACCAAAGAGGTCTTGCTTTAATGCTGAGGGTCTGGTTTGGGGAAAGGCTGTATTTATTTCGACAGAAAAAAGGCTCTTGGGAGGCTCATGCTTGCGACTTGCATACAAAAGAGGGGCTATGCTGCCCTGGTGTACGAATTGTCCCAGAGGCTTGTACTAGGGATCTGGATGGGGCATGTCGGCACTGGCAACTGCGTCCAGGACCAGCAATTCCCTGTCCTCGGGGTCAAGTGATGCAGAGCGGTTGTGTCTGCACCACACCGCACCGGCCTCCTGTAGAGCCTGCTGGCTGCTCCACTTGACTTCCCGTGGTATCCCCACAGTGCTGAAAAGTAATTATTTGTGGCAGGTTTCCTCCTCAGTTTAAAATATCTGAAGTAAAGTGGGAACCGTGCTGCACCATGGACGTCTCTATAGCATGAGACTGAGGTATGTCATGGGAGCTGCGGCATGTGCAAGAGAACAGAAGTGCTTGGGACAGTAACGAGGACGTGTGTTTGTTTCAGAGGGGATTTTGCTTGTATTGCTTAACCTTGAAATGGAACACAGTAGCAATATATTTAGATTATCCCTACAGCAAAAATAACAATTTAAAACCACTCTGAAGTCAAAATACGTCATTTTCTAAACTTGTGTTGACAGATGGGAGGCTGCGTTAACCTTCTGGCTGTGAGTGGGCCTCAGAGGAGCGTCCAGCAGCTCTGCATTAATAGACTGAACGCAAGAGTGCTTTGGTCACAATTGCTCTTGCTTCCCAAAATTGCTCCTATTTTAAGCCGCCAATTTACAAACTTCAAACACACTGACTTTTGTAATGGATACAGATACTCCCCAAACAGGTGATGTTTTCAAATAGGAGATCTCATCGAGTTTCTGGGCCCTATACACCTGGGTAACATCGACGGGTCAATGCATAATGACAGGTTTTGGATTAGCTCTAAATCTGAGTTTTACCCAGGAATAGCTTCTTTGTAGCTGGATGCTTAAGCTACCCCAAACCAAGGAACAAGCACAATTCTCTTTGCATTCCAGGAAACTAGTTGGATCTCTTTTTTTTTTGTGGCACATTTGTAGTTTCTGAGGAACAGTTCAGTGGGATGCTGCCATTATGCTCAAGGAAACAAATTTAGATTTTCCACATTCCTCTGGTCCTATGGATTAAGAGACATTTTTAACATATTTCCTATTGTTTCTGTTCAATTCAAACAGTTAGTTGGTTTTTGGTGGTTGGTTTTTTTTTAAATGGAACAGAGTAATTTCCATGTTTATATTCTATATTTTATAACTAATGCTTTTGGTGTTAAGTATGCATTCTGTGTGTGTTTTACATTGCCTGCCCCCAACACACACACTCCACATATGTTTCCTCTCCTGATTTGAATAGAAATCTAACACCGCAAGTGAAGAATGCTGAACTACTGTTTCACAAGCTGTCATTTAAGTGATAGATGGCAAATTGGAATTTTGCCATGCAAATTAGTTGATGTGCAGATGAAGACAGTGTTTAACTATTCAAATAAGATCTCATTCTTGATCCGCTGTTTCAGCTTATATCTCCAGTGAAGCAGACAACTAGCTTTCGACTGGAGCAGACAACTAGAACTCCACAAAACCATCAACTGTGTCCACTTAGTACCATCTCACTAGATCAAATGATGTTCAAACAGCACTGATCTGTAGCTATCAGTTAGAAACAGCCATGGATGCTGATCCTTCAGGCAAAAAAATTGATATAGTTGGTAGTATTTTGAAAGAAGAATTTACATCTCTGGAATCCACCACATCCAGAAACGTAAAAATCCAACAAACTCACAGTGTGACCTTTCTTTTAACAAAAACATATGTAAAGTTCACACACAAAGAATAGTATATTTAGAATCTTAGTGGGAGCAAGGTATGACTCCTATAGCGAAGTTCTCTAAACCTACATTTTAAATGTGTATAACCTTTCTTTAAGCAGCTTGCTACTGCTTTTGTTCACAGGAGACCTTTGAAATCTGGGAGGAAGAAAACCCCTTGGCTATACAAAATACACTGTCTTTGCCTGATAAAAGCCTATGCCATTATACACTTACAGCACTTCATTTCAACTTATTTTGCTTGGATTCCTTAGGGAAATTTCAGCAACCTGTCAAATAGCTGAGAAGGAGTCATCTACAGAGACAGTCCTGCTCCCTCACCAGGAGACCTGTAGCAGCCTTGCGTACCCCGGGAGGTACCAAAGCCACCACAAGGGCAGTGGGGATGGAGAGCATCTTTCCCATTGCAGAACATCCCCGTGACACTTCGCCGGAGTCTCCTTGAAAGAGACAGTGCCAGAGTCTTTTGGAGGTGAGGAATAACTACAGCTGAATTTAACTGCATCTGGGTCCTCACAGTTATTCTCAGCAGTTCATGTATGCCTTTCTTATGGGCCAGAGCAACAGCTGCTTTGCCAGCTAAGGCATTTGATCCTGTAGTACAGGTGGTAGTAGTCTGTGCTGTGAGTTCATAGTACAACGCAAGTGATAATGGATGATGGGGAGTATAGCAAAATTGTTATGCTGTTTCAAGAAAAGAGAGCCCAGAAAAAGGGGTTGCTTTCCCCTACAAAAAATGAAATCTGACTACCTATGCCTTCAACAGTGTGAGTGCCCTCATCCATTTGATAGTGAGGGTGACATTTTGTCATCAATGCTTCTTTTTTCAGCCTGCTCAAAAAACATCCAAATTTTCTCTTGAGAGTTTTGTCTGCATATGTCTTCTAAAAAGTTTGAAAATATTGCCCGCAGTAGACCTGATCTTCTCTTCGGTCCTTCAGGAGAACATCATAAAGGCTGTGGCTAGTTAGATGCTGCCTGCCACAGTCTCTGGCAGGGACAGAAGGACCAGCTTCATATGCTTGCTCTTCCTCGGTTGATGGGGTGTGCTGGCTGCCTCAGCTACCGCGAGGGTGGACAAGTTAAACAAGTTTCTGAAGAAGTACAGGGTGCTGAAGTTTCCAAAAGAAGGAACCAGTGGGGGAACCAGGGCAGAGGAAAGGAACCTGTGGCTGAGATGTCTATGAGTGGGCAGAGAGGTAGGATGGTGAAGTCAGAGAGTGGGTCAAGCACCAGAAGAAAGGACTTACAGAAACTGGTTAGGTAATGAATGCTGGAATCAGCTCCAGGTTTTAGAAGCCACCAAGAAAAGGGGGGAGACAAAGCAGATGATGCACTGGAGGTGTTTGGAAAGGAACACTGAACTCAGTTTAAAGAGGATGGTTGTCAGTTTAGTGATACAGTTAGCAGTCTTAATAACAACCTTGGAACAATTCTTTTTATGTAGTTGATGTGTATATGTCTGGAATGGGCCATTTTCCTGTTCACTAGTGTGTATTCTAATCATGTTCTATTCTTTATATGCATCTTAGCAGCATCTGCACTGTTAAGACATCTACTGGAAGTGATGTAGGTAACTAAATTAGTTTGGGCTAGCCTGGCGTTTCTCCCAGTGTTCTGACTCAAAGCTGAAATGTGTTGTTATCTTTTGCAAGATGTTCACAAAGCAGCCCTGTACAAGAGGAGCCTGTACAGTGTGCCACCATTTGAAATCTTTTTACAGTGTTTTTCCATTAAAACAACAAACCTTGGCAGCTACCATCTACTGTTTTCTGATTTGCAGCCAGCCAATTATATCACTTAGAATGTGCTTGATTAGCAAGGACGCAAGTTCAAGGCACTGTTGTCTGCCTTTGTGTAGTTTTAATTGTGCCTTAGGAGACACTTACTTTTGTCTTCTCTTCTGTATGTTTATATCCTAGGGTTTTTACTCCCTGCTACATGCAGTAGTTCCCTTGCAAACATTTTGGCAGCGATCTCGCAGTGTTCCGAGTGCCTTCTAAAAAGTCAGATATTAAAAGAATCCAGTTGCCTCAATCTTTTAGTGTGACCTTCAGTTATGAGAATAGATCTGGTGGTTTTAGTGGGAAAATCTGCAAGAGTGAAAATTGCTCCAATGAATCAGAGCTTGGAAAAACAATTCTATTTTTGTGGCTTACCAGATGGAAGAGTTACTGTAAGGTAACAGTGATCAGAAGGGCAGGCATGCTAGCTATAATGGAGATGAAAACAATAGGATGGCCTTCATCATGTGTGAATCATCCAAGCACAACCGAATGACTCTGCTGAACGTCTACAATGCATGCTGAGGCCCATAGGCGTGGCCTGGCTTCTTTTGCTCCAAAAGCATAATTGCCCTATCTATCTGGTGTATTATGTCACCCTGTATAGTGATGCATACACCATGGCTCAGTGAAGGGGATGCTCACCGTGATTCAAGTGTCTCCACCCCACCAGCATACACACAAACACACACAACATATGCACCACACACACACAGAGCGGTCCATGGTTGCCACTACTGCATCTCGTGAACTATCTCCAGGTCATAACGTGTTAGAAATGATGCCTGACCTAATTAGTCATAACTGTTTACAGAAATTAGGCTTCAGTTCAAAACTGTGATACAAACTTTGTACTTTCAGGGCAGCTCTAGATGAAAGACTTTCCCATTATAGTGATTTCTTTCTTGATTAAATCATAATAATGATAAATTTCTTATGGCACAAGACATTTTTATACTTGGTGTCACAAAGCACAAGACTGGAACTTCAATTTCCTGTAATCTCAGTAAATGAGACATTATAGATGGTGAAGAACTAAGTACTTATACATCTAGTGAATGTAAACAAAATTCAGAAAAACACTGAAAGAGTTTCAATTTATATATATGATTTACTGAATCAAGGGGTCTAAGATTCTGCATTGAGTCCTACAGATAAAATAAATCATTACAGGTCTTCATGTTCACTCCTTATATAATCTGTTTCATGAAAAGACTTTTCACAAAACGATTTTAAATGTGTGTTTTCCTGCTCTGCTGTCTTGTGCTGTGACATTCATGTCACATGAAGAAAATTCAATTTTGCAGTGAGCGCTTTGCGTTTTTAACTTTGCTTGAGCATGTGCAAGACTTTCTGGTCTAAACCTAATTCACCTGCCTCTAAATAAGATTTAAGTATTAAATAGTCTTAATCAAAACTATATTTTCAACAGAAGGTCCCTGGCCAACTTTTCCTTTATGCCTGTTATACCACAGTGGCCCCAAACTAGTGACTGCCATAGGAAAATATAACAATAACAAATGTTAGTCATGCATTTAATCCTCCATGAAACCTTTTGTTAGTCTCTATCCTTGCTGTAGCACTTCAGTGGGAGTGCCAGAGCTAAGAGGAGGAGTAGAAACTAAAGTTTTTGCAATAGCCAGAGGACTGCAGTGACAGTGGACTACAGCTGGGGAGAGGAACACAGGTGGCTGCCGCTGAGGGGTGGTTTGCAGTTACTCCTAACCAGAGACCTATTTCTGACACATTGTCTGACCCACGTGTTTTTGTCTTCTTCCACCCTGCTCTGCAACAGTAAGTACAATATTCACTGATTTCCACAAAATGGCCAGGATGGCATTTAGGTATAGAGGAGAGATTTTTTTAAGATTCTCTGCCCATCCTTTTGTCTGCCTGCTTTTGTATCCTATCCTATCCTATCCTATCCTATCCTATCCTATCCTATCCTATCCTATCCTATCCTATCCTATCCTATCCTATCCTTAAAGTGATGTAAGCATTAATCAATGTTACCCACATATGATGCAGGTTACGTGACATGGACTTGAAGCATGGACTGAACGATCTGTGTACATTCACCACGTGTACTTAACCTATTCCCATGATCAAACCTATTCCTGACTTGTTTCAGTGCTCTGACATCCTGCCAGTACAGTGGGGTCAGATGCTACTTGATCCAGTCACAGGTGACCTTATTCAGCAAGGGAGAAAGTAGCTTGTTTGGCATCAAACAGGCATTATGTCTCTACAGTCATTTTTCTTTGGTGGTAGGAATTAATGGAACCCCAAAGCAGTTCAGTTTTACTTCCTTTTGTGCTGCTCATCTTCCTCAGTTGCTGCGCTTTAGGAAGGAGCAGTGTGAGTCTGAAAATCTTATTTAAAAGAACAATGTTAACAACACTATTAAAGACACCATAGAGCTTTCAGATGAAAAGTATGTGCTGCATGAAAAGTATATGCAGAAAACAATTCACCTGCTGATTCCTTTTTTTATTCATGACACCTTTCTTTTGTCTTCAGCAGCGAGACGCCATGGAGTGTGAAGTTTTTCTTTTGTTTGTGGCTGCCTTCTACACCATTTTTCTTTCATGCTGGCATACCCAAGCAGAACAAATCTGTTTGCAAGCAAGGGAGGGGAATAGACTGCATGTTTTGGGTGTTAAGCTAAATGTTTTCAGAAGTCCCAAGAATAATAAACAATCTAATTTTAGGATCAAATCTGACTTGGGTTTGTCCCATTGAAAGGCTCAATCAATTTATTTAGGGTATCTTCTACTATACTTGCTTTCAGAAGTATTTTCTCCACTGATGAACATGACACTCTTTTCCATTTTATCTAGTGTTTCTCATGAAGACTGTAGCAGTATGATCAATTGTCACTAGAAATAACTTTGAATTTTCTCATTACTGGAAGACATAAAGTTGCCAGGGTATGATTTGCTTTAGCAAGTGGCTTTTATGTCATCTATATTTCAGAAATTCTGTGATTTGTTTAAATTTCCATTTCCTTGGCAATGTACCTGTGTGTACAGTGAAACAAAGAAAGAATTGACTAACACACTGAAAGCATTAGGCATTTGAAGCTGCCCTGTTAGACAAATACAACAGCAGCACGCTGCACCACATGAAACCAAAGCAACCACCTGGAAGAGGAGGAGAGAAGAGCTTAGGCTATTAGCACAGACTTTGAAACCATTTTGTCAACAAAATACACTTCTTTAGTTTGACTGCAGAGATAAGGAAAGACATGAAAGTGAAAAAAATAGAATATTGCAACTATTATAAAAGTCTGAAAATATGCAATGTATTTCTTCTGGTTTTTTGCATCTGATCTAACTTTTGCTCACTTACAGACAACTGGAATTTCCCCTTATGCAGCTTGATTAATATAAGTGCACTGAGTGGCTATGTAAGAGTCCAACTATACCCGTGGTTTAGCTTGCACCATATGTTCCTTTGTAGTAGCTGCACTGTAGAGTCCTCATGCTGCTATTTGATGGAGGAGGGCACTTAAACATAAAGCTGGCGGCAACCGGTGTGCCTACCACATCAGGTACGTGATATTTAACTGAGTTCACACAAGGGTAAAATGCAGTGGTATAGCAGGAGGCAGATAGGATTGGTGTTATTTGTATCAACAAAAGACTCTGAGAAAACAAAAGTTTGAGTGGCTGAGTTATTTCTTGTATTAAACTCAGACCTCAATATCTGCCGAAAGGATATCCTCCCTGCAAAACCTATTTCTGGCTGTCAGACCAAGTACGCTCTGTTGCTAGACAGTCTGGTACGTTTCCTCGGGCATCTTCTTCAGCATCGCAGCAATGAAGTACGCGGCTTGGCTGCCCGGGGGAGGCATCCCCCCAGGCTGGGCACCTGTGAAGCGCTGCCCTGCCAGCGGCGGCGCTCGCTGTCCCTTCTGGAAAGGGGACACGCTGACTTCCATCACCGGGCGAGAGAGAGGCGGCTGCAGAAGTAGGTTGAGAAAGCAGTGTCCTTCCTGGGATGCAACGGTATCTTCACAGGAGACCCACATTTAGGAACTAGAGGACTGCCTAGCGGCAGCTGGGCACAATGCCCGTAGAGCACTTCGTGTCTACAGCGGCACGAACCCCCGCTGGCCTGCGGAAAGGTCCTGGCCAGGCGCACCTCAGAGACGTGGGCAGAGCCAGCCCTTCTGCTGGTGCGTGGTGGGATGCAGAGCCTGTCCGAAACCCTGACAAATGGAATAAAAGACTTCCTGTTCAGCATCGCTCTCAGTTTTCTGTGACTAATTAGCAATTTACTCTGTAATGAATGTTGCTATTTTTCTGCGATACTTGCATATCTTCTTTATTTTACCAGCCAAAGAGTTTAACTCCAAAACCAAAGGCAGCATCCTTTACCGCCTGAGCAAGGCACAATTTAAAAACACTTAACAGTTCCTCTGTGAGTATTTTAAAAATGGTCTTATAGCATTTAGGATTAATAGGCAAGCAAAGTTTGTCACCAACATGTAGAGCAATCGTAATACTGCAGAAATCTCCTAGAACACTTAAAACCTATTCCCATTGTACCTTTAATTAGGTTTCAGGTATACCTTGAAGACTAATGGACTGCTTTGGATGCGGTTTGCATAGCAACGCTTTCCCCTATAGCTACAGGAGAAAATGGCTTTCTGTAACTCATCTCCATTTTGGTGAGACTGCACAGCTACGTGTGCAAACAGACATACAAACCCAGGTGAAATTAGTAACGGAACGATGAAAGAATACTCAATGGTGCTGTATGTCCAGAAGAAAGAGCGGGTCTGATCTGTGCCTTTATCCTGGCTCTCTGATAAATGGGCAATGTCAACTATTGGAAGAAACTAATGTTTTCTTCTGAAACAAATCTGGACATGAAGGGAGCAGCAGCACTTTTGGGTTTCTTCCTGACATTCAACCAGGATCTGGCCATCAGATCTTCATCCAGGAATGAGGACTGCAGGGTTTACCATGGAGCAACACCGACTGCACAGTGTAGACAGAGAACATTCGTGGCTTTCTTGGAGCTGCACAAATTGACCTGCCAAAAGAGCTCCTGGGATAGCAAATATCTTAATATGTTTCACTTGTTGAATCTATCTGCTTTTCATTTTCTCTCTGACACTTAACATTTTCACATAAATACCACTTAGAGAATAAAAGCTCTCTCTATACATAATAATTGTGGTGTTAATATGGCCCTGAACAATTATTTTGTAATGTGCATTTTAAAATATTTAAAGAGGCTGAAGCACTGTGATACTTTGATGATTCTCTGGACATATTCCGTTTGCCTGAAATGTGACCAAAGGAACAATTTAGAAATATTTTGGGAAAAATTCAGCTATACAAAGATTAGAGTGTTAGCATAGTTAAATATGGAAGAGTCTTGCAGAATATCAAAGCAGTGCACAGGCTCCATATATTGTTCATGAGGAGCTTTGGGTGCTGTAAAAATGCAAGACCTACAGAAGTTAATAGGAAATACTGCTCTTGGACAGGACATAACTAATACACAACCTTTTCTTCCCCTTCATACCCTTGAAACATCCCCTAGAGATCGGGCGAAAGTCTCTTCTTTTTAAAACCCATGGGGGATTAGGACTATATTGTGAAACACTGGCGTGGGTGCTCTTTTTGTGCATTCAGTGGCTGATAAGGACACTCAGGATGCTGTTCAGCATCCTTTATGTGAGAAGATTTGAACCCAAACCTCCCAGGAGAATGCCCTAATTAGCACCCTGCAGGGTAGCCAGCCCGGGCTGAGGTTTCGCACGCTCATTACCTTTTGTTGGAGCTGCTCGGATGTCTGCCAGGTTTTATGTTTACAGAATTTATGTTTAAGCGTGTGCACATGTCCTGACCAGCAGACCAAATGGTTAAGGTGGCAGACTGCTTTCTCATGTTAAGGTACTCGAGGGGCTGCTTCTGTTGGAAAGTTTGGGTTGCACGGTTTTGCAGTGCTATTTGGCCAAGTGTGGTTTTTGAGGATCTAAATTAAGCAACTAATTGATACTTTAGATGCCTAAATCTCTTTTAATTCCCCATGAGACCTAGTCTTTAGTACATATGCTTGAGGTTTTCCCAGGAAAGACCTTCTTTTTCAGCTGAGAAAGAAAATTATGCAGAGAAACATTACCTACAGGCTTATTATAAAATCCTGACTGCGCAGTAAAGATGCAGCTGCTTGCAATTCATCATCTAACTTTCCTTAAGTTCTATTGGTGGGTGGCTTTAATAACCACATTTCTGCCAGCAGATGTAACACTGCTTGCGTTTATATGCAATATGTAAAAAAATATATAAAACTGCATAATGCATGCAGTTTTTATGTCTGTTGTGCTCTGTTGTTTTTTCCTTTGTTTTCTAACTGCTGCATAAAACTGCACGTTTTTGTCCAGCTACCAAATGGAGCTCTAATTCTGCAGTCTAGTCGTAGAAAACCTCACTGATATCAGTGAGATTTCGTGCTTACTGAGGTCCGCCTGTGCAGATCAAATCGTCCACGCCCTGATTCAGCAAGGCCGTTTGAGAGCATGCTTAAGTCCATCTCCCCTCGCTAACAGCCTTACGCGTGAGGTATGTTCTGTTGATTCTAGATGAGCTGAGCAAAGCTTTCAAATCAACCATGTGCTGAAGTGCTTTGTTCATTAGAATTGAATCTAGTGACACATGCTTGTGAATCAGTGCCTGTTTTTCCAACATAGGTTTTGAAATCTGAAAAAAAAGAATTCGTTAATTATTCTATCATTTTAGCAGTAATTTGCTAAGATCTTTTCTACTGAATGGCAGCACTTAAAAACCAAAGCAGAATAATTCTTCCTACCTTTGCCTCTGTGGCATTATTTGTGAAAACTCCCATGCTATGTTTCAAAATGATTTGTCTCTAGTTGTGCTGAACCAAGAGACTCGGCTGCTCAGTCAGTGGAAAGTAATGTGGAAAAAAACTCATTCTTTTGCTTACAGTAAGTCTGAATCTCTGACTATAGTAGTAGATTCTACAAATGATGAGTTACATCCTTGTTTTTGTTGGTTATGAGAAAGGAGGTGCTTGCGGATGCAAAATTGGAAGTATTTTTGCTTTAAGCGATAAGTTATGTTCCTCTTGCAGCCCTTGCTCATTTAGCACAGCAACAAAATAAAGCTAAGACGCTCTTGGGAGGGTGATGAGAAATACACTTACATGTGCAAGCTTCCTTTTTCCTTTTAGTGCGATGCACAGTGTGCAGACATATGTAAACTGGAGCTTCAGAGAGCTTGACTGCTAAAGGCCTTCATCTCGACCAGAAATGAACCATTTGGTGAGGAAGCTAGAGAATATTCTTACTGTTCATGGTCATTCAGTTTCTCACTCTATTTGAAAAAAAAAAAAAAAAAAGGCAGTTATCTTTAAATGAAGCATTTTCTGTTTAGATTACGATTTAGTCAGAAATCAACCTCAAACTTAATTTCTCTGATTAATCCTTTATAGATTTTTTTTTGTTATTCAATACAACAGACTAATGATTAGTAATACCACCTGGGAGAAGGAGATTATGCAACACTAGAGCTGCATGATGTCCATACACTAGATGTGTGTTAATTCACCATGCAGCTGTCCAAAGAAAAAAAAAAAAAAAAAAGAAACCCAAAACCCAAAAACAGGGCATATGTGTATGTATATGGAAGGGAGGAGGAGGGGAATAATGATAATTGTTTGAACAAGAAATAACGTAACGTAAACCTTTTGACATGTGTGTCTGCTTCTGCTGGGTAGGTAACTACAATACAACCAGATGTGATCAGCTGTTTCTTGGTATGGAGCATTTGCACTCTTCAACTATCTGCAACATTTGTTTTTCCACCAACAGTGTAATAAGTCTCTCACCCCGTACTTTTTTGTACAAAATAAAACTGCAACTCAGCCACAACAACTATAGTAGCAACGTACAATAAGCAATAAGCATCGCATTTCTATTGTGAGAAAACCTAATTACTGTCATGCAGCCTTAGTTTTAAAATCTCAGAACAGATGGCCATACTTCGAAATCATGAGTATTCTCCACAGACAAAGGGCTTTTGTCCAAATGGATCTGATTGCAGAATCAGGGCCTATATATATGGAAATACAAACTTGTATAATATTACACAACAGGGTCTGTTGATACACAGGGAGTGTAGGAACAGAATGCAGTTGCCACAGTCTAGGTGACGGTGTGAATACCTTGAAGACTGTTCAAAGCTTGGTTTTGTTCCAATATAAAGTCTCCTCAACCAAGGAAAAGTCTTATTGTGAGCTAAAAATTAGGGAAGAAGTCTTGCTGAGGAATTTTCTCCTCTAAAAACCAGCTCAGTTTTGTCAGGATTTGACTTACAAAATTAAGGCTATAGCAATTATGAATAATATAAGGTTATGTTGCGACTATAAATATGAGCGTTTTATGCAAAAATGAATACCATTGTTTTTCAATCATCTCATACATTCTGGACTTCAGTCTCCTGAGGGAAAATGATATAAAGCCATAAGGTCTTTTTGTTACCACCTTTTCATTTTGATCAAAGAAGACATTATTCACAGGAAAATCAAGTTTTGCTGAGTATGGTTTTCCCAGCTTTATTAGGGAATTAGAAGTTACCTAGATTTTACATCTACACAGAAGATGATCCAGATGTTTGGTGGTTGGTTTTTTCATTGTTGTTGTATATTTGTTTGAGTTTTTTTAATTTATGTAAAACAAGGATCAAGAAGGAAATGTGCTGAAATATTTGGAGAGTAGAGGTAATAGGAACTATTGAATAACAAGGGGGAAAACTGATTAAATTGGGACTAACTGGCTGAGACAACTGCATAGTTAACTTTGCTATTACAGTTGTATTTCTTGTTTTGTCCTTGCTTTCTCTTGGACATATAATAAATTAGTGAAATTTTGTGAGAACAGTTCCTATAGCTGTCCATCTTTTCACAAGTAGCTATTGTAATAAGACATTGATCCTGATTTAAAACTTCTGAGTAAAAGCACATAAGAAGTTACTTGATTTATGGTTCTTGCTAATTTAGTAACCAACATCGAAATGAAAGGGAGAAAGTGTGAATAAAAAATGTTAGAAAGTATTATAGGGCAAACTTCTTCAGGTAGGTGAAGAAAAGAAATTAGTTGTTTTGCCAGGATATTAAGTTTAGAACTGCCAGAAACAGAATGGCATGCCAGTTTAAAGATTTGGACAAAAAGTTCACAAATTGTTTCCAAACAGTAGATTACATGCTTCTGTCCATTCTTACAAGAGCACATAAATAGCTGGTAAAATTTTTGCCACGTTCATAATGCTGTGAACCCCATATATCTCAAATACTGGACTTTAGTGATATGTGGATTTGGGATGAACTTCTTATTTGGGACTCAGGTGAAGAAAAAAGACGAGCTATGAACCATGATTCATTTATCTTTACTTTTGTCATTCTTCATCATCGACAGTCTAGCACCATTGACATAATTCCTCATGTCTCACTTCCAGTCTCTTACAGCCTATGCAGTCAGACTTGCCCAAACTTGTGACCATTTCCAAATTACACTATAGAGCTCAGAAACCTTTTGCAGAAAAGTTCACAGGAACAGAAAGACAGTGAACACTTACAGTTATTTTTATATCACAGAGAACAATTTCCATACTTTTGGGAAATGACTATCAGAATCTCCTATGATCTTCCAGTAGGACAACATTTTATAGACTTTTAATACTTTGTCGAAATAACTGAAGTCCTTTCTCACCCCATGAAAAACATCTGAGAATTTATTGGTTTTTAGTGATGACAAAACAGGATTTTTTAACCTTATTTCAGGAACACAGTCCTTAAAGTGTCAATGCACCAGTGTCCTACTGAAAAAAAATGAATAAAAATGAGTGTGGGATCAAGTTAGTGGATATTCAGCATCAGGCAGTTAATTTGATTGAAAGCTATTAATATTATCTCATTAGAAGCATTAGAAGAAACAACTTCCATTATTAGATCTCTAGTTTTTCAAAAGGGGTATGGCTAGGTAAGAGACACTCTTTTCTACTCCTGCATTTATTAAATTCTTCACCGAATACTTATTTCTATATTTAGGTGATGGTATCACAGCTCATTACCGGTGAACAAATTAGTTTGAATCGGAATCCAATCTACCTGGCGTTCAGGGGAATAAGGGTGCACAGGACGTGGCATCGGTGTCGTTCTGTAAGGGGGTCACCTGCCCTCTTACTCACCAGCACTGTCAGTACGGGACAGGAGAGTATGGTGATGCACTCTTTTCTCTGCTGACCTGCAATGTGAACATTTTGAAGAGAGATCCTGTTGGTTTTTTCTCATCGATGTGAACGTTTTCTCTTCCAGCTCTCTTCCTTAACATTTTCTGGATCAATCAAACCCTTTCTGTTGACTCAGAGCAAATATTTTGGTCCCATTTGGGGAATCTTTAATTAATGCTAACCAGCAGAGGTTAAAGAGATGGATATAGGTGCTGTGACAAAGCTGTAGGAAGCTTTGTCAGCCTGGAGCTGAGGTAGTTAAGAATTGGGAGACCCAAGTTCATTGACTCCAGGCTTGGGGCACTGACATTTCAGCAACTCCATCACTGGGTTCACTCATCATTGCTGAGAGTTATTTTCATTCCTCTGGGCCTCAACAAATATGTTATTACCTCACACCATGTAGGACAGCTGTAGCAAGGGGTATTGTGAGGGACCATGAAGCCCGGTGGCTTGAGCCTGCCAGGATCAGCAGATATGGGTCTAAGCAGAAGAGCAAAGTGAACTTTGGTCCCTCCCATTTCCTCCATGACTGTCCCAACCACAGTAATAACAAAAGTTGAGTCCCAGGCCTTCTGGTTTTTAGAGGCAACTTGTTTGTGTGTCTGTGTGTGAGAGAGAGAGAAATAGAGAGAGAGAGATCCAGCAGAAACCTTCTGATGGATTTGACCCAGTTTTGCGACTATTTTTCAGGTCAGCTGAATCTGTTCTTTTTTGATGAATAAATCATTTGTCTATATTCTTCTGCTCTGCTCTAATGGGGTGAACAATTGATGGTGGTGAGGTGATGTATAACATTCATCCATCTTATAGATGGTCAGAATAACTGAGCTAAGGAGTTAATTAAGGTAGGTGTACCCCAGCGGTGCATCTACTGCAACCACTACTGCTTCACCCCTGAGCAAAGGGAAATGGAAGAACAGTTGAGAGCTGCTGAATGTTTTGGAGCCTTTGGAGGTTACTTCAAGATTGAGTGAGCTTCTTTACCAGGATTTTCTCAGTCTAAGCCAGCTGTCAGATATTATACCATAGAAAATAATCAGAAGCCAAACTTTCCCATAACTATTAATTATTTAGATAAGGAATCAAAGGAAATAGGATTTATCTTTGAAGTAGTGCTTCTCTCTTAATTGATGAAAAAAATGTAATTCAGCCTTAAAATGAATAAATAATTTGCTAAAAGTTGAGCAATTTTTAACCATTGTGTTCTTCAAGTAAGTTACTGTGCATTGGCAGATCATCTCAACCAAGAAAATTATTTCCTTTTCTGAGTTTTTGCATTTCTTTGACCCTGAAATTTTGGGATGCCAAAAAATCCTGCAAGAAAAAGATGCAGAAAAATGCTGATTTTTTTTCCACTTAGTTCCAATTAGCTATAACTGGAATAGGGACTTAGTCAAAACCTGAGGAAAAAACAAAAGAAAAATTGGAAAGCAGATACAATCAATGTTTTTTGTTTTCCTAATGTGGGCTATTATTTAAATTGAATGTGTGATGTAATTGACAATTGCATCGTACATATCCACAAACTTGAAATTTTTATGAAGATGTTTAGGGCTTATCACACCTTAATTTTCCTTTTTACAGTTACAGTGTAATGATGCATATAATGCAGTGATGTAAAATGCAGATGGATTAATCTTAAAATGGATGGACTAGTATTAGAACAGTGTTTTTTATGCCAAGCAAGGTGTGAAACTATCATGTTAAAGATGATTTATAGGGTTTTTTTTGCAAGTGCTGCCTGTCAGGTAATGTCTTGTCAAAATAGACTTGTAAAAGAAAAATAACAACAGCAGCAGCAATCTTGGTAATAAGAATTCTTTTAGAAGGCTAAAGGTATTTTGTTAACTAAACCAAATAAACTATCCATATTGTACCTGATTGCCTGCTGGTCCATAACTCTTCTTTGCTCAGGAGGAATTAGGGTAACTGCTCAAAACAAAAGAAACATCTATTTGAGTCTTGATTTCCATAGCTCCTTGAGTTTGATTAATCTTTTCCTGTAATAAAAAAGGTTGATTTTTTTTGTGCTGTCTTCTCACAAAAAATGCGGAGGGGTTTTATGCCCAAATCTTAATGTAGAGCACTTTCAGAACATGCAGAAAGAGAAAACGATGATAAACTATAACAACATTACCACTGATGTTGTATTCCACCATCTTTTCTTTATTTGTATTCCAACAGCATCCGGAGGTCTGATTTAAGGACAGTGTAGTGAAAAGCTTTCCTGGTTTCAGCTGGGGTGGAGTTAATTTTCTTCCTAGTAGCTGGTATAGGGCTGTGTTTTGGATTTAGTATGAGAATAATGTTGGTAACACGCTGGTGCTTTAGTTGTTGCTAAGTGGTGCTTACACCAGTCGAGGACTTTTTGGCTTCTCATGCCCTGCCAGCAAGAAGCTGGGAGGGGTCACAGCCAGGACAGCTGACCCAAACTGGCCAAAGGGGTATTCCATACCATATGACGTCATATATAAACTGTGGAAATTGGTCAGGGACACCATGGCTTGGGAACTGGCTGGGCATCCGTCAGCAGGTGCTGAGCAATTGTATTGTGCATCACTTATTTTGTGGTGGTTGTGGTAGTGTTTTTTGGGGTTTTTTTCTTGCCTTGCTGTCCTATTAAACCCTGTTTATGTCAACCGATGTGTTTTACCTTTATTTTTCTGATTCTCCTCCCCATCCCAGTGTGGGGGACAGGGAGGAGTGAGCGAGCGGCTGCATGGTGCTTAGTTGCTGGCTGAGGTTAAACCATGACAAAAGCACTGTATGGATACATGGCACAGGACAGACCTTGTCCAAAAAGAGCTTATGATCTAAAGAAAAATGTTTATGAAGTGTATTGACTGGCCAAGCACCAGGTTTTTTGGTTTCCATTTCTGTCCTCTGACTCACATCACTTTTTGCAGTGCACACCTCATATCTGCTCTGACTAATTTCATCTGGAGAGGCGGGTGCAACGTGAAATCATCTGTGCGTTACACAAGTGATTCAACTGTGGTGTATTTCTCTGATTTCCTTCAAAATAATTTTGATGTGATTACCCAAGCATGTAAAATGGTCAATAAATAGAACATAGTGTAGTTTCTGATACAAAATTCACTTGTTCCAGTGATTATGAACAAACTTTGGTAGTGGAGTAGAATTATTTAGGTTTCTCTTGAGAATGGAACCAAAGTAAAACAATTAGCAGCATTCCAGAGAACGCAGAATTTGGAACATGCGAAGAATGGGAATTAGTTGTTGATGTTCCAGGAGCAATTGCTCCCAGGGATCTCATATCTCTTAAATCAGCTAGAAGACCATCTGCTCCAAAGGATTTATCAATTACTGTATTCCTGCTTAAAGGAGTTTTAAATATTCAGTTATACTTCCCTCTGCCTCCTTTTTGCTGAAAAGGTGTCTAGCGTGTGTATTACTTCATGAAAAACTTTCACAATGAAGCTCCAACTGAAATGTGGCTTGGTATACATGTCATTACCCACCCGAATGCAGGCTCCATTTATGATTCCAAAATCTGTTGTGTCTGAAACATAAAATATATAAAAAACAATAACTGTTGTGAACTAAAAAATTACCACATTCCTTTTGCATTTTATCTTGTGCTAGTCAGTGGTGCAAGGAAAAGAGGGCCAGCTCCTTGATTGAGTGCCTGGCTTGTAATTCTTAAAAAACACAGGAAATTTTATGTTTTCAAACATCTGCTATTACAATAATATTGGAAACATTTCTTCAAAACTTCTCCTGACCCAAAATTATTTCAGTCCACAATTATCAGATTCTACATTCTTAGAAACCTACTTAGGCTGGATTCCTGCCCCCTTGTCAATATTGGATATTATAAGTCATACAACTAGGTTATAAAGATCATATTTACATCTTACCATGAGATCTCAGGAAACTAGTGGTATTGGTCAATGACAAAAGCACAGTCTTAAAAATACTTATTACATAAAGCATGTATTTTATATATATGCTGTTTCTGCATGGAATGGTTACATCAAAATCTTTGCTATAAACCTTCATCTTTAGGATATTTCTATTTCATTGGAGTTTTTGCACTTGATCATGCTCCTATGCCTTTTTTAGCAGAACAGCGAGGGCGTATATCCCTCCATACTCCTCGGGGCCAGGCTCACTGCGGCAGATCACTGGAGCTCTGGACTCTACCAGGAAATCCAGAGCCATCTGGGTCTCTCCTTGTGGTTGGATGATTTCATCCTAATCCATGTTGCTGGTTGTTTGTTTCCTGCTAAAAAACATTTCTATTTATTAGGAAATGCATGTTAGACAGTTTGACACTAAAATTTGGCACATGTCTTTGAGTTAACTTGACCAAAGTGATTTATAGTTGTTTGCTCATGAGCAGCATCCATTAGTGGAAAATGATGTCCAAGTAAATCCCACGAGAGAGGAGCACAATGGGGGATTGTTAGGAGCTATGTGCACAACCAGTGCCCCGGCCACCACTGAGTGTAGCGACAATTACCTGGTGGCTTTCCTCTGGCCATGCAACTATACAGTCAGGGACCTTTTAAATTCTGTTCCTATCCTGTTTTGTCTTCCTGAATTTTCAAAGATGGATAGAATTCAGTCATCAGCACTGAATAGCTGCTCTGCAGGAGGAGTGAGCCAAATTACAGACTGCAATCTGATGCTGTTCCAACGATTAGCACCTGATCCTCACATAGTCCTATTAAAACTTCTTAATGTAGTAAGCATGAGTAAGCATATCATTATCCAGTCCTGGTTGAGCACGAAGCCTTCACATCTGATGGCATCTCTTATTCAGAGGAAACGAATGCTTTGTCCTGTACATTAAATATTAGACGAGGGAGGGAGGGAGGGAAAGGGGCAGTAAATGGTCCTCCTGATGGTAGTCTGAAGAGAACCGTTGGATCATAGCCTCCTTATCCTGTGGTAAAGCACTTTGTAAATAATACAGGAGCTAAACTATATTACAGGAACATGGGGAGTTAAGAATGAAAATGAACCATCTGTATAGATGTACATTACCCTAAGTACTGACTGCTAACTTTAAGACAAGCTCGGCCATGACTGCCTTTATACTTCCTTTGTTTCATGACTACTGTCAAAATTCCAGAAACACTAGAATTCATTCAATATATTATAGTGGGGTTTTCTCCCGCAAAATTGTGAAGCCAAGTAGACTGATGCCTTGCCTACCTCACTGGGAAAGCTTCTGACACAATAGAACACACTGCATCGAGGCTTATAAGCTTGTTGGGATAGCTAGCAGACCTTAGAAATAAAGAGGCACAAGATAAACATTAGCACCACTGTTGTCAGTTCTATGCCAAATTATTAGTCTGAAAATATGGCTAGTAAGGAGCATGTCTGTAGAATTTGGTAATTTATGAGGTCTGTGGATTCGGGGTCTTTTTGGTTTGTTTATTTGGTTTTGTTTTGTTTTACTTGTTTGGGGATTTCTTAGCAAAAAAAATATTTTGATCACAACCCCTTTGACCCTCTTCCCTGTTCAACTGCCCTATTAATCAATACCAAGTTGGTTTCCAATTAGCTTTCTGGAGATATATAGTCATTTTGGAACCATGATAGCTGTGTTTTTACCCAAAAGACACAGAATTTAAAACGAGACTTAAAAGATTTAACAAAAATGCTGTACCAAGCAAGAAAAAAACCCCTCTAACCTGCTATTCCCCTTCTCTCCCGCGCAAAGCTTTTATGCCATAACCCTGGCCAGCTTTCCTCCTATTCAGATACTTCTACTCGTAACAAAACATGTCTGTGCATAATAATTTTGATACAGAAATATTTTAATGAGGAAAACAATTTAGAAATGTAGTAAAAAGAACCACTTAGACTTCTATATTTTGGTTTCTTTTTCTACGGTCCTTTATGTTTAAGAAAACATGCTATACTTGAAAGAGAGCTTAAAAGGATGTTTTAATGTCTTTAGCCTCAGTTCAGGGAAGCAGACACACACATATATATATATGCTCTTAACTGTAGATACTTTCCTAACTGATAAATTGTTTGTCACCTATGTTTTAATACAATAAGAAAAGCATCCCAACAAGCACTAAAAAATTGCTTTTTTTTTTTTTTTTCTGTGCTGTGGTAAAGTCATCTATATATCATAATATGTATTTCCAGCACCTGTTTTTGATGCCTCAATATGTGTTAGTCTTTCTCCAGTATCTCTCTTCCCCGATCTCTCCCCAAGAATGAAAATAAGCATTGACAATAATTCATCTTGGAGTTCATCTTAAAAAAGCAACAGATTTTTTTTTTTATGGCTTCATAGAACAAAGTTTAATTAAAGAGAGAAAAAAACACTTTTGAAACTACACACTCAATATTTGATGCACACAGTAAATATTTTTCTTGTGTGCATGAAAATGGGAGCGAACAACTGGAATGGTTTCAAAAGGCCACCACATGAGTAAAGGTGTCATCAAGAAACAGCAAATCACTTTGAGTACATTACGGGAATACTTCACCTTTCTCAGAAACACTAAGCATAGGCCATTTTCAAGAACCTCACCAGAACTTGTTAATCTTAATTACGTGCCTTAGCCCACATGCTAAGAAGATGGAGTCTTTAGAAATGTTTGCAACTGATGGCAATCACAAAACGTGAATACTTTGCACATGAATGCTTTGTAACCTTTCTGTGTGATAGGCTCTTATACTTTCAGTGGAAGGTTAGCCTTTATTTTCAAATAATCTCAAGAAAGCTGTTATTACTATTACATACTGGTACTTGGTGGCTATGTGACAGCATAAAAATTGCATGAGAGTTTTATGGTATGTTGTGGCAGAAAATATAATGTTAAGCACAATGGATGAACAGTGTATGTACCCTATTACTTTGGTACGCAATTTATAGAAAACCTTGTGCTGTGTGTTTGATTTAGTGAGTTGTAATGCTTTGTAGTAGATAACTGGCCAGTAAAGCCTTCCCCGTGAAGTCCTGCTAGGAGTAGGTGCAGTGGTAAATCTTACTTTCATCAATGAAACCTATTTAGGAGGAAAGATTTGTGTTAAACTGCTTTGTGCTTGTAGCCCTGCTCAAAACTATAACCAGGTTTCTCTCGTTACCTACTTTTCGCATTAGAGTAGCTGTTGCTATCATGACCCTCCATCCCTGCCCCCTTTCCCTTCACTGCCTATTGTCTGTTTTCACACTCCTCCGTGCTTTATAATCGCTCACTCACACTCATTTATCACTGGCTTACTCTGTCCTGCCTACACTATCTCCCATTTTTTGTCATGGTGCACTGGTACATTACAAATACAATTAAACCTTTTACGATACCGCAGCTTTTGGCTAATGCATCCCAGCTTCAAGGTTGAAAGATTTCTGATATTACCACTGATATCGGTTCTTTCCCATTTATCGGCAGTGTCGGACTAATGCAGAAGAGTTACATTAATTAAAGGAAGCATCCAGTAATGCTGCTGTTTTTGCCAGTCTGACACTGAATTGGAGCTTGATGCCTGCTCATGTTTTAAGAGCCATTCATCACACATGTCATCCCAAAGCAGCCAGCTGTCTGAGAAAAGCCTCATTTGCATTTCATCAGCTACACTCTCCCTCTTCTCCCTACCTTTTGTATGGAGCTTTGGCTTTTTTTAAAAAGAGCATAGTCTTCAAAAGCAGCTTAGCTAAAATTAGTATTCCATTTAGAAAGATGATTTTCTTTAGTTCAGAGGTCTTAGAATTGATCTGAGTGGGAAAAAAAGTGTCATACAAACATAGCCACGCAATCTGTCTGTATAAAGAAATTAATGCATTATGGGAGAAGACAAAGATTTTTGTGATGGATGGACTACACCTCTATTAGTTCTGTACATTAAGCTGTTAGAATTAATAAAACATTTCATTTATTTTGAAAATTCCTTAACGGGCATGTGATTTTAAAATCCCAGCAGCTCTGAATGATTCTGCATTATGGATTTTGATTTCCTTTATTGTTAGACTGAAATTGTCTGTGTCAGGTTATATTGAAGCCATTTTAGGAGGCCAAAGAACATGGGAACCATCTCAGTGTGCTCAAAACAGCTGGAGAAAAGAGAAAAAATGAAGTTATAAGCTCACACCTTAATTCAGTGACTGACTTGATGAACTAATTTTTGGGGTTTTTTTGCTTTACGGAATAGCGTAGAATCTGTAAGCAAACATATCTACCATATAGAAAAATAACTGAAATGCAAATCTGTCTGAATATATAGTTATATATTAAATACAAAGTTTTGTAGGTGTAGATCTATGTGTATGTATGAAGGTATATGTATTAAATATATATACTAACTTCAATTTTTGCACAGTGTCAAGACTTGTTTAACAAAAAAAAACACTAGTCCAAATTTGGCTCCTATGTTCCTTCATCTAAACAGCAATAACACAGAGACGTTGTACTTCAACATGATGTAGTTTCCAACTTTAAAATTAAAGCATACCTATTTCCGAACTTTAGAAGAAAATTTTGAAATCTTTTATTCCTTAAACCAGCACTAAAATTCTAACCTCCCACACACGAATGAGATGCATTGTACACAACCATCATGATTGAAGTTGTTATCTGTCACCAGTGGAGAGAGACAAGGGTATGTATGTACAATAAGTGTCTATCTATAGCCGAAACTAATCTAAGGGGCGGATGCTCTGGGATGTACTGGGCTATGAGGTGTGCTTGGAATTTCGCTGTCCTGAATGCAGAATGCACCTCCTGCTCTCTTGGGGATGTGTAACTAACCTCCAGTTGAAACTAGTGTGCAGAGAGGCATTGATGAGCACCTGGATCTTATTCTGACTGCCTCTGGAAATATCTCGTGTATGCATCTGGAAAGATCCCACAGTTTTAACATAAATGAAATAACTCGGACTAGATGCTTAATTATCAGAGAACGCAAGATTCATTTCATGTCATGTGTATGTTATATGCTGAGCTACCGGGAAAAACCCAATACTTACCTGAACCGAGGTGAGTATTAGCCAACAAATACCTAACTTTAGGCATATGTACTTAAGTCCTGTTCATTTCAACAAGACTTGGGAAGTGAGAGTGTTGCTGCATAGGCTGTATAGTCAAACTGTTAAAAAGAAAATGTGTATTTGCATTGGCAGTACAAATGTTAACTTTCTTATTTTAGCTGCCCCATTTGACACCGAATTTGAAATAGATGCATTTAATTTAAATCCTAGCAGAAGTTACTTTAGGTCAATTTCTAATTCCAACAGAAGTAAAGGAGAAGCAAATGTCTCAAAAGTCTGACTTGGCGTTACATTAAGTGTGGAAGGGATCCGCAGTTCAGAGCAGCTTTGTGGTGGTGTTCTCTGCGCTTGCTTGGTCAGCTCACAGTGCAAATATAGGATACAGCATCTTGCTTCTCTCTTCTCCACAAACGTGGCTTGTTTAATTCTGCCCCTGTGTTAGCCAGTGAAGCACTGGGACTGCATTAGGCTACTCTGGTTACCTTCAGGGAGCCAGAGAAGGGACTGGCAATGAAGTGATTTGTAGAGGATGGCGGGTGTGGAAACAGCCAAGGAGCATGTTGTGCCATTGCTTCTTACTATCTCTGGAGTCAGAAGGTCGTGATCGTAGCCAGTGTCTCCTTTTTGGAGCTATATTTATGCTACATTTCAGCAGGGACATAGTTTTCCCCATTGCAACAGGGACATAGTTTTGTATGTAGATGGTTAACCTGTGTGCTTTTGCTAATTTGCAAATTGCTTAATTTTGCTAAGTCCATACTAGCTACAAGTATATCCAAATTGAGAACATGCCAAAGGATCCGTCCTTCCCCTCGCAGATCTGCATTACAGAGTTCATTTAGGCAGAGCTTCTGTGCAAAGTCAGGAATCAAAACGTATCCCACATATCACCATCTTTTACAGAAAATTAATCCACAAATCAGTATATGACAACATTTTGCACTCCCAGAACATCAGAACAAGGTTGTCAGAAAACAGTGTTCTTCCCCCCTGTAGTTTAGCATTTGCAGGGAGTTAAGATAAAGTCTAAGATAAGACTTTAGCTCCCGCATACAGGTAAATCCAATACTGCACAAAACAACATTCCAAACAGAATTATCCCCCAGGTGGGTGTCTCATCATGCCCTTGTCCACATCTGCCAAAAATCACACCTGGGGTGAAGACGAACACACGTTTACGCTAGCATTTGGATAGAGCAGGCCCCAGACTTTGTGATGGTTAGCCATAGTTAGCAAATGCTAATCCACAGAAAAGGATCTCCACCTTGGCGTCAGGTGAGCACTGGGCATTGTCTCTGTTCCAAGCTATAACAGGTAGTTGTGCATGATGCATAGGAACCTTTTTTCCTGTAATTCCAGGAGTAATTTCAGCAAATTTGTTCATCAAAACCAAGAAATGAGCACAAGTCACCTTCATTTCTCTCCGTGTGTCTATACACATTTACCAGATTTTATCTGTTTATATTTCAGAGTGTACAAAACCGGAAGAAACCAAAGTCTTATATAGATTTATTATAGCTTATTATTCCTTTAAAGAATAATTTTCTTAGTCAATAGGAGAAGACACCCTCAGAAATAGCATTTTTCTACGGTACATATGGTTGCAGCCACTCCCTGTCCCATTCTTTCTTCTGCCACACACACCACAGCTGTTCTTTGTGCGACACTGTAGCTGCTCCCACTTATTCCCACCATAGACCTGGAAAAAACAGCAATAGTTGGCTTAGCTTTTGTAGGTGCTTAAAATTTAAAACATTTGTCTCTGTTATTCCCTATACAGCTCCTCTACAGAGTTACTGAATAGCACATTTGGGAGTGTGCAGGGTAAAAGAACTTGAACATGCACCATGATACTTCAATGTTTCTTATGATTTTTCAAATGAATGGCTTTTAAATGGTATAGATATAAAAATTTTAAAATAAAATTTATTTCAATTTCCTGGTTTTAGCATATTATGAACCATCTCACCAATACGTTTAAACAAACCATGTGTATATCTTTATTGTAAAATAGTAAAAAAGATCATCTTTATTTTTTGACATCTGCTGTGAATTTAGAGAATTTTGTGACTTTTATTAACCCAGTCATCTCACCAGGCTAATCACTTATCTATCCCCCAAATTATAAAACTTCTCCCGTGTTCTGACATTCACTTGATTCACTTTACTCTTTATAGTTTATTTTCTGCTAATGTGATTACTGCTTTTATATAGGGATTATTACCAGAATCAGATCTGGTTTTAAAATTCTTTAAAAGTTGTCAACTCTCTTTTGTCCAATTTATCAGATGATACACAATTATTAAACCTTTTTTTTTTAGTCTCAGAGCAAATAGATACACACATAACCTTATCTCTATTTCCAGCTGGAAAATAGGAATTATTTGTAAAAGTAATTAGGAAGGATTGATTCTTAATCAAATTAAACTACTTGGAAGCCATACTCTGTGAACCCAATTGTCATTTAAATAGCGTCTGAATTGGTACCTGAATAGACTAATAGCTCTGAAGGCAAAGCAATGATTTCAGTCCTTTATAAAGCAACGACACGTAGAACAGAGCAAGTAAGTGACAGCACCACCACCGTATACGAAGAGTTTACGGTCTACGCCCAGACGAGGCGTCGGGGATCTGACTTCGTCCGACAAAGAGGCTGGAGGCAGCCGGTTAGGGGGAAGAACGAGCGTGGCAACTTGGGGCGCAGCGTGTGGGAAGCGGCTGTGCACATAAAAGAGGGCCCAGAGAGGGAGAGGGAGTCTGGAGGGAGGGTGCCTGGCACAGACACCTGCACCTGGGGGCACAGGGCGGGTACCCGGCCTGGGAGGAGGGGCTGACGCAGGGTGGCAAGAGGAAGAGGAGGATCGGGGAATGCCGGGGCACTGGCACAGACGTGGTGATACGCCAACACCGCTGCCGTTTCACGAGTACAGGGGCACAGAGCAGCCGTACCAAGCGTGCTTAAACGCTGCTGGGGTGCCCACAGCAGCGGTCCTGGGTGCCGGTCAGTGCCCACCCCGTCCCCGCCCAGGGCTCTGCCCTCGAGAGCTGGGGCAGCGCTACCCCCTGCGCCCTCCTGTCCCAGCAAGCGCCGGCCCCGCCCCTCTCCCTCTGTGGCAGCGCCCCTCTCTGCTGCAAAATACCGGGGCGGGCCTGCTCCGGACGCGGGCTGAGGTCTGTGGTAGCCGGAGCAAAACGGGAGGAGGAGGGAGCTCTGCCGTAGAGGGAGAAGTGTCGTGAAAGGGAAGGAGAAAGTGCCGTGTGGCACTGCCTCGTGCCGCAGGTTTTAGCGTCAGGGGATGTTCGTCAGGAGTGTATTCCCACTGCCTCAAACGCTGTCAGTCGCTCCTAAAGAACCCGATGCAGAGGCAGCAGGAGAAGGTTGCACGCGCTCAAGAGTCCCACATGTGATAGAGGAAGAAGAGAAAACTGAGGGTAGCCCCTGAAATGAGGAGGATCTTGGTCAGAACAACTCATGTGTTTACAAACCTACAGCAATATGATGTGTTCCCATCTGAGCCATTTTGTGGTGAGACTCGTGATGATCAGAACTTCTGTGAGCATCAGGGAGGGAGGAACTTCGCCCTTAAAGACGGCAGCGAACGAGTCAAAAGGTGTTGAAATGGCAGTGGAAGGTACGACAAACGAAAGCGAGCATGAACCATAGGCAGGCCGGTGTAGCAGAGAGGTCTGTGAGAAAGCGTAGGGGAAGAAAGGCGTTAGCGTCTGAAGACCATCAGGCACTGGAGGGAGGAGCGCGGGTTGCTGCCATACCAGAGCAGTCCTGGACACAAAGGCTGATCTAGGCCTCTCCGCACGTTGCAGTTGCACTTTCTTCCTGCCTTCATGAGGATTTTTTTTCCCCCTTATAGGTTTGCCTGTCCTCCATCTCGTTCACCACCAAGAAATGAGAGTGGCTTGGGCACTGGGGCAGCACACAGAGGAAACATGACGGACGAGTCTGAACTCGGTAAGAGTACCTACGCTGAGATGAGACGAACCAGAAAGATACAGCTGCAGGGGAAACCTGCAGAAGGCTATATGCAACTGTTGCCTGTGCACTACCCCTGAGGATACTGTTTGGCCAAAATCTGCAACTTCTGTGTTTTTGTGCTTACCAGCTTTCTTCAGATAGCCATACCCTTCTACTCTCGTTCTGTCATCTTTCTCTCCTTGGATTTCCATTATCACATTTTTCTGGTTCTCTTTGGCATTTATTCTTTTCTGGTTCTTCAAGAAGAAGACCATATGAGGCAGAAGCAAATAGAAACATAGAAATACAGAGAAAAAGATTGCTGATTTTGGCCAAGAGCAATTGCCCTTGGGTATATCCTCTTGAAAGTTTTCTTTATAAAGAAACCCTCTTAGGTTTCGGATTCCTGATTGTGCAATATGTAAATGTGAAAGAGACTGTTGACAAAGAGGATTGGGAAGAATTATTTTTTGTGAATGGAACGTTTGTGAATTGAATTATCTTAACAGCTTCTCTTTCTGTTTACATTTCAATTTCACTCAGAATAAATTTTAGAAATTAAAATTTATATTAAACGATTAGGAATTTAACTACAACCCTGAATGATTGTCATGGAAATTTATTTTCCTCATAATTACATTTGTTTCAGTAAGAGAAACAAAAATAGAAATTAAAAAAAAGCTCATTCATTTGTCAAAACAAAACAGTTGCTCTGACTGTTACAGAATTGTGGTCCAGACTGGTTAAAGCTCTGGAATAGTGAGATAATTTGCAAAGCAAAATGCATATGCAAATTAGTTGATCAAATCACTACACCATTTTTCCTAGTGCTTTAAGTAAAAGAAGGAAAAGACAAGACCAACAGTAGCAGGATGTCAGCATATACATTATTAGTGTTAATGTGATGTAATACTGAGCACAAGGAAAATGAAGTTTTCAGCACTCATGAGATCATGCAGAGCAGTAATTTCAGGGACAATGTAGTATAACTGAGATTGCATCTGATGCATGAGAGAATAGGGATGACATTTATTCCATCTGACATACATTATCTACAATATTGTCATCTGGACTTCCCTTATAGGCAATAGAGAGAATATAGCTCTTACAGGACAACAAATCAGCTTGCAGGTGGCAGGTTGGATCTTACAACCCTTGTTGGTCCTCAGTAGAATATTAGAAGCTTAAATGATTTCCAATTACCTGACAAATGTTAGGTGTTAATTATTATTTGTTAAACTTTCACACCTTCATATGTTATGTCCTGAAGGTTTTTCAGGATCTTACTATGAGGAAAACTTTTAACAAGCAGAAGGCTTGTTGCTCATGCAACATTTCTTACCTGCAACGAGCAAGTCACTACTACTACTAGTCCTGTTAGCTGTCACTTTGAAACAAACGTTCATATTATGGATAAGAAAAGGTATGTCTAGATTTCTAAAATGTGCTAAAATCAATTAAAGTTTGGCAATATACTAAAAAAGAAGATTTTTGTTTACATCTATACTAGATGGGCAACGCAGCTGATGAGGGGTCTGGAGCACAAGTCTTATGAGGAGTGGCTGAGGGAACTGGGGTTGTTCAGTCTGGAGAAGAGGAGGCTGAGGGGAGACCTTATCGTTCTCTACACCTACCTGAAATGCGGTTGTGGTGAGGTGGGTGTTGGTCTCTTCTCCCAGGTAAATAGTGATAGGACGAGAGGAAATGGCCTCAAGTTGCACCAGGGGAGGTTTAGATTGGATATTAGGAAAAATGTCTTCACCGAGAGAGTGGTCAAGCATTGGAACAGGCTGCCCAGGGAGGTGATGGAGTCACCATCACTAGAAGCGTTCAAAAAATGTCTGGATGTGGTGCTTCAGGACATGGTTTAGGGAGCATGGCTATGTTCGGTTAACAGTTGGACTCGATGATGTTGAAGGTCTTTTCCAACATGAGTGATTCTGTGATTCTAGATCAAAGGTGTGGCAGGTATTGAAGTAGCTTTGGCTTGACTCGTACATATATTGAGGCATCTTAATGTGAAATTGAAACTAGTACTGGGGAGTGATCAGTGGAAAACAATGAAAATGCCCATTTTTTGTAATGGACATGTTGATTTTTTGTCCAGTTCCTGTTTTCCTCTCCAGAACTAGGACACGGACAGGGAATTTCAGTCGTTTTTTTGGAGACTTATATAGATACCAGGAAATAAATAAATAAATAATAATAATAGCAATGCTGTATTGATTTAAAATATAGTAGACTTCCAGATCTTCACAAGTGAAAAAAATGCAGCTGTGGCTGTTTGTAGCCTCTCCTAATGACAACCCTTCTGCTCCACTGTTTGTTCAATACATAGTATCAGCTCCTTAGAAAAAGCTCTTTGGAGTTGGACTTAAAATCTCTGTAAAACATTGTATCTGTATGGGATTTTATAAACAGGATAAGATAATTTCTCATCCTGTAAACATGCCAAAAGAGTTAGCATTACTGACCGAAAAATTCTAACAGCACAAAAGGATGAGGTTCAGTTCTCCAGAGAAAACCCAGGGAAGGAAGTGGCCATCAAGCCAGACTTCATCACGGAGCGACTCTCATTAATTTTAAAAATCTGCTGACTTTTTGGAATGGTTACAGCAAATGACTTATGAAATGAAAAATTCTTTCCCAACCCAGTGAGCTTTTCAATCAATGTTCTCTGTGATGTGCTGTTTGCTAGCTGTCTCAATTCAGCAACCCTAAAAATATTTAGCAATATAAATGTACATTTTAATAGCTTGCTGTGATCTCTCTTTTGATATCTGGCTTTCATGATCTGTCTTCATCCATCCACAATCTCCAGTGCCATCAGCCGAAAAGTCAGTTTCCCTCAAGGGTTCACCTGAAGGCATCTGCAGTACAGAGCTCCCCCCGAGCCCCGGCCTCCTCAGTGCTCCATGTCCCCATCATCTCACCAAAAATGTTTCTTTTTTTTCTCTCTCATGAAAAATATAATAACAATTTCTTCCTGTATGTACTCCATGCCCTGAGGAGAAGATTAAATTAAATTAAAACTTAAAAGAGGATTTGCCGATGGATTAGATTTCTAGTTAAACTGCCCGAGCTACAAATAAGTTTTATGCAGGTTATTGTTCTTTGGCAAATGCATCGTTACTGCAAGGCTTTGCTAACAGACAGACTAATTGCTGCCGAGGGAGAGAGGGCTTGTTTATTGACGGCCCGTTACATCACTTGCTGACTCCCTTTTCCACCTTTTTTCCACTGTCTAATTTTCCCTTCTCTTAACGGCAGAACCACTGAGACCTTCTGGGCAGCCAGCAGATACTGTCACTCTGGGGAAGTATTAAGGTAACATATGTGTATGCTTTGTGCAGTTCACGGGAATCACCAGTGTTAGGAAACTAGGTTTCCTATATATTTCCTTTGTGTTTTCTTTACAGTTAATAGAAAGAGGTGTTCGCGTCTCAGGCAAGTGATACAGACGCCTAAAATAACCTGGTGTAATCCCCAGCATCGTCCCCCAGCACCATAACGGCTGGCGTTGAGGAGCAGCGCAGAAGAGAGGAGGACGCGGCAGACCTTTTGAATAGGCGTGTGCTGTCTGTGCTCAAGCTCTGGAACAAAGCTGGCTGCTCCGGCACAAGGCTCTTGGCCCCCGCACGGCACAGCTCTGCATCCTGGCAGGGAGGGAGGCAGCAGCAAAGCACTTGCCACTGTCGACAAGCCCTGGTGTTGTTTGCTCAGGGTGCGCCCAGGGCAGGGACAGGAATATATAGAATAGAAATAGATATCGGTTCAAATTCTTCAAATAGAAATGGATATCGGTTAGTGGCAGTTTTAATTTTCCCTGGGATTCCCTATTTCTTTTTTGGCAGCTTTTATGTCCAGTTAGAGAAAGACACTCTGGAGGATTATGTACCTTCAATACGCAAAAGCTGCTGGAACAAGTCATTGCTGTGTCACATGCAGAGCGGTTTCTGATGCTAGACGTGTCCAAGCAGTTCGCACTTGGCCAATATGTATGCAGGCTTCTGTCAGTCTCCTTGGCTCTGAATGATATTTGAAGACCACAACCCTCGTTGTCTCACAAGCTTCAAAGATATTTCTGCATTGACAAAAAAAGAAAGCACATAGGGTTAGGCCACTGAGTAATTCATAGCTAATCAATAATACAAATGTGTGACACTTGTGTATGTACTAAATATTACCTTTCCATACTGGGCAAATAAAATCAACCTGAAATGATTTTTTGAAATGACTTACATCCTAGGCCACAATAGAAGAACAGGTTTCACTCTCTGTAAAAACTATGAACTAGAAAAATCTGCAGCAATGGGGATTTTCAGAGAACTTTCCCTAAGGTGAGCAAGGAAGATGCTTTTTAAAAATTGCCCTACTGTTTCAGTTATTTAGAGTATGAATTATAAAATTTTGAACAATAGCTACTTGATTGCATCTATCTCTAAGACACGTATGAAGGACAAAAGAGGCATGGAAAATTTAGGAATAAAAGTGTGGAGAAGTTTGTGCCTTTACAATTTGGTGGCATAATAGCGAAGCAGAATCTTCAAAGTCTGCACTTGTTGTCAGTAAGAAGAGTCTGTTTGGAAGTATAGCTTTATTATAATAATAATATAATCCTTGCTATTAGTACAGCATGAATGACGTTCTGCAGTGAATTAAAGAGAAATGAGGAGAAACAGCAGGTTTTCGGAGTCCCTCGCCATGGCACCATCAATTACCTGTCTCGCTTAGGTCCCGGGAGGTCTGGCAGTTTCCCAGCTATAACTCTTTTCAGGCAGCTTCTCTGTGCTGGAGCTAGGAAAAATCACTGTGCTACCTAAGAAACCCACCGTGTGGGGAAGTCCTTGTGCAACAAGTTAAGCCCAGACTAAAATTATGTTGAAGGCAGCATGAAAGGCAACACAAAATGATCTTAACAAATCTGGACCTTTGCTTTTTTTGTGACAGCACTGGCCAGAGATTTTACCAGCTAATCCAAAAATGGCACCCAATAGACTGAGCCAGTATTTGGGTATAAGCCCTACAGAACGTTTTGAGATTGATTCAAACCGCTGGTCTTTTTTTTCCTTTATCTTATATATGAGCATACACAACAGCAAAGAGTAAATCCCCAAACCCTGAACTGCAGGTATAACCTTGTTGAAAAACATAAAACTTAATCCTGTTTGCCTTTCCCTTGTTTCACAATGGTGTTCTCTTAAAAGGGGCACAGCTGTAAATAAGACAAAAAGACACCAGTTGTGGTTTCAAATGGTAATTTCACATTCTAAAAGAGTTTTGGAGTATATCTTGTGCCAGGAAAAGGGATGTAAATCTGTCCCCTAGCTTTAGATGGCGTATCGATGTATGAGCAAAATGTCAGAGTCAATTCGAGAATGATACGCAGCCAGACATTGGGTGCCTTCTACCATGGATTTCTAGGCTTCCCCTTTTAGGCACAGGTAAATTATGGCAGCACAAAGGTTAAACAAAGCCTTTTTGAGTTTTCCTCCACAAAGACCAGGTGGTGCTAGTGCCCTTTTGAAATAATATTTATTTACATTACCTCTTGCCAGAAATCCTCGCTTGGTGTTTTTTTTTTCATTTCTGGTGCTAACATTTTTGCATCTTTCTCTTTCATGATGCCCAAACTCCATTGTTTCAGTCCTACTAGTCTTGCATTATGCTCGCGCATGTGCTACAGTAAACACAGGCACTGTTTTGTTCAAGGTCTTCCAAATTCTTTCGGTTTCAGGAGAAGAACATGAAGATGGCCTCAAGAAAGAAATCATAAATAGGTTCATGCTTTGCCCTTGTGACTGTATACTTTAATCTAATTGAGCATTCGTGGAAAAAAAAATCTTTATGACTTACCATAAATCCAAGATAATTCTATTTAATGTTCTTTTAACAGACAAAAAGGGATAAACATAGCTAACTATAAACATGACATGAATAAAATTTAACATTCCTCCCATTCCCCACCCACTGTCCCAGTTGGCTATTTTATCATATCACTCGATATAAAATTTAAGAGTATGATATATAAATGATACTTTTTTATTCTTTTGCATAATAACTGGCTGGTTTCCAGTAACAAAGAATAGCAAAGTTACAGTTTATTCCAGATCATAAACACCTTTGTTTTACATGTGTTTCTTTGTTTTTATTGTGGAGAAAACAATACAGTGGCCAACAGAGAGCTACATCAGCAGATTGGAATGATTGTTTGAAAAGAACTAGAGCCACTTGAATTCAGCCTGAATTTAGCTGACTTGGTGTCTTACTTCTTGGCTCAGGGAAATAGCGTAGCTGCTAAAACAGTGACACAAGCTGACGTTAATAAATTAGTACACTCATAAAAGGAGACTCGCAATTTTAGTGCTAACAGCACACCATTATACACAGCATAATGTAGTTTAAAAGGCACACTGATAAGTGGCTGTATTCAAATCCGTTTCTGTGCCCTTTTGTGTTCTTATCTACCCTGGTCCAGCGCACAATCCAGCTTTTCACTAACCTTTGGCACTCCACCACCAGCAATAACCCGTGCTCCGCTTTACATCCCCGTAGCTCCCGTAATGAGCATCACCTGTGGTACGCTCCGTTTGGAGCTGCAGCGTCAGCAAAAGGCACCAGCTCTGGTGCCCGCCCGCAAGAAAAGCTCCACGTCTCGAGGCTCTTGGGGACCCGTCTGTGTGCCCTAAAGCAATGCCAGGGAAATGGCTAAATACCTATCATCTCCAATAAGCTGAGCCTTAGCCTCTCATCCTCATAATTGTTGCCTTAGTAAAAGGAAATAACGAAACAGGGGCCTCAACTGGAGTGCCTGGGCTGCTTCTAGCAACAGTATAAGGTTGCTTGTGCTTGGGGCAAATTTTTTATTTGAATCAAATAGATTCCTGTGGCAGCATCTTAGTTTTAAAATCACTGATTTCTTTGAAATGTTAATCATGAAAGGGTTTTTTTTTGTAATCATACGTACTTTCAAATTCCTCCTGTACATTTTGAAGTATATTTATACTGAAATTGGAGGCATTTTCCCTTTAGGAATTTATAAGTATTTATCAATAGACACAAATACATACATTCATATGTATGTAAATAACTTTGAATTGTAGCAGCTTTGTAAGGGAATAAATGGGCTTGTAATAATTTTAAAATAATAGCTGTAACAGTTAATAACGAACAGCACTTTGAAAAGGATAAGCTTTGCTGAGCTATAGGCGGAATACCAAAACCAGAAATACTTACCGAAATGTCATTCCAGTTGTCTGAACTGAGTGCTTCTCAGTCCTCCTTGCCTTTTTCGGGATTTTTTTGTTTGCTTGTTTGGTGGTTTTTTTTGTTTTCAGAAAACAACTCTAGCTGCGAATTGTAATAAATATATTTTCGAAAGCAAAGGTCAGCTTAACATCAAGACTGTTATACTCAGTTGTAAACTTGGAGAGATGGTGTCAGGGTTTCCAACATGAAGGCACACATTTTTCTGAAAACAGAAGCCTCCCAAAATAAAAGCATTATATTGATGGATTGATATGTTGAAAGAAGTAGAATTCAAGTCAAGAAATGTCCCAGACTAAAGACAATGTTTCTGGTAGTAAAAATACAAGAAGATTACCAGGGCTATAGAACAAAAATCTTCTGTCTCACAATACAATTTACAATAAAGCAGGTAATATTATTTTTTCTTTCAGAAGTTCACTGAGAAAGATCTCAAAGAAATAATGTATTTTGAACTGTCAGATATGCTTACCATATTTTAGCATCTCATTTATGTATGTCTGACATCTAATTTTGCTCTGGACTTTCCCAAAGAAATATACGTATAGTTTAAAAATATTGCCTTTTAAAAAGAGAAAAACTTTCAGTTATGTGATTAATTGGCAGATAACATAAGCAGAATATTCTAACTCTTGAAATTGAGTGACAGGTAATACTCCATAAACTCTAACCCTGCCCTGCATGCAGGGTTTTATTGGAGAAAGGGAATAAGATGGCATGTTACAAGTATCACAGGAACTACTATCTATTGATTGTATTTTTTTTTTTTCTCATAGCAAGATATGTGTATTGAGGAAAAAACATACTAGAAGGTATGAACATGATAATCTAAAATCTTTTACTAACGAAAGGAACTTGCAACCTTACAACTCGGAGTCCTGGACGTTACTCAGTTGATAACATAAACAATAATACCAGGATTAATATGCCACCCACCAGTGTTGAGGATTAATATGGTAATGGTTTGGTTCCCCCATACCGGCACAAACTAATTCTGCCTAGCAGGAAAACAGACCTCTTTTAGCTAATGTGCTCATCAGCAAAGCAATTTATATAGCTTCACACTTTGCCCCTGTCTTGTGAATTAAGGAGTTGGGGCTTCTAATTATTTTACAGACATTTAACAAAAAAAAGGCCTTGAGTTAGATCACTTCATTTTTACGTCTTTTAAAAATCACCTGACAGTTTTTGAAAACATACAGGAGGGAATAAAAAACACCCATAAAATGCAGCTGTGTTGCATCGCAAGGCCAGCAGCACTGCTATAGTACAGGGAGATATCCATGTACCACGGGCATCTCAGAACAATCTCCTGAAACATGAGGAAAATATGGGTTGTCTAGAAGAGAAAGCTAATGACAAAGAAAATATTTCGAGGCGAGTCAAGGGTCTAGTCCTGTTGTAAATTACTCTGCTTGTCCCATGGTCAGTGATGTTATGTGTCTTATGTGACTGAGCATTTTGCCCAAAATAAGTAGAATGCTCTGAATTTAGCTGGTCACGGGAAACAATTCAGATCACAATCAGTTGCTACAATTTCGTTGCCATGGTTTAGCTCCTTCTTTTTCAGGTGGGATCTTGTGGACATCAGAGGCAATCGCCTGCGGGCAAACGCAGCCACCGAGGAACAGACGACAGGATGAGAGTTGCAGGGAGAGACTCAGAACCCGTCGATTTCAACTGCTTTCTTTTCCTTGGTTAAAAAAATTCAAGATTACGGGTTTTGGATTGGGCCCTCTGTCCTTCAGAACAATTAGAGCTCTTTCCACACGCCGCGTACGCAGCCACAGCCGGTGGCCAAACGCTGCCTGCTGCACAAGAGCCTCGGGGTGCGCGAAGCTGGGGGGGAAGGGGCAATGCTGAGCTGGGTGTGAGCGCGTCTGATAAACAGGGCAGGAGGGGGGTTCATGAGCTACTACGGGAGTTTTCTCCTCTTGTTGGGGAACAGAACAGAAATTTGCTGCTTTCACCAAGTCCTACTTCCTCGGGCATTGGTGGTTCATTAGGAGCTTCCTTCTTACGCAGGGGATTTCTTCCGTGGGAGAACAAGAGTAGAAGGAAGAGGAAAGTGTTGTATAAGCTGGGGGTGTGCAAAAATTGCAGGGTTCCAGTGTTGTTGTTATTTTAATTATTCAGATAAACAAGAGACATAAATTATCTTGACAGTGCCTGCTGGCCACCTGCCTAGCCAAATGTTGGAGGTTGGAAAAAATATGTAATGATATACAAGGAAGAAATATGGTTGAAAATGGTGTTATACTCTTCTAGTAAGCCTTAACGGCTATTAGTGTTCAATTAGCAATTGTAAAGAGATTTCCTTTAAACTATTGAGTGGGATTTTGAAACAGCGACCATACTATCTAAGGATAGTTAAGAGACTATTCTGAATATAATCTTGGTCTTATTAAAGGCAGTGGGAATATTTCTTTTCCTCCCTCACTTGTTTTGAAAGAAGCAAAATAACGTAAACTGTGCTTATGCTTAGTAAGTTCAACAAGGCTTTAGTAGAAGTACTTCTTAATAAGTAAAATAATTTCAGTAGCGAAACAAAGCCATTCAGTCAAAAATTAGAAATAGATTTAAAGCTAATAATTTTGCAGTTGTTACATATTTTTTTCTTTTCACCACTTCACTTATATACATGTTGGTTCAAGATAATGAGTAGTTTTGTTAATTCTAACAAGCCTCCACCCCCTGGTCTCTTGAACTCTTCTTTCTTGCTTGCATCAGCCTTTTTAGTCTCACTGGTGTCACTCATCCAGTATGCTTTCACCGACCAGGGAATGTGTCCTTTCTCGAAGTGCTGTTTGCTACCATCTTATCCTCTGTCAGCTCACAAAACTGCCTGCTCATGCTGGAAAAATGGAGGATTTCTGCAGCATAGCTTAAACAACAGCGGCATACAGTAAAACAACAGCATGACCTTCAGCCACAATAGGTTTCTGTTGAATGGAAGAGCCTGGCACATGGTGATGGTTTTCAGCCAAATAAACAGTGGCATGTCTTCTGAAAAGGGGGAAATCCTATATTTTTATGCTGCATATCGATAAAGAACTTTGTCTGTCTATCTTAGCAGTTCTGGAATGAGAAGGAAAATGAGGCCAGGGTGGAGGAGAGGAGAGAAGCTTTAAGGGGAAATGCTTTAAAGACTTTGAATTAATTGCATATTCATTAAATAGCAAAGATTTCTAGAGTTAACCATGAGCATATATTTACTTATTAGAGATGCATGGGAGCAAAAATAAGCTGAGGTGGTGTTGGAATAAGCTGCCCAGAAGTAAATAGCATTTGAACCTCTCTTTTTAAATATTAAAATTCCTTTCAGTTGTATTCAAAATGATTAATGAGACAGAAAAAAATGTGGTCTATTCCAATCTTTTCCCTAGCTGAGCTACAAATTTGCTTACAACCTTATTGTTAACATGAAGTTAATAATCACGGTGACAGCAGAGCGGAGCTGGAGTGTGTGAGACTTTCATTTCTGCTAGATTCAGAATCCCACTAATGACTTCGATCAGCTCTTTTCTTCCCCCCTCTTCTTCTGGAGTCATGTCAGATGCATGCCACCTTTCAGAGCGCATTAAGCCTAATGCGGGATTCGAGAGCATGTAGAGTGCTGCCCAATGTCAAAGCTCTTTACAAGAGGAGCTGTTGGAATTAAACTCTTACATTAGCTGGTGGAATAAAAATGAAACCTAGGAAAAGGCAGTGAGAGCCTGATCCGTTTCTTCCCACGGGCTTTGCCAGCTAGGTGTCTGCACGCAGCCGCCAGGTACGGCAGGTGCCTGACCGCAACGTGAGCAGGAGTCGGGGCTTCTAACTCCGAGGACACTTCAGAGGGCTCTCTGATCCCACTTGGCTCCACAACACATTTGATCAAAACTATTTCATGAAAACCCATAAATAAGTCAGAAAATAAAAGAAAGGCAGGCTGGAGCCAAGCTGTCCTCCTCTAATCACCTAGTAAAGTATACATGACCTGTGTTCAAAGGGTTTTAGTCCTTAACGCTGTAGCTGCTAACCCTTTCATATCACAAGGAAAGTGAGATTTTTGGCAATGCAGAAGAATCTGTAGTCTTTCATGTCTGAAATGGAAATAACTGCGTATCGCAAAAAAATCCCAACCAAGCAACCAACAAAAACAAGCTGATGTGTTTGTGAGTACAGTTACTTTTTTCTCAGTTAGGGGGAATGTTGTTATAACATTCGAGTGAATGCACTCTTTGTCTTATTCGGAAGCCAGCTCAGCCTACAGCACGTTAAAATTAAAGCTTTTTTCCAGGGTTATTCCATAGTAAATACAGCAGTTAGGAGCAGACCAAAGATACCTCCAGCCCAGCATCTTGCCTCTGACAGGGGGACATTATGAGTGCTTTGGGAAAGAGCTTAAAAAACAGGGAAAATGTGGGGTACTATTTCTCCAGTATAGTATCCAAATTATGTTATCTGTCATTAGTCTGCAAGTAAACTGCAGTTTGATGAACCAGAAGTTTCAATTACATCACTGTGTTTCATAGATATTCATGGACCTTTCCTTCATGATTTTCTCTCATCGCTTCTGTACTCATTTATATACCGAGCAGATTAAAAAAATGCTACTGCAATGAGTTCCATCATTTAATTATAGCGAGTAGTACTTTCTTTCACTGAGTGCCCTCTCAATCCCCTGTTACAAACAGTGAATGTTTTCTTCTTTACTTTCTCCATGTCATTCATGATATTGTAGCCATTATTGTATTATATTTTATTATTGTATTATATTTAGTTTATATTATGTTATGTTATGCATGCTCTTTCATTTCTCTCATTTCTAAACTGTGGAGTTGTAGTTGTTTTAAATTCTCCCCTAGAAAAGAAAGCATCATTATCATCCTTTCTGCCTCTTCCCTTTGTCTCATACTAAAATGTGAACTTTTAAATGGCATGACCAGGTTTGCACATGGCAGTCAAAACATGGGCACAGTCTTTGCTAGAAGATATGTGGTCTTACAGGGAGTTCAATGCACTGCAGAGAATGACTTCTCAGATTACTATCCTAATTCAAGTATGGCAAATAGATGGTAGGGGGAGGGGATGAAGCATCAGTTGAAGGCAAGTTCTTCAAATATTTGTTTTGAATGTTTGATTTTACAACCTTAGTAATATTTTTCTAACATATTTTTTCACACCTACCAGAGGTGATTGTGACTTTTTTACAAGAGACATGCCAATTTACTGTAAGGGAAGTGCAGTAAAAGGTTTTACAATCAGATTTTAAAAGCACTCTTTCAGATCAATTCAACAAAAGCAAATATTCCAATTTGGGGGTTAAATAAAATTGCAGGTTCCAACTGGAAGAGAGATTTCAATTTTGCAGAAAATTCACTTCTCTGGAATTCTGAATATTCATGTTGAATATGAACATATATTTTGATAATATACAAAAGCATAAGAAAGAAGAATATTAATAAACTTATAAAATCCAGTATTCAGAAGTCAGGAAACATAAAATCAGGATTGTGTCTTGTTCACTCTCCTATGTATTTAGTAATATATTAATCTTTAATTACATAAACAGGTAGAGTATGTCCATAGAATCCTTTCTTTATTCAGTGTACAGAATTAACAGCACTCCCTTACCAATTCAATATTTTTGTTTCATCTTCTATGGTCATAAGGTCATAGGCTTTACTTAACTGCACTCTTTTAAAACTCTGTTCCAAAGCCAAGTTTATTAATTCCTGATGGGCTTTTCTCCGATATCACCATTCCAGTATTTTAGTGCTTTAGAGACATTAATGAATATATCTTCCCTGTGCAGTGGCTGAGGGATGTTGGGAGCTGGCTCACAGAGATAAAAGTTTAAAGTGTACACTCATTTTGGGGCTCAACTTCAGACGTACAGCTGGCTTTTCAGAGTACTTACTGCTATTTCAGATATTAAAGCAAGAAAAACATTGATTCAGTTGCAACCGTAGGACTAACCCATTTTGTCAGTCAGCCCCACCTCCAAGAAGAAATATCCATCTAATCCCAATCAACTGTTTGCCTAGCGCACACGGGAACAGGGAGGCATGCACAGGCAGGGCATCCAAGTCCTGGGCATGGTATACCCCTCCGTCTTAAATGCAAGACTCCCTTTGTCTCCCGTGCAAAGGGTTCACAGAAAGGCAGTCCCAGGCGCGGTCCTCTAGTCCAAGAGCTTCATACCTGCTCTGCAAGGCTCAACTTTCCAGATATTTTAGTTAACTGGAATCACATTTGCATTTACAAAAGTTTTTGATTTGTGTAAATTGTTGAACTGTGGAAGAAAAGCAAGAGAGAAATCAAGTAATCAGTGGCCACCCTTTCCAAATTTCATAAAACTGCTCTAAAACAATGCAGGTGCCATTGCTGTTCAAAGAACAGTCACTGAGTTTTTCAGGTGGGTGAAACATTATTTATTTCCTTGACCTTGTTGTAGAAATGGTAGAGGTGTTTTCTAAAAAAATTCAACTAGAATGGAAGAAACCCTCTCAACTTCATTGTTTAAAGTTCAGCAAAATTACATGCTACTGAAATAGATTTTACAATGGAAAGTGAGAAAAAGCTTGAGTAGTAAGCGGTATTAACATGCTTAACAATGAGAAATCATTAGAGTTTCATATGACTTTCTCTGGATGATGAGCCCATTTTCCTTTAAAAAGTGGAAAACCTGTCCTATTGCAGCATTTAATTAAAACCCAAGAGCTTCAAAATTCTCTACTTCCTGTAGGCATTAAAAAGGCCCTTGAACTTTTATGATGTGAATTATGTAAATTTATTTGTTTGTGGTTACATTTCTCTCCTTATATTCTGTCGAAATCATCTAAATTACAAGTTTTAATTAATACACTATCACTACATTATGTGCCAAAAGCATACATAAATAATGGATATATTTTGTGTGTCTTGTTTGTTTTAAATGTTTCACCTAAGCCTTCAGAATTTCCTCAGGCCATCACTTGCCTTTGCCAAGGAACAGTGCCTTTGCTTCTTGTGGAAAAGAGTGTAATATTTAATAGTAGTATTCCTTTTTTTACTACCTTTGTTGCTGAGTTTTACTGTAGGAACTGTGGTAGTTTTAGCAGAGCAATTGTTGATTTATTGGATCTGAGTCTGAACACTGACTTACATTAAAACATAAATGTTTTAATCAATTGCCGTAGAATGATTTAGGCAATAGTATTTTTCACAGGTAAACTGGAGAGTGACCTAGTTTTCACAGAGACTAACCATGTACTGACCCAACTCTCTTTCAAACATTTACAGTTAAGTACGTCATCAGATTTAAGGCTATGACATATCTACTATAGCCTCTGCTCCTGTAAAAACATCAGTACTCGAGCAGAAAAGATCTTCCCCCTTCTTTGGTTGTTGGACACCTCCTCCTTTATCAGGTTTCACATAAGCATGGCCACAATGAGTGTAAAACCAACCCGCTGCGTTTTACACAACTCTGGGGTAGGGCTGTCTGTTTTTCCACGAGCAGAGAATTCCCTTGGCTCTTCTGCCCATTGCATTGTGCTGCTGCTTCGTTTGCTCTATTGTTTTTTCAAGCGGAGTGATACATTGCTGTATCTTCTCTTGCTGCCGCTGAAGCAGAGCCATCCATCATCCCAATCACTGGAACTAAGGACCTTATGGACTGGGAGCAAATTATGTAGCTTTAGGGGGTGAGAGAGGAAAAGTGTGTTTGGGTTGTCGTTTATTTTTCCCTCCCTGAACCTGCTATTTTACATTACTGTTTCCTTTTACATAATGTTTCTGCCTTGCTTGGGATCATGATAAGGTAAATGCAGCAGAAGTAGTTTCATTATTTCCAGAATGTAAATTTAATCAATACAAATGCAGTTAGCAACTCCATAGCTGACTTGACTGTTGCTTGGATCTGAATTTGAGTTTCATTTGTGGCTTTCCTTTCAACTTTAATGTAATGCAGATGCAGACTTCACTAAAATGAATGTCCAGTAAACCATAAAATAATGCTGTATAGGTGTTGAGTCCAATTTATTGTTACAGGCAAGCTCCTCTTCCTACTGAGATAAAATAAGATCCAAGTGAGGCTCCTGGTTTTAATTTGAAAGACTAGAAAATATTAAAACCTGAAACTTTGCCCTCAAACTAAGTCATATTTTGGCATCTAAAATTAAGTCTTAAATTTAACTCATAAACTAAACCAGAGCTCAAAATCTCAGCAGTGTATCCTGTCCAACTAGGATGACTGAAAACAAAGGAGATGATTAGGCCTAATTTTCACTCCTCACTATTGCTGAGTATCCCATCCTTCTGGAGCCTTATGGTACCTCCGGTCTTTCACTAGAAACTTCTGGCCACCTGCGGCAGGGTATGGGAGGGCTACGAGTGGCCGTTTCCCTGGGGTTGACCCCAGGCACCTTTATGAGCAAATCAAGTACTGAAGTATACTCCTCTCTTCTGCCGAACCCATAACCTGACTTAATTCTGCTGGCTGAGATGAGGGCTTAAGTTAACAACAGCACGTCGTTCTGCCTTCCCAGGCTTCGCATCCCCCTCCCCACCTCATCGCCGCTCTGACAGTAGACCTGGAAAATACTTTTTATCCTTCAAAATTTTTCAAGGCCTTAAAGGCATTTTTCCAATTTAAATTAAGCTTAAAGCTTACATCAATTAAGTTGCTTGTAAGGATCCAAGAGCTAAACTACAAAGAGCACTGAAAGATTTGGGTATTAAGGTACGGCTTTTTACTTCTGGCAAGGCCACGCTAGGCTTGAAGTTACGCTTCAGATTGCCTCTTGATGTTCAGGGCATATCTGAAATGACTGCACAAAGGAATAATGAAACTGCAGCTTAATGATAGAATCGCCTTGTTTTTCATAGTCTTGTCATGGAAATTGTGTGTAAAAATAAATTTGAGCAAGCTTTGTCATTATAGTTAGTGAAACAATCAAAGATGCTCATATAATCTCTTTGATAATTAACTGACAAGTTTTAATGGCACAATTGAATTGCAGAACAATGAAACATCCTTTCTAGTGTTTCAAAGTAAAATGAATTTGCTCTGCATTTGTTAAGCTTACTTGGAATATCAATTTCAAAATATGCTCACAGCACTGTTTTGTAAGACCATCAACTTTCGGCTGCCCCTTTCGGGAAAGACACTACAAGGAGCTGCCCTGCCATCAGAAGTGATTTAAGCTTAGATCCATCTGGCAAAGGCTTGACCACAAATCACCTTCTCTGCCCCTTAAAGTCTGTTTTGTTGTGGGATGAAGCTGAAGAACTGGGCCCTGGTGGGCTACAAGGCAATCACACCTCCATACTGAAGCTTTGGCATAACATGCGAGGGATCACCTGTGCATCTGGTTAAGGCCAAGTGCTAAGTGCTGGCACATTTACTGAAAATTTACTTTCTTCTTTGTCAACAGAAGTGCTATTCTCTGGGGCTCCCTACAGCTTATCAAATCAACAATACCTTGAAATTGACATTAATTTCTTTTTTGATAGAATACGAGTAAGAATTATGTGTACAATGTGATTCTTTTGGCAATCTGGTGTGAGATTAGGTTCTTTAGGTGGGTAAATCCCTTTTTACCAGCTGCAGTATATTACACCTTTTCTCAAATTCACCCTGGTTGACAGACCATGATGAGACATATTTGCTCCAGCCAAGGAATGCTATAGATATACTCAGACCCACAGAGTAAGAGCTAGTGTCTCTTTAATGCTTATAGCCCCAAGGTTGTGTATTGCCCTATTTAATAAAACTGCATACAACTAATTCTGTGATTAATGTTATGTCTATTGCTGATTAATGAAATAAAAGCTGACAAAATGAAATAGGAGAGACGCCCTCCACCTGTAAGTACTAGGCTGGATGCAGTGTGGTGTCTGCCATCAGAGAGCTGGCAAGTACGTGTGAGGTTATAATGTAAAACGACCAAGACTTTCACACAGTGGACGTCAATGTGTGGTTATTATACATCTGTATATGGTAGAACAAACTATATATGCCATCAATTCATTTATATCAGATGATTTTGAGCCACACATGTTTACTCTAAACTGAATTATTTAGAACTTATTTTTAGTAATGTGAATTAATGGTATAAGTACCAGACAGAAATCCCTAAAGCCATTTCACACACCCCACTAAACAGTCATCAGACTGGTTTACTGCTATTCTGGACTGGATTTGGGTGGTGTAAGCTGCCGTGAAACACAGTTTATGTCATTCATCGGATTCGCTAGTCATCACATTTCCCCTTCAGTTGTCAAAGGTAGATGTTTCCATTTCCTCACCTTGTTCTTTGATGTCAGAAATGAAATTTCTTGATTTGCCGCTAGAGATTACTGGCTCTTTATTTCCTTTCTTTGCCTAACACGGGTGGGTTTTTTTCCTGACAATGTGTTTGTTTTGAATATTCATTTCTTTGCAGTATCTTGCAAATATACTTTGTACTGGAAACAGAATACTTACATCTATTTCAGCTCCAGCTCTGCTGTTCTTGGACTCATTCTGTTGCTGAGTTGACCTGACATATTCTTAGCTAAGTAAGGCATGTTATTAGCAATTCTAATGTGCTTCATTTGAAGCCCATATGCAGAAAGAAGTTTGAAAAATATAAGGAAGAGTAAAATATTGATCTCCATAAGATAATCACTTTCAAAACAGAGGGAACATCATCATAGTCAGTCTTTGCTTGGGAGAACAAAAAGATTGGAAGAAACAAGAAATATTTAGCTCTACTTCTTTTTTTTTGTCCCCACACATTTCTAATCGTTGTTACCTCAGTGTTCCAGTTCCATACTCAGTACTTCATTATTGCTCTTTCTGGACTGGATTTATGTTCTCTATGTTCTTACATTCTTTCTTATAAGTTGTCCTGTGATGCTTATTTTCCCATTAAAATCTCAGCTCCTGGAGTTGGGTTATTGTGTGAAACTCTCAAAAAACTTTTTTCTTTTTCATCTTTTTTTTTTTTAAGGCAACTTTACAGCTCTCGCAACTTGTTCTAAAAAGCTTTAAAATTGTGATGTTTAATGCTCTCAGCACTAGAACTCAACATTTTCAATTTTTAAAATACTATTTGAAACCCAACCCGTAATTTGGGGGGCTAATTTCTGACTCGATAAGCCTTAAAACCTGTTTGATATCTATTATCTTTCTATGTGATGCTATGGATATCTTAAAATTTTTAAAACCTGCCATCTCTACTGCATGTCTCTTTCTATCATGAATGGCTGAACCATAGAAGCTGTCACTATCATCCTCTCCATCAGTTCCAAAAGGAAAGGGATTATTATGCCACTTCTGATTGATTGGGCCAATAAGCACAGAGAAAGACTGGGGAATTTGAGGGACCCTGTTGTGTGAATTTCTCTTGTCTCGGCTGGAAGTTCCTTCAAGCATTCAGGAAAATAAGTTTTTTTATTCACATCTAAAAAGAGATTTTCATGGGGTGGGTAACTATGCTGTCTTCACATCTCCTATCTGAAATCTGGGCCAATGGCATGCCAGGTAAAGGGACAATCTTGCCAATGTGTGGAAGAAAAAAAAAAAAGAGGAACACTTTATATCTCCATATCTTTTAAAGTATGTAAAATATTCTATTTTTCTATTTCAGATCTGCCACCGATTCAAAATTGTGTATTTTACATGAAATTCTGCCAAGACTTCTTTGTGACATCAGTGATTAGGTATTGACTAAATTTTTTTGTTTGCATCCCTTTTCTGAAGAATTCAGGCTATAAAATCAACATTTAAGCTATACAAAGTAGAAAAGCACCCTCTGATAACGTTTGGCTAGAAGAAGTGGGTGAGTGGGACTGTTTTCATGAGGAAGTGGTTAGGTAAATGAACACATTGTATTTCTCTGTTGTATTTAATGTCTAGACAGGGAGAATACTACAGTAGAATTCTTTTATGCTTTTTTTTCCTCCAAAAATATCCAGGTGCGTTTAGAGCATGCAAATCTTTCTTTTGATCTCTGCTACTTCCAGGAACCCCATGGATATAGCTCCTAGTGCCTCATAATCTTTAATGCTTCCATCTTCAGATGGCTCCATTTCACTTCTCCTTCCCCCAGCAAGGTAGACACTTATTTTCCCATTTTAAATATGGGGAGCTGAGGTTAGATTTTAACATCCTTAATTCCCAGGAGGGAAAAAGAACAGCCTGGAGGGACGAATCCCAGGTTAGATTATTTTAGCTTAAATACAAACAGAACAAATGAACAACATGGTACTGGGGACATGTCTTTGCTTTACCTCTTTCCATCCAGCAAGTGTCTTTGATATGTAGAGCACAATTTCAGCCCTAGTTTAAAGCTCCCCAAAGTTCTCAAGAGTGAACAGAAACTGATTTTTCTTATAGGTCAAGGATAGGCACTGGGCTGCTGGAGAAGAGTACAGAAAAAGCTGATCTGGCATGAACGGAGGGACATGTAAGAAAGAGAGGGGCTCGGAGACTGCGTCTTGCTGCTGCCACTGCTGCTGTGGGACTAGGGAGGAGCCCTGGGGGCAGTGATCGATGGGTTGCGTCCCTGCAAGCATGGATCCTGTGTCTTTCAGCTGCCGCTACCCGCCTGGCTGTAGGTGATAGGCAGTACCCGTTACGCTTCTTGAGAGTAGTATTACAGGCCTAAACATCTGCCTATTTTGCCTTTTCCACATCTGGCTTGAACAGTTTAAAAGGGAACTTGTTTTGTGGACACATCAGGATCACATGGAACAATTCCCATATTCATATAGCATCTCTGGGACAACTCCAGCCATTGTTTCAAGGCAACTTCATATTAGGAGATGTTTAACGTGCTTTAGCTCTTTTTAATGTGATTTGGCAGCTGGGCATAAGAAAAACAAATCAGACAATGTGCCATCAGCCAATTCACTGCATGCTAGGGTTCGGAAATCTTGGCTGTGCGGCCCCTTTTGTTTCACACACCCAACCTCCAAGTTTTGGTGAGCTCTGCCTGGCCTGGCCCCTCGCACCCTCTGGATGGTGCCACAGCCCCTGCCTCCCGAGCTGGAGAGGCAAACAGGACTCGGGTGTACAGGCTGGCGCCCCTGGGACCCCACGCTCTTACAGCTGAGCTCAGACCGCATGTTTCTAGGTTTACAAGCCCATGCCTTGATGTCCTCACAGGGAAAGCGTAAGTATCCATATTGGCTCATGTAGTTAAAGCGTGTTGTGCAGTTTAGAGGTAGTAATTTCTATTTGTGTTTGACGGGTATGATGTCCAGCACTGTCTGGCTGCCATTTTCCCTACAATGGCAGGTCCGAAGAGGGCTCAAGAGCCAGGTACTCAACCGGGACAGATCAGCATTGATGTGTTTACGTCAGTGAAGTGTTACTGTTTTACCATAGTTCCGAGACATCCCTTTCTGAAAATGTTTGCTATTGTTAGCACCCGTGTTGGTGATAACAGGATAGCTGTGCACTCTTACTCATAAAGTTTCTTGCCTGCATTTATTATAGCCTTTCCACTTCCCACACCCTGCTCCTGCTGTTTTGCTGTCATTCTTTATACAGCTCAGTAATGTTTTTCAACAAATCTGTCTTTCCCAAACCTTCTTTTATGTTTGCCTGAATTTTATGAGACTGACTTGGAAATCTTGAATAAAATTCTGACTTGCAATGCTGTCTAGACCTCTGCTAAACATCCAGGGCATTATGGATGACAAGTGACAGCTTTTAAGATGAACTTTTTCTAAAGAAGAAGGTATTTAATCCTCCTGAGGAAATGCTTACGAATCCAAAATGGTAAAGTAATTCCTTAAACTGTTTGATCTAGAAGCTTTTCAGGGTTCCTCTTCCTGTTCCCTGCAGGATAGGTTTTGCCTAACACGTATTTACACTTCCATTTTTTGCTCTTGTTTTCTTGCATTTTTGACAGTAATAGTTTTGAAATGTGTGAAGATAACTAACTGCTCAGAGGTCTAACTACATACTCAGAGGCTAAAGCACATATTATTTAAAAGTTTGCTTGTTTGCTGGAGAAGAGAGCTTTTTTTCCCTCTGACGGACTTAGTTCTTCCAAGAAGCAGTCCAGGCAGGGCAGGAAGGCCTTTTTGTTGGCTGAACTGCAGTTTAGGCTGTTTAATAATTTCAGTATGAGAATACACGAGGTGTAAATGCCCCCTCAGTTTGACTGTTCTGTCTGCTTTTTTATCCCCAAAGTACATTATCCGAAGTAACGATGTACAAGCTATTCTGTACCATCCCGTGCTGTAAAAGGAAGGTACAGCAGGATGAATTCAGGCTCAGCAGTAAATTCCAGTTCCAGCGAGACAGTGCAGATCAGCTGAAGCTGGCCGGCTTTGCAGCGCCTGGAAGATTTCTGGCGGGATCCCTGCTTGCCTTGATGCTACTTGAGAGCAATGCAGAGGCTCCCCCGAAGAAGCAGCAGGATGCTGAGGTTCAAAAGGCAGCAGCGGCGGCGTGGCATGCTGCTGCACGACGGGCGCCCGCCTGAGCGGGGAAGAGAGCTACGCTGGTTTGTACTTGCTGGCGGATGGTACAGCCCAAACCCGCTCTGTATTACTTGGCACTTTTCAGCTCTCCTTCCCGAACAAGGCTAGGAAAAACAGTGCTTTGTGCCTCCCTGCCCCTTCCCCCAGGTAAAACGTTTCCTTTGAAAAGTTCAGGAGCCCCCGCGTTTTGCAGCAGTAAATACACTGCTATGTGCAAGCTCTGCACCCCGTGTGCTCGTAGCAGAGACTTGCTGGACTTCAGCTGGTCAAAATCTGTCAAGATTTCTTTTCCATTGCACGTCCTCGAGACTCTCACAACTCGCCTATTTTTCCAAGCAGAAGTAAATGCTCACAGAAAGGGTGCACGCGCTGTGAATCCGATGCGTTCAGGATGCGTCAGAACTTCTGCACAAGCTACAGCGGTGACAAAAGCGTGTGTAGCAAGTCAGAAACATTCTGGGCGTACTGGATTTACTGTGCATATCCAAATTGTCCCCACAGCGCATGCAAAAACTGGATGATCTGTCACAGGTGAGTCACAGCCACTACACGTGCGCTGCGGCGCTGAGGTCTGGCTAGCTGTCGGCTCCCTCGGAGCTCCTGCTTCTGGGAGCCACTGGTGTAAATGGATGGATGGAAAGTGCCGCCAGGGGAGCAGGGGCTCAGAGCGTAGGCTCAGAGGGTTACCAGGGACGTAATAGGGACTAACAAACATTCTCAGCTTCCCGCATTCTGGTTAAATATCCTACCCATTGGATTATCTTGTCAGGGTACATAATTTCACTGTCTTTTGTTGTGTGTTCTGAAATAGTCAGTTCAGAAGTAAATTAATGTATACTGGGGAAAATGCCACATACTAAGGTTGTCATAGAGAAATCAAGAGTCAGCAGCTCCTGTGATCTGTGTGATAGGAGTTGATTAACTGGAACAGATGCCTTCACGAAGCCTGCAAGGGACTCTTACCATGCTGAGCATGAAGGGAAAAACCCAAGAATCAGGTGTGCTTTTTAAAGAAAGTTTTGCTGCACATTTTTCTTATTCTACTGCTGGAAAAGTTAATAAGGAATGACCAGAAATTGCTATATACGTTATTCATATTCTGCAGTTGTGATACTGCCTACAGAAGATTCCTGACATGCAGGCACTGTAAAGACTCACCTTACCACTGTAGGACCTAGTTGTCTAGGCTCTTCTCTGCATCACGTGTGTGTTCAACCACCCTATGGTGACACTATGATGACTCTGTAGGTCTGTATGTCTGCTCCTCCTTGTTCAGACACTTACAGCTGAGGGCTGCCGATTTGGGTAAATTGTTTCATTAGCGTGCTTCACGGTGCTGTTTCAAATCTACATTTGGAATTGCTTGAAAACAAAAGCAAAACAGTCCCCTCAGTTTAACATACTTTAATACTAAAATATATTTTAATACTAAAATTAATACTGTAATTAAAATTTCATTCCTACACAGAGGAAGGAGGCGAGAAGCTGCACGGAGACAACGTACAGTGAAAACTGAGCTGTCCAGAGTTCACAGATTTTTCCAGAAAGGAGATTATAAACTCTGCATGCCGATACAAACAGAAGAAATTGATATATCAACTTCTGTTTCCATTACTTTTAAAACTTAAGTGTTGAAGGGATAAGGTGTAGCTGGAAATAGGCCCCTGCCTCAGAAACAGCTAACGCATCAGAATGCAGAATACTGAAAAGGTCATCCTGAAATGGCATAGGGCTGTATTTCATAAAATATAGGCATTAGATTTCTGGAACCTCATTTGTGTGACAAAAACTGTGACAAGAACAGAGGTTGGCACAAAATCAATATACTCAGGCAGGGACTGTAATAAATAATAAAAATGAAGAACAGCATAAATTTTAACCAGTTTTCATTACAAGTTAAAGCCAGTCTGATTTCCTATGTGATCACTTGAAGCTGCATAATTTCCAAAGAAACATCAGCAAAGGTATATTTTTCATTTTGGATGGAAGGTGCTAAGACGAATATCAGAGAGGCGGAGAGGGATGTTCCTCACCTTCACTTGTACCTGGGTGTTACCAACAGGAACAGAGGTGTGGAGGAAGGGGCAAGAGGCAGGCGGGGGCCTGCCAAGCCCCATCACAGCCACAGCCCTCCAGGGGCCAAGGAGCCTCAGCACTTCAGGTGTTCTCCAGCCCCAGGTAGTCTTGTTTACATAGCGCTGAACAACTTCTCACCCAGGAGCTGCTGTCCCACAGCACAAGCCTGTTTCAATGGTCTCTTTACAGAGCCAGCTCAACATCCAGATCCCGACACCTTCATTTTCCACTCAAATGTACCGGTAATACCAATTAACAGGCATAATCCTCTTGTCTTAATCTGTTGCTATCCTCTAAAATTTCAGCGGTGCTGCTGCTGCGAAACGATAAATCCATTATTTGCAATTTTATCAACCCAAATGGACACGAGCTCCACGAACTGGCTCCGCCTGTGGTGGCAACCGTCTCGCCGAGACCCCCTTGGGCAAGACGAGTGACTCGGCTCCCCTGGTTTCCCTCCCCCAGGGAGGAAGAGAAAGTCGAGCCTTGTCCTCCACAATACGTCTCCATTTAGATTGACAACTTCCCGTGACTGCGGGGTTAAGCTTGTTATGACAGCGCAGCTGCGGTTGCCATCTCCCCCCACCGCAGACGATAGCAAAACCTTCCCAAAGTAATAGCAGCTCTCGGAATCACAAATTACAGCGAGTGTTTCGTCTCTTGTCTTGTTATTTAGCCCCAAATGTCTCTGACATCAGTTTCTAATGGCACAGCCGTGCTTTTTTCGGTTTTCTCCCGAAGGAAAGGTTAGCAGGGGATAGCACCTGTTATACTGGTTCTATTTTGTTATTTTATAGGGAAGAATATGAATCGATGTCCACTTCCATGTTCCTGTTTGGCAAGTGCTTTGTTACTTGAACACCATTTCCGCCCTCTCATCAAGAGTAATAGTGCTCAGATGCATCTGTACATCACTGTACATTGATTGTATTTCTGCCTGGAAAAATTGTGTCTTTAATGTAAATGTTGTTTTGAAATTGTGGTTTTATTTAGCATGTACAACTTTTTTTTAATTAACAGAGGATTTGTTTATATTTTTTGTAGAAGCACAACAGTGTGGTAGAAAGACTGATGGTACCTGTGGACAGTGTAGTTTTAATTCTGTCAAAATATTTCGGGTAAAGGGCATGTTTAATTAGATCCTCATTTCTCAATCCTTCGATCACATTACAACACTTGTCAAACACAGCTCAGTGTTGAAAGGTTAGATCTCTGACCACTGATCATTTTTTCCAAGTGTTAGCAGACCACTGTATTCTCTCTTTACCTTCTGGATAACTCCCTACATAAATACACTTTCTGGATAAACATCACTCTACCTTCTGGATAACTGTTATGTGATGTTCATTACTGCCCAGATGTCTATGCTACAATTTTATGCACAAAAATCTGGTGATATTTGGGTGCCTTAGAACAGGCTATTTTTAGACAGAAATAAATTTTGTGATTGGATATTTTTAGTGTTGACAAATGTAGAGTTCGGCATTATTAAATTTCTTCAGTTGCCCTCTGTGTCTCAGAAATGTGCCAAACCCAGTACAGCTTTTAATTGCTTCATTCTCTACTCAGTAATTTTCCTGCTGTTATTAGCGCGGGCTGCTCAGCAATCACTCGGAGCCAACGCGTTTGTTGGAGATTTCCTTTGTGCAGTGTTTGTGTTCCGCCTCTCGGTTCTGCACATGAGTTCCTGCTCCACACTGTAGCTGGTTCCAACTGGCACTTGCAAGAACTCAAGTCTTACAGCTATAACTGGGCCATATTTCTTAGATGGCTATGCAAAAAGCGCTGAAAAGATTTGGAAAATCTGTTAACATTGCAGACATATGATTTTTCAATCGTGTGGGGAGGTAGGAAAGCAGGAAGAGGAATACCAGCACCAAGAACCTGCAGGCACTGCCCTGGGTTGGAGAATCCTGGCCTGTACAGCCTTATCCATTCTACAGGTATCTATCTTTCCATCTACATATCTTGTGTAGAGTTGTAATCGTTATAGCTATATAAAATACAGAGGGACATAAAATCCACCCAAATAAGGGCAAATAATGAACTAGAATAGTTTTACAAAATATATCTTGGTTTCATCAAATTTTAAATAACGTTCTATTTATTGGAAGTTGCAAATCTGTACACTCTGCTGACACGAAACCATGTAGGAACATAATGACTAAGACTGATTTACAACTATAACCACGCAATGGATGCAGAGTGGTTAGACCAAATTAAAATTTTATTGCAAAATACAAAGTTAGAAAAAGGGGACCAGTACTGCATACCAACTCAGCTGACAGCTTGTTGTCACTGTTCTGGAGATCATATTGAATCCAGAGTGTCATAGTCTTTGGGTTGTGATGCAAAATGATTTCAGCACTGGGTGGACAACCAGCTGTGGAAGGGCATGGTTGTGTGTCTCTGGAGGCAGCTGCAAAGTGAGTGGCTTGCAAGTTAGCAGATTCATAATGAAGAAAGGGAAGTGCGGTTTCTTTCCTTGAGACAACCAATGCAAGCAAAAACGTAAATGAGAGCGCTTAGGCATTTTGGAGAGTCCCTTCAGAAATGCATATCATAATAACAATGTCTTCTCTGATTACGTAGTCTGAATCTTTGCCATTAAGTGCTTGGCAAAAGTATTACACTCTAGCTCTCCCTGCTGGATTATTATTACACAATTTCTGTATTTAATGGGTGCGATCTATCTCTGTGTTAAACAATTAAACAGATAATCCAAGCATCTCACTATGCTGTGTAGATGTTTCATACTTTATGTGCATTGCAACACGCGCGGCTGTGGCTTGTTTATTTTGCTAATTCTTCTTATTTTGTAATATATTGGGAAAAAGTATGCTGTTTCTCTTGCTGCAGTTTATGAAGAGTCATTCTAGAACATGAGGATGTTTCTTTTGGCTGTAATTTCCAAACATACCTAGGTGATTTTTAAGAACTTGAGGTAACTTTTGAAAAGTGAGTTAGGGTCTTAGAAGCCTGAACCTCAATGGCTTTCACTGAAACTTAGTTGTCTGTCTGAAAAATCTTTTAGTTATGTTTAACTACATACGGTTCTAATTTAATTGATTTTTGAAAGCTCATGGAGGGACTAGTCTATACAGATTTCACGTTTCTCATGTACCCAGTTGTGGTTATCCACTTTTTCCAAGGGAGAAAGCAAACAGAGATATTTTAAGCGAGTTAAAATATGCATAGTTTATATTTTGCCTGTCTCTCCCACTATGACATCTGACATACCAGGACTTAGTTAAGAGCAGGCAGGATCTTCCCTCATAAAAACTTGCTTAAAATAAGTTTACCCACATATTGCAATAAACTGGTCTTTGCTAGCAGCACGATGACCTTTTTGACTCATTATGCCAAAGGAAAAGTGTATTTGTACTTTTACCCATCTAAAGAGCTAATGATGGTCTTACAACATAAAGTTTCATGTTTCTTCTGAGACATGACATCCACTGAGAAAGTTTACAGAGAATATAGTCATATACTGTGACTGTAAGTGCAATAATTTACTTTATCAAATAATTCAAGAGAACAAATTTATTGGTTTCTCATTAATTGCTGCTTCACTGCAAAAATCTGTACAACAAAAGTAAACAATGTTTTTCATGTACCTATGGCTGTACTAAATATCACTATAAGAACTGAAGTAATTTTATTATCACTATAAAATCCATAGGCTTGAATTCACACAGACTAAATGAGATACACCTACCCTGCTAGATTTAAAAAAGCACCAGAGACCAATCCCTATGTCTGAAAGCAAGAGGCACTGAAAGTCTGAAGTCCTCAGGAATATGACATGGTTGATCTGGGCAGATTGTTGGTGTGGGCCAAAGAAAACTAGGGGAATGAGATAATGGTTAAACATGTAGAGATCAGGGGACCAGTGTTCAGTTTTGCTCTTTAATCCTTCTTCTTTTTTTTTTTTTTTGAGCACAATAGATATTCCCTAGGGTGCCTAGAGGATTAATCTTTTAAATCCACACCATCGGATAACTTAGACCCCGATTCAATCCTAGCTCCTCGTCTCCTTATTATGCACAATGTAAGGCAGTTTGCTCCTGAGCTGTCTTTCACAGCAAATCAGCTAATTCCTTTTGAGAGGAAAACGTGATGCAGCTCTGGGAAATGGTCCTAGAACCACCCCTGTACCATATGGATGCAACTGCAGCAGGTTGGACTCCCTCAGCTCTCTGCACACCTCCAACGTGATTCCTGCAGTCTTTGTATCCTTACCTGCTCCTTTGTGTCCTCATGCTGCACCTGAAGCATTTTAATTAAACCCTAAAAGGAATAATAATCCTATTCAGTGTGAACATGGACCTTTTACCCGAGATAGACATGGTCCATCATGGGGCAGGTATGGGTCTCTCTCTACCACTGCACATGGGGACCAAGAGCTTTGCAGTGGAGTCAGAGGCTTTCAATGATATCTAGTTAACCATAAGAGATGCCAGGTAGAAACTGAGATTTTAGATGGACTGAATTTTTGAGCAGTCTATTTCCCCATGAGGAGAACAAGGACGCTCCTAGTTTAGGCCCTTTAGTTTGGTACTGCAAGATACATTTCCTGAATCTGGGTTAGTGTAAAATCCAGCTCCTACAGTAAATTTTCATTAAATTTATGTTTTACCCAATATAGAATCATATAATCACAGAATCATAGAATAGTTTGGGTTGAAAGGGATCTTAAAGGTCACCTAGTCCAACCCTCCTGCACTGAGCAGGGACATTTGCAACTACATCAGGTTGCTCAGAGCCCCGTCCAGCTTGACCTTGAGTGTTTCCAGGGATGGGGCATCTACCACCTCTCTGGACAACCTGTGCCAGGGTTTCACCGCCCTCATTGTGAAAAATGTCTTCCTTAGATCTAGTCTAAGTGTACCCTCTTTTAGTTTAAAACCATTACCCCTTGTCCTATCGCAACAGGCCCTGCCAAAAAGTCTGTCCCCGTCTTTCTTGAATATTTTTTAATTTTAACCTAAAAACATTTTAGCACTGACATTACTGAAAAATATCTGGACCTATAAATCACTCGGTCTGTACAGACCCTCTAGTCCATTCTCTTTTTTGTAATTTGTCTTGCCACTTAACTGTCCGTTAATCGTATTAACATTTTACTGACATAAAATGTTTACATAAGATAAATCAGTGGATTAGATCAAAAAAAGCATTTTTTATTTCACCTAAAAGTTTTTTGAGAGGTGTTTGATAGTGCTAAAATCCTGGCTTCAAGTATACACTCTTCATTTCAGAACTGCTTCTCAGTGGCCAGCATTCAGAAGGATTTGCAGGGGAGCTCAACAGGAGCTCCCAAAGCTGTGCAGGGGCAAGAGGTGAGGGTGGTACCGGCTGCACAGGGACCTACAAGCATGGGAAAGGACTGTTTTACCTCCGTACCTGAAGACTATTAGATTGACTCTATCTGCCACAGGTTTGGTCCAGCAAGAAGCAAGATATGAAAAATCTAGAGAACATACAGAGAAAGGAGAGAAAATAAAGCTAAGTGCTGAGTAAAAAATGCCATGTCTTACAAGAGAGACATATAGAACACAACTTGTTTTATGTGTGGAAAAACAGGTAGAGGAATTATTTTGATTATATTGATAATCTCTCCCTGGGAAAAATGTCTACGTACTAACTGCTCTGTAACAGAATGGAGGAAAAACAGAGCCAGTATGTGCGAACTATAACCGTGTGAATTCACATGAGAAATAACAGAGTTTTGATGCAAAGGTGATTAACAAATGTAATAAACCACGCGCATGAGTGATAGATTTTCCATTTCTGATGTCTTTATGTTAGTCCCTAATAAAATAACTACTTGTCTTAAAGACATTCACCTTAGCAGGGCTCTGCATTGACAGCTATACTGCTGCTGTGGCAGCTTGTTTCACAAGCGTGTTGGGCAGTACAGAAATGGATCCAACCCGTTAATGCAATTAGTTGTGAGGGGTTGTCATATGTTTGAGAGACAATCCAGCCCAAAGACAGAAGAGATGAGCAAATGTATAAAGACATCTGTCAAGATAGGGAGCTGAAGTTTAAAAGAGTGTGAAAATTTCTGCTATTCCAAACTAATAATCCATAGCACCTTTCAGCTAATCACATGCTTATAATATCAGTTGTATAGAAGAATAAGTACCCAGATAGGGCTATTACGTAAAGATCTTAACTAGTATGTGAAGCTGAGCTTGCACCTGCTTTTAGAAGAATTTTAAGGTTGTTGCTAAACTGGCTGTTCTCAAATGGGGCAAGTCTCCTAGGATCCAGGAAAACTCCATCTGGTCTCTACTCTTTCTTCATTGCCCCTTTCCCTCTCCTTTTTTCTTTCCTCAAAAACGCTTCCATCTCTGGCAGTCACAGGGGACTATAACATTTACTCTGACCCAATTAGGATAATGAGACAGAAAGCAAGAGGGGCACAAAGGCTGCGACCTTAAGTAGGGATTGCACACTGTGCGTGTGTAGGATTGGAGAGAGGAATACAAATTTTATTACAGAGAAAAAAGAGCCTGCCCTTCTGCTTCTGTTTTTTGTTCTGTTTTGTTTTTCTTTTTTCTAATTATGACCATGAGCTTCTAGATGAAAGTGAAAAAAATAAAGCAGGGTGTTGAGCTGAAAAGAGCGAAGGCACCCCAATTTTATAGTAAGATCAAGAGCCACCTGCAGAATTTATGGCTTATTGAATGGACCCCCTAAGCCCATATACATCTCATCTGACACAGAACTATAGTGTTTAAAAACAAAACTGTACACCTGCAAGAAATTGATGAATGGAAGGACAGATCCATGGAGCACTTTGTCAACTGCCTGCCGCTTTCAGTATAGCAACCAGTAAAATCTCACTCATTCTGACAAGGAAGGAATCATTAAAAATATATGCATCCAGTGGAGAAACTGAGCTAAAGACGGCCTACTAATGGCATCATATATCAGTATGTGACCTGGTGAGGAAAAAGAAAAATCTGCAGAAAACATCCATTTAAGAATATTTATAGGAACTAAAAGAACTTTATTATATCATCAGATATGCCATAAACATGTCTTAAATGCATTTTAGATAGACTATTTAAGGGAAACAGTATTTTTAAGAGTATAATCTGAAAGTGAACACAGTTAATGTGGACTTGCATTAAAACAATATTTTACTAAATAAGCCTTATAATAGCTGGACAATCACATTGCTGTCAAAATTTGTGTTGTGCTTTTATGATTAATGTATCCTGCTGTTTGATTGAACCCATTTTATGATCCTCATATGTATTTCATGTAAAATCCACTTGCATGATGCTTACATGTATTTCATGTGAAGTCTGCTAAGTGACAATTTTTTTGTCTTCTTCCTCAAGCAAGATTTGGAAATAAAATATCTGCTGCCTGCTGGCTGATCTTTGATCCATGATCCTCACTTGTGGAGCAGATTTGGACTGCAGTAAATAGAAATAGCATTCTGTGTGGGCTGTGACTAAACTCATTTCAGCACATTTGGAGGGTGCTAAACAATTCAGCCCTCATTTGCTGAATTTCTGACTGGAGTTAGGAGAAGTGAGACGATGAGGAGCAAGAACAAAATGTCCCTAAAACATGTGCATGAAGCAATTTCTTTTTTCCCTTTTGGCCCATGACTTACTGACAGAAGTGATGTATCAAAGGTATTTTGTGATATGATTTATTAACACTGGTGATTCGAGTAAGTTCAGACAATGTTTTTCACACAATGAAACAACGATAGTACATAAATATGTGGGTGCAGATTTGTTCTGAGCACAGACACAAAATGTACAATGAATATATTAATCCAAATCAGTTGTCTTCTAGAAGGAAAATGTGCTGTCAGCCAAAGACCATGTGTATGCTAGACAGTTGTTTCACAGGAGGGATGCTTCTAATACATCAGTACAAGAGAATGGGACTTATTCGACCCATTTCTTCAAGCTGTGCTTTTTTGTTGTGGTTGTTTCCCTTTTTTTCTTGTCTCCCTTTTAGCACATTGAAGATGGATAGGAGGAACAGTTATGCTGGTCACTCTCTTTTACCATGAGTTTTGCAACAATTTTGTTTCTCTTAAAGTTCTAATGCATGGAAGGCCTATGACTGTGATAAAATTTCAACATTTATTTTAGCGAGAAAAAGAAGTCTCTAACTCTTGTGGCTGCAGAAAGCACTTCAAAATAAGATCCTTCTGGCATTAAAATGGATCAGAATAAAGAAAATGTAGTTCAGAACTTATTACAAAGTCATGAGTGTACATCAGTTGGATTTTAGAGGGGAAAAGAGAATAAAGGGAGATTTGATTTATCATTTTAACACACTGGTGTATTTTAAATCTGTAGAAAGAGCAGGAGAAGAGCTGGAAGAAAAAAATCAGAAAAGATGCTAAAGAGGAGGTGAGGAAATGGAAAAAATCAGAGGCATCCAGGGCCTGATGATGAGTATAGGGTACAGAAAGTGGTTTTGTATTCTTGTCCCAATCCATTACTCTGGTCACATTTCTGGACTTCACTATCTTTAAAATAAAAAGAAATAAAATAAAAAGAAATAAAATTACTAGCTTCTCAAATAAAGCCCTGAAAGAAATGGTGAAGTAGTATGAGAGAAAAGAAGAAATGATAGTTGAGAAGCTTTTTGTTAAGTATGTAGGCTGCGACAGAAAAAAAAAAACCCCAAAACCAGGTTTTAACTGTTCTGGAAGAAATACAAGGTGTCCTTACTCTCTACATTTTTCCATTTGATAGTTTAAGAGAGGGTAGGATGAGAGGAAGCATCACATTCTTATGCCATTCAGTGCAATATTAGACGGAGGCAAAACTTCTGTTTTTCTTACAGGCTTTCAAATGCCTTTATTACTGATATGAAATGTAAACTTGTATATATTCACCTAGAGCAAGATGCTCTTCTGGCTCCCACTGATAAATCAAGGCAAACAAGCTGTGCTAGGAGACTACGTGTGCTGCACACCATTCGTGGCTCGGTGGATAGCACAGAAGGGCAGCTGACTTTCAGATACACAGTGGTTTATATCTGTACAAACGTCTGACCTGCTGAATACCAAACGATTGGCAAAATAGATGAGAAACAGTATTTTCTCACATTAGTTTATCTGGTGTTTTTCATTCATTGCCTGCTGCTGAGTTGCATAGCTCAGCGCATATACCTTATAGATAAATTTCATTGATGTACAGATTTAAAGTATCGTATTATAGTATATTGCATTACAGCTCAGGGGAGGGAGCAACCTCTGTAACAGACTATGGGCTATTCTATACATGCTTTTATCTGTATAATTATTTTTAGTATAGCTATCTATATTTCTAGTATAGTTCTATAGTGCAGCTGGGCAGGTTGTGTTACTTCAAATTAGACCATGTGCAGGTATAAGCCTGAGACATGCTCTTCTCCACATACTCATCTTTCATTTGTGCATCCTAAAGTTTCAAGTTGTCCTCAGACAGGCAGAGATCTAGCTTCTTTTTAAAGTTCATGGTCCAGAATACTGTTCTTGTATTTGGCAGAAAAAGGAATACATTTTCTATGAATGAGGAGAAGAAATACATGATTTACATACTTATTTTTCAGTATCCGTAGTTTAAGGTGCATTAGTATTGGTCAGGTGCATGAGGATTACTGGTATAGTTAAGTCTTTAGTACTGAGAAATAGACGTTTCTGGCCTATCACATATGAAGGAAGCAGGAAGGAAGTACTCTCACGGGCAGATAAGTAATCAGAACATACCCATGATTTTCTTTGCCACTACTAATCTTAGATAAGGAATGTGAAAATTTGACTTCATGGGCACGGTGTTCCCTCTGAGGCACACAACGAAGTGTAAATCGGACAGGGGTAATTCACAAATTAGTACCTCTGGCTGAGGAAAACTCTGAATAACTTGCCTGTCTGTCCATAGCTATGTAGGCGCAAGTAATCAGCAGCAGGTTGCACCACGTTGACCCCATCCATCCCGCCGAAGGTATGAGGGAAAGCTGTGGAACAATGCGGCTGCGTGGCAGAGGGAGGGGAAGCAGCAATAGCAATTTTGATGACTTAGAGTGCAAATCTAAAGGAAATCGGTCTCCAATGCTGCTGTCGCTTGCTGATTTTTTTTTTCAGTTTTATGTTCCCTTTATTTATGCATATAGCAATGAATCTGCTACAGGAGACTCTGCTAGAGTCTTAGAAGAAAGAAGAGGTCCCCTTCTGAAGCCCCAGATCTTTGCCCTGTTGGTTCTGGAAAGGCTGTTTGATGAGGTTCTGGGAGAAAGACAAGGCTGCTCATCCTTTTCTTTATTAACAACTTTAAAATTTGACAATACAAGGATATTGGTGGTGAGGGGGTACTTTTTCCATTATATAGAATTCAGAGAAAAACTTTTTTCATGAAAATTCTCATTTAAACATTTATCTAGGCTTGCAACTGAATGGTATGAGGCAGATTTATGGCTTTTGACAGAAAATAAAAAGTAGATACTGAAACACAGCATTAATAATGCTGTTGCAAAAGCTTTGCAGAGTTGCTGGGTGAGCAGGTTAAACAACATTTTCTGAAATGCTTAGCACTGTTGGCTACAGGTTGGTTACTGAGGTTCCTATGCTCCACAAATAGCAACATATTGGCACATAAAATCTATATAAGGCCCCGATAGTCCTTCTGTTGACAGTGGTTATAAGACCTTCTTTTTATTTTATTAATAATATTTACAAAACTTTGGGTAAACCAGGGTCAATTCTTATTTGTGTAGTGTGTGGTGTCTGTCATTAGATCAGGAATCTGGAGGGCACTCTCTGCTTTAGAATATTTGATAAGGGGAAGTAGAGGAAGGTGGCACTGTGAGTTAATAACTCTTTTCAGCTTGTGATGAGGATTATTAAAAATGAAGTGGAATGTGGAAATATGGAGTCAGTCTAAATTGAAGTATTGAGGGGGAAGGAAAAAGTGTTTACCACCTGTGGTTCAGGGAGGGGAAGCACACTCAGAGACAGCTGAGAGTGTTAGATTAGTGACTGCAGTGATATCTAGGGAATTTTGATTTGTATAATTTATTAATTTATTCAGTCATTAATAAGGAGGAATAGAGTTTTATGTAGAACTCATTTTTATATCAGTATGTCTTACAGGCAACTCAGCAAGGAAAAACTTCAGACTGAATTTTATTAAGTGAAATGGATATAGTAAGTACCACGATCATTGGGGGTGGATTTTGGATATCAATATTTGTGTATTAACATGTAAATGGTACAATTTAATACAATCAGAAATGTATTAAGTAAAATAGATTGGCAGTGTTTACGAGCAAAGAACTCTGAGGACAAAAAAAAAAAAAAATTGCAAAAAGATAGGGAAGATATACCGCAAAGTAAAACCTGAAATATAAATTGTTTAAAGCCTCTGTGGATGAGTGATAAGTTGTTAAGTTAATTGCAAGTAACAACAGAGAAGTCGAAAATTGCATGGAGTCAAAAACTTTGGCACAGATATAATGTCATTGGAAGAAACAGAGGAAATGTAGAAAAGAGCATTTGAAGAATAAAACATAAAAAATGAGTCGCTGTTGCCTGCCCCGGAGGTATGACTGGGGGGAGGAACATCCCTGTGATGGAGCCGCCCCCTGCGGGTGGAGGATGAGGCAAGAAAAATAAGTAAAACAGCTAATGCAAGAGAAATTTAACCTTTTCCTTTTCAAGAACCTAGGGTCCTGTTCCTGGTAACCCCTTCGTTACAACATGGCTTTTGACTTACTGTCTTCCATATAATAATACAAACTACCATGGGGAAGGACTGATTCTTTAAAGTGTCGTAGTACTCGTGGAGCAGCACTCTACTGTGTCTGTTCCAGTGAGGGGACATGGACCTCTATGCATCTCTTTGCATAGAGGTTCTTAGACAGTTGGAGGTGAAAACCACAGAACAGTGATTCATGTGATAAAAGATAGCTTTCTCCCCCAAAAGGGGAGGAGACGTTGATCTGATTATTGGTGGTAACAAACACAAGAGAGAAAGCATTAGATGTATTTTCCAATATGTTCTTTAAAAAAACCCCAAAACTCAGTAGTTGCAATGTATTTAGGGAAATATTGAACATCAGACTACAGGAGGGATATCAGGCATAATCTGTTCAGTAGTAGAAAACTGTCTTTTTTTTCCTTTAATCTTAGGAGACGCACATGACTTGAAGCCTTGCAAGAGGACAGTGAGCTGTTTCTGTTCTGGCAGTAAGGATCATCATATTCTTTATACAAATATTAGGAAGAATGTTATTTTTAGGAGGAAATAACTAGGAAATATAGCCAATGAGTAAAGTCTGCGTGATTTGAAATGAATGAGACAGAGTCAGAGAATGGTCTTATTTGACGGAGAGCATGGGAGGTGGGTTATCATGCAGTTTAATTCTGATAATCCAGATAAAAATTATGGAAACTCAGTTTGCCTTTTGTAATCTCAGTTTTAGCTGTACAATAGACGTTGGGATTGCTGTGTTATGACCGAGAAATGAGGAAAATTCTGCATTCCTTGAATGTGAATTTTCTAAGGTTTTCGTACCCCAATGACAAACCGGTGCTTTTTACACAATTATTCAAGCCACGCTTGCAGCATCTGTTATCACATTTGTTTGCTTCACTTCTTACACTTTTGCTCACTATGTCATTCAGCTCGTGTCTGCACTGCACCTGATCAGCCGCAGGCGACCCGAGAGTCTGCCCCGGGTCCGTCTCCCTCCTACGCAGGCAGGCGAGGTGGGGACCCCTCGCTAGAACAGTCGTTCCCTGCATCTCAGCCTGTGTCCAGCAAGGCCGTGGTCACGAGGGCGGGATGGTAACCTCCATCAGAAACCTGGGAGCCTGATGCTGTGTGTCCTCAGAGGAGAGGTCCCGGCAACAAGCATGCTGAGTGTTGGGCTTCACAGGCTCTCGGAGGTGGTCTCCTGTGGAGAAAAATAACAGCTATATGGCTTGGAGTGCTCAAAATAAATGATTGTGACAGCTGTCAGTGCTTCAAGTGGAAAATGACAACATGTTCCTGCTCTGAAATCATGATGGCAGCTGGGCACGCTGTCCCTTTGGCCCTCTTCATGCCTCGCAAACGTGGCAGGAGTCCTGGATGGGTGAACCAGGAGCTCCTGACTAAACTCAAACATAAAAAGTGTACAAGACATGGAAGCAGGGACAAATGACCTGGGACGAATATAAAGACACTGTCCAGATGCATGGAGGTGGGGTTAGTGTCATAGTTTAGCCCCAGCCAACAACTAAACACCATGCAGCTGCTCGCTCACTCCTCCCGCCTGCCAGTAGGATGGGGAGGAGAATCAAAAAAAAAGGTAAAACTCGTGGGTTGAGCCAAAGACAGTTTAATAGAACAGCAAGAGAAGAGATAATAACGATAACGATGATAATAGTAATAGTAATAGTAATAGTAATAGTAATAGTAATAGTAATAGTAATAGTAATACCTGGACAACCTCGAGGAATGATCCCATGTGAACCTCATGAGGTTCAACAAGGCCAAGTGCAGGAACCTGCACCTGGGTTGGGACAACCACCAGCATCAAGACAGGCTGGGGGATGAAGGGAGTGAGAGCAGCCCTGCTGAGAAGGACTGGGAGATACTGGTGGATCGAAAGCTGGACATGAGCTGGCAATGTGCACTCGCAGCCCAGAAGGCCAACCCTATCCTGGGCTGCATCCAAAACAGCGTGGCCAGCAGGTTGAGGCAGGTGATTCTGCCCCTCTACTCTGCTCTGGTGAGACCCCACCTGGAGTAATGTGTCCAGCTCTGGAACCCTCAGCACAGGGAAGACATGGACCTGTTGGAGTAGGTCCAGAGGAGGGCCACAAAAATGATCAGAGGGATGGAACAGCTCTGCTGTGAGGACAGGCTGAGAGAGTTGGGATTGTTCAGCCTGGAGAAAAGAAGGCTCCTGGGAGACCTTATTGCAGCCTTTCCATGCTGGGGAAGTTGGGGATGAATATTTTAACAGGGCCTGTTGCAATAGGACAAGGGGTGATGGTTTTAAACTAAAAGAGTGTACATTTAGACTAGATCTAAGGAAGAAATTTTTGACAATGAGCATGGTGAAAGACTGGCACAGGTTGCCCAGAGAGGTGATAGATGCCCCATCCCTGGAAACATTCCAGGTCAGGTTGGACGGGGCTCTGAGCAACATGGTCTAGTTGAAGGTGTCCCTGCTCATTGCAGGGGGGTTGGACTAGGTGACCTTTAAAGGTCCCTTCCAATCCAAAGATTCTATGATTAAATAATAATAATAGTAATAGTAATAGTAATAGTAAAAATAAAAGAATATACAAAATACGTGATGCACAATACCATCGCTCACCACCTGCTGATGGATGCCCAGCCAGTTCCCAAGCTAGGGTGTTCCCAGCCAACTCCCCACAGTTTATGTATTGAGCATGACATCATATGGTATGGAATACTCCTTTGACCAGTTCGAGTCAGCTTCCTGGCTGCGACCCCTCTCAGCTTCTTGCTGGCAGGGCATGAGAAGCCAAAAAGTCCTTGACTGGTGTAAGCACCACTTAGCAACAACTAAAGCACCAGTGTGTTACCAAACATCATTCTCATACTAAATCCAAAACACAGCCCTATACCAGCTACTAGGAAGAAAATTAACTCTATCCCAGCCAAAACCAGAGCAGTTAGGAAAGCCAAATCCCACTGAGAGTTGGACCCGGCAAGGGGTGCCAAGGGCAATGAAACGGGTGTCTACAGATATTTCAGCAGAAAAGGAAAGACCAGGGAAAATGTTGACCTGTTGCTGAAATGCAGCAAGGAATGCACTGACAGGAGACATGGAAAAGGCTGAGGTGCTCAGTGCCACCTTTTTACCTTGTCTTTACTGGTAAGATTTGTCATCAGGAATCCCAGGCCCCTGAGACCTGAGGGGAATTCTGCAGGAAGGTAGACTTACCCTCAGTGGAGGAGGACCTGGTGAAGGAACCTGGTCCCTCAACAACCTGGACATACATGAGCCCTGGGACCTAACAGGATGGAGCCAAGAGGTGCTGAGGGATCTAGCCCGTGTCACTGCGAGGCCTCTGTCCATTATTTGTGAAAGGTTGTGGTGATTGAAGGAGGTTTCTGAGGACTGGAAGAAAGCAAATATCACCTCTATATTCAAGAAGGAGGATCCAGGGAACTACAGGCCTCTCAGCCTCACCTCCGCTTCTGGGAAACCATTTCCAAATATGAAGTAGAGGAAGGTGACTGGGAATTGTCAGCATAGGTTTATGAAGGGGAAATCATGCCTGACTGACCTGAGAGCCTTTTGTGATGAAATGATGCGCTCAACAGACAAGGGGGAGCAGTGGATGTTGTTTATCTTCAGCAAGGATTTTGACACACGTGAATGTATACAAATACCTGATGGGGGGAGTAAAGAGGGACCCAGGGTCTTCTCAGTGGTGCCGTGACAGGTCAAGAGAGAATGGGCACAAACTGAAATATGGGAAATCCCATTTAACCATAAGAAAACACATTATTATTGTGAAGGTGGCTGAGCTCTGACACAGGTTGCCCACAGAAGCTGTGGAGTCTCTATCCTTAGAGATATTAAGCCAACTGGACACAGTACTGAGCAATCACCCATAGGTGGCCCTGATCTAAGCAGGGGGTTGGAAGTGTTCTCCAGTCCCAGTGAGTCTGTGGTTCTGTAAAATTGCAGAGTATACATTGGTTTAAGTAACTTTTGTTTCTACCTTTGTGAGGTTTATAAGCTCTTAGACGAAATGTCTGAAAAATAGGTGAATGAAAATTTTTCATAATTAATTTTATTTATTGAAGTATTTTTTGTATAAATTAAATAAGCTGTCTGCAATCAATGTTTTTATGTTTTTAAGAGCTGGAAATAGGGCTAAGAATTCCTGTGTTTAAAAGTTTCCATGCTGTCATTGCAATAAATTAAGTTTCTAATTAAACACATGCTCACATACACACTCTTGGATGGGAATGTTATGCTTGATCAATAGCCCTAGGCTACACAGTAGCAGGCAGAATTATAGCAAATGGAACTGGATGAATGGGTTTACTTAATGACCACAGTATGATTTATTTCATTGGTGGAAAGGGGAGAGGAAGACATCAAATTGCTAAAAATACTACCTGAGCAAATTAAGATATGATCTTACAGGAGATGCATTCCCAAGAGATCTTGTGTGAGTATAGCAGATCAGAGCTCAGATCACTCCTAAAGAAGTGTACTTCGTGAAAGTGTGTCAGGTAATCTGCATTCAGCTTGTTTTCCATTTATACTTAGGGTGGCTTTTTTTGTTATTTTTTAATGCAGATGCCTTAACCATGGACAATTACTGACTTAATCAGCACATTTACACAGTGTTATGATTTTAGCCGTTGGAGGACTCTTAGTAGAAGAAAAAAAAATAATGCAGATAATTCCACATATACACAAGCAGATGAAAATCATGGCTTTGAATAAAGTTTCACAAAATTTATTTTTTCATCCCTGACCACAACCACTTATTATTTGTCATTTGCACTCAGCGTTAAAGCAACAACCCCTGCAAGACTTGCCAGTGTGGCAATGTGGTGGTAAGTGCTGGTCATGAACCTGGGACTGGCTACATGCTTGTGTCTGTCACTTGGGCCATGCCACTGACCTCTCTGTCCAGTTACTTACCTTGCCAGTGAAGAGAATAATGCCAACCAGAGCTGAGACACAGGAGAGAGATAGACCAGACAGCTTTCTGAGTTTGGATTTTGCTGTAAAGAAAGTTTTCTGCTATATGCCCTATGAGCTGAAGTGAGACAAAATTGAAAGAGGTGGCAAAATTTAAATGAGTAACAGAAGAAAAAAATCTTCTCCAACCCCCCAAAATACATGTGCACAGATATACTAGTTTTGGTTCTGGTTATTGGGAAATGTTGCTTCAGTTTCTTTTACTCCTTACTTTTTTAATCTGTGAAAAATGCAGAAACTGAATATAAATCTGGTTTTTACTTTTTCTATAATTGTGCTTTTCAAAGGAGATAATTAAATTTCTGCCTCTTTGGGAAAAGGTCAGCATGTTGGGGTAACAAATATTCATATCCCTAGGGCATTTGCCCTTATTAGCCATGAATCACTGTTTCACATGCTTGGAGCCTTGGCTAGAATCCATGTAGCCTAAAATACTTTGAAAACCTATGAATTAATTGAGAGCCACTTTAATAGTTCAACTTTATTACTAATTAACCTGTATATGCCTCTGTTTGTTATGCTGTAATTCAGAAACTAACACGATTGCTATTGTCTAGATGTATATTAAATGTATGGTGCTACTTCTCCATTACTTTAGGATTTTTTGCTGTGCCAATCACTTGTTTTGTACACAAGGCTGTAGACAGGTTAAGGAGGTTAGTGAAGAAGCCTTTGAAAGGCTGATGGTTGACTTAAGCATCTCCACATCGACTGATTCAAATCAAAGAAACAGCCTGTATTTGGTTGATGCTGGAAAGTTTAGTCACAAGTTGACTAGCATAATACAAGGTGCTTTGTGGAGAAGCAAAAAGACCAACTGGAAGAGAGCACAAAGGTCTTTTTCTTTTTTGCATTTTATGTAATTATTTCTTGTGATTAGAATTCATAATTAAGGTTTCTATTAAGATTTTCAACTACTTTTAAGCTTTTCAGATGGCAGAGGTGACCAGAGCTGCTTTTTTTTTATCCCACCTGCAGTTTCAGAATGAAATATCATGACCAATATCTATGTTCTTTCACTTGGGTTAGATCCATAAAACCTCTCCAGGCCTTTTGATGTCTGCTGTGATGGAGCTTGAACTGACACCAAGCTGAGGCTGTGTAACTGTGCCATTGCAACACAGCTGGCGTTAACACACCCTCTGGCCAGTGAGGCTGGGAGCCTGGGGCAGTGCTGCACCTTGGGGGTCCAGAGCATCGTGCTGGCCCACCCTGAAGGTGGTGATAAAGGCATGGCATTGTATGTCTTTGTCAGCATGCCCTTGCTCATCTTCAGTGCTCAGACCTACCAGAAGCTATCCCTAACGTACAGTTTAGATAGTCAGGTGACCCCAATTTAGCTGCATACTTAACCTCAAAAGATCACTAAGTGTCTTGGGTTTCTACTAATAAAGTCCCTGAGACATATATCTCAATACTATGAGACTGTGCTTAGCTTAATTTAAAGCCTGCTGAAATTGAGACACTGAGCAGTTGTCACTTTTCTCACCTGCTGAGACATCCTTAGAAGACACTTCTAGATTGTGTTTGTGCAAAGCAAGAAAAAATATCCTCCTATTCTTACCATCACTCCTCTGTGGATTAGCCATTGGCATACACTAACACTATTAAGAGGTTTAGAAGTTTAAATCTCTCCCTTCTTCTTGGTGGTCTTGTGGACATTTTTAATTAATTCCTCCATTTAATGCTTTAACCCCTGGTCTTTACGATACTCTTCAGTCTTCATCCTTCCTGTTGAAACAGTACCACATGGTGTGGACCAGAGAGGAAGGCCTGTAAGCATACTTCCCATGCCTTATTATAAGAGTTGGCCTAAGCAGTGTAGGTTCTTCTTGGAATGCCAGTAAAAGTTTAAGCATTTTAAATTTCAGTGTGCATTGCAGCAGGGAGACTAATGGAAAGTTGGGTTTTTTCTAGGTAAGAACCGTAACAGCTAACCTGTACAGTCATGTTTTTGTTTGTTCACCTTCTCTTTCTGGTCTACTGAATATGGAATGATAACATTACATTTAACGTTAAAGTGGAATAATCACAATAGGAGGGCATGAGAGCATCTGCTCTCCCAGAAGTCTATAGTATAGTAATTCAAACCTTCACCTGAAAGGTGAAAGAAGTGAGTTCACAGCCCTTTATAAAAAGGCGTTGAAGCTGGGAGCATTAAACTCACATGTGTGAGAGCTGTTTTATGCAGGATTTCTCTATTAAATGTGACAGTAACACATAGTTCTTATAAAGGACTGAAAATTTTGGTAATAAAGAATAAACAATAATGTGAGTGTGCCTAGTCATACAAAGAAAGCAGATGTTGGCAATACATTAAATTGCAACTCCAGCACAGGCATATTCTATGTCTTTTTTTATTTGCCATCGATCTTCAGACCATATAAAGCAAAAGCTTTCTCATAGTAACTTAATATTTTTTCAAGTTCTGCCAAAGAGCTGACAAAATGTATTGAGACTCTGATAATAGCTAAGTGTGGCTTTACCCAAACGCTTTAACTGATCTTAATGTGTGACTTTAACTGTGCCATAGGAGTTGCCTGAAAGAATGTAGGTCTACTCCAGGGAGCAGAGAAAATAGTGAGGTATATTTAGGAGAAAAGTTAGCATGTATAATTTCATAGAAACAAATCTTGCATTAACTGGTTTAGAGCAGACCAACAGAAAAGCAGAAGTTGTTTCCAAGAAATTGGTTTCCGGAGCCTGATGACCTGTACGGAAAAGTGTCTAAAACCAATTGTTTCAGAGAATAGGACAAGAAAACCTGCAATAAGAAGCTGTATAGGAAAAGGTCTAGTCATCTCTTCTAATCATACCAATAATTTCACTATTTCATTTCAATTTAATTTTCACTAGTTGCCCCTTCTCTATGTCTAAGGAGAAAAGGTGAAGAGAAATGCTTGATGCATACTCCATACTATTTACTATTTTGTTTGTTTTTATTACTTCTATAATTTGTCTCTGCTCAAAGATTAATGCTCTCCAGTCATCTTTCCCAGGAGGAAAATAGAAATGGATTTTTCAATTTAAAGAAGCAAACAAACCCAAATCTTCCTTTGTGAAGACAGCATTGGAGGTATACATAACTGATACCAAGTAAATGGAGTTAAAATAATAATTATCTCGGCTACACTTCTATGACTGGAAAACCTTCAGTATATGCAAATATCTATATGTATATATATATTTATGTACTTTTAAAGACAGGTGTGGGGTTTTTTTTTAATTTGGAATATAACCTGAAGATTCTTGATAACCCCACCAAAACTTTTTATATTTGAATATTGCGTAGTAAAGTTTGATAAAACGATTGAACTTTTTCCTAATGGAAGAAACTTTTGCTATACAGGTGAATAAGGAAGCATCAGAAAAGGGTTTTTCTCTTGAAAGATATCCCTAGCAATGCATAAGCATCTTTCAGTGGTGCTAATTTAATATTTAGTGTGCTTTAACATCCAACTGTGTGATGCTTTCATTCGAAGGTGTAGCAACTCATTGAACTTGGTGTCACTATCCATTTCCCTCACATTCACTTGTGATTGGACTTTCTATTACGCTGCTGGAAAAGAGGGGGAATAATGGCATCTGCCATAGTTTTTTGGTGGATTTAAGGAAACAAAGAAAGAAAAGACAATTGTCTGCCACAGTTTGAAAGAGCTCTTTTTATATATTCCTATGGGCTTCATATCTGTGTAGACCAAGGCAGACTCAGAAATGTGTTGTGTTGTAAATTAATGATCTGTTAAAAGAAAAAGAGAATAAACATCAACAGTCATAAATCCAAAGATTTTTTTTCCTACTGTTTGAATGTTACTTCCTTATTTAAAGAAGGCTATATTCTTTTGGCATTTAGGTGATGGAAACAACTCTATAACAATAATATTTTTACACGCACATTTTTCTATAATCTTTTATTTTGAAGATTTACATACATATTTTAGGCTTGACTTTTATAATTTCCTCTGTCCACCTAACCCTATTCCCATCAACACTAGAGGTGTTAAATCCCTTCCTAAGGTAAAAGCCATCATTTTTCATTTTAACTTTTCAAATAACCCTCTGACTGGTACCTTGAAGAAATTATGGAATCTAGGATATTTTTCCAAACCCATGTCTGCTTTTTGAATTATCCGTCAGGGCTCCATTGTGCTAAAGTAACCAATGTTCTTTAATGACTTTCTGCAATACCTCCAGGGAAATGAAATGGCTTTTTCATGTCTGAGCATTCAAAGTACCAGTTCCTTGTCCTATTGTCCTTACCGTGGGACAGGGCTTTGACAATGCCTGTCAAAGCAGCATTGTCTATGGTATCAGAAATGGTACTGTAAAAGCTGTCAAATTTCTGATCCCATTGGCTATGGGCATTTGTGTTATCTTGCGGGGGGGTATATTTTTTTCAGTGTAGCCTTCATCTTAATGGAGTGTGATAGCTTATGAACGCCAGCTCTCCATTCATTACTGCACAGATTTTTTTTTCCTGTTGACTACCAGTAATATCCTTGTGACAGCAACAGAAACTCCTTACTTAAGAAAATAACTGGAAAATTCATTATTTTGTAGGTACATAGGACAGTAAGTCCTTTTATTTGTAGGATGCAATAGTATTAGGCATGCAGCTGTAAGTATTCATGCTCGTGCCATCTTATAACAGGCTAGCAATCTAATTATTTTTGTGTCCTGCATAATTCCATCATTTGCCTTGTATGTGGCACAGGGCTGAAGCCACACAAAAGCTTAGGCACTGAAATGTTCAGCAATATGGCCTCAGCGTTGAGTAGTTTTGTTAATATATAGGAATTCACAGTTCTGACTTCTGTTCCTAGGCTGCCTGTTCAGTCCTGAAACATGCACGTGGCAAATCAGGCATCAAAGGATGTCACTCACATCAGACATCCTAAGAAGTTTGCAAATGGGGAGTGCAGCAGAGAAAGTTATGTTCTGTACTGGCTCCTTCTCTGGGGTTTTGGAATTTCGTTGCAGGATGGGGACTCTGCTTTGTGATCCATCTACTGGAAGTAGGGGTCTAAATCCAGCCCTTCCTTATAAAACACAGAGGGAAGAGATGGTTTTCCCTGTCAGTCTAATAATAAAAACATTCATTCTGAATGCAGGAAATACAGGAAGACATATTTTACCATCATCAAATATATGCCTAACGTGTTGGGCCGTAAAGCATTCCTTCAGATGTTTGCTACCCTGTTTTAGTACACATTGGAATGTCAGTCTTCACCAATACACTACACTTTTCTAATAATCTCTTATCGTGTCCTGTGAAGATTCAATTATTTCTTGCACACTAAAACAATTTCAGCACAGGAAGTTCCTCATGTGCAATCTCCTGAACCAGTCCACGTCAGAAAACAGAGCATGTAAAATCTGACAGCCATGTTGCTTGAGGTTGCCCAGCAGGTTCAGGAGGAGGTCCTGTGACTAGCTGCTGAGTGTATATTATCCACATTTTTCTGGTTTTTTATCCTTTAGCTTTCAAAGACAAGGCACGGGGTCTGGGCTTTATGTAGGCTAAATGGTGGGTTAATACACGATGCTTGTAGCAATCCAGGGAAGCTCTGCTATCATTTAGGCGTGTTGCCTCAGCTTCACCTGGTCAAGGATAAGACACCATCTGTTGCTATGGGTGCAGTCAAGGTAATCATGGTAAAGAGTATTACTCCCAAACTCAAAATAGACAGAGCTAAGTACTTGAGTGGGGTGGTAATATGTAGGTTACCAAGAACATAACTGAAGAGAAGCAATGATTGCTTGAATCCTTGGATTCTCACCTCCTCTTGCAACACCAGCAGGAAAGACATTAGTCCCAGCAGGTCCATGGCAAGGATAGTTTGGTGTGCCCTGGCTGGAATAACTGTAGTAATAACACGCCGACACTTTTGTGCCACAGAGTCCTGCAACCTTAAGTAGGATCTGTGGCAATGAGGAACAGGAGCCAAAGTGATTTTTTTCAGTCCTACTGGAAGACTCATCAATTCCTATTTTTTTTTCTACTCCGTTTCCTCTATTTTCTAGACTGGAAGAGTTGAAAACATAATCAAATGGTAGAAAGGTATTCGAATAGGTGGATGGAAAAAACTTAATCCAAATGTCCTAGATATGAATAAATGCTCTGTTGCTATGGTGTTGGGCAAAAGTGTGTGGATAAAGACACTAGAGTTTTTATGGCATCTGATCCTGAAGGTTTGGATTGTTTTACTGAACTGGTCCCTGCAGGCAATACAGGCAGAGAAATTCCATATGTATGGATCCTGGAAGGCCTTCACTGATCAATGCTTTAAAATTTGGATGATCGATGAAGCCAAAGTTTATGGGTATGCAGAATACCTTAAGAGGAGAGGACAGTATGTTGCAGCCAATTTGAATGAGAGAATGAGCTTGGAAGGCAGTTCCAGCATTCACTGCTACACGTAGTCAGACCTCACTATGCTGGGATGCAAACGGTCTGTGCAGTTTTGCTCGTAGTCACTTTTGGACTAGCAATACTTCAGGAATTGGCATTAGGAATTTTCAGAATTCCAGCTTTGAGCTCCATTAGTTTTCCTAGGGTTTTGGGCTCCCAGAACACTATTGTGGATTTAGACTTCAGTGAACAACAGTAGTGAACAATAGTCCCACTGAATCAAGAGAGATGAGTCTGTATTTAGGGGAATAATTTCTTGGCTTTGATATCACATTCTGTGTATCAGGGAATCCAAAGAAGTGTCTTTAAGTTGTCACAGACCAAGGAACAGAATAAGTCAGAATCTGCTACTTCAAACCCATTCCCCTTTTGTAACTTCCTTAAACATTTTTAATTAATATTACTAAACACTTAAAGATAAATGAAAGAAATCATGTATTTTTCAAGTAAATAAATATATGCAGTATAAGAATTTCTAATTGTCTACATTAAGAGCAAGCAGATGGCTCATTGTAGTGTGTTATTTTGTTATTTGCAGAATAGCTAACTTGTACTACAGTATTTCTTCATCTCCAGAATTTCTCTTCCAAGATTATGTATAGGCTCTGTCTTAGTTGTAATATTTTAATTCATCACCACATATTTAGCAAACTCCTACTTTTATCACTTGATGACAGAAGGGATTTTTTTTCTCTGACATTTATTGCTTTTTAAACTGTATTTCTGGTTGGGTGCCAGATTTCTCCCCAAAAATTGTAAATAAATGTGAGTAATACAGATTTGGATTTATGAAGCATAATGGCTGGATGCTCTAGCTGTGAAGAGATGCTTTATCATATTGTCCACCATTATGTGGGGAAACTTTAAGACTTGCTTTCCTGCTTTATTTTACTGTGGTCCTTAAAGGTTTTAAACCGAGTTGCTTTGAGCCTTGAACACAATTATAGTAACCAATCTGACATACACACAATGTGAATAAAGCTCTATTATATACAGACATTTTAACACTGATGTATTCTACACACATAAAATAAAGGTACCTTGAAATAAAACTTTTATCTCCCTCACCTCACTTATCTACTAATTACATATAAACTCACACAATACAAAAAAGGATTCCTGTATGTATATCATTAAGGAACATAAAAGAAAGGCTTGTTATCTTTTCCATGCTTGTCTGTAAGACTCAGTAATGTTCCTCTCTGTAAGAATATATACTTTCTCTATATATGTGTGTATTCATGTATAATTTATATATACAAATATATCTCCCTTCAGACTCTGAAGGATTGAAACACAGGCTAGGGAACCATACCTGTATTCATGCGTTCTGAAATCAAACATTCTTTAAATGGAAGACCCACATTTCTTCCTTCATGAGCGCTGCTTCTTGAGACCATGAAATCAATCCTGCCACCCTTTTGGCTAAATTTGGATTCAAAATGAAAAATTGCCTCTCCTCTAATATCCTAATTTTCTTTCAATCATTATTTCACAACCTGGAAAATTTTTTTGGTATGTTAGATTAAATGTGATGGTAACAAAGTTTGAAAACATGGTGGCTAAGCAAAACCATCACTCCTTTTCATCACATTCCTTACATTTTTTCTATAGTGATACGATGTGTGGTTTACCTCGAAGAGAATGAACAAACTTTAGGCCTGAAAAGAAAGCATGTGTCCGGGAAAAAAAGGGATATGTATAATCAGTAGGAAACAAATTTCCCCACCGAACATGTGTAGCGTGCACCTCCTGCTCATTATGTGGGGCTAGTTAACTTCTGAGCTTGACGTGCTGCAATTGAAGATGTGAAGATGTGAAGAACAGTATCAACTTGGGCTCTGGTGGGTTCTGATGTAACCAGTGCAGGAATCTGGATTTCCCCCAGTCCTGCCCCAGGGAAGAATAAAGGACTGCTTGTGCTCCCCGCTGTAGTAACAGGGCAAGGCATCACTTTTCATACAGTTAGAGGCTGTGTGCCACATTTCAGAGGTGATGTAGAAATGCAGGCTTCCCCGATTTCTTATCTGCTTTCCATTCTGATTTTTTAATGATTTCCCAGAGGATCCAAATGTTGCATAAGAATTCCAAGGAGAGGAATGACCCAGTTCAGAGAGATACCATCAGGGGACGTTTCCCAAGTGCCTGTTTCATGGGGATGGGAAAGGAAGCAGATGTTTTCTATCAACAACCAATGCTGAAGAGCTACTATTACTCCCTCCCTAACCACAAGCTCTAGGCCATAATCATGTACTCCCTTCTTCTGCTTCTATAGATGTAACAGCAGCATGTAATAATTTAAATTCTGTCTTGTTGACACAGCTTGCTTCAGCTGTACAGAAAGCAAGTTGTTCTTTTGCTGAATCTGTGGACACATCAGCGCTTTGCAGAGAGTCTAAAAGGAGTTGCTTCTTTCTTGATGGGAATTGCAATTGCCTGCTGTCATTTATGCCTCCTGAAAATCTGTGGCAACCCACTGAAATACCTACACATAGTAAATTCCTGTCAGCATGGCACAATTGTTTTTGTTAGAAAGAATCACAATTTTCCCCTGAAAAATTCCCTTGAATAACTGATATAAAATAAATCTTTCTTTTTTGTTAATTCAGGAAGATATTTTCAAAAACTGCTTCTTTGTGTTGAGTAATTATGCCATTTTGAATATGTAGAGCAATTCAAGGAATTGCTTCAGTTAGGCATGTGTCACTGATGGGGAATGATATGTGATACATACCTGGCTTTTGTAGAAAGTGAGAAAAACAGGTATTCGAATGTAATATGTTGTAACCTAATTGGCTAAATATGAGGCACAATGGATAAAACTGGCCTTAAAACACAAAGATGTGTGCAAGAACTTTCCAGAAAGAATATTAAAGGCCAAATGGAGGAAAAAATAAAAATTAAAGTTAAAAGGCATTAGCGTAATAAGAGGGGTATTAACTGTTAACCTGTTGAACCAAAAAAGTTTAGCTGTGGGACTAAACAATTCTTCTTAAATATAGACATGGTTAAGATGTCTATTCTGTGAGAATGAGCACTTTAATATTCTGTTTGACCAGTGTGTGTAATATGATGGTTATTATATATTTCATCTTCTAGTGCACAGCTGTAGGTATACCAAACTGGAAAGCAAGACCATTAACTCCTGTCCCTTTGCAACCTCACAGAGACCTGCTATTCGTAGAATCATAAAATCATAGAACAGCCCAGCTTGGAAGGGACCTTGAAAGATCCTCTGGTCCAACCTTTTGTGGGGAAGGGAGCCTAGATGAGATATCTAACACCCTGTCCAATCACATCTTGAAAAACTCCAGTGATGGGGACTCCACCACATCACTGCTGAAGTTGTTCAGTGATTGATCATTCTCACTGTAAAAAATTTATTTCTTAGGTCAATATTAATCAGTTCTTTAAGAACTTTGAAGTGTTCCACAGTAGAGAGCTTTTCTTTTTTTGTAGCAAAAGACTGCATGGATACAACTGTGGTCTAGGCTCTGCTTAAGGTCAAAGTTAACCCTAATTCACAGGAATCCTTGGCCACAGACAATCTTGAAGCTACTGTATAGGGGGCTATCCTACTCCTTCCACAGTAAAGTCCTGAAAACACTGAACTAAGTAGGAAGGTCATTTAAACTATGAAGAATGTGAAACTGAGGAATGCCATGGGACTGTAAACCCTAAATAAAGAGGAAGGATCCCTTTCATTGCAACTGCGTTATGTGCCTTGGGTACCAATCCTGAAGGACAGAGAAGGATCATTAGTAACTGACATATTTAGTATAAATATAAAACCTGCATCTCATGAAAAGGAGAAGAAAAGAATGAGATGAAAGGAAGGATAGGAGGAGGAGTTTTACCATAGGTGAAAGGAAAAGGAATATGTAGATGGTCCCTGAGGCAATGCAGACGAGGTGAAGAGGGCTATGCTACTAGCTTCCTACATTAGTTGTAGAGGTCAGTTCTAAAAGGTAGGAGTCAGGTTTGGAGGACTTTTTTCCCTGCCAAGACACACTGTCAAGAGATCTTAGGAGACAGCAAAGAAAGGTGATTGATGCCTGGATTTTTTTTTTTTTTTTACTATTTTTATTTTTGTGTTGTGGTTTAACCCCAGCCAGTAACTAAGCCCCACGCAGCTGCTCTCTCACTCCCCCACGATGGGACGAGGGAGAGATCGGAGGGATAAAAGTGAGAAAACTCGTGGGTTGAGATAAAGACAGTTTAACAGGTAAAGCAAAAGCCGGGCACACAAGCAGAGCAAAACAGGGAATTCATTCACTGCTCCCCATGGGCAAGCAGGAGTTCAGCCATCTCCAGGGAAGCAGGGCTCCATCACGCGTAATGGTTTCTTGGGAAGACAGACGCCATAACCCTGAATGTCTCCTCCACCCCTTCCTTCTTCTTTGTCCCCGCTTTATATACCGAGCATGACATCATATGGTATGGAATGTCCCTTTGGCCAGCCTGGGTCAGCTGTCCCGGCTGTGTCCCCTCCCAGCTCCCCGGGCACCCCCAGCCATCTCGCCGGCAGGGCAGCGTGAAAAACCAGACAGTCCTTGACTGCTTAGCGACAATCCAAAACATCAGCACATTATCAGCATTTTCTCTTCCCAAATCCAAAACACACCCTCACACTAGCTTCTGTGAAGAAAATTAACTCTATCCCAGCTGAAACCAGGACATTTTGTAACATTTTTTTTCCAAAAATGTAACCATTACCTTTTCCAGAATAGAGCTTCTTTTTTAATTTCTAAGTTTCAACTTTATTAATGGGTGACAAATCTGTATTCTTTTTCCTTGGGGGTAACATTCAACCAAAGTGATGTTTTTCAGGAAACTCTTGCAAGAGCACTACTCATGGGGGAAGCTTCCCCCCAGACTGTGAAAGTTTGGGGACCTACAGGATGAAATGCCAGGACTCAGGATAAATTCTCCCTAAGCATGGACTACCCAGCACCTTCTTTGCAAAAGATAGGAAAGAGGAGGCAGCCTATATGCTGAGTATTCCTGAACTGCTACAGCTGATCAGTGCAAATTTCCTTTGGTGGAAAAGATATGACAAGTGACAAGCAGGAGTGGAATGCTGCTTTGTTATTCTGATTTTTCACTGACAAACGCGGATCAGCAGTATGTGTGAAAGGAACCTCAGACTCTATGGAACAGGAGAGAACTCAGGATATGATGTATAGACCTTTTTTTTTTCTTGTTTCATGGGGCTTCAGGGATATGAACATGCCATTTCGGGGCAAGCTAATTGCCTGTTCAGCAACTAAAAGCAAGATACCTTTGTTCTGTGAGTTGCAATTCCCTGAAGTACACTGCAATAGCAAAGCAGTAATTACAATGCAGCATGTCTTAAAAGGGCACCATTATACATTTCATGAAGAAAAGGGTAACTTTGGCATTGCTGTTCCCTAGTTAAAGCAAAAGATTTAAAATATCTTGAGCATGATCATGTATGTTTTATGAATATAAATTTGTGTTCATGCAGATTTCTTATGTTAAAACTGTATTTGAAGCCTACTGTTTTCAGACTGCTACCATATCAGTTTGTGACCTATTTTGTGTTGCTGGCAACAGTCCAGTAATCTAAAACACATTTTTAATTTTCTTCTTTTATTTTTTTTTTTTCCAAAGTCCAGCAAAGACATATTGTCTCACTAGAATGGAATCACTTCTGGATGAGGTGGCCAGTATAAATTAAAGCAGGGTCCTTGGCTGTAGTGAAGCATAATGAATGTTGAGAAAAGGATGATGAAAAAAGAGAAGTGTGAGCAGACAGAGGAAGCCAAGCAGCAAATACAAAGAATATGGGTTTAATATATTTCTGATATCCAGAATAGAGTGAGCATGGTTGCAGCATTCTGGAAATCATAAACACCTTAGAGAGTTAAGACTACCTCATGAATGGGAATAGGTCATTTCTTGGGGATTATTTATAAATCAGACTTTAATTAAAAGGTCCAGGAAAGATGTACATATGTTTTAATAAATAGTTCATTATTACAGAATCCAAACATCAGTAAGTTGTTAATAACTTATTGATAACTACAAGCATAGTACTTATCAATATAGTTATTTATTGAACTGTAGTTATTTAATAAACATTGACAAATGAAACCTTTTCTATGCAGTATAAAATTGCAGAAGGAAGCTGGAAAGAAACAAGAAATGAGTAAGGAAAGGTAACTTGCACAGCAATTATGCTGTGTTGCATTATAGGTTCCATACTCCATACTCTCTCCTAATAACTATGTAATTTTCTCATGTCTTCATGGCACATATTTTGTGATTTTTTTCATTAAAAAAGCCAACACAAACCCAATAATCTTTTGCTACATAATATATTATTAGAAGAATCGTAAGGAGGTAGGATAAAGGATAAAGCTTAATAAATGCTGCAAAGCATACTACTGCTCCTGAATGTTTGTCATGGGTTTCATATGATGTATGAGAAGTTGACATGTCCTGTGGGGGCTAGTCTGCATTTTTTAAGTGAAAGGTTACAGTACTCTGGACCTATAGTTTATTTAGTTTTGCACTAGTGATGTAAATATTTATTAAGGATTTGACTCATTACATTTTGTGCAACCCTTGCACTCAAATCTGTGTGATTCATAGTGTACTGAAAACAGAAATAATACCCCTAAACCACACCTGTCTGGAAAGAGAAAATCTGTCCGCTCTTTCACTCCAACTCTTCACCTTGTATCAGAAAAGAGAAAAAAACAAAGGCCAGAAAGAACTGCTACTCGGAAATGAATTCACTGGGAAAACGTTCCTTTGTTAAGAAGTGCTTGGCTGGGATGTCTAGGCAAATACAGAACTCAAAAGAGTCAACACGTTCTTTTTTAGGTCACCTAGACCCTGATTTGGAAAAAATCTGTATCACCTCTTTTTGCTTTTTATTTGTTTCTTTGTTTGGGGGGGTTGTTCATGTTGGGTTTTTGGTTTGTTTGCTTGCTTGATTTTGTAAATCATCCATTGAAGATTATTTTTGTAAAAAAAAAAAAGGTTCATCAGATCAGTAGTGTGATATATTCAGATTATATAACCAGTATCAAGATATTGTATATACAGTTTGGATATCTTAGATTGACTAAGACTTTATTCCAAGAGATGTGAGTGGCAACAGAACATACCCCAGACAATAGGTTATTTTTGAGACCGACCCACTTACTGTTGGAATGAAGAGATGTTAGATTCAGAAAAGGATGCTGGCACCTCAGTATTCCATGAACAAAGAGAAGTCACTGAGGCTATCGAAAGGCTTCTTGATCCCATCAAAATTACAGGATTTTTGCTCCCCTTGCTCTTAATGACCTTTAACGTAGACCTTGCTAAGCTTCTGAGAGGCAGTAAAAGACTTCATTGCTTGGGCACAGAGCCCTGCACAGATTTCCAGTGTGACATTTCTGTGAGGTAAACTGGCAGCTACAGACTTGTGATGTCTTTTGCTTGTTTGCTTTCTGAATGGCTTTGTCTTGAATTCTCTCCTGCACAGTGACATGATTGCAAAATACGTGAATGAAAATTCAGCTGATAACCTGGTGATAAGTGCAGTGTTTTGAGAGAGATGAGTTTGAATTCCTGTATGCTAGGCAGATGTAAATCATGGTCTTCCTTCTCCTATGGCATCCATCTTTTAAACAAGTGTGTCTGCCATCTCATTTTGTGATGAGCTTGACCCTGTCATACTCTAAAAATACTTTCTGGAGTCTCTCTCTAAACAAAAAACTACAGCCATTGTGGAGTTCAAGTGGTCTCAAGGTTATGCAGTATTAATCTGTTTTGTGGTTCTTAATTCTATTTTCAAATTTGGCCATAGCAGACTTGCCATTCACTTTTGTGGCACTTGATTGATTTTGTTATTAACATTACAAGTCATAGCATCAGATAGCAGTATGTTGAACAGACATACATCAACACAAGTCTCCTGAAATGCATTTTGATTTGCATTGGTATTTTTAGTCAAGAAAGATGTTTAAATTTGGGGGTTAAAATTTCTCTCTATGTGTATAACATAGATAAATATATTACTCACAAATATTTATATAAATGCAATAAACCCCCTATATATTTTTTTATCAGAAAGATAAATGACACCCACTTATAGGTGCACTGTTACCTTATGCCTCCAGATAAAAACTGTAACGCCAGCTTTTCCTGAGTACAAGAAAATCCACCTTGAAACTTTAATTAAAGAATAATCTATCAGTGACAAATTACCAGAGGGTGGATATGTCACTCACAGTGTTGGCGTGTCATTTCAAAGAACACAACTGAAATCACGGGAGACTAAGAGATCTGGGTATTTGTTTGCACTCAACAGACAAGGGGAACATAACTGATATGAAGCAATTTTTAGATAGTTTCTGTATTAAGAGATTAGTTGGAAATTTCTTCACTTTGGAATAAAAAAAAAGGCACTAGAGCAAGTATGCATCTTTAGGAAAGTCTGTAAAAATTCTGCTAAAATAAGTAACCACTTGACATGTTTAAAACGACTAGTGTTTTTATAATTGTGCTCAGGTTCATGAAGTCTCCACACTGGAGGAACTCCTGAGCAGCTTTTAATTTGTCTTCATGGAGGCAGTTTTTGTAACTCTGTATCAACGTCCCTTATAAAGAGTGAGGGAAGAGGCATCCATGAGGATATGGGAAGTAAGAGCTTTTTCTCGTCAGTTCTGTATTTCAAATAAATAAATAATTTTGTACATGTAGTAACTATCAGTGGTAATCGATCAGCTGCATGTGCATTTCTGTGCATAGACACACTTACAAAATAGTGGCTCTATGTAGAGTTCCTATGTAACTGAGAGTTAGGCTAAAAATTATTTGTCTATTCTGTAAATAGAAAGTGCACTGGCAAATATTGTACAAATATTTGTCGCAATGTTTTTCACTCAGTCGATCAGTAAAAGCTCTTTCAAAAAACGAAGTGATTACAATTGTTCAATTTCCCATGAAACTGGGATTTTTTGTCCATAAGTTATTATTATAAGGCTGGTATCAAGACAGATTTCAAAGGGAGGCATATGACCTCAGTATGAATAACCTTACTGTTAACTCCTCCTGCTTAAGAAAAAAACACTGGTGTAGTAAAAGTCATAGTGAGCAACAATTATCAGTTTTTTACTCCTGCTCCATAGAGCATAGTTTTACCTTTGTCTCATCCAGGACAACCTTGCAAATCAGGTGGAACAAAAATTACATCATAATCGTATGGAAATTTCATATAATCTTAAAGTAAGTTGCTGGCAAGACAGAAAGCTATTATCCTGGGTAATATATAGTTCACCTCGTGCAGGAGGGGCACATATACTTTAGCTATAATCCTGTATGTTTTCTGGTCACTGTTAATTTTTAACTTTCTGTTGGGTTTATTAGCTTCTCTTTTTGATCGCTAGCTACCAATGTTTTGCTTATTTTTGACCCGTGAAACATGTCCAGCATGTTCTACCCTTAAAGGAATGTTAAGTCTATAACAAAAGCTTAGAAATTCACATTTAAATGTCACAGCTGCAATTCTATATATAGACTCAATTGGACTACGTTCCTTTTAGGAACTACTTTGAAGTCTTAACCCAAAGGAATCCATTTGGTCTCTATCATGTCCTTTGGCATGAGTGCAGCTGTATTATGTTTCTCTCCATCTATTCATGTTTTCTATATGAACAGGGTATTGGAATAAAAATTTGAAAGATGAGAAACCTAATGAATTTAACTTTCTTAATCAAGAGCACTGTTAAGCAGGTTTTTGGTTAGCCTTATTGACCAGAATGTCCTAGTCAAGGAGTTAGCTGTTAGCCTAGACACCAGCACTGGTTGCATAACTTGTCCAGTCCGGCCTCAAGCCCATGGTAAACTGCAGTCATGCCCTTTCTGTTAGGATATGGTCATTCACATGACATATGTAAAATTTGTGGCATCAAAAGCAGTACAGAAGTGCAATACTGGAGGTTGGCAGAGCCGATTGTATTCTGATGATCACCTCCCTTCCTAGGTGTTTTATTATTCATTTTGGTACTTTCTATACTGCTTTAACTGAACAATAGATAAATTAATTATTTTCTTCAAATAGAAATTGATCCTTTCAGGTGTACCGTGGATGTTATACTGTTACTTCAGTCCGTCAAACTTACACTCTTTTTGTAATGGTTGTCTGAGTACCCTTCCTTGCAGTTTTGAACATCATTTATAATCCCTGGCTTTCAATACAGAGGACATCTAACACCTTGCAAAAAAATACTCACATGTTGCAGCCCCGTAAGAGGACATCAGCTCACCTTTCTGAATCTTGCCATGACTGGAAATGGGATGATTTATTTGCAAGAGTTTACATTCTTGTCTTTTTTTTTTTTTTCTTTAATATAGATTTCACTGTCTGGAGAGAAACATGTAAGTCCTTCCCAGTGAGACTCGGTGTTTGGGGAAAATAGCCAAACCTGAGTAACTCTCAATGGACTTTTATTCTTCCTCGATAATCTTTTATTTACTAAGTCCCCTTTGTTGCTGGCTGGGGTTAAACCACAACGGTTTTAAATTATTACTTTCAATGTGAGAGTTACTTTTTAATTAAATTATATTAATAATAGCCTGTTTCTGTTACACATGACACTATAAAAGAGGTTCAGCAATGATATGGTAGTACTTAATTAATTTTTTTCCTCACTTCAAATAAATTAATTTGTACATGTGGTAATTGATCAGCGGTAATTGAGTTGCATGTGTATTTCTGTGCATAGAGACATTTACAAAACAGTGGGTCTATGTGGACTTCCTATGTAACTTAGGAATTTATGTAAGTTAGGCTAAAAGTTATTTGTCTATTCTATAAACAGAAAATGCACTGTGCAGGCTGTATAGCTATTAACAGTAAGCTTTGCTATGCTCACTGGCTTTCTACTATTAAGAACTTTAGTTTAACTATAAATAACACTGTCAACACATATATTGAGAAGGATCAAATTTGAATTTTACACCAAAATAAGAACCATAAACCAGTTATGAAATAGCATCTAGTATAATGAGATGCATCCTAGAGTCCAGAGGGAATTGGCTAACAGTTACCAAGCCACTCTCTATGATAGTTGAAAAGTCCTGGCAGTCAAGTGAAGTCCCCAGTGACTGCAAAAGGGAAACATTGCAGCCATTTTTAAAAAAGGTAACAAGGAGGACCCTGGGAACTACAGACCCGTCAGCCTCACCTCTGTGCCCTGTAAGATCATGGAACAGATCCTGCTAAAAGGTTTGCTAAGGCAAATGGAGAGCAGGGAGGTGATTTGAGACAGTCAGCATGGATTCACCAAGGGCAAGTCCTGCCTGACCAACCTAGCAGCCTTCTATGATGGAGTACATCAGTGGACAAGGAAAGAGCTACAGGTGTCACCTGTCTGGAGTTCTGTAAGGCCTTTGACATGGACCCCCACAACATTGTCCTCCTTAAATTGGTGAGATATGGATTTGATGGGTGGGCTGTTTGGTGGGTGAGGAGATGGTTGCATCCAGAAAGTAGTGGTCAACGGCTCAATGTCCAGATGGAGATCGGTGATTAGTGCTGTCCCTCAGGGGTCTGTATTGGGACCAATAATCTCTAATACCTTCATCAATGACATAGACAGTGGGATTGAGTGCCCCCTCAGCAAGTTTGCAGATGACACCAAGTTGAGTGGTGCAGTTGACATGCCTAAGGGACAGCATGTCGTCCAGAGGGACCTGGACAAGCTCGAGGAATGGGCCTGTGTGAACCTCATGAGGTTCAACAAAGCCAAGTGCAGGGTCCTGCACTTGGGTCAAGGCAAGCCCCGGTATTAATACAAGCTGAGGGGTGAAGGGATTGAGAACAGAACTGCCGAGGACTTGAGGGTACTGGTGGATGAAAAGCTGGACATGAGCCGACAATGTGCGCTCGCAACCCAAAAGGCCAACCCTATCCTGGGTTGTATCCAAAGCAGCATGGCCAGCAGGTCGAGGCAGGTGATCCTGCCCCTCTACTCCACTCTGGTGAGACCTCACCTGTAGTCCTGCGTCCAACTCTGGAGCTCTCAGCACAGGAAAGACATGGACCTATTGGAGCAGGTCCAGAGGAGGGCCACAGAAATGATCAGAGGGAAGGAACACTTCTCCTGTGAGGACAGACTGAGAGCATTGGGGTTGTTCAGCTTGCAGAAGAGAAGGCCCCAGGCCTCCCTATTACAGCCTTCCAGTACTTAAAGCGGGCTTATAAGAAAAATGGGGACAGACATTTTAAGCAGGGCCTGTTGCGGTAGGAGAAAGGGTAATGTTTTAAACTAAAAGAGGGTACATTTAGAATAGATATAAGGAAGAAATGTTTCCCAATGAAGGTGGTGAAACACAGGCACAGGTTAGCCAGAGAGGTGGTAGATGCCCCACCCCTGGAAACATTCAAGGTCAGTTTGGATGAGGTTTTGAGCAATCTACTCTAGTTGAAGGCATCCCGGCTCATTGCAGGGGAGTTGGACTAAGTGACCTTTAAAGGTCCCTTCCAACACAAAGGTTCTATGATTCTATGATTCTATGATATCATTGAACAGGAATTGAACTGGTAACATGGTTACATCATTAGAAATATCTGAATAAAATATAATGACTTTTATTAAGGAGTATAGAAATATGTTATATGTGTAAATCAAAACAAAACAGGTAGGCTGGTGGTCCTTCGCTATGCACAAATGGTAGGCTGCTCTTTTCAGTTAGTTGCTTTCTCACAGGTTATGATGAGTGACAGCATCAGATTTGGTTACTCTTTCTTAATAAAATGGAATACATAATAATGCCACTTATTTCTTGTAATCAAGATCAGAGTTGCAAGTTTGGGGGTTTTATAGATTTTTTGTTTTGTGGCAAAAAATTTTTAAGTTCACCTATGTATTCAGAGGTGTTTTTGTTCATTTAAAAAGTTAGGGGGGAAAAAGAAAGGGAAAAAAAGCCATGGAAGGATCATATTGATTTTAGTGGCACACACTATCCATCATGAACAGGTAGCATACAGATGCACATCTTATTATGCTTAGTTACCTGTATATATAGTGTCATGGTTTAGCCCCAGCCGGCAACTAAGCACCACGCAGCCGCTCACTCACTCCCCCTCCCACAGTGGGGCGGGGAAGAGAATTAGGAAAAAAACCTCATGGGTTGAGATAAACACGGTTTAATAGGACAGAAAGAAAGAAGGAAACAACAATGATAACAGCAATAATAATACCAACAAAGGAATGTACAAGAACAAGTGATGCCCAATACAGCAATTGCTCACCACCTGGCGATTGACAGCCCATCCCCGAGCAGCAATTTCCGCCCCCCCGGCCAACTCCAGTTTATGTACTGGGCATGACGTCGTATGGTAGGGAATATCCCTTTGTCCAGCCTGGGTCAGCTGTCCTCGCTGTGTCCCCTCCCAGCTCCCCGTGCACCCCCAGCCTCCTTGCTGACAGGCCGGCACGAGAAGCTGGACTGTCCTTGACGGCTCAGCAACAACCCAAAACATCAGCACATTATCAACAGTTTCTCATCCCAAATCCAAAACACAGCCTCACACCAGTTTCTGTGAAGAAAACCAGCTCTATCCTGGCTGAAACCAGGACATATAGGATGACCTTTGACTCAGATCCTAGGCTGGCCAGCTTTCTATTGTGAAATGTCTATCCTGAAGCTGGCAGAGGGAACAGTGGTAAGACTTGCTTATATAGTTGTCCCTGTGCAGCACAAATTCACTTTTTACTTGAAAACAGAGGGCTTGTCCCTTATTTGGGGGGCAAAGCTATATTTTCCTCTGTATATATGAACTGTTTTCTTTTCCTGGGAATGATTTCCAAAGTGAATATAATTTCAAATAGGTTATAGAAAAACATTAATTCTTGAGTCTGTCTGATTCCTTCAAGTGAGCAACTCCATGTTTCCCTGATAAAGTGAACACTTATGTATGGTCTCATGTCTAGCCATCACCACAATCCCTAAAGAGCACATATCTCAGGGAAGTGCAAGATACTCTTTACTCATATGCTCAGTTTCCTTCTGTTTGTTTTCTGTAAGAAGGGGACAGAATCAGTATAAAATATGTAGCTGGAGTGTTTGAGCACCTGAGCAGAAGATTCTCTGTGTACATCCTGGTTTTATTTCTATGTTGCTCTTTAACAATTCATTTTTACACCTAAGAAAGAGAGTCTACCACCAACTTCAAGTATTTATAGCCTGATTTTAAAACATACTGAAGATTTACTTTTCCCTCTAGCTTCTGTAAGGACTTAAGAAGTTACGAAAATTCAAACTCTAGATAGCCTAAGCTGGACAGACAAAATTAATGGGGGAGGGTGGGGGGTGGGAGTTGCTTTTTTTTGGTGGTGTTTTTTTTTGCCACAACCAACTTGCCCAAAGTTACTGAGGGGCATGATGTTAGATACAGTCAGTATTCAAACATTGTCTTAAGAAAGATGTCATAGTTTGAGATCCAGACATCTGGTCATCATTAACCATTGCTGTTCACACACGATATTTTACTTAGACTGAACCAGGAGGCAGACAGTAATTTATATCCTGTAGTCAGTGGGAAAAGTCTGGTAAAATGGGTAAGTGATCATGAATGGAAGTTTCTAGCAGGTTCAGCCATGGGGTAAGGTCAGTGAGGAGACAAATTTAAGAAAGGAAATCATACCTTGGTGATTTTCCTGGCTTACAGTAAGGAGGCTCCACCTAAGCTCATCAGATGAGAAGTGGTGTTAAGGTATCTTTTCCCCAGAATGTCAGGCTGTATGTAAAGAAATTTTGCACTGTAAATGTTAAGCTGACTTGTGTTTTTGTTTGCTGTTATTTTTTAGGTCTGGCTCCATAACATTACCTGGGGGAAAAGAATTATAGCATTACTTCATTCAATTTCAAGTTGGCATTGTGAAATGTTAGATTAATAGCTGTCAGACAGTCAAATATCACAAGAGTTTGCCTGTGTACTTCCTGAATTTTGCCAAAGATTGAAATGTCATCACTACCATTAGGGACATTAGGTATGTACTGAATCACTGTGTGGATTACACTTTGAAAAGTTTCAGCAGCTGAATGTATTTCAGGCATTCATCTCTTGTACTCAGTATTTCAAGTCTTTATGGATTTTCTGAACTGAGGTTAATAACTCAGGAAAGACCACTAATTTAGCAGACCTCCACTTCTATGTTAGGCTTTAGCTCCTTGCATCCATACCTTTATAGTTTTTCCTAGCCTTTAAGCAGCTTTCTGAATTTGTACACAGTTCAAGACAGTCTATGATACTGCTGCATACTTGAGTAGAAGGATTAAACAGTGAGATTGATGAAGTAATCTTGTGGGATCAAAGAAGGTGTTGTTTTTGGGGGTTTTTGGGGGGGGGGTTTGGTAGATGACGTTGAAATTAAAAGTGTTTCAAAATGGGAAGGGAAGGGAAGGGAAGGGAAGGGAAGGGAAGGGAAGGGAAGGGAAGGGAAGGGAAGGGAAGGGAAGGGAAGGGAAGGGAAGGGAAGGGAAGGGAAGGGAAGGGAAGGGAAGGGAAGGGAAGGGAAGGGAAGGGAAGGGAAGGGAAGGGAAGGGAAGGGAAGGGAAGGGAAGGGAAGGGAAGGGAAGGGAAGGGAAGGGAAGGGAAAGGTCCCACTGTTATCTTTCAGTATGAGGAAAATTGTGGAAGCCTAATCGGGGGGGGGGGGGTGTTTTGCTTTTCAGTTCTAAAAAATGTCAGTGTGAGGTGTAAACCTCTCCACAGTTTGTTCTCTGTCTAACCCATCTTTTTGCTTCTGTACACCTGTACGCTCCTTCTGAACACCTGTAGGTTACCAGCTATGCAAACTGGCAGGAGGCAACATCTTTGTATAGAGTTTTTTGCTTTGCTGCTTTTATGGAAAAAACAGTTCATGGTTCAGTTTTCACTGGTTCAGCTAAGCACTGAATAAAGCCTTCAGAATTTGTCCCCATATCCATTACAGATAGAAAGACTCAAATGCCTCAGTTTCTGATCAGTGTATCTATTTCAATGGCTTTGTTCATAAACTTTGTCCTAATTTCATTATTACCTAGGCTTTTTGGGAAAATTATGCTTGTGCCTACTCATACTCTGCACACAGACAAAATAGTCATTAAAATCAATGACACAAGTAATGGCTTTCCCACTGTTTTCCTTGTGATGCACTAGAAAAAAATACTGCAGAATTCCAGGTTTCTCCCTCCCTCACAAAGTCACCATGTGCCTGAGTTCACTGTCCAGCCAGGCCAGCATATTTTTAAACTGCATTGAATTTTGTTTCAATTCTCTGTTTTCTCTGTTAGTCTGACAGTTGAATAAAATCTCATTGAGCTTGTGGACATACAGGTTATCCTTCAGTCATGATAAACACAAGCAGCAATTCTCTTTTCAATGTGTATCTGTGTGTGCACAGACACAGCAGAAACATAGTAGATACAGACAGCTATAAACAGAGGATGACTTGCAGAATAACACCCCCCACCAATCTTTCTGGATTTTGTGGTAGTTGAAAACCTATTCCTGAAAAAAACCCCAAACCAAAAACCAAAACCACCCAAAACCCAAAACCAAAAAACAAGTCAGCTGTTATGAGATTTCTTATGTGTTCAAAAATACAAGTACATTTTTGTAAAATGAGATTTGTTTCAAAGAAACGTGATTATTGTAATTCATGTTGCCTTCCAACAGAAGCAGAAACAAGTAGAAAGACACCAAACATTGATGAATGGCTTATATAAGAACCAAAGGATATTCACATTGCAGAATTTTTGTTTCTGTGCTACTGGCCACTTTTGATTTTCATTTTGAGTTTTTGGCTCATCCAGTATCAAAAAAGTAACATATTTTTTGTCAAAGAACCCAACATATTTGACAACAACAATGACATTAAGAAGTCCAGCTCAAGAGTTAACATCAGTAATTTTACTTTGAGCACAAAGATTGTTCCCAAAAGAGAAGTGATTAATATGTATGCTATTCAAAATGAAAGCAAAAACTGATTTAAAGAAAAAAAATGATGGAAGTGTGGTTTATAGAGAAATGAACAAGTAAGATCTCCAAACAACCTTGGTGATATGCTGAGAAAAAAAATGTTTTTTTATTTTTAATTTTCATTTTGAAGTAGTTTTCTTCTAATCTAGATTCAAACTCACTAGATGACTATCAAAGCTTTCCATGTGTCTTCATCCTGTATTTCCTTTCCTCAGCCTAGCATGAATTTTTACAAGATTAATATTCAGTATAAAGAACTGGCAAAAGCACTTTTTTCAAGTAGCAGGGAAATACAGGTAAGCCATGGTACTCCATCAAAAACTATTAACTTTCACCAGCCTTAACACTGATTATCTTTAAGGTAATTGAGATCAGTTAATGTCTCATTGGGACAAGAACCTTATTTTTTTCAAAGTCTATCATCAAAAATTCTATCTGCAGTGATAACTCTAGGAATTGAATGGGATTCCATCTAATTTTCTGCAGGCTGCTGAACATATTCTTTATAATTTTAAATTTAAACCTCTCTGGGATAGTCTCATGAAAATAGAGCATTTCATTGGATGCATAAGGGCGCAACAAAGCTGTTCCCCTATTTCTGGTAAATTATATCGATTGTGATTCTGACATTTTCAAATGTATTTCTCCATTTACTCTAGTTATACTAAGCATGATTGTTAAGATGATTGTCTTGGACTTCGAAAGATGTGCAATGAGGCAGCATTTGTGTCAAAGTTAATTAATTTTTGTCAATCTAAAATGACCAGGGATGCATTCTGCTTTCTGTTTTGAATTAAAACCACTTTTTCACTGCCGTGTTATTCCTAGTTTGTATTGATTTTAGGTTCAAAGAGTATTAACTTCAGTCCTAAATTTTTTTTTAACCTGTAGAGAACATGGAGGGATTACAAGCACTGCGTAGAAATTTCCCCAAGAGGCTCATCCAAAGCTCAACAAAAAATTCTCAGTGACTTAATTTCTTCTTTGAAGAACCTTCTCTTTTTATCCTTTATTCTCTTAATTGAACCTTTAGGTTCAATTTTTGGGGAATGTTTTTATTCAAATGCAAAATATCCCAAACTAAGAGTAGTATTCTTGCAGCTGGAATTATTTGATTTTTTGCAAATGCCCCAAAGTAAAAATAACAACAATAAAAAGGAAATTAGGTATTTAAAACTAATTTTCATAGAAAAAAATAAATCTGTGGTGGGTTAGCCTTGGCTAACAGCCAAGCTCTTCCCCAGCTGCTCGCTCACTCCCCTCTCTCAGTGGGATGGGGGGAGAAAATAGGAAGAACAAGAATGAGAAAGCTCCCACGGTGAGGTAAGGACAAGGAGATCACTTATCAATTACCTTTGTGGGCAAAACATGGGGAAAAATTAAATTAATTTATTGTAAATTAAATTAAAGATTTAATAACTAATTCCATACTGGCAAACAAACAGACAAACATTAAAACAACACTTCTCCTCCAGCGTCAACTTCATGCCTTTCTCTCCAACCTCCTCTCCACCACCTGAGCAGTGCAAGGGACACAGGGGGTTCACCGTCAGCACACAGCAGTTTCTCTCTGCTGCTGCCTCCTTCTCACGTCTTTTCTCTGCTCCAGTGTGGTCTCTCCATGGAAGCAGCTCCTTTGGGAGCCATGCGCTATGGCTTCCGGTTCTCTATGGGCTGCAGTGGGTGCCTGGTCTGGTGCTGTGGAGCACCTTCTCCTCCTCTGACCTTGGTGTTGCCTTTCCTGTTTCTCACTCTTTTTGTTCTCTCCTCCTCTCTCTGTCAGACACTTTCTGCCCTTCCTTGCACAGGCTGTCCCCGAGGCACCGCCATGGTGGCTGCGGCGCTGAGCCGGGCCCTGCGGTGGGTCGGTTGGAACTGGCTGGAACCGGCTGTGTCCCGCATGGGGCAGCCCCGGCCTCTCCTCACAGGGGCCGCCCCTTGACACCTGCACCCGATACAAATTCAAACAAAATATTTAGATCAAACCTTACCTGTGGGCCCGTTCTTCAAAATTTGGCTTCTATTTTTTTTGCACCTGCAGTTAGTTTCAGCCAATAAAATCTGTAGCGGAAGTGGTATGGAGGAGCCATTGCAATCAGCCTTCTAGCTTGAACCAGGAGCATGCTTTTGTGGAAGCAAATCTAGTGATCACGCCAATTTACCACAGTACAGTTTACACTGTGGCGCAGCCGCGAACGACTGCGCAAACCAGATTCCTTGTGGCCGTGCCTCTGCCCGCAAGTGAGGCCCCAGGGCACCCCTGGCCTGTGCCGGCCCCAGGCACAGACCCAGCATAGGGCTGAGCTGGGCTGAGCACCAGCACGGGCATGGCTGCCAGCACCGCCTGCTGTGCTGCGAGTCTTGCCAGCACACAAACCCATGCACTCGCGGAGCGACAAACACACCGGTATTTGGTCCAGGATCTGTTACACGCCTCGAAGTATTGTGACCAGTGTGATATGATGTCTGCTTGTGGGACGACATGCGATGAGCTGAACAGTATCCGTCTAAAGCCTAGAGAGACAGAAGCCGTGTGACCAAAAAAGGATTAAAAAAAGGAGGTTTGACACAGTAATTACCCCTATGATAGCTCTTTCTAGGTAAGGCAAATTGGTGATGACAATGTAGGGAAATTTGCCTCTCTAGCACTGTTTTCTGAATAAAATTTCCCACAGCTGTCAATCAGGCCATTTTACCCGCACACTAAATTAGCACCATTTATTTTAACAGTGTCTTTTGTACAATGCTGAAAGGTGAACTGTATTTTAATTCAACCTTGAGAATACTCTGTTTTGTTAAAAGTTCCTATTTTTGCGTAGTCTTTATTATTTCTTAACTAAAAGTCTTAGACATATGAGCTTTACTTTCTCAGCCTGGTCCTGATCTGCAGACCATAGCCTAAGAAGTACTTTTTAATTTTTTTCTTTATTGTTACAAGTGAATGATAATTTCACTTTGATCGTAGTCATGTATGTATCCCTTCCATTTTTCTGTGTAGCTGTAAAGTGTTGTCTGCTTCATGTAACACTTATCGTACTTGGATATTTTGTTTTATTAAAACAGCAAATGCCTTTTAATATGACTCCTGTCTCTCTCCTTCACTGTCAATAATATGCTGTAAGACTGAGTGATGCATGGAACCTTGGATAGGCTTGTTAATACTACAGGTAGTTTTACAAAGAGGCTGTGGCAACATAAAGTTGAGTACTTCAAAGGTAATTATCAGACAAATGTTTTTTCTCAGAATAGGAGCTACAAAATACAGTGTGCTAAAGCAGGATACGCCAGAAACTGACCGCTGTGTCCAAAGGTGATTTTTAGTTCCTATCCATCATGAACGTTTAATTATTCTTATGGAAAGAGAGAGGACTTGGATTTCCATTGTTATTTCAAGGACTCAATTTATCCAATAATAACCATAGTTACTACTTGAGACAAAGACTGTACCCTATGTTTCATCCTTCAGTGCCCTGATCCTTTGACTGAAGAAGACTCATGCTCCTTAAGAAGCAATGAGGAGTTCTTTAGGAAGCTCTTTCAAGGAGCAATGTTATGCTCACTGTTCTCCTCCTGCATGTCCCACATTAAATGAGCTGTGTTTGATCCAAAACCACGAAAGGTGGCAAGGCTTCTATGTGACAAGTTAGGCCTTCTCAGACTTGCCTATAGCCTACCAGGAAGAATGCTCTGAAAAGTACTTGCCGTGTGGGTTCCAGACCTGGAAGTGCAACAGAGGCTTCCTGACTCTTTAAGTTTAGAAAAGGACAACTTTGGAAAAAATGAAAACAGAAAGCAAGTACTCACACTATTAGATTTATCATAGATTAATAACATTGTATGTGTTTTTTTAGTATTACTTAAAATATTTTAGGTTTGCTCAGGTCTGTTATTTTTTCTTGTATTAATATCAGGTAGTCTGGTCCCATAAAACAAGCTGAACCATAACAATGAGACTTGCATACAGTATTTTTAGACAACTGTTTAATTCTTCTGTGTCTGCCACTTTCTTCCAGAGCCATCCAAATGCATATCATGGTGGTGTTTATAAGCCTGAAACTCTCTCAGTGACTGAGATTTCATTATCTTCATGCACAGACGCAGAAAACTTTGACTCACTTGAGCTACTTGATGAGCCCAGATCTCCTTTCAGAGACAGAATCTAGCAGTGCCATTTGTGTTTCCTGAGGAGCCAATGCCAGGTTCACATGCCTGCTTAACATGCTACAGCTACAACACACTTTTAGAGTTTGAGATGGTGGTGGTGTCACCCACCTCCCTGTTAGTGAAGGATAAGGAAGGACATCCATAGGTCAAAAGTAGTCCACAAGTTGCCCCACCTGGCCACTGCTTTCCCTGAGACAAGAAGAATAGGTACAGAGCTTCCCCCGCACTCACCACAGCACATGCAGATAGGCTCCATGCTGGGTGCAGCTGGGAAGCATGAGCATCTTCTGGCACAAGGACAAGCAAAACAGATAGTCACCGATGAAAAATTGAGTGAAGCAGGTTGCTGCCACTGTGCAGGGAGGTGGATCACCCTCTTGGACAGATGTTTGAAAGCATGCAGGTAGCCAAGAGGAGCAGCTGTTTGCACCACATGGGTAGGTAACTGTCTGGGTTTTTGTGCACAGGGGCAAGATGGGGCATCCTTGTAGAAAAGGAGGGGAGAAGAGACACTTGCAGGGATTAAAAGAAAAGATTAAGAAAATTTGGTAGAGATTCAGAGGTATCAAATAAACCTGAAAATACTTTAAATTTGTAACTTAAGAAGGCTCTTCTTTCTGGTCTCTTGGTTAGAAAAAATAGATGCACATGGAAAATTTCATTTTGGTGGGTTTTTTTTTTTGTGAGCACTCAGATTTCGTTCCATACTACTTTATCCAGTCTGCATTGAAACTTTTCATAGGACATACAAATTGGATAATGTGAGGCCTCTCTTTAAAAAATGAAATAAATGAGTGAGCCTTTGCTCTTGAGCAAACCTATTCAATCAGCTTCTGTGTAGAAGCAGTTTTCAACATTAGCAACTGGATACCACCCATTAGCATGACTCAGTGCAGCTGTGAAATGCTGCCAAACTTTTGTAATACAATTATTATGTGGCAGCATTTCATAAAATAAACCAGGGCTGCCACTGTAAGCTCTCATTTGTAATAATTCTGTTTTTAAAAGCTGATGAAGAACATCAGGCAATTCTATGGTACAAGGTAGATCTGGGAAAGCTCAGAGAGTCCCATGAGAATAAATAAAAAAGTTGCAGTACAAGACCTCTTATCAAATTAAAAGCCTGTTATACATATGTGTTTGTGCTTGCTTTCCTAGAGAAAAATGCCAGAACCTTCTTTTCTCTCCAATTAAATAAACATGAATTCCCAATATTTGCATGTCACAAATCAGGCTGCAGAAACTTATTGTAGCGCCTTGCTGACTATTCAGAAAAAAATGGTTCAGAGAAGTCAAGTGGAAGTTCTACCTCTGTGATCAGGTTTATTTTTTGTTGATTTAAGTAAGATAAACTTTCTAGTAGTCTAACTCTCTAAGCAAGGAGGAAAAACCAGAGATGGTGTCTTTTAAATAATGTGGGGTTTTTTTCTGCAAAAGCCCAGAGACTGTAGACTATATGTGTAAACAGATGGTTCAGAAGAAACTCACCTGATTATGAATCCTGTGAATCCAGCTAGAATGTCAGAAAGGATCCTTAAGACTCCTGAATTTTGTTAGTCCACAAGATCTTTACAATACATGTCACTCCAAAATCTCAGGCAAGGATTCAGCTATGTAATGTTAACATTTAAATATATGTACTTATTACCCACAAACTAATGTAATAATGAAAGGTATATTGCTTCCTTGCCTGTTAGCTCCTTTAAGGTTTTATACTTTGTGGCCATATTTTGAAGTCTTTGCGCATGGCAGACCCTTATATATTGAAGCAAGCTCAGATTGGCTCAGGATCTTTCACAACTGTTTGCTAAGAAATGAGGTGTTATTTTTCTCCTTATTCTGCTCAAAAAAAACTCCAAGATTGAAAAAAAACCTAGGACATTTACAACTAGGTTCTTGGGTTTTAATTCTGTGTAAGGATTCCTGAAGCACAAATTCTGTCCCGTGTTTGAGCATAATTAAAATGAGATGCAGAAAAAGGGAAGACTGCCATGGAGTTACACATACTGTCTCATCAGCTTCACCTGGTTGTACTTATTTTCCCATTTGAAGCCCATAACTGTATGAGTTCTGTAAAGGTCAATTACTATGATCTTTTTTTCTATTTTAATTAGCTTTGGTTTGCATATTTGCATTTTTGTGAAATTTTACCATAATTATTTCCTGCAATCTGGCAACTTCTCACCATCCCAGCTGCACAGAGTTGCTGGAGAGTCAAACTTGACAGGAAACCTGGGAGTTAATTTTGTCTATAGGGGATCCTAAGTTACCATAGAGATGGTGAGAGTCCTAGCCCTTAATATTTAAAGGAAAAGAACCAGGAAAACAGTATGAGCCCAAGGAACTGTGTTGTCCCAATGATCCCTAAAAGCTGGATCGGTCCCATGGGCCAAGGGCATCCATGTGCACCTTAGAAGATGTAAGCAAATACTGATGATAGAAGGTGTTGAATCACAACTTTTGATGACCTCCGTTTCTGAGAATTGAAATAGTGGATAAAAATCAGCTGCCCTTCAGACACTCAGAGACTAGCCTTCTCTAGCCATAGAGGTAATGGGATGCAGCTAAATCTCAAGAGAAATAAACTTTAGAAATTCTTGCTGTAAGCTCCAGGTTTACTGGAATAAACTTCTGAAATTCTGATGCATGGAAGTTTGATTAGAAGATATTGTTATTCCTTTCTTAGTGTCCTTTTTTATTACTTTCCAAACTTTGTGTCACAAAACATTTTGTGAAATGCAGAAACAACAAAGTTTCTGGTCAGACAAATTGCCAGTGGTTTTGTGTCCATCCAAACAAAATGATGAGGGGGATATGTTGCATGTATACTGCAGTCCAAGGAAAATGAAAATTGTAACTGAATACTGAGAATTTGGACCCTCAGTGTCCACTTTGTCACAGAATTTTGAAAAAAGAACCTTTATGTAGTCTTCATACAGTCTGCTGTCTGTGTAGAATTAACAACTAGTTACAGAAAATATACCAGTTTAACTACTCGTTACTTATAAGGGAAAATCTATACATTTTGCCATGGTTAAAGCTATATTTGACTTAAATTTTCTTTTGGCAAACACCACAGTAAGTGGATCAGCTTACAAACTGCTCTCTCCAAGGCGATGATTCGGGGAACATTCATTACCCCAGCAATCTCTTTCTACACATTCTTGGGCACAACCTGCATTTAAAAATTCAGATAAGTGGTTTACCATATATCTTTGATAGACCATACCATAGACCAACCTACACCTTTGATTTTCCCATTTGCTATCAGGCTGTTTGCTTATCTAACTGGACTTCAAATTAGAAAACACACCTGTTTTCCCCACTTCCCTGTCTAGCATTTCTTAAATGGTGATTTTAATGTACATTTAGTACTTGGGGAACTTCCTAAACTCTAGAATGTGCTGTAGGAAATAGTTAGTAGAAATCAATAGGCCAAACACTGTTTTCTCAGTAAGTCTGCCAGCTAAGAATACACCCTTTGAAATCAATGTATTTCTTCTGGATTTACCGTTTTTTCCATAGCTAGCCTGATGCAAAGGTCTAGGCTTGGGATTTCTTAGAGTTTATGTGTTGTATCACTTGCCGTACAATGAAGTTTAGGCATCACTTCAACCTAAGATTCAGAGCAAAAATCAGAACAAGTAAATCAAAATAGAAAGCTATCAGTAAATACTCTATCTGAATAGATTAAGACAGAAACAATGGAATAACTGCAGAAAGAATATTATCCACAACTAATTCTTTATACTAATTTGTAATACAGATTTTGTTTACAGTTAGGATAATTTAAGAGAAGAAAATGAAAAGTTCTATATTAAAGCAAAAGAAATACCAGACTTGATAGCTCACCCTTTCATAATACATACTAAATTGTATATGTAAAGGTTTTCATACAATACTATCAGAAACTAAACTAAGAAAAATTGAGTTCTAGATCAATATAGCTTATGTTTGCAAAAGACACAATTTAACAGATTAGAAGTGCAGTTAAAACATAATTATACAACAATGATAAATCCAGGAGAACAAAACCCAGTCTCCATTACATGGAGAAGTGTTACATGTTATAGATAAATATTTGGAAGTTAAAATCATGTGTCAAAAACTTAACAGGCCTTGGAGTTGTCAATGCTTGAGTAGAAGAGCTCTAAGAAAAGCCTATTTGCTGCAGGAAGTTGTTTGAATCAGTGACCCTCTGAGTTAGTACTGGAACAATATTGCACCACTGGGTTAGGGAGGGTGACATGGAGCCGTGATTTGTCAGCATTCAGAGATGTTGTTGAAAATACCATTGATGTGTGTGTTTGTTTATTTTTTTCCCCAGCACACAAGTGTGTTAATTCTGGTTCCCTGGATAATTTCAAATAGCTAGTTATATTGAAGGCTATATAGAGTACATGACATGACTCATTTTATCCTGAAATAACAGGTTTTTTCTGCCTTGTTTCAAAGCTTAATGCAAAGTCAGATCAAGCTACACAAACTGATTTTCTCATTCTGTTAAAAAACTTTTTCTTACCTTTCCAGCGTAAGGTAAAGCAATGATTTTCTAAAGCTATATATTTTTTTTTTTTTAGAAAGGAAATATATTATTTGGAAATCCCTAGCATGCTCATGATTTGGAAATGCAATTCGAAATTAGCTACATAGGGTGGCATTTGCCAGAGATCTGCCTTTTGCCATCCCTGTAAAAATCTACTCAAACTTGTTACATCTTTGGGAAATCACTGTTTGCACATGCTCAGTAGTGACATGTTAAAATTTTCAACAGTTCTGTAATTCCCAAAGGATACCATCTGCACTGGCAATGCTCCAGCCAGGGCTGAGGATGACTTTCCCTGCTATTGTCTTCTAAGATGCTTCAGGCCATGCCTGGTCCAGCTGCTATACTGAAAACTGAGAGTCTCTTGCTCTAGTGCTCTCAGTGACATCCTACAAAGGGCTCAAGGGGGATGTAAGAAACCTCCCAGATTCAAATACAGGGCAGATGAAGTCTAGAAGTTGTATGAAAGGAAGGATCCCAGGGTAAATCATGGAGAGACAGACTGGAATGGCAGCCTTCAGTGGAAAGGACTATGGTTCTTAGCGTGTAATGGGAGAAGAGCATGGGCCTGTAAGGTTAGTGATGGTGGGACAAGAAGTCTGAGGGATGAGGACAGTGAAATATGATAAAGGTCTTGAAGGAAAAGACTAGGACTGGATGCTACAAAGTGTGTGTGGAAAGGGGGAGCAAGAGTGAAGCTGAATGAGGAAGCAGAGATGGAAACTGCATATGACTTATGAAACAAGCTTATTGTGTGACCTCGAGGTCATGTAACTTCCACACACTAAATCGTTTCCTGCAGTTTTAATGAAGTCTAGACTGGAGGGGGAAGCCATAAGCAACAACTCTAATCTTAGACTCTTTGTTTCTGAGCCTGTCACTCTAATCCCGTTGGGATATCTGCCCCATCATTTAGACAGTTCTGCCTTTCTTCCCCAAGGACCTCCCTCAGAGGTTAGCCTACCTCTTTCCTGGCCTTGAACGATTCATCTTCCCCAGGATTTTTTCTCCTTTTTGTCCATAAATCTCCCAGCAGACCCAGGATCAGATGTTTCTTTCTTCTCACAACCTTTACACTTGTTCTCTTTACCTGTGAAGACACTGCTAAGACTCGCACACGCAACACTTGTACATCCACTCATCTCCCGACAGCCTTATATGCAAACCTGCCTATTTTGATGTTGATCATAGAACTCAAGTGTACAATAAACTCCACAACTATCAGAAATGACCACTTCTGCAAATGCACCCAAATTCTTGTTAAAGACAACACAAAAAAATGTTCTTTTAAAGTAAGAAGGAGACACTGTAGTTTCTTAGTTAGACAGTCTACTTAAAGCAGTTTCCAGAATCTCAGCATACAACTCCTACTGACCATAAGCTCGGATTCAGGTAGCAGACCCACTTTAGAAAGACAGCCACATGAACAAACCAGTGGCAATTTTTTGTCTTGTTTCTTCTTTTTTACTCTTTTTCTCTCTCTCTCTCTCTTTTTTTTTTTTTTTTTTTTTTTTTTTTTGTCTGAGGAGAAGGCTCAGGCAAAAATTCTAGACAGGTTATGGCTGGTTAAGCAAGGAGTACAAATAATAAGACATAGAAATGGGAATCCCATTCCTCACTTTTGAGCATGACTGTGAGCAAGCCCACTGATTTCTCTATGCTTGTTTTCCTCCAGCAGTATTGTTCTATCTTTCTTTATTTAGCTGTGTAGAAAACAGAGACATATTTGGGGGGTGTGTTTGGGGGCATTTGTAAGAAGATACCTTGCATATGACTGAAAGAAAGCCCACTCCCAGCATGTGGTGCCAACCACTCCCTGCTTGTATTTCCTGGGATCTGAGAAAGCTTTTAGCAGCAAACTTTCAAAACATTTTCATCAACTACATAGAAGTGAATATAAAATCACTTCTGATAAGCTTGCAGAAGAGATGGGGACTGATGGCATGGAGAAAAAAAAAAAGATTTTTTCAGGAGCTACTCTACTTGGCAAATGGGTACCCTTCAATCAAAGCGTGTTTCATTCTGTCTCACCAAATGCTAGATAACAGACTGAGAAATAAGGGATACAAATTAAGCCTACAAAATAGAGTAGTTTGTTTTGGAAAACAAGACTCTGAGAAGAATTTAGGGGTCACAGTAGATATATGACTCCAAGAGCCTTTATGTCGTGCTGTGGGAAAAGGGTTAATGCTATAAACACAGGAGTAGAGGGAGGTGAGCTTACCTCTATGTGATTGTTATTGCAATATTCAGTGCTGTTTGGGTCTCCGTATTTTTAAAGGGTATTGGCAAGGGTGCTAAAAAGAGTTATAAAAATGATTTAATGGCTGGAGACTTAATGACTTACAGTGAAAAATTTAAAGCACTCATTTTGTTAAGCTTATAAAAAGGAAGACTGAAAGGTGATTTGATAATGCCTTATAACCACATGCATAGGGAAAAAACATCAGGGAACAAAGGATTCTTTAATCTATTGGAGAAAAAAAGAAGTATAGAAAAAAAAACCCTGAAACTTAAAAATAAAAACACGGTACGTATTTTTAGCTGGAAGGGTAAAAGTTGATTAAAATTAGCAGGGGAAATGGTGGACCCTCCACCTCTTGCTGACTCTATATCAAGACTAGAGTACCCTTCAGAAGTTAGCTGTAACTGAAGAAAATATACTTATGTTAATGTCGGGGGAAAAAGAGAAAAAAATTATAGTCCCCGTCAACTTCCAATTTTTTTTTTTTTTAAATCAGTATTGCATGGGCAACAGATTCCTATATCACTTGGTAGCTTGCTTGAGACTCAGGATCATAGGTCTCCAGTAAGTGGGACAATGCAGAGATTATAGAATTAACATCCAAATCAAACGGGTAGAGACATGAACTTAGCTCTGTGGGAAAAAGTAGGTAAGGCAATGATTTGTACAGATAGGCTGGGAATTATTAGGCAAAGATAATGGACATAGACTAGATATTAGAAAAAGTTTGCCATCATACTTGTACAACTTGCCAGAAGATATACAGCAAACATAATCTCCTTTCCAAAAACTTTTTTTGAATGAATTTGGCCCTAGCTGTCTAAAATACAAGAGCCTTTTTGGTATGTAGACCATATTCAGGCTGAGAATTCCCTTCTGGAGTTCATGAAATGGAAGAACACTGAGCTAAAATGTCAGGGGAAAAGTTCTCAATAGAAATCTCCTTAATCTTTGAAAATAATTCCAGGGGGTTTAGTCTGAGTTTGAGTTTTATTTGTTTGCTTGTTTTCACCTTTCCCTTTTTGGTTCCTTTCTCCCTTACTTTTCTGGGTATTTATGTATATCCCACACAAGGGATGCGTGACAGGGGTCTGCTCTTGTTACAGCTCCTGTTCCCCAGGCTGTCTGCACTGATTGACCGCACTTCACCTTACTGTTGAGACAGGACAAGACTCTGATCCTTTTTATTCTCCTTTAAAAGTGAGCATATAATTCATAATGAATTGCTGGTTTGGTTAATTTCACTCCCTCCTCCCTGTTTGTGAGTTATTTATGATTCTCATAAATACAGTTGCTGAATAATTCCTATTAACAATTCTAGTCTGCATCACATTTCAGAGCGCTTCACTGCAAGTCATCAGTGTCTGACATTTGAGCTGTGTTATCTAGTTTAAAGTAAGGATTTCTGGTGTATTTTTCCATCAGATGACTGAATTCCTGGGATTCACTTTTCTTAACAGCTTAGGATATTCTATCAAAGAAAAGCAAGACTCCTTTTTCTGTCACACATACTGTGTGATCTCTGACAACTATCATCACCTTTCTCTGCCCTAGGTGTAAATTGGAGAAAACACTTTCCTACTCACCTTTCAAGCATGTATTTCTGTAATAAAGTAATGTCCTGTTTATAAGCAGTATGTTAAATGAAGCTTTTTCCAGCCTGGAAAATGATACCAGCGCTTTGCTTTTTTTTTCTTTTTTTTTTTTTCTTTTCCAACTTTCTGAGTTCCTCCATATTTCTGATGTGTCCTTGCATCTTCAGGTCCTTTCTCAGCTGGAACTAGAGGAGGTGCTGCCTCCTTGCCCATTCCTTCATTTGGAAGGAAACCTCCATCAGGTTTGCTTTCTACTGCAGGGGAACTACTTAGGCAACAAACAGGGACAGAGTCTAAACAAATTACATTAAATCCTGCCTGTAACATATTCGTCCAACAAGAAAAAAAAATGACTCAGTGGTTTCTGAACCTTGGGACAGATTTTACTATGTGAGGGACTCTGTGTAGTGCATTTATAGTGGTCACAGTGTCACTAATCTTGTAGCATTGGTACTCAGGGTAACAGTGAGCCTAAGGAACTTGAGTTGTTATAGCTCCTCTCATGAATGTGGTAAATAGACAACCACCATGTTTCTTTGCTCTTCTTCAACAACTCTGTGCAACACTGCAGGTTTGGGGAGGAGTGGCTGGAGAGCTGCCTGGCGGAAAGGGACCTGGGGGTGCTCATCGACAGCCGGCTGAACATGAGCCAGCAGTGTGCCCAGGTGGCCAAGAAGGCCAACAGCGTCCTGGCCTGTATCAGAAATAGTGTGGCCAGCAGGAGTAGGGAAGTGATCGTGCCCCTGTACTCGGCACTGGTGAGGCCGCACCTTGAATCCTGTGTTCAGTTTTGGGCCCCTCACTACAAGAAGGATGCTGAGGTGCTGGAGCGTGTCCAGAGAAGGGCAATGAAGCTGGTGAGGGGTCTGGAGCACAAGTCTTATGAGGAGCAGCTGAGGGAACTGGGGTTGTTCAGTCTGGAGAAGAGGAGGCTGAGAGGAGACCTTATCGCTCTCTACAGCTACCTGAAAGGGGGTTGTGGCGTCAAGGGTGTTGGTCTCTTCTCCCAAATAACTAGATAGGACAAGAGGAAATGGCCTCAAGTTGCACCAGGGGAGGTTTAGATTGGATATTAGGAAAAATTTCTTCACCGAGAGGGTGGTCAAGCATTGGAACAGGCTGCCCAAGGAGGTGGTGGAGTCACGATCTCTGCAAGTATTCAAAAAACATGTGGATGTGGCGCTTCGGGACATGGTTTAGGGGGCATGGTGGCGTTGGGTTAACAGTTGGACTTGATGTTCTTGAAGGTCCTTTCCAACCTTAGTGATTCTGTGTTTCTGTGATTCTGTGATTCTGTGATTCAGCCTGCAAGGAAAATGTGGGCCTGGAAAAAAAGCACAGCAAGAGGATTTATTCTCATAGGTTTGTCCTTCAGATTCATTACAGTAATCACATGGTCCATTCTTGCCATAATTTATGCTTTGTAAGTACAAGTTGCACTTGATGTTTTCTCTCTTACACTTCTTGATTTTCTTCTTAAACATCACCTACTAAGAATGGCAGCAGGAGGGAAGACAAATATATGTCAGACTCAAGGTGATACATATGATTTGTATAGAGGTGAAAAAGAACAAAAAAGTTACTTGCTTATTCATTGGTGCTAAACATCTAGGTAATAAACATGAAGAGATGGAAATTCTCCTCATAGTGAGGTAATCTGGTAAAGGGTTGTATGGTTGGAATGTGGGGGGAAAAAATCACTAGCCACAATATTTTTAGGAACAACAAGGCAGGGAGAATGGTATTTGCTAATAAACATTGTTATCTCTTATTCAGAACTGGAGAGTCATGAACATATGTAAATCAATGCACAGTCTAGCAAGGTGAGGGGATGGCTGTTTGTTACAAATCAAAATTAAACTAGCAAAGAGTATGAGCTACATATTCAGCAGTTGCCTGAACAGAAGCGAACGATGTTAAAAATGAAACTGCAGTGGGGTGAGCATGGATAATGATTTCAGATAATTTAAGAGAGTTTCCTTACATAAAACTACTGCATTAAGATTAACTAATTTCCTGGTCATCATGACAACCGACAAAGCTGAATTGATCCTTGAACTGAAATTACAGTTGTTGCTGAAACCCTGACCACTCATAGCCTGCTAACGTTCAACAAACATGAAGAGAGGCCTTATTTTTAGACTTTCATACTTAAGTTTGACAACTGAATTATCCAAGTCTTATGAAAGTTATATGTAAGGACTGGGAGGAAAAAGAAAGAAAAGAAGAAAACCACAGCAAATGAAAGTAGGCAATACATTTAAGAGGTTTGCTGGTAGTTAGAAAGCCAGTTCTGGCTCAACGCACATAGTGGTTAAATGAGATGCCTTGAAAACTCACGGAAGTTAAATAAGGAGATGGGAGAGTAGTACAGTGGTCAGCTTGCTGTCTGACACAACGGAGTACACAGTTGCTCAGATTAGCATGTAGGCTTTACAACAGTGACCATTAGAAATATGTGACAGGATATTCACCTTTGAAAATATGATCCAGATGTAGAGGTTTAGGATATACATCCATTTCATTCGGTTAGATGAACACTCTTATGTAAAGTCCATGGACACCATAACCATGGTCCTTCTGCCTGTTAATCACTGACATTCCAGACACAGCATTACAAAGCCTTCTCACAAAGCAGATTTTAGTTTTAGTAGCTTCTCTGCAAAGATTTGGACCTGCCTTAAGGGTTACTGGCATTCAAATGGCAATTTAAGCATTTGTCACTCTTCTTATATTTATTATAGGCAGTATTTGCAGCATGAGTTAATAAATAGTTATAAGAATCTTCTTGTCATTAAAATGATTTAATTTTCATTGCTTTTTTATACCAACTTTTAACTTGCTTTCTCATAACTGAGATAACCTACATATTATTATATTAATATAAAATGTATTATTATATTAGTATTGCTATCCTCTCTAGAGGTTCTGTGTATTAAAAAATATTTTGGAACATGGCAGATATCGCTGAGCTGTTTCCAGTGAAGAGAAAATCTGCTAAAACAAATAATCTTTCTAAATGTACAGTTTGAACATACTCAACAGAGATGCATGAGATCTTAGCTGCTAAAATACCCTAGGCATAGTATAAATGCTCTGAATTGTCTTCTGGAGGATTCTCTCATTCGTTATCTCTACCCCTCTGTTGACTAGAGGAGGCAGCCTAGCCAAACTGACCCCAAATTAGATGTCTGAATGATTCTGAATGATGTTTTTGCTAAGTGTTTTTTAATTTTTTTTTTTCCCTAAATCGTGGAAAAGTTTCAATAAAAGTAATTTAAAACCATTATTAAGGTTGTAGGATGAAAGATTTTAAAGTTGGAAAATAATAATATCAAAACTTCAGACATTTTGGCGTAAATTATATGACACAGTCTAAATTACATGATCACATTTTTCTTTTTTCCCTATGAGTTCTGTTTGCTATAGTGTTCACATACTGAGTAACTATTCAAGATTTCTTTTGTCATTATTGCTCAATACATATCTTTAGGATTTGTTTACTTCACTCTGTCCAATCCTTCTCTGAGATAAGAAATATTAATTTCCCTGTGGATTTTGCTGATTTGATCATTACTATAGCATCTGAGTACTTCATAAACCATACCATAACACCACTACACAGCTGGAAAAAACATCAACGTTCAGAGATTAAGATTAGAAGTATTCTCCAATTTCAGATTCCCCAAATTATTTCTTATTCTTTGGATGGTGTTGTATTATCTACAAAATCAGTTGCACTATGTGCAGATATGCCTGAGTATTCTCAGTACTGTCAGTGGTGCTTATGTACCTCTGCTCTGTCACCTCCCAGAATAAATCTCTCCATGTCAGATTTAGGTCATTTTAATGCTACTGAGAAATAGTTACACTCTTACACTGCTCAGAAAATGAAGTCATATGTAAATGAATGGGAATCAGATTGCAGTGAAACGCTTCAGACAAAATTTATTAGTCTCTGGCACATCAATCAATGGCTGTGCATAAAAGATACGTATCAGACTAATCCTGCATCTTTCATAAAGCATAAAATTTACAGTACCTATAATATTCTTATGCATAAACTTAAATGTGAATTGCCAATGTTTGCAATTATCTAGAAAATGGCCTGCTCTTATAATTATTAAAGCAAATGTATAAACCCTGGATGACAGAAAACACAATTTTACTGCTATTAAGAGACAATTTAATGTATGAAATCACATTAGCATGCTCAAAAGATGGCTTTCAATCATTCACATGAACATTACAAAACCTGTTCTATGGAACTTCAAAAAGAGGATGGGTGATTTTTCAGAGATAAGCCTTTATGAATAGATTACTTGCACATTGCAAGTGGAGAACAGCTATCTGCTGTCTGAGACCATCAACTATACAAACTTCCTTCATACATCAAGGAATGAGACTACTTATATAAAATTGATTCAAAAACATTGTTTGGGACTAAAGTCAATTTCCAGATCTCATTACTTAATATTAATTAGGTGTTTCTCTCCCACTTCAGGGGCTGGGAGGCAGGGAGGAGACGGAGGTGAAGGAGGTTTGTTCATGGGGCCCCTCACATACTCTGTGACAGAATGGGAGAGGACTTAGACTCTGAGCTTCCTCTGCCTGGGTGAGCTCAAGCCAGTGACCAGGCTGGTATCCTAATGTTCAAACCACTGGATACCTGCAGGGGAGAGTGCAGACACACTGAGTACAGACCTCTCTGAAAACGTCTGGGTTTATATGCCCGAAGTTTCCCCCATAGACTTGGTGTTTCTTCCAATACCTCTCCCCCAGCAGCAGCCATCTCCCCCTGTCGTTCTCAAGTATACTTCATCCTCTCTTCAAGTTTAGAAAACTTTCCTGATCTATTTGCTCTTTGCATTTGCCCTCCTGTCATATAGCTCCATGACAATATAGATTATTCCTGTTGGTACAATAGCTACAGTTTTTGACATAATTCTAAGACCAATATTTGCTTTTTGGAGACGTACTTCCAGGTCCAGAAATAATAACAGTAGGAAAATTTGCTTTCAATAGTATAGACCTGATCCTGAATTTTGAGGATTACCTGACTATTGTATATTTTTACTAGAGTGTTTCTTCTATAGAAGTACCACATATTCTTGGTACAACTTGCATCAAATTCATAAGAAGGTATCTAAAAGGTAAAGGTGGAAAAACAGAGACCGTCTATAATTTAAACATATTTTATAGTGTCTTTTGTGTAAATAGTTTGCCTTTTTCATTATGGATTATTTAATGTCTGCCAGAAGTCAAGAGCCAGTTGTGCTGTAGCTGTATTTCTAACTATGTGATAAATATGAAACACAGTTTAATTTACAAGAGGACAGGTAAGTGTGAGACCTTGGTATAGAAGAGACATGAATGACCAAGGCCAAAAACCATAATAGACTTTTGTGTTTAGAGCTTAAATAATAACTCATAATCATTAGAGATAGGAAAGAAAATGGAGGTCAAACACTGGTAGAAAGATTGAAGCAGCAAGTGCAGATGTTATTCAAACTGACAAAGTAAATATTATTTCAGTGAGTGGCACATTCACAATTATTATTTTTTTTCAGCTCCCATTTGTGGTATGCAATAAAGCATTACCAGCCTGAACTGGAACTGCTTATCTGCTAAGAAAAGAGGGAAAGTTGCGCATATAGGACTTGTGGACACACAAACTGGGAGGGAAATCTCATTTGTGGAGACAGGCATGTATGTACATACATTCTTGGATTGGAAAATAACACCCAAGCTCAGTTTCCATTGTTGCATAAACATGGCTGAATTTCAACTTTAATTTTCTGCTTGAATTATCATCTATAACTCCACCCATGAAAAACTTACATTATTTCCAAATAATTAAAACCAACCTCTGTCTTTCAGTGCTAGGGGCTTCCACATTTTCATACTCTCTGAGCTTTGATTAATAAGTCTTTAGTTGAAAGAAATTTTTATTAGGAGGGGACTCCAGGGACTATCTTCCTCTGAAATTTTTAGTGGTGTAAGTTGGTATAGTTTAGAATTCAATTATGTGCATGAAAGCAGAGATACTTTTCTTACCAAAGAAAATGGAATTTAAAGTACTTGTTAGAATTCTTTATCTTTTGCTTTCTTGTACCATACATTAAATAAAGAGATTCAAGTCTGTAGGAAGCCATTCTCCATCAGGAGCTAGTGTCCGTATCAAGATGGATGTTAATGATCCATGGCACAAGGCAAGATCTCAGGAGAAAGACAAAGCCTCAAGCTGAAGTCTAAGTGACATAGGCTATGAAAAGAGCAAGGTGGAGCAACATAAAGCAAAAACTACCTTCAGTCAGAAAAAATATGGAAAGAGGAAGGATTTCTGAAGTGTTGGCTGAGCTGCAGACAGATGTGCACAAGTATGAAGTGGTGCAGAAAAGAAAATAGACACCAAGACATGCTCTCTTGAATGAAGAATTTATTTGTAAACCTATTATCTGTTGCTCAAAGCACAGCACTGGGCAAGAGTGGAATATGAACAAAAATAGAACTGAAACACCCACCTGGCCACATTCCATAGGGACTGACAAGATGGGAGGATCATTTAAAAAGAAAATATTAAAAGATTACAACTTCAGTGGAGAGTAGAGAATAGGGTAATAGAGCTCACTAACCTTCTGTTATCCAGCTGTATGGCTGATAATACCAGAATGTGCTCAACAAAATATTTGTAAAGTGAGCCTGGTCATTTATGCTTAAATAGCATAAGAAGAGAGAAAGTTTTAGAAATGGAGTAATGTCAAAAGTTACTGCCTTTTATTGGTGTATTGCCTTATACCTTCTGGTTGAGATCTATCACAAGCATTAATTCTAAACACATAATTTGTATGTGGTTAGTTCTAACAACAGAAAGAAAAGCTGTGCTACCTTATGAAAAGCAGTCTAGTCTCACCAAATCCTTGGTCGCATAATGCGGAAAAAAAATCCAACATATTACAGACCTGAATTAGAAAACAAGTAATCTCTTTACTATGCAAGTCCCTATACATGAATTAAAGGATCTTTTAACCAAAGGTCAGAATAAGAAAATCAAGCAAACAAATATTAAATGAGGACAAGAATGTGAGTTCTTTTGCCTGCCCTCAGTGCTTTAAACATCAGATGCAAATCATATATGATCATTGTGCAAGACTGATATAATTGGATTCATCACCTTTTTTTATGTATCCAACATGCTAGAAAGCTAAGACAAAAATCTGCACAAAATTAGTTAACATTAGTAAAATTATATCCTTCTTTGAACTTAACGTATGGAGTGCATTATTGACCAGTATGTCTTCTGGGATCACCATACTGTCGAAACTTTTCTAAATAAGGAAAATTAAAGAATACTAAAACTTGGGCAAAAGGGAGCCCAGTTTAGACAAGCTCAGAGCACTCTGATCCAACAAGTTATGGTGGGACAGCTGACATGAAAATGAAACAAAACATTCAGGGACTACTGGATCATAAGCTCTCAAAGCTCCTGGAGGTTATGAAAATCAGCTTGTATAATCAATGAATATATACTGATGAGCAATGAATTCAAGTGTACAGAAATGTGCGGGCTACCAACTGTACCAATCAAAAATCAATGACAAGATGTACAGAAGTGTGCAAAATTATTTTAGTGATGACTTGTATGGAGAAGGAAATCATGATGATGTTTGAAATGCACATGTAGTTTCTTTTGACTGCTCTCCCTCTCCAACTTATCCAAAACACATTCAGTATACTTGCAAAAGGAAAACGATTGTGTTATTTGTGACTAGCATATTTAAACAATAATTTTCTCTCTGAAATTGCATGAGTATATAAGGCTAAGGTATAATGCAAAAATGTACTTCTTAACAGATGAGAGAGTATCATCAATAAGAACATCACAATCCGTACTCTCAGTGAAGTTAGATCCAAATAAATAATAGAATAATTCAGATTGCAAGGTTCAGATTCAGAAGTCACTGGGTCCTATTCTGCCACTTGAAGCAAGGTCTTCTTCAACAACTAATTACTTACAGTTTTGGACACAAGAGCTCCCTAAAATAGCTCTGTATTCAATGGCAAGACAGAGTGAGAGTGCAAGACAGACGATCCTCCTTTGAATCAAAATAGGGCTTGCTTTTATCTATTCTGACTTGTCCCTGAAAGGTCTTTTGTAAGTTAAAGAGTTTAGCCTCTTAATGACTAAAACTAATCTTTGTGAATATGCCCTCACATTCATAATTTGCCAAGTACTTCAGAAAAAAATTGTTTCCAAACTATTCATTGTTCTTACCTCTGCACAGAAAAGTTTTGTTTTTCTCTTTTTGAAATAAAGCATTTTTTTTTATAAACAACACTGTCATAGGCTAATTTCATGCCCCTGAACTCCAAATTGGAGAATATTCTAGCATTCAAGTAAAAGCAATGAGAGGAACTCTATGGCCTCTCTTATTTTTGTAAGACTGCACCTGGACAGTGGTGTAATGTACCAGGAATGACAGGGAAGGCAGGTCAAGTGGGAAAAGCAAATTGATATGGATATTATAGGCTAGGATGTTGATGACAGGTATGGTTACAGCATTTCCAGTGGGATTTACGGTAGCTGTAATCCAGAAGCTGTAAAAATTCTTGAGGGATACTAATGGAAATCACACAGCTAGTTCCTTCTAAACAGAGAAACTCAGAAAACACAACCCTAAGAACAGATTCAGTTACTACTTCTAAGCTATCTCTTATTGCTGTGCATTTTTTCACATCTCTGGACACTGATATTAATGTTGTTCCCCCCGAACCACACTTTATAGTGCACCATTAACCTTCCTGTACCCTGCAAATTTGATACTTGGCTCCCTGGCAGAGTGCAGAGCACACACATGTGTACGTACACACAGACCACAGACACACACACACACACTCTGTTACAAGACTGTTCTTACAACGTTGGCAAAGCTTAAAATTAAGGTTTAGTATAGGCGTACATTGTACTTAGATGGCAGTCAACAGATCTACTACTACCATCAAGTATTCCAAGTGTGTTTATAAATCTTCAGTGTTCAAATTAATTTCAGGCTGTGCTGCACATTCTTGCACCTACCAGCCTCTTATATACCGGGGTTTTAATTGTTTCTCTCTTTGACATAATGAATGCCAGAAAGTAACCCTGAAGCACTCATTTTGCATCATAAATCACAGTATCTTTTTAAAAGGAAAGGATAATTACAACAAAATAACAGATCAAAACTGTTTGGAATATACTTCTTACATCTGACAAATAGTGGAGAAAATAATTGCCTAAAGACAATGTACAACATTGATTTAGATGACTTGTTATGCACACATAGAGTATTCTGTGAAAACAACCTTCTTTGAAAAAAAAACAAAAAAAACCCTACCAAGTCCAAGAACTCTTCAAGCTCCTGACAAATTGATTTGTTCAGGGGAAAACACTGCACATTTTTAATTCTTTGCCTGTTTCTTAAAAGCCGGTGTGTCACATCTCTTCTGCCCTCTGTTATACATGTGTATTGTAGTTCATTGTAAAGAATGCTTAATTTTATCAGCCTGCTTTTTTATTTCTCCTCTTATTTTTCATAGGAGTTGTCTTTCCTTGGCTTTTTTCCTTTTTATCTCTTTTAGTTTTGATGGAAATATGGTAAGATGCCATAGTTATACAAACCACTGTGTACTGGTACTGTTCTGTTTGTTTACTCTCTTTTTGGTGTGGAATCTTTCTTTACAGATTGTACTGCTTTTGTTGAAAGATGCTTGAGGTCAGATAAAGTTAGACTCGAAGATACGATGATCTCTCATAACTGCTGTCCCAGACAAATAAATATTATTTGAATCATATAATAGCCATCAGATTGTACTAGATTTCTTATTATGAAAAGACAAGAAGAGTTGCCTTGCTCTTATCTTAAAGGAATGAGGGAAACAAAGGCACAGTTATCACTGTTCAAGCTTGCTGGCTTGAGGATAGTGCAGGTATGTCTATACGAGTTGCTGTTACTTTTGCATTAACTTGTGCTGCTATTTTTAAATAGCAATGAACACTAGCCTGCATGATATACCTTGCTTTTGCTGTCCTTCATCCCCAGTCCTTTCTCTCACACTTTTAGATCCCATGTAAAATGCCTGAGACCTGTTTCACTAGGATAGCAGCTCCATTAAAATCACTAGGGTTTGTGTCTCCAAGCAGCTTGGGCAAACACTCTGCTTTGCAGGGTCAGGATTTACAGGGGAAAGATGTTCAGCAGCTCATCTGGAGCTAGCAGAATGAGGCCGCAATTTAATCTGAAGGTCTCCAGATACTACTGAAGTAGAAACGACATGAAGGATGGAAAGGGCATACAAAAAGTAGGTCCACCTGCTATTTCCCCAAAGAGGGATATGGTCTGGGGGATCTGATATAACTTTGTTCTCTTACAAATGCTCTCTTTGCCTTCTCTCCCATTATAAACCAGTCTTTGAGCTCTTTTGTGAATATGATCCTTAGCTGCAGCCAACTCCTTTCATGTGCATATCAAGCTATCTGTACCTTATTCCTCTTCCACCTTCCTGTACAGTGTGTTTCCCCTGGCAGATCCACCATACTCAGGAAACAGTACTCAAACCGTAAAATAAAGAACTAACGCAATACTGTTTAGCATGCCAAGCTTTTGCAAAATACTCTCAACACAGGTTTATTTAATTGTAGTATTTTATTTGTCATAGAGAATAACTATAACAGCACACTAAAATATGTAGCTAAGAATTAGACATACTCTTATGTCTTACTAACCCAGTAGGTCTACTTAATGAATTTACTATACTTTCTATACTTTTTCACAAACCATTGATTAACTATTAATTTAATTACAATTAGAAGAATATTCTCTTACAATATACAACATTATTCCATTTAAACTTTACCTGCTATATTTAAAAAACACTGTCCCTCAGAAATTAAGAAAAAGAAGTTTTGAATTTGTCCTTCTAATATAATATCTGCCCAAGGTAAATTATGATTATGCAAAATACACTGTTGCTTGGAGCAACAGAAAATCAGAAATATCAGTTTCTACAAAACAGTTTGGTGTTCTGAATAAGGGCATCAAACCAAGCTTCTTTTGTTGGATTGAAGATCATAGGGGCAGAAGTGTGCTGCCACAGGCATCAATGAGAGGAGGGACTAAATTTTTTTCTTCAGGGTACTTTGTACACAAGAGAAAGAAAGAGAAAGAAAAGAAGTACTGATTAACCACCGATGGACACTATTAAACAAAAAAATCTTGCAAAAAGAATGATTGGAAAATCCATGAAGGGTAGGAGCACAAAACTTCAAAACCTAATTGGTAAAATTATTTTCCATTTAAGATTTATTTAATTTCTTTTTAATCTATCCGGTTGTAGCAGTACTGTCAACATCCTACTGGAGTCAGTGCACAGAAATCTAGCTTCTGTTATTAAAAAGAGCAAAAAGTGGTTCATTGTAAGTAAGCTCATTAGAGAAGAATTTTTTACTTACAAGTTATCTGATACTTTTCTTAATGACTTAGTAGAAAAGCCCATTTTAAAAACTTTTTTTTTTTTTACAAATCATCAAACAACAATCAAATGGAAGTGACAGCAGTCAGAAGACTAAACCCACAATGGAAATGAGAATTTCCTAACAATGTGTAGATGTTGAAAGCAGAATTTTATGTCTTTGGATATATTACTACAAAATTCATCATTACAGAAGTATCATTTTGATGACATTTTGCATAATAGCTTTTTGTTAGCAGGACATTTTGTTTCCTTTGCTTATTTATTAGTTGTGTGGTTTGGCAGCAACTATTGTAAAATAGTTGTCCAGAAGAAAGTATCGCATAGTTTCTTTTTTTTTTTGGTATTGGGAGAAAACATAAACGAAGGTATTTCTCCTTAGCTGTAGAACTAATATTCAAAATTAAAATTAACTGATGTATCAATGGATCCTCTTGTACTGGGTCCCAGGGAACACCCCTCTAGCATTGGCCAGTTCCTGAGGCTAAATGCTCAGCAACAGAATGACTTGCTTTAAGACAAAGCTTCCTCCAGTCTATGTTCTATGGTTTATGCCTGGAAGCACAGGGTTTTTTTCACCTCATAAAAAAAATAATAAAGCAAAGGAAATATACAATGCCATAGGATGCATCTGTGGCTGCTCTCAAAAACTCTCAATAAAATAAACTAATCTTGTCTCACAAAGTTCTCTGGCCTTACTGTCACCATGACAACACTTCTCAGCAGATACCTTGATCAGTATAAATGTGTCATTCATCTACTAATTATGTATTTCTTCAGAAACAATTTATCAAAGGCAAGTTAGGTAGTAAATGGGAATTGGAAGTTAGTGTGGTAAAAAGTGGACATTAACAAAAAAAAAAAAAAAAAGGATCCAAACACTTCTGAACTGCAGATGGAGTTTAATTTCTTTACTTGGACCCAAACACTAATTTCACTTCTGTAAAGGACTGAAGAAGCATTCGGACTGAATGTACTCAGACCTTGAGTTAAAAGTCGAAATTCATGCATATAGGATTTAAACTGTGGGTCCTACAAGGTTAAATCAAAATACTTCAGGTTATTTTCAGGAAAGCATTACCCTGTTGAACCTTGCTGCAGTGATTTCACCAACAGTAACAGAATATTCATGCACGGCTGAAAACATTTTAAGATCTATATGAATGATGTGCAAAAATGGCTGAGAAAGACATGCTTAAACCAAACATATCTAAATGCTGATCTGAGAACAGCCAGACAATTTTGGGTTACACCTGAATGATATTGAAAGGAATATACTGTAGCAGGTCCCCTCCTTTTCATATTGCAGAGCATTCTTTGGCATTCTAGACATGATAGACTGCTACCATTAACCTCTCAGCCTCAAGTAAGTTCGGCAGCAGCTTTTGATGTACTTTTAACAATATATACATGCATAGAATTTCATAAGTAGCCAAGTTATGTACGATACAGGCCACACCTTGATTTAGATTTGGCTAAGTGGTGCTGGAAGGAAATAAAACAGCAGAAAAACCATCAGAAGTGGCAGAAAAAGTACAGCTTTCCAGAAGAACAAATAGTTACATGAACTAAACTGCAGTCAGCAATATCAAGGTCTCAAGTTTATGCTGATTTTTTTCAGTTGGTATACAATACCCATGAAAAAACAAAAAAAAATTCTTCCCTCCATAAGTTTATATACCATAGCCAATAAATTGCTGCCCGGTCAATGTCACTTATTTCCTCCTAATTATGAAATGTTAAATAAAGCTGTCAGTCTCCCCTCTAAGAACTTCTGCTAGTCCAAACCCCAAGTTTACTAACCAAAGAACCCTTACCAAAATGGCTTCTCCTTTTCTTAATCAGTTGTTTTCGAAATGAATTTCTCTATCCCTTTTCAAACAATCCATTCTGACCTCAATTAAAATGTTCAGTTTTGCCCCCTGTATTCAGCAGTGCTTGGCCAGTTCAGTCTGTCGGTTCTTCCAGCTCCCCATCCCTCCTCACACAATTATATCCACAGCTGCCAGCTCCCAAAGGAGTCAGTCTCCAAAATTCTCATGTGTGAAAACTTTATTCGTATAAGTAGTTTTATGTGGGAGGATAAAACTAGGATACCAGATGACAAGAAGTAAGTGGAACTGCAACCAACTTTAAAAATACATATACTGTCAAACTACATAGGATCTAAGTAGTATTTAGCATCTTGAAAGCATAGCAAAATTAATCAACTAGAAGAAACAGGGTTTTATTAAAATACCAGACAGCAGAAAAAAAAAAAAATCAGACCTACACAGAAATGATAGAAAGGCTGGTATCTTGGAGGACATAAAACTACAGACTTCCTACTGTTTAAGAACAAAGTATGACAAGCATGATCAGCAGAGAAAATGTCATTAAAGTTCTGTGTTGGAAAAGCTCTAAGTGTGTATCAATCAAGATAATACCAGTGGGAAAATGGCTTCAAATCACCGGTGGCTAAAACATCAAGGTATACTTAGAAACATATGCTCACCTTGAAAATCTAGTGCAGAAAGGAAAAAAAATTAAGTAATCAGTTTGCATGCTTAGTGATTCCCAGAAAGCTTTTCAGCCCATCCTGTGTGAAAGTGTATGCTGGGGCATAGCTATGGCTCTTGCTGTCAGGGTGTATTCTCATGGAAATTTCTAACTGAATCACTCAGTGGGCATATTTACATGGTAAAAAGCTGTAGAAAAATCTCCCAAAGCCAGAGGAAAGTTATACTGCCAGAACTGTTAAGCCCTAAGTGGGTTTCCAAATAAAATTCAGTTGCTCTATTGGGTGCCACTTGAATGAGTCAACAATAAACTAAAGCACTAGTTAAAAAAGGTCTTTTTAATATGGAAAAGTATCTTTCAGTTTCTGAAACAGCAATCCCCTTGAGAATAAACTGAAAGGTGAGACTTGTGAAAGGCTTTGTCCAGTTTCAGCCCAGGGCCTTTCATATGTTTAGAGGTGCATTCTACTGTTGCTGCATATCAAGTTTGCAGCTTTAGTGTGGTTTTCATAGGTTGCACAGAGCAAAAGAAACATTTCTTTGGACTTTAGACAGCTTTTTAACATTTTCCTTATTGTGACTAACCTTCTAACATACAGACTCATTCATGGACCACTTTCACTCCCTCTCTTGTTAACCTCATCTCACGCCTTTTCCTTCAGAAGTTCATTTGTTTGAATACAAGAAAAGTCCACAGAAGGTAAGATTAAAATGGACTTCCTTCAGTGAAGGGCTGTTGTGAAGACTGTAATTAATTTCATACAGCAATGAGTCTTTGGAGGTCCACTGTTATTTCATAATGATCTTCATATTTTGTTTTGATCTGTAGCTTTCTCAAAGTACTCTTTATGTCATTGAGATAGAAAAGACGTATTTTTTCTAAGAGCCAAATATCTGTGGTGTATTGTTGACGAGTTATTGATGGTGACTTCAGGAAACAAAAAAAAAATCTGTGGTGAGAGGAAGTAGGTACAACCTTGTTGTTTGTGAGGAATGTTACAAGACATTTGAGTTGTAAATACATGCTGTGCTAAATTCTTTCTTCTCTAAAAACACCAGTAAAATACCAGATGTGAATCTTGAATCTTAAGCAATTCAGTTACTTGAGCTCACCAAAATATTACAGAATATTATTTCAGCATTATTAATCAGCTACTAAAGAATGGGGCCCTCCTGCCCTTTACCCCTAACAGATATTTTATGTAAGAATAATCTCTCTTTGGTTACTTGAAAAGTGAGAGCATTTAATACCTTAACAAGAACTACCAGCTGTTAAAAACTGACATGAACAACTCCCTTGATCTGCTGAGGTTCACCATTAAAGACCACAACCACAGACTTACACTGAGCTTTTGCCCGTGTAATTCTGTGATTCTCTAAATACTGTGATATTTCATGTGCACTGTGATGATATTTCAAATGTGTTAACCAGGCTGCCTTTTTGTTATGTTTTACCCAGTTAGCAAGGTTGTACTTGGAGGGATGGCTCCTAGAATGTGCAAGACATGGCAACAGTTGAAGCCTAGACTGATGTTTGAGAAGCAGGCAGTGTTTGTGACAAACACACATTTCAACCTCTCACATCCTGAAAAGTGCCAAAATCTCTGATTTGCTATTAAATTGAAAGGTCCCTACACAGTATGATCCTCTTTTCTACTTAAAAATATATATTTAAATGCTTATTTACAGCCTTTTCTTTCTGTATATAAAGAATATTTTCTATCTCATACCAACACTTCCCAGCTTAGACCAGCCCTACTGTGGAAATTCAGAAGGTGGATTTATTTTCATTAACTCATGCCTTAAAAAAATGCATCAGACTGATGTTTGGGGGCACACATTATGCTGGTGGAGGCTTTGTCTTTTTGGTGAGTCACAAAGCAAATGTTCAGCTGCAGTCATGGTGGCCTTAAATTCTGCCTCATATGCCACCTGATTACAACTCATTTCTTTATTATTCTTTACTCTCTGTTTAAACGTTTTGTTGCTATTTAAATTTTCCATTTACAGTAGATAAAGTCTTAAAAACAACAGCAAGAATTAACATATACCGAATATTTGAAATGAGCCATATCCATCATCCTTAGAAGCATGAATAAAATCGACTACTGCCCAATCTTCTCGATATTCATAGTAATATTTGCAAAACGCCCCCCCCCCCCATCTGCCATTAAAGGAGTTTCTCATGTTGATCCTTTCCTAATCAAACAGGATGGGTTGATAATAGCATTGAAAACAGGGAGTGAAAAAGGGGTTAAGTTTTAAATAGCATAAATGGTAGTAGCATATAGACAAGCTTCCTTTAATCAGTCATCCAGCACTAGAAAATTGCAAAAACTGGCAGTTAACCGTGTTTTTCTTAGCTTGTGGTATTTGAAGGACATTGATATACACATCAAACAGAATTCATGGCATGTATTATGGAAGTGCCAGCCGAAGTTTTATATGTGAGTTAAAGCTGGAATTCAATCCCTTTATCATACATGAGACATAACAGCCACCTTCTTACCAAATTTCCACTCATTTTCAATGAAGAATTAATTTTCTGAGGATTTACAGGTAAATGTGTTCATTAAAATCTAGTCTCTAAACCAAAACTAACACATGCTCTACACCAAATATTTAGCATAGGTCAAATTGCATAGCAAGCTTGCAATGTTTGTGTTATTTTATTATTCATGACATTTAGCATTAAAAATATAAAATGCTTAATTTCTTAAAGGGATTCTATTAAAAAACAACAAAAAATCTTTTTTTCCATGGAAGGCATGTAGATTCCCAAATCTTGACTTTATTCTCCTGTTATACACCTGCTGTAACCTTCTGTTGCTTTGTCCATGTTCCATTATGCACAAATGTGCATGTATAAGCATACCTATGCCCATATAACAACTCCTCATTGCTTTCTGCAGCCACATTACGTCACCTGAAACTTTCAGTCCAATTCTTTTAACTTCCTGAAGTGCAACCCTATTGAAATAATCATTTTTGCTATCATTTTTAATACCTAGCATTCACCAATCAGCAGAAGTGGCTGCAAAACCTCTTCTCCAGGAGAGAATCACAAGGTTATCTCCCAGTGATCTAAGGAAAAGAGCAGAAATGGATATCCTTCTAAAATAATCTCCTGAAAGCAAGGTGGTAACTTCAGTTGTACTATTGACAACGGCAAAAGATGACAACCATTTTGAAAGATATTTCTCTGTGTACAACCTGTAAAACATCATTGTTTTTCTGAAGAGAAATCTCCCTGGTCCAGGGAAGGACTTAATGTATCTGTTCAGGTGGTTTTGTTGTCCTGTTTTCACATACTTATGATGAAATAACAAATTTCTCCTTGCATGGGAATTGCAGGATATCTTCCCCTAAATATTTGTACAGCAGTGATACATGCTAATGAGAAACAAATGGAAGTCCATGAAAGTGAAGAAACTCTCCTTAGCCCAAGCAGCTAGTTACCAAATTGCCCAACTGTATTGTTAAATCATCATATGCAGTCTTTATAGAAAAGGCAGGCCCTTTAACCTGGCGCCTGGGTTGAAGCCATCACTAGGGTACTTCCTAGCCCGGTATGGCCCTTGGGCTATTACTCACTCACTACTGCTCTTTCAAGCGAGTGGAGATGAAGCCGCAACGCATAGCCCAAGAGCAATCGAAAGAGACTTCAGGGCCTGCCTATGGTTGGTAAGGGAATCTGGAACACAGGGGTTTTTTTCTTCTTTCCTTCCAGTAGGTTTGCAGATGACACCAAGTTGGGTGGGAGTGTTGATCTGCTGGAGGGTAGGAGGGCTCTGCAGAGGGTTCTGGACAGGCTGGATCGATGGGCAGAGGCCAACTATATGAGGTTTAATAAGGCCAAGTGCAGGGTCTTGCACTTTGGCCACAACAACCCCATGCAACGCTACAGGCTTGGGGAGGAGTGGCTGGAGAGCTGCCTGGCGGAAAGGGACCTGGGGGTGCTCATCGACAGCCGGCTGAACATGAGCCGGCAGTGTGCCCAGGTGGCCAAGAAGGCCAACAGCATCCTGGCCTGTATCAGGAATAGTGTGGCCAGCAGGAGTAGGGAAGTGATCGTGCCCCTGTACTCGGCACTGGTGAGGCCGCACCTTGAATCCTGTGTTCAGTTTTGGGCCCCTCACTACAAGAAGGATGTTGAGGTGCTGGAGCGTGTCCAGAGAAGGGCAATGAAGCTGGTGAGGGGTCTGGAGCACAAGTCTTATGAGGAGCGGCTGAGGGAACTGGGGTTGTTTAGTCTGAAGAAGAGGAGGCTGAGAGGAGACCTTATCGCTCTCTACAACTACCTGAAAGGGGGTTGTGGTGACGAGGGTGTTGGTCTCTTCTCCCAAGTAACAAGTGATAGGACAAGAGGAAATGGCCTCAAGTTGCACCAGGGGAGGTTTAGATTGGATATTAGGAAAAATTTCTTCACTGAGAGAGTGGTCAGGCATTGGAACAGGCTGCCCAGGGAGGTGGTGGAGTCGCCATCTCTGGAAGTGTTCAAAAAACGTGTGGATGTGGCGCTTCAGGACATGGTTTAGGGGACATGGTGGCGCTGGATTAATGGTTGAACTTTATGTTCTTGAAGGTCCTTTCCAACCTAGTGATTCTGTGATTCTGTGAAATGGGCCCAGTCTACTAATATATGGCTCTGTGACTGGTGTCACCACCACAATCACTGTTTTTTTGATAATGGGATGGCCTACAGGGCACCTGGCTTGCTGGCATCAGTTGGGATTAACCTTTCTCAAAGGGGAAAGAAGGTCTTTGCTCACAAGCTAGTGGGGCTTATTGAGAGGGTTTTAAATTAGACTTGAAGGGGGAGGGGAATAATAACAGGCTTACTCATTACAAGCTGTGGGATGACATTCCAAGGTTAGAATTCCATGGGATGCTAGCAAGGGCCCTCAGCCTGTTGCTCTGAGATGTGTTGGCTACACTGCAGCACACTTGAAGTCTTACAGAAAGGAGCCCGGGGATCCTGTGGTAATAGGAGCCAACAAGGAAACACCAGTGAAATACCTGAAAGGAATTAAGGGGCGTTCCTCTAAGAAGGTGACGTGGCCAACAGCCGAGCTGAAATGCCTCTGCATCAATGCACACAGCATGGGCAACAAACAGGAAAAGCTGGAAGCCACCATGCTGCTAGAAAGTTATGATCTGGTTTCCATTACTGAAACTTGGTGGGACGAATCCCATGACTGGAGTGCAGCTATCGATGGCTACAGGCTGTTTAGAAGTGACAGGTGAAGAAGGATGGGCAGACGCATTATGCTCTACATCAAGAAATGGATAGAGTGTGAAGAGCTGTCTCTGAAGAATAGCCATGAGCAGGTTGAAAGCTTATGGGTAAGAATCAGAGACCAAGGCAACAAAAGGAACCTTATGGCTAGTGTCTGCCATAGGCTGCCTGATTAAGGGGAGTCTACTGATGAAGCCTTCTGACTCCAACTACAGGAGGCATCACGCTCACAGGCTCTCGTCCAGCTGGATGACTTCAACCATTCCAACATCTGCTGGAAAAGTAGTACGGTGAGCTGTAGGCAATCCAAGAGACTCCTGGAATGATTTGAAGATAACTTAATAGACAGCCCTACCAGAGGGTATGCCATACTGGACCTGTTGGTCACCAATGCATGTGAACTAATTGGTGTCATCAAGCTTGGAGGCAGCCTGGGCTGCAGTGATCATGCACTGGTGGAGTTCGCAGTCCTGAGGGATAGGGGGCAAGCAAAGAGTTAAGTCAGGACCCTGAATTTTAGGAAAGCAATCTTCCAGATCTTCAAGAACTGGACCCCCTGGAAAACTGCCCTTGGGGACAAGGGAACAGAACAGAGATGGCAGATCTTTAAGGACACTTTCCATAGAGCACAAGAGCTCTCGATCCCCAAATGTAAGGAATTGGGAAAGGAAGGCAAGAGACCAGCATGGCTGAGTCAAGACCTGCTGGTCAAACTAAAGGGCAAGAAGGAAATGCACAGGCAATGGAAGCAGGGACAGGTGTCCTGGGAAGAGTACAGGGATGCTGGATGGTTGTGTAGGGATGGGGTCAGGAAGGCCAAGACCTGGCTGGAGCTGAAATTGGCAAGGGATGCAAAGAATAAGAAGAAGGGCTTCTACAGGTATGAAGGCCAGAAAAGGAAGGTCACAGAAAGCGTACCCCCCTTGAAGAACATGACTGGCAAACTGGTAACAACAGATGAGGAGAAGGGTCAGGTACTACAAACATTTTTTGCCTCTGTCTTCACTGGCAGTGTCTCTTCCCACACCTCTCAAGTGGATAGACCACAAGACAGGGACTGGAGGAGCAAAGTCTCTCCCACTGTAAGAGAAGATCAGGTTCGTGACAAGCTGAGGAACCTGAACATCCACAAGTCTCTGGGATCTGATGTCCAGATGTTCCAGAGTCCTGAGGGAATTAGTTGATGTAGTTGCTAAGCCACTCTTCATAATAGTTGAAAAGTCCTGGCAGCCAGGTGAAGTCCCTGGAGACTGGAAAAAGAGTAACATTGCACCCATTTTTAAAAAAGGTGTCAAGGAGGACCCTGGGAACTACAGACCTGTCAGCCTCTCCTCTATGCCTAGTGAGATCATGGAGCAGATCCTCCTAGAAGTTATGCTAAGGCACATGGAGGACAGGGAGGTGATTTGAGACAAGCCAGGATGGCTTCACCAAGGGCAAGTCCTGCCTGACCAACCTAGTGGCCTTCTATGATGGAGTGAGCATATCCGTGGACAAGAGAAGAGTTACAGATGTCACCTATCTGGAGTTCTGTAAGGCCTTTGACATGGTCCCCCACAACATCCTCCTCTTTAAATTGGCGAGATATGGATTTGACGGGTCGACTGTTGGGTGGATGAGGAATTGGCTGGATGGTCACATCCAGAGGGCAGTGGTCAATGAGTCAATGTTCAGATGGAGATCAGTGATGAGTGGTGTCCCTCAGGGGTCCATATTGGGACCAATAATCTCTAATATCTTCATCAATGACATAGACAGTGGGATCGAGTGGCATCCTTAGAAAGTTTGCAGATGACACCAAGTTGAGTGGTGCAGTTGACACACCTGAGGGACGGGATGCCACCCAGAGGGACCTGGACAAGCTCGAGGAATGGGCCTGTGTGAACCTCATGAGGTTCAATAACGCTAAGTGCAGGGCCTTGCACCTGGGTTGGGCAATCCCCGGTATCAGTACAGGCTGGGAGATGAAGGGGTCGAGACCAGCCCTGCCAAGAAGGACTTGGGGGTAATGGTGGATCAAAAGCTGGATGTGAGCTGCCAATGCACTCGCAACCCACAAGGTCAACCATCTCCTGGGCTGTATCAAATAAAACATGGCCAGCAGGTCGAGGCAGGTGATTCATCCCCTCTACTCCACTCTGGTGAGACCCCACCTGGAGTCCTGCATCCAGCTCTGGAGCCCTCAGCACAGGAACGACATGGACCTGTTGGAGCAGGTCTAGAGGAGAGCCACAAAAATGATCAGAGGGCTGGAACACCTCTCTTATGAGGACAGGTTGAGAGAGTTGGGGTTGTTCATCCTGGAGACGAGAAGGCTCCGGAAAGACCTTATAGCATCCTTCCTGTGCCTAAAGGGAGCTTATAAGAAAGATGGGGACAGACTTTTTAGCAGGGCCTGTAGCGATAGGACAAGGGGTAATGGTTTTAAACAAAAAGAGGGCAGATTTAAACTAGATGTAAGGAAGAAATTTTTGACAAATAGGGTGGTGAAACCCTGGCATAGGTTACCCAGAGAGGTGGTAGATGCCCCATCCCTGGCAACATTCAAGGTCAGGTTGGACGGGGCTCTGAGCAACCTGATCTAGTTGAAGATGTTCCTGCTTATTGCAGGGGTGTTGGACTCGATGACCTTTAAAGGTGCCTTCCAACCAAAACTATTCTATGATTATATGAAAAGCTGCGATACACCAAAAATGACAAACTAAACCCAGTTGCTTTACATTTTATATATTTTACATTTGAAATATCAAGAAACGTTTTAATTTTTTTTAATGCCATCTGGAAAGGAAAGAGTGGGTAAAAAATGTAATGCCACACACTTTAGGAAGAAAGGTAAGAAAGATTTGGAATGACTTATAATAACTGCTTTAAAGGTGAAAGACAATTACTTCTAGCTAAGTTCTGAATGCTTCAGCTGCCATAAAAGGGAATAATAAACCTCTGGCAAATATGCTTATGAAGATGTGACTAAGCAAAAGGGTTTGCATCTGTAAAGAAATTTAGGATATTGCAGTGCTTTGAAGATAAGAAATCCCAACATAGCTGCAGGTAGAGTTGATCCCGGGGGTGTGACTTACAGCCCAAAATGTGGAGGGGGAGTAATGTATCCGGCCAAAGTGTGTAGAGAGGGTGGAGGCTCATCCTGCTGGAACCAGGTTCTGGGGAGGAATTCCCCTCCACACGCCCAGACCAGTACCCCTCCTGCAAGGGCAACTGACAGCTAACACTCACTTCTAGGCAAACAGACTGTAAAATCCAGCATACTAAGAGTCTTTTTTTCAATATATTTAATGAGTCTTTTGTGACTCTTTTAAGCAGCCACAGGATGTTAGTCAGGACTGGAGAGCAATTTTTTTACATGTACATAAAACTCCACTCCTTTCCCCAAGATGGCAGCTGTTCCTATCCCAGTCAACAAGAGCCACAGATGCTTAGACAACACATACCAAGCTGTAGTCTTTTGAAAAGGAGGTATTAATGTCCAGGTTTATTTCTGTCCTTTACCTTAGGCATCTGGTTTTGTAGATGTTTATACTACCATGCAGTATATAACTGGTGAAAACTAAGGAATCATATGGATGGACATTTCTTAAATTTGTAAGAAATTATTAACTTTGTTCCCCAACTGTCACATAATCAACGAGAGGAAAAACTGTTTCTGTGAGAAATATTACTGCTTATAAAATATTAACACTGATGAAAGAGAATAACTGAACAACATCCTACCTATTCTAAATATTTTTTAACCTCCTGAGACAATGATTTTTGAACCTGTACTATGAAAACATTTTTCTTATGCATCTCAGCTGTACAGACTCAAAGAATGAAGGGAAGGGAAGGGAAGGGAAGGGAAGGGAAGGGAAGGGAAGGGAAGGGAAGGGAAGGGAAGGGAAGGGAAGGGAAGGGAAGGGAAGGGAAGGGAAGGGAAGGGAAGGGAAGGGAAGGGGACTGATTCATTCCTTGTGTAAAAAGTACCATTTTACACTGACTTCAGTACTTGGCAAACTAATTAGTGTTAAAATTAAAAATTAAATTTTCTGAGAAGTGAGAGGTTTATGACCTTCATGACTCCTGAGTGGTGCTTAAGGTGTCAAACTCAGTGTAAAGCTATAGATATTAGTTGCTGTGCAGTAAGATAGACTAGAGATCATGGTGTGTTAGGTACTCCATTGAAATTTCTCAAGTTTTCATTTTGCAAATATTTACCCTACAGCAAATGTGAGGACTAAGTTATCTTACTTGTTTGCTTTGGTTAGTAGCATGCACACAGTTATTTCAAAGTAACTGAATTTGTAACTTGCTTATCCTGTGGTGATGTGTTCATGTAGCAACACCTATAACGTCATGTATTTTGGAACAGATTTGTTAGTTTGTCAGGTTGAGGTCACTCAAAAATGTTGATCTAAAGGAATAAAATACACTTATTGTGACTTCGTTAAATCACATTAAGTTTGAAGTATTCATTGAGAATTTAAAATATTCATTTAAACTTAAACTGAGCGTTCACTTCCAAGATAAGAGCTGGTTTAACACTACATAGAAATTGTTTCACTTACCTAAAGTGAGACAAATATCAGATGAAGTAGCAACTCTAAGACAAAACACTTTACAACTAGATCATTTTGTTTTCAAGACTTACCTTTTAATTCTTATTTAATCTCAGAAACCTTTGAGGCTTCTCCTAAAGTAGGTTTACCTACACTGCACTAGGACATTTATTTGATTACTGAATAACTAGCGGCAGCTAATAACTCTGGATAAATGCTAGCAGGATAATAACCCCTATGCTTCTTCCATTTTTCAAAGGAATGGCTTAACTGTAGAATCGTCAAACTTATATTCACCAGCAACACAATCAATATTTGAAAATTTGCCAGTCTCTTAACATTAGATTTGCTTAGGGCAAAGCAGAAACATCCAGAGTCTGCAGCAGAAATGTGTGTGGTGTCCTCTGGCCTTTAAGAAGTGTGTTAACTACCTTAAGTCACCTGGTGACCAATTAACTGAGGATAGAAATGTCTCATGAAAAAATCCTCTTCATGGTACAGTTTGAAACTATTTGCTGCTAGAACGTTTTTATCTGCAAAATGTATAGGTTTAAATCTCACTGAAAAACGAAGAATTACTCTGGAACCCAGCTAAATCATATTGTGGAGGGTAGACAACAAGACATTAGCAGAGATTATCAGTTGTTCAGTGTAAGCTGCTGTTATCAAGCACAAGTAGCTGCAAGGACAGAGCCCAGTTTTGGAAAACACACACAGATATATGCACACGTGTGGAGACACACATAGTCATAGATGTACACAGGCATGTATGCAGGCACACACACGTGCCCACATGTACACACATGTGCATGACCAAAAATGCACAGAGACTCACACACACACGTGCACACCCACAGATCCAGCCCAGGAAGGCAGCAGACTTTCTTGACCTACCACAGAAGAATCCTGAACAACATCCAGCTGGCCTCAGAACAGCAGAAACACACGGAAGTAAAAGAACAATATCACGAAATAAGTGAGACACCTGTTCTTCCCATTTCTATACTATTTCTAATGGCTGTCCCAAGGGATGTTTTTTTAAGGATGTCTATGTATGCATCAGCCTGAACACTTCCTTCCTTTAGTATTCTTCCTTTTAGTATCAAAGAAAAATTTGTTTGCTTCGCCTTTGGCTGTGATTTCTCTTCTGAGTGGAAAACTGAATCTCATGCCAAACCTACTGCACAACACACAGATCAACAAATGTGAAGTGATGCTGTTAGTGAAACGGATATGGAGGGGCTGAAGGACCGTGGACCCAGAGGTGCCACAGAAATGGTAGAAATGGGAGAACTGCAGCAGAAATGGGGAAATGTGGCAGGACACAGCAGGCATCACAGGAGGAGTTTTGCTGCTTGAGCAAATGTCACTGCTTCTGCAATCAATCCTGATTTTTCCTAGGGAAAAGGCAGAGCTAGCCTTCCTAGCCTAGGACAAGGCTAGCTTCCCTGCTAGAGGGAAGCAGCTCCTGGTTTTGACCCATGGCATTACCTTGACCTAGACTGCTTGGATTTCACAGGGACAGCAGACAAGATTAAATACTAGAGAAAATTTATAAAATCCCTAGTTTAATTGGCAACTACTACCAATATTAAATAGATCATTTTAAAGAATCATATTTCTGAATCACTGAGGTTCAAATATAATTGAAAATGTGCTTATGAGAAACATTTTTTGCAAAGCCTGTGAAACTGTGAGGATTAAGTTGCAGTATCCAACATGATCAATATCTTGCAATCGCATTAAGGCCTCAGGAAACAGAGGCCCTTGTTCCTTCCTGTTTCCCATTTTCTGTTTTCTGTTTCTAGGCACCATCATAGGCAATCAAACATGAAGAGAAAATGAATTTGCTACAAGCTAGTAGCATTGTAAGTGCCTTTGATATAAGTGGAACAAGGGTCGGTAACTTCTAAGCTCCAGTATCCTGATAAGAATATTAAGTCTACCATTTATCCCCAATGAGTGCTTGATTAGCCATACAGTGCTCTGCTGACAGAGTTCACTAAAAATACATTATGCTAATAACACTTGAGTGCCAGCAACACCGGGAAAGCCCAAGTCTTAACACAAAGAATGAGTCATTACGGTATTTACCTGGCAAATACAGTTATAGGCAAAAATATGACTTCCTAGTCCTGTTTGCAAAGATATGAGTAGAAACAGAGGTGATTCCTCGAAGCACGCAAGGACTAGGGAAAAAAAAAAGAAATACCCCACATCACCATGCTGGCAAGTGGGAAATAGAGGTGTTTAGTTTTTCAGAGCAGGCAGCTGTTAGTGGGGACAACTCATTTATATGTATTTACCTTGGTCTAAACTACATCATATGGCTCCTCACTAGTGCCTCTTTCTGTCCTGTAGAACACTGAATGTGTTTCCTCCTTGCGGTGTACTCGGCCCTCATCAGAGGTTCCCACTGCAGTCCCACGGCTCCTGCCTGTCCCCAGCCTGCTGCCATTGCCCCGCCGCTTGTACTCTGGCTAACACGGCATTTGCTCTTATCTAAGGGAAGGATTTATAGGTTGTCTCTCTTTCTTAGCATCAGCTACAGGCGTTACATACCCCAGCAACAATCCAAACCATACTTCAATGCACAGAAGACAGCTGGGTGGAGAGGTTCATTGCTACTTAACTCACTGAATCTTACAGCTTCTTCCAAAGACCGAACACCCCAGGTCCTCTTCACAGTTCTCCTGTCCTCTACCGCAGCTGCCAAGGTGCAATTAGCCACCAGCCTCGCAGGCCTCTGGACTCCGTGCAGAAGACAGACGCATTCTGCAGCCGACTGCCTGGCTGCCAGCTGTTGCACAGGCAAATGGGTGTACAGCACTTGGCCTTGACTCATAGCAGGGGCAAGCAATCATTTCACAGACACACAACTGAGAGTTTTTCAAAAAAAGATCAAGCCTGGAAAAGAAAAAGCACAATTAATCTGGCCATTAGAGCTGGTCAAAGTTTTTTTTCCAAATCTTTTACTAGCCAAAAATGCTTTTTAAGCCCAGCCAAAATTAAGTCAAATTTGCCAAACAGTTTCAAAGAACAAACATAACATTTCAAAAGGCAACGGAATGTTTCTTCAATTTTAAAAAGATTTTATTTTTTATATATTTTAAAGGTGCCATAAAAATATTGTTAAGAGTTGATAAAAGTTAAAACCAAAAGATTTGTTTTAGAGTGTGTAAGCCATTTTGATGTACCTGAAACATATCTTTATTTTTAGTGCTTCATTTTGCCCAGAAAATAAAAGAACAAAAAATAGCTTGAGACTCTACTGATTTTAAGAAATGTTGACAGTGAGCCAAAACCCTCAGCTACTCACATTCAACTATTACAAGCCACCAGACTGTTTAAATGCAAAGGTACAAAAGAGCTAAGTAATTTGATCGATTGTAGCTGCTTGTACATGAAGTAGTAATGTGAGAAACATCCAGGCGATGGAGAAAAGCAAGCACTTCCATGCCACAATTTGTCTCATGCTAATGTACACACCTAAAATAGATCAGATGAATCATGCCTTAAAAATGCCCATTTCTCTTCACTGACTAGAGGGGAAGCACAGGTGACTAGTGCTGCTATAGCATTCTATCTTATCAATGCCAACAGTGAGGTGAGATGAATCTTTGCTTTTTAATAATTCACAAAAAAAAAAAAATTTCAGTATGAAAGACACAAAACATGGGGCCAGAAATTGGAAGGTCTGGCCAATGGAGAGGACATAAATTCTTGTTGGTGACTCTGGTATTCAACATTTTATGTCCTACTTATTCTCCTGTGTTTACCCTTTTTTCTCACCTTTTGTTTCATTTAACCCTCTCATCTTCCTTTGTTCTCATCCATCTTCTGTCTGTCTTTCTTCAAACCACACAGTTTGATGGCTGTTTTTTAGAAGCTATTGTTGACAGTGCCCACTTGCTTCTGTCATCTGCTTGCCATCTTTCATCGCCATTGGAAAACGAAAGAGGACACTAAAAACCATGAACACTTATGCATAGTAGGGTGTGGGAATTCTCCCAAACTGGCAAACTGTACCATTGTCAACAGGAAATGACATTAGATGTGGCTCCAAGCAAGGACTGCTCTGTTTTTTCAGACTTTAACCCTGAAATGCCACCTTCATTACCTTCCAGTTTTCAACGTATTGTCTGGACTCAGACCTCCCTTTGAAGTTTTGCTATGAAATCCAATATATATTCCTATTCCAGGAACCCTAACCTCAATTTTTTTGTCTCACCCTTCAAGGACCTACTGTGAATTCCATATACAATATTTCAAGTTTTATATTCATCTACTTTCCTTGCAAGCAAGACAACAAAGTCCTTAGTGGGGCCTTAGAAGATTTTTCAGCTGGTCCAAATCTGGCCAATGGTTTCACAGTTGACTTCCATGTTAACAGGACAGTGAGGAAATTTGAAAAATATAACCCCTATACCCAAGTAGAAGAGAGCTGTGTATAGAGTTGTTAACAGTATTTTACTGTGCATTCTTCATTATATAGGCATATGTACATGTATATGTATATATACACAAGCACAGCATCCATCTCTCAAATTTAATTTCATTTTTATTTAGAGCTTTCTGATGATGCCTACTATACCCTACAAAAATACAGTAAGGAACACAACAAAAATTAAGGGCAATCTGTATTACTCCTAGCTGTAAAAAGTCATGTATTTGACTACACCTCTGAGGAAAGAGAGCAATACCTGTATCATCCCACTCCATAAAAGCAGTTTACAGGCACCAGACAACTAAACTGATAATATAATTCAGAAAGAACCCATCATACTCCTGGATGACTGAACTGCTGATCACTTTGTCTGGCTGTACGGAAAGTTAAAGCAAGCTGAAAGTTTTCAATTTATAGTGAATAGTGTACTTAAGCAGCAGAAAATTATATACTTACTGTTCCACTCCAACTGTGTGTGATATATGAAGTATAATGAACTCCAGTAAAAAAAGAAATGAAACCAGGTGGTAAATAATCAAACTATACTCTTCATTAGCTTTGGTGTTTATTCCATCATTCTGCAAGCAATAAGAAGCCACATAGAGTGTTAGTGCCTTTTATTTCCTACTGTCCTTTATTTTTTGCCATTTGTATTATCAATATTTCCCTTTTACATTCTCCTATTGTTCCTTTTTCCTCCCCCTTCTGGGATTCTGATATTGTTGTTCACTAAATTTACTATCATCAGGTTTAAACACTTTTTTGTTTATAAAGTTAATTATCCATCACTATAAGCAAGTCAATGTAAGTTCTCTAGCTAATCACAAGAAAGTCTATCTTGTTATCACCCTCTCTTTCCTGATAAATTCTCAGTTAATTCCAGGAATATAGGACAGGACAGAAATTTTTCCTCAGCACTTATGAACCTGATTTTTGACAGTGGAAGGAAACACTTGGGTACATGTGAACTACATTTGAGGGAGAATAGTTATGACCAGGTAAAATCCTGCCACAGATTTCTGAGAATTTCATCAAGGTAAGGTAAGTGTACAGTGACTTCAGTAGATACTGAACATGAAGCAAATTAAAGACACTGCAGAATGAAGTTTTGTGAGAGCAAACCATCATTCCACATCCAGCTAAATATGTAAAATTACTTTTATGGAAATTGGGGATTTTGGCCCTTTTTTCCCGATTATTTAAAAATCTCTCATCATCTCTCTTTTTCATAGTTCTGTGCTGTACTCTTGGCAATAATAGTGAGCACATTAGACTCAGAAACAGTAATTAGTATCTGTTCATACAAATGTTCTGGCCTGTTTTTTCTCATTACTCAAACTCCATACACAAGACATGTTTAGAAGCATAAATTGTTTTCCTACTGCGCTTCTAATTAACACTTCCATTAAGACCCAGGCGAAGAGCATGGAACATACTGAAAGAAACTGCTGTTTACAGAAATGGTGATAAAATGTATACAAATACGTCCTGCAAAGTGCAATCAAGCCAGCTTGTGTGACATGTGGATGTGTTTCTTTATGTATGTAGGCACAAACAGATGTGGTACGCTCACATGCAAGACTAATTTGTTCATTAATGTTAAAAAAACTAGATGAATAACAGTCCATTAATTTTTATAATTACTTCTTGCATGCCCATATCACTGCTCAATTTAGTTTCTGAAGCCCTTAGAAGATTCAGATTGGCTCCTTGGCATGATCATACTGGATACTTCAGTTACCTGCCACTGAGTTTGCTTTTTCCAGATTGGATTTACTTGAATTTTTATATTTATAGACTTTCTAATGGCCTCCACCTGTCTTCTTATTTTACGTGAAATTCAAATTAACCTTAAATTAAGATAAATAGTAACAGTTTACCTTTTCTTTTTCCATCTTGAAAGGCAGAATTAATTGATCAAATGGCTTGCTAAGCACCATAAATAGTTCTGGGTTTCTATAAGAGCTGATTTATGTCTTTGAATAAAAACATACATAGTCTTTTTGATTTTGCATATATTCAATACAAAACCAAGTGAGAAAAGCCTCCAAGCATCTGTGACTGAATTTCACCTCCAGAAATCCCCCTGTGAGACTCAGGAGAGTCAATCCACAAGGAAATAGATTAAACAAATAGTCTTGTGACCTAAAGTGCAATAAGCTTTACACTGCGAGAGTAAGTTTGAAAGCCTGATAATTAACTGTAACTCGAGGTTGGTGATAGGGGGATGTTGTTGTCTTTGTTTTTAATTACATTTTATTGAACAACTAAGTGATAAGCATCAAAAGACAAGATCGTCTTGGATCATCAAAGACGGGGCGGGGGGGGGGGCGAGGGGGGAGGTTTGTTGGTTCTGTGAATTCAGGCAAACTAAAAGAGCTTTTCCTGTGTTTACCTGAGTAATTAATGAAAGACCAAATTGCTTTTGAGCCAGCAGGCTGCAGTTAATTGGAGTTATGTGCATTCAGTGAACTTAGTGATTTGGAGTAAAAAGGATTTACAGCGTAGGTGACAACCTTTTTCAGGGAAATATCGCAGCAAAGGCTGAATATTAGAAGACAGCTTCCAGATGATGTGAGTTATGTGGAGAGCTTTCTCTTTTGGTCAGAGTTTGAAAGTGGAAAAAGTAGTGGATTAACTGAGCAAAATGCTTGGAAAAAGTTTAGTTAAATAACAAGTTTAAAAAGTGGGATTCAGATATTCAGCTTATTGCTGAATTTTTAACTGATAAACTAGTGAATTTTGAGAAATTTACCAGTCTACCCTAAGGAAAATTATGTTTGCAGGGACAGACCTGTCCTAATTTCTGCAATTATTAACGTGCCTGTTTTTCTAATATACCTCACTAAGGACTGGAAACATATTGTGATGCTCTTGATCAGATGTAGTAACATCTAATAATCTACTGTTATTATCAAATAATAATTAAGACAATTTGTTTTTAAATGTACTACTCAAAATGCCAAGAATTATCAGCATTTCTAATTCTGTTGGTTATTTATTTTATTTTCCAGACCTGCCTGAATGTGTTCATCAAGGTGTTCTTAGATAGAGTTATGGTGGTACTGGGAATCAAAGACTGCCAACGGACAAGCCTGTGTCCCCCTTCTTCCTGATGAATGCTGTTAAGTTAAACAGACAAGGTTCCTCTTGCCTCCTTGCTTGCTCTAGTAAACCTAGAGATATTTTCTCTCCTTTCTCTTAACCAAAGAATTTTTCCCTTATTCAAGAACAAATTTAAAATAAAGATGAGGAGGAAATCTTCCTCCCTTCCTGAAGAAACTAACTTTTAGGTACATACACTCTTCCTGGGATCTAGTTCTCATCAAATAACAATGAGCTGATCAGACCTCAGTTTCAGTACACCTCCTGAATTTGTGCACTAAATATTTATCTTGTTAGTCTGGAAGATCTGACAAATCCAGCTTTTTCTCCTTCACTCCCTTTTTTTCCGCCAAGGTTCAAAAAAACCTGAGTTTTTTCTCTAGATAATTGCATTATACATTGTTGTAGGATAAATGAATTCGCAGTCACTCCATCTTCTGTCTGATCTGTGCCCAAAAATTCTTTATCCAGATTTCTTGGAGTTCATGATACTGTTGACTGGTGGATATTTTTAATAATAAAAAATGTGAAATAGAACAGTTGGTTCAATTTCATATGACTTCACATGGACTTGTTTGCTTTATATTATATTTTTCTGAAATTAGAGAAAAGATATTCATTGTTCTCTGCTTTTAAAAATAATAATTTTACTCAGTCTTCCAGTAATGATTTTTATTGACAGCTTCAGCATTCTTTGTTCAAAGTCAGTAACTGTACTTCTCCCTCCCTATCTCCCTTCCTTCTTTGTCTTCCTTGTCCTTTTCCAGTAAAAATGGTGATGACCTCTACTGGTATTTCCATATATAGCAAAACAAAGCACAAAGAATAATCTAAGTAGTATGTAAAATCTCATTGTCATCTCTGGGTTAGGGATCAGGCCTGAATGCCTTTACCCTGAGTCCTACTACTGAAATATCTGCAACACTTTGTGGGAGGTAATAAGATGTCTTGACAGTTTTATTTTTAGCTTACCTGTTGGGACTAAAATTGTGCAGTGCATTAGAAAACTTTCAGCCTCAAGTGCTGTGGGTGTCTGCAGAGGCTGCAGTATAATCTGTGTTTAAGTTGTTATGGGTTAGATTCCCAGTGGCTTCCTTTCTAATTTGATAAACCTAGAGATCCGTTACATTTTAATATGCAGTTCATGAGTTAATAGAAAAAGCTGGCTCAAATTAGTAATAAAGCATACATTTCCACACTGGACTTTAATCATTTCAGATGACTGGATATTTACAAAGAACCAGAGATCTATAGGTTTCGCACATTGTGCTGTATGTGAGGAATAGCAGAGGGCCATAGGGTGACATTTTTTTTAAATGGACTTCTCCACTGAAGTCAGTGAGGAACTGTACTGAAATTTGGACCTCTATTTTTGGTTCAATTCAGGGCAAATTCTGCCACTCTTGCTCCCATTGGATATGACCTTGTATTGTGAATAATGGTAATGAAACCCAGGGATTCCATGAGAAGAAGAGTTCCTCAGTGTGCATTATGCCAGCAGAACCTGGTCTCCCATCCCACCCACCCCCCCATTATAAAATTCTACACGACAGGTGAATGGTACTGAATTCTTCATTTTCATTGGAGTTGGCTGGTATTTTGTGCTCAAACCACCTAAATATCATATCGTCAATGGTCATTTAATGGAGCTTCATGAGCCACGTGCAAACAGCTATAAAAATATCTGTATTTCTATATGTATCTCTAAATATACACACAAATATCTGCATATGTGTTCTCACTGTTAGTTATTTGCATTGTCAAATTCCGTATCTCTTTTTTCCACTTCTAAAACTGTTGATTACAACCATTTGAAGCCAAAAGACTCAAGGCAACACCATTGTTAAATGGAAAGTAATTTCCTAGTTATGACTGACATTCAGTTGCAGACATTTTGATAAATACAAATAACGTTATTTTCTCTGTTCATGTAAGAATAACACCTTTCTTTTAAAGAGGTGGGAAATTTTCAAGGAAAGTACTGGTTTGCTGCGTAGTCAGTGGCTCTTCTACCGCCTTAGCAACATCTTTTATAAATAGTTTAATTTTCTTTCCTTGTTTGATGGCTATTTTCATTACTTATTAAGATAATGTAAAGTCACTAGTTATTCATTGCACAACTCTGTATTATTTATATTAAATATAGATATCTATATTAAATCACTGAACAAATTGTTAGCAAAACAAAAACACAAAAAATGGAAAGGTAGATTTCTAAGTAATGCCATGTATTTCCAATGGAGCTGAGAAGACTCAGGTAAAAGCAATAAAAAAATCAGGGTAGAGAAAAAGAAAAACTTTCTTAATTGATTTCTTTTGGTTGCACTCATTTGTACTTTATAGGAAGATCTAGTGATCAAACAACAAATTTTCCGGGAATAACATTTTTGGAAACCATGAGCAAGGACCCTCACTGAAACAGTTTTCCCATTTCCTATTTCAAACCAGCTACATACTGTATTGAACAACTATATTTCTTGAATTTTGAAACATTTTAGAAAGCCAAATATTCACATCAGAATTTTGACAGTAAGGTCTTGTAGCCAGAGAAATGTTTTATATTTATAACTGTGTTAATACTTAGTTTCATCAACAATACTGTTCCTCTGAGGACAAAGGGATTAACGGTGTTATTATGACGTATTCTCATAGGACTGTAGCTGTATCACTACTTTTACCAGCATAATTATATCAGTTGTAGTGTGTACAATATTATTATTTACAAAGGCCCCAGGTTCACAAATGATGGTTGTTAAATCAAGGAATTCAGAAAAAATAGCAGATATACTCTGAATACTGAATATTTAAGCAGCCTGAAGAGACAGATTTATTCTGAACGGTTTTTGCAAGTCACAGTGTTCTCACAAACTACATGCAAAGAGATTTAATTGAATAATTAAATATCACAGTTTTTTTTTATAGAACTAATATTTGCTATTATTATCCTGTGAATATATTATTTCCCAACATAACACTTCTGCAGAATTTATTGAATGTGTGTTTCTGAGTTCTTGTAAGAAATTACATACATAAAGTAATTTTGCACTTTTCATGATCCAAAATTAATATTAAATGCAACGTGTTTGATTCCCAGGCTTCCATGGACAAGAGACTTCAAATATTTCCTCTTCTGAAAATATCATGATCTGTGGAATTAGCTGACAAAGTAAATGGTAATTTATGGAAATAATTCTTTTGTAATGTTTTGTCACCATTATATTCTCCCCTCTGGTTTTGCATGGAAAGGTATTTCCAATGCCACATATTGAAGGTAACTAGACAGGCCAGCAGGGATAAACTCAAAGAAATGGAAACACTACAATTCGTAGTGTGATCTGTAGGACCAAAATCCCAATTCTGACAGCCTAGGACAATAAAAACACAAACCAACTGATCTGATTGGCAACTGGGCTCACCACTAACATATCCCAAAGGGGAAAATAAGACTTCTAACATTTAGCTGAAATAGATGCAGAAATTCAATTAAAAATTGAAACCTTCTGTGAATTGCAAGCCCATTCCTTGCCTTCAAAATCGAGGTGTTCTTTTTGGAAAGATATCAGCGTAATTCTGCTGCATAACACAGGAATTAGGCTCTGGAAAGATAGCCTGGTGTTACAATCTTCCTTGCACAGAGGGTAAGAGGTGGAGGGACTGGATAATGCCTCCAGCCCTGTGTGTTTCACCCACCAGTTAACTACAACCATCCGTACGTATCTGGCTACTTAAACCGGCCTAGCACAGAGCACATGCGATGGGATCCTGTAGGGAGGAGAGGTGAGGTGAGGGCAAGGCAAGGAAGCAACATACGGATGATGAATTCCAGGCACAAAATCCAGCTAGCAGGCTCATTTTCTCATATGGCTTGTGTAAGCCTGTGTAGATAATTCAGATATCATAATGCCAAGTCACATAATAAATAAAACCCCAATTATACTCATCACCTCATATTTTGGCCAATGCAACGTTTGGCCTCATTCCATCCTATGGGATCATTTTTGTGTAAAAGAAGCCAGAAAGTTTAGCAAAGGAGAAATTGTTCCTAGGAGAAGAGATACGCAGAGCCCCAGATATGTGCCAAGCCCCGAGTTCTTTTAAAGGCATAACAATACGAGAAGTTATTCTTAATGTGATTTGGGGATAAATTATATTTGTTGCTGCCTGATTTGTAGTGTAGAAAGAAACAAGAGACACAAGAGATTTCTCTCAACACACCTACAAATCCCAGCACATAATTTTGCCACATACTTCCATAGCAAACAAACGATGCTTCATAAGTTTATCTAGAAAAGGGAGACACATGAAAAATGTACTGTTGCACCAAACAGTACAGGTGCAAACTACCCTGAGTATTTTCTGTACATTGAAAAAAAGGATCAATTAAAAAAAACCCCACACGAGAAACAGGAAATACAGCTGTTCGTTGCATTAACAAACTGCTGGCAGCATTAGGCTTGATCCACAAGAGCTGCATTGCACCGGACAACTTGTAATCAACCTGCTACCTGATGGAATTTGCATATTAGGCATGAAGGGTCTCTCCCCGCCACAGGGAATCTCACCAAGGACAGCGTCTCCAGGAGTCACCAGGTGCCAGGGGCCAACCTAACCCTGTCACCTCAAGTAACCTGAAGCATCCTTATGAAGCTGTTCACCTGTCCTCCAAATCATGAAATACTTGGGGGAAGAAGAAACAGACAATGCAAGAATGACAACTAACTTACTGATAGCACTGTTGTCAGGGTAGGATTCAGGTCTCTGCTCCACCAAAGATAATCAAGGTTTTTATAAAAAGCAAAAAGGATTCAGCAGGACAGATCGCAAGAACCCTAAATAAGAATATGCTGCAACACGGTGATCAGCAAACTCCATCCAGTGTAGAAAACATGCATAAGATGAGTTCTGTAATCACCGAACTATTGAGAAAAAAGAAGAGACCACACTCTACCCAGCTGTGCTTTCCGCAGATTTGGAATTGGTTTGATGCTGCTTTCTTGATCAATTCCTCAAGTGACCTCAAGCGACCAAGTACGCAAAGAAAAACCTACCTTTCCAACTCTTGAGCTGGAAAGGGATCAATGCTGCCCTCTGTTTTCCTTCATATTTGCAAGAATATGTCACCATATTCTTCCAATGACAAACGCTGTTTCTAAATCCTTCACACTGAGGACATACCATTTTTATTTTTATTTTTTGCCCATATAAATGAGTTTCCTGAAATCTATTGGAATGTAAAGGAAGAAGCTGTTCCTTCTCAGAGGCAAATTCTCAAATAATTTTTAATGTGTTGTTATGGTAGTCTATATAGAAAGTTGTAACAAACCAAATATTTAAAACCATTAAAATTTCCCATGTTACAGAATTTTTAAAATGCGGTCAATGCATCCAACGAAGGCTGTAAGGAGAATAAAGCAGCCTGAAGCCTAAAGCTAGGAATATACTAATTAAGATATGCAATAAAAATGTTAATCAAGTAAAACTTAGGGAGGATGGGGGAAAGCGATTACATAATCCTCTTGGCACCGTATAATGTCTCAATGCTCTCACACAGGGAAATGAGTAGGTAAACAAGTAAGAGAGAAAAAAACCCAGGTCCTTTGATTGTGGGCCAAAGAAGAAACTGTTCCAAATGGCTTCTCTAACCAATATTAAGAGTTCAAGTAGAAAACATTCAGATCTAAGAGCTCTCTCTAGTGTGCCAGCCTGGGGATAGCTCACAGAAACTAACCAAGCAGCCTGAGAAACTGGAGTATTTGAGATGATTATTCTTAAGTATGATCATAGCAATGTCTCCGTTATTCTATTTCTTTATAACTCTATTCCACCACTGCAAAACTATAAGTAAACAGGATATTTGGTTCTGTGTCCTGTATCATAGCTGTTTCACTGCTAACCAAGCAGTAGGTACTTCATTCATAGTTGTATGGATATAATTGTATGGATCCTTAAAGCGAGGGCTTTGGGTTTGTGCTTGTTTGTAGCCTTGTTGCCCAGCAAGTACGGTGTTGTTTGTAACAGGCTTTGTGCTAAGCTAGCAACACAGAACTCAGCACCTACCAGGCTCTGTCTGGACTTGTTTTGTCCTAGCTGGCGTCATATTTAGTCTTGTTTAGGTGTAACAATGATTATCTAATAATCCAGTGACAATTGCCTACTTTGTTTTAGCTTGTGAACAACTGTATGGGGTAATAGCAAACAGTTACTCAGTGCAGAATGAACTATTTATGACTCTAGAATAAAAAGAGTCGAGGAGTACTGGCATGGGGTGATGGCAAGGGTGTTGAAGCTATGGACACAGGAAGACATCAGGGGCCCCAGGGCTATAAACATGTCACCAACGGTCATTAAAGGAATGCAACCATGTGAGCAGGGTAAAGAGAGTTTTAAGGATAACAAAGGGAACAATGAACACGTATCTAACATAAGTTAAATGTACCATACACAGTAGTGTGGAAGTGTGAACCAATGAAGAAGCAGCAGGACATAGATCATATAAAGCATATAAAATCATGGAATCTTTGGGTTGGAAGGGACTTTAAAGGTCGCCTAGTCCACCCCCCCTGCAATGAGCAGGGACATCTGCAACTAGATCAGGTTGCATGACTCCAGACAGACCCAAAAGTGAGGAGGAGGGAAACACACACATCGACACTGCAGTTCGGCCAAAAAAGGAGGATGGTGCTGATGACTGGCTGTAATCCTTCCCGCCTGCCCTGAACCGAAGCCTGAACCTTAGGACCCAGAAACAGAGTGGAGTGATGACAGTAATACCAGAGAAACATGGAGATACTAGACTGTTTGTGCACACCAATCTTAACTGTGTATCATTTGAATCATAAGTGCTAATGCGATTGTAAGGGAACTGATGGTTATTCTTTGATCAATCTGTTAAGACAAATTAGAATAACAATAAAATCCCTGTTTGTGTATGATAAGTAGTTATTTTCCCTGTAACAAAATTTTGAGTGTAGCAAATAGGTGGAAATAAATGCAATTTATTCTGTAACCTAAATACAACAAACTGGCAACACTTGCAGGTTGCACAATACCCCGGTGCATTTCTCCGCTGTTTCAAAAAGGTAAGAAGATACATCTCCACCAAGTTGTTGAGACTTTTTGGGAGATAATAATAATATAAAGTCCATACATACAGAGAAAACATCTTCCCAAAATATCCAAGAATCCCACGGTCTGGAAGTAGTAATAAAGAAAATTAAAATTGAGGATCATCCCAGTTTCATAAAAGATGTGAAGTTGCTATAATTGGCATCTGCAGATCAAAGCATGATGCTAGACTGAGGACAGTTTAGAACTGTCTGTCTGTCACAAATTCATAAACCTGAACCACAGATAGGGATTCACCCTTCTAGGCCTGTGTTAGGACTTTGGTTTTATTCGGGACGGCTAGGCTCTTTGTTCAGGCAGCCGGTAGGGCTTTTCTGGATTTTTCCCCTCTTAGAGGAATGCCTTTCTTAACCTGAAAAAGACTGGTGCTTAACACCCAAAGCAGTGGTAGTAATTTTAGGTTTTCAGTGCTATTGCAATTTAAAACATTTACCAAACTGTACAAGCACACACTTTGGAGCACTTACTATTTTTTTAATATAATTTACTTTTTCATTAGAAAGCAAAACAGTTAATCACCGCAATAGGCTCATTTCTGGCAAAAATAAACTCATTGGCAGTAATTTTGATAGAGTTTTCTTGTTACATTATTAAATTTATAACTTTACATTTCCTGACTTGTTTTTTTTCATTATATTTATCCTAATTATTTTGTCCAGTACAAAGAATATTATGAATTAGGCTTAAAAATATTATTTGAGTTAGGTATAAGTCACTCGGTAAGGTTCAAACACTGTATTTATTTATTATCTGGCTAAAGGTGCCTGCTGTTTTGGGATTCTGTATATTGATTTCAGAGAGATTGCCCTTAAGAACTGTCTTAACACATCTCTCAATTATATTACTTGCTTTTGAAACAGTAATAGTGATTTGCAATATGCAATTTTGATTGCAGTGGTAATACTTCTGTAGCTAATAAACATAATTATTAGAATGTGACCTCCTGCTTGGAAAGCCTCCAACATTATGTGCAGTTTAACTCCACAAAACAAATTTGTGTGGGACATAGATTTTTTTTTTTTTAATATGAAAAGATTCATTTTTATATGAAAATACTCATTTTGCAATATCAGAATAATGAAGAAAGAATTATATGAATTGAACATGAATGTATAATACTTATATGGAGATCACGGCTCATTACTTTTTTTTTTTTAAATCAACATATTTTAAAGAAAAATATTTAAAGAGGGAAAAGAAAAAAATTACATTTACATATTACATATATTGTAAAAACCAAGAAAGTTATTATTTTTTTATCCAAGCCAGTCACATATGTATCTCTTCTACTAACATAAAAAAGGATGTGTCATAAAAGCTATGAAAGTTGGTAAACAAAATAACTAATAATAATATTTTGCACTTTTTTCCCTAGATATCAAAGTTAGCTATAATTATTGCCATTTTACAAAGAAGGTAGCTTAGGAACAGAAGAGTTGACTGAATTATCTGTGTACAAACTGGTCTGGCTATTAATGCCCGTTAACTTAAATCACCCTGGTGCATGAAAACAGTTCAGAAAGCACATCTGAACCATTGTACAATCTTAGTTTTGATTTTAGTATCTTGGCTTTGTTTTCAATGGCAGTATATAAAGTTTTCTGTGTACAGGTGGTGTTTTTCATGTGGTCTTCAAGTAGACATGGATTTCACCATAATGCAGGTATTTCCAAAGGTGAAATACAACCCCAACAGAATGCAGGTTGTGAACAAATCATGTATATCAAGGAGAAGTCTGGAGAATTAGGCTATAAATACACAGAAACAATGACAAACCTCTAACCCTTAACTGTGTACCACTACAGACCAATACAATAATTTACTATGTCAATAAAACTGGATGGAGCATCAGCAAAAAATGTGTGTAAAAAGGAAAAAAGAATTTCTTCTTAAGAATATCAGTGACAAAGGAAAGGGTAAAACTGCAATGAGCATCCCTTTTTCCTTTGCAATCTGGAGTTTTAAAGAAAAAATGAAATTTACTCCACTAGATAGTCAGTGATGTATATAATTAAATAGAAAGGTTTTGGAGAATGTGATTTTATGGTTACCGTAGCAACTAGCACCTAGATGGTCCATATTCCTGTGCTTTTGTACCATCAAAAAAAAAAAAATCTGTCTATGTCCCACTTGAAAACGAATAGATTTGGACTGCTCCAACTCCCATTGTTCTTCACAGGCATCTACTATCGTTCAGAATCAGGCTTCTGGGGTAATCCTACTCTGGAAATACTCCAGTGGTTTAACCAAACAGCAATATACATCCTCTGTGGCTTGACCTATAGCATAGCAATGGAAATCCCGTGCACAGTCATAGGCAGCTCCATCTGTCCATGTGTGGCTCTAATGCTATATATGGGGAGAGGAAAGGAAGGTTTTAAACGGCTGCTGCATTTCATAGCCTCAGGTACTTACATTTAGAAAAGTTTTAAGATTTTTTTACCCCAGTGACTGGATTACTCTCATCGCTTTAAGAAAAATAAACTTTTGAAATCTTATTTATAGTGATTAGAAGTCGAAAGTTTTTCCCCAAGCTCACCTTACTGTTGTTCTAGTGTGAACTGAAGAGGAACTAAAGCAGAAGTGCTGAACAGCTTATTGCCAGAGAGAATTTTCCTGGGTCCATGTTGCTATGAAAATCTCCTCACCTCTCTCATGTTGCACCTGAGAACTTAAGAGGAAGTGACAGCAAAGTGTGACAAAGGGTACAAAGTTATTATCTAATGTAAAAACATATAGAACTTGTGGACACTACTTATTTGTTCTGAGTTTAGAAGCTCTCTAACTGCAAAACTTTCTCATGTGAGTTTTTCAAAGGATGCAATAACATTCAATCATGAGAACAAAAATTCAGCCCAACAAAGTAAATTACCGTTTTATTAAGTTTACCATCTCTTCCCTCAGAGGCCTCATAAGTGCTACTCTTAATTTTAAATGTAATCCTTGACTTACCAGGAGCTTGCTTCTACCACATGCACATACAAAAGGCAGAATTAGTATTAACATTATTGTTAAAAAGGCAGGAAGATGCTCTTTTTTGTTTTCTGCTGAAACGTTTGGTTATCATTCCAGGAAAATTTGAGAGCAATTCCTTAAAATATCTTTTTTTTTTTTTTAAATAAACATTTGTTTCTGTAATATCAGAGGTGGAAAACCAAAACAAAACAAATAACATAGAACACCTCTTTATTACATACTGGGTTCAGGTCTTCTAATAATTGAGTATACAACACATCCAAATGTAATATATTTATTTATTAACTAAATATTTCGTATTAAAATGACAGCTTCCCGTTTTACATACCTTCACTCTTTTCCCTATGGGCCTTCTAATCCTTACTTCTAGACATCTTAACTTTAAATCATACTCATTTTCATTCTGTGATCAGAATATAAATAACCTGTACTGCCAGATAGGCATATAAGAAACTACCTTTTCCTCCTCAGTTCATCCTTTTAGAATAACAGTGGAAAAAGTCCAGTTTTCAAAATAGGACTAGGGAGAGGTTTTACACAGGCAGTATTCTGCAAGCATCTCTGTAAGCCTTCAGGTACTTCAAGTCTTCACTGTACCTGCCAATCCATCTGCAGGAGACAGATGTTCGTCCTTCCACTTTGTTAACCACCTTGCCACAGCACATCACCATTTATGTATTACTTCGTGGAGGTTTGGTTTACACAATTTAGTCTGCATTTCCACCTGTGCTCGAGCAGGATTGGAGAAGTACCTGCTAAAGCTACTGGGTTACCTTATGTTTATACAGCTGTTTTCAACTATTACATTTAATAGTCTCATTACATGGCGAACGTTTTAAGTCTGTTCTGTGCTCACTGCAGGTAACGAGTTTGCAGTTCTAGAACAGAGGTCCTTTGGCTGCCTGCAGAGGTTAGGCAGCGTTTGCGCTGTGTTTTCACTTGGGTAGCCAACCTGAGATGGGTTAGCTGTAAGCGTGGCAAGACAACCAAGCATCTAACCCAACTATGCAGCTTTTTGATCTCGCTCAGGCACAGCCAGCAAGGAGATGCGCTGTACCATGTGTAGGCTCATCCGCGAATTTAAGTGAGGCCACTGAGTCGTACCACAGGCGTTTGAAAAGAGTCATTATATGTGAAAAACTTATGTCACGATCGGTGTGCAGCGTTTGATCCAGAAAGCTAGCAGAGACGAGAACAAGACCTGTAAAAAATACATAGAGGAAGACTGCTGACTCCTAACAATGGGGTGAGGCGACATTGGTGGTCAGCGTGAGGTGTGAGGGCGCTGCCCATGTGCTGGCATCGGGTATCAATTCACCAGTCTCAGACCACAAAGTTAATGTTGTTCACATACTTTGGAGGACTCCTAAGGGAGGTTGAACCCTTCAGTCTCACCGCAATACATGCATATTAACACTTTCCACTGTGCCAAATAAAAGCGTAAAGTGAACAATTCACAAGGTTAATAAACAAAGGTAGATTTTCTGATACAGTCTATCATCGGTCTTAGGTAAACTGCCTCATACATTTGACATATGTCCAGCACTATGGAAAGATGTGAAACGTGCTGCCGCCTCCTGATTTACGCTGCTATGACTGAAAGTGGAATTGGAATTATGTGAGGGGAGTTTAAGATGCTTCACCTTCAGTAAAACATACCCTGCCCTTTTTCTTCTCAACACTAAATACAACTGCAAATATGAGGCTATTCAGAGCATGGAGTCATAAAACACAGGCGTAATTCAGAAGAAATAATGAAGAAATGCCAGAATTTCTGAAGCACATCGACACTCCCTAGAATATTCCTACTGCAACCGTGTGCACTATCAGACTCCAACCAAAATAAGAAAGGGACGTTGGGAGGGCTGATGTTCACACACCGTCAGTCCAAAGTTATTTAGCACAATTGTTTCTGTAATTGCAGCTCACTGGGAATGTTCAGTGTTCAATGGTCCTTCAAAATCAGACTTCCAATTGGCTGATGATGGGTTTTGTTAGATGCACACACTGAGCTGGGAAATTCAGCTGCACACATCAGGATCAGAGAATTCTCAACATTATCACAGGTTTTGGAGTGAAGAGGGTCTTAATGGGATCTAAGCTATTTTTCTTCATACAAACATACGTCCCTCTTGCTGAATTAACACCACATATATAAGAGTCTAAGCTACTGAAACTCAGTAGCTGTTTTAAACCGGGGTGAGCAAAAAATTACAGTGACAACAGGAAACGCATTTTCTAAGAAAGGTCTTAAGGAACTTAAAATTAACCACTTATGTACCATTACCTTTGATGAAATTGTTACGTCTAACTGAAATGTCACAAGTGTTATAAAACTGAGGTTATTGAAAAACTTTTGCAGATACCATTCTTTGTATTGGCAGCATATACAAACCATCCCTCCAGTTAAATGAGTTACCTTCAGGCTTTATCAGCAAGACTGGTGACAGCCTCACAGCTGGGGTAGCAGAGAAACACTAGGACATTTTCTCCTACAGGGGACATCAGGTGACAAGAGTACACTCCTGCTTCGGGGGGGGGGGGCAGGAGGAGGCAGTGGTTGGGACTGTGAAGGTTTAGGAGTACATATTCCCACCGAGGACCACAGGTTGTTTTCACATCTGATGAATGGAGAAATCTCAGCAGGACTAAAGGAAAAAGTAGTGAGCCAGCACAAAGCTTTTCAGGGTTCTTCCATATCCCGCACCCCCTTCTAAATCCACGCCTGAAGATACAATAATGACAGAACAGGGTGATAATTAAAGGCTATTTTACAGAAGCTTCTATTCTGCAGCTACATAAAGTATTGCAGTCAATAACTCTGCTGCCTCAGGAAATATTGTGCTGGGTAAAATCATATCCCTCGGGGGAACAGAACTCCGTGTTCAAGCACTTGATCTTACTTTATAGATGAGACTGTTGTCTGAAAATTACAGTCCGTGTGTAGGAGCTATACGAAAGAGCATGACATGAATCTCAGTCTGGGACTGAAGAGCTCTGCTGTTCCCGGTGAGCAGCCTGTTAGAGGTAGCTTAACTCCCTGTGGTTTCACAGCCCAGTCTACAGCTTCTGCCCGTTTGATTTGGTGATAATACTCTGGAATATCAGCTCTGCAGGTGATGATGGTGCTGACTCAGGCTCCTTGTCAGATGGAGCAGTGGCAGCCAAAGAGAGATAAGCCTCCGGGCTGGGAATGCGAGACCCAGCGGTGCCAGAGCCACGACCCGAGCACACTCAGGGAGGGAGAGGCAACCCCAACACACGCACATGTAGGAAAGCGTAGAAACCTGTGAAAGGTCGGTACAAAAACCTCCCCAGCAAAAAAAGTTGCAAATAGGCCATGAAATACACTTTGTGTGGATAGCGCTGCCATAGCCATTATTCTTGCCCAGACATACCTATGTTTTACAGGGAAGTGCCAGAGGAACAGACTGCCGAAAGTGGCCAGGCCCACAGGCTCTCCCTAAATGACTTCTGTTGCCTCCACAGGGGCACCAGCTCCTGGTGGCAGCTGAACCATTGCTCACACCAGCCAGGGCACTTGTTTTCTTTAACCCATCAGTTAAATTTTTGAATGGTAGTACGAAGCCACAGTAAAGTGATCAGCAAATAAAATGCATTACTGACTGCTATGTGAAGTTTAACCAAGACAACTTTGCAAAGAAATAAACTGTGCAAAGCTGTATCTTTCACCATCTCCTACACGCTGCCTAGGTAATCTGCATATTTAAACAAAGCCTCCTAGTATTCATGCCTGAAAGTGCCTACCGAGGGAAACTCAAACCAGATGGTTAGATGTCAAAGTGACTAAAAAATTGCTTTTAAAAAGGTAGGCTTCCAATAATTAATAGTCCAGATCTTCAGATAATGTAAATCACTGAAGTGAATTGCGCAGTTCCGATTTACACTGCCACATAATCTAGTTGTGTGTCTCCAACCCTTATTCTCTAAAACATGTAGCACAGATTGCTTGGATAACTCATTTTTGAGGTGGGAAGAGGAGAACCAAACATCCATTTGCTGAAGGCCTTTAAGGATATGATATATTCTAAAGCACTCTAAAACATAACCATGTGTTAATTGAAACGTCATACTTTTAAATAATAAAGAAGGAAAGAGATAGAACTCCAGATGGAATGAACACCCCACTACAGCACACAGACAAAGCAGAGTTTCCAAAGTCACAACTAGCAGTAAGGCATCTCCCATCGAGAACTGGTGACGACAGGTCAGGTCAGACAATCCTATATTCTCTCAGTATCCTAACAGAAAGTGGTCAAAAAGCTTCTGAAGACAAAATGACTGTCAGCATTCTTTGCGGATCAAAGAAAATTTTGCAGTTTAAGTTTCAGCTTAATTCTTAACACTTGTAGAGTGGTTAAAAGATGTTATACCTGTTCCCACCTGGTGGACTCTTGTGTTACACCATGCAAGGCTAATGAAGACAGATTAATGTTATTTATTTGCTGACACTGACTGTCTTTGTTTCTGTATTTTATCATTAAAGTCTTGTTTTTCAGTTTCAAATGGTCCCAAGACAATGCACGGTAATAATTGAGTACAAGAAAATGTTTAAACAACATTAATAGACCAGACTAACAACAAAAGGCAACAAATTGTATTCAGTGCTGACAAGCCAGCCTGAACACTCTCCTTAGGTAGAAAACAGTAGAAGATGGGTGTGTTTGGTCATAAATGTTTCCCCCCTTTGAATTAGTGTACAGGGATCCCTGTTCATCAAGCACTACAAGTAAAACACTAAAAAATAACCCCAAAACAACAACAGCAAAGCTGAGTGTGTAGCACAGCACTGGAGCACGTTGCCCAGAGAGGCTCTCAAATCTGCAAATCAGTTTCTCACAGCCCAGCTAGACCAAGCCAGAGGTGACCTGATTTAGCAGTGGTGACAGTCCTGATTTGAGCTGGGCTGTCGGATAAAAGACCTTCAGTGGTCCCTTCCCACAGATGTTTTGGTGATTTGGTGATCCTGTGAAAACAGCTGCAAGACGGTGTCCTCATGGTAGGATGTGCTTGGGCAGCTTACACCCCAACAAGAAAAGAAGTAATGCCACTGTGCCTTTACAACTTATGTGCAGCCTGAGACTTTCCCTGTCTGCCAGTAGTGGTATAACTCTTATGGAAACAAGCAGGCAAAACATCTCCTAATGAAAATAGTTATGCTTTTAAGTATCGTTTTAATTACAATGACAAAGACCATTGATTTTCACACATGGAAATAAATTTACTCTGATGCTTGTACTTACAAGACACAGACCGTAAGTATAAAATTCTTGGCTTACTTCTAAATTCTTGGCTTGCTTCTAAATTCTTGAGTTGGCTTCTTTCATCTGCTTTATTTTTCTTTTATTAAGAATTAATTAAAGCAACCTATCAAGCTCATCTTTCTGACTGAAGTCAGCCTTTGTTGCTTGGGTAAGTACACGCAGCACTTACAGCTGCAAGTAGTGTGAAGTTTATTTTTAAAATTATGTTTATTTTAAAGGTCACTGCCAAGGTGATTAGCACCAAATTCAAATGAGCTTTTAACTTGCCTCCTTCACACTGATGCTGATTTAACTAGTAAAATCCTGCCAGCAGCACCAGTTCTAAAAACCAGCCATTGAAGCCATACCACGGCAAAAGGCTTCTTGAAGTCCAAGGATTACATTTGCTGCGGCACTCCTGTCAGTTGTCATTGTCACTTCCTAGGAGAAGTTAATCAGATTTGTTCAGCTTGACCTCTGCTTTAGCTAGCCTGGACCTGTCTAAGGCTGTACCTGTCGGGTGCTGCCCGTCAGGGTGTTGCTCACCTCTGCAGCCAGGCTTGGCTCCCTCCCAAACAGGGGTATCAGGTCAGCTCCCCTCCCTGCTTGGCCCCTCATCTGCCTCCTCCAGCCAGCAGACAGTCCAGCCTCTCTGCCACTTGTCCTTCTCTCTCCTCATCTGGCGCTAACTTAGGGCTAATGGATGTTCTGCGTTCATCTTTCCTCTGTGTGAGAGGGGAAGACCCTGCCCATGGGGTCCCTCCAACAATAAGTTGTAAAATCTTCCTTTTATTTCAAATATTTATTCACCATTAACTTAATTTTCTTTTACTCAAATCAAGTGAGTTTATTATGTGGAGAGCTGGTAGCGATGTTTTTAATTAAGGTTGTCTAATAATTTCCTTTATAGCTTTCGGTTTTCAGTATCATTTATAACCCCAGGAATGTTAATCATTCTGGGCTAAATTTTGCATGCTTCGTTTCTGCCTCAAGTGGAATTGAATACGGGATCATCAGCTACCCTGCCCCTGCTTCCTATTTTTCTTCCCCAAAATATTCTCTTCCTTTAATGAAGCATAGTAGGCTGGAAACCAGACAATCATAAATTGCACTTTGATAATTTCTACTGCCTAATGCTAATAATTCTGTGCAATTGTATCTGTAATCAAGCAAGGTGTTATGCATCTTTTCCACAGAAAGCAGAAAACTGTCAGTCTATCAGCTTAATCAGTGAAGCAATGGAAGTTTTCAAAGGTTGTGCAAGGTCACCGGTGCATATCGGGATTAAAACTTCATGGAAGAAATGTGATGTCATCCATCATACACAATGCTTCTAGATTGCTTGCTTTTGCAAAAATTTTAAGCAGAAGAAGCCAAGACACAGAAAGACCATCTATGGTCATCAGATTTTTACACTCTGATTGTAGAGTATGGCATGCATACCATATAACACATCAGAGACACTCACAGTTGAGCTGGGACTACTAGGCTTTTCCAGAACTCATGATAGCTGGCCAAAAGCCTAAATGCAAGTTTGCCAGATCAGCATGGGGAGTCACACATCCTTTCTAAAGGTTTGTCATGATTTAGCCCCAGCCAGCAACTAAGCACCACGCAGCTGCTCACTCACTCCCCCCCAGTGGGACGGGGGAGAGAACCGGAAGGGTAAAAGTTAGAAAAAATATGGTTTGAGATAAAGTTTAACCAGTTTAACAGGTAAAGCAAAAGCCGGGCACACAAGCAAAGCAAAACAAGGAATCCATTCACCACTCCCCATGGGCAGGCAGGTGTTCAGCCATCTCCAGGGAAGCAGGGCTCCATCACACGTAATGGTTTCTTGGGAAGACAGATGTCATTGCTCTGAACGTCCCTCCACTCCTTCCTCCTTCTTCATCCCAGCTTTATATACTGAGCATGACATCATATGGTATGGTATATCTCTTTGGCCAGCCTGGGTCAGCTGTCCTGGCTGTGTCCCCTCACAGCTTCCCGTGTACCCCCAGCCTTCTTGCTGTCACACCAGCACAAGAAGCTGGACAGTCATTGACTACTTAGCAGCAGCTCAAAACATCAGCACGTTAACAACATCTTCTCATCCCAAATCTAAAACATAATTCTATCCTGGCTGAAACCAGGACAAGGTTGAAATAAAAGTTATTGTGCCTATAAAAAAAAAAAGTTATTTGAGTTTTCATCCCACTGGACATTTCAAAAATAAATGCTGAACTGGAGTCTTGTTGTTCTGGCTCTTTTCCTTTCCCTTCCCTTTCTTCTTATGTCTTCCTTTTTCTCTCTTCTCTTTGTCTCTCTTTCCTTCCTTCACAATTGCAATTGCATGCAGAACGGAAATTCAGGATTTCAGATAAATTTTCATTCCATTTTATTCTGCACTGTGTCCCCTTTGGAAAGAAAGCTGTCCTCAAAAACTTTCCAGAACTTGTAAGATTAACTGCAGTTTGGGGCAGACACAAGCAGACACAACCCCCAGGGCTGCTCAGCACCAGTAATTTGGGTGTGAGCTCTGGTGAGAACTGTTCAGTTCTCAGGACTCCAGGCAACAAGACTGCGCTCTTTTCTTCTATTTACTGCCACTGTCTTCAAAAAACTGGCAGGAAGGCTTTCTAGCCTGTACTCTTCCATCATTCATCAGTTCAAAACAGGTATCTTGCACCTTCTCTCCTTCAGTTAGGCTATTCAGAGGTCTAAAGGGGCACAAGGTGTTCAACAGATGTTAAGCACATCTTCTGTACTCCTTGGTAAAGCAGAAGAGTATGCATCTGTGGCCCAACCCTGTTTGCCTCAGCCATGAGAGTAGTTTCATTGAAGTTACTCTTAAAGCAAGCAGGCTTTGCTCCTTGTGAAGAAAGCTCCCTTCACCCTTGGCACTGAATGCAAGATCACTCACTCTTCTGCTTCTGCTATAATACTTAGGTCCAATGGATAAGGACAACAACCTGACTCTAAAGTTCTCCTCTTCTGTGACGTTAACCTTCACTTTAATCTTTACACTTTTCATTCATTTTTGTGAGTGCAATTTCTTGAATATATCAGGTCATGAGCTTCAGTAGCAGAAAGAGAAGGGACAAAAACCATGGTTAGACAAGAATGTTAATTCTGGGAGCAAACATCAAAAGGTTGAGTCAGCCTATGCCCCATTGTGAGAGTTCAGCAATGCTCCATTCATTTGTGTGACAAGCCTCATTATGAGGAAGCTTTTTAAAAGCAATTCATTCTAAGGAAGCTTTGGATACAGTTCCAAAAGCAGAAAATAAAACCTGGGAGAACTGTGGAAAGCAAAAAGAGCAGGCAGTAGAATCAAGCAGGAAGGCATACAGAAATTGGCTCTTTTGCAAGTTCAACTTTTCATTGCATTTTACATTCTTCGGGAGATGGAACTGTGCTGCGCACTTGTGGCCTCAGGCAGTGGAGCTGGAAGAAGGTATTTCAAGAACCGCAGAACACACACACAGATGTGTAACACAGAAAAGATTCAGAAAAACTGAGTTGACAAGATCGTGATGCTTTCTCCAGAATTACATCAGCCAAGGTAGTCTGCTTTGAATTAAAAAATTCTACATATTTCTAACTATTTTACCACTTATGTGGACCCTTAGGTGGTGATTAAAAGATGTGGCATCTGAAGTTCAACTGAAAAATTAATTTAAAGTCATATCCATCACAAAGAGATTAGACAGATTTTATGAAGAAAAGAAGCAATACCTGGAAGTTACGTGTGTTTTTTTGAGAGATGAAAGACACCATCAGTAACTAAGTTCTAAGCAGACAGCTAGAAAAATATATAGCTTGATGATGCCCTATGGCTTCTAACAACCTCTGGGATTTGTGATTGTCATTTTTAAGTCGACCACACCATCACTGAGAAATTAAAAACAAACAAACAAACAGTGTTTTGTGCTCCCTCTGCTGGCTCTGGAGCAGCAGGTAGCTGGCAAATGCTAGACCCAGAGTTCTGCTGTTTGCCATAATTCAGTGATGATGAAACAGAAACAACAAGCTTTGAATTTCAGTGTGCTTTTGTATGTAGCTGGGTTTGTTGTTATTAAACCGGTGAACAAAAAAGGCAAAATGTATGTTAGCTCCCTTTTAGAAGAAAAGTTCTCTTTTTGGGAATGATAGAAAAATACTTTCCACTGTTTGCTGAATTTCAAGGCACCTTGCGACAATCACCTCCTGGCTGATGCCTGGGGCAAGGCTGTGAGACTGGGTGGCTTGCAACAGTATAGATACTGGCAAACTCTCTCCAAGTACTTGTTCCTATTGAGATTTTCAGTCTCAGTCTGAGGTAACAGTTGATCAGGCCTCAGCTATGCTTATTAGCCCAGTAGAATTGAGGATTTAACTCATGCTCAGAGAATGTAAATACAAAAGACTTCTTATTAAAAAAAAAAAAAAAAAGAGAGATGAGATTTAACATAAATGAAGTAGGGTGTTCATGAAAGGGAATTCGTACTCACCAGGTTTACAGGAAAATGCAAATGAGTTTGAGGCGTTGTCATTCTGGCATGATTTGGTGCAAACAAAGCTGTTCCTGTCCTACACAGCATGCACAGGTGCGACGTAGAGGAATGGTTCCTCTCACCCAGCAATGGTACTTCTGCTGGCAGTTCCTGCAGGAAAAGAAATGTAGGAAGAATGATGCCAGAGTACAGGGTGACCTCATTACTCCTGAAAAAGAGTCACATTTACCTTTCAGTAAAAAATTAAGAGAGAACAGAAGTCTGGCGTGACTTCTGGTATGGGTCAGATTTGATTCATACTGAATGAAGAACATCTTAACCTTCAGAAGAACAGAAGCTGACCTTCTGCACATAAAACTATATTGGTAGATATTTTAGGTCTGAGTAAAAATGGGTTTTGGTTCCAGCATTAACTCGGAGGAAAATGTGTGTTGTAAATATGGAGTGGAATAGGGAAAGTACATGCACAAACATCAGAGACACAGATAACCCCAGATTTCTCACTGGGAACTTGTTTTGGTGCTTTAGAGCATCACAACATGCATGTTGGCGTTTGAATACATTGCTATGGCCCTAGAACTAGAAAATATTACTCCTCTACCAGCCCATGCATAACTCTACTAATTCTCTGTCCTTTTCCCTACTGTGTTACTATTCGTGCTCTGGGACTGCATTGGTACAATTCCTTCTGTGTGGGCCACAGTTGCGGAGGTCAGTCGGGGAGTCCTTGCTTGGTGGCATAACTGAAAATCAGCCTAGTCTCAAGGCAGATAAGAAGGACAAGAGGATTGCACTAGCAGAGCCCCTGTGTAAACAACTGGAGGACTAGGCCACCTTCTTGCTGTGTCCCACACTTTTGATCTTAACACGCTCTTCATCATTCATAGAATTGCTTTTAAAAGCAATTTCAGAGGGATATAAAGGCCTTCCTTCAACAAAGAAACTTGCATAAGGCACACATGAAAAAGCTGTGAGAAAATTCCACTGGCCATTTGATTTACTCTAAGGAACAGAACTTGCTAACATAATGAAGCATGACACATCATTAGGAGGTTGCATCTATCTGGAGAAGTGTCAAACAGCACAATTTTATGAAGCATGAATAGTGTGCATTTTGGAAAGAGAAAAAGATTTTAATTTTATTTCAATGTCAGCTACCAGCCCACCACCCTTAGGGTAGAGATGCTTCAATATGCAAGATTTCATAGTTTAGAAAGTCACATAAATCATTATGGCACAAATAATAGTAAAAGCATCAAAAGCGGTCTTTTCTTTGTTGGAAATGGTAGGTAAATTCCATCCTCTTTATGATGTTTTTTTTTTCTTTACAGATAGCTTAAGAAAAACTAATTCCTTCTTTAAAATAAAATGGAAAAGGAATAACATAAAAATTGAACGACATAAATTATTCATTTGATTCAATTTTATAAGAGAAAGATACATTCAGGGAACATTTTCCTTGTGATTCACTGAAAAATGTATTTTTAATGGTATCTATAATGCTTAAATGTTCTGGATAGTTCAGAGTAATAATGTACAACTTTGTACTATTTCCCCCTGTGAAAATTACAACATCTATGAATTATGCTTATAGCATCCCAAAACTGGAGAGACACATCAGATATGGCAGCGTTAGGGTCTAGTTTTAGAATGCACCCAGTTGCCTGATAATCATTTACACCAGAGACACTACTATGCTTTCTTACGAACTGCAGCTTATTATCGCTAATATATTACAGAAAAACCCCTCCCTCATTTCTGCACTGATTTTTGTATGCCTAGAGCCAGCAGAAAGGAGTCTCAGCTTCTGGAGAAACAGCTTTGATCCCCAGACTAAGATTCAGCTCAGTTCCTACCCCGCATGATGGAAGTTGCCAGGTCTGGGCTGGCTGTGGATCCACTCTCCCCAGGAGACCGTACGTGACAGTAGCTGTAACCTTCACGATCACTTTTGGGCCAGCCTTCCTTTCCTTCAGTTGCACTTTCAGTCTGAAACTGAAACCCTGCACCCGAATTTTGCTTCCTTCTATACAATGTCATATATAAAAATTATCTAGTTCTGTACTTGATTTTCTTTCCCGTCCCTTTTAACCTGTCAAACATCATTGTTTCTGCTGAAAATGTCTTGTGGTGTCTTGAAGACTCTATATTTGTCCTTAACACCAACACTAAACAATGTAATGAACTATTTTAGTGAGAAAAGTCTCTACAAAACAGGCAACAGAGCTGCTAAAGTCTCATTCTCTTAGCACTGTGACAATTGTCAGGACTATGTAAAGATTGGGAATTAATTATTTCAGAGGCGTCTTTTCTGAAATTTTCAAGTGTCCTCATCAAGATTTGAGTAAAATAGTCTCTGATCATTGCCCAAATTTCATCATAAAAATTACATAACCAGAATAGTAATAAGCAAAAGTAAAAGAAAAATTTAAAAAAACAAACAAATGTATATGACAGACATTAAGACTAATTTCTGACTGAAATAATCAGACCAATTTCTTTCTTTTTGTACCTAATTTACAATAAGTAAGAAGAAAAGTGTAAACACTATCCTGAAATACTGCAGAATTATGAGGCTAGTGATAACTGATCACTGTGTCCAGTTATTTTCTACGTACTAATTCCTGCACAGCATGGTCTGCTTGAGAGGTGCAAAAGATCAGCAGCTGTAAAAACAGAGCAAATAGCTGCACTGAAGTTTCACACCTGCATGCAGATACTCCTTCATCAACGCCGTGAACTTTGTCCTTTAACTATAAGGCAAAGGGGTTTTTTAAGTGTCATGCTGCTGTTTCCTTAGTAAACAATGGGTGTAATTACAGCTATTCTGTATCCTCCAGGCAAAAGGATACCGGTATTAAATTGGAAAAAATATGGCTTAGGATTTCAGTGGCTAGATTTGTAATTCTTCTACTGTAGATGATAAAACGTTACCAAATGAAAAAAGTGGTAGTAAATTTTTGTTATTGCACAGGAAATGGCTGCAACACTTAGCTGTAAATGCAGTTCATAACAAAGTGTTTTTAATAAATAGGCTTCTGACAAGAAAAGTTTATTTTAGTACAGTATAATGTAAGTTGCACTGGATTGCATTGCATTTAGTAAACAGAGCTACCTACTGATCTGGAAATAACTATGGCTGGAGAAAAATGTGAGACTTAACAGAATCACTTTGAAACTGTGAATTTAAACCCAGAAGTCAGCGATATAATAATCACTTGCTGCTCTCAAAGGAGACTAAGAAATTAGCAGAGAGGTAGGGTAGGACAAAAGAGGTGTAATTCATCATTCTCTGAACATTTTTTTCAGTAGAAAAATGGTGCTGACTGGTAGAATTTAGTTTGTTTTTTTCCAAACCTATCAACTATGTAAATGATACAGACCATATTGATAAAGAGTTAAAATGGAATGGCCCAAGCCCCAAAAATAAGAATCTATGGCAACAGCTGTCCCAAACAGAGTATCTCCATCTTCTCTTTAGAAACCTTCAGCAAGTTGACTGAGTAATTCCATGCTACAGAAATGCCTTTGGGATGTGCTTCTACTGGCATCCTTGTACCACCTGTTTTGGAAGTACTGTACCATGGACCTTAGCATTTGCACAGACTCTGTAAAAGGAAAATGTCAGCTTCCATCTGATGTCTCAGTTTTGTAGTTACAAAAGACGTACATGCATAAGCAACCGTTAGGTTTATGGAGGCAAGACGCGCACACACAGAGAGGGCTCTGTGCCACATATTTTATTGAGGCTCTTGATTTTTCCGTCCAAGTGGAGTGGTTATATGGTGAATGTACAGTAGATTTCATGAGTGTGAAATAAGACATTTTATACTAGGTGGTAAATGGGAGCCCAGGAACATTGCCACCTCAACTTCAGCCTTAAGTCTTTGAAAACTTCTTTTAAGAAACATTTTTTCAAAATATATTCAGTTATTGATATGTTTTCCTTTTGAAAAATGTTTCCCATGTCATGCCTAAAATGATTTATACAATGATAGACCTTATGTTCTCCCCCTGCTGTTATTATAAACGATATTTTTACACCTCAGGGGAAGTGGTCTGAAAAAAGGTTTATGTGGAGTGGTTAGGCTGGGGAATGTCTAGAGATAAGGTACCTGGAGAATAAAACTAACTGCACTCTACAGGTTATAGAATAACAATAATATAAAAAATAAGTATTGAAAATTGAAGATGCCAGTATAACTGAAACTGGAACGTAACACTGTAGGTAGAAAAAACATGGCAAATAACCTTGTACTGTGAGGGAACTATACTAAAGAGTTATGCTGAATACATGTCTTGTGAGTGGGCAACTGGTGAGGTAAACATCTTTCCATTTTGGTTTATAGATTACCTTGGACAAGCTCAATGAAAAAATACTCATTTACCACAGAATATCTTATAACGAAGGCCACCAACGCTGATATATACCAATGTTTTATCGCTGTGGGACTAATTCTTCCAACACAGGACATATTTTACGTATTTAGCAGTAAAATTTGGTCTGCTTACTCTTTGATGCATCTGCACCACACCTTATTCAGGTCAGCTACCGGTGTACATCCCATGTTACCGAGCGCTGTAGCCGATTGGATTCCTATTGATAAAGAAAAGCTGCTTCCTTCTCAGAGCAGTAGGCAGTAAGAACTGATAGTTTAAGAATCAGTATTTTAACTGAATCAGTATTTCAGAAGTTTTAAGATGTCCTTTGCGACATCGTTCTCTTCCAATTAATCGCACCAGAAGCTGTACTCCTGCTGGGGTACAAACTTCCCCATTCAGGGATGCAAGCAGGCAATCCTGTGGAAAATTAATGTTTGCTAAGTATAAGCAAATAAAAAACTAACTAAGAAAATGGCAGGCCTCTGAATACCTCTAACACATTCAAAAAAACCCACGTTTATTCCTCCCAGGGAGAGATAAGCGGCCACACTAAAAGATGGCTTCTAAGCTTGATGCTTGATTGCAGAGAGAGCGTGGGAGCAGATCCATCCTAGTAGCTAGTTAGTTAATTTTTATGTTTTCTTGCTGTTCATTGCAATGCATTTATAGCAAGTCATTTAAACTGCATTCACTCTGAAAAATTAAGCCCTGATACTACATTTCAATCTTAAGAATTTATTTCATTGCCAGATGTTAGAAGGACACAGGAAATAGACACTTGAAAGTAGACAGAAGCTGCGTGTGCCTAGCTGACTTCGCAGCTCTAAGACCTTCTTTTTGCACATATCATAAGCCCGCAAGTCCCAACTTCCAGGATTTTCAGAAATTATTTCCAAGTACCTGAGTATTTTTCTAAGATTCTGGTTACTTCTATGCATCTGGCAGCTCTGGTTTATCCCATTTAGGAAACAAACAAAGCAGTTTTAAGCAACATCATTTTTTAAGACAAATTACCTTTCTGAAACTCCAGAGAAGTAATCTCACTCAGACACAGGAAGATCTATTGTCCCCTCATCCCCAGGCACAACTTCCATTAAAGCAGATCAAGGAATGAATACACTTTCTAGTATTTAGATTTTTAAAACTATCTCAAATCAGACCTATGAAGAATATTAAGGCCATCTTAACAGACAAGCCATTAAAAAAGAGAGCAAAACACATACGTTTTACTGAGCAGAAACAGTGATGTATTACACACAGGTTGCTACACTAGCACAACTCCATTTTACTGACTGCAGTATATTACACCTTCCCCCAAAACACCAAGGTAAATGACAAAAAAAGAAATAAAAAATCAGGGTGTAAGACTAGGGTCCACTTCGGAACAACAGCAGTGGGTCTCATCATGGGTTCTCTGCTTTCCATGGTTTTTCCATAGAAAAACCATGGAAAGCAGAGAGGCGCGTAAAGCTGCCACGAGTAAGACCCCATTCTCCTTGTAGATAACCTTAATTTAAAGCCCGCTAACCTGTTTCTACCTCAGAATCTATAACAACGTTAACATAGAAATTTTAACTTCAGTGATACATTAAACGTGAGCATCCTGCTAAGACAGAAATTCTTCTCCTTCCATCACAGAAGCAACAGATGTTTCTTCGTGTTTCTGTATGCGGCAGCTTCACAATCAACTCCGTCCAGAAATAATTGGAACAGGTGGGGACTTCAACAACATATGACCACCAATTTGTATCACAGCATCTCAAAATAAAACACTGACTAAGCTTAGAAAACACTCACTGGAAAATAAGATAATATCACCTTCTGCTTTTCTCTTTTTAATGTCCCCCAGAAACAACAGGCAATGGAGATACATACATAACATATAAATATATCCTATATACCCTATATAATCTCTCTTCCCTACTTCTTTTAAGAGGTGAACAAAGACCATTCAGTACTCTAAGCCTGACAGTTATTCTGCACGCCGTAGGGTAACTGCCCTCCCTGTGCTCCATTTGTTTTGGAGCAGAGCCAGATAAAACACTCAAAGCTTAAGTTCATTCCCCCCCCACCCCCCAATACTTTAGTATTCTTTCCCACTGTTATAAAGAAAGAGGCACACTGGGTAGTGTCCTATTAATACTATAGGTTCATTGTTCACAGAAGGATTGGAAAGTGCCTGGGAATAAATCAAAATAAAGATTTTTTACCAAGTCACCTAAACCTAAACATTTTTTCTTACAACTTTACACTTGACATATGGAGCATTTATTTTATGTAATATCAGTGTTCAAACTCTTTTATCCTTTCCTGCTGTTACAATGTTTGAGAAGGGCTGACAAAGCCCAATGTGTTCTAACTTTTGACCAGTTTCCTTTGCGTTTATAGTATTTCATGCCGTACATTTTGTGTCTGAATTTAGTATCCAGAAGGAAAACGTCCCATCCTACTAATACTTCTGTCCTTTGTCTCAACTAATTAAAGTATAATCTTCCTGTAACTTAACTGCTGAGAACAATTATGTATAATAACAGTTGGTTATTTCTTAGGTGCAATCTCTTTATTTTAGTCTCCTTTTTAAAAACAGTGCCCATGAAGAACTGTTTCCCCAGAACCAGAAGGTAAGAAGAAAAACAGGCAGTTTCCTTCCTCACCGTTTCCAAGCCTGTTTCTCTAACAGCTTCTGTGTTAGAGAAACAGGGTTCTTTCTCCGACAACAATCTCTTTTACAAGAGAATTTTCTTTTCTCCGTCCCAGGAACAGGGCAGATTTATCACCCTGTCTTCCAACTCTCTACTTCTAAAATACATGATTTGGACTGTCAGGCACTGCCCACCTCCTCTGTTGGCAGCCGGTGCGTGGGAAATGGGGGTGGGAGAGAGCACAGGGGTGTCACTTCTTCCACGCAAACCCAGGCGTTTCACCCTACCGCAGCCACAGCCGCTCAGCTCCTTACATTTACGCTCTGATGGACTAAGGAGTGCTCACCAGTTGCGGTCCATGGGCTGACCCGCACAGGGCATTACCCTCCAGCAGAAGGGCAGCACGGTCTTCTGCGGCTCCAGCTAGGTCTGAAATAGGTTGCGCACTAGTACCTTTAGCTTTGACACCGCCTTTGGTTATGACCCAAGTTCTTGGGTAGAGGCTTTGATGGCAGTAGTTACCAATGCACAGGGTACACAGGAACATGTACAGCTGTGCTTATAATACAAGTACAACTTCGGCCTTAATAAAGGATGTTTAGTATATATGGTTTTGTCTAGGTTTGTCACCAGTGAAGGCTACAAGCAGGATAAATATTATGATTGTATGAAGTATGGTGTATATGGCAAAATATTACTCATGTTGATCAAAGCCATTCCCATTTTACTCCCAATTCAGCATAGTGGTGGGGTTAGTATTTACTCAGTTAGTACTTACACATAAATAGCTGGGATCATCACGTACCCACGTGACAGCAAGTAGACAGAAAAAAAGGTTTCCAATTTTTAATATCAATAGTGATTCCTTTTGTCTAGTCTATCTCTCGGTCAACTGTTGGGATGTATGAGTGTGTATACTCGCTAGTATACTGTAAAGTGTAAAAGATTTGTGATAACTTTTCTGTACAAGACCAAGTCACACTCTCCGTTGTGCTAATCTAATCTTGTAGTAACTCAGTGGGCTCAGTAAAGTTATTTTGGTAAAACTCTCCCTCAGGATACTGAAATATGAGCAACTGTACAGTTTGGTACAATTCATTGGCTGCATCAGTCCTATTAGTATAGCATAAAATATTCCCCTACTTTATCAAGTGGTGTTCCTTCTGCATTACTGGTAAGCAGGCCCCTTTTACTTTATTTTCTTCATTGAACCATTCAAGAAAAGAGTACTTGCATATGAACAGTGAAATTAGAGGGCTGAGCTTTGTGTTAAGCTTCTTTATGGTAGCTTCTGTGCTGTTTATGCTTGCCTTTTTCTCCTAATGTATGCAGCAGTGACAGAAGATATAGACAAGAGATTGAAATGGAGAACGGATTGCAGTAAATAAACTATTCTCCCGATGTGTAACTGGGGAACTATTGGCTGTTCTACAGTGCTCTGTCTTTTCACATCAGAGCAGTATAGCTTTTAACCCCAAGTCTTATAGCTAGCATTTACAAATATGACTAAACAGCTCTGAGAATGAAAAAGGTGTACTTTTGCCTCCTGAATCCTTTAAGGATGTTGAAAAACTCTCAAATTATTTTGGGTATAAGAATGGATGGTGATTAGTTGAAGCCTTCTCGGTGTTTGAAGTTAAGCATGATTTACTGTCTCATATATATATATATATATATAGTCTGCCAACAGACAGACCCAGTGTATTAATACATGGCTCTATCACCACCACAGTTTTGGGGGTTTTGATAATGGGATGGCCTACAAGGCACAAGGTCTGCTGGCGTTGGATGGGATTCACCTTCCTCAAAGAGGTAAGAGGGTCTTTGCTCACAAGGTAGCAGGGCTCATTGACAGAGCTTTAAACAAGTCTTGAAGAGGAAGAGGGATAATATCAGGATTGCCTGTGACAAGCTGTGGGATGACACACCAAGGTTTGAGGGATGGGGTGCTAGCAAGGGCCCTCAGCCTGTTGCTCTAAGACGTGCTGGCTACACTGCAGCACACTTGAAGTCTTGCAGAAAGGAGCCAACAAGGAAACACCGGTGAAATACCTGAAAGGAATTAAGGGGTGTTTCTCTAAGAAGGTGACGTGGCCAACAGCCAAGCTGAAGTGCCTCTACACCAATGCACACAGCATGGACAACAAATAGGAGAAACTGGAAGCCACCATGCTGCTAGAAAGTTATGACCTGGTTGCCATTACTGAAACTTGGTGGGACGAATCCCATGACTGGAGTGCAGCTATCGATAGTTCACAGTCCTGAGGGATAGGGGGCAAGCAAGGAACAAAGACAGGACCCTGAATCTTGGGAAAGCAAAATTCTAGCTCTTCAAGGACTTAGTCAAGAGGACCCCCTGGAAAACTGCCCTCAGGGACAAGGGAACAGAACAGACATGGCAGATCTTTAAGGACACTTTCCATAGAGCACAAGAGCTCTCGATCCCCAGGTGTAAGAAATCAGGAAAGGAAGGCAAGAGACCAGCATGGCTGAGTTGAGACCTGCTGGTCAAACTAAAGGGCAAGAAGGAAATGCACAGGCAGTGGAAGCAGGGACAGGTATCCTGGGAAGAGTACAGGGACACTTCCCAATTGTGTAGGGACGGGGTCAGGAAGGCCAAGACCCGGCTGGAGCTGAACTTGGCAAGGGATGCAAAGAATAAGAAGAAGGGCTTCTACAGGTATGAAGATGAGGAGATGGTTCACGTACTAAAAAAATTTTGCCTCCGTCTTCACTGGCAGTGTCTCTTCCCACACCTCTCAAGTGGATAGACCACAAGACAGGGACTGGAGGAGCAAAGTCTCTCCCACTGTAAGAGAAGATCAGGTTCGTGACAAGCTGAGGAACCTGAACATCCACAAGTCTCTGGGGCCTGATGAGATTCATTCCAGAGTCCTGAGGGAATTTGTTGATGTAGTTGCCAAGCCACTCTTCATGATAGTTGAAAAGTCCTGGCAGCCAGGTGAAGTCCCTGGAGACTGGAAAAAGAGTAACATTGCACCCATTTTTAAAAAAGGTGTCAAAGAGGACCCTGGGAACTACAGACCTGTCAGCCTCTCCTCTGTGCCTAGTGAGATCATGGAGCAGATCCTTCTAGAAGTTATGCTAAGGTACATGGAGGACAGGGAGGTGATTTGAGACAAGCCAGGATGGCTTCACCAAGGGCAAGTCCTGCCTGACCAACCTAGTGGCCTTCTATGATGGAGTGAGCATATCCGTGGACAAAAGAAGAGCTACGGATGTCACCTATCTGGAGTTCTGTAAGGCCTTTGACATGGTCCCACAATATCCCATATCTCTCCAATTTAAAGAGAAGATTTGACGGGTCGACTGTTGGGTGGATGAGGAATTGGTTGGATGGTCACATCCAGAGGGCAGTGGTCAATGAGTCAATGTTCAGATGGAGATCAGTGATGAGTGGTGTCCCTCAGGGGTCCATATTGGGACCAATAATCTCTAATATCTTCATCAATGACATAGCGGGATCAAGTGTACCCTCAGCAAGTTTGCAGATGACACCAAGTTGAGTGGTGCAGTTGACACACCTGAGGGACAGGATGCCATCCAGAGGGACCTGGAAAAGCTCAAGGAATGGGCCCGGACCTGGAAAAGCTCAAGGAATGGGCCCATGTGAAGTTTATGAGGTTCAACAAGGCCAGGTGCAGGGTCCTGCACCTGGGTTGGGGTAATCCCCGGTATCAATGCAGGCTGGGGGATGAAGGGGTCGAGACCAGCCCTGCCAAGAAGGACTTGGGGGTAATGGTGGATCAAAAGCTGGATGTGAGCTGCCAATGCACTCGCAACCCACAAGGTCAACCATCTCCTGGGCTGTATCAAATAAAACATGGCCAGCAGGTCAAGGCAGGTGATTCATCCCCTCTACTCCACTCTGGTGAGACCCCACCTGGAGTCCTGCATCCAGCTCTGGAGCCCTCAGCACAGGAACGACATGGACCTATTGGAGCAGGTCTAGAGGAGAGCCACAAAAATGATCAGAGGGCTGGAACACCTCTCCTATGAGGACAGGTTGAGAGAGTTGGGGTTGTTCAGCCTGGAGAAGAGAAGGCTCCGGGGAGACCTTATGGAGACTTGGTGCTATTGCTTACTGCCTTTGAAACAGTGGTTGCTCTGTTAATATGCTAAGATTTTGCTTTCTTGTTCCAGCAGTTCCCTTCAACAGCAGGATTTAATGACTGCCTACGAAGACAAATCATGTGCTAAAGAAATGGCCTTAATTCCCCTTGCCACTCTCCTAGAGCTGAGATGGGAAAGGTCTCAGCCTCAGCAGTGGCCCTATTGCCAATACAGGGCGACAGAACCACTGTGCCTTCACCGGCGGAAAAAAATTCTGCACTGATTTCCCCAGTACTGTTATCTGAGACAAATATCCAGAAACTTGCTATTAATCGTATTAAATTTCTTAAGTACCATACATATTTTCCTCAGCTTTGTATTATATTCAGTGTACTAAACCGAAGCCATTTGCTTTTATGGTCTGTAGTCCCATTTTTTGACATGAATTCTGTCAATTTTTTTCTTTGTTGCAATATGATCCCTCCTGATAAAGAGGGTTTCAGCCTTTTTTAAAGAGAGTGAAATGCTAGTTGCTTTCAGAAATGGAAATACTTCAATTATTCTTTAATATTTTTGCACTTACGTAACATATTGAACTTTCATTTACATCTCCATATGAAAACATATTGTTTGGCAGCCTTGATGCAGCCTTTTCTTCTGTTTATGTGAAATATATAGCTATTTCACTAATGTATTTTAACCCAGACTATGTTCTTTACCATCATGCTTTGTTTCGCAAGCTTAAAAAACCCTCTTCAGATCTATTTCCCTGCTGTCATACTTTCCTTTAGATATATTCTGAAGAAAGCTTTTTTTACTGAATTGAAAAATGTCATAGCATGCTTTGTACTGTCTAATTTTTCATCTTATTAATACCAATAATATAATATATTTGAACACCACAATATTTTCATAAGATTCATTGGGGGTCTATCTTTTTCCAGCACTACTCTAATGTTCAGATAATGAAGCGTGGGGGCTTAAATAGATAGCCTGCTGACCACCTGAACCCAGAAAGATTAAAATGTATGACTCAAAGCTGTTCGTGGGATATGCTTTCTGGAAGAAAGATTCCTGTAGTGCTCTATCATTAACATCTAGACACTTCATACTGGAAAACTCTGAGGAAAGTAGAAATTCAGTTGCTTCACATAGCCAAAAATACATGTTTAGACAAAATGCTAGGTGCAGGAATAAGGGTCATTGAGCTGCAGTTAGACTATCAATTAAGTTGTTTGAAGAAATGTCTTTTTCTTCTGTAAGGACTAAACTTTTAGGTGGCTCAAAAATGAACATGTAACTGAAGAAAAATACCTCCTCTGGTATTTCTAGTAAAGGAGTCAGAAAATGGCACCAATAAATATCAAACAAAGAGAACAAAAGTAACATGCTGATAATAAGGCTTCCTATGACATTTTAGCCTCCAGAAATTAGATGCCAAGAAAAAGGTACAATTAGTGAATTGGAATACATGCAGTAGTAAGATCAACTATAAAGTATATACGTTACTATCAGAAATGTTTTTCTAACAAATATACCAGTGATGGACAGAGAACTGCAGGGGATTTTCAAGATTTCCAAATGCAGATTTTATGAGAGCTATTAAGTAGGTAGAAAGCAAAAAATATTCAACAACACTCATTTTCATCAAAATTGTCTTTAGTAATCAATGTTGTCAAAAACCATAAATGCAGAAAATTTTATGCACTTCTAATTACATTGAAATTACTGTAGTCAACAAATATGGAGGCAATACCTTTTCTTTGAGCTCTTCTAGACTTCTAGAAGTTAAAGACTCTGCCTTGGATCGTAGCCTAGGTACTTTCTATGGACCGTCAGAAGAAATACCCAGTCTGATTTGATGAAAATTCTTAACTTAGTAAAGTGGCTTATTGACCTTATCAAGACTGAGAATTCACTGAATTTTCAAAATAAAATTTACAGATAGCTGAAAAAGAGCATGAACGGCACTGCTTTAAAGGGTATAGTGAATTATCAGAACTCAATAACATTCATAAATGTTATTCTATTCCAAACGTAGCTGTACTTTGTTATGTTAAATATGATTTTTATCTCAGCCTTCTCAAATAAAACACACGCTGTGATTGCAAAGTGTAATTTTTCTGGCTTACTTCATTAATGTTACATCCAGATGTATTGCACAAACTCTGCTGAGGATCATTTATTGTACCTGGATGTCCTGAGACTTTGCTGTTGTATGGAGTACCACTGCCAAGTCAGTCTCATCTGCACTTCAGAGGAATATGAAAAGGTGAAAATAAAATTTTGTTTGACACTTTGATCATGCCTTGAGGCTACAAATCTGATGGTTTTTGATTAGTGAAAAGCATTGTGGTTGTGAGAACAGGTGGAATACGACAATTCAAGATGTTCCTAAAATGTAGTAAGGGATAAATAGACTTTGATGTCTTTGACAGGTGCTTCTAAGAGATAAGTAAAACCATGCCAGTCTCAAAGGCATTTTGGTCATGAATGAAACTTTTGGTAATCCATAGGCATTGTGACAAATTGTCAGCTCTTCCGCATTATTTTCAGGGAGTCTGGAGTTCAACCTACCCGCTCTGCTCCCCAGGCTATTGGGAGACTACTTTGGCGGTTGCAAAGCTGGATGGGTTGCTATTTATCTTGCTGCGAAGAGCAGTTTTCTCACATAGAAAATGATCTTACAAGCTGTTAACATTTCCTGTTCCCACTCATCAAAACACTTACCATGAAACAGATGCACCAAAGACGAATCAAGTTTGAACTCACACTTGAGCTACCAGGCTTCACTTTCAAGAGATCTGTATAGGCAATTCTAATAACAAGAAGATAAAGCCGATCTGACCAAGAGACTGCAACCTGCTGTCCTAATCCAAGGACAGCTTAGGTGAAGTAATTAGTTTACTTTTCTCTCCTAAATACTGAAACTATATGGTACTTTGCACTGGCCAATCAAAAAGAGAGGATATCAAGGTTTACTCTATTTTTACTAGCTGTTCATGGCCCCCAGAGTTATTCCCTCCTACAGCATCACTGCAGAACTGAAGTGCCCTGCCTGTAGGACAGTTTTCACTGCTTCTGTGTCCTACATCAGAACAGGAACTCTCTATTGTATGTGGAGCCGCCAAAGGAAGACCGTGCTAAAAGATAGTCTTTCAGCAAGGTAGGGAGGAAATGGAAGCAGCACAGAAGCACCCACTCTGATGGCTTTCCAAGGCAAAAAAAAATATGCTCATGGATTGAAACAAACCCAAAAGCAACATCCAGGTTTAGTATCACCACCTAATATTCCTCTCCTATTCATAATGATTCATCTTAAAAAGAGGCAAAAGTTTGATTTACCATAACTAAACTGTGTTTGCATCTTTTGAGGAACTTTTCCTGTTAATCCTCATAACCTCTTAACAGCCCAGAACGATCATTACTTCCAGGTACATTAGTGCGTTATTACCAGAATTAATCCTTTCAGTTGTGAGACCTCCAGGAATTTTAGCGAAAAACGTTTGGATAGGAAAGATCACAAATTAAAGCACCTGCTCTTCACTAATGAATTCACTAGGAATGTCTTTCTTCAAAACATAATGAGCAGTCATGAGCTTTTATCATTATGAGAATAAAGAGAACTGATTTGACAGATCTGCCTTCAGTCTTCTTCGCACTTATATCAAAAATAACTCCTCTGACTTCACTGGAACTGCTTCTGCTTTGTACTGGGTTTTGAAAATAATCATATCCAAATTCTTTTATTTCAACAATGTCCTTATTTTTCTTAGATATTTTTTTGAAATTCTAAAGAAACTGTAAATGAGGCCACCCCTGGTTTGTATGCTTGGGGCACAGCTTAGGTCCGCTGTTTGCACGGTGTCCTTCTAACTCATTTAAGCCCTTTCATTAATACTAAGCAGTCCTTTAATCAGTGCCTTCTGCTCTTCCACAGAAGTCAATACATCCTAAAAGCCTCACCTGAGGGGCTGGCTGAGGACAGAGAAGGTTAGGTTTGCCAGCCTCCATAGTTATATGCCTGTGTAGTTTCACGGCTTAATGCTTTCTACATATGCACCCACAGAGAAGAACATACACCTACAGAGGGTACAGCAGCCAGTGCTGTATCCAAAATGTACCCAAAATATAACCAGACACTTCAGGTATAAGCACAGAGACAGGAAACACTGCAAAATGTTTTTTACAGGGCTGCATACGAAAGCTTGCTAACTGGAGTCATGCTCGATTAGTACATAACATATGGCACTATTGATACTACTTAAACTGTAACACAGCTGGATATTAATGCGGATGCATTTAATTTTAACATAAAATGGAAAGGCTCACCTGTGACCTTTCTATGCAAACAGGTATGTTGGGACACAGGCCGCAGACCCCGTACCCGAGAGAGCACATGGATGCATCTCTGCCTGTTCGCAACATGGGGGCTCCCAAAGGAACCTCCCTAGGGATTCCCCCTGGGATCTCCTTGTGAATCCCATGCAGGTGCTGTTGCAAATTTGCTCCACTTAAAGAAGATGATGTGCTTTTTTGCAAGCAAGACTTTTTCTGTCTTTTCTGATGAAATTATACTAATATTCTAGGACATGGACATAGTATGGATGAAATTAGCAGAAAATCCACAATTTGTCTACTTTTATGGGGGCTGCTTAGAATAATTTTAAGTCTACCGTAACTGAAGAACAATTTTCTTTCCATTGCTTTATGAGAAAACTCTCAAACAAAGCAGAGCTGATGAAATTTCTATTCTACAATCATTTCAGATAAATCAAATAAATTACATGACCAAAAGGTTACACAAATTATTTAAACATCTGAGTGAAATCTTATGGGACCCATAAACATTTCTCAGTGATGAAACATAACAATAAGAGTTTTCTTTGTGGAGGTTACGCTGAGGTTCTCTTGGTTTCTTTATATATAAAACCATAAAAAGAGATTCCTGGGATATATATATCAAGTGAGGTTCCCTCCACCCCTTACTTGTAACTAATATTTCACTAAAATCTAATAGCATTATAGCCATAAACAATACAATACCCTGTATACAGAGATATGTTGAATGCTTACTAAAACACACACACAAAAAGTATCTAGTTATCTGACACACAAAAAAATAATTAATAGATTATGACCCACATATTATAATTTCTTTGAAGAACTACCTGCCTATTTTTCAGTGTCTGAATAGCGTGTAGCACAAAAGGATTCCTAAACACTAAAATGCAATGAGAAATTAAAAAATAGCTAATTAAAATGTTGCAGAACAGTTCAAATTTTTATTCCTGGTTTATGAAATTCCCACTCCTCTGTTCTCATCACTCTTTCAAACTTCCCAAGCATGGCATCACTTGCCTTTGTAGCTGCGTTTTACTGGATAAGTACAAGCTAATTTGCATCAAGCATGGTGTAATAAATGTGGCGTTACACCGCCTTCCCCCTCCTCCCAGGCTAAATACTTTTGCAGCTTATGAAATAAAATTAAGAACAATAATACATTAAAGATGTTCTGCATTGCTTAACCAATGCATTTGGATGTACAATAGGTGTATGAGAAATGCTAGTGGGTGTATGAGAAATGCTAGTGGTATGTTCAAATTATTACTTTATGGAATCTGAGCTTGCATTTTTGAAGTAACTAAGAGCTAAATCACCGTGTTTCTTGCAGAAAGTGCTTGTCTTGTAAGCTCTTTATACAGGATTAGTTGTTTTGCAGTGTTTGTATGGGGTGGTGAGATTCGTGTCTGGAGTCACTATCAAAATACAGATCCAGAGGTTTTTATTCCAGAGCAGAGACTCGATCACTTACTCAGGAAAACATTACCACAGATTTCAATACCTAAATGTTATAGTATCAATTATTTATGGGAGGAAAGTGAATGAACAGCAAAACACAAACCACCACAGAAAGATCTATAGTATCAACAGTGCTACTAGAGTTTTTCTTGTTGTTTTGGACATAAATTGCAAATAGAAAATAGTCCTGTGCCACTCTGTCACAAAATTATAGATTTGAAACCACTAAAATTCAAGCCTTCGTAAATGAAACTATTTTTTCTTGTCATCCCTCAGGACCACAATGTTATTACATAAAGGAAACAGAGGAATAAGACATATTGTTTTTACAACTAATTCTCAAAAACTATTTATGTATTTTATAAAAAGCAGATCACCTAGGGGTTATTTTTCTGTGGATTGTGTTGTTAAATTTAGTCATGCTAAAAATATGTTTCCAATATTCCTGCTTTGAATAGACCTGCAATACCTTAGAGAAAAGCAACAAGAAAAAAAACTTCACATGTTAACTATTTTCTGTCACCCTGTTGATATTTTTGCTACTTTCACTGTTGCACTTACACACACACAAAAAATTATTTCAACAAAACAAATTTTTATTTCTTCTTTGTCTAAAAAAAGACAAACAAAACTTAGCAGTGGCTTTTAAATTGAGGGAACATAGATAATCTTTTGTGGGGGAAGGAATGCTTTTTCAGAAAGGTAAACTGTAGCAGGAACTATATCTCACCAAGTCATTTGGAAGTATCATATGTAAAGTGCATTTATCAGCAGAATACCTACAGTAAAACTGTATAATTGTTTTTTTTACTATTTCATTGCCTGTAAGATTCTAAACATTAACTATTAGCATCAGCTATCTCATTACTATTCCTTGAAGCCCTTCAGCTCATGAACTTATACTTATCATCCTTCACATAATTCTCATTTTTGGAACTGATGAGTGGGCAGCCCTGCCAGTTGACAAGTCCCCACCCTGGAATCAGTAGGGGTTCAGTGAGAGAAGGGTTTGTTCCCACCCATCCAGATGATAGAAGTCCTTGATGGACTTTATCCTACATCTTCAATGCTGGTCATACTAGTGTAACACTGCAGGAAAACAAACAAACCTGCAGCTAGCTCTTCTTTTGATGAATATACTCAAAAAAATATTTGTGGGGTTTGTTGTTTTGGTTTTTTTTTTGCAAGCCTGGGTTCTAGCCAGGTATTTTATATCAAGACAGTGACCTCACACCAGTTGGTAGCAAACATAACTATTGGAAATGTAACCAGCCTTAACCTAAGCACACCTGTAAATTTCCTTGTTAGTATTACCAGATTTGTGTGAAGGCTTTAACTAAAACAGAATCAGGTCAGCTGATCATTTATAACAAAATATTCCTGTAGTCAGTGGAGATGCAAGATTTCCATACAGCCTGGTATGGAAAAGCCTGGGGTTTTTTTGTTTCTTTCTTGGTAGGGAATCACTCAACCTTTCTCCTTTCTGTCTTTGGCTTCCAGCTGTGGTAGTAGTTTTCCTGTCACTCCTACTCTCTGGGAACAATGCTGTGATGAACTGCTCCATTCATATTTGATCAATGAACATGAAAAAGATAATTTTTTTTTGCTTTTTACCAAGCTGGCTATTTTATAACAGCTGGTGACAACCTCTGATAAGCTCAGATCCAGCTGCCAATCTCACTGGCTATCTTGTCCCTAGGTCTATTCATTAGTTGAAAAACAGCATGTAAGTGCTGATTAATTTGTACAGCTCACATTCCCAAATACAATGAAAGCAGATGAATTTACAACTTTGTCAAAGTAATCTATTTTAATGAGTGGAATATAAATGTTTTACTCAAAAGAGAATTGCTGTTTACCAGTTATGACAATAAGGTTTTAGTGACTATTGAAAAAGTCTACAACATGCAAGAACGAGGAAAGAAATCATGTAGTGGCATTACTGAGCAAATATCTTGCAACAGCACAAAGGAGCCACAATCAGAGACCCTCAGGAGCACACCTTTTATGGATGCATGCTCTATGGGGCATGCGTACCTTCCATGAGAAACAAAGTAGCCTGGAAAAATTAATTTGGAGACCACCAGTACAAAGACATTTTTTAATAACATTTGCTTCTTACTGTCAAGATGTTTATGATCATGTATCTTCTAAGCTAAAAATTTTCCTGTTGCTTGAATACTGCACTTTGGTTTTCATCTAGCCATTCCCCCAACATGCAACCTCATTTGAAGTATTTGACCCAGCAACAGGATTTTCAGCTTCTTAAATATGATTCTGTTGGTTTGCCAGATTTAATGTAGGATCCAACTTCCTGAACCCAAGTGAAACTGCAGTGGGTCAGTTGCTTGGTATTCAGTAGCTTGCTATACAGCTGTTACATTAGTCTGCCAAATAAGGGAATATTATAGCTCCACTTGTGCAAGACAAATCTGCTCCAGCACATAGTTGTCATGAGGTGATGATACTGATTTTCCTGTGGAATAAAGAACTCTCCTAAAGCAACATAAAATGAAATGAGTTCAAGACACAAATTGTCCTGTGGTTCACTTGGTTTCCTGATAAAACAGACAGCTGCATTGCACATACACTGCAAACCTTTCTATTTATTTAGCTATAGGCAAATTATCTGTGGGCAAATTTTGAATATAGCTTAAAGGACAGATCAGCATCCTTTTGATGCAAATAATCAGCAATGAGGCCAATAGTAGTTTCCTAATAGATGTAAAGAGCAGTTGGTTAACACAAGCTAACCAACATCCTTGGCATCTGAAAGCCTTACCTTTAAAAAGTAGAAATTAATAGTGACAAGCTGTCATAGTTTGAGGAGTACCACAAAGGAAAATGGGAGGTGAATGTCTCTGCACATCTCTTGAAGTCAAAGAGAGCTGGTGTGACTCCACATCCAATGCTTTATGTTGCCTTTGAATCCATCCTGTGCCTAACCCTATACTAGTCCTGCCATCAATAGCAAAAATATTCCAGAATGGATAGAACAGCAGTTTTGGCATTATTGTCCTGATACACACACCTTTATACATAGGTGGAGAGAGACTGCCATAGAATCAAAGAGTAGTTGAGGTTGGAAGGGACCTCTTGAAATCATCTAGTTCAAACCCCTGCTCAAGCAAGGTCAGGTTGGGATTTTTTGTTGTTGTTTTGGGGTTTTGTGTGTTTTTTTTTTCTTTAAATAAGTAATGTAGGATACTTTAATGAGAAAACATGAAATATTTGAACGTAGAGCCTGCTAGGGTGGTACTGGAGGATTGTGAAGAGCAGAGGGCCAAACCTGATAATCTCATCTGTATTATCTAGTAAAGCAGTACTCACAGGGAGTGATTTAACTCACCATGAGAAAAATCCTGTTTTGTCTAGGAGGAAACCTTCATGTTTCCTTCAGAAAAAGTTCTAGAGTGAACTAGTATCTGTGGGGCAGACAATCGGGGCTCCAGAATCCAGGAGTGATGCCGGCAGCTGTGTGATTTCACCACCCAGATTCACGTCGATGCATGAAGAGCTCCTGCTAACGCGCCAGCAGCCATCTCTCTCTGCAAAAAGGGTTTCTCTCAGGCCGATGGGGCCATGTACGAGCTGGCTGCTGCCTGAGCATTTGTTACCCTCTGTATGTGCTCACACAAGATGCCAGCGGCCTCGGTGCCAGAACAAGTGTCTTGCTTGCTCTTCTGTCACCACAGCTTTGCCTTCACACTCCTGGCTGAAATAGCTGTGCTGGCAGAATCCAGGGTAGACCTGTGCTTAGTTTCTGGGAACAAAGAAAAAGCACTTAAGGGAGGAGAACGATTGAATAAATTTGTAATACACGGAAGGTTGAAAGACAGGATGAAATTTAGATCTCTATTGTTGTTACATGGCTCAACATCCAAATTCTTACTATTCTGTTCAGGTTCAAAACCCTGCACTTCTTCATTGTGATCACCGAGTGCCTGCTGGCAGTGGCTGGCGTTTTCAAAGGACTGCAAGAGAGGTTGAATTTCAGTGAGATTTGGGCACCTGATTCTCCCACGATACCTTGATAATCCCAGTACACAAAGTAAGTTTTTTTTGTCTGGAAATTGTTTTAAAAAAATGCAGTTAAGGTTCAAACACCAGAAATCAGGCCACAGTACTGAGAAATTAATTGCATAGTGTTAAATCCCTTTCTAAGATTTGCATTAGCAAAACCAAGCACATACAGCACAAACTGATCTTACAAAAACCACAGTCTGTCTGGGGGTAAGGGAAGATCATATTAAACAGACTGACAGAAAAGGCCACTTTGAGAAATTTCTCCCCAGACTGAAATACAGGATCATCTTTGAAAAAAAAAAAAAAAAAAATATTGCAGATGGCAAGGCTTCGGCTAAAGAAAATCTAGTTATAGCAGAGGAGAAAAGCATATGTTCCAGATACATACTATAAATAGACTAGGTATTCTTATGGGATATATCAGCATACAGAAAAGCAGCAATAGAAAAGGCAAGAATAAATGTGCAGTTGTGGGTTTTTTTTTTTTTTTTAAAGTCCTGTCACTTTCCTGCATGCACCTAGTGGCATTACAGTTTTTTTTACCCATCATATGTTTTAAAATCTAGTGTTTGATTCAAAATAAAGCTAATTTGCATTGGCATAGTGACTTAACTCACTGGTGTATTATTACTGTGTAAGCAGGTGTACCAGCAACTGCAAATAAATGCTTGCTGATGGAATCCCAGCAGGGTTTCTGATGAGTTTTCATTTTGTTGAACCTTACCCAGGAAATTATTGTGTAAAAAGCTTCGCTTTTAGTTCTTTGCCTGAAACATTATTTAGCTACACCTGGCCAAATTCATGGCAATTATACTAACGATTCATAGAGGACATACCAAAAATCCCATCAGTCTTTTTAAAATCATTGTCTCAAAACCCACGTATGAACAGTGAAAAAATCCCCCTCAGATTAATATGCACAATGAGACTCCTGATCCAAATGCTGTTCACTGTATAACCTACATAGAGAAAGATAAAATGAAAGCTTTAAGGTGGAATCTAGGTGATGCATCACTGAAATATTCCAAGTGAAAGTATTTTACAGTAAAGCATGTAATTCAAAGCAAAAGTATTATTATTACTATTGTGGTTTTGGTCATTTTGATCACATTTGATCACATAATTAGAGTTGATTTTTGTTTTAGTTATTTGGGCTGAGAGCATCTCCAATTTTTTTGTTATTTGAGGGCTTAATGGCTTATTCGAATCAATCCAGAATACCCAAGAAATGCTGCAATAGGTGCTGCATGTCCCACATTCTACAGTCTCTTATGAAGAAATTATTTAGGTCAATCTTTCTTACCTACAGTAAAGAGCAGGAAAAAAGTTTTCAGTAAAAGACCGAATTAGCTATTGACGCTTTTATATAGACTCACGAGAGTAACCACCAGAAGCACATACAAAATCTACATCTAATATTACATAAATATTTGCAAGTCACCTTCAAATATTACCAGGGTAATTATTTGAAAACCAACAAACAAGATGAAAAGAAATGTTTCCCTTTCTTACACTAGCAAGTGATCATTTGCCAAAGAATAGGAATTAAAATGAGTTTTCTTATGGAACACCATGAGTGTTTATGAATTCTTTTAAGTTATAATAATGAAAACTTACATTAAATGTGGAAAAGTTGATAAAGGACCTAAAAAACACTAGGAAAGGTTCTATAGAGGAACTGCACTGTTATTACAAAGCATGCTGACCTACTTTTTTTTCTTCATTTTAATCCCACTCAAAAAATCTATATACTCAAGGCAGTAGGAACTTTTTTTTTTTTCAGCTTAAAGCTAAATTTACCTTCCTGCCTAATTCCAAAACCATATACTATTGCATAAATTTTACTCACCTGCAACATGAAAGTCGCTGGACAGAATTTCTGCAGCATTGGGAAGTGGCCAACCCAGCCACCGCACCATCATAGCATGACACCTACCAGTAGCTGGAGGAACCAGTGTCTTCGCACGATTCATAAGGGCACCATTTCAGGTTCCGTTCAATTCAGCCTACCAGGCTACCCAAAACCCATAAAACATCCATCCTGTGAAAAGCCTCTGCTTCACAGCTTCGCTTTTAAATACTCACAGCTTTCAATACCATGGAGAGACTTGCAGCCCTATGTTGCCCTGCTGAGAAACCAACATTTAGAAGGACTCGCTACCTAAATCAGAGCAGAGAGAGGTAATAACACAGGTGTCAGTAAGTTTTTGGATACCACTTCCAGATGCTTTTCAGCTGTGAAAACATTTATGCATGGCCAAAGGAAGAGAGTGAGGATAGTAGAGTCACTTGAATATCAACATACAGACCTAACTTCTTTTAAAAACCTGTCTTGAATGCTTTAAGGAGGTTCCTGTGCGTATGAAAAAGTCACAGTTTACCTTAGAATTGTAAATATCTCACATCACTCGACTTTGTTGCATAGATTATCATTAACTTGCCATGTTTTTAAAGCAAAAAGGCAACGTGAAGCAGGGTATAGAGCACAACGTGTGTCTAGGAAGCCATTGTGTGGCTAGGCTCAGCAATGATCAGGAACGTGATACCTTTTCTAGGGTTTGGATTATGGTTTTTTAGCATCACAGTACCACCACTCATTTGGGGAATACACTTACAGGTGCTTTGGAAGGGGCTCTCCTGGGAGTCAGCTGCCACCACCCTGCTGCACAGCAGTCTCTCCTCTCTGTAAAAAGTGGCTGCTTCTGTTTCTCAGCTCCTGTTGAACTCAGCACTCAGCTAAATGTGCTGCCTCCTGCAGGGGCAAGGATCCCATTTTCCCCAGAAAAACGGGATCCTGTGGCCTTCTGGCTGCTGACTTGGCTCTGAAGGAAGATAGCTCCCAGCTCTGTGATCCCACTCGCCTTGCAAGCACAGCAGGAGCAGGAGCTGCTACCTGTTCTGCAAGCATTACTCCCACCTATTTAAAAAGCTGTGATTCACAAATCATGAGAACTCCAAAGGTAGCAAATTTTAGAAAAACAGGAGTCTTTTAGAAAAACAGGAGTCCTGCCCTTTCTCCCCACTTGCCCTCAGATCTCAGGAGAAACTTGAGCCTGAGCAAAGGCATAAACCCACCAGCCCTCCCAGGACCCAGATGCAGGCTGGGGCAACTTTGCTGTAGAAATTTTATTATTTTTTTTTAAATTCCATTAGGAAAGGCGTGAGAAAGTAAGCATGCAAGGTACACAGTTCATTTAAGAAGAAAAGTGTAAACAGCATTTTTATATGGTCAACCTGGAGAAGATGTGATTGTTACCTTGACAAGAATGCTTTATCTCCCTTACTGAGATCTGCATGATAGACTGACTGGCAGAGCTATTAATTGTTTCTTTGTATTTCTGATCTCACTAGGACCAGCAAGCATTCCTAACGGTTTCTAATTCCTCATCATGACATCCACTATGTTCACCTCTGAGATGTCTAAATGTATTCCATGTATAATGGCAATGTTATGTAAAATGCAACATGACAGGAATAGTTAGAATTGTTCAAAGCTGCATTGTGGAAACCAACTGTATTTGTGCTAGCCATCCGATATGGGATTTGCATGTTTTGGTTTTCTACAGGCGTGTTGAGAAACTCAGCTACATAAGGATTTAGACATTGCAGGTGGGCTAGTGTTACATCCCTTGTGGCTCCACTATGAACAGAAAACCAAACATAAACAAAAGTAATCTAAACAGCAAGAACAGGCATGCTGACAGAGATTGTTTGACATTAGAAAAGCACAGCTACAGCTGCCTACTCTTTGTTGCAATGTCTACAGTAAATCTGGGATAATGCTCACGCAAGAAACAATGAACTACCACAGAGGACTCTTAAATAGGAGAAATAGATTCTGAAAGATGTCAATTTAGGTAATTTAACTACAGCAAAGGAAAATGAAACAGTTCTCTAAAATCCGAGCCTTTCAATTGCGGGAAGCAGCTGTGAGAAAATCTAGCCAATCTTTGAAGCAGAAAAACGGGACAGTTGTATGACACAGGCAAGAAACTGTATTCATAAAATATAGTGTGCTTTGCTTATCTATATAGCACAGTGTCAATAAAAAATCTACTGTTCCTGTGCCTGAACTGTCAAGAGAGTTGTACAGCGGGGTTGGACTAGCTGATCTTTAATGGTCCCTGCCAACCCAATCCATTCCATGATTCTGTGATTCTATGATATGGTCTCCAACATGGCAAAATTACTTGTGTTCACAGAAACATGTATGGCTCATTGGTTCATTGGTGTTATCTTGCTCTAGTGCCATATGGTAGCTACCTCGTGGGTCTCACCCAGCCTGGGAAGGTAAAAGTAGCCACTTAACAGAAGAGCAAATTGTATTATCCAGAGGGGCCCTGTGGGTTATGATAACATAGGAAAATTGGTAAGACATTGTTTTAGGACTTGCAGGATTTGTAACTCAAAAAGATGTTCCAAACTATGCTGAAAATAAACGTAGTTTATTCTTCTGCCAGCTGAGAGGAAGGAATCCAAGTTTCTTTTAGATTTACCAAATGTCTGGGAACAAATGTCCTGCCTGAAAAGCTCAATGTAAAGAACAATTTGAACACAAAATTAAATATCTGTGATGCAACTTTCTCCAATATATCTGAGAAAGACCTGCAGCATCGCTCACACTCCAAATTAATCCACACGCTGGTTAACTAGTAATGCCAGAGGAACATGCAGAAACGGTTCTTTTTTTCTTTGCATTAATGTGTATTATCTCCCAAATATCTGGAAGCCATATCTTCCTTTTTTGTCAGGCAAAATATAAGGTCAGAGCAGAAAGATGTTTTTTCTTTTTAAATTAGAATTTGCATCTCACTGTAGTCTTTCTCAGCTGAGGATCTAAATGAAATCAAAGTGCAGATAGAAGAGGTTGTGGACTGCATAGATTAAATGAACGGCAACAAGTTGTCAGGTTCATATGCTACTCATCTAGCATTTTAGCATAATTACCATGTCATGATAGAATTTTCATTTCTGAGTGAAGTAAGGAGAGGGGTCAGCAAAACTGTTACCATGGACTTCTGGAGGGCAGACTTCAGCCTGTTCAGGTCACTGGTTGAGAGAGTCCCTTGGGAGACAGTCCTGAAGGACAAAGGGGTCCAGGAAGGCTGGACAGTCTTCAGGAAGGAAATCTTAAAGGCGCAGGAGCAGGCGGTCCCCATGTGCCGTAAGAAGAGCTGGCAGGGAAGGCGACTAGCCTGGCTGAACAGGGAGATTTTTCTGGGCCTCAGGGAAAAGAGGAGAGTTTATCACCTCTGGAAGAAGGGGAAGGCAACTCAAGAAGAGTACAAGGATCTCTTAGGTCAAGCACAAACAAAATTAGAAAGGCAAAAGCCCAGCTAGAGCTCAATCTGGCCACAGTCATAAAGGATAACAAAAAATGCTTCTACAAATACATTAACAACAAAAAGAGAGGCAAGGAGAATCTCCATCCCCTACTGGATATGGCGGGGAACATTGTCTCCAACAACAAGGTCAAGGCTGAGGTACTTAATGCCTTCTTTGCCTCAGTCTTTAACAACCAGACCAGGTATCCACAGGGTATTCAGCCCCCTGAGCTGGAAGACAGGGTTGGAGAGCACAATAAACTCCTCATAATCCAGGAGGAAGCAGTCAAGGACCTGTTAAGCCACCTGGACACCCACAAGTCTATGGGGCCTGATGGGATCCACCCAAGAGTGCTGAGAGAGCTGGCGGAAGAGCTTGCCAAGCCACTCTCCATCATTTATCAGCAGTCCTGGTTAACAGGGGAGGTCCCAGACAACTGGAGGCTTGCCAGTGTGACACCTATCTACAACAAAAGGCAGAAGGAGGATCCTGGGAACTACAGGCCTGTCAGCCTGACCTCTGTACCGGGGAAGATCATGGAGCAGTTCATCTTGAGGGTGCTCACAGGGCATGTGCAGGACAACCAAGGGATCAGGCCCAGCCAGCATGGGTTCATGAAAGGCAGGTCCTGCTTGACCAACCTGATCTCCTTCTATGACCAGGTGACCCGCCTAGTGGATGAGGGAAAGGCTGTGGATGTTGTCTACCTGGACTTTAGCAAAGCCTTTGACAGCGTCTCCCACAGCATTCTCCTGGAGAAACTGGTGGCTCATGGCTTAGACAGGTTTACTCTTCGCTGGGTAAAGAACTGGCTGGATGGCCAAGCCCAGAGGGTTGTGGTGAACAGTGTTAAATCCGGCTGGCGGCCGGTCACAAGCGGTGTTCCCCAGGGCTCGGTTCTGGGGCCGGTCTTGTTCAATATCTTTATTGGTGACCTGGATGAGGGGATCGAGTGCTCCCTCAGGAAGTTTGCAGATGACACCAAGTTGGGTGGGAGTATTGATCTGCTGGAGGGTAGGAGGGTTCTGCAGAGGGATCTGGACAGGCTGGATCGATGGGCAGAGGTCAACTATATGAGGTTTAATAAGGCCAAGTGCCAGGTCCTGTACTTGGGTCACAACAACCTCATGCAACGCTACAGGCTGGGGAGGAGTGGCTGGAGAGCTGCCCGGCAGAAAGGGACCTGGGGGTGCTGGTTGACAGCCAGCTGAACATGAGCCGGCAGTGTGCCCAGGTAGCCAAGAAAGCGAACAGTGTCCTGGCCTGTATCAGCACTAGTGTGGCCAGGAGGAGTAGGGCAGTGATCGTGCCCCTGTACTCAGCACTGGTGAGGCCACTCCTCAGATACTGTGTTCAGTTTTGGGCCCCTCACTACAAGAAGGATGCTGAGGTGCTGGAGCGTGTCCAGAGAAGGGCAACAAAGCTGGTGAGGGGTCTGGAGCACAAGTCTTATGAGGAGCGGCTGAGGGAACTGGGGTTGTTCAGTCTGGAGAAGAGGAGGCTGAGGGAAGACCTTATCGCTCTCTACAACTACCTGAAAGGGGGTTGTGGCGATGAGGGTGTTGGCCCCTTCTCCCAAGTAACCAGCGATAGGACAAGAGGAAACGGCCTCAAGTTGCACCAGGGGAGGTTTAGATTGGATATTAGGAAAAATTTCTTCACCAAGAGGGTGGTCAAGCATTGGAACAGGCTGCCCACGAAGGTGGTGGAGTCATCATCTCTGGAAGTGTTCAAAAGACATGTGGATGTAGCACTTTGGGACATGGTTTAGGGGACATGGTGGCGCTGGATTAATGGTTGGACTTGATGATCTTGAAGGTCCTTTCCAACCTTAATGATTCTGTCATTCTGTGAAAATCATGATTGGCATAAATAGAATGATGAAGGAATTATTGTATCTTCCCACATAAAGAACTAGGAAAGTTAGCAGGTGTTGAGTGCAAAACACAAACCAAAGTATGCTCTCACAGTTAAGCTGTGGAAGCAGGATGATGTGAATGTTGAAAATTCAGATGCCTCCTACAGGTTAAGTTCTTGGGAAGAGAAATTCATCACACTTTATATGAAAAGAAATAACCTCTGTCACAGGTAGTCCTTGAACCACAAGCTTTCGGAGTTTGAGAGGAAATTTTTTATGAAGTGTCATTATTATACTCTTCGATCCATATCTACTAATGGCCACTCTCAGATCCTACGTCATTGAATTTAAGTATTATCCAGTAGGACTATCATTATGTTTGCATCCTAAAAATTTCCTAGGCACATTATAAAAATTAGTCCAAGAAAAGAACTGTTCTTGAGAAAAGGTAGCAAATGAAACAGGGCCTACAGATCTCAAGGGAAGCATTTAAGATACATGTAAGTGTAAGAATATTTTAGTTTACTAGACATACTTCTCAATCCATTTAAATTAGATGCTTAATGATATTTACTTTACATCCTTTTTCAATATTTCTCAGCTCTCTGAAGGAAGAAGTTGGATCTGAAGGTGAAAATGTTAAGGAAGATCAGGTGAAGATCACAAAGAAAAACAGTAAAGCAGTATTTCAGAACAAACAACAGGTAGCCTATTCTGAGTTTAAAGGACCATGTGAAATGCAAGAAGAGCAGAAGAGAAGAATTATATGAACGCACAGCCGAGGTTTATAAACAGAAAGGATGCAGGAATTGTTAAAAATATACCTACCTTTCTTCAAAATTGTGAATCTGACAGCACACCTTCCCTACTTACACAAGAAAGGATGGACTAAACCTCTTCTTGCTTTTATCCCTTCTCTTAAAAGCCTCAAGCAATCTCTCTGCAGAACCACATCCTTCCAACACTTAAGAAGAAGATCTCTAAGCCTGTTAAGAGCCTTTTGTTAACAAAATGATTTAGGTAAATTGTTTCAAGAACTTTCAGAGAAACCAAATTTAAACTTCACTTCAAATTTATAGTACCCACACTTTCAACATTTGAGAACAAGAAACAAATAAACCTGGTTTAGCAAAAAGTAAAGCCAGGCTTTATTATTCCTTTCAGCTACATTGTTCTTTTCATCAAGCACTTTTTAAAAAGAGATTTCTCTGAGATTCTCTGCATAATCACACCACTGAAACTCCTGCTGGGCAGCTGTGTAAAACAGTCACTTAAACTACCCTGCACAGGCACTATGGGCTCTGCACATGTGGTATTTTCTACAGTAAGTTCTTTAAATAATTTCCATAGTCATCAGAGGTTTGATTCATGACAACAAGAACATTTAGTTTCTCTTAAGTGAAAGATTATTGCTTGTGTCTTTTGTAAAGACTAAAAACCTGCATATTTCATTTGTAAATCTTAAAAAGTGGAATAAGAACAGACACACTGGAAATCTAAGGCTTTGGCTGTAACGTTTTTTCAAAACATAAAATCCTTGACGTAGAAAAGAAAAAGGAAACATTTCTTCCTTCTTACCTTGGCAAACTCCCTCTACAGAATCAAAAAGAGAGAAGCCTACAAGGGAGGAAGAAAATGGAAGAGGATTGTCATAGCAACCAGTTAAAAACATATTCAACACAGGAAACAATCTGATTGATCTCCTTTTTTAAGGACCACAGGACATACTGCACTATCCAGTTGAGTAACAGGACATTTTTTAAAAGACAGAAAATTATATCTCAATTAAAAATTGTAGTTTATTTGCAGAGCTTTTGACTCATTCGATGCATATACAGCTTATAGGGCCATAAATGAAAATAGCCAGGTCTTCTGTTTGTTTAAATGATCTAGGCTGTAATTAAGCCCAAAGATTCTTGGTAGGAAACAAAAAAAATGTGACATTACTTTTGAAAAATTGGAATAGATAATTTTGCACTGAAAATAAAAGAATTGGAAAATTAACTAGGGGGGTTAATCTAGTCCAGGGCTAGAGACTAAAGAATGTAATCCCAACCATCCTTCTTTTCAGTTTTTTTTTGTAAGGCAATCTACTATTCTACAGAAATCTTGGTGGCTTCAGAGCAATATCTTCAATTCATGAAACCACACTTTTGCTTTAATATCAACATTAGCCATTCACTCAGTCTTACTCAATCTCAATTTTACCACATGTAGTAATCAAATACTGCTACATTGAAAGGTTTAAGATAAAACACATACTCTTATTTGCTTTTCTTTTGGGGATAGTCTTGATATAAGTAACACTTTATGAGATGTGTTTCTGAAGGACTTATTTGCAGTCACTACATGAGTTCACATTGAAGAATTCCAGGAAAAACTCATTAGCAGATCTGGATGGAAAACATTGTCACTCATTAGCAAAACTTTATTGCAAACAGGAGAGAAGAGACCGCAAACTTTTAATAAAATGTCCCACCTTTGTTCAAAGAAAGCCAAAGTATTAAATAGAGCAAAAGCATGCTCTTCAAAGAGAAAGTTAAGAATTCTGCAAAAAGCCAACACTTTCTTCTGCTAGTAAATAGTTTTGATGTGTTATGTATTTTTCAGCACAGGAGAATTTGCTCCAATAACAGGTCATTTGCTATTCCTCAAATTTTCAGACCTGAACTACGTTTCCTACAAATCCTTTCCTCTGTGTAGCTGTTTACATTTAAAAAGTCAAGGAAAAACACTGCATGAACTAAAATAAAAAGGGTGTTTATTACATAATTTAAATCTGCAATTATTTTCTAGGAAGTTAAATGCATCTATCTATCTCAGATCCTTCAGGAAAAAGCACTATTATTGCAAATATAAAACCCTGCTTATTTCTGAAGTCTAAATTTTTACCCTCAGGACTACTTTCTTCAGATGCAAGAAAACAAAACACAGAAAATTATTCCGGTAGAAAGGATAAATTGTAAATTTATTCTCACTCATTCAATTCCTTGAAAATACTTTAACAAATTCTAAACGATAAGCCTGATTCTCCATTCCTACGCCAGAGCAGAGTCAAAGCTTTTACTGAAGCATTAGGTTACATCTACTTTTTTCTTGGCAGGCCCCTGGGAAGCACCCTTCAGTTCCTGGGCCAGGCAGCACAAGGTGGCCCCAGACATGCAGAGCAGCGGAAGCGCTCCATGTCAGCAGACCTGTCCCAAAGACCTGCTCCTTCAAAACTCATGCCTCCCTTGCACCCCTGTCATAGCCAAATCTCACCAGCACTCTTCCTACAGCAGCCTGGAGTGGCCACTTGCCCCTTCGCCATCGTCTCTGTACAGCTGTGTGTCCCTTACTACTGCTGCCCCTGCCGCTGTCTTCACGAGGGAAAGCTGTCCTCTCCGTCACGCAAACTTTTGACAGTGGACGTAACTGTCCCAACAGCCACAGCTTCTCCACAGCAACGGGTGGATTTGGTGGTGGGAGGCAAGCAGGTACTTCACTACTTTACAGACCTGGCAAAATCAGTAAATGGGTACATTTTTGTTTGATGACTTCCTCACTTGGTGGCCTCACAAATAGCTGGTACCTCCATCTGCAACACAGTACTCACAAAATGAGCATCATGTGGGTTTGCTTCAGTTTGCCAGTGAAAACTACCTGAAATTCAAGGTTACAGGTCTGCTATGGCTTTGCAAGGCCACCATGAGGATACACACTATCCTCCACCGGAGGACCACTGTACCACTGCCAGCCAGCAGCTCCTCAAGCTGAAGGTTTCCTCCATTCTGTCAACTGGTTTCCTATTCATATCAATTTTGCTACAAAGCCACCAGTAAACTACATTCAAGTTTTGAGCCATCACCATTTGAGGAACATAAGAGGAATATATCCCCTCTCCTATACAAACCTCTGATCCCTTCTTTCTCCCGCTCCCTCCTCCTTCCTTCCACACTCGCAGGCTTCTTCCACATCCCTATTCTTGACTGGTCCCTCTCACTCAGAAAGTGAGTGAGAGTCATGTTTGTGGAAGTATTTAAGTTTTGAACTGCCTAACAGCTGATCACAAAAAAAGTGGCTGTAAAGTACCAATGATGGTAGCAGCTGAAACATGCCCCTTAAAATTTAAAAAAAACCCAAAGGTTTGATTTCCACTGTTTCCTGACATGGTCCGCCAGCCTTCTCTACAAACGGGCAAGATGCTGGCCTGAAAGTGGCAGGGCAGACATGGGAGGCTGGGAGAGTCCATGGAGTGGTGCACAGGTGTGGGTGCTGGGGGTGGAATAGCTGTTTCAGTGGGGAAAAAGGTACTTAAGAAACCGCTGTGAATTTCAACAAAAATGCTAGTAACCCCATTCTCCAAGGACACACAGAGAATGAGAAGAGGCTCTGGCCCTACTGTTTGTCCGTCACGTGATGTGGACATAACGATTTAAAGATTTATGACACATACTTTAAACTGTTGGATGTCTAAGCCTCCTTCTGGTATTTTACATTCCTGACTAGTGTGACTCTTATTTAATGTCTTCAGCCTTTCATCTTACAATAGCTAATTCACAAGCCAAATGCTCACTTACTGAATTTCAATTTCATTATTTGTTGTTTCATGTCTTCTGAGGATTTTGTTAAAACTCTTGATAAAAAGTTCCTGTTATTTTCCTTTCAATATTTGGCTGCATTTAATGAAGTCCCAGCAAAGTATACCTTGAAAGAACATATATCTTCAACTATTGTTGCTTTGTGTTATCCTTACCTTTTGTGAAGGATAAAATGGTATTATTTATTTTCTGTATAAATACATTGATTTATGATATATTTATGTTACGCTTATACAAAATCAGGCTAGCTGAACACATTAGAGGGATTAAGGGTTAAACACTGAAGAAAAAAACGATGTTGTGCAAGTGTCAAAATTGCAAAATGCTGATGAAAAGAGAAGATTTAAAAAGACAAAGCAGTAATATTTTTCTGCTTTTTCCTTATTGTGGGAAATGTGTATTATATATTAACACAACATGGGAGAATGTTCATGGAGAAGCTGAATCCCCACCCTGGAAACCTATAGAAAATTGAACTTTGTTACAAAAACCTCAAAAGTAGGGTTGTTGTTGTTGTTGTGTTTTGTTTTGTTTTCACGTTACAATATAGTAAACATTTTCCTTTTCTGTAGTTAGCCTCAGGATTGCGGCATACAAAAGCATCAGCAGGAATCTGCAATCAGTTCTAGAAGAATCCACATGAATTTATGTCACAAATCTCTAAACAGAGGTTAATGAATGAACAGCCCTTGAACCTATACTGCGTCTTAAGCTTACTTGCAAATGAGGACGATCCACAAAACCATGGAACACTATTTAAATAACTTCCAAAGGGGCAGATAAAATTCTTTTGCCAAACAAACACGCATTATAACAAAAAGTCACACAAAGTTCAACTAGAATGAAGGTGGCCACTTTAAAGTTGTCACTAATGACAAACTGCCTCCTACAGACATTCAATGACAGCGTGGGAACATTTCAGGCCTATAGCTTCAGCAGTAAATGGGTTAGGCACTTGTGCATTATCATGGTGAAGACCACTAGTAGAAATAAATTAGTGACCTATGACACTATCCATTGGCAAAATATTTTTTAACAAAGTGTGACTGGCAAAATGACCTGTTGGATGGAAAATTTTGCTTTTATAGCTAAGGACTAAATTGCATGTATATGTCCTTTCCTTCAGTGCACCTCTCTCAAACTTGTACATCACTTTTTAGCATGAGTAGTCACTTACACTTCCAGAATGAATAAAAAGATACAGTAAAGGGAATCAATAAAAGGTGTATCATTTATCTCTACGAGATTTCAATGTATTCCAGTTAGATCTTGTTGAATAATTTTTTGCTGATAAAATTATATTCCATTAATTCAGATTTCTGTAGTCATTTTTTTCTAAAAAAGAAAATTTTTCTACACACATACTTGCTAGTTATCAAAGCAGTGAATTTACAAGGTCCTACAACTGAGAGAAATAACATTTTAAACAAAAGAGACAATGGAAAACTCCTACTGCAAGCTTACTGTAAGTGTAACCAGCTATATGAGATGGTATGTAAGAACACATTCTAATTTCAAATAAGCAGTAAAAAAATGGATATTCCTTAATATTATACAATTACCAATGAACTTGAATAAACACTCATAAAATGGTATGTGAAATTTTTCTGAAAACTGCACCAACATGCAGTGTAAGGAGAGAATTAAGACATTTGCTTCAAAACCACACTGCTGTTTCAACCCAAAAAAGCTAATGTAGACACAGCTTATTTAGCCTGTTGTGGACAGATCCCCTACAGAAACATGTATATTTTTACACATGTATATATGTGCGTAAGTATATGTATAATACCAGTGCACAGTAACATACTGGTTTACTTTAACATAGAAAAAGTGAGTTGCTGATCAAAATACAGCAACAAAAGAGTTTAGAAGCCAAGCCATGTTTTTGTATCATATAAACTTCCTCAGAGCAGGACTAAATAATGTGGAGGTTGAGAGAGAAAAAAATACAATATATTCGTATACGTTATAAAATAGAAGAAAAATTTTTTTAAAGCCATTAGGAACAAGCAAGAGCATTACCACAGTGGCTCCTTGGACTGGATTAATAAAGACTGATTGCTTACCATCTTACAAGGGGACAACAAATGAACTTAGGAGCTAACAGGTTCAAAAGAGTCAAAAAGGGGAAGTTGTCATACAGTGTATGGCGAAGCATTGAAGCATCTTGTTCCCAGTTGCTAAAGTGTTTGAGGTTTACTTGAATTCAAAGGACAACTGAATAAATTAGTATCTTCTGTGGGCTATTAACTATAGAAAAAAAAAAAAATCACATATTTTGGAAGTCTTCTAACCACAAACTGGGAAAGTACTTTGAGGAAGTATCATTAAATGAAATGGCTGGTGGTTTCTGTATGCGAATATCACATCAGAGGATATGCAAACATATTAAAATATGTTGCTGTTATCAGGTTTCTGACTTCAGTTTCTGACTTCTATTTATTATCATTCACCACTGTGTAAAACTTCACTGGGTAATCTCAAGTGGTGTTCTTCTGCCTATGGTCCACGGAGCAACAATGAAGTCACACGTCGAAGTTATACACACACCGTCCTGCAATTGCAAGCAAGTGGGGCAATAAATAAGGTAGAAATAAAATACATATATAATCACTCATAATTTAGGGTAATTTTCAAAATAATGTAAAGTAAACCACTGAAACAGTCTGAATAGAATTGTTCAAGGGTTTGGGGCTAGCATTGTTGTTTTTTTTTCTAAAGGGCTCATTAAAAAGATTTAAAAGTAACAGTCTATACATTGTCTGCCCTAATACAGCCACCCTCTCATACACTGTCTTCATATTCTACATCCACATATACCCACACTAGTTACATTTTAGGAAATGGGGACCAAATCAACCTGCTTCAAGAAGGGTGTAGAAGACGTAGCTCCACATCCATTATAATATCACCTTAAATATTCATGTGTTTAGATTAATCCTGTAAGCAAGGCTCACTTCATCGGCATATTTTTAAGCTTTAAAACAGAAAGCTGCACTGTCCCTTATTTTATTATGTTCAGTACAACTGAAAGTGAAGTCACATTTTCTTAGTGAAGTGAAAAACAAAAGAATAAAACCAACTTGTTTTGTTTGGAGGCTTTGGTTGCTTGGAAGCACTGGAGAGCTCAGATAATTGAGTAAATCAGACAGCACAATTCATGGTTCATTATGTCTCCTCCATGTTACACTGACAGCTCAGTCATACATCTTTAAATCTGCAAACAAGAAAAATAAGTAGTTTTGTGAGTAGCAAAACTTAAGAAACTCAGCTTCCTGTGTTTTTATGTTTTATGTTTTAATTTTCCCAATCTGCTAAGTTTTTCTTTTCAGTGAGGCGTTCACACTGCCAGTGTAGATTTTCTGGTGTCTGATAGAGTAGTTGAGCCAGCATGACGGTCTTTATCAGATAGTATAGGTTCATGAAACTGTTTTTGAAAGATACTTCAGAATTTAAGGTGAAGGAAGCCAACGGGTTTATACAGTAATAATGCTGAAAATCAATCTATGTGGGTCTTTTTTTCATTTTCATGCATGTTAGCTGATGGAAGATCCTGGGTCTGCTTCTGCAGGATTAGAAGTATGGTATGAGCTCTCAAAATGAAAAGCTATGGTAAAGTTGGGCCTATGTCAGTCAGCAGTGAAAAGATTCTATACGGTTATATTTTTTTTAATATATTCATGTTTATGGACATATGAACATTGTAGAACAAAGTCACATGAGCCTTGCTTACTACAGTAAAAATATACACACATACGTTACATTGAACCAGGAGCTCCAGAACAAAGTCCTGTTTATGGATGAAAGCCTTTTTTATCAGGCTATATGTCCCCATAGCTTTTCTGTAATTTTCAGTTCCTAATTTCTGTGTGTTTTGTACAGTAGCACTGCATTAACAGAGGACTTTTCAAAATTAGCCTTGGAATACTGCAAAACAATTTTATGGATTATTACCCATAAAATGGGTATGCATAGGTTATAGATTCATATGTGTATGTGTAGGTGTTCATAACAATATTAATAATTGATAGATGCTCTGTGCTTATACAAATGATTGTATAACAGATTTACAGGGCTTTAAGTGTGGGTATGTGTGGCTGGATGGACACATTGATAGATTTTTACATTTAATAGGAAGAGAAGAATGTTTTTATGCAGGTATAAATCACTTTTGTATTGAAATATTTAGGACCTTCACGCCATGATGCTGGCTTATACCTCTTCTACATTACCTCCCATCCCAGATTAATAAGCTGATAAACAGAAACGGAAAAGTAAAGAATAAAACGTGTGTGTTTGAAAATTCTTCCGTATTTAGGCATGTTGGGAATACTGGGCATTGATGTGATTTCACAACAACACAAGACAAGCTGACAGCAGAGAACTCATTTATCCTTAACACAGAGCACAAAGTAAATATTCAGCCTTGTTGTTTGAGTGTTCTGTCTGGACACACTGCTCACATATTACGTCTGACTACATTACTTTGAACAAGTTCAGCTACAACTACCAACAAAGCTTTGTGATTTAAATTCCTCAGTCATTTTTATATCTTCCAGATTTTCTGATGTCTCATCTTGAATCAACTGCCTTGGGCTACTACTGCTTTAACAACGCTCGCTCGAGAAAACTGTCTAACCTAAAGGAAAAGGTAAAAATCAGAAAACAGAATCACATGGACTTTGTTCTCTCAGGAACTGTAGTTTATGCTCTGCATGCTCTCCACAACGTTTTGGCTTATTTTTTCTCATAATTCCATAGTCCATTTTCTGAAATCCACAATGTTATAAATACATTTATACCTTTGACAACCTCCAGGACTGAAAACATTAAATATTCAGAAATCATAACTCAGGCCACAATAACATATATAGGAATAAATATCTTGCATTCACATTCACATTCTTTCAAAAAGTCTTTGTAGTCCTCATATTGGAACAGAAGATCTTAGTAGGTAGCAGTCTATAAAGAGAATCCCAAATACTTTGTTTTTAAAAATAAAGAGTTTTTTAAGGTGGGGTTTTTTTTTATTTTTCACTATTTGAGGCCATAGGCAAAAAATACCTTGTGCCACATATTTTTCAACATAGGCTTAAAAATAGAGCATCCATTAGTCTTTTCTTAATTTTATTCCTTCATTTAGAAAAAACAACAACAACAACAAAAAACAGCAAAGAATCAAAAATTCCCAGAAAATTTATGTCTGCGTGTTCTGTGCAAAACAGAATATGCCAGCATGAACCGAGCTAATAGACCTAAGCAGCCTTCAATGTAACATTTGTGGTTGGTCTTCAGTGTAAATGCAAAAAGCAAGAAAAGAAGAAAAGAAAATGAATTTGTGGAGAACTGGTACATTAAAGCACAATCACTTGAACTTAAAATTATTTTTCTTTGTACTAATCAGCTGTATATTTGACTCTGAGGACTTACATTGCAGAAGGTACGTGCCACTTAGTTTGCCTCTTGGCAAACTGTCAAAGTGCTGGCCAGGATTGAATAAAATGGAAAAATTCATCAAAATGGTCTTAATTCCAAACACCAAATGGAGCTCTAGCCTTAACTGTTTAGGAAGAAAATGCAAGAATCTAACACTAGGTACTCTGTGCGACAGAGTGATTGTAAAGTTAGTTTGACTGTAAAAAAAGGGAAAGTGCCTGGAGGAAAAAAAATAGTCATAACAAGATTGAGTTCTAAATGCATTTAAGTGATTTATTTTTAGTATGTGCTTACCATATATTTGTACAGGCTGCTTATTAAAAAATGCATGTCGCAAGAGTCCAGGTCTCCGTCTGAAATGCCAACAAATGCACCTTTGAACACATACCGAGAAGTAAATAAAAAATAAATTATCCAACTAAATAGCGTTTAATGAGGTTTAAATGACAAAAAGAAACAAAGTAGTACTGGATGAAGGTTAGAAAAGATTCAAGCAAATCTCCACTAGGTTTTAGTATACAAAAGAAAAAACCAGGTAAATAGAGATTCAGCAATTAATAAAGGAGTATCAATGAGCTGGAAGACAGAAATTGGTATGGACAGTGAGAAACATCTGAGCTGTTTATGAACTAATGTAAGGTGTAAATGAAGCAGCAAAATGAATTACCGGTATAAGATGGAAGAGCCGATACTAAAGAAACAGAACTATAATCAAGCTTTGCAGGACGTAGTTTTAATCGGTTAGGGTCAGTAAGCACTGGTTTTTGCTGTGCTTCTCTGTCTCTGCGTTGTTAAGATACGTATTTCATGGTTATATATAATTTCTGGACACGACAGCAATGACTGTGGACTCCTGGAGAGGAAGTTCTGGGTCTCCAAAGTTGTTGCAGGGAAGAAAGGATAAAACTTCCCAGAAATTCCAATCACCGATAAGCATTGGCAATCAAACCTTGGTTTTAACACAGCATTTTCAAGAAAAATGCAAAATCTAATCCCAAGAAGCTTAATTATATCACAAATATCAAAGGTTATATGCACTAGAAAGTAAAATGTGAAAGTAAAAGATATAGAGTAACTAATACAGACTGAGTAATTAATGCTAAGTACAATTATGAAGTGCAGCTATTTCAGGATATAATAGTAAACAGATTTATTCACCAAATACCTACTGAGTCAGCAAGAGATGATTTTATGCTATTTTTAGACGAGGTTTTGGTAAGTGGCAGGAACAGGAAAGAAGAACTGATTGCAGAAAATAACCTTGAATGTGGTGATGATGAGTGAATTCAATTTAAACTAAGATTAATAAACTATGGATTTCCATTTTGAAAAGACAGACTTTGAGATAACAGGGTCACCTGGACTGCATTGATGAATGAATGCAGAAGAGGCTTGGAATTCCTTTTAGTCAAAAAAGTGAAAGAAAAGGTGCGGAAGGCCAAGGCGGCCAACAGCGTCCTGGCCTGTATCAGCACTAGTGTGGCCAGGAGGAGTAGGGAAGTGATCGTGCCCCTGTACGCAGCACTGGTGAGGCCACTCCTCAGATACTGTGTTCAGTTTTGGGCCCCTCACTACAAGAAGGATGCTGAGGTGCTGGAGCGTGTCCAGAGAAGGGCAACAAAGCTGGTGAGGGGTCTGGAGCACAAGTCTTATGAGGAGCGGCTGAGGGAACTGGGGTTGTTCAGTCTGGAGAAGAGGAGGCTGAGGGGAGACCTTATCGCTCTCTACAACTACCTGAAAGGGGGTTGTGGCGATGAGGGTGTTGGCCCCTTCTCCCAAGTAACCAGCGATAGGACAAGAGGAAATGGCCTCAAGTTGCGCCAGAGGAGGTTTAGATTGGATATTAGGAAAAATTTCTTCACCAAGAGGGTGGTCAAGCCTTGGAATAGGCTGCCCAGGGAGGTGATGGAGTCACCATCTCTGGAAGTGTTCAAAAAACATGTGGATGTAGCACTTTGGGACATGGTTTAGGGGACATGGTGGCGCTGGATTAATGGTTGGACTTGATGATCTTGAAGGTCCTTTCCAACCTTAAAGATTCTGTGGTTCTGTGAATCTGTACCCTGAGAACGGGGTAAAGAGCTGTGTACGGCCTGTACCCCTACGCAAAGGGCCTTCTCCCATTTGCACTGATTTGAGTAGCCATAGCAAATGCCATTCCCCGTGAACACCTAAGATGTAACTTACGCACAAGCAGAAGCACAACAGTTCTGTGTTTGCCATGCTCTCTGTTCAACTGTGTTCATTCACCTCAGAAGGGCAAGATCTGCTCACAGAAAGCTTGAGATCTCTGTACTCTATAAATAGACTGTTTTCTCTTAATATGAAATCTGAGCTTGGCAGATGTGGTGATGAGGCAAGGTGCCAGCCCTTGAAAAACACTTGATATTCATCATTCTCTATCTTATTGTGTCCTTGCGTACTCAGAAAGTAGTTGATGTCAAAGATATTCTCATGACTGGCCACAAAGAAAGATTTTTTCCTCTTCAATATATGAGAAAGAAATGAGATGTCTGGAAATCGTCTCCAGGCTGCACAGATGCTCCAATGTTCCAGCTGTTGTCATGAGACCTCTGGATATAACTGCCCACATGCCAAAAACTCTCAAAAGCCATTAACAGGTTAAAGACGAATGGAAAAACTTGCTATAAACAAATAAATTATTAGCAGGTAGAACATCAAAAAACATTAACGAAGAGGATGGTAACATCTAAATAAACACATTTATAGTGTATCAGTTTATCATGTGCTGTAAAGAAAGTGCTATCATTTAACTACCTGCCCTTTGAGAACCCAAATATTTAAAAAATACCGTTTGTGCCTACCTGACACAAATGTATACACATACAGAAAGTGACACTCTGCAGAAAAGGGCTTGATTACTTGTTTTTATTTTGTTTCTTAAATCAGGGACTGTCAAGCAAGAATCGAGGAAGTCTGAATTGCTGCACAGTTAGTAGGTTGAATTAAAGCAGAACAGCACGTAGAGGCACATATTCAGCCATTATCAGATAAATGGGAAACACATTGGTCTGAAACCAGTCGCAAAGTTATATTATCTTTTTTCCCAAAAGTATTTGTTGGTGGTGTTGCTCTGAGGAAGCACTATTTTGGGTAAGGAAATTTTTTGTCTTTATCAAAGAAAAGGGAAGTGCATTCACATGGATGTGGACAAACTGTACCCAAAATGTCATCCAAAATTGAGGAACTTGGTTTTCTTCACACAAGAATTGTGACATTTCAGCACAATTTTGTATTTCTCCCAAATGGGAGAAAATTCCATACAAAATGATAAAAACATTTCAAAGCTCAGGAAGCCTCAGGATCAAACAGAATCACCATCCTCTGGAAAACTCAAAATTAAGTCACAATCGCTTTCTCTGTCATTATATTATACTGACATAACATCAATAAAAGTAAATGTGTCTTAAGCTAAATATATTAATATAGATGATACATCTTACTGTTACCATATCAATAAGTGTGACTGTGTCCCAGCTTCCATATATTAGATTGATAAAATAGCAGTGAGAAAACTATCACCGTAACCATTCCCTTGTGACTCTAACCCTTGTAACTGTAAACCTACACTTGAGCTGACATGTTCTCACAACACACTGACTTCTCCCAGGATTAAAAAAAAGAGATAAAATAGAAAGGATAATTAAAGATAATCAAGGAAATGCTACAGATTTTTATACAATAAATTTAATTCCATACTAAGCCTGCATCCCAAGTGGTCTTAATTTTTTTGACTGTAGATCTATCTACAGGTCCTGTTATATAGTTAACCATAATTTTAATCAATAATGCTAAAATAACAAGTTACTTGCTTTTCAAAATTGCCAGGTTCAGTATCAGCAGTAATGGCATGATTCTCACAGATTTAATGGATAATCCAAAGCTCAGTGGCCAGTCATTCATTAACTTTCACAAGCAGCGTGTTCAGACCGCTGATGATGTATGCTTTATATACAATAACATTTTATCTCATAACCTGCAGTCTATAAAGAAGTAAATAGTATCCTATTTTTTTGACTGTTATCCTGATATCAAAAGAAAATTCTGTTATGTTTTCCTGTCCTGATAATGTAAATTATTTTACCATTTTATGCAATTGAAGCCGTGCACCATATTTTCTATTCCTTCATAAGTAAAATGGAAATATTGCTTAATTCACAGAGGGGATATCAAATTTAGTGTTATATTCATAGCTTTGAGTAGCCTGAATGTACAATTGCAAGCAAAAGAATGTTGTCTTTATTTTGTACAAAACTAAACAAATCTTTTCCCCAGGCACTTTCAAAGGTCTGCATGAGACAGTGTCCATTTATTTCTTCAACTGGTAAGCATTTACTACTAAACCTTAAGTTAATCAATTAAAAATACTGTGAGGAGGTCAGTGTCTTTAGGTTACTAATCCAGTTTATCTCCAGCGTGAAGAGTTTGTCCTTGCAAGCACTCATAGTCTTCCTTCCAATTTGTTTTCGCTGTTATTTGCTCAAGATGTTCAGAAAAGAGAAGCCAGTAGCAAGTACTCTCTTCCTCTAAAAAAGCTCTAGCCTAATTTTATTGTACCATCTATCTTCACCTCTGTTTCATTTCTGTCACTTCTGATTTTTCTTAATACTGATAAAAGTTGTTTTTTAAATCTGCAATCTTGCAAGTATTTTTCTTCTTTATGATCATATTTTCAAACGAAGGTATTGGACCAAGTCACTAATATGTTTGGGGTTTTTTTTCTGGTGTACTCTAGAAACTGTGCTCCCATGTGTAGAAAGGCACAAAACATGTATCATATACTTCTTCGAGGAAGAGTTTTCCAAAACTACATCAATTTTACCCCTTTTTGGTCTCTTTGCATCCCTTAGACCTTAGATTAACGCAGGGATTAGATGCCTATTTTGACATAAATGGCTATTAGTGTAGTGCATTAAGGAGATGTATAGATTCAGGGAGTTGTAGTAAACTGAACTGACTGATGAGAGGAAGGCAAGCAGCTCTGGGGACGTGAGGAAGAGTGAGAGGGTACTAGGCAGCCTACAAAAAGAAACGAACTAGATTGGCAACTAACAAGGAGAGACAAGGTGAGCAGTTTCCATGCACTGGGGTGGTATCTTCTCTCATTTGATGTAAATCCATCAGAAGAGACTGCAAGGAAAACTTTGCTTTCGTTTGGCTCTCGGAGAGAGGGAAAGGAGCTGGTCTGGGAGATGCTCAAGTAGCCGCTCACAGGTAGTAGCCCACAGGTCGCATCAATGGGGGATTGTTAACTCCTAGTGCGAAACAGATTTTATCACTTCCCAGTGTGATTTTGCACAGTCGGAAAAGGCCGTAACAGTAACTTACGCTTCTTCATTGGCTCTCCTTGAGGGGCAAGAGGGGGCCAGGGAGTCCTCAACGACATGAAGTAACGGGCGGGGGGGGGCAAGTGGTGTGTTAGATGCATGAATGCAGTATCACAGATTTGGCCATGGCTTGTGGGCCCAGCCCCTCTACTGTAGCCCCTTCGGCACTCCGCTGGGCGGGTGGGGGATGAATTCTGCCTGGGGAAAGCAGAGCGTGCCAGAGGCGCGGCGCTGCGCACCCCTCGGGGCACCGCTGCTCTTCTCGGCCGGCGGGACTCGCCCCGGTGGAAAACGTGGAAGCGATTCCTGCTCCTCGCTGAGCACAGGGGCTGTGACTGTCCACACAAGTGGGGGGAAAACCCCTTCTGGCACTCCTCCCACCCTCTTTCTCCTCTGACATTTTCCACCTATAAAAAGTCTACACAGAACAGGGCTCTAAAATTGAAGCTCGGGTTTTAAAATGAAGCCGTTACCACTGCAGTCACGTTCACGCAGCTTCTGTCCTCACCCAGTAGCAGTTATTTGGAAAAGGGCTTTGTGATACCTTCCTTGTAAACTGTGTGATACAAAATTAAGTTCTTCGCCCTTCCTTCGCAAAAGGAAATATAAAAATCACTATTATAAATGCTGCACCCATCTTTTAAAATGTATAGCTTTTAAGACTATATCACACATGGTGAAAACAGATCAAGAAAACAGATTGGGGCTTTTTTAAACCATCGGTTTTATCCTGCCAGCTGCACTTATTCCCACTGTCATTTACTATCAACATTTCAGTGTTCCAAAAGAAGTGTAAAGACTCAAACATATTCTTGAAAAATAGTGTAAGCTGCATGCTAATGAAGCCACCCTTCCTGAGGGTCTGTCTCCTGCTATTTGTCAATAAAGACATTTAAGTTCCTATAGTAAATAACGTCTGCTCTGTAGAACATATTGCAAAGCACCAAGAAGAAATAGGATGATAACAAGTACCAGGCATTGTTACTTTGCTAAGAGAAACACCGGTGACTCCCTCCATCAATCATCCCTCCCACCCTCCTGAAAATAACAACTAATTAATTGATGTATCATTCAAAAATTTGGATTCCAGACTACGGCAACACAAATATTATGTAGTGGACAGATCATTAAAACAGCACAAATTTTTGTGAACAGTAAATAATGAGAGAATAGGATTTGTGCCTTCATTCTCAGCAGCACATACAGCAGTTTTAAGAAGCTAAAGCTGACATCTGACTGACTTCTTAGCAAATATTACCCCTGGCTGCACTGGCAGATTCCACCATAATATCTGAGACTGAAACACTAACTGACTGCTGCCACGCCAAGACTGAGCCTTGGCTTTTATATTGCTTACTTACTGTGCTTTGTTTCAGGGTTTTTTTGTCAGTTGGTTGTTTTTCTTAAGAAATTATTCATTTGTGAAAGTATTTACATTTCTGCTTTACGTTATCTTAACACACAGTAACAACAACAACAAAGTATGCAAATACTTTCTCTCTTCAATGGCCCAAATAAGATTTATATACTCTTATCTCTTAGCATTGTTGTTCTGTGGCATAGAAGCCATGAGAAATATGTGAGCATATGAAGGAAGGGACAGCCAAGAGGATATACAAGTAATTTAGTTTTTATCCCAAATATAAACAACAACATTGTAGTGTGCATAGATAAGCTCTGCTCCACTTCCATCAGGGAGTTCTGCTGCCATCTATACGGCATGATATTTATCATTCATACAATGACCTTCAACCATTTACTTTGCTACACTACCAAGACCCCTCTGCAGAATAAAGGCCAAGCTTTACAGAATTAGAAAATATTAGTCTTTCTGTGCAGCAGCTTTACATAGGTCCACATTTGCCCTCAGGGCAAAGCAGGGCAACACACTTTCACTCAGGTGCACCTACACAGATCTCCCAGTGACTGAATTATTCATGAGTAATCTGGAGACAAACTGTGATCTTCAAAATGTTGACTGGGAATTTGTGTTACTACTGGGGATAAGGCACACTTCTGATCCAAAACATCCCCAGGACGTTTGAGTACTACAGGGTTGGAAACAGAGCAGTTGATCCACTGGTTCAGATGAAAACATGGATGTATCCAAATGCCTTCAACTCTTCCACAGATGTTTGCTCCTGAACCTTTCCCTCTACCTGTCCATAGAGGGACAAGTTGGACAGCAGAAGGGTCCTGCCTCTCCCTGGGTAGCAGTAGGACATTCCTGTTACTTGAGAGCATCCCCTGGTTGAAGTCAGGCACAGAAGTCTACGAGTCATTTCTGCCCAAACTACTCATGCACTGCTGTAAGGAGGGAAAAACAGAGCCATATTTGCTGGGATTGGAGCGGTGAGTTGAGACACTACCTCAGGAGATTTCATGAAGGTGTTTTACTCAGATTAAAAAGAAAAAAAAGGCACACCAAACCACTTGAAATGTAGGAAGAAGTACAGCCTTTGCAGTTACAGTAGGTAGGATAACAGTTCTAAGGGCTATTAGCCTCCATATCACAGATCAGCGGAAGAGGTCAGGGACTTACTTCAGCTAAGCAGTATATCTCAACTAGGCAGAAGAGATCATTTTAATGTTCTTTGAGCTAAATCAAATGATATAAGCAATCATTCTGGAACTTAGGGACCAGGGCTGCTCTTAGAATCCCTGGGTTTCTATGTCTGTTGCCAGAAGTAAATCAAAATTGGTGTGCAACTCCAGTGCTAGGGAGACTTGACTTGAGAAAGACTAAGGGATCACTGAGGATATTGGATAGGCCAGAAGTCAAAGAAAGGAACTGGTCTGTTTGTGCAGTACAATGGAGCTGAAAAGATAAGGAAATCTTTTGGAGAGGTTGCCTGCACATCTTATTTTTAACGATAGTCATAAGACGCTGAAAAAGCCTTCTGTTGTCATTTTTTAAAATTAAATTTGCATCCAACATAAGACTCAGAGAAGGGTTAAAAAGGGACAATGAGGATATGTAAAAGATTTTATATTCCTCTATCATTTATTTTAGGTTTTCAATAAAAAACCTGAAAGGTTCAAACTAGAAATCACTGGATTCAACACATCCAAGTTTTAGGCAAATTTAGGCCAGAGTATGGGCACAAATGCCACTTTTCAACCCTCTAGACTAAACATGCCCCAAACTACAGGTGGGGTCAAGTAAGAGGGAGGACTTTAATACAATCTGGCTAAATTCTCCCACTGATTGCAGGGGGGAAATGTCCTCTCTGCAATATCTGCAATATGCAGAAATAAAAATTACAGTATTAAAAATAAATGTGACATCATACATTTTGAGATGGATGATTTTGTCCTACAGAAATGTAATAATACGAATTCCTGGTCAGTCTGGGATACTTATAAAGGTGTCTGTGTTTTTCTCTTCCTTTATGCATACTCTTTGCCTGTTAGGAACATTTATTCAGTTTCACAATAAACATTTTATGCTTCTGTGTCCTGCAAGGTCAACTAAGCTGATGAAAACCAAGCTGCTGTCTGTCTGCCTTACCTCATCACTAAAATTCCCAGACAGAACAGAAACTCCAAAACTCATCAAAACACTATCAGTTAGACTGGAGAGAATTAGAGCTGAACACTAATTTTAATACCTCTATTATGTATGCACAAGACAACTGTACTTGAAGTTGAAATAAGCAACACATCTTGAAGGACTTTTGTTTATTCCCTCTTCCCCAAAATAAAAGTAACATTTCCCTCTAATGAAGTGAGAAGGTGAGGGTAGTTTTACTTTGCGAGTGAGTTAGTTAATGAGGCAATATCCTCTTGAATCTTTAAGATAAGCTCTAGGTCAAAAGTAGGCAAATTAGCATAACATTCATATTAATATATTTCAGAATCAGATACAGAAACAACCTGCACTCTGAAACCTGCCTAATCACAGACAGCTAATTTTCAAAGGAGTTTTGGCACTCATTATGGTGATGGATGACAGTACTAAAAACATCAACATTTCCTTGAGATCTGCCATGCTTTGTAGGCACTTCTCTTATGTACTCCATGAATTGTATTTTATATTTTTCATAATTTATTTAGATACTCAGAGAAGTAAAACGAGGTTCCTTGTTGAAGATATTTTGGCATGCTGCAACACCGCATTTGTGTACTTGCAACACAGATAACCCAACACAGTATCATATTCTAGTACCAGGCAGTTGCAGTGCTGCTATTCTAAAGCTATTATTATCTTATCACAATGAGAAATACACACAGGCATTTGTACAAACACACTTACACATGCAAAATATTCTGTACATGAAGCAAGCGTGCTAGTATTTATGGACTTCTTCACATCCACATATGCAGACACACATACTTACAAACACCTCTGCTCTCATAGCTGCGTGTACAGCCTGTAGCCACTATCAACATGTACAAACCTGTGTGCTATCGTACGCACGTTATTAAATTATCTTCTTTTCCTGTAAACAAAATTAAACATCGGTATGCCACAAAACCTTGACAACTCTGGGTCAACATTGCTGATGCTGTCTAGTAAAAAATAAACAAAGCAGAGGTAGAGGGTGTGTCAAAAATGCTATTAAAAATGGTAATAAAATCAGAGAGTCATTTTGAAAAAGGTCACTACAACCATTTCCTTAAGTTTTAATGGATTCAGCTGATGAGGATGGTTTAAGCCACCTGCAATTCTGTGGAGTTCATCTGAACTAGTCAACATAACGATCTTGATTCTAGAATGAAGTGCATTCCTTACAGTCTCAAAATTCACTGCTGCCGAAAATTCATTTTGAAATATAATATTAATCATCAACAAAAAAGAAATGCAGCCCTTTGCCCTGTGCGCACCAGACTTGGATAAATAGGTACTCAGGATCCCATCTTAGAAGTGTGTCAAGTATCTTTGGAGGCAATGAGCACACTCCACTTACACCACCTGCAAGGGAAACTGATATCTTTTGGCATCTTCTGGGTTCAGGCTCCTTTAGATTACAGCAAAAAAGAACACAAAGGGCTCGTGCCTCAGGCAGCACAGATTAGCCAAAAGCACGTATGCCTAAAAATAAGAAATGACTGGAGAGTGCAAGGCATTGGTAGGGACGATGGGAAGATTTATCCTGCAAGTTACTGGAACACAAGCTGGCCATGGGCCTACTAGCAGCGGAAGCTGGAGAGCGAGCCAAGGGAAGGGAACTCGTCTTATCTGACATGAAAGCCGACAGCATGTTGGCAGCCCTGGGCCTGGGCACGACAGCTGTGAGTCAGGTTACAGCTTTCCCCCTCCCGCCCCAGGGGCTCTGCTCCCCCTCTCATTTTTGATAGGACCAAAATCTGCAGCTCACTGGGTGCCACGGTGATCGATGCTACCACAGCGTTTTTTACAGTGGCCACTTCCAGCTCACCGACGGAAATGTCTTTATGACCTAAATATTATTTTTGCTCAGTTTCACCACATTGTTCTTCTTGTATCACCCTAAGACTCCCTTTCCTGCTTCCTGAAGAAGTTCTAGCTATGGTCACCTATCTCCTTTCACTGTTTGGGGCTGTGTAAGACACAGCACAAAACACTGAATGAGACAGTCACTATGTTCCTTCAAGCATTGTTGGGCTGGTGAGATGGTTGTTCATTCCTAAAGACCTCTCTGTCTGCTGGTACCTTCCTAGTCACGCATTATAAACATGGTACTTGGGGTCCCTGACGGCAGCTTGGCTGGCATGAGCTCAGAGGGAAGCAGGGAGATGGCTGGTGACATCCCCGCGTGGGGATGTACTGGCACCAGTACTGCTGACAGCACAAAGCAGAGTGGCTTAAACCCACTGTAAATCCACTTGGCATCCAAAAGCTTCTTTTACTCGAGCCACTAATATTCCAGAGGGGTTTTCCCTTCATCCAAGGACCAGCTGTGTGCTTTGTGTCCTGGGCTCAAATCCTTATGCCTAGCCGTATTCTTGCCTCATGCAAGAAGGAGGAATTAAAGCCATTATGATGAGAACATGGATTAAAGAATTCCTCAACAAAGGAAGTTTGATCTGCTGGATATGCAACTACTGCATAGATATGTCTACCACAGTATCTTGATTCAGTTTAAAAAAAGGTGCTGTAGCCTCTCCACCCAAAGTTGCAGAATGCTTCTTAGCTTTAAATATAGGCTAAAAAAAACCAAAAAAAAGCATTACCAAACCAGAAAAATACAGCAAATCTCTTATTTCTCCTTCCTGGAAAATTTCTCTGTGGCTGTAACCTTGGAAAATTTATTTGTGAAAAGTTTTTGTTCTCTCCTCAGATAGTAAATATACCACTTTATTTAGGTGAAAGGGTAACTAGGAGTTTCCTATCTAGTTATCTAGAAAGCTCACAACCATGCCTATCCATTGCATCAGTGATTCTCTTATATCATGCCAAAACCTGAGTTTTTTCAAGTCCATTCCTACTTTGCCTAGTATTTATTTACTAGTATTGAAAATTTATGTCATTTCTAGTCAGATTATGACAGTAGCTTTTAGTTCACCAAATATCTTTATGCTTCCTGCCACGTGGAACTTTATTCTTCAGAGGAGCACTCTGCAAAACACAAAACCATCTCATGGTTCTTCAGATGCCCCCCCAAAAACTTGCATGTGTCTGGATGCCAATGAACACCTTGGCTATACCTCTGCTGCTGCTGTTCTGACAACAGAATAGGTTGTCAATGAGATTTTCTGGCATCCCTTTTATCACTTGTCTGAGAGTGTAAGGCCTATGGGAAGGAGTGCATCTTTACTCTGTCCTTGCAAACCGCCTGGTACGTGACGGTTCTCATTCAGAAGAAACAGCGGGAGACAGCTGCAGCTTGCAGCCTTGTGGTGGGTTGACCCTGGCTGGATGCCAGGTGCCCACCAAAGCCGCTCTACCACTCCTCTCCTCAGCTGGGCAGGGGAGGGGAAAATATAGTGAAAGGCTCGTGGGTCGAGATAAGGACAGGGAGAGATCACTCAGCAATTACTGTCATTGACTTGGGGAAAAGTCAACACATTCATTACCAATCAAATCACAGTAGGATAATGAGAAATAAAAACTCAATCTTAAAACACCTTCCCCCCACCCGTCCCTTCTTCCTGGGCTTGACTTCACTCCCACTTTTCTCTACCTCCTTCCCTACCAGTATCACAGGAGGACTGCAGTGTGGTCAGTTCATCACACGTTGTTCCTGCTGCTCCTTCTTCCTCAGGGGGAGGGCTCCTCACACTCTTCTCCAGCCCCAGCGTGGGGTCCCTCCCATGGGGTTCTCCATGAACTTCTGCAACAGGCTGTAGTTCTTCACAAACTGCTCCAGCCTTCATCCCTGCCACAGGGTGCTCTCCTTCGGGAACACACTGCTCTGGCGTGGGTCCCCCATGGGGTCACAAGTCCTGCCAGCAAATCCTGGGCTCCTCTCTCCACAGGTCCACAGTTCCTGCCAGGAACCTGCTCCAGCACAGGCTTCCCACAGGGTCACAGCCTCCTTCAGGCATCCACCTGCTCCAGCATGAGGTCCTCCATGGGCTGCAGGTGGAGATCTGCTCCACCATGGAACTCCATGGGCTGCAGGAGGACAGCCTGCCTCACCGTGGTCTTCACCAGGGGCTGCAGGGGAATCCCTGATCTGGTGCTCCCCCTCCTTCATTGACCTTGGTGTCTGCAGAGTTGTTTCCTTTGCATATTCTCACTCCCCAAACCAGCTGCAGTTGCACAGTTCACCCCCCACCCCTTCTTAAGCCTGTTATCCCAGAAACTCTACCACCATAGCTGATGGGCTCAGCCTTGGCCGGCGGTGGGTCTATCTTGGAGCCACCTGGCACTGGCTCTATCGGACGTAGTGGAAGCTTCTGGCAGCTTCTCACAGAAGCCACCCCTGCAGCTCCCTCGCTACCAAAACCTTGCCACACAAACCCAATGCAGGTCTGAACGTCAATGGCCAGCTCCAGAAACCATGTTGTATCTGTCCACTGTGAGTGGTGCCTACATCAAAAAATATAGCATGCTGACTCTAAGTCCTTCCCTTAGTGCTTGGCGCAGAAAACAATGTTAGATTTAATAGCTGATTATAAATCTTACATATAACAACTTAATTCTTATACATAGCAACTGAATTCCCTTGTCTGATATCCAAGTTTCACTAGTGGTCACAACTGATCACAGGGTCATATATATATATATATTGTCACATGCAACATTAAGTGTTCAGCTCTTCAACCTCACTTGATGGAAACCAAAGAACACAACAAAAGGAAAAACCCAATGTTTTAAGGCTTGGTGGGGTTTTGTTCCTCACTGTCATTACAGTGTGTTTCCTCTTGTATCTTTAAGCATTATAAATTCACAAGCATTATGCAAAGCATTACGAGGATAATCGGCACAATGGGGGTTCAGTATTTAATGAAAGTAACTCTTGTTTTTAATTATAGCATTTAAGATCATCTTATTGTCAAGTGGAATGCAGCCTTGCTCTTTTGTGATTTGGCATCCATGGTTGGATTTAGGAAATATCCCACCACCCTCTCTCCTTTTACAATGAAGATCATTTCCCAGGTTTTCATGTAGCAGTATACATGTTATATACTTTGTTTGGGAGCTTTCCAAAACCAGGACTGAATAGCAAACAAATCAAAGGCATTGTATGAACTTCCTACTGGAAAGTATTTTATTATTTTAATGTACACTAAATGAAGGAGGGCAGAAGTTCAGTTTTAGGTATCTCACTCCACTTTAACTTCTGCAATATATGGTTCCCCTCTTTTTTTAGAGTTGCTTCCTCATAAAAATTAAGTCTCATGACTAAAACAGCCCCAATGCTAGATGACTTGGGACAGACACTTTTGCTGCAGGTAATTAGATTTCACACATTTTATATTTTCAATTATTTAATTTATACTATAATCAATGTTTTTCATATGTAAAGAACACTATATTGGACTAGAGATTTCCATCTCGCAAGAGAAACCAGCAAACAAAAGAATAAAAACCATGATTAACAAAATGTTCCAAATCCTGTTTGCATACAGATATGCACTACACCTCAGCAACAGCAGAAAGTAATTGTATCCAGACACATACACATTGCAAGACTGAAAAAAAATACATAATCGCTGTGTTTAATATTTGTATCTTCTGTGTATACTTTAACCGTACTTGCAATTCGCAAAGCTATTTGCCTGATGGCTTTACTACAGATCTATGAAATCCATACTTTGAACAGACGGTGCTATAAAACACAATTGTATCTGGGAAGAGGTGTTTGAAGACATAGGATATGTGCAGGCATACATGTGATGACACCTAGAAGACCACAAAAGCTATGTAAAATAGATAAGCACACCAACTGGGAGGCCCAGTTTCCCAGGATGGCTGATAGGTACATCTCTTTCATAATATCAAATGCCATCTTTGCAATGCTTGTGAAACAATACCCATTGGGTACAGGAATAAAGATCTCCACTGGTACCTCTGCAGTATCTTTTTCTTGAAAGCTCTGTATTCCCTATGGATTATCTGTTTCAGCAAGAAAGAGATAAACAATGTGTCATGTTATTTAGTTTCTCTGCATTTTCAGGTGAATTTTCTTTTTTTTTATGGAACAATCTGATATTGGTGTAAGAACCCAACAAAAGTTTAAATGTTTCTTTTCATCATAACAGTAGCAATATTCATTTAGTAAGACCTTGAGGCTGTTTTTTTTCATTAAAATATGCAGCAGAAATAATAAAAAGCCAATAGTATATTATTTGATTGGATGTATATAAGAATCTGGCTCCAAGTGCTGAAATTCGTACAACATGTTGGCATAGCTCAAGGAGAGCAAATTTGCAATGAATGATGATAATTTGCACTGAAAGAAATTAGTGCCTATTTTGATTAGGAATTAGCCTTCTGTTCAAATTTCAGCAGAGTAATGTATGCGTTCCTCATTATAGCATTAGCTGGGTTGAAAGGGTGAGAGAAAAGCTGGTGGACAAAGGGAAAATTAAAAAGTAAAACCATTAAAGAGCTATTTCTCTAGTTCAGTAATAAGGTTACTTATACAGTCCAAACAAAGAAATCACAACCAGTGCATTACACTGAAATGCACATTTACCATCGTACCCAACCTTTGACAAGGTAGGAAGGAACTCCTATGTCGTGGTTTAACCCCAGCCAGCAACTAAGCACCACGCAGCTGCTCGTTTATTCAGTTTTTATGAGCACATTGTTCACCTTGCATCTTTGCACCTCATCACACCCAAATTGCTCAGTTTTGGAGGCAGGTAGAAATGTTACCATTTTGTTACTTCCTAAAAAGAAAGCAGCACTTGAGCAAATAGTGTGTCACTTGTACATTTGGCATGGTGTGCCGATAACGTAAGTTTTCCCCTTACTGTCATTAATTTGATATTACACAAAGCATTCCACTAGAACCTTTGGACCATGGGGTAGATGCTTAGCTAACAAAAATTGCCATCAGTCTTCTGACCTCATCAGCTATAACGACATACAGCAATTGAGGATGTGGTATGCACTTAATAATTGCACACATACAAATATTACACAGCTAAGACTTTGCTTCCTTCCCTTTAGCTGTAGTCTGGAAAAACAAATTCATCAATTATCTTAAAGCAATTCATGTTAAACCTACAGAAGCAGGCTTCAGATCTACTGAAATCTTCCTACCCAGTGTTCCACACTAGCCAGGGCTACAATTCTTACAGTTTCTAGCCAGGAAAAACATATTTCCAGAAAGAATTGGCTAGAAATTCAGCTTTATGTATTGAAAAATGTGGCAGAGAACAAATAAATTCTGAGCAATCTCTGCTCAGCAAAAGTCAAAGCATTGACTGTGATGAAGTGGAACCTGCAAGGGTCTGCCATTCAAGTGTGCAAGCGCTTTGAGGAGTTAATCTAGGAGATAAGCTTAAAAAAAAGGCTAGTATTTCTGTTGTGGTGCCAGCTGTCAGGGCTCTGACAGTTTACCTGCACACTGAATCTTCAGAACAAAGGAACTAGGTCATGAAACAGAAAATTTAAGCATATTCCCCATGAAACTTACCTTAAAAGATGAGCATTCAGGTTACTAAGTCAAGGACTGAAAAGTCAAGAAGTTACAAATCTAGGGCTATATATTCAACTTTAACTCTCCCTTTTTATATACATGTAGTGTTGAACTACTAACTATATGACTGTACAAATAATTGTATATGAAGACCATACTTCAGCTGATGGCAAAAAGGGGTGGTGTTGTTTAATTTTAAATGATTAATCAAAACAGGGTGAATCAATACCTTGGTGAATACAGTGCCTGTCCATCGATGTTTAAGTTATTTATGATTAACTAGAGAATTAAAACTACTCTTTTTAAAATGTAAATTAAAACAATTAAAAATACAAAAAATATTTACAGCTACTCTAAAAGAATTAGGCTACTTAACTGCAAATAAGATCTTCTGTACAATGACAATATTGCTCTTGGTTTCCACCCCCAAAAGACATCTAGTGTCTACCCTAGCAACCAATTTTTTCCCCAATTAATATTATGTAAGTTTAAGCTATTGAATGAATCTGGACTTAAGCATGAAGAAGGCCTTAACCTAAATTCAGTGAAAGCAAATCGTGATCAGATGTAGAATTAATCTGAGAAGGAAAGGAGCACCTCAGTACCTCAGCCCATTGGGGAAGAAGCACCTCGGTGACAGCAGTTCGATCCGTGTAGAGATGAAGCCTTTTCAGCCAAGTTGTATGTTGCACTGCAACAACACGGGAACAGCAATGGGTCTGGTATTTCTTGGGGCCACTCAGGCCACAGCAGAGACAAATTTGCCAGAAGCTATACACCTTTCTCATTCCCCAAGACCTCCAAATTCAATGAAGTGCTCTAGTAACACACTGATTTCTTTACCACAGGAGGAAGCAGAAATCTAGAAAGGCTCGTTTAAGAAGGGAAAGGATTGGGACTGCATGGGAAAAAGGAAATATTGTCTCCTTTTCAACTTTAAGAATTAGAAAATATCACCTCCTTGTGTGTCCTCCCTCACAGCCCCAACAAACCTCTGTCACCCACAAGCACCTTCCCTTAGTCATCTACCTGCCCCCTTTCACTGCCTCAGTTTCCCCCCATCTCCAACCACAGTTCAGCTCTTTGGACCCCAAGATGCTCTAACTCCATTGGTCAGTAGCACCTCTACATCTCTATGTTACTTCTTATCCTCTGTATTGCTCTTTCTTCATCACTCTCTCTTGAATAAGACAGGGGACAATGCAGCAGCAGAGGAAAGGGAGTGCTCCCTCTGGGCAGAGCTGAGCTGATGGATCTCAGCTCCATTTTTGCTCTTGGGCACCAAGAACCAGTTCAGAAAAGCCAAGGCAAGGACTTTGGCTGCCCACGGGGAGTCACATCCTGAAGCTGTCTCTTGCCTACACAGCTACTAATTTTTTAGAAGACAAAATCGTCAATTGCTCATAGCCAAAGGGTTTGACAGAGATCTCCTTCATTCAGTGTGAGCCAACTTCAAATTTCTTATGCCAGACACTCTTCAATGTACAGCTCCCAGTGTAACTAAAGAGCTTATAGCCAAAGGAATGCAAGTCTTCAAATGCTGACGCCTTCTGCAAGAGCAGTGCTGCTCCTAGTTCCCTTCTGTCTTCCTGCTCCAGATGGGAAAGGAAGGACACAGTACGTATCTCCCTTTGTATCCAAAAGTTAAGGCAATGCATTTGCTTTTTCCCACTTTCTACCCAGCCACGAAATGCATGTACTGCATAAAGCCCTCTTAAGTTTTGCAAAGTTATTTCCTGCTATTGGAGAAAAATAATACAATGCTACCATAAATCAAACCTCAGTTTTAATGAATGGGCCATTTCATAAGGAGAGACAAAATCTTTTATGAGGCTAATAAAGCTGTAAAAAAAAACATGGAAGCTTTTGGGAATACATTCTTCAAACCATGATTTCTTCAGGTCATGGATTTCTGGGTCAAGTCTATCTAAAAACACTGGCAGTGAGTGTATGGTACCATGTAAAAGACATGGAGAAATAAGGAAGATTACATCTAATATGTATTTAGAAAGCCATCGCTTATAAACTGCTCAGAGAATAAATGTTTCCTAAAGCCATTTTAAGCACACTGAAATATGCTCCCTGACAAACACATCCTTTACAACCTCTTCCAAGTCAGAAATGGTTTTCAGTTTAAAAACAGCAGATACTGTTTTTTTAAAGCAGTACAGAAGTGGCATATCCTTCTGCATAAAGTGCTTGCTTAGTGAAGATAATTGAGGATGGAAAAGATATTATTTTTCTCTTCTATCCACCACGGCAATTAAAAACAACAATTAATTGTGTCAAGGTGCAAAACGATGATTTTAATTACACTGCCGGGGTAACATAAGAGGTTCACAAGCAGTGACTGCATCCTTGATTGGTCCAGGATACTGCAGAAGAAATGATAGGAATCCTTCTCTAGGGCAACGTTCCCCACCTTGTTCATGTTGATTTACTTCACAAATAACCTCACTCACTTATTTTATTGACCTCCATGGTAGCAGGTTTTTTGAAAGTAAAACCAAGATATTTTTCCCTTTTATGGAAGTTTCATTATTTCACTCTATTTTTAAATACTACTGAGAGAAGTATGTGCCATATACAGCATCATATTTTACAGTCTGTCTTGTAATTTAAAATTGGTTATGAAGGCAACAGAAATAATTCTACAAGAATGAAAAAGTTAATTTTCAACATTTGCAGTATCATTCAGGGGTCATGCAGTTGAGATTTCACACTACCATTGCTACCGCACTGAATCACACTCAGAAAGCAGAGCACCAAAAAGACCATCTTCTCTTTAATTATGCCTTTACCGCTACCATCATTGAAATAGTATGCCCCAAGGCAGAATACGGAGAAACATCAAACTCTTTCCTGCAAAGTTCATAAAGCAAACACGATCCATATATCTAAGCATCTATTCCCCTTGTACCTTCAGGGAGAGAGGAATATTATTGAAATGATTAAGTTCATTTTACTGTCTAGTGCCTTTGAATAGTATTGTTAAATTGGAAAAAGAATATCACTGCACTCTTGAAGCCAGGGTCTCTAATCCAGTGCTAGAGGCACATGGAACCATACCCACATGCTTCAGAAGATTAATATATTCAGTTTTATATTAGATGTTTCAAGTTGAAGAGGGCAGTTTCACACTAATGCAATACCCTAGCTTAAATGGCTTTGTCAAAACAGTTTTCCTGTAGTTTCTGACCTTTTTTTGTCAAACTGTTACAAATACAGAGATTGTGTTAATCCCTCTTGTTTTTATTCAAACACCTGTGCTGGTACACCTTCATAAAGATGTTTCATATCCCATCATGCATCTGCCAGATGGCTTTTATTAAAGGTCTTTGGGAATATTTTCCTCTTACCCCCTTCCTTGCTTCTTCAGAACAGATAATTAAAGTACTTCCACAGAGATGCATAACATGGACCCACTAACTAGTGTCAGTCATTGTGCAAAAAAAGAGCAAGTGTGTTGGGTAACTAGTTATTGCAAGCATTTTTTTTTTTCATGGAAGCCTGTGTTCTTATTGTGATTCAGCAGAACTGCTGAGGCATCAGTTGGTGTGTGGTTTCTAAAAGCTTTTATAATTCATGTTTAAAATGCCAGCTTCAACCACAAATCGTCCCATAATCTACAAAATAAAATTTGGGACTCAGTTTCCATTTACCTAAACTTCTTCAATAATAAAAATGTGTCTGCTGAAGACATCTGTTACAACTCAGTAACATCTAATTTTAATGGCAAATGACACAGTTCAGCTCCATAAGATTAGAGGTTATGGACTAGGCCTTTTGGCTGGTTTGGCGTCCCTGTTGAAATATTCTGCCAGCCAACTTAATATATGCATTAAAAAATCCCAAGACTTGATGATTCCCTCCTCCTCCACTTCAAAATAAAGAAATTCTGTCATCTACTAACACTTTGCTCCATTGCATTGTTGAGCCTATGGCAGTGTCTGTTTGATGGGACTGACAATAATATTATTTCTTTTCACTAAAAATACAGGCTAAATGAGGAGAAATACAGAGTTAATTATATAGTGGGAACATACGCTTTGCTGGAGAGGAGGTGGAGTTGAAAAAAAAAAAATCACTGTATTTCAGGACAGCCTTGCTTGCATTCTTGGATTTAAGATATTAGACTTTGTAAACCCAAAGCTTGAGACTCAGGTTTTTTCAGATCAAACTCAGTCTTCTAGCACATGTAAATCACAAAATGGTACACAGCTATTGTTATTTATTTTCCAAAAGGATCTTCTACAACATCGCCATTCATAACAGTCAAACCATCTGTGACTTTTAACCAAAGTTCTCCATTCCTTTTTCATCCAAAACCCTGTGAGAGATTAGGATTCTCCTGGGTAACATATACATATTAGTGAAATAACCAGACTTGAAATGCCTGTGGAAATCATGAGTAGAAAAAGGATACTGTCACTTCATCTAGCCTCTAACAGAGCACCCAGTCCACTGAAACACTAAGTAGAACTGCTTGCTAGGACATGCATGAATAAAGCTGCAGACAGCCGTTCACCAGAGACTCAAATGCTACTGAATACATCTCTGTAAAGCCAGCAGAATCTGGGAAGATTGTGCTGTCAAAATCAATCTGCCCTATTTGAAAGCTGAGTAGCAGAAATATTGTAAGCTTGGGAAGAAAAATGATCAGACACCCCACAGATTCACTGCTGATGTTGCTGGACTTTTTTAAAGAGAAGAAAGCATGGTCCAGATCATGGTTTGGGTTTTACTGCCCCTCTATGCCTTGCTTTCCCTTGGGGCATGCATGCTTACCCCGACTGTCCCCTTTCCCAGCTCAGCAGCTTGCACTCTTTCTCCCTCCGTTCTAGGGGGACTTACTGCGGTACTGTTTCTAGAGACTATCCATGCACAGAGGGTGCCTAAGAGGTAGAAGAATTATCAAATCTGACACTTGCATGACTCGTACAGATAAAGAATTTGCAATCCAGGAATGGGAGAGTGCCCTGAAACAACATCATAGACCACCTCCCCTGCTATTGTCAGGCTTTCCTCAGCTATTACTCACAAGTAGCGTTTTAATACACTATGGTCCTGGCTTCTCACTATGTCACTTCTGGTACAGTCATTTGGAGCTCTACAAATCAAGTGAAAACCAGGTGACAGGTATTTTTATTTAATCTTAATAGTGTTTTGTGAACAAGTCTATAACACAAAGTTTGGAAGTGAGCAATCAACCTTTGAACAAAAAAAAAAAAAAAAAGAAACAAAAAACTCCAACATTTAAAAAGGCCAAAGACTTTCTTGCACCTTTTATTCAAGCATAAGGCCATAAAACAATCAATCACACACCTCTCCAGAACTTTTACCCCTTCCTGTCTTCTCTTCTGTGTTAAGATGAGGGCTGGCCATGGGCACCCAGATCAGCATTCCAACACAGCTGACTGCGTGACAACAGGTGCAAGGGAGATGCAACAGAGCACTAAAAGAGCCACAGCACCAACATTTTAGAGGCTCTGTGGATATATCTTCAGACCTGCAACTGAGCCAACTGAATGTTCACCTCCATGGAAATGATTCCTATCACCCCCACTCTTCTGTGTACTAGCTCTGACATTCACCCAATCACTGGGTACGTGAGTTGTTGCTAACCAAGTGATAAAAACCAAAATTTCTTCCCCTCCCACCCCCCAAATATTTCCCTCCCTTTCTTTTAGGAACCATTACTGCAAACTCACCCGAGTGCTACGCTCAAGAGAAACAGTCGGAGCATGAGACTGACAGGGGAAAGCTGGATGTGAAGGAAGGGGAAAGCCTTTTTCAGGGATGACAATTACACCATTGAAGCCAGGTCACGAAAACACATCTCCAGAGAGCAGAGGATGATCCTGCAAACTTAGCTGAACAGTCAGGAGGGTAAGCAATGCTTATCTGTTATTCACTCTTCCGCATACGTGGCTAGGGAGCAGAAGTAGAGAAAAAGACAAGTGGGAGAAGCTCAGGTAATATGTCTCTCTCTCTCTCTAGTCATTAGGTAGAACAGCTGAAAACAGTGATTACCAAATGGGCTAAAGTACCTACTCAGCACCCCAGAGTAGGGAAGTTTAAGAGGATGCTGAAATCACAGCCACAGCTCATTCTCTTTTCTATCCAGCGGTTAACCATCCATCTTCCTCTTATTTAGGACATGTCATAAAGCAACAGGCTAGCTCTTTAAGACAGGGTGATTATTTTTGTTCATCATGGCTTTTTTAATGAACAAATATTAAGTAATCCTATTGCGTTCATCTTCTCTCAGTGCTGCACCACATACCGCTTTCATTCCTTCGTTGTCTTTAATGAAACTCTCTGTGTGCTGGACACACCTGCAGAGATCTTTAGGAACAGAAGATTGGTCATCATCAAGCAAATCTTTCTTCACCTCTCATGACTCTATTTATGATATACTGATTAATCAATCATCAGAGAGATTAAAGGTCATCTTTATAAAATAAATGGCTTATGGCTGCAGCAAATCATGGTTTTGAGATTTATTGGAAAAGGCTGTAAATTGTCAGTCATGTTATTACACAAATAAATCAGATAGTTACTGCAAATTGATTAACTGATTCCAATTTTTTTGAGGAACAAATTGTTGCTCCAACCTATTTTTCTCTCTTCTTGGACAAAAAGATTGCTTTGTAGCCTGAGTGAATGATTGCCTGTGTGTCCAAGGCCACAGTTATTGCTTTAAGTTGCTTCACACACATTAATGTTTTTTGAGTGTTGTTCACCACAATTTGTTTTCACATGAGCACTGCTCCTCATTTTAAAAGACTGAATGGTACAATGGCTGTCTGAGATGCTGAAAATAATATTTAAGCAGCATAATCAGCATTATATTTATATATAGAACAACCCTACAATTAATATAGATAGGCTTTTTCAAGTTTCACAATAAAAATAGAGGACCAAGGATAATTTCCTACACTGAAAGAGAAACAATTAAGACCCTCTCATTATACCTGGCTTGCTGTAAACATATCAGTATTGTGGGGTGAGGAGGGGAAACGGAATTAATGGAATGTTTCAATAAAAGAAAATAAAGTTAGTTGAAATTCAGGGCATTCATTGCTGAGATTACGATGAATTTCCTTAGGAAAATAATTATATAGAGGTACATGAAATTAGAAATTAAGATCAGACTAAGCACGTTTAACTTACTCTTATTCTCGCTGCATTTGCACCATCTGTGTGTCTCAAATAAATCCCCTTGGGTCACAGCTAGTAGACACATTGGTTGAACTTACACTGTCAATTCAGATTACTCTTTATTTCTTTTCAGCACCTGGTTGCTCTGACCAGCCTCACTGCATGCCTGTGGGATCCCTTCTGGAGAAAACCAGATAGGTTCCTCTCACTAGCTAAAACCCAGGCACGGCACCATGGCTAGATCAGCCCAGGCCCTGCTCAGATGGGCAGTATAGATTATGTCTGCACTGGGGTTTTCTCCTGCTGTAGAGCCCTGTCCTACGATGCTACCAGGTCTTGCACCCTCATGCATCTTCTTGGCGTGCCCTGCCGCAGGCATAGCTGAAGTGTCATGTTTTCAGAACACAAATGCAAAAGTCTGTCATCTCTGGCACATTGCAAAGAAGTATCAATTATTAAAATAGCTTAAAATAGCTAAAACATCTGATGATGAGAGAATGCTAGGCAGGGCCAGGAGGCTCATGCCTCAAACCACCCCAGAACTGGGAGTGTGTAAGGGGAAGGAAGAGGCGTTCATAACTGCAAGACCCTTCGTGGCTACTTAGAGGAGGATGTACCAGCTCAGTTTGCTGCTGAGAATTTGAGAGTAGTGCCATCTGGAACTGAAAAACTAAAAGCATCCCACTTGAAGGTCCATCACGAAAATTAGTATGGATATGTGAAAAGTATGGAACTGGCAGATTTTGTGCACTGAATATACGATGGGCCAGAGGGCCCTATGGGTGACATACAAAAAGCTGTGTGATAGCTTAGGTGTGAGTCTGGGATCATCCCATGTGCCATCCTCTGGGACTAGCCAGGTCTCCCTAAAAGACCCCTAAAGGGAAGGACCTGAAAACAAGTCACTTACTGAAAGCTCAAACAGCTTGATGGAATAGGAACAGACTATTAGACTGGTAGTTGATGACACCCTTACACGGTCCCACACTGTGAGCCCAAGACCTACACCGGGGGCACTCAAAAGACTGACCTGCCCAGCTGGGTTTTCTCACCTGGCTATCTGTACGAAGTCTCTGTAGTAGGGTCACAGTTATGTTGCCACTCACAAAGGGAGATTTTTGTCCCATGTCTTCAATAAAAGGGACTTCATCTTCTCGAATGTTAATGTATCACTTTGCTGGTCATTGTGTATGTGATCGCAGTCATGAGATTAGTGGGTTGCTTGGATTGCTAATAATGAAACATGTTATGCTGCCATCAGACAAAGTTTAGCCCTTTAGGGCACAGTCTGGTGTCAGTGTCACTGGATCAGGTTTCTGGAACTTCTGTGAGAATAAAGGGAGATGTGTTGCCATTTCCATGGTGAGCAGGAAGAAAGGAGATATAATTCCTTAAAACATTGATAGAAAAGAAGAGTTCAGCAACAGAAGATCAAGCAGTTAAAAATGGGAGAGGATCTTGAACAAAGGGAAGGCTGTACGACTGACTTCAAATACGAAGGAGCATATGTCTTACGGATCTTAGCATACCCTAAAGCAGCTGTTCTGAACATTGCAGGAGCTTCTTACTGGTGTGTAAATCTTCAAGTGGCACATGTGTGCTTGGCATGCACAGGATGCCCTTGTGCTGTTGTGAACCAGTCATTGTGTTGGACCCCTGTGTCCTCCACAAGGGTTGGAGCACATCTGGTGCATTCTAGGTTCTAGGAGGAGAACTTCCAACTTAGTTTGCCTCGAAAGGATTCAAGTTTGCACACAACCGACTAACACTGTGAACCAAACTGATGCCTGGGAAGGTAGGATGATCTGCATTTCACTTCAGAACAGTTCTAGCCCTATTACAAAGAAAATGCTAACACAAGCCCAGCCACTTCTGTTACACACACACAATGGCTAGCAGAACTGTTTATGCTATCATGAAGCAGCAGCTCTGGCAACGTGGACAGCAGACCTGATTAGCAAGTCTGATTCATCCCAGTCCCTCATTAGAGTCTTACCCCTTTGCATATACAGTAGCACAATAGCTGAAACATCCACTTTGCCAACATGAATGCAGCTGAAAAGAAGATATTGTTTGGTGTCATGCATGTTGGAGTTCCTAGTCTCTTGATACTGGAATGGCCCCTAGCAGCTATGGGTTGCCGGTCATAAAACAGACAAGCTTGAGGATAAATGTTTTATGGCAAAGATTTAGCTGGCACCTGACAGGTCCTGAAAGAAGGAGCAGAAAGATAACTGAAATGTCACATTTTCCCTTCTGAGCCTGCACGAAGCACAGTTCAAGCAAACCAGAGACTCTAGGCCAGAGCTAAAAGGTCTGGTCACCTCCAGCCTGGGAGGGGAGGGTACCAGGTGCTCCGTGTCACCAACTACTGCTCGGCCTCATCCGTTCATCTTTTTAGGAACTATTGCTTTCAAGAAGGTACAATAGGGGACTTGGTGCTGATTTTTCTGTAAACATTTTGATCAAAGGACAATTATCAAGACTTGTTTATTATATGACAGCTCATAACTGTTAAGGGGGCTAAAAATGCTACATGCTTGTTAACATACTTAAAAACCAAAAAAGTAAGAGAGTTATCCATTGAACAGAATCCAGTTATCTGGTTAGGAGTTAATCTCACAAACACTAATGATACACAGACAAGCCAAAATTTACTGCTCTTAAAAGGGCAATAATACCTAGTAGTTCCATTTAGGAATTTTTTAGGTATTTTCTTCATGCGTACTGACTCACATGCATCCTATAATGCCAGATACTTATCTTTTGCAAATCAGACTTATCCCATCAACTCAAAAAATATTTCATTAGTTGGAGCTAGGCTGATGCCTTTGTGATAGACTCCTTCCTGCAGATGCCTGCGATGCCAGACGGTGAGTGTAAGGTTATTGAATTCAATGGAGCAAGGCTGATTATCACCAGCTGAAAGCCCAGTACTTCCTATAAGCATGACCAGTTATTTTAGGTATTTTTTTTAACCGTATCCTGAATAACTTTTAAAAGTTTGACAAAAGTTTCATGCTTTTTACAATGGTCTCTAAAACATTAAAAATCTCTACAAATGTTTTAAAGATTTAACAAAGCCAAATAAAAAAAAAACCTCTACAGGTTCATCCATTCCTATTCTGAAGTTCCCTGTGGGCACACTGCTTCATAGAAATTCTTTTCCCAATGTAACAGAATATCCTTTTAATGGAAAAAAGCTGTATTGTTATTCTTAACTCTTAGACCAATATTTGCTTTAGTTACATCATAATGAAGCCCTTTCTATAGAAATCAGCTAGAAAAAAAAAACCACCTCTGGAACTGTAACAAACAGAATATGCCACCTAGCTCACTAATTTTAACAGATCACAGTTATTTTTTCTGATAAATCTAGTATGATGCCTGCAATATACTTTCAAGTAGCACCAAGCAGAGCTGTTGAACTTTGCTTTTCAAATATCTTTTTTTCTTTTCTTTTTCCTGTTTTGCCCTGAGGTCTCTGAACTTCTGTGAGTATATGAAAGTCCTCAGAATCCCCACTATTTTCTTTCTTTTTCTTCTGTTACTAGGCATCTTCTGGGTTTACCACTAAAAAAGCCATGCTGTTGTAAGCCAGCTGTAGGTGCTCCACTGTCTCTTGACAGCCAGTCACCCAAAGAGCTGAGAAAACATGACTGCTATTGAGCTCCCTTTAGGGTGTCCAAATATCAAGACATCTTTCAATTGACCAGTAATAGAAGTAGTAAAATGCTGATACTTAAAGAGACTTCATTAACTTACTGCTCTTAATATTTTAAATATAGGTAACAAGCAAAACCATAACATACTAGCTTTCTTATATTGCTCAAACAACTAAAAATCCAGCAATACCACTGATTGATATTGCCAGAAAAGAACATATCTGGATGCATATATCCGAATTTAGAAATTCAAATGCCATCTTATACAGTTATGACACTGTAATTTGATTATCTGAGTGAGAGACATACCTGTCCTACTGACATACTCCAGTTTGAAAACTAAGAGCACAGAAATAAATCTTGAGGCTATTGAAGTCAATGGACAAATTTTCATTGCTTTCCAAAAGGATAAGATCTAGCACATTGCAAAATCACTGTAGAGAAACACATAATAAAACCAAGTTACAAAAGCTACTCTTCATTTGGCTTCAGACTACTGTATAATGACCCAAATTATTTGTTCCTTTGTTGAGAAGATCTATATCATTTTATTTTAAAATAAGCTACAGCATATCTTTAATATATCCCACTACTCCCTGAAAGAGTTTGCCAGTTTAAAGAAAAATATTTTCCTTCCGTTTGTACAATGTGTTTTAAAATTGTGTTAAACTGTTAAAAAAGACTTTATAGCCGTCCTTACGTTCTCTTCTTGGTGGCATTGCCACCACTGAGTTATTATGCAAATTATTGCAATCTGGTTAACTCCTTTCGTCTCTTTTCTTAACAAAAAGGGTCTGCAAGTGCTAATCAAAATGTTGCAATTTACATATTAATGAAGTTTTCATAATGACATTTGCTTCATATGCAATATGAATGGTATGGAGACTTTTCACTCTTCTTTTGAGCAACCACTACATTTTGATTTCCTGAAGTAGCTGAGGAACATTTGAAAATAAACTGTAAGTGCATCACAGTATATCTCTCTGTATATATCAATATTTCTATATGTCTTCTTTATCAGAGTGATACACTCCAACGTTTGAAGCTTAAACATAGCATCACTTGTGCCTGTGGACTGTCATTATTTACTCACATTCCCATGAACATTTTTGTTGCAATCATTCTGTAAAATGCTAAAGGCACATTTTTCTGCTGAGACTGCTGAGCACAAATAAGTAGTTAATCATTTTTGCAGTTAAAAAAAAAAAAAGAAAAAAGAGGGAGGGGGGGATGGAGAAAAAGAGAGAGAGATAAAGTTTTAAAAATAACACAACCCACTCTTATGAAAAGCTGAAAGGTAAAAAATTGCCCTACCAGGATAAATGTCATGTTAAAAAAGCTGGGTAGGGAAGCACATTGAGTTTCCATTTTCCATTCCATTTTCTACTTTTTCTACATATTTTAAAATATGGAAACCACACAAATTGTGTTCAGTATTAGATGTTTAAATCTTTCTAATTAAAAATCTGGGATCACATCTATCTGCAAATCAAGACAGTGTACTATCGATTTCTACTTTCAGTTGAATAGTCAAATGTGAACAAAGTTATGTCCCTTAAATTCCTGATAGGAATTGTTAGGGAATGTCAAAAAAATGTGGTATTCCAAGTGACAAATATTCATCCATATTCAAATTGAATCTCCAATTTCTTTTTATAGCTTCCAGTCATGGGATCTTGTTCATCTCTTTTCAGTTAGACTGAAGAGTTCTTCAGCAAATTTTTGTTCCTCACTAAAAGTTGGAGATGAGGTTAAATGTATGTTTGCTAAACTAAATAGATCATGTGGAATGTCTCAAAACAATCAATTTTCTTTAACCCTTTTCTTTATTCTTATTTGAACCTTCTCCAGTATTTAACTATTTCTTCAGGAGTGGACTCTAAACTTGAGCATTCCAGAAATGTTTATTCTCAGCAATAGAAAATCTATACTCCTCATCAGTTTCCCAGATTTCTGCTCTAAACAGTCCCATTGACCTTTTTTGGCATTTATTTCTACTGGGAGCTCATTTTCAATGGGAAAACCACTGTGATTCAACTTCCTGAATTCGTAACTCTGTGAGACTTTTCTTATGATGTTCTCAACACTTCAAGATAAAAGATTCTTTGTCAGAATGAGATCTAATATTGGATTACTTCCATGATGGATGCAAAATATTTTGAGCTTGGAACAACATGTATAGATGGCAATCCTCAAGATATTTGAATCTTATAGCATGAAACTTTAAACATTACTCAGATTTAAGCCCCATCAGAACACAGATTTACCTGTTTTTTAATAAAACAGCTTCAATGTAATTGATAGATGCTCACAATACTTTACTGTCATCCTCTGCTTGGGCATGAGTTAGTGCTTTATCTAAGAACGCCAGCCCAGGAGCTTGGAAATAATTTCTCTCCAAGTTTTCAGGAACAAAAAATAAGAAATCACATTTCTGTACAGAATTTCACTCCTTGTCTCCACTTATTCAATGCACAATTTACCTTTTAGGGTCTAATCCAAAGGCAACAGAGTCAACATTAACCAGGTTCTAATGGAAGATTTGATTTACATGGAACATGGTATTTATCATTGAAAAAGAGAACTAGTAATGGTTGTATTTGACGCTTCATGACAAATACTTCAAAAGCAGATTGAAGACGTAGTATTTATAGAATGATATTAAGAAAAGGATAATTTACACTGAATTTCAGGAAAACACTTGAGAATAAGATTGATCTAGCTACAGTGAATATTCCCAGGGGTGTTGATAAGTGTTTCATTGGTTCGAGTATTTAGAACTAGTGATAAAGAATAAGTATCTCTTTTTTTTTTAGTGCAAAGCATTTGAAACTGAAGTCATGTTCATTTTAATCTTTTGTTCTTCTTTTTTGAAACTGACATATGATCAGTATTTTTAATTTACTGAAATAGCTGGTGTTTGAAAAATTATACATTTCAATAACTGTTGCAATCATATTTTCACTAAGCAGATCAGATTTAATCCAGAAAGGGCACAAAATACTCCATCAAAATGTAAGATTAATAATTTAATTCTATGTTTTTAGAAGTGTATTTTTTTTAACCATAAAACACAGCCCATATGAAAATGTATAGCACCTATACTTAGAACGAAGTTAAGCAATGTTTTGGAGATCATGCCTGCTCTTTGCACCTGCTATTCAGTTCTCAATATTTTATTCCCTGAAGGGAGAGGCAGGACCAATGTATGATGCTAGCCATCATGCCAGTGTCTCGTATTGTTGTGTAGGGGAAAGATGGAAAGTTTTCTGTGTACCTGTTCTCCTTGCCAAGACACCTTATGACCCAACCAGAGACAGACAACCCTTCCAGCCATGTGAACTTATTACCAAAAATATGGTATGACTGAGTGCCATTTAACACATCCCACCATACTTCAGAGACCAAAGACATGATCTCTGGGAGGGGTTAACTGAAGCACAGCAATTTAAGAAGTTGCACTTGAGCAGTTCATAAGCTGCATGCGAGTCAAGACTTGCAAGTTGGCCATCCTGCTGTAACTCAGTGCCAGCATCTAGAGAAGAAATAAAATAAACAGTATAATTCAGCACACATATTGCATACAGTATCTGATAACAGATAAGGAAAAACAGCGAAAATACTGCTTTGAAACTTGCTTTTTCTCCATAAAGGCTGTGGGACATTCACTCCAGCCTTGTATAATTTCTATAAGGAATTCTGGCAAGATGTTAATTCATCCTCATTTTATGGTCACCTTATTTATTTTTAAATTAGATACAGAAAATTACTTTTGTCAAAGTCTGAAGGTCCTGTTTGTGAGGAGAATTCTCTACTGTGTAAAGAGAGAAGTTCTAGTGTTTCAGTGGCAGGTGAAGAAAAGTGGTGGCTTGCTTTGCCATTTGGAACCAGAGGGGACATAGAGATATATATATATACACACATATATACACATATATATGTATGTATATATCAAAAAAAAAGCACTGCTTGGGAACTGTAATATGGTTCTCAGTACTGTTGCACTGTTAGAAGACCCAGCTCACCTTTTGTCAGTGCTCCCCTTATTCTTTTCCAAGCAATTCTCAGGTACAGCCGAGGAACTAGATCCTTCCAGAGCTGGTATAGGTAGGCAGCTTGCAAGCAGCCAAACGTGGTGTGAGGGGTAAGGCATTTTACAGGCAAAGACTTGGATCACTCTCTGAAAGTTGGAATCCAAGCTCAGGAGCCCTCCTCTTCACGTTCAGTTTACTAGTACAGATATAAGCACACAGTTCTTCCAAGGATGAGAAAGGTGGTGGGTACACAGGTTTATTTTCATAACACTTAGCTAACACTTTTTTTCTAGGATTAACCTGTCTTTTGAGCAAATCAGGTGCTTTTTCCTATCTGTGATGTACTTTTGAATCTGGTAGGGTTTTTTCTTCATTTTTGTGCATTTGGTGGCTTTTTCAAATATATCCTAACTGAAACAAGGGTTTGCATGAATGCTACAAAACAAAGAATTCACCGTCTAAAGTAGATTTCACCCTGATTCCATGACAGTGATGAAAGTAGTATTCTCAAAACTGAAAGGCTCAGTTTTGAGGCATATCAATAACCTTTTGCAGTTGTTCTTTATTCCAGCAGTCATAGCACATATTCCAAATTCTGGGAAACAAATTACAAACTCAGCAGCTGTGAATGACAGGGCAACATCAAACACAATAATGTATGTACCTGGAAAAACAAAACATAATGAGTGTTCTGTGGAGAGTTCTCAATCAAGCATTCCTAAAGAGAGCAAAATCACTGATCCATACTGTCTCTGTTACTTCTCATCCCGGATCAAATAGCACAACCGAATTCTTTGTACAGATACTTAAAAAGTCATTACAGACAAAATGATTTTGAACCCCGCAAAACTGCCTTGCAGATTTCCTATTTTTGTGCAGATCTGCACTGTGTTCTGCCTCTCAGAAAACTCCAGCAGAGCTCCTTCTATAACATCAGTTATCTCTCACATTTGATCTGCTTAGAACAGATTTAGCAAAGACGTGGAAGCCGACCAGCAAAAGGTTTAAAAGCATTCTCTGGGAAATAACGCTCTACAAGGCACCAGCGTGAAATTACAGGGGAGGAAGGCAGTGGGAGAGAAGCCTATTTCCAGGAAGGGGTGACTTGCCTGACTGAGGGGAGGGGGACAATGAGTACCCATGCTGGCCAGCTGTTACCCAGGAAAGGCTCAAATAATGTAAGCATTCCACTTGTGTGAGCGTTGTAAGGATTAAAAGGTGCGTGTTAAAGGAGTGGCAGAAGTGACAGGGAAGAGACAGAATAGTGGGCTGTGGTGGGGAGCCTGGATCTGTAGTGGTGAGAGGAGCCTGGCTGGTGAAAACAAAACCCCTTGTTAGGAACTAACAAACCTCTCCGAGCTTAGGAATTACAGCGTATTACGGTACACGTAACCAGTTCTGTAAAGAGCTGCAAAGGAAGATAACATAAACCCGTGTTGATAAGTTTCTTTTGCCATGCTAAATTTATTCCCTACTAAGTGTGAAAATATATCTAATATCAAATTCACCCCTGGAATAGGAACTTCAAAGTTCTCAAGAAACACATTGCTTGCTTCTATTACTTACCCTTTTTACCTCGTAAGGATAAATAAATGATTTGTAACTAGATGGCATCTGAATGAGTCCTAAGTTCCTCTCTGCTTTTACTTACAAAGAAAGAAAATGCCATGCTTCAGTGAAATTAAGTTTGGAGTCCAGCCAGAAACTTTTTCTGCACTGCAATTTCATTTCATTTAGGAGAAAGGTGCTTTTAGTTATTAGCATTCCATCTATGGCCAGAAACATGAGGAAGGAAACATATAATTCCCTCACATTTAGAAACAAGTGACAGATGTTATTGTTCTAGAAATACTAGGCTATTGTATAGACTTGGGGTGAACAGCAACAGTAGTCTATTAATATACTCTCCCTGTAAATAATCAGAAGATCTCATGTTTTGACATTTTAAAAACTGGCATGTCTAACTCAAGAGCAATGAAGAAATATGGAACAAAATGTCAGTGAGGAAAATGTGATGTTTGGATCTTATGGTAAGGATTTGAAGATGACGATTTACCTGGAACCCTGAATGCACAGGTTCACTTTAAAGCATTTGTCAGTCCCCAAGTTTTAGCTGGGAGATACAGACCTCTGACTTGCGTCTACATTTCAGATACATGACCAAGCAGTGAAGTATTTTGGGTCCATATGTCTGGAGACGAGTTACTGTCCAAAACAATCACTTTCTCCTCTTTTTCTAACATTTACTTCCCAAGTAAAGCTAAAAAGCCTATTTCAAGTCACCTCACACCAACTGTTAACAGAAATTTCTTGCTTTTCTATGGTACTTGTGTTGGAAACAATTGCCAAGGTGTCCAAACTGTTGAATCACAAGGAAGTTGAGATTTAACCTTGGAAGAAGGCCATGTGATTGACATTTCCATTTCCAAAGTTCCTCCAAGTCATTTCAAGAGCCAACTGGATTTCATTTTGCCTTATCTGTGGGTTATCATTCTTACAAGAATCATCTCATTCTGGCGGGATCTTGATTTAAGGCTTTAAAAGTCAGCTGGGCTCAAACTGATTTTGCAAGGTCACAAACACTGCAGGTTCGCTCCATAACACGGAATTAGAAGATTGACTGCCAGTCCTTTCAAGGTCCTAGCAACAGTTAGATGTGCCTCACAGTCTCATTCTCAATTAGGGCAATTTTTAAGGCTGTCAGCAGCTCACAATTTTATCTCATGGTTCTCACCTCAATATTTTTTCCAGGTGCACAATCCCAACAAAAAGTTGCTTCCCTTCCGTTTGCAAGCTACTTCAAGAGCCTTCCTTTGTGTTATATTTAGATAAGTACATATTCTAAATTTTCATCCAATCAAATAAAATTACCCTTTCCAAAAAATGTCTGCAGCTGTAATTGACTATCATCTCAACCATAGGGGCACATAAGAGGGAATGCCTGCTTGCATCACGCTTCCATATGAAGAATAAGCCATACAAAATTGCTGCCATGTTTGAATTAATTGCCAACTGTTTTATTAATTGACAATAATTAGTTATTGTCAAATATATCACTGCTTTTTACACTAAGCCATTCCCCAGGGAAACAAAATAAGCACTCAATGGCTGGTAAGTAATTGCAGGACACAGCTTTAATGGGTTTACTACAAAAACACTGTGAGTTAACTTGCAGATTTTACCATTCAATATATCCCTTTGGCTAGTTGTTTTTTTATTAATTTCATTGAAAGAAGGTAGCTTACAAAATCCTAAGCAAGTACTCATCATACGTGTGTGAACTGACCCTGAGAGGTAGAGGTCCCACTGTGAATGCTGTTCAGAATTGACGCAGACTGCATGCACATGAGCAATAAATGTGGTATGGGGTCCTGGAGTGCACTTCTTTTCAGTTAGTTTGTCTAAGTCAGATAAATTGTAGAGATCAATTAGCCATGTGGAGCAGGCACCACATGGCTAATCAGTCCTGGACATGTGAAACACTATGAGTATGTCATATGCTATATGAGCACCTTCTTCTGTGTTAGAAATGTGAGAAAGAAATCAGAGCGCCTTTTACTTTATAGAATATTTTTTTCATTTTTAATTTTGAGTACCGGATAGTAAATTTTAGCTGGATGTCTCATGCTGACATGCATACATAGGTATGTTATGTGAGGTAATGCCATTTACAAGGGGGAAAAAAAAGCAATTCTATCAAACCTTAACTTTTGAGGTAGCAGCTACCAGTTTGGGGTTTTTTAAATGTCTTGATTTACCTTTGCCATTGCTAATGTTTACTGCTAGATGTCTCCTCTTTTAGTTGTCCCACTAAGTAATTGCTATGTACAAGATGCTCCTTAAGACCAAAAGAAAAGAAACTGCAAGCAAATGTTTTATTAACATGGGTGCAGAACCTTGAAGGAGCAAGCCAAAACTATATAATCCAAATTAGCAAAAAGATACTCTTTAACCAGCGGAGCCAACAAGCTACATGAAGTTTTATTTTAATAATCACTGTGAAACAGCACAACAATTACTACTACTTAGTATTTGCATTGCAGTAATATCAACAGCAGAAAGTTACAAATCTTTCCCCACAGAGCTGGTCCCAGTCCAGCCATGCACTTCAGAAACTATAAAAGTTCAAGTAAACCTAGTGAATTCAAAATGTAGCTCACGTACTTCAAGTTAAACAGTGTGTTTAACAACTTCCAACGAGTTTCCTTTAACAATAGAAGCTTAAAACCTATGAACCTCTTTTTGGAAAACTGCCTGAGCAATGTTCACCTATAAGATGTTTTATCTAATGAAGAATAAAAAAGAATATATTTTTCCTTCAGTCTTTCCCAGTAAGAGTAATTTCCATTTAGTTAGAAAATTACTTCCTCCTAAAAAGTGCCCCACAAACACATATGTTAGGGACTTCTGCTGGCTCATAAATATAACTATCCACAATATAGCCACCCAGGGATAGACCTGTTATTTATTATATACCATAAAGAACATCTTATTCCCATCACTTTGAATTATCCTTGATGCCGTGCTCTGTACCTTCATCAGGGCACTACTGTCTGCTCGAAAAGGTCACCGAAACCAAATACAGTGAACTAGCAGAAGTCTGGCCAGTAGCTCGTATCGCAAACAATAGCATTTCCCTTTCAGTTTCCATATGGAGATGCCTCTATAGCTTGTCTTTTACAGTGCCATTACATGCAGTCAGGAATTCAAGGACCATTAAACAATAAAATCCCTTTATTGTCACTTGTGCTTTCAGTTTCCTATAGCTCTTATTATTTTTTTGTCATCCATTTCCTCTTACACACAGAAGCATGTACTTTAGTCTACTTGTGGCAGCTTCAGAAACGGAGGGGAAGAGAGGATATCAAGGCCATATTCACTATTAGGAAATTTTCTGAAGACAAAAATGTTGCAAACTTCCTAGGTGCTAGTAAAAAAATAGTCATTTTGGCCTTTTAACTGAGTAAGTCAGGTGACATTTTCATCTGTTTGGACTGGTAACATGACAGCTTCTGAACCTATTGCAAACCATTCCTTAAAATTTGCTTTGTTTACAGACGTACTGCCAGTAGTAAACTGTGCTAGAATGACCTGTATCATGGCTGGACAGTGTCCATCAGACACATGGAGGAAGAGGTAGCCCGTACTAACAAAACTTGAAGGTGCTGCTAGGTGGGATTCAAGTCAGAGGAGACATTGCATGGGAATACAACTGGATGAGTACTATAAGCCTTTTCACACCTTTCAGAGATATTCTGTACTTGCTTTCTGATTACGTTCAAAAATCCTTTTTGTTTAGCGTGTCAGTCAATAATTCATACTCATGAGTAAAACACGACTACTTAAGGATTTTAGCAAAAGATTCCATTACTAGGTGTAATTACTCAGGGTGAGGTTCAGTGTCTAACTGGGTCATGAAGCCTTTGTAAGGTAGTTATTTATCATCATTAAAGGATTTTTGTATCCTCAGTGAACCATATACTACAGAAAGTAGGAGTCAATGTGTGCAAACAGGTGGAGAAAGCTCAGGACATGTAACTGGCAAAGCAATTGGAACGATGAGCACCATGGGGTAGGCTACTGCTCAGTGCAGTCCTCAGCAGCAAATCCAGGCTCCAGCACTACCAGATCACTCTTGCAAGTGCAATCACGGTCTGACTTATCACCCTGTACTTCCAGAATTGCCTTGATACTCTGTTTGTGCGTTCCTGAAACATATTGCTTCCTCAGTCACAAAGAGCCGCATGCAAAAGAGCCACAATTTAAGAGAAAGGGAGCACAGTTTCAAATAGAATGAATAAAGAGTAAGGTACTTATATGAATAACAAATAATTTGGTAATAGTCTATAAGTTTGATTTCCAGACGCTATAGTGAATATTTCTAGATGAATCTGCCTTCTGACTGAAACAGTAATCCTGCAACAGTCACTTAGCACCAAAATTGCTATTGCATGGGTAGCAGTCCTTGACCAAGAAGACTCTACACCTGTTGAACAGCTATACATTCAGTACTTTACAACGTTGTGAGAATGCTGGTGAAGACAAAAGTCTTCTGAAACCTCAGTACCATTCTGCTGTTTGATGGAGAGAGAAATCTCCTCCCCCAAGTCCAGTGTAACCCATATCATCAGGCTTTTAGGAAATCTATTGAAGAGAAGGAAAGAAAAAAACTGGGAAAGAGAAATACATCATAAAGCCGATTACAAGCAAAATCTGTTTCAAAGTCTGAATTATTCTGACATATTTTGTTGGACACTTCCATTTGGCTGGTCTTAATCCAGAATTGTGCTCCTTCAGTAGTAACCTTTTGCCTGATATTTTCTAGAAACTATTATTTGAGCAATTTGAAAGCCACGGAAACATCACACAAAAAAGTAGCACTACCTTGATGAAAAATAATTGACCTGCAAGCTTCAGTCCCACTCTCAAAAGTGATGTGTAATATGTCAAAGCCAGAAGCAATGTGTTTCAGCAGCATCTGACACAAGGAGCCGAGCTGTGGCCATGCAGAGCCCCCCAGGAGGGGCAGCTCTCCTTGCCTCTCTGCCGCAGCCAGAACAGAGGAAAGGGCAAGGCCAAACCATACATCTAGAAGCGTCCCGTTATGGAATGGTGGGACCACACGCAGTCTTCAAAGAAAGAGGGTAAGAATATCTTTGCCTTCTTCACCAAGATAACTCATTGATGAAATGAATCACTGTAATGGTATACATTAAAAAATAAAATTATGTCAACTCTTTCTATACTGAATGCAGACAACATTGCATAATAAAAACTGGGAAAAAAAGGACAACTGAATTAAGCAATACCAGACTCTCATAAATTTATGTTACTTGTCTCTAAAGAAATTAAGTACCACAGCATGCTCCATCGATGACCCTACACATTCTTGCTAATATTTTTCCATAATTGATGTCACAGACCTATCTCAGACTAATGACATTATGTTTGCAAGTTTCTAGTGCTCTCATCAAGGAACTTGGAAAGCAATTTCCCGAAGACTTCATCTGTTTCTGTCTTCATTTTCTTGAACTTTCATAGCTATAAATTATTTGCATTCAAGTATTTCTCTTTCCTCAAGATACTAGAAATTTTCCTTTATGATCAGGTCTACATCATGAAAACCATGGCCCTGAATCATTTGAGAACATAAACTTGTTCTCAACTTCATGTAGATGAGTGTTTTTTTTGAAACTGATGGAAACATTTATAATTTTAAGTCATACATGTGTTTTACAAGCTGGGGTCCAAATTTTTTTTCTTGGGCTGTACAAGTCAGCCAGTGGTAGAAACATAGAAGAAAGGATAGAAGGCAGAAGGAAGGAATGGCAGAAGGAAGCCTGCTTGCAGGTTATGCAGGTTGGGTTCTGTATAACACGAACATGCGTGTGGTCTCTCCCCTAGTGAGTGTGACCAGGTCCTCACCCCCTCAGATAACCCAAACTATTCCACATGTCCTGGTTCCTACGGGCACCCTAGACCCACTCCTGCAAACTGTTCCAGTTAGGTGCACCATGGCTGGCTTCACTGTGGCTGTGAAAGGTGCCTGCCAATGTGGAAAGGTTTGTAAGACTGGAGACTCAATTTCCTTCTTGTTCTCTTTCTTTGCTAGAGCTATTTTGTTATCTCTCCCTGCCCATAATCAGAACTAGGCAATCCCATAAGAATAGGAACTGAGAGGCAGGGAACTGTCAATCAAAAAGACTTCTAATTTCACCAGTGTATCACTTCGCTCTGCACCAACCTTAGCTCATCTCTGCCTCTGCTTTCCCATCTGTAAAATGGAGCTAAGATTACTCCCCTGCAACTGCTACCAGGTAGTGCAGAGCTCTGAATGTGTTAAATGCAACGGTAAGTGTTGATAACTGGTTTAATTAGGAAATGTAATCCTTGCCCTGAGCAGTTTACCATCTCCAGTCTCTTCCTGAAGTCTGTTATTTTATTAAACTTTTTTTGGTTCCCCAATCTCCCTTTGAAGTAGACCACTTTCTCATTTTATTTTTCATTTACTGTAAATACAGCAGCAGAATCCTTTGTTAGTTGAAATACCCTTTACAATTCAACATTCAGTACTGCTAATTATGTTCTTGACTTGTTTATGCTTATTTTTAGAGATTTCCCAATCCACCTCTCACTACTTTTTGTATATATTTTTAAAGAAGCCTTCTGTTTATAATTATTTTTACATTGCCACTTAAACAAACTTGCATCTGTTCCCTTTTTTCCCTCTAGACTGAACCAGGATGGATTTTAATTGCATCACCAACTGTTTCTAAAACACTTCCTAGAGTCTCCACTAGATTCCCTCTGCATAATAACATCTTGACCAATAAAATACTAACCAAAACCTGTTAGGGCATTTCATGTTTTCTCAAAGTCAGCTTTCCTGTGGTCCAGAATGTTCACTTTGCTTCCACCAGCCCCCAAGAATATTTTGAACTAATGATATTGTAATGTCCTGGGTGTTTCTTTGCTTCAGTCCTATTAATCATACTTGGTATATTTTCTAGGACTTGGTCCAAAATAGCCTCTAACCATCTGAATGCTTCAATAAACCGTGGAAGAAAGCAATCCTGAAATACCTCTCAAAATGTGTTTCTCCTCTTCATTTTTGCATTGAGTGGCATCCAAATCAACATCTGAGTAATTAAAACTCTGCCAGGATCAAATATCCTGCCTTGTTATAGGATTCTCCAATGTATAAAAACATTTGCTGATTCTGTGTTATTTTATTTTAACTACCCTAGAGATGTAAATTCTCTCTGTAGCATCCTAGAATCAACTTACCATTTTATGGCTCTAATTTCTGTACAGATTTCTATGTCAGCCATAATATTTCTTTTCACAAATCAACCTACTGCCTAACCAGTTCATTTACCTACTGCTTTAATTTACTTAACCCTTTGGCAAATTCTGTACTCTTCATATTATAAGATATTTCTCTCTAAAAATATCTTAAAATGTATCCTACTTATAAAATTATAAATATCTAAAAAGTATACAAAATATAAAAAAATAAGTACACAGAAAAAAATGGCAAGATGCGTACACACAACAGAAAAGAATTTGAATAACTGCTTCAGAATTTAATTTGATAGCCATGCTAAAGTCTGCTTAACTTCCTTAGTCGAATTACAGGTTTTATAGTCACAGGCTCATGATTCTCCCTTGCTGTCAGTACAAATGCTGTTGGTAGAAATGGGTATCTGTTTACCCTTTCAAGTGGAAAATGGCTCTTGATAGATTAGACAGACAAAGAAACAGAGATCAGAAAACAGTTTGATTAGATTTTAGATCCCAGAGTCATTGAAAAATGGGGGTGCAGCTCTCCGGGTACAACACACCAGTGAGGGAGTTGGGGTATGGAGAGAGGAATACCGGTGGTAAGTAAAATATCCCAGTCACTGAAGTAAGGCAGTAACTGAGAACCGTCTCAGGCAGTGGAAGAGCACAAAGACAGCTGGAATTGCAGGGAAGTTACCTGGATGGGTAGGATGAAAAGCCTGCACAAAATCAAGGGTCTTTGTGCAGGATTCAACACAGAATGAGACACATTTCAGAGGTTGATAAAAATGGTTGGAACGATGTACCCTGTGATCCCTGAGCATATCCATGATTCTTCCCTAAACTGAAGCTTTTTTCCTCTTTTACTTCACCTACCATCACCAAATAAGAGACAGTTATTTTATATTCCCATTCATTTTTGCAGACAAAATTCTACACATGAATTCATAAATATTTCCAGTTGCCTATTTCCCATGTGATATTCATTTCAGGAATCACAACAAACTGCAGCAGGTTGTCCTGGTTTCATCCTTCTAGTTTCTCTCAACTCGCTAATCAACCTTCTCATTACCTTCACTAACATCTGGCCTGTGCTGAATAATCATTTTCCAATTAGCCTTACGTTTCTTACTTAAATAGTTACCCAAATGCAAATCAGTTATCTCTGTTCTAGCAGAACTTCCATAGTGTCCACCCTGGTTCATGACATAACCCCGTTCTTTTCTTCCTTTGCTACAAGCATCCCCCTTCCTCTGAGTTGCCTACAAATGGCTACAAAACCTTTAGCTACTTGGACAGTGAAGATTTTTTAATGTCTTTTTTCGAACTGGTGTCTTCTTAGACTCCAGTGATAGCAATGGATTTGGAAATAAAGCTTCATAAGAATTCTCAATTTCAGGGAACTATCGAATCGTTCACATTAGGATCCAGATGTCCCAAACTGATAGTACCACCTTAGCTCTTAAAGCTTTAAAATTCCCACGTGTTCTATGAGAAAAGAACAACTTAGCAATACACTTGGGGAATTTCGGCATTGGGAACCCACTACTTGGGAAATCCCATGCAGGGCAGGATGAATATGTGGGTTATCACTGCATTCCTCTGTAATGGCTTAAATTGGAGTACAGAGAACCTAAGGAAAGATTTAACCTTGTGATTCTTGAGGAACTAGCTTTTGCCCAAAGCATATTCTCCTGAGCCCAGCATCCGCGTAGGCGGACTCATAGCTGCCCTCAACTATGACGGTGCCAGACCAGCACCAATACAAACAACACAGACCCAGAAATACACCCACTGGCTTCTCTGAACCCAAACTTCTTTACTATGACCCAATAAAACCAATTTGGTGTCTTTACATTGAACTCAGCTCTTCTCTTGATAGCACACAGGCACACAGCAGTGCCTGGAGAGGAGCACCAGGTGCTAGCTGGGTAGGCAGCCTTTTTTTTTCCTATCCCAGAGCTTGATCATCCATGCTCTAGCACTGCTCCTCCATCACTCCTTTTCACTTCATTTTGGTTTTACCAAGAAGAATGCTGGTAGTAGTCTCAAATATACTGAAAAGAGACTGATAAATGTCTCAAATACAAATATCTTCCATGGAGCTTTGTTCACTTCTTCTAGAAAAAAAAAGAAGGGGAGGAAAAAAGAGAGTAAAAACAGGCTGAACTTTGCCTTTACTCTACCCTAGTTTAATCAAATAAATTTACCAGGTGCTGAGAAGAATGCTAGGTGGTAAGGGAGAGTCAGCAGGACCCCTATTTTTTTAACACTGGCCTTTGTTCACATGATGATCGTGGTGTAGACATGACTACGGAGCTCTCAGTCTGTAGATGCCATGAAAACAGCATTAATTGTCCACATTGTTCTTTTACCTATGCTGGCAAATTATCCACATCAAGTAGATGAATACCAAAGTATTACTGTCCTTGAAACTCTCAGTTTCTTAGTGATTTTAAACCAATGGATACATTGGGGTTAACAATATGGGGAAGGAAGTGTTCCTCTGCTTTTATATTCATTAAAATAGCTGTGTATTTATTTTGATGTTAATATTCAGGCTAGCTGACATTTTGTAACAAATATATGTTATTCTTTTCAAGTACAAGCTTTTTTTCTTTAAAAAAAACTATTTCTTATAATTTGCTGGAGGCCTTGTGAACTTATTTTAAATAATCAGTATTTCTCCCTTCTTTTTCCCCCACAGATTTTATTTTCCTAAGTAAGTGAAAAAAGTGAAAAATGGAGATGGAAAAGAACAGGGAAGAAAAGTAAAAGAAAAAAAAGCATCGCCTCCAATTAAAGATGCATTTTCGTTTTTTTCCTAAATAAGTTCCTTTCCCCTCCCTGGAATAGTTAACATTTGTAACATCTTTTACCTTGATTTTTTTATAACCGAACAGGAGGAAAAAAACCCCCTTCTTTTTAGCCTTTTGAGTGTGTCTTTTCTGCAAAATATAGACACCGGGAAAAATATTTCACACATTATGTCCCCTCTAATTGTTATAGTTGTATTGTAGCAAATGGTGAAAGGTGAGTGTCTTCCTTTGATGAAAGAAAAGGAAGGAGTGAAAGAGTAAGAAAGACGTCTGGATTACCTTCACATTATACTGTATTATCATTTGAAAGCCACCTTATTTCAGCAAAGCTTATTTTAGCTAATTCTCAATTTTCCCAGAACAGGACAACACAGTCCAGAGAGGTGGCACAGATACAGGAGGTCCCTACTCATTTTCAGCTCTCTGAGTGATAAGGCTTAGCAAAACTCGTTCTGAGATGATTAATGGCAGATTTGACTCTGGGAGGTAATTATAGGTTTTGACAAGAAGTTTGAGACTTTGGGGATGAAAGTGACTGTGAGGGTTTCATTGAGGAAACCAACCCCTGACAGGCACAACATGCTCATTACAGAAACTCTGAAAAAGCACAGAGATCTATAAAGGAAGACAGATACAGAAGAACATGTTTTTATTAACCCCACTGCTGCTGATAGCAGATGCATCCCACTTGTCTGGGGACTAAAGTGATTTGTAGCCTCAGTAACTGCAGTCTTCTCAAGATGCAGAGGTTCATTTGCTTGTGAACTCCCTCCCATCCACCCTCCTTCACCCTCTTTCTTCTGAGGGTTAGGCAGGGGCGGGGGTGGAGGGAGGGAATATCAGATAAATAGTGCCATGCAAAATAATTATGACTGATCAGAAAGTTCTTCCCATAATGCAACCATTTATATTTGCTGGAATAATTTTTTTATTGCTTGGGTTTCAGCAGTGCTATGAATAAAGACAATATCAAAGTGGCATATGCACTTCTGATTCTCAGAATACTTATTTTCAGTATTCTGAAACATAATATCTGAGAACTGGAGCAAAGCCTAATTAAAAGGGCTTCCTCCAAGGAAAAGGTCCTTAAAGACAGCAGGGCTTCTGGTAGGAGCTCTGAGTGTCAGCAAGTGCTTTAGGCTCTTCAAAGCAGCATCTTGCAGCTGCATCAAATTACTGTTGGGATTGACCATCACGTTACTCCAATTTGAAAATACACTGACCAGGCTTTTACTGCAGACCCTCTGACTTGCCAGCCCTTTTGGCAATGAAGGGGGGACAGTCTGCATCACGCAGTAGAGAGCAGACCCCTAACGTCAATTCAGAACAGAGCTTTTTCCCCAAAGAAATATTCTTTCTTCCAGTGAATGAGAGCATTGAAATAGAATCCAGCTCTAAGAAGGGGCCATGAAAAGACTTATTGTCAAATCTAACTGTATTTACAATTCATCCACTCCTTTATACACCTTGCCACTGTAAGGTACAGGTCTCGTTTCAGCCGCGCCTTCTGGCTCCTCTGTGCCCTTTTGCCAGCATAAAGCAGCTGTAAACCTGCCTGCTCTGGCCAATTAAGTTGTTTTGTATTTCTGGAGTGGCAAAAAGGAAACCCACTCCTCCTTCTCAGCCTGGTTTAATAAAATAGGGGTATACGGGGCACACAGGAACCACAAAAGTTGGAGTGGAACAAGAGTCACGGGCCAGATTCTTGAGCTGCAATAAAACAGTGGCAATCCAAGGGAGAGATGGCAAATTATACTAGCTGGGAGTCTCTCCCTGAGATTTCACAAACACTGTTCTGTCAGAAAATAAAGTGACGTTATTAGGCTGCCTGTCACCACCATTCCCAAAAATATACCTTCTCAAACCACTTGTGAGACTCTGTGAAAAAGGGGCATATGCCCAAGTTCATTTTTATGAGATCATTTGTATTACTTCATATTAATTGTGAACAAATGCCTCAGCCCAGCAGGAGCTTATCAAGACAGCCCAGGAACTGTCATGTATCAAGAAGATATGCCCCTGACCAGGGAGTCAGCATGGGGCCATTTCACTTCTCTTCAAAGCCTTGTTCTGAGGTTTTGAGTAAAAATGAACCTGGAAGTTTGGCCTGGACTTCAGATCAGGAATAAATCTAACCTGCAATGCGTAATGAAAACCTTAATGAGCAGAAGCAAGGTGAGCAGCAGAGCTGCTCCCAGCGAGGGAATAGGAATTTTGCTTCTCCAGGCAGAATTGAGTCCTTGTTACCGGCCACACTCACATACTCCACTGCATTAAAAAAGTCTGTGATGTAGATCATCTCACTGTATTTAGGCACCTAACATAAACCAAGATTCATTTAACCTAAATTCAGTTATCTACAATATAGAAATTTCCCCTTGAGCTAGCCACCTTAACACTGAGCTGCTTTAGGATAAAATTGATCATTGTCTAGAAATGCCTATTTCATTGGTGTCCTCCACATTTCCATTAGATAAAACCTGTCTTTGGCCTCCTGGTGTCTCACTGTGATCAGCAACGACAGCAAGCAAGATGATCCAGCAACCAACCCAGAGCATTTGTGATCCAAATTGTCCTTGCGTGGTTCCTGTCTTTGTACTGATTGAAAAGGGAGCCAAAACTGGTGGTTATCATGAAATAAACACTTTGAGAGTGAGGCTTACCTCTTCAGCCTCCCATAGAATCCTCAGTTATGTGTCTGGAATTAGGTGGAATGCATATGGCCTATAAGTTTCTGTCTGACAGGGACGTGTGGACTATACTTTCACTCCAATATATTAATTTAATGATCTGTCTTTATAGAAAACACAAGAGGAGTAAGAGCGTATGGAGTACTGTAGCACCTAAATCGCTTTGTGACTCACCTGTAACGTTTAGTTTCACATTCAGTCCATAGCGAAAGAAGCAGCTACCAGGACAATCATGGTCTCAGGACTGGGCAGGTGAACATCAGGAAAAGGCAGATCATGCCACACAGAATAGAAAAAATTATATAAACCATGAAGCCTCAATGGCAGTTAAAAACCTGCAAGGGAAAAAATGTTTGAAATTTTAGAGTAAGTTATTTCATTCTGTATCTCCAGTAGCTTTTTGCAGTTGACCAATATAGTCATTGAAAGCAACTTCAAAGTTATATGCATGAGAAATGGCAGAAACTGACCTTTACTTCTGTATATAAAATGCTCATGAAAGAATTTCTTGTGTTTTCATGCAGCCAGGGCACAGAGTACCACGGGATTCATGAGGCCAATTGCAGCTAATCAAGGATGAGATAAAAAGCATCCCATGTATCTCAGCAGAATTAGAGTACATAGCTCCATTTTCAAATAATCGTTGTCAAGACATAAAATAAAAACTCAAAAAGACATCTGTCAAATAAAATTTTAATAACATATGAATCAGAGTAAGTTGTGGCATATTGTTTGAGTATTCCAATAGTAGCAAAGGAGGTTAAATTCAAATAAATTATTCATTGACAATAGTTGTGCATCTCTAGTATCTCTCTGTATAATTTAAACAAAAGCAAAGGTGTGCCACAGAATAAAATGAGATTTTTTAAATACTTCCATGAATCTAGATGGTGTAATTCCCTATCTCATTTCGAAATAATTATTGAACACTTGGAAAAAAATACTAATGCTTAAAAAAGATATTCAATTGGCAGATGACAAATACATTATTTATAGCTTCAAGTTATTGATGAGCTTTCATATCACCTCGTCATTCTGTTTTGCTCTGTCACTCATGAGCTATAAGATCATCAGTAACTCATAATAAATTATGTATCCATAGGCAGTCCTTTGCGTAGCTACTCTTATTTATCTAGATTTATGCACATGGATATACACTTTCTCACCAAAAGAAATGGCCAGCACATTAAACAATGTTGATTTGCAGAGGTTTCAAACTTACAGGCAGAGAATGAAAAAAAGGAATTGAGACCATTATAATTTTTTTGGCCATGTATTTTTTTTCATTGTAAGAATGCAGTGCTAGAATAATATGCAAATATTGAAGGTTATAATAGATTTTTTTAAACCATATTTACAATAATTCAAAATCACATTGAAAACCTATTTAGCAGATTTAATATTAGCAAAGGGGACAAAATTAATACAGAGATTGGTGTGACTACCGAGCCAGTGATCTGTACACTTTTACATTTATGGAAAATATTTGGTAAAGCTTAAGATGAAAGTAAATTCAAGATGTAAGTTAGCCTTATAACATTGACAATTATGCACATTATTGGACTGAACAGATGTTATTAGTGAGAAAGATGGATTCCAATATAATAACATCATTTATAATAAGTAAATCTCTAGTATGTTTTTATCCTATAACACAAATATTCCTGAATATTTGCACTAAAATGCTGATGCAGAGTGATCACTGATGAAAATGTCCTTTGTTTTGACCTGCATCATTATTTCAAAGTTATATATAATGCAGTTATTAACTCTTTTTTTCAGCTAATGAATTAAGAATTGGGTTGGTTCATGTCAGCTATACAATAGTATTCAAAATGGTTAACCTGTTAACCTGAGTCACAATTTGCATTTTCAAAATGGAAGAGATCTTTTCTACACACTTCGTCTTTGGGGAAAAAAAATTGCTGGGGCCAGGCCCTAGAGTCTCCAATTCTATATGTTACGTGTTGGATTACATATTTTTCTATTATCCTATCCACCTTGTTTTATAATTTACTATGCACAATTTTACTATGCGTTTCTAAATGACTGAGAAGAAAATATGGGTATATTAGCTGCACAAACTAGATGAATTGATGAAATGTATAAGCAGGATGAACATGAACCACTGGTGCATTTTTTTATTTTAAAAAACATAATATGATTGTACAACAATGCAAACCAAATATTTCCATAGGGAGAGGCAGTATTAACTCTATTGTATAAGATCCTGATGACAATTTATGAAGAATACCATAGGGATACTTCGTGTAGTTCCAATCATGTACAGTCAAGGAAGACAGCTTCAAGCTGGAACAGAAAGAAAGAGTGTCTAAGTTAATATGAGGACTAGAAGCGCTTCCTGTGTTCAGTTTAGAGAAAAAATTACTGTTCATGTAAGCAGATATATATATATTTTGCAAACGTGTGTGTGTGTTATGGGAAGAGAGGGATAAACATTCAAAAGACAGTAAAAGACGTCGTATCCTTTGGCGCAAGAACAAAGAGGAGGAAAACATGGCCAGGAATAAGCTTGCACAGAACATGAGAAGATTTCCAGGGGAACGAAGTTTTTAAGCAAATTTCTAGTGGAAGTAATAGGCAGCGCAAGGACTGAAAAGTGAAGTCAGTAAATCTACGAACGTCGTTGGGTAACATAAGGCAGGCTGCGGCTGCCCTTCTTGACCCCAGCAACCTGTCCTATGCTTTCATAGACTACAGTGTACAGAAATCCTCCTGAGTAAAGGCTAGCACAACTACATACGGAACCACAAGGTCTCAGCTCTAAGTGAGCAGAAGAAAAAAGAAATAATTAAAAGAAGGGTCTAACAAAAGCAAACAAACAAACACACAAACACCCCCCCCCGCCAACCTCCCAGCTCTCAGCTGCTTTCTCAGTGCCCATGTAGCTAGCATCTTATTTTAGCAAGGCACAAAGAGCTACACTACCCATTTACTCTTTTTGTGTAGCACCTTTCTCCACAACTGAGAGGTGAGAGGCTGCTCACCAAGCAGTTAACAAATACATGTGGCTTTTACGTATTAAAAGAGGTGCTTATGGAAACAACAGTGACTCACACCGACTGAAATCAATAGGTATAGTAGCTGAATACACAGCAACAAATAAAGAGCTGGCATGCCAAAAATCCTCAGTGCTTCCCACTGACTTCAAAGACTTGTGTTAGGAGAAGGTCCAAATTAATTTTGTATGTGTTATTAAAGTTTTCCATCATCCAAGGCAGAGATATGCTGAGGCTCCGGGGCAGCACCGAGCTCTACAGCAGAGTCTGTGCGCAGCCACCCTGAAGCTGGGGACCTAGAGCTTGGGGATCCCAAGCACCTCGATCCAGTTGTTCATGATGGAGGCCTTTGCTTGACTGCCATGTCTCAGAGTCTGGCATATGCTGAAAATCAGAAACCAAACTCTGCCTCAGCAGAGTGTAGCAACACAGCCCCCACATACGGGCTCATTTCACACTGTGCATAATGCAACCAGTTACAGCAGCAAGCCAGCAAACTGTTTGGACTTTTTTTTTCCATAAGAATAAAACAAACTAGTTCAATCCCCCATAGAATCTCATCCTTCTCCTTTTTAAATCTGACATCTGCCGTCATATCCCAAACTTTACACCAGAAAGCAGCAGCCTGGAATTTCTCAAATGTGTAAAGTTTTCATATTGCACTGACACTGCAACAGCCTTACCTAACCAACCACATCTATCTGCCACCTGCCGAGCAGCGCTTGCAATTTGTTTACAGCCAACTGCAAGGAGATATATAAACTCCCCCAGATGAGAAAGATGTTGAATTTAAACAGACAAGTGACAAACAAGCTCAGAATGAGAACACATACAAGAATAGCCTACAGTATGCCATTATATCATGACATAAATACGTGACAACTACTCCAACCAATGCCCATGGCAAATGTTTCCATGTGTTACCACCACTAGAGTAATTTCTCTGTGTTGCAGTATTTTCCTTCTTTTCTTTTTTTTTCCTTGAATGAGAGACTAATTCTAAAGTAATAATGAATAAAAAGGCACCTGTTAGAATGAGCAGATCGTACTGTACTGAACGGGTTTCAGGACAACTGTCTGATTATTGCAGTTAATGCACCTAATTTCTTGTGGATCGGCATCCAGATACCAGTAACATGCTCCACCAGAAATATACACATATATACACCACATTCTAAGTTATAAGAAAAGATAAACTACAATCTCACTACGTCCATTAATACATCTAGACTTCAATTATAATACACAGAATAACCTACCATATGCGTCTGTAAAGTAATGCAAAACAAAGCTTTCAGTGTACATGACCAGCAGCTTTTCGTAAAAGGAGTGGACTCTGCGTGAGTGTTAGCATGGGATTCAAGCTCCCTTCTGTCAAGCAGCATTTCCAGTTCTTTTAAAGCTGGAAAATGATGCCTCTGCAGAGAGACAAAACAGAAATCCTCTGGACATAAGTGAAATCCTTCCTAATCCCTCAAAATGAAGCTTACATTGCAGGAGGTGTTGCATAGATCTTGGGCTAATCCTCTGGAAGTGAAGGACTATCTTCGAAAAGAAGGAAAAAGTGGTTTCAACCATGGCAAGTTCCCCAATCTCTACAGATTGTTACTGGAGATAAGACTGATCCTTGTTCCAACCTTTGATACATTTAGGAAGCATCCTTTCTGTTTTAGAAGGGTAAACATCTGTAGCCAACCAAATCTCCTATCTAAACACAGCCAACCCAGGAGTTTCCAAAATGACGATCCCATCTTTCCAGGTCTTTCCACCCCTGTCATTGACTATTCATACCTCTGTACTGGTTTACTGGGAAGTTATAATTTAGTTGAAGGTGGTTGAATAAGCAAGCCACCTTTATTCAGAGCAAATATATAAACCAAATTTCTTTGCCAGAGAGAGATGAAGCATGAGTCAGTGCTGAAAAGCAGGCCAGTCAGTGCTGGCTGAAATCTAGCCAAAGCATTATGACTGAATGAGTTTGTTTGCTTGTTTGTTTGTTTGTTTGTTTGTTTGTTTGTTTTAGGGTGAAAACAAAACATCACATCAGGAAATTGAAAAGGCAGCAAGAAAATAATCTGTTTCTCAAAAGCACAAGTGGTACAACCTGGAGAAGGAGAGCTCTAGATTAGATACTGGTAGGAAATAGTGAACTGTAACCAAGGATAATGAATCCTAGATTTGATTCCTAAAAAGTTCCAAAGACTGAGAGTTTCTGTCTTTTCCTTTTTTTTTTTTAATCCAAGGAGTACGCAGCAAAGAATTACCTGACTCCATCCACTGGTTTTATCTCTAGTAAATATAATCCACAGGACACTGATTTCAACTAACCACCTGCTTCAAAAAAGCATGTCAGCAGACATGTCATTGATTTTTGATATCTCATGCGACTATTGAATGAGAGACTTTGAATTGTCCCTGAGTATCGGACAAGACACCTTCTCCATGGCAAACATACCACTAGCTGCTCCCTGGTCTTTCTGCTCTCATGTTACAGAAACATGATCAGGGCAGTTGGCTGTGCCATGGCACATTTGGACCAAGTTCTTATTGCGCTTAACCAGAGGACTGGAACTTCACATTAAGCCTTGGCGTTTATTGTCCGCTCAGTAAAGATTTGACTGTAGACACATTATGCATTCCAGTTTATTTGCAGTAACGGGTGCAGTATTTTCAACTCCTGAAAATCTTGCAGACTAAACACTCAAAGAATGCAATGGAATCATCCACTTTTGACACAGAAAAGCTAGAAGGTGGACAGGAGTTGCCTGAAGGTTCTCTAATAAAAACCAGGAATTACGCTAAAGAGAAAGCAGCTTCATTATGCCCTGACGCAATCCAGCACATGAAGCAATTTTCAGCTTCAAGAATAATATAATTTACGTTTAGCTTTGCACAGCCCAGAAGAGCTGTCCCAGTTGTCAGGCAAAGCCAGGGTAATTCAGGCCACTAACCACTGTGCTGTTTTAGATAGCCTAGAGTATTGCCTGCAGCCTTGCCTCCAGCTGCCACAGATCTTCCCCAAGCCCTACACAACATTTGCTACCCTTGTGAAGGTGTCTCAGGTACCTAAGGCCATTTAAAGTGGTCTACATTCCTTTGTCTAGGCAGCTGAATCCCACCCGTTATGTTTTTCCTGTTTTTATGTTGGGGCAGTAAAGAAGATTATAGCCCATGTTCCTTGACAGCCCTAGGATATGCTCTATGCAAAAAGAACCGTTGCTCCGGCTTAACAACCCCTCTGTGTAAAAAACAGCATAAAGAGGTCATATCTGAGCTGAAAATTGGGCCAAAGAGAGTATATTTTCCTCTGGATGCACAGTTATAATTGCTATTATGTTTAGGGAATTGGGCTTGATCACTGAATGGAAAACACTTTGCAATTAAGAGGGTTGAAAGCATAACTAGATTTGAATAATTGATGTTAATTTCCATTTGCAGAGAAGACTATCACGATGCTGAATCCAAATGCCATGCAATCTTCTGGTCCATTCCCTCATTTCTTGTTGCCATAAATTGCAAAGTAATGCTAACTGGAGGGCCTTGTGCAGAACTGCTGTATGGATCACATCCCATTATACATCTGAAGGCAGGAAGAATCCACGCTCGCATCACTTACGCTCATGAAGCAAGTTGTTTCCTTATTTGGCTCTACAATTAACTTGAATGAAACTGAATGTAATGTCTTGAAAACAATACTAAATTAAATGGTAATGCAGTAATCCATCAATTACAACGGGGCAACTAATGGCTTGAAATAGCTTTCTATAAGAGTTTCTAGTTGGATTAATAATACAATTAATGCTATGTACTCACCATTAAAGTAGGAAATAAAATATTGTTTTAGTTAATCTCTCTTTGTCATTGACGGGGAAATGCAATGCAACCAAAACGAATATTCATTGTAATGTAGTGCCTAAGTATGCACGTATCTATCCAAAAACCCCAACAACCAGAATCTGCCAACTATTAAAACATAGTTATTACTGAGATTGTTGTAAGTATCAGAAACGGTGAACACATTTTTAATAATCTTATTTGTCCTAAATGCAATAGTAGTCACACTGGCTTTGTACAGGTTAGAGAGAGGGGGAGATCTGAGTGACACTGTGAGCTAGTAGCCTCCGTATTCAGGTGGTTCAATTCTTTCAGAGACACAAGCAGAAACACAGAAAACAGAAAAAAGATAGATGTAAGTTATCCGGCCAGTTGTAGTAAGAAGGAAGAGAACAGAATCTGTATTTGGAGAAATGAAGGGAAGCTTGCTCCTCTGCTTTCTGATGTTGCACATGCAGATGGTAGGTTTCGATTTTCACGGTTCTTACTGACAACAAAAAAAGCTCGAGAACTGCAGGAATCCGAAGCCCAGTGTATGTGTTTAGTGTCCCTTGCGCGACACACATACAAAAAGACGTACAGCAGGTATCACACTTTGTAGTCTCCTCCATTATACCCCAGACATGAATTATGCCCATCATCCTCCTGGTTTATTTAATTTGCAAACACAATCTGCTCCATTGTTCAGCTCCATCTGACAGCTGTAGAACAGCCACCAGCTCCATGTTACAGAGCAGAGTACCCCATATTTACTCAGTAGATCCCAAAGACACGGCTTAGCCACCGTCGCCATTGGCCAAGGATGGGGTGGGAGCAGGAGGAGACTCAAAAGGGCAGAGGGAGGGCAAGTGCCCTCTCCCACCTGGATCCCACAGCAGGGACATGTTCGTAGGCCTTCAGGGAGGGAATGGAGGCTTTTTTCCCCCTTGCCCAGGCTCTCTTGCATTTTGTACTGCTGTGCAAAGCTGCTGCCTGATGGCCAAAGCAGAGGGTGCAGGGCTGCCCTCCAGGAACTGCCAAAGGGTGGCCAAAGCCAGAGGGAGAACAGCTGACCCCACCCCATGCCCTACCGCTAAAACCATCCTGCACGAGCGATCTGCAGAAAGAGAAGTCCTACCGTTCGCAGGGAAGCCGTGCGGTCGTGCGCGATGTGCACAGGCGCGCTGGGACTTCGAAGCCTTGCGGCACGCTCCTTTGTGTACCTTCAGGTCAGGCTGCTCTGCACATACGGCTGTGTTTCAACACTTGTATAACACTTTCTGTGGACCTAAAACATAGCTATGAAAGGGGACCCAAAGGTCTGATTTCATGCTTTTTATGGAAAATTTACCCCAAGAAACTAGTTAGCGTATGATGTGAGGTAAGGACTCAAAGATTTAAATACAGTATCTATAAGTAGAAGCAGGAACAAATATACACACAGACACATTACAATTCACCATGGTATGTTTACAGTGGCCTTTGAAACAGATATAAAAATCTCCATCGCGATAGGGTTTGCTCAGATGCTCCCCAGGAGAAATTACTTGCTCCTATATGTCTTTGGACCAAGGAACTGGAAAGCAAAGATAACGGTACTGGCTCCTCCTTCTTTCACCTTTCTTCCTCTCAGGTTTTGTCTTCCCTCGGTAGCTGAATAGTTGCGGTGGTTTCTGGGCTGTGGAAAAGCAAGGAAGTGCTTTTTCTGCTTTGCTTCTTACTGCTTTCCCCTGACTCCAGCAGAACACTCCCCATGCAAGGTATATTTAAATAGACTGTTAGTACATGCTGCAGAGGTCACTTACAGAGTAAAAAGCTATCTTGTATTATTTACAAGAAGTATTAGATAACATTTTGGCCACGGAGACACAAAGAAGCTTCGTGAGATCATTAAAGCTCTAAAGTGCACGTAAAGCAGAAGGGTGTCTTTTTAAGAGGTTATCAAAGGATCCCACATGTGTATCAAGTCGACTCCAACGGAAGCAAAAAGAAATATGCCTGATAACATTAATGGGAACTGCAGAGTAAGTAGAAAGGCATTCAACCCGACTGCCTCCGAAAACTGGAGAAGTGTATTTCAGTAATGCTGAGGTTTTAACTTACGATTTAAGGGAATCTATGCATTTCAGTTAAGCAGCATAGCCCATTAGACATCATGGCTAATAATTTGCAAGTGTTTAACCTGTCCACAGAGATAGATTTTTTTTTTTATTTGCTACTTAAGGCGGGAAGGATGGTAAGGAACATCAGCTTTTCTTACTGTATTTATTTTGTGATTGTAAGGGAAATGGAAGAAAACAACACAGGATACCATAAAACCCAAGGGGTGGGCTTGGAAAAAGGGTTAAAAGAACTACATGGGACTATCTCCACTGACCTTGTGCATTCTGTCCTTTAAATGTAAATGTTGCCTTTCAGACCAGCAGCATTTTGTATTTCATTAGTGCCTGTGGAAGAACAATAAAAATGCAGAAAGTGTAAAAATCAGGCTTCAGTGAGACAGCTTGAATAAGCTAAATTTAGGAGCATACCCTACCCAGTTAAGGGTTTCTTTTGTGTTACAGTCATGCCTAAGTATTTGCAAATATGGAAGGAGATTATTACGGATATTAGTGGTTATACTTGTATATCTCCCAAGAAGAGGAAAAACTGCATGAGAAGCTTGGGTTTGAGGGGAAGGAGCACAGGAAAGAGAGTGTAATGAAAGCAAAGGTGTGTGGTAAGTGGAGTGAAAAAAAGAGATCAAGAGGGAGAGAAAAAGTAATTTTGAAGTCATTTGGGTTTGAGGTAGGAGGAGGGAATTGCTTAGGGGGTTTTTTTAGTTGTTTGACTGTCTACAACTATCCCAGGTGTCTTAATGTCTGGAACAGATTTGAATTATGGAGTGAATAACTAGCAAAAAACCCCTCATTAAGTTATGAATGGATATGTTTTAAAGCCTTTTAGCAGGAAAATACTAGTTCAAAGAGAAATCTGTTCAAGTGTAGAACAGTGTCTCTCTCAGAAAACACAGCTTCTCTGCACTGCTTGGGATCTGTGAATAGTGGGATCAGGGATGTGAAGCTGGGAACAATCCTGTGTGATCACCTTCTCCTATAATTTATTGACTGCTGTCATGGCATGTGGTACTAGGGTGTTTATCCTCTAAATCAGACACAGATAATAGAAGTCAGACAAAAAATACCAGGGGAGAGTCCAAGCCAGATGGAGATAATCCATTTTACATCAGAAGTGGATGTGACTTTCTCTTGGGCTGATTACTTCTTGTTAGAAGAGTGCTTTGCTCAAGGATTTCATTGAAAAGTGGCCGTCAGCCCTACCAAGACAAGGAGTTCCCTTGCAGGAGCTGCAGAGTGAGTGCAACAACTGTAATTTAAGAGCAGGGAGCACCATCCAGGGACACCCTGTGACCAAAGACAGTTTAGCCGAGGTTCTGGATGCAGCATAGCCACATCATGTAGTGCCACCCTTGAGTGATTACTACATTATGAAGTGGCTGTTCTGCATCTGCAGAACACAGAAAGCACGCCACGCTGACCTGCCACCTTGTTCAGCGGCAGCTTTCATGTCTGTGCCTGGTCTTACATTGCACAGGCTATATTTTACTCAAGGGGGAAGAAGAAAGCAGAGTGATACTGCTGCAGTCTTTTGCCTACTTCATCTATTTAGACCACAAGTTCTTCATGGGTCTGGCCATGTTTATGTATAGGAGGAGGATGCCATAAATTGATATGTGCTGCATAATTCCAGACCATAAATTTTGGCAAACTCACTGACACACCTTTAAAATCATCATAATAAATATCCCTAAAACAGAACCATCAGGATCCCAAGGTTCAACAGCTACATTGCCCAATGAGCCGAAAGTCTTTGCCAAGATGGTATCACACTAAAATGAACTCCTGGGTGATGATTAAAGGACAGAAAGCCCCAGTGACTCACATGAGAGTATTTCCCACAAAATGGGAATGGCTGGATGGTCACACTCAAAGAGTTGCGGTCAATGGCTCGGTGTCCAAGTGGAGACCAGTGACGAGTGGCATTCCTCAGGGGTCGGTATTGGGACCAGTGTTGTTTAATATCTTTGTTGGTGATGTGGGCAGTAGAATTGAGTGCACCCTCAGCAAGTTTGCTGACAACACCAAGCTGTGTGATGTGGTTGACACACTGAAGGGAAGGGAAGCCATCCAGAGGGACCTTGACAGGCTTAAGCAGTGGGTCTGTGCGGACCTCATGAAGTTCAACAAGGCCAACTGCAAGGTCCTGCACACGGGTCAGGGCAATCCCAAGCACAAATACAGGCTGGACGGAGAATGGATTGAGAGCAGCCCTGAGGAGAAGGACCTGGGGCTGTTGGTTGATAAAAAGCTCAACATGAGCCAGCAATGTGTGCTTGCAGCCCAGAAAGCCAACCGTCTCCTGGGCTGCCTCAAAAGAAGTGTGGCAAGCAGGTCGAGGGAGGTGATTCTCCCCCTCTACTCTGCTCTCATGAGACCTTATCTGGAGTACCACATTCAGCTCTGGGGCCACCAATGTGAGAAGGATGCGGATCTGTTGGAGTGAGTGCAGAGGAGAGCCATGAAGATGATCAGAGGGCTGGAGCACCTCTCCTATGAAGACAGGCTGAGACAGCTGGGGTTGTTCAGCCTGGAGAAGAGAAGGCTCTGGAGAGACCTTATAACAGTCTTCCAGTACCTGAAGAAGGCCTAGAAGAAAGCTGAAGAGGTACTTTTTACAAGGGCATGCAGTGACAGGACAAGGGGTAATGGCTTTAGACTGAAAGAGGGTAGATTTAGGTTCGATATATGGAAGAAGTTCTTCACTATAAGGGTGGTGAGGCACTGGAACAGTTTGCCCAGAGAAATTGTGGATGTCCCATCCTTGGAAGTGTTCAAGGCCAGGAAGGATTGGGGCTTTGAGCAACCTGGTCAAGTGGCAGATATCCCTGCCCATGGCAGGGAGGCTGGAAATAGATGATCTTTAAGGTCCCTTCCAATCCACACCATTCTATGATTCTATGAAAACAACCACTCTGTCAGTGATCTCTCAGCCCTGATCTCAAGAGAGGTGTGTAAAATGTTTCCAGACACAAGCTTGGGAACTAAAATTAGTAAATCTACCAAATAACAAAAATTACATAGCCCATATAATTGTTAGTTTTAAAACTTTCTGAGTCTCATGCTCACCTACACTCCTACTAATCTCTTCAAGTTCTGGAGGGCATGAACTACCATTTTCTTTTCCTCTACCTTATCATCCCCTCCCAGCAGTAACATCTCCTCTATTTCCAACAGATCTAATACTTTTTGTCTCATGGTCTGACTGAGATTCAGCTAATTAAACTCAGCTTATATTTAGCTTTGAAGTTTGCTGTTTCTCTTTCAAACCTGAAAAGTGTGCAAAAAAGGTTTATTTCCTCTGCTGACCATACTGGAACTTTTATTAAAAGATGTTACCTCTGCCTAAAAACTTAACAGACACAAAACTATTCTCCTGAAGATTTTCTAGAAGGAAGCTTCACATTTACCAGTTTTTTCCACATATAGCTTCATGAAAAGGAAAATACTATTTCAAATATTTCCACTTTCTACTATGTGAATGTTTCCAGTTACTGAACAGAGACGATACTTTAGGCTGTACTTAGCACACAAAGGAATCTCAACTCCAGAACCATAAGTTGTCATCCTCTCTGATCAACTCAGGTTTTTTGCCAAATCACATCTTTTCTGGTATACAGTGGTCACCCTTCTTATTCAAGTGCATAGTGACCTGGCCATAGGACCCACAGCTAGCCATTATGCACTAAAAGGCAAGTCAGCAAAACAAAATGTTTTTATTTGCTTCAATAATTACTGCAAACTGAATTCTTTGAATTCTCATTCACATTTTGCCTATTTTGCTCTGCAATTAGTTTCGCTGAGATGAATGGAACACTTGAAATCTAATGGATGTCTCAGTGAGGGTAAGTATACTGGAATTGGGCCATAACAATGGATGAAGTAAACACATTCTTTTGTTGCCATCCATCCTGTTCTTAAATGCTCTTTTTAAAATAGCCGTCAGACAAAGATGATGGTGAAAAGACACAAAATGAGGCCATGAATAACAACATAATTCAGATTAAGAATTCTAACCCAAAATGGCCTTCAGAATTAATAGGCCATTCAAGGAGAAAGAATACTCTCAATAAAAACAACTAGTTGTGTGAAATCCTCCTTTTATACTTTTAATTTAGGCAGAGCTTTTCCTCCTGAGCTGCTCTTTTGCATGTATTTATGTGCTTCAGTCCACAACCAGGAAGAAAGAGAAACTATTTGTTTTACATACATATAGAAAATGATTAAGAAATATCGCTGCAGTAATAAGACACCAAAACTCAGTTATTACAACTGCATGATGCAATTTGATTAGTTGCATAACTATATCTAGATTATTACACCATTTGGGAATTACTGACTGATTTATTTTGGAATTCACCAGTAACAACAGTGAATGTGTCACGCATGAAGAAAGCATTCAGGTATCCGTAAACTATAATATTAAAATTCGTACTTATATAGAAGTTGTTTTAATGCATGTTTTCCATTTATAATAAAGAATGAATATTTATAAAGTTTGTAAAATGATGCCATAATACTTTGGAAGGTTGGGTGGCTCTCACTTTCTTGCAGGGCAGGAAAGATTCACTCACTTTGTGGTGACATTTTCTTGAAAAAATTGTGTGCAATATTATGAGACTCTCCCACCAGCTCCTTTCAACTGTATAATGATTGACGTTGCCCACTCCAAAGACTCCTGAACAACTGGCTACAAAAATATCTTTTCTAACAATTTGTTATGTTTTATCCCCCCCATGTCTTATTCTTTATCTTCCTGAACAACTTTTCAAAGTCTGTACGGCCTCTCTGCTAACAAGTTTTTGCTCAAGTTGCACTGGTTTTTATCTCAGGTACGGGTGATATTTTTTCTGGTGACAGTTATGACTTTCCTGAAGTACTTGAATTTCCTTAAAAGTTTTCTAGTTAATGCAGGTAAAAGACAGTATATATGAAAATTAACTACAAAAAAATCTGGGGGACGTTCCACCATGTTGTGTTCTGTTTAAAAGCACATGAATGTGTGAATATTTGAAAAGCCATTTCACAACTGGGTCAAAGTAAAGAGGAATAAGAAACCAGCCTGAATCTGGGAACAAAAGTGGAATTTTGCCCGAAGTACTCAAAAAACAGAGGAAAGCCCAACCTGACAAAGAAGGAAGTCATTCTGACTGAAACAGCCAGGAACGGTTGATAGAAAGTGCTCGGCAACCAAAGTAATTATCCATAATGCAAAAGAAGAGACATCTGATTTAAAAAAACTCTCATATGCTCTGCAAAGCTGGAGTCTGCAAAAGATTGCACATGCTGCTGCAAAAGGAACATGACAAGGCAATATCCCACCCTTTGTAAGAAGAAAACGCTGCATGAACTTCTTTCAACAGAGCGAGAATTTGTTAAATGTACCAAGGGCATTCATGACCATTAAGGCAGAGTATGCATGACACTCTTGATTAGAAATGAGAAAAGATAAAACTCAGAATAATCTCAAAGGAGAAAACTTACTTCTGTTGGTTAAGAACATGGCAGTCCTTCATCCACTAGAATTTGCAAGGTGCAACAAAAGCCATTGGAGATGTCATCAAAAAGGCATATAAAACATCTCAAGAGATGGTTAAAGGGACGTGAAGAACCACAGGTTCTAAAATCAGTGTGAAAGTTTCCTCATTCTTGCAGAAAGAAACAGAAAGCAAAGACAAAGATCAAGAGACTCCGTACCCTCCATGATCACTACATAAACAAACATATATATTTATATGTGGCTTTACATATACACACACACACACATATATTTAATACATAAAGCTTGTTCACTACATACAGTGATAAACAGCCAAGGTCAGATAACTGGTACTGATTTTTCTCCCGACACCACGAGTGTCAGGAATGTCTTAGCTAGCACAAAGAATGAGACCATGCAGAATGTAATAAATTCTCCTGAAGAGGGTAAGTCAGTCAAATGATTGTAAGACATTGGAAGTAAAGAGGTCTAAAAGAAAATCTGAAGGTCATTAGGGACTGAAACAAAAGAAAACAATAAAAAGAAGACTATGGGGTTCTATATTAGTCTCAAATATATACAAGAGAAGTTTTACATCAAAAACTGTCATGAATGGAGCTCTTTTGTTAGAAAAAAATAGCAGGTAGTTGTTGACATTTTTACATTTGTTGTAAGAAAGTATGTCCTCGTCTTAGACTACTTAGACTCACTTCCTTCAGATAATCTTAGTAGATAATACTTCAACAGTTATTTTTTGCTACCCACTATCCCTGAAATAGTGGGTATGACTATGCAATTTTCGGCAAATTACATGTTTTGACATAGTCTGCTGAAAATCTAAAGTGGAAACATGGTAAAACACCCTAAAGCCAGACCTTTCTTCATATTTAGCAGTGCTAGATTACAGTTTGGAACTGGTGAAATATAGTTTGCAAGCTGATAACATCTGGTTTGACAGAAATGGGAAAATAAGAACGTTTGCACCTATGTGAAAGGCACTGGAGGCTTCTAGACGTACAAGACGAAACTCTCACTGTGATTCGGGGGTAAGAAAATATCCATTCATTCCCAAAAAAACCAGTGAGTAGTCCTAAGGTCATAGACAGCAGCAGCACCTGGGAATTAGCACCAGAGGCCCACAGATTGCTGTTCCAGTTTCACAGGCACACTTGGAAAAAGCAAATACCCCTTTCCTCAGCTGGCAGACAGCGGAGAGGACCAGAGGTGATGTTCCTGCCGTTCTATCAGACACAACGGACCGACACTTCTCGGCCTCGGGGCTTGGAGGGACCAGAAAACCAGCACTGCCGGTGTGCATGGAGAAGCACGTCTGTGAAGCAGCACCTGGCGCTTCAGGGGCTGCAGGAACAGGGCTGGTGTATGGGGGGGGAATGCGACTGCGAAACCTCACCGTCCTTTTTGCTGTTACTGGTTAATTACATCACGTTTGGCTGCAGAAAGCAGGCGTGGGAAGAAAGTCGTTGCCGGAGAGCTGAACGGCTGGAGCTGCTGCGCTCTTTGGAACGTTACGTTCGACAGCAGCAAGCAGCCAGAGCCTGATGGGGGTCTGGCAAAGCAGAAAAAAAAAAAAAAGCTTTTTTTTCTTAAAAAAAAAAAAAAAAAAAAAAAGCAAAAAACATCCGGCCCCCTGATTTGGAGGGACTATTGGCCAGATGTGCCATTACTGAATGGGGAGGCAGCTCCAGGGACAGCTTAGCTCATCAAAAGCGTATTGCTCCCACGAGGGGAAGCTCTCGCTCTTCCCTGTCACCAGAGACCCACCCAGGCTTTTGCGGGGTTTGCTCCCCACCCCGCAGCTCCTTGAGACAGACATGTGGGGGGTCCAAGGAAACCACAGGATTAATTCCCCAAACAAGGTCAGGAGCAGGAGCCCAGGGCCGGGATTACCAGAGGGAATAGGAAAGGTGGGAATGGGACCCTCACCCCCTTCCAGTAGCAATGAGCTATTAATATGCCTCAGCCTTGCCTTGTGGAACAACAGCCCGCAATCCATCTCTGCTCAGCGTTAACTGCAGCAGCAGAGAGTTTCTGGCAGCCTCAGTGCGTACAGTGAATGGCAAGGGGACACAGCAAGTGGCTTTGCTGCGTCGTTCCCCAGCCTTCGGGTTCTGGAAATTGGAAAAACAAAAGTGTTGCCCCACCCTGCTTTTAGAAAAAGGCCTCACATTGCTCTGACCGATGCAAATCTACGAAATACTGACATTTTTCACTGGAAGAGAGGCAGCAAATACTAATTATTAACCAGTTACTAAGTATGGTTATCGGCTGAATCGTATACATTCAGCAGAGGAATCGCTGCATCTGTTACGTGGGAGGCAGACATCGTCCTGTAACGGGAAGCGACTGAGTGTCAAGTAATGCAGTATTCCCGTTACAGCTTCAGAACAGATGTCATTTTGTCATAGCTGCTGACATAATTTTGAAGATAAGAAGATTTGGAGTTTTAGTCCATGATGTTTTAAAGCTAAACACAGACAGGATTAATTCTTTAAATTCAAACGTAAGCTAAAAGTGGCCTTGCAACACAGGGTTATATCAAACATATCCTAAAAAACATTTAGAAAAAAACACCATACTGTTTTTAATCTATTGTAATTGTGGTCCTAAAGCTACTTCAATTATTATTTTACCATCTCATATATTATTAACCACTATTTTCACAGAATAGTGTAGCCAGAAAAGCTGACCCAAGATTGCTGTTCTGGAAAAAAAAAGTAGAACTAATGAGGTTTGGTTTCCTTGGATTAAGTTTTATTGACTTTCACGTCTAGGATGATGTAAACTCCAATGCAAGGTTTTCTCTGTGAGTGGGGCCACTTGCATGAACATCTCCTGTGTGGATTCTCTGGTGGCTGGTACTGTATGAGCACATGCTGTAGTATTTTTTTTCAGTTAAGGATATTGCATTGTTTCTCTTCTCCACCTAGCCTTGTATTTTCAAACAGCTCTGCAGCATTAATAACTTTCAAAATTATGAACCCCACTCACTTTTGACCGGGTTGGTTAGCCCAAAGGGTTTCAGTCTATTTGGTGTGAGGAAAGAGACGCTGGCCCATGTCTGAAGACACAATGATCACTTAACCCTTGTTTTAATAGACGACTTTTTGTGGGTTTGTATTTAAAAAGATAAATACTACATAACAGTTAAAGATGTGGTAGGAATTCAGCAATCTCCAAATTAACCTGAAGTTAACCAGCTTGGGTGTGGTTGTGCGTAGAGACAAAGCGTGGAGTTAAGTGCACAGACCAGGTAAACCAAAGGAAGCGTAGCCCATACCACTCTGGCTTATTACAGCTAACATACTGGCACTCCAAACTAGTTTAGGCCAGCCTAAAGGCTAGATACACTTTTATATGCAGGTCAGCTGAAGTCACATTGTTGACCACAACAGAGTCTCTACACATATGGCTATATCTCTTTGTAGTCCCAATGTATATTTCAGAAAAAATTAGTCCAACCCAGACATGAAAACTAACCTCTTATTTTGAAAGAACTCTATTCTGTGATCCTGGGTCCAGGGAAAAGGAAATACTAAATACAGTTGTGACTGTTTTTATAGTATTGCACGAGGATTTTCTTTTACTGATTAAATAACCTTAGTAAAGGACTCTCATTCTGTACAGTCATCTAAACTCTACATCGAACAGTATTTGCTTTCTATTGAGGTTTGGTCACGCCCACATGTACTATAGCAGATTTCAAATACATCAAACTGTACCCCAGCTGAATGGTTTGAAACCAAATCAAAGTCTTGCCTTTGCAAGACTGAAAGGAGGATTCCTTGTGTTTTTGACAGTGATCGAGCAAGGTCTTCTTGGAGCTTCCAAATCTTTTACTAATACCTAATCAAACCTCTTCTTCTAGATATAGAATCACTACTGAAAAAATTGCTGCAAACACTTACTGGCCTCTACCTATTTTAGTTCCTTTCACAAGACTTTCAAATGAAGACCTCACACAATTGTGCAGCCAACGGCCTAAGCTGGTAAAAATAGATTTATAAGACCTGCGCTGAATAGACGGAGCCCTCTGATTATCCTGCCCATCGTTAGACATTTTATTAACTTGTCCATGATCCCCTGACCACACAGATGTTCATTGCTCATGATTATTTCTAGTGTGGGAGGTTTATCCTTCCTGCTACTTCGTATCTGCTCCTGCAGGTCATTGCTACTGCAGTTCAAATATTTTTTGCAATTAATACACAACTACCGTTCTCACACAAACACAGAATAGGGAAAACATGTCAAACTAACAAAGTCAGGCAAAACTGTATGGGCAAAATAACTGGCAGCAGGCAAAGTATTTGTACCTTCTGCTAACACTGCGGCATATATGGTATTTTACTGCCTTTTATGCTAGTAACATGTACAAGAATTTTCTAAAATGCTGTTTGAAAATATAAGCTGAGGAAGAGGAACTGGAGAAAGACAAAGGACAACTAAGTAAGTATATGATCAAATAGCCCTGCTAGCAAATAAAGAAATCCAATCTTTGATATAGGAATGGTTTTATATTTCAAAACTGAAAACAGTCCAATCTGAGTTATAACAGGAAAAATGGGGCATTCTGTCCAACCTCTGCCTTGGTTCTGATCTCATCTTCAGTGGTTATGCAATTAATCTCTGCAGGTATGTCCAAGTCTTTCACTTAACCTTTAAAATGATCTGCATTGGATTCCTGTACCATCTGGACTCAGGTAGCACTAAACGTACCTGAGTGCTTGTTTTATCTTGTGACTTCATTGATTTATAGGGTTTTAACACCACACCATGTTTTGAGAGATAAAACTTATCTCACTGAATATAATTGTTACCTTTACATATTAATATGTAAGGACCTATCATTGGCTCTCAAAAGAAAAAAAGACTTTATGGTCATATCCATACAGGAAAAGTAAATTTGAGACCTGAGATAAAGTCACCTTCAGCAAGTTCTGTTTAACCTGGTGGAAAAACACTAGCCAAAATTAGTCCATCAGAGGACCTTAAGTGTCACTTTTCTCTTGAGGCTCATAAAAATTGCCAAGGTGTGGGACTTCAGAGGTTTCTTTTTTTTTTTCCATCCTTGAATTCTTTACCTTAAGAACATCCTAGATATGATTGCATTTCAGGGCTTCACTTACTTTTGACTTTCTTCGGAAAAACAAATCTTGCTCCAGTGTTGTAGTTGTCAATGCCTTTCATATATTTTTTTTTTCTACTGAAACTTCAAGGGTAGATTTTTTAAGGTCTGAAAGGCATTTCCTTTTGAGGGCTTCTAGCGACTGGGGTAAAGAGGACAACACACCATTCCTGTGAAGTGCAAGGTGAAAGAAGCGGTTACATTGTCCTTCAGATCTATTAATTCCTACAGGTGACTATCACCCTTCCTGAGTTCAATACACAAGTAAAGGCTTGTGTGCTGAATCTTAATTCATGTACTTGTTTCTCTCTATTGATTTCCTGCTATTGAATTTTCAGAAACACATGAATTAGAAAAGCCTGTAGCTGTCATTTCATACCCAGTCAGATAAATGGTTAAAGACCAAACCATGACACAGTGAAATCCTTACAATCTTAAGAAGTGGTTGTAAACTAAAATGTGTTTGGCCCTCATTTGATTTTCAGGGTTTTTTTATACCACTTTGGTCAGAAAAGCTCTTTTCAGGAAAACAGACAAAGGTCTGAAAAATGAAGCTCTGTAGTCTCGTTACCCTGCTTAGGATATGAAAACTGTATACCAGTATAAAAAGCACAATTCAGTGTCTCCAAACCTAAAATAGATCAAAATGTTTGTATTGGGGTCATCACTCTCTGTATTACAGCTCTAGTGGGAGAAGCATCAGCTTCGTTTGCTACTGGTAGCTCCCTGGGAGGGTACAGCATGGATTCAAACATGCTGATGGCTGCAAGTTGCTTTGCCTCTCTCTTACCCTGTGGGATACCGAACTCTTCTTTTTTTTACCACAAGTATTAAATAAGTACTCCACCCCCTGACAGGACAGAGAAAGAAGCCTTTTTCTCAGAAAATGGCACTGTATTTTAAAAACGAAGCTCTCTTAAGAACCAGTAATGTTCAAATGTTCAAATGTAATGAACCAGTAAATACGATCAAATGTTTCTGCAAACTTCGGAATTCAAAATTTTCTGCTGTTCATGGGAAAAAAAATTATACTTTTTCATCACATGCCTCTGTACACACGTCTATGCACACATACACATTTACATGTGTCTATGTGCCTGTCTCTCTGTAGATGTCTCTGTACAATACACACAGAGTGCACAGATATGCAATACTCAGCACAACATACCCGTATTTCCCAACACCTCCTACCGCCCAAGAGCAGACTGAATACAGGTGGCCTCATAATAGGAAGCATAAAAATGACAACCATTTTTTTATTGTAAAATAATCCAGGCTGTCAGATGTACCACCATCTGTGTTATGCAGTGCTGCTGCTCACTGCCTGCTGCCACCAGCATGGCCCGTTGTTGGAGAAATTACAGGAGGATATGCTTGGCTTTATGAGAGAGCTTGAAGCCAGTCCCAGAGTCAAGTACGACATAAACCCCAAAGCTGGACTCAACGTGTGTATTCAAATGGTGTCTCCTGCTGTTATACAACCCCAGGCACGTCTGAAGGGGACTGTCTCCACTCTTTCCTGGTCAGAGAATGCTGGTCAACATCAACGTTAAAATGAACATGCTCTGTGCAGAATAATAACTAAGAGGACATTAAGACTTTTTACGCTTGTAGTCAGCTCTTTGTTTCTTCCCTTTTCCCTCACAGCCCCAAGTGCTAATGAAGAATCATTTCTGATATGACAAATGCTGTGGCAGTTTTATTTCTAGTAGACTAGGACCTGTTTTGACTTTGTTGTAGGCAGTTGTATTTTGAGAATGAAAAGGCTATAAAAGTCATTATAAAATTAAAACACTGTAAGACTGAGGGATGTTTCCATAATCATAACTTTTTAAATAGTTAAAAGAGAAAAAAAATCTAACCAAACAATTATCTTCAGTAAAAAAAACCAGTTTACTCACCAATATTTTGTCGGCCTTTGGCCTTTTTGTACATATGCATTCATGATTCAAACCACCATCTACTGTAAAACAAATAAAACCTGCCAGATGGACTAAAGATTGGAGGTAATAATTACAGCTTAAACACGGACTAGGCATGGTCCCAGTTGTTTCATTCCACCCACGAAGGGCCTGACAAAATGTAGGAGAGACTCCTACACAAATATTGCTTCAAAGGTGTTAATTTTTTTTTCACAGACATAATATTTTGACATGGCTTTATCAGTAAAACTACAGTGAGCAAAGAGAAAAATCTTCAGAATGGTTTAGCAGTAAGGCTACCTGCCATAGGTTTGTATAATATTGACATTGCTTCCAAACAAGGCTATGGTAGTAGCCTTTGTCCATTTTCACATACTCCCCATCCGTGACAAATCTTTTTCTTTCTCCTGTCATTCAGGGATGAGCCCTTGAGCAATCTGAAGTCAACTGATATCTGTTAGTCATCCACCAGCAGTTTCTTTAATGTAATATTTTATGCTATATTGTAATAATAAAATAATGCAATAATTTCATATCATAATGCAATTTAATACTCTCTTTTCTTTTGCTCTGAAAGAATTTATGAGTGAAGGCTGAAGTTTGTCTGACTCCAAAGTTATGTCTTTCAAAGCTGTCTTCTCTCTTCACTGTCTCCATCCAGCCCTGACATACTTCAACAGAGTAAGGCAGTATAGCTAGAGAGATATCCATGTCACGTTATAAACTTACAATTATGACATCTGTTTCATTGACCTTTTTGCTATTCAGAACAAATGAAGTTTTCATTGCTTCATACTGCTGTTAATAACTTCTATATATTTGCTGGAGTCACTATAATAAATCAACATCTCTTAGAATCAGGAAAAAAAAAGAAGAAATAAAAAACTAAGCATGCAATAAACACTGTAAATCATGTTTTAAATGACAAAAATGTACCATCAAAGTAGATCGCAACCCTGGAAGAAGGATGAGTCAAGAACATGAGCTTAAAATAACATTGCAGTTCTGAAAATGCTTTCAACAGGTATAAAATTCCCGTTATATTACTGAAATATACGTATTTGATTGCTTTGTCTTTCACTTTCTTACTTCCTTTTAGTGCTATGAATAAGAAAGAAATGTAAAAAAGATTTAAAAAGAGAAATTAAGAAAGCATAAAGCAGAAGATTAAATTGTACTTTTTTAGTTCAGCCTTTCACAAAATCCATCAAATTAAAAAAGGTTAAAAGGTTTGTTAATTTTCTTGAGTTACTTTTGGTTCAAAAAATGTTGGCTAGCTACATGTAGTGAATGTAAAACCTTGAACCTGGTGCTTCTCACCTATATATTAAAAAGAGACTCCAGGCATTAGAAGCTCCAAAAGATAATTCCTTTAGGTTATACATTGTTATGCTATTCCATTTCCTTTTCTTTGTTTAAAAGGTGGTTCTTCATCTATAACCCTATTAGTAGAAAAGCATATGCATACAACTGCACCTCCACATTCTTAAAAATAAACATATTTATTAAAACTGAAGTCCTGTTAAATCTGGAATATATTTAAAATAAATTTAGCTGTAAGAAAGGAAAAATACTAATAAGAACTTCACAAAGCATGAAAATTAACTATGATATGTTACCTGAAGTTGAATTTTAAACAAAACATGGACTGCTCTTCGTTCGATTTGTAGAGCTTCAATTACGAAAATGGTACATTCAGTTCAGCATAATAATAGTGTTCATTCTACCACAAACTGAAGGTTTTTTTGAACTCAAAAGTCAAGAATTGTCAAGAAATGTGAGCATCACATCACACACTGTGTCTACTGAGTATGAGTGTTTTCCAAACACTGGTAGGAGCAGTATATTGTGTCACTAGGAGAGGCTTACTGAAATCCATCTATTGCAGATTACAAATATTACCACATTTAGAAGAAATTTTTGTCAAGGTTACTTCTACCAGCAGTTGTTTTTCAGGACTGGAGTGACAGTTTGACTGAGTCCATAATTTTCACAGTTGGAGTTTCATGATTTGTCATGCAACGGTGGCCAGCTCGGCACAGTGGGAAAGTCCATGATCCTATAAATGCCCCAAAGGACATACCAGGATTTACCATGCATGTGCTGATCCACTAGGATGGGGTCCAAGTCACAAATCATTCCTTTCACTCATTGGCAGGAGAATGCTCCTGTCACCGAAATCGGGAATAAACCTCGTAACACCAATATAGTGTTAAAAGGCAGGCATTCTTTATTCACGGCACCGGGAACACGGGGGATAGCTCCTCCTAAATCGTGTTCATCGATCAGTTCAAAAATCAAACATTTATAGGCAAGATTAATACATATTCATCAAGTTTCCATACAGTGATTGGTTAAGTATTCCTTGCTTACCATGTAAATGACCACGCATGCTCACTATAATTTCTTGGGATTTTACTTCCTTAATCTTTTGAGTCGGAGGGTTTCTTGAGTGGGTGGTCTCTGAGCCGGTGGTCGCGATCTCCCCCTGCCGGAATTACCTTTCCTACAAAGTTCACTTAAGCTTGGCAACACTCAACAGACCTTCACGGGCTATCGGTCCAACATGCAATCATTCACCCCGCAGTCCTTTGTTTTAAGACAGGACTATAGAATGAATAATTACCTACCCACCGGACCGTAGAACTGACCAAGGTGTTCCTTCTTTCTGACTACTTGTTATTAGAACAAAACATAATATCATGATCACAATGTTACACTTAACTCCTTGATAATTAAATCAAGATGGGAAGGGTTAGGTGGGTTCTCGAGCAGCATTGCTGGTGCATAATGTTCTTATAGTTACAACTTGCTACAAATTCACAAACCTATTTTCTAACCCTATTTTATTTTAATTCCCTACCACCTTGGTTACACTCCCGGTCAGCAACAGTACAAGGATGCAGTTCCAATATGGAGGCTTACCTTCTCGTCATTGTGCTGCTTTTCTTCTGTTTCTTTATACATGCATCTGTAGGCACACACATGCATAGCTCATTGTGTTGACAATGCAGATAAAGACAAGAAAACATTTAGCTCTTGAGTGAAAATGCCTCCTTGCATGCTCTTTGGGCTATAATCTCAGCTGTTATTAAATTTGTGAGCTGTTAAGCACCCTCATCTCCACTGAGATAACCAAGAGAAAAGGGTGGTTGCCACCTGGCAGGGCTGGGACCTAAACAATTTATGAAAGCTCCGTAGCTGCTTCCCTAACTCAGAATAATTTGTATTGAGTATGATTTTATGCGTAAAAAAGGATTTACCAGGCTCATAATAAAGACAAAACAGTGGACTATAATGAGGATTGGCAAGAAAAGTAAAGAGGAAGAGCACAGCATAATAGAAAAGAAAATTGAAAAAGTGAAATACATAAAAGAGCGAGGAGAGCAGAGAGAGAAGAATAAAGCTAGTTTCCTTTCAAAATCTCTTATGGCAGAGCTGCCTTATGCCAGTTACAACATAGTCATACAGCATCCCAAAAACCTTTCTCTTAGCAACCCCCACTGAAGGTTGTTGTTAGCAATGTAGTGATGACTGAAAATTCAACATTTTCTGGAGACTGATTAGGTTTCCAGCCTTACAGCTATTATTTCATCTTTCATTGTTACCCTGCTCAGTTATGTGCATTTCTTTATTTTTCTTCTGGCAACATATCTCCTCTACTTTAGGTTCTTTTCAGTTCATGGACCAAGGAATCCTACATCATCTTCTTAAGTGGGACTCAGAGTAATAGCTGAGACTACCAATTTACTCTTCTGACACAGATATTTTCCCTGGCCCAGAAGCCACAAGTAGCAAACTGCAGTGCAAAGGGGAGGGAAAGCAGGGGGAGGACAAAAAGTCAGTGAAATAAATAGCTTACAAGCAAGTGCAACCCAAAGGTGAAATGAGTCTGTGGGTAGCTGTTGCTCGATTTATGGAAGAAATAAAGTTAAAACACCCCCTCCAAGACAGCTAGCTTTCACAATGTCAGAGCTCAGGTAAACCATTTTTTCCAAGACAGGACATAAACCAACTTCTCCCTTTCATAATGGGGACATCTTTGTAAGCTCTGTGTTACAAGGGAGATCTGCTTCTTTAGGAGACAAACATCCTTCCATGAACCAAAGGCAATACAGGGAAAATGATCCTGGAGATCTGGGGTAGGTAAAACGGATGGCAACTACTCAGCACTCCTTATTTTTTGTATCCCCCAAACTGCATCTGAGCAACTATTCAGCATCCTCCTCTGCTTAGCAGGGAGTGCTGCATTTTGGACGGAAAACTCGCTAAGAGCCAAACTTGTAAGTAGCTACTGAAAACGTTATTCTTTCTTTCATCTCTGCATTGCTTATTGAATATTAATGTGGCTTTAACTTTCTACCACCATCAAAATTCCCCAGCCATATCCTGGCCACAAACCTCTGTTTCATGATTTTTAACCTCATTTCTGCTCTGATAGTTTCCTGGTGCCTGTTTATTCAATACATCGCTTTACCCTTTTTTGTGGGGACAGGTTAAGTGCCCTCCTGTTTCATTATACAGCTGTAGCATACTACTACTCTTCCATAATTAAATAGCTGCCAAAGAAGTGGGCAGGCATGATGATGGATGTGATAGAGCACGGAGGAGCGATGGCGGGGTGGGCACATCAGCACGGAGACGGCACCAGTGGGAGCATGCTTGTGTGATGGCGTGGAAGAGCCAGAGCGAGGGGAGATGCGGAAATGACTGTGCAGTCATTATTCAGATGAGATCTCTCCAGCCAAACAGAATGCTATAAACTACATATCTGTGAAATAAGATGGTTATGGGTCATTAAGTCTACAGTATCTCTGTTCTCTATCTGACGGAGGCAGTAACATTTGACTGTAATATTTAAGAATGTCTGTGGTCACAGGAAGGTTAGATTTCATATTTGCCAGATGTATTTTTCGTTTGTTTGTTTGTTTTCCATAGGAGAAAAATGTATAGAATATTCCTGGCTCAATGATAGCTAAAGCCCAGCTCATATGTTTTCTTCACGGCCAGATGGTACTGCGCATGTATGCTTTCCCTGGGTTAATCTGAGAAAGAATGGGACAACGGAGCTGGCCCTCTTCCTGCAGGCTAGCAACATATTATTGACTGTATCTTTCGTTCAAGTACTACCTCTGCCAACAAAGTTATTCCTTGAGCTATAAAAAAAATATAGATGCTCATGGCTTTTCCTTGACTTGGGAACTTCTAGAGATAATGATTTTTTAGGATAGAACAGTTTTCTTTCCCTTTTTTTTTGGTATGCCTAAATGTGATAGAGTCCTATCCATCATGATCTCACTTCTAAGTACTACATAGCCAAATGCACGATTTGGAGGATTAAAATTTTGATCCAAAGCACTTGGGAAGAGGCAGAGATCTCTTTTGACGATGGTATCACTTCAGAACCCCAGTGCAGATCTTATGCTGTGCTGTACTCTTCTGGTTTGATGGGGTTTGTACCCTCATGATACTTTAGACTTCATTACTTCCTGCAAATATGGAAAAAAAACAACTGGAGCTCAATGTTTGGGATTTAAAGCATCTAGCTGTTCTGTCTCAAAAAAAAACAAATAGGCAAAACTCCTTAAATTTTCCCTGCTACACAAACTTGCACTAAGCTTCCAGTTCTTATGGGGACTTTTTTAGCTATTACAAAACATTAATTTCTCTTTTGGATAATGAGTCACATAAACATTTTCAACTCCCTTATCTCATCTGTCCCTCAGAGGAAGGAAACATCTTTCAGCTTTAGATGCAGGGCAGTACTGCTAAGGGATTTCAGTTTGGTAATAGCTTCCCAAAGCCCACCCATCAGTGTGGTAATGAAACACAAACCTTTGCACTATTATTAATCCAAAATAATAATCAGCATGAGCACTTTTAATGTCTCCTACAGCACTGAATTGGAACTTCCCTTGCTATCCATTCCTGTCAATCACTGTGGAAAAGCTTTGCCTGAAAGCAGAACTGATTCTGCTCAGCATGGAAGCTGAAAAATTCAGCTATGAGGCAGTTAGTGTTAATATACCAGAAATGACATTAAGGCAGCGAAAAGTTCCGACAAACGAGAATAAACAAATTTAAAACGGTGACAAAAATATGCTCATACATATAATTACAGTGGCTTAATAGACTGAGTAACATGTGACTTCTAGAAATACAGGGAAAACTGGTCTGGTTTGTAAAGCAAAGCACACTGGTGCTTTACAGCTAAAAACCTGAGCCCTTCTGGAAGCCTTGTTTCACAGCTTGCAGTCTGTCCAGTCCTCATTTGCTCCACAAAAATGAAATTACCAGGATAAAGGATTGGGTCTTTAGCTTCAACGAAGTCATAAGCAGATCTTCAGCCCTATTTTCTTGTCCCGTGCTAAATGCAGATGTGGCCCCTCAGCCTGCAGTCATTACCAGTTAGTTACACCCTGCGTTACTCTGCATAGAAGACGCCAAAGAAAACTCCTCCCTACAGGAAAAGGGGCAGAACCCCTCCTTTTTTTTTTTTTTGCTTTTTTTTTTTTCTTTTCCTTCGGAAGCGGCAAGCACAGCCTCCCTCGAGGCTCAGGAGCAGGGGGAGCGGTGAAAAGCAGATGCCCCGGTCCGCCCCGCCATTGCTGCCGCAGCGCCGAGTGGCTCCGCTCCCCGCTCCCCTGCAGCTGCCTCCTGAACGGAGGATCCCGAAGTGACGGGGACTCTTGCAAACTGGATTGTAACTTGCCGCCTCCATTACAGTGCAGTGATGTCTTCAAACTGCGCGGATAGAGAAGTTTCTCCCTTTCCCCCGCTTTTGCTCTTTGGCTGTCTTTTGCTCACTCTTTTCCCCTTTCCCTCCTGCCTTCCCTTCTCCTTTTCTCTCTCTTTTTCTTCCTTTCTTTCTTTCTTTTTTTTTTTTTCCAGTTCAGTGTGGGAGACATTCACGTGACCCCCTTTACTAGAGAAGAAATTGCTGCTGTGTGTGCAAAAAGATTCTTTGGTGGTGCTCCTAAAATGTTCGAGGGCACAGCAACGCTTTGCAAGCTGAGGTCTGCAACAGGTCTTTCCCTAAGAGAAGTTCAAAAAAGGAACTGGGGTACAAAATGTTGCGGAGATCCCTCCAGTTCATTCAATTTTCTGGAAATTAGCTTATAGTGGCTTATCTCACACTTGTGCCTAAACTGCAGGTAAGTTGGAAAAAGGGATACCCAAAACGCCTCTTTCTTGATCACGACCTATGAGATAAATGCTTATCCACCTAAGGAAAATGCCCAGCTCAGCTTTTGTGTGGAACAAACAAAAATAAACAAAATTATTTTCTGGATCATATTTTGTACAATATACCAAACCTGTGCCCGGAGCAAATTTTTACAGCTGAGTCATGAAACCTGAAAGGCAGAATCCATAATGAAAATTATGAAAGTGCCATTGTTCTGTTAATAATATCGTGGCACAGAAAACACAGAACTGCCCTAGCAGACAGAAAGATGGAGTGAACACAAGTCGGTAACAACCATATCGTCAGACTCACTTGCTCGCTGCAGGGTAAATATTTGAAACGATATAAAGGGGATTCAGCCACATGGTGCCCAGTGACATTAATTGGACCCCACACAGCTAAATCCCCCCATACAGCCACCCCCATATTTCTGATACGACAATTAAGCAATGGGACGCGAGCTCCGTTGCATTCATTCATGCCTACCCTGTTAACCACAGAACAGAAGCCAAGCACCGCTGAGACAACCAGGCTTAGGTCAACGATACACGAGTCTTGTGCTACCACATCCTACCGCTACTACAAAGCGTTAGCTAGGAACGGTTACACAGCTAACTAAGCAACGACATTCTGGGCTGTAGCTGTAATCAGCCCTATTCACGGCAAGCGAGTTCAGTGTCATGAATGGCGTTGATTACCCATGGTTTGTAAGGCTTCCAGACAATCAGATTACACAGCAGCTCATGCCCATTTTATAATTATGTAACAGAGCAGTAAATAGATTTTTATGTAGCTAATCCGCCACCAACATTTCCACCTGGAATCTCCTATTTGATATTACTGGGGATGAATTTGGCTCAAATTCCACAGACCTAAAAAGATATATCTAACTTTGATTTTACTGCTGTGTTATCTTCTGTGATTTACTGAGGGTATCACACTTTCACAGAACAGCTAGACATAATCTTGTATTTTAAAATGCCCAAATCAATTTATTTTTAAACAAGCTTTATTAATGTTATTAGATTCTATTTTAGCTTCATAACAGTGAATAGGCTATAAAAATCTGCCTGTGTTAATATAGAAGTGCCATAAGCCTAGAAAGTAAAAGCAACACAGACATTCTTCAAGCATTCATTAAAGCTGAAAAAGCTTTGTTTCCTTAATCACTAAGTTAAAAAAAAAAGAAGTCAAAATACCAAAATGTCAAAATCAAACAGTAATCACCATCACCAGTAATCAACGATAATCCACAGGAGTTCAAGTTCTGCTGAAACTAAGTAGAGGATTATCGTCTAAGACTGCTTTGGTATCTATGCTAGGTGACTAATGCAAGTAAGAAAGTCCACAGGATAACAGGTCTAATTGTTTAAAATCGTTTGGGAGGGGAATACTTTACCTGAACTATGTGATAATGCTATTAGCTCCAGTAACTTGAGCCTCAGGGTGATCCCATACTGAAACAATCAGACAACGTCTGAGCAGCAGAGTTCCCCACCCCAAGAGTTTTGTAGACAAAGACAGACCTAGACAAGACCAAAAATGACAAGGATCAAAGAATGGTAGAGAAGATACAAGCTTGATCTGCTTGCATAACTTGAGGTTAATATACAATATTTATTCATCACTAGGTATAAATCTGAGTGACTCTGAGAAAGCTTAGCAGCAAGAGATTACCTGTGATTTAGTTATGTATTCAACTCAGAAGGATTATTTTAATACTGATATCAACATTACTTGGTTTGCACAGGCTAAGTGTTTTCCATGTTGCGACTGGGACCAGGAACTATGGAGTATATCTTATGGTCCTAATGCCAGTTCCATGGTTTGTTTCCGTCAAAGAGAAATCATCATTGTAAATCCTTGCTGAGATTGCAATGTGAGGTACTATTATGAAGGTGTGAGGGCAGAAGAGGACTACTGCTGTGCGTTGCTTGGATCCAAAGTGAGATCTGTTCAGTCAGAATTACTCTACTGGTAAATGTTACCCCAGATTTTCCATTAGTTTTTGTGGTCTGAACATAAGAAATTATTGAGATAAGATGTACACAATTAGGGTACTGGTATTCAGTTATCAAACCTGGGTGAAGCATAAAAGGATCACGGGACAGTGTGAGAGAGAGAGAAAATGTGAGCTTTCTACACAGAGCAGAAAAGACAAAAGCAATATTCAATGCATACTAAAAAAGATATAACCTCTGTACCCTTTAGATGATATGTAAACAATAAATTAAATAATCACAATGATGAGTTGTGAAAATATCAATAATAATCAACCTAGGGAAAAAATCAAAGCCAGACAAAAACCCCAAAACAATAAAAAAACAGAAAAGCAGAATATTTGTGAAATAAAGGTGTAATAATAAGTATCTAGGTAGCAAAGAAACCCTGTTAAGTGCTGAACACTGTTGCTATATATATATAAAAAGAAAGATGCAGGGAAGGTTTGGGTTTTTTTCTGGCAGCTGCTTTCTTGCTACTGCAGCTTCCAGCTACAGATATTATATCAGTGCGTTTTGCAGATAAGCTCATGACAGGAGATATATTAAGAATAAATAAATAAAACATCTGTAAAAGTGAATGTCAGTAGATCTGTAAATACTACTAGATTACTATTTTTTAGAGAATCCACACACCACAGCCAACAAGAATTAAAATGAAATGCCCATGCACTATAGAAATATATCAACAAATGTTTTGCCTGCCTACTGTCATGATGTTCAAAATAGTATTATGTTAAAGTGCTATGATTATTTATCAGAGACCTCTGCTGGTAATTTGCAGGGAAATAATCTATGTTTTAGTTTAGACAAAGCATTAATTTTTACATTCAAGTAAAGGTCAACTACCATAGCCAGATAGCCAGATGCAGCTGTAATGAAAACATGTTCTGCTGAACAATGAAACAGTTCTTTCCATATTCCGTGTCAAATGCCTCTTTAAATTAGCTGTATTAAAACTGTATGAAAAAAAGCACCCACTAATCCTTCAACTGTCAGGTATGGTAAGGAATTAGTGACATGTGAACTCAGGACTCAGACAGGAAAACAGCACCAAAAAGAAAACACTTGAGAAGTCTGACTTATAACAAAGGTTGAGACTGCTTAAAAATAGCAAGGGCTAAACTGTTATGGATAGCATTTTATTGGTTTACATACCAGATTTATATGTATTTATAGGGTTTATAGAATTTCAGCCAGTGCTTTTTAGAACAGAAGAGTAAAATATTATGAACGGTTTGGTCATATTCAGTGAAGAATAGGGAGAAATTTGTGCTTAAAATACTGTAGTATTTGCATTGTCCTAGAAGTAAGTAAAGAGTCTGCTCTAATTTTTACATACCTTTGATGACCTCTTCATGAACTGCTCTCACATAATTAGTTTGATGTGACAGTAAGAACTGGGCCAAAACTATTTATGAACGTGATTCAAATTTAGTAACTGAAACAAGGATCTAAACCAATTATAAGCTTTTAGCATGTGTCACTAATCAACTAAGTTTTGCAAATTTCTTAACATACGGAAGGTTATTGATTACATGATTAGTTTGACTTTAATATAGAAATCTTTAGCCTAATAACTGCGTGATTATGTTTAACGGCCTACTCTCACAGTCCTTAGGCTGTATGTGCCTCAATGCTGACATTGTAACTATGTGTGAACGTTACTCAGGAGGAAAGCCGGCCTCATGAAAATTAAAACAAAGAAGAGTTAAGAGCAAGGGCTGAGAGATAAAGAGAGCAGAGAAGATACCTTAACCTTGCGCATAGACACAAACTGGCAGGAGTGCTCTAACAAGGATGATAAGAAGGAACTGCTTGGCTGAACAACAGAAGGGGTGAACATTCAAGAAGAAACTGTCCTCAGGAGACCCGTGACCATAAACAGGAAAAAGGAGTAGGGGGCTGGCTCCCCAAACAACCACCGACGACCACCCGAGACGCCCGCACATGCATAGTGTGGTTTCGCAACGCCAGCATTACGTAAATGTAGTAGATAAGCAAGGAGGCGGGGATTTCTTGGAAAATGTGTGAATATTCATGTCTTTCAGGTATATAAAGGGTGAGCTTTTGTTTCAGCACATACATGTTAGGAGGAGATATCCCCCACGCGTCCAGCGCTGCAATGAAGATGTCTGCTTAATGACACTTTGATGTTATTGAGTTTAAATTTCTTAAGTTTGAATTTCTTTGAATCAAACAATAGGATCTCATTTTCTAGCTCTTAATGAAAACATACTCTGAGCATTAAAAATATTTTTAAAGCTATGGCCTGTATCACAAAGTGTTACATATTGTTAATAAATGTGTATCTTATAATTGGCAAGTTCACATTGACTTTTAACAAAGTCATACTTAAGAATTTCCAGGAGAAATTAAAAATTATGTTAAAATTTGAACTCTATCTAAAGAGACTGTACGAGCTACCTGCCATAGTACTTTTCTTCAGAAATAAAACCACCAAACTTCTACAGATTTGCTGTTAAAACTGTCTGTCTCCCTGTTGTCCTTTACGAATTACTACAGATTATGGTTCAGTTCAGTTTGAAGGGCAGCCTGAAAGACAGCGATACAGATCCAAGCAGCCTTCACATCATTAGAGTCCGGAAGCTAAGCAGACCTAGATTTTGAATGAAAACTCTGCTTACAGGCGTCCAAGCAAGATCAAGATTTTGATCATATTTGCATTTGTATAAAGCCAGAAGGGTTTGGTTGAAACTGTAGAGTTTCCTAAGCTGGCATTTTTAAGCTTCAGCATCTAAAGAAATCCACAGCTAGACAGAAGACAGAATTCTTTTTGAGTTTGTTTTTACTCCCTATAAGAACCAAAGGTTCGTGTTTCAAATATTTTCCACTGACAGGATTTTAAAAAACCCTCTAATAATCTGAAGTATGTTGAAACCTTTCAAATCAATAATGTTTCAGTTTTGCTATGTTACCATGTAGTGACAAAACAGAATTGATAAAAATGAGAAATTCAAAATAACTAATTTCAGCATTTTCCAAGAGAAAATTGTCTTAGAAGCACAGTTCCACAAAGCTTCTGCATTTCAGTAAACTAATGCTTCTGTTGCCTTTTTTACAACAGAAATTCTTATTATCCTAAGAAGAATGAAGGCAAAATAAGCAGCTTAAAAAAAATAAATTAAAAAATCAGGTGTTCTTTTGAAGGAACTACTTGAGATGCTCAAGCATAAGTGTTTTGCAGTGCAATGTGAATCGTTACCTCAGTGGTAAAAATAAAGTTTGTATCTTAACACTGTAACTTTTTTTTTTTAAGTAAAGATGACAGGGATGGAATTAATCTCACCCAAGTTTAGGTACCAGTGCAGATACATAAATCTGATCTGGTCCTCTTTGGCTCCTGGCATAGACCATCAATCAAGAGAAAGAGGCAGTGTCAGAGCACGATTTATTTGACCTACTTTAGATACGTATCTTAGGATGAAATGAGTCACACCAAGATGCCGTTTCCTCTCCCATACAAGAAGCTGGGACGCAGTCCCAGCTCGGGTGTAGACAGCTGTGGTTGGGTCAAAAGACTCTTACCCATGGGGTACAGATCATGACAACAAAAACCAGGAAGATATGACTCTCCTACCTGTAAAGAGCGGCTTTAATCCTGGCAATTAAAAAAAGAGGATGGTGTGTGTCATCCACGCGTATGCCCAGTTTATGCAAGGTTGTTGCCTAAAAGCGGCAGCTGGAATGAAAAATTCTTTTAGACAAGTTTGCCTTCTCTCTCGCGTTTTTCTTTCTCCTGAAGGACAACATAAGATGTAGCTTTGCAATTTAATTAAATGTGACACATGTTGCTATAAACTACATACTTGCAAGTACAGTATTTATGCCAAGTATGAGCAATCCTAGAGTAATTATGGTTTATGTTTTACAGAGGGCATGTCACTCAGCAGACAAGTTTCATGAAAGGACTGAGAAAATGAAATGCCAAAAAAAAAAAAAGAGAAGGAAATTATGGGCCAGAGGGCTTAAAGCTCCCAGCTGAATAAAGTGAAACTGGAAAGTCTCTTAATGACAGAGGAGCAGATATGACAATAATGATAATAAAAACCTAGAGGTTGGAGTTTAAGGTCAGACTGCCAAACTCAGTGCTCAGGCTGCTGAGTGCCAATTACTCCAAGACTTGCTAGGGGAAGTACTTTTTCCAAAGATCTGCTCCAGAGCCTTTGGGGTGTAATTCCCTTTCAATGATACACGCTGGATACGAAAAGCAATTTCAGGAGGCAGATGCAGCTAAGTAATGCAGTAAGAAGTCTACCGGGGGGTGCCTGAATGTGTTCATAGGTAGACTCCATCTGAAAAATCCTGCTACAGCTTTCATGCTCTGGTGTGTAACATCACTGGCAAAAGCCATAGGAGAAATTGTGACAGTCAAGAAAATACATAAAGGTATTTTGGTAGTGGATGTGATTTTAAAAAACGCTTAAATGTAAACTAAACTTATGTTTTGCCACCGAACGGATATTCAGTTTAGAGCGGTTGATTTACTGCTCTGTAAACTACTGTGATTACAATTGTACTGGCATTTAAGTACCATGTCACTGCAAGATACTTCGATCTCAATAAAAACATTGTAAACTATTGTCAATCTCCTTCCTCTTTTTGTGTGAGATTCAGCTATGCAGGTAACAACCGTTACACTGAAATATTTGGGAAGGAGGTTATCTCTAATTTCACTGAGATATTGAAAACTGCACAACCATCGTGTTAAGGGGCTTAAAATATTTGAATGTAGTAAAATGCACTCAGGGGCTAAATCCTAGGCTTCTAAATACTGTAAGCGTATTTGAAAACGATGTATTTTGCTTTCACACTTAGCACCTTGGGTGAAAAAGATGGGGTCTCGGGACACTGAAGCACTCATGCAGTCACACAGGAAGGAATCAGAGCAGTTTGTAACACCCTACTAAAAAAGCACCAGTCTATCAAAATTGCAGGAGTTGCCTCAATTAACCGCATTAAACCAACAAGCGAGGGGACTTGTTTTCTAGGCTCAGGTATGGCAGTCACCGCCTGTCAGGCAGAGGGAGAGGTCCTGCTCACCATTAACGCAGCACCACAGAACTACCACCAGGCTCATCAGGGCCTGCAGACGACCTGCGCAACCTTGCGAGGATCCTGGTTTCTGGTAACTCAAACTCCTTCCCCAACGGCACGCTGGTGCCGCTCCCATGGTGCTCACGCTCCTTTCACCTCACCAAATCTACCTTCTGGTCACAGGGTATTTATTCTCCCCAGCTTCCTGGTGACTTCCATAAACGTTCAACTTTGGATCCATATCCAAAAGCTAAGTTATTACCGGAATGAAGTTCATTATCTTCTGCCTATCCATGTAGTTGTCTGAATAGCGAAACCAAATTGACCACCATGGGTTATCTCAGGCTACTGGTACTCTGCCATTTCTCCAGAAGCACTAAGATAACTGTTCAGTTTTCTCTTTCCGTCTTTAAACTGAGGTTTAGATGGAAAAATCTAACCCTAATGCCTTGCTCTGAAAGTGAATGTGATAATCATTTCAGCCTGTTTCAGCAGCAGAGTTGCAGAAGCCACTGGCAGGAGAAAAATTGCATCCTGTGCTTTCGTAACTCTCCTGATGAGTCCAGCTGTCAAAAGGTTCCTACTGAAGAGTGAGATACCACTGTAATTTTAGACCAATTACACTGAGACCAGATAGAAATTATTCTGAATTTTTCACATATAAACACAGCAAACAGCTGTTTTTCCATGGGTTTGTAATAGTTCCTATTAAAAAGTTGCATTGTGACATGAAGGAAAATCTCTTTACCACAATCCTTCAGTTTACAAGGTCTATATCTGACTAGAGAGCACAGATACTTCTAATTTTCTATAAATTTCACAATAACATCTAGAATTGGACAGAGCATCCAATCTGTGTTTTTATAAGTGCTGAGACAATGACATCCACATTTCCCTCTCTTTCTACTGGAAATACATTTTATGAGACAGCTCAGGTTTGCATTTATTTTGCTCCGCTTTTATTGGCATCATCTCACTGGGAGCTTATAAAACTTCCTGGGATCAACAAATACATCCAGGCCTTTTTCTTCCTCACAGTTGTTTACAACTGATGAATTTCCAGAATATAATAGGGATTCATATTAATTCCTAAACGCATGACCTTGCATAGTGAACAACTTAATTTCATCCTATTTCTGTTACTCCAGTCCTCAAGGTGACCCACTCCTCCTCCACACCGACAATTGCTCACAACTTTCGTGATCAGCACATTTCATTATCGGACTCCTGTTTTTGTGCCAAGTACTTTAATGAAAATATTAAATAAGATTGTCCCAAAATTGATCCTCAAGGGGCTCCACCAATAGCCTGAGAATATCATTAGGTCTTACATTCTGATACTAATTATATTGTATTATTTACATTGCGGCAGCAACGCTGGACTCGACCATCCTGCAGCACTACACACATACGTACACAGCAAGAGGCAGCCCTTGTCCAGGGGAGCCAACGACCTGAACTGACAGGACAAATGGAGACAGGCTGGAAGTCGTATTCTACTGTTTTGAGAGGCCATAATCTAGATGATGTTATGGCAGCTGTAACAAAGATTATCTGAGAATAGAACATTGTCTGAAATTTACATTTCTGCTATTTGCAGATTAAGAGAGGGGGAAAAAAAAGAAATCCCGCTGTATCTTACTCAACTACAAGAAGGATGAATGAAGGGTAGAAGAAAATTGAAAATTTTAAGCAGCTGGTAAGGTAACGTATAGTCATACAGATACTTTGCTGCCTATTGCAAAGCCTGAAGAAATGTTCAGAGTTTTTCTTTGATGTTCTTCACAAATCAGCATGCTCTCAGACAAGGCTTACCTGGATGTATTGAATGAGATTCCTAACCATTCAATATAAAGATCTTTCAACATCAGTTTCAGCATTTCTGGGAAATTTTTTAACATACCATCTTTCAGCAACACAAAATTGGTTTGATGACAATAACCAGAACCAATAAAGAACTGTTTGCTTCTGATTGTTGAAGTATTGCAACCAACAAATACTTAAGTAAGGTACCATTTATATTTTTCCTCAGTTTTCCTTTGATCCTTTCTATAAATTGATGTCAATATGTGAACCGATTTCTCTAAAACTTGATGAATTTAATAAATCATTCACTTTGTTAGGAACTTCATCAGTGTATCACTGATCACTGATGGTAACAAAATGTTCCTATTGTTAGCTGGACTAACATCCTCCATAGTTTGCCCTCAACAAGATAGCAATAGCAACTGAAATTAGTATATATGTGTTTTCCTGACACTTGGAATCGGCATTTCCCCAAAGTGCGCATGATGTCAAAGCATAGTGACAGTGTGCATGCATCCAAGAAAGCAAGCCTACAAGCAGTGAGCATGAAACAGAAAAAGTATCCACATAAAATCTACTTTTTCTTTTCCTTTTTTTGTAGTATAGATTTATTGCACTTCAGTGGACTGGTTAACTAACTAAATAGACACTCTCCGAAAGCTATTGAGAAACCATCTTGACTGCGATCACAGAGTAAAACTGACAGTAGTGCTGCTACTACTTAGGGCTCATTACACAAACCTTCATATTCAGAGTGCTTGACAGACATTAAATTAATCCCACTGTATCTTCATTCTAATTGCCACAGGGATGCCGACGGTTCTGAGGCGTATCTGCTGCAAAAGTGTCTGTAGCACCTTCCTACTGCAGGAGTTACACTCCAGTTTGTTATTTTAGTGAGAATATTCTTTCAAGGATGTTTTTCTACATTTTAAAACTGGGCTCAGACATGCTCGTTGGTATCTTGTTGGCACAGCCCTATTAATCTCCCAGCTATGTAAAAAATGAATGTAGCTGAAATTCCTCATTTGAAAGTTCTACAATTACTGTGATAGGCAATCTCCTTCGGAAATACCACCGGTTCTTTGTTCTCCTAAGCTTTCATACACAATAGAGTAGAACATAACAGTGTTTACCTGCTCTTCTTTCAGGGAAAATAAGCCCAAAACAAACCACAACCACCATTAGAGCACATTTTCAAACCCCCTCTTCGCCTCCCTTTTTCAACTTTGAATTTTTGTTCCAGGACATGTAGCATTTCTGACCAACTCCTTTCCAAGCACTTGTGCACTCCATCAGTTCATCACAGGTCAGAGTGCCAGGAGGACCCAACAGTGGGGGTTTGACACCCTGATTTCTTTCATGGTCTGAGGCTAATATTCTGGAAAAAACAGCTTCTTCAGCTTCATTACGTCTTAGCTTACGTCTTATGTTCTTAGTACGTCTTAGACTTATGTCTAGCGTCATTGTTGCCCTACCTAACTTTCTCCTTGGAGCAGAGTGGAAAAAGCGCTGCAAAAGGCAGAGGAGAAGTACATAGGTACATGTGGATGCAAGCAAGAACTGCGTGAGATGCTGCACTCCCAGAGAATCCATAGGCTGAGCTTATATTTCTGGTATTTATTAATGCAGAACAAAGGAAAACATTGCAAGACGTCAGAAACTGAACATCAGCGCTGTGCTAGCTTTTCTGTGTGATTTTGATAAATTCTTAGAAGTGCTCTGAGAATATAAGTTTCAGCTTGCAACTTGTATAGCTGGGAAACAAACGCTGCCTGGAACGCGATCAGGGTGCCTGCATGAGAGGTTGGAACAGTACGAACAGCTACATAGACAGGAAAGAGTATTAGTAGTGTGCGCCCTAGATTTACTGCCTGCCTCTATTATAGCCAGCCAAAGTGTGCTCTCAAGGATTAGGATCCCAATGAAGATGTGTTTTTTGTTTCATAGTACTGTGGCAGAGTTCTAATGGACAAATTAAAAATTCTCCCTGAAAAGAAGCATTTGCAAAATACTCACCAAAGGCATGGACATGCTCAACAAACAGAAAGGGTTTTTGCAAACTAGACAGTCAATCTTCATCCTGTACACTCTGTGAAACAGGTTTTGTAGAAAAAAAGGTAAAAGGCAAGTAAAAAGAATGTCATAATGCAAGCATAGAAGAGCAGAAAATTTTAGGTTGATAAACAAATGTACGTTCTTCTCCTTTGTATCTTGTATACATAAAGCTGCTGCCAAGTCTTGTGAAGACCTTCTGAAGCATTCACATTACAGTAGCAGCAGCATAATATCCACGTCCCTCCAAAATGGCTCATGTAAGAATGCGGTTAGCTCAAGAAACAGAAGACATATATCTATATATCTATATTCTGTTTATATATATATAAAGCCATTTGGCACTCATGCATCATTGACATCTGCTTAAATAGATTGTTTCCTCTATGACCAGTCTCCATTAGCACCTTGCATTGTCATGCTATCTTTTTTTTTTTTTTCAGGAACCAGTATCCAAGAAATAAAAGACTTCAGCATTATGATAGCTTTGGAATTTCAAGCTGTTTAAGCCATCAAATGCTGCCACCTTTGTAACATCTGCTCATGATGGCTACGGAAACTAACATTTTGTTTCCATTTTAATTTGTATTAGTAAGGTGAGTGATCAGGGGAGTACAGATTTGGCATGCTGCTGAGCCTATCGTGGCAGGACCACTTTTTTGGGGTCTTGGCTCCGATTTTTTTGGCCTTTTACTAGGTATGAGAAACTGCAGTGCTCTCTAGTAAGCTCTCTACTAAAGTGCTATTTCTTTTGCAAGTATCTTGTTCAGGAATATAATGAAATCTTTGATTCTGTGACAATTAACATTGCAGAAATAAAGGTTCTTGGCCATTATTTTTATGCTATCCACATGCTTTAGGAATACCCAATTAGCCATCATTTGCTGGAAGAGGGGGGAGGTGTGGGGTTTTTTGCTTTATTTTGCTTTTGTCCTTCTATGCATCAAAGCCTATAGGTCTCCTTTACTGTTATCCCTTGCTGCTGACTTTGAACGACACCTGTGCTTGAAGACTGGTGGGAAGCCACAGAATAAAAGTCGATACTAAGTAGTTTTATTCTACATTTTCTGATAGCACTCTTGCTAAAAATATCTTAGGCCTGAAATAAAAATTCAATAAATACCATTTTTATCATTATGGCTTTGATTGTCATGCTCCAAAAAAAATCCACAAAGCAATTGGCTCCACTTTATGCCAGATACAGACTAGAGCCGAGTAGGTCCCATCCTCATGATCTCATACGACAAGGAAGCTCAATACCATGGTGAATTAAAACCCCACTTTACTCTTCTGACAGCTTAAAATGAGCCAATTTGGCGTGCATTTAGCAAGGACACAGAGCAAAACAAGCATGCAGCAAGGATTTCACTCTTCTTCCGGTGTTCATTGCACTGGGATGGCTGTTGTTTACCGGTCCGTAAGGAGGTAATTCACTTCCAGGACAGTTCAATTCAGCAGGATTTTTGCCATTAGCTTCAGTGAGACTTGGGTTCCTCAGGTCCTCGAGTTTTTTTCCCTGTATGTCTCTTGATTCCCCTTCTCCAGCATGCCTTCCTGCTTTATGTTTTTCGTGAAGACTGGGTTCCAGCTTCTCCAATTCCTTTTCTTCTTTCTGAATAGGATGGATTTTTTTCCCATCCTCAATATGGACATAAAATGTAAAGGGATCCTCATTTCCATGGTGCCATCTCAAATTTTTGACTGTTTCTGTGATCCACAATTCAGTGGCTTAATAAAAAGAAATAGTTTAAAAAATAATGTTACTCATCTTCAGACGTTTCACTGTCATAGCACAATAGTGCACTGGCTGTTGTGAAGAATGTATTTATAGGCAGCAGAAAAATCATCATACACAACGAAGAAAAGATAATCAAACCTGAGTAAACAGCTCACACTGAGATCCACAGTTGTCGTCAATTTTAAAGATTCATCTTGTGATTTTAGTTCCAAAATTTTCAGTTAGTTCAACAAAAAATGAAGGTGTCGAAGGACGTGTCCAGTGAGGATGACATCCATGGCAACACTGGGAGTTACTCACTCGTGGGCAAACCTCAAACATGCATAAACATGCCCGCCTTTCAGCTGAGTGTTTGGAACAGACTCTCAGTTCCCAACCTTCATCTCCGCAAATACAAAACTGTATATGCATGTAAATCTGCATTTGCAGATATCAGTATCTTCCAGTGTACACACTAAACATATTATAATGCTTCTCTTACATATAGGCAGTAGGACTTCCATTTGCAAAGAATTTTCATCTGTAACATAAGCAAAAATAATGTATGTAAACATTTTCTCCACTTGTAAGCACATCCTTTAATTAATTTTTAAGCTTCATTTAAGGGACATAGTAGCTTTCATTTTTAATAGATGGTTCTGTTGCTGACGGTAAAAAAATCTTTTAGGAGCTGTGAATACAGAGGTTGGAGATTAGCTTTTGAAAAAGCATATTGCAGAATAGATGTTATGTTAGGCAGATCCTACATATTTCCGATGGAAGTTTTTTCCTCCTTAAGTTTATTCAAGGAAGATAACAGATTATGGAAAACTAAAGTAGCAAATGTTAAAAGCAACACATTGTGTAAAATTCATACACTAACTAAAGCAATAAATTAACTAAGTTGGTATATAAACAAATAGCTGGTTCTGGAACATAGGAAGTAAGGTGGTAGACAGTTCAAATATATTCTCAGGAGTTGAAGCAAATGAGATCGCTTAGGTTTCATGATCTGGTACAGCTAAACTACTCCTATACAATTTTTGCTAATACAGATCTAGGGTATATTTGCATTACCCTAAAGTAAAACCACTTTGTTTGTCATTTATGCTTCAAAATAGGTACTCTTTGGAAAATAAACTGATATATAATGCTAAAACATGTGCAAGGCATTTTCTAAGATTTTATAATTCTGGTTTTTTTAGACATCATAATATTCTAACAAGTATTATTTTACTTTGAGTAAAGTAAAATTTAACAAGTAACTCATACAGGATTTCACAGAACACACTACAAGAAAAAAATCAAACTTCTACATCCATTATATTAATTCAGCACACATGCTATGGATTTTCTAGTACAATACTTCTTCAGGTATACAGCGTAATCAAAACCTCTGAACACTACTTTCTCATGTTGTGTTGGCTTTCTAATCACTGAGTAATTCTTTAGGTAAAGTAGCAACGTGTAAATAACCTAGTTGTACTGTACCTGAATGCCAAAGACCAAGTCAAGTGTGTATCAATACTGATTATCAGGAGTTACAATTTTAAGGCCAGGCTGTTGGTCTTAAATTATAGCCAAAAAATGGCTTCATTACCGTAGATGTGGTAAGACCACAATGCACTGAGGACCCAGTGTGGGTGCAAGAACCCTGTGACAACTCTGTGATGCACCATCTCAAGATACCGCTAATCACAACTGAATGCAATCACAAAACAAGCCAAATAACTTCTTATGGAAAATCATCAGCCATCAAACTAATTTATAGTAGCTCTTAATAAAAAACCCATCGGGCAAGATTTCCCACTTCTGACCTCACCACTGTTTGAGGTCTGAACTTCAGCTGGAGTCTGACACCTAGTGAAGCTATGCAGATGGACATGGACATCAGCTGGGGATCCGATGCGTGGTTTCCAGTACGTCACCGTGCCAGTAAAGCACGAAGCGAGTACCTGTTATTTCAGGCAACGCAGCACCAGTGCTTCTGCGCAGATGCGCTTACAGAGGCCTCCATGCCACAGCTGCAACCGCATCCCCGTTTTGCGAGGCACCACTACACCTCTGGCAGCAGCTTAAGCTTTTGCGCCAAGGGGCTGACAGGCTCGGGGACCCTGCCTCGAGCTCCACCTCGTTCTCCACACCCTGCTATGGCAGTGGCTTGATCCCAAGCCACGGGGACGCTCCTGGTGCCGGGAAAGACAATCAGCCGCTGAAGCACTCTGTGCCCATCGAATCGACCTCTCCTGCCTCCTCCAAAGGAAAGATGCAGGCCAGACGGATGTCTCCTGTGGCAGTCTGGTCTACGGGCTCCTGTCTGGATTGTGTTGGTGGCTCTAACACATGGTGGTCTGAATTCAGGCACGAGGACCGAAGACACCCAAAAAACTCCTTTAAGCAAGATAGAAAGGTTACATATTTAACTTATTCTACTTAATCTTAATACCTGCTTCAAAGCTACAATTATGAAAAAAAAATTACACTTGGTACTTAAGCCCTTTTAAATTGTCAAGGGTGTAGCAACTCAAAATAAGGAGCAAAAAGGTTTTGTTGAATAGAAGATATAGTGTTTTTTTTTAAATGGAATGTGCTGGCCATCTTTTTTTTTTTTTTTTAAACTGGGATTATGGGTGTAGGGTAAGGAAGGGCAAGAACGGGGTGATCAGTAAGAGTACAGGGACATGAACATGCAAAAGCGGAAAAGGGACCATCACCTACTCGATCATGACCCACAGCAGGACTCAGCTGACCACAGAATGGCTACAGTGCAGGAGGACGGCCCGCAGGTAAGAAAACTTGTATTTGTGCAGGCCCCAACAAAAATATGACTCATAATATTAATTCCCTTCATATATTTGGATCTTATTTCCTTTGTAACAAACGTATCTCACCCCTGAGGTGAATGCTTTTGTTGGTACAGATTTTCTTCATCAGCGCTCTCTGAAAATTGGCAGGCTAAGAGACATTTTCGTTATCACAGTTCATGAAGCACCCAGAAATCAGATCTTTAAGGCAATCAATTGTAATTATGTAAAATCTTAGGCTGCATCCAGCTCTCCCACTTTGCTCATGCTACCGTGACGGCATGATTTCAGTGGAACAGTCTGACTCAACAGAAATAAGATCAAAGTTGGCCCTAAAATTATGTTTCAAGGAACACAAGAAACTACGCAAGAAAGATATTGTATTTGAGAACATTTTTAATAAATAATGTGACAAAAATTACTTTTCTGATTATTGGATCCTCAGTATGCAAAATTATGGCTAAAATATGAGGTTTCTTACATGAACATAATGAAAACATTAATCACATGGATTGTTCCTTTAGTACTGCACACCCTTTCTATGGAACCTTTCTTTAAAAATTAGCTAAATGAAAAATTTCAGTCCTCGGTAAACACCAAAACACTTTTTTTTTTTCTTCTTTTTTTTTTTTTTCATTGGGGCTAGTCCTGATAGCTGTCAATAAACAAACACACATTTTTCCATTAGCACCAATGACAAAGAAATTTTATAATTACAAAAAAGATCATAAAATCTACAGACAGAGGACATAATTTGGCAAATTCAATGCAACTAATGCCTCTTTCAGCTTTAATGATAATCCAATGTTGAGAGAGGCCACAGCAAAATTGATAATTTTCTGTAAGACCAGGAAAAGTGAGAAGTGTTTTGATTATGGCCCACGTTTATGTTTGTTACTTTACCATCTGTCATCATTCAAATATTCCAAATACAAACATAGAGCATTAACAAAAAGATGAAAAAGATCCCAAACAAATGCTTAACATTTTCAATAAGACAAAAAAAAAGGGTTAATAGTTACAATGGTTTACAAACAAAGTTTAGTGATTGTGCTTTTAAAACCAAAAAAAAAAAAAAAAAGATAAGCAGTGCATTACAAAAAAATTAATCGCCAAGATCAAACAAAACTTCTTTAAGTGGCACTTCTTTAAGGTGAATTGACACAAGTAGAGGTCTGAGATTTGGGCCAGTAACAGTTAATGATATTACCCAATCGTTATTAAAAATGTCCATTGATTTTCTTGCTTATTTTCATAAGCATCGTTGAAGCTGAAAATCAGAAAAAGTTTCAGACAAACTTGCTCATGCTATGATTAAGCAAACAGCAATCACATCGGCTTACCTCCTGCCTATCCCAAAGGACATTTTTAATAAGAATGTACTTAATGATGAAAATAGAAAGACAAATCAAAGTACCACAGGGGATTTAAAATGAGTACATATTTACAATAAGAGCCACCTCATCCCAAATTAATTCTACTTGCATTTGTAAAACTGTATCATCTGCAAAAGGTTAGCGAGAGACTGGAAGAAAACAAGACACACAGTCTGTATTGAAATTGCAAGATACCATTTGCACTAACTGCAGACTACAGTGAAATCCCTAGAATAGATGAACGTTCTCCATGATGGTCACTTTGGGGAACTTTTTAATCACCGCTGTATTACTTGCAATGTTATCGACTGGCTCACTGGCGTACCGGCAGTGTACTAAGCACCGCCTCACGGGAGAAACGCGGGGATCCCAGGCTCAGGAATCCCCTCCTGTTCTAATCCTGAAGCAGCAGCTGGCCCAAGTACCACAAAGAGCAGCTTACCTGCCTTCTTGGGCAGCGAAGGTGATGCACTTAGCATTACGGAATAGGCAAGGGCCGTTCCTAATAAGGAGGGTTTACAAAGAAAGAGTAAAATAAAAACTAGCATTCTGATGGCATGAACAAAAATGAAAAATTGTACACTGATTGCACTGAACACTATTTCTGGCGTCAAACGTCATCAGACTTGAGGCATCTTAAGTGATTTTTTTTTTTTCTGCTTAGATTTTAAAAGCCTGTTACAGTACATGTCGTTGTCTTCAGCTTTCTGTTTCCTGTATTAAAAAAAAAGACATAAATGACTACATGTTAAATTTTATTAATTTAAGTTTGTTTCTCATATTTCTTAGAGATTTATTACCTTTAAATAATAATTACTACTTTTAATTACATGCAACAACATGCCTGCATGTTGGACATCCTTTCTAAAATCAGGATTTAAACTGAATTAGTATCTTTAGGCAGAAAAAAAGAAGAAAAAAGTTCACGTCTTAGTAACTACTAAAACCTAGAATGATAAACCTTTAAAAAATGTGAAAGGCAATGTTAAGGCATTCTTAGATGCGCTAATGCTTTATTTTTGCTTTTGAAAGAATCTGGATAATGTAATGTACACATTTAAATATCATATTTCTGCAAGTTCTGTTCCATAGGTTTTAGTGAGGTGACAGTTTTACTATGCAACAAATTACTTGTTTTTTATGTTTTTGACACATTCCTAAACTTTCTTTTCTTGGATTGGGCAAAACGTTAATAGACAGATAAATGTACTAATTTTTCTGAAGAGAAATATTTCTAGTTCAAAAGTGTTCTTTCTTGGCATCTGTCTAAGCACAGAAAATAGCCTTATTCTAGTCATCTTCAGTAGTAAAACTGCAGTTACCTCCATCTCCTCTTCTTCCTCTTCTCCTTGTTCATATGCTCCCAGTACTTGCATTTCTGCAACATTCCTTCGGGCTATATTTGCTTGATCCGCCCTCTGTCTGCCTCCTGACCCTCTTGATGACATAGAGCTGGAGGAACTGGGATCTCTAGGATTATTTGATGTTGGAAACGTTGGTCTAGAATATGGCAGGATGTCCTCTGTATAATTAAACGTACACATTGTCACGTTTACAAGCCCAGAGATACCGTGATCCTAAAATTTCTGCATGCAGTTGATTTAGTTAACTTTTTATGAACCTCAGTAGGTTTAAAGTGATGCCTCACAGGAATATGAAATACACTGTTTCCATAATAGCATTATAGAAGCTTTCTTGATGAAATTTGTAGTATTCACATGGTAACATTCACCACAGAAAAATTAATTCATGATTACTGTCCATTTCAATTTATGATCACTGCTCTATGTTCTACAGGAAAATGAAGAAAAAAAAATAACCCTTGTAGGTTATTTTCGATATGACTGAGTAGGAGGAAATGACAATACATGCGTGATACTCACAAGGACCACACTGCATCTAAATAGTAGACCCTGTATTTCTCAAACTGAGTTTGAAAGAAAATTAGTGGGCGTGTTTTAAAATTTCAGCACCATCCTCTTAAGGTAAACTTCTAATAACTTTTCACTACAGTAACCCACTGTAATCGGTATCAATCTTTTACTAATGTGCTCATTTAGCCAACTTACTGCCCAATCACCTCTGATACTGACCCTGGATAACTCTAGGAAGAAAGGACCAGGCAGTTGTATGAATCCGTGTTGAAAACCTTAGTGAACACTTGGCAAATTCAGTTAATTATGTTCCATTAATCAGGAATCTTACCAACTTCTATATATAAGAGATTACATTGATCAGGTCTGATTCACATAATGCCACATCAGTTAGTATTTATAACTAATGCATTACTACTATGGTTTATTTTTTAAAAAGGTCCAGGTTTACAAATAGACAAAGAAGGGCCAAGTGCCACTTCTGTGGTAGAAAAGTTAAATATCTGACTTACAGATCTACTGACTTCACTCAGTTCCCTTGTAAATTAAATTATAGTTAGATAGATGAGACATAACTAGACTATAAATGTACAGTAGGGGCAAGGACACTGATCCTTATAGCTCTTGAGGAATGTTTCTGTTTGGGCTTCCTCATCCTCAGCTTTAATACATGATGAGTGCATAAGCAAAGCACGATAGAAAATCTATGTTTTTCATAAGCTTTCGTTTCCATTTTACCCTAATGAGAACCTGCATCATGACCTGTATTAGCACCTATGATTACAGTAACTGGTGACAATTCAGCAGACCTAACTTCACTCACATCAGCTGTGTGAGAGACCTGGAAAGAGCTGCCTGTTCCCTGTGATCAATACCCAATACTTCATTAAATCCAGAGCATGCAAAATAACCTTGAAGAAGATGAGTTTTTGCTGGTGCGCCTTCTCGTTTTGGTGCTTTATTTCCTCGTAGTTTCCCATCACTTTGCTGCTCCTGTGATTCTCTCCGCTCTCCTGAATTTGTCCGCACGTCTGAATGCTGTCTCCCATCCACCCCGTCCCTCCCCTTGTAGCTCGCTCCTTTCCTTTCCGCAGATCTGTCTGTCCTCACTTCTATTGAAGCAAGTTTTGGCAACATGACTGGCCGCACCTCCAGCTGTGATTTGGACTGGGCGGTTGGTGATTTTATAGCTGGAGGTGGCACAGGAGGGGGTGGCAAGTCTACAAAGTTGAAAAAGAATAATAATTAAAATTACACCATACGCTAGTAAAATTAAGAAGTAATATTTAACTTGAACTGAAGAAACAGATGCCCTATTTACTTTCAGACCTCCCTCTGCCCTTCTCTCTTCACCCCAAAAAGTATTATGTTACTGTTACAACTGCTGATGGGTACTTTTCCAAACTTGATCTTTAAAAATGCAAAGTAAAGACCTCTCACTGCCTTATCAAATCACAAAATTTTCTTAAAACTAATTACAAAAAGCTGTAATAAACCTTAGGCACCTGGACATTAACATATCAGTTACAGATATCAACACAGAGTTAAAGATGTTAACATATCTTTGTTGATATTTATGATTTTTTGCTAAGTCCACTGAACAACACAGCAGCTTGTGCTATAGTTGCTCAAGGTCTTCAGTGTGCTGAGTGTTAGAGCAAGTTGGCTGGGGTGTAAGAATGTATATCGGATGTGGTGCTGATATATGTAACCATAAACTATATTAATTACTGCACTCTTCTTTCAAAATGATACGTTAATCTAACATACATGCCCCTGACATCTGTGGATATGTCATGAGATACAAAAAAATCCCACACTCAATGAATGAAGTTACAAGCTCTCAGGAAGAAGAAAAAAAAGAAAAAAAGACACAAAAGACATTTGGATATTTCTCCTTAAATTAGCACAGCTTAAGGGGTTTTAAAATTCTGTATATTTTCAGCTATTACTCATAAGGCACGCATTTTTTTTTCTATTCCTGCATTATGACTTAAAACTAGATTGTGTAAAACTGTTCATCAGGATAAAATAGTACTCTGTGGAATATAAAATGTGAAGGAAAAAAATGTGAAAGTCAAACAAGGACGTGACAATACAAAAGTGGTTCACAACAAAGCTGTAGGAACAAATCACATGCGTATAAGAGAACAACAGGCTAAAAAGAGTGAGATGTAAAAGATGTTTCCGAGGTTAATATTCTCAAGTGAGACTGCTTAAAAAAAAATTTAACAGCACTAGTAAAAAATGTAACTTCAGCACTTCATAATAGTGTGCATTCATTCTTTCTACTTCCAAAAAATCTTGACGCAGCTGTGTTTTTCAAACACCATCACTATATATACAACTAATTCACAGTCTATTCAAGAGAACATTTCAACTGAAAATTAACTAAATTGTAACAAGAATAAAGGTAGTACTCCTGAATAAGAAAAAATTATACATATATGTATAAATTTGGATATGGCAGATGCCAGACATTTCTGAGAGGTTTTCCAGCGACACAAAGCACAAATGACTTGACCTAGCCATGTGGAAAAGTCTAGCAATGGAGAATTCAGCGCTCATGCAAGCTTACTGGGCACCATCCTCCATGTTAAACTGGTGACATAACTTGCAATTGCCCTTGGCCTGTTTTAATTAAGACTGGAAATCTTACCAGTTGTCTGGACTGGGATGATGAGGAAGAAAGATGTCATAACATTTTTTTCTGAAGGCTGGACATACTACAGGTAAATGAGATCTGTAACATCATTCTTGCTGCATTAACTCCACAGTCTTCGTAAAAAAAACCTAAACCAAACACCACCTCCCCACCCCAAACCCCACAAAAAACCCAACCAACCAACCAAGCAAACTGCTCCTTGTTCTACTTTATGGCTTGAATAAGGGACCAAATCCATTTAACAAAAAAAACAGAAACATTTTTATTTGTTTCTCTTTAGCTAAGAACAAGTTGGACAGCTGGTCTTATATTCCTTGCAAATTGTTTATGCTAGTTTGTTTTTCAAAGTTTGGTAGTTTGGGGAACAATTGAATACTGACAATTTTAAGTATCTACTTAACACTCACCAATTTGCAGACGTCTTTTAAGAAAAGGCACTGTCATTTCCCAACCTTGAGAAGGCATAATGTAAATTAGCTGGAAGCCTGGATATACTACATGGCTTAATCAAAATAATTTTATTTATGTAATGGGAATTATTAGACTATAAGTAAGAACAAAACCAGATCTGTGGGCAATGGGCTAGCCTTATTCGTCTGAGGGAACTAAAAGTGTAAAACAGAGAGTCAACTTCTGATTCAATAAGACATGAAATACAACAGATTTTGGTAAGAAAGTACAGCATCAGTTACGATGCATTCCTTTGTTAGCCATAATGCTTTAAACACTGTTTACAGAGGTAAACTCTGTCTAATACACAGCCTTAGCAATGACACTCTAATTCCAGACATCAGAGTAGCATTCAGACTACCTCTTCTACGCATCTAAAAATGCCCTGTGAGCTCTAGCCACCAAAGAATGAACCAAAACACTTTCACTGTGCTGCCCAGCCCTGTAGATGCTTAAATCCAATACGTGCCTGCAAATTTGGGTATCTGAATCACAAGGATCCACAGTCACATGAGCTTAAGTGTCAATACTCTCTCCAAAACATGTCTGAAGAAGTATATAAGCTCTTACAATTCAACAACTAGGTGAAAAATCATATGAAGTCTGCACAAGACCTCTGAATTATGTGTGATATGTTCCACGAAAGCCCAGTCCATCAGACTATGTTAGATCCAGACCAAAGCTTATCAGACACAAGAATTGTTCTTCAAAAGCAAGGCTGGAGATGGCGATGGTTTCCCACCTTTTGCAGAATACTTTCAGTGATTATACAACTTGGTCAAGATTTAAAAAATACGATAAACTCTGCATTAGCCTGGGGAGATTCAAACAATATTTTAATTTCTGAGGAAAACATCCTTTTCACAACATGTCTTCGCTCAGAAAAGGACATGTTGAAGCAGAAGTGGATGATGATACTCAAACTCAGAAGCGTAGGCTTCTGGAACCACAGCTGTTCATGCAGTATCTTGTGTCTCATACTTCCCACTCACTGTCTCTATTAAGTTATCAGAGCACTGAATAGCTGTTCTGTTGAGCCTGCTGAGGTAAAGGGAGTGTAGGCACTTCACATCAGCCTTTTCAGTCACCCTTGGCGCCAGTCTCCAACAGTTGTGGCATGGCAAGGCACTGGCTGAATACCAAAGAGAAGGAACCAACATCTTCCCTGTAGCCTATAAAATACAACTTGGAACAAGCTACTTTATTCATGAATCCTATCCAGCTACACGGGACAATGAACAAAGTGGTGTTAAGTCTTGGCTATGGAAAAGATGCATTGATATAAAAAGTTTCACAAAATGGCAGTAGCTCTATGGTACAGTAATAACTAAAGAAAAGTGATATTCTCTTTCAAGAACATTTTTGCAACCTGCAGGGAAACTATAAAAATCTTCATTATAACACAGTACTCCTCGCTGAGAAGAATTCTTTACGGAGGAAAAAACCCAGCTCTTCAGAGGTCAACACTATTACACCCCTGTGGTATTTATTTTAACAGCTCAGATCACAGAGAAAATCCAGATTCAATCTGCCTCCTCGAGTACAAACTGGCACACTTCTTATTAAAAGGGAAATGGAAGCTTCCATTGTAAGGAATAAAAAATAAATCACAAAGTAACATCAAACCAATATAAAGAACTCAGAAGTATTTGATAAAGGTCAGCTGTGCTCGCATGTTTCATTCATGTCTATGTATTACTATTGTACTGTTTCCCACGTAACTTAAACAATTAAGGGATGCCATTGCATAGCACGATCTACACAGGAAACCTTCCATATACGTCTAGTGAAAGGAGTGATGCTAATTTTCTAAGTGAGAACACATACAGGAATCATGGGATAAGCAAAACACCAGCAGGGAAAAATAATCTGCAAGTTAGTTTGGCACTGAAGTGGAGAAACCACAAATAAGCTAAGCAAGATGAATTGTAAGTAGTGACAAATGAAGGAAGTAGGCCCTATTAGACAACTCTGTCTTTCAAGCTCTATCGGGCTGTAGATTTCTAGTCATGTCCTGAAAAAAAACAGCAGAGTTATAGATTTGATGCAATATTGGAGAAGATACAGAGTGAATTTTTTTCTATTGCATATTTACGGAGCCATGCAAAACTCAAGATTGTTCCTGACTGAGTAAAACTTTAAGATCATTTAAGATTCCTAGATACATAATAACCCCAGCTACTATTATTCATGTACTGAAGTTACATTCGTGCTTTATCTTTCAAGAAACATCGCTCAAACTGTACGCAATAACTGGATGGATAAATAGATACGGCAAAACCCAATGATGTATAAAAGCAGCGGATTGCTAGGTTGTAGGTTTTTTTTTTTTTGCTTGTATGTACATTTACCTAATGCTTTTATCAAAACAATTTTCACTCCAGAAAACCTCCCTTAGTAAGAAAATCAGCATTTACAAAGTATCTCACAATGAAATCAAACGTAAAAACTGCAAAGAGAGCAGGTATCTGAAAATTATTATCCTTCAGTAACAAGGTGGCTTCTAGCAGAGGTAAGAAATGCATTCCTACTTATTTTTTACCTTGCTGAAATTTGCACAGAGTGCATTTTTTTGTACTGCACAGGCAGAGGGAGACAAAAGTAGAAATGATGCTGGCATGCATAATGGCTTAACATTTCAAAGTGAAAATTCAAGAAAATATTTAGCAGTTATTCAACTGCCTTTTGTGAGAAATTCATCTGCCTTAACATCATGTCATTGATAACACAGCTAAATAACTCAGTCTCACTCAGTTAGTTGTGAAAATGTTAGTATTTTTTCCTTTGCCACTCAGAGACTGAAAAGAGAATCAGGATTTGAGATCTCGTGTGAACTGTCAATGGTGCAATTTCTTTTGAAAGACTTACTGCATCAAAGCAATGACAAAGTATTTTTATCCTTTTTATCTAAATGCTTACAATTCTGAGGGCTTGTAACTACTAATAAATCAATTCAAGACAGCCCAAAAGAGACTTTCATATATATATAATTTTAGAAAAGACAAAAATAATCTTTTAAAATTTGGTTTCTTAAATTAAATATGTAAGTAGGTCAGGCAAGGTGGAGAAGGAGAATGCATCTGTTAGTTGGTTCTTGTAATGCACTCTTAGTAGTTAACTCTGTAAAAGGCTAGATAAGAGCAATTAAAAATTCATACATTTTAATCCTTACCACCTACTGAGCAAAGATTTTTAGCAACAACTATGGAGAACATTTCACTGCCTGGATGACTTTCAAGGAACAAAACAACTGAGCTGAAATCCCATTCCACATAATGTGGAAACTGATTTGAACTAATGCTAGCAGAAATTACAAAACTGTTACTACTTGTATAATGCAAAATACATCAGAGTGCACTCTCCTTTATTACAAAAAGGGTAGTAGTAGACCTTTTGCTGCTACGTTAGTAACAAACACACTTTCAGAAATACCAATTTCTCACAAATCTTGCTGTATAAAGAAAATATGTAATTTTTAAGATTTACATATATTGCTGCTGATAATACTCTTGGCATTTTCAACCATTCATGCAAAGACTTAATTTATTTATACATCCTTTCTGTCAACCAATCATGTAAATTCTTCATGACACTGGTATTTCATGAAACTGCTAGCAAATATTAATTCAGGTAATTTGGGAACAGTAGAAAATTCTTTTTATGTGAAAGTAAACTCAATTTTAAAGGCTGAGAAATTAATGAAGCAATGTATTTTTCTCTTTTTAGTATTTGTTCAATGCTTCTGTTCACCAATAAATGCTTAAATTCAGAATATCTGCTTTGCTCTACTAGAAACAGATATACGATCACCACTATGAGGGAGACAAAATCTTTTTATCAGGCATGCCTTTATAAAAAAAAATAAGTAACAGTGTGACATTAAGCCAACAGAAAAACTGAAGTATATCTGGGAAAGGTCAATTGTGCTTAAATGTTTCATTCACGCCTCCATATCACTTTTCTCCACTTAAGAAAACAATTAGTAGATGTTATTTTATAGCTAATTCTAAAAGGACTGTTACTAGATGTGGCTATTAAGATGAATGGCTAGAATCTTCAGGAAGGTTCCAGATATGCTTATGCAAATGGATTGAGGGGAAAAATATAATAATAATAATTAAAAAAAAATCAAAACCAAACAAGCCCTTCAACCTTTGAACTGGGTTTTATTAGTTCTGCAGAAATTAAAGCCATAATTTGCTGTTCCCTGAATGACCATACTGCATTGTGCAGTAAACAGGTTAGCAGAAATTCTTACCTAATTAGAAAATATGCTGAAGTAAGCAGGTGCTATATAACACAACACAAATATTGATCATAATTGTCAAATCTATTGCAGTATCTAACCACAATGCTCTATGATTTAACTTCGCATAATTACTTTGACAAAAACCTGTCATCAAATACAGGCCTACCTCTTATTTATTCCTATGTTAGAAGAGAATGGCCACATAAAACTCCTGTCCAGATTTTATTTCTGACGTCCTAGCTGTTGTGTTTGTATCGAGGTTTGATGCTCAGCCAACCGCTCAGTTAAGAGCATTCTCTTCAAGAGAATAAAAGCTGATAAAATGCCCATAAAGTCTTGCAAAATGCCATTATAGGAATCTCAGAAACATAATAATTCTGGTACAGTTTTGGGATTTACACCTTGTGTCGTCCTTTCACAGAAGCAAACATGCACAAAACCACTGTAATAACCTCTTGAAATCAGATAATATTCCAACAGCTCAGTTTCACTGACAGAAGGGGCCTGGGCATAAGCCAAGAGGCCCAGGTGCACTGTGTCATGCCAGTATTTAATGCAGCCTAATATCAGATAGATGCTAGTGAGAGAAAATATTCAGAATAAACCACAGATAATAGCATGGACAACCACTCATTGCTAAATTACTTCTGCTCATCGTGCTGTGAGCTTTGTATTAAATTTTTTCGTCAAGTGGCAGGAATCATAGGGAGAAGTGGCTCACAACTCCCTTCTTGTAACCCTGGATAAGGATCTATAATATTAGGCTTTCATATGATAATGGCAAATTGATGCCCCTCTTTGAAAAATTTCAGACTGGTAATGAAAGTCCTAATCAGATTGTTGTTGCAGAGAACAAGGAGGTGGGGAACGATGCCTTTCCTTCCCCTCCCCCCTGTTAGCAAATTCAGCAAACTTGACAAGATGGGTTAAGTCTTGGAGAATTTATCTTACATGAATTTCCAACAAAGCCCGTGGGTTGTTTTCTAAAACTGGAAGGTAGTGCTTTAATAAAAGCTGCACCACCTGAGGCATTTTCATTAAAGGCTCTCTCTAGACAACATCACAATGTTTGCATTATCCTCCTACACTCCCAAGAGAATGCAAGCACTACCTTTTCAGCCAGAGTTGATATTGTGTGTGAAGGCACGAGAGACAATGATTAGATTTTGCTTTTACTCACAAAGTAGTGACTTGCAACAATGCTGTGGTCAGGATTAAAATTCATTGATTTGTGTTGTCCACCATTTGAATGGTAAATTGTTTTTTTCAGGAAAAGATACATTCTGAAGGTTTTAATAGCCAGTCATGTGAATGAAGATTTTAATCCTAACCACACATTATTCTCAATGACTGTACTATTTATGCTATATGGGCTCTTAAATAATGACAGTAATTAGCCGATTAGGACACTACAGAAAACAGGTGCAAGGCTCTGGAGTGGAAGCATCAACATACAGTATTAAGGAACTCTGGCATTTAAAATGATTAATCTGTTCAGTGTGTTTAGCAACAGGAAACACAAATCACTGAATTCTGAAACATAATGTTATCTCTGTGGAAAAATTTCACACACACGCATTGAATGAATATTTAGAAAGGTTCACTGACGTTTTCACCCATTTCAGTGGACTCACCATCTGTGTAGACTTCTCTGCGCAGATGTCCTGGCTGGTGTTTTTGCTTTTTGGCAGGTCGGACCTTCTGTATTACAACAGCACTCATGTTACTGTCGGTGGACACTGGGCTGGTGGGTCTAGGACAGTGTGATGCATGAAAATGTCTACGGCCTGGAAATTGTTATAGAACGATAGCTATTATTTCTCTTATCTAAAATAAGACATTTCACACTTTCTCTTTTTTCCCCATCAGAACGACCTAGCTATACAAAACCTGAAAATACACTGCTGGAACACTAATAGAACTCTCATCCTTCCTATAATCAGTTTTAGAGTGAGCCACAACTAAACTGAAGCATCTGATATCCTATCAGTTAGGCCGGCTAGCTTAGTTTCACAGGTATTGTCCAGCTGGTTGGTAGCTGGTAGCTTCTGCTCCAGGAAGCTGAACACCATCGGCAGTCAAGCCCAGGCGGGCTTCCCACCTTCCAGAGACCACAAAACATTTCAAGACGGGTTTCACCTCCCCTATCTGGGGCAGCGTGAGGTCACCCATGCCATGAGCAGAGGAAGCTACTAGCAGGTCTCGGGTACAGGTGCTGCTTCTGTCACTTTGAGTGAATTACCAGGAATGCATCAGGGATGGACGACTGGCATTTCATCACAGCTTATTTGCAGATAAGAAGTGTCATATTTTTAGGATGTTTAGTCAGGTACAGGTAATACTAATACATAAAAATCATAACATGAACCTGAGTGTTGTAAAATTATTTACCTGCAATAGCAATGGGATATAAAAAGACCTTTTCTAAATATATAAATTCAGACACACTCACATATTTATATGGTCATGTACACATAAAATAGATAAAATCCTGGCCCCATGGGTGTGAATGGGAGTTTTGCCACCTACTTCAAGTGGCCAGGATTTCATCCAGAATTACTAAATTACCTCCCCTCTCACTCTTCCTGATAAACAGCTGCGTTGAAATGAAGCAAAGGACTGTTCACTGGGAGAGGATATCAGAAACGGGAGGAAGGTTGCAAATCTGCGGAGTCAGGGTGGACACAGTTGTGACAGAGTACCTCTTTCTCCAGGTTTGGCAGTTTAATAGGTGAAACATTCATGGATCTGCTTGAAACCTGCATTCTGCCCTGCAGTATTCTTAATTCTTAGCTGAACTACAACAATATCCAGTGGGCCTAGTCAGGTTACTGATTACCTGTATATATCCAGTGTTACTAGTAACCATTATGTTGTAAAACATTAGCTATTTCAAGTATCATATTGCATATGTCCAGCGGTGATTCAGGAGAAAAAAAAGAAGAAACGTGCATAAGGCCTTGCTGCATATTCATAATCTCTAATCTAAACTGCAACTAATAACAGCTGTCAAATTATGAAACCAACACAAACCCAGTTCATCTCAATAATACAGCAGTAAGAGCTTGAACAGCATTCTCCAAAAGATAACAACAAAATATAAAGTGGAAAACAATTACAGAATCACAGAACGGTAGGGGTTGGAAGGGACCTCTAAAGATCATCTGGTCCAACCCCCCTGCTGAGACAAGATCACCCAGGGCAGGTTGCACAGGAACGTGTCCAGTCGGGTTTTGAAGGTCTCCAGAGAAGGAGACTCCAACAACCTCTCTGGGCAGCCTGTTCCAGTGCTCCATCACCCTCACAGTAAAGGCATTTTTCCTCATGTTGAGGTGGAACTTCCTGTGCTGCAGTTTGTGCCCCTCGTCCTGTCACTGGGCACTATTGAAAAGGGACTGGCTCCATCCTCCTGACAGACTCCTTCAGATATTTATAGACATTGCTAAGGTCCCCTCTCAGCCTTCTCTTCCCCAGACTAAACAGCCCCAGGTCTCTCAGGCTTTCCTTAATCATCCTCGTAGCTCTCCATTGGACTCTCTCCAAAAGTTCTCTGTCTCTTTTGAACTGGGGAGCCCAGAGCTGGACACAATACTCCAGATGAGGCCTCACCAGTGCAGGGTAGAGGGGGAGGTTAACATTTCTTGACCTGCTGGTCACAGTCTTCTTAATGCACCCCACGATACTACTGGCCCTCTTGGCCATCAGGGCACATTGGTGTCCCATGGATAACTTATTGTCTACCAGGACTCCAAGGTCCTTCTCCATGGAGCTGCTTTCCAGCAGGTCAACCCCTAACCTGTACTGGTGCATGGGGTTGTTCCTCCCCAGGTGCAGAACTCTACACTTGTCCTGGTTAAATTTCATGAGGTTCCCCTCCGCCCAACTCTCCAGTCTGTCCAGATCCTGTTGAATGGCACTACAGCCTCCTGGTGTATCAGCCACTCCTCCCAGTTTTGTATCATCAGCAAACTTGCGGAGGGTACATTCCAATCCTTCATCTAGGTCATTGATGAAGATGTTGAACAAAACTGGACCCAGTACTGATCCCTGGGGAACACCACTAACTACAGGCCTCCAACTGGACTCTGCGCCGCTGACCACAACCTTTTGAGCTCTGTTCTTGATCCATCTCATAGTCCACTCATCCAACCCATACTTCCTGAGCTTCACTATGAGGATGTTAGGGGAGACAGTGTCAAAAGCCTTACTGAAATCAGGGTAAACCACATCCACTGCTCTCCCTTCATCTACCCAACTAGTCACTCCATCATAGACTATCAGATTGGTCAAGCATGATCTCCCCTTGGTGAATCCATGCTGACTACTCCTGAAAACTTTCTTTTCATTCATGTGCCTAGAGATGGCCTCCAGAAGGAGCTGCTCCATCACCTTCCCAGGGATGGAGGTGAGGCTGACTGGTCTATAATTTCCTGGGTCTTCCTTCTTGCCCTTTTGAAGACTGGGGTGACACTGGCTTTCCTCCAGTCCTCAGGCACCTCTCCCATTCTCCATGATTTTTCAAAAATGATGGAGAGAGGTGTTGCAACAATAATTGTATTACCTTTTTTTGTTCAAACCCAGAGGAAATAGAAGTCTAAAGGTTTACTATTTATTTGGACATTTTGATACAGAGGGATTATATCTCTCATGAAGAGTGACTGAAAACACTGGGAGCCTTATACTAGGAAAAGGATAGAATTCTGTAATCCTTTTTTTGTTTGTTTGTTTTTTCTTTCTCATTCAGTTTTGGGTGCAAACCCACCAGCAGGGTTGACGTTTGGCAATAATCAATGAGACCAAAAAATTAGGAACTACTTATGATAAACAACGTAGAGCAGTTTCACTAAAACTCCTTTTCTGACTCTTCCACTAGTGTAACTTGACCCCCTCTCCTGAATTTCTAAATGTAAGAACAACAGGAATTCAGGAAGCGATTGTGGATGAATACATTTCACAATGGCCATTGTTTTTTCTTCTCCCATCAAAGACAGGACAAACTCACCTCCTGCTGCATCCTGCATTTGACGTCTGGCTACCTTCAGGCCAGCGTATTCCGCAGCTGCTGCAACAGCCTGTGCAAAATCTGCATCGGTAAAAAATGATCCATCAGAAGAGCTAACACTAGACCGCCCACTTGAGATGTTATCTTCTTCAGAGGCTGAGCCCCAGCCATTGATCATGGACCCTGTTACAGAGCTCTCCAAATCCCCAACGCTGGAGGCAGGTGTCTGCTCAAGGCCACGCAAAAGGAGCCTTCTGTTCTGCATCTTGGCAACCTCTATGTCTGCCTCATCTTCTTCCTCTTCTGGTGCGTCAGTATCCATATCAGAGACCAAGGGGCCTGAGATATATCCATAGGTATGTGGTGGGGAGATAGGCCTTGGAGGGGGTGGAGGACTCACAGGTTGACGTCTGCATAAAAATACAAGAGTAAGAAGAATTGAAGTCACATAATATAGTCAGAGGCAATAGCAGATTGATGAAAATATTTCTTTTATTTCCCAACAAGCTTGACTTGACTTTTTAAATCAACAGAATTTATATCTGAAAAGTTCAGGGCTGGTTGTTTTTTTCAGGTTTTATTTTTGCTGTAAATCAGAACTTACTGAGAGCTATGTAGTTTGAAATCTACCACAAAGAAACCTGATTTTTGAATACGGTTCCTTTATCACCGTTTTTAATGAAAATTAGCTTATTTTCCATAAAGCTGTTCATTTTTCCTAAAGTAGCACATGTACAGCTAGGTGAAGAGGTGGTGACAGTTCACGTGACTATTTAAAAAAATTATTTGTGCACCCTTGAGAGTATGAGCAAAAGAAGTGTCTGTATATTGCTCTAGAAGCTTGAAACTACTGATGTCAACAGATGCCTCTATCCAAACAGATTGCTCCATAAACATTTTCCCTGCATCCACCCTGGTAATTCAGAAAGATATGAAAAGAGATATTGTTATTTCATTATTTTTTAAATTGGTCTATAGACCAATTGGTATATAGAAAGAATTCTCTACTGTAACATCAGTTCTAGGTCTTAGGGATACCAAAATGCATAAAGATGTATGTGGTAATTTATTCTGAGCTTAAATCATCAGTAATGGTGTCTCCAGCTTAAAGAGGCAAAGTATTAGATATCATTAGATCAAGGTTCAGTTTAGTTAATACTTCACTCAGAGGTCCGAGGTAGGAACACTGCCATCAGTTTTTCTTCACAGGAGCACAGGCATGCTCTTTAATTGCCATATAATTCCCTTCTGATGGGAAGAAACACTTTCTGCAGCAATGGGTGTACTGTTGACTTTGCTGACCAGGAATTTCTACTGCAGTCTGCTTTGCAAAAATTTCCAAAGTAATTTTCCTTTGTCAATTTTCCCCTCTTATTACCTCATTGAAAAATGATGACTCTCAAAAATTAAATATTTTCTTTTGGGGGGATGTGGGTTTTTTTTGTTTAACTAAATGGGAATACTTACTAATTTTGAAAAGAAAATTTAGCAAGGAAAAACCTAATACTTGCAAGAGCAAACTGGAACCTCCCTGGACTACATTATCTAGCCACTGTTTTCCACTTGCTGTATTAAGTACTGAATGGCACAAAGAAAAGGTCAGTTAGGGATATATACCCAATAATAATTTAATAGCTTCCCCCTGCAAATCCCAGAAGCCATTGCTGCATGGGAATCTCTACCTGCCTTTGACTAGACACCTTGCCCAATAAAGTTTTACTACCTTAATTTAAAGCTCTTGTGACAATTGTCCTTGTAATGTATTTGCTAGTCTTCCTATTCTCTAGGTTTTGGTATTAGGAGACAGGCAACTGGTCACAAAATAAGCTAGGGTTCTTGAAAACATAGCTTGCCTACCAACCTTTAAGGATAGGCTAATTGAGAATAGCTGGTTCACGGGCGTATGGAATTAACAATACTTCATTCACTTTGTATGATGCAGAGGTTCTTGCTTTAACAGTGACATCATCTCCTATCTCAGCTCTTGCTTCAAAATTGACATCATCTGCTATCTCGCTACTTCTTTATTTTTTTCTCTGCTTGTCCATTCTTAAGAACACGGATTTCTATTTCAGTTTGCTATACTTCTAGCAAGCTGACCAGACAAAGAAATATTACAGTACGTCATCATCACCAGAATCATACTCTAGATGTCTGGTTGTGATCAGAAATTGAGATAATATTCAGCAGAACTACAAGTAAAGCTAATAAAAAGTATGACAAACAGTATTTTAGATGTTATTTTCACTGTAAAACCACTGTTTACAAACCCCCCCAAAACAATACGGGGAGGCATCTCTCAGAATGTATTCTTAATTGGAAAGTATTGTCACACAATATTCAAAACAGAACCCTCCCTTCCAGAATGGCGTACAGCTGTTGAGCACAGTACATCCAACTCCTAAACAGCAATGCCATGGGTCATATCAATGCTGTTAGATGGAAAAGGTAGTCAGTCAAGCCTTACAAATGAAGTAAATAGAATTATGTGAATCTTTTTAAACTGATGAGATGGATATAGCAAAATGAAAAGAAACAATGTTTGAAAAAGTAAGTTAAAAAAGACAAATTTAGTCACTAACAATTCTAAGACTTTCAGCAAAGCTAGACTTACGCATTGTAGGAAGAACAAAGTAAATATACATTTTATTTTTCAGTCCACTCAGGGAGTAAGCTGTATGCCCTATGAGCTTAAATTGGAACATGCTTCCAGATACTTCTGCCACTGCTTTTGATGACATTTATGGTGACTAGCCATGAGTCTTTGTGTTGAGCAAACCTTCCACTTTTCAGGCAATTACTGGCTGGTTATGCATGTTTGCATACGTCTGCTCCAGTGCCTACTCCACTCTGTATGTCAGTGTGCATCCCACTTTCCAGAAGATGGTAGGTAAGGCTCTGGAAAGGCACTCACAACACATGGCTCACTTAGCATTTCCCTTTCCCATTAGCATTCAGTGAGTTTAACCTCTAAATAACCCAGAAAACTTAAGTGATTAAAATGAACACTTCTGTGCCCCGACATATCAGGGCCAGTGGAAATTACAGGAAAATATTATTAGTCCACCACTAATAAAAAGAGTGACTTTAAAGATTCAGGAAGATAGAGGAAGAGAAGAAGATACACAGAAGAGGTGTTCCCATAAAGAATAAAGAAAACAAAACAAGGCAGACCAAGTAGAAATGGGGAACAAAAGCAGGCACAGGCTTTTAAAAAAAGGATTAATAACTACTGCTTACTTTAAAAAGCAAAACAGAAAAATGAAGTAACTTTTTAAAAAACATTCTGGAAAATACATCTGTAAATGTCCAGTAAGCTATATTAATAAAGTCAAAGTTCTACAGTCTACTTGGCAAGATCAAATTAATTTCACCATGACAGGCCTGCATTTCACTAAAAATAGAAAGTATGACTAGAATATTGCAGGTACGTTTGTATATTTGTGGTAATAAACAATATGTGCAAACCACTGGAGTAAAAAATAAAGAAATTTTTCCATTTGGGATAGAAAAACTGTGCCCTTTTAAAAAAAGAAAGACAAGTATGCAGCATACATAAAAAACCTCATTCAGAATACACAGTTTTATGGCAGAGAAGCTGTGAGAGTGTATATGCAAAATACTTTGTAGTAAAAGCAACTCAGAGAAGAAACAAAATTTCCCTGTGACAAATATCTACCTTTATTAATGCTGGTCCTTCCTTTAAATAAGGGTAGGTGGAAATGTTAAGAAAATTTTGCAAGCGATAATTTCCTGTATTAGGATTTATGAGAGGAGGAAAATCTATAGGTTATATAAATTATATATTTATATATATTCATACATATTGGTGACAAGTTAATTGCACAGTTACTGTGAAGTAATGCACGCTATTTTATGGTAATAATGCAGTAAATCTATTGGAAACAATGGAACTGTAATTATATGGTAAGCTGTGTTAACGATACCACTTTAATATCCTGATGACTCTGAATTTAACTCGTGTCAGCATCGTACGTACCGTAAAGTGATATACTACATTTCTTTCCATGGTATAATAATAAAGCAACCTAATTATGTATTTCTTAGGTTACAAATAGTTCTAGCGTCCTGGATTAGAAGTTAAATATTAACAGAATAAATATAATGGGGAAAAGCTTGGCCTCACTGAATTCAACAGGAATTTTCAGCAGGGCCAGGATGACTTTTGTCATATCTCTCTCGCTAGATTTGCATTGACACACCTCCGGTCAGGTTGGTGTTGTATGTGTCCCAGATCCTCCTGACAGTCCTGTAACATGGGCTGGAGTTCTTCCTGGGGAGAGGGGGTGAGAGTGGCAGTTGACTGATGGCTATAGGAGACAGCGGCTGGAGATGAAGCTGCTCCTCGGACAGGTGGAGTAGGACCTCGCTCATCTTCTTCCTCTTCCTCTAGTTCATCCTGCTGCAGATACATCCTTGCAGGTGGAACAGGACAAGGAATTTCTTGGTCATAGCTAAAATTAATTTTTTAAGAAAATAAGGACTTAAATTTTTACTGTGTAATTAGCATATCTGATACACGTATAAATAGCTCAGAAAAAAATCACTGCTATATGTGCTCTTGAAAACAGCTTAGTAAGGATGTACTGAGTGGAGGTACACCACTGTCAGTAGATGATCTCTAAACAGCCACACTATAGATAGATGAGGAGCACCAGAATGGTACTGAAGGAAGGTCTCACTGCCAGCTTGTAGGGCAAATTACAGTTCAATTAACTAGTGATTAAAGTGAGAAATTGATGATGTATTCATTTTTCTTACTTTTCGTCCACTGAAAGACTGTAATCTTCGCTATTGCTATGGGGAGGTGGATGTGCTGGAGGGGGTGGAAGAAGATCTGCCCAGTTCATGCCAGCTTGCTTGGGAGCCTTTGGGGTCCGAGCACCCTTCTTGTGCCCTTGACTCCCTGTGAAAAAAAAAAAAAACAGTACATATTTGTAATGCTTTTAGGTATCTCCTCACCACTAGCTCTGAAAAACAAAATAACTGTAGTCCCTCCCAGATCCTTTTGAATTCTCTGGGAATTCACCATTGTGCTGAGTTGGAATAAACTGCCATTCCTCCTTTTTACACCAATTTGTACTTATAGCTTCTTTGTAGAATTACTCTACATTTTAAGCAGTTGAATTTAACCAGAAACTTTGCATAGCATGGAAAAAAGCACATGGGATACAAACCTTGAATTGTTAATAAATAGTCAAAATGCGATAAAACCATAAATTAATTTTACAAGCAATGTCATTAAAAGTGAGCTTCCTACTTCTATTAATTACATTATAGATTATCATCTAAAACAAATGAGCTGTAGACATATTTTCTAAAGTGCCTTTATACTATTTAATTGCTGGAACCTAAAATACAATATGATACAGATATGATCTATTAAAGTTCCACTGTTGCATTAAGTCACTGAATATATGTAATTTGTACTTGTCCACTGAAACGTTTTAGGCACAATGAAATTACTAGTTTTAGACTAAATGGCAGGTGCAGTCGAAAATAATTGCTAGAAGAACTAAAATAACAGAAAAAAGAAGATCCATGAAGTATGGCGCAAATGTTTTCCACAACTATTATGGGAAATTATAGCTCATAACAGAACAATGCAGCTTTAACAGTTCCAATAACTTTGAATAAGACCAATTATTCAGGTGGTCTTGAATTTTAACTTTGGACATGGCTATGATCAGAACTGACTCTACCATTGTTCCTTGGTATACATTTTTATCCTTCTTTGTTACTGTTACTTCTTTAATTGTAGATAAAGTCACCATATTTTTGAGTATGTTTTTGAATCCTTCACATTTCTCTCTTCAACTAAGGCATGGTGTTTTATTACCATAATTAAGCGTTATACACAATTAAATATGTTGCAGTCAAATTTAGGAAGCTTGTTTTTCTCACTCTGCTGTCTCAGATCTTCCATTCTTACGGATCTAGTTCTGCTTACGTTGTCCCACATTAGTTGCCAGATACAAATATGTTTTAGCTATGTACAATTATTTTTCTGGTATCTCAGTACATCAAGCAAGACCCCAACTATCCCAAGGTGATCATCATCTGCATTCTCTACCCTAAGCACCATGATATATACCAGGTTCAGCACAATTAATTTATAACTCTGGTCACCTTGCTTCATTTCTGCTGGAGTCTTTGGTCTAGGACTATAAATTGTTAGTGTTATGAATAACCATAATAGGTGTCAGCATGGAGAATACCACTTTCTCATTTTTAATTTGCATGGGTTCATGCTGCTGAGATGTTTCATGCTGAATTTCAGGTCTTAACAACATTGATCACAGGCTCAGCACCACATCCCAGTGTTGTAGACCTGGGAACAGGCAAAAGGCTGGCTCCCAGAAAACACACCTGCGCAGCTGGGAGAATTGGGAGCCATGCTTATCTCACCCCAGCCACTGCGAATTCAGGTCACCCAAAGGTACAGCAGGCTCATCTACATGTTTATGCCTCTGCTGTGCCTCAGTCACCATCAGTCAAGATGGACAGCAGGTTAGGATTAAGGCAACTGGACTATCAAAGACAACAGCAGAACAAAAGGTGAAAGGAAAAGTCCTCGTCTTGATTAGTAGATATAAAGCCCAGGGCACTGGTGACTGTGGCCATAACTCATCTTGTAATTGGCTTGATGTAAATAAACATAGGCTAAGTATCAGACTTAACGATAAAGCTCCAAACCAAGCCTACTTGTAGTTTCTGATTTAGCTCTGAACATTTCACACACCTCTACCCGAAATCAAAGTTACAAGGGAATACGTTGTAACATGATGAGAAGCAGTAACTTTTGAATTAAACCATATTCTGTGGTTCCAGTGCCCTGGTCAGCATTCTCCAGCACAAAAAGCCGCCTTGTTTCAAGACTTTTACAAAGGACTTTTAGATATTTTGCACAGGAGACGCTGATGAGAATCAAAATTTAATTATTTGTCTACATTTGAATGATGTACAAGAATAGTTTTGACATATGGCCACTGAAATCTATAAAAATTATATGTATGCGTGCATGATTTTTTACTCAATAAAATGCATGGTTTTAATTTAAAAAAGGAAAGATTTCTTAAAGCAGTTCTGTTAGGGAACACTCAAAATGCTCTGGTGTCTTGAGCCTGTTCATGAATAAGGTTGTCTTGGGTGAGCAGACCCAGGAGATGGAAAAGTCAGTAAAGTACCAGGAAGGTAATGCATAAATTAAAATACTCTTTTTTGTGACAGCTGAAAAGGAATGTCTGTGACTTGCCCATCTAGAGGCCATAATATTAACCAGTAGGGCATTAACTTGGATAGGAAATCCAACTTCTATTTGATTTCATGACTTTCACAATTTTGGACAATCAACTACTTAATTGACATTTAGCACTAAGCAATCATGAGGATGCAACAGAAATATAGGCACCCATTGGACCAGTTTTTATGCTGTTTAACATCCCTGTGCTGTATTACTGTCAGTGGGTCCCTCCGCGTCATCCCTTCTGTAAATCCAGCAACTAGTGCCAACTACGGCTAGGGCGTCCAAACACCAAAACCCCTAAGATTTGGAAAGCACTATAGATACTCACCAGATGTACTACTGCCTCTGTCCGAGCTGTTGTAGGATCCACCTGTATTCTGGTCGTACGACTGGTTGTACGGAATAGTTGGAGCAATGTTGTCATTTACCCGGTAATCTGCAAGTTTAATAGCATAGTTAATGCTACCCTTCCAAAACGCATCTACTCTTATATACCTGATTTATAACATAAAGTAAGATCTCCTGAAAATAGTGAGGAAGAAATAAATTCATTTTTGAAAGGAAAATCATTCTATAATCATGTTTTATTTTCATCTTGTCTCTAATTGTAAGTTTAAGGAAAATCATGGGAACTTAGTAGCTCCACAGCAACAACGAAGTAAAACGAAATCCTATGCACAGGGTTGTCACAGTGCCTCTGCAACAATTAAGTCTCTCTCTCTCTCTCTCTAAACGACCTGTGTGAGCATTTTGCATAGGAACAGACTGTCACCTTGATTGGTTTTCCATGGTCTCTGCTTAATTTACACATGTAGGGCAGCCAATGGACTGTGGTAGCTACTTTTTGTATTTCAAAGGGGACAAACCCAAGTAGGAGTCAGCCTTGTATTACAAGGACCGAATGATCTGCTGGAGCAACAATGCAGCTCCATCGAATTTGGTTTACAACAGAAGAGGTCTTTGTTTAATGCCTGCTGGCTCCAAGAAGATTTCTGTTTATATTGGGTCATGCAGGCTCTAGCTACAGGCAGGGTCTTTTTTTTGCTAATGGCTATTACCGTAACTTCCTTCTCCAGTTCCAAAGCACTTGATATACAGAGGTTACTTTTAAATCTATATTTGGCAACCAGATCTGTAAAACCTCTCAGAAGTAAAATTCTCATCTGACAAAACAGTACTCTCATGCCAAAAAGGAATTATAATTCACAGAGAACAGAAAGGGGCTGAGTTACTCTTCATACAGCAAATAAAACTGCATCATAAACAGAACCGCTGGACATAAAGTAGTGACAATGAAGCACAGCATGTAACTCATCAAAATGGTTATTTCCCACCACAAAAGCTATAGGTATAATTGTCAGCAAGATGGTTTTGACTTAGGAAATGAGAAAACCAAGATCAGAATATTGACTCATAAAATAGCAAATCAAAACAAAAATAAACAAAACTAAGAATCCAGTTCCCATCTGCTACAGAACTGTTTGTGATAACGTAAGCATGGGAAAATGAACAAAATGATAAATTCCACACCAGAGCATATTCTATAATACTTTCTCAGCCTAGTTGCATTCCAGAGACCACGCTGAAGCCCTGCATACCGCATATGTTTACACAGAGGATAAACAGTAAATCAACACCCTGAAATATGTATAATAAGACTGTCAGCAGACAATGCTTTAAGGGGGCCTTTCCACGCTACAATATGCTAGAGAATATGCAGCTGTAATATACACAGTTTGAAAGATGCAGTATCTTCCAGGGTGTAAAAACCAAACATGTTTTAATTCCAAAATAGATATGTAATACACAGTTCATGAAAGAAAACATAATTACAAAAAATACAGCTTTCACCCTCTAGTAAGGAGGCACAAAAATTGAATTTTCTTTGGACATGTTTATGTCAAGGGAAGGTGTCACATTTCATATTGCCCTTTGAACTCCTCTGTGAGTAGGTGGGTCCAGTAGAGAAATCAACATCCCTGTAACGAAACGTATCTTTTTGTGGATAACTTATCACTATGCGATTACTTGAGTTACAACAATCCATGCAAAAAGTTCCAAGTTAGAATGCGTCCAGTTCCTAGGGATACTGTTTTGCAAATCAGGTTATTAAAAGAGGTTGCATGGTAGCCTGGAGGACTAGCGAGAAATCACATACCTATTTCTTCCAACTCCCACACATTATATTAAAGAAACATGCCCTCAAGGCCACAAAAATACATTCTGATGTTTCCCGTTAACACTAAAATCAATTTATTTTTAGCTTCTGGATCCACAGACTTCAGGCAGGGTAACAAAGGAATTTCGTTTCCAAAACTGTGTGCGGTAGCATTGCCTCTCAATACGTGAATCGAAGGCTTGCTAGGAACAAGTCTAAAATGAATTGGATCACTCCATTTGTGTCCCCAGAGTACAACACAATACAATTTTACAGAGTTTGATATGCAAAATTTCATTCGTTTACATGAACATGTAGATTTAATTAGTCTCCATCCACGACTGGGAAGAGTGGGTTGACCTATTTAAAATTTAAGGTAGAGTATAATGTGACTACCATGCATCTGGCTTATGAATAAAATACCTGGCCTCTGTCCTAACCAATCCCTTAACTACTATTAAATTTAAATTAATCTCAAATCCACATGAAATGTATTTTATTTAACTCTTTTCTGAAGATACAGCTTGTTATTTGTTACAAGAAATTCAATATCTGAAGGTTATTGTGGTGCTTATTAACTTTCTGACACTGCTAACTGTGGATTTCTAAATCTGAAAAGGGAGAAGTCTAAAAGCACCACAGAAGTCTGTAATTGCTGAACCTGAAAGCTTTAGACTCCCAGCATCAGAAGGTCAAAACTCCTCTGATGCCTAAAGAGGAGAAACAAGCTTAAAAGCTCTTCACCTTTGTTTAATTTGTTTTGCTCCATAATGTTGTACTGTATGGGTGCAACCTCTTGCTTTTGCTGAACAGAGGGTTTCCAGTGTTTCTCATTCGTATCCCCGCTGCCATTGTTAACATTATTGCTGATATTTGACTGGATGAGTTGAGTGGTGGCATAAGGAGTGGGCTGCCCAGGCTGGCTGACAAATCTTCCGTCCTTTAGATTTGGACTATTGAAGGTTTTCATCTCATTGATTTTGTTGCTGAGGTCCACGTCACCATATACAGTTGACTCAGGCAACATCAGGTTTGTTTGCTTGTTGTCCAGCTGATTGTTGTAATTTGCTATACAATCGGCTAACCACAGAGGAGAGAAAAAAGAAAAGGTCATTCTGTTCGCTTACGCTATACTTTCAATGAAATTCCCTTTAAAAATTTTTTAGTGCATAACTATATGGCTTGCATCCATGAAGCAGAGATACTGTAATTAACTAAATAATTTACAGAATAGTATTTATCTTATAAGCTTCAAAAGTAGTGCTCACTAGTTTGATTCACTGTAATTTCAGACCTTCCAAATTGTACCTACAATGACTTACCTTGCTGGGCTTGTCCTACGGGGGCCATATAAACATTCACATTTTTAGACATTATTCTCAAAGCAGTATAGCTATCCAATCAATAACTGTGATTAAAATAATTTGCACTGAAAGGAAGAATCAACCAAAACTTAACAGTGGGAAAAACTAAACATTGCAGTCATCTCATGTCATCTCAATAGCATTTAGACTTTCCTGTACTTGTGGTAAGAAATTGAGATACAACAGATTTTTATGAAACAGACTGAAAAATGATCACACATTACAGAATTAAAGAGAAGCAGTACAATGTGAAAGGTAACTCAGTGCCCAGTAGGAAGTCTTTATTTGATCATTGTTTCCTTGTACAATCTTATATTTTGGTTTGAAACAAAAAGACAGGAAAGCAATCTGGAATTTTTGCTAATTTTTAGTTGCTCTGGATATTGCAAAATAAGTAATACCATAGTAATACCATTGCTCTGTATGCTAAATATGTATCATAGACAGCATGAGTTCATTCTTCTAATAGTGCATCATGAGATCATCACTTATTGCATAGAGTAAATTAGAGATGTACTGATGCTCTGGCTACTACTGTGTGAACCAGTGTGCCTGCCTTTCTGCATTTTCTTGCCTCTGTGTGAAAGCAGCTCCACATGCTTTTTTTTCCTCTCCATATCCAGTCCACTGGAAAAATACTGAATGGAGTAACACAGTCTGTGGGTTGGCAGTTAGAAGGCTTAGTGAAACCAGCATTCAATGATCATTAAGCAAAAATTCTCATTTACCATCTGATTAATGCATCAATAATTACATATAACAATCACCAGGAATATACTTTTCTGCTTTTAAAAGATGTGGTATTCATGCTAATGAGTTTGATTCAAAAACTGAAATCCATTACCTGTGGCCACAATTAATTTACTGGAGAGGGTGCCAAGTAAAACTAAGTACGGAGTTCAGGATTTGACCATTATACTAAATGAAATAATTACTAAATATAGAGGATGATTAATTTCAAAAATGTTCCCTAATACATACATCTTTTTTGAGAAATATTTCCTGAAAAAGATAAGTTAAATACTATTTGAGGATCACTGATCCACATTTACAGTGATTATGGAACAGTATCAGAACATGCCGCATGCAACTTATCATTGCACATTTCAAGCCCGCAGATTGTGTTTTTTGAAGATTTTACTGTTGGATATATTTTTCTTTCTTATGTGAGCTGTTATTTATTGCTTCACAGTCTTCAACTCCCTGATTTGTACTTTTTAAATGTTTTAATTTCTGCTTTTTCTCTCACCTACTGAAACCATGCTAGCCTTTCCTCCCTTCCAAGTCTATTGTATTATATTGGGCAACAACATACCCAGCATATTCTTCATTCCTAATACCTCATGCTTTGCTATAATATCCTTGCAGGGTCACTTGTAACATATCTTTTTACCTCCTTTCACTTTCAGCTACATCCGATTTGTGTGTAGGGCAATATATTCGATACAGTATATGCAGTAGGTACATTTTTTTACATAGACGTGTCAGAACTCCTCATACAAAGTACTTAAAACTGGTTTACCTATATAACAGAAGATTTATTCTGCTAGATTTTTTTATAGCATCTACTTTTAGAACAACTCATTCCCATTCAGTAGACTTGGAAGACAGTACTATACTTAAAAGAAATTAAAAATGCACAGTTACTTAGCATATTCACAGCTACAGAGGGGATATCCAGCTCTGCTGCTTCAGAGCATAAGCCCAGCCCAAGCTGACATAGTTAAGAATATTTGCCAGATTTTCCAGGACAGAAGAGACCGCTGTGAGCACCTCCTCTGATCCTCAAACTCATAAGCTCTACTTGAAAGGAAGGAGCCACTTTGGAACCACTTTGCAACACAACCAAGCTAAATTTAGCTGAAAGCTAAATTGAGAAAGAATCCACTGCACCTCATTTAACAAGATGTTATAATAGTTTACAACCCTCAAAAATGTGCATTCTCTTCCTTTTCTGAATTTGTTAAGTTTCTGTTACTAGAACTTGGTATGTCTGTACTTGCCACAATAAAGTATCTCCTTATCAGAAATCTTTTTGCACAGGTATTTGTGGACGTGATATCCTCGGGCAGGGTTAAGTTCCAAGTCTCTAATGTTAAAATCTCTCACCTTCCTCTGAAGCACCTGGCACTGGTTACTGTTAGCCAGCATATTGCAGGAGATGAATTACCACCATCACATTATGACTGATTTCACATTAATTACAGGAGGTAATGCTGTTTTGCACTTATGCAACTTCACTATAGGAAATCATTCTCCCTCTCTGAAATGCTGGGAAATGCTACTAGCAAAAATCAGCAAGAGATGCTGGTAGTGGAAAAGACTAATTTTCATTCCTCACCAGTAACACAAACCGCGTTAAAACAAAAGGAACCTAAGGTCTGTTTAAAACAAAATGTGCAACAGTTACTGCTTCCAGCTCTATTTCCCCAACTGTGTTCCCATGGAACTCATAAGGCTTTCTTCGAGAGCACTCTGAGTCCTGCCCAAGCTCCTGGGAACTACCGCTTAACCTAACATTTCATAATTGCTTTTAGAGTGTGAAGTTAACTTTTTTATCCACACGCCTTAAACAGAAAACCAGCTGTCCAATTTTGTACAGAATGGCACCCCAAGGGAGGGTTTGAATGTGCCAAAGTAGACTGACTGTCTTGCAAGTACTGTAGCAATGCTTTAATTCCTGCTTCCCATCACACCCAAACCAGAAGGAACATTTCACTAGTGTCATTTTGGTACTTCCCCTTCTCCATCCAAGCAACAAGGACATACAGAACATCCTAAAAATCACCTTATCTGCTCTTTTTCAGATGCTGAAACATATGATTTCAGTGTGGCTTTTGGTAACATTGAACTTGCAAGGGCTCCTTCAGCCTACAGCTTGCTACAACTATCCAAAGGGGACGGAAGAAAGGGATCCAAAAAGGGACTGAAAGCATAATCATGACATAGAGGAGAAACTATATCAAGTCTAAATGAATTGGAAATAAAAATAACAAACAAACCTGTACACTCTCTCAGGTATTAGAAGTATATATTCAATAAAGAAGATTCTTTAGCAAGGCAGAAATATATCTAACCTGGTCGACTGTACGTCGTAAGGTTGCTGTCACTGTTTCCATTGCCAGAGGTGCAGCAGTTGATGGAGCAGTCATTGTGATTGTTCCCTGTGTTAGGCCAAGTATCTGCTAGCCATGGCTGAGTGGCTGGTTCACTGATGTTTAGGAGTCCTGGCCTTTAAAAACAAAGCTTGGTCATTTCAAAAATTAAACAAAACCATTTTCACACTGCAATTATATTCCTCTCAAAAGGTTAGATATTACAAAATAATATCACATATTTAAAAGCTTGAGCATTGGAAAATACAGCTTGATTCAATTATTTAATGGTTTCTAGTTTCCTATATAATCTGTTCCTTGCTAAGATACTCTGAAGTGAACAGCCATGGACAGCATCAGTTTGCTGAACTACACATACATGTTAGTGTGCAACCTTTACCTGTCACTTTGTTGGTTTTTTCCTTTGTGGTTTTTTTTTTGGTGGTGGTGTTTTTTTTTTTTTTTCCTGGGAAGGTTGTATTTTTATTTTTCTGCCCCTTCTCCTTTTCTTAGAGAAAGCAATGTAGAAAAGGGGAAACTGGCAAGTCAAGCAAACAAAGTTCTCCTCACCATCAGATAATACTACTGTAATGGATCAAAGGGAACAGCAGATTACAGAAATCTCTGTCGCTTGGGAGTATTTGGATCTCACTAAGCACACTGAGTGTGCAATACATCTTTGCTAATGAGTAAGGCACTCGCTTAATCTTTACGTGGGTGGAACAGCAGCAGCTCCTACGCAAGTTTAAAGTAATTGGGAATACTCAACACACCTTTAAAAACATCCAGATATGAATGCTGCTAATATGCAGCATTTGGATTAAAGTGTAGTCCTGCCATCAGCAGAAAGAAATAGCATTCCTTAGTTTCCAAGCTGCTGAATTTTTCTAGTGAGTGTGAAAGATGCTCTGATGAATGTTTAGTAGAATCATTTGTGCCTCTTCAGTTTTCATACTAACAACGCAATGGCATGTTATAAAGTCCCATATAAGTAGCATCCCCTAACAAATTTGCCTTTGATAACTAAGGTGCTTTCAAAACCAGATAGTTTTAGTCACTGTCATATATTTTAAAAAAAAAAAAAAGGAACACAGTCTCTTCCATCACAGAATTTAACAGGCAACTTTCCATTTGAAATAGTGCAGAAAATAGCCTCCATAATATTAGATGTGATGCTCTTCAAAAATAAAATATGCTAATCCTCTTAAACTGCACGTTGAGAATACAAACCGCATGCAGTTAGTTGTGGGGGATATAGTCTGTCAGTGCTATAGGTTTAAGTCACAGTCTTAGAATGACATTTAGAAGATCTATACATATACGTGTATACATATTTCTGTACCGAATATGTCATCTGACAATTTACCATAGGAAGTGATGAGGCTTGACTTACTGTCAGGCTAACTAACCAGCCAATACACATGCACTAAACAAGTATTTTTTGTAAAAATCTGAAATAAATGTACAGTTATGTAGGCCTGTGAGCAGGCCAGCTGATTTGAAATACCCTGCTTTCTTCCCTACCACTCTGCTCTTACAACGAAACTACACCTCAAGGCATTTGGAGGAGACAAAGCCTTCCAGAACGTTTCAGCACTTTCAAGGCCTGTGTACTGGATTTTGGATAGAGAATTAAAGGTCCTTTGCTTCTAAAATTGCTTTGCATTCACACCTGCTGTCATGAAAGAAATGTAGTGCGAGGTATACAAGTAGACAAAAACTCTAATTGGAGCCATTTAGGAGGAACTGTAGGCAAGAGATGTTTGCATTATAGCTCCATAGCCTGGTGATGACCAGTGATCATAATTTCCAAAGATCTTTAACCTTTGCAGCAAATTCCTTGAATCCTTGAAGTACTGTACTGGGTCTGGGGTAGGGGTAGATTGAGCAAGTGGGTGCCTAGCTGCTGGCTGGAGTCAGCCCACCACAATTACCATTACTTGAACCCTGTCTAGAAAAGGGATTGATACACAAACGGGCATTTTTTCATCGTCACAGAAGTGGGGATTATGTTGAAATGTATCAGTGTGACATTTTGAATTCTGAACAATGCTTTAACATACTCACATGAGTGTCCTTGACAGAAATGCTAACCGCCTCCAAAACGTTACAATAATATAATTCAAGGAAGTGAAAACCTTAGATTTAGAAATCAGAGTAAAGGTTTCATATGTAAAAATAACATTTGTTTTTACATTGCAGAAGTATGTTTCGTATTATATGATGTTCTACCGAATTTTATAGATCCTGTAAATGCTATATATGCAAATGAACAAAAGAAGAATAGATGTTAGCACCTTGAATCAATTACACTGCTAGATTGTGGCACTGATCCTTAAAACTGGGACAGTAAAAAATGATGCTGCTTCTCTGGCAGTACCAAAATGATGTAGCCATTTCTGGGTTCATTTCTACCCTCTGAGTCTATGTGAGTGTGCTTTGTCTAGCTTCTGCTATGGGAAGAGCGAGGAAGCACAGTGGCACAAAGAACACAAAGGATGTTAACTGCATATCTTTTTGAACAACCTTGCCAGGGAAAGGGAGGGTTCATCTCTGTTCTCTTATTTTCTCACTATCCTGGGGTGAAGGCAGCAACCCAGTGATTTACAGATTTGTCCATTCAAAAATCCCATGGCAACTGTTCTAGAGGTTTTCCTCCACGGTTTTACGGCTACAACACAGCAGCATACAGTGCTGGACAGAAATATCTGCAATCACTCTTAGCACGCCAGGTTCAGCAGCAGAGTAGCTTTGCTGCTGCACAGCATTCCAGTAGACTGGGAATGTTTAATTTGATGCCTAATCTTTACTATTACTGAATTTTTGTACAGTCTTGCAAATTAGGAACCACAAGATGCCACTTGTGAAACAGGAATGGATATAGGAATTTATCACCCAGATGCTCTCTGAAATTTTAGAGTTTATTTCAGCGTCATGCCAAATCTTTAACTGAGATGCTTATAAAAAGGCATGCTTGAATGTGACCTAGAAAAAAAAAAGGTGTGCTACTAAAGTGACACTGCTTTGACCTGCCTTTTTGCTAAAACAGGTATTTTGCCTCCTGAAGAAAACTCTACCTCTACACAGGAAATGTAAATTACTGGTTTGTCCACTGTCATTCATTAAGTAATAATGTAAACCCAGTAAATTAAATCCTCAATCTGGAATGGGCTAGGTTCTGAAAGCAGGGAGCTTTAAATTTAAAGCCTACCTTATTTCCCTCTCCTTCAGTGCCCCATCTCTTTTAAGCGATGCTTTAACTGTTCTGCATTCATAGCTAGATTTTTTTCTTAAAAAGTCACCTTATAAGCTGTTTATGTCTTCAGCAATTTTTTCCAATAAACGTTGTCTTTCTTTGCAGTGTTTGTAAGCCAGCTATATTTCTTAATCTTCATAAATGCCACAACTTAATTACTTTTACTCCCTTAATCAGCCAGGTCTTTATTTTGAAGTTAAAGTGCTCCCTCTGCTGCTTTTTTTTTGTGATGCAGTTTTTACAGGTTAACAAAGCTGAAAATATTACAACCCATTCTTTGGAAATCAACCTAAACATTCAAACCATATATCCTCCTTCTAAACAGAAAAATATATGGTCAAAATGTATACATTAATATAATAAATTAAAACATATCTTTACAAGTGATTATTCTACCATCACTTACAAGGACAATTGTACTCCTAGCATCCTTCAATTTAGTTGCACGACATATAGCTTTAAAAATAAAGCACATAATTACCTGCCTCCACTGCTTACGGCCTCTCCTCCTCTCTGATACGTTACTGAAATAGTTAAAAATGAAAAAAGGAAATAATTTAAAAATCATAAAAGACTCCTTCAATAGCAGTATTAAATTCGCCTTTGTTTCATTTTAGCTAAGACAATAAACGTGCATTGTTTATACATGAATTCTGAATCCCATTCTGCAAGCTCTTCCTTCAAATGCAAGTTTATACATAATACTCGTGTTGCTTGATAACTACTAGTCTTAGCTCCAACAAAGTTTTATATTTCAGTTCTGTTCTGAAAAACACACACGTATCGCTTAAGAAAGCAGGAAGCCATACATCAGGTTGAACTTATCCTTAACATAATAACTCTGCTGACTTCAGTGGAGTTACTCTGTGGAAGAATTTAGGTCATATATTTATTTCATGAATGGCTAGACGTTAAAGCTTTGCTCTACCTTATTATTTTGTTAAGATTAAAGAGGTATCGAGATTCTGTAACAGACATTTCTTCCAATGTAAACAATGGCTTATTACAGCTGAGCCTAATGCAAAAACACATGCTCTTTCTGAATGTTACTGCACTATATTCATGGAACAAGCACGCTTTCTAAAAGTCCACAGAAGCTTCACATTTTATAACATTTTACAATTGGATTTATTAATGATACTTATTTATGTAAAAATTTAAATGTACAAATCTTGGTAAAAAATGTCTGGCAGAAAGAATACTTCCTAAATTAGAAGGAACAGTTTTGCTAGCATTTCAGAAGCATTGCACATCAAACAAGTGGATGTCCTTATGGATTTATTTGTTGGCATGGATTGCATATCCTTCACAGGCAGCATCATGGTTGAAAAGTTAGTTTCTAGGATGCAAACATCCAAGAAGAAACAGGGCTATAAATTCTGCAGGTTTGCATTGGGTTTGGCAAAGGGTTAAGGAGATTGCCTCACTGCAAATGCTGACGGATTCTATGTTTTCCAACTAGGAATGTGTTGGGAAAAAAGCAGCCAAATTCTGCTCTTTAGAAGCACTCCAAACTGGGAGTCTGTAAGAGAGAGATAAATGCTGGCAGTGATTACAATAACAGGATTAAAGTGTAAGATGCATTGCTACAGGTAAGTCTTTTACTGCAGGTAATGCTAAAGAGGGTCTGGTTCCATTTAAAGTCAATGGAACTAATGACTGGGATCCTGGATTGAAAAAGGATTTTTTTTTTTGCTTTAAATGCCTTACATACTTTGTGTTGTTTCCAATTTCTTCTCTAAAAATCACAGCTCTATTTATTTTGCAGCTGACATATCTTATGGAGCCTTCATATTTTCTTTTAGTGTTAAGAATCGAAATATATGTTAGCTAACCTACCAATCTCTGCAGAATCTCAGTAGCATGCTACAGTTGTGATTGCAATGGAAGCCCTCTGTCAAGCCAATTAAGTAAGAGCAAAATAATAATAGTTCGAATTAGTCTCCACCGTGGATCTCAAAGGACTTCAGAAACATTAAGGGCCACTCCGACTCATGCCAAACAGTAAGCAACTCCACTGAACACGATAGGATGACTTTTGAAACAAGATGCTATTCAGTGTGATGAAAAGCATGTGCATAAGAATGTAACCCGTTACAATTAGGTCAATGTGGATGAATGCAGAGAGACATGAGATTGCTTCATCTGCGGTCCAACTTGGAAAGATGTAACTCAGCTGCTGCCCAGAGGCCAAATTGCCGATTTTGAGCTAATATGCCCTGCTAATGTGAGTGTGCAGAGCAGGGGGCAGGTGGTTCTTACCCTGCCTGGATATACATGTCCTGCAAGTCTCATAGACCTCTTGTGAAAACAGGGGATTTAGAATAGAGGAGGAAGAAACAACCTTGTCTGTTCACCCAGGCTGTAGCTGAAAGTAACGTATGGTGGGTACTGAACGGGTTGAAGTGTATCTACTGTTGAGGAAGGGCTGCTGAGCTGCCAGACTCTGGGACAGACTGAAGGCCAGCTCTACAGAATAGAAAGGCTCTCATGGACTTCGGTGGGCTATGGTGCAGTTTATGGCACAGTCATATTTTCTACATTTCCCAGCAAAAAGAAATAGAAGAAGATTTTAAACCCTCCCTGAATTTGAAATGCACCTTTGTTTATGTAGAATGGGATGATTGCTTTTAAATTTCATAGCACGGATACAGTTTGAGGCAGCAAACAAAGAAACCTAACTGGTATAACACTTTGATTTTTTGCATCTTCCAAAGCAGGCAAATCCTAGGCCACTGGTTCAATGCAGATTCAGAGTAAAGAAAAGAAGCGTTTCGCCACCTATAATCCCACGGAATCCTTTTCAAGTCAGCATCTGGGCTCTGCTAAGTCAATTCGTCCTTCATCAGAAGCACCTTTCGCATCGCTAGATGCAGAAGGCCACACTATTCCATCGCAATGCAAGAAGAGAGCCCAGGCTATACAAACTGATGGGATCATGCTACAAAATTGTATGCTTGCATCAAATGGTATGCTACAAAATGGTACACACAAATGGAAAAAAAGTGTCAGCTACAAAGCAAATAAATGTACACTACATAAGAGAACAAAATAATGATACCTGTCATTAATGAAATTGTTTAAAAAACTTTCAGAACAGCTGGGCTGGTTATGTCAGAAAAAGAGAAACAGTACCACAAACACATGCTAAAGTAACAAAGAAGGGGGGAAAAGTGCAAATATATACCTGTTGGTGTGAAGGTAAAAGACGGGACTGAAAAATCAAAACAAAATACAAACTGGTTATTAAGCTGAAGAGAGAAAGGGAAACATACCACATTAGTATAAAACTAGCAGACAGCTGAACATAAAACAAATGTATATAACTAATCAGAAGTTCAGTCACATTGATATAGAAATAAAATTAAATTTGTGATTCAGAAAGAAGCTTGTCTCTGCAGGTACCAGTCTGAAAAAAAAGCTTGATGTGCTATTGTGCTCCTGAGGGGACCGGACTGTGGTTCAGCCTTTCAAATACCCCTCAGTTTGGTATTTTAAATTTTTCTGAAAATCCTAGCACAAACAAAACCCCCACACTGTTAATCATTTTAGAATGCAGTATGAAAAATTCCTGAACAAAGCCTTATCAAGGTTCTATTGAATGTTATCTGCAGTTCACTAAGTAAATGCTCATTACGCTGAACTAATAGGCACACTTAAGTATTCAGTAAGGAAATAATAATCACATAAAGGAACAAAGAGAACTGCTGTTTTACGGTCTCTGAATCAAGAACAGCACCAACTCTCACTGTAATAAAGGCACTAAAATCTACTGCAGCAATTAATTTTTGTTTTCATAGATGAGACTGTTAAACAGAGTTATTATCTTTCTTTCTTAAATAATCACCAAAAAGGGCAAAAGATCTCTGTAGATGTAACCCCTTTCTACCTTTCAACCTTTGGCTTTAAGAGGGAAAGGTTAACAACAGAACAATGACATTGCTTGACAATCTTCACTCTCACAGCTACTATAAATCCTCTTTGGATCAATAGGATCTCTAATCCAAATACAGAGCACCAGCATCTGCTCTTCCTATTAGCACATGCTCCCCCTCCTGTTGACAAGGCAGTATAGTTTTTCTATCATTGATGGGCAGGCTAAGGCTAACGTTGCCCTTTTCGATCTACTGAGAGCAAAGAGAAATCTAAGAAAAACAATAAAATATTCACTAAAGGTAGCCTTGAGACAGAATTTGATTAGCAAACCTGGCACAGAAAGAAAAGGTTCTGGCTAAGCGAACAAATGCTTAATCTAATTTTTACAGGAACTCTGATGTTTGGGGGGAGTCCAGAGTGTCTTGTTATAATTTAGGATATACTATAGCTTCTCCCCCTTTTACCAAGCCAATTTATTTCCAGGGATATGACACTAAGCAAAAAATGAAAAACCTCTAAGCATTTGCCCATTTCAGGCTTCATTTATGGCACAGCTCTTTATCTTGGGAATTCCATTGTGGTTTTTTTGAGCTAGGCCTTTTCACACAGTCGAGTTTAATTTAGCTACATTCAAAGATATAGAACCATAGTAACAAGCTTTCATTAAAATAGAAGGTGCATTTAAAGCGGAGCTATTCAAAAGAGAATCAAGTGTCTCAAAATTAATTTGCAACCACAAGGACATGAAAAAGAAATCTTAAACTACTGTCTCATTACTGTCCTGTGGTTTAACTACTAAATCTAGTTTAGTTTCTTAAGGAACTGAGGGACAGATGAACAGAGGTTCAACTAAATGAAATCTTTATCACAACTTAATTCTCAGTGCTTCTATTAATAAATCCTTCTGAGTGTGTAAGAGTGCTAGTACAATATGTGTGTGTGGGAGTAGTGAAGTATTTTAACAGATGTCAGGCCTGAAGCTAAATATAAAAATAAATAAATAAATGCAAGACTGAAGAAAGTTTGGGCTTGTGGTGATGACTTGATGCACTGCAGAGTGGCAAACTACTTTGCAATTTATATTTCACTAAAGGTAGCTTTTTTTCTTGAAGAATACTTTATAATGGAAATGCAGACCCTGCTTTTCTGTATGTTTTCATTGAACCCCTCATCAAATTACACAAAAGATATTTTTACAGATATTGAAAAACACAGCTGTTTTGAACAATAGCCGTTATCATTAAAGTAACCATTTTTAAGGACAAATTGTATGTCTCTTGCTTAATCATAGGTACTGCTGAAAGCATAGTGATGTTAGTTTGATAGAACTGTAGAAAGGCAGTATGGCAGCATGCTATTAGTAAAACAAAACAGAGCAGGTCAATGCAGCAATATGTCAGGGTCTGTCTTATCTAAGAAATCCTAGCAGAACAAAATCAAAGGTGACATTCATACCTGATTTCTGTGGTTACAATTCTGCTATAACCACTGTGCCTGGAGTCTACCGCGAGCACTGATACTTTAATAGCATGGAGGGACACCTAAACGCTGCAACACTCCAGAACTATTTCCCCGTTTCCACTCACTCAGTCCTATTTTTAGCACTGCTGCTTTGTCATAGCAACACACTGCTACTGTTGGAAAACATTTGTGTTATATTTGCCTGTCTTGCCCATCACACATTCATTCTTGAAGCGACTAAAGAACATAATCTCATGACAACTTTCATACACACGTGTGCACCTTTTAAGCCTAGGTCTATCTTTTGATTGTCAAATATTAAACATTCTCCCTCAATTCCTTTACAAGAAGGATCTCCCATTTTCTGGTTCATTCCGGAATTTACCGTTCTTACTCCATGAGTGCCTATGAAGTACTGCTTTGAGATGTAAGGAACTGTAGCTTATTGAATTCAGTTTGAACTTTGGGGCTTAATCAAAAGATTATTGAATCAGGAGAAATCAAGTTTTTGTTCCAGAAGATCTTCCAGGTAGAGATTCTAGTTTTGTTTGTCACAGAGTATACTGTAAAACACTGCTTGCCCACCGACAATCTGATATAAAAGGTATCAATAACATGAAAACGAAGAGTGCTTTAAGTTAGTCCCACTGCTGCCACTCTAATCGAATGCAGATGCAAGATGCAATAGCCCCAGAATTCAGTCCCAACGAAGGGTGTCACAACAGCATTTATGAGAGAGTCTTAGGAAGTATTACTGACTGTTGTGCTTTTGCAAACAGCCACTTCACCACATTCCCCCGGAACACAAGGAAATTCGAGTACACGCACCAAAAGCGTTACTGTAATGTACACCACTGTTAGTATTCTTAGCAGCAAGCAAAGGACCGAACAGGAGGGACAATGAACTACCGTCCACTTGGCTCCTTTTCAGATGGTACAGCGTCAGGTAGCAAGGGCATACGGGAAGCTCCCAGCCTTAAATCCATCTTTACACTTCTCATTTGTAGGAATATCTTTATGAAAAGCTAGTCTAGGTATTTTGCTAAAGGCTTATGCTTTAAAGCCAGGTTTAACACGTTATGTAAATATTGCTGCTTTCTGCATTGGCTCCTGATCCACGCTTCCTGAAAGTATTGAAGTAATTTGATAATTCCTGCATCGAGTCTTAGAAGAACAAGAGACTGATGATAAAGTAAATAGCCAGTAAACAGGCATTCAGCAGCCAGCGGACTGAAATATATAATACGGCACCTTTTCTGATACCAGCGTAAGTACTAGTGAGTCCATTTCGCTTCTTCCTGTGGCGATATAACCAGATGCTGAAGACCATAAGGATAATCCAACAGGCTGCACCAATTCCAGCAATAAAGGCAGGCTGCTTTACTACATCAGATATCTGCTGGGCTAAACTGACTTGATCTTCTGAAGACACGGGGTTTCCATGAGAATCTGAAAAGAACACATCCAAAATAGCCAGTTAATTTGAATGAGTGACTTAAAAGGCAGCATGAAAAGAACTGACATAACCGTAGTCCACTTTTTCAAGGTAAAATCCTTAAGACTGCTCTTCAAAATCTCTTTTCACAGGTCTAGACAGAAATGGTTTGTTTTCCATACAAGACAGGTACCTCCAACTTCACTGACTTTGGTTTGTTTACACTAAAATCAGGCCACTAGGCACACAAACAGAAAGTTAGGATCATAGATGTCAAACTTGGGGTCTGCTGGTTTTTTTTTAATTTCTATTAAAACAACACCAGCTTCAGAAAATTATTCAGAAAGCCAGAAAAGGACACAATAAATAACAGAAAGCTCAAGTATGAAACATGCGTAGTCTGTTCTTGGAGTTCCACGAACGAGAAGTCGTCAGCTACCCAAACATCCACTCTCATAACTGAAAATCACAGAAAAATTACAAATTCAAAGTACATTCACAGGAGGTTGATAGAGGAATACATTTTAACCTAGCAGTTCCTGAATGATGACTTAAATCTTGTATTACAGAGTTTAATGTAGTCTTTGCAGTCTCTCAGTTTGACCTCAATTGAAAAAGACTGAATATTTAAAAGTATGTAAAGAAGTAAAAGTACGATATAACCAATCCTGCCCTCTTGATGTGGATGAAAAAGCTAAAGGATAACTAAAACCAGAGTTATGAATTGGTAAAAATAGTCAAGCAGCCTCGTTATTACTGGACAAGCAGTCTTTTTCAAAATCAGTTTATCCTTAAATACCCCACATAAGAATCAAAACCATGTATTTTTCCACACATTTTTAATTTTTTTTAATAGAGAAAGTACAAGTAAGAATCAGTCTTTTCTGCTCTTTCTGTATTGAACCTTTGAAAGAACCTTCTAGGAACAGCAGTAAGAATATTCAGTCAGTGACCAGAGCTTTCTAACTGAAATGAAGCAACTCAAAGACAAAATACTCCCTTCCTGATTTTTTTACCACTACAGTGAGTGCTTACTGGAAGTTTCATTACTGCACAGGGTGAGGGCAAGAATTTGAAACCTTTACTCAGAGCGGATATTGCTTTACACATTCCACAGCTTAGTCTTTGAAATACTCATTTTTACTCTTGTGTAAATCCAACAGTTAGTTGCTTTTTACTATGGGTAGTGACATCAGATTCAGAATGAGAGATTAGTGTTTTAAGGAGAAAGGTGCTGTTATTAATTCTGTTAATATAAATTAGATAAGAAATGAAAACCTATTTACTTAAAAAACAATACCTTTTCCCTGTGGACTAAGCAATGAATAGATTTTTCTTTTTTTTTTAATGATGACATGTCTTGCATTATTCCAAAATAAGGCTACATAAAATATAAGAAAAACTCTAATACAAACAGGAGATGGAATCACAACTAATCAAACAAGTAACAAACCTCCTCTGGAAAAGGATACCTTTTTGAATGGGAAATGGTTAAATTAATAATAGCTTCTTCCAGTGAAGAATTCCAGATTTTAGTTTTCGCAACAACAAGATCAAATACCTATTTTTCCAAGGAATCACCACTGCCTTTGACTGCTACCTTATTGGAAATTCTATTTCATATTTCAGACCCCTTTATCTTCTGTGATCCTAAGTGCACTGCCTAGTCTGAAAGTTCACCAGGGAGACTCATTCTTTTCTTACTAATACACCCTTTGTGTCTGCTGGGTTTATAGATTTCACGCCTATTTGTGCAAGGTTAAGATGGGTTGCTTCAGATTTTATGGAGACAGCCAAGTGAAGTTCCACACAAGTGGCCAGATGGGCCTAAACGTATGAAGTATACTGTGACCAATGAATTAAATCTGTCACTCGCTATCTCATCTTTTGTCTCTTTGCAGCTGAGGCCATATTAAGATATGAAAACTTGCATCATCAGTCCCTCTTCAAAATGAGTAAGCCTACTATTTCTACATTTTCAAACAGCTACACTACCTTATACATCTTAATGGAATATAACAAAAGATTTCTGGAGAACCTATGGTCCTGAATAAATTTAGAAGACTGATAAATATTTTTTTCTCTAATTCTTCAAATACTTATTTAAAACAATAAATCCAGGGGAAAAAAAAATCACAACCGCAAAAGCCAGATAAGAATGTTTTTTAAACATGTCAACAATTCAGCTATACAGAAGGACAGTACTTTTATATATACAAACATTTTGCATTGCTCAGTCGATGCATGTCCAAAGATTACAAAATACTGAAGAATCTCTTTGAACATTTATTGTTCTAATTTTTAATTAAGATTCATTTCATGGTATTATTTTGCTAGCTATTGCAAGCATAAGAACAACATAATAATATGTTTGCTTTTAAGAAACTAGGCTTATAGCACGTGGTACATGGGTGGACTGATACAGCCATTACATTAAATTAGCTGGTATATATTTACACATACAGTGAAGAGAAAAATGCGTATGTGTTCATGTACAGTCATATAAACAGCACCATAGAAAAGAAGATGGAAGGGCTTTCAAGAGGCTACATTTGCCCCATGTCCTGCTCCTCTTATAATTCAAAAATAGAAAGTAAGCTAAATAGAAAGTAAAGGGAATGAAATCTAGTGAACCCCTCATTACTAAAGATTTCCAGGAACAGTACCTTCGAAGCCTTTCTTTGAGAAAGGCATCTTCCCTCTCCAGAATAGTCTTGTGAGATTCTGAGTGATCAGTGAGGGGAAAAAAGCTCTTGAACTAAAAAAGTACTTTTTCTTCATCCCAGGAAATTTCTTGAAGCTTTGACTGAGATATAAACAGTTCATAATCAACATTCCTGTTTCTGCTTGCACTCCTCAAGAAGATGTGCCAAATAATAAGTGAACATAAACATTCTACAGCAAAGCACATCTTACTGCCAGAGCAGCAGCCGCAGCATTCAATGTACATGAAAATGCCTCAGAGTTGTTGGAGCAGGCTGATCTTACAACTCCCTGAAACCAGCATATTATCGCAGTGACTCATCCCTTCTTCTTCTACCCCAAAAGAAGAGCCTTCTTTTTAATCACAGATGATGTTGCTATGGCTATTACTCACAAGCTACCCGATCTGTCTTGAAGCTCCAAGTTTCAAACTTCAATGAAAACTAATTAGAATTTACATCAAGAAGAACTGGGACCTCTAATTCTCTAATGTTAAATATTCATGTAAATAATAATAATGTAAAAACTAACATTTAAATTGTTAAATGTTAAATAAAAGTTTAATGTACATTAAGATTGGCATGCCAAAGATTCCAAAAACACAGGAAATTCCAGGTTCACAGGTGTGCAAGCAACCTTAACTTTGCCCTGTACATGTAAAATTTATGGAACGGTACGTTTCCACATGCCTGTCTCATTTAGTATACAAAATGTATAAACAATAAGTAGGAAGATCTAACTTTTGTTGACAGTGCTAATTCTGGTAATTCAAAACTTGCAAAATGCCTGGAATTTACAACATAATGACTGAGTGTTTCCTCAAACATATGTGCATGATGCAATATGAAAATTATTTGGTAAAATATTACCAGGTTAAGAATATGCTGGTTTATCGCCTTTCTAGTTATGTGCGTTTCCAAAATTGGAAAAATCTAATTTTTGAACTTCAATCTTAACAGCATACTGTTTGTGAGGAGACAGCACTGAACTAGTTTGGAAGGGCTTGCTGTGAGGGAAAAACAGAGAGACCACTTTCTTCAAGTCATTTGCAGGCCACGAGACAAAAATATCAACAAAAAACCCCTTACAACTATCATACTAGAATTACTTGAAGGGCTGACAGAATAATATCCCTGAAGGCATGCTAGCAGGTTCACTAATCACATCTCCTAAATGAAGCAATTAGAACAATAAAGATTCAGTGAGACTTTCCTGTGTTTTGTACACTTGAGACATCCACTGGTTGAATAATGCACTCAACATTTATAATAATTGTGCAGACATCTCTTACTAAATAACCGCATACCATATATTCACACAAATGATATGTTATGAGTAACATTAACTGCAGTTACGGGGCTTCTCAGAGATGGTACCCTGAACAAAATATGTTGCAATACATTTCAATTTCACTACTTATATGCCAACAAGCATAGGTAATACTGCTAAACTATCATAGGTAGTATCCCATCACTGTACCGATGTTGTGCTAGAGATCAGCAAAAAATAAATTTGTTGTGATAGTTGTCACCTTTCTGTACAGCACAGTGTTGTAAACAATGTCCTGAAGTTACATGTGTGACAAGAAAAAACGTTCTATAAAAGTGCTGTGAATTTGGTGAGCTGTGGCTAGCTCTCATGAAATACAATTTTTTTTCCTTAACACCAAAGCTTTTTCAGTCTTTATGTAAAATATCAACTTTTCTTTTAAAACTAACAAACAAATGGTATTCCAGCCCTTGGAATTCCACAGAACACTTTAAAAGGTCATTCAAAAGCCAAGAGGAAAATTCAGAAGCCCCAAGGGGAGCGTTTTAAAAAGATGCATGATTTTTCAGTTGATCTCATGATTTTAAACACTGAAAGGTGATTTTTGAATAGGAACCATGCATATTGTTGGTTTGTCCCTGGTGGCACGGGAAGTCTGGGGTACTGCAGCTCAGTCAGCTGCTTCATGGCAGCTGAGACGTTGAAAATGAAAGAGCTTTGAGCTCACAATTTGTACCTGTCTTTCTAACAGGTTAAGTGCATGCACAAGGTCAGTTATCACAGCTCAGCTGATGCATGGGACTGTGATTGCACGCCTCAGCTCTTAGAGAATCCAATTTCTCCTGTCCTCCCCTTTTGTTCTGGAAGGTGTCCTCCGAAAGGTGAAGCTTCCTCCTGTCACACAGCCCGCTAAAACTCGGCCCAGGTATTTCTCACAGTCACAAATCTGGGAGCATCCTGCACAGCACGCAGACTCAAATGTGAGGTCACTGTGCAAGAGAGTAGGCTATACTGGGGAAAAAAACCCCTCTTCTTTGGATGGCCAGAGCCAGCCACAACTTAGTCTTACATTTTTTGTAAGAAAAACACATTATAAGGAGATAGACATTTCATTTCAATGAAAAGTTCTTAAAAAAAGTGAGTATCTAAATCACATAGTGTATCCTGTTCCCACTCACGGAATTCTTAATTAGTTTTTAAAAAAAAAAAAGTATTGTACTAATTCAGATATCAGGAAAAGATTTACGGAAGGAATAGTTGGGATCAGTGTCAGGAGAAGTTGTCAGTGGCAAACACACAGTTCCTAGAGCCTATAAGTACATGGAGTCAGGACTCTTTCAAACCTTCTAAACGTAGCATCCTTAGTCCTCTTTCCTCCCCCTCCCTGGCCTCCCTTCCCTCTCTCTGTAACCATATAATTTATTGCTGGTGAAAAGTGCCAACTGATGACATCAACAAACTAATTTTCTTTCTTCAGAAGAGCTACCAGAAAACTGCAGTGTCTGCTCCACCTCCATGCTGGGAGCATATCCAAGAACTAAGAATGTGATTCCTTGTGGGGGCTGTAGAAGAACTTGTATCACAGGGTAGAGTTAGGTAAACTGCAGCCATTCTTCTGCCTTGATGATTTTAGGTTTATCTCTGCTACTAAAGGGTACTCCTCTTAAATTTAAGTACTAATATTCAGCAGGCTCCTGCAGTTGCCAAAAGGACTGCAGCGCTGTCTAGTTATTTCTTTGTGCTGCGTCTAGTGGCATGGATCTCCACAAGACTCCTGTCTCCAGGTCTTTACCATGTAACAACCAAATTATGGGATTTTTACTACAGCATATGTGGATTTGGCCGTGTCACTTAATTCGAAGCAAGCGGTACAGTCCATGAAAGCAAACCCTAACCACAAGGAAATACATGGATTCTACTAGACTTGCACATTTGAACACCCTCTGAGGTGTGTGATTGCTCCATGCTTTCTATCATAGTGTCAGTGAAGGCCAGGAAGCCAGAGGCAGGCAAAAATCTTACCCTGACATATTCTCATTTGTTTCTTTTTCCACTTACCAAAACCCTACAGTGATTAACTTCCATTATAAAATTCACCTTCATCTAGCATTTGCTTACCCTCAGAGAAAAGGAAAAAAAAAGTGTTTATGAAGTCTTTTGCTTTGAACATTGAGGTTATCCCATTATCTTACACTCATAAGACTCACTAATTTAAAATTTTGAAAATCTAAGCCATATAGAACAAGCTTGACTTTGACTGGAAAGCTGGCTGTAGGAAGCTGTGAATGGAAGCTAGCTGTAGGAAAAAACAATACAACAAATTACTATAGGGTTTTGCAGATATTAATGGAATATCATATAAGCTGTGTGTGATTTTGTTCTACAATCTCTATTAATGCAATTGGGAATCTATGCCCGTATAAGTTAAACAAGTTAAAGATGACCTTCATTTTAATAGCCAAGGAAATGTACATGTAATTTTCGAGAGAATACATGAGTCATTCGGTCTTGTTTTCACACGTAGTAATTATAGATTTTTAAATTTAAAAAGTAAGTTAACAAGGAAGATCTACTAATGATACAGAGATAGACGGGACATAAAAGTCCAAAGCAACGTGCTGAGCTTGCTTTCACAATTATATACTGTAATCATAAGGTATTTTGACACAGGCATACTAAAAAAGCATCATATGACTATACCTAAAGCTACTTTAAATAACCTTCAGCTAACCAACAGCCAAGAAGCATTTCTCGTAGATACATCCAGGAGCAATGCCCCTAATCTGCATTTATGACAGAGAGATGTTTGATGCAAATCAAGTTAGGAGGTCAAGATTATTGTACATCATCTGTGTATCTCTTTTTCCTGTACTCTGATTATATACTTTTTTTTTTTTACACATATTGGATATTTATTGTGCCTAATTTTAGTATGCTCTTGCTTTTTTGTTTCAATAAAGAAAGATAAAATCTTACCAAGACAAATTATGTCCCTAAACTAAAGTGAGCCAACACTTAGTGATTCATAGTCCCCCACGTTTTATTACACCAGTTTTAAGTGTGAAAATTCACTTTGAAAAATCAATAACCAAAAAACACTGCTGAATTGGGAATTTAAAAAAACCCTGTGTTGTTATAATCCCATCTTTAGAACGCAGTTCTAAGGCAAGTTTAAAACCAGAAATGCCAAATCCTGCTATTCTAGAGATAAAGTAACACTATCTATTTCACTTGCCTTGAAAGTATTTCTGGTGCCATAAATGACAAAAGCAAACAAACAAAAATCATTGAAACCTATAGGTAGGATTACCAGCAGGCTTACCTAATTGGATAAACTGGGGATCGCTTTTCACTCCAGGTCCTGCCCCAGTACTCGCTGCCACTTCCACGCTATATCGAATACCAGGAACTAGGGAGGGGATGACTACAGAAAACGTGGACCCATCTACTGTCTTGTTTATATGGTATCGACTTTCATTGCCAAGACACCAAACCTGCAGGGAAGTAAGCGTATGATATGCATAAATGTTCAAAATTCGTCACCAAAGGATAAGCAGAAGGAAGGATGACATGTTCCCTTCTGATGGAATGTATCATGCCAGATAAAGAAATCTAGAATTTGTCACTATTCTAACACCTGCAGTCATGGATTGCTGTTCTGTATATACATAGGTACATTCATACAGTACTCACTCCATGAATACTGAAAAGATACTTCTTGTTCCAAAGAGCAGCTCCAGCTACTGAAATTATTTGGTGGGTTTATCATAATTCATTTACAGTTCAACCAGTGACATCAGTGCTAATAAAACTAAAAGCATTAGTAACGCAGAACAAATAATGGAAGGCCCATAGCCAAGAGTCTCTCACATAAACAACAAAGAGAATTCAGTTAAGTGAAGTTGCAATTCTGTCATTCAGGAATCATTTGTCAAGCAAGGCTTTCATCACATGATGTCACAAGAGAAGCAATGTCACACTAGAATCCAAACGTTGTATTTTCTTTTTAAAATGGCAGCAAGAGGCAAGGAGTGCATAACATGCCATCTTTTATTGAGACACAGCAGCACAATATCAGATCTCATTTTTTTGGTTGAGATCAGGACACAATTCACCACTAAGTTACATCAGTGATATTAAATGGTTGGGAGAAACAATATGATGACATATTTCTGTCTCTTTAGGCCTGTACCATTGATGTGGCAAATGCTTCTAAGAGTATGGTTGAACTCGCAACTGCTGCTAAAAGTGAAGCAGCAGCTAATCTAGATCTGCTAAAAAAAAAGATGACTCTGTGTTGATTTCCTTTTTATTCCCTTTCCACAAATGTATTGCTCTACTATGAATATTTATCGAGAAAGTTAAATTAGTTAAATTCAGTACTTTATCTGTAAAGAAGCAAACTTTTCTGGGAACAGCAGCATTTCTGAACTTGTGCTGATTGTACACAGTAGGGAAGGTTTTAGTTTTGGCATATGGAGCTCCTAAAAGATTTTAGTACCCAGAGAGCTGCTCTTAGTCCCTCACGCAGTTCTGCCACCATGGAGACTGCCAGGTGAGTGAGCTAGAGTTTCGCATACAGAACAACTGCTAAGGCCCTTTCTGTAGAGCCCTTTCTGCCTGGACACTGGAAATTTTATTTCCCCTTCAGGACATTGTAAGACCCTTTTTCCTTCTGTGGATGCTAAGGATGGAAAACAGGTTAGTGGGACACTGGGAGGATCTGAAATGTATTTTAAGCTGCTTTGAAATAGAATCCCAACACAGCATATACATAACTGCTTGCTGCAGAGCAGGTCAGAGCACACAAAGAGAATTTCATTTTTATATTCTGATACAAAGTAGAGACTGTTTCAGTCAGTAGTAGTAGTGGTATAATTATCAGGAATATCAGTAATATTGCTCTTAAATCCTAAAGAAGTGTCCACGAAAATGCTCTTATGTAAATAAGAACTCGATAAAGTGAGGAACAAAAGATTTAAGTCTACATTTTGACTTATGTCATTTTCACAGAAATTGCTACTGCCATCTTCTACCATGGTGTATGTGCAAACAAAAGAACAATTTATTATGTACTTGTAACTATGCACTACTAATTCATAAAAATATTTTGTTCTTAGGCGCTCAAATACGTGGAGAAATTCACAAAACAAGAATGTTAGGTTAAGCATCAGGGTGTTCCATACTTGCTATTCTGTGTTTGATTGTATACCTAAATAGCCAAGTGAAAATGAACTTTTTAGAATGTTAGGAAGGAAGGAGGAATTCACATTACAGTAGACACATAAGTGAAGAGAGAATTAGTATTACAAGATAATTTCTAACTTCATGCTAGGGAATGACTTGTGCTGTGATTTGGATTTCCGGCTTTTTGTGTGTGCTATTGACACTTCTTCAATTAAGATGGTATCCCTCCTTCCTACTTATTTTATCTTTTGATTAAAGTAGGTACACTCTTGCCTTAGATCTGAGTTGCTGAGGAAACAAAGAATTCCCCACATACATGCAAAACTTTTTCTGGGAGAAAACACGAGACGGGGGAAAAAAAAAAAGGAAAGAAAAAAGAGAAAATTTTACAGACTTCTATTTGTCTTTTTCAAGTTATTAATCTTAAATCACTGGTTCTGTGTTTTTTTAGTTTTTAAATAGCAACTACATATATATTCATTGTGTCTGCTTTCTGTCCATGGTGAAAAGCACAAAGGAAAATAATGGCATCCACACAATAAATATAGATGTGAAATGTGCCAGTGTGCCATCTACTGCTACACAAGCACTACAAGATGCTTGCTCTTACACCTGATAGCCCATTACCTCTGAACGCCAGCAGGTATGTTGGGTATTATATCCACTTGGAAATGTGAATTTGCTGACTTTTATTGTTTTGTCCTTACAACCTTAACCTTCCTCTGATGTGGTTTCTTGATGGAAATAATTCCATCTTTTCAGCTCAAGGTCTGTCTTTAAATAAAATAACTTTGCAAGTATTTATTTTCCAATTACATTATATATCCGAAACTAAGCCATAAACTGATTTTTTTACCAGTTGACCAGCTTCTGAAAGGCGTTTTATTATTCTAAATTGACCATGAAGCTTAGTGATCTCCTCCCTTTCCCTTTTCTATTGAGGAAAAGAAAATAGCAGAATGAGTTTTGATGGCTAGGAATATATGTCTATAGCACAGTGTTTTAATCTGAAAAAAACCCCGTCATTCTCATTTAAAAATTTTCTCAATAATGTGCATTTGCAGGAGACTTAAACCAAAGATCCTGCCTCTCCATGGCTATAAAACTTACTTGATATCCACAACTATACGTTTAAAATGTCTGTAGCTTGCTTAGGAAAAATAAGGTTCAATTTTTTGCTATGTAAATTATCGCAAAACAATTTGAACTGAAAATAAAGATGGTGTATGTTCCTAAATGAACACTGAATAATAAATATTTTATAATGTTCTTACAATTTGTTAAAAATTAAATAGCATAATGAGAGCTGTGTTTGTGTGAAAGAAAGATTTCTATACGCTAAATACATTTAGTATTATACAAGCACATTCTTTACTTTAAAGTTTTCCATTTGTTTTAACTAGCCGGTTACGCATAATTTACTCAGATCTTAACACTATTAATTATTATCCCTGAGCTTTTCAACTCATTAAGCCTGTTTATATTTATTACCTCGGCTAATGTCGTTGAGTCACAAAACGGTTCTCAAACAGGTATGGTTCCCTCTCTACTTGTGTGTGCATTTCTCAATTTATAATGAAGGCAAGAAGGTATTTGTTTTAATTAAGAGCGTTGACCCTTTGCTTTGATTTATGGAGGCTGTTTTAATTGCTTTCTACCATCTACAGAGGATTATTAAATAAGGAGTTTGACTAAAAGAAGTGACTTTCTACCTCATTTGCTATGACTAACCAGGAGATGGAGCCAAGCATCCACGAACAGCTAATCTGTCACTACCTGGCCAATACACCTCTGCCAGGGGATCAAGGCAGCCAGCAGTACCTTATATTCTTGAACCATCCCGTTCTGGTTGTCCTCGGGGGGCGGCTGCCAGGTGACCACAATTGCTGTCCCGTTCCCATCGTTCTTAGTTACTGAAACACTCTGAGGTGGAGCACTAGGAGCTGTTTGTTTGGAGAGAAGGGTTGAATGGTTAAATTTGTCACAGGCAGCAGCGAGCTTTTTTTTAAGAGGAAGCTGGTTTCTGGGCTATACAAATGCATTCTTTTATGCCCTACCCTTCATTAAGGGCAGTTCTTGCCTGCAAGCTAAAACGACACAGTCCTGAGCACTGAATTCCTCGTTGGTCTTAAATCACCTCACCCAGGACCAACAGCTTTGAAAGATAAAGTCTATCAACTGACTCCAATAGAACGCTAAACCTCAGTTCCTCTAGTGATAATAATAATAATGAGTGATAATTATAATAATAATAATGAGTAATACAGTACTTATTAAAATCAGGACAAAATGTGTTAACAGTAACACATTTATAATAAAAAAATATGTTTTGCATTTTAAATAGTCTCAAAAAAAGGATGCTTAGCTGATAACAGTAACACATTTATAATAAAAAAAAATGTTTTGCATTTTAAATAGTCTCAAAAAAAGGATGCTTAGCTGATACTTAGGATGAATGCAGTGAAGCATGCCTCTTGAACCACCCGCAGCAAAAAAACAGAGCTACATGGCATTTATACTGGAGAGGGAAAAGAGAAGGGGAAAGGTATCGCGTTCCAACAGAGGCACTGAAATACATGTTCAGAGGCACTGGCCACCTTGCATACTCATGCCTGAGCAGCAACAAACGGAACAGCTTCATGAACCTTCTCTTTTCAGCACATGTATGAGATGGAAATACATAATTTAGTCCACTCTATCTGTTGCCCTCATTCATCTTTTCATTTTGTCTTAGTGATTGATCCAGATATGAAAGCCTTCTAGAAATGTGGTTTCCATTCCCCCAGCCATAGCGCTTTGATGATTTCTGTGGTGTCTGCTATCTACTCAAGATGGTGATTAGTAAGTGCTTGAATCTGACAGAAGTGACTTGTGACCAGACCATGAACTCGGCAGGGAGGAGTGCACACTGCAGTGAAGATAAAACGCGCATTTCCCATTGTGTGTCGGAGGGGGTTTTTGCACATCCCTCTCTCTCCATCTCTCGCGCGTGGTTCTGAATATTTACTTCTGTGTCACCAAGCAATTCACATAATGATCAGTCCAACACAGCCCCCTCTGCTGCAGATTGCTGTTCTCAAACAGCACGCACTTCAAACAAAATCAAATCATGCACATATCAGAGGAAAGCAGGCCAGACTACAACTTCAAAAAGGAACGATGAAGACGGTCTGGCTCCTACTTGCCTTCTTCCAGGGTCTTTGCAAATTTCACTTCGCTATCTGCTCCCTGAAACTCATTAAAGAAAGGGCGAGCCTTGATTTCGTAGTTTACACCTTTCTTCAGCTCGGGAATGATAACGCTGTTTTTGGTTGGAGTCCTCACTTCAAAGATTAACCACTCTGACTCTCCATAGGATGCTGGCGTAGGCCGGTACAGAATTTTATATCCTTGAATATACTGGGATTGCTGGTCCACCTGGCAAGACAGCAGAACACACAACACATCCTTTAACAAACAGGAACCAGGAATGATGTCTGTGACACTATGCACGGTCCTTGGACTACCCGTTCATTTTATTCAAAGTAAAAACACCGCCGAAGCAAATAAAGGCTCCTTGCCTTACAGCAAATTACAGGCCTGATTCACAAGTGCATTAATCTATTTGATGCTGGTAGAACTGCACTGGTTTCCGTGGATTTATAAAGGCATTAAAGGGGGATAATGGAGTTGTATAATACACCCCAGCCCCGTGAAATGAACAGCCTTTGCATCGGCGGAGCGTCAACGGAGCTCAGGACAGCCAGACTTCTGCCCACCCGAACCTGCACGGCCGGGCAAGGGGCGCACAGGGAAAGGGAGGAGGGTGAAGGCAGGGGGTCTACAGCTCCGCAACTCAGGGTGATGAATACAGAGATCAAAGAGAGAGCCTGCCAACTCTCCTGAGGTGTGGAAGCCTCCCAAAATCCGTGAAATGAGCATTGCTTCCTGCCTGCTTCCTTCTGGAGAAAGTGAATTGAAAGGGCAGCCAGCTGGCACTATCTCCATCGCTGTGATTAGGCTGGGCTCTGTCAGAGGGCAGGCTTGTCCAAGCACTTCCTCCATGGCCACCCACTCAGCGGGAGGCTCCTCTGCTGGAGGGAAAGGGCTGTTTCGAGAGGGCTCTGAAGAGGCTCATAAGACTCAATACAGTAACACAGATGAGACTTGGAAAAGCAGCTCAAAATGATACTCAGTAGTCCCAAATGCTTTTTAGATCAAGGTAATTTTATAACACATGTATCATAGAATCTTTAGGTTGGAAGGAACCTTTTAAGGCCATCTTGTCCAACCTCCCTGTGGTGAGAGATCTTAATGTAAACGAGGGTGGGACTCAATGTGTTTGGCTATAACTGAAACAGAAAATTATCTTATAGAAGTGATCTCTCATGGAACATGCACTATCTGTTAATTATCGGTTTCAATTTCTGATGAGAAAGTCCAATAACAACAACATTTTTAAAAGTGCATCAGATTTTCCCTATTTTCAAAAAATCTCATACAGTGATATAATAAAACTGTTTGCTTGCAATTTTACTCCAAAAAGCAACATGTTTCATTTTTAATATTCACATAAAGAATGCGTGTGTTAGCTGAAACTGAGGTAATGCTTATTTTTGAAATTGCAGAGAAGCCACAGGCCACCCAAGAGACTGACAAAAACCGCTTGTCTGCAAAAGGTTGTTCTGTAAGTAAAGGTCAAACAAAATCCTGCTAGGAACCTCAAAGATGTTTTAACATTATTAGTTAAAACAGGAGATTGCCTGCTGCAGGTGGCCGTACTGCAGGTGACACTGTAATTACTGTGCAACACAGCAGATATTATTTGTACTCTTGCCACACCGAGGAGCCCTGGTCATGGACCAGGACTCCATTGGGCTAGGGCTCTTCTACAAAGTCAAAATGCCTTTTCTTGTTCCAGATGTTCTGCCATGGCATAGCTGGAGCTACACCCTGTGTAGCTCTCCTACACTGTCCTTGCCAATATATTGACATGTTCAGATGGAAGTCCTGAAAAGACCTAAAAGTTCGCTCCCTTTGGATTTATTCTGGCACTAGTATAATTATCCCCCATTCTTCATTCTGCATTCTGTTTTAAAACTGCTCTTCTTATCTCATTGCTTGTTACTTCTAGTTTCCCATGTTGTTCTTTCTCTTAATATCTACCTCTTGATTGCCAAATGTCTCCCACAGTAAGCCATTTCTAATCCTTTCTCTCACTGAGGCCTCAGCCTTGTAATCCTGCTTCAATCTTTTTCACATATGTTCCCATTCCCCTTGCTTCCGGACTCCTACAGTATTGTTTCCTCACTCTCTCATTTCCTCTGCTATATCCTCCACGTGGCCAGCTTCCTGCTTCCCCCTGGCAGAGCAACGTCAACACAACTTCTCTAAACCCTAAAGCCCTTTTCGTCTCTTCTCCCTGTACTGTGTGTATTCATAGCACCATGGGAAAGGATAGGTTCAGATGAGGCTATATTGGTTTGGGTGTGTTTCTCAGTATGTACGTAGGATGGAGGTAACACTTTCAAAGAGAATTATGCAGTATTTTTCTCCGCTGGTGTCTGACAGGCAGGGAAGTGCCCAAATTGTCTTATTAGGGGACCGATACACTTCCTACTGAAAACAGGCAAAAGCTTCAAATGGTATGACTTAAGAAGGCTTTGATCAGTCCTTTAGCTTCCAAAAGAGGACTCTGAAACTCTCACCATATTGTAAGCAGCACTCTCTATGGAGACATAAAATGGTGAAAATGGGACAAAATTTAATGAAGTAGCAAAGGAAAGCCCAAGTAGCACTCATTCCAGAGAAAAACATTTGCAGGCATACAAACCACACAGCTTCTTAAAGTGTGACTCCACTGCAGTCAAACAGTACAATTCAGCAGTGTATGTAACCACCTCCATGATACTGATTTATACTTACAGTCCAATGAACTTCAATTGAGGAGGAAGAAAGGATGGTAGGGTTGTGCAGATGTAGTACCACATCACCTAGTTCTCTCTGGACCTGCTTGTGATCCACACCTTGACTTGTTGGTGGAACATCTGTAATAATTTAAGACTCCATTTTCACAAGTATATATGATTGTTAAATAAGTGTATGTAAATACAAATTAATGTATCATAAAGTATATGATGCTATCACCAATAAAGTTTACCCTAAGTACTTCCCAATTATGTAAGAAAAAACTACATGAAGTATTGTCCCGAGCAAATCACCAGGTAGTACCAAATCAACGCACTGCACTTTCTTTGACAGAGAGAAACAGGAGGGAAATGCTGCATAAATCCCCCCACATACTTAGAGATGTCTTTGGTAAATGACTACAGCAGCATCTCTTTATTCCCTGCTGGGAGGAGAAAATGCTGCATTACCCATTGCAAATTCCAAGAGACCGGGAAACCTATAAAGAACAGCAAAAGCAGAAGCTGTATCTTCAGATAAATTGATGGGCAAACTTACTGTTTTTAATTACAAAAGAAATGTAACAACTGAAGAAAAGAAAAATGAGTCGTGTGGCTGCAGCTCCTCTGATGGCAAGTGACTTCTGTAAACAGGAGGCAGAGCACAGCTGAGGGCTGTCTGGCTCTTCTGACATTTGGTCTATCTTATAGCTAAAAGAATTGTTCATATGCATGAAGGGACAAATTCCTCTCAAAATACACAATGGTACAATGGAAACACATATTTTCTGCATGCAGTGCCCTTGAAAAGCATATTTAACTGAAATGGCATGACTGTCAGACAAGTATAAAATTTATAAGGCAATCACTATTAGACTGTCTAAAATATACAAGTACTAAGGACAGCAGAGTAACATAGTTTCTGTATTGATTTCATATGTCTCTCTTTGATCACTTCATTTTAAACAAGTAACATGCTGACTATGGCTAAAAGTCACAGACTGGGAAATCATGAAAAGTATTTACAGGGATTTCTTTTTTTTTTTTATTCATGTAATTCCAGATACAGAGTAATGCATCACATAAACTTTGCTGTAGTCTACTACTTCCCTGCCTGACCTCCTCTAGTGAGTAGGCAAGATCAGGAAATCTTCAAGGGTTCTTGCCCTCTGAAGACCTTGGAAATTTCCACACCTGTCTGCTTACAAGAAGTGCCAAAGACAGAATACATAGGAATTGCATATATATTTATGTACAACTACAGCTACTGTAGTAAGTCAGTGCAGGTGCGCAGACTATCTTGAAAGCTGAGGTTTGTATGGCACAGTTGATGCTGATATAGAAGACAGTGCAAGTGCAACAGTTGTAAAGCATGGTTTTTGCATGGTGGCCATATTCTCAGTTTACCAGCTTTTGGTCTTGTCTAAATAATAATAAAAACATTGTAAGAATGCATTAGGACAAGGCATGAGGGCAAGTTTTTTTCCACAAACATAGTTTCCATTTCCAAATACAAAGTCTATGTCACTTTGAACTTTTATCATACAGTTTCCTCAACATATTTACAGGAAGATGGGGTTTCTTCAAAATTAAAGCAGCAAACTGAAGTTAGCATGTAGCCAGTGGGTGACAAATCTGGATTCTTAACAAGGAACACTGATAACAACAGAAAACCAAAACAAAAAACCCACCACTGAGTCACTGCTGTATCCACATGTAGTATATTCCACCAAACAGTCCATTTATCAGAGTATTTCCCTCCCCCCAAAGTTTGAAAGAAAGAAAGAAGCTTCTGTTTGGAGAATCGCCTAAGTATCACCCTGCTTAGAAAGTAACAGGAAAGTCAGTGGAATAATTAGTTCTATCTTTGCTAGTCGTAAAAGATGAGTCATCAACAATATGAATCAAGCTAGTAATAGGCTCGGTCCTTTGCGCATCTGTGCTATACAACAATACGTATGTTTTCTTGTTTCGGCTCCAAGCTTCCAAGACAAGGACTGTCAGTGAGAACATCTAAGCGTGTTGTTGATAATGTTGATAAAGCATAAAGATGAAGGTAGGTTAGGTTCCTGGTTTGGACAGGTATTTAGCACAAGACTATAACACCCTCGAGACAAAAGTGAGCTGGGAAATTTTTGAACTTACTTAGCTAGACCACAACTTACACAAAACTGAAAAGGAAGAAGAGCGGAACTGCTTAAAGAACTTGATTACATTTCTTATTGTTGATGAGAATTTTATATATTGCCTGTTATTTTCACTCAGGCTTTGTGTGGTTCTCAGATCTTCAGCTCTACTAGGTGCCCAGAGGACAGCAAAGCTTTTCCATGGCATTATAAACCATTCAGTTCTGTGAGTGAACAGAATACTCTGTCTCACTCGCTGTTTATCAGAGTCAGGAGAGTGATCAGTTCATTTGGGACATTCAGACCCGATACTTCATCTCATCTCCAGGAATGAAACCACACTGCATGAAAAACAGACTCGTGCAGAACACTGCAGCCTGCCTGCATAGTAACATGTGTTGCCCTATTCCCAGGAACATAGAAATCACTAAATTAGGTTACTAAATCTCTCCTTGTTAATGGACCCGGGAACCTGTGTAATCCCTATTTTCCATGTGGCCATGACACTGCTGTCTATATATCCACCCATCAGGAGAAATGCATAATAACAAAGGGCAGCAATGTGAAACTGTTCTCTTCCCATGGGAGATGAGAAAGATTTGCTTTCAGATCAACTTCAGAACAAATGAAAAGCCAGGAAACAAAAATGCTTTGTTTCCTTTAAGGAACTTCCTTTCAAAAACAAACATGTTCTTACTTAGGCAAGCAAAGAAACAAATATACAACACAGGCACTCTTAATAAGCCAATAGGGCAATTTCTCCAGTAAGTAGGAAAAGCAGAGGGGGGGGGGGGAAAGATGATCTTTATCACTTTTACTTTGAAAAAGACTGTGTCCAGTTTTTCCCTTCTTAAGAACCAAAGTATTTCCACTGGAAAAATGCACGCTGCGAAGTTGTGGTGCATTATTTCCTGTACACCATTATATGTGTCATTTATTTTCTACAGTGAACACAAAGTTATTTTAAATTTTAAACAGCTGAATTCAGTCCGTAGCTGGACTTCAGTCATGGCTGGAGTCGGTGAATGACTCCTTCATCCACTACTACCCGACCTTTTCTTCCACTTGACTATCTGTAAGCATTGTCTCTCTTTCCTACTGTTTTACTTTCAATAGTAGTACTATTGCAATACTTTTAATATACTGCCAAAACCTCTTCTTTACTGGCTCATGATGCCCGATTCCTTCAAATTTTACATTTCTCTCTTTCCTAATGCAGCAGAAACCAAATTAGATTATGTGCTGTTTCTCTCTCTGTCTCAGTCTTAAGCCTCATCTGATTCACCGGACATAATAATAACATTTCCAAGGAATTTGAGGATTTGCGTGATAACTCAAAAAATCAGAGATTACTTCTGTTGCTAACAAGAGCTATTCTGCAAGATGTAACTATCTTTAGATAAGAGATACTAGGGTTCCCTTAGGCAATGCAATATACTGTCTAAGCAGCTTTTAGAATCTATGTTACAGGGAAATGCAAGTTTAAACATTGTATTTTACTCTCTAGCATATATTATAGCCAGGATAGACAGACAGATGAAAGCTAGCAGAATTCCTGCATCTGGTTTTGCTCAGTCAACTTGTGACAGCCACTGTGGACAGTATCAAAAGCTTACCTTGAGTTTTCACTGGATCCGATATTTGGCTTGGGTCACTTAGCCCATAAGCATTAGCTGCCCTCACAAGGAATAGATAAATTGCATTAGGTTTTAGCCCTTTAACTGCAAAACTCTCTGTTTTCACATTTTCAGCTACAGTTTGCCAGCTGCTACCAGATGCGTGGCTAAGGATAAAACACACACAACAGCAGGTTAGCACGTGCTTCTTTAACAACATATTATATATAAGCATTATGTACAGCAAGATCACATGAGACTCATATACCTGAAGGCCTCAATTATGTAAGAGGTTGGCGTTGCACCTGAATTTAAATTAGGTTGCCACGACAATGTTACTGTATTTCTGCTGACATCTGTAACCTCGGGTTTTGATGGAGCGCTAGGAATCAAGTTTGGGTCAGTGGGTCTTGGTGGCTGCACTGGGACTCCAAACTCTAACAAAGGAGAGAGAAATGCTGAGTATAAAGAGGAAGCAGCTGTAAGCTAAATGCTGTTCACATCTGCACTGGTAATTTATGACAGAGTTATCTAACTTCTGCATTTCAATTTCTGATTTTCCTCTACATATTTTCTCCACGCAGAGAAACCCTAATTGATTTACCTTGGACTTCTATGTATGCACTCCATGTAGCTTCGCCACTTGGGGTTGAAGCAATGCAGGTATACCGACCAGTGTCACCCAGCTGAGCGGGAAAAGAGAAGAATAAATATTTGAAACAGTCAGGCACTCAGTGGCCTAGAAAAGTAATTACAGCTCTCTATGTTCCCCCATGAATATGTATAAATGTATTAAGCTGCAAAAACTTCAAACCAGAAACTTCTTCCATTAAAAGTTATGATTTTGTGTGCTTCAAAATAAAAATGAGTACTTATTTCTGAGCACTCATTAAAGAATTGGAAAAGCTGCAGATTCTAATTTAAGGTTACTTATTCTGTAATGAACAAACTAAAGGCCAATTCTTGTGGCATTGATTTCTTACTCTGCAGAGGTCCTAACAAATAAATCGAGAAGGAACTCGGATGACAAGACCCCATGCAACTGTCAACCTTCTACCTAAATAGCGCCTGGGGATTTCTCTGGACTGCAGCACTGGAGAGCCTGTCATCCTTAAAACAAAGCTTAAATATTGCACAGGGCCTTGTATGTACGGGGTTCTCTGTGTTAGTATAAATTTCATTCTACAGTAGACCCAAAAAAGAATTTCCATGTGCTATTCTCATCTAGTTCTGCATGTTGGATTATTTGTCTGTATGTGACTTAATCACATTTCAAAAGAGTTTCTTTTTTTCCCCAAAAAAGAAATGCTATCCTCCTAAGGTCCCCGCCTCAGCAGATGAGCTGAATGGAAGCGCTCAAAATCACAGGTTCAAACTCTAAGCCAGTGTAACTTGTAATCGGTAACAGGGCAACTCTAGGGAACATAGTAAAGTGATGTATTCAGCCTAATTTAAAAATTACATTTCAAATCACAGACAAGATAGCAGAGAATAGCCAGTATGCCAAAACTTGACAACATTTTAAAATATTTTACAGCGTGCGAGACATGACCAGCAATACTGACCAGGTACTTTCTATAATTCCCTAAGGAAGCCAGGTACTTGACAGGTGGTTAACCGTTTTAAGCTATGTTTGTACTTTCTAGTAAATATGTGTAAACTTTAAAAACTGTTTCGAAAAAGCTGTGCACATGGCTCTATTACTGCAGTATGCTAAACAAAGTTTTTCTTTATAAACATTTTAAATAATTAGATCATTTTAATCTACTAGTGCTAAAGCCCAAATAATTTAAGGATTTGTCTTACTGAAATACATGTATTGCTTTCCCCTTCATGTTTTAAGTACCAAATAATTCCCTTAATTAATACCTCTTGAAAGCATTTTTCTTTATGAAATCTGAAATAATGTGCCCTAGGCAGAATAAGCCAAGGTGTTAAGCATAAAGAATGAACAATCTGAAAGCATGAAGTATCAAATATAGTATCAAAATTCTAAAAGTAGGATTTACTGCATCAAAAGTGCCCGGAGGTGAAAAAAAGCAGTCAAACAAACAACAAGAAAAAGCGTTTGCCAGTTCAAGCTACCTTGGCATATCGGATCTGTAATGCTCCTGTCTCCAACTGCTTGATGCGAGAGTCCTGGGTGGAAATGAGGATCCCATCCTTTTTCCAGAGGATAGTGGGCATTAAAGTGCCTGTGGCCACACAGTTCAGTACTAAAGTACCATCTACAGCTACAGTCTGATTCACAGGACCCTGTCGAATAACAGGGGGAGGCCGGTCTGCAATCACTGCCAGAAGAAACAACAGGAAAGAGATTTCTGCAACTGGAAGCAATTTTCTAATCATCTAAGCAACAGCAGTTGCTTGAGGCTTTGAAACAAACTGAAGATAATTAAACAAGTAATTAAAGTTGGAGGCATGCATTATTCAGGGCAGGGTGCATTATAATGATGCACAACTACAGAATTTTAAAATGATACACAACACTATCTTCAGAAAGTAAAGAAGCATGACATATTACATAGTGGTATCTGCTAGGCATTCTCTAATTCCAATGTCTTTATAAAGCGATAATGGAATGAGAAAGGACTTCCCAAATTCTTTGTCAAGGCACAAATTTCACCTTTTACCACACAGCAGGCCTGTATAACAGAATTCATATTTTCAGTATTCAAAGACCCAGAAAAAGGAGGTAGGCAGGCAGGGGAATAACCTGGCAAATACGTATTTCTCAAAAAAACTGTATTGTGTACCATCAACTCATCTTGGTGCTGTTTCCTAATTGGGAGATGCCTAGCAGTAGGGTAAAGTAAACACAAAGCCAATGAATAGGACCATATTAAAAAATCTCAACTAAGAAATATTTTTCCAGTAGTTTCTGACTTTTAGTTCTATGATGACTTAATCTGTCAATATGACTTCAAAGTCACAACGAGAATCCCACAGTTTGTTTCTATCAATTTTAATGCATCTTTCACACAATGAAAAATAAATGTTTTTGATGGGTTATTTAGTAACTGTGCACAGAAAGGTATAAAGCAGTCTCAGTATTTACAGGAAGAGAATGATTGTCTACATGAAGTTTTTCTTTCCATTATCCACTGGATAATCAAAAAAAGAGGTAAAAACTATCTGATTGTGTTTCAGTCATCTCCTCTACCTGTACCATCCAACATGACATGGACCAATGATCTGAAAATAGCCATAACTTTGAATGACATAAATCTATTCATCAGTGTCATGGGAGCTCATGTAACTTAAAAACTGGTTTGGTAGCTGAAATAGAAACCTGAATTTCTGATAATTTTTGAACTTCAGATATTTCTAAATTAATTTTCATAACAACAGACAGGGTGTTAGTACTGCTTTTTTTGGCTAAATTCCAACCTCTGTAATTTCATTTGCATGTTTAAATGACACTGTGTTTTCAAATGCATAATTTATCCTTTACTTCTTGTCCCAACCTGTTGCAATGCACTGCAAGGCCATTAGTATCTTTCTCTGCAGAGACAGTCAAAATAAGCTAACTTACAGTTTGTATTTAGCTTCGACAAGTTTGCAAAGAGCTTTGCAGTTGTCAGTGGTAAGGGACTGATGGATCTGTGCTCTACAGAAAAAATCTAATGCCACTGAAATGCGTGGTAATTTTAAGTGCCGCTGAAGTTGATGGCAACTTCTATTACATCTAGGAATACCAGGGCATCGTTCTGCATATCCTGCCTTCTAAAAGTACAAAAAAATTACTGTCCCAAGCCATTATACAAAACAACTATCCATCAGATCAATCAAGAGCTTATATTCATAATAAAGGAAATTATTTAAATTAAATTGGTTTTTTTCCAAGTTCAGATGGTGTAGGTCATTAAGAGAAAAACTTTTAGGGTTAAGGTCCTTATCTTGGTTTTCTTTTTAAATTTTTTTCTCACCTTGCCATAGCATTCTCCCCAACGGCAAACGAGTAAAGGTGGATTAAGAAATGTGGCTTACCACCTTTGAGAAACCAGAAAGGATTCAGTCCTATTCCTCCAAGCAATCTCAGTCCAGTAGGTGTAAAGAAACAATTTTATTCTCCAGGTTCATGGGATGTTTCTAGCACTGTATTGTTTCTATGTTTTCTATAGGGCAAAGATCTTGTTTATGGAAAATCTTCTCTGACAAGAGCATCCCACCCTCGAAGTCTCTCCACAGACTGCACTCATCCTCTTTTTTCCATAAGTACTAAGATTATTACTTTTTCTGCATATCTTTGCTATTATGAATATGAAGTATTTCTGCTAATTGGCAAGTTGGCCTCACACCAGCATATATTACTGCTTGCAGTCATGCTTCCTGTAGCTTTTTCATCTTCAATTTTGTCACAACTGCTCCTCAAAAGGAATGTATGATAATATTAATTTGGATGTTATTCTATTGACTTCCATATAGATAGAGCTTTTTCCCCTTGCTATACAGCAATATTAAAAAAAAAAAACACAACAGGTAAATGGAGATGCTAAGCAAATGGACACACAGTAATAGGGATAAAGAGCTAGGCAGCAAGCAATCTGAAAGTAAACTAAATCTAGTAGGGAAAGCTAAAGAAGAGTCAGATAAATTAACAGATCTGACTAAAATCCATAAACTGAAGTATACTTACCAAATACAAAATGGAAAAATTGTGTTACACAATATCCACAATTCTAAACCCCTGACAGAGATTGCCAAAACAGGATTTTTATTTTCAAAGACACACGCAGTCCACACTTAAGCAAAGCAGATACCAAAGTAGTCTCACATATCCCATTGCTGTCTTCAAATAAAAATAAAAACTTGGGAATGATAAAATAAAGCTATCATTACCATCAGTAACTTCCAAGTAGGCTTTTGTTATGATACTTCCCGCAACATTTAAAGTCTGGCAGATATAGTACCCAACATCAGATCTCTGGACATTGGTGATAGTGAGGTCACCTGTTTGGGACACTGAAAATCGGCTGGATGACTGAGGGGGCTGGTATGAGAAAAGCAGATTCTACAAGATGTATAGGAAAGAAAGTGTGAAAAAAGGGTTAAATAAATTCAAACATCAGTAATCTTAACTTTTTAAAATATCTAAACATATTAAACTTTTCACATTATACATAAAATGTTCTGCTCTTCATATCTTAAGTGTATCTATACCACAATGTGAATAGCTTTTATAGGATTTTTTGTCATAAAATAGGTGCAGATACGCACATACAATTGTGTAAGTCTTTTGGGATTGCTCTAACACCCTCTGTGGTCAATGTTGGGCTTTACACAAAGTTTAACAGGCACTAGCAAAGATCTGATATGTATAGATACCATAATGGCACAAGCAACTGTGGCAAACCTAAGTAATTTGCTCTAACACCCTTTTTTAGAACTTACTCCAGGGCATTCTATTTATTTCACTTAAATGCAGATGTTGGTTTTCTTATTTGTATTTTAACTTTCAACTTCCTAAGAATGGAGTAGTTTTTTAAAGAAGAGATGCTGTTTAGGTCTCTCTAATCATAGTGTTCGTGTTCTATAACGAGCCTTATAATATAAAATTAGATCCTGTGCCAGTTTCTACATAACAGTTTTGGTACGAAGCACACAGTATTTTACCAGCACTGGTCAGAAGTCAGAACGGCAACTGTAATCGTACAAGTCTGTTACATCAAATACTGGCTCTAAATTTCTACCTCTGGCTGAACAATTTGTGAATGAGAATACTTCAGGGTCACAGAGGATTTTTTTTATCTCTCTGTCTTGCTTAACTACATTTTGCATTTCCAAAAAGCATCCAAAGGAATGGAACACAACATCTTTTACTTTAGTATTAGCAAATCCTATTTGTTGACTGCCTTCTTCAGTTTCCTCGTTCATCACAAGTGGTCACCACTCAGCAGAGTCAAAAATGAGCCAGAAATATTATGTACTAGGCAATACTTGGAAATAAAAAATAAAAAATTCCAGGTCTTACAAAAATACAAACATAATATACCAGTATACTTATACCACTTAAGATTACCATCTAAATTTGGTTACCAGTATAGTTGTACTTAGGAATTTTGACAGAAATGTTGCAAATGGAATAAAGGAGTCAATCTCTAAGCGTTCTCAGTTTCTCTGCCCTATTGTTTTGTAACACAAAGAACCCTGTCACATGCTTTTGCACCATTCATTCCTTCATTCACAGGAAAACCAGAGTCCCATATTCCTTCTTTCCCTCCAATAAAGAATACTTTGTGTCACATCCCTCCTTCAAAAAATGACTCTGAAAGAAAACTGTAATTCTCTTGCTGTACTATATAGTGTTTCACCCACTGGCTTTCAAGATCCTTTACAAAGAAGCTGAAAATAATTTTCCTTCCCATTTAAATAAGGAAGCTGGGAGAAAAAGTGACCTATCCAAGTATGACCTGTCAGCCAACTGACTGAGTGGGAAAGCAGATCTCCTGAGTCCCAAACGACAGTCCTACCCATGCAGTGATGCAAATCCATACAGCAAAAGGTTTAGTTTGCCAGACCCACACGAACACGTGGCAAACTAACAGCTGCACCATAAACCCAGAGCCAAACTTGCTGAAAATTTGCGAGTGTTTTGCGAGTTCAAACAAACTTCAGCATTAGTCATTGTTTCGTCTCTTTAAAGTTTCTCCCTGTTAGATGAAAAAGATTTTCATAGTGGCGAAACATGGAATGTTTCTAGTTGTTTCATAGATTTATCTTTACATTCATGGAGAAAAAGGTAGATTGAGCAAAACATAGATATCCTTTCTAAGAAGGCTGACATCACCTAGCATGCATGTGACGTAGAAATAGAGAAGAAACATCCAGCGTCTCCAAGCTCTAGACCTAATTTTCACATCTTAAAAACAATAATTAAAATATTTTTCTTTTGTGTGACAATATCTATTCAAGAAACTGCTAGGAAGAAGGGTCAGAAAGTCTCTTTTACCTGACTTCCCTCTCTCCGCCAAAAGATGGCTGGCTGAGGGTTTCCAGTTGCTTCACACTGGAAAGTCACTGTTCTCCCCAGGGCAGCTACCTGATCTCGAGGCTTTACAACAAACTGTGGAGGCTCTGAAAGAGGAAAATACAAAAAAAAAAAAAAAAATCACACTGCTATCAGAAGACCAAAGTTAGCCTAACTGAAAGCCACAGTTTGCCTACTGACTTTAAATGGTTTAAAACAGAGTAGTTAAGTATCTTCAATAAGGAGAGGCAGCACAAAGACACATCAGTCTCAAACAGCTTCAGCATCACTAAGATCACCTTTTCTATTGCTGGACACCCCAGTTAAAACTCTGTGCATCATTTGCTTTTATTAGGGACCACTTTTACAAGAAAGTAAGTCCCACCAACTTAATGAGACAACTTGCAGAGCAACAGTCACCAATACGAACAAATTTGTTACAATTTGTTTTTTAAAGGACAGTATGGCTACAAATCATAGAATCATAGAATATCTCATGTTGGACGAGACCCATTAGGATTATCAAGTCCAACTCCCTAGAATGGAGTCAGAATGAAGAAATCTTTGAGGGACAGCTGTCCCACAGGCCACACTTTGTCAAAGGCTGCAGTAAACATTGTTGTGTAACTATGTATTCAGGCTTACGTGCACAAAAGTCATCCTAAATCATTGATTTAGGAAAGCTGAGGAGAGAAAAAGCCCTTAATCGCTTATATACAAGACTTTTGATGTAGTCAGGGGCTCAAAAAAATTTAAAGTCAAAAGCCCCAGAAAATACTACTGAACAAATTATAACCATTTAAAATCTTCAGTCCAATTACTGAATGAATGAGGAATGAATTTAAAGGAACAGCAGAGCTAAATGTCTTCCTCATTTACATAGGCAAGGGCATGTTCAAACAAAATATATATGCAAATGAAGGCGAATTTGAAACATCTGCTCAGCCCAACATTATAAATACTGCCAGCATTGTCCAAACTGTTTGATTTACACAGACTTCCACAACCCCTTCATCCAGTAATAAATAGAATGTCAAAAAATCATGTCAGTCACATTAAGAAAAAAAATCCACATAGATGACAGCATTAGATATCTTGATGGGGCTAGCACAGAAAAAAATCTAGCTGCTTTTATAGGCTGTTAACTCTTGTTTCTTGAAAAATGTGCATTAAATGGAAGTCCATTTACTTATTCATTTCCAATTCCTTCTGATCATCTGCCCAAAGCTAATTATGCTCTCCCTCTTCTTTGGATTGAGAATAAAGGGGATGTTTTGAATCCAACTTTAATAACTCAAATGTTTTTGGTGTTTGGGTTTTTTTCCTTTCAAACATTTCTGTATTTACAAGACCTTCCTTTAAAAAGAGTGTGAATCGTATAATTTAAAGATATCACTCAACGTGTTTATAAAAATCAAGTGATTGTGAATTTATCTAGAATGAATTCAGTAACACTCAAAAACCTTTCTAAAAAAATTGCTTTCGGTGTTCACGTGGGCCAATACTTTCAGTCATCTGTTCCTTATGCCTTGTGTCTCTGCTCCCTGTTGAGTTCATATTAGAATATACTCTTCCAACAACCCTCCTGCTTTGGGAGGAATTTTTAAAGCACAATGCTTTATTATTTACAACTGGATGCAACTGCTACCTTCCCTAGATAAGAACTAGCCAAAGTCCAGGTGAGATTGACCTACAGGAATTAAGAAACTTCAAAACATTTAGCTCTGAAATATTCAATCAATGCCTTAGAAGAAGATGTGGGAAGACTTTGACATGACAGCATGTTTAATTTAGAACGGAAGGTGAAACTGTTGGTGGTTTGCGACAGGGTTGTAAGGTATGATGGGGAAAATGGAGATGAGGGTGAAGCATCTGTTATGCTGTTGGATGCTAATAACAAGAATAAATTTAGCATATAGTTAAATTTAGGGTTTGGCTAGTTCTGTACTAGTCTCTGACACAATGCCACAGAAAATGGGACTGAGGGTTTCTAAATCCTGTGCTAGTTTCATAGGATTTATAAGGTTTCAGACTTTATTGAACTTGAGAATGGGTACAGCTATAAAGAGGTCAAAATAGTTCTGACCACCAGAGAAACAGCTGAATGCTTGTGATTCTAGTACCTGAAGATCATAGAATCTTTGGGTTGGAAGGGACCTTTAAAGGTCGTCTAGTCCAACCCCCCTGCAGTGAGTAGGGACGTCTTCAACTAGACCAGGTTGCTCAGAGCCCCGTCCAACCTGACCTGGAATGTTTCCAGGGATGGGGCATCTACCACCTCTCTGGGCAACCTGTGCCAGGGCTTCACCACCATTATGAAAAATGTCTTCCTTATATTTAGTCTAAATGTACCCTCTTTTGATTTAGAACCATTACCCCGTGTCCTATCGCAACAGGCCCTGCTAACAAGTCTGTCCTCATATTTCTTATAAGACCCCTTTAAGTATTGAAATACTGCAAGATGACCATTCAGGGACTACTGAACACAAAAAAATGAGGAGAAATTCAGTCTTTCAGGTCACTGCGGTAGAATTTATAAAATGTAAATAGGTATATATTTCTCTAGCAATTTCTAGAATTCTAAATATGCATTCTTATGTATATTATTCTAAATATACATGCGTATTATGCATATGTGTATTATTCTAAACCTATTGCCATTAATAAATAATAAAAATCCTATTAGCTTCAATGTCAGAAGAATTAAAACAGGGTTAAGTGAAACTTTGTTGTTAAATTCCATTCAATGTTCACTGTAGTGGAAGCATTTTCAGTCTTTTTTTTTAACTTCAGTTTGCTTCCACACCTTGGGTGACATACATGTGGTATGTCATGAGTATACTGTTAAAGATGCTGAAATAATAATCCACTTAAGGAAAGAACAACTTCTATCCTTGAAACCTTTAAAACAAAAGTAATTTTTTACAGAACACTTTGAAGTTCAACTAATGCATTCACTGAGGAAAGAAGACATTAGGATTTGACTCGTTACATCATGTAAAAACAGACAGAAAGTTATCAACCCATTACCTTTCTCTTTGCCATTAAGTTACCCATACTTCATGCAGAATTTATTCTGTGCGATGTGTCTTGTCAATAACAAGTAAAAGATGGGAGCTGACTGGTTGAAGGACATGGAAGGGGATGGATGGGAAGGGGAGGAGAAGTTCCCGTCACAGTGATACGATGATTAGAAGATGGCCAATAAAATTTCAACTTACCAGACACAACTAAAAACAAAAACAAAACAAAAAGAAAACATGGAATAAATAAAATTGAATAGACATGAAGCAAAGCAAAGACTAAAGCAAAATTTAAAAAAAAAAAAACAAAAAGAATTCTTGGTAAGGACCTTAGAAAGCACATACATATTCTGATATATGAAAAATAGGTTAAAAATTTTGAACCACTTATTTTTTATTTGATTTTTAAGCAGAAGCCTCTATCAAATGCTGAAAGCAGGCTGTAGAGGAAAATGGGTAACAGACTGAAATAATGGGCAGACACCCTGGGTTCTACTCCAAGCCTTTCCAATGAACTGTTGTGTAACCTTGAGTAAAATTTTTTTTTCATATTATTATTTCGCTGCATCAAGAGCTTTCCATGGTAAAATTAACTTGAAATCTCCAGTAAATATCAATCTGCAACATTGCTGAAATTGAACAGTGACATTTACACCCTAACGCATCCGAACATCTACAAATGGAAAATACTTTTCTGAGGCTAGCAGCTATTACAAACGAAGTTTATTAAAAAATTAATAATATTCTGAAGATTTGGCCCACACAGCAATCCTTTAGTGTAAGATTGCTGTATCAAAGTCACAATGCTCACTATTAAACTATTACAAATGCAAACTAAATCACAATTAAAATTCATTTGAAAAGATTCTTAACCTTTTTCTTACACCCTACCCCAAACCTCAATTTCATTAACATTTTCAAAACCAGAGATTTATCGCAAAATATTGGATTTTTAACAGAATTGTCAGCGGTAAATTATCTAATATTAAATTATCTTTCAATCATAGTTGAAAATATTCATAAACTGAAATGGCACAGATCCTGGCAGGCTAACTTCACTTATAAAAGAAAGGCATGTTAGAAAACATTCCAACCACGTATCACTAGTTGAAAGAACAGATTGAAAATAAAAATGTAAAAATCATGCATTTGGAAAACATACACAGATACTGACAAAAAAATTTACTCAAAAAAGGGCAGTTGGTATAATATAATTAAAGTCCCCCCAAAATATATATTTTTAATGCATGTTACAAATACCAAACCCTTCAACACTTTGGTCTTATCACTTTATGTTGAGAGTAAAACAACTGTTGTTCAGCAGGGTACACTTTCATACTGAGTAGGTAAGCACCTGCAATATACCATCCTCTGCTAAAACACATAGAGGAAACTAATAATATCCAGTCTGCCAACATTCATTAGGCATGAGGAATACTGGCTTACTGTTCAAATAAATAGAGGACTCTAGGTGTATTATGAAAATGAAGCAGAAAGAGAATCAGATATAATGGAATTTGGACGATGTTGAAGCCAAGAAGCTGCAACTGAATGCACCAAAACCAGACCATATAAAGAATTTGGATTTTATGTTATTAGAGACATTTTTTAAGGAAATAATCCCAAACAGAGGAAATTGAAATTATCATTTTTCAAAGATTTGAGTTTAACTTTTAAGTAAGTATTCTGGATGTACATTAGCCTTCTTTAAGTGTGTGGATTCAGTATTTCTCAAAGAGAAAATCAGCATTCATTATTCTGCTCAGATTATCTGCAAGTCTATGATTTGTAAGAGGAGTGGCCAAGAAATTATACACAAGAATTCCTGAGGGAAATATGTTTGTCCCCAAGACTAAGCTCCCAGTTACTCTTGATCATGGGTAAGTAACCCAGTAACCACTCTTTTTTAACTGAAAAGCTCTCTAATAAACTTGCAACTATAGTCTGACCCGCTCTGGAATTAGAAATGCTCCTCCATAAAACACAATTCATATTCTACACGAAATAGCCTGATAAGAGACTTAATGGGATTCTTGCACAGAGGAAGTAACTCTAAATTACAAATTTTCCGTTACTCTAGTAGTGCCAAAAAGAGGAAAGTTCAGCCTTCTTGGGAGCAATGCAAAGCTGCCTAAGCCCTCTACTGAAAGCTCACTTGAAAGTTTCTAACAGATAGAAATCTGCCTTGGTTGGTGAATTACATTTCTACAAATTAAATTAACTTGCAAGTGCTGAATTTCCACTTTTCTTTTTACCAGATGGTTTTGTTATTGTAGGTCAGAAATAACCCTGTCAAGCAAATGTATTTTTTTGCCCACCTGTGAAAACAGAGGGGATAGTGATATATGAAAATAAATCCCTATAGAAACAGGGCATCACATTGGTTGCAAATTTGTGGCAAGGGCGAAGGGTAAAATTTCATAGAAAAATTTAAACAGTTCTGTCAGAAGGACATCGTGTGGTTTAAAAGAACAACAATAACTGCAACAGCTACAACAAAGATCACTTTCTTAGTTTGATTTATATCCTATTGCTATCTAAGGTTACTAAAACTGAGAAGTAAATAGTTTTTCCTCTATTATGGCACATTTTATTTGACAGCACTTTCAATTATAAAGTAAATTAATTTTCCCTGTGTTAACCGTGGCTTTTCACATGGCAATTAGAGGGAATAACCTGTTTGTAAAGACAGGAAGTTAGCATGTAAAACCACAAATACCAAAGGAATAGTATTTTTGCCTTTCAAATAATTTCCTTGACGTGTGAGGTTTTTCAGGGAAGACATGTCCAGTCACTGAACAAAAAACAAAACAAAAGTGGTTTCCAGACTAGTGACGTGATCTTTTAATGCTTTATTCTTTCCAGCAATCCTATCAACCTCACTGGGACTACTAGTGTCATTAAATCCACCCACAGGAGTAGGAATTTGCAGTTTTAGGGCTTAAACTACTGACCAGTATGGTTGCCAGATGTTAATGGAGCAACTATTGCATTTGACAGATGTAGTATTGTAGGATCACAGGATAATCAGGTTGGAAAGCAACTTTGGGAGGTCTCTAGTCCAACTTCCTGCCTAAGCAGGTTCAACTATGGGGTGAGACCAGGTTGCACAGGGCTTGATCCAGTCAGGTCTTGAAAACTTCCAAGGACTGAGAATGCACAGCTTCTCTGGTCAACCTGCTCCACCGCTTGACTGTCCACCCAGTGAAGAAATTTCTCCTTATAGCCAGCCTCAGTCTCCCTTGTTTTAACTTACGTCTGTTGTCTCTTGTCCTCCCACCACATACCACTGCGATGGGTCTGTCTCACTCTTACCGACAACCTCCCTGTAGGAACTGGCGGCTGCTGTTATGTCCCCCCTGAAGCCACTTCTCCTCCAAGCTGAGCAAGCACCATTCTCTCAGCACTTGTATCTAATGCCTACTTCTCTAAATAACACATTTTGTAATTCTGCTCACAAAGGTGAATGCAAATGTTGATGCAGTGTTTCTCTGTAACTCATTGGTTTCCTTATATTTAAAATTAAATATTCCAGAGATGTGCCTATTTCTTAGTCTGATACTGCACAAGCTCTGAACTTCAAGTACCCTATTCCTGAAAGCTGTGGTAGTAATTACCTATCTCAAAAAGAGTATAACTATAGAAATTTTCATTCTCTTATACTAATAAGGTCCTTTTCACATCCTGAGAGTCAAGGTGGTACTTAATTACTACACAGTATTTTGTTCTGAATATTAAATACTCACTCATTATTGTTCTGACTATTATTATTTATAAATACCTTCCAGGTGCTCAGAAAATATCTTGTTATTCAGCTGACACAAACTGAATACTTTCGAACTAAGTTCAATAGGTTTCACTTTTGACTATTTAAATAAAAATCTTCACATCCTTAGGGACTGCTTGACACCCTTATAGCATATAGAGGCCATTATAAAGGAAGCAAGAAAGTATAAAGCTACACCAGAGAAATGAAACAATCCCAATCTTCAGGACAATAATTACATACAACAATCAAGCTCATATACAATCTTTAGCTTCTGTCTAAATCCTTGGCCATATGATTAATCTAGGAAATGGCAGTCAGTGCAATTTAGATTGCTTTCAATTAATTTGGTAATACATTAATCCCAGTTCAAGTGAAATATATCAGAGGTTGAGTGTGCCTGTAGAAACAAACAGGTAGGAAGGAGATGGGATCCGAGTACAAGCTGATGTGCTGGAAGAGAGAGCACAGCTTGGGAGCGTGGGCGTTCCTGATGCGGTTGGCCAGATAGATAGACAGAATCACACAGAATCACAGAATCACTAGGTTGGAAAGGACCTTTAAGATCATCAAGTCCAATCATTAATCCAGCACCACCATGTCCCCTAAACCATGTCCTGAAGCGCCACATCCACACGTTTTTTGAACACTTCCAGAGATGGCGACTCCACCACCTCCCTGGGCAGCCTGTTCCAATGCCTGACCACCCTCTCAGTGAAGAAATTTTTCCTAATATCCAATCTAAACCTCCTCTGGCGCAACTTGAGGCCATTTCCTCTTGTCCTATCACTAGTTACTTGGGAGAAGAGACCAACACCCTCGTCGCCACAACCCCCTTTCAGGTAGTTGTAGAGAGCGATAAGGTCTCCTCTCAGCCTCCTCTTCTCCAGACTAAACAGCCCCAGTTCCCTCAGCCGCTCCTCATAAGACTTGTGCTCCAGACCCCTCACCAGCTTCGTTGCCCTTCTCTGGACACGCTCCAGCACCTCAACATCCTTCTTGTAGTGAGGGGCCCAAAACTGAACACAGTATTCAAGGTGCGGCCTCACCAGTGCCGAGTACAGGGGCACGATCACTTCCCTACTCCTGCTGGCCACACTATTCCTGATACAGGCCAGGACGCTGTTGGCCTTCTTGGCCACCTGGGCACACTGCCGGCTCATATTCAGCTGGCTGTCAACCAGCACCCCCAGGTCCCTTTCCGCCGGGCTGCTCTCCAGCAATTCCTCCTCAAGCCTGTAGCATTGCATGGGGTTGTTGTGGCCAAAGTGCAGGACCCTGCACTTAGCCTTATTAAACCTCATACAGTTGGCCTCTGCCCATCGATCCAGCCTGTCCAGATCCCTCTGCAGAGCCCTCCTACCCTCCAGCAGATCAACACTCCCACTCAACTTGGTGTCATCTGCAAACTTACTGAGGGAGCACTCAATTCTCTCATCCAGATCATCAATAAAGATATTGAATAAGACCGGCCCCAGAACCGAGCCCTGGGGAACACCGCTTGTGACCGGCCGCCAGCAGATTTAACGCCGTTCACCACAACTCTCTGGGCTCGGCCATCCAGCCAGTTCCTCACCCAGCGAAGAGTAAACCCGTCTAAGCCATGAGCCGCCAGTTTCTCCAGGAGAATGCTGTGGGAGACGCTGTCAAAGGCTTTACTAAAGTCCAGGTAGACAACGTCCACAGCCTTTCCCTCATCCACTAGGCGGGTCACCTGGTCATAGAAGGAGATCAGGTTGGTCAAGCAGGACCTGCCTTTCATGAACCCATGCTGGCTGGGCCTGATCCTTTGGTTGTCCTGCAGGTGCCCTGTGAGCACTCTCAAGACCAACCGCTCCATGACCTTCCCTGGTACAGAGGTCAGGCTGACAGGCCTGTAGTTCCCAGGATCCTCCTTCCGGCCTTTCTTGTAGACGGGCATCACATTGGCAAGCCTCCAGTCTTCTGGGACCTCTCCTGTTAACCAGGACTGCAGACCACACTGACCGTGTGAGAGGAGAAACTCCAGAGCTAGCAACAGAGATAGTATAGAGACAGCTACATTATCTGTCACGGAGCACTGCGGTTCTACAGAATGGCTGACACTCAGCTGTTTGTAAGCTCTGTATTAAATGCGCGGGTGAGAAACCCATTTTATAATCTCTGTCTGAAATGCGTGGGTGCAGAAAATTTGGGTACTAGAGTTACACGCAGAGGAAATGTGAGAGTCTGAGCACATTTAGCAAACTGGTCAAACTCTGACTTCTTACTCCTTAAAAAAAATAAAGAAATTCTGAACAATTTTATTTTTTAATTCCTTCCCAAATTCCAAATAAAAACTCAGCTAAAAAGCTGTCAATCTCTTCTGTTCATAAATATGTTTCATGGCTAAGCCTGCTAAACTCTGAAATCTAAATACTTTTTACCTTCAAGTATCTGAACAAGGACCACTGAATGCCTTTCTGCAACATGACTACCGGAAATTTATGTTGGTGTTTTGCAAAACCTATTATTAAAGTAGATAGTTTAAGACAATATGCCATGTTTCATTTCCCATCTAGTGATTTGTAGGCTATTTGTTCTTATCAAAGCAATCTGAAACACCCAATATCCTTGATATGCACACTGCAGTCATTTGTGGAAAGTATCACTTTCTACAGAGAAATAAACAAAGGCCAAAATCTCTTGTTCTGGGGAAAAAAAAAAAAAAAAAATGCTGCCATTCAGCTGTCTCCTGGCTTCAACCTGTGAAAAATATGGGAAAATAATACCAGGTACATTACAAAAGAATTGGGGTGTATTTTCATCCTCATTGGTCTCTCTGTTTTCAGCTGTCACCTCTTGAAGGTCTAGATACTTACATAAATAATTCATATTTTCCCAGATTTTCTGCTAAAATTCACATTCATTTAAGACCAGACTGGCACACCCTTACCATGAATGTTTCCTCAGTATGCAGTCCCAGGCACGAAGTGTGATACAGTGCAGTAGAAACTTCTGAGGAAAGGTCTAACAGTCTGGCACCAAGCATGTCACAGCCAGATAGCTGAGGCAAGATGTTTACATGAGTTTTTTGATGTTTCAAATCAAAAGCGATGACTTGTAATTCCAAACCCCCAGGAAGGCAGTGATCATGGTTTATTACATTTATGATGACTGGAAAAATTCTGTTTTGGATTGCTGCTGTTGTGTCAGATAAGCACTTCTTAAGTTTAAAGGAACAAGTGACTATGGTAACTTCAAAGTTACCAAAGGCAAGACAGAAATCTAACTGATTGGAAAAGAAACAGATTAATTGTTTTCTATAATGGTACTATAGTAAGAGAATGAAATTAAGAAAGCAAACAGTTGACTGAGTATTAGGAAAAAAGTTGTGATAGTAAGATGACATTTAGAAGCAGTGGAAACCTAGAAACACGTAACGATGTTTCAAATTCATGCACAGAAAAGCTAGTAAGGCAATAATCCCAGCATCAATTACTTGCTGCGTTCCTCAACATACTTCCCAGTGAGGTTTTTTTGGTTTGGTTTGGGTTTTTTTTTAGTTTAGACTTGACCCACATTGCCCCATCTGTTAGGAGTCTGGATAGTGAGGACTTTTCATGTGCTGGGCATGGGCAGTAACTTCGAAACAGGCTGGCTAGAGCCTCTGCCCTGCACGAAGGTGCCACTCTTGGGGCACCGGTGGGCTGCCTGCTGCACATCTCCTCTGATTCAGAAACAACGATTCTCCCTCCTGCAGCAAGCAGGAAGGTTTTTGTTCTCAACTGCGGCAGGAACAACAGGCAAAGAGATTGTTGGTTTCATTATCGGCATTAAAACGTCACTAAGTTTCTCTAGTCTCTTCGGTGACTTGAACTCCCCTCTCTGCCGATGAACAGCACAAGATCAGCACAACCTCCTGCTTAGGTGCTATTCTGTTTTCAAGAGCTATCAAGTGGTATTTTGACTCCTCATGGATTTCTGGCCATTCTGAGATTTAATTTAGGCTTAGAGGTGTTTCCCTCCTCAACTCTAATTGATGGGGCTGGGCAGTAAAATCTGGCTGTATCTCAGCTGTGTCTCAGACACGGAACTAGACTACCCTAATGTCTGCTTCACAGCAGGCTAATGAATCTTTCCTTTAAACCATTTAAAAAGTCAAGATGAAAAGGGCTACACAAGTGTGTGTGTATGTATGTGGGGGAGGAACCTACTGCAAAAAATTGTGGCAAGAGAACAGTCTGTAAAATGTACTGACATGAGATTTTTTGATTTGCAACTGATTTGGCTGATACTAGCTACAAAATATAAATGCTCATAATCTCTCCTTCTGCAGAAATCAATGAAGGTTTCTAAGATAAAAATTAAAAATGTGGAAATAGACTTTGCAGTGTGGTTTTATAAGGTAGCACTTCTCAGGTTAATACATGTAGTATACAGTTTAAAACATTTATAAATCCTGTAGTCATTGCCTTGAGGTGACAAGAGAAATCTGAAATATGAAGACAGAGAGAAGGAGTGAGGGATTTAAGGTCTTCCAGAAGTTCCTCTCCTAGTCTCCCCTCCCCTTCCTTGTTCTGGGTCCTCCTAAAACATCCTATAAACCACATACAATTTAGAGAGCACACTTACGACAAGTCTAATTCCATCTATTTAAACACTGAAGTGATGCAGTAAACTGTGGAGCCTTGTTTCCCAGGCTTCTCTTTTTGGAGAAGAGTTATCTTCCCCCATGTTTAAAAAGAACTGAGGTAACGTGGGCACTGCTGCAATCTAAGTAGTCATGGCTACAAATATTTATACTAAAGCCTTTTAAAGGAGTAAAAAAAAGACAGATGAATTTTAAATAAGCTGTGCAAACATACAAAAAGATTATGATAGCTGGATACTATTTGCGGAATTCTTAGGAGCTTCCTAATGCATTTTTTGACTTAGAATAAAAGATAGTAGAGCTGAAAAGGAAATGGTGTAGGTTTTTTTTCCCAGCTGTTTATGATAGCACAATTTTCTTCTTCAAAAGAAGTACTTGAAATCCACAGGAACCTTCTTGTAATAAGTTAAAGCTATTCGTGAAAAATGGTCACAGCCCCATGATCAATAGATAGCAAATTCACACTAAAAATGGAAGGTCAATATATTTCTACAGTGCAGTAACTTTTGATCATTAAAAAAATGTTATTTTGGACATGTAATAGTAAGGAATACTGTCAACTGAAACAGATATTATTTCAAAAGAAATCTGGACTTTTTATGGGGACACCACACCCCACACATACAGACAACCCAAGTCTACATATGGGACACTAATACCAGAACCTACTTTTTTGATAGTGTTATCTAGAAGGTAGCCATGACACACGTAACAATTTTTAATTATAGGTAGCAAAAAGTACAACATATAAGAATTCTATATAAGATGGAATTAGCAATCAGGTACTGGGGAGTTTTTAGTGGGACGGAGGTAGAAAAGGAACAAGCTGCTTAAGGAAATAAACACAATGTGCAAAAATGAAGCAAAATAAAAAAAATAAAATCTGGGACACTCAGCCTGATTTCCATAGGGTGAAGCAGTGGTTCATCTTTGCCAAAACACGATAATGCTATCAAAAATTGCTGGTAGTCTTAAACAAAAGTGTTGCTGCAGTTATGGTGGTCTAAGGATATTAGCAAACATATTTTGAGGTTAAATCTTTAGTTAGGTTACATACACCCTTCCAGGAAAAAAATCTGGCAAGATCTGAGCACCCAAGAACTCTGAAGGAAGAGGTACAGAAAAGGCCATCAGACCTTGCTGGTGGAAGACTGACTGGATGATGGCAGAACTCTCAGGTGACTTCTTCCTCTGTACTGAGACCCAAGTATCAGTGCACTATCTTAACTGTGTCAAAAGAGAGAGTTGCTGTTTGATTTGAGGAGATGCAAGTCCTAAGTGGGCTCTCATGCGAAGAGAACAGAATCCCCTTCCATGCTGTGTTTAGAGAGCATAGGACATTTATGAGAACAAGGCAGCCAACCTGATGTCCATCCAGACAGCTTTGTTTATTTTGTTTCTCAGTCCTCTCGTCCTATTCCATATTTAAATGGAGAAAAAAAAAATTCACCCCAAACTTTGGGAATTAATGTGTGGTCATAGCAACAAGAGGAGCATGCAGCTACCTCCTGCAGAAAACAATGTGAGCATACTTGATATTTAGCAGTTTAACCTGAAGAAGCAAGTTTTGCTCTTGCACTGTAAGATGCTGATACTAAGCCTACTATGTGATACAGTTCACATATAAAGACTGCAAGATACTTTATTATCAGTTCTTGAGTGTTATTCAGCACATAACAACAAAATATTTTGGTGTCCAAAGAAAACATAATTCGTAGTAACAAATGGTACTCAAAACAGCTTATCAAAATAATGTTGAACATACTGTTAATGTAAGTCAGCATTTTTTGGGTCAAGAACCAATTCAGAGATGACTGATTTTAATGATGCATGTAAACTAACAAAAATAAGAGAGTGCACTATAATTGCTGTATAGTCCTTATAAAAACTACTTACAGGATATAAACAACAGGAAAATAAAGCATGTATTATCTTTTTATGGATGTTTAGCATAATTTAATAAAGTCTACATTTATTTCAGAGTGAACATATAGTGGAAGTACTGTTTAATGAACAACCAATTGAATTATTGTTCCTTGCACTCAATTTTATATATAAAACCAAAAATCTGCAAACTCCATAACTTGTAGTAAGATTCTACTTTGTCTATTTCCAAAGGCAGAACTATTGAAATGTTATCTTTAGAACAGCAGTCAAAAAATGAAGTCTGCAACAGCGAAGCCTTATACAAGAACAGTTGATTTTTCCCTAGCCATCGGACTTACGAAATTGCTTGCACTAGAAAGCAGTCTTCAGATTTTCTTTTTAATGGTGTGCTGAAGTATGCTACAGAAATATACTTTCTTCCATTCTCTGCAGTGAGTGACTAAAGGTAGAATTTTTAAAAACTTTACAGTAAATAAAACCCTTACAGCAGGAGAAAGCCTCTAGCTTCAACTTATTTTTGTAGTAATGTTTCTCCAAATTACCTGGAATCCTGTTCAATTTGCTCAGGAACATCTGTTTCAAGTCCTTGTTTCAAAGTACTAAATTGCAGGAAAGGTTCTCAAAAGTTTTTAAGTGTTAGTCCCCTGTAAGCAATTGCTCTCACTGTTGTGAGACGCCATGTAAAAATATAAAACCCCATTAAAAATCTTAAAAACCACAGAAGCAGTTATTTATTAAAATGTGTTACATGTATTTGAAGTGACTATAAATCACCTCTTCTTTTAAAATTTTGCTGAAATATTTACTGATTCCTTCTTTTACCCGTACTTTCAGAAATGCTTCAGGAATCTTAGCGTTCATCACTTGCATCAGTAGAACAAGCACCTTCAGGGCACTAATCTCTTCTTCAGATAGTTTTCTCAGTTCCTTCTGATTAACTTTTAAGATTTATATTCCTTCACCAGAAATAGGTGGCAAACTCCTCAGATCCTTGATAGAAATCTGAAGTGCTGTCATAGTTTACAGTACTCATTAAGGGGGAAAGGGCTGTCTCTTTAAGCTATACAAATCACCAAGAGATGGTTTCCCTCATTCATCCTGCCAAAAGTTTATTAAGTAAAATAATTCTGAAGTTCACAGGACAATCTCTATTATTCCTTCCTCTTTCATGGGGACTGAAGACAGAATACAGCTTAAAATTAGTTCTTTCATAAGGAGAAATACTGACTTAAAGAGAGACCATGTAGACAAATGTAGATTTAAAACCAAATCCTAATTTTAACACTCAAGTATTAAATTCACTCATAGTACTGAGGTATTCGCTGCAACACATAATAACCACCATACATCTCAATAACATTTTTGTAATCCCATAAAAATCTGAATTTTGCCTTTATTTTAATGTAGGTAGCTCAGATGCCTAGAAAGCAATTACATTTACAGCCAACTTATAATGTGTACCAGTGGCCTGACACTGTGGAAACATTTATATGGTATCTGGCAGATAAAAGAGCAAATCCTATTCCCTTTCATTCAGGGTGGTATTCTCAGCCCTACCCAGAAACCTTATCAAATAGATGTCTTTTACTGCGTGCCTGGAAGCTACTTTGTACAAAGAGGGGGTGGAAGGAGGAAGAAATTCCAGACCTGAAGCATGTGCCACCTTTTCAGATTAAAATTCCTTGTCCGTTGACTAGTACAGCAAAATCACAGCCAGAAGTCACTTATCAAAAGTTCTGCTCTCTATCCACCTTGCAGACAAGCTCTGTTAACTCTAAAATTTATGACATCATAAGCTAAAAAAACCCTTGATATCAAAGATCACCACTGTAAAATATGAATTGGCCAGAGTAATTTCCACAGGAATTCTTCTTTTTTCCTGCCAAACTGATAACACTGAGTGTGTTTTGTCTTTGAATAGCAAAATTTACATTTTACAGTTCAGTCACTGCTGCTGCATGTTTAGGTGCATACCAGGCAGGGCACTGTAACAAGTATTGTGGGCTCCTCCAGAGCCACTGCTTGAAGGAGAAGAGTTAAGAAGAGCTCAAAGTTTGAGGATTGTTGTTCACTACCAACCTGCTGGTGACCAAGTCGCAGTGTTGATATGATTCTTGTGAAGTCCGCAAGTCAACTGACCCACCTGACCCGTCTCTCTTTCAATTCCTGCTGAGTAGCAACTACACTGTCATTGCTGTAATAGTTCTTGGCCAACTGCCTAGTAGGACTTCCACTGGAGCCATAATTTCCACTTGTATCAGAGAGTAAAGCTCGTTTCAGCATAAATTATAAACTTATTATAAAATTAGATGCTAAAAAAGCCTAACTAAGTACTGCAAATGGGAATGAAGCAAATGGAAGTAGGGAAAAATATGTAAAACCTTTGGTTGTTAGATTTACTTAAAAGCATTTTTATGATCAAATATTAAATTGGCAGTTTTTGAAGAAGCCCTACTTCTATTTCCATTAACGGTAAAACCAATTCTCTTTTAGGACTGAAGTTCTGAGGTGTGCATTTTTAGTAATTTTGTGTGTCTTACAAGCATGGGCTTCAATTAAATTGTATATAATATTATAATTTCTACAGTCCTGCTTCAAGGCATAAAACTAAGCAAATCACATAATAGAAATCTCTGCCAAAACACAAAAAGCATCTTGCATATATATTCAATCTAGAGCAGGAGAAAAATCCACTGGTTCCAGAGATACACTTTTGGCCACTATTTCCCTTTGCTGGACCACATCAGATCCTCGGTAAAATATAAAGTATTGGTAAAATATAATGTATTGTACTCTGGGCTGCTTCCTAGCAATTTGTATTGACTGAGGTATTGATTTAATAATTAATCATCTCCTGAATGAAACGCTTCCACATATATTCAGCAATGTCTCTGGATGCCTTACATATGCACTACACATTGCTGCAAAATGAAAACAGTGGACCCAAGATACTCTAATTTTAGGAAAATGCAAACAACAGCAGGATTACATTTTCTTAACTATTTAATCTTTCAAGGACAAAACAAGATAACCTGACAAACAGTTTCAAGGATAGAAATGCTTTGAAGCTGCAATAGTAAAAGACTAAGTGAAGGGTTCAAACTTCTATAGAACTCCAAATTTGTTTAGGAATATGACTGAAATTGCAATAAAAATACAGCGTCTGTACTTCACGTAGGAAACGCTTATACTCCTCAAAGTTAGGAGTCTGTATAAAGGACAATAGTGATTTCAATAATCAGAATCTGTGATGCTGGTGCCATGAGCAGGAAGAACATTAAAATGGAATTGATATTCCCTTCCCTTTTTATATTTTCTACTGCTAGCATCCTAGTAGAGAATAGTTGAACTGAGTTGACAGTTCCTAGTCCACAGATACAGAGAGGGTCCGTTCCCCTGGCTCGGAGGCAGGGCTGTGTGGCTTTCCTGAGACAGGGAGTACTGCAGGGCACGCACTATGGACTCCAACGTCTGCTAGATCAAGTAGTGCCAGAGCTGACCTGGAGGTAACAATACTGCCAGACCCAGGCCAGCAATCTGCTGAGACACCAGGCTAGCTATCCCCCGCGCTTCATCGACGCACCCCTGACACCGAGGTAACTCAACTACCCCCGCGTTGCGCGCTCCACCTTATCATACCCCAGATAACCCTGTACAGCGCGCAACATACACAGGTCAACCGCAGCGCTCGAGGCCTGAAAAATGACGAGTACAGAAGAGGTTATGTCCTCTTCCCAGCAGCGCTACCAGCCCTGAGGCCCGAGCAGTGCCCCGAAGAGCACCGCTCACGGCCCTTTCGGCTGTGCGCCGCGCTTCATCCAGAGCGGCGGTTCCACTGTACAGGCGCTTGGCAGATGACGACTGCCCCTTTCCTGACAGCGACACGCATCTTCTGGGCTTACCAGTAACAGCTCTCGGATTCTTTCTTGGGAGTGTAGTCTGGCATGAAAACACCACAGCCTATCACTGAGAGACCGAGGGGGAAAAAACCCAGAACAAACGTCCACCAAAAAATACCCAGACAAACCCAAAACCAAGCCAAAAAACCTCTTTTGCCTTTGCTGAATGTAACAAGTTTACACAGTGGCAGGTGTCACTTCTGAGACCATGATTTGCAACACAGCCCGCTGTTTACAAAGATATACTAGAAATAACTCTATTTGGCACAGCAGAACACACATTTATTAATCCCTACAGTCAACACAGTACGTGACAATTAACAAAAGAGCAGAAGAGACCTGTCATTTCCCTTCCTTAAGTTACCTAGAAAAAATACTACCCATGGAAAAAAAAAAATTCCCCCCACAGAGCTGTGTGCCCACAAGCTCAATGTCAGATGTCAGATCTATGTCATGTTAGCACTGAGACACGAAGAAGATCAAATCTACCCCTCTAGATGGAGCATAGTCAAAAAGCTGACCATTTAGGGAAAAAAAAAAAGTGTTCTAAGCAAGAAAGAAGAGGAGGGGAGAGGAGGGAAGGACAAGGAGGAAAAAGAAGGAAAAATGTGAAAAAAATCTGAATGGAAAATGCATGTTTTCTAGAGGAGTCTTTTTTTTTTTCTCCATAAAACCAGCTCTCCTGGATGCTCTAATAAATGGATTTTGATGACAATTTACTACATTACCAACTATAAATTGGCCTTTACACATTACAGTTTCTCCCATCAATCCCTTCTACAAAGACATTAGTAAGGTAAATGGCTCAGGAGGTAATCCATTCACACCGGGAAACAAATTATCCCATAACAATATCCACAGCGCAAAGCTGTTACAATGTAAATATCTACTGTGTAATACAAGTACTTAAAAAAAAATGAATCTTGCTGAATCAAGACTTAGGTTATGACCATGTTCCTTAAAAGTACCATTTTATTATCAAAATTCAAAAGATCTCACTCTATATCTCTAACATCTACATACTTATGTCATTTTATATCTAAGTAGCAGCATTAATCTAAATGAGATTACAAGAATGTGTTTACTTATTATTTTGAATACGGCTAGGAAGGATTAAGGCTATCGATAGATCATTTCCAGAAATATAACTGCTCAACCAGCCATAAAGCAAATTTTCTTAATACTAACATTTTACAAGATTAACAGTCGATATAAGACATGATCTTCAGAACAGATCACCATTTAAAAAATAATTCAGTCTTTTTCTGTTGAATAAACTGTGCTTCCTGCTCATGTGCTAATCATTTATTCTAAACACTGAGCATAAAAGCTGGTTATTTTGCAAACATAAGGTATCAGTTTTGACATATAAGCATTATGATGACTAACAAAACAGAACATCTCAAAATTCTTGGTTTTATGAGAGCTTCAGCAAAAGAATTCCTATTTTCCTAACAGCTACAGACGTTAGGGACACCAAATGTTTATAGTGGAAAAAGGAGAGCAGGTTAAGGACAAGACCTTTCCTGTTACAGTAAATGTGTCAAAATAGAGGCCTGTTACCAAATAAAATACTTTTAAGCCTATACTTCCCCAGAACTCCATAATGACTAATTCCCACTGAAGAGAGAAAAAGACAGAAGGACCATCAGTGCTTAGAAAAAAGCATCAGGATGACATCATTGCCTGTCTGCTAGCCAGGAAAGGAAGAGAGGGATTATCTGAATAGTGAACATCTGGATTGTGTATATAAAGGCAATGAAGGATTTTTATACATATTAGTTTACTGAGTTCCACTGAATTTTTATCTGACAAAGAAACAGTAGTGCTACGATACGCTTTTGTAATGAAAAAGCATCAGGAATTCCAGTGGTCTGGGTTAGTGTATTAAAAGATACACAAATAGATTTATCATTCACTGCTGCTTTACTACATTTAATTGAAAAAATTTGGCAGACACTTGAACTTACAACTCTTTCTTTTCAAGTTTAAACAATGTAGTTTGGTAACACTGTTTTTCTGCTAGGGTTTCAAATACAAAGATTGTAAGTGACATGACTGTGATCACACTAAGTTCAAAACATAACTCAGTTCCCCATCCCAGTATTGCAAAGACTGCTTACAAAAAATCTTACATATGAAGTGCTTCAATTTCTTAAGAATACAACTCAGTCCAAATTTATATTTTTGCTTTTTTTTTTTACAACACAGCATAGAGTTCCTGTAGATCTGTGCAACTCTACTGATTGTGTATAGACCCAACTAGTCTGTGTATAGCAGCTCTACAAAGCTGCCATGCAAAAAAAAATCAACTTTATTCTAGGTTAGAGTAATATGTAAAGAAACATTCTTACCTTGAACTGTTAGAGTTGCTGATGCTTCAGCTTTTCCAACCATATTTTCTGCAACACAAGTGTACGAGCCCATGTCTCCTGCTGTAACTTTCCGGATTTTCAAGGTATGATCATCACGGATTTCATATCTTTAAATATACATAGTAATAAACAATGAATAGGAATAATAGAACTTTGTACAATTTATGTAAAGGGTAAAAATATGGTAGGCTTGCTTTCAAATATTTTTATTTCCTGCATTTCCCTTTGAAATAAATATATGTACAACTCCTTATAAATTGATAATGTAAAAATTAATATTTAAAAGATTATATCTAAATACGTGAAAAGCTTATTTTGATTTCATTTGCAATGTGAGTCAGTTTTACTGATGTCAGTAGAATTTCACTGGCTTAATACAACCATAAAGCTCTAACACAGAATGTTTTAATTGTTAGAGCTTTTTTAACAAGTAAATGTAATAATAGTTATTAGTCTCCCTATAATTTTTCCATCTGAATGAAGGAATATTTTTTATGTGGTTGAAAAGAACATATTTTTTCCAAGAAGATCAGAACTGCTAGAAAGTCAAGATAAATCAAAATTCATTCAATAATTTTTTTTAAAGAACAATGTGGTCTGTTACCATTTCCTCTCCTTTCATCACCGTTTTTCTCTTCTTTGCATAATACAGTCAATGTGTTTCTCTTTATGGAAAGTATACTTTTCTCTTAAAAACACTTTTTTGATTAACGCTGTAGTCTCGATTAACAGGAAGCTGAATTTGGATGACTGAAGCCAACTGTACAGGGTTTCTTCTTTGAATCCCCTCCCCAGTAGGTTTTTAACTGATGATTAGGAATTCCAAGTAAATAAATAAATAACCAATCTAGCTATCACAGAATGCATTTTGTTTTAATAAAGTGTTTTATTTTTTGGCCTGAATTAGAGCAATGACAGGGGAAAAAAAAAGTTAATTGTCAACTTAGTAACAAAAACATGTATAACAAGAACAAGGCAGCTTTCTACATTACCAGACTACATTTTACATCAATTGCAATTCCAGTATATACTACTTGATGTTGTAATCTAATTTACTATTTATTATACATTCTCCAAAACTTGTAGTAATTGCAAAAGACTCTTCAGATGAAGAATTAATCTGTATCAGATATTACTGACTGAACTTGGTTATTTTTTGTTTTATTTGTCATGTGTTGTCACAACAAAAACTTGAGAACAAGCTGTTCTTAAGTTTCAATATAAATTATAACTTCAAATAGGGCTTAATGGTAATTAGAAATGTTTTGTTAGTTCAGCCAGGCTTTATTCATTCAAGAAAAAGAAATGCTAGCTGTCAAATGTTGAATGGTTACATCATATACCAAGCTAGATGTCATAAAAAGGGTAACTCTATGTACCACACCTTGCTTTCGGTAATTCCCCATCATCTTTCCTCCATCTTACTGTAGGGACTGGGTCACCTCTGGCCTCACACTTAAACTCCGCACTATCATCCACAGTTACAGCCAAATTACTTGGTCTCTTCACAAAAGACGGTCTCTCTAAAAGGAAAGGAAAGGAAAGGAAAAAAGGGATTAGTCCAGTAGTTCTGTGTCTGAATTGCGATCTTCCCTGAACTGTGGCTGTTAGAGCCAGGGGAGCAGGGTGACGAAACTGATGGAGGTGCCTCCGCTGCCGCTCCTCTCGCTCCCAGCCCCAGGCAGCAGATCCATACCCCTGCACTGTGAACCTCAGCACGGGAGGCAGACACTCTCAGCAGTGGCTCAGGATCCAAGCACAGACTTCTTATGTATCGTCGTCACAGCTAATGCAGCTAAAGGAAAACACAAACTACACAGAAAATCTAAATACACATCCAACCTCAGATAGAAGCAGGCCTGCTACAAGGACCCAGACAAATGACAATTCATCTGCTGCACTGGTTAAAAAGACAGAAGGTACAAATCAAACATTGTGTCACTGGAGATTTTGACTCAAAGGTGTCTCTAAATTCAAAGGCTAAGTAAGGTCCAGCACAATATCTCTAGGAGGTTGCTTGCAGGTGTCAGAAGCAGCTACTGTTCGATGCAATCATTTCCAATGCTACATTAGAAAGACAACATTTTCTTTTCTTTCACTAGCACACATAAAACAAAACAAGCCCAAAAACCCCACAATGTCCTCTCTATCATTTTTGCCCACAAAAATTGCTGTTACCTCTGAATTACACTATAAGAATGGATGACCTGGCTCACCAGAGTCAGATTAAGTGCTGCATCTCAGGCTTTCTGAAACAAAGCGAGACCTCAGTACAGGCTGTGCTATTCTGGCAACCCAGTTACTAGCTGGAAATTTCAGGAAAGGGACCGGCACACTTTCCTACTTGCAACAGGGTTCAAAGCTTTATGCTGCTGGGCTAGTCATAGTTTTGTAGTTCCGCACCAGGCTGAAGTGCAGTGAGGTTTGCACACACACAAGGAAGAAAAGTGTTTTTAACAGTTTCTGGGATACTCCTGGAAGGATTACCCATCTAGAATGACAGCACCAAATGACAACAGGGAAGGTTTAACAGGAGAGTGCTGTAACAGGAGAGAGCAGCTTCCTTTGCCTAAGACAGATGACCTTTTTACCTATAAGCCTGTGAAAGCTCTGAGGGAGTTGAGAAGGCAGCTGAATGTTTTGGCTTGTATTTATTAAAGATATAAATATCATCTCCCTGGAACTGGAAGAGTTTGAAGCCATTGGCATAATGAGGAAGTGTGAATATCCAAAAATACGCCACAAATTTCTTGTAGGAGTAGAAAAGCACCATATGACAATGCCATATTCTTAGTGTCTCACATTTGTGTTTGAAAAAGGTGGTTCTGAATATTACTTTGACTTTGCAGATAAAGATGTTGAGATTCAGTATTATAAAATGTTAGTGAATGGTTCAAAAAGGACTGAAGTGGAAAAGTGAACTGAACAAAACCCTGTAAAAGAGCTTCCTTTATTCTGGAGGATGTCCAGACCAACCGGACACTTGGGTTTTAGAAAACTTACCTTTGCTTGCAATGCCAGGCAAATAATGATAGATGAAATAGCAAGTTAATCTTTAAGCCTGGCTTCATATACAAGAAGTGAGAAATAAAACAGAGACCTACAGACATGAATCTAGCTGTGAATTAAAAGAATACAAATACAAAAATTGTCCCCTGCTGCGGTCCCCTTCTTGTCGGTGCAGTAAAAATGCAAGCTGAATGCAAGAAAAGAACATTCTGGATTAATCTTCAGAGTAAGAATACTTTGGTGAAGAATATTTACCTTAATTATGCAAGAGAAAAAGGACTGATCTGGTAAGGCCAGGACTGCTGCACAACAGCAAAACCCACAAGAGGCACATTGTTCTCTAGATCTGTTTCCTAAAGGAAGAGTAATAGTCCAAGGGCTTTTGTCTGCCCATTCATAACACTCTTACTCAAATGCATCTGATTTAAGTATCTATCTTTGTCACATGATTATTTGGTAAATACAAGGAAAGCTTAGCAAGGATCACTTTGAAATTTTCTAATATTACAGTTTCTGGCATGCAATCCTCTCACTGATCTAAAGCAGAGACCTGAAAGCAGAAGTTCAACTTCTGAATAACCAAAACCCATAAACAGAAGATTTATGTTGAAAGATTTTAATATATGAAGTCAGCATGTTTCTCATGCTTTTTCACGCATATCTAAGACCCGAGTTGAAAGTATAAGGTGTGCTAAAGATTTCTAGACACAGACTGGTAAGACATTCAAAGCTTTACTGTCCCATTTGAAAAGAAAACCTCACCAGTTTTCCCAGGCTGAAAATCAGAAATATGTTTGAAGGGAAAATGAGATGAAGTAAAAGGCAAAGACTCTCTGAGCAATGCATCACTGTTACAGGGGTTCAGCAAGACTAATATTTTCCTGGCTGGATTATGTAGCAGTCTGTACCGTGATTCCTTGGTTAGTAGTAGACTAGCGATGAGCATTTAACTGATACAGTCAACTAGGAGCCCAGTGCCAGGACTTCACTCATGTAACTACAATTTTCTTTCAATTCCAGACTTTTCTTGGAAGTTCTAAAAGCCTATTTCACAATAAACATCCTCCCAAAGTGCTTCAAAGTTGTCTATAAATTAAAAAAACCCCAAAACAGCATAGTGGATGATCGAATGTCTTCCTCAGCTTCTAAAAAGTTACACACTATCTTGCTGGATACTCAGTTTCAACACCTTTAAGATAGCATACTATCTCATTTCATTACAGAAAACCCTGCTGCAAATAAAACTCTGAACAGGATTTCAAGTTGCCCGAGTCCTAAGTCCAACAAGTAGTGAAGACAGATAAATGTGCGTCAAAGGCTGACAAGACAGATTGTTAACCTGAAGTAAAAAAGAGCAAGGACTACTGCAGTAGCACTGTGATGGAAACCAGTGTGTTATGAATTATGGGCTGGATATTCTCGTCCTGTGATGATAAAAATATCTATTCCTTCTGCACCAACAATTAAGCTATCTCAAGCCTCCCCTGCTGTAAAATAACATGGGACGCATTTTGAATGAAAACTACCAAAGCTGCATCTACAGTGATCATGAGGCAATTCTCCCATGCTGAAGGTAGTCTGAGTTTGCCCTTCTGGTTACAGCTTCTATTCTGCAATAGCAACAAAAAATGCAATTTTCAACTAAGGTCAGTTATCTTAAATGAAAACATATTTTATGATGGTCAGAGGAACTGTCATTAGGATCACTTGAACAAATAGACCTGTTATATCTTTACAACACTCAGTACACACAACTATAAATAAAAGGACAATTATTTATAATAGAAATTTAGAATAATTCTGATTTTCTTCAACAAGAAGGAAAAATTAAGCCTCCACTTCTTAGTGATGTTAATTTTTGTTTTGCTATTATTTTACAATACTGATCCAGTCAGTGGACACTGGAATTCTTTTCAGTTTGAGAACTAAGTACGAAAGTGTCTTCTGAGAGCAAAAACAGTCCAAGGTGGATTGCAAAGCCCTTAACTGCTACCCATTTGCTAGAACATGATGATGACAAAAACATTTTCAACATAAAGACTGAAAAGGAAATAAATGAGAATGATTTTTAATAAAAGGCTTACTAGGAAAAACAAAAGTTGGACATGCTCATTAACACAAGTCTTAAAGGAGGGGTTCTTACCTAAAACAGTGAGCTCCGCAACTTCACTTTCACGTTCTCCAACCATATTTGTTCCAACACAAACATATTTGCCAGCATCATTCTTTCTTGTGTATGTGATCATAAGCTTTCCTCCTCTGATCTAGGACAAATCAAGAATAATAAAAAATACTTTAATATGAACTAATGACTTAATAATATTTATTAACTTGAAGAAGGTTTCATTACGGATAATGAAAAAAACCAAGCTGTCAAGTGATTTTCCAAATCATAAAAAAAAAGAAAAAATTACTATTAACCTAGCTTCCTCCTCTTCTGCAAAAAGCTTGCCTCTTAGTTTTACATCACTATTTTAAAATCACTCAGATTTGAATCCCTATTACTCTTTTCTTCATTCTGCATAATGTGAACCTGGCTGTTCAACAGCCTGTTTAATGCTTGTTGGACAGAAGACTACAATTCCTTCCTATGTACTACTGCAGTTTGGTATTATCAGGTGGAGAGTAAAAATCAGCACTAGACATAAATCCCATTTTCACATCAAGTGCTGCAATCACTTTTTCTTGACAACAAATACGTATACGTTATTCTACCATTGGTCATGCTCGTTATTATTCATGAATTTTGTGTTTGTTTTGGTTTTCGTTTCTAAAGGAAGTGAAGAAAATTTTTTATTCTTTAGTTCTTCACCTTTAAATAAGTAATTTTAAAGGGTGATAAGCAGCTGGGCAGAAGCAATTATATCCTTACTGGGAAATGAATAACATTCTTCTCTTAATTCTGAATTCAATTTTCGGAAGATAATGGAATTCCAATAACCCCAAAATTAGAAAACATACTTCCCCATTGTGATTCCAAATCTTATTATTTTATTTAAAAATCTATATTGAATGCACATGAAAATATCTCATCTCCCTTTAAAAGTATTTATTCTCCCATTTGATTGACAAAATGGTTGTGATATGTAAATACAATTATTTGTTAAATCCAGTGCATTCAATACTGATATACATGATAAGTATATATTTCTGCGTATACATCTGGTTATACAAATACCCCCAAATACCAACCAAGATGGTTGAACAAGTTTCAAAGTTCATCAAAATGCAGCAAAATTTGTGTAGGCAACTATGTACCATGTTTATACCATGTAATATACAAAAAAGTTACTTAATTACATTAATTAGTTTTAAGTGAACACATGCTTATGAGTCCAATCACATGAAAACCCCTGCAGTTAAAGGCATGGGTGGAAGTAAACAATAAATAAAAGCAACATATGAAGCTACATGAAAGGCTCTAATGTGGTCAGTGACAAGGATGAGAGTGTTCTCAATATGAGGTATTTTAACTCAACTTGCCTGCAGCTAGAAATCTATCCCTGAAAATTTGACATCTTGAGCAGTGTTGGGCTCTTATTATCATTGTAAGATGTACGCACACAAAGATGACAGTCGGTTATTGAGATAAATGAACATGCACATGTAACGTAGATAGTGTTGCATACAAATTTCATTCTGTTGCCTTTGGCACTCGTTGTTTGAGAACAGAAAAGATACGTCCTTTATCATCCAGAAATCTAGTAATGCTCAAATTTCAATGGGAATTTGAGGCATGAAGAACGAAAAAATAGAGGTGACCTGCAAATACACATTTTTCAAGAATCTGTGTGCATTTTTAGATGGTGACTGCCTGAAATGGTAAGTATGAGAAGAGAAAGTAACATATAACTAAAAGTCTATCTGTATTTATTCCTTTTTACATCTCCCTAAATCACAGAAAGCTATTTATTTCCTATTAATCTCAGCAAAGGATTTTAAAAACCGATTTTAGAAAGATTTCCACATGTATTTTAGGGTATTTGAGTATCCAGATATGTAAGCAGAAATATATACTTTTCATATATATAAACATTGAATGCACTGGATTTAACAAAGAATTGTATTTACATGTCACAAGAATTTATCAACTCAGATGATGATTTCAAACCCATATAAACTGAAAGCAGTGATTCTTATACATGACTTAAGAGCTTAAGTCCTACTGACATTCAGTAGCACTTATGGTCCTCTGTGATTTTGGCACTTAAGAAAATTCCATTCAAATTCATTACAATATGACACAACTGTGTATTTTGCACAAAATGTAACCTCCAGCAAGAACTATCCTAGGAGTTTCTTTCATGAATCACTACAAGACTCTTTTCAAAGCATAGATTGAGGGATGCATTAAAGCAGGAATGTTTGAACAACTAAAAAAATCATTGAAAGCTGCTTTTTTTCCAAGTTATTTGAGATTTACATAAGGAAGGAGAGGCAGAGGAAACATCCTCTCATGGACGTTGAGGCAAACTTCCAAAGATGTGACATGCCTGCTGAAGGAAGCTGTGCTTCCAAGATGGAATTCTGAATGTATTTGGTTTATTTTTCCTAGGGGTTGTCCTCTGTTGATCTTTTTTGTTTGTTTGTTTGTTTTCCTTAAAACAGAAGAAGGGTTTAGAACTTTAGCTACAATGATGGCTATGCCACATTAAATCGTGATGTATTACACAGTTACAATAAAATATACCACAAGTGCATGTGGAATTACATATATCTGTAACTAGAGCATTCACAGATGGTTAGAAGAAAGCATACTTCTGCTGTTGGGTAGCTTTTCCATCAAATTTTAACAGTTTGGTACCCACCATCTCAGTAAGACTGATCAAGCCCTTCTATTTATTAACAAGATATTGCAAATCAAATCTGTAGCTATGACACATTTACGTTCTTTATGTGCAATGTTTGCCACATTGTCTCTCAAAGGAAATGCTGGAAATACCTACGGGCTATAGACCAATGGCTTTATCTAACAAAGTACACAATGAAACACATGCATATGAATGTTTGTAGGAACACATAAATAATCACTGCTACACTTCTTTCTCTCACTAAGTTCATATCCAGTAATCCAGTACTGCAGTTCATATCCAGTATTTAATGCCGTAAAGAGCCAGATCACCTTTGGGGGCAGTATCTGAAATCATGCAAATTAGAACTAGTCATAGTCTGTGGAAACTTAGAGAAGAAACGTAGAGCTTTGGCTCTTCTCATATTTGTGCCCCTTCCCCAGAATACCCCAGCTGGACTTTATAGTAGCAAATGATATAAGGGTTTGGAAAAGTGACAGGCAGGGTAACATTTCATCTCAAACCTCCAGAAGAGCTGTTACCATACTGAACACAAAAAGAAGTCCTTTCTTCCTCGTAAACAAGATATACCAAACAGTTTTATTACACTATTCTGGTAGATACTGCATATCATGGGAAAAGAATTGCTTTGCTAACTGCCAAAGCTTTAAGACCAGTTCTGAAAAGATGGAAGTAAGTATCATGTTTCATTTATACAGAAATGATGCCAAGGCACTTTTTGGCTTTTCATGCCTCTTCAGGATTTTGTTCTGTTCTGTGCCTACCAGCAAATTTATCAGAGCTGTGCAAGTAGAGAATACGAGAATAGCACTGAATACTGATGAGAGGAAAAATTGTGATCAGCGGTTCACAGATGATCTTCAGTTGCCTGTAACACGTACGGATTGTTTTATGTACGTTAAGAGAATATAGTGACTTACAAAGACTTATCGAAAGCTATTTTCTATGACCTGCCTGCCTGACCATATTTTGCTCTTCTTGAGTAAACTCTTCATTCAAGCAAGTCCTCTTCATTTATTTCTTTAAAGAATAGTTGGAGATGTTCATACAGAAAACTCTAGGCACCCACAGAGTTAACTAGGCCCAGAATTGTAAATTATGGCCACCCAGCAGCAAAAAATCATACACAAATAATGAATCAACTTGGTCAGCCAATAAATCAAATCCATAAAAACTTACCCAAGGGTTCTACAACATACCACCAAGCATTCAGTATATCCGTACGTGTATATATATACTAAGACCATATTTTATATACCTATGAGTGTTGTGTGTGCATGTGTAAATTTATGTATGTATAAACCCATACCCATCTGTCTGTGTTAAGAAATATTTTTATATACGTGGGTGATTCATTTACTCTTCACAGAAATGTGCTATGAAATATGAGAAAGAATGAAGCCATGAGAGAAATGCTTGGGAAGTCCAAATATAAAGGTGACTAGCATTTTTTTAATTTTCTTTTAGCTCCTACTTTCATTCTATTTAATAAATGAAATCTGCACTGTTGCAAAATAATTCAAAAGCAAACTTAAATCCCTAAGAAAATGAAATTTAGACTGCAGAATGAAATACCTCTGTTTGTGATATTACATATGCAGAAGCCGCAGGGTTTCTGAGAGAAACCCCCAGAGAGTACTCAAGTTTACTCTAACGAACTTGATTAAAAAAGAGTGTAAGTGAATATCAATCTTACATTTTACTTAAAAATGTGTATCTTGTTCCAAGCCTTGTGAATCCCACGTGTTCTTCCCTACCTATTTTATCACGCTTAAATATCAGACACTAGACATCAAAACATATTTGGAATAGGTCTTCAACAATGATTAAAATTTGTTCTTGTTCAACTTCAAAATTCAGACAGAGGAATCTGTCCCAGTTTTGGTTCCATTCTCTGGGACCCCAGGAAGGTATGTGCTGCCACCTCCAGATCAAACACACAAAAAATTATATTTGAAAGGAGTTTAAAACATCCTTTCAAGTGGTCTTCCTGTGAATGACAAAGTGCAAGTCAATTGTTCCCCCTATCATACAGGCCAACGAAATAGTCTTGCAATGATGACAGACCTGAAGGTAGAGTCTGTAAAGGATGATGCAAAATGCATGGGAAAATAGCTTTACTTGAAAAGAAAGAGCATTTAAGGTAGATAAAATGACAGTAGATTCAAGCTGCTGCTTCTAGGACCCCTGCCAATCTGGTCAGGACACATCAGAGTCGGAATCAGATTCAAGTCTGCTCATGAGACTGCCTTCCCCTCTTTGATGGCCTCATTATTAATGGCTGTATCTACAAGAAGATGGATATCTACAAAGGCTTAAGGATTATCTGTGTCCTGAATTGTTTGGTGACTTCAGAGGCAGCTGAGGGTTATTCAGCCCTTGGCATTATCACAAGACACCAAATATCAGGATTAGTATATGTGTTCGATATTTCACCCAACTAACAAGATTGTGGACAGAGGCAAGATACATGCAGCATGTCATAAATCAGCAACTTTTTTTGTTTTGCAAGAAAAATCTATACATCAGCAAATACAATTTTCAGAAGTTTAAAACTGTAACAATCCCAAACTTACTTTCTACAAACATTTGGCTTTTGTTAATCACAAAGGAAGACTTAATTCAAAATAGGCTGTATTGCTCACATTAATCAGAACTTATTTCTCAACAGACAGCTATGTTTATACGAAAATATTTGAATCAGTAAAATACTTTCCTGAAACGTTTTCACAGCTACAGTACAAAACAATTACTATGTAATACTTCCTTTCTTATTATAAACCAAGATTAAAATCCTACAACAAAAGCTTGTTACAACTACCTTTATGGCCACAAATCTATCCTACCAGGATCTAGGGAAAAAAAAAAAAAAAAGGCAAGCAAACACTTGCCTTGGAAACTGTTTTTCACAATGCTATTCACTGAATACAGAAAACACATTAAACTTAACTCATAGACAACACATAAGCACATCCTATGGGTCAGTAAAAAATATATGGAACTAACCAATCTCTCTGCAACACCCAAACCAAGCCCTACTGAGCCCAACATGGGAACAACATGTATGTAATAACTATGTTATTTCTGCAAAACTGTAAATTTAACCTCATGCACGAATCTCCCCTGGACGCGCTGGTGCGTATGTAGCTTTCACTGCAATCAGTGATTGAAATCAGAAATAAAAGTGAACTTGAACTGAACTCAGTGTCTGGTATGTCTTCATTTCTCTCCCCTTAAGCAAGTCAGATGATTTTAAGTATCTGTTACATGGGAACTTTCTTTTAAGCATCACCACCACTGTGTTATTTACACTCCTCCAAGGATAAAATCCCAGACCTGCTGGGGTTAATTTGCCACACAAAACCTCTCAGTTTTTAATTATGTTACCTAAAGTATCACAAATGTAATATGGAAAAATAATCGTAACAAACCACAAATTTTGAAACAGTATAAAAAATTCCTACGTGGTAACCATAAAAGAAACAACATAGCCCAATCTGCAGAGGAATTTCGCAGCCTATCTGCCACTGAGAGCGCCTACACTGCGAAAGACAGATGCAAGACCTGTCTGTGGGGCTGCGTCGAAAAGTCACCTAAAGTGAAGCCAAGGACGGTTTCAGACCAGCTCTCCAGGGACTACAAGGGCCCATTTACATGGGCCAGACCAGACGCTGCAGTGACTTGGCACGCTATGCCTAAACCCTGCAGACAGCCCTGGAGGGCTGGAGTACCACCACCATACCATTTCAGAGGAGTATGGACTCCGATGCTGATTTCAAGGGGATTTAAGTTCCTGTCTGTCATAGTAGGTATTGACCAACGTTGTCTTTTCTAAGCCTGGAGTTAATGTTGGAAGGACAATGAAATGGATTTAAGACAAGTCGATATCATGGGGTGTGTTTCCTCAATAGGAAATTTCCTACTTTCCCCTAAGGAAAGAGGAATTGTGCAGAGTGTGAGTCTCCAACAGCAGAATTCTAACTTTCAACTTAGAAGCTGAGGCAGATAAAACTTTGCTAAGACTTGTAATCTGAGGAAAGACATTTCTCAGAGTGCAGATCTCCCATAGCCACTGTGCCAAAATACAGGATTTTTCAAGGTTCTGATACAGGGTCTTCTAAAGGGAACTTCTGATGGGACTCAAATTATCAAGAGCTTTGAAGTAGACATTCACAGGTCGTCTTCTAAAATGAACTCCCACAATAAATTGAAGCCTTTAGCAAAACCAAGGGTCTCCTAGATTTATAAGTACAATTGTGGAACAACAACAACAAAAACATCACAGTCTCAGAAAACAGAAATAAAAAAAATGTATTCAAAATTTTTCTCTTGGCATAGGTCTGCGCAGCACATCATTATTTTCAGCTTTGTCTTCGGTCATTCGGTGGCCTTTTGAGCTGCAGCAGATTTGGCTCAGACTCCCACTTGCCTCGAGAGGAGGGCACATCCCCTTTGAGACTGGCTGTCCACTGCTGGCTCCTTGCGGAAGGGGATGGGAATTATAGGCTCCTGGACCCTTTCCGTGACCGTTGCACTTCCTGCACTCGACTGACTGTGAAAGTTTTCCTCCCTAGAGCTGGCACAGCAGCTTCCCAAGGGAAGAAGGAATTTCTGTCTTCCTCTGGGGGTAAACCTGAGCCCTGGCATAGAATACAAACTGAGAACCAACCTAATCAAATAAAATTTGTCACAGGTGGCAAAAATGAGTGGATTCTTCCCTACATTTCCAAGTTGGTATTTTGACAGTTTTAAGTTTTGAGACAGATTTGACTTCTTATTCTAAACATTTTCTTTCAAAACTTTATAATCAAGTTTACTTCCAAAGAAGTGTTGGCCCTACCAACTAAACACTACAAATATTTTGCAAAACGTAACTTTAAAAAAACTATGAAATGTTTTCTAACATAACTAAAAAACTACCTATTCTCTGACTTTTGACCAAGATGACATGTCATGGAAATAAGACCACACTTCAAAAAAAGTATATAAACCTGGGTTAAGTTTCTATTGCATTTATCTGTGACTGAGCCTAAGCTTAGCAGAACTCTAACTTTTATACTATGACTATACTGGACATACAAAGTTGTGAAAACATTAAAACTTTCACATCATTTGTGTAACAATGTCAAAAAAAGGAACACATGGATCACACTGTTCATTTTTCATGAACATTTAAACACAAAAGTCATATATTAATCTGCCACATTTCACTCTTCCATCAGTGATCACTGCAGCTCTTGTGACTGCAGCACATGCAGATCGTATATCACAGGCTTCCTTGTATTTTTTGTGGTCTGCACACAAGTTTTGAGCTACAGGACTGAGGTAAAAACCTGCAGTTACAGATAACCACAAGCAAATCTGACTGTAACTTTCATTTTTTTTTGAAGGAACACTGAAAAGCCACTGGGCTAGACATTACATCTACAGATAAGGTCCCTGCTTGGAAGATGCTAAAATTTAAACTTACAAAGAATAAGGAGGAGAATGTATGCACAGAGAGATAAAGATCAAATTGCCCAATTTCCCCAGCCCACACACCAGCCCTGCGTCATTATTTTCATTTTTGTGCCCAACTGTAGATCCTCCAGACAGACTCAACAGGCAGCGAGTGACCTGCAGATCTCAGTCCATTCACAAATGTTCAGCCCTCTGTTGCCACAGGGGACTATACAATCTAAGATGATCTTTAGCAATGGACAGTGAAGCCAGGAGCTACTTGGAGTCTGTGTTACTCTTAAAATAAGCCAGCAGAGGTTGCAATCAAGCAGAGCAAAGCATATGCTGTTGCCATTCTCTATTCATACTGGGATCATTGCTTCCTGGTGCTCACACGTTTCCCATCACCATCCTTTAACTACGATACCCTCTGGGAGCTGTTGTTCGTGGGCTACCGCCAGGCTCGCCATCGATAAATATGGCTCCAGTGCCAGCAGGAACATGTTGCCTACCAGTTCTGCTCTTCCCACTCAGCCCTTGCCTTTGGAGCAGCGAGCCGCATATTGCTCAGAGTGCAAATGGAAGCGGTCAGAGTGTGAATAGCCAAGGAGAATGAAGAGACTGAAGCCTGAATGGTGCCTCTCCCCTTGCCTCGTCTGCTCGCGGTTGGGGGCTGCCCGAGCTATTCAGGGGGGTCTGGAGCCCTGCTGGGATAATTGTTTCCTTTGCAGCAGTTTCTTCCTGGACCTCTCAGCTGCCACAGTAGGTTTCAACTCCTGGTCCAATTTTTGTTGTTGTTAAAAGAGTATTGTAAACTGCATCAATGGAAAAGGTAGAGAACAAAAAAAAGCGGCTGGAAGAGGGGAGAAACTATTGTGGACGCTGGAAATATCAGCTGCTCAGCTTTTTCCATTTGTATTTATTTACAAAGCAAACTACAACCTAGCTGGCCAAGTTCTCTATGGAAATCCGCGTCTCCTGTTCATGGCAGTTTGCTATTGGTGGAATGGGCTTGTAAAAATGGCAGAGAAATTGAAATTACTTATCCCTTTCATTTTCCGAGTTTTTCTTGTGGTTGCGTGCATGCCTTTTTTAAAACTAATACTATCCAAAAATAAATAAGCAGCTTTGACATCTTCTCTGAGCAGTGTAAAAACACATAATGAACAGGAAGGGGTCTTTACATAAAACAAAAAGTGTTACCTGATCAGATTTCAGTTCCTTTGGTATGAATTACCTTTTTATGGCAGCGACAGGAAGTTAAAAACTCTGCAATTGCATTCCCACAGTAAACTCTTCTCCCTAAAAACATGGTAACGGCCACACTATGCTTCTAAAACAGATACAAACCCAAATGTTCAGTCTGAAGTAAACACTTAACTTTGAAAGACATCACTTTTCCTTTGCCAGCTACTTAGCATGTCAAATTGAAAAAAGATACACCTTTGTATTTAAAGACTCATCTACCTAACAACTTGGCCAAATTTTTAAAGAGCAGATGGCACAAATTAGGAGTCCTTGGCCACTGAATAAGGTAAGTAGTCAACACTTCTGACTATCAGATGGACATATTGACATGTCCAGCTAGTCTAGTTTGTAATTCCACTTTCAAAATCTGGTCCTGAATGCAGATCACCAAAAGGTGCTGCCTGTAGCCCTTGGCATACAATACACTCAGTGCCCTCCTGACCGATAAGGGACCGTTTACAAACAGGACAAGTAAGAGCTGCCCTCAGCTGGAGCCCCACCAAGGTCTGAACTCACCACTCCTGATACACCCTACAACTCCAATCAGTGCCCCAAATACATAAAAATATTTATAGCAAAGGTATTTATAACTGGCATTTCTCTGTGTTATTCCCACTACTGCAAATTTTTCCTTTGCTAACTTCTGTCCCATTACTGACACACCTCAAGGAAAGGTAAGGAAAAAGATGCAAAAACACACACTAAAGAATGGTGGGAAGAGTTGACGTATGTGAAGAGGCAAGAAAGACAATATTTAAAGGACTGTCGTGATAGCATCTATGCAAACAAAAGACCTTATCATTAAGCTTCCTTAGTCTTCTTGCCTCCTTTTCCAAGGCAAACAAACATTAACAGTATCAACCACTATTGCAATATATAAACAAATTTCACATCAGTACCCTGACGCTTGCATAAAGCTATAACCTTATAGAAAATTTTGTTAACAGTAAAATTTACCCTTGTATATCTTAAAGGACAGGTTTGCTCCAATACAGATCCTCTGGTTTCACTTATTTATGTCTAGAAAAGGTAAAGAAATGATTCTTGCTACCCTTGCAAATTAATTTTTAATGGAACACTAGTAATGTGGTTTTCAAACGCTGAATAGAGAAAACATTCAGAAATTAAAGAAAGAGGTTCTACAAACCCTCAAGTATGATAAGCATAAAAACACAGTCAGCTGAATTAAGACTTCATCATTGTACTTGGCATTATACTATTATGCATAGTAATTCATGCACTGCATACAGACTTTTTCTAAGACAGCCATATTGTTGACTTTTTTGAAGAAAAAAAAAAGGCAAATTCTACTGAAAATGGAAGTCAGTCATACCTTCAAGTAGTTCAATGTGTTACTACACATTTGACAAAAGTGCTGTTCAAACTCAAAAAAGTTTTGTCCTTTGATGAGACCCACTTCAGGTGGATTGCAATGAAATGCTACAATTTTTTCCCAGTCCTAAAGTTTGGCAAGAAACGTTTTGTTAAATATAATGTTTCTATTCTGTATATATGTTTCTAATATATTTCAGAAAAATGCTTAAATATTCTTAAATTTCTGAATACACAAATTCTGGCAAATCCTATTAGATTCAAACTTTTGCTCAAGACCTGTAAGAATGAAGGCATAAATGCTTCATGCATAAGTACTATAGATATTATTACTGACACTTTCAAACATCAGTGCAAAGAACAATCTGATATGCAGGCCATTCCATGCATAGAATATTAAAATATTATATTTGCTGTATTTCCAGTTGCCTTTAATAACGTGTTAGATTTTGATCTAGGCTCATTCTGCTCACACAGCAAGCTAATTTAGTAGCGTGATTGTCTGGAAATACACCACAAAGGTATGAGTTTATGATCCTAATGGTAACTTTTCAACAAATACTTAGGAGAAATTCACCTTGAAGCAGAGGACTAGGACTGTGCCTCTGCTGAGGGTGACGTATTTGTGGCCCAAAGCAGCAACTCTGTTCCTGAGACATAAGAGGAGGCAAAAACCAAAGCGGGAAGAGGGACTTAATGAGATGCACACTTCCTTGAGGAGTGCAGGACCAGAAGCTCATTAAGAGAGGATCTGGAAGAAGGCACAGATATGGGATTCCATCAGTAAGAAATTTCAGATCCTTAAATTAGTCAGCTAGGCACATAGATATTAAAGTGGTTTGAAGTGTTTCTTTTTCTGTATGATCATGTGGTTAAACAGCACTTTTCCTTTTCAGAAAGCTCTTTTGTGGCATTGTCAACTCCTGTTCAAACACTTCCAAAAGGAAAACACATGGGATCACACCTAACTGGAGTTAGCGTAGCTGTTACAATGACTATTCTAAGTTTCCAGACAAGGCTAAGAGAAGGAAAATGACATTAATCTAACTGAAAGGAGGAAGTGATTTAAGACTTGTTACTTAAAAGATCGCGTTCAAAGAGTTTACAGAGAGGACAGAAAAGGACACAATACTGTCCCATTAATATCTCAACTCTATCAACTGAATGTAAAGAGGATACAGAATAATTTGCATATAGTCTGAATGCTGCAGATAGATACCTGGGTGTAATGCCTGTAGACCTATTTTAGAGACTGCATTTTGTAGAAAGTAAGGAGGAAAGAATACGAAGGCAAAACCTAGTAAACTATGTGCCGCTGGGCTTAAAAGTAATCTCCTCCGCTAGCACTAACAAAAATTGCATTGGCATTCTCCACTGTACCTGAACAAACAGGTCATCTTTACCTTACAAAACTTTTCAATAGTAGCTAGTGTTAATTCTCCAATGAGAATATGCATAAATCACTTGAAACAATGTAGGAGGGAGAATAAAGCTGAATTTGGTCTCTATCCCTTTTATTATTTCATGAACACAAAACTGATGGCCGTAACAGTACCCAGGAACAGATCTGGCCAATCAAATGGCATATGTGTTTTATCAGAGGACAACCTTGACAAAAAGATGCACTTTGCTAAGACCACATTTATAGGGTACAATGTATTAAAATAATGAATTCTAATACATATTCAGAAAATCTGTGTCAACAGACTTCTTTTATAAGAGAGTTCCCTTGGCTAGATAGCAGTTCCACAGTCAAGAACAGTAGTTGCAAATATAAATTTCTGGGTTAGCAAATCAAACCCCATTTTAATTATAGCCAGGTAATTATCCAACATGGTACCTTGGTAAGACAACTCCAAATAAACAAAGTGTCCTTAACCTGTCAGTAGCTAGAATTTATCCCACAAAGCCATACCTAGTGATGTCCTTTTGTCTGTCACCACACATTTTTTTGCACGGTGTAGCTAGGTAGCACTGTAAGCAACAGTTCAGGTATGAATCTGCTCATTTTCAAATTTAAAAAGAAAATGTTTCTTCATCTTTTTATTTTTTCTTATAGACATATAGGTGTTATTTTAATAATTGAGGAAAAACAGAGAGAAAGCTGTAAGTTTAAAAATTTCACATCTATTTTAACACCAAAATAGGAAGAATTATAATTCATTCTCAAAAATCACCAAAACATATTCCTATGCAACAGCAGTGAGAGACTGAGGCTTCTGTTTAAGTTGTCTGAAACAGTGTGGGTTGATAAAGGCTCCAAATGAACAGGTATCCTGAACATCACAAGCTGTAATGATGTGTTAACCTTGGTGACAGTCAGAACAGAAGGGTCAATGGTTCAGCTGGCATCCCTGGAGAGGGTCCTTCAAGGTGAATTTGAGACTCATTGACAGGGCAGCACAGTAAAACTGACACTGCAGTCTAAGAAACGTGTATGTTACAAAGATGAAGAACTGCCCTTTTTTTTTGAACTTTATATTCATAGCAGTAGAAGAAATGGCCTTTGTTAAGATGGTTAACGTGGGGAGAACACAGTTCTCCACCAGCTAAAATTGTAATAGCAAATATTTTCAAAGGTTACCTTAGATTTTTGAATCTGAAATAATTAGCACAGCAGGCTTGCAGGTTTATTTGCTCTGGTTGCTCCAGCTACTCTTCATTTTGCCAATTTTAGAAGCTGTTTCTCCACGTCCTATCTAAAATATCCAGATTGCTAAAATTAAGATTGCTTCTCCTACTGAAAAAACTATTACAACTACCTGCATTTGTTAGCTTCAAGAATAACAGATACAATAGATGACCTTTTATACCACCAAAGCCTTTGATTTTGGATTACAAAAGTACAGTAACAGCTGTCACCTCCAGTTGGGTAATTCCTGATATTTAAGAATGACAAATGCAAAAGACACCAGCAAGACATTAATCATGGAAATTTTCTTAGCAGAAAGTCTCATTAGGACAAAAATGAGGATGAATATGAAGTATGTTCATAAAACTCCAGTGGCAAAAGGAAAGTAGCTTAATGACAAACAAGCCAGTAACAGTAAAAAGTGAAGCAGTAGCAACAACAGCAACAAAAAAGATGAAGAATGTGAACTCATTTAGCACTTCAAAAAGGAGTTTCTCCCTTGCCATAGATTATACCATATACTTTGTTGGAAAGGGTGAAATATTAGTCTCAGTGAAGACAATGGTAATACTCACACTGATTTCAGTAATGCCAGAACTTCACACAGAGAGTTCAGGATGTGTGCAAAGTGTATTTTCATGAAACATACTTACCATAGTCATTGTGAATGCAAATTTCCCAGGAGTTATAATCATGCAAAGTACCTACTATAAAGATATTCCTAGTTTATTAATAAACTTTTGAGATTCTTGAATACAAGGGACAATAATTTCAAAGCCACTTTGACACTTCATCATATAACTTGAGTGCAAAAGAGATGTTTTCTTTAAAATAAAAGAAAATCTCACAATATTTGTAGCTGGGCTAGACCTTGCAAGTATTACACAATCACAAACACCTAGAGTGGAGCATGGCCTGAGTATGTAAATGAGAATATTACTCTGCTGTTTTGTCTACAAAAAAGAGCCTATTCATGATTTAGGAGGTAATAAACTTTGCACTTTGTCAAAGTGACACAACATAGCTTTGTTGCAAGTGTCAGGCAGCTTTACATGTATGAATGAATTCAGTTCCACGACTCATGAGATGCTGAATAAGAAGTACTGAACAATGTCAAGGCTTGCCCAAAATCACACAAGAAGATTGCAGCAGCCCAGCAATCTGCTTTGCTTAGCTTGCAGACTTTCTACCTCAAGGCAATCTTTCCTTTACTGTATAATAATTTTCTCTGTAGAAAAATGTTTTGCAGTTCACTTTTAAAAATCTTGTTGCAATAACTGTGTATCTCATGGTAAAAACAGCTCATCTTTAATTCTATTCAGCGTACAGGTCTGCCAGAGAGCAGAACCACTCATTCCTGGAATACCTACCATGAGCCATGAAATAGCTTCAGTCAGAAACCTGCAGCTTCTGTGGTAACACTTGATCCTGAACAAGCAATTTTTTTCCTACTTGATTTGCATCAGGTCTTACTCCAAGAGAAATGTTCAAACTGAACACCAGAGTTCAAAGTAGTCCTAAGAGACAAATGATTTCAGATGAATGGGAAGAGCAAGATCTTCAGAGTCTGACATGTGGACCATGATGCAGGGAAGCCCAAGCCATCACGTCAACATTTTCTCTTTTAAAAGCTTGGCATTCTGAATGGCATAGCCACTTGGAAAAGCAGGGATGCAAAATACACAAACTTACAGTTAAGAGATCTTGTGTCATTATCATTTTGTTCAATGAACCCAACTTCACATTTTGTGAGGGAAGGCAAAGTTACTTAAGCACACATCTCTATGGCTAGTTTCAAAATTAAATATATTCCATGTAGCACTAAAAATATTTCAAAATATAAATCAGGAGAGCATTTCACTTTCTCAAGTTTTACTTTTTTAAACAGCATAGTTTTCCCTGGAAGGATTGTGGGGTTTATTCTCTCTTAAAAGTATAGGGGGAAAAACTTACTCACTTTTCCCCCTCTTTACCTCTGTGTAATTTATTCTCCCTCATGCAGCCATAATCAGAAGGCCTAGCAGAGGCGAGTAGACAACTGACAACAGCAGCAAAGAGAGAAGCAAAAGCAAAGTGGTTGAGTTAGAAGAAAATGAGTATAATTAAATCCAAGTATAACTAACCACCCACACTTCCATGCTAAATAAAAGAACAATATTTATGTGACCATGTGCCAAACAGATTCTTGTCAGGTAATGATTTTTCAGGAGGAAAAAAAAAGATCAATTAACTGCTCAATGCAGCATGAGTATTAGCAAGAATTGTCCTACAGCTAAATAAGGAATGAAAGTAGCTTTTTTTTCTTTCTCTTTTAAGGAGGGCAACCGTAAGAAAGCAGACTCAGTCCTACAAAATTTTACACAGGAGTCTGGAATAACACCCTGTAATGTGTATGTTAGTCCCACACTACTGCACATGGTGAATATCCGAACTTGGCAGTAAGTAATTGTGAGTATATTATTACCTGGAGAGAGAGAAGTACTCTGTTGGGTTGAGGAAACCCAAGAACTGAAAAATTATTATTTTTGAAGTGCTGTGATTTGGACTAGACTTTTCATATAACCAGAAGCATCACAGGAAACTCAGTAAGGCAAAACTATCCAAACAAAATGAAATAAGCAAAAATGAAGTTGACAGAACTTTCAAAAAGTAGACCAAAAAATCAAAGCAAACCAAACAAGAAGCTCTAATAACTTACATCTGTTCAAGGTTCCAAAAATGGGCACTGCTCTGCTCTACTATTTTTATTCTACATTTTTCTTTTGATTATGAGAACATAATATGTGCAAACTCAGCACATAGATTGTTGAGGTTTTATTAAGCATGCTTTTAGAGTTAGTGTCATTTTTACTTTACAAAACTAATTCCTAAAAAAAGCATGATACACAATAAAGTCTCAGTTAGCAGTTATCCGATATTTAGATTTTAAGTGACAACATGTGGCTGCTGCAGTGTGCAAGCGACTAGGAATATCAAAAATGTCAAGAACAATCAAATTTATAAGGTCTACTAGAGCCTTTCAAGAACAAAAATGTATTTTCCCCCCACCCCCAAATGGAGAGGATTTCAGTGTTTGGAAAACAGTGAACCCAGTGAGGAGCTGGGTTGCTTCCCTTCGCTGACACAGACTTGCCACAAATAATACACTGATTTCTGTAGGATATTTGTGCGTTAAAAGGTTTTTCATGCTTTATTAATGGAAATATCTCTGTGTAAGAGTATAAAGTAAATGTAAATACAGTAAAAAATAAAGTCAAAGGCTCACAGGTCCACAAGTCTGCATGAAAGAACCTTGGAAGGCAGAAAATTTCTAGTGCTTTTTTGTACATTTGATCCGTAGGGATCCTAAGTCCCACATCCAATGGGCCAAACTCTGCTCTGAACATGTTTTCTGCCTGTAAAAAGTGTGCATGCTTCCCCAGGTGACCCCTAATGATCAGTGTGTCAGATTCATAAAAGGTTTTTAAAGTCTCATTCTTCAAGTACTGCTTCGTTTCTCATTGTTTTTGCTCATGATGAGGAATCGGAGAAGGCACACGGCACAGCAGTCCCGAAGGGGCTGGGGAGAACAGTGTCTCCAGAAATGGATTTTTAACTTAGAGGAGGATGTCCACACTCTACAGGTAGGATTTCCATACAGCTGATAGACAGAAGGGAGCAGAAGAATTAACTTTCTGAACTAAATCTTCATCTTTATTGTGCATAACATAAGCAAAGGCTCCTTTCCTGACTGCTTAAAAAAACTAACCAAACAAAAATATTTCCTTTTCATTAAGAGAATAAAATGAATGAAGCAATAATTTCCCTCCCACATCCTTTCTTCATCTCCCTCACCCATCCCCAAAAAACCCCAACAACTAGACTGTCAGCCAAACAAAACAAAGAATTTACTTTCTCAGCATAATAAATCACCTTTGCTCCTAACCATTCAAATCATAAAGTCCTACATGCTCTGGATAGCTCACGTAACTAGTCTGAGATAATAACCACCTGTTTTTTTATTATTTTTTAAGGAGAAGCTTCCCAGACTCTCTTTCTATAATTTCAGATGGTCCCAGAGGTTCAAAACTCTCAATAAGCCATTTTAACATGAAAATCCTGATAGTCTAACGTCTAGGCCTGTGGAAGTCTCAAAACTTGGATATCTAACATATACTCTATTTGCTGCAGGCATTTATTTTCTTTTACTATCTAGGTCATCAGTTCATGACTGGGGACAAAAGAAATCCGTGGAGAATTTTGACTCAATGAGGAGTTTTCAAATTCCTTTAAGTCTGCAGAGTATCTGCAAAAGAACTTAATTCTTCTTCACTTTTACTTTTAAATTTAAAAGTAGAAATCAGTGTAAAATAAAGTTGAGCATAGAAAAATACATACCTAGTTCACATTAAAGGAGTACTTTTCACTACCACTGGGTGAAACAATACTGAGAAACCATAGTTATGCATGTCTAATGCCTGACATTTTAAGTGGTGAGAAGACAAAATAGCAGACGCAATGCACACCACTGATGCAAAGGAACATTTTTGAAAGTTTTGAGAAAAAACAGAAGGAACAGATACTCTTAGCTATAGGGACAATATGATCAGCAATAACTTGGTTTAAAATGTCAGCAGTTAAGTGACCATAACAAGCCTTTTGATGTAACACTGAATTATGATGAGTTTTATTTTGGTTAGTTTGAACACAGTCCATAAATCTCAAACTCACACAGTAGGCTACAGTATTACCAGGCATGTCCTTGGGAACACAGGAAGTCAGTTTGGTCCTAAATGCAAAATCTAGTCTCTGTGATAGCCAGCACAAGCCTACAGAACCTGGTGTCCTCCCCAGTCCACAGATGTTTGACGCTGGGCCACCCTTTTGCCCTGCGTCATGATGCTCCTTCCCTTTCCACTAATTCCACAGACCAGTATCATCCCTTGGAGATGTCCAGTGAAAAGACATCACATCAAGTGTGAACCAATGCATGGGTTACACTGTCCTACACTTTATCCAGCAACCTTGCATAGAAGATTCAGGGTTAATAATGAGCCATTTAAACCAATTAGAAACGATGTCAGGCATTGAGTATAACTCAAATACTTTAGACTAACAGGCTTTTTCCTCACCATTTTCTTTGCAGCAAACACACTAATGGAGAAAGCATCTTGTCCCCAAAAGAAGTATTCGGGACAGTTGACTGTAAGAGCTATAGAGAAGGAAGGGAACATCCAGACGGGCTTTTTCAGGCCATTTGCTTTGGCTTGACACGTGGAGACTTCAAGCCAACACAAGTTCGTTTTGCCTTCACCCTCAGTGCAACAGAAGCTGTGTGGCCATATTAGTACAATACCGTGCCGGAGTGATCTAGCCTGTCTCTCAGCAGGGCTTATTAGCTCAGGCTCGGCGCCACATTAACCGCTGCCATATGGCTTCTGGTTGATTCAAAGAGCAAACTGAATGAGCTCACATCTGCCTGAAAAAGTCTGCATAGCTATACTCTTTAAAATGGCAAACCTGCAAAAAGCTGCGAGGAGCGAATCTTGTAATAGGTTAGGATTTTCAATCCACATTTACATCAGTGTTTGTAGAAATACAAGCTGACACTATTAACAGCTGTGGTCAGGGTTGGAAACGACTTGTGGATGTGTTAGAGATGAAAAGTTTTGTCTCAAAGAGCTGAGTCTAAAAAATTATGTATGGTAAGACTCCAAATAGGATGGAAGATGAGAAAGAGGAAAATGACTAAAAAGATAAAAGTATGTCCAATAGTTTCTCTTTTTTCTGTTAGCCTAGGCTATCAGTCAGATATTTTACAGCCTTCCAGGATGAGCAGGGTCGTCTGTAGAAGGTGGTAATGTGTTTTAAGGCTCAGCCAAAAACCCCCCCACAAACAATGTACAAAACGATGCCACAAATGCTAATCAAAGATTAACGTACCACTGAAAAGAGCTCAGATATGCCTGTGAGAATAAAACACATGACATGGGAAGTAGCAGTGTAGCAGAAGACACCCTGAAAACTCTTTGTCTTAACAAAAAAGAGTGGTTGTGCAGATGTGGAAACTTGAGGGGTTTAAACAGCAGGGGAAAAGGCAGGCATGCAGAGAGAACTGAGGAGGAAGATGGGAAAGGTGCCCTGATGATAATGCAGGAGACAAAAGAAGCACATGCCATGGTCAGAACAGAAAACAAGGAAGGCTATCCAAATTTTGAATGATTTGTGGAATCTGGAGAGCAGAGAGACTCCAGCAGGAGCAACAGCGACCCTGAAACAGAGCTTTAAGTGTGAACCCAGAAAAACAATGTCACGTTTTGGAAAAACTAAGCGCAAGAAACAGCAGGATTTAGAGCTATTCTCACTATCTTCTGGGACAGCTGTATGGTTCCAAATTATTTTTCACAATCTTTTACTTTTTTTTCCCCTTGGGGTGCCAAGTTAACTCACAGCAGCTCCAGTTGTGTTGCCAGAGGAAGCAATATTAATAGTGGAAGAAATATAAATCATTCACAAAAACTACCCTTGATCCTCAATGAGGCCACCACTGTAGGCATCAGCAGATGAAGGAAAAAGAGAGGTACAGTGGGAAGCCAGCCCTCTCAGGGAGTGAGAAAAAGAGACAAAATGAAGAAAAAGGACTGGGAAGAAAGGAAATTGCTGGGTGCCAACAAATACATATTGGGACTCAGAAGAAAAAATACACTTCTCTTTCTAACCCTCCTGGGGCATATAGGAAATTGCTGCCTGCCCTTTAATCTGCCCCTAAAAAGAAAAACAATTAAAATGAAATAAAACCCTGAACTGTAGGTACTTGCTCCTTGCCTTCCCCTCACCCCCATTGCTTTGTGTGCTGTGTACCCAGGCCATAATCTTTCATGCAGCTCTCCATAGGACAGACTATTTTACCATTAGCATTACATCTTCCACAGGAGTATGCATTCTTTTGCTGTGTATCTAAAATATGTTATTTGGGGAGATTAAGATGTTAAATAAATTAATAATAAATCAATGAAAAAAGACAGGAGGCCAGGAAAAAAGAAAAGCAAAATGGAGAAGAAAGAAATAAGCATAAACATCTTGGAGTGGCACTGTAACAGTATGGTTTGTGTCAGGAGCATTGCTGTTTTAAAGGGTTAAGACTGTTACTCCTGCACAGCACACAGCAACAAATTCAATCAGTTTTTGTTTCCTTTTTCTTGATTCACCTCCCCTCTGCAATTTTTCCCACTGCAATTTGACTTTGGAAGGAAAGGCCCCTTTCCCAAACAGAGAATTAACGTCTGCTTTTTCCGCCGTTCCCTCCAATACAAACAACCCTTTCTCTTTTCCTTTTTAACTGATAGCCATAGTAATTTCTGCCATTTCTTCTTCCCTTTCTTGTTATGACCAAGATCATGTTGGTTTCACCTATGTAGTCTTAAACTTGCCAAAGCACAAAGAGGCTGTGAATGGTCTCCACCAAGAAGAATGAACCAAGTTCTCTTTGACAATTCATGAACAAAAAATTTGGGGCAAAGAAATAAAATGTCTTCATGTGGACAGTACCTTTAAGGAGGTTTTCCTCTCACAGCAGAAGATCAGAGGCTTTGTTTTTGTATTTTGTGGAAAGCATTTTCATCACTTGCTCATGTAAAAACAGCATTGTGCAAGACACAATAAATGCTTCGTATTTGTGATGTAGTATTTAAGGGCCAGGAAACAAAACAGGAATCAAGAATTCAAGTTACAACTTATCTAAAGTAAGAGTGTAAGTCATTCAAAACTGCTGATGTCACAAGACAGTCACACAAAAAAGGAATGAAAACCTATATGCATTATTCATCCTCTAACTTTGATCTTAAAAGCTAAGAAACTTGAACAAGGAAAGATAAATGGCTTCTCAAGCTTCTTCTTTTAAAAATCAAATGAGGATGATTCAGGATAAATGATAGATAAGAGTTAATATGAAAGAGGGGGAAATTGCAATCACAGTGCTGCACCAAAGTTTCAATGCAAAGGCTTTGCTTTTTGTATTCAATTACAAAGGATTTCTTTTTTAGGTACCAGCATCCTTTTTCATGTATATGTAAAAGATTTTACCTATTAAAATTTCATGTTCAGTATGCATAGCTTTTTTCTTCTACCACCTACACCATGACTTCATGTGAACAATTAGGAAGCTTTCTGAAGCATGGGCTAATACTGGTCATGGGGCAGGAACAGAAGCAGCTGTGGAAATCCTGACCACCAAACCTGGCTCAAACATCAATTTGCTCCAGAGCTCATGCAAGATACGTATACATTCTCCCACTGGGAAAGTATTGATAATTACAGGCACTCTAACTGCATCCTGATTTTACTGAGGCTTAGTTAATTATGCAGGCATTGCCCCAAAAATAGGAGACAAATTGAGAGAGAGGTCCAAAAGCACATGGAGGTTGTCCCGTCTAGATGGGAGATCCACAAAATCCTCTTTGAACACTTTGCACCCCTGAGAGTCTATAATTACTGCCAGTTTTTGCCTAAAGATATGCTCAAAGGCCCCACCATCTTGGTTAGATTACTCATGTCAGCATCTTACATACAGGTAATTGCATTTGGGATTCACAAAGACGGAGCACCAACACAGTTCCTTAAGGGAGGCTCTGAGCAAACCTAACACAGACAGACAACACCTCATTCATTTGAAATCACAGCACACCAGGCATTTACATGAACAGCGAAGCCAAAGGAAGAGTGCCTTTACATTACAGCATACAGCAGGAGGTTTTGCTTATCTGAACTTCCAAATTGTTACCTCCACACAAGCAGTTAGCACTAATCAGATGACGTAGTGGGGCTAGAAAGGTGGGAGAAAAAGGCTGGGTGGATGCAAGGGAAGGTTGTGAGATGGAGGAAATGGATGGGGAATGAGGTAAACATTTCATTGCCGTGGTATGTAGTAGGAAGGCATTGCGGGCGAGATTTGAAAAGTAGTGGGAGGTTTTGGGGTACAAGAAGAAGATGCCCGAGAATTGAATGGAGGCACTCTGGAGGTATTCACAGGCTTACAAGCAACCAATATTCACTGCTGCGAGTGCCCAAGCAAGTCACTGCTAATGGTACTTGCCGTCAAGGATGCTCCTGCCAACTGCATCCAGACAAAATACATTTGCAAAAACCAAAGCCAGTGATTACAGCAGTCAGCAGAAACTAGACTGGCTGCACTTCCTCCTCAGCCCGAGGGAATGCAAACTCATAGCTTTTGGCACCAAGGTAAGTGCCTAAAACACGTGGCTATGTCCTAATGACACTGGGCTGCCATGCAAAGAAGATGGCTAGACTGATGGGGCTGGGAAGAGGCCTGTGCCTGGTGAGGGTACCTAGAAGCCTGGAGCCCTGGCCTAGATCCTCGCTCCAAGAATTTGCGGGTCCATGAACATCACCTGGCAAGACAGCGATTCCAATCACATCAACACCCCTAAGGGCTGGAAACAGAACGAGGAACTTCCCCACCCCAGTGAGCTCCCTTCTCTCTCACTCGTAGATAAGACCTTGCAACTTCTTTCTTCTGTCTCGGCTGCAGGAGGACAGTCGCACAGCCTCTCCTAGTGCAGACAGCACATGTCAGAAACTGGAAAAATACATTTTATTTTTACATTGTTGGCAGTGAGAAATTAGAGTTATTCACTGGACTGCACTGAAGCACTCCTTTTCAGTTCCATATATGATGGGAGGTATTCTTTATTCCACAGTAATCCCAGGAGAAAAATTAACTAGATGAGCACAGAATTGCACTAGTTCTGCTCTGGCCTCATGATAATTGTTTTTCAATTCAACAATCTAAGTTAAAGATAAGCATTTGCTTCACATGCAAGACTGCCATTCCCGCTTCATTTGTAATATATGGAGAGGCATTAGCCACATCAAGCATAAGCTTTCATACTGTGGTGTAAAAAATACACGAGAAAAATCATGTTTAGCTCCAATGCACTGAGAAAAATGTTTAGAGACAACTTACTCAAGAGCAGAGAGTAAAAAATGTTTTGATGATGATTCTTCCTCAGATGCACCCGGTGGACACGTGTACACTGAAGAACCTACACTGAGTCTGACTTGTACTAAAACTGAGCTGCTCAGGGAGATCTGTGCTCAAAGAAAACGTCTGTTTCTATAATCCCCATCACAGATAGCTATGCCCATACCCTTACTTTCATTTCTTATTTGTTCCACTCACTTCTGTTTATAACCTGAAAGACATATAAATTTATTTCTCTTCAAAGCACATTTATTTGCCCTACAAATGGACCAAAAATATGCAAAGACTACTTTGATTTTTATTATCTCACCTACATAAACATATTGATTTCCTTAACCCTACCAGGACAAAACAGTATTTTCCTTTTATTGCATTCCAGAGGAAGTTGTGCCTTTACTTGGATCTTATTTAACTGCTATTTATCTACATCTCTTGCTTCAAACTCTGTCAGGAACCACCTCTGTTTCTCCAGCACTCTTAATAGTCAGTCTGTAAAGCCCAGTTCTGCTAACTCAAAGATCAACATTGTCATTGCAGATGAGAAAAAAAACTTCCATATATTAAAAATAAGGTTGCTTCATGGACATATCATCTTTATGAAGAAAGTATAGATATGAATAAAAAAAGAGGTGTCAAGCATCATCCCTTATTAAAAAAAAATGCAACCTTAATGTTTATTTTAAATCTCTTGTCAGAAAGGAAAGTATTATAATGAAATGCTTTAAACAGCCTCTGGCACTTAAAATGGCAATGAGTCAAAGATCAACAAGCCTTTAAGAATGAAAACAACTGGAAATGCTTTAGAAGTGGAGCCATTAAATTATTTTCATTGATTAAATGCCCACTGGTATTACATATATATTGAACACCAACACATATAGTTTGACATTTCCGGATCTGGTAATTTCATGGCTTAAAAAGAGGAAGGTACCAGCTGTAAATTAAACACCTGTAAATCTGAAATTTAATCTCACTGAGTTAATGATAATTTTGCTACCAAATGAATGTAGGTATTCATTTTAAATATAGGCACTCAAATGAAAAACTTTTTTAAAAAAACCCATGTTGATTTAATGCAAAAATGAAATCTATCACAGAATCACTAAGGTTGGAAAGGACCTTCAAGATCATCAAGTCCAACCGTTAACCCAACACCACCATGCCCACTAAACCATGTCCCGAAGCGCCACATCCACACGTTTTTTGAATACTTAAAAATCGCTATCACTTAAAACCCAACAACTTCACCCTTATTTCAGCTGCTGTACTCTTTTAATTCTTTACGTTTCTGTTGCTAAACTGAAATGGAAATGACCTAAAAGAGATAAGTTAACAGAAATGGAGTAATTTTAAGTCAGATTTCAAAATCAGTATTTTTTGCCCATCTGTCCTTTAGCACCTTGTCCATTCCAGGTCCCAATCTCCCCTCGCCTCCAAGCCACTAGCAAGATAATATGGACGGTTACTGCAAAGCTGTTAAGATGTACATCTGAATGCCTATTTATCCACTTGGCAAGATCCTGCTACAGCTGTAAGTTGATGCAAATCTGCATTACAATGTAGCTTCACTCTCTTGCCTGTGTGAGAAAGCAGCCACGATATTATTAGTGCTGCTTAAGACAACGCCAGGCAAATATGATGTAAATGAATGCAGTTGAGCTAGCTATCGCAGCACTGTTAATTTACACCTCTGAAAACAAACACTCATTTGGGCACCTACAACGAGTGTATATCTACATCTCCATCAAAACTCATTTTCATTTGTTTGTTTTTGGAAGCAGAAACTTGATAACGCAAGATAACTCCACCAGATGTCATGGTGAAAGAATACTATGTAGGTGAGTTTTTTGATTACAATCACCAGAAAATAAAACCGAATGGAGGGGTTTTACTCCATTGTAAGCACAGTTTTAATAAATACAGGTGGCACTGCCAGCCAGTGATAGCTGCTTTTGCTCTAGGTATGTCTTTGTTCCAGCAGCTGGGAGAAGAGCAGTTTTCATGTGTAATGAAAGAAATGTACTTAAGAGGCAACACCTGAAAATCCTTCAAGAGAATAAACTATAGTAATAGAAAGTGCAAGTTTAGAAAGCATTTCCTGGAAAATAAAAGTAGCACTGGAATCTTCTCTTTATCTCAGGTCAATTGACTTATCACAGTGGGAAGGAGATCTGAAAAGGAAATTGCAAGTTCTTAGCAAGTATGATTGAAGGAACTGAGTTAATAGCCAGCAATCAGTATAGGTTCCGTAGGGTACTTAAAAATTTAAATGTATGCATATGCCACAACTACAGAATGCCTGAGCTTTGTCTTGTTTGTAAAAAACAAATGGAACAACAGGCGATTTAAATCTCAAACAAAAATGGTAATTTTTTTATCTAGGCTGCTGAGGTTTAAGTTTAAACTTCTTCCATTTAAGATTTCCCTCATCTCAGCATATAATTGAGGTATATAAATTGTATGTGCCTCTCACCTTGCTTTATGCTAGTAATCCTCCCAGTATCAGCAGGATCCTCTATGGTATGTCCTTTCAGATGATATGGTTTCTCACCATATGGAAAGATGTTTTGTGTCACCATGTTGGCAGAATATAGTGACTTTTGAACTCCATTTTTCATTGCCATTTCTTCAAGCCTTTTAGGCTCCCTGGCTCCCTAGCTTATTGTTTTACATGTCAAAAATTAAAAGAAGGACAGTTTTCTGATTTGAGAAGCTGCTTTATCCATACTCCTGAATAATCATGCACTGTATTCAGCAAGTTACAGATACAACCGAGTATGACAACACCTCTAATGAGAAAACACCTTAACTTGAGATGGCGAGATAAGCCATCATTTCTCTGAAGAAATGAGACTATATCCCAAAAGCCTTCTTATCCTCTCTAATACAACGCACAACTTTTCTGCATGGATTATTTTCAACAGAATTACAAAAGAAGGTCTCACCTAGACTACTAGTAGTTCCTCTTTCCAACCAAAGAAGGAAGATATTATAGGTTGCAGAAATTTGTCGGTGGATAAAAGGCAAGAAAATTATAGGACAGTGACAAATATAATGAATTTCATTTTCACAAGCTTCTAATTCCTCTGAGGAAGAGAAGAACACAGGTTTTGCATGGTCCTCTTTAACAAACAAATTCATACCCTGCAATGAAGTAGAGTGAGACTAGAGAACGCATTCCAAGCTGAATGCAAACTAGCCTTGCCTCCGAGGCAAGGAAAGGACAGATCCTAGAAAGTACAGCATGGCTGGATGCCCACTGCTCAAGAGACTAACAATTTTAGACTAGTTGATTTTTGTGTTGTTTGAAACTTTTTATACTTACTGTAATTCTCTCATCTTTGTCATCTAGAGGGGTCCCATCTTTTTTCCATGATATAGTGGGTTCTGGGTGACCTCTTGGGGGCTGACATTCCATCACTGCAGGTTCACCCACAGCTACCATTACATCTGATGGATTTTGTCTGAAGTCATCCCGAAGAACTGAAAGAATAAAGAAAATGAAGTCAAAAATTACCCAACAATATACCAATAGCACAGCAAAAGTATTTTGTTTTGGACTTTAATGGTCCCTGTCATTGTACTTTATATTAATGAACAATTCAGTTTTGAATTTTGTTTGGCAACTGGGGATTGTCTCTGGTACTTCCATACAGTAAGACAGAAAACTCATGTATAACTCATTTAACTTCCAACATATGAGCAAAGTGACTAACACTGACAGAGATGAAAGGCTGACACAGACATAGGACTGTCTGCACAGAAGAGCTGCCTCACTGGAAGTACTTGGTATAGTGTCTGCCTAGCGTGTGAGCACAGGAATCCTATCACAACTGAAGAAGGCACAATGTCTTCTTGCCCAGCTAGAAAGTCACTTTGGGAGGAGCATGAGAGAGATTACTTTCTGCCTCTCTTTTTCTGAGACCTAAGGTCAGTCTGCCAATAACTCAAAGTTTTATGGTTAAAGATTGGCTACTGGCCGTATGAATTGCACCCATCCCTAAATTAATGGCAAAAATGCACAAACTAACTAAACTTCCCAGTTCTTTGATGACATTTATAAGAATGACATTTATAAGACACCAAACATTTGTGCAGCCTTACCCAAACCTATCTTTGCAATTTGTGTCTTTTTCAAGAATAAAACCCTACAAAATCTTTCCTGATCTATGGCAGTCATACTTTAGCCTGAGCCAGGACTACATCCTTCATTTGGAAGAAAAAATCAACTTTACTAACTTTTCATAGAAAGAAACATTTTTATTGTGGCTTCATTAGTAGAATTTGTTCTTTCTCCTCATTTGGCCAAAACCAGGCACAGGAAAATCTAGTTCCCTCCAATCACCCACTATGAATTTTATCAATAACTGTGTGATTATTTTTCTTTTTGGGAGAGGAGAGACATCATACTGTGCTCAGCGGACCACTACAGAGGGACACAGTTTAACAGAAGAATGGCATCCCTAAGTCTTGCCAAGTAAGTGGCATTAGATTTAATGTAAAAATAAATAACTCAAATGATAACAAATATAACATTCTAGTCCTCTCCACTGCTCTTACTCCCATCCACACTGAACAAAAGATATTGTAATGGAAAAGTACATTACAACCAAAGGACTCTCAGCTTTTTTGGCAAAGCTATCTGTCACTCTTCCTACCTGCAACTATCTTGTGTCAACAGGAAATAGTACCAAGAATCTCCAGAAAAAAATATATTCCCTAAGCCACGGACCACAGATATATGAACATTCACTGCTGAATAGTGGTTTGGTAGTTAACGCTGCTTCAAAGAGAGGTGCAATTTATTGTTAGATATTAAGGAATGTGGTTGTGCTTACAGATTGGCAGGTACAGCACTGCCACCAAACCATTTCTCACTGTAAGGTCTTTCATGCTGTTAAGATCTTTTAAAATGTTATGAGGGAAGATGGGTCATCTGCTTTGGGAGAGAGGTATATACCCTTCTCACATCTACTTTCTGCAATGCTATATAATCTAAAATGAAGTGAGGTAGCAAAAATGACTTTGTAGTTCTTTGTTTTGGAGGATTATTGGCAAATAGACCTGTCAACAATAAGTAGGACTATCTTCTATTTTTAATTCTCAAGTACATCTACTTTATATTCTGATCCCCTACCATTCACTAGCTACCGTCACAGGTCTATGTATCCAACTTGGCTCATTATAATATAATATACAACAGGGAAAGTTCCAGATTGATATATGTGTAGAGAATCAAAAGCAACAAACACAAAATATTCTACCACTGTTCTAGAAACAGGATATAATTTCTGGAAGTACCAAAGAACATCAGTGTACCAACAAGACTGAAGTATATTGCAGATCTCACCAGACATCATCTGAATTTACCAATCCCCTTCCATACTGAAGCACTCACATTTCAGATACTTCAGTTTAACTACTGATGTTTCTGGATGCCCTGGAATCGGGAGATACTGATGCACTGAAAGAGGATAATCAAGGATGAAATGTCTCTACCACTTTAACAATACAAACTAATACAACAGAATGACAGGACTTAATGAAGAAAGAATAGAATAATTTAGGTTGGAAGGGACCTCTGGAGGTCATTGAGTCTACAACAATGAGACGCTATTGGATGAACATGTTCTCTGGATGAACTAGGTCTCTCAAACAAAACCAGTCTAGAAAGTTTATTTAAAAAAAAACCCCAAACCCACATACCTATTCCTTGGTGTACAAAAACCTGAGAAAGTATGTTCCATCTAAGAACAAAGAATTTCTCTCTCTAAAAAGCAAAACACATGGATATTTTCCTTCTATGGTCTAGGGAAAATTGAAGATGTTTTCAGCTATAAAATTAATTCAGGTTACATCTAGTGGAAATAATATGTTTTCAGAAAAGGGAATGATGTTATTTTTAGTTATTCACAAAGGTATGTCAAAAGACCCATTCTCTTATAGCTTCCTTACTACATTCCCGTAAATATTGATGCATCAAAATTGGATACATCAAATTATTTTGTTTATGGGAGTGTTAAAATACTACTCGCATACACTGAAAACCTTATATATACTTATTCTGTTTATACTGAATATGGCATGAATAACCAGATGCAACTTCTTGTGTTCCCAGATAGCCCTCAAGCCATTCAGATACAGTAAATCATGTAGCGTAAGTGGTTATGCTGACACCAGTTCTGCAGAAGTCAAAGATTTTTTTTTTTTTCCTATTTACTTTAATAGAGACTTGATCTGGCTTGGAGTCACTGGTCATATTATTACTTCTTTTTTTCACTTCTCCAAATTAAAGAACATAATAGAAGCAGCAACAGAAGCTGCATCAAGTTACTAAAAAACGCCCATATATCCCGTTTCTAGTGCCAACAGCACATGAAAGAGTTTATTTGCTACACCACAGTTCTACTGCAACACAATAAAAGGGTTTTTTTGACCATGAGTAAGAAGCCTTTTATTACTGCTGAAGATTGTACCACTTGGATAACGCTGAGATAGATAAAAAGAAGTGCCCTTAAGTTAAAAAAAAAAAAAAAAAAAAATCAAGTTAAGTGATCTTAATAGACCATAAGTGCTTTTCAAGTCTAAAAGACTGTATATCTCAGAGCAAAGCCTATCAGATAGCACCTCAGATGGCTTTTGGCACCTTTGAAGCAACAAAGAAGTCCAGTACTTGTTATTTTGCCAAATTACTTCAGTAATTTCTACACTCCTTGGTGTTATATCAGCTTTACAAGCACAGTACCTTGTCTGTAAACCAAGACCATTCATAAATTAAGCAATGCTTACTAGAATGCCTTAGGAGGACATCAAAGGTCCAGGCCACAGATACATCAAAACAAGTTTTTTTTTTTTTCATTTACTATGAATTATTTTCGCTCTAACATTACATAATGAAATACTAACAAAATGTAAACCATTAGAGATTAGTCCACAGATAGTCATCATGTAATTATTTTTGCAGCTGTAAAGTAGATACATGCTCTGTTTTTTTGCCTCAGGCCCTGGCAATCTTGCATGAAGTTATAAATTTAAAATTTTCTTCCCTCACTGGAAAAAAAAAAATTTTTTTCTTTTCTGTCCTTCATAGTCAAGGCTCACTGTAAATTGAGAATATATTTCCTTTTGAAGATATAATAGAAGTATACATTCTAATCCAGGTAAGCATGTGCTTTCAGTCAACAAAGGGTCAAATTCCACCACATGCACCTCTTTCTACCTATATGCAGCTGGAATGAAAATAGATAAAATAAGAGGATGCGTGACTTTTTCTCTTTTTTTCACAAATTCAGTGTAGAATCTTCATAGATATACCCCCCCTACATTTCTGACATACTGTGGGTAAAGTTTTCTAACATTTTACTCTAATATTTTCTAAAATACAATGAATAATGATCATTATTGTAGTAGTTATTGTCATTGCACAGCTACGACAACTCCATGATCTTGCTGTGTGAACTCTGAACTCCTGTGTTTGTGCTGAAAAAACTTTTAGGCTATGCTTGCTGAACTAATCCGATTCAAGAGCAACTTTTGTAACTTCACTTAAAAGTCAACTACTCGTACAACTATTTAATACCGTGTACTATTCAATCAATAAAACAATGTACATTCCCCAGAGAATCTTTCCCAGAGCAGAAAGGAACTAGCAATCACTTGAGGATACATTTTTATTGACAAGACACATAAAGGTGAGACAGCATTTTTTGTGTAAACCCTAACCGGTGCTTTTCAAAATGCAGCACTCAATGTTTTTTTCTTAAGTTCTTCATTGGCTACTATGAAAAAGAGTAGGGAGTCACTATTGGGTAAAATGGTAAGTAGGTAGGCAGAGTTTCTTTGCATATGCACGCTATAGATATTTAAGAAAGATTACTGATAAAGTTTATCATTAAACAACTGTGCTGTAGTTCAAAGACAATAAAGAAAACACAAGGAAAAAACAAAACCAACCAGAAAGCTCCAGTCAATAGGTGAAAAGAATGAATTTTTAAGGAACACACTAATTACAATTATACACTGTGGATATCATGCCTTAGCAGGTGGTATCATTTAAGAACTGGAAATAAGAAATCTCCTGAAAATTTTGATTACAGGTCTATTCTATTCTACAGACTTGATGCTAGATCAGTTCACAGCAGTGCACCATAATATATCCGGGATCCCTAACCAACCAAGGTATTACAGCCATGGTCACCTGCTGAAGAGAGGAAGAGATGGAAACGAAGACGTTTGGGGTGCAGTTTCATAATCGGAACATGGCAATCTTAATCCATTTCTATTCTTATAAAAGACGTCATCCAGGCTTGCCTCCCACTAACTCTCTTGCATTATCCCAGACAAAGCACACACTTCTGCAAGTCTACTTGTTAGAGAGAGATCAGCAAGCCAAAGTATTGCACAATTAGGTAACAGAAGGGATCCCAACAATTTCTACCCTTCCAGCACGAATATAATTTAAATGTTTCTTTGTACTGTGTGCCTCAAAAATGGGGAAAAAAGAAAGTGAAATAAATAGAAGACATGTTCATTCCTCATATTGCTTTAGAAAACAACCAGACCTCAGTTAATGAGCAAGTTTCCACCCAACAAACGAAAATGTGCTAACATCAAACTACAAGTTAAAGCTGAGCAATACAACCTTAACAAGCCCCTGCTCTACCTTTTGGCTAATTTTGCTAAAAATGCCATGTAATATATTTTAATTTTTTTAATACCCACCAATTATATTAATACCTGTAAATGTGTAACAAGTATTTCAATGTTTCCCTTCTCCTCCCCAACAAAACGAAAGTATTGCAAAGAAAGTTTCTACCCAATACTTAATCTGACTAATAAAATATGAGGAAGAAAACACCAAAAATAAGCACTTACTTTAAAATGCTATAAGATTAGGAAAACGAAAAATGGGATTCAAAGATTATATAAATTTCTAATCCCATGAAGCCATAATCAAAGAGAAACTAATTACTTCTTAGTCAGGATTGAGCTGCTATACAAAAGCAGAACAGTTCTCGTAATTTAGGACTATCAACAATCCCTTTTCCCCACTACCTACTGAACTTGTAATTCAAATTTACTGAGACATGGCAAACATTTCTGGCATTCAAATATATTATAAGATGCTTGTCAGTTTGAACAGTGCCTCAAACCAGGTGCTTATTTTTAATTACAACTAACTTAAGCATCAGCCAGAACTATGGTATCTTGTTTAAAGACTTTGCTGGCATGAAATTTATACAGATGTCAGAACATAATTTTTAATATATGCATCTGCTAACAAGAAAGTGTTATAGCACCTAATTTAAGTTAAAAAAGAACAAAAAATGCACGCATGATCAGATTTAAGTCAACACGTGAGTTACCAAAATGTATTTTAGGCCTTATTAAACTCTTTAAGAATGGTATCTGGTTTGACTAAAAACTTGATCATTTACAAATGAGACATACTCTTTTCTGAAGACAGCCCCTTAAAAGTTTCCATACAGTCATGTAAAGTTAAAGGAAAAACTGGTTCCCTGAAGTAAATGATTTCTTTTCCTTTCTGAAGATGTTAAAAACAGGTTAATACTGGTGTTAACTACAGTGCACAGTCATTAAAATGGAACAGAAGGAGTAGGGCTATAAATGGTCAGGAATTACTGTTATGATCATCTAACAAGATCACTCATGTAATGCAGGCAATAATTGGATGCAGTGACTGAGTCCAGCAATGCGGTACTGAATGTTTCAAGAGATGTCTACGCTTTTATAAGGCCACCAACAGGGTAGGGAGTCACTTCATTTAGCAGCCAGCCTGCCTAAGGCTCCTCACTTTCATCATTTTCAGTCATCATCTGATTCCTACCTTGAAGCACTTAGACCTCAGCTATTGGATCTCGCTACACTTTTCTCAGTTGGACTAAAAGCCTTCTACAGGCAAGCAGGTCAGTTCAGTATCTAGATGTCTAAGCTTCTTTCAGCCTTTTCTGAGCTTCAAAACTATATAAGCACTGGACGTGTGGCTCAACAGTTTAACTCTCTTGCAGAGCCAGCCCTCCAACGACACAGGACTTCTCTAATGACATGGTCTAAGAATTCACACTGAATAGGTTTCCAAATACAAGAAACTACTCATTATAAAGAGACTGATCATAAAGTGATGACCATCACTTAACATCATGACAGTAATAAATTTTCAATCTTCGATTATATATTTATGACAACACATTCATGGTAATGTATTCATACAGTGCTGTCCTGCTCTGCTTTATACTCTGCCCTTTAGCAAACCTGCCTAGTGCAAAGCCTGAAGAAACAAAAGTATTTTAAAATCAAGTAGTATTTTTTGCTTAGTATTCATATGTATTTGTATGAGTTAGTGTTGCTATGCTTGACCTGAATCTTTGTAACTGAGATACATATATATTTGTATTTCAAGATCTCCTTTTCAAGCTCAAAATAGCAAAGTTAAAGGAAACAACCACAAAACCAAAAAAACCTAACCCTGTATTTTTTCTGCTCTACTACCACTGAGATTAACTAGGTTAGTTTAAACAGCTGGTTCATAAACACACTCCATGATGTCACCACGGAAGAAACTCTAGAGTTAATGAATGGAAGAAGAGATTTTAAAAGGTGTTTTCTTTTTAATTAGATGTTGAAACATTTTAAGATCTGCCTTTCATTATTATGTTCTTTCTAGTCCTAACCTTTCATAATGTCAATGATTTATTTTTAAATTTGAAATTGTAACATTTCTAAGTCTTTGGTAGACATTTTAAGAGGCTTACAGAAATTTTACCAGTAATTAAATTTAAATGAATGAAAATGAATCAATGAATGAATTAAAGAGTGAATGGTATACACAGAATGCTTTAAACAGTTCTGGGATGAGACGTTCAGAAAACTTGCATCCCTACTACCCACCACGGTAACACAGAATTTCTAGCAATTGGAAATTGCCTATTTCTCATCAAACATGCAGATCTGATAAATATTTTACTGAATCTGGAACCACATTCTGCTATCAGAATGCTAACAGATTAAAGGTGTCAAGGAGGTTCATGTTATGAACCTATGTAATTTAATATTAACATTATTAGTACTGCCAAGATGACACCGGTAAAGAACAATGGTGGTCAAAGCAACAATGAAACATAGCTTTGTTTTAGTGCCAATGAACAGAACCAAGACACAGTCCACAACTAGCTGAAATAGAGTTAAATATAGATGCTAGATGTATGAAATAGCAGCAGTGAAATTAGATCACACTTCTAAAATGTTAACGAAATGTACTGCCTCAATTACTGTAACCTTTAAGTTGTTTTAAAATGTATTCTCTCCAAAGGGTAATGTTTTTGATTGATTGCTTTTTATACAGCAGCACTAAACTGGGACTTTAATATCTACTGAAGGTCAATAGTTACCTTCTCTGGAAAAACGGGTCATTCCCTATCGTATTCAGCAATACACGTTAGCAAATCAAGCACCTGCATGCTCATAATCCATTAAGAAATCAAGGAGTGCTGCACCTACTGGATCACATCTTTTAAAAGGTGCTGATGACAAATACAAATGATATGCTCGAATCAAGCAACATGCTACTCTGCAAAAGCAATTAAATATTGAGACACTTGGCAATAAACATACTGAATGCATGTGAAGACCTTAAAATAAATATATTTATTGTCATTCATTACCGTCATTAAGCAACTTACAGTTGTTAATAGAAAGAAATGCATGCTTAAGTAGCAGGTTCCAAAAAAAGTCTTCTGTAGAAACCATTGGCTGAAAGTTGCTGATGATAATTACAAAAATTTATGGAAAACCTTCACTATCAGTCTGGCTTTATTTCAGTAGTTGAAGATTTGGACTTTAAATATTGCCAGGAATCGTACTGGGCAACATAGCTGTCAGCCCGTAACGGTATTTCCATGTGTGGAAAGGAAAGTTTAAATGAATTACATGATGAATTTGGAATCAATTAAATGACCAAATCTGATAAATCAAATGAAGAGTGATTTCAAGTCCTGTGAGGGAGTAACCGACAGGCCTAAGAGAGCATGCTACAGCACTGGGAAACCTAATTAGACCCTGAAGGATCTGTGACGCCTCAGGCACGCGACTCAGAGTATGCCTTAGGTTGACTGAAAATTGAAAATAGATAAGGAGAAGGGGCCTAATTATTAATTTTATTGACTGTGTACAAAACATGATCGCTCTCACCATCTTCCACATATGGTCTAGGACAAGGCATTTACCATCTTTTAAGTCAGAATTTCCCTCCTGGAAGAGTATATTCATTTGTACACACTGCAGACACAATTTCCCTTCACTTGTCCTAAATATGTACAGTTATTTTCTTTTTTGTTACTATTATTGTTGTCGTTATTGTTGTTATTGTTATTATTGTTGTTATTATTATTATTTTGTACATTTCGTTTTAGAGTTTTGGGGTTATTTGAATCATGCTTCATTACAGGCAGTATTTTTAGTGTGACTAACACAGTGGATTTTCAAACTTATTGACACAAACCAAGGGGTCCAAGACAGAGCTTACAGAAGAACTGTGTCTTTGAGACATCACAAATTAGTTTTCCCCAGGCAAAGAAGGGTTTGCATCTTTAAATCCAAGGATTTGGGAGTGTTCTCAAGGTTTTTTTCCTGTACATTCCAAATCAAGGTTCTGATGTCTAATTTGCAATGAACTGCTAGCTGCACTAGCCTTCCTTCGAAGCAGATTATAATAGAGAAAAAGAATCAGATTAAGATGCTGCAGCAAAACCTTGTCTTGGCCCTCCAATTTGAAGCATAAAGAGGCAACTGAAATGAAAAAAGAGATGTAAGGACCAAACAATGACAGAAAAAAGGTGAGAAGACACTCCACCAAAATGCCAATGTTTTCCTTAACTACTTATCAAACGTTACTTCATAAGCAGAATGGTTTTCCTATTTTAAGAAAGAAAACACAAACCAACACAGAAACACCAGTAACTCAAGATTCCAGGGAGAAAAATAAAGGGAGGCATACAGGCAGCAAGGACAGAAGCTAATATTTAAGCATTTTTCAGTGAGAGCTTAAAGCTAGGATATATGGCACTGGCAAATAGAGCCAGACGCAATTGACTGAAAAGGTGTTGCTGCCAAATAGCAAGCTATGCTGGCTCGAGATACCAAAAACTGACTGGCTTCCCATAGTTTCTAAGCTGGAAAATCCCTCACCAGGCCAAACCTAAAGGAACATTGTTTGTCCTAACTTGTGTTGTTACAAGAGGTGATACAACTATTCGACAGGCTTGCCAATGAAACTGTGGCAGCACCATTTCTGTAGTACAGGCAAGACTTGAATGGCCGATGCTCGTACAATTGCTTATAATCATCCTTTCATTTTGAAGATGACAAAAACTTATCAAAGGAGACGTTTTCAAAGAAATAAAAGATTCACATGCCTGGGATAACAATGTTTCTGCAGTATGCATAGCCCTAAATCTGCATATGCACTATGCTACTCTTTTGCTAAGGTCCTGCCTCAAGGCAACAATTTTAGCCACGTCCTTCTGCTTAGCATTCAAATTTTAGCATGTACTCTACCACTACCATCCACGTTTTTTCAAAGGGCTCTATTTCCATGAAAAAATACCCACTATGCTGTTAAAGTGGTTGAAAAATATGACATTTTAATATCAGAGACTATATAGCATCATTATCACACTCAAACAGCTAAGCTACTTCTTTAATATTCTGGAAAATTGTATTCCCCCATTACATCTGAGGTCAAGCCTGAAACGTCAGTTAGAAGCCGCAAGATGCAGGCACTTCATATGGCTGAGTGGCTAATTCTAAATAACAGCAGAGCTAAGAACAGCATTTGTTGGTGCCAGACACTATAGCAAACCACACTGCTCAAAAATGTTGCTGAAATATTATATACATTTTTATTTTGTTCTACTGTTCTGTTGTTACTACATATAGTTTATTCTCTTGAAAGGAACTACAGACCACAGAGCTCCACCATCTTTTCTCACCTCTGCAGACTCCTATACAGCAGGATATACCCAAGTTAGTGGATGTTTCATTAATTATATTCCGCATGTCCAAATGCATGAATATATCATCCTTATGGTAACATTATCTTGTTTCTTTACCTCCTAAAACATTCAAGATGTAAACTGACAACAGATTGCCACAGTAGAAACAGGTAAACCTTTTCAAAATTATATTTACACCAAATATATACTTTTCAAATTACTTTTGCTGGTTTTAGAAGACATTTCAGGACAACACCTCAGGGAAACATGGCAGACAGCCTTATACAGAGGTCATAGAGAAATATAGTCTCCACCTAATTCAATTAACTGCTCTGAGTTAGATCCCAAATGGTACAGGCAAACGTTTGTTCCATTTCAGGCGTATTCTGAGATACGAATCGTTCCGTTTTCTCAGAATAAAGAACCATGGTGCAATATCATACACTCAAATTTTTTATTGTTCAAAATCTGAAAAATCTCTAGACAGATGCCTTTGTGCCTTACAATGATGGCTCTTCATTTAGAAAACCATCTGAAGGCTTCAAATATTGTACATTCTATGTACAGCATTACAAAAAGTAGCAAGGTTAATAGCTACAACGATGAAAAATGGTTTTGTAAGCAGATGGACATTACCAAATTCACCAAGCTGAAAGTCTGAATTGCAACTCTTGGAGATTTATATGCTATCGCAAATGGCAAAAGACAATAAAATCATGCAGAAAAGTACTTCTGCATTTGGACTCTTATTCTGGCTTCAAGCCGTATGAGATACTCAAAGGGCAACATGCCAATTGATCAATATGTTAGTATTTAATGTGCAGTAAGTGCTACTGAGTAAAAATCAGAGAAACACTGCCTATTAGCAGAGTCTGCCTTATTGCTGGCAGTAGGAGTGCATGAAGTTTTGGATCACTCCAGGTGGTAAAACAGCAGCCAGAAGTCTGATTCAGAATTAACGAAAGGAAATAGAGGGCGATGCTCAGCACGAACACGAATGCACATGAAGCTGGCTGAGATTTCATTACTGAAGATTTTAATTTTGATTAAATGCTTCCTTTTACATTGGGTCACATCCATTGTTTTCAACCCTGTGTTTTCGTTAATATTTTAATACACACAGAACATTAAGTTGCATAACTTCAGTGTTGCAGCTAAAGATAGCATCTTTAATAACAGCTACAAAAGAGATGCTGGCATCTATCGCTGTCCAACTTTGTAACGCTGTGAGGCACCATGGGCTGGCAGGGACTTCACGGCATGCAAGGCAACACGTCTGCACTGACCACCAAGGAAAAGGAAAGTGGATGACTGTAACATTAGCTTAGTCTGTTTGAAATAGAAACTTATAAATGCACTCAAGACAAAACAAACCAACATAACGGGAATGGCTGTGACTGTCTAAAAGGATCAAGGCAGTGAATGCATTTGGTGGAACCGTTGTTTTCAGCTTTGTTTTATGCCCTGTGAAAAATTGCACTACAGTGCAACTCCTTGAAAACTTCCCAGGAAACAAAAATGGTAAAGATATTGTAACATGCAATTTTGGTAAGTTGACTATTAGCTTTTTCCCCCCCTTGTTTTTGCTGTTTCTAGCTCTTAATGATGAAACGCAAGTTTGGACAAAATTCAAGAGACCACGCTTTTTCTTGATTTCATACAAGCTGGGGTTCTGTTAGCAGAAGTACCTATGCTCAAATTCCCTTGCCATTACGAACTTGAACTGTGGCCATGATACACTCTACAAAGACCTACCAACTCTGTTAATTCCATTCCTATCAGTCTTAAGCAGCCCATATGGGTTAATTTCCTGGTAAGCCACAAGACTCTTAGATTTACATTAAGAATTGTTATAGAGAGAAAAAGCAAATATGGTATCGTGTGAGACCAGGATTCTTTTATTTCTCTATGAACTCTGAATATAATTACATTTTCAAGTCAGTTCAGTGGACTGTTTCTTTTCTGTATGTTTAAGCCTAAAAAGTAAGCTCAAAAACATTAAAGGCTTGATCTAGATTATCATTAGACACATAAAAAAGGAAGTTATATTTTTTCAGGACTGTTTTAAAAAGCAAATACATTGTGACTAATTTCAGTAAACAGTAATACAGTAATTTTGGTAAACACTGAGAAGCCAATGAATTTGCGAGATAAAAACTACTGGTATCTTCTAATTCACTCAGAAATGACTGAATTAAGGGGCGGGGGGGGGGGGGGGTGGGGACCACCCCAAAACACTATCTGGATTGCCAAAATCCTTACACATGTTTTTCTGATATACTGTGATAATACATTTTTGCTTTTATAGGACTTCTAGCAAGTAAAAACTCCAGCTGGTTTGGTGCTGCTTACCTTCACTGTTAAGACACTTTAAAGCTTATTGGTGAATGGCACCATGGAGGTTATTTACTGTTACTCATTACTATTAGTGTCTTCAGTGCAAAACAACATTGGTTTCAGCAGTCTTTAATCAGGAAGAATTGCAACTTCTGTTTTCCCACCCTACCTAGTTAGTTAGTGCTGAGAAGCTGTGCCAGGCGTATCAGATTTTCAATTAATTTGTTAAGTTTCTGGTCTGCATATTTATATGGGCCCCTAGTAAGGGGTATAACAAGGTATAACAAAAGAAATGAAAAAGTAATTTTGGCTTCTCTTGCTTCTCTTCAGTTTGCTTCCAAACAGAGCAAATACCAAACTCAAAAGCAAAATGGAAGTTCCTCTATGGACCTGTTGATGTCAGTACTTGAGTTTGGATCAGGACTGCACTGTGAAGGAAATCTCCAAATCTTCTCCACCAACCTGGCTTTGATTTGTATCTTGGGATGGGGCTTGGAATGCAAAAACTGATTATTTGGAAGGCGATGGATGGAATTCGACCCGGTTCCAATGGATGTTCAGGCAACAGACCAAACTGGAGTCCTCATGAAACATACACAGTACAGACACCATTGCTTGGGCCAACTGTTTCCCTCAATAAATACACTTCTATTGGGCTGTCTACTTGCAACTACATGCTGTAAACATAACATACATACAGCAGAACTAAGAACATCCGATCTCATAAAAAATCCTTATTAATATCCACTATAACAATTTTAACAAGGCCAGGTAAGTTTTAAGTTCATATTACACATTTTCTTTCAGTGTATGTATCCATTTATTAGAATTTGGCTAGTGATTGCAAAAACATCATGGAGCAAGAGGGCTAACAAAAAGATAATACAAGCCTTGTCTTGTCAGGAAACAAGAAAATACAAAACAGCAAATGAGGATCTTCAAAGTCACCATGTTCATTTATATACAAGAATCTAAAGCAAAAAGAGAAATTCCCTTTGCTAAAGAAAGTGTTTTGTTGTCGCTTGTGTGCTTGAATGAAATTGATGGGCATCCTTCAGCAGCTTACCATGACAAGTGATTACTCAGACTCTTTCCTGAACTTCCAGACACTACAGTTACTTCGTGTAAAAAGTGTTTTTAAACAGTAGACACTCCTAATGTTTATACAAACTATAAGGTGCATATAAATACTTGGTTTCCTTGCTATGTTTCTTGTTCAGTTTACAGCAATGAGATACTTGTCTCAGAACTGAAATACATGGAGCTGAAATACATAATACCAACACAATCTTGGTATTACATCGTACCAAGAACGCAATGCCTGTGCACTAGAGCTAAATGTTAAAATGCATTTGTATATTTTGGGTTTGTTGGGGGGAAGGGGTATATCTGTTATGTCCTTACTAAAGCCATAGAAATAATGGTATTATATATCCACAAATCCATTGAACCAATGCACCTGGTCCAAAATGGTAGACCTTAAGGTGAATCCTTAAGAATGTAAGAGTAAGCGGGGAATAAAAAGTGAGTGCTTTTACCAGTAAACAGAAGTAAGCAGTGCTACTAGCATATATTCCATTTCTGTGTCCAACTTCTGTTTTCACTGTAAGTTTGTACGGCTAAAGCCTTTGTTATTTTAACATGTAAAACTGTACAACAGACAAAACTATCTGATGTCTCAGAGGAAAATTTTTTTAAGAGCAAAGTGGTAACTCTATACATATTCATCTAAAAAACCACTAACAAATACCTCACTAAATTCTGTCATGGAAGCAATTGTGATTTGTACATCATTTGGATATAGGCCATTATCGAACTACCTAGAGAGTTAATCAACAGAGGACACTCTCAGGAAAACAAGACTGATGCTACATAATCAGAAACACCAGAGCTGTAAACAATGGAAATGCACATTATTCCCAAACAGTATAAATAATTTAAGACTTGCAGAACTGAAATTAATCTACATACCATTTGAAGCACACAGAACCACCAATTCAGACAGACTAATGAAAGGTAAGGGAAAAACAGATAGATAATTAAAAAGATACTTTCCAAGTGGGAATCCACTTAACTTAGCAGTACTAGTAACAAGTCAAGAAATAAATATCAAGGAAATCCTATTACATGCATGTATATTTTATAGGATTTTTTTTCCAGAAGGGATTGGGGTTTTTTCCTCTGGTGTGATTGGACACTGAACCTCCTACATCCATCAACATCTATCTGATTAACTCTTCAGCTCTTTGAAGTGTCAGTGTTTTATAGGGCATTATTTGCAGAGAGATGGAAACAATCTGATTTGCCCATATTTGAGATGGGCATTCTTCTTTTTAGACCCCACTGCCCTAGAAGCCCATACCCTTTCATCCCCAACTGCAGTCTCAACAGCATACTTCAAAGGAAAAAGATACTCATGGTGTCTTAACCTTTCCTTTGAAATGGAATCTGTAGACCCAATATCATTTAGCAAGGCTAATTGCATAGTATGCAAGGGAATTACTATTATTTCAATATAAACCGCCATAGAGAAATGATGAAAGCTGAGGCGCTGTTGTAACAAGCTTTACATAGAGACAGCACCACAAACACATTATCAAAGGCAAATATCTTGCACAAGTAAACCAGGAATATTTCTCAAATTATCTTTATAACCTTAACAATTACATTCAAATATCAGCCAGCTTACACTGCAAAGGAAACATTGGGAGAAGAGAAGAAAAAGAAAAAAAAGAGTGAGGGAAAAAAAAAGAATGCAGGTATGAAGAAGGTATGTGATTTCATGGTTAGATGTTACTCTGTATCTTTCATCATATTAGCGCACCATACTCACTATTTATTTTACATTCAAATCTCCTTACCCTTTGCAAGTTTTACATTTTTCTATAACACAGGTCCAAATTTTTTTATATATATATACACCCCATACTACTATAAATTACAAGTTGATTTAAGATAAAGCAGAAAAAAATACAGAAATGCAACAGAGAAACTAATAAAAAAAATTCATCATAAAACCATTTTTATTTCTCATGCAGCAAGCAACAGTGCTAAAAAAAAAAATATGAAGAGAGTGGCAGGTGCACAAGTAGAAGTATGACCTAAACAACAATTTGGAAAACTTACTACATTAAACAACTTCTACTGTAAGAATGTACACAAAAGGTAACTAATTTGGAGACAAATATAAGTCTTAAAGTAAAAAAGAGGAACCTTTTACTCCTCACCAGTTCCATGACTTTCATCAGTGCAAAAGTAAAAAAGAGAAATATTGGAACCCAAGTTAGAAAAGTGCTTAAGCATGTCCCATGTTTCTGCAGCAGCAATGAGTTTAAGATATGCTTAGAAGTTTTCTTCAGTCAGTGAGAGACCTGTCAGTTCTCCCTATAAACATCAAAAGCAGAGAAGAGGTCTATCCACCTTATCAAAGTACAAGCATGGTGTTCAGGTAAACAAAACCAAAACACAACAGAAATACCACAAAACATTGAATAACACTATCATTATTTTTACAGAATGGAAGCTCCCTTCTCTAGTACTTCTTTACATAAGAGTGGGGGGGTACAATTACATGAGTTACATTCAGCACTGATTTATGCTACCTGCCATTAGACACCTGGGACCATGTACAATCTTGTCCAGAACGCAACAGTTGAACCCGAAGTCCCTAAGGCCTGGTATGCGGTAAGAAGATCAGCTCCACACAAGGTACGGGGGATTCAAAACAGCTTCGTCCATTTATGAAATATGTTCAAGGATTTTTTTTTTTGTTACATTTAGCATATGAGGAGATTAGAAATTCTTAAAATGAATGCTTTTGTACATTTTCTATGTATATATATTCCCACACTGCCAAGATACTCCATGAAAATATCTTTTTTCCTTCATGTTTCCAAACAAACTGTTTATCACAAAATAAAATGTATCTAGAATTTATACATGTTTACTTTAGGCTACATGATCAGTCACATTTTTAAAGGCAGCCAAATTCTTCAGAAATGGGCTGGATGTTACTTAGTAACTTTAATTATTTTTCCATGTGAGTCACTATTAGCAGCACCCACATTCAGCAAACATTGCAACAAACACCCAGTATTTTTAAAAACATTTTGCATCAGATGTAAAAGTTTGATTTTTTTTGATTTTTTGATTTTTTTTTTTTTGAGGAAACAGCTATGAAAAAGAGCAAAGAAAATAAGGTTACTTTTAATTAAACACAGAAATTAATATCTATCACAAAATAACACATTTTTATGTGGTAATTAAAATATTGTATTCCAAAAGATAAATATATTAGCAACCCAGAATGATCTGGCCTTATTTTATTATACTTTAATAGAGAGGAAACAGAGTTAAACAGATGGCATTCAGGATTTCTCAATGAATTCAGCATCTGTGAGTACATGTTGCATAAATGCCAATTAAAATGTGTCCGAGCAAATTTAAATCCCTTGCTGATAGAATGTAAGCCAACCTAGCTGGCTTAAGATCAAGGTTAAACTTAATCATCTGCTCAACTTGTAGCAAGTTGCTCTCAGATTGTACAGAAATTCCCAGTGAAATAATAAAACAGCGTTCCTATTGATTTGTATTTATTTACATTCATAACTCTCTTCACAAGTGTTGGGTTGAAGCACAAAGGGTACTAAGTGAATCGTTTGACAAGTCTAAACTGAAAAAATACTTCTATGATTTAAAAAGCTTCTGCAGAAATGTTTGGCAGAACTTTCTGGGTAGTTTCATGAAACAATTACTCTAGAAGTGTCTTGATAAATTTTATCAAGCCATTTTGTACTTTCCTTTACTCTCTTACTGACAAATTACCAATATCTTACATTAGGTTGGCGTCTAAATTTTTCATACAATGCAAAGTGAATGTTGAACATTCTATAATAAAATGCATACAGAAAAGGCTATATTGAAAAGATAAAGCAGTGTGGTTAGGCAACCTTATAGCAGTTCTAATTCAACTTGGCATTCAATCATCTTGTAATAATGCACAGAGATGAACAGCAAAAACAGAACCTTTGGTATAAAAAAACCCCACCAAACACCACTCAAAAGCAAAGCTCACAAAACTCTGAGATTTTTGCTATATATTTCAAGATTTACAAAGTGCAGTCTTGCAGGACTGTACCCAGGAAAGCCGAGATCCTCAGAAAGAGAAGGCATTTTTGTGATGTGCTGAGCCATCCATAAAAATTTGGTATCATTGACTGAACTGGGGCAAACACACACCAAGCAAAGCTTGCATCTTTTGCAAAGCTAATCAATTAAGTCCCTTCACGCATAATCCATGTGCACAGCCTTTTCCCATACCAATTATTTCATGCTGGCAGTGTTTTGTTGAGGGAAAAGCCAGTCAGAAACTATAAAACATGCAACACAACAGCAAATGAAATTAAATGCCTGAAGTGCAAATTACTATCTAGAAAATGAAATCTGAACTACTCATGCATGTATACATACTACTAATAAATTAAATGATAGCAGTGAGGGAAAAGACCGAAATGTCATTAGTAAGAGTGCAATGGAAACACTGGTGCCACAGTCAGCAACTATAAAATGAAAGCTTTCCTCGAAAGTGGGAAAACAAAAGGATTATTTATCATGGTTTTCTACAATAGCAGGAATAAAGTGACCTAGCAAGACGCATATGCATCCCTACGTATTTTAGACTATAGACATCATACTGGATTTTGAACAGTTACCCAATTCAGCAAAATCTGGGCTCTTTTGGCAGATTGGCTGGGGAAGACATCATCATGTTTTTTACGGAAGGCCAATGCTCAACAGAATGCACGCAAGGAGCCTGATTTTCAGACTTATTCATCACTGAACTGTTGAAGATCTGGCTGAGGAGCATAACTGGAAATTAGGTCCCTAAGCATTTTAATAACAATAGACAATGGTATTGGAGAAGAAAGGAAATAAAAAACCCCCACAAAGTCAGACTCCACAACAGACATGCTTCCTAAATTGAATTACGAACTGGGTAATGTCAGCAGAATCTTCAGAAGTGAATTTAACTAAGTAAGGATGGCATACTATTCTTGACTGCATTGTGACTTGTAGTCTTTTACTGCAGTACAGAGTGACTGCAGTAGAATAGTAAAATACTAAAACCAAAGGTCATACAGTACAACATGACTGACTATATAACTTACTGGGAAAAGAAGCACATAGTCCAAAAGAAGAAAACTTGTCATTCAAAATACCATTACCAAGAAAAATAAAATGAAAAACCTTCCAAGCATGGGTAGTATTCAGCACAGAGGGAGGCTGAGGGAAGGAAAGACAAATGGACAGAGTAACTTGGCACTGCTGAAAACATGACCTGGTGCACACTGAGGGTGAGCGAATAACCAGTGGTGTCCACTTCAGGCCCTTTCTGTCCTCTATTTTCACCTTCTGGGAGAAGCATTTTTGCTCAACCCATCTGAAAAGAGGATTTTGGGGGAAAAGCAAATTCCATCGGACAAATGGAACAGCCCCCGAAAAGTCAGATTTGCCTTAATCCCCTTCAGGAGAGAGCTAGAGAAGACGAAGGAGAGGTCTGCATGCTGTGTTCTTTTGTACTTGGTTTGCTCTCCAGTTATTACTCCTGATTGCATTCTGTGCTTGATTCCTTCTATTGGCTGATTTTCCATCACTCTTCAGAGGTTTTATATCCTTGCACTTAAAAGTTTCACCAAAGTCAGGAGAGGCACATTCCCCCAATCACGATAATGATAACCATTCCCCCCAAGTTGATAATGGCTGAATGTCACATACATCACAGTAAACTAGAAGATTTTTGAAAGTGGATTCAAACCTTTTGATGGTGAAAGGATCTCTAGTTTCACAAACAACAAGTTTTGCAGCTGATTGTTCATACATATTTGTCTCAAAGGTCTTGGAAAACAGAAGGCAGAGCACCGAATAGGATGGATCAGGCCCTATCAAGCACTATCCCTCACAATGACTGTAATGATATTTGGATTAGATTCTTTACTCTAGCCTGCAATGCACAAAATAATATGATTCAACAATTGCTGTAATCTCTGCAGTTGCACAAAGAATAAACACGTAAAGTTTCAAGTGAGCAGTTTTCATTTCTTCTACTGTAACTGATGCTGTATTTATTCAGAAGAGGTGACCTTCTAGTAACCTTGTTCTATGGCTATGAATGAATGGAAATTTGAGTTTGACCTCACTTTATGACCTGTATAAAAAGAATTATACTACAATGATTTTGCGTCTTTATGTCAGCATGTCATTTTATTCAATTCCTAACTGGATAATGCATTTTCAAAATAACTCACAATGATGTATGTATTTGAAAGATATGTTGCTAAATTAAGCAAAAAAAATCAACTAATTTTTAAATATTTAAATATATATGACATTTAAGAAATATTGGACATATTTGCCTTAGTGAGAATGCACTATGCATTAAAAAAGTTTTAGCTTCCATTAGGAAGCAGTACCTATGAATAATACATCTTTTTCTAATGTCTTTATATGCACACAAAAACATCAATTTGTACCTAGCTTAAAAGAAATCTAAATTACAGGTAAGCCATCTAATGTGTCCCTTGCTACCTTTTGGCAAGCTTAGTCTAATCAGAGTTTTTCCACTAAATTACCCAGATCAACATAAACCCTGCACAATTATATCCTGCGCTCTAAAACAGCACATGATCTTTGGTCATGTGGATTAATTGCCAGGGTAGAAAATTGCACTGGGGATGATGGTACAGATGTTCTTTTTCAGTTGACCAAACAAAATGAAAGAAAACAAAGAATTCCTGTTTCATAATGACTTTTATTTAAAATGCACTGTTTTATACACATTCGCACACACATAAACAAATCTAATGGGGATTTTCAACGCATTTTTCTAACAGAAGATTACGTTCTTCTTTGACAGTACAGGGAAAGATTAGGTTTTAAGGGAGAGAAGGTATTAACAAAGCAACAACATGTGAAAAATAAATGTTCCATGTTTGCAAACTATAAGAATGTACACTATGATACTTATGAAGTTAAAGTTGTTGAAGAGGTTTCCAAAGCAGGATAGACACACTGGAGAAAATCTTTTTCACTTGTATGCAAAGACAAAAGACAGGCAATCTCAGCACTGACAGGATAAAAAAGATTTGCCTGCAATCGTTATTACTGCTACATTTACCGGTCCTCATCATCAAAACCAGAAACTGCACTTTAAGGGGATGAAGGTAGGGTCATAATGAGTAATGGCCTATGTATTCATCAGAGGCTATTGCAGAACCTTCAGATGCCCACAGAAGGGACATCTCATGAAATCTCTTTTCCAAATCTCACAACCCCCTGCCTTTCTCACGTCTTGTTCTTCTCTCCCCACAGGTACTCCTTGGTCTGTATACCTCTGGGAGCTGTTCTCCATTATATGTTTGTTCAGTGATATTCTACCAAGTTGTGGGATTTTTTTGTTTGTTTCTTACAATTAATTGTTTTACATTGTACCCAAAACCTATCGTTAAACATTGTTGCTTTTAGTTGAGACTTTTTTAACATTTATGTTGTTTTAAGAAGTGCCTTGCTTATTCTCAAATACAAAGCAAAACAAAAAAACAGGTCCTAGCAATTATTTTGCATCGACATACATTGGCACCAGTCTTCAGTTACGGCAATACAGAGTGATCAAGATTTTTCCATGTTACAGGGAGACTCAACAAGAAAAGGAGGCAAGAAACAACAAACAAACCAGGCAAAGGTGGTGGAGAGTGCAGAAGAGCACCTGTTCAAAGCTAGAACACCACAGAATCCCTTTCTGTAAGCAACAGCAGTCCTTTCTATTAAAATGAGTAGTGTAACGTATATCGGAAAAGGAGGGGTTGGAACAGAACTCGTGCTGACCCAAGAGAATATACTATGGGCAGTAATGAAAACCAAATTACTTTACCAATATCTGGGTTGAAGATCTTCCACCAGCCTACCCGGGAGCTAGGAGAAACTGAGGTCTGCACCATGTTATGTTTCCTATCTTTCAGTCCCTCACCAGCAAAATTTGTATTTGAGAAGTACAAAAGTTAAAGGGTGTCTTATATGCATAAAATTTTGCTTTTGTGAGGAGTGCAGGAATCTGAATCTCAAGAATAGCTGCATAACTAATTCCGGTGAGGTAAGCACAGGCCAGAGACAAGCGTTGCCCACCTTCTATAGCCTAAGGAACAGTGCTTTACTGTTGTCTATCTTAAAGCAGACTTTTGTCCTAGTTTGAGTTGCTTGGACACAAATAATGCTCATTCAACATGGATATGTAAAAGACCAAGAGGCATCCACATCACACTCGGACAGCATGCTGCTATCACCTATTTCAAGGGCTCCATTACATCTAAGCCTACTATTAGGGAAGGAAGAACGACTCAAAGTCAACATGAGATTACGGACTAGGTATGGGTTAGCTACCCTCAGCCTTATTTCTCACAAAATTCAGATGCTTACATGTCTGGATTAAGAGAAACAACTGGAAATAACCAATAAAGTCATCAGCACTTTTCAGGAAATGCAGCCTGTATTTCATGGTTCACAACTGAGTATCTTGCAAGGTGTGTAGTTGTTGCATGAACTCTTGTTGGCACTCTTTACAACTCCTTTCATTACTGGTTCCTAACAGCATTACGGATCATTTCTTTCAGATGATTCCGTAAGTACTGCATCTCTGCACTGCTTTGCAGTATTCCACTGTAAATATAATGTGTCAGAAAGCGAATAAACATCCATGTATGGTACATACTGCAACTGAAAGTCAGCCATGCTTTTTCAGATGTTTTTTTACAAATCATGCCACAAGCCATCTGCTCAGTGTTAGGCTAGATAGGAGAAGCACTAGAGGAACTGCCTTTCCCTAAGGTTTCTGAATACTGATATGAGTATTCAGAGGCAGAATATGCAATTTTTTTACAATAATATATACACTGTCACGTATGCATATTCCTGTATGATCGCTAACTATGAACAGGGATGAAACTTCTTCCTATCAGCCTCAAGTATGTGTTTTATTTATCTTCATTTAGAAGAAAGTAATTGAAAACACCTGACAAGTGTTTAACAATAACAAACACACAATTATTAAGAGTTACAGATGGAAAGAGTAAATCCACTGTTTTTCACTACTTCGTAGTGTTACCTGTCTGGAGGAGAGTCAGTTCCCATTTGTTTCCTCTGCAGAGCACCATAACTACAGGCTAGGCTCACCCTCGCTTTGTAGTTCAGCTTCATGGGCAACTAAGACGAAAATATAGCATCATTTGGGATGTGTTTCTCTCCAAACCAGTCTGTCAAGTATCCGTCCTACAGGGCAGGTTCCTGAGATGCTGACCATCTCTCGAATACGCAAGTGACAATGAGTCAGAAGAACCATTTCATTTCTATGTAATAGCCTAACACCCACAGACTTAGCTGATGACTAAAGATCTGTCATCCTCTTACACTTTCAAATATTTTCTGCAAGAGAATGGAGGGGAGTAGGGCAATGTAGAGAACAACTTATGCACTGCCTCATAACAAAAGTAAGTCTTAGACATAATCGTCACCGCTCTCCCAATCCCAAAGTGCAGGATTTTAGTTACTTATGTCTGATTAAGCTAAGTACCAAGTAGTGTGTTTCTCTGCCTTGCCCTGGCCACAGCTCCAAGCTGATTGATCTGCAATTCTCTGAGAACAGTTGAAAACAGCTTTGTCTGCAAAAAGTATCAACTTTGGAAATTTTGTGACCTATTTCTTGATTTGGCTTGAATCACTGAATAACTTCAACGAATACGCGTTTAAATTTCAGGAATGTCATATAAACAATACTTAAATTGCCTCCTAAACAAAACTGAGAAGGAAAGGGTATTAGCACTGATACCCATAGTACATATGCTGGTGGCACACACAGGTTACCTCTCACACCCGAGAGGTCAGCAATTAAGTTCGCATCTCCTCGTAGTGATTCATGGAGAAACTTTTAATGTTGTCTTTATGAACAACGTCTCAAACACTAAGCTTTTGGTTTATCTAAACAATAAAAATCTAGTATTGACAGCTCCATCATTTTCTTATTTATTAGGCATATTAGCAGAGTAATTCAGCATGCAGCAGTTTTAGGCTTCAAGCTGCTTTAAGTATTTGGTGTTGAAAATCAACTTTTTTTACAGTGATACTGTCAAAATTTTTCCTTTAGCAAACATGTCAGCATTTAATTTATTAAGTAGTACTTGTAGCTTATACTAAAGCATACTATGACATGGCCTGTATTTTTGATGCTGTGTTCACAGAAACAGCTGGATGCGCACGCTCTGGAATTTACCAATATTGACAAGATGCTTCAGTGACACAAAGACAGACTAATCTTGGTGCTTCCAAGAAATGCAAGGCCTTCAAAACTATTTTAATCAATAAGAATATATTTGTCAATACCAAAAATGAGAATGCCAGGACTCAGGTTAACTCGTCGTCTCATGACTTTGTCTGAAAGCTTGCAAAAAAAATCAGCACCGTTAGAAATGGATCATGCAGGATTATTGTCCACTGAGTACACCAGTCTGCTAGGGCATCATCTAAATGCCATTCCTTTTCCACTATAAATATCCTATACACCCACTCAGGGTCTATCTGCCCGCTGTAGACAGATTGCAGAGTAGCTACAATCCAGTTAGTACATGCTCACGGTGCGGTACCAGCGATGCGGCGATTCCACTGCAGGTCTGAAATCAGTGAAGTCATGTAACCCAGCACCTGAGGTAACAAACTTACTCATCAGCGTTTCCAAATCTGGGAACAGAACCACTCTGATTGCCTCTGTTCTGTGAACGTGCCTTTACTTGCTCTAGTCCCAGTTTCCTGTCTGCAAAAACACGTGGCTTACCCCACAGCTAAAGGTCGTAACACATTACAAACATGAAGGCTGTATAAAAACCTCAGATAGATGCAGAACATGACCTAGATCTACACATAAATACTGACACATAGATAAATACTGAGAGGATTTAGATCACTGAGCCCTTCAGGAACTAAAATAGCTTTAGGTTAATGAAAATCCTTCCGTCCTCTCCATATTGCCAAGAGTCCACACACATATGTTAAGAAATTCATCTTATTCATAGCTTTCTGTGCTTAAGGTCATATTTTTGCCACGAAGACAGACACCTTTTCCTTGACCACACTGTCGATATGTTAACCTGAGAAGGTATTAACAAGATGCTTCACTGTATTTGTTATAGCCACATTAAATTCTGAAATGAAAGCCTGCAAATCAGTCATTAAATAGATTTAAATCATACTGGAACTGTATGAGTGAGATTTTCTATTGTCTGTTTATAAGATAAAGACCACTGTAATCATTTATGTGATATGGATCTGATAACATCCATTCACCTGTTCTAATGGGAGCATGAGGTTAATAAAATATGACTATTTAAATGAAAAGTACCATAATTGGAATCTCATCTTTTAATTTGCTCACATACTAACAAATCTTACAGAGTAAACGGCTGTCAAGATTCCTGGGGCAAAATATATGAGGACTTTACATCACTGATTTTTACTGGATAATGAGGCTGCTGCCATACCTGGGTCTAAGCTACCATTTTATGTATACACAAATTAAATTTAAATTCTTTAACAAGCTCCTTGAAGCTCTGTTGATATTATGTGTACTCTAACTATTGTTCTACTTTAAAGTTATGAGTAATTATGTCAACCTGAATTCAAGTCAGATTGTTAAAGTTCAGGAATGGCTACAAGAGATCACAGGAAGAAAGAGGACAGCAGTTGAATATATTCCTGGAGCTGGGCTAAAAACAAGCATTATACTCTTTCATAGGCTTCCATGTTTTCAAATCGCCTAAATAATAACTTTCGGTGACAGGTCAAAAATTCCTGACCTTATCAGAATCCACACCTTGACAGATATGATTCAATTCAGACCATGATATGAAGAAATCTTTGTTACTGCCTTCCAACCCCTTTTCACATATTAAATTCCAAAATTAAGAATCAACAGTTCTACATGCTTAAAACTCACAGCATGTATTTATATACACACATGCAACCAAATATGCACATGTTCACTGTCTGTTTGTCAGCAGTTCCGAAAAAGCAGGCGATCTGCTGGAAGTCCCAGCACTTCCCAAGATCCTGATTGTGCCTTTGTGTCCTTCTGATGCCGGAGGCGGCCGTGGCATCTTAACAGCTACACTAGCACTAACATAAGAATCTGTTTCCAAGCAAACCAGCTTCCAAGCATGCTAGAGGATTTTTTTGGGTGTTTGCTGTTGATTTTTTAAAAATAATTTTAAAAGCCTCATGCACAGGCCAGCTCTTACATAATTTACCTCAGAACATTTTTCAGCTAACTATCGTGACTCCTCCTATGGTTGTGGCTGCAATTCTGAAACACTGCTACAAACTCACTGATTGCAAGACATTGTTGGATGCTTTTTTTAAAGAAAAGTATGGAGAACAGACTTTCACATAAAAACATTCAAGGTCAGGTTGGATGGGGCTCTGAGCAACTTGATCTAGTTGCAGATGCCCCTGCTCGTTGCAGGGGAGTTGGACTAAATGACCTTAAAAGGTCCCTTCCAACGCAAACTATGGAACGGTTTCTATATTCTAATGTAATAGATTCTATGAAGAGAAGAACAAATGTTAAAGTAATGCCAATCATCAAACTTACACCAATAAAGCAAATTCAAATTTTAAGATGAAATATAATTCCTTATTTATTGCACTGAATAACTATTTATGATTTTATATTTGGTTACACTGGTAGATGGTACTAGATGGCCAAGCATTATATAAAACCATGTCCACAAAAAAAAGACAGCTGTTCTCCTTTTTGTTTTCTTTGGTGCTAGCCTATTATGATTTTGAAGTGGTTAAAAAGCGCTTCCTGAAAACAAACTTGTAGCTCAAGTACAAACACATTCACACACGTAATAGGTGCAATGTGTTTTTAACACAATCAATAAACCTTCATGTTGAAGTACTTTGTCATCATTAAGAGATCATCTATGTTCTACAAATTAAGTCATTTTATTAGTTCTAGTACGGAAGGGTTTTTAAAAACTCAGTCTACATTTAGGTTTGCATTAGACAGTTGTAGTCACGTGATTGCATGATTTTCTAAACTAAAATTAAACTTACATCTAGATAAAACGAGTGAATCTTGGGTCTGTAACAGCAGAATCTCTGTGGAAGCAGAGCCAAACTGGTAATTTATAAAACTGAACTCCATTTCAGTGACACTAAAATAATAGAAGGATTTATGAATAGTTTCTCTCCTTGTTACACCCAGATAACTGTGTCATCTGAGTGAGGCTGAGGACTTAAGAGTATTTCACCTAAACTAATAAACCTATTTACTGAATCTGAACTAAGTGCTGAAGTTTACTTCTAATGAGTGTTGACTGATCTTGGCAAATAAAGTGAATTAGACCACACAAAGCTGAGCCAGACAAGTCATCACTAGTCAGCGTGTCCCCAGGGGACAGAATGAATAAAAATTGTTTCTCAGCTTATTTTTTTTGAAGGATCACCACAAACGCTCATGTTGATAGTAGCACTATCTTGACATCCTTTCAGAGCTGTTCTTAGCACCAGTAATATCTTGTCTTGCTGAGATTTTTTTTTACATGTTAAAAAATTGAGCCATTTTAACAGTTTATTTTATTTTTATCTATCCAAACACTTCTAACACACTCATCACCCCCGTGTTTGTAAGCCTGAGATTTGAGTGTTGTCACACAAAGGATTAGTGTGTAAATCTCCCAGGGCCTGGAGTGCTCCACCTCAAACAAAGGGTTTCACTGCCAGTCTCCAGCAGCAGCTCTGGGGTGGCAAAGGGCTCTGGACTGGGGGTCAGAGGACTTGGCTCATTTGACTCAGCTTTTCCTGACACCCTGAACTACTTACGTCACACCTCTCTGCCTCGGTCTCCAAGCAGAACGGCAACAGCGATATCTCTCAAAAGCTATGCCTAGAAAGCCTAAATAAAAATTGTCTCTGACACCCCCCCTATGAAAAATGCACAAAATACCACTAAAAGGTTCAGGGTATTATCATATCCAATTGCTTCTACCATAAGAACACTGTGATGCCACCCACACTGTCACTCTCCTGAAATGAAAACAGGAAAAATAATCCTGACCTAACGAAAACATTAACATCAAATACTGGGCATTTAAAAGTTTTGCTGCTTTCACTCAGTTGAAGTGGCAATAGGAAAAAGCGTTTTCTCTTCCCTGATTTCATGGAAAGTCACTTGTGGCTCAGATTAGGAACCAAACGTAAGACGTGTCTTATGCGTCTATGTTGATCTCTTGACCCAAGTACAGCTGGAAGAAGGGAAAAGCCAATCTTTTCAGATGTACCTTTCATCTCAAAAGTGACTTGGCAGAATTACAAACTTATTGCTCCCTGGACACCTTTTCTCCGAGATGTTCTGACTGCCGGGATCGGAGCAAGCGAGCGCAGTAAGGGGCCTGGGGCAGCTTCCCCCGCTGGGGACTGGGCTGCGGGGGCTCAGGGATGGGCTGGCCTTGGTGGGGCCAAGGTTGGCCTCATCCCGCTGGGGAGAGTGGCCCTGACAGCGCGGCGGGGAGACTATGGCCAGGGCCAACCCCAGGGATGGAGGACTGCCTGCCTCACCTGCCCCACACCCTGGCACAGAAATGCAGAGGGCTAATGCTTTCAGAGACAGCAATGAAGCGTGCCTGCACTCACTTGTGCCAGAAACCACTGGGAGACACATATTCAACCTTTCCACAGCAGTAAATGCAGAACTGCATTCCTGAAGTTCAGTTACTGTATCTCATCGTAACTTGATTTACTCTTTCATAGGCATTTACATTTGTGCTGCCTTTAACCTGGTTTTGGTAAATTTTACAGCCACTGGCCTCCCATAGTTTTCTCCATAGTGTAGTTGTCTTTAAAATAAAGACAAATTATGTACTGTTCTATAGAGAAGTGTTACAGCCAGATAAATCAGGCCTTCTGTAAAACCTTTTAGGTGTGAAATCAGAATGAAAGCAAGAAAAACATTTCCAAAACAATATACAAATGTTCAGTCTTATTTTTCATTTACATAAATTGCAAGCTCCAATGACATCAGGTTTCAAAAAACCCCAAAAAAACTCAAACCAAACGCTTCTTGTTTGGCAAGGATGGGTACTAGAGGCAGATGATTTGGAACACGAAACTGCTTGGACCACACGGCGCTACTGACCGTATCACCACACAGGAAGCTGGAGCTCTTCAAAGGTTATTTTAAAGACATCAAAAACATTTGCAGCCTAATATAATAATAACAACATCTCCTTAAAAGTAATAGTGCATCTGCTAATCCTCTTTGTGCAAAAGACACAGCTCATTTGCTCCCTGGAGATTTTCAGCTGTGCTGTATATTAGCTTGAATGATCATAAAAAAGCAAATATTACCTGCCATGATTTTTTTTTGTAAGATGGTCCTGAAGTTCTTTTTAACTGCACCTTTTGTTATCTGTATGTTTCCCAGATATCTAGGATCTGAGGCCAAAAAATGCTCGTTAAAAATCAAAAAGAACTCAATGTTGGTGTAGTGTCGGAGGAGGAAATTAGCATGTCCTTTGCATACCAGCTTCAGACAACCCGGAAAAAGTAGAAGGAATTAGGGTTTCCTCTCACTGAAACCTAGTATCCAGATAAACTTGCACACATCTAACCTTTGTTCTCTTACTACAATGCTGTTCAATTACACATGGAAAAAATGGAGCAAAATAAAAGCTATGGCATCTATTCACACCACAGGAATCCAGTTTAATTACTCCCACTAGGAGATATGAAGTACTTCCTAATGCAAATACTAGACTCTCAGAACACTGACATCAAGGCCCTGCACTGTATTTTCCCCCACAGGGGAGAAGTGTAAAAAGTGCTGCATTTTACACTCAGTTTAAGCACAGTATTTTCTGATGATTCTGCTATGGAATTAAAAAGGCACATCTCTAAGTTTTCAGTAAAGTCCTGTCCTTGCAGACTTTCTAATGTGAAATATGAATCTGCAAATGGATTATTGCAAAATACATTGCCAGAAACATAACACAGTATGCTCTGCATTCATTCACGGACCTGACATTAAGGTATTAGTAACTTTCTGTGAGCACCAAGCATTTTAGTGCTGTGTTTCACCATTACTTACAAATTAGTACCAGTGCAATCAACAAGGGTGATAAATTTATAAAACATATCAAAGACCAAAACTTCAGTTCTAAAGAAATGCCTGAGGAGCGGCAATAAACATTGGCTTTAAAGAGGTATATTGATTTGCCAATGGTTTAATCAATAAGTCAAAAAGATTTTTATGGCACAAAATTCAAAACTGAAGCTTCAACTTAAGCCAAATTAATATTTGCTGCCAAACACTGAATCCAACCTCTAAGTAGAAGAGTTTCATCCCTGCTCTCTGCCAGTGCTCCACCCTTGACCTTGCCAGTGGTCACCTCTGTGTCCCCTTTCATCAGATGCTCTCACAGGCATCCTTTTCCACTTCCAAGTTATTTCCAGTGTCTTCTGCTGGTCCATAAACTGAGGAAATTCTCCAAGAAGCAACTGTAGGCTGGTAACCTGGGCTCCACCACAAAGCTCAGCTGCAGCAGAGCTAACAGTCCTCTACATTACTTACTCGAGTACTACAGAAATTAAATTTTTTATTTCCTGTATTTTAAAACAAATAAATAAAGAAAAACTAAATATGAGGCGGGAAAGGTCCTGAATCTACAGACTACCATACAAAGAGTCCCTTGTATCTCCCCAGAGTCTATGGACTTTATGTGAAGTCCCCTGAAACAGCAACTGAGTCCCAAAGCACACATCGGTCATGAGCAAAAGCTTTTATTCCAGTGACAGAAATAGGAAATAAATTTTAGGAAAGTATCTGTGTATTTTCATAAAAAGCATCTGTCATTTGATCATGGGAGGAAAAAGGATCATGCTTGGGCTCTATTTAGAAAAAAACCCATAAAGTTTAATTTTGGAGAAAAAAAGGGATTTACATTGTTCTCCATCCTGTGCTACCAATCCAAACATTCTTACTTATACCAGAAATGGTTTGGTTGCAGATCACACTTATAAATAAAAGTAAATTGTGTCTATGTGAATGAAATATATGCATATGTGAACTATATACATGCGCGCATATATATATATATGGGTCTTCATCCAAAATACTAGAGCTAACGTAGGGTCTTCTTTCAACATTATGTTCAAAGGTACACCTAAGTATAGAAAAAATCTTTTCAAGATAACATTTTTAATTTGACATATAATTTTAAAAAAAATGCTGGATAAATGAAATGTTTTAGACAAATGTGGTAGATTCACCAGTTTAACTTCTGTACAGAGACATATACACATCTTTGCCATACACATAGCTTGAAATTATTACCATGTGCCAAGTAAACTTTTACAGATGTTCAGCAACAGAGTTCAAAGAAACTGCATTGTGTCTTCCTGGATATATACCAGCCAAATATATAAAAACAAAGAAATGTCAAGATATCAAATGAAGTGTCCATTTGCTGATGTTCAGATAAATGAGAGATGCAGGAATGTTAATATTCTTTCTTTCCCATTACTCGAACAACATTCAAACGATAGTCTGCAGCTACTTTGAGCTTACACCGTGTGGCATTCCAGCTAAACTATGACATGTTTTAAAGAAACTTTTCCCCTTGGCTTTCAAAAGGGTACTTCTACATCACAGTACATGCGTGAAGACGTCCTCTGAGAAACTGTTGTGTGCACACTTAGAAACTGTCTCTCTTTCTCTCAGCATTACACATATTATCAAAAGAAAAACATACTCTTGTTGGGGTGGAGTTACTTTTGTAAACTGAATCCCAAAAAGCATTTAAGCATTTTGCTTGGTAGAGCAAATAATATCCTAGATAAGGTATGCCTAAATCGGCTCTGCCCCAAAAGGTCTGTTTTTGTTGCTTTAGAGACAAATATATTGCAAATTCATGTAATGAATGTAATATCTTGTAATGAAGCCTGTAACTGTATGGTAGTTTAATTCATCATGTCCTGTTGACCGCTCACCTGTTCTATACTTCTGTGTCCACTAATCCATTTTCCCTAAGGCAATTTCTAACATTCCTAACTTCTAAATATTTGAACATCTCCAATCACTTCTTAAAAATAAAAATAAAACCCCCTCCCCCTCCACCAGGAAATATTTCCTTTCTTTCTCTCCATTGTGGAATTTCCATTTATTTCTTTATCCCCAAAACACCCCCATACATACACTCCCAATTACACTTCCCTAAGGCACAGGACAAGCACTATTCAATCCTTGAACAGTGACAGGTTTAAAGTATAATATTTCACAGTCCATTAGGGCTGGAAAGAGAGGCTTTTTAGCATTTAGTGAGCCACAAATTCCCTTTCCAATAGGAGAGATCCTGCTCCTACTCTGGCTTATTCACTCTCTCTTTTTTATATATATATGTATGTGTGTGCATGTGCATATATACATATACATATATATACAGGTATACACCCAGCCCAATACATATCTCTATAAACATCGATCACATTTTTTCAATAGCAAATTTATGGAAAAGCTACATGAAGCATTTTTAAAGGTTTCTACAATTTATTGCTTATAATTTTCATTTCTTTTCTAGTTCCACACATGTAGATTTGTTCTATGAGAGGAATTCAGTCAAGCAAAGGAAAAGACGAGAAACAACATCAATGCAACTGAGAAATAATTCAAGAGAGTTTTATGAAGCTAGATTTTTCTTCCATGCAAGTTATGTGGTACATAGAGAATTCATGGTGTTTTGGTATAACAAAGGTTTTATTCATTTTTCCTTAGGATGAACTGCAGAAGTAACTTATGGCTTTCACATGCAATACCATCAAAAGCTCTTGCCAATAAAAAGTACTACCAACCCTTCAAGCTTTTTTCCTCTCTTACATCTAACATTTCTCTCCTATAAAATATAGTTATTACTACTGAAAAATGACCAGATAAACAAAAAAATAAATTAAATTTTAAAATAAAAAGACAATTCATTAGGAAAGACATTTTTGTAAACAGTGAAAATTAATCAAGCTTGATTTCTTGCAGATTTGTATCTTGTAACTACTTACTCCAGTATCTAACAAGGTAGCAACTTAAACTGTAGCTTTTAACTAGTTAGGTCATTTACATTTAGGTCTGTTCTCTGGTGTCTTGTAAGGGCTGAACTCATGCACAGTACTTCTTCCAAGGTCTCTCGCTCTCTGACTTTGTTACCTAGGTGCCTATATTTCAGGAAATTTGTAGGAATGGAATATCTGAGAAACTGGGTCCTCTCTCACCCCTTCAGATTTGGTTGAAAATGGCCAGTGAGTTAAAAAAAATCTGTCGTTGTGGGAAACACTCACATGCATGTGGATGCACATGTGCACGCAAACCCAGGCACACATAGTGTAATCACATAAACCTCATTTCCTTCGGAAACCAGGCTAAAAATGACATAGCAACAGCAGATGTGAACACAGTTATGAAAAGCAGCTGTTTTCCATGAAACAAATAAACATAAGGTCAACACGCATACAGGTTCCTTTAACAAAGCTCAACTGGCAAGTCTCTGAAATATTTACATAAATATTTTAAATATCCTCTTTCTGTGGGGCAGAGGACGTACATCTTGACATCAGTTCATGTAAGGCATGTTTCTTATTTCTTTGGGTCAAACTCTTACCCACTGAAGTCAATAGAAGCTTTATGTCTGACTTTTAAATCTACGGTCAGGATTTCTTTCTCTGAGTAGATTGATATAATTTATCTGGGTGTGCTCATACTTCCCCTTTCTCTGGCTGTGCTTATATAAGCTTATATAAAGCGCATAATAACATTTTTATATCTTCTCTGTGCCATATATGAATATAGTTGAGTAATTCCAAAATCTACCACTGACAAAATATGCATGAAAATCTTTGTAACAAAATGAATTAGAACTCAGAGACATTTGGAAACAAGCATCACCACAAAAGAGCCCCATAGTCTTAACTAGAGAGAGAGATGAGCTTTTCACTGCTTCTGACAACAGAAAGCAATTTGGGCTCTCTTAGACCACTGTAAGAGCCACTTAGCAAACACTTTGTTACATCCAACTTCAAAAGCCATCTGGAAATTACACTGTGGCATGTGTCATCCTGGTAAGATAGAAACATAGGACCGTGAGGGATCTTGAGGGGCAACACAATCCAGCCCATCATCCCCTCTTCCACTATGCAAGAGACATTTAATCCAGAGAAGTCCGCCACATACTTACCTTTTATACCCCACATTTCTTCTCTCACGTGCTTCAGAAAGCTCAAGAAGAAAGCAAAGCTAGCACTCTAACACCCACAAAAGACATGTCATGTTCGTGAATTTATTCCAAATATTAGTTTATACATGGCTTCACAGTATTAGTTTCCAGAACATCACAGGAGCAACATTCCCCCTTCAAGTACTCCTCAAGGAAAGCTTCCTGTACGGAACTTGCATAGTTTGAATGTTTCAGCTAAAGACAGTATTAGTTGTTGGTTTTATACCACGTCCAGAGGTAAAAAGGGTTGTCTTAACAACTTCTATGGTAAACGCAGTAAAAGATTCAAAAATGCAACTATGCTTTGAAATACTCTAATAAGCATGTACCGACCATATTCATAGATTCATAGAATATCAGGTTGGAAGGGAATATCTGGTCCAACCTTTCTTGGCAAAAGCATGGTCTGGACAAGACTGCCCAGCATCCTGTCCAGCCAAATCTTAAAAACGTCCACTGTTGGGGAATCCACTGCTTCCCTGAGGAGATTATTCCAATGGCTGATTGTTCTCATTATGAACAATTGTCCTCTTGTGTCCAATAAGAATCTCCCCAGGAGTAACCTGTACCCATTACCCCTCGTCTTTTCCATGTAACTCCTTGTAAAAAGGGAGTCTCTATCTTCTTTGTAGCCGCCCTTTAAAACCTGGAACATAAGGTTTGAATGTCTAACTATAAGGTTTTCCCTAAGCCTTCTTTTCTCAAGGCTGAACAAATGCAGTTCTCAGCCTTTCCTCATATGGCAGGCTTCCCAGTCCTTTGATCATCTTTGTGGCCCTTCTCTGGACCCTCTCCACTGTGTTCACATCTTTCTTGTGTAGCCGGGACCAAAACTGAACACAGTATTCCAGGTGTGGCCTGACAAGTGCTGAGTAGAGTGGGATATGGTGATACCCTTGTAGATGCAACCCAACATCCTGTTGGCTTTCTTTGATGCAGCAGCACACTGTCCACACATATTGAGCCTGTTGTCCACCAGGATACCCAGGTCCCCTTCCCGAGAGCTGCTCCCCAGCCAGGTAGATACCAGCCTGGATTACGTTTTCCCAGCTGCAAGACCTGACATTTGTCCTTGTTGAATTTCATAAAGTTCTTGTTAGTCCACTCTTCCAGCCTACCCAGGTCTTCCTGCAGGGTAGCTCTCCCTTCCGATATTAGACAATATTGTTAGACATTCATGAAACACTCTTACAATGATAGTTTGGGTTGGAAAGGGCCTTTAAAGATCATCTAGAACAACCTTTTTTTATGTGAGGGTTTTTATTTTCCTAAACTCTAATTTCACTGGGTTTTGTAGTGGGTTTAATGTAACTTTTCCTTTGAAATGCAGGACAGTTTCATAGGGGTTTTTGGGCTGTTATTTTTTAGCTGTATGGCTGATCCCTTGTTGACTAAAATAAAAATCCCCAACTGAAATATGGGATCTAGAAATAATAACTTTTTTTAAAAAAAATCAGCAACAAAATTTTAAAGCTACCTCACTTACAGCCTGCTTCCCCAAATTTAGCAGTTAAGTCTCCTTTTTGTACAGAGTAAAACTCAAGTAAATTCAATCACCTCTGCAAGGGAGAGCTGGGTAAAAATCTAAAGAAATGAAGAACTATATGCATCTGACATTGAGTGCACTGGCAGTCATATAGCCTCAGGCTATGAACTGAAAATAAAGACTATTAGGATGTACAGTGAAGCACAGGTACCATACAATATCACAACTTCTCAATGTTCAGAAAACAAAAAGCTTAAGTCTAGTACAAACTTGGTGATTACCAGCCTAGATGCTATAACCAGGATTAGTTCTCTAAACAGAAGTGTTTGCAGCTCACTCTGAAGTTTCTAAGCACTGCTTCATTCTTTCCAAAATAAAAATTACCCATGTGCTTTTGCTGGTATGATTTCTTTTTGGTAGAACAGGCAGTATTTTTTCGCATTTGAATGAATGAATGAATAAAGCAGTTGTTAAGACAAGGCCTCCCAAACTGAGTGCAACTCTGTAAATGCCTGTGTGCATCCCCATTTGAAACACCATTCTCAATTTTACCAGTTTTTCCTATTCTGTCATGTTCGATCTTTCTCAAAAGCTGGGGGCACAATGACAATCGGATTCGTATTAAGAATTTGCATAGAAAATGTTTCTTACAATATATGAGATTTAAAGTACTTCAGAGATGACAATGCAATAAGTGCTTTGCCTGGTAAAATGCATGCCACCTCTGAGGTGAGCACTTACAGTTCTGTTTACCTAGGAAGGGGAAGGAGAGGCAAGTTCAAATGAAGACAGAAAATTAAGATACAAAATGTAAACATGAAAATTAAATCCGTGTAGGGTGTCTCTACTAACATTTCAATTGCATTATCAACAACACACAGAACTCATAATTAATTATGTCACCAAATTTGCAGAGACAGAAGTGGAGTGCCCAGATTAACTTTGAAGGCTTATTTGCTGCCAGTGCTTATCTGATATATCGGGAATGTAATGAGAAGCCAGTAATCATGGAATGAGGGTGATCTGAGAAGTTGGTCTCCAGCGTGTGTGCTTGAGCGATGTTATCAGTGCGCCCTGTTGGGAAAGATTACTAATACCCAACCTTGTTTAGTGTTTGGGATTAGAAATGAGCTCTAATTACATCTTCTTAACTTTTTCTTTTTAATATCAATTCTAATTTTGTAAGCACATACATATTCTTTTACTTTGCTAGGATGTATTTCTTTGTGTCTATAATCTTCTCGGAAAATAAGAATAAGTTTAACGTGATCTACAGTCATCAAACACATTATTTCTTAGAAAGATATTCACCTCTCTTGAAATATGTAAAAATTACATGGTGGCTTTTGTGTCCCCCACAGATGTGTTTTGGACTCTTCAGAATCAGGGTGTGTTTTTTAGTTTGAGACTGATGTCAGATCAATGAAATGCAACCTCCATTGCAGCATACAAACTGATATACAATTGCATGTAACAGAACACAAAGCTGCGTCACAATGCCAGGAGCACTTCCCTTAACTTTGCACGACAGTTATTTATCACTCTGAAAAGTTTAGCAATACTTGCTACAATTTATTTGAAAGAAGAGAGGGGGAAAAAAAATGCCTCCAATTGTTTTGGTTGGTTTCACTACTGTGTACTCATACATACATAAAGTATGAGGAATTTTCATACTATGCATTTCTCTGCAGTAAAAATCACACACAATTGCTTTTATACATCAAAGCGTTACTTCATCAGCTAACTAAAGAAGTTACAACTGCACTTTTTTCCAGTTTAAAAAAGCAAAACTAAAAAAAACCCTAAAATGAAAGAAAAGTTCTGTGTCTTCAGTGAATCCTTGAAGTAAAGCAAATACAACCGATTTTTATTTTGCATCTGCCTCAGAATCTGGCACATCGTGGATCAGCTTGCCAATGCTTGGCTGCTTAGTTCACTAGAAAGAAATAAAAAAAAAAAAAAAAGTCTTTCTGGCTTCTGGCAAAGTCCTTTTCCCTCCTGGAAACCTTCCCAATAGTTGTGGCTCTTGATGCCTTTTTCTACAGACAGCTCAGACGTCTCTGGGCTAGCTCGCCTTTTGCAGTCCTCTAGATTTCTTTGCTGTGCTTCTTGGATCAAGTTCCCCAACCCTTACACTCATAAGCATTCTCACAACTCCCGCCTTTCGCATGCTCTTCTGGTTTCTGAGCTGATTCTGGCACCATTTTTTTCATAGTTCCTTTCCAGCAATGAGTCAATCTGTGGTGCAAGTCTCAGCACAGCAGCTGCCCTCATCTTCCTCTTATTTAACTAGCAGTATTCTGCTTAGCATCTTACACAAGGCCAAGTTTTAAAACGAGTTGTAGAGGTCAGCAGCAGTTTTGTTCTTTTTTGTCTGGAATTCGGGATTATTCTGAGGCTCGTTCCTTCTCTCAAGTAGTGCTCCAACACAGATCGATTCTCTTTACCTTTCCAGCAAGTTTTCAGATGTAGGTGTCTACTTAGATGGCAAACCCACCCGCTGAGAAAATGGTTGCAGATTGATAAGAAAATATGGCACGACATACTTGAAAGATGGAAGCTTGCTTTAGATTTCATCTACCGAAAAAACCCCACTCGCACACACATGCTTTCTCTCTCTCTCTCTTTAACCCCTAAAGTCAATGCAGCTGTGGAACACTGAAATGAATCTGACTTTGGATCCTAATGGGCACAATAAAATAGCCTAATCCTTGTCTCATTGTTCTGATTTGCATCTATTCAACCACAATGAAATGTAAGGAAGCCAGGAACTCTCCTATGAAACCTATGCTGCTAAAGAGGATATGCAACCTAGAGGAAAAATACCTTGAAGGGAGTCAGGAAAGGAAATGTATTTGTTGTAAAGACACATTATCTGACTTCTAAATCCAGCAGTATTTGTACACATAATTTTGCTTGCTGCTGTTACAAAAAGACCTCTAAAGCAGAACCAGATTCTTAAAGGCAGCTCTTCCATATGATTTAGAACAAAAAGCATTCATACTATCATTTTCCTGTGCCACCAAATACCTGTTAGCTTTGGGATTTAGCGACAGTCACAAAGCCACTACTGAAGCCCTGAGATAACAAGGAACTCGGCATGCACCTAACTTCAATAATGTAAGGAGCCCATTCTTAATGTGGAGCAAGGGTTGCACTGGCACATGTTATAGGTTCAACCTGCTATTTTATGCTTTTAAATATTGAAGATATTAGTACCACCATAAAGATCTAAACAAGTCTTCCTTTACAGTTCCTTACACAGTTCTGTCCTTTTTTGTGCATTACAATGCAATAGGTCATATCCTATCAATCTTACTTTCATGCATCCCTTATTAAAATGCTGTAACTATTCCTGAATAAAATATTTTTTAATTAGTCATTTTTGTAACCCTAAATTGTCATGTCATATCGTAGAAAGATGTGTATGAGATTAGGAGTCGAAGGGAAATCTAAATTAGGATTCTGGCATTTGAAGGTTATTTGTCACATGGAGATTCATGCCACTTTATATATGGCTACAAGGAAAACATCTGCAAGGTCTAACAGCTGATAAAGAGTAACCTGCCCTGCTACTAAAAAAGGAAGACTGGATTCTATTCAAAGGCTGCAGATAAGACTTAATGAACTGAGATTTCATAATGGAGAAATGATGGATAACGTAGACCTAATATATTCCACATACACAAAACATTAAGAAAATATGTATAAAAGAGAATCTTAAGCTCGTTGGTTTTTTTTCAGGTTATTTGCAGCCCTGCATAAAATATGGATTTAACAATTTTAAACAACTCTCAATATCAACTTTTCCAGTGATGCTATTTCTAAATTAAGGTTGTGTGCAATTCCCTCACCATCTCCCACCCATGTTTTGGCAAGCATTACTAATACACATTATTTTAACTACGATAGAGCATGCAGGCTCAGAAAAGGCCTTGGGATATTAGCTTTGCTGGCCATTTTCACAGAGAAGAGGTTAAGCCACATAATTTTAACTGTACTCTTGCTGGTCATTTCAGAGAGAAGCAAAGCTAGTTGGTGGCATGGAAAAGAAGGATGGAATTAGAAGTTAAAGGAGAAAAAGGAAAAAAAAAGAAAAACCTTTTCACTGACAATAAACAACAAGCTTGACTTTTTGGAGGAAGGTACTCTTTCCTAATACTGTAGGTCAAATGATCTGAAAAAGAGATGTTAGCCTCACAGAATGATTTATAAAATGCCAAATCCTACAGCAGGAAAGAAGAGGGAGCCTAAATGACAATGGATAAAGGAATTAAACCCCATGACTGCAGGCAGTGTTTCACTTTTAGCTAAGTCTCAACCCAAATGCATTTGCATCTGCATACCGATTTAACTCCTTTGCAATTCTGCTTAGCAAAGGCCTAGCTTTGCCTCTCCACCGGAATGAAACGAAACCCATATATTGTTAAGCAAGTCCCTGACACTTTATCCGGCTAAAGCTAGTATTATAGGCTGGTTTTCGTTTCTGAGGTATTAAGACATACGAGTTTCAAAGCTAACAGAAATCTGAGAGACAAACAGAACTTCCACTCCAGATCAAGCCTGTCACACCACAGCCCTTCACCGTATTTGTAGCCTTGTCAACCGCCTTCTTTTCAAATTATGTTGCTGAATCCAAACTTTAATCGAAAACATTTTATTTGGCCGGGAACTGCTACTTTTCAACCAAATGCTAATTGTGCCAACATTTTTTTCTTGTCTCAGTAACTTCGAGTTGTATTCTTGAAAAGATTGTTAAATATGTTACAAGACTTGTCCTTCACAGCAGTGATATCAGACTAGTAAGTAAAGAGGCTTTCATCATGTAACAACTCTCAGCTGCCAGCTTTCTTTACTGCGTATTAGCGAATAAAATGGGATAACCATGTGTTGTACAAGTATAATTGGCTGAAGTGATCAATACAACTGGCTTCCACTCGTGCAGTTTTCATAGCCACACAAATCAGTATACATTTGCCTAATTGCTCAGTAGGTGTTAAATAACCAAACGTGTGTTTTAGGATTGGAATTTAAAAAACATGAAAACCATTTAAGGTCAATAACTGCTCCTAGGAATGCTGAAGGGGAAGCATGGCACCAAGATTTCTACACTGCTAAAAAAAAAAAAAAAAAAGAAGAAAAACCCCCAAAACTCTATGTGAGCAAATGCATCTGGTGAAAAAATTATGCTGTAAAATGCATTGGAAAAGTAACTTTATTCTGTAACTACTTTCATAATTCAGCTCTTATGTTACTCGTAATGCTCCCAGGTCTGTGCAGGACAAAGGGAAGTTTGCATCCAAAGAAGTGATACATATGGTTTTAATTGCTTTTTGCAGGGAAGTCAGGGTCCAATGTAAAGAAAAGTTATTCCAAACTCCAGCTTGCAAACCAGGTTTTCATGTGAAAATTTCCAATAAAAAAGCAGCAACAGATGTGGCTCAGGCTATTAACTTGCTTGGGACATTTTTTTCAGTCTGTCCACTTCCAGTCAACTGCCATCTACTTCTTCCCAGTCAACACTGTTTTTACTTAGAACAGTCAAGACTTTCCTGACAAAAATCTCTTCCCACAAAGAATCAGCTGTACATACAGCAATACCCACTACCTTCCCTTTCCTTCAGTTCTTTAAAAATAATGTATGCCTGATTTTTTCGTTTTATTCCTGAAGTCATAGACTTGATTTAGAGTATCATTTTTAAATGAGGTAATGAAATATGGTATCAAGCTACTGCACAGCAATGAAGCTGTCTCTTCTAACACTAACCAGAGCAAAAGAACTCAACTTTGAACTTCTATAAAATATAACCAACATTTTCCTAATTTGATTCCTTGGTTTACAGAATTTGTATGCAATGACACAGTACAATTTTAATGCCCTCAGAATAAATGCTACCTTTTTCTTAAACAAATTCATCTAAGAATTCCAGTAACTGAGGAGTGTATGCTGTAACATACTCTACACTTCCAATTACCTGTGAATGTGTTTAATTCTGCAAAGGAACTATTCTTCTGTGGGTGGAAAGCAGAGGAAGATAGACTATGCAAAGCTAAATGTTGGGGCAAACGTAAAGGTTAGCAGAGGATACGGGAAAAAACATTTTAAAATTTAAGGAAGAAGAAAGATGATGTGAGGGAAAATGAAGATACTAGCGGACAAACAAAAAAGTAAAATAACATAATCATATAATATTCTAAGTGTAAGGTAAGTTTTTTAGGTTTGAGTAAATAAATAAATACACCAAGCACATCAAAATGAAATAAAAATAAAAATACTAAACAAACCAGCTTAGCTAGGTGAATTTTTTCAAAGTACTGACAACTAGTTTTATAGAAGATAGTTACTGTTAGGTCAAAAGTTCTTGTCAATCTGTACCTATAAATGTTTTGGAAAACCAAATAGAAATGAAAATACTGCAAATGCTGACTTAATAAGCAACCCCTTGAAAATGTATAAAAGACGATCATTTTAACCTATAGTCTACTTAATGTAATTTAGGTATCTTGCATTTAATGAAAGAACATTTACCAGTAAGTTCCAAGTGAACACGAGGATATGAAATGCTTTGAAAAGCTGTGAGGCTTTCCTTTTGTGCATATTTTAACTACAACATACCACCATGTAGATCCTTGATTTGGTGAGAGCACGCTTTTCAGATGAGGACACCTGACTATACTGAACGGACCCTTTGGTTCAACAACACTTTTTCTGAAAATTTTCAGTAAAGAAGTCATCCCAATCACAAATTTTTTAAATAGGGAGTTTCTCAATTTGAATACTGAACTCAGAGACTATTTTATGTGAAAAGATAGCCCAAAATTGATTGGAAGAGTTGTGTAGTCTAGCAAGACGAATCAATGGGAGTACTATATTTAAAGACAATCCGAGAACTGTTTTTTGCTTGTCCTTCTTAAGTGCATTTGCACTCTGTTCTCTTAAGCCTTAGCATATAAAGGAAGAACGGAATAAACAAAATTCCCAAAGTTTTCAGATATTTTTCATGTTAATGTTTCTTTTTCTTCAATGACCATTCACAACGTATGTACAATTCTTCTATAATTCAGTGATTTACAACTGTGAATCCTGTCTGTGATGACATATTCAATCTGACGAAAAAAGTCTGCATATTGTTAATAATTACGTTGTCGACTATGTATTTTCAGTTGATTTGAAAGCACAAGTAGAAGTAATCAAATTAATACGCTTTGGCATACATTAGCCCAGTGCCCAACGTAAGACTTCTTTCAGGTTGATCAGGAAACATTCCTAGTAACTTTAACACACTGTTAAAAAGGAAATTCCTGGATGTAACTGGGTGATATCTAGCTTTTTGAAGACTGCAGACACATGTATCCTCTTGAGTGTTAATTTGGCTGGGAGGTTGGAAATATCAATAGTTTATGGACTAAAGCACAAGAAGAACAAGAAAAAAAATCCTGTTTATAAGAACACGGCAGCCATCAGACATTTGTTAATGTTCTATAAAGGGCTCCCAAAGTTCATTAAAAATTATATAAGCCCTACTGCTCCCTTCTTGAGAAAAGGCATATTGCCCCTGTACATAATGACAGAGACCTACTGGACAGTGATTTTGGTGTCCACAAATTCTTGCATCAGGAACAGCATTGCGTCCATCATGCCCTCAGACCGAGGTTGCAAATTACTTGAAGAATGGAATTTGCTTGACAAATGATATAATTAAAAGACTTTTGCAATGCATCCCTGCTGTTACTTTTGTTTTCTGTGCCTCTGTGTCTCCTCTCTCTCACTCTTTCTCTGCAGCAACACTAAAATCTCCATTCTCCTAAACAGGAGTAGGAAAGTGTCACACAGGGATGGACTTCAGATCTGAAAATAAAATAAGTGTGGGCAAGGGGCTTATACTTGTGCGTTACATCCACCAAGGCCAACAATATAAAACTAACTACATAAATAATGTTGTGTCATGCAAGCTGTTCCAATGTACCATGCCACCCATGAGGCTGGTGCATTAAATATTTACAGTGCTTATCTATAGGATTTCTTGGACCAAAGAGAAGCAGAAGCAGAGAAGACAGTTTTAGAGCAAGAAGCTTTGGAGAGTCTAATTTCAGAGAAGAGAACCAGACGCTCTTCTGTCCATAGCAGTCTCTATTGCCTGCCAGGGAAAACATGCAAACAAGAAATCTTGCTCCCATACCTGCCTACCTACCTACCCACATATGTTTATTTTAAGGCAATTACTCAACTCTGTGCTTCTCATTTTGTCTGATTTTCTCTAATCAGAGATGAAAATAAGTAGCTGAGAAGAAGAAAAGAATGTCCTATGGTCTAGAGAAAAATCAAAAGACTTGAGCATCACCTGGGTGGAAAGATTAAAGAATGGCTATGCAGTAAGTTAAATGTACAAATATACTCTCTTTTTAATTTCTTCCTCTTCTTTCACAAATCCAATTTCTAGACATCTAAAACGTGTGCAACGTAAGCATGTGAGATCTCCCAGTGATGCCAGTGTGCCTACAGCCAGCTTGAGAAATTCTCTGAAACACAGTTAATAATAGCCATGAATTGAAGTATACCAAGAAAGTGCTTAATTTTCTCTCATTTTGAGACTGTAATTATCTCAGTTGATATAAATAGCTGAAAACAATATACAAAACTAAGCAGTTCAATAACCACAAAAAAGGACAGAAGTAGCTCAGATAAGTACCACCAAAATAATTATGAAATATTGGTGTTACCACATAGTAATGACAGAGTGGTTGTAATGATCACTAATACGCACTTGTACTGCTGAAATATAGAATTCAAGACTCTGATGCTGCTACTGTGATCACTTGGGTTCTGGGATCTAGCCACTGTCCATAAGTGAGTTTCAGGACATCTGTTGGGTGACCACTTCCCAATTTTTGGCTTTCTGCTAAAACTGAATTACTTTTTTTTTTTTAAACTTAGGTTACCCTATGCCCATTTACTCACAATATTTTTATATTCCAGTGATCTGATTTACTTGGCGAGCTTATTCCAATTACTAAAGCATTATTTTGTTCCTGCTTACTTTTGTAACCCATAGTCTCCATTACTCTGTGAACATCGTAATTAAAGAATGTGCTTTGTTCTTTTGTTGTTAAAAAAAAAAAAAATTCCACAATTATGTCTTTGTTGGTTTTGGTTTTTGCCTTTTTAGTTAACACTCGGGATCTAATAATCTCTTTTTTCTTTCCCTAATGTTCTTTCCTATCTGAAAAAGTTAATATTATAGCATTTCTCTATTGCTCGTGTGGTTGTAACAAAATACAGTGGGAAATCTTCCATTTTATAGCTTCATAATTAAGATAAGTGAAGATGAATAAAGAATTGTTCCTATATAACTAAAGAAGACCAAAGAAGGTTTTGTAATTAGTATAGGCTCCTAAAGATTCTACAGAGAAAATGTACATTTTTGTCCATTATAAAACATTCTTCTAAGGCCAATGCAAATTAATATTTACAAATTGTTCTGAATCTTTTTCTCTAAGTATACAATAGTTCACTTGTTAACACTGACATATTTATCTGGCCTTTCCCAGTTGTAGGAAAAAATTATGTCAATTTTCCCTCAGACTGCCTTCCTATTCTGTCACACACATTATTTCATGAAACATGAATCCAAATGTTCTGTTTCTTTGCAATTTCCTTTCACCACAAATTCCAGAGTCCCCCTCTCCATGGCGTTTAGTAACAATTCAGCCTTTCTAGTCTAATGGCAAAAACTCAATACTGCTGTCTTTAATCAGGCTACTTTTCACTTCAATGTCTTCAATACTGAAGATTCAACCTTTTGTTAGAACTACTTTTTTCCTGGTCAGAAGTTATGCCTATGATTCTACATTAAGCATCTATTCTCCTAAGAAACAGCAAGGCTTGACAAGATGTCTGAAAAACACAGAACACTCACAGAAACACAGAAGGGAGAAAAAATAAGAAGTAATGGATTTCAGTAAAGAACATCGTTTACAAGTTGCAATAATCAAGTACTCAGGCACTTCTAAAAGACTCAGGTGACTTAGTGCTGGGATATGGGCCATCAGAATTATAGTTAATGCAAAGGTAACCCAGATTACTTGGAAAAGAAAAAAAAGCTGATGTTTAAATAATTAGAGGGAATATCTTTGTCTCTTTCCTTTTCAAATGAAAGAAACATTCCTTAGGTGGGTCAAACCATCTACAACTGCAAGTTTGTCAGACTGACAGCTGAATAGATAAAGTTCCAAAGAAGCTGGGTTCAAATTAAGATCACAAAACTGAAATATTTTGATACTTTCTATCCTGAAAAGCTCAAAAATACAAGATGTTGCAGACTGCACAAATAAGGGGACACCGTTTGCTGACGCATTGAGAACAAAAATATAATTAGTAAGCGGATTTTCTTTTTTCACCAGATGCAGTTTTGAACGGTTTCTCCTGTGGACGACATACTGCAAACTCTAACCTCCATGTGACCAAATGAGTCACAGGTACACAGGCAAATCCCTATAAAAATAAAGAATGGAAAATAATTTTATTAGAAGAAATAGCTGTCTGTCACATACTACAGAAAGGCAAATCCTCAGCCTGTGATATAGTTTTATACAGACTGAATAGTCAAGTCTTACACATTGTCTGTTTTAACTCATCTAAGAACATCCTTGATTGTAAAGAACAATCACCCTTGACCAGCCACGTCTCTTGATCCTAAAGGAGTGGAATACTTCAAAGGAATGCCATATACTGCTAGAAACTACACATGTAAATAGAACATAGGTGCAACCAGGATGTAAGAGACATCAGAAAAATAAAACTCCTCTCCATCTGTGGTCCTGCTGATGCTATGAAGACTAATGCTCTAAAAAACTTCTATGATCTTTCTTTTGTTATCGAACAACAGTATATACAACAACCCTACTGAGCCACATAAACTGTGAGACATGGGGCATAAGCATTCTGAACTGTGTGCTCATATGAAAGACTCAGGTCCCCCTTCCTGCTGCGACCTGAAGAAGGACAAACACCTACATGAACACTTGAAGTCCACTTGCGCGGACTTCATGTGTATCAACAGACACCTGCTGCCAGCTGCAGATTCTGTTCAATCAATAATAAAAACTTTAGGTTCTTTAGCTGCCACTGTGGGTGGGGAATATATTGTGAGGAAATATATTCTAGAGATAGTATAAAAAGTGGATCTCAGCGTAACTTAACATAAAAAAACAGGAACATGGTCTGTTCCATTGGACTGTGTACATTTTAGGCCTCTGCTCCAAAAGAACCAGATGTTTAGTTTTAAAATATATACATTAAGCTCAAAATTGGTTACTGAAATGAACAGCAGTTTTGATTCAGATCTGTTTATAAACATAGAGGTTATGGTGAAAGATATACAGGCATTTAAAAATGCTATGTATATTTGTGCACGACTGTATGTAAACTGGCGTCAAGTATTATGCTTTGATTAATCCCTAAAAGGCAAACTTTCAAAACTAAGGACAATTTACAGTAACGGCAACCACAGAAATTACACGGAAAAATATGTTTACCTATGGGAAATACAGTTATTTCTTTAAAATTGGGGGTGTAGCTCACACTTCCTTCCTTCTGCAATACCACTCCTTTCTAAGGACACAGATCTCTCAATTATTGGTGTGCATATAGACTGGATTTTTAGTGGCTGAAAATTCTTGCCCTATGATGGTAATTAGTTGCTTCGGCATTGAGTTGTGAAGTTAGGTATACAATCCTAATGTATAACCATAGCTCCTCTTCATGTATTCATAATTATTTGCCCATTTAACTTTTTTGTATAGTTGCAGTTTTCGAACAGCAAAGATTAATGGTTCCATTTTCCTCTAAGATGGCAGTAGCGAAAGGCTCACATTAAGAGAGCGCTGTTGGAATGCTGAATGTTAATTTAATAACAGAAAGGAGCCACCAAAACCAGACAGAAAAGTTTTCCCAATGTTGAACTTCATATTAAGAAAGACTGGCATTGGAGAACGTAGTTTTCTTTCTAAAGACATTTTTGTATGTTTAAAAAGAAAGAAAAAAATTAAATATGGAACTGTGGAAGCTGAGGTCAGCGCTATATAAGTCAAAGAATTAAGGCAATGAAAGTGAGATACTGCAACCAGATTGTGCTTAGAACTGATCCTAAGAATGAGGAAGAAAGAAATTTTTGAAATGCTAGCATCAATAACCTTGAAGACAGTTACAAAAAGGTACAGAATTTGTACAAAACTCTGTAAGATGGCTGTAATGGAATGTACCATGACTCTCTCTTTCCTATTAAAAGAGTACAGGGGTATTTTGAAAAGACCACGCACCTTTTGTTGGGATATCTGTTTAAACAGATTCCCGTGTTTCCTATCTCGTGGTAGAAATTAAAGCTCCAAAGTTCCAGGTAAATCTTAACAAGGCTATGCAACTGAATTCATCTCACCGTGAACAAAAGGAAGGGGAATACTATTCTAGGAGTAGTTATTCAGTCCTTAGAGGAAGAGTTTCCCAGAAGACCGATGCCTGAGTACATAGAGCCAAACAGGATTTTCACGATATATGTCCCGGGGATGCATAACTCACGATATGTGACCAAGCAATTGTATCATTCTCATCTTGCTCATCATGGCACTTGAAGGTCTCAAAATAATATTATGGCTAGGAAAAGACTTTTTTATGCTTTCTGCAGACAGAGAACCGAAGCACAAATGAGCCAACATGTCCAGAGTCACACAAATTGTCAATGAATAGGGAAATCAGGACAACCAAGCATCAGATGAGCCTTCTAATTCTGCTTTGAAGACCATGGAAGAGGACCTCAGCACTCACAGGGAAGCAAGTCTGGAGAGTACTCACTGTGCTATTTTAATTCATATTACTATAAACTAGTACTTTGTACTGTCCTCATCTGGAGCTAAACTAGAGGTAAAACTGATGACTGCAAAAATGATCTGTTAGTCTATCAAGGATTGAATTAAGCATTGTATTTGGAGGAAGACTGAACAGAGTTCTTTATAGGGAAAATTTTCATGTTCTGTTGATCCTACAAACCCAAAAGCAACGAAGATTTCATCCAGAGTTTTTAGCATATTCAGCTGTGACAAGATTCAAGGCAGATTTAACAGATCCCATTTTGTCTCTTCTAGCTACCTGGCATCGTGTGTATGTATAATACACCCTTATGCATTGTAATCTGTGTATGACTAAGAGACTCGAAAATGTGTACTGTCTAACAGGTATGGACGGAGACAGTGACTTCCTATTTAATTTGATTTAGAAAGCTAAAACCTCATCTCATTTACATATGCACAGCTTAACTGAAATCAGTGAAGCTCCCTCTTATTTGCTTAGGCTAAGATTATGGCCCAAGATTTATAATACAGTAAGCCTCTAAGTACCTTGTTTCAACCGTGCAAAAACACTTTTACTAGATACACTGACCATTGATGCCTTTTTAAAGTAATAGAAGTTATCTAGACAAATTATATTGTTCTGTTTCCTTGCTTTTATTTGGGTTTTTCTCCTAGCAACCTGAAACTTTCTCCCACCATCTCTTACTCATGTTTCTGGTACCAGGAACCCCACAGACATTGTATAAAACTTGATGCATGTCAAAAAGGCTATTCTGGGTGTTTTGACTTGGCTTTAGGCCAGTAAGATTATTTTGCAGGAAACGGACAAAACTGGAACATATTTTCTATTTACACTGATAAAGTCAGTCAGCTGGAATATATTAAAGAATTTGCTGGAGCTAAATTAAATTTTATAGTAACTGCATCACCTGACATAGAAGTAACAGAACTTCTCAATTATAAAGAGTTTATTTGAAGACTTATTTCTTTCAGATTTTATGTCCACAACAATGACACATTAAACAACTTCGACTCTGCTTACTGCTGTACAGCTCAAGATCAAGCTCATGCTCTTCTGTGGCTGGGACTAAAATTGCACTCAATTCTAAATTATCTCTAATAAGCAGCATGTGCTAGTCTACTTGTCAAAATTGCTCTGTTTACAGCAACAGCGGAAATAAGTATTTTTCAATAATTGATTCATATTTACAGCTGCTGAGTTTTAATTATGATATACAGTGGTAATTAGGAAAAATGTGGAATGCAACACATTTAATAGAAGATCTGATTTTCTGAGAAATGAATGTAACTCCTTAAGAGGGACCCACTAAGACAAAATGTAGGGTTTCTTTGTAAGTCTTTTTAGACATTTGCTACTGCACAAAGATTTTTAAATTGTCTAGTTTGATTTCTAACTTTTCTACCTACCTTATCTAAAAAAGTTGATTTACTAGAAGAGGTACGTCAGTAAAAAAAAAGTAGGAAAAAGAAAAGTCAGCAAGCCATGAAAATACTATTACACAATAAATCCATAAATACTCAAACTTTGGAACTATAAACAAGTAAAGTAAATTCATTGTTCTAACAATAAATAGTTAGGGCCCACAAATATCAATAATGTCAACCAGCAGGACTAGCAAACCAACCTGTTATATTTTTGTGATGGTGTTAGTGGTCTGTGTTGTGTTGATATCCTAGATTTTCATTTCCAATTTAATAGCTGAACTTGATTTTATTAAATACCTGTATTATACGTTTTCTCTTTTATGACTTTTTGGCTCACAAAGAACAAGCAGAAGTGCTTTAAGGTCCCCAGGGACCTGTTCTTAGTACACTGCTATTTCCAACTGTTTTGGGTTGTGGCTTTGGTTTGTTCGTTTTTTTTCTTTTTTCAAACAATGATCTAAACATAAAGTCGCTATTGCAAGCACGCAGATGACAGAAAGATTAGTAAATACATAAATAATTAAAGAACTAAAGCAACTTGGCTACTGCTACAGAACAATCTACCAGGTTAAACAACTGCAAATCAACAAAATATATTTTATACCGACAAACTGAAAATAACACCTTTGAGATTAAAATACAACTCAGTGTAATAAAAGAATAAAAACTAAAGTTTGGAAGGTCTTTACACAGCAGAACTAAAACAATATAGATTGCAAGCCCCCAAATAAGCTACTGTTGGATGGGGAAGAAGTATAGCCACAGCAGTATGGCACCATGCCAGCGCCCGACTAGCCTTGGCACAATACTGCTCTGAGAGACAATCTGGTCACAAGCAAGTGAAACTAATCTAACATTACGCTCCCACTGAAAAAGGGTTACAAATTTCTCTACTTCTGGCCAGAAGGCAGCCGTAGTGCTCCTCACAGGGACTTGGATCAGCTCACCCATTCAAACGGAGACAAGAGTGGGGTTTTTTTTTCCCGTGGTAGATTTAGTCAGATGAGCAAACTTGATTCACCATGCTACAACTCGGGTACAAGAGCCAGCGCAGGGGGAGGAATGGGAACGTGTGGCTGTGGCTGAAGTAAGAACAGGCCGTTCCCTTCAGCAGCAGCGCAGGCTTTGACCAACTTTTCAGCCAACAAATAGCTACACTACTTCCAGAACCACATCAAGAAAAAGCATGCTATATAGCAATACTTGCAGACAATTGCCGTAACATCTGTTTTTAATGTAATACAGTGACCAAAAAAAAAAAAAAAAAACCTCCATCAAAAAAAAGGGGCAGCAATACAACAATCCGTGGTTGCATACAAAGAAAAACTTCAAGTACTAGTGAAGAACTGGCTATGCCTTTAAACAGTGGTAGAAGGCAACCTACCAGTTTTGGCTCCCAATGCTCAGACAGAGACACAGTCAACACTTCTAAGTCTTAAGCGAGAACCTAGTATTCCAGGTTAAACTTTGGACTGTAAGGAAATCCTATTCTTCATCTGATTCCCAGCAATTCTAGAGCACTATGTAAAAGTGATTATATGGATTCTGGTCTAACTGCTTTCAGTTTTCATATTTTATTATTCTTTTTCTGTTTCTGGGAGATAGAAAGTGGGAATAAAAGGAAAACTCTTAATTCCTTTAAAATTTTACATATTGGTCACCAATTACCAAAGAATTACTATTGCTAGATACCAGTCTGTGTGCATTGCTTGCTCACGGAGAGTCATGGTGCTTCCCCCACGTATAATCAGATGGGGGAGAGAGAGAGGGAGATATATATGTATACTGTAGGTCTGACTGACAGGAAGGAAGGAAACAAATCATCTCCCTTTTTAGCATGCATAATGACACACTGCTGAGATCATCTTAGCAAACTAATCATTTTGCATAGACCTCAAAAATTGATAATGTTCTAGTCTCTGCTGTTTTCAGCTGTTCTAAAAAATAGTTTTATTTATATAAAGCTGCCAGTCTTAGCACGCAGATAACTGGGTGAAAATTAACAGATGTGACATGCACGGTCCCGATGAGACTAAATGGTTTATTGATCCTTCCCAGTCTTAAACATTATGAAAGCCAGATCTTGTGTGCATAGCAGAGAGATCTGAATTATGATGAATTCCCAGGTGAAAACAACACTTGTGGCTAACGACAATTTGGGGTGGTGGTGGGTTAAAAAAAAATAGCAATGCCATATAAAATAATTTCCACTTTAACTAATTTCGTTTGACTGAGCATGCAGCCAGATGCACTACATAGAGTTTGAGATGATCTTTCCTGCACGTATGCTTACAAGAGTATATGCAGATATGTATACCATCACGTGCAATTAATAAACCATTTATTGTCCCATGCTTTCTATACTGACACTCATCAAAGATCTGAGTCACAGCCAGAGGCATAGGGGACAGCAAAAGACTTCTTGCATTCTTCTGAATATATGCCAGTTTGTTTTGGTTCAGCGTATGCCAATAAAGAAAAAAAGATTAAAGCAAAAAAAAATTTACATAGGCATTTTGCTTGCTCCTGTTTTGATATCACTCAGGCCATGGAGTGCTCTTGCTGCATTTGTACAATATCAAGCATAACAATGTCCTGGTCATAGCCAGAATCCCTAAGGTCTAGTGTAATATATGTAATGAGTAATAACGCAGTCTCCTGCTGTTTCCTGTGTCTCTAGCTGCTATGCTGACCTTCTTCTCTTGATACTCCACATGTCAGCTGGCTCCATTTGCTTCTGGAATTAGCATTAAAATGGCAATCCTTAGAGATTACGCTACAGCCAGAGTAATGATAATGGAGATTTTGTAATAATTTCTAGGGGTTTTTAATTGCATATTTTAAAATACAGCACTTTTCCTATGACAATATGGAATAAAACTGTTTTCTTTAAAAAAACCCCACAAAACCATAAAAGATTACTTTATGAAATTTGTGTCAGGAGATATATTTCTCCATCTCCAACTCTTGTTGCCAAGACAGCCTGTGGATGTATTTGTCAGAGCAATGCCATTAACGAGATGTTATTGCAAGTTTATCTTAATTGACAGAATAAATCTTTTTCCTTTTTAAAATAACTGTTACAGACATGAAAATTTCTGCAATCTTTGATCAGAATTTAAAGTGAAAGACAAACTGGATTATTTAAAAAATCTGATCAATAGTTCTAAGATAGGTAGAAGGAACATAATACCTCATAAATGATAATTTTCAGATACTGAAGTGATTGGTTAATGAAATTTTGCATGAACATTGCATCTTCAAGGCTTCCTGTCATGCCATATGTCAAAGTTGTTATATATTAAATCTAATTCCTTCTATTGAACTAGGCTGTGTTTTCTACATTTGTATTGCCTGCCCTTTACCTGAAACTCAGTAGAAAGATACTGCCACAAGAGATTTGCAAGACCATATGAAAGTTCAGGGAGAAATATGACTAAGAAATAGCACACAACACAGCCTATAAAATAAATGCTTTTTTGTTCTAAGATGACTCTTATTGTTTAAAACTCTGAAATGGAGTTTACACTGTTTGTTTATAATTTTTTCTGGGGAGTGTATAGATATAGCAATTCAAGTATTTAGTTTCTTTTTTACGTATTTTTGATGCATGGAAAATATAAGGAAATACAATGATTTTGCACCACAAGCTATTAACAATGTAAAGAAATACAGTTAAGTACTGCACTTTATAAATCATTCTTTTAACATCATCCTGACCATGTTTGCAGCTTGTCAAACCTAAAACACTATTGCCTAGTTAAGGCAATTCATCTAAGAAGTTTAATATTTCTAGTTAAAAGAAGTGTACTTTAATCTGGCAAACAGAACGATAAAGCTTAATTGCTTAAAGTTTTAATTGGTCAAATTCAGTCCAGAAAATATAGAGAACACTGAACAGTCAAGGAATGTAGTAGGTTCTCCCTCATTTTAAATCTTGTAATTAAGACTGGATATCTGTCTTAAAGATATGCTCTAGCTCAACCACAAATTGCAGGTTGGATGTCAAAATTACTGAGTGAAATTCTAAGGCCTGTGTTACACAGGAGGTTCGTTCCTGGTCTACATTTATACTGAGATGAAAGGCACTCTAAAACTAAGTAGCACCTAATTTCATTTCTGTGAATTCTGAAGTCAGTACCTGTTCTCAGGGGTCAGAAAGAAGGAAAGAATGCAGGCATATAGACTGCAGTCTCTTTCTTCTAAATGAAGGAGGTAATTTACGTTTCTTGTATGACAACACTTTTCTAACTAGTAATAGTAGTACGTATGCTCTAGAAAATATGTGCATTAGAAAAAACTTAATTATTTACAGTACTTTTAGAATAGGAATACATGTTACCTATTTAACTGATTTGTAATCGTGTCATTCAGACACCATCTCAGTTTACTATTCTACAGTTCTGTGGAACAGCTTAAAGTAACATTACTACCATTAAAGATCAAGGGATTTTTACCACTTTAAATACCTAGTAGCAGGTATGCATTTTCCTTCCCATTAACACAAAATGGAATTAAACTAGATTTCTAATATAATGCATGTAAAACAGTTTGTGACATGAGATAAAGATTTTATAATCTCTTTATATGTAGTGCTATGTGTGTTACAAAGAGAACATTCCACACTAACTTGAAAGTACCTCAATAAACTGATGAGAATTTAAGGGCAGCGATAAAAAAACATATTTAAAGACTTAGAGGAATGGTTCATGCAGAAGTACGTAGATGTACTAACTTTTCCCTTCGCTAAGGCAACATGAAATGGAGCTATCATGAAAACTGTCTCTGGGTATCAAGGGCAGAAAAGAGAGGGTCATAGAATCATTAAGGTTGGAAAGGACCTCTAAGATCATGAAGTCCAACTGTCAACCCAACACCACCATGCCCACTAAACCATGTCCCAAAGGTCCGCTTAGACTGTGCAAGTCTAGTGGCCTTATTTACACGGATAGTCATGCTGAGCTTTGAACTTCAAACTGCAGCTCAGAACTTCACTACATTATTAAACACCAGCTATGGAGGCCCCTGACGCTGCAAGACCAGAAATGAGCCAGGCTGGGCTGACTCAGCACCACATGCTGTGTAAATAGATGCTCTGAAGTGCACAGGGTTACAAAACCCTTCCCTCCCGCTTCACTCCCGCTCCTGTTATTAGGGGGCTGGCACCAAGCTGGCAGCTGCAGGCAGCTCCCCCTTAGTTGTCAGAAGGATGTGGAGCCAGGATAAGCAACACCAGCCTTTGCAGGGAGATGCGGGCTGCTTCAGAGGAGACCTTGCCCATGTAAACAGCAGCACTCTGGAAACAAACAGCTCAGGATAACCTGTTCTCCCAGGTTAACTTCTCATGCAGCTTGCCAGCCTCCTTAGCAATGATAGGTGCCCATCTGTGTCCGAGACACTGCAGCCCAAAAGCCCTCTTTTCCATCCTATCTATCCAAGGTTTTTTCCTGCTCCTGCCCAGCTCCCGTCTCTGATTGATGCTTAGTATATCACGTTTCTGTTATACGCTGGAGCACAGAGGAAGGGAACCTGCTGCTATCTGAACAAAAAAATCAGCGAGAGAAAGAATAAGGTTTAGGGTTACCTGTGCTTACAAGTCCTCAGCCCTGGCCCAGCCGGTGTGGACATGCCACCAGTAAATGCCTGGCTGCACTGAGCAGCTTAGCGACACCTCACGTGCTGGCACTGTCTTCAGCATTGGCAACCAAACAAGGCTTTCGACCCCAGCCCGTTAGGGGCTATGGGCTGTGCGCAGAGAACATCTCTCACTCTTGCTGACACAGGTACTTTTTGCAGCTCAAAAGTTGGAATATGGTCATTCTCCAAACAGGCTCAGTTACATAAAAGCAAGAAAATCAACTAAATCACAGCACATGGGGGGGGGGGGGGGGGAAGGGTGGGGAGTGGGAGGATTGGAGAGAGAAACTATCAAATAATGTGCAACTAACTCCAGTGACATAAAAGATGCACCCCTGTTTAGGTAATTTAAACATTAACTTACTTACTCTCCTTTGGGAAGTAACTGCATTGGTGATGGGATGATCTAACAAGTTTCTCTCCTCTGTGAGACTTTGGAGGTAAAAGCACTTAACTTGAAAATGCTTACTTGCCAGTGCTATGACATTATCACCTCTGATCATTCTTACAATACCAGCACCATTTCCCCATTCCTACTCAACTTCTAACTAAGATGTCAAAGCTGTAATTTTCATCAATGAATAAAAATGCAATGCATTTTTAAATGGCAGAATTACTCATTAACTTCACAGACTCCCTTATCTACTACTGAATGACCATCCCTGAGCTGTCTAACTGAGATTGCCTTAGGGAGTTGCTACACTATCAGCTGAAGTAGCAGAAGACTTTGAAGTCATTCTCTTGTAAAAACAAGCTAAAAAGAAAGCAGTGCCTCCAAGGAATCCCAATTACGGTATTTCATTTCCAGGAACATAGTTTTATACTGACCCAACAGTTCATGGTACACACATCTTTTTCTTGTCACTATGATAAATTAATAAAGCAAAATATATATTTTAAATGTTTCCCATGCCAGAAGGTTTTAAATATGTGGTTAAAAAAAAAAGCCAAGGTCAGAAATCATCTGCAATAAAACAAATTAAACTGTAATGAGGATTAAAAACCAGGTCATTCATCCACTTCGCAGTTCTATTTACAGTGTGCCTACATAGACAATTTACTAAATTGTGTATACAAACAGATTAATGAGAGTGGAAAAGAATGCAATAAAATCAGTAACAAGGGGAATGTCAATGGTTCAAGTTACTGTATGTTGCTATAGCTAAATACTAAACAGCTAAATAGGTTGGCTAAAGTTTTATTTCTTTATGAAAGGCTACTTTGCCTTTTTTTTTTTTCTTAACTATAGCCAGATAATGGAAATGTGTGTCTCTCACTAAAATCCATTACCACTTTAATTTGGTAGTTTGGAAAACATTTTAGCATTTTGCCTTTCTGAGGAAATCAAGAAAAAACTCTGATCAGTAAATCTCCAGAAAAGCAGTCACAAAGTAATGACATTGTGTAGAGAGGTTCCAGTGAACAGAAACAAAAGTTCCCTGAGAAAACATTATTACTGTTTGGAAAATTTTGTCCACCAACTTTAAAAAAAACAATTTGGTGTCACATATTTCACAATCGATTTTATGAATATGGCAGAAGTACAAAGAAGACTGAACTAAGCATACACAACCATAGTCTACATTGTTTATGTTACAAGTCTGTATTATAGTTTTTCTACAGGGAGCACTTAGTGTTAAATTATAAAGCAATAATTTTTTACATAAAAATCCTACTGGGAAATGATATAACATGAGTATTACAAAGGCAGTATGTCTAACTGATTAATTATACCAACTTAAGAATTCCAAGTTGACTGGATTTAACCAACTGGGAAATGCACATTCCATTATATTTTTAATGCTGTCTTAATCTCCAGTATTTCAATTTACCCAGACAGTCAAATTAAACATTTTGGAATAGCACAGTGATACATCTTAACTTTGTGTTAAAGACATTCCCTGCCATAAAAGCTTAAGTATTCATTAGGAATTCAGGTACAATAGAAAGGACTTATTAATTAAGAGACAACAGATATTTGGTTTTACTACTTTTTGAACGCCAGTAAAGAAAGCAATAGGATGAGCTTACTTATAGTTAAGTTTGCCACCTTGTTTAAATGAGGTATTCTGCTGAGCTAACCCGGCTCCCCAGAAATTCTGCCTCACTCCCACCATTCTTCTGGTCTTACAACTTGCATCAACCTGGGCATAACGAGAAGTCATCTGATTGTGTTTCTGTAGGTTTAGGAACAAAACTTCTTTATTGTCCCACTGGGTAAAATCGGCTCGGATATCAGCAGGTGTCCTTTTCTAACAATGTCACATGTAGAAGACCTATGGGGACAGCACTGCTGTATCTGTATCACAGAGGGAGCAACGTTAGAAGTAGACAATGGAGGAAATGAAGAAGAAAATGGGAAAAGTTTAGGAATCTCTATTTCTAAAGGCATTTTTCTACATACATGTTCATGAACCCAAGTATAAATGACCCACTAATCATAAATTCTTCATAAATTCTGACTTGAGCAGGTGGCAATATTTACCAGGTATGATACTATTTATATTATTTAGATATGCTCAAGTGTATTTAGGAACCTACTAATCAACTAGACATATTTGAAGAGTAGTATTTCACAAAAGAATAGCAGAAAGACGACCAACTTGAACAGGAAATTTCCATCAGCTTTCAAAAAACAATAGCCCCTTTCATCTCTCTCCCCCAAATCCCTGCCCATACTGCTCTCTCAACTGAAGAATTCATTAAATATATCCATATTTAATCCAACTTTGTGATAAATTCAAAAACCTTGGTTGTCTCCTGAAACTCCTTAAATACTTTAATCAATTATGTCTGGCAGGGTTTTAGCTGGACATTGAGCACTGCCATCACACTTCAGGAAAAATGTCAGCTAACTCTTTATGACTTAAAAAGAGTTAAAAAGACCAGAAAGTCTAGATGTGTCCTCAGAGGAAAAGGACCAAAAGTGCTCTAAAGAATGGATAAGACTGCAAGGGAGACATGATAACTGTCCTTGTTTACGTAAAAATTCCTTTCCTGTAACTTAGTAATATATCAGACACATTTCAGTTTCTTAAACACTGCTGAGAAGCTCTACTTGGACATAGTTATCTGTTGCGAGATTTGGGAGCAGACTTGATGTGAATGGTTGAAGAAACTTCATCTTACAACTCCTGCATCCTATTACAGAGCATGCTTCCTCTGACTCGCATGCAAAATATGAAGAGCAAAATTATTGTACAGCCAAAATTATGTTGGACGACATCCTCAAGTGTCAAAACCTCTGCTTTTGATTTGCTTAATTTTAATTCTTCAAGTTCGAACTTCCTGTCAGCACGATAACAGGATGATCCCTGAGGCTTGTTCTTTCTAGAGGTACGGATTAGAAGAATGATCTAACAAATCTTGAGCCAAAAATGTTGCCACAGAATGAATTAAACCTTGGTATTGTATAATGCAGAAACTGTGACTTCTGTGCTATTTTCTTTAAGTGGTCTTCATATCTTGTCTTTGAATCGCAAACTGAAAAAAATTATGTAAAACCATATTTTGTTAACAAACAAGTAACTGATAGAGTCAGTCCCAAATTCCATGAACTGCATCCCCCTGTTCTTTGCAATGACTCCAAGTAAACTTGGTTTTGTCTGTCATGATAGTATCAGGAGACAGGAGACTTGACTTTTTTTTCTTTTCACGCATTTTTTTTTAATTTATTCTGGATGAACGTGGATATATGTCAGCAAGTTAACAGATGTTACATGCTAATTTCAGAGATTTCACAATAGTTTGCAAAATCACTATATTGAAAGGTTCAACAAGTTTTATGTAGATACGTAACACAGCAGACTGGCAAGGATGAGAATTCCAAAGACTTTCTTGATTACTAGTGACTATCACAGTGAATAAATCTTTCCATTTCAGATTCACATGTGCATGTGCGTGTATGTGCATGATTACAAAGTCCCAAAACATCAGTAGTATGATGATGGAAAAAACACAGGACAAGACAACTACGCCTAAATGAACAATGTTTATGTGACTGGGAAGAGCTAAAGTTACACAAAGAAGCTCTTGACAAATACAGCTCCCTACTCGGATTCAGAAGGCTATTCCAATGAGGCCCTACTGCATCCAAACACAACATGTGTTTTCATTGGGCATTTTCTTCTTTATTGCTAATATGTGATAAAAAGAATTCATAAGAATAACCAAGTCAAATATGATATTTGCTACACCACCATTTCTGTAAGAAGGATAAGAGAAACACTGTCATTTGCTTAACGCGTAACTCAAAGACACTTCAATGGTAAAGGCACTACAAAAACGTATACAAGGCAGAATTGTTCAATACAGGAGTCTTAAAATATTGCCACTGCTGCAGGGAAAATTTCCACCCTACAGGATGCCGTCTATAAGAACAAGTTCCTACACATTTCCTACCTATTATACCTGCAGGACATAATGAGATTTGAAAGATTCAGTGTTGTGTGAGTGATGCTTTTAAATAGAAGTAGCTTTCCTAAAGAAGAAAGGTTAATATGGATAGATTGCTCATCTGTCTGCTTACCTGTCTCTCTAATAACTTTGTGGTATACAGTCACTTTCAACCAAATTTAATGTCAGGCTATGATCTCTGAGCGACTGTATTACACTCCTACAAGTTCTGTGAAAATGAGCAGCTAGAGCCAGAAGAGTCTAAATCACTGTTTCCAGCAAGTAAAAGGTATTCAAAGCTTTTTGGCAGTAGTTGGTTCACCAATCAGCATAAACATACCTTAACCACAATAGCCCCATGTCTTACCTGAGCATCACAGAATACATAGAAATTAAGTGGGGACACACGCGTACCTATCCATACATTGAGAATTAATCAGGAAACAATCATGAGAACTTGTTTTTGCCTTTGACTGCCTGTAGATTTGGGGTTTTAACAGATGAACTCCAGATATCAGGACAGAGCACTCCAGTGTGCAACATTAGGAAAGTTTTCCATGATGCTTCTCTACAGCCACCACAGAGAGGCAGAAAATACCTCTGACCCACTTCACTTCTCAACCCCTTCTGCTGCTGCTGTAAGAAGCTCAGCTCCATCCATAGTGACAGAGATTGGCAAATGGAAGGTATCATCATATAAATAGAAGATATTCTTGACATTTCAAAAACATCATCAAACCAATACAACAGTAAAAACATTTTGGGTTTAATGGTCTAGCTGCTTTGTGTTATTCATGTGCTGTAAATGATACTGAGTTTCAATGAGCATATTAAATGCGAAAAGGACTGGACGACAAAGAAAATTTGTGTCCCTTTCGATTCAATTATACATACAACAGTCCATATCTACCTAGCCCTGTTTTCCATTTCTCCTAATTAAAAGCAATAAATCAGGACAGCTTATTGCTGCATTTTGGTGTGTTTGTTGGGTTTTTTTTCCTGAAGAATAATGTTTTGACTTATCAGTTTGGCATCTTCAGCCATCAATTAACAACTGGACCTCAAAAGGGCGTCTTCTGTTACTAAGTTTAATTTCAGATCCATTCCAAAGCCTATTAACAAAAATTGGTAGACTGAAACCTTGCTTATATTCACAATGTATAGCAACAGGACTGATAGAGATCAAAGAATGAGCATGGATGTATTTTATCATAGGAGGACTGAATAATAATGAAACATCAGATTTGAGTAAAAGCATTGTTTGCTTTTTTGCATGTTAGGCTCTGTCTTTCCAAAAGACTATGTAGGATATACCCATAAACTAGCTCTGAATCAAACGGTCCTGTCAAGCCCTCAGCATAACATGCCAGAGAGATACCAGTTTGGTTCTTGAAAGCGAGAGTATGTCTCATCACTGCAGTACTGTGCTCACAAGAATAATTCTATCATCTTCATGAGAATACAGATCATTTTAAGGGCATAAGATACAAATCATTGCTGGCTTCACTGTGCCCCATCATGCAGACATACAACATGCTATTGAAGGGTTTTCTTCTTTATCCATATTTCATTTTAACCATAATTAAGCAATTTACATTAATAATAGAAAATAAGAATAGGAGAAAATTATTTCAGTCAAGTTTAATACTTGTAATAATAATAACCTCTTAAGATTACAGATATAGTTTGATTTAACTGTTGAACTAAAACACTGCTTTATAGCCCATGAAAATCAGTTTTAAAACATCTCCGGAGTAGCACTGCTTGCTTTTTTTTTTTTTAGCTACATGTGGACAATTGTATCAGGATCTCATGCTATATTTTACTTAACTTTTAAAATTACTTTTAAATATGAAGAATCTCTACCATGGCAATGACTTGGAAATTTATGTTATTAAAAAATACAGTGAACTTAGGTCAAAGTGGTAAAATTACTTTCTCTCTTAGTGCAATAGCATCTGAAAAAAACCTGTTTCAAGAACTTCCAGTTTTACCATGCCAATACACTTTTGCTGAAGATTAAAGCAGAATACAGTAAACAGCCAAAAGCAGTGAATTTGCTCAAGGTGCAAAAAGATATATGTTTCTTATTTTAGCAAACACAGAGCTCATTTTCCCAGTCCCTTAATGAGTAAGTGTTCAAGGAGCTGAACGTAGTTTTAGCCATTTGACTCTGATTACAGTCAAGCAGAGTCTTGTTGCTAAAATCTCAGTTACCACTTTGAGAATTTCAGCGTTGATGGAGGTTTTGTTTATGTCACATATCTTCTGACGGCTGTCTGTAGCAAGATACTGCCTTCTCTATGGAGCAAGTAACTTGGATCCAAATGACAGCAGAACAATGACCATAATATTTTTCATAAACCTGTTGGTGGTAGTTTTTTAAATGCTCCAGTCAACGCTGAATATCTCAAGATAAATTCTAATCCTGGATACAGAAAGGTAAAAGCCATGATGACTTGATGAGAAGGCTCCCAAATTACTAAGTTGGAACATTATTTTTGCTCCTGGTCTGTCTTGAATGGAAAGCTTTAGCGGTGGTAGTGGTCAAGTCCAAACATGTGGGAAACCCTCTCTGCTGAATTTAACACAGAGTATTTCTGAGTTAAAAAATAGCTCACAGCATGTACTTTAACCACTCCAAAACCAAAATATTTGAGTACAAAGGGTGAAATAGACAGTAAGTACAGTATTTGACTACTTAATAATTTCGCAAATGTTTCTACAGCAGTACAATGAAATTAAGTATTTGGCATCTTATCTTAGTCCTCAGAGGAACAAATGAGAATGATTCCAAAAAGCAAAATTACTTTCACGCAATTTCTTATGACATACAACTGATTCTTTAAGCACTGCTATAGTATGCATTCTCTTATTATACTTTGTAGGGTGATAAAGGTAAATGGACATGGACAATAGCTAAAAATAGCTGAGCTATGTCTAACAGATATGTAAAAATATATACACATTCTCACACAAGCAGAAATATGCTGACTTATGTATATATAAAGAAAGTTAGCTTTATGTGGTTGTGTGATACTACCTACTGCCAAAACAATAATAAAGTAACCAAACTTGTTTTGCTAGAGAGAAATTTTGTTGGGTTTTTTCCCCCCATCACTCTTCCAAAAGAACAAGTGTACAAACATACACCACAAAAACCAAACATCTGGTTTTTGTGTATTTGGTTCCACAGACAAAACCTGTTTCTAAACGTGTGATTTGAGATCTCTTGTGACTGGATATAGTAAAACAACAGTAGTTAAAAAAAATATAATCTACTCATCATGTACATGATATATTAGAACTATAAGACAGGAAAGAAGATATAACTAGAAAGGACAATGGGAAACCTAGACTGATGCTTTGGAAATACCCAATTTATTTTTAACTACTCTTTGACATCTACTGTTTATATATATATTTACTACCAAATTAGGATAGGGTTTTCAAAAGCTCTCAATGTTGGTTAAATCTGCTACCACTGAAGTTAATGGGGGCCAGATTCACAGATGGTGTAAATCGGCTTAATTCAATCAAATCCAGCTTTGAGTGTTTTATCACTAACTTCACTGAGTACAGATTAGGCCACTGCAGAGTCTTTTGAAAATCCCACTCCTTAATTCTTCTGCACACAGTAAATTTAAAGCCCAGTAATTAAAAAAAAAAAAAAAAAAGAAGAAGAAGAAGAAAAAATTCCAGGCAAAATGAGGCTACTAGCTCCAGAGGAGTCCACTTGTCCTCTGAATGAACATCCCAGCTGAGGCCTGTAATTCCGGTTTTCAAAGACACACAACCTGTACATACTATTATTAAAAAGACTCCTCTCTCTTTCCAAGGGAAGTAGTAATATGCTAATTCACAACCAGCTACTCACTTGTGAACTAAATACTCTCAAACCTATTTGATAAAATCAGGGGAGGCCAACAACAGGTACAACAGCTAATTTTTATATTATCTTCATCTGACTCAAATTAAGACTGTAATTATAATGTATTAATCTCATGATGCAACTGTACAACTGAAAATATTGGTTTGGTTAGTTTGCCATCAATCCTATGAAGTTGTAAATCCCTCTGTAAATAGTACCTTGAAAGCAAAGAAAGGGACATTTTGCCAGAAGAAAAATAGGGATGATATCCTCTGCAAGGGTATAGGGATATAAAATTTGTAGTGTATACGGTCAAGTGAACATTGCACGTGTACTGTTCATTTTCACTTCTATAGCGTAATAACAAATCCACTAGCTTCAGCTATGCCAAAATTTTTTCCATTTGTTAGAAACAGTTTTGTACCACGGACAAAGAACTGGAGAGACCAAACTGCTGAAGCACTGAAACATCAAAGAGATGATTAGGTAACGTGATCAGAGGACTCTATTGGGTAGTTTATATTTCACACCCTTTGGAAAAGCAAACCCCTTTTTAAAGTCCCTTCCAACCTTGCTTGCAAACCCTCACTATATACGTGGCAATAATTTTCAGGTTGTTTTAGACCAGAGCCCACCAACTAAATTTGTAGCAAGTGTGGGTTTTAAACCATGTCATTTAGTCCTCAGTGCCTCTCTCTGAAGATATTTGAAATTACAGAGCCAAAGAGGAAAATAAATAAATAAATAAAATAAAATGCATTTGATCAGCTTGGTATCAGGGAATAGTCTAACCTCCTGGCTATGCAGGTGACCAGACAGAATCATCATTGACTGAAGGGTTAGGGTTATGAGAAGCCTGAAGGCAACACAAGCAACTCTCCTCCCCACAGCCCCTGAAGGAACTGTGAAGAACCCCCAGTGCTGTCTCTCTTGGGAACAGCATAACATCAAAACTGTAAGCATCGCAACCAGTATGTTTTCTGACAGTTAGAAAAAACACTGTTCCTGTTATGCACACCTTTCTTACACTTCTGTGGCATTCCTCCATGCCAAATATCCCTAAACAAAGTAAAAGTTATACACGTGACTTGGAGGATTCCATGTTGTAAGGACACAGAACACAATAGAAAAATTGTTTTTACACTCATTTAAGTTACACTGTCAAAAAAGAGTCAATGGCATATCATCATGTCTCTGGCACAGAAAAACAAAAGTACTTTTTAACTGAGACTGAAAAGATGAAATAACAATTTCAATCTCATTATCCTGAGACTGGAACCTGTCCCACAACCTGTTTCACAACTGGAATTAGATATTTAGACAGACTCTGCCCTCTTTATCCCCTCGTGAGTTCAGTCACACAACTGAAGGATGCACGTGTAGACCGTTTTTACAGTTTTATTATGACAACAGTTCAAGTGCTATTCTCTATGATAACCTTAACTTTTGAGGCCCCTTAACATCTCACCCCTCCATCTGTCTTCTATTTAATCGATATTTCTTTTACTCCATTTTTCCCTGCAGACACCTCTGTTTCTAAAAGCATCCCAGCAACAGTAACGATTCCCACAAAAGTCTCAAAGTCACAAAGCAGTTTTATCGAAGTTGTCCTGTTGCAACATTTACACAGAACTCAAAAGTTGCTAGGCTGCTGATGGGCTGTCATCGTCACTTACCATTTACTACTTTTATTATTAGCTTATATTCCCTCTGGCTGTTTTTCCTTTACCCATCCACTATCTCACATCATAGACCTACCTGCACAGTGTGTGGTATCATATACAGCACACATTGCACTACAGTTTCTTCTCCTCCTGCTTTCCTTTGCTATTTAGCAATTGAAATGACTAAACTACAGCAACTGTTTATTGCAGTGTTAATAAATTAGAGTGGGGCAAGCACCCCTCCCAAAAGTAAGAACCATCTTTAACACCCACGTTCAAAATGTATCGTCTAACCCTTCAGCAAGTTGAAACTTCTGAAACTTCTGACACAAAGAACTAGAGCAGCAAGAGATATTTGGTTTTTACTTGCAAGTGTACCTTTGCACTTAATTCCAGCAAGTAACAGATTCCTTTAAATACTGCTTTCAGATCTCATGTTCTGTACCAATACATAGTAATGATCACTCAATTTCTTTCTTCTTTTTACTCCAGGGAAATAACAGAGAGGGAGAAATCTAGTTGCAAAGGAATCAAACAAGGTCTCTTCCATGATGCACCCCTTGATAACTACATGTGTTCCAAAGCTGCTTACAAAAGGTGGGATTTCAGGAGAAGATTGTTGAAGGTCGCTCTCCATAGGAAAATGTAAGTACAATAAACTCCACTGTAGTGTTCATAGGGATTTACATACAAAATCCAGAACAGAAATTAAAAAAAATCCCTCTCAGGCGTTAAATCTTTAATCCTTGATTATTTGTCCAGCAAGGTGACAGATGGCAAATCTACTGCTATTATTAAAGCTCTTCCTCTGCATTGGCATCTGTTTTCCCTGGGGTAAGCAGAACAAGGGAGTTTGCCTGCCGAACCAAATCAGCCAAGTCTACATATGACTCCTTTCAGTATATTAATAGTGCACAGAACTACGTATTGTCACATTGTCTTCTTGCATCATGCCTGCTAGTTACGTATTTGGTTGTCATGATAGTCTGTTCCAGTCTTTGCATAAAGGAAAATCTAAACTGATACCAATTTATACCTACCTACATATTTCTAGTACAGGAATTGCTGACATAAATAGGCATCAAATATTACCAATCTCAGAGAACCACAACTGTAGTCATGGAAACAAGATCCAAGCATTAATTTGAATTTGGAATTCAAAATGAATAATCATTAAAAGGAGGTTAGTATTGACAAACTCTTTGATACAACTGTGTGTTCCTGCAAGTATATCTAATCCCCTATCATACGGACCTAGAGTGAGTCCTAGATAAAAATGAGGCTGCAAGGACATCTGCATCTATGGGTGGGCCATCAGGGGTGGGGGTGAGGGGTGTGCCCAGATATTCAGAATGCTGCATTAATGACAGAGTCATTGTTCAACAAAAAGAATATTCCTGAAGGTACTAGCAGTTACTTGTGACAAGTAACAAGAGTTTACCATCCATCTTAAAAGAAACAAGAGGCCTTTTTTTTTTTTTTTTTAAATGTAAACTATGTAAAAACATCCAGGATAAGTAAGGGAACTTGCTGAGCTTTTCCTCATAGTCAATCCTTTTGCTTTTTTGAAGTATATGTAAACTCTAAGTGGTGTCTGACTGGGACATGGGACAGTTCTGGTTTCTATTGTTTCAGAAGGAGAAACTACAACCTAGTTCAGAACTCTAACAGTTAAGACTTTTGTCTTCTCTAAAACCCAATTACATTCTTCCCTTCAAAGTATAAAGTTACATTTTGTTCTAAATTATGTTTAGCAACACTTTGCATTCCCTGGAAGTTTTATTCACGTTTTAATGGAAGTACTTTCCATTACTAAGTGTGGAATATTAAACTAAAATCATAAACTAAAAGATAATAAGCTTTTAAACTGTAATGATTATTATATGCATAATGTTGTATTTCCATAGACCCTCAATGATAATACCGTAACCTACTAAACAACTGGTATTCAATGTATAAAACAACCTTTTTTTTATGGGGGGGAGAGGGGAGCAGGGAGGCCGCACATGGGCAAGGAGTATAATTCATTCAGATTAGTTCCATTAACTGCTTTTTACAAACAATGTCAAACAAACCAAATAAAGACAAACCAAAGAAAAGCCATCTGCACAATTAAACGGTCAGTCAGAACATTTAACTTATGTAAGCCATATTACTAACAATGTAAACACTATCTCCCTGAGCTGACATCCTGGCAAAAAAAAAAAAAAAAAAAAAAGTATCTTTCATGAGTTTGAGGTTAAAGTTGCTGTGAAGTGGTATACCTTGCCCTAGAGATGACGGCAAACATACACCATATCTATGGAGAAGTGGGAAGGAAACAGACCCTCTCGATGGTCAGGATCTTGTCTGCCTTTTTTTTTTTTTTCCCCACTTGGTACAGATATGAGTTAAAAGACAAGCAACAAGGAAGAAAAATGCATGTGATAACAAAAGGCAGCTACCCATTGCAAAACATGCACATTTACTGTCTCCTGAAAAAAAAATCAGTTTAATTCTGAAAAATATTTTTGGCATAGTCAGGTTTTCTGAACTTCTTAATTATAGACAATTTGCTTTCTCCTGCCACCTAGATTATTAAACTAGCTGATTTATTTAAAATGAGCCATTTGGCCTTTTGAATATAGAAAAAAACCTATTAAACAGTATGACTCAGGCATGCACCATAATTTTTCCAGCAACAAAACAAAAGGTCAAAGGCTGAGCTTAGAATTGACAGGTTAGCTGTGCTGTAAATCAATATCAGCCTTTGTTGACCACAACAATCGCTTTATGGATAAAGGTCAAATCATTTAGAAGGTTCAAAGAATAGTAATGAAACCTCATGCTTAAATTCTTCCATTTTTCCTACACCCCGAAATATACTTCTCCTGTATTAGACCTCTACTGAACAGAAAGATGAAATGATAAACTATAAATCATTCAGTTACCAGTCATAAATGGGAGAGACAGAAATCATTATCCATAAACTCTAAAAGTTCCCCTGACACCAGAAATTAAGAGGATGATGCCTTTCCCTGCTGGCCTAAGAGAGTGATTACTAGCGCTCTGCTAGTGCTATAAAATACCACTTAATTTGGAATCCACCATGAGACTACTAATTGGGTCAATAGCTAGAAAGTGAAAGTCAGCAGTGACAGTCTGGCACTCAAGCATGTTTTTGCTATCTGCATAGAGAAATTTTATGCACCTGAAAGGAGCCGCTAGCAACGGGATGCAGCTGCAATTGACACGAGGGGAAGCAATGACTGGAGCAATACCAGCTGAACCTGCATGGAAGGATATGGGGTCTTCACACTACAAACACTTCTGGTACCCAGCTAATGTTTTCTATAGCACTGCCACCCTCATCATCCCATCATAAAGCAGTGCTCTGAGCCAGGTCAAACAGGAGAAAGTTCAGGGCTAGGCTAGAAGACAGCATTTATTTTGAAAATAGAAATGTCTCGGTGAATCCTGAGTAGCCCTGACTGTCCTTTGTGAGACAGAAACATGTTCATTGTCTACACTGAAAAGATAGAGCTAATTCATGCAGATCTTTTGGAACAGACACATCTTATCTTCAGATGAACTGCTGCAAATAGGTAAAATTAAATCATAAAACATTTAATTATATAACCTTCAGAGAGTCATCACCAGTTCTTCTATCAGTACAAATTTTAACTGGGGTTTCCAGTGCTTATTTTGCAAAAGCATTCAGACAGACAGTGCCTTGTCTGATTATTTCTTTTGATCTATTAAAGTTTTATTCATTTCAACAATTTCTTGCTACTGACCTAGCATTCTGATTAGTTACCACTCAGCTTCTTGCCTATTGACAGATTCCTATTAGCAAGACTGTAAGCCACTTTGTCACTACTCTGAAGGGGAGAGAGAGGCTGTCTCCCATATTTCGTCAGCTTGACAATCACAGATTTAGGATTCAGAAGAAAAAACAAATGCTTTTCTCTCAGTTTTGATGAAAGTCAGCAGCAGGAATTTGTCCCTTCCTGGAAAGACCCATACTATTACTATTTTACACTTCGATGGGGTCAGTCAAGAAAGGTTAAAAAGTCTGAGGTTCTGAGGTCAGAAACACCAAGAAGTGAGTAACATCCGTGTAAGCGCATGGTCTTACCATGAGGTCTCAAAAGCTCTCCTCCTACTGCTTTGCTACAGTTTAATGCATTTCTGCCCATCGTGTCAGTGTAACTTATAAACATTTGTATGTTTTTCAGGAACGTTATCTTCTCTTTATAGCAATACTGTGTCTGAGAGACAATTCTGTGTGCAACCTGATTCAAAGGTCATACCCTTACATGCAACTACCAAAAAGATTTAAACAAACCTCTGAGGCTCAGTCTTTACATGCCATATGCCCTTCTGGAACCACTGCATTTTTTTCCTCATTGAAAAAACAGCAACAAAACCAAAATTCCTAACCTGGGTGCAGGATGGTCTGTCAGTTCACGACAGACATCGTGCATAGATTACCTTAAAATGGAAACATTCATTTAAAATGGACAGGCACTATTTAAAAAAGAAGGGGGAAAAAAAAAAAATCTTCCTGCGGTTTTCCAAAAGCATTCCAACGAGGTTACTTACATCGCTTTGAAATTGGTTTGAGTTATGGGAAGGCCACAGCCCGAGACCAGCAGCTGAGACAGCAACAAAGATGAAAGTTTTTTAGCTTCCAGATTCAAGGGGGAACACAGCTGCTACAGCTGGTCCTCTCAGATCTCAACACTTACTATAGCGATCAAGAAAGCGATAATGTTTTCTGTCTAGGTTTGAAGAATGCATTAATAAAAACAGTGCTTAAGTAGAATGAAAAAAAGTCCAAAATAATTAATCAAACACTAAGCTTTTAGCTCTGGAAATTGAAGTGGGCTGATTTTAGGGAAACTGGGTTCTGTTACATACTGAATTACCATCTCTGCATGAAACTGCTATTGGTGTAAGTCAGTACTAACTTTTTTTTTTTTTTAACGACAGTCATTCGTTTATATTAACCCCACAAATGATTTTAACTGATATACAGCAGCATATATATGACACAATTATGGAAGTTTCTTGTAGAATGCGGGGGGAGGGCGGGGGGGTGTGTGGAATAAAATTAATACCATTAAATGTGGACCGAGGCAGATATAATGGAAGAGTGTGAGATGAGGCACATTTTCAAAGAAAAAAAGCAGTAATAACCTAGAGTGGAAAGGACTGGAGATCCTCAAGATCACTGGTTCGACAGTGATGGTGTGAACAGTGACTGTTCAACAAATGATTGTGTGATACATGTACATTCACCTCTGGGAACTTTATGAGAAAGCTGGGGGGTGGGGGAGAGAAAACACATAAATACGGATTTTGGAGAAAATAAGCATCCTATTCCATACATGTAATCTAGACAACACTGGTAATTTCAGAATTTATCTACAATTAAGTACTGGTTTCACAACAAATTGGTAGCACAGTTACAGCTGTTGTTAAAGTATTCAAGTCTATTTAACCAACATGAAAATTCATCTTATTTTAACTGAACTTATCCAGATCCTGGAATAGAAAATAACTTTGTTAAAGCATAGAGGAAAGTACCAAACCAGAAACTCAAATTCAAATTTTCAGGCTTGTTTTAAAAAAGGTTTCAGATCCCAGCTGAGAACAATGTAAACTGCTGAACACAAAATAATAATCATAAAATCACAGAAGCATTTAGGTTGGACAAGACCCTTAAGATCATCAAGTCCAACCATTAATTTAGCACTGCCAGGTCCACGGCTAAACCACTTCCCTAAGCACCACATCTACACATCTTTTAAATACCTCCAGGGATGGTGACTCAATCATTTCCCTGAGCAGCCTGTTCCAGTGCTTGACAATCCCTTCAGTGGAGAAATTTTTCCAAATATCCAATTTAAACCTCCCCTGGCGCAACTTGAAGCCATTTCCTCTCGTTCTATCGCTAGTTACTTGGGAGAAGAGACCAACACCCATGTCGCCACAAGTAGAGAGCGATAAGGTCTCCCCTCAGCCTCCTCTTCTCCAGACTGAACCCAAGTTCCCTCAGCCGCTCCTCATAAGACTTGTGCTCCAGACCCCTCACCAGCTTCGTTGCCCTTCTCTGGACACGCTCCAGCACCTCAATGTCCTCTTGCAGTGAGGGGCCCAAAACTGAACACAGGGTTTGAGGTGCGGCCTCACCAGTGCCGAGTACAGGGGCACAATCACGGCCCTACTCCTGCTGGCCACACTATTGTTGATACAGGCCAGGATGCTGTTGGCTTTCTTGGCCACCTGGGCACACTGCCGGCTCATGTTCAGCCGGCTGTCAACCAGCACCCCCAGGTCCTTTTCTGCTGGGCAGCTCTCCAGCCACTCCTCCCCAAGCCTGTAGCATTGCATGGGGTTGTTGTGACCCAAATGCAGGACCCGGCACTTGGCCTTATTAAACCTCATACAATTGGGCTCGGTCTTTCTAGACACTTTAACTGCTTGGCTTGCTTGACTGCAGCATGCTTCACATTTATGGATAACCTGTGCAACAGTGGCTATGGTCAAGTCCAACTCCCCCAGCTTTATATACTGAGCATAACATTGTGTGGTATGGAATATCCCTTTGGCCAGCCTGGGTCAGCTGTCCTGGCTGTGTCCCCTCCCAGCATCTCGTACAGCCCCCTTGCCCTCTCGCTGGCAGGGCAGCATGAGAAGCTGGACAGTCCCTGACTGCTTAGCAACAACTAAAAACATCAGTTTGTTATCATCATTAATTTGGTCCCGAATTCAAAACACAGCACTGTACCAGCTATCAGGAAGAAAATTAACTCTGTCCCAGCCAAAACCAGGAAAACTGGTATCCTTCAAGATTTTACTCATAAATCCTGTCTCTTTGCCAATAGTGAAAGCTAATAACCGCTTGTATCAAAGTGGTCATGGTTCTATTACATTAGCAAAACCTCCACAGAGGCAGTGTGCATGAAAACACACATTAGGCAGTCAAAAATCCAGAACTATTTATTGACAATTTGCTTGTTAACTGTAATATGATCAGTGTTGGTCTATGTCACAGGATGGATAATGGAATCTTACAAAATCATCATTCTTAGTTCATGATAATTAATTAAAACATTAAGCAAATGAGAAGTCGTTTTCCACAGTAAACCTCATCTAAGAACACCAAGCAACAGGTATGGAATAAACTACTGTTATAACACAAAGAAACCTTCTCTCTTTAATTAGGTATGATACAGATAAATCTTAAATTATGTTTTGATCAAGTATCCTGAAGAAATCCATCTTGTCTGAAATTAATCCAATAATGTTTTTTTCTCAACAAAGCAGGCTTTAAAATAAACAGAAATTAACTTTTCTGTTACTAAATCATGTACTTAAAAAAATGTAACTTCACAGAGAAGTTAGTGATAAGTAATTATTATGTATTCTCAAAGGCAGGTGCAAATGCTTGAAGCTTTTGCTTCTGCAGTGTGGGAAGGGATTAATTTTAACATTGCTCATTTTAATTAGCCTATATTTGGAAAATGTATTTCAGATAATCAGCTTTCAGACACATCCTCCAACTTTAAGAAGTAGTCAGCAAGAAAAAAAGCACAACTTTCCCAAGAAACATGGACATAGGACATAAAGCAAGTTTGCAGATGACACCAAGCCGAGTGGTACAGTTGACATGCCTGAGGGACAGGATGCCATCCAGAGGGACCTGGACAAGCTTGAGGAATGGGCCCGTGTCAACCTCATAGTACTTAAAGGAGGCTTATAAGAGAGATGGTGACAGACTTTTTAGCAGGGCCTGTTCCAATATGACAAGGGGTAATGGTTTTAAACTAGAAGAGGATAGATATATAAGTAGACATAAGGAAGAAATGTTTCCCAGTGAGGGTGGTGAAACCTTGGCACAGGTTTCCCAGAGAGGTGGTAGATGCCCCATCCCTGGAAACATTCCAGGTCAGGCTGGACGGGGCTCTGAGCAACCTGCTCTAGTTGCAGATGTCCCTGCTCATTGCAGGGGGGTTGGACTAGATGACCTTTAATGGTCCCTTTCAACCCAAAGATTCTATGAAATATTAATTTGTTTACAGTAGGAATCTGGACCTAATTAAGTCAACAAATGTCTATTGTGGGCCTAGAATTTCTTTCTAATCTTCCAAAGTGTATTTCTTACTAAGCTAGCAACTGGCCCCCATATTTTGGACCTTCTCCCTTCAGGCTTTCGAAGCTTACTGTATCAATATAAGCAGCACTGCTGGTACTTCAGTGCAAAAGCCAAAGTCTCCACTGAAGTCACATCATTTATTTCAGTTGTTTTATATAGCAAATGGTACAAATATCTAAGCAGAGATCATGAAGCATTAGCTACAGCTAGAAGCAAGAGATACTGTCACAGAAGCCAGAGCAGATCCTATAGAGCAGAGAACATCTGGTCCTGACAGGGAAAAAGCTGGGCAAGTCCATGAAAGCTTAATTTCCCATAGGATCCATGTGCAGTCCATGCCACTCATTTATAACTCCCCTAGACGCAGACTAGACTTCAGAAAAAAAACTGGCAAAAGACTGCCATGCAAAGCCCAGATCACATCCAAAAGTTCTTTAATATTCCTACAGAAGACTGCTACTCTACCATCACTTTGTGTTTAGTTAAAACAGTTGTGTTTAGTTAAAAGTTTTCAGTAGCAGCCACACTTGGTTCTCACCATTAGTATTCCTGGCCAGCCAGGGATCCCATTATATCACATTATTATGGTGACAGATATTCATGAAAATTAAGAAAAACCACAATCATTTTTCAATCTCATACATTGTGTTGTACATCCAGACACAGCTTCAAATCTCAGATGAGGAATAAATATCAAAAAAAGACTTAGTTCAGGAGGACTAGAATATTAACATGTCATAACCTTAATAATTCCTTTGAATATCTGGCATTAAAATACTATGCCTTAAGTATCCAGCAGTGAAGCAAGTTTGAAAAAATTACCATTGAAATTTTTCTGCCTTACCAGAAATAACTGTTACTTGGGATTTATATCCCTTCTGCAAATCAAGGGTAGCGGCAACAGATAATGCCATTTGGCTACCATACTTTAAATGCGATACTTTCACTTAAGAATGCTTCATGACAATTGCATCACTTTCTTCAAAACTGACATTTAAGATACATCCAACAAGTGACTGCCACAACTGCAGTAAGAATACTTAGCATTTAGAACCAAAACAAAATCTCCATGACTTCAATGGAAGCATTGGTAGATAAAATAAAATAGTAAGAAATTTATTTTCTCAGTCCTTACTTAGGTCTATTTATATTAATCTGTTTGTGATGGGTTTGACCTTGGCTAGATGCCAGGTGTCCACCAAAGCCACTTTATCACTCCCCTCCTCAGCTGGACAGGGGAGAGAAAAATATAGTGAGAAGATTATGGGTTGAGGTAAGGACAAGGAGAGATCAGTCAGCAGTTATCGTCACAGGCAAAACAGACTCAACTTGGGGAAATTAGTTTAATTTATTGCTAATCAAAATCAGAGTAGGATAATGAGAAATAAGACCAAATCTTAAAGCACCTTCCCCCCAACCATCCCTTCTTCCTGGGCTCAACTTTGCTCGCTACCTCCTCTCTGCTGAGCGACGCAGAAGGACAGGAAATGGGGGCTGTAGTCAGTCCATCACAGGTTGTTTCTGCCACTCCTTCCTCTTCAGGGGGAGGACTCCTCACACTCTGCCCCTGCTCCAGCATGGGGTCCCTCCCACGGGAGACAGTCTCCATGAACTGCTCCAGCGTGAGTCCTTCCCACAGGCTGCAGTTCTTCACGAACTGCTCCAGCCCGGGTCCCCCCACAGGTGCCATCCTTCAGGAACAGGCTGCTCCAGCCTGGGTCCTCCGGCAGGGTCACAAGTCCTGCCAGCAACCTGCTCCAGCCTGGGCTCCTCTCCCCACATGGCCACAGGCCCTGCCAGGAGCCGGCTCCAGCATGGGCTTCCCATGGGGTCACAGCCTCCTTCGGGCATCCCCCTGCTCCGGCGTGGGGCCCTCCCCGGGTGCAGGTGGAGATCTGCTCCAGCGTGGAGCTCCATGGCTGCAGGGGCACAGCCGGCCTCACCACGGGCTTCCCCAGGGGCTGCCGGGGAACCTCTGCTCCTGGAGTGCCTGGAGCCCCTCCCGCCCTGACCTGGGGTTTGCAGGGCTGTTTCACATTCTCACTCCTCTCTCTGGCGGCAAATGCTGGATGCCGTTTTTTTCTCCCCCTTCTTAACCCTGTCACCGTCGCTGATGGGCTCGGCCTTGGCCGGCGGCGGGTCCATCTTGGAGTGGCTGGCGTTGGCCCTGTCGGACACGGGGGAAGCTTCTGGCAGCTTCTCACAGGAATCACCCCTGCGGCCCCCCCGCTACCAAAACCTGCCACGCAAACCCAGTACACTACTGCATTACTATTAGGTCATTTATTTTCAACAAAAGTTTACGTTTCCAAAATAAAGCACCTAATCTTCCTAAGCTTGTAACAATTGAAAGCAATGAGGTTAGAGTATATGACAGTAAAATTCATGTTTTTTGAGTGTCAAACGTGCAGGAAAAATTACAACCTAAGGAAATTTCATAAAACTATCTGTGAAACTTTAGATGGAATAATGGAAAAAACTAGTCTAATGTGATGCTACTTAATTTACTCAATTATTAGTTAGAACTCAGAAATTAGTATCAGCCAATTTTAGAAAAAGATCCTATTAAATACACATTTATTGGAATTTTAGGTCAGAATTACATGAGACACTATTAGCAAAAGGACAGACAAGAGCTCATACTCTTTATATTAAGAACAAAAGCACAGCTCTACTTAAGAGTTTGTAAGTGCGAACACTCAGGGCATTTTTTTGGAATGGTTTTATGATTTTCCAGTTAAAATATACAGCTAGTTCTTACTTTACTAGATAAGGCCTTTGCGATTCCAGCACTACCAGCAACTTGCCAGAGCTTTTTTGAAATCTTTTTTTAGGTTAAGAACAAAAATTATGCTGGAATTTGATCTGGCTCTTGGACATCACCTACATAATTTAAGTCATTGTTTTAAAATACTTGTACTTCCTTCCTTTTTGGTAAATGTAAGCAGGATATTAATTAAAAGTGTGATATCACCATCAGCTACAGCACATCGTTTGTGAGCATTCTTTCTATGAAGTTAAAACAAAATCTTCAAGCTCTGCTCTTGCTTTTACAGAACCTTGTGGGCAGCACTAAGACTGTAAACAACTATGCCAATGCCATGCTACTGCTGAGTCAAGTGACTGAAAATAAATCCAAGCCTTAAGAAAGTCAAGAATTACCATTATTTGTGGAGAAATATGACCTAAAATTTGGTGTTACTGTGGGCAACCATGACCAAAAACTTGAAACGAGGCGGGGGAGTCACAGAGTGGGAAATAGAGATGAATAGGAGACACTAAACTTTGTCTTCCTTCTTTGTTTCTCAAGAGGCTTTGCCATAGGAAAGCAGTTGAAAGCTCCTTCCCATCTCACTCTCAGTGTCAAAAGATAAATAGTGGCTGAACCCAAACCTATGCAGTGCTGAACAAGGATCTGATCAATGCTAGATGCCAAACCTAACAAGTGGTATCACAAGGATATTGGGCTTTGCATGAGGTTACGGCCTCCAGATTTTGTCTCCCATGTTTTGAACATCTCCCTACAAAATTACACTTCTTATTCAGACCACGAAGACTGTTCTCCGTGGATGATCTCAGTGTTTCTTTTCTAAGAGAATTCATTAAAATAACAGTCTCTGTAATAAACTGATGTAGACTGAAGTTTAACAAACTAATGGAGGAGTGCTTGAATTAAAGTCAATACTAAAGGTAGTACAGGTATTGACTTTATTGTATTTTTCTTGAGTTCATACAAATTCTGCTAACCTTAAACAGATTACAAAAGCGAGTGGGATAAGCAAATATGTCATAGACCTTATCATTGCACTCCAAATATGTGCATTAAGAGCAGAAGAGTAAAAAGCTTCAAATCAGATGTTAGGACAAAAGTAGAATTATAGTAATTACATGTCAGACAGACATTTTCATTAAGTACCCTTCTTTCTTCCCCACCCTGTGAAAAGCCTACAATATTGAGATATTTTAAGTATGCGGTGTCTCCGCTCCATTTCCAGGCCACACAGAATGCATCTGAAATACCAGACATTTTTAAATGTCATCTCTAAAAGAAAGTTACATAAAGAACTAAATATAAGATAACCTTACTGGTTAAGATCTGTTATCTGTAACTACGGGTTTTTTGCAAGTAATTTCTACAGCAACAGGTATACTCCTTTCGTAACTAGCATTTCTTATAAATATTACAATTAAACCGCAAATGTTCCACATTATATATTACATGAGTCTAAAGCCTATTTCTATCAGTCAAATATCCTTTCTGCAAATCAGTGAAGTATTTTAATTTGCTGCAAGAAGCTGACAAATGAAACAACACTCCTGGTAGGCAAACTTCTTCACGCTTTCTACAAATTTGCAGCCACCCCTGAAGCCATTTCATGTTCTTATTTAGAACTTCTCCACATTTACATCTAAGATAAGTGTTTTAGTATGGTTTAAGGAATGTTGAAAGATCATTTATCAAAACAGTTTTCCACGCAAAATATATTTGGCTGACTCAGTCATTTCCAATTAAATCACATTCATTAGCACTCTGAATGTTCCCTTTTCAATTATTATTTTCATTTTTGTTCTATGAAGATTATTTTTTAAATATCATTAAGGCTGTAAATGATACAGTAAATATTTTTCAGCACACTAACAAGAGAACAACTTATGTATGTTTTCAAAGGAAATAAATTCTGAGAAAAGAATGTATCTATAAGTGATCCAAAAGTCACCAAAAATGAATGGCAATATTATGTCTCAGATCCCTGACTTCAACCCTGGAAAACGCAAATATTTTAAGTCTTATATCTCGTTTTATTCACCTTCCTTTCAACAATCCTCTGACAATGACTGTAGCTAATCAATGAAAGCCTGCAAATGAGCATTTTCTGTTCACTAATTTACAACCAAAAGTTTATCACCTAAATAAACAAACTGCGTGCTTTCAGTAGAAATAGTAAAACTATCATTAATTTCAGTCAACAATTAATTTTAATGACACAGACCTACACTTATTTCATAATTTGACTGCAATTTCAAAAGCATCATCACTGTCATTTGTACATATTTTTAGACCTCAGTCCTGTAAAGATTTATGCACTAGAAACATGTTTCAGTGCTGCTTTTTAATTCCCTTGGAAAGAAGCCATGATTTTTATTTTAAGTTCGTAATATAGACTTAAAACTCTGAAATAGAATTAAATTATAATGGAATGTATTCCAGTTTTTTAAAGTAAGTTAAAGTAAATTCAGTAAACTATTTTTAGTGGGTTTTTGGTTTAAAATATTTAGAAGGTCTGTTACTTCTTTTCTTGGTTTCAGATGGTAAGAACACAGACATGGAGACCACGGCCGTTTTTGGCTACGTACAGAAATAATGATCAGTGGTTTAATGCAGACTGTGAAATTTACAGAATGGGCACACATCTTATAAGTTCAAACAAGAAAACCAGTTGAAGAATCAGATATGCATTACCATTTCTCAGCCTGAAAAAACAGTCGCTGACATGATGACACTTCAGTGTCAGCAGCTGGCCCTCAAGGCTAAGGCAGCTATCTCTTCCTACCTGTGGTGGAACTCAACTCACAGGTGGCTTCTTTTCCATCCAGGTACTCTCTCTCAGTAGCCAAGGACCCTGGATCTCATGGATCCACAAGTTAAGTGACCACACTGCCCTTAACAAAGCAAACACGGCAATTTATTACGCACAAGTCTTGTAAACCGTTGGGATTTGTGTACAATCTGTTAAAACATTCATAAGATGACAGTGATTTTGTGTTATCAAATAAATGTTCCGTTCCAACTAATAAAAAAAAAATCATATAGAACTACTGTAGATATTTAAAAATATGATAGTTAAAGTCTGTCCACACTCCTTTGAAGTACTTAAGTACAGTTTTGCTAATAAGTAAAAAGAAAGAGCAGAAACAAAACTGTAATACATTTGGACATGCTGTTTCTTCTAAACTGTTTTATACCTCAGCTGCTGTTCAGCCCCGTGAAGCACTATGGTGCACACAGGTTCTGGAACAGACAGGTTCCATAACCATACTGGAATAACCACTTAAAGCAAACACTGAAAGGCAAGCGAAACATTACGTGAATATTTCAGCAAAAGGAGTCTGAACATCTCTCAATTATCTGTATAGCTCAACCAGCTAAAAAGATAGAACCTGCATTGTTTAGCAAAGGTTATTATACTCTTTGCTTCAGACTTGTAAAATAACCCAACGCATCTATTTTAATCTCACAAAAAAAATGTATGTAGCATTAGTCTAAGGTATTTAAGGGATCTTCTATCTTAAAGATTTTGTATAGTATTAAAATTAAAAATGTTATTTTTATTTATAGACCATTCATAAATGATCATATAGCAGAAATTATCTTCAAACAAAGTAAAGACCAAAGTTCTTATGATATTGTGAACACATCAAGGGAAAGAGAAGGCATAACAGATTTTTTTTTTTTTTTTAATTTTTTTTTTTTAAGTGAAGTGTTTGTAGATTGTGGGGTAAAGGGGTGCAAATTTAAAGGCTAAAAACAAGGATGAAGGAGGACGTGGCAAAATGGAGAGTGGTTCAATGGAACACAAGGAGAATGCGAGAGTGAAATAAACCTTGCAAAGAAAATGAGATGGCAACTAAACAGACCTATAGAAAAAATGACAGACCTAGGGAAAAAAGTGTTTAGAAATTAGGTAATAGACATGGAAACAAACCATGGGATTACAATGTCACCTGTTCTTTCACAGCGGACAGAAGATGGGCAGAAGAAAGCGGAAGAGCTGTCTGTTCTTGATAAAAGACTGAACGCTAATTTTCTCTTTGGCTGTGAAACAATCACACATAAATTACAAGTAATGTCTCTTCCCTCCTAAAAAGCACACTAATATGATTAATCTGTAAAATTTTAAAACCAATCCAAATCAAACCAAACATCATTGAGAATAACTCAGATAGTTGAGTATTCTCCTATATGTGAGTAATAAATTTTATTTTTTTTAGAATTTGCAGCTCGGAGTAAAGTGCTCGTACTGATTTGAAAAGAGTGCTAAGTGAAAGTTATAGCACTTCCATTAAAGCATGTCATGGCTATTCTCCAAAAGGACTTGAGCACTGTTCTTATCTCTAATTAAAATATAACATTTGATTCTCTGTATCTGTCAATTTAGAAAGGATATGACTTCTGAAGTATCAAAGGATACTGCAACTAGAAAACGCATTAGAGTTCAGAACAGAACTCTGCCAAAGAGCCGTCCTGCAGTTCATGATCTCAGAATTAAAATGTTGTCATTCCAGCAGCAGCACACAGTGAGCATACTTGCAAAATAATAAACTAGGCAAAAAATACTTCAGGAAACAAATGACAGTTGACAACATACTCTTCTTTTATATATCTATGGAAAGAGACAGCAAGAGAGTTAGAAAGAAATCCTAAGAAAAAGAAGGGGAATGCATATATTCTGCTTAACATTCATGATAATTTTTCCTAGAAGGCAGTCTCTGTCATACAACCGATTTGTGGAATTTTGCCAAGGACTAATGAGGCAAAACTTTCACCCACTGGGATACTATTCTTTTGGGCTTAAAAAGAAATAGAAAAATGAAAAGTGATCAAAAACCCCTGCTCTTCCATCCAGTCTTCAGCAACATCACCACTGCAGGACGTGTCAGGGTGGACTTTGCCATAGTACCTAACAATGTTGTATGCAAAGTACCTCGTGCCTATAAAGTATTAGGTTATATCATGAATTATTGGTAATTATTTTCTGTAAAAACTTTTCATAGGAGTATAGCGTTGCACAAGAGCCTTTTATAATGGTGTAAATATTTGAACATGAAGGTGCCTTTATGTGCCGTAAAAGTACAATGGAATTGCTCCAAAACCAAACTGGCCTATTAGCATGAAGTGGGCCTCTCTCGCCAGGCAAGACCTGCAGTCCTCTAAGGTTCAAAGTGGGTAAAGGCCATTTATCCCACTACTAAAAAGTTCTGCTTATTTGCAGATCAGTGATTTTACACAAAATATCAGAAGTCAAATCACACGTCATTCCAGTTGTGCACAAAAATTTCAAGACTAGCTCCATGATTGCTTAGACAACTCCTCCTCCATCCAGGAACTGCTTCGAAAGAAATGTTGCAATATTTACATTTGCTGAGATGATGAAAGAGCAGTGAGGGATGATGGAGTATATGACTTTGGAATTTAGACTGTGATTTAGTGGATTTTGCATGAACAAAGCATTCTGAAATCAGCGCCTGCCACATGGAGCACTGGTGATTCAGAAAATATTTCAGTGGAAAAGATACACACATAGGCCCTTGTTAGAGTTTTGGCAACAGATCCTCCAGTTTCGCTGCCAGACATGCAGAAGCTGAACTGGCATAACATCATGCTACCCACCGCACACCCTGCACGTCTCTCTCAGCTGTGATTGCTCTGGTATAACAAATGGCATCTGAGAACCCATAAATAAATATCAGTAAACAGTTCCAGCCTACTAACAGCTTGTGTCTCTCTTTAATTTGGCATTTCATACAAAGAACATCGGGACATTTCTGTTCTTCTGAATGACTAGAGAGTATTTGCTTTTGGAGAAGACAGACAGAACGACACACGCACAAAAGACACAATTCAAAAAGAGAAAGACGCACAACTTGCTTTTTCTAAAACCACTGAACACGTGCGGAACCAAACTCCTGTGCAATAGGTTTACACACGTAACTGAGTGATTGAGTGCAACTAGGTTAAAACAGACGTTTGACTTTTTGCTACTACTTCCAGGCAGGAAACATGAACAGCCACACACTCTCCACAGGCTGCTAGGAGCGTCCCGGCGAGACCTGTGGCAGACCCTCTACTTCTTCACAACACGCATTCATTTTTGCCTGCATTGCTGTTGCAAGCCCAGCAGCATGTCTACAAGATGTCTAAATCTTCTTCCATCCAGTGCTCAAGCTCATTAAATGTCACAAAATGTTTCCAAATGGAGGAAGAGGGAAGGGCAAGGTTCATAATAGGATTTACAGAACAAAACATCCCTTTCGCTCACTGTAACTTGGGAGAAAACTTACACCAAAAAAACCCCAACCAATACCAACAACAAAAAACCTAAATAAACCATGGAAGAATTTCAGTCATCTGACTGCCCCAAAAGCTGTTAAATAAAACGAAGAAAGTTACCCTATTAATCCTCCAGCAGGACTACTGTAGAAATAATAATTTATGCAGCCCCCCTGGTTACTCTGATGTCTTTATCTGTGGAAGTGCAGTGACCCCTAAACATCTTTGACCTACTAAGTGCTAACAGATCAAACACTCAACAGCTTTTAATATATTTTCAGATTTGAGTCCTTCTAATCACATGCTGACTCTTGAATTCTCCAGCAATGACTATTTCATAATATCCAGCCAAACACTGTCATAGTCAGAAAGTATCAACTCCTGTGGATTATATGCAATATATTCTCTGCATACAATTATAATACTTTTTTTTTCCTAAATTCTTATCATTTGGCAATATCAAGTGATTGGAGAGAATAAGACCAGGCATGGCAATAATACTTAAATAATAAATCACTGTGAAAAATACATGGAAATACACGGAAATTTATCATTACATACACTTATTTCTTAAGCAATATTTCTGTATACCTGAAAGGTACACTCAATATATTACATTCCAAAGTTTTTATTGACAGGAAATATGAAGTAAAAACACTGAATTTCCTTCACTGAAATTCTGTGTCTGCATATTTATCATACTGGTAAGGAAATGCACTATGCTTAACACAGCTCCAGATGTGGCATCATTTTACAAAAATAAATACATTTAATTATAAATTGACCAGCTCTACTGTATTAAAATGAAAAAAGATTTGTAGTGCAATCAAACAAAAGCATAGGGGAAATGAATGGTAAAGATTGTCCAATACAAAAAACTAATGACTGTAAAAGAGATTATTTTCTTAGCTTGTTGACTTCAGTTACCAAAGCAAAAGTAACAGGCTCAATCTAACGAAGGGTAACAATAATTTTCAATTTTGTAAAATTCTTATTCGCAACAATATTCAGTTCTGCAGGCTTCCTTGATATGATGACCAAGGATTCATAAGGGCTTTGTAGGGAAGAATAAAGAGAAAATCAAGACAAAGTTTCATTAGAAGCCACTAAAATCTGTAATGAAGCAAAGACTGACATTCATCACAGTAAACTGTTCTAAACATAACGCAGCAGATCATCCTTCCTTTGGTTCATTTTTACTGTCACAGGAAATACAATGTTATTTCAAGCTTGCCTCTACCTGGCAGAAATTAAATGTTAATAACATTTAATGACTCATTTTCCAGTCATTCTACTACTTGAATGCAAAAATACTATGCTAAGTAAAATCCTTCCAAACATGCAGAGTTAATAAATCCACAGTATTCAAAATAGGGATTGAGAAGGCAAACATAATTTACAATGCGTGCCAGTAAGTAGCTTACCTTCTCATGAACTCAGATTTGATGATTGTTTCGTTGATTTTTCAAGCCAAAAATTGCTTGTACTTTAGCAGTTTGCCAGAGGGAAAACAAACTCTAGGATCCTATGAGGTGCAACAACTGAAGTACAAACAAGTGCATATTTGAACAAAATAATTATACGTCATTAATCTGAATTAACAATAAATAATCACTCCTCTTTAAAAGATGCATTGCTGCGCTCTCATTTTATTATGGAAAACACACTATGTTTTGAACAACATTTTATTAAATTACTTTTGTCCAAGCAAATTTTAATAATATAATTTAAAATGGAAAAGTGAGCTTGAGTTTTGGGGTTTTTTCCCCACCACACATACTTGGAGGATTATGAAAAATTCACAACATGACTTATTGTCTCGTCTTGCTGAAATGAAACTGTCTGCATTCACTCACAGTAATTGTCTAAAGGGAAAGCTGTTGAAGAAGAAAGCCTTCAACACATGATTTGCCACTCCATATCTCACACTGTGATTTGCATTGAACAGGCTTACAGGCTCCACTGAACCTCCTTCACCCTAAGTGTGGAAATAGGGTCCCAGAAGTTTAAGGGGGGGACAAAAAAAAAAAAAAAAGATAGCAGTAGCCATATCCTCTCTTTCTCACTTCTGGAAGCCAGAATTTTTATCTTTTGATGAAGAATCCTCTCCCTGAAACCTGGATTTATAACTGTTTTCAAACGAATAAAGTTGTCCCAACTTGTATTAGAGGAAGTAATTTTCTGCTTTTCTATGATGATAGCAACTTCTGCATTTCTGGGATTTATATGGAGTGAGAAAATATCAGGAAGCACAAATAAGTAAATCCTTTGAGATCTGTATCTGAACAACACTTACATATTCGCAGTAATTACATGATGATATTCACAGTTAGTTTGAGAAAATTAACAATGTGAAAAGTAGCCCGTAAAGACGATAGTGACTTCCACAGATATCTACGCAACACTTCACACTATGTTCAAAATATAAACTTATTTTTGTTTAATTAAAAGTGCTTAAGTGTTTAATTAAAACAGAGACTTTCCAACTAAACACAGCCAGTTGCACGGGAAGACTTTCTAAAGGCAAAAGGGGAACTTTATTGAAACCAGCAGACACGTAAGTGCAGCCTCCACTCGTGCATTTGAAAGTATCAGCTCCAGTAAAGCCCTGATAAAAATAAACATGAAATACTTCTGAATATTGTTGTTCAACACTGTGAAGAAGGGAAATGATATATTTCTCTAACACTGCAAACGCCACGATTCCCATACTAACCTAAAGGAAGTCTGGTGGAGTAGACTTGTCATAGGAGAAGTATAACGGCTACTAAGTCCAGGTGCTTTAATTGCTCTCCTCCAGGGCTGCAGGGCTGGCTTGGAGGAGTGGAGTGCTGCCCTTCACTGAGGACAACCGCTCCGCCTGCTGAATGGCGGGGAGAGACTGCTGCAGTGCTGCGGGCTGTGACACCTCTCACTCACGAGAGCTGCCATCACTGTTATGCACATCCAAAACGTCCTGGAAGTCTGATAAATAGAGGTGGAAGAATAAAAGCCAAGTAGAGGAAAGCGGCACACAAGGAAGTCTTAATGAATAGCAAATTCCCTCGGCTGTTGTTTTATCAACTATGTCCTTACCTAGACACAAAGAACAATAAGATTTGAAACCAGCAATACATCACATATGGCATCATTCTGGTTATTACAGTTATTGAATCAATTTTAGATTTACTGGATGGGAGGAAGTAAAAAATTTCCTTCTAGATTGCCTTCTCAGGAGGTATGTACATCAAGAACGACGAACAGACAAAGAAAGGAAAAGCATACCAATGAAGGAGAAACCAAGATAATTTCAGCAAGCCAAGGACAAAGGGCAGGGTGTCAAGCAAGATAAAAACTAAAATACATTTATGCAAAAAACTCTCTCTTGCCATATTAAGTAGTGATTACATCTTGGCAACGTGCACATGCAGAAGTGAGACTGTTTACAGAAAAAAAACCCCGACACTTGTCCAGTTCAAAACCAAGGCAAATGTACAAAGTTCTGGCTAAAAGGCAGTTGTTTTGATCTGGCTCATTCGAGATAGTCATCTGGCAGGAGACTAAACTGATGTCTTTTCAAATATTTAATTCAGAAAATATTTTTTGGACTTGAAAGAACGTACTTTCCAAATCCTGGAAAAAAAATGGTTTTTCCTGTAGATGAAAGGGGCAAAGCTTAGAATAGAGTAATGGACTTGAAATATTTGGCTTTTCTAACAAGCAGATGTTTTCTAAAGTATTGCTAGGGTGTAAAAGACAGTCTGTTGAGTGCTAGCATCGCAAGCAAGTGGTTGAACCTGTGATCTTAGCCAAGTATCTTATAGTGAGTCCCAGAAAGTGGCATGACAGAATTCCAGAGCACAATACAAAAACCTTCAGTTTTTTCTATGTATTAAATCTCAACCAATATCCAAGTTGGTTTTATATTCCATTTAAAAGCAGATAAAACAAAGCGTACTGAGTAGAGGTGGTATAAACGGTAGATGAAGACTTTTGACTCTGCTACCTTAACATGAAAAATGATACTGAAGAAAGATGCATCACAAAAAGTTGTACCTTTTGTGCTGAAGAATAAAATACCATCAGCGATAACTACACAGTAATCACATTTCTTTTGTGTTATTGATTACTCCCCATGATGTGAAAGTAACAGCATGCATTCTCAATGCTTATGTGCTAATATCACTTTCTTCCATATATTCAGACATTATTGACACACACTTAGCTTTTAGGCAACAAACTTAGATCTTTATTTGTAGTAAATAATATTAATTCACTGATAACCAAATTTGCATGGACTATGACTCTGAAATAAGTGAGTTAGAAGGTAAACAGTACTTGTATGGGCCTCCAAGTCAAAGTACCTTTGAAATAGGCTTTAAAATAATTAAATACCATAGAAAACAGAAAACAACTAGAAAATAAAAGAAATAAATAATCTATGACACTAAATAAGATTTATTTTTAGTAACTGAAAATTATTTAACTGTATTAAATGAAGTTACAAATATCTAATTCAACATTTTAGAGATATCTTTCATGAAAGGCACATGGTACAGATCTGGATAGCTTCAGTGTTCTCTTACTCATCCCAATTTTGCAGCAGAATTGGGATAGACACAATAGAATAAATTTCTTATTTTAGTATGAAATAACAAATTATATATATTACACAATAATTAATAGAGTCTGGGAAAGTGATCCAAAGTCTTATGTGCTTTGTCTTTCATATAGTTTTTTTTAATTTTTATAGAATCATAGAAAAGAATACCAGGTTGAAAGGGACTTCAAGGATCATCTGGTCCAACCTTGGCCAAAAAAAAAAAGAATATCATACCATAATTTTTAAAATCATACTATGATTTTCTCCCCCCACTGTAAAATAAACATGAAAAGCCTTCATCACAGAGTCAGCATAAGTGAAACCCTTCAGATATGAATTGATACTGTTGAGAATTTCCTCTTCATTGCAGTAGGTGATGACAAGTCAGACAGAATGCAATTGCAGTAAGTCACACACATGCTGGAATTGCAACCAAGCTCAGTTTTATCGTACTGCAGGGCCTGCAGTATTTACACCACACCATCCATCTTCTGTTATTATTATAGCATTACGAAAATTCAAAATATTATTATGAAAATTCAAAACACGACAGTGAGGTTCTTCAGGCACGAATGTTACTCAACCTAAACAGCAATACTTTGCTTTTTATAACATATATATACTTATTATAACATATAATACTTTTTATAACAAACCTAAGCAGTAAAACCTAATAAAATCTTGAGGTAACTTCTTTATTCTTCAAAAGATAAAGATATGTCTCTCTTGGATGAGACCAATAAATCCAGAAAGAACAAGCTGAGCCAAATGAAAAACTGGCAAGGATGCTTACAGAATGTAAATTTAGCAGAGGTGAAGAATGATTATACTCAATTTGAATAGGTGCGTGGGCACAGGAATACACACACACAAAAAGATCTTTTCTTTATTGCGCTTGTGCTTTATTCTCCAGCCTCAAACAGGGCACCTCACAAACTAAGTGACAAGCCATCACATCAAGATATGATGTCTCTAGCTTGCCCAACCAACTACTGAATACACTATGAATTGCCAGAAAATGGTTTCTGCAAGATGAAAGTCTATCTGAAATTGCTAGTTGAAAATTCTCTCTCACACTCAGTGAGCAGACAAAAAAATACTAAACATGCTGGAAAATGAGCACATTCAGCTGTATCGTCCCTGCATTATTTTACATAAATACTGGATTTGGGGTTTTGACAGTGCTTATTTGTGATTTTTTGACAAAATGTCATTAAGTTGAGGGAAGCATGGGAGACACGGAGATGGACAAAAACATACATTCGCTCTTAGAAACTAGAATCCACTACCTGAACACAAAGCATTAGCCAGGAAAATGAGACATCAGATTCTCATGGGATTATTTCATACAATAGCATCTTCCAAACTTTATCCAATTCCTTGCTAGGCAACTTTAGAGTTCATTAATGAGAAACAGGCTATCTACTTGGCCCAAAATGAGTGCCAGTCAGGTGCTGAGAGCCCTACAAACAGAGCTACAAGAACTTAAATATTCGTGTTTGGTAACACACTTTCAGAAGTATTTTTGTCCAACTTAGATAATTACCCACTCATCAAATGCTTGCTAAGGCATTTCTCAAGTCACACAAGACATCTATCCATGTATAGCAGGAACAGCTACAAAATCAGCTAGGATCTAACATCCAAGCTCTAGATTCTCCACCTTGCACACACTAATCAAAGTTTGCAAATCTTCCCCCTCGCCAGTGATAACTGTGTAACTCTACTGTTCACAAAAGCTTGTCCTTGTGATGCTGCAAATAGCAACTTTGATACCAGTGAAGTTAACTAATTAAAATTCATGTTCCTCTTGCTGGCTAAATCCAACATAACTCTGACATACCAGCTCCACAATCTACAAAGTAGACTTGAAAAGACAAGTCCATTTTTCTGGCAGTAAGTATCTATGCAAGTTCTGTGATGTACTCAAACTCAAAACTGGGAGAAGTTCATAAAAGCAGTATGTAGGAAAAGCTACTTAAAAAAAACAACACAGGGTGTCACAGTAAAATTTAGGAAGACTTCAAAACGTCAATAGGTCTATCTAATAGATCTATGGTACCTTACTATCTATGGAAGTATTATGTATATAAAAATGTTAACAGTCTGAAATTATGTAATTAATTACTTGGAAGATATAAGAGTATGCATTAAAATATATAAGTAATTACTATGATGATAGCACAAATCCTAACAAGTGTTTTTAATTATCTTATTGTGCAAGTTCTTACTTCTGTTAATAAACAATGACATATTCTGAAAAGAACACAGAAAAACGTTTACAATGCACTTCTTGTATAAAGTCTGGAATTCAGTAGTCAAAATAGGATTTTTTTTTTTAATTACAAATATTGTAAGAAAAAATTTTTGAAAGCTACTTCTTTATGCATTCTGCCTTAAAGCTGTCATCTTCTTTAGGCTGAATACCTGTATTATTCCTATCCTCTAAGGAAAAAAAATCCCCAAAACCAAAAAAACAACAACAAGTGGGAGAGGAGGGAGTGAGAAAACAACAGCTAAGCAAAAATTCCAGAGTATGCAGCTTTTTTAACCTGGATGGAAATGAGAGGAAAGTTTTGGCTTTGTTTTTTCCCCTTCCCCTCCTATTATGAATGATTGAGCTACAAAGAAAGTAACTACATGTGCCTTCATATATTGATGTTTTATGTATCAACAAGCATGAACCTAGATGCCTAGTTACACCTTTAATGTTCCCAGGTGTCTTCTATTACAGTGATAGCTCACAAATATTTCCCACTGATTTTAGCACACATATCACTAGCCCTCACAAAAGGCCTGGATCTCATAAAGATTTCTCCTCTCCTCTTAATTCTCACGGCATAATCCTCCCAGCAATGAGCTATTCAACAAAACAATTCTCTCTCCCCTTAAAAAGATACCAGCCAGGAAGTTAGATACTGCATGAGGCAGCTACTAAACCAGACCACCCTCCTAGCCACCACATTAGATACCGTTCCTTTGGAAGTCGCTACTAAAATGCTAAAAGCCAAGTCTGCAAAAAATTGGTTCCAGCAGACAGGAATGGAAACATCTGACTTAGTCTTGCTCTGGTGCACAGAACCAAGATTTTTCCTGTCATCTCACTCGAGTCCATGCTGCGCCGGCAGACAACGGGGCTATTCTGAGAATGACCGTGCAGTTATAGCAAACTGCCGACTGAAAAACAGATTTGTTTGTGCATAAGTTTAAACATTATTTATCAATGAGATGGGAAAGTATCCCGCAGATAAGTTTCCTCTCTAATTCCATGTATTAGGTTTGCTCTTTCCAGAAGACTTTCTAAAAGCTCCCGTTAACGTGATCAAAATATAGCGCTTCATTTTTTCTGTCCTTAAACTCTGTTTTGTTTTGTAAGGCAGCTGACAAAAATAAGCTTATAGTACTAGCTTCAGCTCTGCCTTTGCTTTCTTCACCTGTCCAAGACAAAACCCAAACTCTTTTTCAGTTTGGGTTAAACACACCAGTGTGCTACTACAAGAGGCATCAGCTCTGAGATGATGTTTTATTATTTTCCTTTATACAATTTTAGTAACAGTTCAGTTCTCACTGGTTCCATCCACCAGCTGTCCTCTCCACCTCTGTGTGTTTCTTGCTCTCAAGAACTCAGCTCACAAGGCTTCAGCACAGCAGGTGAACTGTCATTGCTCATTTAATGACTTACTAAAATAAACAATTTTTTCATGGCATTCAGTAAGGTTAATTCCTAGACATACACTCCACCCTTGCAGTAGAGGAAAAAAAGGCAGACATTTGAAAACTTATTTAACCTAAGAAATTCAACCCAAGTTAACTATTTTCTGTAGGTCTCCCTATAAAATTTGTCTTTTTTAGACTTTCATCTCTACAGGTCAAAGATATTCTGGTTGCTCGATGTCAGCGAGGCACACCACCCAAGCACTGTGACCATCTCATTAAATAATCAACAATATAACCTGTTCCTCTTCAGAAATGAAGAGTTATTACACGGGCTGGCTGGTTTCGTACAAGGTAGCCTATAACCTAAGGGGACAAGCATTAGGCAGGAGAAACTCAGGTCATCTCAGAGAAAGCACCACATCAACAGGTAATATCTCTAGGCCAAGCCAAAGGAGTTGAATCATAGATAAGGAAAGAGATTTAATAGTTTAATTTTAATTAAACAAATGTATTAAAAATTCCCTATTATACCTTGGAAAATACTTAATAGAATAGGATTGATAATAAAAGGACAGATTTTTGAAGAAAGTTCTCTGCTGAGATGCATTCCCTGCTACTCATCTCTACTTCTGAAGTTTCAATTTTGACATATAATTAACGAAGCAAAGGCCCACAGTAAATACAAAATTTGAGTTAATCGCACTTGTGAGATGAAAAGTGTAAATGCAAACACATGGGGAAACCAGTAAAGAATATTGCAATTAGCCTGTACTACTTTTGAGTTGGAAAGTCTCAGCACTAAGTGAAGCTATTTATCATTACCACTGTTTCATACTAGGTTATCCCAATACTTGTATAAAGTAACAGCTTCCCTACCTATCACCCAAAATTTTAGCTGAATTTGTGAAAGGGAGCCCCAAACAAAAAACCTGATGCAGATAAATGTTTCTGAGAATGAAAGATTTTCCACTGAAAATAGCCAAACAAAACCCAAGTACCAAACCTATTCCTCTCTAAAACTTACTTTTTTTTTTTTCTCTCTCTCTTTATCGTTAAAAAATGGTTACCTTTTGCTTCTAAAGACAGCAAGGTAATCACTGCAACTGAATTAGGTCTTATGACATGAACAACTGAGTGCAAGCCTGAACTCAGCAGTGGACTTCCCTCACTTTGGAGAAAACAGGTTAGGAATATGTGTGTACTTTATCCATTTCACTTCTTGTGCACGAACCGAAAGCTTCAGAAGACACAGAATGATTTGTTTAAGAGTAACACCCTCTCATCAGCTAGAAAATGTTGCATGTAGGAAAGCTATGAGCATACAACCAGCTGCAGATGCATTTCAAAATATAAAATATTATGCAGGGTGCATATATGTACACTTGCAGACAGAACCATTGAAACCCCGCTCAAAAAAAAGAAGTAAAAGTGAATCATAGAGAAGGAGCCTTTTAAACTAAATTTCATAAAATAGTGATTAAAAAGAAACTAGGCAACCATACTAAACTAATTATAGTTAATATTCAGAGATTAATAGGAACAATCAGCTCAAATTTTGCCTGTATATAACAATTTTCTTTGAGGTTTTAATGTCTAGAATATGTGTATCTTGACTTTTATCCATTTTAGTAAATCCTCTCCCACCAGAGAACCTATTAACTTTACCTATTAACTTAGTTAATCGATTAACTAAGACGCAAATGCATCTGCAATGTAGTAGGATATAATCGTGAAACATGCATGCTAAACTTGAAGTTTGGTAAGGAAGAATAAATAACTATTTTGATTAATGGATAAGTTTCTTTTTACAAACAAGCAGAAAATCAAAAGCACCTGGAATCTGCAGGATGGCTCTGTACATAAGGCATACTTAGAACAAGTTCCATTAATACAAAAAGAATTTATCTTGCACTTTATTTGACAGAGGTGACTAAACTTTCTGACTGAGGTGACCAGGTTACTCAAACAGTTATCCAGATTTCCATTAGCATGAAACAAAAGAAATGCCTGGCCCCTGAAATCTCTTTGGTCTTTTAAAGGATGGACACGAAAGACTGAGTGGACATATATAGTAGATCAGTACACAGAAAGAAGAAACAAATGCTTCAATTATTATCTTGAGTATATACAGAAAAAAATTGCTGGATTTATTTAGCTGACAACACACATCATAAACATTTCAGAGTTACTCAACAAAATAGGCACATAAGGAGTGTGACAGCGACACAGAAATTTCTCTTTCTTCATTATGAAACGCATCTGTTTTAAAAAATTTGTAAAATAAGTTGGGTATTTGGGGTCCTCAACGCACACTACAAAATTTTAGCGTATGCTACTAAAAGACAAAGAAAAAAATAGCAACCTTGTCAGAAGCAGCAGAAGTAAAATAAAATATCAATCTTAAGTGCCAAGGAGGAAATCCCTAAGCAAATAAAACCTGAGATTTACAATGGAATTTGTAACTACAGCTTTCACAGTCAGGGACAGGGACAGTCATAGGCATTACCCACTCACACAGAAGATAAACAGGAAAAACAGTATGGCACATCGCAGCCATCTTCCCTTACCTGTAATTACCGATGTTCATACCACGCTAGAAACAAATCATACACAAGGAACAGTAGTTAACTGTATGTTACAAGGCAACAGTATAGTACTTCTTGCAGTACATGATGTCCACTTGCAATGAAAAACACCCAGCATCCTACTCACAGGATATAAGGTTTTGCTTTACAGTGCGGATGTTTTAATTAAATGCAAGTTAAATTGGGTAATTTCTTTAAAAAAGAACAGATTTTTTTAAAATGTGCCCTGTTAAATTTTATTCAGAAAGATGTATCCTTACAATCATGTACTCCATAAAAACAATTACTACAGATGTTTTGAATTAATGAGGCTAGTCCTGAGTTCCAATACAAAGTATATAAACTTTCTAATACATTTATTGAGCTCTGTCTTTGAAAGTGACACTTTTGCCTCCAGTACTCCAACTGAAAAGCTGCTTCAAAGCCTCACATCTCTTATAATTAAACCCCCTTTTAAAATTTCTAATCAGGTTTTATTTAAGGTAATTTTCTATTCATTTGTTCTTAGCTAAAATCTGGTCTTTGAACAATAAGGAAATACCTTCCTCTTCTACACTGTTCAAGCAGTATAGATTTTTTAACTCTCAATTTCACTCATCCAAGCAAAGCTGCTCTTATAGTCTCTTTTTACAATGCTGGTCCATTATTCTTCCAGTTGTTCTTGTAGCTCTCCTTAGCATCACTTCTAGTCTTAATTCATGTCTCTAGAACATGTAAGAGAAAAGTTGTGAACTGTATTTCAGATGAGGTCTCACCTAGCGTTTTTGCAATGGCACAGACGCTTCCTTATCTACTTAACTAACATTATTACACTCAGTCTCACCAGATGATCAGTCATCTTCTGATACCCTCATAAACCTTCTCATTTTCAGGCACGTTTGCTTCATAAGATCATTGCTTATATTTGACAATTCTGTTATTCACCTTAAATGCAGGACTTTCTGTTCATCATTCTAGTACAGGGCCATGAGCTTCAGCCAATACGGAATTTAAACTTATCTTATACTCTTTGCTGGGTGAAGCCCTAATACCAATATCTGTAGACTCATGCTATCACACAAGACCAAAGGTGAGTATGTTTTAAAGCTAAAATTAGGGAAAAAAAAATGTTATTTTGTAACAGACTAACATGTCTTTTCCTTAAAATATACTATCATTAAAAGGGTGAGGGAATAAAGTACGATCAAATACTCACCCATTAAATCAAAAAAAAAACCCACCATCCCCAACAATTTCCAAAATCGAAACCAATAAAACTTACAGACATCCACTTTCCCTTCCACTTCTCTTTCATACTATTTGATAGTCCCACTGCCATATTCATTATTGAAACAAAATCCCAAAGTCAAGGATTATGGGGAGTTAGATATTTGCAATGCTGGCTTAATCAGGTTAATCTGTTTCCCCTAGCACCAAAATGCAGCAGTTTTCATCAGACACTACCGACAGGGTAAAAACATATTCAGAGTAGGATACTAAAAAGTCATCATGCTGAATAAAAAGTTTTAAGTCAGCATGTGCAGCAGAAAGTTCCCTGTCATTAGGTAACAGAAGTGCTGAGGAAAACAATCTTAGACCCCACCACTAAAGCAGGCACCTTGGATTCTCCTTTTGTAAAGGAGAGCCTAGTCAGTAGCTTACAAAGACACAAATTCATAATGGATCATTACCATAAACCACAGACTAATTTAAAGACAGACTGGTCTTTTGGCATTCGCTTCATTCTCAAGAGCATAAAGCTCACGTTTTTCATGCTATCATTGCTGTAGAACACAGCAAGATTTTTATGCAACATCGCCTCTTTACAAGATGTGATCCCAAGACATGTGGTACTTTCCATAAAATTCTGACCTACTTAGTGGTTTCAAAATTGGCCTTTCCACTTCTTGAATTATGTCCCAACTTCTGCTCTTGCAACTCAAACCTTTTCAATATTAAGAATACTGAAAGAATTACAAAAATTGTGTGCAGCATAACTATTTCTTCTCACATTTAAAGTAGATTTTAAAGTTTTTCTACCAGAAACCAAGCAATACTTCTGCTGATGCTGTACACTTTTCAAACTCTGCTTTTTAAAGCCAGCTTCTTTGTAACTTTCCTTGTTATCGCATAGGGTTGAAAATACTTTTCTCCTCTTGCTACTTTACACAGTATTGAGCAACAGCCAGTATGGTTTCCGTTTTGTGTAGATGATTTTATAATTTAGCCATCTAATTTTACTTTGAACTTTCAATTTTCCCGTAATATCTTTCAGTATTGGAGGAAAAAGGATACAGAACTAAAGAAAAGTATTTAGTCACGGTCCTTTCCTCGCTTCTTCTGTCTTCAGAAATTCTTTAAATATTAAATTACTCATAAAACCATTGCATTAAACTATCAGACTCAGTTAAAAATACTCTCTTTTTCTTCAACCCAAATATTCTCCTTCCTTCACAAAAGTGAAACCGTCTGACAAAGAGTGTTTTTCTTACATGTCTGATTTATTTTATTCACCTTTTCAAGAGAACTGAGGTAACTGTGACTTTCAGAAGGATTTATTGTTTCGTTTGCACTATTATCTCCCTCTGGAGAGATCAGATTTTGCTGTCTCTCTTCCGCCAAAAGAGAAATAGATGGGCTAGCTGAACTGTTAGATCCTATTTCTGGGTTGTCCGTATTCCTTTGTCCATCGACTGAAGCTCTGTCTGCAGTAGTATGCCTGCACCAGGTCTCCCTCTTTTCCCAGGCTACTGCATAAACATTTCAATGCCACTGGGATCACTAAACAATTGCTTGAAAAGTTCAACAGCTTCAAGGTTCCTTTCATGCTTATACCTAGACCTGATAATTCTTCATTTAGATTAAAAATCAGACACCTAAATAGCATAAGCCTTGCCAATAAGCTTCTGAATCAGCAAAATCTGATCTCTAACAGTGAGATCTTCCTCTTGCCCAACGTGACTACATCCAAATGACTTAATTCACCTTCATGCAATGCACCCGATATACAAACAATGTCGTATTTGTCCCCTCAATGAGTGATTCTACGACTGTGGCATAGTCCCACGGTTTTTCCTGTGGCAGAGGCTTTGCTACTTTTTTACTTATGCTGTTTGAAAGCACTTGCCTGTCTCCTGGCAGTGAGTTAAAATAACCCCAGCTGTTCCACTCATGAACTCACTATATCGAGAACTTTTTAACAAAATGGTTTCCTCTGGAGTATTTTTAGTATTGGTATATTACACAAGAAGAACATTGTGGAGTGATATTGAATGGTCCTACTATGAGAGTGCTGCATTACATACCTGGTTCAGTGGTACTCAATGTCAGCATGCACTGTCAATCAGTACCAGCCTAAGGAGAACACTTGCATCTGTGTTTTAATACATACTGCCCCAAATCTCTCTTTGTAACTCCATCTAGTATCTGACTCATCTTTTCATTCTTTTACCTCCCTTCTTGGCAGCTGGAATGAACAGAGCACTGGATGTATCCCATCTCCCACTCCAGCATACCACTGCCATGGCACGAATACAGTAGCTCTACCACTGTGGGCATGCTTTATCTGCAACATGTACCGTGGAAGAGCACCATGAGATAATCACTCTGTTTTCTCAACGTAGAAAACTAAGATAGAATCACAGAATCACTAAGGTTGGAAAAGACCTTCAAGATCATCAAGTCCAACCATTAATCCAGCACCACCACGTCCCCTAAACCATGTCCTGAAGTGCCACATCCACACGTTTTTTGAACACTTCCAGAGATGGCGACTCCACCACCTCCCTGGGCAGCCTGTTCCAATGCTTGATCACCCTCTTGGTGAAGACATTTCTCCTAATATCCAATCTAAACCTCCCCTGGTGCAACTTGAGGCCATTTCCTCTCGTCCTATCGCTGGTTACTTGGGAGAAGGGACCAACACCCACCTCACCACAACCCCCTTTCAGGTAACAAAAGTAACAAAGCTGGACTAATGGGCAGGGCAAACAGCAAAAGCCCTGCTGCCAACAGAGCTGCAGGGCCATTTTTACCCCATCAAAAGTTCAGTGTTTCTCACATCTTGCCAGATGATCACAATTACAAACCAAAGTTGTTCTTTTAAAAGCTTGCTTGCTTTAGTTACATGAAAATGTTGCTCTTGTTTTTGCTATTGTAAACAGTGCACAAGACATATGAAAATAAAACTTATGCAGATGTTACTAATCCCTCAAAGGCCACACCTTTAGCTGGGAGAAAAGTGATATGCAGCACTCGTGAGGTCACACCTCCAATACTGTGTTCAGTTTTGAGACCCTCACTACAAGAAAGACACTGAGGTGCTGGAGCGTGTCCACAGAAGTGCAATGAAGCTGGTGAAGGTTCTAGAAAGCAAGTCTTACGAGGAGCAGCTGAAGGAACTGCGGTTCTTTAACCTGGAGAAAACGAACTTCAGGGGAGACCTTATCGCTCTCCACAACTACCTGAAAGGGGGTTGTGGTGAGGTGGGTGTTGGTCTCTTCTCTCAAGTAACCAGCAACAGGACACAATGAAATGGCCCCAAGTTGTGCCAGGGAGGTTTAGATTGGATATTTGGAAAAATTTCTTCACTGAAGGGACTGTCAAGCACTGGAACAGGCTGCTCAGGGAAATGGTTGAGTCACCATCCCTGGAGGTATTTAAAAGACATGCAGATGTGGTGCTTAGGGATGTGGTTTAGCGGTGGACTTGGCAGTGCTAAATTAATGGTTGGACTTGATGATTTTAAGGGTCTTTTCCAACCTAAATGATTCTATGATTTTAAAATATATTGTTATGATTGTAAAGAATTTAGTGACACCCACAAACACACTTATCTGTGAAGACAGTAATTTAAATAGCAATTCATTTATTTTTAATATATATTAATTAACCTATTCGTTCTCAGGCCTGACATGATGCACATATTTTCTCATTGTTATTATTTCAGTTCTACAGAGTTTAAAAAGTGTAGAACATCATTGTATTACACATTCTCATGAGGTTCCTTCCCAGTCTTCTACCTTCTGCTATTTTTAGCACAGTATCTGAACTTTTTTTTTAGTGGTGGGGGGGAAGAGATGTCCACTAGTGTACACATCCCTTTTTTTGCTGTCCCCTACACTATGACTGTTCTTTCTGCCTCACTTATGTGACATAATTATCATCTTTCTTACCTAGAACAGGAGATCTGTTACTGTTACTCTTTTTCTCTACCTGCATCATTACTCCTATGTTCACCTAGATCCCTACTGTTAAAAAAAAACAGTAGAACTTACATCATTCTCTAAAATTCTGTTAGCATTAGATTCACAACATTTTATGCTAACCATTATGTCTCGACTTTTCTTTACCTCTCCTTATCGTCTGGTTCTGCACTCTGGATGCTACTTGCATCTCTTTTTCTTTCATTTGTTCCTTTGAAGTTTGTATGAGAATCTCTTCAACACTTCAAGTATGTTCAGTAACAAAATACAGTAAATCAATGTTTTATCAAAACAATGTGGAAAAATCCCATTTCATTTACTGAAAGTCCACCTTAGACAATTTAAAAGCTGTAATTTGATTCCAATTGCACCATATAAATGCCAGACAGAATGAGAAACTGTCACTGTAGTTGGCAAGTTCAATGTAAGATTTAAACACAGCAAGTGTCAGCTTTTATGATGGCTCCTTTATGTATTATTTGTTGGTTCCATGGGTCATGCAAAAGAAATTGCAAAACACTGTCATAATTGGAGTAATTTTTAAAGCAAGTATGCAATTTTTCTCATATATAATATTGATGATACTTATGTGACAGATTAAAAAAAAAAATTGTCTGCAAATGACTACCCAATACAAGTGCTTTACAATAATGGATCTCCCTCTGATATCTACATTTGGACAATCCCTTTGACCAAAATGCTTAAGTCATTCTATAGAAAATTAAGCTACTATATATTTTAAACTTGAAAATTCAGTATGTATTTGTCAGCTTCTATTATTCGAAACAAAATTAAGCATAGCTCCTTTATAATATACTATTGGATATAATATTGGAATGAGTGCAATAATGCAAACTTTACTGGATTTTACTTTTTGGTTTCAACAGCCAAGATAATGAAAAAACTTGTCACCTTGTCACAAATACCACTAGTGTGGCACAACAAATTTACTTTTTGCATGCTGTCAAGTGACTTGGTAAGAATTTCATTGTGTATTTAGGTTCAATTTCACATTTGTTTCCACCCAGTGGTCTGGCCCAAATACAAGGTTAAGAAATATGCAAGCAAAACCTACATAGCATGTTTGATCTTATAAAAATTCATGAATATTGTTACCACATGCTTTCTTCACACACAAAAAGGAATCTAAATACCATCTGTGCAAGACAGTCTAATTAGGGGATTAGGACCACAGAAGTTCTGCTCGCTCACATGTTCAAGCGCCTGCTCCCTTGTCCACTTAAGATAAAACGTAAGTGAAGAAGAGAAAAGGGACAGCAGCACTCTCCTGGATCCAGTGTAGACAGGAGTTCACTACCGTCACAAAATTTAGTTGTCCAACTCTACCCATGGGAGTTTGCATTTTTTTCCCTTGATGTATAATGCCTGGCCCAGCACAAGGCTTGTGACTAAACTTGGCACCAGATGAATCACGTTTTAATAAGTTCAAATGATATTCTGAAACCAACTGGTATTTAATGGCTGCAGCATACTACAGGGACCAATTTTTCAGGATTTGGCACCAACAATAGGAAACTAAATTATAAAAGCACATAAGTAGTTCTTAAACAAAATAAATGAGGTATAAACATAGGTAAAGTTTGTACTGAATATACAAAAAGAGTCTGACTACACACAAAACCAAAGATCCATTTGGAAGCACCAAATTTTAGAAATAGAAATGATAAATGTACAAAGCAATCTTCTATTAAAACAGAGTCACTAACATGCTTCACCATCAATTTAAAACCGTTTCTGTTTGCCATATCATTTTTCTTAATCACGGGATAATTTACGAATGCTAGTAACAACACACAACCAAAACCCTTAGAGAAAAATCAGATCTTTGTATTTTGAACACAAATGCAAACAAGTTTCAACAGCTTGTATCATATTCAACAATTTGACAGAAATTTGTAGACCTAAGCAATGAACTCGCTCAAAAATATGTAATCACAATGTTTTTTTCTCTTTGGCTAACAATGCTCACAAACAGATGGGTTCTATTTGTTTAACATATTTAATGATTCTTTTTGGTTTTTTATTTTTTTTTTACCATTTCTGTACTGGCTGCTGATAGTTCACTTTGACTAAAGAAAAATCAAAACATGAGACTGGTCATGAATCACAATTACGCAACTAGCTGGCTTCTTGACTGAATACATATGTGTATCTTATCTATCACTGACAAAAATTTGTATTCTGAAAACATTTTCCAGTTTGAAGCTAAGTCAGAATATCTTTGTGGGAGTAGTATATATTTTCCCGACTATGGAAATATTCAATGTAATGCCCACTGCTAGCCCAATCTTATAACTAGAGGAATGCCATACAAAAAGTCAAAGTGATACACCAACACTGTGCAAGAAAACCAAGCAGGGAGCAAACACCAGGTCTCCAGGACTTTGCAGTAGCATTGCCAAGACCAGATCAGGTCTTTACCAGTGCCCAGATAAAGCGCAAGTACCTTTTAAAAGCACTGTTTAATAATAAAAATGATCAATGCTGTGCAATAATTAAGCTGGAGAAGGAAATGACTCAAGTCAGTAAATGTTTAGGTATTCAACATCATTATGTCATTGAACGGACTTTTGATTTTCAATGTTATCCCTTGTTTAGTCTAGCACTGCTGTGAAGGACCAAAGACTGATTACAGGGAATAATGTTTTAAAGTGATTTGGTAAGATACAGCTGGCCATCCAGAAGAAAAGCAAATCCCCAAACATAAATTATTTAATTACGTAAGCTAGATTTTAAAGTAGCTCTGAAAAATCAGGGCTCTACTAACTTCGCTGAAAAGATTTGCTTTGATTATAATTTCAGTAAATTCACTGAAATCTAAATTCAGTTACTGGCCAAGCCAGAATGGACTGGCTTCTCCCAGCATAATGACCTTTGGTTTTCCAGCTGAGCTACATAAATACCGGAGAAACAGAAGACAACAAATAGCATATCCATATTCCACCATGTGAGTAGTTAACTCAAAGTGTTCAAATTCAGAGCTCTCACTTGTTAGTGACTAATATTCCCTCTCCCATTCCGGACACTCTAATGTCTTCTCAGATACTGGCTTCTGCAATGAGTTCGCGTTGTCAACAGATGTGAGGGTGCTGCTTACTCAGCTTATGAACGGTTGCCAGAAGAGATTTGCTGCTTCAGGCTGCAGTAAATTAATCACAGTAAAGGCAAGGTCTATTTGTTTCTCCAATAGTTTGAGGAAAATACCGTTGGCACAATTCTGAGCAAGACTAAGGACAACTGAGCACTGGAGATAGCCTTGGAAAAGATAGACAGAGCTCTGCTGGAAAGCTCTTTCAAGTCCACATTACCTATAGGGTATTCACCTCAGAAACTCTGCTTACCCTTTGCAAGATACTGCTGTTTGCTCTTCAAATGTTTACACAGAGAAAATTGTTAGTAACAGTGTATATATACATTTAAAGTCAAGGACACAAAGCTAGCCAGTGAGGGTAACAAAATAAAATAAAGTGCAAGCAATGGAACCTTTTTCCCAAAGCTCTAAACTAGAATGAAGACAACTTTTTTCCAGCAGAAATTCTTTCAAGATGACTGCTATTCTTAGACATTCAGCTTGGTTAATTTTGTTTTAAATTTTTATGACCATAAAATAAAACCTAAAATAACAAAGGCAGACCAACTTTGCTTCCATTTTCAATACTTCACCTAGAGGAAATGTCTTTGTTTATATTGAAAAAGTGAAATTTTCCTTGCTGTTCTGAAAGCTAACTCAATGCTACAGAGACAAGATGGTACTAAACTGAAATTTTTTCCCTTTACCTGCCTTTGTGAGTCAAAGAACTGCTACAAACTGGGCACTTGCTACCCTGCTTCCCTTTCTACCTTTTGCCTACTGTATTACAGATGTTAGAATACTTATTGATCTACACCACAAAAAAATTCTAACAGCTTCTTCAAAAAGCCAGCCCAGCAATACTTTTTTAACCTAGTACAACTTATTTTAAATATGATTTTAATTGGACAGCCAGAGTCAGCAACACAGGAAAGAAATATCAAGAACTTATTAAAAACTCTACATATCTAATTGCAAATACTCAAGAATAACACATGTATTAAGGAAGCTGCAGACTGATCTTTCAAACTGTAACTACTGCATGTGAGAAGGAACTTCTCTCCAGCAACTTTCATTCCTCCTATGCCTCATTACTACCAGTGGGACTATTCAAGTCCTAAATTGCAAGCTAGGAATAGAAAACAGTTCATCTGCTTTGAGTTCAGAAGAGAAAGAAGGAAAAATGGGAAGTTCTATACTCAACTTTTATTTTCTTTATGTAGGCATGGATTTTCTACACCCAAGTTACATAGTTCCTACATAAAGTATTTATGTACTTTATTGCACTGTTAGATATTGTACATAAATACAATGCAGGAATAATAAAGTATTATTATAATATATATACAATACAATATAGAACTTGGACAATATTTTGGGTTCCAGAAAATTTTCAGTCTCCTCAGTATTATTATTTTTTTTGTCCAGCCTTCACTTGTGTTTTCAGGTTTCCCATGGACATTTATAAAACTTCAAACAATTGAGCAAAAATCTCTGAAGGACACTGAGAGCTTACCTGTGGGAAGAAATGGAAATCCAAGTTCTGTCTGCAACATAATTGAAAGGCAAATAATAATCTTCAGTGGTGCAAGTACAAAAATAATGTCATGTTTACTGGTAAATCAAGTATTGTTAGTTAAAGCCAGTAGTTTCTGGACTTTATATTAAAAAAAAACCTTAACTGGCCTTGAAAGATCCACTAACTCAAACTAGCACATGATTCAGAAACCTGTTGGAAGTCATTATTTTTAACTCCTAAAGTTTCTACAGAAAAGGTATTCCAAAGGTGAGCTGGAACCTAATTCTTTCTTTTTCCTGATTCTGCCAAACATGCTTTTCAACTGACACTTTTGGCTTTATACTCATCCTCACTGAACTCCTCATTACAGTCTTTGCCAGCTTGGGTTTTCTGATATTTACAACTTCATATTGTTATTTTCTCAGAAACACAGTATTAAAAAAGCTCTCAGACTAAATAAATGAACCACTTACAACCAGAATGAACATGCTAGATTCTACTTCCTCCACCAACGCTGTTTGTTGAGAGCCCCACGCTCATGACTGTCACAGTGGGCCTTGGCAGAGCCTAATGGCAACATCAAGTGTTGGTACTCAAGCCTTCTAGCAGGAGCAGCGAGTGAGCACGGTTGGCTTCCTTGCGTTACTGTTACAATCGCACACAAGAGACACAGACAGAAGAAGCTGGCTGCAGAATGGCAAACTCCAGAGCTGGGTTATTTACCATAGCCAGGGATTTGAGTGAAGGACACAGGAGCAAAACACTGTTGCCTTCTTTTCCCTTCTCCCAAAGGCAAATTGATATGAGAAAGAAGAGTTAGCCTTAATTTATTAAGCATTTACTAGAAAAAGCCAGAGGAAATTAAATTAATGAGCAACCACAGAAGCATGGGAGAATTTCAGCACTTCTCCCTGTAGATGACCTCTAGTAAAGCCATCAGTTCCTTAGTTTTAATAACGTACCCATCTCTTCCTAATCATGTTTCTGAAATACCACTTTTAAACTTTATTTAAAAAAAAAAAAAGCTACTATGTTTACTTCAGTAGCTGACAATGCTGTATGGAGGTTTCTGAGATTCTGCACCCTTGGGAAAACCAGTGCATGCAGTAGATGCAGCAGGCTATCTAAGTAATGAAACTGAGCCCAAGGCAACAGAGGGTCTGAAAGGCTCAAAGACCATGTAAAGCCACTTCAGTTTGACTCCAGGCTGTATTCTTCACGTCCCTTTTTGAACTTTCTTGAATATTTAAAAAATTTTCTTTGTTCTTTCTCCATTAGCCTCTACAGCAAAAACATCTCTACCTATAAAACATTGGAACACAAAGTATTTCCTTGCAGGACTATGCTTAAGGCCTGCTTTGCCCAGTATTACATCCCCATTAGTGTTGAGCTGCAGATTAGTAACAGATTTAATAGAAATACTGTTTTCCCAGTACAAACAGTTCAGCTTCTGGGAACCAGAAACCGTGGTTTAAAAGAGTTTGCATCTGGACTTACATATTTAGTAGCCACTGACAGTTCTATTCTTCATAGTTACCTCTTTCCTTTAGGAAACAGTTTGTACTAGTATACTGTACCAGTGAAGCCATTTCATTGTGCTAGAAGGAAAAAACGGGCTGAGATTTTCAATCCAGTAAATTGGTAATTTTCTTCAGAGTAAGCAAAATAATACATCATTCTATGCTTAATGAGAGAGTGAGAGAATAGACACAAAAATCTTTTTCTGACAGTCATCTCAGAAACCTTTAAAAATTATATTCTCATTAGAAAGGATAACTAAAAGTAGTAGTGGAATTTTTCTGGATTGTCACACGCAGGTTGTCAAAACACAAGAAAAGCTTAGAAAACGCTTCCCCATGTCCATACTGGACCCTTAAGACTTTTGCTCCCGACAACTGCTTGATCTGGCCAAATGAACAAAAGCTTCCTTTCCAAAGCATTTCCAGGAGGAAAAAATACCCAAGCTCCTCCTTCAATAGAGCTTTTTAAAAATGTTACCACGGTTGTTATTCCAATGAAAAAGAATCTTATCAATTTACCTGGACATAGCCAGGTAATAAATCATTCATCGCAGGGCTTTGCAACAACTGTTTCATATATTAAAATTTTAGGTTTTATGAGGCAATAACTACCATAAGGGAAGATGGGCAGACAATGAAGACAAGAGAAAAGTTCTTCATCATAGTTCTATGGCTGCCTTCTCCCACCTTCTTTAAAAACAAACATACAAAGAATTGGAAAAACACCCACAGACAAACAAAACAGATAAATAACCAAATGAAAGTAGCTGAGCTAACAAGAGCAATGGTCTAATGCTTCACACAGCAGAATTATTCAAGATGTTCCTAGTGGTCATACAGAAGACAGAAAGGAATCAAATTTTATCAAAAGTTACTGTTCAGCACAAAAAAGTTAAAAATTAAAAATTGATGAAAATATGACTTCTAATTGAGGATATGTCTTTCAAATTTTATTCACTTATTGGCTGATGTAACCGCCAGTATGACTGGAAGGGCTGAGTGCCACCAAAACACCTCTGACAGTTCATGGAAGCCCAGCATTTGACTACTAGAGCAGACAGAATGACTACAAATAAAACCCCTCCATAAAATCTCCTCAGCTCACAAGTTGATTCTGAATACCAATTCTGCCTAATCTGTCAATGCCAGGGCCTTTTTTCCATGCTCCCTTCCAGTAAACTACATTCATCACATTACTTTTCCATCAACAATACAACTGTTTCTACCCTCAGCTTCTTTGTGATATAGATGAATAGCAGCCTCAGAAACAACTGAACGTGCTTCACAGATACTTCCTTAGAACAGGTATAATTAATTTCAAAACATCACTTAGACAATCTGGACAAATCCTGAAGCGAGTTCCTTAAGAAGCACTAGCTAATCTGAAAGAAACAAAACTCTTCCCAGACCTTGTCAGGGTTTAACCTTCCTAGAACCTTGCTTTTGCTTTTCAAATCTACTGCAAGCAACAGAGAAAGGAGGACAGTTCTTTAGCTGCCTTCCTGGATGCATAAAGAGTTTTTTAAATGCTTTATCAACATTTTGGAAAAGACCTCTCTTTCAAAACTAAGTTCCCACCACTTCCTTTGTGGTTCCACTCGAACAGTGGGCAATAGCATTAATTAAAACCAGCCAGCCAGATTCAGAGTATGCGCTCTGTTTGTTGTTTTAAATTGTTGAATATCAATTACCTTATTATTTTGTGATTAGCATGAAACATATGCATCTATGTCTTGTGGCTTTTGGCAGTGATTTAAAAAAAAAAAAAAAATCAGCAACTTTGCATACGGCTGTAAAACAGCGTGTTTCCAGGCATTTTTATCGCTGACTAGAGCCATTCTCAATCTGCTCACCAGCATGAAGTTAATTAGGAGAGGCATGAAGCTTATGGCTGGGTGCAGAAATCAGCAATGGAGCAAAATGATCCTTTTGTTGGCTTCAGCCAGTAACTGCCAGTGCGCCTACATGATTTTTTTTTTTTTTGTTTTACATGCTTTCACTATTAAGTATCAGTTTAAGCTTTAACTTTGTATCTTATAATTTTATAAATCCTTCAATGAATGCAAATTAATGAACATATGAAAACAGAAAGAGCTCATTATGTAGAGATCGGGGGGTACTATAATGTACTAATTTACAGAAAATCCAGTTTCAGACACAGCTTTGGGATTCCTGTATCAACAATCCAGTTTTGACCAGATTGAAACTGGCCATTTTATTCACAGAATGACAAACCAAGCTTCTGCTGCAATGCATGAACACCTTACAAGAATATCCATGTAAAAGGGAATCTCCCTGAATGTTTCACAAGAACCCTGCACCACTACAGTCCACACAGGGAGGGGAAAAAAAAAGACTACTACCTTGGATAAGAGGATTTCATCAAGGCCCTGTCTATTTTTATTAGGTATCAAGATCACAGTGAAAGAAGAGGAATATGATGAAAGAGAAGTAAATAGGAAAATCTTCCTACCAGTCTTCCTAGTAGTAGATTTCATTCCTTATATGATATTAGATCAAGGTTTTATTAGGAAAGAGGAAGCATTAAACAAACAAACAATCTAGGACTAGATGAAATTCAAACTCCTTTGTTTTTCTGCATTTTGCAAATTAAGGATGGATTTACTTGTCTAGGCCACCTTCCCCAGTAAAAGGACCGCTCAGCTACATAAGGTATTTGTTACCCTTGCTATGCCTCAAACAGTCTGCATACATCAGTTTTTCAATTTAGATAAGTCTGCTTTTGAAATTACTCCCAAACATCCCCACTTACTGTATTGTAGTTTGCATCGCATAGCAGTCCTGCAGTGTCTGAAATGGATTCCCTTCAGATGAAGCCAAGACAAATGACAAGGTCCTGCAGAGGACCTGTTGTTGAGGCCAAGCATCTGGACCAGACCAAGTTTCAAGTAGAAGCCCTAAAAGCCATAAACAGCTGTTGTTTGGGCCTTAGCCTGAACCTTTTTACTCATATTGCACTGTAGTATTTGTCAACATCAATATAACCACAGTCTTGCTAAGCATCCTTTGGCTTATGCTGGCAGTTTAACCAAAGAAAGTTGAATCTCCTATCCTATACAATTGCCAGACATCAAGGAGACAATATCAGCTAGATGCAAGAGGACACATGGGAGGATGGAATAACAGGGGGTCAGATGCTAACAACGGAAGGAGGCTGGAGATATTCCAAGTCAGTCCCTTCTTTCTCAAGTGAAGAAATATTATAGTGAGTCTTTTTCGGAAACTTTATTGTCTCTTCTAACACTGACTGAAGTTTCCATTCAAAATACTTCTTCAGGAAGTGCCATGAGCTTACCATGTTCAAGAAAAGATCATTTCATTAAGTGAACCTTTTTCTGATTGTTTCCCCCTCAAAAGAACTCTCGGGAAGAGCATCCACACTCTTTGGAACATTGATTCCAAATGACACAGAGTGCAAAGCACTAAAAGCCAGGAGATTTGAGCTGCAGTCCCAACCTCCCAACGCAAAATCTATTCAGCACATTGTCGCCTCTTGCATCAAACGCCACCAGTGCACTTATAAGTACAAGTTCAGACAGAACCACCAGGTTATTTCAAAACTTCCTAACTATAGCATTCCATCATGTCAAATTCACATTACAACATAATCAGAACATTAACAATTTGATAGATAAATACAAAAGATGAATTTTTATAATGGGCACATCAATCAAATATTGGTATATCTGGTGGCAGCTTTTCTTTTTCTCTACTTTGAAGAAGTTTTAAAGACACAGCCAAGGTATCACAAGCAAAAAAAAACAACCCAAAACACTACCCACAAGTGGAAATTCAGCAGTACTACAGAACATGGAGGTTTCCAAAAGGAAAAAAAAAAAGTCACCAATAGAGCATATGAACACTGAAGACTAGAGAAGGCAAGAGGAATCAGAGTTTAGAATTACAAGCTATATTAAACCCTATTATGGGCCAATACTGTGCCTTGTTTATGACAAAAAAATACTTATCTCCGGGAAACTTTTGCAAAGAAATACAGAGAATTCTTTCTTGTACAGAATATTCAAACAAGAAATCATTGAAGACTCTTGGATTTGGGGACAAGATGAACAGAGAGAGAAAGCTGCTGCATTTTTTTGTATTCAAAATGAGTATTAGAAGAACTTGGAAGAAGGAAAAATTAATTAAGAGTGAAAGCACATCCCTGAAAAGATGAGAACTTTTGAGATCCAGTGAAACTTCAGGTTCTATTGAAAAAACCTTGATATTGCTAATTTTTCTGGAGGTAGAGATTAAAAAAATATTCATGTATATTTAAGGCAATAAAAATGTATGACTCATGAGTCTCTAAACAGTAAGAAAACACAAAATATTTACATCTATAATTATAGTTACCAATTCCAACAGTAATATTTTTGCCTATAAATGTGACAGGAATGCAAAAATAAACACAATTTGAGTTCTGTACAAAAACCGGATGAAGTACATATAAGTATACCTACAGTAGAAACAAGCATGCACTTTACTGGTCATAGAAAAATTACATTTCAGACTGCAGCCATTTCTAATTAGTATATGGGGTTTTTTTAAAGATAATTTTTCTTTATTTGTTCTCCTGTTATATCACACAATTATTTCACAGTGGACTACCAAAAGGAAGGATTTAAGCTGCTAACTGGTAAAGTAAAAACTTTTTATACCAAACTCTCAGATTCTGAAGAACAGTTTTCTCTATCCCAACTATATTGCCAATTAACAAGTTAGAGGGTGGTTGATTTTACTAGATAGTCACTACTTTGTAGCAACCATTTAACATGCAGTAAGGTGTTGCCATTTTATAGCTACTTTTATATATATTGAAATTCTATATGAAGACAATTAAAAATAAAGTAGTGGAAAGCATGGAAGAGTTTTAAAAAGAATAACAATATTCTTTTGTTCTATGTTGGCCTTACTCCATTAATTGGCTGAACTGTGCAGGATTGCTCTGCAGATTAATTGAGGCTAACGAACTGAAGTGCCTCCCAAGGACAGGAAAGGCCCCACTCTCCAAGGCTTGTCACAAGGGTTTGTTTCGAAGGAGCAGGAGTACAACGACCAACCTCAAGTTCAGAACAGTAACTTGTCACAAGGCAAGAAAACTACTGAGCTCACATATCCCTGTTCCTTACCTCTATATGCTTTTCCAAGCCTAAAATGGAAAAAAAAGAACCAACAAAACCAACAAACCAAAACCAAACATCCTGCTCTAAATTTAGTCTTAGCCATTTAGTCATCTGCCAACTGAAGCCCATTATCCGTTATGACAAAAGAAACGTCCTTAGATTACGTATTAAATACAGCCGGGGTCCCAAGCAGTACGTGGCTGCGCTGCTGAGGACCATGGCTGGGACACGTGCCGCTGGCATCTCCACAGAGGAGAGCCAGACTGCCCAAAGGCTCTCAGTACCCCCTCCGGCTGAGGCCAAACTCAGCCTGCCTGAAGTTCTGGTAATCAATTAGCCAAGGTCCGGGCTAGCCCAGGAAGGGAGTCATTTAAAGGGAAGGCTGGGGAGCATGTAGGACAAAGCTATCTCTTGCACTGGAAGAGCTTTTCATGTGCATACGTGCCTTCAGCATTGTTCTGCCACTGAAGAGCCACATTAATCACTGTTCAGGACTGCTTTAAATACAGAAGTACAGAGCTGGCTATTCACTGGTGATTTATTACCGGCCCAATGCGCAGTTGACATGAAAGAAGTTGGTACTTTGGAAGCTGCCACCAACAGACAGAAGAAAGGGGACGTGGCAGTGGGTGTACGGAGGCACAGTCAAACCAGCTCCATTTCACTGCCACGCCGGGGAAGTGCAACGTCGGCAACCACCTCAGCAAACGTCCACAAAGCGTCCCAAGGGACTGAACGCCTCATTTTGATTAGCAGAATTGTGTAATTGCTGAGATTCCAGAAAACTAAAGCACACGCAGTCATGAATACTGCCATTATATATACATAATGTCCTAAGTGTCATTTAGAAGTGCCTGGAACTGAGGTTATAAATTAAGATATCTACACCTCCTTTAGAAGGCTATGGAAGTTTTAAAGCAGTGTGTCCTTAAAAGAGAGAAAAATAGAACCAGGTTCCATGTTCCTAGTTCTAGAATTCTTGTATAAGTCCTTTTAATTGAACCCTGAGATGGAAGTTTCAAAAGCATCTTTCATTTTTTATGAGTAGGAAATTTCTATTCAAAACTTTAACCAAAATTATCTCTGAAATCACCTCTTCTCTGGTTATGTGCTTATGTCACAGAGTGCATATGACAGTGTAGTATCTTCTCAACAAGTCCAGTCCTCTTAAATATTACTCAAGAAGAGAGGAAGGACGAAAAGCTCTCTGGACAAAAAAAAAAAACCCAAAACACACTACATATGTAAAATTCCAATTTCTTATTTTTGCTCATGACAAATGCTACAAAGAACAACTACACTTTATTATTACAGGGCAGTTAATATTTAAATTTTATCTTGAGATGTTCAGATTATTTTTAAGTCAGAAAATACTACCTAACATTTAGGTTTTGGTTTTTTTTTTTTGCATAAAATACAATTATTGTAATGTGAACAAAAGGAACAGGAATTACATGGTAGAATTTTTAACACACATGCATCGCACAAAGAAGAAACAACACAAAATTGTTTCAGTAAGAAAAAGGGAAATCACTGCAATGCAAAATACAAAGGACCATGACAATAGCCAGAGGTCACAAGTTTAAAAGTGTACCAAATAAGCTCTGACACTAGCCCAAAATACGTATGTTGCAAAGTGCCATCTGTGCAATATATGTAAATGTGATTTTTTGGTGATCTGCCTGAAAAGTCAAAGGAAATATAACCACAGCCTGTGGACAATTACACTTTGCCTGCTATTTCTAGGAAATGTATGTTTGTGATCTCCATTCAAGGAGTGAGTCTTCACATTTGCTTGAATAATCTGTTAATTTGTTTTAAAGGATACAAACCCTTTGATGATTCTGCTTTAAATAGAACACATACACACACACAGATTCCTCAGTGCCTTCATTGGCTGTTCAAAGAACACTGAAAACCAAGATGTAGCATTTGGCTGTACAGCATTAAGCCTATTAATATTACACTAACTGTATTTGCCTCAGCATCTACTGGGTATCCTTAAAATAAAATTAAAATTTTAAAAAGTAATCTTCTTCCCAAATGCTACATAATCTGTGCCAACATTTTCATCCAAGTAAAGCATTCTGAGTTTCTGGGTTTGGTCTTCACAATACCTTTATTTTCACAAAGCTTTATGGGAACACTTTATTATATATTCTAAACATAATACGTCTTAGAAAAATCTGAAAACTTTTCCTAAAGAAATAGCTTCAAATTTCAGAGCCAAGGGAAGCATTTCTAACCCATGCATTCTCATCTAAAAATTCTCTTTAAAATTAAAAACATTTAAAAAAGAAAAAACTTCTCTAGGCTTTTTCTCCTTACTTGCAAAAGATTGCAAGTACACACAGGTATACATAAAACACAACACACTTTGCTTTCATTGCACTGCAAGTCTATCAAATGAGACTGCTACAATTACATCATTAATCTGAGCACTAGGTTTCAGTGCAATGGCTGTTTAGTGTCGTATTGTACTTCAATTGACCTGAAAGTTTAAAATATTCCCCAATGAAGGGACGTCACTCAGAATTACAAAGACAAAAGCAATTGAGAGTTTATGGAATTTTATAAAATTACCCAGATTAAATATGAGAAAGTGAAAGAGTAGCTAGAATTTGGCTATGAATAGTTACATTATACATTTATTAGTATATCTTAATATACACACACACATGCTTTTAAATACCTTAACCTACTTGATAGGGGAAACACAAAACAAGGTATATCAATTAAAAAAAAAATAAATATGAGTTACAGAAACTAGAAAAAATTACCTCCTTGAGGAACAGGAAATTTAGATCTTATAAAGCCCTGGAAGAAAGCAGGACTGTAATCATTATATTTGCAAATTATGTGGAATCAAGGAGAGTAGAAGCATTGAAGAACAGAAGCAGAGAAAGGCATCACGTTTGAAGAAATGTGTGAACAAAAATCAGGCACATGGATGGAAAATATTCTGCATTGAGGTTAAAAAAAAAAAAAGTATCACATTGACTATGAACTATAGGAGAAAAACTGGAATGAACCTGGAAAATGTTGAATATATTCACGAGAAAAACTCACATGAATAAAATAAGAGTGGTGATTCCAGGAGGGTTACAGGCTTCAGGCAGCCATTAGTAAAATTATAAAGTACTGTATATGAGGATTCATTAACTACAGTAGTATTTATTTGTTTCAAAGAGAAACTGAAAAGGATACGAGTGCAAGATTCTCTAATATAATTGAATACACAAATTAGACTTACAATGAGACAAAACACAGATAGTGTTATTTGGGTCAATTTGCAGTTGATGCAAATCTGGAGAGAGTTATTCACCATAGTATCTATTTAAATACTCTAGTTGTCTGAATTATAGCAACACAAAGAAAAAGGGAAGAAAACCTGAGAAATTCTGAGGCCTATTATGTATAAAGTACACAAATTTTGAAATCAGCCATAAAGAATTTATTAGTTACTCCAGTGACAGCAGTCTCAGGGAAAAAAGGCAAGAATGAAGAGGATTATAAAGAGCCAAGAGTCTAATATTTAGCTAGCTATGGAACAATTTAAAAACAAGTGTCCTTTTCAAAAACAGATTATAGGATGAAATAAGACAACAAAGGATAAAATTTATTAAATCTCTCCTAATACTTAGAAATCAAAGCTCCAGCCACAGGAAATCAAGCTAATTCAATCTAAGTTCTTCAGATAAAAAGATGGTGACCTCACTTAACTATTGAAGTTAGTCTACTATCCTCAGCTGGTTGCATAGCTCCCTGTTGAAATTAAGGGAGCAGGACAGGCAACTCAAAGCTAAAGCTTTGGATGCACATGCTGTTTACTGATTTACTATAAAAGAGTCTAGAAAAAATAGTATTCACTGACACAATTCAAATGGCCACAGTTAGATGATACATAGCTCCTACTAATGCTACAGAGGGTAGTGTTTGCATCACAGTTACCTCACGGGTTTTGACAGTGACTAATAAATTCAGCTAAATTATTTTTTACTACTAGGCCATAACCTAGAACTCAACAGGTAAACACCGTGTACCCATGCAAATATGCCCTATGTTTGCCCACTGAAGTAAATCCTAAACTTAAGGGTCCACAATTACAATTGCAAGAGCAGCACACTCCAAGGTGCTCCTTGAACTCCACTGAGTCTACTGAGAAAAGTATTTGTTGTAACGACAATTTTTTGGTAATGGAGATGAGGAAGTGTCCAAATCAAAGCACTCTTGTCACTCAAGCAATAGGATTTCTGTAAAACTGCTAAGTTTGAGTACCATCACTGTGACTCCAATTTGAAATGGCAACGTAAAATGGACTAAAGGCCCAAGACCCTTCAGGCTGAAGTTCTGAAAAGACCTTCTCTACATCTGAGAAGTACAATCCATGATTATGACGACATACATTTCCAGTAGAATAGCTGTATCATGTCAGCATGACAAGGAAAAAGACTAGCAAACTACATAAACTCAGATTTTTTTTTTTTTCCCCAGGAAAAAATAGTTAAGATATAATCTGCCATCCAGAAAGGTGAAATATTGCAATACCTCCTGTTTTTTTTCTCATTTACAGCTAGAGACAGATCAATGTTTATAGATACTTGGAAGGTGACAAAAATTTGTTAACAAAACTCTGAAATACCCTTCATTGGAGAGCTGTTGAATAAGCAGTTTATATTTTAAAATCTCAGTACGCTATGACACAAAAATTATGTTTCCATCCCCACAGTATTAGTTACACAGTTATGTCTCCCAAGAACATTCTTCTTGAATGCTTTAATTGAAATGAAAAAAGAACCTTCCCAGATTACATTGTCTAAAGAACTGCTAAAAAAAAACAAAACACCCAAACAACCCTGAAAGTGAACTTTTTACCTTAATGTTTAAGATTAAAAATATTCATCACAAAAGCCAGTTTCAAAGAAAATTCTCAATATAAATTAGTTATAATTCCTAAATGGGATTAAGTATGTATTTCAATTTAAACTCCTTTAATTTAATCCTATCTCTTGATAGTATAAATCCCATTCATTTGTGGAGTTATCTGGTTAACAGGGTTGATGCCCTAGAGGAATCTTTGAAGACATGCAATCTATTGTTACTGAATGATACAAAAGACCTCTTCCAAACCTTATAAATCTCCAAGCAAGCTGTCCTTTAAAAGTGAAATTGAACCATCCATACACTTAAACCATGCTTGATTAAGATGTTTCATGGGTCAACTAATGTTCTTACAACATATTTTAATTGAAGGAATTTGTCTTAATCACAATACTGTGCTAAAATCAAATCAATGGTCATTTCTTAATCATCCAAATTTTATTTAAGCTACAAGTACCCATATGCAGCATAATTATATTCAAGGTAATGAGAACTCAAGAGAATAAACAAACACAAATAAAATAAAAAATAATAAACTTTCTGGGACAAAGAAACCTCCATAAAGCATTTACACACTAGCTTCAGTCCAAGTACTTAAGTTTTTAAAGATTACTCATGAAGGATAACCACTGGAGGACTCAGAACTCTAGCACATAAGTGATAAACCTTGTCTGTGCTGTGACTTGTGTGACCTCACGTGTATGCCATAAAATCTTTATCTTCAAACATGACATTTTTGTTTCTGCCACTGCACCTTGCATTGAACTGTTTTTATCCAATTAATTTATTTTACACAGATATCAATTACTTTTTTCCCCTTGTTTTAAGGGATTCCCTTGGTGCCTTCCAGCTTGGTCTGGTTCAGTTTTGGATCAAGCAATGCATGGACTCAAATGAGAAACAGGACAGCGAGGCGGTTCCCAGGCTGCACTGCCTGTCCAGCTGCAGGTCTGTAGCTGGGTCATGATCTCTTCAACAATGGTTTTAATTAAAACCTTAAATGATCAGTGTGCCCATTGGTCCTCATGAAAGCTGGACCATTCATTATTGGCCGTCACTCTTAATGTTTCATTTACTGATGCAGAAGTTAAAGGGGCCATGAGGACAAGCGATCAGCACAACCTTCCCCAAAGTAACTTTGACACAGCTCAGTGTAAGGGAGCTTTTTTTCCAGTGTTATTAAGCCTTACTTGGAAATAGGGCAGGGAGCACACTAAATCAGGTACTGATCTTGTCTATCTGGCTTCCTATTTTGGATGTGGGCTGATGTAATTGTTGTGGAAGAAATGTATCGTTTGAAGGGAAGACACATTGAACTGTCAGTTTCTTGAAGTTGTTCAGGATTATAGAACCTTTAAATAAGACCTGATGAAACACTTTAGCAAGCAAAAAGCCAATGAGGCATTCAAATGGGCATGAAATTCTTTTTTCCCCATGTCACAACTGTTTGTCACGTGACTGAACTCTGTGAGAAGCACAGCTAGTCACAGCGCACACACTTCACATACACAGGCATGGCTTTGGCTCACTGATGGACAAAGAATTCAAAGTTCTTTTTCTCCCCTCCCTCCCCCTCTTTTTAAATAGGAGTCTGTTTACCTTGCTCAGACTTTAAAGAACAGTGATGCAGCCTCTCCATTTCAGAACTGTTATTAGTTCTTGGATCAATGTCAGCAATTCATAAAAGCTGCAACTTAGTCTTTATTATCTGGGCTGCCATGGGAGAGGCATTACGAAAGCACTCACCACAGGCATACGCTTCGGTCACAAAACAATTCAGATGATTTTACTGATACTACTCAGAGGAGTAAGAGTTATAGGAAGACTGCTAACCCTGCCTGTAAATCAAGACTACCATAACATTTCTATGTGTAAAAAACACAGAAATAAATTAAGTCATAAAAAATAATCTTTCAAAAACAGAACAAAAGTAGCTACTGGCCTTGCCTCATATCCTGCCAGTGCAAAAAATTCCTGCTCACAAGAAAAACAGTCCATGTTGAAAGCAAGCAGAGAGGCCTGTGGGAATTTAAAAAGTGTAAGGCTATTATTTCTAGGCTTTCATAGACAGAAATGTGATCAGAGCTCCAGGAAAACGCAGAAACCAGAAGACATGGCAATTTTAATTTTAACCACAAGAACTCTGAAAGTGCAGTTACACATAGCTGTGCCTCTTGAAAATATATCAGTATTACCGCATAAGCTTTCATAAAACAGTTAAATGAATATTTAATTTTATTCCAAGCAAGGTCCTTTCGACAAGGTAACCTGTTCTCCAACATGTACAAAATTAATTCCGATACGTATCCTGAAAAAAAAAAAAAAAAAATCTATTTGCTGGTTAATGAATAGATGACTTTATTTTCCTAACTGAACTTTAGGACAAAAAAAATAGATACTTTATTTCATGCTTAGTTCTGGTACTACCAGCACAGATTTGAGAGGTGGGAAGGGAGACAAGTGGCACAGGGGTAGCTGCCCAAAGAATATCCTCAAGGAAATGGAAGTCTGCTCCGCATACAAAGTTGGACTGTTTTAATAAATCAGTTCAACTTCACATGTTGACACACTTTAATGGCTCTACCACTGACTTGTATATTTTAACACTTGTCTGTAAATACACAGAAATAAGCCAAGCTGACATAAGCTGTTTGAAATCAGTACAAATATTCAGTTGGGATACTAAAATTCTTCAGTTAAGTCAGCTTCAAAACCTACTTTAAAAAGTAAACAAACCATAGAAAGTGCATACGCATGAAGGTATAACACTTATAAACACCCATGAGTCTGAGTCCTAAATATGCCAAAGGTCCAGCCAGGTTGCAGCTTCTGCAAAAGGAGTGAGAAGGGTTGGGTTTTTTTTGTTTTGTTTGTGTTTCAAATGAATTTAAATGGAAAGACAAAACACAGATATGTGGCATCCTTGTCTCTCTAATTTGCTGTTGGAAGACTACAAAAATAATATCAATCTCATCTTCAAAACCATTGCTCTAACAAGCCTTTGGTAAAGTATCATTATTAAAATACATGAAAAACAATTATGTAAAGTGATATTAACATTAGGCTCCTGCACCTCCTGAACAGTGCTCTGCTTTATTGAATATTCCCCTCAATCATCCATGTTATTTGTAAACACTTCTCATGATTTCTCCTGATTTTACACATAATCATCTTTTTTTTTTAACTGGGAAGATGGACAATGTTTCCTCCTCTTGGCAGCTGGCTTTTTAAAAAATAAAATAATTTAAAAAACAAACACACAAAACAACACAAAACACACCCACATAGAGAGAAGATGACACCAATTATTCAAATTTTCTTCCTTTATACAGATGGTTCCTGAGTTTGAAGATGTGGCTTGCAATACCAACCAAACCCAAAACCTAGGACTGACTGGCCAAAGGAGAATGCTATTCACCTAACGCAATGAAGAGAAAAACTTATTTCATTATCATTCAGTTTTCACATTTGCAGAGGATATTTTTAAATTATGCAAGTCTATGAAAAATTATTATTAAATTATAAAGAAAACACAAATACATTATCCGAAAACTCTGAGCAAATGTTTGTATTTTCTACATAATCTAACAAAAAAGATGACAGAAATAAATAAAAATAGAGACCTTCATAAATATCTGCTTTATTGTCTTACATTTTCTCTTTCTCTGGCAATATTCTCCCCTCCAATTATTGTTATATAATTAGAGTGGAAATTGCTTAATATATAAATCAGTATTTAATGAACTGTAATTTCATAGATGTATCTTAGGTTTATTCCTGATAGAAAAAGCTAATATAGAGTGTACATATCGCAGCAAGATCTCCAGGACCCAGAGGCCATCATCTCTGTAGAATTCATCATGGGAACTTGGAAGTTCCCCCCTCCGACAAGAGCTCGTACCCAGAGTTTCATGATGACATGATGGCCACAAGAAGTGACAGTCACCTCTGCATGTCATGGAGAGTTAATCAACCAGCTCCATTTCATTAAAGTATAACCTTGCAGTGGCGTACATTATCAGAACATAAAAGAAGTCATTGACTCATGTTAAGCACAATATTCTGAAAAAGAAGAAATTTCGAGAAGATCACAGTAAAGACAAAAACACTTTTGTTGAAGGATGGAAATTTGAAAGGACTTTTTCAAGACTATGAAACGGCAGCATCCAAGAACTAAGCAAAATTCATCAGGGCAGTGCAATACTGGTGATTTTAACATAGGAATATTTACTGCAAAAACATATGCCAGTTCAAATCAACTTTTTTTTTTTAATAAAGCAAGTGGGCAAAATACTGTCAAATTGACAGTGAACAAAAATTCTTAAGGTAGGGGAAAACAATCTTGCACAGAAATTATTTCAATCTATAAAATGTTAGCCTGGCAGGCGTGAATTAGCTCCTGTCTCCTGATATGTAGAAGACACATTAGCTATCATTTCTTCACACCTGTACCTTTGGTAAATTAGACCACATCAAGTGTGTCCTCTAATAACTTCTGTGATAGCCCAATTTCCCCTCTATGATGGCCCTTTTCATGCTTGTTTTCTTTCTCTTATTATGTCAATTTTTCCCTTGTCTGCATTCTCCTCCCCCAATATTGGTTTAATAAAACAAAACAAAAAAAATACAATAGTTAATGACCATGTCCAAGGGAAAGTGAATATGCTGTTAGATTTCTTTATCCACAATTTAAAACAGAACAGGAAAAAATTACTTTCTTTCTAGAGTTGCTGCAGTCCAACCTTTGTAGACTAAACACTTTCTCTATTAATTATTCACTTAAAAGATCTTCTGTAATATTTTTACCAAGTTTGAGAATAAAAAGTCAACCCAGTTTTCAGAAAAAGTCCAAAACATCAAAAGCAGTCAGTAGAAATTAAACACACCAATAACTGTAATATGTTATATTTATTAAATTGGTCTAAAGAAAACATATTTATTGACAAGAATTTTTAGAGCTGAATTTTTTTTAAACCTAGTAAGAGTGAACATACTAGAACAGGGTGTACTTAGAATTAAGCAACCCTATTTCAGATCACAGGATTTTAGAGCCATTTCTAGCCAGAGAATGACATTATTTATACTACTGTCTCCACAGAGGATAAATCCATTTCTTGTTTGAAGAAGTTAAGCAATAAAGAGAGATTTATAAAAATAGTACAAATAATTGGTTTCCTTTTCCTTATCCTCTGTTGGCTTCAGTACAGGTTGGATAACCTTAAACCTCCACCCAGTCTGGAACAAAATATTTTTACTAAGATTTTACATTACGGTTTTTCTAAGAGATCTGCATACTTATAATTAGGTTTATATGAATCAAAACCATATTTTAAAGGGAGATCTATCTGCATATATTTTCTCACACTGTCCTAAAATTCTCATTATGAAAAGCTGATTTTTCAAAAAATTAGTTTTACTACTTCACTCATGTATGGAACATAGTAATTACAAATATTCAGAGGGCAAAAGATGCAGAGAAATTTCTAGTTTATAAACACTGATATTAAAAATTAATTTAACAGATGGTGAAGGCATCAGAAATGACAAAAGGTAAACAGTGGCCTTAATTATATCTGAAATTGGTAGATTGATACTAGATTTTATTATGGTTTAATTTTTACCTTAGTTCTTGATTAATACCAGTGTTAAGTCACTATATCAATCCATCATTTTGGTATATTGCAAATACTATTTCATTATCCCTTAAAAAACACAACAAAAAATATTTTTATTTGGTTAGGTAGAGGTAACCCTTCTGAAAAAAAAATGCTGTGACTGTCACTTAGATAATTTTCTAATAACATTTTTAAATCAAGAGTTTCAAGATTTTATTGCATTTCACACAATGTCATCGATACTACCATTAACAGCTACAACATATTTTTAAAAGCATGTCAGAATTGCTGATGACTACCCCTGACTATGCCATGTAAATAAAATCACTGAAAATTACTTTTAAATTAATACAAAGAGAAGAGACTTGGACTGATTTAACTTTTAATTACACAAAAAAAGAAATCTTGCTCTTCGCTGGCATCGTTCTGCCTCTGTTATGGGCAAACAGAATATAAGATACATAAGATTTCATTCTAAAACTTAGTTGTAAAGGAGGCATTTCTCAGCAAAACGGTTCAGTGCTAGTTTCCATGCTCTAATTTAGCAGTTTGATCCTGTTAAGCAAAAGACTGGAATATGTACTTAGTAGTAAGTTCCACATACTTTAAACTTTTTTATTTCAAAGTGACATACGAATGAGCTTCAACGTTTTGCAAAATTACTGCTTAAACATTTGACATTTCCTTGATGACAGCTTGCCAATTAATGCAAATTACTACAGCACTTAGTATACAACTTTAACACCTGGGCACCAGAAATTAGTGAATATTCACCTATTCGTTTCACATAGGCCACTGAGCAATAAATCAGGCCTAATGGCTAGACTGCAACTTCTTACCTAAAATGGACAAATTGAATCTAACAAGAGAATATTTAACTTGCCTATAAATAAATGCAGCTTTAGAAGCTTTATTAGTCTCTATTGGAAATACACAATGAATATCCAGCCAAAGGAATGATGTAACATCATCCAGAAAGTCACAGAAGATGTTAAGAGTGTCTCCTTGTTTTTCTCAACTAAATAAGTGAGCAGCCAATTGACTATAAAACACATTTTTATCATACAAAAACCCAAATACCACATGCAAAAATGCTTATTAAGAATATATTTTAGATGTTAGGTGTTTCTCTGTGGTCCCTTTGATCACAGATTCATATGCTGCTCCAGCAAAAGTAATGAATCAGATAACGTTTGTGGAATTGGGCTTTTGTTTTCAATAACTAGGCTAACACTTTTACCCTGCTTCCCAATGCAAACACAAAAAAAAACTAACAAAAAAACCTCACCACATTTCAGGAAGAATGAATTAATACAGGCTCATTTATCATTAGGTATACAGATACTCTGCTGATAAAATGCCAAACCTAGTCCTTAGCTAGCAACAGCAGCAGTGATGGAAGTGTTAGGTACAAATTCGCGCCAGGCAATCTGCAGTGAATGCAGAGGAAAAATAAGGCTCAGCTCACAAAACTGTTCTAGTATAATGATCACACTATATAAGTAAACTCAGCTTTTTCACTGAACATACTGAATGGAATGTGAACTCATTCAAACTCTTGAGTAAAACTCTTTGTATGGTCCTTATCTAGTGACATACATCAATAAGCAAGTTTTGAACTCACAGACTGAAAGAGATCTTTTCTGTACAACTACAGATCTATGAGATCCACACTTTTCTTCCCCCCAGTGTCCTAACTCGTTGTATAATCTGGAATCTTGAAAGAGTCTGGACCTGTAGGGGATAAGAGGATGAGCCAATAGAAGAGTACTGTTGTGAGACTATACACATACTTTGCATGAGTCAGGCTTCTGCTACAATACTGTGTCCCAATTTGGGTATCACTCTTCAAGAAAAAAAATTTTAAAAAAAGAGTCAGACATCAGAAATAATCCATGGGACTACAGCACAAATGACATGAAGATATGAAAAACTTGACTAATATCAAGAAAGTTAGGATTTCTTAGACAGAGGCAGCAAAATTTAGGTGCAACAAGTAACAATGGTCTTCAAGTAGGCAAAAAAGTTCTTGTGAAAAAGGCACATCCATTTCCACAAAATACTGGACAAAGAATAAATTCTTGCTATTTCAGTAATAGTGACACAGCGAGGTCAAAGACTATGAAAATATTTGTAACACTGAAGACTGCAAAGCATTACTGACCACCTGGGGAGCTTACAGACTTCTCACTGGAGGTCTCAAAGAACATGTCAGGCGACCATCCGTCAAGTAATGATACAGGTATGACTGGACAGGCTTTGGGGTAATGAGTTACGACTAGATGGCTTCTGGGTTTTACAGAAGCACAGAAAACAAGAAAGACATTTTAAGTTCATTTGTTCTAAGTCAGTTATCTAATACATTGCAACAAATTAACAATTGGCTGGCTTGTACAAGGAGTCAAGCACAGTTGATGTTAGGTTCAAAATCCTTTAAAAAGAGGTATTCTTCTAAAAAAATGTAATGAAACAACTGTTGGCTTGGTCTCAAGCACAAGACCATCACTAATGAAGAACTACTTAATACAGTGACCATAACCAACCACAATCAATATCCAAAAGGGGAAATAATGAACTAGAATAAAAGGTGAACTATAGAAATCAACCAAAAGCAAATTTTTGTTAAAAGAACATCAGAAGAGAACTTAAAAAGATAATATGCTTGTAGCTGACATAGAACTATTCAAAGATCCCATAAGAGACTGATCATATTTTGTTACTTTTAACACAAGAACTGGGTACACCAACAAAAATACCAGGCAGCATATTTACTCGTGTTTTTTTCAAAATAAGTTTTGTGACTTTGTTTTGTTTCTAAACACAGTACATTCTGTAAATAGCTCCACAATGCTAATAAATATTGAAGGTGGAAGGGACCTCTTGAAATCTTCGAGGCCAGCCTTCCTGCTCAAGCATGGTCAGCTAGACCAGGCTGCTCAGGTCAACTGTGCCCAGTCAAGTTTTGAATATCTCCACAGATGGAGACTTCACAGCCTCCCTGGGCAACTTTTTCCATCCTCACAAGTAAAAAAGTTTTTTCTTGTGTTTTAATTTGTGCCCATAGCATCTTCTCCTGTCACCGGGCACTACTAAGAAGAGTTCGGCTCCCTCTTATTCATTGCTTTCAACAAGGTATCTACAGACATGGCTAAGATCCCCCTGAGCCTTCTCTGCTCCAGGCTGAACAAGTCCCAGCTCTCTCAGCCCTTCCTCATACGACAGATGCTCAAGTCACCTAATCATCTTTATGGCTCTGCGCTAGACTCACTCCTGTAAGTTTATATCTTTCCTGTACCAGGGAGTCCAGCATTGGACCCAGCACTCCAGATGCGTCTCAGAAGGGCTGAACAGAGGAGAAGGATTGTCTCACTTGACCTGCTGGCAATACTCTTTCTAAGACAACCCAGAAGGCCAGTGGCCTTCTTAGCCAAATGGGTACACTGCTGGGTTATGGTCAAGTTTTTGCCCCCCAGGACCTCCAAGGTCCTTCTCTGCAGAGCTGCTTCCCAGCCTCTCAGCCCCCAACCTGTAACTTGGGAAAGAGTTTCAAGCATGCCTGATGTTTAATAAACCTTTCTTCCTTAACATTTAAAGCTAGTTGGATTTTTGGTCTGATCCAGCATGGCCCTTTAATATTCAGTAAGTTAGCACAAAAGATGCAGTAAAGGAGAAAGGAAGTTAAAAAAAAAAAGGAAAAAAAATAAGTTCTCTTGCCAAGAACTCCTTTTGCATGCATCCTCTTTATTATCAACATACATCTGGTACGAAATACCTCCAGTCCTAACTTCTTCTGAACTAACACACCTTCCACACATTTTCAGTGATAACATCCCAACCTGATCTATACATTCCAATTACACTATCCTATAGTCCTCAGTAGTAATTCCTACTGATCCTGCTATTTGTCTGAATAATTGAAGACTCTTCTCACTCATTCAGCTGTTAAATGCCGAGAAAATGTCTACAGTGGCTATTCAGGACTACTGTTCCAGTCCACCTTCTTCAAAGTAATATTAAGTCATCAAATCTGAACAAAACCTCTGAAGCTGTAACCATGGACAACATATTACATGTTATCTCCAGCATATTACAGATGGGACCTATTTCTAATATTACATTTTCCTTCAAGAACTCCACCATTTAGACAACAGCATGCAGTACAGTTTCTAGCTGTATGTTTACTTCTCCTCGAATATAAATTGATGAAATGGACCATTTTTAAATGTGTAATCAAAAGCATCAAACTTGACAGTATATTTTGTGAGAGATATTACTAAGGAAAAAAAAACAACTTTATGTCTTTTATAATCACATTCTAATTATCTTTTTAATCTCCCAGTTAATGAAAGTCTACTCCAAATGCTATTTTATTCTATTGTGTTTTCTTTCAGTTATACTGCAGTGCTCATCTTGACTAATACACATCTGCAAATCAACTAGGCTGGCTGGCTGAGTATCTACTGACCAGAAGGCATAGCCCAAAAGCTAATGAGCTGCTGAACATTGCTGCCATTGAAGAGAGATGTATTGTGAATTTGCAATTTTGCAAAACACCGTGCACATAACTGATGATTCCTGTCAGTAGCTGTAGTGTGAGATCCCGATTGACTCCAAGATAACAATTAAAATGGAATATATTAAGTAACTTGTTATGGATAGCAGAAGCATAAAGCTTGTCACTGACTGTGGCTTCATTTCTCTGACATGACACTTCATGAAAGCCTTAATGATTTGCCAGGTATCACAGACGATGAGTCCATGTATAAAACTTAGTTGGAATAGTCTATAGCTTTGCTCTACTGCAGGCAAATCACAAATTTTATTTACTTGGGAATACAATCCTCTTTCATCAGGATGCCCAGACAGAAGCAAGGCTACATGATTCAGAAGTATTACTATACAGTCATTTCACTCATACAAAATTAAAGATTTGATTCACAAAGGGCATCTCACTTCTCAAGAACCTTAATTCCACATTGGACTTCAATGCCCTGTGCCTTAGTTCCCATTTCACTGTAGAAAAGAAAGACAGGGCTCAGAACCAGATTCACACAACAGGATTTTGATAATTGAACTCCTAGAATCAGTATATAAATTCTGCTTATGACTTCCTTTAAACATTGATGCTCTTTTGTGAACCTAGACTACCCATTCACTACAACTTCCAGAGCAGAAGAATTTTTCTGAAACTAGCAAATTATGAACAAGGAGCACATGAAACCTCATCCCTTTAGAAAGTCACGCATATGTTTCATGACTGAATTCATAAACCATAATCCTCTAGATTTAGGTTATAAGATTCTTCTTTTAAAAGGGGGCAATTCTTTCCAAATATAGCAACATTTGGAAATGTACCTTCTTTACATTCAGTAGCTCAACAGTCAAAGTTCTCAGCCATGTTATGACACTCTCAGGGACTATCTCCCAGCCATCTGGACTGTTTTGAAGTGGGTTCAGGGATAAGTTTGTGGATTTATGAAAACATCAATAAATTATTATTATTTATTATTACTATTATTAAAAATCAGTTTAACTCTTAACTCATGACCAGCTCAAAATAAATTTCACATTTACTTTGCCTCCTTTCAGCGAACCTGCTTTTGCTACCTTTGAAACCTCCTCCACCTTTCTGACTAATTTCTAGCAAAAATTTGTTTATATTTTGTTTAGGACGCCAAGCACCAAGATTTCTGCGACTCCGGGAACCAATGTGACTGTTGTTCTAGTTACAGCCATGTTACTTTGTGATTAACCAAGTAAATTTTCACTGACTGCTTTAAGCGGTCATACACACAAATACGTATGCAATTAAAGTCTATGAATTCAAATGAAAACAGAAGTGACTTTACATGTTCTTACAGTAACATTTCCAGCAGTGCATGCCAACCAATTCTTTAAGAAAAAATCTGTTGAGAAAAGGCCAGAATGTCAGGCTGCAGATTTCAGTGTTTTCTTCCGATTATAACTTTTCATGCCACCTGAATTCTGGGGTGCAGTGAATTTTATACAATGAAAATGAAGCTCCACTGGTCCAAGGCTGAAGTTTCCTGGGAAACTACTTTAAATGACAAATGAAAGCAAGACATCATTAAAATCAGACACATTTTAAATCAGAGCTAGAAAATAAAGCAACACACCAAGCCAGCTTCAGAAATTTTCTATTTGTCATGCCTTATCATACTCCTCACACTACAGCTGATACGTCTGGAGGCCTTAAAAATTGTTTTGTTGGTGGTGTTTGGGGTTTCTTTTACTAGTTTGCTGTGATTCTTTAGGTAAGTTCCAAGCTTGATTTTTTTGCTACTAACAAAGCATAAAGGACTAAATCTATGAACCACTGCTTTCATTGTACTCTCCCTTTTAAGGCCAAAACGCAGCTTTCAAGCAGCACTGAACATTATTAGCATCTAAGTGCACTGGCTCATGAAATATGGGACATTAAAATCAATCAGAGTTTATGCTGGAAGCCTAGACAGAAAATGAAATGCTTCTAATGTGACTTTTCGAAATAAAAAAGGAGAAGAATTTCCATCATTGTAGCTTTCATGGGTGAAAAACATGCAGACAGAACAGTACAGACACTTTCATGCTTAGGAAATACTTACTAAATGTGGATCTGTGAGCAGTAATCAGACAGGGGGGAAAAAAAGCTGTTCTCCAAGGACACATATGATTAACAAGCTGGAACCAATTAAAGTCAAGTGAAATCCATTAGAACAGAAGATCCTCAAAGTTCTGCTCATGCCTCCCCTGTGGTTACGTGCTGCCTAAATATGCACATGCAGCACAGGACAGGACAGTCAGGAATAAATAGTTACATTTGCACTGTTCACATTGGAGAAGAGATTGTGAAACATTACTTCCAAAAGCTGCGGTACAACACAATGTAGTGTATCACTAAAGTATATTTACTAGTCAAGACAAAAAAAAAAAAAATATTTCTTCGGCTTTCTATTTAGGTTTCAAAAAATGGTCATTTGAAAACTAATGCTATAAAACAACCCCAAGTCATACTCTCTTTATGCAGGAACATTTTAATTTGAGCATGTTCAAAAACAAAAAAATCTCTTTTGTGATATTAAAAAACTCTATATTTTTACTTATTCAATAAAGTAAGATTTGCTAATATTCTTTTTATTCAAGACTGACTAATGAAAAAAATTTTAAAAAATATCTTTCTCTGGGAATACTTTCAGAAGGTTAATGTCAAAAATCTGGAATCCATTCCTTAAATTGAAAACAACATTGATATTTTCTAACTTAATTTGTTTAGGAGAAAACTCTATCTACAAGGTCTTTTAACAGTCTTCTAAAATGAAGGTTAGTTTCAGTAATTCTTTTATCTGATGTTTCTTCTAATTTAAAAGAAAAGTAACTTTACCAAATGGCAATTAACCAGACAAAATGCTGGCAAAACTGTTGATTTTCTTAAGCAATTTAGTTTTATCTCCTCTATTGTAGATTCTCTAGAGAATCATTAAAACACCTTTGTAAGACATTTTTACTCTTTTGGAAGATAATACATTTGGCTGTTAATAAAGACTTGAAAGTTGAGGTCACTTTCTTGATTAATATGAAAGTTTCTAGTTTTAAAGTTCATTTATCAGAATTTCTGAAGAATTTCTGCTTTTACCTGTCTAACCTTTATTAGAAATTTAAGCCTCGACAAGCATTGTGCTTGGACTCACTGGGCTACAGTTTCACAAAGTTCATGCTCCTCTTCTGGACAGAACCCTTCTACCTGCCCTGCTTTAGATCAAGGTTGGGGTTTTTCCTCCAAGTTTATTACATTCATTTATATTACTAAGAAAAAAAAAATGTCCAAGCATAAACATGGTTTCTAAAACAATCACCACCAGTAATCAGCCTATTCAGATAAAGAGATGAAACTTTGTAATCCCCAACTAAAAATAAACTGTCTGAACACTGGCCTCCCTCAGGCTTTGCAGTCCCTGCATGCCTGTCACCCTACCCTGCCTCATCAGTAGATGTTCCTCTTACCTCTCCTTCCTCCAGGATTGCCGTTAGTGGATCTCACTGCTACAGCTTTAAAGACCACTTCTGTGATGATCATTCCCAGAGCTTCCTCCTCCACCCCTGATACATCCATGTTGTGTCCTGTGACACTGCTGTCCCTTGCTCAACGTTACCAGAGCTTGTCCAGGGCTCTAACAACATCAGGTGTGACAGAATAACTTAACTGTTGATTAATTTTATCAATTAACTGAACACAGCCACATGTCGAGATGGACAAGTTTGGCTCCCACTTGCCCGGGCACAGAAGCAGAAGACAGTCCCACAGAAGCAGCGCCTGCTGCCTTTCATGGAACTTCTGTACCTAGTTCCCCCACATTCTAGACAATTAGTAAATATTTAAGAGGAAAAAAAAAAAATCAATGGTGAGTAAGACAATATTTGTTCCTAATTTCTCCTTAGAGGGGAAAAAAAAAGCCAACTCATTGTACTCATGTTGTTAACTAAATTAGCATGTTCTGAAAGGAACAGTTAGACACGCATGATTATTAAGCAATATGGCTAGAAGTAAATACAAGTGAAGTTACAAAACAATTTTATTTCTTTTCTATATGACCTTTCAGATTCTCATAAATTAAGTGAAAGGGGGTTGTTTCTCAAATGTTCCTTCGGTGTGGACATTCAAACAAAAAAACACTATATAAATTATAAACGCCAAGATTTTGATCTACTGTCTACTGATAAATATCATCACAGTTATGCACGTAAGGAGGTCACTAAGACAAGCTGCATGCATCTTATATTACTAGAAACATTAAATCGCCACATGTATGGACAGGCAGTCTGATACTTCCCCCTTGGATATCAGAGAGGAATAGATAAAAGGGTTAAGATATACTTGGTATTGTTCTAACAAGCAAGATATCAGCTGGTAGGTGAGACCATAGAGAAAAGCACCACTGAAACCCAAGGAAAATACCAGCTGTCTCCATCCAGAGAAGACAGATTACCACCTGTCCCGTTATCTTCCACACACAATACAAGGCACGTTGGTCATTTTAACAGGGATAACTGTACCCATATGCTGTTTAATTTTGCACTGCACTCTGCCTACTTGTAAATATCCGTGATGGATCATTGTAAGTCACAGATTAGCCCAGTGGCGATGTTCAGCTAGGGGCTGAACTTCACGCTTACTTTAGCTCCCTGAAGCCTTAATCTACAGTGTGCTATGTTAGCATCGCTACTTTAGGCAAATAACGGAAAGCAAACACATATGCACATGCGTGCATGCACATACACACACGCACAAAGGGAGGAAAAGAATTTGAAAAATACTAGAATTTTAAAACTGTCTTAGGGAAGAAGGGTTTTAAGTCACAGTCTGGCAAAAGGGCACTTAATAAGCTTTGTTTTACATACTGTGAGAAGTCCTGCTTACATTTTAAGCAATCCACCAAATAGTGGTGTTACAAGATCATAAATACTGTTGTAGCTTTAAAACCAACAAGAAAAAAAAAAAATCTTCCCATATCCTATACAGCTAGAAAGAAAAATAAATCTCTTCCAGTAAATTTTACAATGTTAGCAGAACATGCCATTTATGATACAAATACATGATTGGCTTTTTTTCTAAGCGCAAGTAACTAGAAAGTCAGCAACAACTTTCTATAGATTTGGACAGTGATTCTTGCAAGTTACCTGAGTGCTTTTATGTTTGAAACGTAGTTCTGAATAACTAGTTTTATAACACAATCTGAGTTTTATAAAGAAATAAGCAAGAGAATAATCTACAGCATAACTCTGCCACCTTCACAACCACAGCTCTGCCAATAAAGCAGACTCAACCTGAATCCTTAGATCCCATAGGAACTGCAAACTTTATTAGAATATTCTGGCTCTGGCGTATTATTCTTTTTCTGCCATTCTCTGTATTGAAGAGGAAAAAAAAAAGAAAAAAGGCGCCAGAGAATCACTGGCATGGAATACAGCTGACTGTTGTCTGTCAGCCAGATGTTAGCAGCTAAAAGCTGCATCACTTGCAAGGAACAGCAAGGATGTCTGAATAGGAGGCAGGAATACATCAACAGGGAGAGGGAAGAAGGACCTCAAATTTTGAGTATTTCCAAAACTTCAGAGATTTGGGGTGCTCTCTAGCTTTGCTCAATCCCTGCAAAGACTTTGCCCTAGCAGCTGTTCAGATATTTGTTTGAACAAATGTTTGTAGATAATGTTGAAACAATTATTGTGTATGAAGCTGTTGCATCATGGTCTAAATTGCTAGTTATTGCAGGGCTCTGAGACAATGCACTGTGGTTTTGACCCAGAATCAAGTATTCACTTATGCTGCTTTCAGTTTTAAAAAAATTAAAAGACCTAGAGCCTTGAAAGATTCACGCTGAAAGGAAGGACCACAGATTCCCTGTGACAGCTCTGGTCACTCACTCATACAACTCACTCTATTAGGTCAACTGTGAAATTCATGATAACTGAGCAGAAAATTAATACCGTATCCATACCTATGTTTTTTGCTAAAATAATGACACAGATCACAAATCCACCATCTAGCCTTTTCAGTATTTCAACATTTATAATTTTTCAAACAATGAAGTGTCACCACGTTTACTCATAATACACATTTCAATTCCTTCCCTGTCTGCACTTACTTGGGATTAAGTCACTGAGTTAGCAAAAAAAAAAAAAAAAAAATTCCCACCCAAAAAAAACAAATCCAGAGAACAACATGATTTCCAACAGCAAGATATGATTTCTTACTAGAAACTCCCAGGCTAGGAAATGTAAAATTGTCATAAAATAAAATCAAGGGAACTTTTAATTTTAAAACATGTTATACTGTAGTTCAACATGCAAAAGATGCACAATTTATTTAGAAATCACCTTAAAATATGTAGTCATTTAATTAGCTCCCACTTCATTGAAGCTGATAACTTCTACTTTATTCTCAGCTGAAGCAAGTCACAGCTTTTCTTGTGTTGAGCTACATAGCAACTGAGATCTACATGTTGTTTTTAATAAAGCTTCAAATGCTCTGAAGATACAGTTCTTTAAACTAATTTACCGTCCTAAAATTGTTTGCCTATTTTGTAAGGTAAATATAGAATCATAGAACAGTTTGGGTTGGAAGGGACCTTTAAAGGTCACCTAGTCCAACCCCCCTGCAATGAACAGGGACATCTGCAACGAGATCAGGCTGCTCAGAGCTCCGTCCAACCTGATCTTGAATGTTTCCAGGGATGAGGCATCTACCACTTCTCTGGGAAACCTGTGCCAGTGCTTTACCACCCTCATGGGGAAACGTTTCTTCCTTATTGCTAGTCTAAATCTACCCTCTTTTAGTTTAAAACCATCACCCCTTGTCCTATGGCAACAGGCCCTGCTAAAAAGTCTGTCACCATCTCTCTTATAAGCCTACTTTAATATACTTCCCTAAATTAGATTTTAAAATAAAATTTGTAAATCTACTGAAATACAAAATAGTAATTTATATCTGAACCGATAGATTATTCACTTATATTCTATCTCCAGGTCTATGCATAATTTTGTAACTTAACTACCGTATGTTTGCTCTGAGCATATTCAACTGCATACAAAAAGGACCATATACAAGTTAACCATATAGCGATCAGTACTCTAAGTCTGACCAACTGCTAAATTAACTTCTCAGCTCTGGTAGTGCGTCATCCTGTCCATGCCCCCACTACCTGTGGCAGAGTTAATTCTTGAGCATCAAAGACACAGCTCTACCTTAACCTCAAAATGGTAGCTTTTGCAACTCCAACTAAGTCTAACCACAACAGCCCATTAAACAATGTTTATAATACTTAATTGCGCTCAGAAATCGGTCTTGGATTATTATAAATGGACCAAAAAAAACCCACCAAAACACACAGGTAAAAAATAAACAGGACTTTTTACAGCAATTTTAACAAAAATTAAGGAATGCCTCAAGCTCTTTTACACATAGGAATTTCTTTCATAGAGCACAAAAATTAAGTTGACCATTAAAGATTTTATGTTATTTCATGTTTCATACATAAGGTAAACTCCCTATAGAATAGGCTAATGCTTTACCTAAAACTCTGCAGCAGGATGTGACTATATTACACTAAATGGTAAATACCGTAAACACAAAAATTTGTTGGGCAAGCTACAACACTGAATGTTTAAGTTTTCTTAACACTCAGTTGAAACAAACTCTCCTTCTGGAATATGGCCTTATAAACAAACAAGTTATCTTGAAAGAATAAGTGTTCCACTCAGTCCGAATTTTATTGATTAAGTCTGATTAGACCTTTGTTTCAAGTAACTCAACACAGTTGAGTAATCCAGGAAAGAAACAACAGTTCCTACTAGATGTCATTACTTAAGACTAATATATCAGGTGAAAATAAGGAACACGAATAGGTGGAATTTCAAAAGTTCAGTTGATCACTAGGTTAAATTCAAGTAAGAAAAAACAATTATAGACACTCTATAGGAAGACAGAAGTCACAAAAAGATGACAGAATCTGGAGGAATATGACTTTTTTCATACCTTTACCAAATACATAATTGTAACCTGGCAGCAGCATGCTATAGACCTGCATACTACCCTGACGACGAGATAAGATTACCACCTTTGGCTGTTTATTCAGGCAAAAAATGCTACCCTTGCTGATAAAGATCTGTTTAAGTAAGTTAGCTTAAATATAGGCTTAGTAACAGCCAGCATATAGTCTTTCCCTAACTTATTTTTTTCAGAATAATCCTGTACAGTTTAAAAAGCGCAGTTTAGTTGAGGTTTTCTCAAAACAGACAGCCTTGACAGTGGTTACACATGCAGTTATGCTGCATCCGAGTAGGGCTGTAAAACTGTAGAGGAGGACAGAAGCAAACAGCTGGGACCAAAACCTCTTAACTTGGCTTAACTGTAACCAGAAGAGCACATCTGACTCGATTTGACAGAAAACCAGTTAGCAGCACACTCAGCCAGCTCCCCACCTCGGTGGGGTTGCACGTACGGAGGAAAGGGGTGATGTCATCTCCCAGTCCCCACTTTGAGACACGCAGCAACAAGAACAACTGTCTGCCTGGGGAGACGAGGTGTTAGTACTTCAGCAGCTGGGATCTGGAGAAGTAAGCTCCACAGTACTGGAATTTCTCCCCCAATGCACCCAAAATAGCCTGTCCTTGCTGCTCATCTGCGTTTCCAAATGTAGAACATTTTTTTGCAGAAGACTTACAAAGAAAGAGTAAGCATCTGAAAAGTCTATTTCTGCTGTGGTTCTTTGAGCATATATAATAATTCAAGTATTTAATTACCTATTATATTATGCAACTATTCTATGGATTACACTGCTTTTAAGTTGCTACAGTAGTTGTGATTGAGATGTAGCAACCCAGACCTGCAGCAGGCTAGAACCAGCCCTCTGTTTTGGTGGGTTCTCTCTGCAGTCTTAACTCAATGAACAGACATCCAGGCTGAGCTGTCTCACATGAAACTAAACAGGTGACAAACCCTTCAAAACTATATTCAGGTTGTTTATTTTAGATGGAGACAAACTCATTCATACGAACATCTACCTCGTCGTCTTCTCATTTGTGACAGTGTCTGCCAGATGTGCTTAGTAAAGCAGTAAACTACGTGGCCGTGGGGCTCCAGTCCCCCGTGCAACTACACAAAGAATAGTTTCTCTCACTGTACACAAAATGAGTTGTGGCACAGCACAAGGCCTACAACAGTAGGCTTGAACTGAACTGAAAAACCAGAGGGACTCTCAAACCGAGCAGTGAACAGCTCTGGATCATGCCCCTGACTCAGCTCAGACTGTTAGCTCAGGTGTGGAGCAGCACTCACTGCAAACCAGTGGGAAGCTCCTTAAGGACAGAGCCCAAGTTAAATATCTAGAGACTCAGCACTGGCACTTGCTGCCTCTGCCTGGGGAAGTGTCTGCAACAGCACTTTTAAAGAGTACAATATATCCACTCCCTGCAGCCTCTTCATCTCTTCCTACACGTTTACTCCTAGGCTAGACTGTAAGCTCTTTTGATCCTGATTGGATCACTGGATTTCATTCCATGGTCAGCATAAAAAAAAAAGGAAGTGAAAACCAAACAAGTTTTATTAATGTCTTCCTGACTCAGTCAATATTTACACCTATAAATTCTGCTTTTTTTTGGTGTATATGTTATTCATATGTACCCATGTATATACACATATGAATAACATAAACCTTATGTATTATTTTTTAATTCTGATACTTAGTTCTTATTTCTACCAGTTTTTGAAAAGATTTTACTTGGAATGAAACCTGAAAAGACACTGGAAATATTTTACTCAAATTTTCCTTAAATCCTACAATAACCAACATCATGATGTTAATCTGCAAACCTCAGTAAAGCTGCCCTAGCAGAATGGCTAACCTGCCTCATATATTTGTCAATAAAGCCTCAGCTGGCACTTTTTCCTTAAAGTACTCAATAAAGCCCTGCCTTTGTTGCATAGAACTCCTATACAAAGTATTTCTATATGGCCACAGGTCTCTTTAAATACATATTATACTGAGAGCAGGCTAGAAAGGCTATACTATTTCAGGGCCACAAAGCACATTAATGCAAATCTGGAATACAGTGTGGCTTCCTGCCTTCAGTACTCTGACAGAACTCCTTTAAAAAACTCTTTTTTTTTTCTTTTATGCCGGTTCCACCTTTGCAATACTTTCTATTCATAAACCTGAAGACACAATACAGACTTCACTGATACAGACAGTCCTGAAAGCTAAAGCAAGTTGTGTTACTTTTTAAATAGGTAATAATACACTCCAATGTATATTTCCTATTATTTTTAAATACAATGAATTTGTCACTTTTTAAGACAGCAAGGACAAATGGAGATTATTTTATGGTATTCTTTGCTTTAGAGACAAACCTTAGAAGGTGACATGTAAGGGTTTAAATACCATAACTTCTACTGTAATTTCATACGTGCAAGCGTATGGCATACTGAATGTTAAGGCTGTACATACACATGTAATTATTCCTCAAAGAAGGAAAAACAACACTTCAAGGATGTGTGATAGGTAGGGTAAATATTGGGGGTGTGAATTTACTTATACAGATTCACATTTGTACCAGTGCTTCACAAATAAAAGGACAGGTCAGTGCTGATCACTCTGAAAACACAGAGCAGAAAGTAACTAGGATGTTTTTGCTAACTATCCAGAATAAAAATCTCCATTACTTAGCTTGTTAAATGCTGAATGATGCTATCAAACGTTACACGAAGCTTGACAAAGTAAACAAGCAAGCTACGTAACCGAGCAATGCACTTCCAGCAGGTGTACCTGCAGCATAAAGAAGCTTTCTGCCAACTTGCCATGCAATAGAGATGGCTATGGCCCACCCAGACTAACAAACAGCCCACAGACCTGATACAATACTACCTCTATAATTGGTATTATCTTAATGATGTATTCTATAAACAAATGTGCAACAGTTTGAACTTTGGTGTAGACACAGCCTTCATTCTTAGTTCATTTATTTTTATTTCTTTTGTAAATATTCCAGATTAAACTAAGACCTAGTTTGGAGCCTTTGTACCAGTCTGTATATACAGACTAATTTAATACAGATCACTTCATGGAGAGATAAACCCCAGTTTGTGGAAGAAAAATCTGTAAAGCAAGAAAAACAGCAAATGAAGGTAACTAAGGATAGACAAGTTTCTCAAGATAACTAGGCCTTCAGAAGACAAATTAAAAATAGTAGTAACAATAGAGACTAACAGCTTTTTTTACTGGAAGCATGCCCAAGGCTGAAGTAAGTTGTGTAGAGGATTCCATGGATAAAAGGCAAATATTCTCCCCTCATTAAAAAAAAAGAAAATATTTCACATTAGTGTTTCCCATCCTTAAATTGGGGGGGGGGGGGGCGGGGAGAAGCCAAACAAAAGAAAACACAAACAAAACAGTGTACTGCTGTTCCTGCCTACCAGAAAGTAAGCAAATAATTGAAAAGCTTGTGGATTTTCCCATTAAAGAGAACTTTCTCTGCATTCAGTAACAGAAGAGCTTGTCTGTACCACCAGAAGTCTGCACACAAATCAGCTTTGTCCTCAACTACAGCCTTTTTCCACTTCATCTTGAACTAGAATCCAAATATGACAAACAGCAAGATTCCCTGCCTCCTTAAAATTTTCATAAATTAAGTGGTTAAATGACAGTCAAAAGAGACTTCATATTACACTCCCTCCAAAACCGTCCTATGCATTACAATCTATCTAGAACCACAGGGATTTGGCCTCTGCTCCACTAATGAACAAATTCAGGTGCCTACAATCACACCATAAACCAAACTTTCCCCAGGACATACACAGATGCTGGTACTGGTACATAAACGGCTCGAGAGCTAACAAAATGTTTCACTGATAAATAGAAAATTGAGTATTTCCACAATAATCTCCAAATCCTAGAAGAGAATGGAACACTGAAAAAGATGTCCCAGTCACAAGACATAAAATAATTATGAAAAAAATTCTCATTTAAAAAAAATGCTTGTAAACAAAGTCTCTTTAACCTTCACTGGAATGAAAGGCCCTTATGATCACTACATGCTACCATCATATTTATCACCAGTTCTAACTGTAAACTGTATTGCAGACACTTTTACTGGCCTAACAGTATTGTGTTATTTCACAACACCTGTAATCCTTACCATAGAACAAAGCTGCAAGAGAAACAACAATGCTCTACTAGGAACCTCTCACTGTCAATTAGTTCAAAACCACCGTGACTACTATTTTTCTAAACAAACTGGCAAAGCATGCTCAGAAGGCATTAGTGTATTTTGACTATCTTAGTGGTCACTGAAATCGTATGCTTAACAGTCTTGACAAAAAAAGTTCACTAGCACAGAAATCACCCTACCTTATATTTCATTGCTGTCACAAAGAAACACTTACCTTCCCATCACCATAAAGCTTACTTCTCCCCACCATAACAAAACACAACATCTGCCAGCATTAATTTTATTTCTTTCCATAAAAATGGTGAGAGCTTTCACGTGGTATTTTCCAATCTATTTTGGATAAAATCCTCTTTCATAAAGAATACTTCTTTTCCTCTAATTAGCCCTAGTACAGCACTACTTCCTGATTCTTCTTGTAGAAGCTCTCATTTCCAAGCACACCTTGGACTTCCTCAGGAAGGTGAAATCTCTACCACTTCCCAATCAGGGCCTTAAAGAAAGCTGCAAAGCCTGCCATAACTTTTTATAGTGGCCATATTACTTCCTTTATAGATGATACAGTAAATCTAAGATCAAAAAATAAAATGCACAGGCAAAAAGATCTTTATTGCATACAATAATTGAAAATGTATTTTGTATTTTATTTTTAAGGTAGTTTCTCTGTGTATTTTATTAATAGAGCTTTGAACAAGATGCCTGAATAAATTTGTGAAGAGTTTTTTTCTAGTGAGATATGTATATGAAACCTACATAATACACACATGTATGTTTAACTAAACTAACACCTCTAAAACAAGATGCTAATATATATTTTTATTTAGAAGATCAGCACAAGAAATATAGGAATGTTATCTAAAGTTAAAATGTTTATTACTTAAAACAACTGAATCTACATGAACACTGACATGCCTTAATGTTCCATTCCATTGATTTGTTTATCATGTAATTAAAAAAAGCAATGTAACATTCCAAAGTTTGACACTCTGCTACACTTACAGAACAGCCTACCTGTGATTACTTATTCCCACTAGGCAAATGTATTTCAGATACACTTTCTACTTATAAATCAGTAGCGTCTCCAATACACCTATTGTAGGAATAATCATCAGGCATTAGACATAAGCCATATGTGTCAACAAATTATCTTAGCCAAAGTAATACCCTTCAAAGGAAGTAATATTTATCACTTCAAATCATTTAAAGAGAAAGGCAAAAACTCAAATGATTAAGGTCAGGAATAAGGAGATCATTACTCTTAATTTACCTTCCCATGCCTCAGGTCTCAGCCACAACACAATGCTGAACTTCGGGCCAACATGACATACCAGTGGGAACAATCCCCCATTCCCTTTCATAGAGGAAGAAGTTACTGAATTCCAGAGAAGCCATCAACACAGTTTAAAATCTTTGGAAATAATATATGGACAAAATGTTACCTAGCTTGGACAGATCCAGCTTTCTTGGTTTTGTGTGGGCAACAAACCCATTTCCAGGCCAGCACCATGACTGCCTGTCCAAGCCAACCCTGTGAGATGAGTTTCCTCCCCAAACCCTTCCGTGGTAGCACCTGCCCAAGAAGCCCATGTCCAGAGTTAAGCACTGAGGTGCAGGGCTGCCAAAGTCCCATTTCTACACTCTGAAGGTTATCAGAAGCCTGAGATCCAGAAAAGAAGACAAAGGATGGCTCATTAAGGACTGAAACTGCAGATACAACAAATACCATTATCGGAAAACAGATCTACTTTTAAGAGCCCCCCAGAAACAGGGGATGAGGGGAGGAAGGCTGAACATGAGCCGGCAATGTGTGCTCACAGCCCAGAAAGCCAACCGTATCCTGGGCTGCATCCAAAGAAGCATGGCCAGCAGGTCAAGGCAGGTGATGCTGCCCCTCTGCTCTGCTCTGGGGAGACCCCACCTGCAGTCCTGCATCCAGCTCTGGAGCCCTCAGCACAGGAAAGACATGGACCTGTTGGAGCGGGTCCAGAGGAGGGCCACAAAAATGATCAGAGGACTGGAACACCTCTCCTATGAGGACAGGCTGAGAGAGTTGGGGTTGTTCAGCCCAGAGAAGAGAAGGCTCCAGGAGGTCTCCCGTATTGCAGCCTTCCAGTACTTAAAAGGGGCTTATAAGAAAGATGGGGACAGACATTTCAGCAGGGCCTGCTGCGATAGGACAAAGTATAATGGTTTCAAACTAAAAGAAGGTAGATTTCAACTAGATATAAGGAAGACATTTTTCACAGAGGATGGTGGAGCCCTGGCACACGTTTCCCAGAGAGGTGGTAGATGCCCCATCCCTGGAAACTTTCAAGGTCATGTTGGACAGGACTCTGAACAACCTGGTCTAACTGAAGATGTTCCTGCTCATTGCAGGAAGGTTTGACTGGATGACCTTTAAAGGTCATCCCAAGCTATTTTATGATTCTGTGATCCTATGAAATGGAGGAGTCATGGAGCCCTGAGATCCTGGCACCTTCTGACACTGGGCAGAAAACTTCATTTTCCTACACAAGTCCAGCTGGCAGATTTGATGCATTTGTGTGGCCACAGGCTGATAAATAAGAGAGTTCTTTTCTGTGTACTTTGCACACGTTTTACCTACTGAGTTACTTTATAGGCAAAAAACTATTTAGACTTTCTTCAATGCTGTAACTGTGGTCAGGGTAGTACATATAAAAAGCTTCTTAGAAACAGAATCCTATAGTATAGGATATAGTATTAGTTGGAACTTCCATATAGTATGAATTTACTTGTAGCCTCAAGTCACCTCTTAACATTTGCTTTCATAAAACTATACTAGCTTGAACACAAGCGTCACATATACCACGTTTTTCAAATTTGGAAGAAATGGTGCAACTGTTTTCTGATCCCGTTCCAACTTTCCAAGGTCCCTTTTTGCGCGTGTGGACTCAGCATTCCAAAAATGGTCTCACTAATGATTCACTTGTACTTCACCTCCCTACTCATATTCCTCAGCATAACTTGGAAAAAAATTTGTTAGACTATCTACTGTGATTCCAGGTCCTTTTCAGCATCACTCCCTTACACAATATAGTCCCATAATGCTAAACTTCTGAACATATACCTTTCCACTTTAGATGTACAACATGGAATTTGAATGCAAGCATATATAGTTGCCAAACCATTCAGTTCAAATATGGAGAGTGGACTTAGCTTTACCACTACTTGTTTATCCATCAACATGTCTTGTGCAAATCCTGAAAGTTGTGACTAATGATTATTGGGTAAATCTATTTTGAGCAATACGCTTCTACTTCAGTGACTCTTTCTACACATATCTAGTAACTTAGTGGTTTTGTGTCCATGTTTAGAAGAAATGGGTCACTGCTCGATTCTTTCTATAAGCTAGTCAGATAATTTGAAGAAAAGTAAGTCAGTTTTTCTCCGTTAGTTTACACCGCTTTTCTATGGACAGGCTCTCCTCGTGCTCGTCTAATCCTCTATGCAGGCTGGTTTAAATCAGGTCTCTTTTTTGTCATAATTGAAGTCAGGAAAAGATTAAACTCACTTTCTTCTTTCCAGCAACAAAATATTTAAATGATGACAGCACACTGAAGGAGCAAAACCAGGGACTGTGACTCCTAATTACGGCTCTCATTTTCTACCCTCTTAACTTTGAAGCTCTGCATCTATTCCATGACATAGAGCAGAAATATGCATGAGTTGTGATCTCCCTCTAGAACAGGGAAAACTAATTGACAGCCTGAAGGCTGAATCCAGCCCCGCAAGACAGTTCTGCTTGGCTCCTACAATGGCCTAAAGCAAGACTCCACATCATGTACTGTGCTAAACAATTTGCTTAGCCCACAGGAGAGCAGGAAAGAAAGAAAAGCGAGTGAGGAGAAGTAGGAGGTGGGAGGAACAAAAGAGCATGTGTAAGGGCTGATGGGCTAAAAATGGCAGTGTAACCATTCCAGCACTTTCCTACCTTCCCCAGTTGCTTATAAAGAGAGCAGCTAGTGTGGAGGTGAGCTGGAGCAGGCTGGGTCCCTCACAGGGTCTGCCCTGAACTGGGCTAAACCAGAGAAGGGATCGCTTCCTGCTGCAGTGGCTTGGAGAACCACATCAGGCTCTACAGCCCACATGCCTTTAAGAGGCAGCTTTGCTAGATCTACTAGATAATTAGGGTACACCAGGAGTGAACCAGTGCTCCAAGAACCCCTACGAACAGAGGAGAGGAAGGCAGCACCGTTCCTGCATGGGACCTACAATCCCTCCAAAGGCAGGTCACACTGTTGGAGCAGAGAGCTAGTCTGGATGTTTCTGATCTGGGCACAAATTCCTCCACTTTGCATCCGCTGTGTATTAAAGCAAAAGGAATTAATTTGACTTTATAGGCTTTACCATGGGTGAAATTCAAATAACTGACACTCATCTCCTTCTGCAGGAACAGTCTTGAATCCAGCAGGAACACACTAAATTGAAGTCAGAAAAACAAGTGTCCCTGTTGTACCAGGTTCTCCAGCACCTTCTATAGCACCTATGTATTAGTAGGATTTCTCTTTTGTACCTTTCTCTTTCTGAACAATGGAGGGTTGAATATACAATAATCTTGATATAGTCATCTGATCCATGAGCAGCTGGCAGGAGTTGGGGTGGGGGTGGCAAAGGTGGCCCATAATCATAGGGAATCACCAATCCAAGCTCTAGAGGAATAAATCCATAGAACGAAAATTAAGAGTTACAAGTTAGGGAACTAAATTTATATCCCAGCACCACCCAAAAGGGATAATTTTTGGAACATTTCAAAGGACTTCTAAAGTTATTTGCAATTAGTGCTAAAAATAGCTATGAAACATTTCAAATAGTCTTTAAAGCAGAGTGATGAAGAACACTCTTGTGAGAAACAAATGTAACAGTGAGTTCCCCATCTCTCCATGGCTGACAGATATCTTCGTGACCCTCTGAGACAAAGATTTAATTTCTTCCTGCCTGTTTTTCTGTCTAGAGAACAGCAATAGCAAGACCTCCTGCCTTCCCAAGTATGAGTACATTTGAACATTTATAAAATGCTTTTAAAAACTTGATTTGAAATACCAATGCAAAAAACAGAGGACTGTGGACTTTTCTTTTTCTTCTGAAAGAAAACGTCACAAAGCAATGCTAAGATACCGGAATTGAAGCATGTGCCTCGGTTCTCTTTATTCTATATACACAGACAATATTTAGTAAAATTAGCTGGCCTTTATGATTTATTTTTTTTCATTTTTGGAAAATATTGTGATTATTTTTGGTTTAAAAACCTAATTAATTTTAAAATGCTAACTGAAGTCAGTCATTTGCTATGCCTACCATTGGACCTTTTATTAACATCAAAGGACTGGTACAGTCCATTAATAGTGAAAAAGCTACATATTGAAGAGATTTTGATTATTTTTATTTTACTAGCTAATCCCATGATGACAGTTTTGAATATTTCATTTTCAGCTTCTTCAATAATTTTTAATACATGACTAATACACCTTACTTGACAAGGAAATTTTGCTATCATCTAGATTATCTTGTGAAAAATGCTACTTGATGCCCATTTATGAAAGGACAGTCCTTTTCATTGTGTTTTAATTTATGTTTAAGAAAATGGTACAAAGGTAAGTTTTCATATATTTTAAAGAAAATTTGATCAGTTAATAAACCAAAACCATAGTTATTAGAAAGAGTAGTCCAGCATAAGACACAGTTTAATATCTTAGTAAAGTCACATTATCAGTGGAGCCTTTCCTGTTTTAAAACCTTGCCACAGACTACACCAAAGAACTAATTCCACTAATAAAACTGGAGCCAAACAAATTATCTTCAGATAAAGATGTCTACAAGAGAGACTTGCTAGTGTCTGATGAAAAATTTAAGAGCAGCATGGTATTCAAGGAATCTGCTTAATTATTGCCATCTTACTCTTGTGGCATTTTTAGCCTACATATTCTGTATACTTTAGGGCAAAAAAAAAAAAATTCTTTTTTTTTTGACATCAGAAAAACCTGCAGGTTTTTACTAAATACTCCATCTGTAGTACAATTGTTGAGTAAAGATAAGGCATTGAGCTGAATACCAGACTTCTAACACTAACAGTTTCTGCTAGTAAAGCATTTACTAATAGGAATTTAGGAACAAAAGCAACCAAGAATGCCTTTGCATCTGGAAATGGTTAAAGAAACCAAAATGGCAACTGTGTTTAAAGTAGCACAGTCAGATATCCCTAAGTTGGTTTTTTTTTTTCCATATAAGAAGATGGGTTAGAAAAAGTATTTGACACTTTAGCCCTTTTTTTGTTGTTAACTGGAGTATTTTTAAGTTGTACATTAATTTTAAAAAGTAATTTTTAATGTTTTTCCCCACTTTTGGAACTGAATTATAGCAGGCATATAGGTAAAATATTAAAGTTCAGTCAAGCCAGCTCCAGCATACAGCTCCCCTCCAATCACTTTTGATAGCATAGAAGCACAAAGAAGCCCAGTTTAGAGAGTCCACATGTGTTTAATCTTTGATTAATTGAACAAAAACTAATCGCCTCCAGACTTATTTCTTTTAATCATGGGAAAGATACCTTTTCAGCTGCTTTGCTAGTAGGAGAGAGTCAGCAGATGTCTGTCTGGTCTAAAGGGAATTTCTCTTTCTCTGGAGGAAACAGTTTAAATAGGAGAGGAACAGCCATATGCTGACTATGCACTGCTTAACAGATGACGTAGAGAAGCATCTACTACCTCAGGGAGTGGAACAGGGCAGTTTTCAAATTAAATTTCTTTCAAATTCAAAGCAATCAGCTGAAATCAATTTACATACAGGATGCAAGTCAAGTCAGACAGTTCTCATCAAAATGGCTCACAGACAGAAAGCAGCATGACTTTTAAGAAAGGTTTTAATGTGATGACAGTAAAAAGAAAGAAAAATCCATTTCTTCACAATTTTAAATGCAGATGATACTTTTGTTTTCTGAGGAATGAGGATTCAAAATAACAATAATAAAGTATCTCATCAATATGAAGTATTTGCCAAAAGTTCTAAATTCAAACAGAAAAGGGTATTGTCACAATGCAACTTTATCTCCAAATTTAGCCCAGGAGCAAGACTTTCAGTACTTCAGGAAAACGTGTTTTAAAACATAGAACTGGGGAAAAAAAGCATCAGAACCACCAATGCATGAGGATTACTAGTCAGCATTTTACTTTACTCTTTTGCCTACAGCCCTATGTCCTATATTATCATCTAGGAAATGTAAACACTAATAAAAATAGGAATTATTTCCTTCACTTCATCTAGTTCTACCAATACGTCAGGGGGTGGGGGGAGCATGGAGATCAGAGTTTAAAGCAGAAACTGCGGGTGGAAAAGTATACTAGACATCTGTTAGTTGAAAACCACATATAAAACCTCCCTTGGACCAGAGGAAGCTCATCAACCAGAAAAAAAGAGGAGACGGCCAATGGTTCCAATTCATTTGATAACTTCCACCAAGCAGCTCCCTCTGAACTCAGCTTGAGGCTCCATCTTTCACAGCCCACAGGGCACACAGGCTTGAGATGTATCGAACAGCACATTGCCTAACACTGTGGGAAGGGAAGGAGGGTATGCAGCAGAGACTGAAAACAGACTGTGGTATTAAAACCTCCGCTTCCTTCTTCATGTAATTAGGATGCCTGCCTTTATTGGTATTTATACTTGATGCTAACAGTCTGAATTGTCTTCCACAGGCTTCTGAATACCAACAGCAAAACTAAGGAGAGCTTTGGTATCGATTCACTATGTTGGTTGGGTTCAGGTGAATGACTTCTATATCCATCTCAGGCTCATGCTTGGAAAGAAAGGGCCCTTTAAACCTGAACAAGTTTAATTCAGTTTTTCTTCTGAAATTTTTGAGTCTAAATCTGCAAGGCATAGCTTCCACTTTGTTCTAAGAAACAAGTTCCCCAATTTTGGTTCAAGGTTTCAGATAAACTTTTACCCATCAGAGTCATCACTCCACAGAAAGACTGCCACCATGTTCTTTGATTTATGAATTTGCTGTGCTACACAGCTATTTCTGGCAAGACTACAAAATGCATAATTTGCTTGATCATCCCTCCCAGCATGGTCACCATAACATCCTAAATTACTCATCGTCTTAATAATCAGTACAGTCACAGTATCCTAACTGATCAAGAACTCTATTGACTAAAGGCAACCTAAATTCCTCTGTTCTGCATAGTTTCTGGGGAGACACAAATATGTAAGAACAGCTTACTTGGGGGTCAGACAAAGCACTCGTGTAGCCTATTGTTCTGCCCCGACCTTAGCAGAAGTAGTTAATTGCACTGAATAGGATTCTTTTATTTATGTGCTCTGTTTTCACAGTAGTTGTATGTTAAGCCTCCTATGTAACAGCATCTAGTAAAAAGCTTTCATTTGTTGTATCAGTACCATTGTTACACACTAATAAAAACATTGATCTGTGAACTGCTTTGAGTACACAATTAGCTATAACACTCAAATATGTTGACACACATCCTCAGTAAAAGTCTTCTTAGTCTGCTTCCAAAACATATTGAATCTTAGCATTTCAGATCTAGTATGAAAGATATAGACAGTACAGGCTTCCAGTCATCTCCATGGAACAACCAAAATCCCAAAACACTAATCTTACAACTGTAGACTATAAAACCTTCAGATCTTTGAAAACTACTCTTACATATTCCCAAATACATACAAGTTGTATTTTAGATAACAATTTTTCTTTAAGGACAGACTTGGACATAACTACAACATGAAGTTCTACCATACCAAACTGTGTCAGTTAGGAAACATATTTAAGTTATGGCATTACCAGTCAAGCTTTGGTGTTTTGGTTTTCTGTTCTTTTTTGTGTTTTAAAACTGTACATAATTTTATTCCCCAGTGCATAAATTAACCCTGTAACCCTCTCTACAGCATGAGCATCCAGAAACTCTGATAAGGCACATTCCTTATTTTATTATTTTATTTCGTGGGTACAGCCAAGACTGAACTGTCAAAACTTCACCAAGCAATACTAAAAAAGTAACTCTTCGTTTTGTCTCTCCCACTGCCCCCACAAGGGTAGAAACTTGCCTGAAGAAACTTAAGTCTCTGAACAAAATGATAAATTAGGAAAAAAAAAAAAAAAAAAAAAAGAAAAACCTTCTGGGATATCTTACAGCCAGCTGCATACTTGAAACAAAAACCATCCAGAACTTTTATGAGACATTGACAAATAAAATTGTAACCAACATAAACAGCATATTTGCCATACAAAGGCTTCCGTTATATCCTGATGCAAAGTACTACATACAGCATGCAAGTGCAGCATATTAGCTTTTTCTAGTAGGAACCTCTACTCTGAAATCTATCATCCATCCTCAGCAGCCTACAGCTGGAGGGGGGACTCTCCTCCCAAAAAGAGTTTACTGTGGCATGTTCACTGCTGCTGACAAAGTACAGAAAGAAGTTCCAGAACCTATGGTGTTCATTGCCATGCAACTGAAAAAGGGAGTAACCTGTTGTTTACCTTTTCAAACACCAGTGATCGTACATGAGATATAATTTAAAACCCAAACCATTTATAAAAATGTTGACAATACTGCATAACTTGCAGCTAATATGAACAATAACTCAAGGACACTCTATCTTGCCCAAAATTAATAGAAAGCGAGAAAGAATTTTGCAGCTAGCTGAACAGCTCATTCTACATAACACAGGAAAATGAAAAGCAGGAAAGTCATCACTGATCTTTATATTATATAGCAACTTTTTACATCTGCCAAAGGACTTTCAGAACAAGATGGGATATTTCATTTTACCAACAATAATTAATGATGCTTCTGATGAAACCATCCTCTTCACAGGATGGTTAACTCTGTTTCTTGTAATTGAAAGGAACTTGAAGTGGTTTTAGCCATAAGACACCTACACTGACTGTATGCCATTTAAATCCTTTTAAATAATGTTGAAACTCCAACAACTCATTTTTAGAACAAGAACAGTCATCTAACATGTGCCAAAGATTATGTTACAATGATGACAAAGCCACACATGAAAGAATCATGTAAATACACCTCTTCTCTAAAAACTCATTATGACATGGCAAGGGGTGAAGGGAAAGAAAAGCTAATAGTCTGTTCAGTGGGAGACATCAGATTTCATATCTCAGTTTCATCAAATAAAACCATCTTAAAGTAATTCAGCCACCTTCTCTGAAACTTGACATGGCCATGTGTGGATTGCTTACATGAAGATTAAGTTCTGTTCATAAAGAACATGAACAGAGAGATTCAACATGTTGCCTTCACATGTTGGGACAGTCCAATTTGAAGCCAATCTAAAATTATGTCTTATTTCCACCTAGTAGAAGAGATCACCCTAGCAATTTCTGATCTCATTTGGAATCTCCTAAAATATTTTCTTCTGTCTGCACCATCCTACGAGTTCAGACTGACATTCTTTAAATGTGTCACTACTTCATTTTTAAATCATGTATTAGGACATTCATGGAGACCTATCAGGACAGACATGGAAGGCTCATGGAAGATCAATTTTTCTAACCCTGAACTAGGATATAATGGTAATAATAATATGATTAAACCTGAGTACTCTAGGAGACATAATATTTAAGCGGTTCCATTTGCTGGCCTGCTGGATTTCTGCACGCGGTCACTGCCCTATCTCCTTTTCTGTTTGGTTGATTCACGTTATAATTTAAAGAAGGTGTACAGAGTAGAAATATTTATATAAAGTATGAACATAAAACCTCTCTATTTTGTTATAGAGGTTTAATGGGACAACAAAATTCCCTATCTTTCACCCTACTTTCGCCTTTTTTATAGGTGAAAGTAAACATAATTGGGTAAGCCTTCTTTAAAATATAGGTGGTTTGTAAAGCATCTGCTATTCTCATTAGGTCTAACTCAATACATGACAACATCATTTTCATCTAATGAAAAAAAATAGAAAGAAAAAGGTACAAGGTTCACTTCTCAAACTCTCAGGGATGCAATACCATTATGCCAAAGAGAGCGAGCGAGCGCATGCAAACACACACACACTAGCATCTAGAAATATGACAATAGGTTTCAGGGAAGTTATTTTTTAGTTTCTCCACATTTTCTCGTTCACTCTCAACTCTCATTAGGACAACCGCTTTTCCTAGCAGTGATATTTAGTGAGATTTCCGCGTAGTACTAATAAATTACTTCAGTTCCACAGTTACCAGGGAGTTGTTTAGTAAAGCAAACACTATCTAAAGAGTAAAAATAAGGCTCTATGCATCTTCAAAAATTAGATAGGGGGCCTTAAAGGACTACATTAACATTCAGACTCTCAATGTTCTTCAACTGACTGTTATGGCAGAGGAAAGCAATATACACATGCTTGCAAAAGTAGCTAAAAAAAACTATTCTCGCTTTCTTCAAGCAGGGATAACTACATTATAAAAAGCAGCACACTGTCACACAACTTTGCATTGCAAAGAAATGTCTCCTAAATGACGTTACATCTTTACTAAAATATGCTGCAGAGGCAGTTTATAGTGATCCTGGTTTACTATACAGCTGCAACAAGCATTGAAAGAGTCAGGTTCAAGATAAACCTACCACTGATAAATGACAGGTTTTAAGAAGCATTAGCAACAGCACTACTATTAAAACCTTCTATGCCTCAAGCAACTTCTGTTAATGCCATTGCCTGTGGAAAGCAATGGCATAGCTTCACCCAGTTTTTTTTTTTGGTATGTGTGTAGGTGCTTAACGAGATTCTTGTAAAATTGAGATTTATCTTTGTTCTATATGCACATAAGCATTCGCATTAAGTCACTTGTTTATGAGCAAGACTTTAACAGCTCAGGTAACAAAATCTCCAAAATTGTTCATTAATTTCAGCGTGGCTGAAAACATTGATGCTGTACAATGGCAGTCAGGAGGGCTAGCGTAGCCTAACAGCACAGACTGAACATATGATGAAAATCCACAAAGAAATACGACTTTGCATTGTGAGTAGGATATTACTTTTTTACAACCACTGAACAGACAGAGCTGTTAACTCGTCTTTTCTATCAATCCTGTCCTATGTAAGGTTGTTTGTTTGTTTGTTTTTAAAGTCAGAGCATAGCAAGTCTATAACTGGGATGTTCCTGGGGTCTGATGTTGAAGGTATTTGGCATATTATCCATTGTAAATTGAAAACAAATGTGAGCAAACTTATATAAAACAGGTTACTTAGTGTAAAATATCCTTTTATTGCGGTTAGAGGTAACATATACGTGTATGAACTTCAAAAATACTTTTGCAAAAGAATTTCTCTTGAGAAGCAAATCCATATGTCAATGGAAAACAGAAACGTTGTGATAAACGTCACCCTAGAACTTTCATGGCAAAAATTAAGTAAGTTTCTCTCAGAGAAACATGATTTGAAATAAAGATTCATTAAGTCACTGACCAGCAGACATAACTTCATTTGCATTTGATTTTTCTTAGCATCCTCAAAAACTTTAGAGTGGAGAAATAGGAATATATCCCTGCAGCTATTGTTACCACTCTTGACATGGGTAGGTTTCTACACAATGCTATATAACAGACACCCATGAGACTCAGAGATAAAATTTTCCTCGAAAAGGTGTAACTGAAAAAAATTAAACACTGACTGAAACTATCACACACCAATACATGAATTTGGTCTTGATCAGGTACATCCATTCACCAGACAATCCTGAGAGATTCAAATGTATGAAGCAGGTACAGCCACCTTCCAGTCTGCTAACAGGTAACTTGCCCCTTTTCCAAAACTACTTCTACTTATCTACTGTGAAAAATTACTTTTGTTTCCCAACTGTTTATGTGATAGCCAAAATATTCTCCAGCACTTACTCTGAGGATCAAGCATGGTTTCACTTTGTGCTCCCACCTGTAAAAGCTGACATTTATAGAGAGAATTACCCAGTTTCATTTTGACAGGGACATGCCCTTTTTCACGTTCTTTAGGACATTTCACCGCTGGAGAACGTGTCACTGGTAGGCAGTAATCTGAAACCAGTTACATTCCTCAAAAACAAAACACAGAGTTAATTTAAGTAAGTCTCCACTGATCAAAAGGCAGAGTTCAGGAAGTCAAGAAGAGGAAGGCAAATGGACTTGTAGAAACCTAAATCTGAAGGATGACTACAGACTGTTATCTGATGATCCCATGACACACCCTTTCTGGGCTACCCTACTGAAACTTCATTCCACTGCAAATTAAGTTTGAACACATACAGCAAGTCTCCACTTAAGAAATTTTGTGGAAATAACATTTCAAATAAAGATGAAACCAGTCAACTATAAAAAAAAAAAAAACAACCCAATTAAACAGGAGTTACATCTTTTATTTAACTGACTTGTAATTCGGCTTTTTGCTGAGTTCCTATTTATGCAAATTTATATCCTTCCCATTTATGAAGATCTTGCAGATCTAAATTACATGGAAAATGTCATATTTTGCACAGAGCTGTGTAGCTTACAGTAGCTTTTACTAGTCTCTAAAGTGTCTGAGAGATTTTAATTCTTGAAATATCAAGTGGCTAGCTATTTGTTTAGGGAAAGTTACGGACCCTGCAGCATAATCAAACAGAATATAGTCAGTGGGGGTTCAAGGACTTGTTTCATAGATTTAAGACACCACTCTTCACAAGCCAGAAGGATCATTTTGATTTTAAGCCTTTTTTGGGGGTAGGGATAGGGCACAGTTTCAAGGAAATAACCACAGAAACTGCAGGAAATACAGCTGCAAAAATATTTTTATATATAAAATAACATTATGGAGAAGATATATGCTATGAGTAGGCACATGGGATCTTCAAACATTTTGGAAGGGCCACAAGAGGCAGAGAATGAATGAGAGACTTACTTAATTCAATTTTATGATAATAAGTGGTATTTAGATCATGTTCAATGGTATTCATTGAGGACTACACTATCACGACCAGGATACTTATCAGTGAAAGAAAATGCAGCATCCTTTGAATTAAATGGTGTGCACACCTCAGTCAAGTCATCAAAGAAAGGTTGATTAATAGAAAGGGACAAAGCAGAGGGAAAACTCTCTGCAATTTAATGATTTATGATTTTAAAAGCTACTTTTAAAGTTCTCAAAATACACACATTTTTAAGATAAAAAAAGCTTTTGACATATTGCACCTGTGAAATTTTTGTAGATTTTAAATCCCTCTACATTTCCTTCTTTGCAACTGCAGAATCTATGCACAGTGTACTCAAGGAACATGTCCACTTTGTTACGTGGTCAACATAGAATTTGTTGCCTATCTCAAAGAGGAGCACTGGAACTGCTTAAAAAAAATAATCTGCATGAAGGAATAACAGACAGACATGAAAATTTATTTTTACTATTAACCTGAATCTGAAGTCAAATCTACAGAGCCATTGAACAGTGAAGGAACGTCATCTAACTGAAGTTGTTACTATAAGAGGTGATGAAAGAAAATGCTGTGATAAATTCCCTATCACATTATGAAACAAACTGGTGCAGATCTGAGCTGCTTCTTCCCACGAGAACTGTTACAGTGCAACATGTTCTACATTTCACAAAAGTTTTTTGGTTAAACTTGCAGCATCAAAGCATATAATGAAATGAGTACTTTGAATGATCTTCTGTACTTTGTAAATGGAAACCAAATAAAGGCAATTTTACTCTGTAAACATACAAAAATTAAACATAAGGATTTCTTAAACAGCAATTGTGTATGACTACACGTATACAAATGTAAATGCTGTGGCACTCAAAACAGGTGTACTAAAAAGCTAATCAAAACAGTTTGCTCCTTGGCAGAGATGCACTGTGAATGTAGCTACAGTTTATAAAGACGATAGCATTACAGCTATAATGCACAGATTTTGAATTTAATGCAAATTTGATCCATCAACCTTCAACTCTCCTTGTCCCTCACCTCTTCTGTGCTATTTAAAGTCTTTTGGTGCTTTTGCACTGTCACATCACTACCTCTTCTATTAAAATCATAACACTCTTAAAATTTTTTGTCTATAATCTGCTGGTATACAATTAAAACTGTATACTTTATACCTACAGATCTTATTTCCAAACACAGATTGTGATCTCCCCTCCCACTTACCACGGGCTATTGTCAGAAAATAAACACCAACAATGGTGTATAAGAGTAATTTTGAGCTGTATTAACAATTTAATGTTATACTATTTTTAGACAGTGTACATTTGAACCCCTTCAAGAAGATACTCATCTTTTATTTTTTGAGTGTTGGCTGAGGCTCTTAAAAAAAAAATTGTGGCAGTATCAATATTTTGCATTCAGACCCTGTGAATTAGACTCTATTGTAATCACATGAAGATGACTTGAGGCAGTGGTGACAAACACATTTTTGCAACTACATACTATTGAATTGTTGCATGCCATAGTGTATCAACCATTGAAGTCTACCTCATGTTTCTGGGTTCTGATGAAAAATTGTGGAAGACACAGAAACACTACATGCATTTCAAACTTTACTTCAAGGTACATCACAAACCAAAAGAATGTGAGCTATTGAAGAATAAGCACAACTGTCCATGCTGCTTTGCTGCATGGACAGAACATTAAAGCCTGTTTTAAGAATCAACAAGCAATGCTATAAAGTAAACAGCAGTAAATAGATAAAAATCAAGAAGCTCTTAAACATTAACACTGACTCAAAATTACACCTACAAGATACTGAATATTAACATTTGTGAGTAACCAATCAACAGATAATTTGAACAGATTATATGTTTACTGGATAAGCATACTTCCAGCTAGCCAGACACTAATTACTTTTATTACTAGAAGTGGTAACAAGGAAACAGCATGGTCATAGATCTTAATCATGTGTATTTACTGTATTATATGTGAAGCTTGAGAACCTTCTGGTATAAGAATGACAAAAGTCCTTGGGATTCTCTCTGAATGTGAGTGAGACTAGACTACAGAGGAAGCCTATAAAGGTGACTTAAAATAGATACCTAACTTTTTAATTGCAAGGTTTCCTCTCATGCTTCAGTACCTCAAAATTGATTTTTTTTTTTTGACCTACACTTGTCCCTCCATATGAATGCTTAAAACCCTTTCATGTACACTCTCTTCCTTTAAAGTAAGTAGAGTTTAAAGGGTATACAGGAAGAGATAAGCATTACAAAGTGATGTGAACATACTTGACTGTTCCTCCCGTTGGCCAACTACTTAAAACAAGAGACATAATTTGTGGGCCACTTCTTTTAGAGAAAAAAAAAATTGTGTTTCTAAATCTGCCATTATTTTTTCTAGTGTTTATCTGTGTAATAATTCCAAACAAGCTCTATTAGATCAAATCCTAGATATCCTGCCTCCTATTACACATTGCATTTTGCATGGTTATCTGGACAGGAAAACACATCTATGAATTGAAATTAAGTATACAAAAATCTAACAAACATTAAGCAATCATAATTGCATGGAAGCATAAAAGTAGTGAGAATGCATCTATTTCTCCATTGATACGAGACAAATTTCTACAGTGCTATGACACCTCTTCTGACGAATTTTTATTTTCCTATCTCTGTATCAATAACAATTAACTGTATAATTCTTTCATTGCTTTTAAGTCAATGCCTCAGAGGCAGCTCACACTTTTTTTTTTTATCTTCAAATAACATCAAAGCAAGCGGCTGTTACCAAAGTGGGGGGGGGAGGGGGGGAAATGTACTTACTTGCCACCTCCAGCGACGCATTATGACTTACAGCTTCCCCAAGGTAATTCCTTGCCACACAGACATAGACCCCTTCATCCGGCCTACTCTTGCGCCCATGGACTATGCGTAAGAAAAATAAAGATCCGCTGGGCAGCAGCATGCGGTGAGAGCGCGGATCATCCTTGTCCGTTTCCACTCTTTCCCCACCCTTGTACCACTCGATGGTGGGGGTCGGCCTTCCTTCTGCTTTACAGTTTAAAGTTGCCGGTTCTCCTTTGGAAACAATTAGATCAGAAGGGTGTTCGACAATTCGAGGTGGGAAATCTTCTTGCCGAAGACGGGAACCTGCAAGATAAAAATGCAAAGTTGTCTTAGGAGATTGTTGCCAGGTACAGCCACTGTGTTTTGCAATACAGCTACTTAACCATTAGCCCGTAGCAAGGGATTTAATAAGAACAGCTATTAATATCTTTTTTGCAAGTGGGAAAAAACCTTGAAGCACTTCATTGTGTGCAAGGTTCTCCCAAATTAATATATTCAAAAGGTGACCTATATTAGTGAACTAAACCGTCATGTTGCTAAATCATATCCATTTTTATATTGATCTATTCATGTATATAAATTTATACATACATGCATATGTATATGTAGAATTAATGAAAACCTAATCCCACAGATACTCAACAGACATCAGATCATCTCCACCAGCAAAACTGGTACTGCTCTAATTCATAACACAAAGTCATAGTCAACCTTATTCGACCTTATGGAAAGCCCATTAATGCTTGCAATGTCTGCAGAGTAAGTCTAACATCTCCAGCACCCACAAAGCTGCTTTATTTCACTTGTGCTATCAGCTCATTTTAGTCACTTGTTAAGCAGTACCATAGAGGTACAAATGGATGGAGTGCCCACGTGCTTCTTATACCTCTTGTGTCAGGGAAAATTACAGCAGCTTTTTATATTATGAAAATGTTACTGCCTCCAATCTAGAACCCTGATACAACACGAGACAACAGTACAGGGGATAAAAGAAAAGTTACAAGCAAACAAGATGCTCTTCTTGAAAAAGCATTCAATTTCAAACTAATTCAAACTGCAACCTGATAACTGTCATGCAAAAAATATAATAGTCTGGATAGATATCTACTACAGAAGAATATGACAACCAACTGGGTGCCCAAGAATTCCAAGCTAGGAATAAGCAGCTACCAAAACTTTGAGGGTTTTAATAATTTAAAATTGAGTCAACCATTTATTTCCCTTATTCCTCTCTTACTTGATATAGAACTTTGCCATAGATAAAATTAGTCTCTTGGGTCACTAACTCCTGATTATTAAAATTTTAGATGCCAAGATTCTTTATTAACACTAACAACATGTTTTTTTAATAGCTGTGAAGCACCAGAAGGAAATTTAAGATCTATTCTCTGCAGGTTAATAGACCATAAATTGGTATGGAAAAAGGGAGAGAGACAAGGAAAGGAGAGTCCCAGAGAACGCTCCGTTTTCAATATATAGTACATGCGTGTGTGTGCATATATTTTTTTTTATATAGAGATAAATAAAAATACTCTAAAACGTATAACTTTACTTGAAAGTTTGTTTCGTATTTCCTTTAACTCAAGATAATAAATGCAAATTAAACGTTACAGTAAGCAGCTAGCACTAACCACACTATCAGACCTCTGGTAGTATGGCTTGACTAGATTGAAATATGCTTGCATTCTGTATGCAGTCAAAGAAGATAGTTTTATACGAACATTACTGATAATTAAATACAAAATAACAGCAATAAACCTACTCCTCAGTCCTCTGAGAAAAGATAATACAAGTAGTATTGTATTTAGGACTATATTCCTTAATTCTAAGAAGCATTTTCTCATTTATCTAATTTCCCAATTTCTTTTTGGATATTCACAATATTGCAAGATTATGTGGTTCCTAAAGCAAACAAGTAATTAAGTTTTACATTTACTTTTACCTACAACAACTGCCTGAGACATGAAAACTAAAGCATGGGCAGATAGAACAGAAGCCAGGCAACTCATTAATCCTTTTGCTGGCTACACATCACTGTGCAGCCCAGCCCTGCACATCACTTTACAGCAAGATTTTGAGCTGCACCTCCTAGAGGTAGGGCACAGGCCAAATCCAGTCAGAGAAGAGCTAAAAGTACAAAGAAAGAAAATTGTGCCACCCAGCACTGGTCTTTTCCAGTAGCTAAAAAAGCCTCTAATATACTTCTGTTAGCCCTGAGAGCACATCTCAGTCATTGCAAACTGCATTTGTGTCTACTCATCCTGAACTTTTACACAGCTTTTGTAAAAAGCCCCTCATGCAATAATACTGTCCTCACAATTGGGGTGACCGATTTTAGAACTCTCTTTCCAAGGCAAAAATGCCTAGACAGGGATTAAAACCTTATTTTGTTTATACTTTTACTCATTAATTATGTACCTCACAAGGAAAGGCACAGAAAGGATTAGAGTGCTAAAATCAATTGTTATAAGTCAGTCTGGAAACATAAAAAAACAAGTTCAATGTAAAATGTTTAAAGATAGGTAAGAACTGTTTTAAAAAACAAAGTTTGCACATATGCTAGTATGTATCACATTTGTATTTTTACTGATCATGCTAACTAACTGGCACACGCCTCCTACTGTTTGTCAGCCTGGCCCAGACCACAAATAAATGAAATACCATTTTCACATATATTGTATGCACGAGTTCCACTGACATTCAAGTGACTGCCCACTAACTCTAAGTAGTGTACAGAATGGAAGTTTAAAAGACTGACTTCTAAACTTTCTTGAAAACTGAGACTCAAAACTCTTAGGGGGGATAAAAGTCCTCAGGAAACTCCAGGAATGCTCATGTACTTTTTAAATGTCTTTGCTGGGTAACAGTAGAGGAGTTAAAATGACAGAAATGTTCTTTTTTTTTTAATCTTAGCATCTTATAAAGTAATGTCTTGCTAGAAAAATTCATTAAATTGCTTGAAGAAGAAAGGGACAAAAAGCTGCATGAGTGGTTGACTGGCACATAGTGAGCATTAACCACAGATTTAGTGACAACTGCCTGAGGGGTATAATGGCCTTGACAACCATGTTATAATCTTTCTACATATCTACACTTTTTTTTTTTTTTTTAAATCTTCCTTTCCTTTTAGCCTAGTTATTTAAGCTGCATTTACATTTTATTGAGAAGCAGCAGCTTCAATTATCAACATAAATCTTACAGTGGGCACCAATCCTGTAATTTTCCTGTCAAAAATTCTTCTCAAGGGGATATTTGGTGAAAAAAAAAAAAAAAATAGAAGCAGAACACCTATTGCATGCTGGATCTGCCTTTAAATACAAAACAGAGCTGCTTTTTCTTCCCCCCAAAGATGACAGCACTGGGTTATAGGAACTAACCAACTCGTGTTCTCTGCTTTTATTTAAGTCTTTCATAAAAAGTCAACAGGATGCCACCAATTAAAGTATGCCATGCTAATTATTCCATGCTGCTACTTAAAAGAACAATTATATGAAATCATGTTTCCAGTTTCTTGGACTGTGCCACAACTATTTTTACAAGAATTCAAACCTGAAATAAACAGATGTGAACCTTCACAAGAAATCTAGCATTATTTGAATGCTAAACTCGGAGGCAAGATTTGCCTTTATTCTCATCTTAAAACTTCCTTTTGATAGCATATATAAACATAAAGTGTTGAAAAATAGCAGGAAATGTGTTTTAATGGGAAAGCTGCTGATATGGAGGGTACAAATGCTGTGCTGTTTTTCTCTAGGGGAGAAACAAAAAAAATATGTGCTACTGGAACAAAATGCCTCAGATTTGAAACATGCAGCCTAAGACAGTTAAAAATCAAGACCATACCTACAGCTGATCTAAGCTTAAGCTCAGATTAATGTGGAAAACCTGATTTCCCAAGATCAATAGATCTAAGTAGTAATTTATCCTATGGCTTATAAAAATGCTGCATGACGGACTGTCTTCAGCCAAGTGCCAAATAGCCAGTATACTCTTGGGCCCATTTCTTTTCCATTTCACAAGTACAGCATTTAACACTGACTTTCAGAGGACAAGATCTCAGCTCTTTTCTTTTACTGAAACGCTCTACATCGTAACATAAGATCTGAGTGACCGGTCTAATTGCTATCAAAGTTTTTAACAAAATACTAACAAACAAAACCACAGGTTTAGAAACAGCGTTAGGTGATTCTTGCAAATAATTATACTTCATCAGAATGCAAGAGCTTTCCAAATCCCCCAGTATTCCACTACACATAACTAAACTTCTTTCAGAAATTTTTCAGGAAGTGTGGGGAATATTTTTGTGGTTTTGTTTATGTTGACTGGAAAGATACTCCATAACTCTCTTGCTCTAGTGGTTAGAAATCTTTCTGTAATCCTCAGGTTAAACATATCCCTGAGTAGTAAATATCTCATTCCTCCTGTGCTTGAGCTGCCTTTTAATTCAGATCTCTCCACGAACTTCTTGGAATTTTATCCCTTTGACATGCAGATTGCAGCCTTTTCCTTTTTTACTGTTCTCTCTTTTGTGTTCTTGTGGCTGTTAGAATCAACAAACTAATCTCATTTGGTTTTCCCCTCATAAGATTTGCTCACCGTCTCCTCATCTTAAATTCTCCTTTGAGTTCATCCTTTTTGAACATGGAAGACGCAAACCATACACAGTAAAGAGGCAAGCAGGCTTTGAATACTATTTCAAGCACACACTGCAAAGCAGTATCACAGGGAAAAAATAACTGAAGGAAAAATTGAATTATTTTTCCAAAAGCGGTTTTTCTGCCCAGACATGCAGCTCAACCTAACCTATTAGGTTTACCTGTTCTCACAGATAACAAGTAATTTTCAAGGAAAAACAGTAGGACAAGAAAGATCCACAGAGATATGGTCCCATTAATTTTCTTTCTCTGAACTTTTCCAAGTTTTTTTAAATACTCTTTGTATACTACCCTTGTTCAGCCTAAAGAAAACACCTGATTTCCTGAGCTTTGTAGCCTGCAAAAGTAGTGCATATTAAAAAACAGCTATTTTGAAGTTTCCTTTAACAGGTGTTGCAGTCTTCCCTCCATAACCGAAGACATGAAGTAATTAACGAAGCCAGTAATGCTGTGCCTATGCCTGTGGATTTTCCCAAAGTAGTTAACTGTATAATAACAGAAATTTCCCTTCTGAATTCTACTTTGGCATAAAGCACATGAACCAAAACTTTATTTAACAGACACTTCCAAACACTGATTTTAGAGTATCATTGGTCATTGTATCACTTTGGACTCAGAAAGTAGTTCTTCGCACAAAGAGTTTTATTTACAACAGTTGTAACAATGGAGCATTGAACATACAGTCCAGAAAAAAAATTAAGTTACACCCAAATCCTGCCTTTAGTTTGCACAGTCATACCTGTGAACATTTCCGTAACTACTTTAAAAGGATGCCACCTTTCCAAATAAAAATATCAACTGAGGTGTTACAGTCCTGCAAGCAAGACTGTATTTGTACACTAAGGAGAAAAATGAATAGTTGGAACGTAACAGAACGTCAGTTGATTAATGCCCACCCAGGACTACAGGTTTATTGAAATGCATTTTAAGATGTGTTTAACGGTTCCAAATACTGATCTGGGAATAGGTCCAGTTCTTTCAAATAACTTAGATACCATAAAATGTGACAAGCAAGACTCTCACTTTGGATCAGTAGAACCTGGAATTCCCCTATGAGTGCCCAATGAAAAGTAACATCCCCCCTTTTTTTTTTTTCTAAGCACACAATGGAAAACAGGTGAGCAAGATGTAACTAAAAGAAGAGCGCTGAACACCAACTGATCATTCCTACCATGGAAACACCGCAAAGTTCCCTGAAACACAAGTTGTCCTTTTTTCAGTTTACACCATTACATCAAGGAATCCTTTTGTTTCCCCCTTTTAATTGCTATTGGAGTTCCTGTTCCTAATGAGAGATGAAGTTATTAACAACTGTTCTTCTTCATTATTTTTGTTACTACAGGATATTTTTGGGCAAAGCAAGTTGTAGTTTAAATACAAAGTCTGATTATAAAATATAAAAAGGAATTTTGTGGGCCACAGCTTTTAAACTTAAGTTGTGGCACCCACAAAATGTTTTTCCCAGTTAGAAAGATAACCTTAATGTATTTTACGTTGCTAAGACGCCATGAATTACAATTACATTTCTGTCATGGCTACCACACGATCAGGAGATGTCAGAAACCACTATTACTGTAAACTTATGGCTGGAAAAAAAACCCTAGAATAACCACAATGAGCCTGGAGTTTAAGCCACGTCTGTCTGTCTGTCTGAAACAAGATTAAATGGGAGCTGTAATAAAAATGCCTCAAATACAGATTTATTTTGTGCCTGGCTCTTATACTGAGAGATGTAATCCAAATATTGGAAGCTATAGACATTCAATTTACACAATACTCATGTACTCATCAACTGAACAAGAGTTAGCAATAAGCTGAATAAACAAAGGAGAAAAATAAAATCTATTTATACATTATGTTGGTTTAAATAGTCTGTTTCTGTTCCTTTTTCTACAGGAATTCTGGACAAACATGATTAGGTCAGAAAAAGCAATAAATTTTTAGGCAAAAAGACTTCTGGAAAGATGTATGGCATCTTACAGTTATTTAGATACTCTGCCCAGTGGGAATAAAAAAAGAAAAAATATATTGGCAAGTACTGTATTGCACAGATACTAACACTTAGTCTTTGTTTTAATACCTAAAGACATATTTCCCAGGAGATGCTAAGAGAGACTAGCTCTCTGAAATGATCACTTTTAACAAAGAAGCTGAAAGTGGCAACAGTAAGAGTCATGCTTTAGTTTCTTAATCCAAAATGAAATACAACTCTCTCAAACTGCTCTTGAACAAACCATTTATTTTCGAGATGTAGCTTTACAGACAAATGAGCACATGCTACTGGTTTGTCCAGCAGTTAGCATGAATAAGTCCTGACCTGGTTAGTCATTAAATTAGCTAGAATATAAATTTAAAGTAATAACATTTATATTGAGCTATGTAAGAGGCTGACATGTACATAAAACCTCAGGCAGTAGGTTGTACTACTATGTTCACAGCGTAAGAAAGCGCTCAGTTTTACTTTTTTCATTGTCTCAGTTCTGCTTTCTGGCAAGATATTTATGTCATTTGACTTCAGCAGATACGGTAGTAGTCTGAGATAGCAGTATCTAGAGCACTGACTTTTGAAACCAAATGTCACTCAATAAAAATTACAATAAACCACACCTAACTGGTAAGTTGGGAATAGTATTTTTCCCTTAAAGAAAACATTAATGAAATTACAGCAGCATTTTCATTAATAATGCAAAAATCAACTATGACTCAGTAAGCAGCCACACCATATTCAAAAACAAACACAACAGTAATAAAGCTTACTTCATTACTCATGTTGTCTTTGAAATGGCTGAAGTAATGCTGGGAGATATTTCCTACACTGGGATAATATCGAGAAGAGCAGCACAAGAAGACAACTGAGAATGGCTGAGATGCATCTGAAGGCAAGCTCGTCTTTGGAGATTCGGATGTGACGACCTGGCAATGACAAACTGCTCAGTGATGATCACACCAAATGGCAGGACGAGCGAAGCAGTGGGGTCAGGCTGATACAGAGACAAGGCTGTGACATTGCGAGAGCTGCAGAGACCCTCGAACGGCCGTCAAGCGTGTAAAAAGGATGGCTGGGGAAAAAGAGGTCGCAAAGGATTACCGAGAGTCTGTAAATATTTGGTAGAACTGAAGTAAAGAATGACTGGAAGACCAGTAGGGAAACAGATACTTGAATATTAAAGTGATAGGACTTGATAATAATTGGATAATGCTGTGGATAACAGAGATATTGGAAATGATCACTGGTTAAACAGACAAGTTGGGGCACGGTAGGAAGATTTGGGAGAGCTCAGAGTAATCACTGCTGCTCTTTTCTCCCCTGACAGATCATGTCCCTACAAAGGAAGGCCTGACAGCTCTGATCCGCTGTCAGCAGCTTCACTGGCACACCTGAGAAGAAAAACACAACTATAGTAAATTGGAAAGTGTGAGAACAGAGGCTGGTGTGAGTCACCAAGGAATTGGCACTTCCAGAGCCTGCTTTTCTACTGAACGGTAAAGGATTAGGAAACAAAGAAGAGACTGTCAGGCCCTTCTCCTCTCCATCTTCAGTCCTTGTCCTCAATCATGTTTTAATGCCAGACAGGAAGAGTACCTCGTTGGCCATAACCACTGGTCTGCCCTTCAGAACAGGCAAAGAGGGCTTGGAGAAAAACAATGATAAAACAGTGATAGCGCACAAAAACAAAAAGGAGGACTCTTAGCTGTGCTGAAGGAGCCAAGTGAACTGCCAGTTTAGTGAAAATGCTTAGGACTCAAAATTATCTAGGCATACAAAACATTATTATATTAATATATTGACGTATTTTATTATGTATTGTATTTTATTTTTATATATATTCTGTGTTGATAATTCAGATGTCAGACATACCGATGAAGAAAAATTGCACTTCACCTTGAGGTTTATCTGTAATCATTGTCAGAGACTTCACCTATTTGTGGCGTGATTACAGCACACTAGGCTATTTTACTCCGAAGTTTTATCTAGGTGGAAAACAACAAACGAAACACAAAATATCCTATCCTCAATTCATAAATATATCTAAATATATACCTGCCTTTTGGGTTGTTCTTTTTTAAAATCATTTAGTCATGAAAACAAATGTAACACATTCTCTTCCTATTCCTTTAGATGAGTTGCCCCCACACTTCCAGACTTTTTAAAGCCACCTCCTACCATGCTTAGGAATACCAACTGCTAATTCATTTCCAATTCCAGATTCAGCACGTGACTGAATCTGATATTGATCAACTGTATGTTCAAATGTCTGAGAGATGCTGAGAGAAGGGAAAAAGGATCCTCCTTTCCACAGGACTAATCGGGAAGCCAGAGAAACAGCAATTCTCAATAGGGCCAAGGGTTTTCCCTTCTCAGCTGTAGCAGGCAACACTCCTCAACTCCACAACAGAAGCCCAGTATTGTAACACCACAGCCAATAACATTTCTAGGCTTATGCCTGTGCAAATTTTGGTACATCTCATAAAATCAATAGTGCCATTTATTCTTGTTTCCGAAGTAATTTTAAAGAGGAATATAAAGATGAAAAAAAACTATCCAAAACCCTACTGGTTTTGGTTATAAATGGTTATAAATTTGTTTCAGATGCAAGGGTGAATGAGGTATCAAAACTGCCCTCATGAATCCGAATGTTAGGTATTAATCAGAGGGTTGTGTCAGCTCAGGAATAAGTTTGAATTTAATTACTTACAGTGCTCATCATTTAGAAAAGATTAACAATGGAATAAAAAGAATCACTACTAAGTAGTTCAGCTTCCCTATTTCTATTGTTATTATTTTAACATGTTAAAAATTTGGATTAAAACAGCTTGATTTCACTCCATTTAAGTCAATTTTACTTTTTGTACAAGTTTGGACAATTACAAAAAGGCTAGGCATTTTCAATTACAAGTTCTTACTGCAGTAACACCCTACTGTCATGTTTTAGTTGCACAAGGAAGAATGGAAAACTAAATGCAAGTGAAAAGCTATTGTCAATCAGTTGTTTACAGTTACAGAAAATGTACAGATCAATTAAAGTATCTCATAATTAATAGTTTTCCACCAAGAAAACAGAATAATAAACACTTATTTAAAAGCCATCTATCCCCACCCTTTTTCCAAAACGTACTTCTATTCAAATATAAAGCTAAGTAAATTAGTATGAAAGCAATAAATACCTCCTCCTGACAGGAGGAGGAAAAGGAACTATGATGCCACCAGTTTAGAAATTAAACACCTGTAGAACTTGTAAGAACACTGATAGTCAAATCAGACCGTACTGCTGGACACTGACACCTCAATGACTCAGAAAGAGATGATTATGTTTGCAGCAATAAGCTAGAACCAGTGCATGGTTCAAAAACCATGAGTTACTTGGCATAGCAATCAACATGATATTCACTGCATGATGACTGTCTTTCTATAGCTATTTTTCACCAATATAAAGACATGTCAAAACAGCAAACAAACTTTCACCTAAAATAAACTTCCACCTCTCATTGCCATGAGAATCATCTTTTTCTAAGTGACTGTGTAATATTTTCCCTTCGACTGTATTTGAATTTCTTGTTCCTTAACAGGCCAGAAAATCCACTTTTTTTAAAAGGTTTCTTTGGTTCCAAATTCAAACTGAAGATCACAGAGCTTCAGTAGAAACAATCATAACTGTTTCTACTTACTTCTTTGCAAAAAGCGTAAGTTTACAATGCTAACATTACATCCTACCATAGATGAACAGCACTGCACATAGAAAGCCATTTCCCAGGGCCTCCTTAATGTACAACAGTATGGGCTGAGAAGACTATCACTCAGTGAGTTTTCTTCTCTGAGGGACGAAGAACTATTCATGCCATTATCATCTGTGGTCCGAGTTCCCATCCCAGAGCATGAAAACTAGTGAAAAATCATCAAAAATTGCAACCAACATCTTTGCCACTCCTTTACCTTCCCAACTGGTTTTTAGTTCAGGTTGTAGTGAAAGTGGTATGACTCCTCATATACAGCCACAGCGAAGACTTTGGCATCATTCAGCAGCCACCACAGTTTCTAAAAACAGGGCCTGGAGAAGTTCCATTAATCAGGCTTGTCATCTTGATCACCTACACCTTTGCAGCCAGAGCTCTCACACTTTGAATCATGTTACAAGGAAAGCTCTCTGGTAGATGCCAAGAAACAAAGCCACACAGGGAATCGCTCAGCTCCATATACCCCTCCTTTACCAAGGCACAGTGAAAAATTTGTCAGCTATCCAAAAACTAAAGAAAGACCCGTTCAGAATAAAAATTGGTTCACTGTAAGTAAGAGCTGTGTTAAAGTGATTGTGGCAGAAAACATCACTCTTTACACAGCAGAAAGGCACAAAAAGCAGCTCAATGAAATTTCTCCACGATCTCACAGCCGAGCACGGGGAGATGCTTCAGCCAACAAGCTGAATGTTACCCGTAGGGAGAGCGAAGGGAAGGGAGGACCATGGCACCTGCTATGAGGCACTCCCCCAGCTCGCAGTTTGACACTGCCAAACGAAACATATGGGTATAAATGGAACTGAGAAAAGTACAAAGGACTTTCATTTTTACTTCACAATCTCTAGAAGATTGCTGAACTAACCTGTCAATTTTCTGAACATAACAGCATGCCTTCTTGGTAAAAGAAGGTTCTGCAGTATATACACAGCTACATATATATATATAAAAAATACAGTTAGCGATGTGGCTTTTAGTTTTTCCATCTCATTCTATACTACAACACAATCTGTAAATAAAGAAATAACTCAAAGGAAGTAGTTTCAAAACTAATCTAAATTTTGAAGCACCCTGTAAACACTAACTTCAGTCTTCAAGCATAAAAATTGTATTTAGCATCTCTCTCTATAAAATTAACAGAAGAAAAACAATACTCTATCAAGTCAAATTGTTATTGATAAAAGAAATAGTAAAACAAAATGCTAACAGACTATTTTCCTGAATATTCATAATAAATTCTTCAGAAAACTTATAGCTAATAGTCTAAGTGTTCAGCAGCCTGAGAGGTATTTAAACATTTAAAACAAAGCTTTTGAGATGTCCTGTATGATAGGCACGCTCAAGGAAGGTATTTAAATAGCACCAGTTTTAGGCAAGTTATTAACTTCAAGCAAAAGTACTGAACCACAATTTTAAGGATAGTTGTCTGGAGTCATTTATACTTTCAGAAAACAAAATATTTGAAATGGCCTTTTAAAGGATTAGTAACAAATCCCTAGAGGAATGCAGCCCACCTCAGACAATTTTCAACCTTAAAAGCAAATTCTGACATATCCAGAACATTAATGAAGACAATGTTTATACCTTATATAGCATGCTAAATGTGAGAATCTTACAGATAAACAAAAATATTGTTGACACTGCTTACCAAAGCTTGTAACAGAATGAGAAAAAGGTTCAAGAAGGGCAGTAGCTTATGGATGTTGAGAATGAGATTTCAGGAGTGAAGAACATTACTAAGAGTATGAGAAAAAGTTAAAAAAAATATTTGATCAAAATAAAAGAGTCAGGTGTGTTTTATTTTAGATATTTTTTAATTATTTTTATTAATTTATGTATTTTAATAGCTAGTTTAACAACTTAGCTTTTGAATTACTATTATAAGGGGTTCCGGTGTAGGAATTAGAGCACTGATGGAGAAATAGAGATCAATATTTAGAGGTCGAAAAAGGAATGAGAGGGGAGAGGTAGGAGAAAGACACAGTGCTACATAACCATGAGGCTGAATCAAAAGTAGCAGAGATGAGTATAAGCAGCAAGCAAGGGAAGAGAAACAGACCTCAAGAGTTCTGCAGAGCTGTGCAAGAAATAAAAATAAAAAAACAGTAAGTGAAAACGAGAGGAATAGAGCTGTACAATTTGAGAAGATTATAATGCATAATACAACACCACCTCAGGCAAGCAGGCAGAGGTTTATACAGTTTATACATATAAATGCAAATGATGACGAAGCCTCAAAATTATTAAGGAGAATAGCTGTTTGAAAACAAGGGAAAGGAATCATCATTACTATTTTTTCTAGCAGCAATCACTACATAATGGGGAGAGGTTTGAACAGTAAAGAAAAATAGGTTGTGCCAGGAATTAATAAGCCTTAGAGGAGTCTGTGTGCCCAAAAAATACTATCCATCTTTCTTGCAACTTTAACAGTAGATCTAATAAAACAGATTATTTCTCCACACAAGGCTTGTTTCACAAGTTAAGATAGCCATGTACAGAGAGGCAAGCAGAGAAAGAACAGCAACAACCTATAAAACGTAGGCAGCTTGATTCAAGGAATTCAGCTAAGTATGTTCCTTCAGCAAAGGAAAGCTATTTTCTCCAGTCTGTAAGACCCTAAGGTATGATTATATTATTAGAGTTGTCCTTCCAACAAATTAAATTGCATTTTACAAGGATGTAGAAATGCTGAGGGAAAAAAGCTACTTATATTCATTTAAAGAAACTAGTTTAATCTCAAACACAAGTATCTCATCTTCTACTACTCAGGTAATACTTCCTATTATGCGTGGAAGCTACCTGTTCACTGAGTTTGTAATAAATTAGAGAAGAACATGCAAAGTGGGCTAGTCTTAATTACCACCGCCACCCCCTGCCTTCCTCTCTTCCTCCTCCCACAGCTACTCCATGTCGAACTTACTCAATCCCTCCAGAGAGATAAAAGCAGGCTGGAACCTTCACTGCCAACACGTAACATTAATCTCAACAATCTTAAAGAATTAACTAGAAACTTACGCTGTTCAAGTAGCTACATCCATCTCCGTTACAGCACAGGTAGGCTATCGAACATGACTCGAGAGACGGACACAAGGAACTAGAGGTTTTGTTCATTTTCATCCTTGCAAAGGACTACCCAAGGTTTTAAGCAGGCTTTTTTTCAATAGGGTTTTCAAGGCTAAACTACCTTTTTTGTATCATGAATGCAAGTACAGCATAGTTTCTAAACACTAAAAGGCAACCAATGGATGGACTTTACCACTTTATGTAAACAGCTATTTGAAACCAACACCCTCAACCTAAATTAAGGCCTCCTGAACAGCCTGAAAGACTTCAGTGGGACTAATTAGACAGAACCACCAGGCCTTGAGGCTCACAGCTGCTCACTGGTACCCTCGGCAAAGGCTGAGAATTAAATGCATGGTTAGGGGTTTAAGTTGATTAATGGGTATCAGTTGTCCCTCCTCTACAGGTAAAACCCTAATCTCAATCTTTTTATTCTCTAGTATACCATTATATGACTAATTAGTAGGCATTATGGCACATGATCAGTTTAAAGGAATTTTTAATGACAATAATCTGTCCTTATTCTAAATTCTTACCTTAAATAAGCAGGACATTCTCCTGCAATAGCATTTCGATTAAAAGCAAAAGCTAAATAGTGCTAAAAAAGGTCTATTAAAAATTAATGGGTCTTGTCTTGAGAGGCTGTCTGCAAATTGTGAGTCCGCTACATGTTACTTCGGAATTCTACTCTTAATTTGTTCTATAATTTTGTGATCACTCCTAGTATTTATAAGCTGGCGTATCTGCACACTGTAGTAACTACAGGACTTTATAAACATAAGTTAATTATAAATAGTCAAGCTACATAGGACAGATTCAACACTATTTGATTCTTCATAAGGACAGTGGTAAACAGCTCACTTTCAAGACTTTCCTTAGGAAGGAAACACTGGGGAAAGACTAGGGAGTGTTTATTTGCATCAACTGCTTCAGTCTTTCAACAGAGCACACCATCACTGAGAAACATTACCATCAAAAGAGCAATTGCATTAGTTCATCATCTTTGAAATTTAATTATTTCATCTAATGAAAAGCAAATGAAGAAGAAACTGGTGTATAAGACTTAGAAGAAAGAAAGAAAAATGTCTCTAAAATATTTCAGTCCAAATCCCATGTTTTATCATCAGGAAAAAATGAATTGGGCTTCAAGGAGATCTCAAAGCTCTCAGCAAAGATTGTGTGCCACTCTTGTTTCAGCTTAAGACTGATGTGCTGAGAAGCCACCCAAGGTCCTCTCTGGATATACCCTTAAGTGAAACCACTATATTTAAACACCAAGTGCTTGGCCTTTGCAGTGTAAAGAGAAAAAAAAAACCACAAACACGCACAAACCACACCATCAAGATTTTTCTATTAGGTACATATAACCCCTACAGACAAAATTACTCAGTATAAAACATTTATTTTCTTTAACACTCTAAGCAGAAAATGATGTAGAATCAGCCTACCTGGTGTGAAACTGCCTAACCACGCCAAAGCCAAATTTCTTATTTCTTCATGCCATGCCACTATAATGATAGTAAATTAGTCAACCCCCTCCACCTGGAATAAGCAGTCCACAGACTTCACATGTCTTCAGGGTGTTTATACCTTTTCTTTCAAAACCACACCAGAATATGTCTTCTGAAGAGAATGGGAAGAAAGTGATAAGGACACCTATTTGCATCACCAATTAAAGAAGTCCAGCAAATACAGAAATTTCCACTACAAGGGCTATTGATCAATTTTTCATAAAGCAGTTGAAACACCAATTTTTGAAGAAAGTGGACATGACTATGAAACCCAACCTGGCTGGTCTTAGACAGTTACATCACATGTTAGTGGACTGAATGCCCTACAGACCATAGGAAGAGTAATACACATGAAGAAGGGCACAAGAAAGTTGGGGTGAGGAAGGAGGAATTTGCATTGAGGATTCCCCGTGATTAGGAAACAGATCATAGAGGTTTCAGAATGGCAGTTTCAGACACTGTTCCACTTCATGTACCTAAGTCCCTTTTGGATCCTAACTTTAACCTGGGTGCTTATTTCAACTCTAGAAAGGAGGCAGATATTTATCCACCCATTCATGGAAACTGCTATCAGCTCAATCTGCCAACATCTGCGTAGCACTATTTAAATATTAAGATACATAACAAAAAATTAAACTAGAAACCTGAAAACACTACGCTAAAAAATTATCAAAACTTGTTTTTTTAATCTCAAATGGCCATTCCATGCTGGTTTTAGTGCCATTTCATCACTGCAGTGAAGCCAAAAAGATCAAGAAGCACTTCTCAGAATATCGAGAAATTCCAAGTCCCAGCAGAAACAGCTGAGCTGACAACACAGATTCACAACGCTTAAGTGCTTAACAGCAAACACAGTGGATGATGTTTTTTTCCTTTTAATATTGGTATTTAATTTTCAACAACAACAAAAAAAAAAATCAAACAACTGCTCTTACAAGTCAACACTACAGTTTCACAACTGCTTTGTTAGGTAGTTTTCTTTCCTGTGCAGAGATATAAGGCATATTGAACAGGCTTTCCAAAATAGCAAGACACTTTTAAAAACAAGAATAAGATGGGTTTTGATTAAAAAGAGAAAAGCTGATGAATTAGCAACAATGTTCCAGAAGTCTACTCCAGACAGATTTCTATTTAACAAGGCAGAAGAGTCTGAGCCAAAACTGAAAACTTCTTATATTAAAGTCAGGATACATAGCTTTAAGAATTAAAATAAAACTTCTGCCTTTCTCTTGTTTAAAGAGGATCATTTTTTATCTAGTTGCTGTATTAGTTCTTAATTGACCATATAGCATTATCAATGACACAAGTAAGTTCAATGTTTATACTTCTAATTCTCCAGAAAGTCATCTGTTAAGTGATGTAGAAAGGCACAGGGGATTGAGTTAAAGCGCAGCTACTGGAGCTTTGACCTTGTATTATTTACGTGAACTGAGACCAACTTTTGCACAAATGCTTAGCTACTAAAAACCTGTAAGTGGAAGAACATCTTACTCTGAGATAAATTGATAGCATAGGATAAAATGTTGAATCAAACAAAAGTTCCTACATTACTTGGAAAAACATATCAGCGATAAGACTAGATTTCAATCTGGTACAAAAAAAATCATTGAAAAAAATACTTTTTTCACATGCAAGAGTAGAGCACTCTGAAACTAGAAAAAAAGGCATACAGCATTTATTTACCAGTCCTTTCTTCTAATGACATAAGCTGAATATACTAAATAATACACATTCAAGCTGTCATTCCATACACTTTATACACACTGCAGAAAGTGTTTCTTGTAGTACACAGCCTTCTCTAAAGGTCTTGAAAGGTACTTAATATTAAAAATGCAACAGACACTCAACTTATCTGTTCTTACCAATTGAAGTAATTGTCATCATTGGTCTGGGCCTTTATAAACACAGTAAAAGTACTATTTTCTAAAGAAATAAAAATAAAGACATATTCTGAAATCATCAGTTTACAAATTTAGGCAATAAAAGGCTCTAGGAAGTGCTAAGTCCCAATGCATTTCAATGGGATTCAAGTGCCTAAATCCTTAAAGGTGATTTGAAAAATGGAAAACTTAATATACTGCTGAGAAAAGAGTATGGAGGGATTTTTTGGTTCTTTTGTTTTGTTTTTTACTTTAGATCCCTTGACCATAAAAATCTTCCCCTATTAAAGTGTGCCTACAAACATGCCAAATCAAATGGGTTACCTCAGCAAGCATTTACCTACCATTCATACAGGTTTCACTGACTGAGCTCTGAGGAAGTCATGTTGTGTGATGATGGCCAGAAACAAGAAAGCAAACAATTTAACAGGAAGCTGTACATTGAGTATACTGCCCGCATATTTAAGTCAGTGGTATCCCTCAAGTATCTCATCCCATCTTTCTCGCAGCCTAACAGTGCCCATCTTGAAGGAGGACCAGCTAAAGTAAACTGAGATACAAAGTATAGTTTTCTATCCCCCATTTACTAAATACAAGAGATCTCTTTCCTCGACAAAATATCAGCTTATAATTCTTTGAAATACTATCTTTAACAAAAAAACAAATGTGGAATTACAAAATCACAGTTCTTCAGCCCCACTTAATTACACTCCTTAATTAGATTATTCTCTTCCATGAGAAATCAGAGTTTGACGGGCCAACACAGACTATAGTCTCTCTCATATATCACCATAAAAATAACTCTCAAACAAAACACAAACTTAACCACTGTTCTGAAGTAAAACAACAGATCCCAAAAATATCTTTCACTGTAGTTTAAGTAAATATCCTCAGTGATTAATTGCAAAAGGTATACTTATATAAACATGCAGAATCAAGCCACAGTAAAGATCATCCCTGACCTTGACAAAAGCTTTCCTGGTATATTTCAGGAGGAAAAAAAAAATCCCCATTTTCCTGTTAATGCTGTCATACAGCCCAGAATGAATTACTAAAAATCATTACTTTTATGTTAAAAGCTCTCACGATGACAAGAATGAATTAGCAGGGGACGGGAACTAAAAAGACAAATAATGCTAAAGAGGCCATCTCCACAAAACACTGCTGTGAATGCAAGTGCCTAAAGCCTTGCCTGCTTATTAGTATTGCTCATTGTAGGCCCCTCTTTACCTGCCCTCCTTCACAAATGTACAATTTTTTTTTTTTTTTTATTTCCATTAAGAAGACTCCCTTCATTATGAATACCTATCACTCACTCTACAGCACACTGGCTCTGCGCCGAGACAAAACTCTATTAATAACTACTGGTGAAAAAATCTGCGAGGGTAGACAAAATTGTGGGGGTAAACAGTATATCACTTCCAGTGGAAATAAGACAGTACACTACTAGAAACTACTCTGAATCAAATATTAATCCATACAACTTAACAATTGCATAAAACATTAAAGAAAAATGTTATTAAAATAAAACATAACTTAGTTAAAACAGTAAAGCTGACTTGCCCATTTCCTCCAAGTAAATATGTTTTTAAGTTGAGTTTTCAATCAAAATATGATAGGATAGCATTATAATTTTACAAAACAAGGTACTGTTGTCAAGATGAAAGATTTCTTCACACAACTAAAAAAAGAACATATAAATATTCACAATAGGGAATCCTTTAAAAAAACTCTAATATATTCTTTGTACCTCTCCCTTTTTATTTTTAAGGTCAACAAGTTGACGCATAAAGTTGACAGATTTTTCTGGCTTGTGTACAAAGATATGTTGAAGACACCATTTCATGGAGGGGAAAAAAGTATGAGAGAAAATGTGGTTGAACTTGACAAATTACTATGCATACTTTATAAAAGTCTGTTTAAATTCTATTTCAAACATAGGGAATTGTGAAGTTCAAAGCTGTATTGCATCCAAAGTAAAATGGTGTGATGCTGAAGAAAATGTTAATTATTATAACACTTCTAATTTAATTTATTAATTTGTCAAACATTCCTTTCCTTTCAGGACGGGTTTGAGTTTGTAGTCTTTTCAGTATTTTTGATGCAGCCTTGTTGGATCACTTTTGCTTGTGATCAGCTCTCAGCAAAAATGATGACTTGAATATCGCAAACGCATTTTTAAAAAGGAAGAATATTTTTGAAACTACGTCTAAACAACTGAATGCAAGACTAACAATTAATTGCTAACTGGCAACACCCTTCTATAAGCCAAAAATCAGATTTTTCCCCCATGATGCATCATCTCCTTTATGCTACAGATTAGCAAGTTATCAGAGAAACAGATTTTTATTCATTATACCAAATCTTTATGTTTTCAAAAAAACCCAATTTTTCCTCTTCTCCTCCTAAATGCTACCGACATAACTGTTATAGGACCTGCCCAGGTCTGCAGAGCCAAAAGCAGTGCCTGAGAGGTGTGATCCATACATTTTTTCTAACAGATGCCCGAAATAAATTGTCTGTTTATACAAACAAGTGGAAAAGCTGAAAGATTAAATTATGAAGACATCTATTATATCTTCATATTGCTCCCATCATGACCAATAGCTAATTTTAGTGCTATAAATTAGTAAATTTAGCAGAGTAGTTACTTTTCCCCAAGAAGATGACACCCCGCAAACTCCTACAGAAATAGCAGGTCTCCCAGAGAACTGGGAGAGGAGGAAAATGAGGATCTCAGGATATGTATCATCATGAGGAAGACCAATGCAGGAGACCTAGAAGAGATTTGTAGTTTGGTTCTTTCTCCGTGATCCCTGAAGAAACTCAATGGACACAAACAGCAGGTATTTTCAAACAACTTACTGTAAATTACATTCATATGGTTAAAACATACTTGACAAGTAGAGATGAGTACAACACTACTAAATTCTTGTTATACTTGGATTTTTTTTTCTTAACATTAAAATATAGTCTTGCAGCACTTGTAAGCAGATGAACTTAGATGTCTGAATACCATTAAGTTACATGGCTCTGTTCAATTGAGAAAGTACCTACAAAGTTAGCATTGCCTTTAAAACTTAAGGGCTGAGATTGTTTAATATTAACCCAAGTTAAACATTACAAAAGTAAGAAACACTCATCAGATGAACAGAAGAAATTTGTTCATTATGAACAACTAACCCTAAGTCACTAGCTGACAGAAGTTAGCTCTCCTTCCCAGAAAGTCTAGCGCTTCCAACAGCATCATCGGCTCACTGCCATTGCTCACAGTTGGCCCAACTTGGATCTTTACCTTGCCTTTTTTTTTTTTTTTTTAAATTCTTTTTTTTTAATGAAACTCCTCAGATCAGGTCGTGAGAAAGCTATTTTCCTCTCTTTACTAGGTCCTTATTTACAAACTACAGATTTTGCTTTGACTTGCTAGAACCTTCAGCAAGCACAGGCAATCTCTATTGCTCTGGAGACTGTCCTTACTACTTTCACTTCATGGATATTGGTGAATGGCTCAGTGAGCCATAAGCTAAAGCTCCACCATGCTTCAGAATGTCTTCTTTATAGAAGTCTACATTTTAATGTAAATGTATATAATTGTTCCTCTAAGTCATCACCATTAGCAACATGATTTGCCTAGAGCATCGTGCCGCTTCTGCCAACCACAAACAGCAAGACTGAGCAGCATTAGTTACTACTGGAACATTGCATATCAACTTACGCATGCTTTCCTCCTCCCAGACACCCTCATACTACTCAACAAGAATAATTTTTAAAGAAATGTACATTCTAAATATTAAGTACAATTTGAGTCCACCTTGCAGAAACCGGTATTTCTATCATCAGTTTACAGAAGTATTTCAGAAGACACAATCTTAAATATGGTTAATGCATCATCAGTTCATTTCTAAAAACATTACCTATATACATCAAATAGTTTCCAAAATAACAAACCAATTTAAGAGAATTATCTGCAAAATGAGCTACTGATGTTTTATTTCTGTCCAGATTGCCCTACAGCTTCTATACTGTGATAAAACATGCCAACATATCATATAAAACTGGAGAATCAACAGAGAAATTTACTGGATGTGCAAAAGGAAGTCGGGGTGGGGGAGTTGTGGGAAATTCCAGTATGAATCACCATTGAGTATCCTTGGGAGGGGAAAAGGAGCAGAAGAGAAAGAAGAGAGGAACACAGAAATAATTCCTCCTATAAACAACGCTTTGGTACTGAAAATTGAATCAGACTTCGAAAGAGCAGCTGTGTATTCCTTAGACAATGGTGTCAATAGATCTATTAGTCACTTTGGCAGCAGCAGTATGGTTTGCAAAATGCAAAAACTCCATATAAACACAAGAGAAGTACATTAAGAAGGTAGTTCAACTTTCCAATACATGACACTTTTTCCCCATGTATCAAACTAGCTACTGTTAATGTCTGAGAATTTGCCGTTTCTGCTGCAGTTTTAGAGACGGTAGTAGAAATGGACTTAAACCAAAAGCAAAACCCCACACAGGACAGCTGGCCTTCACAGGTGAAAAGCTCAGACCTAATGGCTTTCCTGTCAAAGTCCTCTGCATCTTTACTTTTGCTTTCTTGTCAGAAATGACAACACTAGTGCTGTTTTCTCATTGATACACATTTAAAATGGGAAGTCATGGTTGCTCATCTTCCTCCCTCCCTTACTGCAGCGTCCCTACTTCCTACTAACATGATCTAACATTTTACGTAGTTGACTGTTAATTCTTAAACGCTTTAGTTTTAAATGTATCTGGTTTAATTTTCTGAATTTACATTCCAAAAATATTTGATGCCAACAGATAGAAATGAGGCATTCTTCAGGCATTCTTAAATGAAAACACATGAACTTTAGAACCCTTCGCAAACCCTGAAGCCAAATTGGTTAGCTTCTACTGAGAGGAAGTATTTCAGGGGTAAAAAAACCAACACAAAACCAAAAACAACAAAACAAGCAAACAAAAAAAACCCCCACACCCAACAGATTTTGGAGTTTAAATATTACTATAGCAAGACAATGTATTTCTATAGGGCCTGGTAGGTTGAAGATATATAGAATTTCCTAGAATAGCTAAATGCATTAAGAACACAGTCAACTCTGTATTTATGCAGAATTGTGCATTAGCTATTAAATGGCATGCATCTGGCTAAGTTCAACAAGTATATATAAAATAACACCACTCTATTAGAAATAAATATATTTTAAAAGCATGTATTCCTAGGATTACTCTGTTCGTCATTGTTCATTGACTAAAGTAAGCTGTAGCAATAATGTTAAACAGCACTTTTAGTGGCACGGAGCTCAAAGATTCACTTTTAATTCTCAGAAATATTTAGAACATTCAGAAAGTCAAAGTCTATCCCACTGCCCTACTTTATCTCTCCAATAAGAAATTTAACTGAAAGAGCAATAGTTTAATCCTGTTTTTTTGAGGTGAAGGCAGATGCTTAACATAGAACATCTTTCCAATAATCTTGGTTGTTTACCTATGTAAAAAGAAATGCATAAGCCAAACAAAGACAGGGTTGGTCTTATCACAGGTAACGCAGATAGTAGGAAAACTCATTGGAAAATTGTCAAGAACTAAGAGCAGAAGAATTGTAATTTAATTACCCACAACAAAGCATTCCACCTGCCCAGCACAAAATCTGAGTCATACAGTTGCTGTTTTAATTATAAAAGATTCACTGGTTATAACTGTGCCTCCACTGGCACCGGCAAACATATCTTCGAGAACTTTCTCCCTCTCTTTGTCACTGTGCTAGAAGGGAAATCATTTCTGAAAGAACCCCTGGGACGCCCTCGAAGACAGGCAGCGGCTCCTGGATGCGAGCATGCAGTCATGCTCAGATTAAGGAAGTCAGTGAGACTTCAGCCTGCTTATAGCATCTAAGTCTGACCAAACAATACATATATATGGAGAACATACAACACGTAAAATATCAATGGCACAAAGCTCCTAAAGTCCTTACCACTATCTGTCATAAGAAAAGCAGCCCATCTTTGGTCTTTCCTTGAAGACAGATCCTAAACTGTAAGCTGCAAGCAACTATCACCCCATGTGATAGCTTTAAGAGGTTCATAGTTTGACATGATGGAACCATATGGATAATGTGAAACCATCGTCACCTTTACAGTACTTTCCATTAAATTTCATTTTAATGGTGTGTATATATAGTAATGTACAAGAATTTCTTTGCATTTACATAGTCTCTTCAAAAAAAGGTGGAAACCACTTGTCATACTGTATTTAAGACTAGTGCTACAATTTGTAAAACACCAATATTCTTCATTCTTCTTATACAATTCCAGATTTTTTTTTTTTTTTGAGTCAACTATCTTCACTTGAAAAATAAAATACTGCAGTACTACAACCTGACAAACACAAAAAAGGCAGCTCCTGGCATTGCATGCTGTTTATATGAAAGGCTAGAGCAATATTGCCCTATAACCAGTGTGTTCTGTACGATTTAAATTCACTCTGAGTTTCATGCTGCGGGTCAGCATTTCCCTTCTGGAAAGGGAAGGAATAGGGGCAGCACAGACTTGTTGTTCACACAGCAGATTCAAGCAAGGCAGAGAGATAAGAGACAAGGGTGTGGATGCAGGGGGAAGAGTAGTACTTCTAGGAAACTGCAGCATTACCATAGTGATGTTCCAACCACTGTCTCAAAACAACTGACGGAGAAGGCATCAAACGAAAATTCTTAGAAATGTGGCTGGGAGGAACAATGAATTGCTTGTTATTGTACCTTTTCAAAATGACATTTTCTATTCTAATGGAACAGAAAATACATTTTATAAACAGTGTTTTCTTCTCTGAAGCTTCCCAAATTATAACAAGCTCTTTAAATACACACATGAAAGGTTACACATTTTTTTCCCTAATTTATATATAAGCTTCCTCATTTTAATAACACTCTAAAACACTTCATTTTTTTGTTTAAGGATGAATATTGTCTCAGAGAAAACATTCCCCCCTCCTCTAGCATGCCTAAACTTGTATTTGTAATGATGGAGACAAGCAGTAGTAGAGGATTAAAGGCCTGTCTAAAAGGAGTTGCTGAAAATTGTCAAAACTATTGGCTATTCATGAGAAGGATGAATGTGCGGGGGTGGGGGGGGGGAATCACAACGGTAATATTGTATGTTATGCAAGGATGAATCTATTTCAAACTAATTAATTACATATCCTGAATATAAAATATGGCAGTGCGATCTGAAGGAAAAAGTTAATCCTTTCACTTATCTCAGAGATGGAATTTGGAGTAAGACAAAGATCTTGGAAGGAAGAAATAGTCACTGTTACCTCACTTAGGACAATGAATTGTCTTTGACTTTGGGATTTAATGATCCAATAAATAATAATTCAGTGCTCCATAGCTAGAACAGAATTACACCGAAGTAGTGAGCAACATAATTATATACTTTAAGAAACATTCCTTACTATCTAGTAAACTCTCCTACTTAAATGTATTAAGAACAATATATGTTTGTGCTCAGGATACACCAAAATAATTCAGTAAGATTTATTTCCTTTATTACACAAAGCCTTTAGAGAAAAGACAATGTAAGAGAAGAAAGCTGTCCAAGACATAAGTATCTGCAGTCGTGTATCAAAAAAATTAATTATAAAAAAGCAATACAATATAGAGAAAAGCAAAACTTATGAAAGGCTCAAAACTGACAATCAACCAATAACTGGCTATTTATGTACCTGTTCAAAAGTACTATTAAACTTCAGCTATCTACCTTGAATTTTGTTGGAACTGAAAACTCCTATTATACTAGATTAGTCACGTTACCTATTCCCAAATCCAGTTCTCTCTCAATTCTGACACTGAAATACGAGTGCACCAAAACCATTCACCAGATGAGGCCTATGACTTGATTGTTCTAACAAGTATTTAACGATTTTTGCATTACTTTATTTATAAAATTTACATACAACTTCAAAGCTTATTCCCATAATGGATTGTTTTCATTTCCTAGAAAGCAAGAAAGGAGTGAAAGAGCTTATCTTTAGAAACGAATATAATCTCTGTTTATGAGGTTTACTCCTCTTAGGACTGTTCAAAGTGAAAAAAGTAAGATGAAGAAATAAATCAAAATAGTTAAGATTTTACCACTGTGATGAGGATATTTTAATCCAGTGAGAGGAAAAATGTTACTAAATATAATCTAGAGATTTCTTCTCTTCCTGCTGCTTCTAAAATTGAAAAATGCCCTTTTTTTGATTATGTTGAGAAACACAAATATTACACTAAAAGTTATAAGATTAATACCAATAAATTTTAAGCAGGTGACACCTCCTGTACAATTCCAAAATAAGGCAGCAACAAAAACTGATACATAAAAAACTAAGCAATAATTTTTTGTTGTTAGTAATAGTTCTGCCTATTGTAAACCTAACATCATGCTAGCATTCCTATAATGGACAAACAAATCCAACTCGTATTCCCAACTATACCTTGAAGTAACTGAACCTTATCACAGGAAGAGTACTGGCAACATTTTAACAATCAAATGTCAGTAGATTTCCATGTAATACACAACAACAGGGAAGATTAAATGAAGTGAACATCCAATACTTCTCAATAACCTATGATATGAGATAAATGCAGTGAGGATAGATAAAGAATTCTATCTTTTTTTTTTTAACACTAATGAGTCACAGATTCACATGTACATACATACAAAAACAAACAGAACTATTGCTTCATTGTTAAAGAATATATAAAATATTTATACCTAACACAACATTCCTTCAACTGTGAGACTAAAACCACTTCCTTATGATAACAAGATAATATTGGATACACTCTGTATCTCTTCATGCTGCTGAATGCAGTCTTGTTCCAAGACTACACCCAAAGAGGGAAAATATTATTTCCAAAGCCAGTGTGTAGCTATTTAATAAATCTTGTTCTTCAGACTCCCTACCAATTGTCCACATGCTAGAAATATTTCCTTAAAAAAACAATACAGCTGAAGTAGCATCTACTTTTTATTGAATGCCCATAATTAAAGCTGGCAAATGCATCAACAGCTTAACGCAGAGGCATTAGTTAGCTCAACTACTGAATACATCCCAGACTGCTATTGCTTCTGATGGTTGGGTGCTGTGATCCTCTTCCGTGGCTTTCATGGCATCCTAATTAGTGATTTCCTAATTCCATTTAAAAAAAACAAACAAACAAAAAACCACACACACAGAGCCATGAAAAACAACACAAAACCAACTCGAAGTTAGATGTTGCCATTGCATAAACAAGTGGCCATTTATACTAGGTCAAACCAAAAGCGCCCATAAAAGCATCTTAACTTAGTCAACGTGAAACAAAAATGAAGAAAAATCCTGCTTGCTTTACCTTCCTAGATTCCAGCTAATTAAAATGTACAGAGACCTTACATTACAGACCTGCTGATACCCTGCACATTAACAGACTAGCAAGAAGTGGTGAATGCCTGAACTGAATGGCTATTGAAGTGTACAATTTCCAAAAGAAACTATTTAAAGATTTTGATCCCCTAGTCAGGTTCCAATTCAGAAAGAATCTCCAATTCACTTTTCATGTTTTTCCAGAATTTTTGCTTACCTATTTAAGTCTATTTGCTTACAAGCCCGACACATTAATCTCTAGAACTGAGCCATATCCATGAGAAGCAAGAAACGTTATATGCCATCTTTCAGGTCTGTGCACACTAGCACACCTTCTTACACTTTTCACAACCAAGTTGTGGAACCATTGTTTCCTTTAGTTTAATTCGCCCCCAGATACAAATAGGCCTCTCCTATTCTGACTTAGTCTGTAATGACATAGAAAACAAAGTTTAGGAAGAAAGAGTCCTCTCTGACATTTGCTCTGAAATTGTGTATTAGCTCTCAGTCTGCCAAGTCATTTCACTGGGTACAAATATTAGCAAAATTGCTGTATTAACACTGACAATATTTAATCTAACTTCTTAAATAGAAATGGCTTTGATCCTACTTTATCCCCAAGGGTATTACTTCATATTAAAAAAAACCCAAAACTCTGTATGTAACTTAAGATTAAAATAATGATTTCCTACACTTCAATATACGTAAAGGCATAATTTTGCTTAACAGTTGCCAGGGAACTATGCACGTTCCAAAACATACCAGAAACATTATATAATATCTGACTTTCAAAAAATACATATGTATTTTAGAGACATACCTTAACATGTTCAAAGAAAAGTTAACTAAAGCTGTAATTAAAATTAATCCCTATAAGGAGGGCAGGGCAAGCAAGATGTCTGGACAGACTGTTTAAAAAAGACAAAACTAAGCAAAGCATTAAATGACAGATCAACCACACAACCAAGTCAAACCAAAACGTTTTCTGTTGCATTCTCCCACAACACTGTCAACACTAGGGAATCTCCACGCAGGAAGGAAGGAACTGCTAGGGAAGTCCTGCATACAAAGTTTGTTTCTGAATAATTACCAGAGGTCACAATTCACTGAGAACCTATAGCACTCTAACCCTCCATCTCCATCGCCCTAACTTGCCGCGTTCAACACTGCTTCCCAAACTGCGGACATACAAGTGCCTTCAAATCCCCGCTGACTCGAACCTAGAAAATGACTTCCTACTCAGCAAGCACGCAGCTCAGGGCAGACTTCCAGAGCGCCGCTGCTGCCGTCCCGCTGCCGTACAGAAGGCAAGAGAACTCCTATGCGGTGAAGGCAATGCCGAATGGAATCGGTAACTCTGCTGGAGTATGCGTGCTCACCACAGACAAGCGTTGATACAGACCCAACTTACTTCTGTTTGCAATCCTTAAGAATTTAAGGGGAGAAACCATGCTTAGGTTACCCTAAACAACAAAACCACATACAATCCTCTGTTTTCTTACATATACAAAGCGCATGACAAATGTGGTAAAAAGAAATATTGAGGAATATTTCTTTGTATTTGGCTGTCTCTTTACATCCCCTGAAGTCATACAGCTAGCAGGTGAAACCTCTGATGATTCAAATATCCTCTTATGAGTCTCAGCTACAAATGGCAACTAGTCTTATGCAGTCAATCGGGATGCAACCATCCCTTCTGCCTGGAACTATCAACCATTCACAAAAAACCCTAATGTGATGATACTTGATACCACTTGGAAATATCCAGAACACACTCCAGGCTAAACATTTCATTTGAAGTTACTGTGAACAGGGGAAAGGAGCAAAGCTTCGCATACTCTTGGTTTAATACAGGGAGTAACATTCTGCATACAGTAATTCTTTTGCTTATATCAAATCTTCATGATTATGTGTTTATGGATGTTTAAAAAGTAAGATATTGCTTTATTCATGGAGCTATTTGATCACAAAAATAGGAAATACACATTAAAGAATAAACTTAATGTAAATGCAGGGCAATTGGTATGCAAAGCACCTCCTGTAAGAAACTTCAATACATCTGCTTACAGGAGGAACCAAAGTACTGGGCAGTAAAGAGCTGCAATTCAAACTGAACAAGATAAATTTATCCAGTCCTGCAAACACTTAGAACAACATTAAGTCTAGGTAACCAAATCATCCCATCAGCTGGAAGGGTCTATTTTTGAGTCTCTAGGTAGGGCCGAATTGTTAAGGACAACAACAAAACCAAAGTGTCAGCTGGCATTTTCTTCCCTCATTTACTGCACACTCTTCCAATAGATATGTACATAGTATGCTGTAGAAATGAGGTTTTTCTCTTATTTGCATATCTTAAAGTAGTGCACAGTCTAGTGCTAAAAGCATCTGACTCCTCTGAGACTTACAAACACTATTTGATAACATTAGATTAGGAAATTCCAATGGCTTAGTTACTCTTGGCTTAGTTACTTTCACATGTTTTTTTTAAGTCACCTGCTTTGTCACCTAGCTTGCTAAAAGGGCCACAATTGTCATTTGACCTATAAGACTACTATTTTTTGAACAACAGAAAATTGTGTTACCAATCTTGCAACCCTCTGTAACACATATTTGCATCTATAGGGACCAGGCTGATCGAAGTCTGTCTCTCATGAAGTTTTGAATGGACTGAGCATGCATCCTCTTGCATCTCACCAAAGGTGTAACTACTCTATATGCTGTTCCTTCTGCAATGTAAGAGCGTCAGGTAAACACCAACTATAACAAAGTAAGCTCTTTTGGGCAAAACACAGTGTTTATTTCAGTTTTATTAGACGTATCAGAAACCCTAGGATACATGATGCCTCTGTTCTCTGAATGGGCCTGGGCGAGCATTTAGCAGTCTTCACTAAAAGCAGTCTTCAGCCTCCTCCACTAGAAGCTACTAATTATGTCAGTCATGCTGAATGATGACTGTCAATCTTGCGATCTCACTTATTCTTCAACTGAGCTCAGATCACCCACTCATTTTACCAGTAAAGAAAGGAACTGGAATGAGAAGCTGAAGTACCTGTTATCCCTTTATTTCCAAAACAGCAATGGTTTACAAACTTTTCGTTAGTGAATAAAATTCTACTTGCAATAAACACAGCCAGGATGTAGGAATGTTAACTTCTCCCACAGAAGAGAGGGAGAAGAAAACAAATACAAAACACCTAACTGATCTGAACTTTTCTTGTGGGATAAACGCTTGCCTTTGAGTTTGCCAGCTGCTCATCTACTTGGGCAGATTCTCAAGTGAAGTAAATTAACACCGGCTCATTGACTTCGCTAGAACTACACTCATTTACAACACTTAAAGCTGACCTACATTAAAGCAGCATTTCACACCAAGGAAGAGCTGCCCGAAGACTGCTGGAGCCAGAAACTGCAGTGTGTTTCTTCCACACACTTAATCATTATGCTGAACACCAGTCCTCCTCTTCTCCAAGGGCCTGCAGCCCTCCTTACGCTGCAGTGATAAAAAAGCGACAGCTTATACAACCAGCAGTTTCCAACTGGTGAGCCCTGGCCGGCTCACAGCTGGTGGATGACTAGACAAAGCATGTGAAAGCCTGAGCAATTGCCCTTGAAACTTCTGGGAGGGAGTGGTGCCTGTGCTTGCCAGACTAAGTTACAGCACTCTGTTTTCAATTGAATTCCTAGGGGTTTTGCCAGCCATCCTTCTCTTAATAGTCAGAGACATGTTCTGTCTGGAGCTAGTGGTTCTTTCTGACTGGCGATGTACCATAATGAAAGGAGGCTCGACACAAAGAGTCAGAGATGGGGCAGGGAGAAAGAAAGAAAATCCGTGAAATTCAGAAGGGAAAACTGTTAGGAAAGAAATTCAAGGGTACAGAGGTATCCTACCAGGCATAAATGTAGGTCTGAATACATAATGCAAACCACTAATTAAGGAAAAAAGCCCACAACCAAACCCCACAACCACTGGAACTAAATAAAGACTTAATATACCTGGGGAGATACACAGCACCAGTCTGGAGTGCGAGAAGGATAAGCACATGAGCTCCACAGCAGAAGAAAACAATATTCAGTAGACTTAACTAGAAACAAAAGTTCTAAGAAGTCTCATTTTGAACTGAACAACTGCCTACCAGCAGGTTTCATGGACTAGGCTCTGGCAAAACAACAGAAGGGTTCTTGTATAAAGTCTGACACCACAGAGTCAGTCAGTAGCAATGGGCATTCACAAGCAAGCATAAATTGCTTCTCACTTTCCTCTCTTCACTTTTCTCTATTAACTGATTAAATGAGGATGTAGAAGCTGCACTCAAATTTTAATATCAAATATGTGCATTTTTTTAAAAATAAGCTTAATCTCATTAAATCAATTCTTGTATTTACCAGGGTGTGACATTGTTTACATAAGACTAAGTGCAAAACCCTAACCTCTGTATTTCCATCATGACCTCTGAGAACAGAGCCCACTCACCCTACCCCAGTTCTTACAACTTTAATTATGTTCAACAACACTGCTGTGCTTTAAAGGTATCATTTACCAAGACCAAGAACTGTTTATTTTTATTCCCGTTAATGACTTCTATTTTGTTTTAGTCCATTTATACACCCTGGCTTTTGTAATCGGAATTGCTTTCAGAATAGATCACTTCTGCAGACGCAGCTGAACACCTTCTTACACTTGTATACAGCCCTATAAAAATCCACACCATTTAGCTTATGTCTGATGTAAATGGAATCAATCACAGATAATCAAAAGCTTCCAAATTTCTTGGTCCTTTAAGAAATCGTTAAGGGGTTGGGGGGAAGAACGTTGTGTTCTTCCTATTGTAGGTCCTACCTGTCTCATTAATTACAATTTTAACAATCAGGCTGATATCTTTAGAAGAAATTCCAGCCTTTCTGCATACTTCCCTGTCACTCAAAAAACACCTATTCTCTTCCCACATACCTTGTTCCCAAAAATTTAAGTTTGACTCTAAGTCAGAGAATTGAGTGTATGCAACTATCGAACTATATAGAAGGAAAGGTTAAACAGAGTTGGGCACATTTTACTGAAGTTTTATCTCAACAGGTTTCTCAAATTTTTTGATGGCATATGAGCAAATCTACAAAAATGTGTTAATGTTAAAAGTTAAGCTATAATAGTTTAAAGTCATTATCCTTTAGTTTATCATTATCACTTAGTTTAAAGCTATTATCCTTTCACTTCACATTCAGAAGATGAACTGCCTAAATCAAAGTTGTATTAGATTCAGTTTATTTAATGGGACTTCTAAATTGAAATAAAAAGTATGTGGTTTGAACTTTATGGCAAACTGCACAATCTTCATTTTCTTTTCTGTACCACATGAGCTACTTGCTCACTAGACATAAATGGGTAGAAAACAACAGTTTCTTTGTTTGCGTACATTAACTTAAAGCTGTAAAACTCATTCAGCCAAACTTTCACCTTTAAACCTTAACCTGACTTGTAACAACATTTGTAGCCTCTAAAATTACACTGCATGCACCCAGACGGAGTTAATCACCTTTCACTTTTGATGCGTAGAATAATGATCTACCACTTAAACTTGAGCCCTTAAAAGCCTGAAGAAAAATATGTACGTATCTGTCTTAAATCAGCAGCAAAATAACAAAACTCTACCTAGCATTGCCCAGCTGAAAAGGAAAACAAAACAAGACGTATAACTTGTAGTTCATCAAAGTTGAAAATAAGTACATTTAAGGTCTCCTCAGAGATGAAATTCATGCTTCCCAGCACATGCTATTGATCAGACACCTGGTACTTTTAGGAAAAAAAGACTAGTCACAGGGGAAAGTCTGGCTTTATTTTTTCTGTAATTTAAAACTTTGGGGGGAAAAAAAATGAAATTAAGTAGAGATTTGGAAATAGCATGTTCTAAAAGCTGATGAGCTTGTTATCATTTTAAATGGCTGGCACCATTCTTTCTTTAAAGAAGTGATCTGTGCTTAACACTTTGTTGATAATGTAATACGGCTCTCCAAATATCATGCTGGTAGGAACCAGACTATTCCTTTTCAAACTTCAGCAACGGTTGAGTATTTTTGCTATCTACAAAAAAAAAAAAAAAAGTCAGAACTATGCAATGCAAACTCTTAAATTTATCTATTACGCTTCTGACAATCCCGGCTAAATGCCACAGAGAAAAGGACATTATACAGCACAGGAAAACTGAAAGCTGAAAATGCTTTGAAAAAGCATTTACACACACAAGCAAACAAAAAGCAACAGAGAGATAAAAATGAGAACCTAAAACAAAACCAGCACGGGTGTTCAGGAAACAGGGGAATGAATGACTGCCACAGGAAAGACACCAGCAGCACCAACACAACACACAATAAATCCAAGCTTGCAACGAATGACAAAAAAGGATCCTAAATTGGAAAATTTGATTAGTCTTGAAACTTTCCTCGCTTTCTAAGTTTGGAAGTGACATTATTAATCGTCTCTTTTTCCCCCACTATTAAGCTTTTCTACGTAGTGTCACGTAGTGGAAAACTGACACACAACTTGAACCTTTGCAACACAAGGTAAAAACTGAAATCAGTAGTTAAACTTCTTTTAAGGAGCTGAGAATTCATCTCAGTTTTGTTTTTCTTCCTCAGGCCACAAAAGGAACGAGTTGCTGTGTCTCTTTCATTTATGCTAATAAAGAACAGGGAGCTATTTTTATTTTCTCTTTATTACTGCTTTTAAAAAAAAAAAGGAATCCTCATTTTAAAACAAGTTTTAACAAGTAATTACAGTCTGCACACATAATGCGCTGGGTGGAGTGAAAGCCCTCAGACACACAGTGCACAGAGCCAATAATGGACTTGTCGCCAACACCCTGTGATTTCATGACTGCTAGAACAAAAACAAATGCCACGTTCAGTTCATTGCAAAGAAAAGGATTCATTAACTTGATGTGGCTTTTTACTTGACCTGCATAAGGTGAGTAAAATAAAATTTCATTTTATGAGATTCAAAATTATCAGCTGCAAACCTACAAGAACTGTGATGAAATGGCCAAGTTAAATGACTAACTCTGTTTAATTTTAATTATTACTGGACCGTAGGTCACCATGAGTTTTTAGCTGTGAGGTTGTTGCTTTCCTTCCTGGAATAAGGTAACAGGCAAACAAAATGTAAATGTCTTTCTGTAAATTAATGTGAAATAAAATGTAGATTCCTGTCAAAGACAGAAATATCATTCCTGAAGACACGATAACCTGAGTGCAGACATTAAGCCAATCTTTTTGAAATAAAAACACTTCATTGACATTTAACTATGATGGGGGGGGCGGTGTTCACTATTTATCAGCCAAAATCAAATGTATTAATAATCCCTATAGTCAGAAAAAAACCAACACCAGAGGCTGTTTATATAAATAACATTCACTCCTTCTGGTCACAACGTTAAAGCACTGGGTCAACCTAAATCTGCCAAACTTCCTAGCTTGGCTGTCCCAGAAAATGCAGAGGGTGGGGGGGAATCCCCATCTGATATGGAGCATTTGGAAGGGTGAGTGGGAGGTAATTAGAGTCTCATTCCATATTATTGTAACAGCTACCACATAAATGTATGGATGGGAAAGCAGCAATCCTTTAACTTTAAAAAGTATTCCTTGCTTTCTGCTGGACATACCACCCCCTCTCAAAAAAACATAATCGAAGGTAAAAAACCCACAAAAAAACAAAACAAGACAGATATTAAACAAGTGGGAAAACTGGCAATTCAGAAGCCAAAAATGTTGTGAGCAGAGCTTTTTCAGTTTAGGGAATCTCAGCCCCTAGCTGGTAGAGATTAACGTTGAATTCTATTTTAGTATTTGCATAAGCCCCAGAGGGATAAGATCTTATTCTAGAAGGGTCTAGCTCCCTTTTATTTTCTACCCCTATTAATTTGCTGCAGAAAGGTCAATCATTTTAAGCAACAGCATCATAAATGATGCCACTGGGTTGGTTTTTGGGGGGTTTTTTTTGTTTTTTGTTTTGGGGTTTGTTTTGTTTTGTTTTTTTGTTTTGTGTGGGGTTTTTTTGGTTTTTGTGTTTTTTTGGTTGTGTTTTTTTGGTTTGAGGGGGGGTTGTTTTTTGGGGGGTTTTTTGTTGTGTTTTTTTTTTTTTTACACCGTTTAAAAAAAATAACACTTGAACGCACACTTCACTGGTTTCGCTATTGCCTCCACTAAAAACTTGGAAGTAAACAGAAGTGTATTTATATCAGTACTGTAATCCTCCTATGGAATGACAGCCTTTGAACATTTCAGACATTATTCCTGATATGATAGAAAGCTACATTACCATTCAGCTTAGTAACTGCCAGAATCATGCTTGAGAAAAGTACTCTGTATGTCTCTAATCTTATTTCATGTTTCCATATTTTGCTTTCCCTACAGACAACATAGATTAACATTCACGAGTGAATGAGGAAACAGAAATAATTACTTTTCTGAAGTTTTCTACGAAGCAAAGTACTCACCAGCAGTAAAACTCCATCCTGCACACTCCTTCCCATTTCAAGGCTCCGATTGCTGCATACACATTTTAAAAGTCACAAAATGTTCCTCGGAACAATTGTCCAAAAGTTAATTTCTTAGTTTCTATACTTAAAAGCAGCACTTAACAGATTTCTCCTTGTATCAAAAGGTAGGGAAGCCTTCACCACCTTCTGTATTCAAGAGGTAAATACCAGCAATGGTTCCTTCTTTCTGCCTTGCATCCAGTTTTAAATTATTCCTTTTAATTTTTAAGGGCTGTATAGCCTAAGCAATGAGTCTCATTAATCACTACTGAATGATTTAACCCAGCCATTCAGTTCCAGATGCCACTCGGTGCTAGAGATATGCTAATTCCTTACAAGCTTTGCCTCCTTTTGCAGTTGAAACCATAATTTTCCACGTTGGTGGAGACAGGATTTTACTCCTTGCATGAGGCCTCCTACCAATCATTTTTATGCCTGAGCACTGGCACAGTGCAAGTTCATTCCACAGTTTCAGATGACACCCTTTCGTTAAACCTGTTCATTATGTATGTCCTCTCTCTGCTGCTTACAGCGTCATAGTCCTGAACTCTACCCGCTCCAGCAACAACTCCTGGTTTGGGTAGCAAAAATAATTTGTTACTACCCTTACCTTGTTTTCTTTTCTCCTTGTTCCCTCACACTAATACTTTTTTTTTTCCCTTTATCACCTCCTACCATTAAACATTTTGATTGTGAAGTATCTGTCAGCTGCTGTACATAAGGCATCAGCTATATTCCAAAACCAGAAAGTTGCACTGACAGAGTTGTTTTGGGAGTGGGAGGTGAGGGGGGAAACATTCAGCATTTGCAAATCCCAGTTCTGACCTTGCCTAGCACCCAAGAGATCTCCCAGCACAAAATTAGAGCAAGCGTTGAGTTTAATACCAGGTGCCAAGACATTTTGATAGAAGAAAGAGTATTGACATTGCTGAACATTTGATCCAAAAATCCTTATTTTATGACCCTGTATTATGCATTCACCGCACAAATACAGGCACAACCTCTTTTAGGATTTGGGGGCTGCTATCCTTACCTTGGGCTTACATGCTTAGGCTTATTTGGCCAATGGGAGATGTCTAGGTTGAAGGCTGCTTTTGACAGATGTTAGTAAAATATACTACTGAAGTGACAAGCCAAGAAGATTCTAAAAGAATACACACTCAAACACATTTTTGATTGGCTTCTCACCCTACACAGAGCTATAGATGCACATGTCAATTCCCAGGCATGCAGCATTTTTGAGTTAATTGGCTCTTATGGAAATGTTCACCACAATCTCAATTTTCAGATGGGTTAAGTACCCACAATGATCCATAGACGTTTGCAACTGAAGATGAAGTCAAACAGTATGCAATTTAATTTAAACATTGGAATCAAGAGTTTCAAAAGTCACTACTGATCGATCTTAAGTGGCTCCAAATTTAGGCTGTAGGTTCCCAACTTCAACAACTCAGAACATCCTGGATTACAAAAACCTAAGTTTCAGTGTTTACTGAAAATCAAGGCACACTTTAAAGCATGTCCATCTGGTCACTATCAAAACCCCATTTCTTCCCCCTTTCATCTACTTCCAAAAGATGGGGAAAGTTAATTCAGCACACATCTTTAGGCCTAAATTGCATCCTTGGCCATATATTATATCCTAATTTCTAAAACGAGAAACTGTTGATGTCTATTATGCTACTGTAGAAGCAAATAGTAAAATTGAAGTCTTATATATAGATATAGATATATATATGAATTTAAAACCATCAACTGCTTTATATGTCTAATCTTCAATGTAAAGGCAGTTAAACAATTAGATAAGAGGCAATATAACTAACCCAGAATGCAAAATAAGTATCTTGCCTGGGGATATGCAAATTTCAGAACATACAAAAATGCTAGCCAAGCAAGTTTTAACGCAGTATTACCATGAAAAAGTTTAACAGTACTAAAGAAATCACAATTCAGATTTATGTACAAGAGAGTTAAAGGAGAAGACAAAAGACTACAAAACTGAACAACATCAAAAGTATACAGACTATACAGTTCTCTCCCATGGCCGCCATGAGTGACTTCGGATTTCACCGGTTGGAAACCGACCCTCGCTCCACCCTGCCCTTCCTGTCTGAGAAGATCAGTTGTTCCAAAATTGAGCTTATCCAACTGCTAATTCACTATGCAAAATGAAGAAAATAAAATATTAAGTTTAAGATTTTAAATCCAGAGCTCAGCACAGGCTTGTCAGCTTTGCAGATCTTTAATCTCCAGTAAGGGGCATTCATATTATTTTAATCATTCACTATATTAGCATTAGACTTACAGTAATGCAACACCATATTGAGCAAATACTTGCCAACAGAAAAGGGCAGCTTGAATAATTTTGCATATCTGACTATACATGTACTTTCTTTGAAGAAATGCATTTCAGGACTGCAGCAGTCCAGAAAACATGCTTGTTTTCCGATTAAAAAAAATTCATATCATTTCAATAATATTATATTCAACTAGCCATTTTTGGTCTAAACTGAATTTATAGTAAGTTATATTTAAACTAAATACTCTTACTTACTTAACTTATAGTGATTTACTTAAATATAAACATAAACATTTAACATAGTACAGCCCTATGCCCCTCTAAATGTGTAAAGCCTGGTGGCAGCAAACAAGAGGTGAATAGGAGTACATTGTGGAATTTACCTCTATTACCAGTCAGCAAACTGATAGAGGAACCCTCCTCTTGTTTAGCTATGGAATCCAATTGTTTGTTATGGAATTTCTTTGAAAGCCAGGTAAGAAAGAAAACTTCAGCAACCTATTTACTATTTTGTGAAAGTATATATGCTAATACAAGCATTCTATATATGTTAGCATTCTGACTGAGAAGATGAATACCTAATATGTCTTCATAAAATACCTGATGTTTTTATGCACAAGCTGTATACAGTTTGTATTTTTAAAAAAATCAGTTAAGATAAAAACCAGTCATGTTAAAAATGAGGCTGAAGACAACACAGAAAAATGCTGTTGCTGTTATAAAAATCCATGTTTTGAACATCTACATCAGAAGGCAAAGTGCACACCCAAGTTACACCATCAGGGCCTTCACTCTTGCAGAAACATGTTGATAGTATTTCACTAAAAGATAGATGGAAAAGTGCTCAAGTTCTGTGTAGCTCTTTGGATATATTTAGATGTGTAAGCGCATTCTCTGCTAATTCACAGTAGATCCTCTTTCCTGATTTTCCAAGTTTCTGTTTCTGAAAAACATAATTAATGTTACTTCCCACTATCAAAAAAAGCAAAAGGTTTCCTATTTCTACTCCCCTTCTCATCAGAGTCCACCTCCTTTTAGTAAGGCCACCTTGAGGATGTACCATTCAATAAATGGTTCTGTTCTCAGCAAAGGAAAACTGACTTCTCTGTTCACAGGTGTGAACCAACAAGCATTCTGCATCTTCCCCTTAACTGCAGCTGCTCAGACTACAGGTAGGTTCTAAATTAAAAGACTGGCCTGCCACCATTCACAAGTCACATTTACTGTCAGCTTATCTATTTTGTTTTAATCAGTCATACACAGACTCACACATACACACATCAGTCTTGGTCAGAAACTTTGCTAAGCTTCAGAACAAGAGAAGCATAGAAAATATCTACAAGTCTCAACAAGTGAGCTCTAGAATAGTTCTCAAAATCTGACAATATTTAACTTCATCAGTTATTCATATACTCCTTCACTTTCCCACTAAAAGTAGTTTCCTCACCTTATTTTCAAAAGAAGTAGAAAGAAATAGAATATACTACCCTTAAGCCTCTTATTCATTGTTTTATAGAAGTGCAGGACGTTTCCCCTACTACTTATACCTGAAATGGATACTCCAGGAAAGTTAAATGAGAATAAACACTTGCCTACCTCTCCCTCTGGCTAACTTTGTGCTGTTGTTTTAACACCAGTTAAAACACATACGTTCCTTGCCTGAGAGGCCCACCCTCATAGCTCTTAAATATTCCAGAACCCTATCTTATCATTTTTGTGGGTAAATCTGAGGAAATGCACAATTTTTCCAGTGAAATCATTGTGTTAACTAACAAAAATTCTGGCATCCAGAATTAAATTCACCAATTATTTAAAGATCTTCAGGGAAAAGTAACTTCCAGCACCTGGTCTAATCTAAGCTTTTAAGTATCTGACTATTACCTTAGGTCTTTAAAAAGGAGCACCCCAAAACACAATACAACAACAGAATAACAGAACTCTGCACATCTGACTGGAAACCGAAGTCACTATTGGATTCCCAGCTGCCGATCTTTTTCCACCCACTGAGATTTGTACTAAGTCTCAACTGTGAGAGTGCACTGTAGCTGGCTGCCATCTATGGCCCATGTCTGCAGACCAAAATATTTGTTCTCACATTTTCTTTGTTCACATAGAATGCCCTTGTGCTCACACCAATTTAGCACTGATTTAAAGCTGATGCAATAATCAGCCAAGAGGCATGTATGTGTGAAACATGCTATTATAGTCAAACACCAGTATTAAGAGCTACGTAGGTAATGCTAAAGAAGGTATGAAGAGAAGGTATGAACTTGTAAATTATCTTCCCCTAAAAGCACCTCTAACTTTTAAGATACTTAAGAGTATTGCTTTGTAGCTCTACTCTCAACTCTTGGTCAAGCTTCAAGTCACTAACAGAAAATACTCTTTATTTCCCCTGTTTACACAATTTATTGGATTTTAAATACACCTCAATCACTACTTCAGTTATTTCACTATTTACTTCACAATTTTATGAAGAGGCACTCAGGTGAAAAGTTGAGGAAGGTTATCGCCACTGAACGAGATTATATAGCAGAATACACAGATAAAATGTGTCAGGACCTCAGCATATAAAATTCTTAAGTGCCCTTTAGTTTGCTTGAAAGAAGCAAGGTTCCTACTAACTTCCTGACCACAAAATAACCTCAAGATAGTAACAATTATTGACAACAAAAAAAAGCCTCATTCCTAGCCATTCAAGCACACAAAAAAACAACAAATTCGCAACAGTAACTTATACATTGACAATACTCATCTTCACTATGAAAGAGAAATATTTTGAAGAAGAATCTAAAACAGGTACCACAACACCAAGCCAAGTGACCGTTATTCACACAACACATTTAGTGATGACAAAAATAATAAATTGTAGAAGCTGAGCAAGCAACTGGACTTGCTAGCCCCAGCATATTATTAAATTAATTAGACAACACCATCCCCTAATGAGACATAATATCATACTTGTTTAGGATTGTGAAAGAAAACTCTTCCAGTTACTTCAGAAAATTAAGTGCCAAACCAAAAACAGTATTATTTGAGAGCGAGGGAATAGGTTCTCAGATTCTTAATTACTGCAATAGATTTGTCTGTCTCAAATGTCTAAATATTTTCTCTCTCTACTTCTTATGAAAACAAGATTGGTTTTGATCCCCCTTTGGACCTCTTTGGCCATCGCTTCCGAAATGTTTCATATTAAAACATCATTTGGCATGGGTATCACATGTTACTATTTGACATTAAACAACATTGCTACCTAAATGTCACTAGTTTCTGATATTTGTAATGGTCCATCTATCTTTGTAGATCAAATCAGAACCTTTAGCCTGTAAACTTTGGGCAGGAAAACTCAAGAGTATCCTTCACATAAACTCATGTTTTCTAGTACAATCTTATGGACAGTACAGAGTAATCCTCCAAAGTTCAGTACCCTGAACATTTCAGATGACCCCTGCTAATGAAGATACCATGCTGCATCAGGACAATGGTATAGGACTACATGACGTAGAAACTAGAAAACATTTGACAACCAACACTGACTGTGGTGAGCAAAAAAGCCACCTTGAGTATTCTGTTTTAAACAGGTATCCAAATTAATTGCTAAGCTATATGAAAAACTGTCTCCTTCTAGTCAAAAGGTAACAAAAACCACACTAATGCAAACTAAAAATGTTTTTATCTCCACAGATACTATCAGTAATCACAAGGATAAGTGGCTTTGAATCAGACACCTGGATACTTTGATAATTTCTTACTTGTGATAGAATATTCTCCATTTTATAGCATGTGGTTATTTCTTTTCTAGTCTGAAGTCCTCAAACACAGTATAAGCATGGCCAGCTTCTTCAACTGTAAGTAGCAGACTCGATCCTTCTTAAACTTTCTTACAGTAGAATCACTTGGAACAGCACACAATGCATTAGGGGTAGGTGAAAAGCACCTCGTTTCTATGCTTCCTTGGGTAACTTATTTACTTTACAGATTATGCACTTCGACATATATAATCCTTTGAATTACTATGAAATATTTTTTAAATGTCCCTTATTTTATTACTATTAGACAGAATATGCAAGAAAAGAGCAGCAACATTTCCTGAAATACTCTTCATACCACGTCATGAAGGGAAACTTCCCTCTTAAAGTACAAACTTATGAGAAAAACAAAATGTATCAAAGAAATAGCTGGTTTATTTACTCCAGTAGGTAGGCTAGCCAACTGGAAAGGACTTTGAGGACACTCCATGGACACCCCTTAAACTATTAATCGTCAGAAGATAATTCTCCCATGAAGGAATACAAGAGGCAATTTTGCCCTCCGCTGGCTAGAACCATCACTGGAAACCATGCCTGTCTCGCTGCTGTCAGAGCTCCCCGTTTCATACACCATGAAAAGCCCTCTCGAGCAAATGTACCAATCCCATTTGAAGTACAGTAATTAGTACAGGATACCATGAACAGGATGGGGGGGAAACATGCTGGGCAGGGAATCAGCTATGCAATGAAATGCCTAGTAGATTTCTGTGGAGAGATGGGGGGGGGGGGGGGGGAAGGAAAATCAAACAGTAACATATTTAGCCTCAAGAATTTCTAGAGCAGTGAAGACACATGTAGAAAACCAGAACCTTGACACTCTTATTCCCAGCAAAAGCATTCTGCATGTTACTCTCCAGATAACTGAAAGGTTTTATCTTCCAAACATTAATTTGATGCTGCTGCTTCTTGGGGGTGGGAGATGAAAACTCTGTGAAGGGAAGACTGCCTCAAAATGGAGAAAAAAGGGCAAAACGCAGGTAAATACTCAAGAAAACAAGGATACCAGAGAAGTACCCCTTAAAGCAATTTTTAGTCTTATCTTTATGCCCTGAAATTACAGCAGGAGAGCATGGGAGGAAAGCTGCTATATATGCCAATGTTCAAAATTATTCAAATTTAAATTTATGCAACATTTATTAACCACAGGCTTAGATGAAAGAAGGTACTTTACAGGATTGCTGAGAGGCCACACCAGAGTAAAAATTAGGGGTTTTAAATTCTAAGCGGTTTACCAATTACTGTTTTCACAAACACTAACCCACTTACCTTTCTATTACTTTCTTCCTCCCCATCCCCCCAATTATTTCCCACCTCTCAGTAGAAATGTCTAACATCCCGTTTAGAGTGTGGCCACATAAACCGTTGATTCAGTATTGACTGTGAGGGAAGTGAAAACCTTCTGTGGAAAAGGGAGGAAAGGATCAATCAATTTGCAAGCAGATCAGCTGTCAGTAGAACTCAAAGGATTTCAGTGTGGAAACTGTTGTAGATGACTCTTGCCCTTCCTTCTGCACTGCAGCCATCTGCCCTCAAACTTCACCCTGCCAAAGGTTTCTGGCATCTCCATTGTTCTAGACACAAGACCAGCTATTTGACCACACTCTAGCTGAGGGGAAAAAGAAACCCCTCTGGTGAGGGAGCTGGAACAAAGTTCTTCTCTGGTGTTTGTCTCTATCTTTGTTAGTGACTTTGCTTACAAGGCAAAATTAAAAGCCTCCATAAAAATTCATGGCTGTTTTTCTTTCTTTTTCTCTTTATTTTTCTGTCCAACAACTCAGCTGGAATCAACATTATTAAAGAGAACATCCCCATCCTGAGGGGAAAAGAAATAAAAACCAAAAAAACCCTTACATCCATCTTACTCCATTGAGCATTTATGTGAGAAATAGATGAGAGAATTAAGGAAAAAAAAAAGTTTCTTAACTTGGAGTTAAAGACACCCCAGTACAGTACTGAGTTACAGAGTACACTGTCTATGAAGTCAACTTTTCCACGGTGGAGACGATCAGCATGAAAGATTTACAGAGAGCAAATTGGTGAAAAGGCTCTTCCCCATTCCCATTGTTTCTTCCATTAGATAGAGAAGGCTATACAAAGAAAAGCAAATTAAAGATGGTATGACTGACACAGTCAAAACTGAACAGGGTTAGACTTACTCCCCCTTTTAAACGAGAGGTGCAGAGCTTCCCATATTCAGAGCCGCAAGAAGCAAATCTAATACCTGACAGCAAAAATGTAATAGTTAAATTTATGATATAATCTAGAAGGAGACATAAGTTATTGCATTTGGTGACATAATTAAGACTTAAAGCTTCAGGCAGTGCACTTAAGTCTTTCAAAAACTTCATTCACTCACCTACTGACCAGCTGTCTCACCCTACCCTAATTTTAATGACTCAAAGGGGTCCTCAGCAAAAATCAATTAGGGTAGAAAAGTCAGCTCCCAAACTAGCCTCCACCGCAACACTGAATTTACTCCTAAGCTCAACGCGTGACAAAAAGGCGGCGCGGCGAACGGGCAGGCAGGCTGCAGGCAGGCTGCAGGCAGGCAAACCCGGCCTCCCAAAGCGCAACAGGAGCGACGCCCAAAAAAACCCCAAGCACCTCCACGACGACTCCGGACCAGAGCTGGAGCCCCGCGGCCCCCGGGCCGAGCGCTGCCACCGCCACGCGGAGGGATGCGCGCCCGCGCCCACGTCGTTACAGGCAGCCCCCGATGGCGCTGCCCGACACCGCGGTTCGGCCGGGGGTGCCTCCGCACAGCGACGTCTGCCATCAGCAACACCCCATCAGCGCGGCCCTATCTGTAACCCACAGGCACGATGAGGTGCCCCAACGCGCGCTAGCCCCGCGCAAACAGTGACTCGTGACCACCAGCCCCCCACCCCCCCATCTCCTCGGCGCTCTCTCCTGCTCCCATCTATCATGCTGCCGCTTCACTCCACGCACGTGGGTAAACTTTAACAGCCAAGGTGAAGCGAAACCTGTCCCCGAGCCCTCCCCACCCGGGGCGGGTGCGCGGGCTTAACGCCTTCACGCGTGGGCCCCCGGACCCGGAGGTTGGGAGGGGGGGAACGGCCGTCAACGGCCCGCCCGGGGCAGGGTGCGCAGTACCTGCGGCCTCTCTCCTGGCGCGCCCTTCGTGGGGAGCCCCAGCCGAGAGGGAGGCGGGGGTCACTCCCCGCCGCACCCTCCCCGCCAGGGCTCCTTACTCCACCGCGGTCACACCAAAGGGCCCTCAGGCGCCCGGGGCCGCACGGGCGCCGCGTACCCCCCACCCCGGGGCAGCCCGCGCCCGCGGAGGGGCCACGGCCGGCGGCAGCTCCCGACACCGCGCCCGGGGCAAACGTGGTGCGGGTGGAAGGAAAGCTTCGTTTCGGAGGCCGGGAGGGGGGGCGGGAGGCGCGGGGAGGACGGCTAGCGCATCTCCCCCCGCCAAACCGGGGCGGGCGGCGGGAGCGCGGCCAGCGCCGCGGCCTCGTATCCGACTGGGCTACGCGCGGTGGTTACCTGAGGCGAGACATACGAATCCGAAGAGGTAAAAGTGAGCAAACTCCGCGATCATTGTCCTCGGGTGGCGCCTGCAAGCAGTCTCATGCCAGAAGAGCGGGGGCAGAAACGAAGAGCCCCCAGTTGTAATTCCACAGAAGCTTAAGGCGAGCGAGGGTTCCCAATCCCGCCGGACTCCCCGGGCGAGCCCCCAGCGGGGAGGGCGCTGTCAGCTCCGCGGGGCTCCAGCAGCGCGCCAGCGCCGGCCGGCCTCCCCTCTCCTGGCCCGGGCTTTCCTACGCGGCGCCTTGACACTTGCCAGGACCATCCAAAGCCACGGGAGAAAACAAAAGATCCTCGAGTTCCCGCAGCCGAGGTCCGCCGCCTCCCGACCGCAAGTCGCTGCTCCGGCCCGAGACTTTGTTTCGGGCGCCCGGGACGAACCAGTAACGGAACGCAGCCGGGATGGGCACGGACCGGCCACCGCCGCCCTCCGCGAAGGCGAGGGGCGGGCAGGGAAGCGCTCTCCGCGAAGCGCCCCGCCAAGTCACTGGGCGGCCGGGGCGGGCGAGCGGCGGGCAGAGCGCGGCGGCGGAGCGGCGGCAGCCCCCGCTTCCATCACGGGGGAAGGAGGCGGGCGCGTCGGGGGCCGCGGCGGAGCCCGGCCGCAGTCAGGCGGGGCGGCGGGCAGGGGAGCCCCGGCGGCAGCCCCTCGCCCTGCCCAGCATCGCCGCCGCCCCCTGCACGCGGGAATCCCAAACTCGCCCCCTCCCCAGCGCCGGAGGAGGGCACAGGAGGGGCGAAGGAAGAAAGGAAGGAGAGAGAGAGGGCGAGCAAAACTTCGCCGGGCCAACGCCCCCCGCCAGCCACCCCGCCCGCCCTCAGTTGCGGCGGCAGCGGGAGGAGAGGAGGAGGAGCGGCTCCTCGCCTTCCCCCGCCGCCGGGGCACGGGTGCACGAGCCAGGCGGGGCCGAGCCCGCCGCGCCCGAACTTTCCGGTGTCACGTCGAGCCGCTCGCAGCCGCCGCGGACTTCCCCTTCCCCCCGCGCTGCTGCCGCGGCAGGCCTGCTGCCGCCTCAGGACACCTTAAAGGAGCCGCACCTACACGGCCCCCGCACGCCCGGCGCGGCCCGGCCCAGCCCGGCGGATCCCGCCCCGCCCCGCCCTGCGCGGAGCCGCCCCCTCCTCCCGCCGGCCGCTGCCGAAGGTAACGCGGGGGCCGCCCCCGCCGCCACCGGCCGTGCCCAGGGCACGGCATGTCCCCCCCGCCGCCGGCCTGAGCTCGGGGCAGGGGGCAGAGCCCCCGGTCTGAGCCGGGGGTATCAGCAGTCACAGGAAAAGCGCAGATTCACCCCCCCCCAAAAAAACAAACAAACAAACAAACAACAAGCAAACGAACAAAAACCCCAGCTCGGGTTTCCGGAGCCCCCAGCCGCAGATGGAAAGTGGCCGGACGCGTGTTGAGGCCTCCCTCGAGGTTACCGAGGGTTTGGTTCACTGTTCCCGGGCCATTCCGCCCCGTTAGGCACCGGCTCGCTGCCATGGCGCGGCCACGCGGGCCCACGGCAGGTAGGGCCGCAGCCCGCCCTTTCCCTGAGGGCTGACCCGGTCGTTTCCCTTTCCACTGCCATATTGGTCAATGGCACGAAGAGCGGGCGGCACTGCAGGCGGTTACAGCCTCACCTGGCACTCCCGGTGGAGCGGAGCGGGGAGGCTGCGGTTTGCCGGGTCATCCCTAGCGCCTGCGGCCTGGCCGCGCGCCCAGGTGCGGACCAGACCTCCGGGACGAGCGTCCTCAAACCTTCGCCCCTGCAGCTGGGCGCCCGGATGAGTACTGCGCAGAGCTACGTGAGCAGCTCCGATGGTCAACTCCACGCGGTCCTGTGAGCTTTACCTCGGGCCACGAGAGGTGGCGGTGGGGCAAGAAGTCCTATCACTGTAGGTGAATAGGGAAGGCGGACCTGGAAGAAAGACCGCTGCCCAGTAAGGCAGACAGCAGAGGTCCAGCTGTTCCTAGCTTTGATTCATTAACTTAGGAGCGCTGAATGAGATATAAAAAGAAATTTCATTTCCAAGAAGCATGTTGAATATATTAACCCCACTGCAAGTCAGCCTTTTTTTGCAGGGGGATAATGAAACTCCAGAGAAAGAACCTTCCTTTACTTCCTGTCGTGGGATTTATACACGCCCCACAGCGTTATCAGCCAAACAGGTTTGGATGCTGTCAGCCACCATCAATGGAACGGCACTCACGCTGGCATGCCACTACGTTTGCCCCACTTCGCCTGCCCCAGGGTGGCGTAGGGCAAACTGCCTGCAAGTCCAACAACAGAAAGGTCCTGTGGGTTGCACTGAATCTATGTTAGTCCACTTCTATGCGAGATCCGGAAAGACAAATTTTCAGTAACATAAGGCAGGACTGGTTTACATTGGAAAAGGAAGTTCCTGGTTTGTAAGTGTATATGTATCAGCAGCAGTCCAACTGGCACGGTTTTCCACTAAAATATCTTAAGCAGACCAAGCATTAGAACACTAAAAAGTTAGAAAAATAATCTAGTGTTTTAACACCAATCGGACATTAATTTTCAGAAAGAAAAAGTAATTAGTATCCTACTTCAAACACATTTAGAAAACGATCATAACTATGGAATCATTAACAGTGAATACTTTTGCATATGACCGGATTTCTTCAAGTTATACATAGCCAAGAATTTTTCTGTTCAGTGGCCTCATACCATTGCTCTGCACTTTATGAAAGGAAAATGTATTAGCACCTCCAGAATTAAAACACACCACAAGAACAGTGAAAAGGTCCTAGATAATCCATGAAACCTAGCGAGAAGTTTGAGATTTCAATAAATTAGGTTTGGAGTTGTTCTTATTTAATTAAATAAATGGGAGTCGCATGCAGGGCTGAAAATGAGCCTCAAGGGTTCATTTATTTCACCGCCCTCTTCTGAGAGAGGGTCAAATATAAGTAGACTCCCGCCAGCAGGTATTTTTTAATCCTGTTATTATATATATTTCTATTGACTGGGATTTCATATCCTCTTTAGATACCCTGTTCCAGTTATTATATAGACAGATTTATTTTTTTTTATGCCTAGACTAAACAGTCTCCAGGCAGAAAACATACCACCACCACTAACATTTTGAAGGCATGTTTTTTATTCCTTCTGTTGTATCAATACTTGACAGACTCACTTACATTGTACTGAATTACATATTTTAATTGATTGCTTCTGTTAAAAAAGCAAAACCACAAATCTACCAGTAGGTCACTCCATAGGGAATAAATGAGTTTACACATTCTGTGCATGTACATACATACACACACAGATTTTATATATACATGTATTTATTTACTTGTAAAGTGTCATTTTTATATATACCTGTTTTTATATGAAGCTGTCAATATTCCCTGTAATCTTTAATTATAAAAGCATAATTTTTAATGCATTTCTATAACATATGTATTATCTAGCAACATACATTAATCCATTTACTTTGTAACTGGCAACAAGTATATACAACGTGGAGAGAAAGTAAATAAAGCATTTAGCTAATTCTCAGAGTGTTTTCTCCACTCCAGAAAAATCTGTTTTCTGTACATTAGTGAAATTGTAGGTTTCTAGATTCACGCACTCTTTTGCTTAGGCCAAAAAGAGGGCCAGTAAAATGTTATGCTGTGTTGAACTCTTATGTATGCTGGATGTTAATTTTCTAATTTCACATTTCAGACAGAGAGCTATTCACCTGAGGGATGGGATGCCTTCCAGAGGGACCTGGACAAGCTCGAGGAATGAGGCCGTGTGAACCTCATGAGGTTCAACAAGGCCAAGTGCAGGGTCCCGCACCTGGGTCAGGGCAACCCCCAGTACCAGTACAGGCTGGGGGATGAAGGGATTGAGAGCAGCCCTGCCAAGAAGGACTTGGGTGTGCTGGTGGATGAAAAGCTGGACATGAGCCAACAATGTGCACTCGCAGCCCAGAAGGCCAACCGTATCCAGGGCTGCATCCAAAGCAGCGTGGCCAGCAGGTCGAGGGAGGTGGTTCTGCCCCTCTGCTCCACTCTGGGGAGACCCCACCTGCAGTCCTGCATCCAGCTCTGGAGCCCTCAGCACAGGAAAGACATGGACCTGTTGGAGTGGGCCCAGAGGAGGGCCACCAAAATGATCAGAGGGATGGAACAGCTCTGCTGTGAGGACAGGCTGAGAGACTTGGGGTTGTTCAGCCTGCAGAAGAGAAGGCTCCAGGGAGACCTTATTGCAGCCTTCCAGTACTTAAAGGGGGTTTATAAGCAAGGTGGGGACAGACTTTCTAGCAGGGCCTGTTGTGATAGGACAAGGGGTAACAGTTTTAAACTAAAAGAGGGAAGATTTAGACTAGATATAGGGAAGAAATTTTTCACAGTGAGGGTGGTGAAACCCTGGCACAGGTTGCCCAGGGAGGTGGTAGATGCCCCATCCCTGGAAACATTCCAGGTCAGGTTGGACGGGGCTCTGAGCACCCTGATCCTTGCGGGGGGTGGGGTTGGACTAGATGGCCTTCCAACCCAAAGATTCTATGGTTCTATGATTCTAAGTACAGCAGTGGATTAAAGCTCTGAAGCCTGCATGATGTTACTGTATGATTATGAGCTAAGCATAAGTAAAACAGTTTAAAGCTTTTGTGCCACAGTTACCCCATCTTTAAGGGGCATCTAAGACTGTTTCTATTACTATACAGAAATCTTTATCCTTTGAGAAGTACAGATTCATTCTACTTCAGCTACCTATAGTGAAAGTACACTAGAGCTTCAAAGACTTGTTCAATTTGTATTGTCTCAGATACTTCATAACATAATGTTTAGCTGTCACTGTTTTCTTCAGAAAAAATACTGGGAGTGTATATGTACTGCTCTAATTATCTTTTTTTAAAATTCATTTAGATTGTTATAATATATAACAGCTGCATGGCTGAGTGAATCTCTTCAAATTGCAAGCCTACAGAAGTTCATCAGAATATCTTCTAAGTAATTGACATCATGGTTAATTCTGCAGATGTTCTTACAAAATATGTGCTATTCAAGCATCCTTATTGTCCTTGATACTGAGAGATATATACATATATATGAGACACACACACATATATGTCAGAAAATGTTTCTAGAAAAAGAAATATGGCTTTAACCTCTTCAAGTCTGGAGAACACTTCTACGTATATTAAAATGCAGATGTCTGCTGTGTTAATTCTGTAATATGTGAAATGTGAATGCCTGAAAAATAGTCAGATAAAGTAAATGTGGTGGCATCTGAAAAGGATAAGGCAAAAATGTTGTAAAATTATATTCCACTCTAAATTATATCAATGGATAATTTTGACTCCAAAAGCATCGAAAAAAATAGCCCACTTCCAGTGAGAGAGTCATGTTTTTAAGTGAATTTTAAAACTACAGAAAATACAGTAATGTACGCATTTGATTGTACAATAACATACATCTAGTCCATGCATCAAGGTGAAATATTAGCTCTAATTGCCCACATCTATCTTTTTATTTAAATTTCATACAGTACTGAATGCACAGCAGTTGAAGGACTGAATTTTTAATTTGGTATTTATCTTCTTCTAAATCTCATCCCCCCTCCCCCCCAATTTTTCAGACTTAGGCAAACACGTAATTTCTGATCAAATAGGACTACTCCTGTGCACAAAATTACACATGCTGCCTGCGTGTGAGGCACGGGACTGTGGTTGGGAAACCTCCGAGAAAAAGAAAAGCTTCTGCAGAACTGGTAGTTGTGATTCAGCAGATGGCACTCTTCCCTCGAAGTGGCTGAAATCAGTGCTGCCTCTGACACAGCGCACAATGAGCTTCTAGAGATTACGTATTTCACGTCACCTAGAAGAACCTGAAATTCTCTAAGTCCTAAAGGTCCCGGGGTACTTCTCTCTAAAGGCAGAGATGTGCACGAGATGTCTTGGATGTGCTATGGAGGCAACTGCACACGTTCTCCACAAACCTTTTTGAACTTCAAATGGCTCTTACCTTCATGACCTTAAAACTACTGTGTAGCCTTTCGGTTATCTCCGGGAACTGGCTGCCGGAAATACCTATATGCATGCGTGTGTATGTTATATGATCACACGTGCACGTGTCTGCATATGCACACGGAGTTTATCATTCTGAGCGTTCTGAGCCTGGCAGTGAGGATGACTAAATCAGTAACATTATTCTATACGCCACAATTACGCTTCCATTGACCTCCCAGAGAGATAGTTCAGAGAAGAGTGCACTGTTAGTGTTATCAATTAGAGTAGTATGAAGATGACTGTACAGTTTATTCAAACTATAACTATTTTCACAGATTTTTGTCAAGGTTTGCATGACATCCTTCCCGGGCTAGGGTCTGCCTTCATATGAACAACCGAATAGATTCAAGAATCCCACAAAAACAGCCAATGCACTTGCACATTCGCTCATAGTAAGTCATGTGATTCCATATGTCCTGTCCTTTGTATTTCATTTTGGGTTTTTTTTCCCCTCAGTTAATCTCTTAATCACTTTAATGTTAGTCATTTACTTACTGTAGTCTAAAATATTTTTTAAATTACTGTATCACATTATGTTACTCTCAGAATGAAATACTCATTTTAAAAAGGCAGACACCTAAAAAGTCCACTATATTCCTGCCATTGTTCTATCGGATATAAATAAGTTTCAAAAACTGTTCCTTCCTAGACTGTTAGGAAACCACAGAAGTGACCAGTCAGATTATTCGGTAAACTGTCTTCAAAAACTATTGAAAATCTTTTTTCTAAGTGTAAGCATTAATAAGCTGAAATGAAATGGAAAATACAAGGAATTATATGTCTCTCTCTGTATATTTGTCTCTAAGTATATTATGGGCCTAAGCTATGATAGGAATCCTAACTGAAGTCAATAAACAATGACAGCAGAACAGTATGTAGTTTCAGTAGATTTTTGCATGTTTCAGCAGTAAAAAAGTTGATTTTTCTACATTAAAGCTAAACAGTCAGTGAAGTTGTTAGAAGGAGGAGCACTGTTAAAGTATAGCTGAATATAAAAAGTGCATGGATAGCAAAAGCCTGAAAATGTACAGTTGCCATATAATTAATTGGGATAATTGTTATGAGTAAACAAAAAATGTTATGATTTCCATACCCATATAAGTCAACTTCTGTCTCTCTCTTGACCTGGCTGGTTACTGTTTAAACATGCTGTTCAAAGAAATTATTTTCTTGTCTTTGAGTGTTAGGGCCTTAATATGATTTTTCTTTTATTTATATTAATTTTGGGATGTAATTCTTATTTCTTTGATGTTACTTTTAATTACATCACTAGTGAATTCAGACTTTCAGTGTCTTCCACTACGTACAACATTTAGAATAGTACTCATAGCCATTGCAGAGTAAGGAATACTAGCAATAAAATGTAAGATTTTATTTGCTATGTTGAATTTGTAGATAGAGACCCTAAACAAGCTCAAGCCTCATTATGCTGGGTGTATAAAAACAATATGACAAAAGATACTTTCTTCAAAGGATATATAAAGCATCATTATCAACACAGAGGACTACAAGAAAAATTCACCACTGGCATAAACATGCAAAATTCCATTGATGTTTATCCTTTAATACTCCTTTATATTAGGGGTTAATGTGGCTTTTCATTTCTGTTTCAAAGATGCTATAGCACATCCCCACTGGAGAAAAAAAAAAAATCACTGAAGCTATATTCCTTCTGTTCCCCCAGTAAAAATGCTAAGGGCATATTTTCTATTCAGTCTACTCAGCAGACTAGCTCAAATGCTTTTTAAAAGTTATTATAATTATAGGAAATACTGCGTGCTTCTGCTCTGTGGTTTTGTTCTTGTGAATGACAAAATGCTAATCTGCTTAATATGTAATTTATATACAAACAACACAGTATTTATTACAAAACCAGTGTTATCTCTGATATTACTAAACAAAGAGAGACCTGTCCCTGAAATTTCAGTATTTGCTTTAAATGTTTCACAAATGAGCCATTCAGTACTCGCTATCTCTTGTGTCTATACAGAGTATAGGAAGAGTATGAGGGTGTCACCTAGTGGATTGTTCGGCCTGTCTATGAGAGAGCTCACAAGCAAAACCATCCAAATGGCATTGAATGAACTAACAAAATGAAAGAGAAAGGATTCTTTTTTCTTTATTTAATTACTCCGGGAATTGTGAAGGCTTCAACAGAGCATTATTGTTCTGTAATATCTGCCTTTGGGTTCCCATTCATGTCACAGAATTTATTGGCACTGAAAAGGGCTGCAAGAATGATGTATCCAAAATTTTGAAGAGAAAATTACCTATGTTCCTGGCTCAGACGAAAGGTTTAATATTACCACAGACGACCATTTTAAATGAGTTGCACAAAACTTTTGTTTAAGATTACAAATAAGTGGAAGAAATGATATACAGTGCCTGTATGTTCCATCAATTATATTTTAAAAGAAGGAACTATTCCATGGTTTTCAACAGGCCATCAAAAAAAAGGTTTTTTTACATGTATTAGTTTGAGATTGCTGTATGCCTTTATAATTCATGAATAGCTAAGGTTAACCTTAGCAATCTGGAGATGAAAAGGATTACATAAACGATCCATCTTATTTCTTTGATTGAATTACTGCACATATTTAAAGCAGACGCCACTTAAGAACTGAATACCTGCAGTGAATTAACTCAGTCAAATGCAAAGCAGATACCCAAGCCAGCTCACCCAGTACGATTTACAATTGCATGTTGAAATTCAAAATAACCAGCATATAATTTATAATTGCATGATGAAAGCCTATCTGATCCCATATATTTAACCTCTCTTAATTAAAAAAATGCTTACTGTAGTTTTAATATTACATTCTGCCCTTGAGTAGAGGAAGGGAAAAACGTAAGGATGGAACGACAAGTGATAGAGACATCCTGTTTCAGCGCCTAGAGCACACGCTTTATTACACCCCCTGAAATTTTTCAGTGCGTGTTGTGTGACCAGCATGGGAAGAGGAGAAAGCCTTTGCCCCATGACGGTATGCTTATTTGCTGGTGTCAGAAGCACGTACTACCTGTCAGCAGACACGGTATGCTACTGGAAGCAGCGGCAAAAATCCTACACTGGCAGTACGCCTTGCTGTCGGTGCCCTGCTCAAAGCGGTAATATGTCCGTTTTAATGAAGAAGTGGAACTGCCTTCCTCTGTGTATAAGGGCTAGCCCAGCCTTAGCCTTTTCTGCACGTACAGAACACATACAGACAATCTAAAATTCCTTGCAAAATACCCTAGGTGAAAAGGTATAAAGGCCCCAGCAATCCTTATCCATATTAAAAGCTCTCAAAACCACACTTCAAGAGAACTGTGAAAATGTATATTACTTAGTTTAATTGCAAACCAAAAATGTGTATAAATGTATTTCAAGTGTTTGAGTAAAACCAAACTACCCCAACTTTTTGAGGTAGGAAATAAGGGAAAAAGGGAAAAAAATACTACTTAAACCTCTCACTCCCCCAAAGAGAGAAGAGAATTCTGTTGATCGGAAACGCCTTATCCTGACAGATATTAAACGTTTTCTAGCCCTTAGAAGCATTTCTGTCCTCTTTGGGACATGGAGTCATTTTGGGGCTTTCTTTTTATTTTTTTTTTCCTCAAAGTTGTTGGTCTAGGTTCTAGTGGATTCTGGCGAGAAGTGCTCAGGTGTTATATATTGTGAAGTTCGGTAGCAGACATTGATAAAGTACAAAATCTACCGGGCAAGTAAGGTTTGCTGCTGAGGGAGTGGATGCTGTTGATGAGTCTTGTATACCAATTCACACAGCAGGCTATTATTTTTTTTTTTTAATAGTTCCTTCCAGCTTTGTGCAGGAAACGCGGGAAACGGCAGTAACCAGGCTCCCATACTACATACATCACAGAAGTGTAGGCTACCTTCAGAATAAAAATTAAAAAAAAAAAAAAACAAAGAAAAAAACCAGAAAACACCCACCAAACACCAAAAAAACAAACGAGAGGGGAAGGCCTTGGGCCCCAGCTAAATATTTCATTAAAAAGAAAACTGGTCTTGCAGTCTTCTCCTTGAAACCTCCCAAAGGACAAATCTGTCAGGGTATGTCTACATAGTTAGGAGCATCCAGTAACACAACTATTCCTCCCACTCTCTGAGACAGCCTGCCACGAGCCAGCTCCAATCCAGAAGCTGAGTAAATATTCTATCATGGTGCCAAGCCTGAGCTAACACAGGTTGTGTCTCAACAGGCCTTATTAGCTCAGGCTCATTACTGTAATAACCTGGCTGTATGGCTGCTGCGCCGCAGCTGGCTCTGCGTGCCTGGCTTGCCGTGTGTGAGGAGCAGGCACTCAAGTATCTTCTCCTGACTGTGTAGACATGCCGTCAGCGTGTTCCTCCTCTTCTTCCCGGAGATTTTGTCATTTAATTTAAAGCCAGCAGCTGCTCCTCTCAAAAAACGCCACTGGCATGAAAGACGACCATTTAGAAAATAGTATGTTTGTGAAAGGTTTGTGGAGTGCTGACTGCCTCTAGCAGGTCACAGGATCACTGCAGGTATACCGTGATGGATTTTTCCCAGTAGAAAGCATGACCTTAAGCGAGGATCACATCGGTATACAACCTCCAGTCTCCTCTCACCTCTTAACAGAAAAGATGCAAGAGTGAATTACACACCGAGCACTGGAGGAGGCCTAAAAAAATGCAGCAATCTGCTTGCAAATAAAAAGTTCAAAACTCACCTTTCTCTTTTACATAAATGGACAAGTTTTGTATTTCCCAAGTTGCTATTGAGTGGACACAATTTATCTGCATTTACCCTCGACTACACTGTTGGAACATCCTACTTTTAGCTGGAGGGCACAGTCAGAGCTGCATGGACTCATAGCTAACCTCAAAGAATGCAACAAGAACAGAAAGATTGCTCTTTAAATCTTAATCCTGGCGGGGGACAGTACCGGAATGGAAGTTCAGATAGTAATATCAGACTAAGTAAATACCGAGACCCAAGAAAGTCTCCGGCAGAACTCTTACAGATGACAACAGGGGAGGATATTACCTGGGATCTACCCCCTTTCCACCTATGAACCCTGTAGTTGTAATTCTTAGGTGGGTAAGTAGAAGAGCAACAGCAAGACACAAACATTATGTGCTAAAAATCTAATTCTAAACCTACAGCTACACACACGCAGAAAAGCATTCCCGATCATTTTGCATTATTTAATATATTTTTTGTTTGTTTTAGCTTTAACCGAAATTTTTAAATGTTGCTTCCTAATGATGGAGCTAGGAAAAGATCACTTTTGTATATTCAAAATTTAGAGTCTCACACAGAGATAACAACCTCAGGCCAGGGGAGATTGCCTTGGTATCGAGAGGGTTTGCAATATTGAAACTTTGCATATCGCCATGAAAATGTGACACTAACAAGGGACCTCTTCTTAATTGGTAGGGGAAACAATTCACCCGAGTAAAAGTCAGAGAGATTTCATACAAACATATTCAGTTGGTTCTCTTTACGAGCAACTTTATTTTTAACTGTAAAATTTTAAACTTTCTTCCCAACTTTTAAGAAAATATACATGCTTACTTTTTGCGACACATTTTAGTGTGCAATATTACTTGTGTTGCAACATTTGCATTTTGATTTAGAGGCAAATCAGGTTTTAAAAACCTGATTTTTATGGTTATAAAATCCTCTCAGTCAATTCAATGCGATCATTAAAGACTCTACACGTCTTTCCGTAAAGTACTTATCAACCATCCAACATACTTTATTCTATTCTATGATCTGATTTTTCCCCAAAAAGTAACACCGTATTTATAGTGAACTATGCTGTAATGCCCTCTGCTGGTGTTAAGCTAGTAAAAGCACTTTAGATCTCCATTTTAGGTGATTTTAAATCAGGTATAAAACTAGTTTAAAGACTGAGGGCCCAAAGCACTATGAACTTCTACCAGTACCCTAGGTTGGTGAGACTTGGTAAGAAGCTTTTAAGTAAAAACAGCCAAATTGATCTTAAACAATACCACATCTGATAAAAACTTTGTAAAAAGTTGTTAAGACCTTTCAAGGTTTCTCAAGAAAGAATATTTGCTAAATTCTCAAATTCTGTAAAAAATACCAGGGCTAAAGGAAGAAACTATTAAGACCATCAACTGATGTCCATTTAAGTTAAGAAGTTAATTTCCCATTAGAAAATCAAGACTGTGAAAACCTTATCAGAATCATAGAACCATTTGGGCTTCATCCATCAGAACCATGGAACCATTAAAGGTCATCTAGTCCAACCAAAATGGCCATGTTAGATTTCAGTATTTCAAATAGAATTTCAAAGGTCTTGGCTTACATTTTACCCAGCCAACACATGACAATAACCACAGACTGAAACCACTGTTAAAGCAAAGAACTGAATATATGCACTAGGACTTACTTGATAATCTTGATCAATATTTTGAATAGCTTTTAAGAAAATGGGAATGACAATTTAGACAGTTAAGTATGCATGTACTGAAGAATCCTGCTTCAATACTTTTCTGCATTGAAAGAAGGAAATACTGAAAATCAACTTAAGATTTTTCTTTCCCAACTTGCCACTGTCTTACAGAAAGCTTAGTGAGATGCTACCCTTTCCCAAGGAGTCCATTAATACTTTCCATGAATAAATATCAAACACACAAGCATCTTCTGTGCAGCCAGATTGATCAAGTAATGGTTTTTAAAGTGCCATATCATTTGAAGCCTGTATTTCATAGTGGCTTGGTTAAAACTGCCTTAATTAGACAGGGTACTGATAAAAAGAAGGTCTAGGGTGTTCTTGTTTTTGTCTCTCAGTTCTCTCTGAACACAGAGTAAAAATTATAAACCTGGCCTGAATTTGGCGTCTTGGAGATATGAGTGAGGGTTTCAAAAGTGCTTTGCAGAGGGGGATGTTCGACTGCCATTGACAGAACTCCCCTCAGTATTCTTGAAAATCCCACCCTTAAACCTTTATTAAGAATCCCTTGAAAGAGATTTTTGCTTGAAGCCATAAATCTTCTCATCAGACATGCAGGGCAAATCACCAATTAGCAGGAGACATGAAGGATTTTCTTGATTACGGTTTGGACATGCATTTCTCTGGAGAGCTGCTTTTGTTCAAAACCAGCATGTCTCCTCTATGTTTGAGCACACAGTTATGTTTCACAATCGAAAACCGCACGATTTTAGTGCAACGAAAGTATGGGTTTGAATAGTCTAAAATGTTTTCGTGAGACAAATTGCTATACAATAGATGACATCTCACTGTTTTGACACAACGTCGTTTCAGATGGCAAAAACCTTCTGCTTCTGTGTGACACGGTGGCATTGGATCCGAATGACGAATACGCGTAGGTGTGGTAATAAAAACGTTAAAGGCAAACATTAGCACCCAAGACCGTTGTGTAGATTTAGGCTAACCCTTAGAGGATTTTAGGTTGTTGGATCTGCCGCGTCCTAAGCTGGCAGTAGCTTGAGGTGACAACCCACTGCCGGAGAGCAGGTGTGGGAGGCATGCCTGCCACTTCTCAGATGTGGGTGAAAAGCTGGAGTCCATCTGTTTGCTTCCCCAACATTTTAATCATTTGCCATACCTCTGATTATCCAAGTCATTTAAGCCACAGTGAAGACACCAGTGGAGGCACATTTTAAATAGCATAATGTAGTTCTCTTTGAAATCTGCTCTGCTCTGATGAGGATTGCAGTTGGGTTTATTTTGTTTGTTTGGGTTTAGTTTTTAAACTTAACATATTAACTACAGGAAACAGTTTGATCAGCAACCAGAGTTCCTTTCAGTGAAATGGTGTGATGCCTAGCTTTTGTGAAATTTGCTACATTGCTTTTCCGGAAGATTTGCCCAATGTAGTCTACCAAAGCAACATTTTTGAATTGTCATTTATCTCTACGCTTCTCTGTTAAAAAATGTATTACAGGTAATGTTAGTCCAAATTATATGTAACCATTTTTTTACTAAAGAGGTTAGTATTGTGTCCAGTGGCTAAAACAAGCCATCTTCAAGAAATAGCATATTCTTTTATTCGCTGTTGGATTCAGGATAACCTATCGATTTGACACTGATTTTCCACTTGAATAGTGGAGAGACTGAAGTAAGCACACAGTGAAAAACCCATCTCACAGAGAGGAGAGGACTTATTTCTAGAATCTTGGTACACAAGCATACACGGATTTTTGCAGCACTTTAACCATGTAATTAAAGCGTAGCAATCATGCAATACCCTCACCCAAATGCTCCCATGCTGGCCATGACGCTTTACATAGAGCATAGGTCTCCCTTCTGAAAAAAAAGAGCCGTCTTGGTAAAGGGTACGCTTAGGCTGTTCCAGGGATGGCAGCCGTTTCCGCGGCACAGCGAACCTCCCCGCGTCTCACATCCAGCCCACAGGCAGGAAGACAGACAGGCCGTGTGTCTTCAACGCTCTATTGCCGCGCAGGCGACAATCCCGCAAGTCTGACTGAGATTCCGTAAACACAAAGTTGGATCCACGTCTGTACACAAAACGATGACAAAATGCTTACGTTCTGTCCACTCACTCTTCCAACGTTTGCCCTCTGAAACACTGCCACGTCCAAATAAGAGCACAACAATTCTACATCACGAGGCTTGAGGTCATGACTCCTGGAGTAATGTGAAAGTCTTATTTCTGTCATATCCTGGAAAAACTAGGAACATCGTATTTGTACCCACTGAAAAAAATAACAACAGATGTGTGCGTTTTTGTGTGCGTTTATGCCAAGCTGCTAACACGTTTCGTAAGACGTATGAAATAGCTCTCTGCTTTTGAAACCAGATACCAGCCTCTGGAATCAATATTTGCAAACAAATTACTAGTGTTATTATTGCAAACAACCTATAATAAGATGGTACCGAAGAGTCAAGGGAAGAAGTGGAATCTTCTTTTCTTGATCCCTGCAAATTAAGATAAGGTGCTTTTCTAGAAGCCTTAAACAAATACAAACGTGTCTTATGGAGCCCAGTACAGGGGTTAAATGGGTGAAATTTAAATGGCTTTTATAAGATTATACTTGTTAATCAAGTGGTCTTTTCTATCTTAAATGCTACAAATCATGCAACTGATACTAAACATCATCTAGGAGATGAACGTCAGTATTTTAAAGATTTTGTATACTACAACTAATTCAAAAGGTTTTATTTGTGTCTGCAACTATAACCATGCCACAGCTTGCAAAAGATTCTTTTCTATTCTATTGACAAAAATGAACATAGATCCAAAATGTGATAGCCCATTCCCACAAAAGGGGAATGAGTTACTGCTTTGACACCTCTCCAGTTTGTGGTTTACAGACTACAACACAAGTTGATTACAGTCGTGTTCCTAATTATAAAAGTTAAGGGAATTTTCGTATCTTTCAATGAAGTAATGTCTTCAGTTGATTACACGTAAGATTGGAAAACAAATCCTTTAATGAAATATGTGACCCAGTTGTACTAAATACAATCACACAGTGCTCAGCAAAGCTGCCAATAAAGTGAAACAAATACAACTCCTCACATGTTTCCATGAAATAAGTAATTAAAGGTTTTCTAGTATGCAGCTTCATGGAGTACAAAGAATAAATCACATAAAATAAAGGCAAGACACTAACAACCCAATTTCATGCAGAATTCCAACTTCTGAAAGGTTTGAAGCCTCAGGCACTTAGAATTTACTGTTCTCTTTCAGAGAAATGATTTGCAGACCTAAATGAATATTTTAGGGTTTTTTCTTCGAGTCAAATGATCCATCTGTTTACTAAAACAATTCACTGCAAAACCAAAGAGGTCACATCAGGGTAAAACCTCCATCTTAGCAAAGGGTAAACCAAACAGGGTGTCACGTTGAACTATTTGAAGTATAAAGTGACATCAGATAATGTTTGATGATGGTCAGATTGTATGATCTTTCTGCTGCAGCATTTTTAAGACTGGGATACAAAGAATAATTTTCTTGGAAGGTGTATCATTGACAAAGGTTTATCTTTCTATGTCATTATCCTAGTTTTACACTGTCAAGTAGTGTTGATAGCAAACTTCATACGTAAAAATGCATGTACTCTCTAACTTACCAAACAACTTACAGCCACACCATCAGACAAAGAAGCGTTTGTCGGTAGGCTATGAATTTGTAAGTTAAATCAAAGCAATAGGCGTATGCCAGAGAATGTTTCTGATCTTCTCCCATTTTATAACGAGAGGTTCCATTTATTTCAAATCACTAATTTGCAGTAAAGTTGGAATGCTTTGATGTGGGACTTGGTGGCAGGGGAAAAAAGAGTAAAACCAGGATAGAATATGTTCTTGTGGAATCAGCACACTGAGTAGGAAAATGTTTGTCTGAAACGAAACTATACCATATTACCTAAGTTTATCATGACCAAAGATTTCAGTGGTGTTAGGTTTACAGTACAATTTCTGCTAAAATCAAGGGAGAACTCCCTTTAAATGGATTACATTCTCAAAATTAGAAACTATTTTTGCTTTAAACCAGAAAAATAGTAGAGAAGTGGGCTGCATCCAAAGCAGCGTGGCCAGCAGGTCGAGGGAGGTGATCCTGCCCCTCTGCTCCGCGCTGGGGAGACCCCACCTGCAGTCCTGCATCCAGCTCTGGAGCCCTCAGCACAGGAAAGACATGGACCTGTTGGAGTGGGCCCAGAGGAGGGCCACAAAAATGATCAGAGGGATGGAACAGCTCTGCTGTGAGGACAGGCTGAGAGACTTGGGGTTGTTCAGCCTGCAGAAGAGAAGGCTCCAGGGAAACCTCATTGCAGCCTGCCAGGACTTAATGGAGGCCTGTAAGAAAGATGGGGACAGACTTTTTAGCAGGGTGTGCAGCGATAGGTCAAGGGTCAATGGTTTTAAACTAAAAGAGGGAAGATTTTGACTAGAGATAAGGAAGAAATTTTTCACAGTGAGGATGGTGAAACCCTGGCACAGGTTGCCCAGGGAGGTGGTAGATGCCCCATCCCTGGAAACATTCCAGGTCAGGCTGGACGGGGCTCTGAGCAACCTGATCTGGTTGCAGACGTCCCTGATCCTGCAGGGGGTTGAACTGGATGACCTTTAAAGGTCCCTTCCAAGCCAAACTGTTCTATGAGTCTGTTCTCAGTGAGGTGATCCCCCCCTTTTTTTTTTCTCACTATTCCATGAATTGGAAACAGGCACATGGCAATCTCGTATTAGTGACTCTGCAGATAGTACGGAGTCTAGTAGAGGAAACTGAATTAAGCAAAAAACCTCTATTGACAGTTTTTTGTATACTCTTCCAACTCACAACCTTATCCAGTGGGTGAAAGTACAGCACTGATTCCCAAACAGAGTTTATTGATGTGTTTCCAGCATCACATACCGTACAGCTCTGTGGAGCCCGAGGCTCAAAAGAGAGCCTGTTCTGTTGAACCCAGATTTCCTTTCCATGAACATAAATATCAGTCATTATCTCCATCAGAAAATTCCAAGATCATTTGTTTTACTCATAGGTTTTTCAAAAGTTATTCTTAAAGCCAAAGTGGAAATCTGTAGAGCATTTTCTTTTTTGCACTGATGACTTCTGTGTACCTGATTGGCAATAGTGTTTCACAGAAGGTCTGCTTGTCTAAAAGTGAATTCTGCCCCTATTCCATCTACAGCCAACACCGAGAAATGGGTAACTCCAGAGGAGTTTTTTTAACGATGGATCTTAACACCTATCTTAGAACTGTTGAATCATCTTCTGGAAGTGCCCGTTTCTGCCCTCTCAAGTGCAGAGGGGTGTGCATGATTGGTTTAGACTTGGCCTAACGACTTTTTATACACCTGAAGTTAGGCAAAGACAAATCCAATCTTTACATGTAATAGTAGAGGTCCGCTTGAGTGACGGACCTTGTTCTGCTTGGAAAAGATGTTCATACAAAGGCATCTTCAACATCTAGCTTTAGATACATGTAACAACACAGGTCTTTGAGTTAGGAGTCTCTGCTGTAGACAAAGTCTGTGAAGAAGTAGTGAAACTTCTAATTAAGAGCTCTGAATCGGAGTGGTTTGGCTATATCATCAGTCATCTGATTGAATCATCTGAATCAAGCAGTTTCCTTGATTATTTTCACAGAAAATTCAAAGTCAGCTGTTTGCATACATAAATTAATTAAAAACCAAAGTGGCTATAAGAAAGGGGTAGACTAATTGCTCTGCAGTTTCCTTTAACATCACTACATTTCTCCTACTATTATGCAAGGACAAACAGGCAAACACAGCTATATTTCCCTGGCCAGCCGTTTTGCAGTACAAGAGGAAATTGCTCAAGCCACAGTAAAGGACTTCTATTGAGTCTTACATGTACACAATATGTGCGCTTCTCTCTTTGTCCCCTTTGTCATTTACCCATTCTTGTATTTCAGAAAGAAACCATAATGAACTCCATGTGCAATTAAGGTCTTGTCCTAATGTCTGTATTAGAGGTCTTGACTCCTTAATTTCCCTTTGAACAAAATGCTTAATTAAACTTGCTTTAAGGTGGCTGGTTCCTTGATGCTGAATATCATAATAGTCTATCAACAGAAAAAATCTTTCCATGTTTTTCTATAAACCTGCATCACTTCTTGGCTTATAGAAATGATATTGTCAATGTGCAAAAGTTGCATCAACAGTCTAATAAAGCAAACAGGGGATATGATGGTACTATTCATTCTTCCAGTAAAAATTTCTAGGATTACTTTTTATTTCCATGACCCTGGAATTGCAGGGGAACCTTTATGAGGGGCTATGTTGCTGCTTCTTGTGCCATGTTTTGGAAGATGCATTTTCCTTTGAAATTTCTGAAGATGGCAGAGAAATTGTAGTAAATCCATGTAAAATATCAGCATCAAATCAAGTCTTATTCTCCAAACATGCTACACACACACACATGCTACACGTACACACTAAGGTGAAGAAAAGAATAATAAATCTGGCTATTTTCAATGGAAACCAACAGTTGCCCATGTTCTGCCACGTTCTGTACACCTCGTATGAAGTGTGATCACGGTAACAAAAAGTTGCCTCTTGCTTTACTCTTTCTTCACATCTCTCTTGAGTTTTAACACTCAAGCAAGTGTTTAATCCTTACTGCTTGTTTTCAAAGCCATGGATAAATTCTTCCAAAGATCTTTAGATAAATGGTGAAAACACTGTAATGAAACCATACATGTTGCTGTCTTTCTGTTTCTTCTTTCAAATCCATTCCTTTGTATGCTTCTTTTATACTACTTTTGAGATTATTAGACACATGGTCTAGAGGTAAAATACTGATATTACATAGATTTAATCTCGTAAGAAAACAGTTGCCATCTCTAAAATGATTTAAAGAGTACAGGTGCTTTATATTAATCAAATTCTTTTTTGCTTTGAGTATAACTATGTCAGTTGAGGTGCTTATCTGTTCATGTTCCGTTCAGATAAATTACTGCTAATCATGTTTGAGGGCATGTTTAAGAGTTTTTAGGCTGGTTATAGATATTATACCATTTCAAAACGATCATAAATATTATACTCTCACAGCTATAGTGCATCTGGATAACATTCAACCTGATTCATAATCATTACCACCTACTGTGCTACAGCAACCAAGCATAAAAGCATGTTGCTATTAGTCTCTGCAGACTATGCTCGAACTATATAGTAACTATTTCTGAGGTGGGTGTCACAGCCTTACCTGCTTGACTATCACTGTATATTTGCATATTACAGTTGTTGAGAATTTATTGCAAGACTGTAGCCTGGGCTATATATTCAGACCTATTCTACTTTCTTATGGGCATCGGCTGTTAGCAGGAGAGGCAGAAGAACCTAAGATACTATTTTCATTTCTCATTGAGAAAGATGATAGTTTTAAACTGGCAGAGGACAACAGGAACCAAATTGAATCGGGTAACAAAATCAAACCTTTTTTGACTCAAAACAGAGAGGTTCAGGTGAGGTACACTTCCAGTGAGTTGTAAGCCTGTGATTTTTCGGTATCACCAACAAAATCAATTGCAGAACAGAGAGATAATCAAGTTGAGACTACTAAAAACCTTTGCAAGTGGCAAAGAACACACTGGAAAAGGTAAGGTGTGACTTGGCTGATGTTGCAAGGTGTAGCCATACAAAGCGCTCACTTGAGAAGAGGGAGCAGGAGTGGGCAAAAAGCATCGGAAAACTTGGCCATGAATTTCACATGATGATATTACGCTACCAGAAGGAGACAAGGGGAAAAGTGAGGGAGGGGATATGGAGGAAGTAACACTGAAGACAGGTCAGATGGAATATATTGAAGGAAACCAGGAACAGGCAGATGCAGAAGCTGAGAAAAAGTGACAGCAATGCTCTAATGAGACGTGGAAAGGATTCGAATAGCTTCAGCAAGTCCAGTAGCATAGCAATAACCCTGAGAAACCTAATGACATTTGGGAACTTAAACAAGGCCTCATATCTAGTCTGGATGCCATCAAGGTAAATGAAAATCTTTAGCAACCACTTGAGTTCTTATTCCAGTGTTACGACAGTAACTCGCTGTTCATCAAAAGACTGCACTGTTGAGAGGAGGACTGGGTTATGCATTAAATATCTGAATAGAAAAAAAAAATCATCCTCTGAGCATACAGGAGTTCCTATCCCTTTCTGAAGGATACTTCCCCCTCCTTATTTTCTTTGACAGGAGTCAAAATGCTCAGTGTTTGACAGGGACTGGGCCTTAAGAACCATCTCCAATCACCACTCTCTTTATATTTTCCTCTCTGCTGCCTATCTTGTAAAATATGATTTCCCAGACCCAGTGCCAGCCACCACTCCTCTTCAATCAATGTCTTCCTAGAGACTCACAAGTGTCGCATCAACCAATCCAGCACCTCATTATAAAACAGGGGGTGAAACACTGGGAAAAGAAAGCAAACAGAAAAGAAAAATGTACATAGCATCACTTCTTGGTTACCAGGTGCATCTTATCTTATCTCCCTCTGTCTCCCAGGCTGTAAATTCCTTCGGGGTAAGGGCTGTCTTAACAAGTGCCTTGCAGAGTGTTTATCACAGCATCATGCATGTCTTCTAGCACGGTGACAAATATGTCACGGACCTACTTTTCGTCTACCGTATGTTACCTTACACAATACTACTTTGGGATTAATGTAAGTCACATGATCTGTGTTTTGCAATAGCAAAACAAAAATAAAGAAATTTGGATTTCATTGTCACCTTTCTAGGACAAAACCCCAGAAATTAGTGCCAAACCTAACTTTTAATCGGACTGCAACATGAGGAGGTGCATGAGTAAAATTAGTATTTAATTTGTTCACTCTGTTTCTTTTCGCTGAGATTTGCTGCTGCTTTGTTGAATTTCAACATGCTGGTCAGATTACATGAAACTTGGCAAACCGAACTGTATTTATACCAAATTGCAAAATAGATTTCTAAACACTGCCCTGAAGTCAGGACTGGCCATAGATGCCCACATTCTGAGCAATACTACTCACCTATTCGCTGATACCAGGCATTCAAAGCATGTCTACTTTTTTATATGTCCATCCACTTTCTCTTTGGCTGTATTCCTGCATAATCTTTTTACTTTAAGTGTGCTGATTTCAGTTGATGTCAATGTAATTTAATCCCCAATTCATGGCATATTGGCTGTTTTTAACCTAGCCCTTTCAAGGATCTTTCTTTGAAGCAGAGGCGTGGGGGTGAGCGCTTTCTTGGCACTGCCTGTAGCTTAAGTTTCCATTTTTCCCACCACCTAATAAGAGGTGATACTAAAAGAGGAATCAGTCGGTTTTGTCTCTTCCGGTACACTGATTTTTTATACTTTCTATTCATATTCCAACATTACAGTGGCAATACTTCTCATTCACTTCTTTCTTTTCTGCAGTTTCCTAATCTGCCTTTCTAACAATCTCAGTGAAGCAGGTAGGTTGTATAAATAGAAAGATTTTTGCTAAGTGGCTTAATACATTGTTTCAGACAGTAAAAACCGGATAGTTTCAGGGCTGGGATTAGACCTAAGAGATCACGGTTTACCTTCTTAAACTCCAATCATATTTTATATCATCATCTACATATATAGAGTTGAATTGCAATTTGCTTGCAGGCCTAATAGTCCACTTACAAAATGACGTGTTTCATACATGTTTTATTCCTTCAGGTAAACCAAGGCATGTTTGTATTAGGGCCACATGACAACAGGTCGTATGGTTTACATTCCAACAACGAACGAGAGCAATATTTCACATTTGAGCTAACAAGACACAGGAGAGCTGTTCAACAACTCCCGGCCTCTTATTTCTTCTGGCTATGCACTGCGGTCGTCACGGAATTAATGGAGCTAAACCCAAAGTTTCAGTTAGCTAACAAGCAATGCCACTCTTGTCACTCCGCGTCCTCGTAAAAGAAATGGCCGTGCTGTTGCATAGCTCCTCTCCACTGCCATGTGGAACAGAATTACACCTGCTCGTTATTTGTATCACCCTTTTGTGGCGAGTCCTGGAAAGAAAATACACACCCTCGTATTAGTGCTAGAACATGTCAGTACGCTTGAAAGCGAAATGGTAAAAGCAGCAGAGAATTTGGGGCTACACACATTTTGCCTCCTCAACCTCAGGTTTTAGAGTATTAGTTCTTCTAAAGCTACTTTAAATGAAAAGTGCCACCGCTTGGCAGAACTGCTAAGTCCGACTGCTAGCCAAAAACAGGAGGTCTGAAATTATCGATTACTTAAAAGAACTGCTTTGGCACCAGCTGCAGGCTACTGAGAAACAGTGCAAACGCAACCGGCGGCTCACGTCGTTGGCGTTCGGTAGGAGTTATTTTCTTAGATGCTGCCTATGAAAGATTTCGGCGGCTGTAAGGAGGGAGCTGAGATTCCCTCTCCTCAGGTGTGGGGGAACCCCACCAGGGAGTTAGTGTGGGGTGAAACAGGCTCTCCAGTCAGGTTTCCTCCAGCAATCGCCACGGGGAAGTAAAGGCTCCCTGGAACGTACATGTTGCTGTACATCCCCAGTGCAGAAGAGCTAAAACAAAGGTAACGCTTATTTAACAAGGATCCATGCCTATGAATAATATTTTCCACCTCTGACTGAATTCCAAGTCTCAAAGTACGTGACAGAAATATATCCATTTACTACAAGATGAAACATTGCACCTAATCTATGATCACTGGAAGGCTTATTTTTTAAAATTCTCTGTTCAGTAGTGAAATAAAGACTTTTTTCCCTTTCAAATGAAAGAACAATAAAGACATCATGCTGAGGAAATTATGCAAATTAAACAGAGTCCACAGAAACCCATTAGTTTCAAGATCAGAGGTGACATATTTTCAAACTAATACCAGTTTAAGCTCTTATTTATGAGCCTATAAATAAATATACCCTCCCAGGAACACGTACAAAAGAAGACAGAGTATCTACAGAAGAGGACCAGGTTAATTTTCCATACCGCTAATACGCTACATTGATAAACAACAACCTCTGAAGAACAGCTTATTTATAAATAACGTAAGTCCTATTATTGCCCTGTAGTCGTGACTTTACCCAGGATTTACAGACTAAAAATTTGCTAAGACCATGGACACAACATCTGGGTGCCTGGGGAGCCGTATAACAGCCCCTTTGGTTCGGCGTGTACGAGAGCAAGCGTTCAGTCGGTGGTTTTCCTTGTGCCCACAGTAACTCCGCTTGCCTTAAAGCGGCTGCTCCGGGTCGGTTCTCCCCCCGAGCAGGCAGCCAGCTACTGCTCTCCAGCGCACGGCGTGCTCTTAAGAGCGACGTACGATTTTTTTCCCAAATACCACAGCAATCTATTCGTTCGGGGACCTGGAGCAAGCCGGAGCGAGGCCAGAGAGCAGCCCCCCTGCTCTGGCTGCTTCTGGCAGAATCGCCGTCCCCAAACCTGCTGCTTGGGGCAGAGTTTACTAGAGGTGCGTGGAAATGGCGCTCGTGGCTTCGTAAGGAACTTGCAAGTCTCTATATTTTTCCTGTTCAGGAACCAAATAAAAGGAGTATACAAAGCCTGAAGTATTTCGTTGCTGAAGAAGACATTCTCTAACTTTGTCTTCACTAGTAAAGTACAAAATAAGTTCCATAAAAGGCTTTTAAAAAAGGAAAACTTAAATGTCTGACTCAATCTTATTAAAAAACTTTTTTTTTTTCCATTTAACTGATTTTTTTAATTCATCTGGAATGTTTTGATTTTGATAAATCACAATTTGAGAGGAAAAATTGGATTACCAAACATTAACTCCCATTTCACACATTAACTTTCCTGCAAAGGAATTACATTTTAAGTTTGACTTTGCACTTTTGCTATGCCTATTGGAAGGCCGTGCCAGAATTTTACTCCTCCGATGCATAGATGCCTTTTTCTAATTTGTAAGCTTATTTATAGCCACTTTATGCCTTTTTAGCATTGTGCCAACTTCATCTTTATGTCTGATCGTTACTTTCTCTTTCCCTGAGGAGTATCTCCTGATGAATGCTTTTGGGAGCAAACCTTCTCCCTCAGCTTCGTTTCTGAATCACTGTTTACCGGTTGTCATTTTGTGATTGATGTGTACACTCAGGTGTTTTTCCTTTATCATTTAACAATCACGAATTCTAAAATTTGTGGTAGATAATCTAAGTCCCCTAGTTTGTGACCTTGTTCTTCACGTACTGCACTCAGTCCCATTTCAGTTTTGCTATTCCTTATGGTCAATACAGTTTTCCCTAAATGATGTTCTGATATTCTTCTGTATTTACAGTATCTCCAAATCTTACCATGCATCATGTTCTCATACAAGGCTGGTTAGGAAAACTAGTAAACTAGGGCAGATATTTGAAAGACTCCATTGTAACCTTACCTCAGCTTCAATATTTCTATAGTTCTCCCTTCATCATCACCCTTTGAGTTGCTCACTCAATTTACTGAACTTATACTAGACTCAATCTTCTACAGTGTACTTTAATTTTTGCTTATGTAGAATAGAAAAAATATATACCCAAGCCCAAGTGTATTGAATATCTGCTTTTCTCTCATCTCAAAGAATCAGTTACAAAAAAAAGTATGAGAACTCATCATTTGTCATCATAGTCATCAAGTACAGAAAATCTTACTCCACTTTCCTTTTTACCCCTCTCTTTCTCAGTCATAAATATGAATCTCATTTAACACCACTGTGATCACAGTGTTTTTCACAGTAAAAATCAATGTGCCTGTCAACACACAGCCTTTTTTCATCCACCATACTCTAAACACAAACCATGCAAAAACACAGCTCCTCTCTGGTTTAGACCTCATACTACCAGCACACAGCTGTGAATGAGTCAGGCAAGTGTGGGTAAGTGAAGAGCAGGACACCTCACACCTTGGGTTTTTAACACTGGCTTCCAGCTTCCTACCAAACCTCTCCACACTGTCCCTGGTCTTCTACCACCATCTCCTTTCTGCTGTATTTTCTGCCTCCTTCGGAGAACCGCAAGCCAATGTCCGTTCCCTCCTGCTCCATCAGCACTTCCACTGCACACCTCTCCTCACAGGAACCACGCTCCACACTTTCTGCGTTTCTCTACCCTGGCTCCTCTTTCTGTGCTCTCGGCTGCCGGTGGAGCTCCTCAGATGGGCTGAGCTCCTCAGATGGGCTGAGCTCCTCAGATGGGAGCAACCAGGAAAGCAGCTGTGGGAAGGGGGAAGCTCGTGCCCCTCGCCAGAACTTTCTCTGCTTCCAAACATGCTTTTGCCCAGAATGAGCCTCTTCCATTTTCCAGGCATCAATGCTAACATTCGTGGAATCTGGAAAAAAAATCTGGTTAAGTCTGTTTGGAATATAAAACAAGCTGAAAATTAAATAGAAGATTCAGCTGAAGTATCCTTTCCAAATGTGGTATTTCCTGGAAGGCTGCTTCTCTCATACCAGGTCCTCTTTAAGCCTTCGGTGAAAAACAGCACACCAACAGGAGTGGGCCTTAGCAACAGATTAGATCTTTTTACTATTCTTATTCAAATTAACAAAAAATAATTTTGAAAAATTTCAGCACAGAAGCAAATGGAAATAAACAGGGTAGCTAATGAATCCTTCTCATGGCTGCTATACTAGACAGCAGCACTTTAATACTGCATTGTTTCCCCCCCCCCAATAGTTTGTTTTTAATATCCCTCCAAAACCCTAGAAGTATTCCAAGGCACCTTGTGTTCTTTGTGACGTTGGCTTCCGTAGCACAGTGCAACAGTTAAAACTTCTGAAAAAGGCTGATCCTTTGGGAAACAAATAATCCCTGTTTGCTTTGCCTGCCTGAATTTGTATTCTTGTGAAAGATGAGACTTCAAGAAAACTCCAGAGTAACCCCCCCACACACACACACACACACACTAAAACACTGCCACTGGCGTCCGCTTAAGGACCCATAGAATAGGCCGATGGTTCTGGGGGCATCACGTCCTTTAAAAAAGTTCCCACACTCAGATGGCTGTCAATGGTGGTGCCAGTGAACCGTTACGCAAAGTCCCCCAAACACTTTGTAAACCAGGATCCGGGAGGACAATGGTGAAGTTCAGTGCTGGGAAGAGATAGTGTACTGAATGCACAATGCCCAGCTTTGTCTGCGGGGGCTTCTGTTGGGGGAGAGGGCTACTTAATCTCCCCACTTGCCCTGGGGATTCTAGCTGTTTTAATGTGTCCTTTTTGAGAGCCTGTGAACTGTAGAATATAGGTTGGTAACAACTTTCTTTAGGACTGCCTCGGCAGAACCAAAAGCTGCCAATACAGAATACCAGCACAGTGGTGCTAATGAGCACAAAGACGACCTTTAACTGTTTTTACAGCTACCATGGTTAGGGTTTCATGTCATTCCTTGGTGAAGGAACTAATTCTTTGGCTTGTTTTATATGAGCCTAGCTTCTATCACGCTGCAGAGGATGGCCTCTTCACCCATTTTTTTTTTTTCCTCTTTTTTGAATAATAATAAAGCCTGATGCATCTTTAATGAACTGTGGGGCTTTCAGGGCTTTTTTCCCCCTTCTTGCTATACGGTGTACATACACAGTGCATCTGTACTGACAGATTAAAAAAAAAAATATTATTGATTTGTCTACGGATGAGTAGCAAATGTGAATCAAAATTGTTGACATATATTTTAACATTCAGGGATAAACTCCTGAAGTCAATGAAATTCCTGAAGGGAGTGTAGTCTAAACCGATAATCTTTACTTCAGGAATGTTATAGTTTTTGTATTTTTAGGAAATGTGAATGTTATATTTAACATAATTTGGCCCTTTAGCTGTTTATTATACATTACAAATGAAACTGTGCTATAACTGAGAGAAACAAAATTGTAAAAATGATGCTATATATTAAAATGCATGCAAGGTTCAAGCACAAAGACGTAGACCTTAAAACAATAGAACAAAGTCAGAGATACCTTTTAGAGGAACGAGTGGCTTAAAGTAATTAAAGTAATATAAACATATGAGCTCAAGGGCTTTCCATTGTCCAACCAAAAATGTTGTCTTCATTAGCTACATACCACATTACCTACATGTGGACATAAAACGTATAAATAATTTTCAGTTTAGGCTTTGTGAATGTTTGTTTCTGCATCAATCTGGTGACTGCACTTGTCAATGCACTCACAACAGGCTATATGAACATCCGTATTTGACTGTGGTCCCCTTCCCTCTAGGTATCTAAGTACCATATAAAATCTGCATGTGTATATACCCATACTGGTATCTGAATATCCTTTAGTTTTCTTTTTATCCTTCTTCACCTTCCTTTTCCTTTCTACTTCACTCTGAATTTTTGCATTAAAAATTAACAAGATACAGTGCAACTAAGGTTGAAGTGTTAATGAGATACTCAGGGCAAAGGACAGGCTCAAAAGCTGCAGGTTTTTTTAGCTGCTTTTTGCTGCAGTAGCGTAGGACAAAGCAGTACAGACGTTCTTTGTATGTATATTAGTACTTCATATCAAATTATAAATGGACCATAAGTAACAGACTCTTGCATATGCAAGCCCAAAATGCAGCTGCATGTTTCGAAGCACACTAGCATGTTATTGTCTCTTTGTGAATGAACATACTTTATGGTCTCATGAGAAATCATAGATATTTACTCATATAACCAAATCAAAACCAGGCTGATCAGATTGAATCCATGAGAAATGCATGTGGTAGTTAATCTGAAAGCATTAAATTAACTCTACTTTTAGTACTTCAGGGCTTTCTCTAGCTAGGATAATTTGTGCACCACTAACTTTTTATGTGGAAAGCTCTGCTGTGAAGCAAACCTGCTTTAACGTATACTGATGCCTCCTGAGACTAGCCGTCAAGGTGAGAACTCATGCCGAGACACTAGCCTTACACCTCTATGTCATGAGCCAAATTCATGACCCATTTTAGTAAATTGTTGCTCATTTTGCACATGATGGCACAAGATGATCAAAGAAGTCAATTAAATAACATGGCTCAAGGAGCGAAAAAAGTCAGGAATAAGCATCTATAATAAGTTTCATTCTAATCTATCCTAGAATCATGGGATACAGATTTAGGTATTTGGTAAAAAGCTAAACTATGCATGGCATTTTACAGGCAATGGGGTTTTGCTTGGCAGCAAACATTTGCCGAGAACCAAAAGTTCATACAAAACCAGTATCTGAGTCCTGCTCTAGAAAATCAAATAAACAAAATCAAACAAACACTCTCAAGAATGTTTTGGGAATTAAACCAAATTCTACAGGATCAATATTCAAGGATTTCTTTAAGCAGCCAGGCTAATCGATTAGATTTTCCCTAGAAACTGTGGCTTTAATTCAAGCCCAAGCCAATTGCTCTCATTTTTTTCCCCATGGTATTTTGAATGAAACCTGTTCTTATGGAACGTAAATTACTTTCAAGGATGACTCCAAAGTATATAGCTAAGATAGCAATGGTATTAGTGATGCCAGCATTTAATTAACCACAACCTCAAATAAAACAGAACAAAACAAAACAGATTTGGAGTCTGCTGGTGTTTGAAAAAGAGAGGAAACATGCAAAAACGATCTATTGAAATAAACTACTAATGAAAAATACGACACTTTTTTCTAAAAATATGCAGGCAAGTGTAGGTTATTCAACCCATGCAAAAGCTGTAGGATGAACCTGCAGAACAGGTGGGAAACACCTATTGTTTAGCTGCCATGCGGGGTAAAAAGTCTTGAAGAACAACAAACCCAGTCAAATTTGCTTTGAAGTCCTCTTCTGGCGTCGAGTTGGTTTACATCTATCTATCTGTGGCAAACGAACACCGGAAGATGTGATAGGTGTAGAAATCATCAAGTGACATGAGGTTTCTAAAGGCGGGTTTTACGTCACTTGTACTTGCAGGCCCTGGTGTAGTGGAGCAGAAGTAAATATTTGATGAAAGGAGAATGAATATGGCTGGAACAAGGTCACGTTCATTGGCTGCCAGAACACTCCCCTTGAGACACGGCTACTTGGCATACGTTAGAGTTATCCTGGGATGCCTCTGGGTTGTGCCAGCATATAGGCAGCTCCAGTACAAAAGCGCATGGGTAGATTTTGTTGGTGGTTTGATATATGACATAATGTTTGGTTACCTTGTGAAGGAGAGACCAGTTTGGGTAGGAAAAGCTAAGGGAAAAGTCTATTTTCCTGGCTTGAACAGAGAAAATTAATCCTTATATTAGCAGTATAATTTCTGACCTAAAAAGAAAAGTTAGTTGGCCACCAGAGATTGGTTTGGGATTCTCATGAATCAAGCAAAAAAGTAAAGAGGCAGAGAAAAGGAAATTAATTATATGAAAGCTACATCCACATTTCCCTCTCAGAAGCTGAAGTCCGAACAGAAAAGCTTCCGTGGCTTTGCCGAGCATGGAGCCAAAGCCTATGGCTTACTGTAGATAGAGGGAGCCCCGAGGTGACTATAAATTGCAGATCCCTGCATGAATGCAAATATAGCTACATTCACACATCTGTATTTTATTAAGTCAATATTGGTTGCCAAAGTAAGTATTATCATTTCCACTAATAAATAAATAGTATTCTTAGGACTAGTCAATACAAACGTAATTTTACTGCCACAGACAACCCTGCTTCGATAGGAAAAAGCTAAAGTCTTGTGCTTTAGGCATGTTATTTTTGTATACAGAGCATGAGTTATTTGATAGTGGAGTAATACAGTTTCCAGAAATTATCTTGTATAGCTGCAGCAAAACCTTACCAGTTCATCCTAATAAACAACAGCCCCATTTGTGACTTCTATCTTGTCTATATGAGGAAATGAATGCACAGTGAACTAGCATGTGAATTAGAAGTATACTTGCAACTCAACACCAGTTCCTTGTATGGATGTGCTAAGATCTAGATTCATCCACCTAATTTGGAGCATATAACTGAAGAATCCAAGTTAGGAGTGTAAGCATCCTGCAGTTTTTCTATCGCCAATGAAAAATCCATTTGAGATTTCACTTATGCTCTAGAAGAATCTCTTTTTAGCTATCACTTGCATAGGGTAAGAAAATAGCCTGCCTCAAATTAAATACCAGAAGTTAGGTGAGATATATCCTGGTGTAAGGGTGCTCTGAAACAGCGAGCCAAATTTATGCACCATCTTGCATAGGTGTTGGCCTGGCTCCATAATTGTTCCCTTTGCCCCCAGATCAGCAGTGAACAGGGGTTTCATACTGTGACTGCCTGTGTTCTGCTGGCTCCCTATATAAAAAGAAGAGTTCTGTCTTCAATCAATACTTTTTTTTAAAAGCTTTAAAGGGTCACAGTTTTCTAGTGAAAAGGAGAGAGTATAAAAAAAGAAAATATAATCCTCGGGCCCTTTCCATCTCTCACTCCCACCCCAAAGGACATTAGTATGTTCTGTCTGGTCTCTTTCAGCTTTAACATTTCCTGCTAGACTCAGTGAAATTTAAACAAAATCACTTTTACAAACATTTAAATGGAAAAGCATGGAGTTTTGTCATTTCCCTCCTTGTGTAGCACTAATTAACAAAGCTTTTTTGTGAAAGCAAAAAGCTTTCCTTTTTTAGAACTGGCATGCTCCTCCTTACTGATTCCCAACTGTGGTGGCACAATCCAGTATTTTTGAACAATGATGAGAACAGAAATAGATGGAATTCAATAGAAGCATGAATAATGGCAACCAGAAACAGAGTGGTGACATAATCTGTCTTCCAAACTGCCTTGAGATATAGTCAGGAAAACACCAGATTGTAACTTGTATGTTGTGATCGCCTCTGATAGGTATCACCAAATAATTTTCAGGACAGATTTATCCACTCCGGTTAGCTATTTAAACATTTTTTAATGAAAGCTATGCTTACATACTTATGTCATATACGCCTTCAGCTCCCACATCCTAATGATTATCAGATGGTTATTTTCCCTCTTGTGCTTGAAAAAGTGGAGGTTCTACAGTGTTTCCCATGTGGTGGTTTCTGAAAACACACTTGGGAAGGATATGCCATGTGAAAAACATATTGAACAAACATGTTCAAGGGGGCAAAAGAGATGTAATGCTCTGTGAGCAAAAAGTTGCATGAATATGCAGAGAAATACAAGGGAACAAGCTGAATGTGCTGTAAGGCTGTTAAGATTTCAAAATTGAAGGCGGTGGATGAATTCATATTCAACAGAACAAGCCCTATTTCCAGCTGATGATGCTTTGTTATGTTTCCAACACCAAGCTGTAAGCATGTTTTGTCAGTACTATATTAGGGTATCAGAAAGACGAATATATTTTTAAAAGCGGTATGTTTTTGCAGGTTTTTTTATAATTAAAAAAAATTATAATTCGTTAGTAGTAAAACAATCTAACACAGTGAAGATGCAAAGTACTCAAATAGTGATTGAATTTACAGTCCTCAGAGGGATATGACCCAACACAATTTGCTTATTATTATAGCTTTTGGGGGAACAAGAGCTGCATGGCTGTTAAAGCTGTGCCACGATTTATCACAGTCTTCTGTTTTCATTTGTTTGTGACTTTCTGAAAGAGCCTTTTTTTGGGCTGAGACCTCTATAATTGGTCTCAGCACAATGGAACTCCTCCTCACTCATCCCTCTTCCCTTCCCATCCCCCTGCCTTCAATCTGTTCAGCATTTTTGTACTAGTGGTGAGTGGAAAAAATAGCACTTATTAGAGACTTTTTTCTTTGGCTTCACCATGATTCAAAAGCTGTCTAAAAAGAAGCCAAGAGAATTTTTATTTGGCACAGTGAGCTGCACGAGCTGCCCAGTTTAAAGGTGCAGTCCAAGTGGTGCTTTTGAAGGGTACTGGCAAAGTGCCCTAGGAGGTGTTTTAGCCATCTTTGCCACAGGCAGGTAAAGTCCTTCCAGTTCCTTCCTGCTGGCTGACATAACGCCGTGCCCACAACTCTTTAGAACAGTTCCTGTTGCAATTGCCAAAAAGCACACAAAAGCCAATACAGCAGCAAGACCGAACGCAGCACAGTGGAAGGAAAGGTGGTTTTGGGGCTACTGCAACGGTTTGCAAACTCTTTAAAGACAGACCTCTCCCTCTTCTTTCAGATAGGTCTGTACATGATTTTCATCTCCATTTCCTTTATATGCAGCAATGAGCGCTGCCGTTGACCTGGCCTTCTCCATCTCTTTTCCCTCTTCCCACCACTTCTTTCTAATCTTTCTTCTCCTTTTTCCTCTACCCCTTTGTGAGATTTGCTACTTGGAGTTTAGTCTTTTTCACTTGCCGTGCCATTCCATTTGTCTTTGTTCTGCTGCTAGTGTCAGTTCACTAGGGGTTACGTGCAGCTAGTAGTAACACCCGCCGAGAACTGTGAGGCTCCATTGTATTGACAAAAAAGGCAACTGGGAAGGAGAGCTCAAACCCCTGCCAAAGTGAGAGCTACAGTCCGACCATGCAGATCGAGCATGGGACCGTGTATCAGAGGGCTGTCTGTGGGAAGTCGATGTCCAGATCGATCGGTAACTTTTTTTGCACCTGTAAACGTTCCCTAATCTTTGTCTGCAATAACTGGAAACTCTTTGGAGTGGTTCCTCAGTATATGCAAACGCAAGGTTTAGGACAAGAAGACACTGCTTTTAGTTGAGATCCATAGATATGATTTCATTGCCTATAATTAATCACTGCAATGTTTGATGTGGGTTCAAACATTGAGACTTGTTCCTCTTTTTCCTTCTCTTGAGTTTTGAGAAGTCATCTGGACAAAGATAGGCCCTGGAGTCTCCTTGCATGCCAGGTTTGCATCAGTGGAACGCCCCTGATTTCACTCACGTTCCTCCTCAGCTGGACGAGGTCAAGAGGAGAAATAATCACAACCAACCAGTGCTGTGTTGCTTGCACTTGATTAAATATACTGACACTATCATTAATCAAAGTTATGTTTTAGTGGTATATTCACAGTGAAATATATGATTAATGCTATTGATATCAGAAGAACAACCTTCTCTTATCTTGGAACTGCTTTGTCTTCTTTAAAATGATTGGCAATTTGCGTTTGAGGGCATACATGAGCGAATGAATGCATATGTGTCTTTATCCCTGGCTTTTATGTATTTATCCACAGTTTCCATAACAGAGATTTGCTTCTCTGTGTGTAAGGCTGCCACATGTCATATGTGCACAAGTAATTTTGTTATTTACATATGTGAATCATCAGAGCATGCTTTTAGAGCAGCTCATCGTAGCATTCGCTGCCACCCAAGGAAAGCCTGGGGCAGCTGGGTTAACAGCACTCTGCAGCAGGAACTGGGAGACTTTCTGCATTAGAGAACTCCACTTGTCTGAAGGCACAAAACATGGGTGTGAGGGAAAGAGCATATCTGGCATGACATTGATTTATGGGGTGCAATGTACTCCTTCTGCATACCAAACACAGAGTGCGGGCTGGCGTGGAGATTAGAGGAGGTGAGGCCATACTTTATTTGCTATCCCCTTGAGAGCCTGCTCACCCCATAAGGACGAGGGATAAAGAAGTCTCTGTAAACACCTGTTTCTTTATTTTTCCTTTCTCCTTCTGCACTGTTGTCATATCTAGGGAAGAATCTAGCCCCTATATTAATCCAATTTCTTAAAAAAATTAAAATTGCAACTATAAGGAATGGGTTTAGCAAGCAAACAAATTACATTCCTAGCCATTTTCTAACGGGCCGCTGAGTTTCAAGGCTTTGTAATTCCAGTCTCTGTGTATACTACATACACGGCTTTTCCCTAAAGGAATTGACAGAATTTGTCTTGATTACTGAAAACAGATGTTTGTAGCATATGCATCATGTGTTATAGCTATGTTGCATGAAAAATTGGGGAGAGAAATTAGTTCCATCACATGCAGACTTACAGGTCTCCGCTAGAGGGAGATCAGCAAAAAGCAGAAAAACGTTCTGTATCCCAAAAGGATGATAGTAGGATGAACCTGTTTTTCCCTAAACTGGCGGGTTTAGGTATGTGGCTGTTTAGGCAGTCTTAAGTAACCACTCTTAAGCAACCAGAATCCACCTATACATGCTTTTCAAGGTGTTTGCATATTCACGCTAGAACTTACGGATTTCAGTTACTTCAAAATTTTTTTGTATGAAACATGAAAATACGACATTGGAGTTGGTCATCTTAAGACCTCATGTTTAGCCTTCTATTTTGCAATTTTGATTTATGTGTGTCTTATAATCAAAAAATATACATAAATACTCAAGGAATACACCTACAGGATCACACTGATGTTTTGCTTTTGTCTGACTTCTCTACATTTCATTGCGCATACGGTAATTTGGTATCTCAGGAAATATCTCATGTAAAATACTCTGTATTTATGGATTTTAGATTATCTCCCTCATGAAAAGAAGATAATTCTCTGAAGGAAAAGAAAGAGAGTTGAACCATTTTAGCATTTATAAAATAAAAACAGCAATAAGAATGTGAAATTACGTCTTAATAATGGAATATTTTACAGTTGATAAAAATAAACCAACACAATGCAGTGTGAGAGACCAGAGACTGCTGTATAATGTCATGCCCTGGAATTTACAATTTTTGCTCCCTGTTACCATTCAGCTATAACCACGTGGTTGGTACTCCGCCTTTTAGGAGCAAAATGTCTCCCTAGACTCTGTGTGTATTTACATGTTTTTCTAACGTCCATGCAAGAATAACATCCACTCTTAAAACCTGTGGTACAGGCCTCACTATAATGACTCTGTTGGTTCATGGTGTTACAATAACTCTGGTTATTCTATGCCAAATGGAAGAGTGAAACACTAGTGACATGGATCTGGGATGTTTATCCCACCTAGACAAAATGGGCAAGAGCACAGTACGTATATCACGCAATGCACATTTATATACAAACACACAGATTTCTTTTAATACGTATGATTCAAATGGATTTCATGATAATGTACATGTAGTATAAAAAATTCTCTACCACTGTGTGGATGCTTCGTTTGCAAATGTGCCAAATGTGTCATCACAAAAGCAGTTTACTCAGTGACGGTTTGTAAAAGACTGAGAGTTCTTTCTATTTAATAGATTTTACAAACATTATTGCAGGAGTTTAAAAAGTTAAATTTCCATAATAATTTGCCTGTTACATCTGAATACTTTAGGCAATAGTCTGAATCTTGCCCAGCTTGCACACAGAGCAGCTATAATTTTTAAGATAAAATTCCACAACTGGAAAAAGGAAGAATTCTTTCTTGGGCATTTTCAAGCTAGTCCCTTTGCCCACCAACAGGAAATAATTTCTGATGTTTCAAAAATGTAAGAGTTTCCGTATTCTGACCAAACACAGCCTATCTATTCTAGGAGCTGGCCTCTGGGATTGATCAGTAACAGAGATCAAAAAATAAAACAGTAACTGTGTATTAGACAAAACTTTTATTTTTTTTCATTTTAAATACACTATTTCCTTTTATTCAATGCTGCAGAAGAAAATGTGGGCAGTTAGTCCAGCTTGGGAACCACGGTCTAATATATTCAGGCAACTGTAGCTTCTAAATCTATTACCTAAAGGTATTTATTTTAAAATAAGCAATTTTTATATAGTCTCATGTTTGTTTAATCTTTATTTCACCCAACCTGAGTTGCTTTACCAGAACTGAAATGACATTATGTTTTTCATTTTTATATTCTAATGTCTTAATGCTAGCGTCTGTTTTATTTGAAATATGTGTATTATCACGCAAATAGAAATAATACAGCCATCTAGCAGATCTATCTGTTATTACTTGACTTCCTGTAAGAATAAAACAAAATATACTGCTTCAGTTGGAAGGGACCTACAACGATCACTTCGTCCAACTGCCTGACCACTTCAGGGCTGACCAAAAGTTCAAGCGTGTTATAAGGGCATTGTCCAAATGCCTCTTAAACACTGACGGGCTTGGAGCATTGACCATCTTTCTCTCCAGGAAGCCTGTTCCAGTGTTTGACCACACTCTTGGTAAAGAAATGCTTCCTAGTGTGTCAAGTCTGAACCTCCCCAGTGCAGCCTTGAACCATTCCTACATGTCCTATCACTGGATCCCAGGGAGAAGAGGCCAGCACCTCCCTCTCCACATCCTTCTCCTCAGGAAGCTGTAGAGCGCAATGAGGTCACCCATCAGCATCCTTTTCTCCAAACTGGACAAACCCAAAGTTCTTAGCTGCTCCTCACAGGACATGCCTTCCAGCCCTATCACCAGCTTTGTTGCCCTCCTCTGGACACATTGAAGGACCTTCACATCCTTCCTAAATTGTGGGGCCCAGAACTGCACACAGCACTCGAGGTGAGGCCGCACCGGCGCTGAATACAGCGGGATAATCTCCTCTCGTGGCCGGCTGGCTGTGCTGTGTTTGATGCAGCCCAGGACGCGCTTTGCCCTCATGGCTGCCGGGGCACACTGCTGGGTGATACTGAGCCTGCTGCCACCCAGCACCCCCAGGGCCCTCTCTGCAGGGCTCCTCTCCAGCCACTCCTCTCCCAGTTTATACTCGTGCCCGGTATTACACTATCACAGGTGAAGAATCTGGCATTTGGACTTGTTAAATATCATCCCATTAATCCTTGCCCAATGCTCCAATCTATCTAGATCCCTCTGCAAGGCTTCTTGTCCCCCAGGAGAGTTCAACAGCACCTCTCAGTTTGGTATCATCAGCAAACTGTTTTGCTCCTCACACTTCTATGAGTTCCAGCAGAGATTAGGGACTCACTTCCCTGCACTGTGAACTACACCTCTCCCAACATCTCCAAAAACTTTTTACCCTCCTTCCAAGACGCTTAGTAGCAGCACCGTTCTTTTTCTAATAAGTAATGTAGTACTGAGAAAAGAAGAGTTTGTTATGTGAGGGTGTAAAATTCCAAACTTGGAAGGCACACAGCCCCAAAGTACCGTCAATCAAGCGATTAATGGCACCTTGTGCCCGTGGTGCTACCAGCTTCCCCCTCAAAACGTCCTTGGAACCCAGGGGCTGCCCTTGTCTCCGAGAGGTACAGGAGCCTGACCTGCTCCCGTGCAAGGCAGTGACTCCAGCCCATCCCAGGCGTCAGACATTGCTGCCGCTAATGGCGTTAGGGCATGAACGATGCCACGTTCAGCGGGTTCACTCCTCCTGTGCCTCAGAGCAGCTACAGCTACGTGAAGGGCCATGCACTTCATTGTAAATTCTTCAGAAGGGTACAGCGACCGAGTTAACTGGAGAAAATTCACAGCTTCCATTGAAGTGTACGGGGGTTTTATCACCACGGGCAGTGCATTCTGGAAGGCAAATGGCTAAAGTTTTGTTGAACAAAGCTATGTGATATCAGTTGGGTTCGCTTACTGGTCAACAGATGTATTTTTCAAAAGTCAACATCTCTCTCTGGCTGCCTTTCCTCGTCTCAATCAAGCAATAACATATATTTGGCTAGCAGTAGATTTTGCTAATGTTTATGCTACTTAGATCTGAGAAAGTTGATATTCAAGATGTCATTTTCTAAAAGTATAAGCTCTTGTTTCTTAATAGTTCTTATTTAAAAAAATCTGTTTTGAAATATTTTTTGTATTTTCTGTTGCAAATTTAATTTTATCGGTTCAGAATTAGAAATGTCTTAGAATTTCCTTAAAATTCAGAAATACTCAGCTGGCTGTAAGTTTAAGCAAAAAATAAATCTTAAAGACAATTTCTTATATCATATCAAATACTGTTTTCTAGGGTACAAAAGGCAAGCTTTAAAAAGAATGCCAAGGAGAGCAATTAAATTGTTTCTCCATCTAAAAGGTGACAGTTGTAGCCTGGAAAAATTAGTCTGCACATATACAATGCAAATTCATTTTTATATCTATTAACATTCACATGCATTTACATTTGCATTCAGATAGATGATTCACCAAGCGTTTTCACTCTGCCAATATGTGGGGAAAGTTGAGATGAAAATAACCACAGTACAAGCTGAAAAATGTGTACTTTTTGTACCACCTGGCTATGATGGTGCACACATATTTTTTTCTGTCCCTTGGGAGCTGCTGTCTTCAGAAGCATGAAACACACATGTTCTCCACTTGGTTGATTCGTGAACAGATTTATTCATAAATATGGTAAATTGATGTTACTGTACACTCAGAGAGGTGCCTCATCATTTTGGATTATTGCATACGGTACTATACTGTAGCTTACATCCTTCAGAGCACACAAAATGTCTACAACAGGTCACTGCAAGATCTAGGAGGACAGAGTAAAAGTTTCAATAATTTGCTTTAGGAGGGGTAGTAAGTTAGTTTAACTTCCCTTGTGGTTTTCATCCAGCTTGCGCTAGGTGCTTTTTCACAAATCTTCTTGCAGCTGAAGCTATGTCAACTGCAGAAGGTTTATCCCCGAGTCGCTGCCTAACACCTCCCTGCTGGAAGTCGGGCTCCTACACAGGCGCTCTCTAACCCGTTCGGCGAGAACGAACGACGCGAGCGGAAGCAGTGACTCGTGCGTCTCTGTCGCGCATCGATTCGGGAGCGTCAAATGGAGGAGCAGCTGAGCCAGCAGCTCGCAGGGGGACGTACCCTCCATGCCCTCCAGCAAGGTGAAGCAAGGACAAGGGAGGGAAGACCAAAGGTACTAGCTGAAGGAGATGTGTGAGCAAGTCCGACCAGTTCAGGTAGATTCAGTTGTCACCACCAGCAGACTACGAGGCTGACGTAAAGGTTTAGGAATAGGTACCTGGGTGAACATCCCTGCCTCTTCATCAGTGTGTCCGCATGGCGTCCTGCAGGAAAGTTCAAGCCAGGCATATGCTGGCTGTGGGACATCCTGGCACAGCCTAGGTCACTAAAACTGAGCATGAGCACAGGAACATCGGCTGGATTTTAAGCCTGAAGACCATGAAATCATCTAAGCTACTTAAAACAGCCATATCATTTTATGCCTTTTTCTGCAACCTGCTTGACAAGCATGTTTGACACTCTCCTGTATCCATTTTTTCAATATCTTTTGATATAACAAACATTAAAAAACCAAAATATAGGACTCTTTCCATCCTGTAGGTTTGCATCTAAAATCCCAATCTACAGAAAATATATCACAGGCAGAGTGAATGGCCACGAAAGGACAGTTTATCAGGCTTTCTGTCTGCTTCAGATTCTGAAATAAGCTTTTAAACTGGAGACATTTTTTCCACTCATCTACCTTCTAAAGTTATGGCTGGGAGACTGGGTCATATATAAGCTATAGTGATAAGCATTTTATGGATGCATAATGATATTGTTTAGTACAAAATTATAATGGGTGGATCGTTCTGCAGTTTAAACACAGAAGTGCGTTTAGAATGAAGACTGGGACCCTAGGCTCATTGAATCAATGGAAAAATCCTGTTGACTTCAGTGGACTGAATACTTCGCATTTCTAAGTTCCCAGAGAAGGCTTAACAGCAAAGTAAATATTTTTTTCCAGGGTTTTCTTTGTCCTTATTGTGCTACATAAGAATGTAAGAATGTTCACAGGTTTGTCAAGAAAGATAGACATTGAATACTGACGAAGGAAACTCACCATACACATAAAAACCCCAATCATTTTACCTGCAGACCTTTCCTTGACAATTTGACATGGTAAGCATTACTAACCTAGACTTCTGTTTTTACCACAGAGGTGCTATGCAGGCTGCAGCACTGGGAATTTTGTGTAATTTATCCTGTTATGACCTCTGCTTTTATTTATGGCAAAATGAATCCAGCATAGCTTTTCTCTTCTTAGCTCTTTAAAATGGAGACTGTCATTCCTACCAGATTATCTCATATAAAGTGATTTGATAATATGTACTAATAATTTCCAAAATGAATTAGCTGAGCCATAAAGGCTGTTTGTAATTAAGTTGTTGTTATTCAATTCTGAACCACGCTTTGGAAAGACATCAGAATTTTTTCCAATAAGTCAATTTTTATCCTATAAGCCAACTGACCCAAATATTTTCTTTTCCTTTAATAAAGGTGTAGTCCTGTTTTAATCCCTTAACTACACACAACATTTCATATGAAGCTATGAAAACTCTAGGCCACTAATAATATGATGTGTCTTGTGTTCCCACAACAAGTAAATAGAACACCTGTATGACTTTTAAGCCACAACACCGAATCCTTTGGCAAGAGATCAAACAGCATTGTTTTCCACTGCTATTCATTTATGTGCTGCCAAAACACATTATAAAACGTGTCATGCTGATTACCACTTCCAAAGAAGATTGCATTTCTACAGGTGATGAGCTCTGCTTCATCGCCTCTGTCAAAAATATACACTTGCATTGTTAATACTCTCTCTCACAGGTTCTGAAACACATAAAGGGGTTTACAAAGTTTGTCAAAAATATGGCTAACATTTAAGTGGTAGTTTTTGTTGGTATAAGATCTAGTTAGCTTAACTTAAATAGCACTTAGGCAGGTGTTGCTGATGTAATTTTTTAGTTTTCTAAAAGACCGTGGGTCTGAGACAACTATGACTGACAACAACAGATAATTTATCAGTGCATTTTCAGTCAAGCCCAGAAAACTCTTTCCAAACAAGCAAGATACTTATGCGTGTGAATGGAACCATTTTATTTATCTGACTGAAGTGGGAATTTGTCTTTTGGTGAATTGGGCCTTCAGCTGTCAAATTTTCTGACTAGTCACATTTTCAGAAGTTCAGCACAAAATCCATTTACCTGTGTATAAATTAAGATTATTCAGACATTCATGGCTATGCACCTACATAACTTGCAGTTACAGTAGGCCTGTGATTTTTTGGAATTTTAGGGTGGAACCTGCCCATCACCCTCTGAAATTACAGGGCATCTGCCTCTTGACTAAAGGCTTAATGTTAAGAAGTGTAAATTGAATAAAATTAAAATACAGCATTTCAACACTTTTTTATACATTTTAGCTGTAAGTCTTTTTCATGAGTAGAGTTAAGTGAATCTTATTATAAAGCAGATGTAGCTTTCATGGATAGATTATGTATTTTGGGTCAAAGTGAAGAATATGTCAGTGAACAAATTGCTATGATGCACAGAACACCAAGAAGGATTTGTGATGAAGCATAAAGTAGGTTAGTTACAAAATTTAATAAACAATTCAGTAACTGAGGTTTTCCATCTAAAAGCACTTTATGCAAAACAGGCAACATTGTGAAACAATGAGATCCATCTTTTCAAAACAGACCTTCTTTTGTTTATTTTTAAATTAAAAAAAAAACTTACAAAAATGCATTGGTTCCATGGATTTATGAAAGGTTTTCTGAATGCACATTTTATAGTATGAAAGAGGATAAAATACCCATGTAGTTTCTCAGTAGTCCAAAGTTGTCCAAATTTCTTAGCAAGACTTTCAAAGCGCGAAGAAGACATTATAAAATGGTGCCATAAAAAGTTGTCTTAGGTGTTTTACAAAATTAATAAAGTTATGATTCCTGCCCTACAGAATTTCTAATCTTTGAGACAACTAAGTATGAATAGCAATGGAGGAAGACAAAATTAAGATTACAAAGAGAATTACCATGTGGTCTCTTTGCCACAATACGTTTCCAGCTGCCTGAACCGCATTGTTGTAGTATGTGAAAATCTGTAACACTTATAGTTTTCAACAGGGTTTTTAGTACGAGCCAAAATTTGTATGTTCATCACACAAAGCTAATAAAGCAAAACAGCTTGGCAGAGGTTGATCAAATTGAAGTACTCTCATTTTTTCCTACTACAGTTAGATGGCTCTTGAATTTTAACATAATCTCACTGCCATTGTTAAATGAATCAAAAGTTCAGAACATATGCAGAGAAATTCCTGCAAATGCAAACTTTGCACAGTCGTTTTGAAATAGAAATGAGTCGGCCATTTGAATAGTTTTTTTTCATAAAGTGTTTGTTCTTCTACATAGATTTCATCATTGGGAGTGGCCTTTAGTAGGCATCATTAAACCTCTAGTTGTTGAGAAATGGGAAAAAATATCAATAAAAGGAAAAGAAGTTTTTACTTATGCCTTTTGTATGTATCTCCATTTTCCTGCAACCTGCCATTACATTTCAATTCCAACCGATGCCTCAGGATCCCTAATCCTGAAGATACTCAAAACGAAAAGTAATTACAGCCATTTCTAAAAAACATGTTACAAATTCACCTTCAAGTTCTTGTGATTGTTTTGTCTACAGTTAGAATATCTTGGTTACTGTCCATCACTTATGCAAACAGCTTTAGTCACACCAAATAATTTGTTAAATTATTCTTCTTTATGAATTTTCTTGGGCATTCTACATTATGAATTCATCCTTCATTTAGCATTATAGACTTGCAACAAATCATTAAATTAAAATTAAAAATTGAGGTGGTGAAATACTGTGCTCACTAAAATTAATGTCAAACTTCAGCCACTTAGAATTTTATTCAGAGCATTTGCATTGGATATGCAGATTATTTAGTAGGCTTTTTTATCTCTCTATTGTACTAGTGTAATTCTAAAATTAATGTTTTCTATAAATACATTTATGAAAACAAATGTCCATTTGTGTACATCGTCAAACTGCACACTTAGACCTGATTTGCTCCTATCTTTCCAACATAAAAAAAATTAAAACATGCATACACTAGAGTATCATTGAAAATCAGCTTAAATGGAGTCAAAATGTATTTTTTGACTAAAATTTTCATGTTTTCAATAAGAGTCAAAGATTTCTTCAAGAGACTTATAGTGTCTATCAAAAATAGCTGAAAACAAAATCTTATTTAAAACAATGTTGCAAGAAAATTTTAGCCAAACAGAATAATAGCATAATTATACTCATCAAAAATAGATATGCATAAATGAAAGCAGAATATGTCCATTCAGAAAATAATCTGGGTTTGGACAAATCTAACAACCAAAGTTTAACACATGTTTTTCAGAAATTTAGGATTGTCTATTAAATTCTACAGCAAGCTCACTTACACTGAGACAATCAGATCAATACAACCAGAAATATTTATCCCACACATTTAAAAAAAACCCCAGGATTACGGTCACAGTATGGGAGTTCAGATCTAATTTCCCTAAAACATAGTATGCATCTAGATGTATTCATCAGAAATGTTAAATATCAGAGCCTGCCCTAAGGATTTTTCTTCTGGTACCTACCCAAATGTGGATGCAGACTATTCTCCTGATCTGTTTTGGCCAGCCGTTTTCACAGAGTTTCAGGCTAAGATAAAACTCAAAGGAATAGATGACCTCATGAGATTTCCCCTCCTTAGGGTAGAAGCCTACTAAGAGCAGTTTATGATATTTCCCAGCTGTCAAAGTCATAAGGAACCTTGCATTAAACTAATTTAATATAAACAAGTACCTCCAGACTCCATTGACCTGGCCAACATCAAGTTTGCGTTTAAAGATCTTTCAAAAAAACAAAATCTGTGTTTATTTTCCACAATTCTATGTGTGCAATGATTCTACAAAATATACGCTTTACAGAAAACATTTCACGTTTCTTTCCAGAATGCATCTGCTTTAATTAGCTGAATGTGATAATGGAACTGTGTCAGTTTTCAGGTTTCTAGCATTTAAACCAAATATTTTAGTTCACAAGGATGGGAGCTGCTCTGTGGGATATTTCTGTGGCAGGTGGCAGCCTGCTTTCTTTCAACACACACCATGCATGCATTCATTAAAAAAAAAAAAAAAAGAAAAAGGGAAAGACTGAATAAATTCCAATTTGGCACGATTATGTGATGCGTGGCCTTGTGTGCACGGAAACGCTCACCTATTGGCACTTGCAATTTTAGTATCATGTAATTAAATTGATTTTTTTGTCAAGTCAGTTTTAAACTATGTCTTTGAGGTAAAAGGCCAGTGCATTAATCCACTGTGGTATTTATTATTTAAATACTAATCAAGAGGTCAATTAATGTTTTCATTGCTTTTGTAAATGAGAAATGGAGTACTGCTCAGAGCTCTTGGGAGAGCCTACTGTTAAATAGGAATCTGATTTAATTCCTTCTTTTCAAATAGCCCTAAATGTATTTGTTATGCAGCTCTTACCTTCTATGTAGTGAGTGGAGCGTTTCACTTGAGCTCTAATCCCTGTACTGCACATCTGAAAGACCAAGCTTCGCAAATATGCTAGGATTCTAGTTCCACTCCTCAAGTTCGCATCTATTTTTCATTAAAAGGGTGTGATGAATATACAGGTGATTTCATTGATGTGCCAGACATGAGCTAGGAAATTTCTATTCAATTCATATTATCTACAAAATTGAACAGAAGGGGAATTAAGTCAGCAAGGGATGATTAGCCACTTTGCTAAAATTGATTCATGTGTAAGGAAAAACGTATTTTGATACATACATCCCTGAGTTTACTCAACAGCTATATAAGCTCTATTTTCCCCACTCATTTGGGATAACATCATTTAATGTCTTTTGTGTGAAATCCAGACTTCCAGTTCCTTTACACTATGGGAGTCAGACTTGAACAGTTATTTCGTCACCTAATGAAACTCCAGACTGCTATAAAGCGATCGTGGTGTAACGTACTTCTCCTCGTGGTTATCTGTTTCGTTATAAACTCTCAAATTCTCATGGCCCAAAAGCGTGCTGGCTATGTCAGATGCTAAATGTCAGCATAGGAAAGGACTGGTTCAACATCTTCAACCTAGCACAATCTTGCGTACTGTCTCTCTGGCATCTGTTACTTTTCTCTCCATTTCCTTTGCTCTCTTGTGCAAAGTGGAAAAAGGGAGAGAAACCCTATCATATCAGTTTCTATGAAGAAATAGACTATATAGAACTGTTTTAAGAAGCGATACTTAATTTCTTCCTGCTGCTGCATTTGGGAACAAGGTTTGTGGACCAGCTAAAAACTGATTTCATTACTGCCTCTAATGTTCCACAAGCAAGGAAGAGCTATAGAGATGGCCTGGAACCTCTTACACTGTTCAAATGCATTCTTCAAGTCAGATCTTTAGTATTATGTGGACTAACTGGGCAGTTAGAGTGGACTTTTTTAATCTAAATGAATAAGAATAAGTAATGGCAAGCAAAATATGTTTCACTGTGACAGCTTAGTGATCAAAACTGGTTTTTAACATGCCATAGAACACAGTTTAGAAGCCAACACTACTATCATAGAATCTTTGGTTTGGAAGGGACCTTTAAAGGTCATCTAGTCCAAACCCCCTGCAGCGACCAGGGAGATTTTCAACTAAATCAGGTTGCTCAGAGCCCCGTCCAACCTGACCTTGAATGTTTCCAGGGATGGGGCATCTACCACCTCTCTAGGCAATACTATACTGATAAATAACACGAAAAGAGAAATACATATCTACAAGAGAGTTTACATATATACATGTATCTACAAGAGGGAAGAATTTTAAGAATTCTAGACCTTCAGAATATAGGCTTTACCCTGATAGAGAGGAGAGTAGGATCCAAGCATGACCATCAAAAAAGGAATGGAAAAAAGCATGAGCACCGAAGAACAGAGAACATGACTGAGTTCTATACATATACTGAAAGAAGACAGAGCATTTCCTTCATGTACTTTGTGTAAAACAAGCTGTTTTACTGAAGTCAAGTTGCAGACTGTCTGCCTCTTCTTGCTCATCTAGTCCTCATCTCTGATGTATGAAGTGAGAACTGAGGTGCTGAAATGCAAATAGGACTACAAAGGAGAATCATGTATGTGCATGTGATGCTGGGACCTTCAAAGAGGCTCTAAAAGCAAATCTACCACAGAAATCCAGCGTTACTGCTACTCATCAAGACAGGCATGCACTCAAGGCAATCAAGTAAGTTGTCTGTCACTTAGCAAAGGTAGTTAATTGACAATTCTCCACATCCATTTGAAGAAGGGTACTCAAAAATAGGATTTTCTGTCTTCATATAAGGGATGTAGCTTCTTCACTATGCAGCTGACTTCTTTTTGCATTGGACTTCTATCTGGAACTGAAATTTTGAAGTCTAGGGTCCTGCTGTCAGGGCTTATTGCCTTTATTGGCTCTTGCTCCCTCTCAGACTAAGGCAATATAAAAATTGAAACTGACAATTTTTTCATTACTAATACATTTTTCATAGTTTTTGAACTTCATATTCAAAGGTTTCTTCTCACAGGAAAAGAAAATCACGTTTAGTTTGTATTACTGTAACACGCAAAAGCTTACCTTGAGCCAACTGCAATATGATGCTCTTAAAAGGACAATTTCTGCTCCAGAGGCCTTTCAATTTTATATTTTTTTTTAACAGTTCTATTTCTGAGTGTGCTGAGCACTTAGCCAAGATGCAATCTGATGAATGAGGTTCAGAATATGACTACTGCTAATTAGCAGCTGTTAACAACTGAAAAGATGCATGTGGTACCAATGCTTCGATGCCAACAGAGAGAAGGGTTTCCTACATGATGAGAGGTTATTTACAGGGTTGCACTGGTTCCCAAAGCAAGTCTATTGTTGTTGGCACCCATGCTGTAGGGACGAAGATCTTATAGGCTGTTTGCAGGCACTAAGCCATCTTGGCAGATGGATTCTCTTGTGCGTAGAACATGTGTGTTGTATGCAATATGGTAGGGCAATGATGCCCACTTAGGACAAGTGAAGTGTCTGCCTTACCTTGATATTCCACACTGCCATTACTGACTCAGTTCTGAAGTCAATTCGTTTTAAAAACCTGCTCATACAGAGATTTTCAGTATTCCTGGACTTTGCAGAGAGCTTGAGAGGTAAGAAGGGTAACAGTAATGACAATCCCGTCACCGCCTTTTATCCTTCAGCTAGAAGAATCCAGTGGTATGAGCCAAAAATTTTTTGTTAGGTCTGCCAAGATTTGTAAATATGTCAACAAGGGGAGAAAACTCTGCGATAGTCCCTGTGCTTGAATGAAAAGCACATGTGTGGACAACTGCATCTCTAGTGCTTTCAAGTGAGAGAGCTTTCTGTGTAACTGCTGCTGTACTGTGGCACAGTAGTTTTATACACTGGAGGTATTTTAGCCAGATGTACTTACTTCCCAGTAAGAAACAGTATTTTACTGAAAGCATTTCTCAAATGACAACAAACCAACTGTTTTATCATGAGGTTGATTCTTGACATTTTGTCTATTTACCTGCTTCAGAGCAGAGAGTAACTTAATGCTCCTGGAAAAGAAAAAATCTCTTAAGCCCCTAAAATTGAGAATGGGAAAAATACTTTCCTTAGAATGATGAGAATTTTAGCTTTCTTTCAAATTACACAGTAATTGTGCAGTGTCATCGGTGATGAATAATACACAACTAGTACAGTACGTGGCATGAGAACAAATGGTTTCCTGAACAGCCAGATCAATGAAGCCTGGTTTCCTAAGCATTTGTTTCTTGCCTCCTCTCCCAGCAGTCATGTTGCCACAATTTGGTGCTCGCTCTTCGCATGTTCTCTACATTGTCTGCAATGTAACGCACTATCATCAGTTCTCCCACAGTCTTCCTTGCACACTGTAGCATCTCAGCTCTCTCCTGTGTCTTCTGTTTACCATTTTGGAGATATTGGCTGGCCAGGAGTCAGACCATGCCTGTAGGCAGCCCACAGCTACGTATCTCTTAATTTGTCAAGCAGTCCAAATGAAACGGGACCTGCCTTTTGGAGAAAAATAGGAACATTCTCCTTGGTCAAATTCAGTTGTCATTCAAACACTAAAAGCAGGGCTGCGGTCACAGATGTCTTCTTCACATAGAAGTGCAGACAAATAAAGACTGCTTTTGCTCTTAAATCTAAAATATTCATATTATTTTTATGTATTATCCTACCTTTGAAGCAAGTACTGCATTCACTTTTTTTTTCTTTGCTGCTTAACATGTCATGTTAACATTTTATCGACTCCAAAATGTCTGATTATTATGGTTTATGTCCTGTACAGAAGCACCCCCTGACTCTCTTCCTTCACTTTTCAACAGAGATTTACTAGTAAAGGCTGAAGTGCATAACAATGTTAGGGTAGCCTCAGGATTTCCAGTATATCAAGCTTCTGAGCATTTATTCCATTTTCATTACTTAACTATGCTTCCTAAAATAACTGTCTGCCATTTATCAAAATGTAATGTACCTTCAATAAGTATTATCCTTTCATTTTGATTATATTTACTCCATATTTGCAACCATCATTTAAAATAGGGTTTTCTTTCAGGAGCATGAATATGAGAGGCTCTTTCCTATTCAGTTGGAATTATATAGAACATAATTTCAAGAAAATATTGAAACAACTGTGATCAAATTAAACTGGGAAACACAACCTTCTTATGAACCCCTGTAGTTGATTGCTTGCGGAGCTCAGTCGTATTTAACTAGAACCCAAGAGACAGTAATCTAGAGACAGAATGAAAAGCTCCTTGCTGTGGAACATGATATTGTATAAAACTTATAACATCATTAGATTGCTTGTAGCTTGTTGAAGTCAATAAGGACAGAAGATGTTTTCTGATGTTTGTTTCACTTGAGAAACTTATGCTTGGTTTGTATTGATTCATTCTGATGTATAGTAGCAATATCATGAAATGTTCTAGTCTCTGAGCTCCAAATAAAGGTTATTCAAGAAACTTCATGTATTTGTCTTAGCATTTTATGTATTATCTATGAAAAGCATGTCTCATATTTTTAATATAAATAGCGAGGCATTCTCCATCCACTGTAACAGTTTCAATGCTGAAATAAAATGTAAATCCATTCATTCTGACATATGAAGAAACAATATTTTTTTCATCATTGATTTTGGCTTATGTTTACAGTACATCAATGGAAGTATATTTCTGTAATGCAGTCATCTGTGAAATTCAACATGTTTTAATCCACAACTTCCTTTGTTTAGTGTTTTGGACCGATAATGTGTGTAACTGTCTTGTAATAAAGAGGATGCGTGAAAATTAACTACTCTAAAATGTCATTCATCTTACACAGAGGCTACTTATCTAGGTATTTGTAAATTGCCTTCCATATTTTTACTCTTTTTCCTAACAAAAGACTGTATTTTAGGGGGCAGAAACCTTATTTAATCTAAGACGAGAATGTTACAGTTTACTACACTGGTTAAACAGATTGCTGGGCATTAATTCCTCTCTACTCTTAAAGGTTGTTAGAGGTGTAGAGAACTGGTAGCTGCAGAGTAAATGCTTGAATCAGACAGCTAGTTAGTCTTACATTTTCATATCTATCTCAGTAGAATTCCTACCAATTTAAATCCAACTAGACCTATTTCCACCAGTTTCCCTATAGAATATATTTGAAGAAGAGGGGTGGAGTTCGTCAGAGGTCAGATCCACAGCTAGATGGAATGTTAAGCATGGATCCGTATAAATCTTTACAAGGCGGTACTGAGTAAAGGACTGGTAATCAGAAGCAATACCCCCTGGACTGCTGGCCACTGTGAACTGAACCACATCTTCATAAACAATTGTGAATTCATTTGTAACTCTATAGGTTAGAGTAATCAATATAAATGGGACCATGGCATTTAGTAATGTGCACGCGACATTTTCATATAGAATAATTCAAGACAGCATTTGGCAAAGATCAACAGGCCCAATCTAACTAAATTTAACCATGCCAAAGGGGGGCTTTAATGAGATTTTTATCCTGTGTAATTAACTTTTGACAAAATAATGCTTCATCTACCGGCATTTCATACAAATCATAATGATTTCCCAAAGATATAAAAACCTGTATCCCTGTATTCAGCATTCTAGTTTTTCAACTGCTTGAAAAAGAAAAGAAAGCCCCAAGAATTTTCTTGAGAAGTCCTTGTATTCTTATTCTTAAGTGGTAGCTGAGTATACAATCCCTTCAATACTCCACTCACTTGAATACAATGAAAATCTTTAGGGAGATCATTTAAGAAAATGAATGATATGGAGCTACCACATAAAATTCAGAATATCCTGAATGGGTTTTTTGAAAGAGCTTTTTGATATATATCAGGTGTTACAGTAAAACCTCTTTAGTGAATTAGAATTTTCCATCATAACACACTGCGAACCATACAATGTGGAACAAAAAAAGTATTATGTTTGATTTGGTAGTCAAGAGAAATTTCTATCCATAAATCAGAAATTGACTGAATACAACACATATATCAGGCACCTTTGGGGAACATAAAGCTGTGAAACTTCTACTATTTCAATATTATATTCCCAGGCTTTCAATAGATGATCATTCTTTAAAGGAAATTTAATTGTTTCAAATCCCTCTGATTCTTGCCTCTACATGAAAGGACACTTTGCAAATAAAAACAATTTTGGAATGACACAAAGCCTGTGCAGGAGGCTACTGCTTACTGCTTTTGTTCTGTGGCATTTTTTTTGCATTCTTATTTGAATATTGTTTATTTAACTGTTTAGTTTCTCTGCCATTTCCTTCTTATGCCAGAGGAGGCTGAATTATAGTACAAATAAAGTCGATATTTGTGTTGAACATAGGCACTTTAAATTAGAAAGAAAATATATAGGAAATCATTCTCAGACTATATAAGTATTGAAGGCACCCTGGCCTAAAATTTTGCATTCTTAGGTTTTGCTGAAAGACATTTCAGTGCTAAAGCACTGAAGGACCAGCTTCAGTGAGACTATTTTAAAGAACATTTATGTGGTAGGTCTGTTTATGGTATTTAAAATGATGACTAATAAATTCTTAATTATGTTAACTTTTTAAATAAATTATATTAATTTAATACCTTTAATGTTGTTCCATGTACATTTTTATATTTAGTCCTTTCATATAACAACCTTGATAATGAAATGTATAAAATGTTATCATCTTAACATCACAGATAATATACTTTACTCAGTCTTTACTCAGATTATTCTCTGAATGCTTTTAATCAAGGAATTAATTGTTTTGGAAAAGAAAATAAGGTATGCTATTGTTTTCATTTAGCAGCTTATATTAATATAATAGATTAACAGATTTTATCTTAAAGAAAAAGTATCAGCTGTGGAGAATTTTTTTTCATTAAAGTCCCAGGAAAGTAGCGTTTGCTGTGCTAATGGCAGCATATTTTAGGTACGTCTATTAATCTAATAACCTTGCCAGAATAAAAAGGAAAATTTGTAAAGAAAATAAAATAGAGGAAAGGGTCTACTACTAGATGTACGACAAAAATATCAGAGTAAGATTTCATTTCCCAAAAGGTAATCTTTTCTACTTCTCTGAAAAACTATTTAAATGAGGTCTCATTAGCCTCAGTGGTTGATGCTCAAGGTGTGCTGCTAGGTCTGCTAACCTTTTGATTAAATCCCCAGAGGTCTCTGACCTAGTTCTTCTCTGCTGACCATCTAAAATATGTTCTGATGCATAGTGTTGGTAAGGTAGTCCCAGAACCAGTATAATTAGTGAGCCTTAAGCTATTTAGAGCTTGAAAAGGCAAAAAACCATTCATATGGAAACTCACACCCTTGGTGTCTCTTCAGACGGAATCAACAATCATCAGTGCAGCCCTGGGAGCCTTTAATGTACCTTATAAGACTACTTTCCTGTTTAACTCTCTTGCAGGTTCGCTTAAAAAGTATTGAAGTTTATCAATAAAAGAAGTTGTGAAGATAAGAATGGGAGCAGAGTTGGATATTACTAATAATGGTGCAAAGGAAGAACATGATAAGTTGCAATTGTCAGTGCTTTTTCAAATGTAGTTGTTATTTAACTCTGTCAGGAATAGAAGGTACTCACATTCTATTAACATATTTGAGCTTTGGTAGCTTTTGTGTACTCTAAAGAAGTAGTCATCTCTGACTACATAAAAAAAAAGTTTCTCTGGGCTTTGTTTCAAGCAGCGTGCACTGAACCTTACAAATCATGCAGGTCAAGCTGTGGCTTGTCTATCAGTCGGATGGATAGAATCATAGAATGGTTTGGGTTGGAAGGGACCTCAAAGATCATCTAGTTCCAACCACCCTGCCATCGATAGGGACACCTTCGACTAGATCAGGTTGCTCAAAGCTTCATCCAGCCTGGCCTTGAACACTTCCAGGGATGGGGCATCCACAGCTTCTCTGGGCAACCTGTTCGTTATAGGGCAGTGTGTTCTTAACACTGACCTAAGAGCCCAGGAAACAGGTGGAGACTCCGTGGCAGCTAGTATCTGGGAGCGCTTACTCCAGCTGGGACCAGCTACCCCTGTTATCTGCTGCAGCATATTTTCTGCATGTCCTCTTCTCCGCTCTGTTGTGTCTGCTACCAATAGAGCTGCTTCTGAATCTGGGCTTGATGAGTGCAGCCGGAAAAAGTGCAGAAGGGAAAAGAGAGGAATGAAGGATGAGGGCTGGTGGGGACCTTGAGGGAAGGCCAGAAGAAGCTGGAGCCATACAGCCCAACAGCAGGAAGAGCAAGAGAGTAGCTCTGCAGTGTGCCAGCCCTCCCCCATTACCTTACAGTTGACAAAGACCCTCGACTGAGAGCAGGAGTACAGGCCCAGGACTTATGCACTTATCTGCAGCATTTCTGGGGCTCTACCCCAAAATACAGAATCTCTCAGCTTAGAGCCTCTGGTGTGGCGAGACATGTGTGTTAGTGGGTGCTTGAGTAGGAGAAGGAAACAACCCCAGTGCTTTATCAGCTCATCACTCTTTCCCACCTCTTCTGCTCTCTGTATATGGGGACACGTAGAGAAGACCTTTCCTGTGACTCGAGTAGTACACATGGTAAGGGGGCACAGGAGAATATGAAAATTGATTGTGTCCCTTTATGCCTCAGGATGAAAGTTGAGGCTATGCAGTAATCTAGCCTATTGATTAGGAAATTCTTTAACCAAGAAATCTGCAACGTTATTTTTAAAGAAACACATATCAATACCTGTAAATGAGAAGACTGCATACAATCTGTTTCATGCCATGACTCTCAGTAGCCTATAACCCACTCTCTAATTGGACTTCTGCTTGAATACAGAAAAGTACAGGAAACATTCAAACTGTTCCAGTTGAGCTCATTTTCATCCCCAGACTCTTATTTTCCTTCTAGCCATACTATTTTCTTCCTTGCCTGCTTGGAGTGGAATTAAGAAGCCAAGCTCACTGATTCAGCAGGAAATGCTGACTAAATCATTTACAAGGAGCCCTTTTGCAGGGAAAAGGCAAGCTAATCACTTAGGCTCTCTTAGCTCTCAACTGTTGTTCCATTACAGTAGAAGAGACAAGTGGCCACTAGGTATTTGCAGTGCTTCACCCACTGACTTCTACGTAACACTTATCTAAAAATATTCCACTTACATGGAATAGTTCACTTTATTCCAAACTACAGGTTATTTCACAAGAGAGGCTCATTGTAATCCAAGTCCCAGACCTGACTAAGTATTCTGTGTGCATATGTTGGAATCAGATGGTTTCACAAGAATCCAGAATAATTTTTTTTTCCATTGAACTCATCTAGTGAAAGGATAAACAAAACCCACTAATTCTGAGGTACTGAAAAGCAAATTCAGAAGCGGTTTTTATTTATTTATTTTAAAAACTTCTTGCAAGAGAAAGACTTCAAATTTAACCATACTGACAAATGACAGATTTAAAATCCACTTCCTCTATTACTTGAGTGCTCTAACATAGACCTGAAAGTATGTCCTTTACCCCTACTGGAAAAGACAAACAAATAAGCAAGCAAAAAAATATAATTAATAAATGTTCCATACCTTGCAGGGCGGTACTCTCCACTATCTTGGTAGAGAAAAGAAGGAAACTACATTTCAAAAGCTGCTAGAGGACTTAGGATCCTATGTTGTTCTAGTTGGACTCATGCCCTTAACTCAGTTTTTAGTAATTTTTTGAAATCTTCCCATGAATAGTATTTATTGGATCCATTGCTTGCCGAAGTAAATGGACTGTAGTTGGATGGGCATTGGATCAGTCTTACCACGAACAGATGTGTTATGGCTAGAGGGAAATTAATACAGGCAGCAAAAGATCGTAGTGAATCATAATTTCTCACTATATTCAGTTCAAGCTGTGCCCTGATGGATGTACAACGCTTTCTCAGCGGCGCTACCCTGCCAGCACCACTGCAGAGCCTCGCCTGTCACAGGGACACAGTTTTCGGAATGCTAACTCAGCCGTTTCAAACTGCATCACTTTGATACACTTGTCTGCCTAAATACAGCCCTTCCGCTTTGATCAGGCTGCCAAAATAAATGTGTCACAATGCTTTTTCTTTATCTCAGTTTAGCTTCTGGAGAGCAGATTTTAAGAGCATCTGCGGCTACAAAAAGACCTTAACCTTAATACAAGGACATTTTCCAACCAAATAAGCAGAAAACTCATAAAGATGCCATGTGGGTATTACAAAAGAATTAATTATTCAGATTTTAAAATGAGCTGCACCCACTCTTTTATAGACTTGTTAAGAAAGAGATCTCACCAAGTATATTCCTTCTAGCTATTATATTCAGACTCACGTGGGTTTAAAAAAAGTATCACTTATCCTCTCTATTCTGTTCTCCTCTGAGTCCCTACTCGCTTGATAATATTTGTACCTGTCTTGGTTTGGATCGATATTCAGCATGTTGGCAAGCACAGAAACACAGAGACGAGCCAGTCTGACACACTTGCATGTGTACATGTGAATAAGCTTATAATTAACTTCTACTGAATTTATATATAAAATAATTAGCTTAAAGTGCTTAAACAATAGAAGTACATTCTAACGTATTTGCACGGCAAAAGCATGTTCCTGTCAATAACAATAGGGCTCTACAGCTCCAGCTTGTGCTCCTGGAAGAAAGATCAAACAACTTCTATTCTCAGTGGTGTTTTTTGTCTTTTTCTGGAAAGGTAAAGCCTCAACATTCTGGAGTTTAAGGGCAGCCAAATAATCTTACTGTTCCTCACACTTTTCTAGTTTATCAAGGAACAGTTTTGGCCAAGAAAATAGCTTTAGGCAGATTAAGATTAACAAAGCTTTTTCTTTTTCTTTTTTTTTTTTTTTTTTTGTTAAAGTTCTTACATTACAGAATCACAGACTGGTTGAGTTTGGCAGGGGCCTCTGGAGGTCATCCTGCCCAGTTCCCCTGCTCAAGCAGGGCCACCTATGGCTGGTTGCCCAGGACCATGTCCAGGTGGCTTTTGAAAACCTGCAAAAATCAAGACTCCACAGCTTTGCTGTGGAACCTGTGCCAGTGCTCAGTCATCCTTGCTGTGAAAAATTGTTTCCTGATGTTCAGAGGGAACTGCCTGTGTTTCAGTTTGTGCCCATTGCCTCTGGTCCTGTCACTGGCCACTGCTGAAAAGAGCCTGGTTCTGTCCTCTTTGCACCCTCCCTTCAGGTATTTACGTACATTGATGAGATCCCCGCCTGTTATTACAAACTTCGGTGAACGTTTATCTCAATATTGTCTACTCTTTTATTAAGAGTAAAAACTGGCTCGCTATGCTGATGTGCTGAAGTGAAGCCTAGATTATGACTGCCCAGCTGTTAGCCATGTGTTACAAGTAATCTTGCTTATTAAGAAAAATGCACACCTCCTTTACCTAAACAAACATTTCCTCTGAAAATTCTTCTCTTCATTATAAAGCCTTCCCTTTGGGATGATTATGCTGTTTATCTGGCTTGTATACCCGCACAAGATCTTGAATTTTGAAGAATTTCCACCTGGGGTTGTCTGAAATGGAAACACTGTGATTATGGAAAATTTTATTTTTTTCCTCCAAATCTTCAGTATATTCTTGCAAAAACGCCAAAGTGTGTGTGTGGCGGGGAGGCAGGGGGAAATCAAATGTTGAGTGTGATATAGATGCCAGCTCTATTTTTAAATTTTTTTTTTAGAGAGGGTTTATTTAATTTCTCATTGCGTGCTGATTATTTTGATTATGTTATGGATATAATTTTGCAAAGTAATTCTTAATAAACCCAGAATTAGACGTGTTTCTATTTATGCATATAAATTTTGCATTAAAATCCAGTTATCCCATGGGTATTATACAGATACCAATTTGTGTGCATTTTGTGCAACAATATTCACACCATTCCCACAAATTCCTACAGTATATAGTCCAAATAAACTTTCTTCCTATTGTATCCATTTGATAACGGTCATGTATTATTAAATGGCTACAATTTGAAGGAAAAAATGACCCCTAAGCCATTTTCAGCCTCCTGTGATGTACTTATTGTTCATTAAAAATCGTCTCTAAACTCTATATAATACCTGAATGATGCACAGGAGTTTCTTCCAGAGAAACTGGCATCTTTCTCTTCCACCAGACTTGTATGCTGCATTTGCCATTTGAGGTTTTGTAAGAAATCCAGAACACTAACTTTGTAATCACTTGATCAGTACATTCATGATCCTTTCACCTTCCTTTTCCTTTCTCTTGTGCTTTCTGTCAAAGTTTGACTTTCCCATTGATGTGAAGACTGCAATATTATCCATCTGGTTTTAAGCAAAAAATTAAAGAAAAATAATCTACATATGAAATGATGAAAGGCCTCATTATGCATCAGAATACAAGTAAAAAATCTTACTGAAAATGAAGCAAATGATACCTTGCTATCCAAAAGTTTAAATCTACTGAAAAGCAATTTGGTTTCTCTTGGACTCCTAACAGAAAGAGCAAAATCTTGTATACGGCTTTGCACTAATACAGAAACAAGACAGAGAAATTTATTCTCCTAAAGATTAGACAGAAGTAAATCCAGAAAATAGTTTTGCAGTGGTTTTTGAGTGGGTAAGTTATGAGTGTTTGAGTGGCCTGGTTACTCCATTCCAAGTTTGCAACCCTTGTCTTCCTGTTGGATATTCAGAAATTAGCCATGAAATTAGGAAAAAAGAGAAAGAGAAAGAAAACAGGAGAATGAAGAAACTGGAGTTTATTACCCCACAAGAACCACCTGATGGGAATAAAAGGAAGAGTTTAAGAAAAGGCAAAGAATCTAGTAAAAAAGCTAGTGCAGATTTGGAAAAGATTATTTCATACTATTCATAGTTTGGGAAAAAAAAATTACGGTTCTGCCTATACTTAGGAGTGCAAAATATTTTAGGATTTTCTGCAATAAAGAAAGCATCAGTGAGTTTTGGTAGTAATTTCTCACTGCCTTTTAGGAATTATCAGACAGAAACCCTATAAATAATGTATTGTCTGGTAAATTGTACCACAGAAAAATGTCTCCTTTCTTAAACAAGGGTCACTGAAAATCAGTGTGGGTCCTTCTAAAAAGCTCTCTACAATGTTTTAACACTTGTGGGTGATGGTTCAACTTTTTAGGGTTTGTGGATAAGTAACGTACAAGAATCACACACCCACATAAAGCACTGAAATAAATGTCTTGTAGTACTTCCAGAAGGATTTGATAAAAAAACTCTGGATCTTCCGATAGATGTTGGTTTTTATTTTCTTATTCAGTGTTGATCTATGAAGCTGTGACTCTGGGACAAGAGTTGCAATTATAAACAGTGCTAAAAGGAGAGATCAGCTTTGATGGGAAAACCTAATTTGATACATTCTTTGGGTTTTTTTAGATTCCCATGTATTGGGTTCAACACTGTCTCCCACAATATTCCTGTATGCAAGCAGGAACATTATGGTCTGGATGGATGGATCACCGCATGAGTAAAAACATGATGATTCATCATCTCAGAAGGGAATGGTTAATGGGCTGCCAGGCTACCTGGAGGACAGTAACAAGAAGAGGCACCACCAGGGCTGTCCTGGGACCTGTCCTGCCTAAGCTCTTTATCAGGGGCTTGGAGGAGGTGAGGGAGGGCACGCTCCTCACGTTTCCAGGCAAAACCAAACTGGGAGAACCAGTCCACATGTCCAGCAGCAGGGCTGCCAGCTGGAGGGAGCCAGACTGGCTGGAGGAACGGGCCAAAAGGAACCTAATGAAATTTAACAAGGACAAATGCAAAGTCCTGCTGTGGGAAGGAAGGAAGACACCCCTGCATCCATCCAGACTGGGGAGCAGCTCTGCTGGGAAGGCCGTGGGGCTCTGGGCTGGCAGCAAGCTGAGCATGAGCCAGCAGCCTGCCCTGGCAGCAGAGGTGGCCAGCAGCATCCTGGGCTGTATGAGTGCACAGGTTCAGGGAAAGGGATTATCCACCTCTACTCAGCACTCATCTGGAGTACTGCATCCAGTTTTGGGCCTCCCAGTACAAGAAAGACAACGATAAACTGGGATGAGTTCAACTGAGGGTCACTAGGACAGTCAGGGCTGGAGCACTTGCCTGGAAGGCTGAGGGACCAGGGCTCGTTCAGCCTGGGGAAGAGGCAGCTACAGGAGGACTGAACAGCCACCTGCCTATACCGGCAGGGAAGTCACAGAGGAGATGGAGACACGCTCTTCACAGTGGTCCATGGCAGGGTGAGAGACAACAGGCATAAGTCAAAACAAAAGAGGCTCTGACTGAATATAAGGAGACATTTTTTCCCTATGAGGACAGGCAGGCAGTGGAGCGGGTTGCCCAGAAAGGCTCTGCCAGCTCTGTCCTTGGAAATTTTCAAGACCTGACTGGATCAAGCCCTGAGCAGCCTGATCTGACCTTGTAGCTGACCCTGCTTGTGCAGGAAGTTGGACTAGAGACCTCCAACAGTTTCCCCCAACCTGAATTATCCTGTAAATCCACAATGCTATATAGTATTTATTATGAAAAATTACCAAGAATGTAAATATCTGAATTACAATAAATTACCTTTCAACATTTTTCCTTTCCTATAATACCCAAGAAAGTGCATTATTTTAGATACAGTAAGTGAGTGTTGTCACCTATACAGTGCATTTTACTGCTATGCATTTAATGAGACCATGTATATTACTAACTTCCTACTTCTTTAAATAAAACAAAGTGCCTGGCTAAAACAAAAGACTAACTTGTATAACACACCCTGATGAGGACGGGGAGTGATCTCCTCTTACCTTTCTCATCCTGTGATAATTCATACTCTTTTGATCTACTGGCAGAAATTTGCACTTCTGAACATCTTCACAAATTGCTTTGCATACTTAATTCACTGAACTGACAGCAGTGTCTGAGGGTAATTTGCTCTGTCTTTACTCTTGCTAGGAGGCCCTCAGCAGAAAGCCTCTCATCAACTCCAGGGGTTCCTGTCTGTGACAGTCCAAATGGAAAAGAGAAAGTATAATATGCTGTGAACGCCTTTTGTTTTGATTTTATTAGTCTCATGATTAATTAGGAACACATGAACTCAAGATTAAAATGCTCATCCTGGGGAATCAAACCTAGCATGCATAGCCTATCACAAATTTAAACCTCTGGAAAGGAGATTTCAAACTCCTGTGTGGAAACTGTTCTGGAGACTGCTGCTGTAAAACATCCTAAATTTCTATCCTAAATTGACTAGGGCCCATTTTATGCCTGCTTATTCTTTTGTCACGTAGTAACATAGGAGTAAAAGCTTAGAATCACTCATTATAAAAGCATACATTTTGAGCACTGTTTGAAGAGAGGCTATGTAGCAATAACTGGATTTCTTCAAGTTGTATAGGCAATGTGCTCTGTTAGCTAATTTTTTGTTTTCTGTGTTCTCTAAAAACATAAAGCAGGCAACAAATGCTAATCGCATCCCCTTTTCTTTAAGGCTTCTGTCAATATAAGCTTTCTACTCCCTGATTATTTTACTAGCCCTTTCCTGCACCTTCTCTTGCTTAAATTCACCTTCCTGAGATATGATTGTTTAGAGCAGTCCCTAGTATCTTAGCTATATAGGGACATATACTGCTACTAATGTAATTTTTAGACTAATTCTTCACACGGTGTTATCTTTTTTTGGGGGGGGAGGTGAGGTGGTGGTGTCATTTTAAATTGGTCTGACTGCTACTAGAAAACTCACTAACTGGTTGAGAAACATGGGATGTCACCATTGCTTCCTGTTTCAATCAAAGCTCTGCCTTGAAGTATAACACAATAAATGGAGGAGGAGATTTTCTATAAACTTTTTCGTAAAAACTGGCAGTGCAAGATTTATATAAGTGGGAGTATCTGTGCTCCAATATTGCTACTATATGTTTTAAATAAATTATTATTGCCCGAACATTGTTATTGTTGACAGGCAATTCTATCAATCGGTGTTATATTTACATCTATATTTTAGTGCAAATTAAAAAAAAAACCACCACCTCAGTATCTGTGTCAGAAGAATGCTTGCAAAGAGAATCACAAAACTGAAAAGACCTTTCTGGCAGTTTGGATTGACATGGGGAACAGAGAGATTGCTGATAGACAAGAGCAGGGGATTTTTTTTTTTTCTTTCAGTCTTTCTTCTTTTTTTTTTTTTTTTTTTTAATAAGCATAACAGTATCCATCTGTTCCTGGATTTAGAGTGCAGATGTACTCTAAGAAGTAACTTTGTAAAATTGGTATCATGGGGCTCTGTGTTCATTCTCCCGGTGACTTGAGAGTATACTTGCTCAATCTACAAGTTTTAAAAAAGAGGAAGACTATGAAAAAGGTCTTAACTCCTAGCTTTGCACATATCCTGAGATGCAAAAGCCAAGCAGAAGTCTACAGTGTATTACCGCCAGGAATAAGGATTCTGTAACTGCAATTAAATTAATGTTGCTGCCATCTAGTCTAGTGATTCATTCAGCTCTATCAGCTGTCTGTTGGTTCTGCAGTGCAAACAAGTCTGTGTTTTTCTCTTCAGGTTGTTGGACACGATGAACTCAGTGCCATATAAGACATGCCGATAGCTTACTTGGAGTACTCATATGGAAACAAGATCTTTGTTTTGTTCAGCCATCACTGCCTACCTGCTTCACATTTGAAATTACAGCCTCCTCCCAACCCAAAATATCCAAACTCTACAACCTACATCTTCATTCACCACATTTTGCATTTCATTAGCCAAACTCTGCTTTTCTTTCATGCCTTTTTTCCCAATATTGTTCATTCTTTCCAACTAAGCCTTGAACTAAAGATAATAATTTAGAAGGAACATAAAATCAAATAGCAACTGTTTCTTTACAACATGCTTATTTGCTATCCTGTTACATATCATAGCTTTTTCTCCTCTCACGTATGTGCATTTACTACCTCTACTAACCTGTTAGAAAAGAAGTGGTTGAAAAATACTCTGTTTCTCACAGGATAAGTATTACCGTAGATTTCCACCTTTGATGTCAGAGAAATCTTAGAAGTGTTTTCTTGAATGTGTTTTTAGAACTATTGCTTTTGAAACCACTCTCTAATACATAGGATAACCTATGTAAAATTAGTGGAATAGTAGTGTCTCAGAAATGGCCACGCAATGAAGATTTCCCCTTCATTTCTTAAAATGGTCACTAAGGGCAATGTCTTATTTGACATAGGACAAGCAGTGATCCACTAGGAACAATTCTCCTGATCACATAACAAGATAGTAGCAAAAGAGAAAGGTAATGTGAGAAAAAGGGATGGGAACCCTTGTCATACAAAAGAACACCACCACAATGATTTCATGATTAAAATTGAAGGCTAACTTTGGGTCACAAGTGGGAACCGCAAGATTTCTTTACATACTGGAAGAGTCTTTTGAGAAAATGATGAATAAAAAAGTTTATTTGGAAAGATTCCTTTAAAAAGCCATGAATCTACTTAATGAGGAGTGGTGATTCTTGTCTGCAAATGTTTGACTATATAGTGTTAATTTAACAAGCTGTCATTCTGGTCTCCATAACACAAGCGATACTCTGTGATCTGTTAAATGATCCCCGATATTTGCGTCACAGTTGATTTAACAGGAAATGTGCTACTTCCTGGAGTATAATGCATGCTCACACTTCAATAGCATAGCACAATGCAATCTTAGAGATTACTCTACAGCCGTTGACTATGTGGAAAATAACTGAGGCTCATACTTGACGCTTACTGCCCTTGCACTATTTTGGAGAGGAAAAAGGAAGCCTGTGAGCTAAGAGTGAATGGTTATTCCAGGCTGGCAAACCACATGTGAAATCTGTTGTGGAAATATTAATTACTTTACTCTTCTTGAAAATCTGCTCTAACAGGTAAATATTAAACAGCAAAATATGTTTAGCAGTTTTAGTCAAGGCAGTTTTATCCTATGCTCTTCTTCACATTTCCTCGTGCCCAGCTCCCTGCTGCAGGCTTGTGGCTCTCAAAGCTCCTCGGGCACTAGGGGACATCATTCAGCACATCATCTGCTCCATTTGACCACTAACCACAAGCTCTTCTCTTGAAAATCCTGATGTTATTTAAGGCCCTTCCTTCTATGAGCTTCCAAATTCTCCATCTCCTGAGTTCCTCCAGTATCTTCTTTGGATGATTTTCCATATTTCTCATCTGATATACAGTGGGAACTCTCCTAGGTCTTTTTCCTTGCTTCCCTTCCTTTTCTGTTTGTACTTATCTCCAGGACTTTAACGAAAATAATAACGATGGGCAACTTAAGGGTTTCTTTCCACTCTAAAATAACTGTCCAAACAATAGTCTTTGTCTGACATCTCTACAGCCTAAACTTGACAAAGAACTGAATTCCTGCTTGAACCTTCCATTCCCCTGCCTTCCTTTGGTGATCAGGAAAGACTTCATTATATTTTCTGGTGCGCACTCCTATCACCTGCTTCTCCTTTCAGAACCTAGATCCAAACTGGTGGAAAGGTAGGATTACTTGCCATCGTTTTTAAGAGAACTACATCACTGCTAGTCACCTAAAGTTCCCTTAAAGTCTGTAGAAAGAGAAACAGGCATAGTTATAGGGCATTTCAGAAAACCACTTTGGATGTCTTCCTTAGGGCAAATTAAATACAACACAAAGTATCTAAATCATATGCTTTTATCCTATTGAATGTCACTGTGATCTGGCCTGTTCTTTATGCACATAGTTAAAATAGTAATTTGGATTTTTACTATTACACATCTTAACTATACAATTATTTTCCAATCTGGCCTTGACAGACTAGAATTGGTCTTTTGTGAAGATGTAGACAAGATAATCTTCCTGGCTCATTTCTTTAAACTGGCTGAGTTACATTTAAAAGTTCCTGGTTTTTTTTAACCCTAAAACCTTTGCTGAATCAATCCACATATGTCTAGCATCTTTAATGTGCTACCTATGTGGTCACATCAACTTTTAGATGTCTCTTGTTCTTAGCCTTTCTCTCATATCAAACATGCAAGAGAAAACCTTCCTATAAGCTTCTTCAGTCTAACAACTGTGTCATGCATATGGAACAATCCTCAGCGACTTAACTTCCTTTCTTTCTTTGTTATTTATTCAAATATTTATTTACACTACAAATACTTCCCAAAAGTGATCATCTTTAATATAGTTGTGTATACAGCCTCTCCATTTGGGTCTACAATTAATAACAAATAATAATTATTTTGATAATGAAAACCTGACCTATAAAAAGTGCAACAATCTGTTGGATACCACATTACTATATTGATTAGGGAGATTAAAAAAATCTAGAATTTGGTCCGGTAACATACCAAGAGTCATGAAAAGTCAAATACAAGTTCATCATTTTCCCATAATAACGGTCTTGAAATTTATCAACAACTTCAATCTTTATCTGAAACAGCTTGGGTTAGCAACTTGTCTCTCCCCCCTGAAACCGATGTCTTTCCTGGTTGGTATGAGGTTACTTCTCAAGGCAAGTGCTCACATCCACAGTGGAGACAAAAGAACCTAATGGGATAGCCAAAAATCTCCTAATTTAAAGCAGGCTTTAGGAGAACACACTGAAACACTCTCTAGGAGTCATGTACCTCCACTTAAGAACAGTATGAAACAGCTGCATGTATTAATCCTGAAAAGCATATATGGAAAGAAAAATATGTAGGAAAACATTATAATCTTTAACCCTGCAACTTCCCATACTAGTGAATGCTTTGCTTATTTACCTTACAGCTAAACTTATATGGAACTGGAAGGAAGATGTGCCCTGCAGATCTATCACTGCTCTTAGCATGAGTAAAAATTATGATGCTGCTGTGTGACAGCAGTTATCAGCTTGTTTGGATTTTGTCCATTCAGACACCACCTGAAGATAAAAATAAGGTTCAAAAATAAACTGCTGCTTTTTTTTCCTCACAGGTCCAGACATGTTAGGAATGGGTCAGAGAATTTTCAGTACAAACAAGCTTCCGGAATGGTTTTCCTTTTGGAGAATGGAATTCTACAGGTAAGAGAGAACAAAAAATGATCTGAGAATACTTCCATAAAATCCAAGAACTCCATATTAGGCCCACATAAATGGGCCCATAAATTGGGAAAAAATGTAACTCTACCTGTAAGATTTTATTACAGTTAATGTTATTTTTTAAAATCCTTACCGATTGCTACGTAACTGTTGGACTAATTTTAATAAATACCTCAAGGCTTTTCCGTGTAACCCAAGGTATACACACATAGTGCCACCGATTGTTATTACACAGCGAAGAAAAAAAAATACTGGATCATTAAATTTTTAAACGTGAAAAACTTGGTCTTTCCTTCATCCAGTGCTTATTCAAACAGAGCCACAAAAACTCCAATTAAAGAAAGCCAGCCATCCTCTCGGTTTGTATCTTTGTTCAGCTTGTGTTTGCTCCTAACTTGATCCTGACCTTCGTGCTTGCTTGGAAAATGCCTATTCAAATCCAGCCTGGAGTTAAGATCCAGAGCCTCTGGGGAGCTACTAGACCGGGGTTTGGTGTCGCCCGTCTCCCCGGGTGACCCCATGAGTGACAGAGAAACACGCTGCATCCCCCCGCGGAGGCCTGGCCTGGGACGTGGCGCCCAGGCGCGCCTTGGCACGGGCGAGGGACGCTGGCGGGCGGGCATGCACAGGAGGGCTTGTGCTCTGCTCGGGACGTCGTCCCATGTGCCCACGCTCAGAGGGGAGCTACGCTCTTAAACACCACCTCATACGCCCTCGACACTGCCCGGCCGGGAGGGGACCAAGCCCCCAGGCAGCGCGGCCTGCAGGCCCTGCAGCCTCTGCCTGCCATCGCCCCCCCGGCACGCTCGCCGTGGCGCGCCCCGCGCCAAGCCTCCGGCCCCTCTCCGAAACGCGCCGGTGGGAAGAGGCGATGGCGTCTCCTCCTGAATTCGCACCCCCGCCACTCTCGTGGCTAAGGGGGCTTGTGGAGGGGCCCCTCTCCCGCCTACGTGGCCAGACGCGAGGCTGGAGGCTGCTGGATGAGGGAATCTGCCTGCTGGGCACCAGCCCCAAGTCAGGGAGGGCAAGGGGGCTGGAGGGGGGCGGCTGCTCTTCTCTAGGCAACACTGAGCAACCTTATTAGTAATAGAGTCTGACTGATGGTCCCAAGTAAATTAGTGGCGATTTAAACATGAGACCCAGGGATCACCATTCCCAGCCCTGTTTTCTGAAAGCAAAAATCTGACTTGCAGTAAGTTAAAAAAAGTAGTCTTTAAGCTATATTAATTTTCATTTTGTCCATATGAAGACACTATATGCATCAGGGAGTGCAGATGTGCCAAACTCGGGGCGGGGGAAATTAGAAAAAGATTAATAGGAATATTCAGAAGATAGAAAAGTCTAGATAGTCCACACGCAGCAGGGTTCATGCTGTGTTTTTCTAAGAAGGCATTGATCTTCTTGACTGAGGGGAAATTTGTACTGCTTTGTTTCTTTACCTTTTTAGAAAAAAAAAAAGTATTTTAAACTGGAATAAAACTATGTGTCATGGTTTTAAACCACATGCAGGGATGATTGCAAGGGGTAGGCAATGAAAGCCGTAACCATTGTAAGTGGTGTATAACAGACCAAAAGTTTATGAATGGACAAGAAATTACTCCCTCTCTCTTATACCTGCCTATCCTTTTCTTGTATCCTGTAAGACTGTCTTAGTTATGGATATCCAGTTCACACACTTTGGTTAATAACTTGACTACATGCATTTTCACACTGTGTGAGCAGTAGCAGCACTAGTAACCCACCAATAAAGTATCTGGAGAACACCTTCCGATTAAACGTCCAACTCATCCTCCCTCCTTCCCTTTCCAAAAGTTGCTATCACCGGAAGAACTAATACTTACCGTCGCAACCTAAAAGTTAGTTAGATCTAGAATCTGCCGCTGTACTGGACCACCGGTTCATGAAAACCCTGGGCTCAGGGGCTCCGTAGCTGAGGCCGGGCTGTGGTCAGCAGCGGGACTCCTGGAGCTGGGTATCGTTTCAGTGTGAAGAGGAGTTACAGAATTGGGTCCCTCAGCGATCACTGCTGCAACACTCCGTATGGTGCTGCTTATCTGTGGCTTTTCTTATTTGGCCTAGAGATACATTTCTCTAGTTTATGCAAAGCAGAAGGCAACGAAACAGATTCTCCTCCATTCACACTGCAGTTTCATTTGGATTTTTTTTTTCCCTGCTGCAATATATTTTACTTTTGTTTGTAACAGAAACAAAGAAAAAACAAAACAAAATAAACATATGGAAAAATCCTTTCCTTTGGTCTTTGGAAAAATTTATCTGAGATGCTATATCGCCTCATGCACTAATATACACAGTTCAAAGCAAAATAACGGGTACGTTGTTTTGACAATAGAAAAATACTTTAAACATGAAAATAACTGAAATGTAGTAACACACACAAAAAGACAGTCATCTTGGTGAGTTAAAAGGCACAATAATATTTCCCAACAGTACTAACAATGTTAAACTTCTAGGGTGATGGTGAAAGAGAGCCAGCTAGCAAAGATGATTAAAAAACCCTCTAGAGGTTGTAATGGCAGATGTAGGTGGAAAGTATCAGAAGTAGGCAGTCAGGAATATTTTGGAAAGATGCACTCTACCTGTGTAGCCCAGCGAATTGTCACCGTTATCAGAGGTGGGGAGTGGTGTCCCGCTGTCGTTCCCCCTCTCTAGGTCGTCGGAGTCTGTCGGAAACAACACCAGAGCTGCTGATGGGGTCACAGGAGTAACAGCAGTTGCCATTTCGATCACAACACGTCCAGACACAATTAAATCCCCACATGACAGCAAAAGCCACAGTGCCAGCGCGGGGCACGCTCCCTCCTTTCCCTGCCTGCGCGGTGGTGCCCAGCGAAAGGCGGCTGGGAGCATTGCCCAGGGTCCCCGAAACGCTGCCCGCTGCCCTTCTCTGCCCAGCCAAGTCTGGCTCCGCAGCCCGCCGGGCGCAGTGGCCACCCTGCCAACCAGCCAGCACAGGCTGTGGTGAGCATATGGGGACGGGCAGGCAGGGGAGCTGAATGCTAGCATTGCTAATTTTCCACCTTATTGTTAATCAAAGCTATTGACTGCGATCACTCCCCATCATCGCTTCATCTCCTGGCAATTACAGGCTCAGGGGACTTCACCTCTTTGTGGGGAGGAGGCGGGGGGACAACTGTGTCTTGGCAAGCACGGGGGGGCTGCTCTACCTCTTCTGGAAGATGGGGCAGTGGAGAGGGGTAGTACCCCTCTGTGAAAAGGCAACAGTTTAGCAGCACAAAAAGTAAGATGCATTTTCTGAGTTGAAAGATGCTTGCAAAGAAACATTCAATTTTAATGTCACATTAAAAAAAAAAAAAAGGAAAGCATCTGGTCAGCTAAACACATAAATGAACACATATTTTAAGACCCCAAGATAAATTGCTGATCAAACCACCACAAAGCACTGCAAAGATAACTCATAATAGTGAACTAAATAATTCAAAGCAAAAAATAAAATAAAAATCCCAGTGGCTCTGAAAACAAAACAGCACAACCCAAAGGAATTTGTTGTGAATATCACTGATTCTTTTTACTCTTGTCTATATGGCTTAATGTAAAACTGTTTATTAAACTAAAATTCTGTTTTAATTTACCTTTGATAGTGCACCGTATGACAGGCAACACCTAAAAAGAAACAGTCATGTTTTGTTTAAAAAAAAAACCAAAACTGCAGGAAGCAAATCTCTTGTCAAGAAGATCACTACCACAACAATAGGCTCCTTATTTCTTTTTCCTGTTGACAGGTGTCAGATAATTTATTAATAATTGTAAAGACCCTGAATAGGAAAGATATGTTTTGCTCTTTCACACACAGACACATTCTGGACTTCGATAATGACTGAAAGTAACTGTACCTTTTCAATAAAATGCACATGCAGTGCTAAAAATCATTCTGAAGTTTCACTAAACACCTAAAGCAACTATGTATGAGATTAAAGTAGAAACAAACATAAGTGGATTTTTTTTCTGAATGCCTGATTTTACTAGCTTAGTCAATCTAATTTTTAAAATGTGATGCCAAGCATTCATATTCAACCATTTGTCTTTTAAACAATCTTATAGAGAGAGCATCCTTAGCAACCGAAATCTTTTTAATGAATTACAAAAGAAAAATAAAAGCCCTCCAGACCAATCCACTTAAAGGGACTTATTAAAAAAAAAAAAACAAAACTTTAAAAAAGCCAATGGAAGGATTGATAGCATGCCTTTGAAAACACTGCTGTTCAAATTAAGAAAATAAAAGACAAAACAACCAAACACCAAGATGGTGTTTCATCTTGACAGATGAAAAAAGTGAAATATGTTCATTTATTGGTCCATTCATCTTTACTGGCTCACTAATGGCCAATGTCACGTACATCTTTTAAATCCGCTCTGAAAATGGCTGCAGAGTGACTGGATCAACATTCTGTTTTTCCAGATTGCTCATTTATTTGCATTCAAAGGTTGTTTGGGTCAGAGTTTTAAATTACAGCAGTAAAGCACAGAAGGATGGGACTTTTTATTAAATTAAGAGGAAGAGACTGTGCCTATGTTTTTTAAAGAAAATGTTTATAACTGACTACAGAAAGATCGGACCAAGATTTCAAGCAACGAACCTGCTGATCACAATTTTGAAAGATTGATTGCCTTCTAGGAGATTTAACCACATGCTACTCAAAATGATGAAGAAGGAAGATGCACTGAAAGCTACTGGAGTGTTCTATGTGTCAGTGTAATGTCCGGTGTCATGTGCAAAATATAATTGCATAATGAATTGATCTTTTCTACCCAAGAAACTCCTTTGGACATGGCATTCCCAGCAATGGGCCACCCTCTTCGTAACATCTCACACAACAACCAATGTTAACGCCCTTCAGTAAGGCTCACTTCGGGGTTTAAATAGGAGCAGTCTCCATTTCAGAAATGTTGTGCTTTTAATACAACCAACAAGACATAAGAGCAGCAGCTTTAAAAAGTAGGCTGCAACTGCTTGCAGCCATTTAGGCATGAAAATCTTGGTTTCAATCTGTCCACTGACAGAAATGAGGAGAATATGCTCTTTTTAACACTACTGATATTTACATGATATCTGCTAGTGACTGTGCACTTATTATTTACAATCCAAAAGCGTACAGACATTATTCACTCCCTCTTTCTTTGAGAAATGCTAGGTTTTGACCTAGTCATGAAGTACAGGATATTCAACGAACGTTCAGTTACGGTCCCTGGCTGGAAATTACTTTCACTAATGATGATTGCTGAAGTTCAGTTCTATGGATGCTGTGGATGAAGTCTACCCATTTCACAGAATGATAACTCTGCACCTAAGTCCTGCATTTCAGGCTGTGGCCCCTTGCACTGGGCTGAATTTAATTTCAGCTCTGTCACAAGATCCAGCTTTGTCCTCACTTGAGAGTCTCTGTTAAAACTTAACAGAAATAAGTACTATTGACTCAAACAGCACATTTCACCATGAGACTGCTGTGAAAGCACTCTGTTGAATGGGTGGTAAAGGGCCTGAATATTAAGAAGAGATGTATTTCTTTTGACTACTTTGCTGTAGGAACAAGCAATTTTCCATTTAGCTTTGCTAAACATAATGAACGATTTTACATCATTACACTTTTTGAAGTAGTCACTGTGCCAAAAAAAGTGAAGGGAATGGATTACATAACCTGGAACAATTCACCTGGTGTATGAAAAATTTACAGCTCAGTCTGAGTCAAAGCGAAGATTGAACTCACTGTGTCATCTCTTAGAGAAATGCCACAATCACTCTATAACAGGGTTCTCATCTAGTTTGAATATGAAGGGGTAGAGGTTTCACAGAACTGACACAGAGAGATGTCTCTCAAAACAACTTTCCAGTAAGGCTGAATGTTTTGGTTGAGTTTCTGTATGAGACGGGAGGAATTTAAACCAAGGTCTCTGATATCCTAGCTACTAAGGAAAGTCTATTTTTAGTAAAATAACACTTGCATTTTAAAAATACCTTAAGCAGTAATTGGTTGATTCACTAAGCAAAAAACCCCCAAAAAACAACCAACCACACAATAAAACAAACAAGCAATCAAACAAAACAAAACAAATTCCAACATTTAATTCAACAGAAAATTACTTTTACCTGTAAGTATGCAAAATTTCAGGAAGAAGGTAAAAGGAGTTCCCCCCCGCCTTTTTTTTTAATAGTCCCAAATGGATTTATTTTGGAAGAGGAAGACGAAAAGTGAAGCCTTGACTACCAAAGAGAAAAAAAAGGAGCAAGCAAGTGTAGTTGCTACGACACTCTCACAGCAACATTTAAGAGAGGCATCATTTGAGAGGAGGAACCACCCTCATCATGATGAAAAATATCTCATTCCCTCTTTCAACAGCCATTTCCAGAGGCACTATCCATTAAGTTGGATAAACACCTTAAGGCATTAAAAAAACCCCAACAAACATCTATTTTGACTTGATAGGAGAGTGCTAAGTTTACCAGCACTGAGTGGTCTAGATTTTTGGTGGAATGGTTTCAGGTTTAGTAAGTGTAGCCCAGTCACAGATGGTACCTTCAAAGAAGCAAGAGGATTTGGCTTAATGATACAAGTTCAGAACAAGTTTAGGTGGTTGAATGGCAGTTGGGATAGCATCAAAGATTTATGAAAATGTGGGAAACATTTGCCAGTTAAATTCCCACTGAAATCTGTAAGTTACTCCATTTTATTGGACAGCAGCAGGAGTAACTAAACACCATTCATGCTTTAATTTACATATGTTTAACTCTTAAAAATGATCAGAAAACCCAAATCTTAAATAGTTACTACAGTATTCATTCTCTCCTCTCCTACAACACCTCAAACCAGACAGATAGTGTTATCTGCACAGCTACTCACGTTCAAGTGCATTGTGCATCTTAACCTCAAAAATTGTACTAAATGCTTTTAACCATGGCTTTGCTATTCATAGAAAAGTCATCAGTGATTTTTTTTTTTTCCCCCAACGGTAATAGAAAGTGATGCCATCAGTTGTTGCTGCTTTTGTACCAGGGAGATATATCTGTATGACATGTTTTATTGATGATGCATCCTTGAAAGCCCCCAAATAATTCAGTATTGATGCCCTGGCCCATCCTCCTGGAGGACATAAGAAAAATTGAAAAGACTTAAACAGACACAACTTCGTACTACTGTAGAAATCTCATGTATCTGAGACTATACACAGGTAATAGTTTATCGGAAATTAAAGCCATCTACTGAAAAATGTCTGACTACAAAAATAGTAACTGTTGCCTTACTTAATTCCAGAATATCTAACTTCATTATTTCTTGTTACGTTTCTCTAAATTTCATTATCATCGTCAGCTTGGGGGTACAAAATTGGGAGGAAACAGCATGAACAGCATTTTGCAAATGAACATTAGTAAAAGATTAGGGTGGAGCAAATTAATATAAACTACTATCAATATTAGAATTGTGTTCTACAAATTGGATCAATTCCCATTGATTCCTTCCTAGTGATCTAGAGGAATTCAGGAAGAGACATCAGGAAGAAAAAAAAACCAACTCTGACCACATCAAACCACAACCTGAGGAGAAAATAAATTAGTAGCCTGTTTTTTTTCAGCATTTTGATTTATTCTAGGTTTTCATTGGAATTACTGTAGAAATACACTACAATATGTCTTATGGAATATTTGATTGAATTCTATATCTTCATTTGGTTACTCATAATGACAAACCATTTTATGCTGTCAGAGTATAGTTAAGTAAGGCTAATACCCAAGGGAGAACTACTGTTAAAGTTAATTTAATACATCTGTGAGGGAAGTACTACCTAAAATTATATGTTTATTCAGAAAAACAAAGACAAGCTTTCAAGAATGTAGGTCTATTCTTCAGATCTGGAACAAAAAGGAAAATCTTCAAGCTATGTACAGAATTGGGAATAATTAGGCCACTCTTAGACTATCACAGCTTCCTAACCACTTGCAAGTCTATCTCAGAAGCTTATGCAGCACAAGGCTGATTAATCTGTTTCATATTAGCTGAAAGGAATTATTATATTATTTTTAATAAGACTTAATAGGGCAACTTTCTAAAGACATTCACATTCAGCCAGCTAACTTGTTTAATTTGGATAACCATAGGGAGTTGCGACCATTTTCATCAGCCAAGAGTCTCCACAAGTAATTAAGAAGCTCTTCATTAAAAGTTTACACTACTCAGCTGTCTCATCTTGAAAGTTAAGAAAGGTTTAAGCTAAGGGGGAAAGGCAAGAATTGGTTGTCACATAATAGCATTAATCTGAGGATCTGGCACAAGTAAATTACAAGTAAATCCGTAAGGATGCTTTTTATTAATAGCCTATAAAAGTATGTTCTAGCAACTCAATATGTGGTTCCAAAAATAAAATGTATACTTATGTACAGGTACAGAAATGTTATTCACTATGCACAAGAGACAATATTCTGATGAGAATAGAATACTTTGTGGTGTAAAAAAGCCTTAGGAACAGAATTTTCTAAAACAAGGAAGAATACAGCTTTTATTTAATGGTTTGAGTATCTTTTTTTATTGTCTTCAAAGAACATATGCATACCACTGAAATCCTGACAAAACCTCAGTAGTGGATGCTATTTAAACACCTTTCCTTCCCTTCATTTTCATGGTTCTTTCATAACAGCCTTTAACTCAGTAACAAGCAAATGAGGACTTCTAGTTATGCAAAAGCAGAAAACAACCTCTCTATCTTTACATTGCTAGTAAACAACCACTTTGCATCTTATTTATTTGTTTTGGAAGTAGGTAGTAAACCTAGGTGTTAGCAACTTCAATACAGATCCAGCAAATGTATTTTACAGAGTAACATAACTTTTTATGTTTTAGGTTTCTTGGGTGTTTTTGTTCTTGTTTTGTTTTGTTTTGTTTTAAATCTGCATCATTTGCTTTCAAATTCTGAAGCTGAACTCCCATCTGGGACCAGTCATGCAGGAAACCATACAAATATAATTACATAGCACGATTTCTGACTGAACACTTAAATTCTCCAAACTTGGTCTTTAGCAGAGAGCACATAAACATGCACTATAAAACTCTGATGCTCCCAAACCTGTCTGTTGTCCTGTCTCCACTTCCTCCCACACCTTGACTTCTCCTGGCTCCTCCTGACACTTCTTGGGTTGTCCCTTGTAGCTCTCTCCTACTCTGCATCTGCTCCCATTTCTTCCCCTGCCAGAAAAACCCGAAGGTAACAGCCACTCGGCTAATTAAACGGTGCTGGAAGTGAGTTAACAGGTGGTGGCCCCAGCTGCTTCTGGGTAGATAAGAGACCCATCACTAGCCTGTATAAGGCACTATGATTAATTAGGACAAGAAACCATTTGCTAAGGAGGGACAACCAGATTTATAATGGATTTTTCTTCTCTAAGGCAACAAGTAAACTTTCTGCAGAAAATACAGAAATAAATGACTTCTTCTGAAGTGCTCACTAGTCATTTTGACTATGTTCAATATGGCGTATGCATAAGACTTATTTGGCATAGGTTTCTTCATATCAATATTTTTTACTCTCTTTTTAGTGCAAGCTCTGAATGTGACCTTACTTTAGGAAATTTCCTCTCATTTAGAGGCTCTTTTATTTTGTTTTCTTCCAAGTAAACTTACATGTTTCTCAAGAGAGTTCGGATTACTGTGGGAACTACTATCAAGACATTTAAATAATAGCAACTAGCACCATGTACAGCTGAAGAACTGGTTATGCAAGCTTCCCATGCAATCCTCCAACTCCACTGGTCTTCTTGCAATGATCCCCTAACCGTTGTAATCAACTCTATGAGACTACACCCAGCTCTCCAGACATTAACCCCTGGAGCTGCTGCTTCCATTCTTTTAGCCATGGAAGGCTAAAGGCTGAATTATGCAGCTGCTTTACAAGTAGCTGCCCCCAAAATAGTAGCAAAGAACTGGGTTCATTTCCTCTTTACTGTAGAACTTGAACACGGCAAGAAACCCACCATGCTTAATTAGCCCTTATGTTATTCAGCTGAGTGGTGAACTTAGGAAAGGTGACGAATTTCCTTCATTAATGATGATTACAGACAAGCAATGAAAATGCAGGAACTAATTCAACACAGCAACCCCAACAGCCTTGCAGTCACATGATTTGAAATTAAAACTACCGTAAGAATGACCATTGAAAAGTACACAATTCAAGAGCTGAGAAAGCCCTTTCTCATTCCCTTGCTTTTCTGTATATGCAAAGTCATCTTCCGAGTTATCAAAGATACATCTGCAACACAGCTGTGTCATTTACATTTCAGTAGTCTACCTGCAGAGCTCAGCGCAAAGAATAGTATTAAATCAATGTATGTCAATGCCTGTTTATAGAAAGGACATACTAGCACCGATACACTGTCCAGCAAGGGAATACATTGGCACACTAAGCCTATTAAAACTGCTATATAAGCAAGGAAGTCTCTCTGATATTGCAAGAATCCTGGGTTCTTTTTTTCAGGAGACACTCCTAGCTACGTTTCTAGCTGTCCTGGTTTGGTTGCCCCCTCCCTGCTCCTTTTAGAAGGACAACATTCTGAATCATTTTGCTGTTGCCAACACATGTTCTCTAGCTCCCAACAGTGACTTCAGCCACATCGTGATTACTGGTACCCTCAGCATATAGATGTCTCAGAGGAAACGTGTCCTGTTGTTGCACTTCTGTGCTTTCCATTCCACAATCCCAGCCCTTTGGCTATGACAGAGAAGCCAGCAGGCAGGTCAGGCTCTGAAGGTCCCCTTCCTTTCATACTTAAAGACACTCACATTCTCTTTAACCCGTCTTCTGAACAAAACAAAAACCTGATGATGCTATGGGGTGATTCAAGCATTCAACAAACGAGGTTTTAACTCTGTCGTAGTTAACAATTAAAAACTTTGTGGCCTAACAGGAAAGTAATTTAGTAAGTAATGTACAGGGATGATTTTGAACTGAAACAAAAAGGTGAATTGCAAGGTAAACAAATATTCACACTGACTTGTAAAAAGGCATGGAGTTGAAAAACATGCCATGTCAATCAGTACAGCTCTGCAAGAATAAATTTCCAGCAAGCTACAAGCATCATCAAATCACAAGTACATATCCATGCAAAGCAGTGTTAAGTCGAGTCTGCCCAGAGTTCCCTGTCCTATTCACCTTCCAAGACAGGGAATTATACACAGATATCAAATGATACTGACTTGCAACACAACTTTTTTTTTTTTTTTTTAAATCCAAAGAATGTTTTCTTTTGTTCATACTAAGTAGAGGTAAGTACTTCAGGGAAGTTTTTGTCTTTTGTTATTAGATTGCAGGGGTTCTTTCTGTAAAGCTCTTCCTAAAAGCTACTGCTTTTGTGCAGCGTAATGAAATGCTTTCTACAAAGGAGGTTTTTAAGGTTGTCCCTTTGAGAGAAGCTGTACAACAGGTGTTCCTCCTTTCTTTGTTTACCTGAGCTGACCACTCACAGCTCAAAATCATATCCTTAAGAAAACAAATGATGGAGCATGTAAGCATTTGCCTGGAAAATTTGATAGTAGGCTGAAGTCCTTTCTTGTTAAAGCAGCAAAATGCTCCCATTGACTGTATATGCAGGGTTCTGTTAGCACAGCTGTGAATACTTCAGGGAAACAGGAGAAAGAGCCACAAATAAAGAATTAGCAATTACTATCTAGCTCATAATGAAACATAGACATATGTCCCAATCAACTTAATAATTCTCAGTCTAAACCAGGAAAGACTCATAAAATAGTGGTAAGTTAATTTAATAGTTCCTAGTTGTTCTTTAGCATCTTCTAGCTGGGAATCTCATTTCTCAGTGTGATTAATGTCAGCTTCAAAAGAAAGCACAGGGTCAAAAATTACTCCAAGTTTATGAACTCAAGCTCCAGACAAAAGAGAACAATGATGAAATGAAATAGCCGAGGAGGAGAACAATCAATAAGTCGTCTATCTTGCCAGAATTAATACCAGATAAGAAATCATCCAATACATCAGGGGGTACGTCAGTTTACAAGGATCTACAGATTTCTCTAGATATTGTCAGTTTGTAATATTGTGTACATTGAGCATGGGCATTACTAGCTAAAGGCAGTAATTTTGAAACAAAATAGGACCTTCAATAGATCCATGGGAACCCCTGAAATAATTAGAACTGTAACTGGAAGCACAAAGCCCAAAGCAATAAAGTATGAACACTGAAAAATGATATGTTTTAAACTATACAGATATGATGAGAACAATGCCAGTGTAAACAACAAAAGCAGCCACATCAAAATTTCAGTGGATAAGACAATCAAGATGGCAAAGACAGACCAAACCACATATCTATGTTCAAAACCCAACCAGACCTTTGAGATAAACCACCCAGTAAGATATAACCTTATCAGAAACTTCAGTTTGTGTATTGGTAGATACAGAACAACAACCAAATAGCAAATGGAAGGAAACAGTTATGCCACCCTTAAAAAGCAAAGCCAGAAAATCCATAGTGCTAGAGATCAGGAAATTAGGCTTCTCGTAGTAAGGGACTCATTTATCAACACAACAATGAATTGAAAATAGAAGCGCAGAGGACTAAGAACGCATTGTGTCAGATCTACTTGTAGAAAGTTTCCCAAGTATATCACTGCTGGCTAGGTCACAGCTTTAATATCTCTGAACTGAACTATAACACTGTAAGAGTGACAGCTTGAAAAAAGAAAAATTTCTTTAGCAAACCCAGATTGTTTGTTTGTCCTAACTTCATTAAATGTGTTGGTGCAGCTGCTTTGAGCAGGAAATAAAAAATACTTCTGAAGCAACATTATACATATCATATGTTTCTAGCATGATTAGTTCCATATTGTTGGGGCCCTCAAGCACCTCTAGCAGAGTTCTTTAGCAAATTTTAACGTGTCAAACTGGATAAAAGTCAGAAGTAGACGCTTTATCCCTACAGGCTAGGACAACTGCTATCCAGCACAGAAACTCCAACAGGGAAGATGGTGCCCTGGTTTCCATCTGAGCACGGCATGCTCCGGTGGGCTGCCGATAAAAGCATGTGGCCTGAGCCCTGAGGCGGCAGCCAGCAACCGCCTCCAAACTCCTGCACGCCCTGGTGCCCTCAGGGATCCTCTCTGTTCATCGCTGAGACCTCAACCCAGGGGTGCCCCAGCTCAGTGGCAGTGGGGCCAACAGCCCCCAGTCCTTGCTGGGTGCCGCACGTGGGCAACAGGCTATTGGAGTGCAACAGATGTGCCAATAAACTAAATCAAATCTCCTTCACCAACATTTTTACTACCTAGTCAATAGGGAAACTTATAATCAAGTTAGGTCTCAAGTTGAAAACGTTAGCTTACAGCAATGAACCCTTAAAACTAAATACACTGAGCAGAAAATAAGTATACCCCATAACAGAGTATATCAGAAGATCGAGTCACTGATAAACACAGAGCTATGGAACCAGATCTGTACACGTAACCTATCAATTGCAAGCAACCGGTGGCTCACGATTCAGTGATACATCATTACTACTACTGAATTTAAAAGACTGCAGGCTGTGTCTAAAGGTTTGCTAGTTTGGAACTTCATCATATTGTGACACTAAATATTTCTAGGTATGTCCAAGATTACTTCGAGTAGTATACTAAACTTCTACCATACAACAGACCAAAATGGAAAAATATATATTTTTGCAGACCTCAAATTTATTTTATTGACTTTTCTAGGAGTATAGGTATGAAAGATCATAGAGAAAGGAAACAAGAACACAACAAAAACACAAGAACCTAGAGAAAGAAAAGCATATTTAGCATATTAAAGGCAATCTTTCATTTTAGCAGGCCAGACTATAGAAAATTCCTGGAAAAACACTGTAATTTCAGAAGGTGCTAGATATGAAAAAAAGAGACTAGCACATTGGATCAAATAACATATCCAGCTAGAGACTAATCTGACATTGAACACTGGTCAGAAAGTAAAATAACACAAAGCAGAATGGTATTGTTTTATTACACCAATTTAATATTTCAAATAGAGAAAAAATGCCTCAAAAGATAGTGAGGAAATTCAAACTTCAAAAGAAAAGAAACGGTACTGAGTTTACCAAATCATTCCCATTACTCAAGTTTTACAGTATATCTAACTCTACTGAAACTTGTTCTACAACTGGAGAGCGACCAAAGTGATGTGATATGATCTTGAAAGTATAAGTCTGGAGATAAATAAGCTGTAGGTATATGTAAGTGCTCAAAACTGAATACAGCTGAAGCATTAAGCAAGTCGGTGAAAAAGAGTTTACATCTGAGATTAAGACTGTTTTCAGCACACTTCAGCAAAAGCTACTAAAATTGTTAAACATTTTAGAACTTTTTCTTAACTGCAAAAGACTGAGCAATGAGAACAGAAACATTTGTCACTAGAAATAATATAATTAGAAATAACGTAAGATGTTTATTTTTCTAAATTGCTATAGCAAATGGCTGTATTTTTGAAAATGTACATAGTTTCAGAGAAGAATGCACTGACACATACAACAAAAAGCAAGTTATGTTCAGTGGTGAAAGGCAAACTGGGTAAAAAATTGAAATAAATAAATAAATAAATCTCCCATAAGCCGAATGTTAGCTAGTTTTACACTGATTGGCACTCATGCTTAATAAGGCTCCCTAGGTAAGCTCCTACTTAATCTTTTCTCATCAGCTTGAAACTTGAACATAATTATGTTTGACTAGATTCAAGATGAGTGTGTCTCAGGGTCCTGCCCCCCCCAGTGATCCCAATCAGAGTCCTAGACAAAACCTTCCCTGGTTTCCAGCCTCCCACCATGGGTATCTTTCTCAAGGCAACCAAAAGACAGAAGTTGGTGTATGGCAAGATCTTCTCCTAATATGCAGACAAAATGTAAATACATCTCCCGTCCACTGGTTCAGACATAGCTTTGATACTCCTTCTGTCTTTAAGATTTTGGTTCAGATTAGCAAGTGAATTCAGAAGACACTAGAGGAGGATACCCAACAGATACAGACTGTGTGATAACAGAAACCCTGTTCTGTAGAAAATCAGACTAAAGTAAAACACTTCCAAGCCCTTCCCCATCCCACTCAGCTGATCTTATCAATATATATTTCATAATCTGAATTAGCAATGTAAATACAAATTATGTATTTCATAAATCTGAATGACTGACTCCAATTCCACAATTTGAACAACTATGAAGATTCTTATAATTGAAAATAAAGGCCATTCCTAAGAAGAAAAAAATTCACTTGATGAAAAATGCTATAGGCACGTGAAGATTTTTGTGATGCAGTACCAAAGAAAATTTAGTTGAATTTAAGCTGACCCTTCATTTATCATACTCTGTGGGTGTGTCAGTTAATGATTATATTGATTCTGTTTTGTGTTCATTCTTATATACATCATCCAACCAAAGTGAAAGTAACCATAAGATATTAATTTTAGAGAAAAATATTTCAATGATAAGTATCTGAAGTTGCAGTTAAGAATGATTATTATACAATAGATTTGCTGTACTGAAATTATAGGGCATATTCATATAATGACAGTGGGAAGTATCACATAATACACACTAGGTGATCCCCAGAAGTAGTGTATTGCTAGTAACTAAAATGGACTTCAACACAATTGTAGCAGCTGAGGATCCGATACATATTAAAAGTGTCACTTTTCGCTGAACCTGGGAGTTCTGGATTGCTTGGGAACCTTTGATCATCGAGAGAACAACGATGAAATAGGTACCTAAGACCACGGCTTCTCTAGTCTACCAGTATCTGAAGATGAGACAAGGGAAAAATATTCCATTTATAAGCACACCTGATTTCATTACGAAGTTTGGTTTTTTGCTCTCACTGAAATGTAAAGTGCAGAGCACATGACTCCCACCCTAATGTTTATTTTGAAGAAAAGTTGATCAATAAGAGAAATGGAAATGATCTTTCTTCCGCAGGGAGAAAGGATGCTCTGCACTTTGTGCAATTGGCTTCAATCTGTGAAGAACGGTACAGAGCAGACTGAACTAGTATGTGACTAAAATACTATACAACATATCTAATACTACCCTATCAACACAATGCGTCTTTTAAAAATACTGGAAGCAGTGTCAGTTTTTTCTTTGACCTCCCTCCCTTTCACAAAATAACTATTGTTCTGTCTTGCATGTATGACTGGTTTTCATTTTCCGACTAAACAGCTCAACTAATGACCAATCTTTGATTGCTAGGCCAGTTCAATCAGTTATTATTTTATTATTTGCAGATTTAGAAAGTTTAATCTTTGCAAGGATCTTTTTGGTATTTTCTTCATTTAAAAATCTCTTTCTCAACAGCAATTTTTTTCCCAATCAAGCACAAAGTCTCCTGGCATTTTTTTCAGCATTTCAGGTTGTTCGGTGTTTCAGATTTAGTTAGCGGAAAACAAAACAAAGTTGAAGATGCATCTTTGTGAAAACTGTGTTCACACAGGCTTCCATTAGCTGCAGAAAGGTCACCGTGCTAAGGGAAGCTGCAAGGTGGTAGGTAAGTTTATCTTATGATTTTATTTAAGCTCTTTGGAGAAAAGAAAAAGAGAGAGAGGGAGGAGAGAGAGCACACATTTGGTCCAGTCTGTAGCTCCTTTTAAGGAAACGATTGATTTCTTTTGTATTTTCATTACTAGAAAAACTGGAAACAGATATCTGAGGAAAACAGAACCAGATCTCCCATTGCAAGGATGCTCAGCAAAATCCGGCTGGTGTCTCAGGCAGTGCTCAACCGGAGGGAAAACCTGGGCTCGAGAGGAGCCCCCGGCTGCTGCAGCTGGGGCTGGAGCCCGGCGAAGGTCAGGGAGGTACGGCGGTGCCTCCGGGGAGAGCTTCCTGGGGGCCTGACAGAGCTGAGTTACAGCTGCTGCTGGGAAGGGAGGAGGTGAAATTATAGCGTGGAGGGGGGAGGCAGGGAGGGGAGAAAAGCGGAATGTCTGAAGGGATGAAAACACCACAGTTTCACTTTCATCCCTCTCATATTCTTGAGAATCGCTTTAGGGGGATGAAAGCCATCACTTGGAAGTCTGATTCCTCTGTCTTTGTGCTTTGCAAGTATCTACAGAGAGTAGAAATAAAGTGATAATGAACAAGCTTTAAAAACGGTACAAACTGTTGCCTGAGTCCCAATGAAATGAGTGCAGCCAGATATACGTTCCTTCAAAAAAACATTGTGACGTGTTATTTCAGTCAATAGCATCAAATAATAGGCAGTGACAAGATGACACCCCTCACCCCAACTAAAAATCCCTGCAAGTAAAAAGACCCTTGTACAGTCTTATGGTCACGAAGACACAAACTTAAAACTTCGGAAATTGTAGAAGCTACGCGACTGATCTTACTACAGCTTCCCCAGGCATGTTTTAGTCATTAATTCCATGACCATCCCAAAGTATTCCTCCAGCATAGAGAACAGATGATGCCCAGTCAATAAGCAACTATGCAATGTTCGCTTTCTCCTTATTGTTCATACATATTCCAAATGCTGTTCTAATGACAGTTTCATTTTGCTAAGTAACTTTCCCCTATAGTAATGTAAGTCCAAAGTGTTTGAAGTACATAGACACTGAACGCCGATTAGGAATCGGGCTTCTTCAAAATCAACAAGCTCACGGACACCACTGCTCAATATTCTGCAAATCTGAATTCATACATTTTCCCCAAAAGGCTGCAAGCTGGAGGAGGTACTCTTATCATCTCCATTTTAAAGCTTGAGGTCTAAGATGCTGTTGTGGTTAAAGACAAGTTCTCTGAAGAAAATTACTCTCTTAAGACCTGCACCACCAAGGTTTCCAGCTCCGTGTTTAAAAACCTGTAATGCTGGAGCTAGTACAGGGAGGAGAGGACACCAGTGATGTCACAATACCGTGATGACCCTGTGTTTTGGAGCTTTTAGTCTGCTGTCTGACAACATGAGGTTGACTTAGTTTCAAAGTTTTAGCCTAGCTGGCTTGAGGCACCAAGCAAGCCAAAAATGTTATAAAGCCCAAATGGGGACATTTCCTGCCTTCATGAACATCACTAGACCAACAAATAATTAGTAGTTCAACCTACAAAAGACCATTTCCAATTCTTAGGAAAGGATTAGTAAGTGTGAAATACATTTGTCACTTCCACTGAATGTGTTTAAATGATAAAATAGTTAATCTGTAATATTCTGAACAAGATTCATATTTCATGTCTACTTTTGCAAAATATATATACATGTTATAGTTAATCTTTAAAAATCTGGGTTTACGTTTGCCTGACTAGTATGAAATCAAACATAAAATATAGACTTTGATTGCTGTCTTCTATTTTTCTCTCTTTCTTCTTCCGAGTCCCTGTCCCAACAAAGCAAAAACGTAATCCCTGTTGCCATTTGTAAGTATGCATGTGGAAGAAAATTGATTGCTGAGGCCAAGTTCTGTATGTGCTGCAGAAAATAAGGTCATGCTGACAAAGGTTCGTTTTATTTAAAGGAAAGAGTTTGGGACTGATTGCTTAGGAAGAAAACAGAGGAAAAGTTATTCTAGAGAATGTTTTGGCTCCTGAAATCAAGGTAGCTTAAAGAAAAGGAAAACTTAAGGAGAGATAGATGTTTTGAAAGAAAGACTGCTAGCCTGGAAACCATCTCAGCTGCTAACTTTTGAAATCAAATATCTTAATCTGTCACTTTCTTGCTAGATTACTATGATCAGATCAATAGTACTCAAATCCAGACAGGTACTAAGATGCCAGACACCTCTGAGGTTCTATTCCTGCACCTCTCTTTATCCAGTTTATAAAACCAGAATAAAAGGTTTCTGAATTATAAAATATGCATGTCCATATCAAATTGAAATGTGTCTTAATATCTTTGTTACGACTATAAATTACACTGTCAAAAATGTTTCAGTAGTAATCTCAGCAGGTTTGACAAGTTATGAGGCATAAATTTGTCTAAGACACTTCCTAACCACTCAAACTTTCATTGGTTAAGAAGGTTAAGAATTGTGTAAGTACAACTCTTATCTTACTAGTCCTATAGTTAGAAGAGAACATTTTATTTGCATTGTAATTACATCTCCAGAAACATCAACTGCTGCACTTTGTAAAAGAAATAGTTTTATTAAGCCTAAATTTACTACTACTCCTACAAGCCGGCACTTTGCTGAGCATCTATAGGTATTCAGTAGTCTGTAAAATAATGATTTATCTCACATAACATCATTCACGTTTTAGAAGAAACAACAGAGATTTTCTTCTACATAAAGAGAAATGCTAATATGTTAAGTATTAAATCTGTTCTTTCTGCAAGTCTTTTAAATGGTCAAGTGACAGCTTAGTCTTACAAACTCAACTTTCTTAGTATGAGACTCCTAAGCTACAAAATCTAACTACGGCTACCAAATATGAACACGACATCTTACTTAGTAGATTAGTTTTTTTCATTACTATAAACTAGTTGTCAAAATTGTTTCGGGTATTTCTGTGGTACTACAGAAGCCCCTAGCAGCATTTAAACATGACATTTTGCAATACCACTCAGTGCAATCCTGAAATAATACAAGCTGGAAATACTTTCCCTTTTCCCAGTGTCTCACTGAACGCGAACCCCACATTTCCAGAAACCTAATCAGCAGCTTCTAAGGCTGTTGGCTGAGGTTCCGATAATCTGTATTATGAAATGAACTGCAAAATGAGTTGTTTTTTATTCTCTATTATGTAGAATCACCCCTTGTCATCAAACTGATTTCTGGGATCACGTCTAGGTGAAAAAGCCACAACAGCTTGCTCTTTTGTAGTTTAAGGAATTAGTGACATTTTAAATATAGCAAAAAGTCTAATTTGGAAAGAGTAGACAACGACATGGTCTAAATATTTTTGTTTCATGAAGCTAGGCTAGCTGCAGCATGCCCAGGTTATTCTCAAGACAAAGTAGTCCAGGCAAAAAAAGATCCTGGCATCTACAAATGCCATATGGACTTTCCATGTGTCATTGTTGTATGACAAAATTATCTTCCAATTTTTTTCCCCAAGTTATTTACAATAGATTGACATTTTTGCCAGTTCTTTTTCTTCCAAATCTGGGAGGAGGACAGTTAAATTATTTTTGAGTCCAGAAGCAGAGAAAAATAATTAGCTTAAAAAACTCCAGCTATAGTCTGAAATGGCTTTTCCAGGCATAAAACCTGCATGTTATTAAGGCCCAGTGTTGTGGGGCTTTCCATGGCTTGAGGCTAATGCTCTCCCTAAGCGAAGCTGAGGATCCATCCTTTCTCATGGTTTGATGCCTCTGTTTCTAACCTTTGTGGTTTGTTAGCCAGGTGACCTTCAACTTTTGATCCTGGTAAGACTATTAGCATTGACTCCAGGAGATTAGCCTCAATAGCATGGCTGTAGGGAAGCATTCCCAGGTGCATTATAAATGCAACTTATCACATCATTCTACAATTAATCAATGGGATATCATGATACACTCAGAATGCCTATATATAAATATATTTTAAATAAGTACATGTGCACAAAAATAAAAATTGGCATTTAGTGGAGATAAGTCAAGCTGCATTCATTATGCTGCTCTGATCCACTTTTATGCATGTATTCCCCACTTACCCTCATCCAAAACAGGATTTATGCAGGTTCTTTGCTCCAAGCAAAATCTTAGTGCCATGACTGGGGAGTGTTCTTTAAACAAAGCTATGGAAATCAATGGCACAAACTACTAGAGAAATTATCTGTGCGGTTCAGCAGCTTTGGTTGAATTGGTGTCTAATTCCAGCTCTTTAAGAGTACAAACATTTCAAAACTCAGGACAGGTTTGATTACATGCAGGTAAACAATTCAACATCTGCCATGTTTGGGGCATTATTGTAATACCAATAATAAACAACATCCCAGGGCTTGGAGCTGTTTAGAAGAATTGCCAATGAGGAATAAATTTTTTTTTCTTCCTCTTTTTCACTGTAATTCCCACAGGTTGCACTTTTCCCTTCTCCTCAAGATCCTCTGTTGCATTCCTCACTGGTATCCTCTAAAAGATTTCTTTCAGGATAAAAGGCTAAAGGAAGCTTTCTACAGTGAAAATGTATCACTAGTTAAAATCTGCTGCATTTGATGTAGTTGTAAAATGAAGGCATACCTGATGTTGTATCTAGATACAATATTTGAGATTAATCCTTAAATAATCCACTTTTTCTATTTAAATCATAATTAAAATGGAAGTGTATGCCCAGGACAGGAAGAATAAGGGCTATGACAATAGAAGATCCAAAGAAGATGCCAAAAATAATGTGTTCCTTCAAGCAAGTAAGACAAAGAAGTATTGTTTTACTGAGTTTATGGAATTTGAAATATATATGTTTCACACATAACACAACATGATTCAAAACAGCTGACCTTTCCTTACAAAGAGTTAAGAAATTACTTTACTGACAATTACAACTTAAAATGGCTCCATTAACATAACCGTAACATGAAACAAAAGCCTCATCTTGCAAAGACTTTTGTGCTTCCTATTATGTGCTGTGGGAAGTCCCACTGACCTCATGGCTTTGAAGGTTAAGCAGACAACCGTGTCTTCTCCTCTTTATAGTTTAGTTGACTTGTGGTCTAGCAAATGAACTAAGAACTGTCAAGATTAAAACTGAACATTTTTATTTGGCGGGGCAATAATTATGTGCACTCAAAGGAAGGGAACGGTAGATAACAAGAGCAGTCACAAGGACAGTAGAGGCAAGAAAAAAATTGAGAAATGAGGTCCAGCTGCTGACTCATAGAAACATTTCCCAAAAAAGTTCATGAGGATGTTGCATACAGATGCAGTATGTGTGTGTGACTGATGAATAGTCCATGGATTAAGAGCCACAGACGCAGTTAACATCTCTCCTGAGCTTTTAAATTCTAATGACTATCCAGCCTGAAACTTTCTCCTTTTTTTTTTTTCCAATAAAGTTTATGAGTTGTATAATATGCACTTAAACCCTCCAGAGAGTTCCCATACCTATTTTGGCTGTACAGTATCCTCTGGTGATATTACTACATAATCAATCATAAAGAAAGGGGAAAAAACATTTTCCAGACTATTTTTGTAAACTTAAGCAGCTAAAAAATAAATATTGAGTCTACCTAACAAATACCTTCATCAGTACTGAGGGAAAGATATAAACCCTAAACAAGCATAAAACCTGCCTCCAACTTTCTGCTCCTTTAATTCCACAGTTTCCATTTAACACAGCACCACAGGCAAAACCTTTCTTGAAATTTCTCCATCACCATTACTAATAGAGCTGCATCACTGACAACACCACAGTTTAAAGCATCAAGACAGTCAATGCCCTCCTTTGTTGCTCAGCCTCCAAATACTTGGTAGTATGATAGGATGCATAAGATCTTCCAACTTCAGCAGAACATTGACCAGATATTTAGGTTTATCCCTTAAACAGCAGCTAAGTATGTATCGCTTTTAAACCTATTTAAGCTACATTCGTTTCAACAGAACTTAAGCGTGTGGTTTGCGGCAGTTGTATGTCTTGCCAAATGAGGATAAAAGCGCAATGAAATGAATGTTGGTTCTACATTTGAATTTCCCAGTGTCTTCTTAAGACAGACTTTGAAAGCGATTTGTAAATATGTTCATTTATTATTGTATATTCGCTAATAGACTTGTGCTGGGGAGTCCTGTAATAGTACAGATTATACCAAAAAATCAAAATACCTATTATATACAATGTCTTTCTTGCAAAATGATATGCCAACTTCCATAATCATTTGCTATTCTGTCTTTAGAAAAATTTGATATCTTTGAAACCTCCTAATTACAATAACAAATAAAAAGTCCTTTTTAGTAATAAGGAAGGAAACTGGCACAGAATCATAATAAAGCAAAGCCAGCTGAGGAGCCTGCTAGAAGACAATACTATGTATAATTGGTGTTTAATTATGCAGAATTAACAAATGGCAGCAGCACTGGTTGTATTACTTGACCAGGGCTCTTTGCCAAGTCAACAAGCTGGTTTTAATGTAGGAAGTTACCCATTCAGTTATCTGGCGCCTTTGAGCAGAGCCCTGACTGCTGCGTTCTCCATCTGTGTTGCCAAAAACATTTAGCAGAAGAAAGAAATCTGTTGATTTGCTAAAGCAAGATAAATTTCGGTCATTGATATGGGTGAACGCACCAATAAGATCATAAAAAAGTTTTCTAAACATGTTATTCATCTGGTGCCAATGATTTAGTAATACCACGAGAGCTCAAAATACTAATTAGTATGAATTTGCAGGGTTGATATATTATACAATAGAATATCGAACAAGTTTATTTGAATATATCACCTCCACCAACCCCTCCCCACACACACATATTTGAACGTATTTAAAACATGTTTAAATATTTACGCTCTCTAGAGCCTTAGTACGTAATTTTCTCCTACGGTAAGCAACTAATCTGCATGCTGACATGAACACAACTAGGGCGATACACACGATAGGTTCCCCCGGAGCACGTCCGACCGCAGACGGAGCCGGAGCACGGGCCCCACCGGCAGCTCCTGCCGCTTCCCCACCGCGGCCGTCTGCTGCGCCCGAGAGGCCGGGCCTGGCGCACCCGTGGCGAGGTGCGCCGGTCCAGGGCAGCTCGGATTCCACTCGAAAAAAGCCTTTTTGAATTAAATACGGGTAACAAAAACCTTTGGGGGAAGGAGAAGGCAACAAAAACTCTCGGAGAGCCCCAAAAGCGTGCAGCACTCTGCCCCTCCATCTGAACTTCTTTCAGGTGGAGGTTTCTTTGAGGGTTGTCACTGTGACAACAGTCGCAGCAGCAGACGTACGGTCAGACGAACGAGGACCTTCCATGAGGAGTGCACGGATACATGTGTGATATTGAGGTTGTATGTTTATGCTGCTTGCATAAGGCAAGAAGACCTACTGAAAACCACGGAGAGAGAATCAGAATGTGGGTTTTGATAGAACAGAGGACGCGGACTGAAGGTAAACAGCTGGGAAGGCCTCTGTCAACCAAGCTCCTCTACAGATGTGTGTAGATTTGGGTTCAGCTACCCGGGGCTGCTGCTGGTAAGATCCCGATTAGTTTTCTCTTAGGTCAGACCAGGATTGGGGTTACTGCAAGGTACGGTGAGCCAGTCTCACCCGAGATCCCAGGAGAAAGGTTAATTCCGCCTGATCTTTCTCACCGAGAGTCATCATCGCAGGAATCTGGCTGCAGCTGACGAGAAACTAAGAATAGAAAGATTCGTCTCTGCTTTCAGTGCTTCTCAGGACGACAGAGTGCATGCAAACCAAGGACACCGATCTGTGGAGCACCAAGTGTGACACAAAACTAATTGGGGGCCCCTCTTACATCCTTAAAAATAATAGGCTTTGGAATTCAACGCTCATTTTAACCCCCACCTTCGCTGGCAACGAACAGCACTTCTCTCCTTCCTTTTTTTGCCACAGTTTTTCAATGACATTCAGCGTCATAAAAAACAATTCTTAAATCCACAGTACGCTATGTTTGGAAATAGAAAGTTAAATAAAAACGCCCCTCTGTGTGTGCGTGTGTATATCAGCATGCGACTTTATGAAGTTGAGCTATTTCCAATGCAAACACAAGTAAATCTGGACATCCTCATATATTCAATACTTTATAGGCCCAGTAAAACTTGATCAAAATCCACTTACACTTGTCGGTTGTGTGACTTAACCTTTAGGATAGATTAATTAGATTAACAGACCACATACTGTAGATTCCAGTACTTCCTCAATGGCTATTAAATTACACAGAAGGAATTATGTTTTAGAGTCCTGCTTCCTTAAATCAAATTCCAGCCCTGTCACCTTTCTTTCATTTATTAGACTGCAAAGCTCTTGTTCCTTTTGTAATAAAAACTGAACCTCTGTTAAATTCCATCCTTCGTACTTGAAGTTATTCATGATTACTGTGCTTAGGATCAGATAACTCCAGAATCCAAGTCTACACTGGAAGAATACAGTTCATGACAGGTATCCTACCAAAGGTGCCGCTTAATTTGTGAAGAGGTAGGGAGTGGCGGAGTATTCTTATTTTTAAGAAATACGAGCCGTGCCCCATGCTTACCACAGCAGTGGAAGCACAGAGCAGCCACCAGCATGGCAGAAGGGGGTACCCAAGCTGGGAGACGAGGACTGCTTGAAGGAGGCCAGTTCAGCTCTCACCATCAGGACAGATAATGCTAACATGCAGAATGCCTTCTGGTGAAGGCATGGAGTTGGGTATGTAGGGCTTAAGAAATACCTCTGCAGCTTTCCCAGCACGTTTACTTTTTCTGTCTCAAAGTGTAGTCCAGAGAATGAGCAAAGATTTTGAGCACCTGCCCTGTATTCCCAGACACCAGGGAGCCTGGGCACGTCCATAAACATGAGCAGAATATCCAGTATTTCCTGGAAAGCACCAGTGAAACTATATACGCACAACACAGTGCAACTAGTAAGCTGGAGAAAAGAGATGAGGTTTGGGGCTTTCTTGCACTTGCATCTACCTACAAACTGTTCCCAGGATATTCCAAACAGTACAACTACTAAGAAACCTGGGTAAATACGTCAAGCTTAAAAGGCTGAGAAGATCCGAGTTCAGATCTTTGGTGTGAAAGGGCTGTGCAGGTGGGAGGAACAGAGTCACAAGCGGTGCCAAGGGAAGGTCTGCCCTCTGCACTTCCACAATGCAACAAGGGAGAAGAAGATGGAATCTGAAATCTGTGACACAAGAACATGACTATGGACATATCATCTACTGCATGCCTGCTGATGCATATGCTTCCGCCCAAATTCCAGCACGCTCCTGCTGTCAAAATTGCTAGAAACGTTGAAAGAATTAGCATGAAAAAGCTGATGAAAGGGTTATTTATTTTAAATTATCAGGATGCCCGAACTAGCTTTGAAGCAGTGCCACACAATCCGGCACTAACCATACGAGTGTGCCCATCCTCGGTCCCCATTAACACTCCAGGCATTACAAACAGCATTCAGGACTGTCCCGTTAGGACATCCGAAAAGCTTGTCATCACCAAGACACCAGAGTCTCGTCCTTCTTTCTCCGCAACTCATTTCTGGTCTGTAATATTAATTCTACGCCACACGCCCGGCTTTCTGACTGCATTTGCTGCTGATGCGGCTCTTTCTGTGCTCCCCGTATTGCTGGAAGTACCTGCTGGCACGTCCCCTTACAGTGAGTACGGTTGCTTTAGAAGCTAGGGCTCCTAATGACAGGCCAATTAGCAACTTACCCACAATTGTATTTTTCCAAAACTATGTAATTAAATCCACGTGGCTTCACAGTAAACAACTAAGCAGTCTTGGAGAAAAAGCTTGATGAATAAAGACAAAAGAACCTTCCACCTTTATTTACAATGTGCTAAAAGCCACCTACTTGTACACATTTTTAAGACAGAAATTTCATTTCAATCCGAAGGGGCAGGCAGAGCCTTTAAGTAGCCTGAGACAAAGACGGTTTGGAAGAATGGATGAAACAGCAAACCCTGACAACCCTGCACTTGTGATCAGGTAGCAGAGCCCGGGAGGCGAGCCTGGTAAGGCAGTTAGGAGCAGGAGACGCTTCAATCTCCAGGCAACCCACGTTAGAAGGGTTTTGACAGAGCCTACAGAGGAATCCAAAGCTGTCCTAACTGCTCAGGACTTCTTCAGGATATGAACTGAGTCACATGTCTGGCACAAAGTACGACGAGCTGCAAAGACTTCTTACTATAACCATGGCAGTGTGTGATAACATGATCTATATAGCATGTGGTTTTTGGTTTTTTTTATTGGACCTTTATGCCCTGCTGATGCTGACATCTTCATGCTTTGCACAGGAGGAAGAGTGTGCATATTTTACAGTATCTGTTCTTGCCATCCTAATTTGGATGCCATCTACACCCCTGAGGATCCCTCCATGGTGGGAAGCTCCTCCAGCAACTTAAAGCACCTGCACTACAACCTACCAGCTGAGTCTGTCCTCATTTGTTAAGTACTTGTCAAATAGGGATAAGCAGCTGAAGCTGCATGCCTAAAATAGGTGATATGATACTGCACTGTAAATAACACATACAGTTCTAAACAAGAAAAGGAGAAAAAAAGGATAGAGGCTTAATTTGCTATATGACACAAGTTAGCAGCAGAGAGAGAAACAGTACCCAAGATCTGTTCTCCATTCACTAGACTTCATTTGCAGAGCCAAAGACCTTTGTATGACCACGTTTAGAAGTTAAGCAAAATATCTCCCACTAAAGAAAATCCTACTGTGAATATGAAAAAAAAAGAAAAAAAAAATCCTTCTCCCTCTCTTGAATCCTGGGAAAATAAAATTCTTTAATGCCTTCATCTTCTAAGGAAAAATTCTTATTGTCACAGATGGCTGTCAGGATGAAATGAAGCTTGTGTCTGCTGAGGGAATCATACATTAGTGTGAAATCTGAATAGAAAGGAAAATAGCAGAAGGCAACATTTCAAAAGGGGTTCAGCACCAACTGGCATTGTGGGGGTTAATTTACTGCCAGGAACTGCTGGGCTTTTTATTCTGAGTAGACACACAATAGACAGATCCCAAAAGTACCCATCATAATCACAGATGCTGGGGATTAATGCTAAAATGAAGGCTTCATGAATATTAAAAATATCAAAACTGCTAATGATGTAGCAGAGTTTGGAATAACAACCAATCTGAAAATCTAAGAGAAATCATAGTGAGACACTGTCTTTTTAAAACTGATTAAACCTGCTCAATTTGTAACAGAAAGAGGCTTATGCATATTAGGAGCTGAATTGACTGCCAAACTTTACAAATTGCACAGGCTAATTACCATAATTAAGCTTTGGATTGAAGAAGAAAATTCCATTTATCTCAGAATGACTCAGTGGAACTTCAACAAAGGCAGCAAAGTACATCAGATGGTTTCGCCTTCCCTCCTCTCTTTTTTTTTTGCCTCCAAGTGGAGTTTCAAAAGCGGTTCTGATAAAAATAATCAGAGTGACAGCATAGGAATACTTCTGCTTGAAAATCAGAAAAAATGCATAATTTAGGGATCTGATTTTGGAAATTGTTGTAAACCCTCCCCTACAAACTAGCTTGGCAAAATTTGTCCTATTTTTCACATACGAAGTCTCAATCAGGGGGTAATGCAAAACCACATGTCTTTTATACCCTGAAGCCACATGTAACTCCTGTAACCGTGCTTTTTCCTGGAGAGGACACTGGGCAGTGTTTGTTCCGCTGGAACCTCCTGCTTCTATACGTGTCTGCTGTTTGCCTTCTCATGCCGATGCAGAGAAGTAATCTTGAAGGATGAGATAACAGCTACCACATTTTAAGATAAAGATTACATGTTATTCTATGACTTCGAGCTGGATCCAAAGTGTTCCACTAATCTCAAATGGGATTTGGATCTTGTCCTCAGGGAATGTTTAGTCTGTGAACAATAAAAGCACAGCTGTGAAAACTTTACTATGGGATACAGGAAAATGTCTTATTGTGTTTCCTTTCCTACCCCCATTTAAGAAGAAAACATAATATGAAGGTCTTCCTTAAGCTTACGTAGGCTTTTAAGTCACATATGTATGAGACCATACTTACACAGAGACATCATGCAAAGAACGCTGAGATACTGGGGAAGTATTAATCCTCCTATGTATAACGGGACTCTGACTTTTTGAAAAACTGACTTTTTCAGTTTTGCTTGCATTTATCTGACTTTCGCTTCTAGGATGTCTGTACATTTTCAGGTCTCTTTACAGAATGTCTTGAACCAAATGGCCCTGACAAAAATATATGTACAGGTTCATTTATAGAACACTCAACTCATGACGCATAAAAAAACCCCACAGCAAATTAAACAGAGCTTTCATTCACTGTAGTACTCAGGACAGTTATAATATGTATACCATTATGGGCATGTAAAATGTAAAAATAAAAATGAATTAAAGGCCTATGTAAACACATGAAAGAAAATGAAGCAAAAATAAAAACATCTTCATGTTCAAACGTTATTTTATTCAACTACATTAGAAGAATCATGGGGCCATCAGATCAGAACTCTGCAAAGAGAAACCAGGAACAGTTTCAAAAAGCAGACTACTAGAAGTGAGATATGTTAAGCAAAAGAAGAGGGAGAAGAATGTAGTGGTATTTATCTATGAGCATTGGTACTTTCAGGAACCACCTGAGTTTTCTGGAGCACATCTTTATTAAAGATTCATTAACATTATAAAAGAACTTATTCATATTTGAGCATGTGAGAGAAGAAAACTACCAGCTAATTCTAGTCCAGAGTTTGCACCCATCACGACAGAGTCAAATTTTAATGTGAAATATTAATCTCATTTATACAAACCATACCTATCTGCTTCTATGAAATTGTAATCTCATATAACAACTAAAATACAGAAAGTATCACTGCATTTCCTCATTGAGGAATCAACAGAAATTATAACAAAATACCAGATCATGGGTACTTTTATAAAAATCTTCCATCTATGCATGCCATGCCTTTCCCTCTTTTATATGACTTCTGATACAACCAACTCTGAGATAGCCATCAGCTGAAATTCCCCACTATGCAAACTAAGCATCCTGGCAGTAACTCCTCCACTCTGCATTCTGAATAATCAGATAGCATTCACTTCACATGCTCAGAATTAAGCTTGCGTTACTTCGTGTCGTTGCAGAAGAAAGAAACAGAAGTTGTGGAGACCCTCTAGTCATGAGGAATTTCTGTGAGTTGAATATGGAAGTCATTATGTTGCAGATGTACGTACGTGAGCAATTTTGTCCGTTACTGAATGGAAATGTATCCGTTGCCTCATGTAAGTTGGAAATAAGTTGATCAGACATAGCAGAGATGGAAGTAGTAAAGGAAGAGGACAATCCCAGATTTACATCACTCATACTCATCACTAAAATAGGGAAACACACACATTCATTATTGACAAACAAAATAAGGAAGAATATCCTTTTTACTTTTTTTTTTTAAAGAATCTTTTCCTGTCCTTGTATGGATCTGTTCTGGAAACACATGCAGCTGTTACTGGATGAAATAGCAATAGAATAAGCTGCACTATAAATCGTCTTAATGTGATTATATCAGATTCTTTTTATATCAGTCTGTTACCGGAGACTCCATTTTCTCTTTTTTCTCACAGTCCTTCACCCAGTGGAAAGCTCTGTGGCCAGAAACTGCACAGGCAAACCACTGAAATGTCCAAGCCCTGCTTTTAAGTGCAACAAAGAGGTTAAGTAGCATCTAAAGACAGAAAAAAAAAAAAAAAAAAAAAAAAAAATCATTATTCCCACAGTAAGACACTGGCTGACTGAACTCAAAATCGACATTCAGTTCAACACCTTGAGTGAAAAATGCCAGCGTTTAAGATGTCCATGCTTCACCTGATCTTTTGTTGGAGGGACCATTCATTGAGTACTTGTGGCTAGAATGAACTTCACGTAGACAACATACTACTTAATAAAACAATCTCTGTGCTTTCTCAGAAAATTTTCTTGCCCTCACTTTAAGGATAAGGAAAAATCTTTTTGTTCATAGGTTTGTAAACAAGATCTTAAAACATGTATTACTTGATATTTACAACTTTTTCACCAAAAATAGCCATAACCTAAAGGAGGTCAATCACAATTGCATGTGCTATGCAAGATGCCCTGCTGTTAGTATGCCCTTTTGTTTATCCCTCAGATAAGAACAGACAGATAAATTGTAAATATTTGAGTTTTGAGTGAATGAATGTTCAGTTAATGAATCAAGATTTCACACAGTCTGTTCCCTTTCATTGGCCTGTTTGGTTTTACTTTCTTGTTTAAACAAACTAACAAAACCACTTAAAATACCTCAATCCAATCTAAAAATCTTGGAGAAGAGGCACAGGAAAAAAAGCGCTACAGCTCTGTCATTTATTACATGCAGAAAACAAATGTCTTCAAAATATTTAAAATTAGTAAGAAGTACAAAGATTGCGTATTATTGAAACTGTATTATTAAAACATTTTCATCCAAATAATTGTTCTATATTTTGCATTTCTAGAAAGAAAATAAAGCTGTATGCAAACGTTTATTAGAGACCGGAAAGTAAAAATAACGAAGGTGGAATGCTAAACCACTGATGTTTTACCAGCTTAACAAAACATTAAGGAACTTTAGAAACTGGTATCTTATTACTTGAGAATAGGTTTTATTATAAACTGTAATATGTCTGTTATTTCTGAAATCACTCAGGATTTTCTTAAATTTTCTTTACATACATTCCTGTTCTGTGACAGTGGGTTAAAAATCTTCACACCTTGCTCTGGTATTAGCAATAGAGAAGCTGATGAACCCATCCCTGATTCTTCAGAGGACTAAAAGCACCCGAAAGATGCTGCTCTCAAAAACTCTCATTCTTGGGCCAGCCTAGAAAGAATGGGGTAATTTTATCAGTTGATGCTGATGAGGCTCTGGAAGTCTTCCGAGAAGCATAATACCGAATTGCACGCTTGGATGTTAATCTGTCAACACAGTAGAGCACCGACATACAGGTTTTAAATTTTTTCTGATTTTTAAAGTATTTCCAGATACAGAAAAAAAAGCCACTCAAGTAATCTTGAGTCTTTAGTATGAAAACGTGTAGACATGATCTAAAAGAGATCCATAATGATCTTTGGAGGGAGAAATCTGGGAAATAGCCCCAGGCTGACCTGTACTTTGGACGGGAACATTTCTTTATATTGAACTATGGACTATAAATATGCTGAAGTTTCATTTATTCTAAATCTTGAAATATGGACAAAATAGTGGCAGGATACAAATACTCAGACAATTAAGGAATATATTGCCTACCACCTGTAGGTGACTGGTTCAAATTCTGTCAGACGAATAGTGACAGAAAGTCAATACAAGCCAATGGCTGTTTCATGAACTACATGTGAATCGGGCAAGTAGTCTAAGAGCAGATCCCAGTGTAGTGTATTTCCTGATGAGGAACAGCTGGTGGTTGTAACAAAAAAGCCAAACTGAACTTCTCTCTCATAAAGACCCCTAGTATGAAAGTACGCATTTGAAAGCATGGGCTGCGCGTCATTTGCGCTGCAGATTCAAAAGAATCGCAGAATCACTAAGGTTGCAAAGGGCCTTCAAGATCATCAAGTCCAACCGTTAACCCAACGCGAAAAAGATCCATTTGCCTTCAAATGTTGTTAACGTGGCATGAGCATACACACAAAATCCATGTTGCTAGGCACCATATTCTAGAACTCTGCAGAAACATGTCTGCAGAGGTTGTTTTTGCTGCTCAGGGAAATGCATTCACTTCGTAAAAATATGCACTTCAATAAACAGTATTCGCCAATGCTTTTTCTTGCAAAGCAATAAGTGAAAATTGTAATTTCAAAAAGGCTTTATTGGTATTAGATGACTGAGTAGCATAATATTACTTAACCATACAAAGATGATACTATTAGTGTTTTTTATTACATGGTACTAATAGTGGTTTTAAAAATTTAAAGTCCTTATGAAGTTTTTAACGAGATTTTTTTTTTCCTGAAGAAGTAATAGTTAGAAAAAGAGAGTGAAGAAAAGACAGGAAAGATGCTAGTGGACATTCTGACTCTATTTTTTAAGAAGAACGATTATTACTTGGCAGCAATTTTCTAATCTTCATGTAAGATTTTTCATTCTAGAAGTTCATTTCCGGTACTTTTCAATGAATAAGTTACAAGTTAGTTTAACTCCCAGGAATCCTAAAGTGCAACTTTTTGGTGCTAGTGTAGCCAGAGCCACAGGGAATATGTTCAGGAAGCAAATTCACTGCTGCAGTAAATCAAGTTGCTTTCTAAATTTAATTTCCCACACTGGCCGGAGTTTTTGAGAAAATAGAAAAGCCAGCTCTTTACCACCTACACTATAGATAATGCAAAGGATTCTGCTAATACCATCTGGCTGCTTAGTTAAAAAGTTAAATAATTTAAGTTATCAGAATTCAAATGACATGGTTTTGGAACAGATTTAAACAGTTCCTAAAGTAAATACAACTAAAATTAATAGGTCACAGAATAAAAAACAATACTAGAGTGATATTATCAATGCTTTTATTCATGCTGCGCACATCATTGTCCTCTTCATTCCATAGTTTCACTTTTAATTACTCTCAGATTTTTATAAAATGCCATGTATTTCAGAACCTCAATCATATAACAGCTAATATAACACAACTTTCCACTAACTTTATTTAAGGCAACAACTTTCATTCTGTGCATTTTTAAAAGAACCTCAGGTATCTACCCAGGGAAAATCCTTGGCTTTTTACTCTAAGTTACTCAAGTCATTTTCAGTAGATCTAGCTCCTTCTAACTAAAGTTAGAAAAAAACTCTTCCACAGTCTTTATTTTTCATTAATTTGAAGAAAAATGTAGAAACAAAACCCTGCTGTAGTTTTTGGTCACAGATAACTACTTTCACTGTGGCTGAGGCACAGTTTTAGCCATACAACTTTCTGTACTGCAAAGAGGTGAAGTTGTTTATTCTATCCTGGTTACAGCATAGGAAGAATGCTTTCAAGGAGCTGAGGAGTATCTGCAATGCATTTAAAAAAATAATAACACAAGATACTCGAAACATTTAAGAAAACCCTCAAAAATTCAAACACCCCTCTTCCAGAAACACTTTGTTTTTGTGGGAAAGGACAACTTAATTTGTTATAACCTGTGAATTCAAAGTGCACGTACTTAGCAAAACTTCTTTTCAAACCACGCGAAATTGCGGACATCTGTATCAAGGCTGGCTACTATTCTCTAATATTGGATGATAATATCAAACACCTGCTTTTACAGCCTACTGGATGAATACGGCTGCTTTTGACAGACAAGTACTGGAACTAAACCATCAAATTACAAACCAAGTTAATCTGGGGAGGAATAGAAGAGATGGAGGGGGTTGAAAAGGATACAAATGTCTGTTCATGTGTAAGCAAGTGATAAATCATGGCGCACAACGTTATTTCCTGGCATCTTTTTATAACGTGGTTAGAGACTGATGAAATACAGGACCAGCTGTAGTAAATCTGATAACTGGTTCTATCGAGCCCAGATTTCTGTCCATGCTGGATATTCAGAGAACTAAAATATACCTATTAGACAGCGTTAGAGATGGAGGAAGACTACTTATAATCCATTTATGGTTAGAAGAATGAGTTAACTTATTTTTTTAAAAGCGCAAAGACTAAAAGAAAAAGAAGTTATATAGAAACAAAATATACTGCTCATCAGAAAGATGCACCGAACGTCTCGGCAACTGTTGCTAATAGGAGTCCCACACAACACACTTGGAGTGGAAATCACTGCCACATGTTAAATGTATTTAGGATGTGATGCAGAAGGGCAAGATTAGTACAAAAATTCCAAATATGTGCAGGGAAGGAGATAACCCCTAAGGAATTCCAGTTGCACACAATAAAGGTGAAACTGCTCTGCTCAGGTTTCTCTGGACTAGCTGTAGCTACATCTGTGTTGCTATTCCCACCACCCATTTCACGTGCAGCTGCACCAAAACCTAAGTGTGAGGAGACGCAGAGAACCCATCTGTGTTTAGCATAATATCGCCACAGGCACTGGCGTGGCACACATGCAAATGAGCTGATTAATCAGGAGGTACTTACACTTCGGTTACTCTTTCTGTTACAGGACAACTGCTTTGATAGGAGACACAGGAGCAGCTCATAGGGGAAAACGTTACAGTACCCTGTGAGACAGTTTATAAGTCCTTTACAAGCACATTTCCCGTAATATTTAGATGAACGTTTCATTTGTGAGAATAGGTTTGTATGTCGTTAGCTAAGTGAATCTTGACAGTGAGAAGCAAGTCTATAAAATCTTGATTTCCAAAATAAAACATTTACATGGCACTTTCCAGTTGAATTAATTCTCTGGCACGGAGTAGAATCTGTTTACTAATTTCCCAGATTAACAGATTCTCAGATCTTTCCATCTCCTAGGACTGTGCCACTGGAAAACAAAGCAGAAGTCACAAAAGGAAGATTATCTTAAAAAAAAAAGGGGAAAGATGGATTGAGCAACTTCAAAAATTCTTGGTTTGGAATTCAGATGGGCTAAGTCAAAAAGCAAAAAAACTGTAGCAGTTATGTTGCAGAGTAACAACCAAACATTTTGTGCCCTGAGTATATGTGGAGGACACAGTGGAGGACTTCTATCTCCAACTTGGAGAGAGATTGCTCCAGAGGATGCTTGATGACAGCAACCAAGGAAAGCTATCCCAGCCTGCGACTCGCAGATCAGCAGCTCCGGGTTGCCGAGTGCCGCACCTCCTCGGGGGCTCCTCTGCAAGCCGTGGGAATTGCTGCAGTTGGGGACTGGGTGTTGTTCTGCAACTGTACAGAACCTAAGTACACTCTCAAACTATGTTATTCTTACATTACTCAGTGTTCAGAACACAGCTGACATTTTAACATTCATTCTGTATACTGCTGAATTCCCCGTATGTTTACACGCACTCATTTCCTACTTTTGAACTTCTGTAGGATCTAGTCACAGGCTGCCAGAATCAGCAGAACAACATGCGTGCCGGAGCTAATTCATGATACAAGGGCTTCAATGTTTAGTTGCACTGATGATAATAAATCTCTACGGACTTAAGGCTATGTTATCTCTATCAGTTAAGGTTATTTTCCCCGCTGAGAAGATTTAGTACACTCCACCGAGAGGGCAGCACGCCCAAGTAGGAAGCAGACTTTCACAGATGTTAAACACAATAGCCTGTTCACAGGTGAGAGTTACACAATGATTAGGATCACAATAGCGGAGGTTTGTATTTCTGGAGGGAGCACTAAATGCCCCAGGATCTATTATTTATACCAAAAATATTTATACGTGCGCAGGTATCATGTGTCCAGCTTTCACCTCCTGAAGGGCTTAGCTTAGCAGAGCAAACTGGGCTGAGACACAGGGACTTCAGTGCAGCCAGAGCCAGCCACAGCGTGCTCGCTCCTCGCTACCCAGGCACCTGCTTTCCATGCTCTCACAGTGTGAAGAAATCTTGAAAGCCAGATTTCTGCCTAATATTAAATACTGCAATAAACTGAGGATGAGAAGGGTACACCTAAATTTTTTTTTTTTTCTCCACAGGGAACTTCTCTGTCACACATCTGTAGCGAGATGTCTGTGAAACGTGTTTTAAGAAGTGATGTGTGGTGACTGCGCTCCAGCATTCATACAAAGGGCCCCTGTGGAAGTTAACTACAGCAGTCCTCTAAAACGCTTCAGAGTGTCCCTTTTCCTGTTGCCTGGCTTTCTTGCTGATGTGGCTGATTACATCCCTGATGGAAAGCTCTGCCAGAGATTTTCCACTGGGCTTCTTCAGTGACTGGATGCCAGTTGCAAAAATCAGTCGGTTTGGAACCTACTTGATTCCAGATGGGTTTTGGAACCCCATATTCATCTTGGATAAGGCTTATTTAAAACAAAAACACAACAAAAAAAACCCCAAAAGAGCTAAAAACCATACAGCAGCAGTGATTGCTGACAGTAAATGACAGCCTGTGTTGTGGATGGTCTCATGGCAGCTGGCGGCTTAAGAGTCGTTCGGTGCCTGTAGGAGCTGGCTGTGGATCTGCCCCTGCTGTGCCTGGAGAAAGGCTGATGATCTGCTGGATCTTTGCACGCTAAATAAGCTTTTTCCTACTCAGAACCTCTTTGGTCCTTTCACCTGAGTGCCTCAGCATTATCCCGTTTCCCACAGCATGTTACGTGAGTGTGGGAGCCGAAGTAACGCTGAAATCCAGTGTCAAATTCAGAGCCTTTGTCAGGGAACAGGCTCCCACTGCTCACAGCTGCTCTCTGGCACCTTCAGATCTCTTGAAACAATACTAACATCTGTATCAACCAACAGAAGAAGAAAAGTAGCAAACAAAGCTAGAAATGTTTCTTCTCCAAAATATCATTCAGTGCTGTGTTATCAACCGTGACATTCTACAGTAATTGAATACTCTTAAAATTCACTGCAGTTCCCTAACAACCTGGGCCAAATCACAACATAAAGCTAAACAAATAAATAAAATTAACTCAGTTCCATACATGAAACAAGTACTACTGGACAACTGCTTTAATATCCCTGCTGAGTAGACATGCCAGGCTGTCTTACAAAAACTCAAACAACTTCATTTTGTGGAAAGATGAAAAACCAATAAACTTGACGCTGTGGTGTACCATCACTTGGGCTTTTTTCCACTTCTTACATGGTGAGATGGGACATTGAATGGGCCAGATATTTAGCATGAATATGCCTACACCCTTCTCCTAGGCACTCCACTGAGTGCCCAAAGTGGACCAAAGGATCAAAAAACCAGGTTTTATTCAAGTACAACCTTCAGCACTTAGCTTCTAAAAGAGAGAAAACTCCACGTACAGAAAAAGCAGAAAAGTAACGTAAAAAGGCACAGACAATTCCCACTGCTCCCTTTGCCTTGGCGTATTTGTCTTAGCCCTTTGGTTCACTCACCGAGAGATTTTTGATTAGAGCAACTGTGATCTGTCTGCGGTGATCCCTGTGACATTATTTCTATCCCCACCGTGGGCTGTAATTGTTTTTTTTTTAATTTTTTTACATGAACTCCCAGTTGTATCTTTGCTGTGACTATCTGCTTTTCCGTTTCCTGCCATTCACCTGCATTTGTAAAATTTCTTTTTCCTTAAGAGAATAATAAACCATCAACAAAAGCAAGTAATTTTTGTTCATCATATCAGTATTCCTGAAACAAAAATATTCTCTGTGAAAACACTGGTGTCATTTGAACTACTAGAAGAGGTTTCCTATGAGGTGTGTTAAAAATCAACTGGTAAAATAAGATGAACTAAAGAATGAAAGACAGTTAAATGGTCATGCTACGCGTACGTTTTGCCAAGAGTGGATTATGCATAACACATTTTTGTGGATAACTTTAGTAGCACACAGTATTTTATTTTGTATTATAAATTCTTGAAACACTTTTACAGAAGGTAAGAATCCCACCGCATTCAGAAGTCTAAAACTAGGGACTGTGCTAGAGCTCCACACGGGTGAAGCCAGGGTTTTTGGGTTTTCACTGACAAAAATCGGTAGAACATTTCAAAAGATTTGGCTCAATTTTTCTGCCTATATTCAACAACGGATGAGTTCTTATCTTTTCAAAGTGCTAAGCCAGCCAGAAGGATAAAAATTATTATAGTCACGGGTCATCCCAGAAAATACAAGTTTACCTTTCTCTTCACTGACCATGTATAAATTATACTACTTTTAAAACACGGTGCATTACATATATTCTTCCTTATTCATAGATTTCTTCAGATTAATTCTGAATGTAGTAATTCACAGCACATACCTTAGGTTTTTGGTTCTCCTACAGAATAATAACGATGTGATTAAAACAGCTGTAAAATAATACAATTAAATCTTTCAGGCAATCTTCAAAAGCTTCACTAAAGCACTTTGAAAGCACTCAAGCCAAAAATACATTCCAGAAAAGTATACTAAAAATATATTAATTTTTTGACTTTTAACCAAAACATGCAAAATAAACCCAAAACCAATTTCTGCTGTTTTACTTTGCATTCAACAGATGTAGCTTTCATCAGATATATATGGAGCCGATACAAACATAAAGCTGATATAGAAATATCAGGCAGGTGGCAATACTTGTTAATACTTTCCTTTGAAAGGACACTCACGACAAAATTTGGGTAGATTTTTTTTACCGAGAACAGTAAAATTTGTCAGTGTCATTAATCTAAATAGTGAAAGATCTGCCAGAATGTAAAGAATTATTAAGGAAGCGGTAATGAGGCAGCTCCAGGAACAACTGGATGCCATAATATTTGCTATTTATTCTTAACAGGCTGAAATGATGTGGAAGTGGGACAGAAACCGTACCAACGTAACAGCCCAGGGAAGGCTGCCCTCAAGTGATTTTTTAATTAGCATTATAGGCAGCTTCTGATACCTTGACTAAAGCACGCTGTTGATCTGCCTGCAAATTTTAGCAAACCAGACAGAATGCTCTTTCAGGCAACTGATGTCGGAGACCCCAAAGGAAAATCTGGCATTTTTTCACCTTCTTACATGGATTACAGTTTGGGTCCTCCCGGCGTAACCTGCTACGTACTGTTTACAATGTGCAAATACGCACATGGAAATCCATGAAATGCTGGTCTGTACGAGTCTCAGCTTGGGCAGCATCTGATGCTTGGCTATGTCATTCACTCAGTTGCATGCAATTCAGCCGGGGGACTTCAGCAGCACAGCATTCATAGGCTAAGCAACAGCCTATGTACTGAGCATCTAAGATAATACATCAGTGATTATGGTTTTGTTTTCTCTCTTATGACTGGATTTCAATAATGAAAAACTGGAAGAAAAGTCTTAGGTCATCAAGTACAGTCCCTTGGTATTACAGGCAACCGCATTTTGTAATCCCTTATGTAAACTGATCAAGCTCCTCAAACCCATAATATTTTTATGACCTTCAGAGATGGCAGCAGCAAGGTGTATTTATTTTGTTTTACACTGGATGAACTCTTCCTAGCTTTTTTTATAGCCATAAACTTAGCTCCCCTGCGACAAGCACAGCAGAATTTAAGATAAAAATATATTAAAAAATAGCTGTCTCTAAGTTAGCCAAACACTTTTGTGTAATGGAAAAATCTAATACCATGCTATCCTAACATTTCTTTTAAATTATAAAAACCACACACCTGTAATCACAAAATCATATTCAAATGTGAATTTTATTTTATGCTAAGCAACTGTGCCATACCAAGCTGCAGTTACCACTGCAACTGAGGATGGGGCTGATCATCCAAATTTAATTCAAAGCGTTTGAGAAGCTGAAGTTGATCAAAGAATACAAGATTTGCCAAAAAGCCAGCTTAATTTGATTTTATCTAATATGTGGAATCATCCCTACTGCAACCAAAAGAAAAAGGATAAACACGACACATTGCATAGCAGAGCAATTCAGCATTAGAAAAAGAGCCTAATGAGGCAGTATTATGACTTACATCTGGATGACCCATCTATAAATGTAGAATTTAAACTTGAAAATATTGATGCCATCTTTCATGCCAAATCTACAAATTCGTTTAAGACCTGGAAATATGAGTGGCAGAAGATACTTCTGATCCAAGGCAAAATAAGAACATTTGGGGGGAAAAAAAAAAAAAAGACAACTGGAACAGGTTGTGTAGTTTTTTCTGCGGACTACAAAGAGCTGATAATTACTGGCAGTAGCACATCAGACATTCTTTAGATAAAGAACACTGAAGAGAACAGTTGGTTATATTTTCAGATCACACTTTTGTGTCGCTCAGAAAGCTGTCTTAAGAGAAGCAAACACGTGCTGTACTTGGGTTTGCAGAACAACAGCTTTATTTGTGGCCTCATGAAATACCTCGTATCTTGCTGCTGACAGACAAGTGCCTGTACTTCTTGTTCAAAGGCAAGCTGGAAATCAGTATTTTGGAACAGAAAATGTGTAATAAAATAGTTAGATTCAAATTATGACTGTAGCAAGCACATGCTCAGTTTTCAATAAGTAGGGTCTGCTAAGGCTTTCGTAGCTGTAAGGTAATTAGGTATATGTTACAGCCTTCCCCAAGCAGACTGGCCTGGAAGAAGGAAACAGCCTCAGACCCAGCACCGGACTGCAGGGCAAGGGATAGCGGAGCGTGGGTAGCGACATCTGCTCTGTATTTAGTCAGCAAGACCAGCTTCAGAAACAAGTTCAGAGGGATCAAGCTCCACTTTTTTGCAAAGACCTTGATGCTGTGCCGGGGAGAGGGAGACGTTTGACCTGGTGGCTCTTACTGTCAATCTCAGGACTTGGCAAAAGCACAGCTTGGCAGCAGTAGTTCCAGAGTTAGAGCAGCTCCTTCCTTTGCTCAGTTTTTCATTGTACCTACACCTGGACAGTCTTTCATGTATCTCGGAAGTGACGGGAGGATGACACTGTTCTAGTGCAGTGACATTTACAGCCGTCTTTACCTCGGACCCTCAGTACATCCAAAGGCAGGAGTTATGAGTGCAAAAGAGCATGTTGAACCGTCTGATAGAAATTCCATTTCTGTCACTACTGTCAAGTACTCCAGACATGTTTAATAACTAAGCTATAATAGTCCTATTTCTATAGTTCTAAAGCTGTGAAAAGCACTTTAAAAAAAAAAAAAAAAGTGGTGTGAAAACAAAGACCAACAGCCAAATTTGGGCCATTGCAGCTCTGGAAATACCAGCTCCAACTTTTCTTGAGAAACACAGATATCTCACCCAGAAATCGGGCTGTATTTGTTTTGCAATTTGAGTGAGTCAGATGCATAAATATTTAAGTTTTAATTCAATTGCCTCTCCTGCGGTCGATGAGTCACTACTACTCTGATATCTGAGGAGTCTCACTAGGGGAGGTCCTGGAAACGTGTTATGACTCCCAAGTGGGTTCCAGCCGGAAAGTCTGTGAGCTGCACGTTTAAAATGTATAAACTTATTTTCCTTTCATACACTCAAAATATATGTAATGAACTAGAATGTGTTTGCTTCCTGGACAGCAAACAATTTTGCAGCCAGAAAAAACGTTTTCTTAGTAAACACTATTTTCTCTTCAGAAAACTGTTTTAGCAATAGATTCCGTGATGAAAAACAGTTTAGGTCATAAAAGACCTAAAAGAAATAGAAACTGTAACACTTCTCCTTCTCTCTAAACGCCTGAAATTAACTTACAAGAAGTTACAGTCATTCTAATGTGCTAAAAATACAGAGAACATACATTATACAAATGGATGATGCAAGATAATTTCAAGGCCTTTGAACAAATAGGGAGTATTATGAATCTTTCCATACACAAGCTGCAAAGAGAGACTAATTAAAAATTGAAAAGCTACATTCCACTGGCATACACCTTACAAATCAAGCAGGGAAGTCAGTTGCGACCACAACATAAAAATAATTAATGTGAAGGTGTTAAGAGAGGCACTCCCTGTCCTATATGACACTCTGTAATATTCCTGTAAGCTTCTTGAGTCATCTCACCACCATTTAGCATGAATGTGTCATCATTTACTCACTCGTGACAGTTCTTATTTTGACTGATACTGGATAAAACACAGGGTCAGTACTGAAGAAGCAGATGGACACCAAAGAAGCAGGTGGACACCAGATTCAGTCCTGCTCTGAATTCAGGAGAATTCATGTGTTTCATCCATGGAGGTACAGGCGAGAGAAGAAAACCTAACCATGCCGGAGCTCAACAGGTCCAAAACAATGACAATGGCAAAGCAAAAGACAAATCTCCACCACCTTTGCGGCCTTGTGAGCCTTGCAGCCCCTGAGAGACTTCTGACTCCAGCTGCGAACCAAGCCAGTCCCTTCGCAGATGAAAAGTAAACCTGCTGCAGATGTCCTGACACAGACCAAAATCCCCAGGTCCCCAGCTACAAGTCATGGAGCCTGTGCAAATGAGCTCCCCATAGTCCACGTCTGACAACTCCCAGTCCTCAGAAAGAAGATCTCTATGCATCTCGTGGGGATGAAGCCCAAAGTAGCATAACTTTGCTTCACAGATGTTAGGGTGGACATATTAGTTGTGAGCACAGTATTATTAAATCTTTCCCCCAATAAGCGTCTGTTGTTTTACCCTCGATTCAAACTCTGTGTTTGTACATGAAATGCAAGGGTATGCATACACACTATGCACTTCCCTGCTAAAACAGAGACAAAACCCTTTGGTTTTCACTTCACTAGCGTTTTGAAACTAGAATTGGTACCGGCTGAAGCCCAGGCTTTCACAGGTCGCTTGGTAGGTTTTGTGGCAGCCCAAATAGATGTCACAATCTAATGGCACATATTTAGGAAAACACTGTTTTCACTGATCAGTATCGGTGACTGACCGTTAGAATAGACACCCAAAGGAAACCTATTTCTACAGTACGCAAAAGCCCCTTTTAGTATATGTAGCAAGCCTTGCACATTCTTTTTCTTTTTTCTTTTCCTGCTGCCAGCCTGTATTAATGAGGTGGTGGATATAGAGGGAAATGACATACTGCCTACAAATGTTATTTCAGAATAAGGATTCCAAGAAGAACTCTGAATAAAATGTCTCCCACATGCTTCAGTTTAAACCCATCAGCTCTCTTCTCTAATGGTTGTTACATTGGCTTCTCTTTTTCACTTTGCAATCAGCATATCAATTTTCGGGATGCTATACTGCTCTTATATGTCATTTTGTTCTTAACCATTACATCCACGTTCAATTAATTTCATTTCTTTGAGATATTGACAGGGGGTGGCCACTTTCCTACAGGTACCCTGAACACAAGGATTTTCGGAGGGGGAAATACATGCCACGGGTAATTTCATGGACATGGAACGACATCATGCCACTGGCGCCTGAAATTTAGCGGTTAACTGTGGGTGCTGCAGGGCTGCTTTTTATCACTGGTGTCAAATTTACAAGAAAATCACCACAGAATGCCTTTAATGTCGGCTACAGTTTTCAGTTCTGGAATCTATCAGAGGGATGCAAGGCAATGTATCCTTTCCCATGTACAGGGATTTGTCTTCCAAAGCTGGAGCTATTACAGATGATGGTCTGTAGTTTGCAAACAATCAAGATGTCACTTAACTACAAAGCATTTTTTTTGTTGCATGTCACATATGTATGATAAAATTGAATTTTAAAGAAAATAGTTAATTTTTTTTTCTTTCATTAACTTAACATTCAGGTCTTGATGGTGACTTTTGACTCCACAGACTAAAGAAATTAGCTGACATCACAACGTCACTTGGGACCTATCCAGTCACAGGTAACTCTTGACCATGATGTTCATACAAAACAAAACACTTGATATTACATAACTGTAAACTATGCTGCTACTCCCTCTAAATAATGTATTTTTACTCATTCGAAATACAGGTCCAGAGTATTACATATGTAAATTAGTACTTTTCCATCAATAACTGCAGACACTGTCCAATTTAAAACAACAAAGTAAATAGTTTATTAGATAGTCATATTAAAATGGTAGTAAAAAAGTATTTGAATATGATGTATTACCACAGTAGCAAGAGTAGGGATTTTACATGCAATAATTTGGCAAGATTTGACATAAAGTAGTTGTATTTTCCCAAAGAGAGAGCCAAAATCTGGCCAGATCTGTCATGGTTTTGTAAGTGTGCCAGATATGACACAGAATAGATGTGATTAATTATCTGAAGAATTATATGTACATGTATTTCCATGGACTAGTCACAATCCCCACTACAAAAATTATCCCAACAACAGCCATATTGCTGGGCAGTCTGAGATGAAGGAACAGAGAGAAATTTCACAGAGGCAATGAGGTTCTACCAAGTACTGCCAAAAAAATGTATCTTAACTGGCATTTATTTCTTATTTTAGAGTGTTTTTTAAATCTCTTTCTTGCTCAGTTTCTCCTTATTTTGTCCATGGTATAAAACAATACCAAGGCATTCAAGATTTACAAAAATATATGACTATTGGTTTGAAAACTAAATGACAAAATTTAAACTTCTGAAACAATCTTTAAATATATAAAAAGTGGCTTCAATATTAAAAAAATCAAGCAACATGTGTGTTTCAAAACCTTATTAAGGTGGCAACATTTTAATTGACAGCTTTTTTAAAGATGCTCTTTTTTTAATCTTTCCTTACCAACTACAATAACAGAAAAAAATTTTTTTTTGTTTTTTTTTTAAAAATTCTTCTTTTCTCTAGACAAGGAATACAACAGCTTTCCAAACTGAGCCACGGAAAAAATTGTCATAATAAATCATAAAGATTACAACTGAAATTAAATAAGTTTAAAGATCATATTTTAGTAGGTTTGGCACCAAAACACTATGTACTATATATACTGTCAGATGATAATTTCCAATTAAGCTTGAGTTACAGGAAAGCAGTATTTTAGACACGTTACCGTGCAGCCTCAGTGTTCTTGCAACTATAAAGGAATTCCAGAATTCCTTAGGCACAGTTCTGATTTTTGTGCCTGAGGAAGACATAAAACAATTGCTTTATGGTCAATCAGTGAAGTCTTTAGAAGGCCTTGCTGGGGAAACTGCTACTGCCATCTGCAGTGAAACTGTATAGGCATAACTAAAACAGAGCACAAGATATTCTTCCCTTACAAACTCAGACCTGACGGAGTAATTCTTGTGAACAGCCACCTGCTCCTACAAGCCATTTGTTCCATTTGTAAAATGGGTGTTAGCTCCATACTAACTTCTGAATGAGAAATTCATGAAGCTAGCCAACCACTCATGCAGCCATTCCATTGCAAAAATGACGCATGTTCCTATACTTCAAAATAAAACATGGTAACATTTCATTCAGATGTCATCCCTCTTAAATGTTACAATTAAAACACTCAAGCTGCAAGACAGAAGTATGGCAGATAAACGGGTATTATAAAGACAGCTTTTGTAATTGTTCACATTTTTTTGAACTGCACATTGTAGAGTAGCCCATATCCAACCTACATGGTCATCTCATGGCCTTTGAAGCCATGTGCAGCAGCCACGACAGTCATGAAGTTTCGTGCTTTCATACTATCTATTCCACACTGATCAACAACTCATTAAAAAGCTTGGAGTTTTTTTCCCTTAGAGAATGACATCATCAAACCACCTTGAGACACAACCAGTTATTTCCACCTGACATTGTGAGGTCACTGTGGATCTGGACTTCACCTGTCTCCATGTTGAACTGCATTGCTATAGCTCCTCTTACAGTGCCAAAGTTGTACTCCAAAACAGAGAAGAAAAACACACTTGAAACAGGTTAACCGCGTAAGTCATACCTTGAATTTTGCCCGCTTCTGGGTATGTAACGGATGCCAGAAATAAGCTGGGAATTTTAAGTGTGAATTTTCTGACTACGTACTACAGTTAGCACACGATACAAGTCTACATTATGGTGGGGGAAAGCATGAAGAACAAACTAGCCGCATAAGGCGTAGCCCATATCTACAATGGTAATCCTTCTCTGCTGCAGGATTCTTCTAGGATTGCAGGCCAAAAGTGTAATCTAGTACTTCTGACCAGTCCCAAGTGCACCACAGGAGCTGGAAACATTGCCGGTCCCGAGTGCCAAGCCCTGGCACTTGATCTCTGCGCAGCGGATGTGCCAACAGCACGTCAGCGCCAGCGTGTGAAGAAAGATCATGACTTTGTGTCCCCAGTCAAATGAAAGTGAAATTCATAATTGCATGATAGCCAAACCCAATAAACAGAATCTTAACCAAGGCCCAACCGTAAATACAAAACTGTTACCTCACTTTATCCAGACTACCAAAGATTTGAATGCTCCTTTTTGTCCAGTTTCTGCACATTTATGCTCCTCTGATGCCCTAGAATTAGCATCATAAAATCACTGTTCACCTTGCAGTATGTTCCCAGGAGTTGATCCCAAACAAAAGGGGAAGCAAGAGAGTAAAAATTTCTTAATGAAGAATGCCCAGGTATTTTGTACTCAAATGACATTGCTTTCTAAGTGGCAGAATTAAAAAAGATGAAAGGAAAAATCAGTTACATAGCTTTTGTTCAACAAAACACACTTAATAAATCAAAGCTATGAATTCAACAGTAAGTCTCTGAAAATGTGATCTCATGCAACGGGTAGATTTGATGCTAAAAGTATGTCATATCTTTTTGATGTCCACAATGTGAAATAAGCATTTCCAACTCTGCTGACTATGGGCTTCCTGTCACTAAACAGGAAAAGAGCATTTTAAATCCTTTTTTCTTCTTTTGTTGTTTTTATTGTGTGCTCTCAGTAAGGAGGTGAACACTCAGTCCCAGACGGTTATCAAATCACATTAATCAGATTATTTTTTAAGTGGTAACAATGCAACTTTTTTTTTTTTTTTAAATTAAACAGTAGACAGTTTATATCTTCAGAATTAACTTTTAAAACCCTAAAATATTGTTCTTGTTTTAGTGCCTAGATGTCTAGGTTTATTTCTAGATACTAGTCTGAATACTTGAAAAAGCAATGGAGAATTAGCAGACCGTATTTAGCCACCAAGTAATGCCTTTTATAAGGATCTTGCTGCTTTAAGCCCACTCATAGTCAGCAGCCTTATCGCTACCGTAACATGACATAAGACCATGACATTTTGGTGTTCGGTTCTTTTGCACTTGTGACAAACACTACATGCACTTTCACATATGGAGACATGACCGGGAATTTCGGTACGGCTCCTTGTGCCTTGGGAAGGGCTGGCTGGCAGCAGAGCCCCGCCAGGCTGCCCCGCAGGCAGCTGCCTGCTGGAACTGAGTAGCCATAAATGCCAGGACTAAAAACAGGTTTCTAAAGTACTCTTTCCCCACCCCCCCCCCTTTTTTTTTAAATGCCTCTCTTTTTCTCTGTTTAAACACTCTGCAAATGAAGAAAATGGATTATCAGGTCACCCCTAATTAGCTACATGAGTGGTTTCTAGCACTGCTGTATCTTTTATTACGTTTAGGATATCACCCCAGTGAATTGATACTCCTACGTGCATGCTGCAGCTACCACTTTTCCGTGTAAGTTATTAAGAATTTCTTTTTCCAGCAGGAACAGCGCCCATTGAAGTGATGCGTGGCGCAGTTCATTCAGGAATACCTGTGTCACTTTCGTGCAGGAGCGTCAAAACGATGCCCCAGGAAAGGAAGCCTGTAATACCGGGATCTGCCAGCCGCCCTGCTCCGCAGGCGTGCGACGGAAAGCAGGGGAGCAAGAAGGTGAGGTTTGGGAAACACTGGCAACATGCTTCTGCTTTGCCGTGTCCCTCTAAGAAGAGCCGTGGCGGTGGGAAAAGAAGGGAAATGGGAGACCTGTAGATATGCCAGAGGTGGATCGGATAAAATTCAATAGTCAGGGCCAGCATCTGTAGCACGACAAGCAGGGGACCTGCTGCGTCTTCTGCTCTGAGTCTGAATGAACAGCACCGCCCTGCTCTCCCCCCTTTTGCTGCGGTGCGAACCGCCAGCCCTGGCTCAAGACACTTTAACCAGCCACAAGACGCAAACCGAAACTTTCCGAATTATTTCGCCAGTAGTCCTTTTTTTCATTGAGCACATCTACACTGCTGGGATAAATGAGGGACAGAATGTGGAAGGGATCAGCAACACTGAGAGAAACGCTAAGGCCACCTTCTCCTCAGAAGAAAAGGCCTCTGGGGTTGGGGCCTTAGCCTGATGAAATCAAGAATTAAGACACAGGCTTTCTGTCTGACCTTGAAAAAAATGACTTTGCTTCTGAATCAGATCTTAAAGTGGGAATATTGACACGTTCTCCTTCGTCATCAATAAGGCCTGCAAGCCTGTCAGATACCCTGGGAACGGAAACTGTTGAAGTGCATTAACATCAGTGTGACTTTTCTGATATAGATGACTTTAGATGGATCCCCACTTTACACACTGGGTCTTTACCTTTGAGTACGTACATATGCGCGCACACACACCTCTTTGTAAAAAGTACTTCCCTCAGGTTTATGTGTTTGTGTTTAGTTTGAGAACAATGGAAGGAACACATTTCCATCAATACGTATAATAATTTCTTCAGAAACTCTCTCTGAAATGTATTGTTACAAGCAAAAGTATGAATTCTGTCCCATATTTTTCCTTCCTTTCTACCTTTTCTTCTTCTGAGAGGCTGCATTAGCTGTCACTTACATGCACAATTCTAGTTATGTTTTGTTTATGGCTTTTCAGCAGCTCTGTAATCCTAGAGGATGAAAATATTTTCCATTTGCCACAGTGACACGTGCTGCGGAGAAAAAATATGAACAGCTGCAAGCTTCCCTAATAGTGGGATCAGATAACACACAGTTCAGATTTTGGTTTATCATTTTTCCCCAAAGAAAAAAGCAGGTCTTTCATTCAGACATCTCAACGTGAGACTACGTAAGGACCATCATACTCTGGATCAGAAGCGAGTGCTTAAAAATGAAACGTCTCTACGCTGCCTGGCTGAGGGACTTTCACCAATACAGAATCAGCCTATTTTAACCATCTTCTTCCGAATCAAACCTACTGGCTTGAAATGAGCCATATGCGTTGTATGTGGGTACTCAGGAGTTCAGTCCTTTGCAATTAAAGTCTTCAGAAGAAAAAGCGGCTTGCAGGTCAATGAAACTTGAGGTGGTGAGTTGCCATTCCCGTACTGGAGAACTTTCAATATTTGTCAGTGATATATTAGGCCCATAAAAAATAAAATATCATTATTTAGGATGTTTACTTTAGCTTGGCTCTGAGAGGCACTTGTGACCTTACAGAAGTACTTCATTGGAGGTCATTATTTAGACTAAATTCCAGATATAGAAAACAAAGAGCTCTATTCATAACAACTAAGACAGCAAAGTATTCACAAGAGAAATGAGCAAGAATTTCAAAATGTAGACTAAATAGGAGTGTGATTCAATAGAAGTCCCAATCCGGGAAAGCACCCCTGTAAAGCTAACTCTTTAAGCACATACTTATTTTCATTCTAAGCAGCAGTGAATTCAACAAAACTTTAAAAATACTTTAAAATGGTTTCTTGACTTGGAGCCTGGGATTCCTCTTAGACAAATTCCTTGATTATGCATAGGATAGACTTTATTAGAGAACAAAAAGACCCACTACAGCATCAGTCACCACAGCAGCTATCAAGCACATCTTTTTCATGGTGCAGACTTACAACTGTTCTTACCGAATGGCTAGAAGCACACCGGTCAGAAAGGGATGAAGCTTGTGGACAAGCAACTTGAATTCATTGAATCAATAATAAATGAGTGACTCAAAAGAGGGAACTTCGTATGTCCAGGACACACTGTAGGATAGCCTGTAATACCTTGAGATCTGAATGAGCAGATCAGTTTTTAATGAATAGTTTATATTTCTCTTTTCAGCAATAAACCCTGCTGAAAATATTGAACACAAAGAACAAGCAGTATCAGTGCATGGACACTATTCTGTTTTGTCATGAAGCATACATCAGGGTTTCCTGAGGCATACATAAGCATCACTTAGGTCGGGTGATCTCAGAAATATTCATGTATTTCAAGGTACCTACATTCTCCAACCTAATGAGACAGATGGAACAAAGAGTTGTGAAGAGAATTGCTAAAGGCCAGAAACTATACAAAGACAATGAACTTTTGACTGAATTCATGTCCATTTACAGAAACTATGAAGAATGGGTCAGTGGCTGGAGAGATCCTGAAGAGTGGCGTGTCAGTGAATATTAGGTCTAAAAAGAGTCGGAATGGGATCTTTCCTGACAATCACCTGGAGTAAATACCCACTGATCTTCATTAGTTTCCTCTGATATGAAATGGGGATCCTTATTAGGGCTGTGCTGCCTTATACAAAATGATCTGATCATGAAGAAAGTGAAACTGTAAATTTCAAGTTTTCTTCTTGAAGATATAAAGGAATAGTGGAAGTTCTCACTGACAGTGTAAACAAGGCTAGCTTTGAAATAAACAAACTTTGTCATTAAAATATTATAATGGAAGACCTTCAACAATAACATTATCAGTAAATGTCGGTGATTTACAGATGGGATTTTTTTGCCTCTTCTTAAGTTACTTCCTTTTCCATTCCTTCCATTTTTCTATGCCTTTATAATGTTAAGGTTTTGTATAGAAATGGTTACTACATGTACAGCCTGTACCACAGGGCATACAAATCCTTGGAGAATATTTGTGGTATTGTATTAATAATTAGTGAGACATGATGCCAAGAAAGAATTACTTTCTACAGAACATCCTTGGAAAACCAACACTCTTTCCCTATCTGTTGAATGTCGGGATTGAAAAGAATTACAAAGACAGAGAAAATACTTTTAATTTTCACAGATAAGGCAAAATAAACCCTATGTAACACTCACTTATGGGATAGACATTTCTGCATCTATATTTATTATTTTTAAGCCTTCATACTATTTAAAGACCATTGCTTTAACAAGGTGACCTAGTCTTCCTTACAGATTGAAGAACAAAGTTGATTCCATTTAAATGGGGTTAATTCTGTTTAAAAGAATGGACATTTTTTTCTCTTGCACCAGGCTTAAAGGGAAGAAAGCCTTTTATTATATTATATATATATATATATATATATAGTATTGTATTATTTGAAGTCATTGTAGCAGATGATCTGATCCTGCTGGATCTTTGTGTATGATCATCATTTTAATCTCTGAAAAGATGTTGATCTTGTAAAGAAGGAAAGACCTCAGTTTCCAGAAGGAATGCTAACAGGAAATCAAAAACCAACTTTTTCTTGAAGAGAGAGAGGAAAAAATCTTTGCAACAGCTGGGATGTAGCCAAGAATGTACTTTGCCCTGTACATTCTTCATCTAATACGTAGTTGTTTTGTGCCTGTAACAACGTCTATTTGCCATTGTTTTGGGGACTCTTACCAGTTCACATACTTACCAATTGGCTTTCTTGCAGCTGAGGAAACTCTGACATCACTTACAAATATTTACAAAACTGTAAATCTCGGTTTTGCAAAATTGTCTCAGGAAATAAGTGTAGCTAGATATGCAAACTTTTAATCAGCCCCATATTCTGATAAGAATAATTCTATTAAAAAATAAAAAAAGAAAAAAACAGCCTTGGTTTTGTTTATTAGCAATATTTTCAAACTTCTTGAAATGATGTATGTCAAACAACTTCAAGTTCTTCAGGAAAAAGCACATATAGTTATTAATAAAATATATGCTGGAGTATATATGGAGTGCAACATGTTGGACTACAAGTAATAATCAATATTAATACATTTCACAGAATCACAGAATCACTAAGGTTGGAAAGGACCTTCAAGATCATCAAGTCCAACCATTAATCCCGCACCACCATGTCCCCTAAACCATGTCCTGAAGCGTCACATCCACATGTTTTTTGAACACTTCTAGAGATGGCGACTCCACCACCTCCCTGGGCAGCCTGTTCCAATGCCTGACCACTCTCTCCATAAAGAAATTTTTCCTAATATCCAATCTAAACCTCCCCTGGTGCAACTTGAAGCCATTTCCTCTCGTCCTGTCACTGGTTACTTGGGAGAAGGGACCAACAACCACCTCACTACAACCCCCTTTCAGGTAGCTGTAGAGAGCGATAAGGTCTCCCCTCGGCCTCCTCTTCTCCAGACTGAACAACCCCAGTTCCCTCAGCCGCTCCTCATAAGACTTGTGCTCCAGACCCCTCACCAGCTTCGTTGCCCTTCTCTGGACACGCTCCAGCACCTCAACATCCTTCTTGTAGTGAGGGGCCCAAAACTGAACACAGGATTCGAGGTGCGGCCTCACCAGTGCCGCGTACAGGGGCACGATCACTGCCCTACTCCTGCTGGCCACACTAGTGCTGATACAGGCCAGGATGCTGTTGGTCTTCTTGGCCACCTGGGCACACTGCCGGCTCATGTTCAGCCGGCTGTCAACCAGCACCCCCAGGTCCCTTTCTGCCGGGCTGCTCTCCAGCAACAGAGATGTTGCTCTCATTTGCAACAGAGCACTTACATTGCAATTCCATTTGAATCTTTCTGAATAGTCACTACTACAATGAACTTCTCCAAAACAAAGCCCACAACTCAGTTGGACCTGATCTTTGCATTATTTTACTGCCACACTAATGATGATTGGTATTTACACTGACTGGGGTTATGGTTAGACCTTCTATATTTCAGGGAAGGACCAAAGCCTACAAAGGATCAGATACCATTGACTACAGTTTGCTTTTGCACTGTTTGGACATTTTCTAAAGATTCAAGATTCATCATTATTAAACTGAAAAAAACCTTTTTTCCACTTTATAAAACAAATAAAAATTCAGACCAATCCTTATCAGTTACACAATTCTGATAGAGATTTGTATGAAAACACCAGATCCAAAAGAAAAAATCCACTAGAAAAGTAGTCTCCTATACAGAGGGGAGCATGGGAAGCTGAAAAGCACGGAACTCTTTCACAGTTTCACTGTACAGCTAAAATGTACAAGAAGTAGCTGAAAAATCTTTAATCCTAACTGGCAGTTACTCCTCTGCCTTGTGAAGTATGAATTATCGAAGCACATGACACTAATTTTAACCACGAATCAGATTTTACTCTCATGTTCAAGAAGCCACATATATTTCAATTTCCTCCTATGCTGGTGTGTAGGACTGTTGAATACAGATTCAGATTTCCACATATCACTGTATCTATTATACATGCTAACAGGATTAGCTAGCATTAGACCGGCATCCACAGGAAGCATGATACACAGTAAGACCTGAGGAATTCTCTTGGGAGGCAAAAGGTCTAAGTTGAGGCATGCATGATTTCAAAGCAATTCTTGGCACAATTAACTGCTTGACCTGAAAGATGAACAAGCTCAGCTTTTTTGAGCCATGCTGCTCATTCTTCTCGTAAGTGTATGATAATATACTGCTACCAGATTTTATAGAGATGATCAAAGAAAATATACATGAAATCTCCTGGTGATGAATCAGGACTGCATTTCACGTTGCCCTCAGCTTCTCCCATCAACTCTGCTGATGTGATATATATATGTACATAAATATATTTATGCAACTTAATATTGCTGTAAAGATGAAGCAACACTAATACTACTAGAAGTAGTCCTGGTTCTTACAGAGGTTCCATATTATTTCATCTCCTTGAAAATAGGGGTAGAAAAATAAGCTAAAAAATGAAGATATTGTAAAATCATTTATTAAGCAAGATGTGAAACACCCAATTAATTCTGTTGTAAAAATAGTTTCTGTCACTTTTGGACTACATCAAATATACTCTGTGCTAACATCTGTATAGTCTGGAGCCTGCAAGCCAGAACAAGAAACTATACTCTTTCTCCCCACATAAATAAATGGATGGATTTTTATCTTTTCTTTCTATAGATACACACAAGTGTCTAATTATTCCTGTAAGTTGGTATTGGCTTAGAAGTAAAAACACGCCTTCTTTGGATTAGTGGCAGAAAATGCATTTGAAAATCTATTCTTTAACTTACAGTATGCACAAGGAAGCACATATGCTTTAACAGTTTTAATAGCAACTTTTAAAATTACAGCCATGCTTAAAACCTGCTTATGGAAAAATGACAGTTTCTTGTCTATAACTGTTTCTTCATGCGGTGTGTTCACAAAGAGAAGACCTTTTTTACTGAGGTCTGTGATTTTCATTTTCTCAACGAAGCTGGTGTATGTTTTATCAGCATACCGGAGAATTCTTAGAAGATTGCCCCTCTGCTCTGGTGAGGCCCCACCTGGAGTCCTGTGTCCAGCTCTGAAGTCCTCAGTAGAAGAAAGACATGGACCTGTTAGAGGGTCCAGAGAAGGGCCACAAAAATGATCAGAGGGATGGAACAGCTCTCCTATGTGAGAGTTGGGGTTGTTCAGCCTGGAGAAGAGAAGGCTCTGGGGAGACCTTACTGCAGCCTTCCAGTACTTAAAGGGGGCTTATAAGAAAGATGGGGACAGACTTTTCAGCAGAGCCTGTCCTAGCGATAGGACGAGGGGTAACGGTTTTAAACTGAAAGAGGGTGTGTTTAGAGTAGATATAAGGAAGAAAATTTTTCACAGTGAGGATGGTGAAACTCTGGCACAGGTTTCCGAGAGAGGTGGTAGATGCCCCATCCCTGGAAACATTCAAGGTCGAGTTGGACGGGGCTCTGAGCAACCTCATGTAGTTGAAGATGTCCCTGCTCATTGCAGGGGCACTGGACTAGATTGCCTTTAATGGTCCCTTCCAACCCAAACCATTCTATGCTTTTATGACTTAAGGAATATCATCCTGAAATCTGATTTACTCACATAGCTGGGAAGATATAGGGAAATAGTTCTGTGCTATTAAGAAGCTAAAGTTTTATTAATCAAAATTTTGCCTTGAGGTCCCTATAGTTATGTCAGAGTTCTAGGCATCCCTGTAGTATACATATTAACTCTTTGTCAGATTTCATATTAAGTGTATGTATTTTTTTGTTCAAATTAATTTTAAAAAGGGAGTAGAGTCACCAACTTCTCTTTAATTTCCAGTGTTTCTTTTAATTCTTCTTGGACTACACTGTTGTATTGCTGCTCTTTCTCCCCACTCCCAATCAGTAAACATATAAAATTACTAGTTCATAGCACCTATATGAAGCCCATTATAAATATAAGTGAAATAGTATTTAAACAACTAAGAAAACAAGTGTCTTTACATGACTGAGCTAAGCAAATCAAAAATTATGTCTGCTTGATGTTCCCTTCTCTAATTCTCCCAAAAGGCAGAGCAGAGACCCATCTGTATTTTGTTTGCTTTAGTCATTTAGAACAGGCTACACATTTTCCCTGTTTTTTTAAATAACCACATCTTTGTATCATTTAGATGGTAACTGATGAAATATTTTTTCCTTTCTTTGTAAAAATGTGTATATTTATAGAACTGTATAAATAATAGAACACTCACAAGAAGCCTCTAGTGATTAAAATTTCTTCTAACACTAACTTTCTAGTCTAAGTGATTTCTCTTTGATCAAAAGACATCAACATGTTGCAAAACCTCTTGGTTTTACCAGTTGGTGAAAGTATAACAAATTTTCAGTATGGCTTAAAGGTTTACTAAGGAATATATATGAGGCTAGGGCAAGTGACATAGTGACTTTAAAGAGAAATCTAGTAGAAATTGCTCAGGAAGTTAAGCTGCCGGGATGAATGGGAGCGTATAAAACTTTAGAGATGGAGGAAGCCAGCCTTTTGCACGTCTTTTGGTCTCAGAACTATTCTTCCTGACAGCAAGAGATTTGCTATTGAAAGCATTTCACTCTTCTCAGTACTTTTCATTTACAAAGTGTTAAAAGATTATCTATGGCCTTATCAAGTCTCCATTTGCTCACATTCACCTCTGCTCTAAGAAGTACCAACAAGAGTTTTCTCTTTAATACCTTGATATAACTAAGTTAAGCTTGAAACAACCCTTCTGTGATTACCTTGAAGTTTGCTGTTTCTGACCTTGGTGCCTGAGTGCCAAGGAATCTGTATTTTCCAGCTGTGTCACCTAGTCTAATAAAGTAATGTAAGAATCCCCAACAAGATTTGTCCCCAGAGCCAAAACTCTCACCCAATTCAAACTGATTTATAAATACACATTGTTTCTGAAAGTGGAGCCCTTAACACATGCTGATGCTTTCAAACTAGCAGACCAATTATCTGGAAGAGCAGCCCTTCCACAGTTAAATTTTCATGGAAACACATCAAGATCCCAGAGAACTATACCAGGAACATGTAAACACCACAGGGCAGCAAAAGGCAGGAAGGTTCCTGTATAACAAAGCAGTTTTCTATATATGCACATACATTCGAAGGAGGTAAGAGAAGCAACACCTCCAAACACAAAGCATTTTTCCTCAGAACTCTGAATTTTTTCCTCCTCCACCTCTCTTTGTTCATGTATACTTAACCACAGGACCTAGTGATGTCAGAGGAGATAAGAAATTATCAGACTGCCACTGCCACTTCTTTTAGCATGCAAGCCTGACAGAGTTGAGACAGCCACAAAGAAGGTGTAAGACAGAAAAGTTGCCCTGGGATGCCTCCTGTTCTCTGATCTTTGGCATCTTGTGGTCAAGAACATTCATTAGCAACAGAGACAAACGGACTAACAGCATGCAACTCATCCATACCTATCTGTCAAATGTTGAAAAGATAGCCCATTGATTTGTACAGGTCACTGATCAACTGTTTTAGCAGTGCAATGTTACACAAAGAAGGACAAGTGGGAAATCTGATGAATGAGCCATATATTCTGCTGAAATTGTAGAAAAGGGAATCATAACGTTTCCTAATGCCTACCTAGCCAAGTAGTTTCTTCTCCCTGCCTTTGAAATTGTTACTAGCAAGGTGCAAATACCAACATAATTGATATATTCTGTTTACTATCAGATTTGTGTATTTATTTCACATACATACAAATAAGATGGAAGAATTACATTTACTGTTTGAAAATCTACGTGCATATAAAATACCATATGACTATTCCTGTAGGCTTTTTACCTGCCCTATGGCAGATGACCAAAATTCCTGCTGAAAAATTTCCAAAGTTCATCACTGTCCCCACCCTAAAATTCACAAGTACAAAAGCCAAGAAAAGTCACAAGGAATTACATGGCCCATCTTGAACAAAGCAGAAACCTATTTGTTTCTTACGCTGGAAAGAAAATAAAGGAATATATTTTAATTTGCTACATGCACATAATGCTAGCTTTTTTTTCATATATAAATACCATCCTAATACTACTTTTCGAAAGAAAAATGATTGGTAGTCGGTTAAGGCAAGGAAGTTGCCCAAATAGTACAAAATTATCTGTCTGCCATGCAACAGATTTTTTCTATTTTCATAGAAATGGCAGTAGACCGCCATACTGTCATCCTCCAAAATATCTGGGGAAAGGTAAGCATGATCTTTTTATACAATCTTTTATGCTTTAAAATTTTTGACGGAACTACTGATATTTTGTGCTCGATGTAGGTGCCCAGGGCCTGGCAGGGGACTGCAGGGCAGCCCCTGTGAGGAGAGACAGGGGCTTCCCCATACCAAAAACAGTCAGTTCCAACCAACCCACTGCAGGCCATGGCTGAGGGGGCCTCTGTGAAAGCATATATAAGAAAAGGCCAAAAATGCCAAAAAGAAAAAAGGAACAAAAAGGCATGAGAAACATCCCTTTGAGCACAAAAGCAAGAGAAAGAGGAACTCCAAATGCTGGAGCAGGGATTCCCCTGCAGCCCTTGGAGAGACCATGGTGGAGCAGATATCTGTGCTGCAGCCCATGGAGGACCCCACCCTGCAGCAGGTGCCTATGCCCTGAAGGAACCGCAGCCCCTGGAGAGCCCACAAAGGAGCAGGTTTATCCTGAGGGACTGCAGCCTGTGGGAAAGACCCACGCTGGAGCAGGGGAAAAGTGTGAGGAGGAAGGAACAGCAGAGAGGAGCCCTTATGCACTGACCACAGCCCCCATTCCCCATCCTCCTGCTCTGTTTGGGAGAAAGGAAGCAGAGGAGTCAGGAGTGAAGTCAAGCCTGGGAAAATGGGGGTGGGGAGGGGGTGGAATATGGTGTTTTAATTTTGCAGTTTTGCATTTTCTTTTTTTTTTTCCTCAGTACCCTGACTACCTTGTTTCTTGCTATATTAACTGGCATGAATAAAGTTTTCTCCAAGTCAAGTCCATTTTGCCCATGACAATAACCAGTAAATGATCTCCCTGTCTTTATCTCGACCCATGAGCTTTTCCATCCTATTTACTCCCCTGTCTTGTTGAGAAGGGGGAGTGAGCGAGCAGCTGGGTGGGCATTTGGCCCTTAGCCAAGGTTAACCCACCACATTTTTTCTCCAGATGATGCTTCTGTGAACAGCATATTTGTCCAGACCCAAGATCTTGCATGACCCTCGACACTACAGAATTTCAACTACATATTTAGTAAAACATTGATATGCCATGAGGTAAACAAAGCATCTTGTCATCCCTAATTTATTTATTTACAAAGAATTGATGTTTACAGATTGCTTGACTCCCCTAACATCACAGATTATTTCCATTGCAGCAGAACTTGATCCTACTTACTCCAAGTCTGACTCCGGACTGCAAGAAGTCAAACCGAAATGATACAATGCCCCACAACGTTTAATTTCCTGAGGGAAGTAGCACCTACTGATACATTTACAGCAGCTACTTCTACGACTGCATGGTAACAGCATATTACCAATGTCGATCAACTAAATGTCACTGAAGAGCTTTTACAAACATTATCAAGTCTTCCTTATTATTAATAATGTCACCTAAGTAAACCCTTAAAGTTGAACAGTAATACTACCAAACTGCTTTCATTCCATGCAGACCATGAAGGAAGTATAAGTACATTTGCCATAGACACGCTGGCTGTATCAGGGGATTATAGCAGATGATTTTGCCAAGATCAACCAAACTACTGCTGATTTCTATTATTGAAAGGGTCTCCCAGCCAGTTTGTGCAAAAGCAGAATTTAGCTGTGTAAAAATGTGCATCTCAGTTTCCAGTGCAAAGAACTGCTACTAGGAACAAACACTAACCCTAGGATTAAAACAAAATGAAATAAGGGATAAAAAGTATAAGGTAATAGGTTCATCCAGCTACGTATTTATTTCACAGGGTAGATCACTGTAAGGATATCAAGATTGGCAAGTAAAAAGGGAAAAATTATATTAAAAAAATGGTCAGGACATGGGAGTAAAAAGCCTTTGTTTTTAGGCTAAATTTTCTTGAGAAGCTTCAGCCCACCAAAGGCAGCTCTGCTGCTTCTCTTCAATCTCTCAACAGATCCAGCTGAAAACTAATCTCAGTCCCTTAAAAAAACCCAAACATAAAACTCCGCAAAACAAAATTAAGAAAAGAAACCCAGAAGTTTTTTTTTTTTTTCAGTTGAATCAGATCCCTTATGTGGCTGAAGATGTGCCCACACAGTACTAAGTCTTGTGCTGGGTAGTTGGTAAGAACCAAGTTTGCAGACCAAAGTGGAATGAAAAAAGAGTTGAATCATTTCCTCTAGTGGTTCATTCCACCTTTAAAGAGACTCCAGCTGCTCATGAAATCTCAACCCCACAAAAAGATGCCAGGTACTGTTTTGAAGAGGTACAAAGGAGCATAAATCTTGTGAATCTGTGTGTGTAGCTCCCAGGCAGAGCTGTTCATCTTCAAATTTGTCACCTGAATTCAATCTACAATACCTGGAGACAGCTAAGCTCCTCACAGTAACAGTTACAACAATCAGTCGCGAGATCAGAGTGCATTTTAAGTAATAGGAAAACTGAAGAAGTCATCTCCAGCCCTGGAGATAATCAAAACCCAGCTGATGTGGCCCTGAACAACCTGCTCTGGCTGACCCTGCTCTGAGCAGAGGCTTGGACCAGGCAATCTCCAAAGGTGCCTTCCTGCCTTGACTTGTTAGTGACCATCAGTGAAATTCATACCACTGAGAAACCCTTAGAAGGCTGTATGGTGGTTGGAAATCCACATCCCCCAACCATAGAAGTTTGCATTTTCCTATCAATTTCACTTTTAAAAATACCTTCTGCCCCACATAAAGTAAATACTTCTAGAAAAGTTATCTGGAATTATATATTTTGTTTTCTGACAGGTAAATGTATCACTATATTTCCAGTAGCAGCATTTTGACTTTATTTTGAATGCTGATACAACACGTTAACTGATAGATTAAGTATAAAAAACCAAAGCTATTTATATCCTAATAGATATCAATCAACTCCCCCCCCAATCTCAATGTGTTGTCAACAAGATTTTCTGTCCATACATTCTTTCTCAGAAAGGTGCAACAATTTACTGTTTTCATGAAACTTTTTAGTACAACTCCTAATTTAAAAAAAAAAGTTATTTTATATTCAGTACTTTTTCTGTCAGTCCTTTAAACTGCTCTTTCTTTGTCTTAAACAGTGACTGATAGCTCTGTAGAAGTCCTCAATAAACTAAATCGACTTCCCTGAAAGCAAGCCATCAATCATATTGACTAGTACTAAGAAAGGCCAACACCATGTTAACTGTGTGCAAAATTAACAGGAATTTGCAAGTGATTTTTCTCAAGTTAAATCCCTCCTATGCTTTGCATGTTTTGAATTACCAAATATTCTTACTATAGAAGTAGCTCAGGAAATCACTTAATATCACCAAAACATAGGAAAAAACAGTAGCTCACGAAGTTTTTCTTCTAAAACCTTGGTTGCATCAAATGATAGCTACCACGCTCTGCTGAGGTTTTAGGGCAGGGCTGCTCGGAGTGACTGTGCACCTTCTAGCATCCCAACAGCTGCTGCAGCTCTCGGACATGAGGCTCATGGAAAGCCCTGGCCAACCAAGTGTCACTGTTCAAGCTGCAAGAAGTAGCAGTGTAACACACCTAAACAAGGACGATGCATTCAAATCAGCTGAACAAAAACCCCACCACTATTGCTGTTATTTCTAAATCCCAGAAGTGTCCACTTTGGCGATCACACGACTCCTTTTGTAGAAGTCTTAGCGTAATTCCTTATGAACAGTATTAAAATTGTACACACAGCTGTATCCATTTCAGTCTGACAAGCCTTTGTTCTTAGCTTCAACCCTCTACTTTTTTCACTTTATAACTTGGGGGGATTTTCTCATATTGATGAGTTCAATGTTTCTTATATAACTCACTGTGCAGGAGAAGATAATTATCCCTTGAGTAAGGTCTGACACCTTTCTCCTCCACCCTCCCCCCTTTTTTTTTTTAAATAGTGGGTAGATGAAAGCATGCTTTTTGAATTTTATATTGTATGTAAAATAATCATACTTCTCTCCCATTTGATCTATATAATCTTTATCTAGCATCAGTCACATAAGCTTAAAAAACAACACTGGTAGATCACATGAAAGCATTCTAGAGGGGCAGATGTGGAGATTAACAACTATGAGAAGGATACATTTTCATCAGGCTTCCAGACAGATCACAGTATCCTTTAAGACAAATTTTTAATCCTGTAAGTAACAGACTGATGACCTAAAACATTCTCAAAGTGTAATACTATGTATGACATCTACACATGTTGGGGGAGTTGAAATCGAAAAACATACAAAAGCAAGTGGGGATTTTGGATAGTTTGGGCTTTTGTTTGTTTTAAAAGTAGCCTGTCAGCACTTCATGGTCCATTAAAGAGAGTCGTCTTGCGTTTTCCTTCAAGTACTGTTCCTTCTGGGAGACTTTTCTCAAGAATACGAAGGGCCAGAACATCAGTCACACTCTATCCACATTGCATGTCTGTGTTGGCATAAAAAAGGCTATAAAATTCAGAGCAATGGCAGGCAAGACAGCTCAGCTGACCTAAAAGGCTGCTGTGAGGGGCAGTTCACCTATTCCTTTGCTGTCTCCTGTTTCTACCTCTTTTCTCTTTTGCTCCCAGACACATGCTCTTGCGCCTCTCCCACACTGACTGTGGTACTAAGCTGACTTAACAGCAAGGTAATGTGGTTCACCAAGGCAGCAAAAAATCTAGTTCCCTCCCCCCCTTTATTACTTTTATGAAGCCATCAGAACTGCTTTGGTTTACCAAGGTGTCAACTAAGCATGAGGACAGAATAAGGAGCAGAGGGAGGAGAACGTAGGACCATCTCTTTCAGTGACAGTGAACCCTGCAATCAGCTATGCCTTTGTTGTCCCATTGCATCCTAATTCACCAAATTTCAACAGCTGAGAACCAGCAAGTGGAATATACTGGCAAAGGGAGCCTGCATACTGCTCAGCTCTCACGAGCACGCTTGCTGGGTGCAGTCAGAGCATTATGGTGCTCTGAAGTTCTTTTTAAACTAATTCTCAGGGGGAAAAAAAAAAAAATAGAGTAGTATTCAAAACCTTGAAATTTAGTCTGAAAGTAGTCCTCAACACCTAGAGATCAAGGGATGATAAAGGTGCTGCATCTTGCATCCTGATAGCTCAGCTTGTCTGCACCCAAAGGTGTGGAGTTCTGCATCCACCCATAGTAAGAGACATTGATTATATCCCTAAAGGATGCATTCATTAGCCAGTACCAGGAATTTGTCAGGGAGCAGGGGAAGGGGAAAGAAAAGAATCAGAATTCTTAATGAAGACCAGACTGGAGAGGTGGTCTGTTCAAAAATCCAACTAGGTAAAAACCCAAATAGATCCAGAAGGACTTAGATCTAGGCATCATATTTGTTATAAATTGAGCAAGAAGTGAGCCTCCTGAGAAGCAACTCTGTTACTCTCCCAGGTAATTTGAACATTTCTCCTCTACAAAGTTCCATGACTGGTGAAGATTCCTCTCTTGGGGAGCAGAGTGGGAACTGCGGGGTGCACTGATCATAACAAAGTATTGATTTGTTGGTCTGAACGAGCTTGCTCTCCGGCAGCACCTTTTGTGCAGCAGTTTCACGAGCAGGAAATCTGCCTGGTCGCTACGTTCAAACCTCAAGTTGCTGAGCAGCGGCAGCACTGACTCAAGCAGCACCTCTCCTCCCGGCACCACGTGCCCTTGGTCAGGCCAGGCCAGGCCAGGCCAGCGGCCCTGACACTGTGAAGACAACCATGGTCGAGAATGTACTCAGGCTAAAAATAATCTGCTTGGGGTTTTTGTGCATGTCTTTTTTCTTTCTTCAGATCAATTTTCTTAATAAATTACTTAATCCAACAGAACATAACGTCTCTAATCTGGTCAAACTAAACCAGATTTTTCTGACATGAATAAAAAGCTGCTGGTTCAGTCCCCCTCCCAACCCCTGCCCCCAGCCCTTTTTAATGCAATAATTGTGTTTCATTACTGCATTACTAACTATATGTGCCCTACTAAGAGCTCAGATAAGCAAACCGAACCTTAATTAAGAATTTAATTAAGTATCCTCTTTCACTTGTTACATGTGTAATTTAGGCATAGTGCTGCCTACATAAGACTGACACATTTTCAGCAACGCTGGAGTCTCCTTGAAAATACTGACACCTTCAGTGGAGTACTGGAAATTAAATAAATACAGTATACTACACAGAGACTCTCTCTCCTGTAACCCATGTATGTCTAAAACAGAGTAAGCACAGATTCAGAATAACAAAGACTACTGTTCTGAGACAGTTAAAAGGTAAAAAGATGATAAGAATACAAGAAAAAGTCCAAAAGTTGTAATCACAAGAGCAAGTGAATAGAGAGAGGTGTTAGGCATTAAAATTGTTTAAAAAATGCACAGTGCTTTTAAATGCCATACTAAAAACAATTCAGAGTAGTATTCAGTGCAAACACACTTATTTGGAGTAAAGGGTTAAAAAATGGAATAGTAGAGGCATGCTTATATTTAGATGCACGCTTAATTCTCAAGCAAAGTTTAGTTGGTGAAACTGAGTCACAGAAACCAAAACATATGTCATCCTAAGCACTGAGAGCCAAAGGGGGTAAAGATCGATCAGTTTGCAAAAGCACAGTAAGATATTCCTCATAAGTAATTTTTCACTGGAAAAAAAATAATTTGGTTAAAATGTTTGTTTTTTTTTTTTCCCTGACACCACTTATCTGCTTTCTATCAGGTGTTTAAATGGTTTATTTATCCCAAAAAGAATTAAACTTGCCAGAAGAAAAAAATGAACATGTTGAAGGCAAGCACACAACCTTTAGTGAAAATCCTTTGTTTTTTCAGAACTTTTGATTTCTTGATGAAAAAGTCTAACAAAGGCACAGGCAATATGGAAACCAGTGTTTAAAAGAAGATATTGGCTCAGAAGAGTCTCATGCTCTTGAACAAGCTAGTCTTTTATCTTTGTGCAACACACTTGACCTTATTTTTAACCATGGCCAGTTTAGCTATAAATTGGGTCAGGTACTCAAAATAAGGGTTAGCTCAGCAGAACAAAAGTCTTATAACCAAGACAAACTAGCAATACGTACGCAGATTAAGTACACTTTGTTAGGCTGAAATATCCTTGCAGGACTCAAAATTCTTCTGATTAAATTATCATTCATATTGCTTCTATTCATTAAATTATGAAAAACCCCGCGACAGCCATTAAGGCACCAAGCACGTGAACCCCCCCTTCTGCGCGCAGTCTTACTGCAGCCGCTGGAAGCGGAGCGACCCACTTTGCTGGGCCAGGCTTCTTCTGCCTGCCCATCTGTCACTAAGCGTGCTGCTGCTCCGCACCCACGCTGGAGGGTGTTATGGCACAGAAGCGGAGAAATTCCGGTGTCCCAGAGGATCCACTGCTACTGCAGGCAGAGGAGCTCGATCTTGGAGGGGGTGAGGGTGGTGTCACAAATGCAGTTTCTACCACCTCTTCCGTGTAGGAATTTAGCGAAAAATGCACTAAATTGCTTAGGGAAGTTTTGCTTTAGGATAACCCCCTCAAGCTTGCTTTTGCAATAGCAAGAAATTTGAGCCTGATGAAGGGCAGAGCTGGCTACAGTCAAATGGAATCCACATGCTTGTGCAACATGAAAAGGCAGAATAATAGAAAGAAGTTACTACATGTCATGACTGTAGAGTTTCCAGCCCAACTTCCTCTCATTTTCCTTACTGTCTGTCTCATTCTCATTCACATCACAACTCTCTAAAAAATAAATAAAAACCAGCTGGGCTTCTTTCTGTAGCATTATATCCAGGAAAGTATAGCTAAGCCCAGTGTTCAAGTTACACAAATTTAGATCAGCTCAGGATGAGGTCCATAAAACTTCTGAAGTAACTCACCAGTATCGTAAAAGCTCAAAACCACTGGCCAAGCCAAAAGGTCTAAAAACACTGGGAAGCAGCTGAAGCTGGCAAAATTATAAACAATTGAAAACAGACGTGGCAACAGAAAGTGTTAAGAAACTTTAGCTATAGACATTGCTGCCAACTCAAGCTATAAATCAGACAAGTAAAATGGGAGGGGAACCTTCAACAGTCTGTTCAGAGCTTTTTAGAATAAGAGCATGTCTGTTGATATACTTTCATACGGTGCTAGAAAAATACGGTAATTAGAATGGAAATACTAAATTTTGTTTTGCACTAAGGACAGATTAAATAAGGGACCTCCAGAATTTAGAGAAAAATACAAAATTGCAGAACTAGAAGTTTCTTTCAAATTTTTCAGTGTCCTCTAAGGTTTTGTTAAAGTATCAAGATTTGAAACAAAATACATCTCCCAACCAGCTTTGTTGAAAATGTCAGCAAGGTGCTCTCATCTTGATCTAGAATATCAGCATAATCCACAATGAATTTCATTTCAATCATCAAGCATACCTCTTGAACAGTAGGAAAATAACTTCTACAGAACTATGGAACACTTTCTGAGCATCATAGGGTTAAGAGGTTGGTGAATGAGTGAGTCCCCTCCTAATTTAGTTCTTTGTGGCTAACCTTCCTCACATGTGTTCCAAATGGTCCTTCTTTCTATCTTAAACCCCAGACAAAATAATATTGCTTACCTCTTTCACAGTGTTGTATATCTGAGATATATTCATTCAGCACAGAAATGCTGTCATTCCTCACCTTAAAAGATGAGGAACAGAAGCAATTTACCCTGGTCTTATGGCAACTCAACAGTTAGATTGAACAGATGGACCAAAATAATCTGAGCAAGGGAGGCACAAGCCCCCTCTCCTTTCTGCTGAGCTCTGCTACTCCTCGCACCCAAGACATCCCGCTGTGGCATCACATTCACATCATCTTCTCGCCCCTTGCTCCATTTCCAAAGCATTCCAGCCTTCACAGGATCACCCTCATGTTTGTTCCCACTATTGCTACTCCCGCAGTCCAATCTACTGATAGGTTCTTATGAGTTTTGCTAATGCTAGGACGAGATAACCACTTGGACTGACACTGCACCGCTGACAAACTATGGTCCATACGCACAGCCTTGGGCTTCTCCAATGAGCCAGAGGCAGGCAGAGAAAAACTGATGAGGAATACAAGAGAGAGTAGGAAGAAAATGAAAAAGGAGGGCAGAAGCCTTGCAGTTCACTTTTAAGTAGTGGTGACACACTGATTACAAGTTATATACCAACTGTTTTATTCGTGCAAATAAGAGGTATTTGTAAAATGCAATTTACCATCAGAGAGGACTTGTGCTACTAAGGCCATTTTTTAAAATATATAAAGAAAGGGGCTGTAGAAAAACACATGCAGTTAAGTTTTTATTAACTGTTTTATTCATTACCATTAATGACTCAATAGTAATATTTATTCTCCCCTAGATATCTTGATAATAAAATGTACTACTAGTTTAAGTAATTCTCGATTATCCTAAACATCGTTTCTGTAAAAGCTAAAGTAAATCTGTTGCTGATCTTGACAGGAGATTTAAGCCACCTAAGCATTTTATTAATTTTTCAAACTCTTACCTTATTTCTTCTCAACTATATCTCTGTGTTTGAATGGCTAAATAAGAAGTAAAGCTATGCAGTCCATCTACTGATTTCAGCCAGGTTATCTGACAGAGCTGTTACTCGCAAAGTTTCTTGCACACAGATTTAAGGATACAAAACAGTTGAGCAGCTCTTGTTTACTGTAGTATGGAGCCAGGACAATGAATAAAACAACGGTTCAATGCTTCTTAGACATGTTTGACTTTCTGTTGGATGCATTTCAGTGTGACTTCAAGAATATATTGACCTATAGACACTACTTTTGTGTTTGCTTAACTAACACAAGCCCGAAAATTATTTTACATGAAATGCATTATTATAGGGAACAGTTTCACTTTGATTTAATCATGTGTTGACTCAGTTTTGATTTCTTTTTTTAAGCGCTGAAGAAATTGAAATACAGGAATTTTAGGAAAATTTAGACTTGAAAAGCCTAAGATAGATCTCATTCGCTTTGAAATAAATCAGGTAAATTGTAGATGTCGCAGTATAGAGCCCTTTTATCCAGAAGACTAACTTAAAAATACTTTTTTTTTTTTGCATAAATAGGAAAGTAGAGGTACGTTACTATTACTAGATTTGAATATCTATATCTATATTAGAATACACGGGGTCATTTACAACAGGTATAGTTAGTAATGAAGTGTGAGATTAAATTACAACAACAGAAACATGTCAGGAAGCACACGCTCATTTTAGATCCAGACACAGTTTAAGAGTTTCTATTTTATAAACGCATAAAATAGGGAAAAAAAGATATGAAATGCCTCTTTAAAATGGTTAAGGTTGGCGAGCTATCCTTAATCTGTTCTTCTGGACCACATAACACCTGGCTTCAGGCATGCCTAGTTAACATAAACAAGACGTACGACTAACTTGTGGCAGCCACCCTCAGCTGATACCCAAAGCTGAGCTTGCAGGACCAGCCTGAGGCAAGCAGGCGGCTGCAGGGCAGCGCCGGCACCAAACACTGAATCAATTTGGGAGCCATCTCGGCCCCGCGTGCCGGGTGGGCAAAGCCTGGTTTGGCCAAACTCGGCAGGGAAGGCAGGCCGGCACTGCGGGGGACGCCGGGCGCTGTGGTCCTGCACTGCACCAGCGCAAAGCCAGTGAGGCATCGTGCCACCCCGAGGAAAGCTGACGCAATGAGGAGTGCAGCGCAGAAGTGCCCAAGTGGCTCTGCAAGACGTAGCTCATGGCTAGTTAATTAAGTTTCCCCGTCAAGACCTGAAATAAGCCTCACTAGGGGCAACTGGGCTTCTGCCCAGCACTACGTCGCACGTGCCATAGTATTCTAGTATCTTGAATAATGGAATACACAAATAACATTACCCTGAATGTCAGAAAACCCCATCCTGAAAAAAAACCTAGAAATATTTTCGAAACTTCAGGAAAGGGTGGGAGGTAGTGCAAAGGATGAATAGAAACAAGTGGTCTGAAAACTATACTTTTTTTTTCTGTTTTAGTTATTTTTTATTTTTCTTTCTTATACTAACCGGCTGCTTATTCTTCTCCAGGGTATATTATCAATTGCGTTTTTGACTTGGTCAAATATTCTCCTTCTGTACTAGGATGATTAGGCTAATGGAATCACATTATATTCATTATTTACAGAGTACATGGGAATGGCTTAGCAAAAGCTCAGGTTGAACAAAGCTCAAAAGATGACTTTATTTTTGGCACTTGCCATGTTTGCAGAAGAAACAATATCTAAGGAAGTGCAGTTAATGAAAGGAGTCTGTTTAATCAGCATAAAATAAACAGCTAAAAGCAGGTTGCACAGGGAGAAGCAATAAAAGAACAAGTGACTCGCTATGGTATTGTTTTCTTTTCAAGTTCTGCTCACAACAGAAGCTTTTCAACAACTGTACTTAAATGCCTCAGTTTCAACACTGAATTCCATAAGGAAGGAAAGAAAAAGCTTTCAGTCCTTTGTACTACAGTGCTCACAAGCCACCCTCGATCTTCTGTAAGCCTTATGACATGCTCCTCGAGTAAAAGGTAAAAGCACAGAATCGATAAATAAAGAACACAATTTGTACACCAGATGCAAGTAAAAACAGTAATGGGGCATAAAGGCTGTATTTTAACTGGAAAGCTATGTTCACTGAATAAATAACCTTCTCTGAACAACACATACATATACTCAAGAGTACACACTGAATTTGGGAATGCGCTGCCCTGCTGGGAATCTTTACGTGATCAGATCCTTTTACCCTAGTGGGACTTACAAAATGAAATCGCAGCTTTTCTTCCAATAGTAAATAGTTATGATGCTATTTTGATCTTAAACTGCCACTCGAGCCAGACGCAAATGATGCATATACTGTCTTTGGAATAAATAATTAAAAAAAAAAAAGAATAAAAGAAAACAGACTCTTTTTCTCTTTCAGCAGCATTTCCTTCTAGAAGAGGTTAAAATAATCTGACATTTTACTAAGTCACCAGAAACAGAGAATCCCAAAATACCAGTTTTAAACAAAATTTTCTTTTGTAATTTGCTTTATTAAGGTAACGAGGCTTCAAACGCAAGTCCTCCTATGAAAGTAGATGAAATCGTATTTCCACCCCTAAAAGAAGTGTGCCCCGCACAAAACCAGCTTTCTTCAGCTGCTGACTTCTCTTTGGAGACATTGCACACAGGAGTCAGCAGAATGAGCTGGAGTACCCAACCGAGTTATAGCAGTGTGATATACATGAGTTTGTTCTCTCAGTGCTACAACTGGATAACAATCTCAATAGCATCTGGTTCTGTGATCTGGAACAACAGCTTCATACTAGAAGACACATACGTCTGCAGCATATTTTGTTTTTCAGCTGTAGTTTCATCTTTTAAGTGAAGTGAAACTGGTTTCACTGACCAGACGTCAGAGAGGTACATAGAAAAAGTAGTTAAAACTTTTTCTTTAAAAACTGTCCAGCAAAGGAATTACAGCAAGAAGTAGGGCCAAGGATGAGGAGTGTGCTGGTCTTCAAGAGATGGATAAAAGGAGTCATACAACACCACAATGAAAAACACCACAGGCGTAAAATACCCTGAGCTTTTCAGTTCATCGTACCTCACAATATGGGAACAAGAGAACAGTCCAAGTGCTTAAGAAGTAGGAAGCTGAGAACAGTTGAAAGAGAGGAGTTTAGTCACCATGCAAAGAGACCATGGAAATCACTGCCAGAAGGCAAAATGGAGCATGCATTTAGGAGACTCAGAGATAAATTTTTCTATTTTTTCTAATAGTTGGTGAAGATGATCACGTCCCTCACTAATGTCATGTGATGCTGCAGCCAATTCTTTTCCTGAGGCCCAGCGTGCAATTGGTTATACCTTTCATTATTCAGGCAAAAGATTTTCACACTGGATATAGCTGCAGAATGAAAGCTTTGCAGGTTCATAATAAATTCCAGGCGGTAAAGTCACATTGACACTACTTGAGGTTAAGATTTCTGGATTTTGTTTTCAGTTTATTTCCTTAAAAGCCAAACCTTAATACCCCGCCCCAAATTTCCCTCAAATCACTCATAACACTTAGATGAATTACTGATCACCGATGATATTCTATGCTCTGAGGAAGCACTAGAACAATAGGGTCAAGGAAACTTCTGTCAACTTAATTTTCACAAAAATTAAAAGCTGTATACTGAATGTGTCTAGAAACATTTTTTCCGAGCTTTTATTTCAAAACAAATGTTTCGCAAATAAGAATGAAAGGAAACGAATAATGTTCTCTTCATATGAATAAAGATTCTAGGATATAACCTATAATTAACCTGAAGACCCTGGAAGGACAAAAAAAGGTAAATGCCCAACAGCCACGAACACAGCATGGAAGAAACGAGAAAACTGTGCTGTTAAAAGAACGACTGCTTCAAAGTGCATGTGTTCTCTGAGGAAGCTAGGGAGGGCAGTACACGATGACATTTTTCTAGAAACTAAATACAGGAGAAATAAAACTGACTGTAATTGTAGTGCTGTGTACTGACTGAACAGCTGCAGCACTCAGAGAAGCTGCGATCATGGCTGTAGCATGTACAGAAATGCAATCGTTCATAGAGCAGTTGCTGTCATGTGTAACATCTGAGAAGTAGCTCTGAATTTTAAGTAGAACTTGAAATAAAGCTGTGTCACAGATAAACTATGTGCAGTGCTCTTCTCTAGCTCAGAATAGCCACAATATCTATTATACCATACAGCGTAACACCGTAGCAGCATGTGTTGTGGGGGTTTTTTTGTTTTGTTTTTTGGGTTTTTTTGTTTGTTTGGTTGGGTTTTTTCTGGTTTTTTATTAGGAGATAGATTTCTAATTACCAACTAGGATCTTTGATTTAGAGGTACTTTTATGTGCTGAGCTACTATGAAGTTCCCCACTTTTGCGGGAGATGAAGGGAGAAACACAAAGGAAGGAAGAGGGATGGAATTTATTTTATTTAAAGCAAGACTTGTAGGAAAACAGCTTGCTTTTGGAGAAAATTCCGAGGGGGAAATGTCTTAATTTTAAGGTTTTGCTTTAGGAAATTAAGGATTTCACAATTTTACACTGTATTTTACCTTTTTTACAGTTAAAAATGTATTACCTTGTATTTATTTTTTATCATGCTGGGTATGTTTACAGTTGAAACATATACACATATCTACATAAGAAAGTTCTGCCAAATTGTTTTCAGACCAAGAGGCAGGTTGGAGAAAAAGGAAGAGATATTTTACTTAGCAGCAGCTGTCCACAACAATTTCAAAAATGTACCAAAATAAAAATAGAAGAGAATGTTTTGTGATATTCTGACATGTTAGTAATAGAAGTATGCTATTAATACCACTATCATGCACTGATACATAAAGAAATAATATTATATGTATAGAGTAAAAAGGTATTTCAAAAATCTAAAAAAAATAATTCAGCAACATTTTTAAACTCTCTTTTCTATAATTTCCTTTTTATGGAAAATATAAACATCTCCTTTAATTCTCAGAGGAAATTAAGAGAGTGACAAACAGGATTTCTAACAGCTGCAACTCTAAGTATTATTAAGTCAACTTTTAAATTTGTTCATATAAAGTTGTATATTAAGAGGCTTACTAAAATCCTGACTGCACTGCTTTAGAAATAAAACTTTGACATACAGCAATACATCTTATCAATTCAGTAATTGAGGAGATCTTAAATGATAAATAAGTAACTAACTCCTCAGTAAGTGTCAATAACTAACTCAGTAGTCACGCATACCAACTTAGTAGCTACGTCCTTAAAGAGGATCTGGAGGCTGCCCCTGCTTTGGCAGTCACGTGCTGAAGAGCAAGCTGATGAGCTAGAAAAAGGCTCCTTCCACACCAGTGGTTTGCCTTACCAGCTTAAAACTCTTTAAAAAACGTGTGAGAAGGAGGCCTGTTCCCAGCGTAGGCTTGCATCTTATGTTGCTGATAACAGAATACAAGAATTGTCCAGGTACCTGATTTTAAGACTTATCATATCTCTAGTTCATCAGTTAACCTGAAACCAGCCTTGACACCCAAGACATGTTAAGGTAGAAGCAATTTATTCATTATACTTAAAATATCAAGTACGAGCAGGTCTACAGAGAGGCACACACATATAAGGAAACAATCCTTACAGCTAACTGTACTTCAGTTAATTTCCAAAAAGCTTCATTCTTGCTTTATCCAACTAACCAGCTGCTATAACAGATGATGAAAAACTCACAGCTGGGGTCCAGGCCTACCCAACCTTCATATGAAGAACTTCTTCCATTGGAACATACCTTTGCTAGGATACAGGTAACCCTTCATGTTCAAAGTCTCCCCAGGATGTTTCTCAGTCTCTGACCTTTCACCCACAAGTATTTCACAATTCACAACTTAATTAGGTCAGTTTTATCACTTTTCTAACAAAACTACTGTCTTGGCCTAATTTAAGAAATATGGGTGCCCATTGGAAATGGCAAGGTGGAACCAATAAACCTGTAAAATATTAAAAGAAGTGTAACCTCTTTTTTAAATTGAAATCGGTACCTATAAAACATACTTCATATAGGAACAAAAAATACGCATAGGCTTCATTTTCAATTCTTTTGGGAGTTAAAGACATTAGTTAATTTGGGGTGAATAATCTCTTATTTGTATTGATACTACCTTGCCTGCAATGCTTTGGTTTAGATAGATAAAACATTTGCTTTCCACAGGAAATACCCGTATCATGAATTTTGTAGATTGATACAATGCTAGGGAGTGTCAGATTTTACTGCATAATTCTTAGTAAGTTTTTCAATTATAGAAGTTGTTAAACAAAGAATCCGTAGAAGGAACCAAGAGGTTAAAAATCTCAGACTGTAATTTATCATGTAGTAGGCTACTGTGAATGCAAAAAAGACTCATAACTTCATACCACTTCGTAGAAAGAATAACTTAGGAAAGGAAGTGCTTGGGGAATTTACTAGAAATTGAAGAGCTTCTTTGCCTTGTAGCCATGCTTAATGAAGGTATTAAATTTTTCTTTTCTGAGGCTGTCAATTTACCTTGCTGAGGTTCACAAACTCTCCCTTAAGAGACATTTGTATAGCATGCATTTCAAAAAAATGAGCTGAAAGATGGATATGAGGAGAGCGTCCTATGAACAGAATATGGGGAGCGGAATAAAACACTAGATTTGGCTGCTACACAGAGTTATTTTCTTCTCTTGCTTTAAGGTACCACCATTGCTCTTGCACAGACATGAAAGAAAAAAACAGATGAAAGTTAGGAAAAAGTGATGTAGGAAATGTGATGGGACTGTGAAAGAAAAAAAGAAAAAAGTTGAATATGCCAGATACAGGAAAAACTGTGAATTATCATGAGAGACAAATGAAGAAAACAGTCTTCTGTTTTTTTCAGTGTAGTAAAGAAAAAAAAATAGGAAGGGAGAGAGGGAAAGAATTAGGTACAACTGGGAAAAATTAAAAGGAGGAAAAGTTTTAAAGATTACAAAAGCGAGTGGAACATAAACCACTAAAGTGATTATCTTAATATTTAGTTCAATGATTCTCAAAGAGAAAAGGCTTCTAAGTAATTATATCTTCTGAATATGAGACTTGAGCTACTTTGAACGTTTTATTGAAGGACAGAAATTATCTGGAGGGAAGGGATTTTTAGAGAGAATAACAGCTTTAGACAACATGTACAGCTACAGAGAGGTTAAAATGGAAAAAAGGAACTAAAAAAAAAAGGATCAAAGAGAAATTAAGATAAGAAAGTCAGTGAGAATAAGAGACTTTTCAAGATTTTACCCAAATGCAGAATGAAGAAACGAAACAGGAAATGAATACAAATCAGGGACTTTCTTGACAGAACAAAGTTAAACATTAAAGGCAAATCTGTCATCTCAAACCCATGTGTTTGCACTCAGTTTTGGTACTTCAATTTTCAGACATGACATTGAAATAGAGAGTTCTCGTTGAATTAGTAACTTTGAGTAAAATACATCTCTTAAGTCATCATGTTACAAGGGCAAATTTGTGTTTTAAATTAACCTAATACATGTGACAACATGTAATTGCATTGCTTCAAAAATCAGCCCAAGGACAGGAGAATGGCTCAGTCATATAAGCCCTTCCTATTTTCTAGTTGGCACATGGGACAAAGTACTAGCATTGGTTATTTAAAAAAAGAGGGTTTCATCACTTCATTTTGTTTTGTAGGAACACACAAATTCAGACAGCCTTAGCCTGCAATGGAGGAGAATAAATGCATTGCTTATTCTCCCCAGTTTTCTTCAATAGTGTCCTGAGCACCAGGAAAAATAAGCAAGACGTGACAGCCAGGGAAAGCCTACTCCTTTCTCCTAACTCCAGGGGACGCTAAGAAAGGGACCACAGAAAGGCACCTTTGAGGAGACAGTGACCTTTCTATTTGCTCAGAGGAGACAGCCTGGGCATAGGTCAGGACTGAGCTGTGAATAAGATGTAATGTAACCAGAAGGAGATGGAATAAGCTTCCCGGTCATTGGACATCATCATCTCCTAATCTTACCTCTTCTTACTGGACTGGTCCTGTAGCAGGTGCAGGAGGTCTGGAGAGGGGCCAAAAGAGCAGTGGAGAAGTCAGGGGGAAGGACAGAGTCTACTTCGCACTCCTTTCCTCTCACCCTGCTCTTACCAGCCCAGGCTACAACAGATCCAAGGAAACTAGAATGGGACCTGGTGTTACTGATACTATAAAACACTCTGTAGTGCTTTCTGTTACATGCCCACTCCTAATACTTTGTTTCCCATTCCCACGATGAAACGTTCACGATGACTTCTGATCCTTGTCATCTATGTCTATCCAGCACCCACTGCAAAGCGGTATGTAGGGCAGCAGCCTAATTCATTGGCCTTTAGAGATCTTACTTAACTTTCAGCTCCAAGGCCTCAGTCTGAAGCTATCAGTTCTAATGAATATATGCTCATCTAAATACAGACATAGTTTTCCTTTGCTTGTAATATCATACATTTCTCAGTACTGAGGTCTCTGCAAGAGATGGTCCCTTCTCTAAACCTAGGCAGTTCGGACGAGGAAATACAAGAGAAACAGACACAGAAAGGTAAGAACAAAACCAAAACCTGCCCATGCTTCTATTGACTGCAGAAGTGGGAGACAAATCCTGTGTTTTAACTGCCAGTGATTTGGGTCTGTGTCCCCTGCCCCGTTTTATCTTTTTGGAGTATTGTATCTTAGTCAACCTTAAAATTTTATCTTGCCCTCAGCACAGTTTTGATAAATATTTAAATGGCTACCTTGCTCCATGGACTGGCAGTGGATCACTGATTGTCTAGCTTTGTAGCCGATCATAAGGCTGAAAGAATTTATTTTTAGGATGCAGAAATTAAAAAAGCTTTTTGTTCACATAATAACAATGTAAAGACAGTTTAGAGACATTCTATAGTCTAAGCACTGAGTTTAGTTTTCATTCAAGATCACCATTTTAAGTAGCAGACTTTTGTTTAATTTTTGACACTCAAAAAATTTTCCATATTCTCTTCTTCAGTCACAAGTTTCAGTAATAGATGACAAGCTGTAAACAAAAGGTCCTAAGAAGGTGGCTTACTGGTATAAAATCCCAGCAAATACATTTTATACCAGCAAAAACTTCAAACCATTTCTTTCAAATTAAAGCTCAACCTATCTTAAAAAAAAAAAATAATTAAAAAATAAACTGTATTTCAGAAGGTTTTTTGTCCATCTACACCGAAGTAAGGATTTAGGTTGGGGACCATGATCAACGATACCAGTCTTGGTTAGAATTTGTAGATAAATAGGCTAGAGCCAAGAGAATAAAAATAAGAAAAAGAAGATGGGCAAAGCCAGCCTTAAGAAGACACAAATAGGAGAAACCATGATCTGTGGAGGCAATAGCAACTTCCAGCTTCCCAGCTCTGCAAAAGACTTCCCTGTCTCCTGCAGGTGATACAGGGTCAATAGGGTCTGCAGAGCCGTGGTACACAAAAGCAATCTGTATGCATGTACTGTGATTAGACAATCCAGCATCAGAGCATCCACCAGCGTGTCAGTCAGGGCTAGGAAGTGATATAGCAGTGTAGGCAAACATTTTATGCACAGTAAAACTTCAGCATCCCACCCCCCACTTTTTTTTTTTTTAAAAAAAAAAAAACAGCTTGCATGATTTTGGTAATCATTTCCATCTGACTTAAAACTGCTTGAAACATGACATTGCATATGAAAGCACATCTCGAGTTAGTTAAGTCCTGCATCTGCAGTTACATTTTCAGCATATCTGAAACCAGAAGCAAAATCTTGATGACAGAATTCACAGAGCGAAATATTAGTTTAACATTGGGAAAATTAAAATACCTTAATTTAATATGCATTGACCCACCATCTTAGTCTTGATCAATATCAATTTCTGATGCTAATAAATCTTTACACCATTTCAGGGACAGGGAAATCAATAATTGCTTAGTATAGAATAAAAATGCAAGATTATATTTTAATTTTTCACATTTTACACACAGCAATTATCAGCCAGTTTTAAAGTTTATAAAAGCATCTGTCTCAGGCTCTACCAGGTAAAAACAACTGAAAACTTTCTAGGCAGCCATGGTTGATTTAAACACCACAGAAAATTTGAGTTTTTTCTCAATGAGCCACAAAGTACCACCTCATTTAATACCTGTTATGTTGCAAGGAGATTATTCCATATGGACAATTAATAGACACATATCCCAAACAGTGTCTCACGGAGAAATTATTTCGTAGACTCAGACCTCACAACCAAGCACCATTCTTAAATTCTAGGCTAAACATTTCTTTTAAAGATTTCCTTCCCTTACGTTCACTTAGGCATCAGGCATTGAAAGAGTGCCTCTGACTATACTTAAAGCAGTGCCAAAATTCCCATTGATTTCAACCGGGACAGGGTCTCTCCTTAGGGAAATGAAGACAACTGTCAGCACTATTGGGAAAGCAGATGAAAGGCTAAAATAACCAATAATTAATAACTGTATTTAATTTCAAAGCATCTCAGTTTTGCCTCCAAAAACTGTGCCTGCTCTACCAAGCATTACTTCTGGCCGGCACCAGTGAATGAAGTTGTTTAATGGGATGGTGGTGTCATGATAACAGGTCATGCAGATGAGAAGGCAATACATAATGACTTGATATATTGATGGTTTGGTTCCTCTAATTCCAGTCCTAAAAGGAATTTTTAAGCCCATATGTAGGCTGTACACAAAGCTTACTGCACAAATAACTTTAACTGGTAAGTCCACTTTTTAAATTATTCCATATAAGTTGGTGTCTTTTGACTTTGATGCTTATCCTTTCTAATGGGATGCCAAATGTTCATGGAAACAAATAATCAATCAGTGCAATATTCAAACCTCTTCATCAATGACTACAGCAATCGCTCTTTATCACACAGTCAGCAGTCTCCTGCTTTTAGCCATCAGCCACACAAAAGCTGCTTTAGTCCACTGTCATTTTTGCCTTTGACACAAGATAGCATACCATTTATAGATAGCTAAAAAAAAGGCAGTCCTATGTTACTAAGTTTTCTGGTAATTGTATTTTGATAGAACCTTTGTCTTTTTGCTAAAAAAAAAAGTAATCTGATTTTACTGAAATCTAATTTGTATCTATGTTAATTATGCAGCCAACGAGCCTCAAGGGATTACGTGGGAAGCCAATGGTACATTCTTTATCATCATAAATATTGTATTACTTCAAATGCACTTTGGAAATTCCATTCTCAGCATTTCTTAATGACATTCAGAATTCGAGGACAGAGTAGACTCTTATCATCCAACGTTAGAACAAGTTCTACTGCTTGCGTATTATTTTTTCAATTACTGCAATATCAATCTTCCTTTATACTTCAATAATCCAGTAAAAGACAATATTATTATGCTAGTCAAAGGGTTGCTGAAATTTCTATTTAAATACTTTTGATCAAAAAATTTAACAGTTGCAAAGCTTTTACCATAGTAAGAAAAAATCTGTGCACAGTGTTTTAGCCCACAAAAAACCCCTAACACAGCAAATGTCCAGCATACATTCAGATATGTGTATTAATCTGTTTTCTTCTTAATACACTAAAATGCTGCTAGGCTTGTATATGTCTTAATTAAAAGAAATCCACCAGTTGCAGAGAAAGATTTTATTTCATGCCTGCAAAATAAGTACACAAAGCAATTTAAGCATAATAATTATTTCCGTAATTTAAAAGCCTTTCTTTATGGACATCTATTCATGATTGCTTTTCGGATCTTCCTCTAGCTGAATTGCCACAGATCCTTCATTTTTAAGGATGTGCTTGCTCCTGGAACTGCTATGCTTTATAACTACTTAAATGCTTCACTGTTAATTGCTGAGTAGTGACATTAAAAAAAAACAGAACACCTTGATACAAACACCTGATCTGCATTCATTTCCCTTATGGGCCTTAGTCTGTAAAGGCACAAACCATAGAATCATTAAGGTTGGAAAGGAACTCTAAAATCATCAAGTCCAACCATTAACCCAACACCAGCATGCCCACTAAACCATGTGCCACATCCACGTTTCTGAAAACCCCCGGTGATTCCCTGGGCAGCCCGTTCCAATGCCTGACCACTCTTTCAGCAACAAATTTTTTCCTAATATCCAGTCTAATCCTCCCCTGGCACAACTTGAGGCCATTTCCTCTCGTCCCATCGCTTCTTACTTGGGAGAAGAGACCAACACCCTCGTCACCACAACCCCCTTTCAGGTAGATGTAGAGAGCGATAAGGTCTCCCCTCAGCCTCCTCTTCTCCAGACTAAACAACCCCAGTTCCCTCAGCCGCTCCTCATAAGACTTGTGCTCCAGACCCCTCACCAGCTTCGTTGCCCTTCTCTGGACACGCTCCAGCACCTCAACATCCTTCTTGTAGTGAGGGGCCCAAAACTGAACACAGTATTTGAGGTGCGGCCTCACCAGTGCCGAGTACAGGGGCACGATCACTTCCCTACTCCTGCTGGCCACACTAGTGCTCATATAGGCCAGGACGCTGTTGGCCTTCTTGGCCACCTGGGCACACTCCCGGCTCATGTTCAGCCGGCTGTCAACCAGCACCCCCAGGTCCCTTTCCGCCGGGCTGCTCTCCAGCGACTCCTCCCCAAGCCTGTAGCATTGCATGGGGTTGTTGTGACCCAAGTGCAGGACCCTGCACTTGGCCTTTTTAAACCTCATACAATTGACCTCTGCCCATTGATCCAGCCTGTCCAGATCCCTCTGCAGAGCCCTCCTACCCTCCTGCAGTTCAACGCTCCCACCCAACTTGGTGTCATCTGCAAACTTCCTGAGGGAGCATTCGATCCCCTCATCCAGATCGTCAATAAAGATACTGAGCAAGACCGGCCCCAGAACCAAGCCCTGGAGAACACCGCTTGTGACCGGCCACCAGCTGGATTTAACACCATTCACCACAACTATCTGGGCTCGGCCATCCAGCCAGTTCCTCACCCATCAAAGAGTAAACCTGTCTGAGCCATGAGCCACCAGTTTTTCCAGGAGAATGTTGTGGGAGACATTGTCAAAGGTTTTACTGAAGTCCAGGTGGACAATATCCACAGCCTCTCCCTCATCCATTAGGTGTGTCTTCCTGCTGAAAAGCAAATATGTGCAAGTGCCCCTAAAGGAAAGGACTGTGCAAATCACGCAGTCCCAGGCAGAAGACAGAAATCACCTTTAAATTGTATTTTCTGTTTAAACATGCTGCTGTTCATTATGAGGATTCAAACATAAAATCTGAGCTGAAAATGTAATGAAAAAGACACGGTGAGTGTGTCAAATAGAATTCTACCTGAGTGTTTGGCGATGGACGACATGTGAAGCTGCGTGGTTTAAGGGTCACAAACTCTTGCTGTTCACCACAGATTACTTTCATGCTCTACAGTTTACCTCTCTCTCTTACTACAGCTATAGCTGCTGGTTTGCCTTGCCATAACCATTGGAAACCCTGACCCAGAGCTGCACCTTCCTTTTTGATTCTTCATGAACTGGCCAAGGGTTGGGAGTGGAATGGGACTTCATTGTCATGGTTTCCCTCCCCCCCACATCACATACACGCGGTTTCCTCTCAGCTGCCGACAGGTCTGATAAGCGCAGTTAGTGGGACTAATCATAGCCCAAAAGCTGTGTGGAAACAGTGCTGAAAGCTTCTTCAAATTGGTGATACCTCCCCTTGCACTTCAGAAACAGTATGGGGAAAAGCCAATCAATGTATAAAGAACTTTTTTTTTTTAATAGGTTAAAATGGTTATACCCATTTCCCCAAACCAGCTCAGAACAGGGTTATAATCCCAAATTCAAAACTGCATTGGAATGACAGCTTGTAGAAATCTTTAAGATACTACCTCCCCGTCATAACTTGAGATGCAAGTAGAAGTCGCATGTCCCGAAGAGACGGATGGAAAGAATGAAGCATGCAGTGTTCCTGACATTAATTTAAGATAAAGTTCCAAATGGGGTAAGTTCTCAAATATCATTTGTCAATTCTTACTCCCACTCTATTTGTATCAGCACATTTGAGGTTTTAATGTAAACTGCGGATGAGATATAGTTAAGTGCCTACTATTTCACAGATGTAATTTACAGCGTATGTTTGAGGTCTAGACATGCAATAGGAGGTAACAAACAAATAATAAGGAAAATATAACGATAAATGTAAACAAAATGTACAAAAATGCAGATTTTTTTGTTGTTTACAAATTCAAGAAATAACTTCTGTTCATTAAATTCAGAGAGATCTTTTTAATGGGCCTTGGTTTTGAGAAATGTTTACAATAAAGTAAATATTTTTTTTTTTGCTTCTTTGTTTTTAAAGACAGGCTTTATTAATCCAAGTTTAGAAGTTGACCAATGTAGACTTTTAAAAAGGAGCTTTTATTTCTGTAGTTAAACAGAGAAGGCTGTATTGCACGTTTTCCCTACGCTTTGGGATAGTGGATACTTCTTTACAGATTTGTATTAATAATAACGAACTACATTCAATATTAGTTAAATTGAGACTTCCATGGCAGACCTGAGACACTGCACTGTAAAGAACTGGAAAGTCTTTTTTACTTTTTTCACCCTAGGCATGAAAACAAACCTCTTAAGAAATTTCTCACAACTTACATGATGATTTGATCAACAAAAATATTATTGTCAGTCTAAGCTTACTAGTACCTTAAATGCAAGATGGTTTCACTTTTGGAAGGTTCTTCTATTATTCTTCATCTACTGGGAATACCATATTACATTGTTTATCTCTAGAAACCCTAGATCTATTCATCTGGGGACACTGTTTCACAAAGACTATCTGCACGATAGTGTCATCTGTCACTTTCATGAGCTAGAGCTTTTTTTTTTTTTTTTTTTTTAGGATTTCCCCCACATTATTTATTATTCTTTGCTATATGTGCTTTTATAAATCAGTATGATTTTGGTGTGATGGCTATTTTGGCAGGGAAAACTGCAACCAAAGAATCACCTGGGAGTTATTTGATGGGTCAACTGGGATTGAAAGCCCTAGAAACTGCAGAGAAAACCAAACCCGAGCTACAGAGTTGAAAATGTCTGAGGAACCACCAAATACTGAGGACTGAGAAGTATTCATTGCCCTTCAGAGTGCTTCATCCTGCCTTTGCATTTCATCAATACTCCACTTACTTCCTTAGTCTGTCACTTAAAACATGCATTTACCTGTGGGAAGGGGCAACTTTCCAGTTAAGCTAACTCCCATTCAGCTTCACATCTAGCTCTCCTTCCCCCAAAAACATCAAACCAAGCACCAGATCCACAGTCTGTGCAGTGAAATTATTTGCCCACACAGCCCTCATAATCCCAGTGCCTAAAAACCCAAGTGTTTACTTCAAGGGAACTTACTCAAAGTCAAAATTCAGCCAGGAAGTTTGACCAAAGGGGCAGCAATTCTGCTGTTTCCTATCTCAGTCTTCACACGTAGTACCTGGTGGCCATGTCACCCTGAGCTAACAGGTAAGACACCGTATCCCTTTGGATTCACATCAGATATCATGTCACAATACCTCTGGAGGCTCATACCCACCTAGCTTCCATGGAAAACGCAGCTGGTGATGTTTCTGTCACACATCAAGGTCTCATCAGCACATGCAAGCCAGGAGCCTCATACGCGATCATAGATAACGGTAACCTTATTCACTGCTAACCTAATGTTAGTTTTCCTACAAGGAAAATTACGCTTAAATTCACTGACATAATAAGGATACATTTCTACTGACCCATGCAATACTTGTCTAATATTAGAACTTAATAACAAAATACTGTAGATTTACACAGTCATTTGCAAACACCTGTCTTTTTAATGCCTTGTAAAAGTTGTATGACCACAGTCTGAGCTACTTATCTGTCACAGAATTGCTGATTCCACATACTAAAGCTATCCATAGGTTTTCAGCATCTTTCTTGTTTTGTGCTGACATTGTGCTTTTTATACTACATACCTCTTCCTTTATTATATATTGATTTTTATACCTATTAACTATACAATTGTTTTCATCTTTTTTATTCTCCTTTTTCAGGTACTTATGTCACATGAACTCATCTGTCATAGCTGGAGACGGTCTAATTCAATAAATTATACTTAGCTTCTAATATATGAAAACAGTGGTTTCATACAACATTCAGGTTATATGAAATAACAAGATAAGTTAAACAAACTATAAGTGCCTTTATACAAAGGTAAATAGTTTCAAACTGCATTCTTTTTTACTGCTTAAATATTCCATTGAGATACTTTAAAATATAATGGTGAAGCTAGCCACATATAAATACCAAGTATATTAGAAACTGTAGGTCGATAGGAACTGGATCCACAAAAAGCCAACTTATTTAACGAGAAGGGTAATTTCTCTCAAGGTTTCCCTCAGTGACTTCCATGGTCATCTAATAAAAAAAGCTCTTTATGACCTTTAGATGACCTTTGAAGGTCCCTTCCAACACAAACTCTTCCATGATTCTATGAAAGTGTCTCAAATCTGATCTGGTTTGGGGTGAACATGGAATATGTTCCCTACACATCTGCCACTTTTCTCTCTCCTCTCTGAACCTGCACCAAACTGAAAACCCTGAAGGGAAAATTGTGTCTTAGTGGTCTGGGTGAGCCAGTCTTCCCTCTTCCTTTCATCCAACAAACACACTCAGGTATTTCCACATCCCTGAAAAAGCCAGGCTTGGGTCCCCCTCCTTTTGATGCCAGAAGACAAACCTTGTCTCTGGACAAGGGAAGCGAGTACTGTCCCCTCACTCAGGTTTACGGCACTCTGGCCTTTTAGCTTCCATCAAGACTCAACTATTCAAGACTCCACCGACCACTAAAATAGCTGTATCCCAGGGTCCCTACCAATCTAAGGCTCATGGCATGAGACTCCTAGTTTTATTGTACATAAATTATCCAGTGTTTCTAAGCTAATAATAAAATCTCACAAGAAAATTATGCTTTTAAAAATGCTGAATTGCCCAACTAGATGTATTTGATCAACTATTTTTATTATTTAACTAATTACAAAATCACCTAGACTAAATGCAGTTAATAACTTTGCAGGAAATTAAACTTGGGCATCTCATACTCCAGAAGATAAGATTTTTAAATAAAAGAAATATTCTTTGAAAACTGTTTCGTACAGTAAATTGTACCAAACAATTTCTCCCATCTGAGAATTTTCCTGTTAGAAGTGTAACCTTCAAAAGAGGATATTCTATCAGTTCTCGTAACCATCACCTTCAAGTACCTTTGAGGAAACTACACCGAGTGAATGGAAATATAAGGAAGCCAAAGACTAATTGGAAAGATTGAAACAGCTATGGATCCTTTCAGCTTACAGGGATAATATGGATAGGCACTATACAAAACTGTTATTTGATACCAAGAAATAAAAATTCCAAACCAGCTATTTTCAAGTTTAGTGTCAGGAGAAAGAAATTCCAGAACTGGAAAGGGACATTTTGCAGAGCTGTGTCTGATTATATATTTTTTTTGTACCTCTCTTTATTCCCCTCCTTGCACTAGAGGTGTAGATCATTCAGAAACCCTACTTACTGTCAATCACAGACTGAAAAAGAACAAGGCTAGACACTGACTAGAGCATCGATTCCCTGCTGCAGCTCTTTGGCGTTACATATGTACACATATGAAAAAAGAAATAAATAGTGTTTTCTATTTTTCTTTGCAGCCTAAAGGATCACTTATGTTCTACTGATATCTCAAGTTTGAGTGACTCAGCTTTAAGGTTAAGACCATTTTTGCTGAAAGTTCATCAGCTTTCTTATTACCTGAGGTCAGGAGCTCAAATCTTGCCACTTTCCTTTTGCCTTGGGAGCTTGGATAGTACCATATAAATATTTGGATTAAATCCATAGTCATGTGGTATAGCCCCAATTTCATTTACTAATTGCATTCCAGATGTACATTCCATGCAGCTACTTACCACTAATTGAAGATATTTAAAATAATTGCTTTAATGAATGCACCATTAAGAATTTCATCTAATAATTCTACTCCAGATTGTTTCCCAAAAAACCTCAGGAGATACAAGCAATAATTGCTTCTACATCAAAAACACTGTTCAATGTTTGGTGTTTGAAAAGTATTCTAAGCCTAATGTGACAAAAAATAAGTGAGCTGAATTCAACAATATCCATCTCTAATTATTTCAGTAAGATAGTAACAGGAAAGAAGTTGGTTCTATAGCTCTTAAAAGCTTGATTGTTAAATTCAGAATGACATGGGACCTGCCTTTCATTTGGAAAAAAGGAAGAAGAAAACCAGCAAAAACACAGATCCCCAAAATGAATATGTACGGTTGAGGAGCCTAGTTTACCATCACTGAATTTTATTCTCCTTTTCATTTTCAGTAATTGCAGTAAAATAGCTTTTCTTCAGGGACATATTAGGAAAAGAATAGTAATTAAGCTTAGGAAGGTATAATCTGTATAAAAAAGAATTAGAACTGACTCAGTCTAAAACTAACATATCATAGATTCAAATAAAAACCCTATGAATAGCTTATTCAAAGACACTTCCAGATTTCTAGATGTCAGCTCTGTCACTTCGGGCACATTTATTATCCTCCGCAAAATGTGTAACCCTTCAATGTGAAAAACGGCATCACTGAGGAGTCAACACTTTCCCTTCCCTAAGGAGCCACAACTGGGAATACAAGCAAAAATCCTAAAACCAGATAAATAGAAACTCTTCATGAATGAGCCTGCACAGTTTATCAATACAATCACTTAAATTGTCCACATTATTTTAGCAACACATATAGCCCACGTTCCTTTTTTTAAAACAATCCCAGCAGTAAAGAAATCAAAGTCCCAAAGGATTTTAAAAGATAGTTTTCCAGCATAGCTTTTTTGAATTGGAGCAGTTTACTAAAAATAAATTCACTGTTTAATAGCTCCTGTACTTTGTTTCCAGCTAGTGAACAGAGGAAGGATGACTAACAGTCCATAAACAATTGCTTTTTAGATGTAACTAAGTAAAGCAGTGAAACTTGTATTCGGATGTATTTTATGGGACCATCTCACACAGTCCAAAGAAACTGGGCAGAAAAATCTGTTGACTTTTGCAACATGCATTATCTACCTAATTTTCACAAAATGGCACAGACATCAGTGAAAGATACCATTAAGTTCACTGGACTTCACATTCCTATGAGGTCAGAACTGGTGTACTTCCAAGTTTATATAACATTGTTGCTTTCCCCTCTCCCACTCCTTCACTCCAGCATTAGGCCTTCCCTTATTGAAGAGATTAGAAATACACAGCTTATTCTGTCAAGTCTAAATACTAGATTTATTGTTAAAATTATTTTAGTCAATATTTGCACAGAAGAAATTAAAAGGGCTTTAACCAGACCTCTTTGATTTCTTCACTATAAATTATAAACCCAGAAATTAAACAGAAAGCAAACTAAAACATGACCCTCCCTAACCACTAAATCATCTGTGGCAACCTGTACAAATGGATGTATTTTGGAACGTTCCCAAAGTCAAACCGTTGAAGCTAGCTCTAAAACAAAATGTGAATTAGCTTGCCATGCTTCCCCCTTGACTTAACCCTCAAGGATAATGAGCGTCTCAAGGCCAAAAATTTGCTAGACAAGCAGACGGGGAAGCAAGCACAGTGTCACTGAGAACAACTCATAAGATTTCTTTCCTATAATTTTGCAAAGCACTGCCCTCTGTATAGAAAATGTAAGAAATGTTGCACATGAAGTGTTCCATTACTCCCAGAATAATATGTTGTAAGATAATAAAATTACTTTCTTATTTTTAATTGAAAATTGTATTTTAACAATTATAATGTTACATTGCATTTCTGAGCATCATTCAATATTTTGAACTTCCATCGTTCAACGACATATGAAAATCCTGTATGTCAAAATTTACAAGCCATCAAAGAAAACAGGTGAGAACAGTTTCTTCTAAGATACAGCCCTAAGACTTGGAAAATGCATGACCAGTTGTGTATGAAATTAATAAAAGCAAGGAGGGTTAGTAAAGATTTACTATCAAACTAGAAATACTGGGTCTAATTACTTGGAGAAAATTTGCAACAGAATTGTATAAAAACAAGTAGGCCTGAAATACTGTGCGATAACATACTGGCCTATGGATACGCACGCACACAGAACAGCTCCCTGTCATGCTCTTGATGCTGATGGATAAGGCACTGGCTCAGTTCCAATCTGACACACATGGGCATGCATTACAGCATGCCCTGGAAAATAGGCAGTTGGTTTTGAGTATGCAGGACTAGAGAAAAACTACCTTCTGTAGCATGCCAGGCATTAAAAGAGGTTTAAAATCTAATATAACAAGGAATTCATAAAGTAGTCTTCATTTTATTTATTAAACACTTGACAGCACATATCAAATGGTGGAGGGTATCACAAGTGATTTAACTACATCATTTATTTTGTAGTGCAATACAAAAAGAGAAACATGCCCCAACTCTTTATTGTATGTTAATATTAAATCATTACACATGGCAGCTGCTTTGTGTTCTGTGTGGTTTTCAGTTTCTTGCTGACAGGTGTCCAAATCACAGAAACTATCCCCACATGTAGTGGCAGCTGGCCACATTATCATCTCCGAGATACCAAAAGTGGAAAAAGAGGGAGTTTGTTTACTGGAATGATTAATACAGTGATTGGATAGCTCTGTGGTTTGACAACCAAGCAGAATTTAGAACAGTGTATTTTGAAGTATTTCAGAAAAACAGTCTTTCTAAAATTATAAGCAGGATGTTGGTCATTATCAGAAAAAAACAGATAATTGCTTAAAATATTTTGTCAAAATATGAAATACCATATGCAGAGTTTTCCTTTAATTTAGTGAGCTTTCCATAACACAGCTGTGTTCAAGTCAGGTAATCCCATCTTTGTAAGAATTCAGTATAGTACACAAATAGATCATGCCATTCCTACATCTCTGAATTCAGATTGTTGTGTACTCTTTGAATGTTTTAGTTATTTTTCTGATAATAAGTGAGAAGAGTTAAAAGAAGACAGAGGTTTAATTTACAAGGTAACATTAGGTCAAATGTATTGTCATGTTTCTCCTTCATTTACACGAGGAACACAAATCAACACAATACTATTTTCAGCTGCCTGTTGGAGTGACAGTCCATCTAATCATAAAAGAACTGCTGATTTGCACTAAAAAAAAAATCTAATGCAATAACACTTGCAACACCCCATAAGACAGCCTCTTGGGGCTCCAAGCTGCTTGTCCTTGCAACCAAGTGATCAAAAGCCATCGCAATCATAGCAGGGCAGATGGGATAGACCTCAACTGGCTTCACAGAAACGTGTCTCAATGAAGGAACAAGGGCTAAAGAGCAAACGTTGGACTACTTCACTGAACAGCCTTTCCCAAAATCCGAGTCTGCCCAACATGCTGTGATCCAAGCTTTTCCAAGGTTTACAATTAGAAAAGAGAAACTGAAGTCCAACTGGTCTTCATCTGACGCTCCTCCGTTTTCACTATTAACTTCCAGGCTTTAAAGGGTTTAGCAAACTATTAACCATCTTGCTTGCAGTTTCATTCCCTTCAGAAATTCTAAACCTGATATTGCAGAAAGGCATGGATATTTCATCCTCACACCTGCTAACCCTGGAGGGAAATATCTTTAAGACAATCTTCTGGGAATGCTTTAAAAAAAAAAAAATTAAAAAATCCTTAGAGCACATTCCCCAGAAATTTTAGAAATCTTCAAGAAGCACTGTGCCTTTGAAAAAAAAAGGAAGCAAAAAACCCCAGCAATAAACAAGGCAAGTTAATTCAAAGCATGTGTTTGAGTATCAGATGTGCTCACTATAGTAACTTTTGCTTCTATCACATAAAGTTATAGTTGAAAAGTGCCAATGAAATGTATTCTATTTAAAAAAAATCACAATAAAAAAAGTTTCTTTTTTATTTTAAGTGGTTACAAGAGAAATAAGAGGGTTTTCTTAGAACACTAGATCTAATCTTGCTAATAAATGTGTGTATAAACTAACAGGTTCTAATTATCTGTAGTGTACTCTGAAAGCTGTTCTCTTTCTGTTTAAAATTACTTTTTAAAACATACTGTAATTTCTACAACTGTAATTCAGAAAATATATTACGTTTTACCTAGCATTATATTTAGAAGTTATATGTATTTATTATTCTGGGGAAGTTTTTAATTAAAAGGTACCTACATTCATAATCAGCAAGGAGGAATCTCCTAAACATGCCAGGACACCCAAAATTACATAAATGGGGCTCAGTTACATACTATTTACAGGCTAGTACGAGAAGAGAGAAGCAGGTTGTCTTTTTTCCCCTCAGTAGCTGCTAGGGCAGATGGACGACACATGCAGGAAGCTTCTTACGGGCATTAGCTTCCTTCAACCCAGCTCTAGCTACAGCTACAGCAGGAGTTATTCCCCAATACGCCATCAGCAACTTAGCACAAAAATCAACATTTCTGGTGCAAACCACACTACTCAGACTGATGAAATCACAGTCCCGCAGTGTTTTACAAAAAGAAATTATCTACCTACATAAGACAGAATGAAACAAGCTCAGATGGGAATTGTTCCTCAATAGCGTAAGTCACGTGCTGATAAGCAATCCAAGACTCCGATTTTGGATCCATATGAAACTAAAGAGAGCAGATGCAGAATCCACTGGCCTGGCAATAAATCTCCCCTGCCCCCAGCACTGTGGTTTTCTTTATTGAACCGGCTCCCTTAGAAGTTCACAGCTGCCCCCCAAGTCCCCCTTCAACCTTCTGCCTGACGTGGTGTTGCAAGTATTATTAACATTATATCTTTTAGTGCATATCAGCAGTTCTTGTCTTTTTAAGTTACACTTTTCCCTTTCAAGCAGGAACGTAGCTGTTGAACGTACAGGGATGCGAGATACTGTTACAGCTATTCAACCGTCATTGCTTCACCACTCATGCGTATGTCACTGAAAAGGGGCACTGATGCTTGGTACTTTCTTATATCATCGATCAGGCTAAATGCAGCGCGAACAGCCTGTTACATGATTACAGGAAGCCCATTCCTATGGGCCACTGAGAGCAAGATGTGCAGATGCAATTCAGATAAAAGAAATAGTTCATAGTTCCTTTTTGTAATTAGAGGTGGTCAGTTATTAATTTCTTATTTTAATTAATAAAAGGATGCCCAGAACAGACTGACAACTCCCCCCACAAGGAAAACAAATGCATAGAAAACAATAGCATATTTTCTATGCTCCTCCATTGGCCTTCATGTTGACACAGATACAGAATTTGGGACAGAGTGAATCTTGCAATTACTAGTCCCAAACAGTCTAAGCAGGTTTCAAAATCTACCTGATCACATCCCATACTTGATTGTGTTTCAATTATTAGATTTTTTTTTTTCCCTGTAGTGCAAGTCTGTTTTACCTGACAAAGCTGGAGAGGCTCACAGCACTACCCTATGAGGAAAGACTCCCTTTTTCCCTATTATCACAGTCACAGAATCATTAAGGTTGGAAAAGACCTTTAAGATCATCGAGTCCAAACATCAACCCAGCACCACCAAGCCCACTAAACCATATCCTGAAGTACCACGCCTACATGTTTTTTGAATACTTCCAGTGATGGTGACTCCACCACCTCCCCAGGCAGCCTGTTCCAATGTTTGACCACCCTCTCTGTAAAGAAATTTTTCCTGATATCTAGTCTAAACCTCACCTGCACAACCTGAGGCCATTTCCTCTCATTCTGTCGCTAGTTACCTGGGAGAAGAGACCAACACCCACCTCGCCATAACCCCCTTTCAGGTAGTTGTAGAGAGTGATAAGGTCTCCCCTCAGCCTTCTCTTCTCCACAGGAATCATCTTTATGCTTTCATAAAGGTAGTACTACTAAGAACATGTTACATATCGTTAGTAAACACTTAAATGTATTAAAGAGAAAGACATGAGTAAATAATCTTCATATTCTTGCATAAATTTATCTATGGTTCTGTTTATTTAAACTCATTGGTAACATAATCTGGTTATGAACTATAAATATTTTCTCCCATTCTGGGCAGAACATATTCTAATTTTGTTTGCAACATAATAATTAAACCTAGGTATCCCAGTATATGCTTTAAAGTATATTTTTCCCCCCATATGAAAACAACTACTTAAATTTGCACTTTCTCTGAATGCGTAATTCAAATCTGTTTACTAAATGTTTTATACTAGTGCTCAGTGACCAGGAGGAGGAAGAGATTTAAGCAACAGTATAAGGTAATTAATCTTTAGACCCAACCTGCCATTTTAAAATATCCCAATATATCTCTATTAGGCCGAAGTCAAAAGTCAACAGAAGTGCAGTCTGCCTTACCTCCTTGTTCCTACATTAATCAATCTCATCCAGCTTCATTTTCCTTTTGGAATAGGAAATAAAAGAAATAAGGGGAGGGGGGAAGGAGATGATTACACAAACATATACTTCAAGGAGATAGATTCACTGCAGCTAGACTGTTGAAAAATATTCAATAAAATAAGGTAAGATAATACTTTCTTTCTGTAAAAGAAAGAACAGTCGTATTAATGAAATAGCCAAATGGAAGCTTCAGGCCTAATGTAGTAAATCCTCAGTAAATTCCAATTAGCATTGAAGTAATAAGTCTGGAAATTAGTTTTCTGCCTATAAGTAATGCATATACTTAAAGGAAAAAAAAAAAGCTAACAACATGAATACCATCAAAGACCAGGACATTAGACAGCTAAATTCATCATTCATACTTATTGTATGTTAGTTGATAGTTTTCAAGATACATGTCTTTTTTTAAAATAAGAAAAAAAGACCCAAACAATGCACAGATCAGTAAATCAGAACCATAATGTGTGCCCTTCCATACAGTGGTGCCATTTGATGGCCACTTTCAGTCCCTTCCACTGACAAACTGCCATAAAACACCCTGTCTCTAAGAGCAGAAGTCTCCCTGTTATAAATAGAAGTCTTCAACAAAACAAAATAAAGAAACAGAAATCAACAGCCACAGTGTACTAGTGCTTTGTGAAACAGTGTCTGTTTAAACCAAAATGATCTTGGGAGATTGAAGAGAGATTTTTACAAAAATACTTTGGGCAAAACAAATGTATGCATTATATTAAGCTAAGACTGAATTTTCCTAAACATTTTTAAGGATATTTTAAAATGTCAAAATTTGATACCAAATGATGATTACATTACTACAACATAGGTAGTTGCTGTAGATTTTTGACAAATACTATCATGAATACACTTTACCACATGTGAACCTAGGATCTGATCCCGTCTGTATCAAAGTGATGGTGAAACTGGAAGAGAGAGATGCTTGCCACTTTCTCTCACCTATTCCTTCTTCATTCTCATATGTTTAACTCAAAGGTGGCGAGAAATCCTAGATTTACTGGTGTCCGAGACAAAAATCTTATGGAATTCCTAAGAATGAAGACTTCATCCCTGGGTCTGGGCACTGAGTCTTAAATTTAGAGGTTCAACTCAACACACAATTGATCCTTCTTAACTTACTGTTCTCTTTGATTTTGCACAACACAGCACACTTGCACACAACATACACCTTGATACCTTTGGTCAGTAAAGTAGGTAATAAAGGTTCCTTCCTTTGCCTTTGCTTTCTTTCCACATGCTAGCCAGTAAGTCAGAGTTAATGTGGAAAAAAGGCAGGCCAGGAAAACCTGCGCCCAGAAAGGACAAAGAAGAATCTATACATCCTTCCCAAGACACTACTGTAGCAAGCTTTTCTCCTTTCTATGGACTATGCTATGAGAGCAGTTCAGTTACAGGCCAGAAGAATAAAGCAGAAGTTGTTTACCTCTTCCCAGCTGTTCTAATAATTTAGGGGTTTAGATTGGAATAATCTCCCATGGAAGTGGTGGATTCCCCAACACTGCATAGTTTTAAGATTCAGCTGGACAGGGTGCTGGGCCGTCTAGATCATGCTTTTGTCAAGAAAGGTTGGACCAGATGATCCCTGAGGCCCCTTACAACCTGGTATTCTATGATAATATAGACTGAAAAATGACATGTTGCATACATTTATGTGCTTCTATAGACATGCTTCACACTGAAAAAAACCAAGGGGTTTTAGCTCTTGCTACTGCTACTTAGTGACTCATGTTTATGCCAGTTCACTACTGCATACCTCCAAAGACTGGTCACTCACAGATTGCATTTTTATGTCACTGTGATTTACAGAGTGCGAGGGGGACAATTACATAACTGTTTACTTAAACTCATAATTTCTCAGAAGCCCTACAGAATCCTTTTGTTATCATAATCTCTAATAGGCATATGTAGCGTGAACATATCATGGCATGAAACTGGATATAGCTGACTTTGCCTGTCTGACTGGTGACTTACTGAGTCCTGCATGTCTGAACTTCTGGGAAACAGCTGCTGGTCCCACACTGAAATTAGAACATTTGAGCTCATCTGATTTATGTTAATTCCCGTGGGAACAATGACATGAAAAATGAACACCACTTGTAAATAAAGTACCAGTTCTTTTAGTGGTGAAAAAAGAAAAAAAAAACCAACAACAAAAAACCCTATTTCAGAACATGCTGATTTATTTACCACCTTGCTACACTGAAACGTACACAGTGTAATGGTATCTTAGAAAATGGAGCCTTGAGTATCCAGCTATTCAAAGGAGGAGGTTATCTGTCCCTATCTTACCATTATTTGAAGAATTAGTTTGCTACAGTGATAGGGCTGTTTTTAGCTAAAGAAGAAATATTATGATGGCATGGGGAATGGAGGAGGTGAGTAAAAATGTAGTTTATGTAGAAAAAGATAAGGTATAGGAAATACGTCCAAGTGATCTAATTGTCAAGGAGTTCATATTGTCCAAAATCTAGAAGCCATTACAGTTTATCTAGTTCTGATTGCTTTGACAGGGCAAACATTTGAAATCTGCTTTTTTAACATACTGGACTCTCATGAGAGACACCACACAACATTACACTGTCCACTGATCAAGGCTGGTATTCATGAGACCAAAGCCAAAATGGCTGGAAATGACTCCTCGAGGATTTAATAGTTTTTCTTGTAGATAGGAAGAATAATCCCTCCAAGTATTTAGTGTAATCACAAAAATTGGCATAAGCAAGGGAATAACTAGTTGTCTCCGAGACCAGAATATGACTGCATCATAGAGTAGCATAGCTGAGATACTTCTCAGGTATGCATGGGTAATAATGGTTACGTCTGCTATTTGATGACCTTTTATCATTCAGGATTTGTTACTTCTGAAGCTCCAGAAAAAAAACCTCGTAAGTTGTCAGAGTTTCTAAGTTTTACCTTATGAGCATAGAGAGCCTTTAAGCGTATAATCGACCCCGGAGATTCTGCTGCTTGAGTTACATGAGGTAGCAGAGCACAGGCAAGGTTACTTAACAAAAGGGTACATGATGATATTAAGTCTTTTGTTACGGCTAGCTTGTAGAGGCACAGTAATAGGAGGTCAGGGGAGAAAGAGGCATGGTCAATGTGTTTGTAACTATGGAGAATCAACAGCTAGAGCCATTTCAAAGGACAGAGCACTAATACACTCTTACTAGCCATTTCCTTATGAATTATACATGCCAAGCTCAACTTCAGGTTTATTAAAAAAAAGCGCAAAAATGCCTCCCCTCACGATTTTTGTTGTCAAAATTTCATTTCATTTGTCAGCTTCATGTTTGAAGAGGCATAAGATAAACAGGTAAAACCTACATTAACACATTTAAGAAAACTGCAGATTGTTTGCTCAAGGAAAGTACTCCACAAAAAGTTCTAAGATTTTACATCTGAATGCCGATATGAAAATGGCCACTGAAGCCAAAAAGCAGGCATCAACAGTGGTATCTTAGTACAAAGCGCTGATAAAGTATAATGCTTCAAAGAGCCCCCAAAGAAAATATTCCTGCAAGAACTGACTGACTGTTTGAATACCTCCATGTTCTGCAGCTCTTCAGATGAGACTGTTTCAGGCACAAGGTGACCCGAGTTTAAATTTTGATATGTTCTTGAATAGTATAATTTGAAAACCTCATTGACTAATCAGCAGTGGTATTAGTCCAAATAGCTCTGAAAAGGGAAGGAGGAAAGGATGGCTTTTGCCAAAGAAATAAGAAAATGTACAAATATTAAAGGACTGAAGCAAGGGCACGGGGGCAAGATACAGCACTTTATACAGATGTTTCATTAATGATTGCCAATCCAATGGTGTCCCTCCTCAACGTGCTAAAGGAGATTAAAGACTTTATTACAGTCCTCAGGGTTTAGAGGTAAATTAATAGGAATAGGACTGACTGGAACTGCGATTTGGACTGAAGCAAAAAATAAACAAACATACAAAAACTGCTATTAATAGAAGCTATTAATAAGAAATGAAATTTGGATTTTTAATTTTTTTTTTTTTAAACTGCACTGACTGAGGAGGATGAGGAACAGCATGTACATGCTGGAAAGAAAGCTAAACTGAAAGGAAGAAGAATCTATTGTCACTTAATGTCTTAATGTCCCAATTTTTCTCAAAAACGTAAGAGTGGCAAGATGCAAGACAACTACTTGGTTATCTCAGGATGAAAACCTTGGGGATTCAGATGGGGTACAGCATAGCATTTTTTTGAAACAGGTAACAGTAATTTGTAGCCTTTCTTTAATATTTTCATGCTTTCCTTCAGAATTTCCAGCAAAGGAAAGGAAAGGCAAGGAAACGCATACAAACAAACGAACAAAGCAGCTCTCTTTCACTAGCCACATTCTACTTTTTCTAGTTGCCCTGAAATTACGTTCTAAGTTCCAAGAAGTCAGCTTCCCAATATCTAGAGCTTGTATCAAAGGACTTTGCCTTCAGCATTTTGAAAACTCTTGAAGGAATAGTTCTTATGCCATGGGTATCAGTTGTTCTCTTTCTTTTTCCTGGCTGCATCAATGAAAACAAAATAAAGATTGCTATCTACATATAAACTACATAAATGTTAAAGTACTTCACAGCTGCCATGATGCAGTTTCCAGGCAGAGATGGCTCCCTTACTTTTATCTGTGGAGAAATTCCTCAGGAGCTCCAGAAGCCAAAACTCTCCGGAAGCTTCATTTTGAGCGTTTGTCTTACCACTGATTTTGAGGGAATGCATTTTGTCCTTGGCTGTCACATGTGGCATCCTGTCATTGATGAAGCATTCTAATCAGCAGCAAAGACAAGACGCTTTATATATATACTACCTGTTAAGCTCATAGTTATCTACCTTTTTTTTCATAAGTAGTATAATAATTGTCCCTTCAGCAACTAGTCCAAAAGCGCAGCAATTATTGCTTATGCTAGAGTTGTTCGTCAAAGAAGCAGGAGTCCAAGCTTTTGCTCATCAACAATGCAACAACCAGCTACAAATCTGAGGATTAAAGACTGGATTTGTTTTTCTGTGTCCTAGCACTTTGTTTTCTCCAGAGACAATGCTCAAAAATCAAGTTTTATGCAAAACATTTGACCACTTCATCAACTGTTGCATGATGCACAATAGAAACCATTGCATTATAGAATTGTCACTACTTATTCTTGTTTCCAGAACTGATGGATGAGGGAAACAGTTATTTTTGAGAAGAGGACAATGAGGCATTAAAATTTTAAGTCTATAAGTTGATTACACACTTGTCAAACCCATATAAGAAACGGCAATATCATACTCCATCTATTTAATGACCAATGGAGCCATACCACTACAAGTACATTCACACAGACAAATCCTGTTGCTGGATGCACTAGGGCAAAGTCAAGCAGACCATCAGCATCTAGTTTTTCTCTAGCTTTACTTGAGCTACTGGACTAGCTAAACAGAGGGAGGTATTAGCAAAATGAGAAGAACAAGAGAAAGGAGACCTTGTGTGTAGCAGGTAAAGCCATCGTAAGGCATTCATACTCAGAAACTGGTTACTGGTTCTGGACTGTACGCTAACAGAGTTGAAGGTACCTTTGCAATAATCAAGTTGCTGAACCAACTATGGAATCAGACACGGAAAAGTAAGATACACACCCAAAAAAATCCCACCGAACAAAAACCACCCCCCACCCAACATTCAGGCCAAATTAAAGAAATAACCTTAAATATTCCTTCTCCCACAACAGGTATTTGTGACACTCTTATTTAGGTTACATTACACAGTGACAGAACAAAGTACTCCCCCTCTTTCTTTTCCCCTATTTGTACTCTACAGGACATATTTTCTATAACACTCCTGAAAAGCAAGTTAATAGTGTATGTTTGCTTTTTATTAAGTATTGAAGGCAAATTCTAAGATCAAAATACTGATAAAGCAATTTTAAAAAAATATATACAAATAATTAGTATTTAGACTACTTGAGTGTTTTTAATTATAAGTTAAAATTATATAATTTTATATTTATATAATTTACATATATTTATATAACTTATATTTATATAATTATAAATTTTAATTATAAATGGACAGATATGTGTGCATAGTGCTTGCTTTCAGAACCTATTACTTAAACTAGTTGAACATTGAACATTTTCTCCTTCAAACGGAATCATTCTCCATGTGTGACAAGGAATATCAGTTACTAGGAACATGACCTTTTTTTTTTTAATACCAATAAATCTTGGGACTATGATTTTTTGTTTGTTTTTTTTAAAGTAATTAAGGCTAAGGTTAGTACTGAGAAGATAAATTATTTTTCCAACCTATTTTCAAATAATTTCTTCAGCTTAAGACACTTCAAGTGTACAGTATACTGCTTCGCTTTAACAGATAACATAATACAAGACCCTTTTGTTTAATGGATTTTTTTTTTGTTAAGATGAGATAGACAGCCATGGTGGTAGAGCACATGCCTGTATGACACACTATCCTCCTTTCTCTCTTCTCTGCTTGGAGAACAGTTGTTTCCCCAGGACATGCCTCCCCCAAGACCCTGAGAAGCCACACTAGCATCTAATAGTGCAACCGAAGTTCAACATTCCACTTTTCCTTCAAGAAAGATGGGAACACTCTCCTCCTCTTTTCTTTTTTTCTTCCATCTCCTATTTTGCAAATCTATATTAATCTTCACTTGAGAGTTGATAAAACTGTCTCCTCTTTCCAAGAAAATATGATTAACCACATTTTTTCTTGTGTTTTCACATCTTAGGAGTGTTTCCTGGAACAAAAAGAAACAGAAAGATGCATGTATATAACTAACCATTCAATATTCTACTTTGTCCTGACGTATCCTATATGGCTACTGTAATTCATGGTACTTATGATGTGGTTGTAATCCAGTTACTCCCAGGGAAGCAGGATAGTTTCTCTCATTTCTACTATACCACCATAAATAGGGCCACTTGGATCCAACTGAAAGTAGTCTGGAATGTACAAAGAGAGGGGAAGATAACCCTGGTCTGAAAGACCAATAATGTTTTCACAGAAACCAAGTCCTGGTGAAAGAAACTTCAGTGTGGAGTATGTTAGATCCATCCACTGTTCTGTTAGCTTCTTGGGGCCTTAAGTTTTGACCAAAACTAACACAGAATCACAGAATGGTAGGCGTTAGAAGGGACCTCTGAAGATCATCTGGTCCAACCCCCTCTGCCAAGGCAGGATCATGTAGGGCAGGTTGCACAGGAATGCCTCCAGTCGGGTTTTGAAGGTCTCCCAAGAAGGAGACTCCACAGCCTCTCTGGGCAGCCTGTTCCAATGCTCCATCACCCTCACAGTAAAGACGTTTTTCCTCAGGTTGAGGTGGAACCTCCTGTGTTGCAGTTTGTGCCCCTCGTTCTATCACTGGGCACTACTGAAAAGGGACTGGCTCCATCCTCCTGACAGACTCCTTCAGATATTTTATAGACATTGCTAAGGTCCCCTCTCAGCCTTCTCTTCTCCAGACTAAACAGCGCCAGGTTTCTCAGCCTTTCCTCATACGAGAGATGTCCAGTCCCTTAGTAATCTTCATAGCCCTCTGTTGGACTCTCTCCAAAAGTTCTCTGTCTCTCTTGAACTGGGGAGTCCAGAACTGGACACAATACTCCAGATGAGGCCTCACTATTCCTATGGATTAAGAACACTGAACAATGCAACTGCTTGCACATCTAACAACATTCCCAGTACTGGCCTGTGAGGGAAAGAAACACAGTATATACCCTTTACCCGATCTGTAATTTTTGTGTGCAGTGGTATTCAGCCATTCCTCAGAGATTTTCCCTTTCAAACAGACATTAATCTTGTAGGTACTCTATGGCCACAGAGCTACTATCAAATATTGTGCACACTGTCTTGCTTTCAGAGTGATTCTTTTGGGCACGGGTGTCTTGAACAGAGAGAAGATGCTTAGGACAAACCAGGGATAGAGCCCATACCTGAAGAGGTTCCTAGTCAAAAACACAAAAAAGGGGGGTGGGGGGGGGAAGAGCACAGCAGCCCAAACCCACCGAAACAAACACACTAGCAAAGAACCAGCATTCAGAAGTCTGCTATATCAGCTGAAGTCCTCTACACATATCAAATATTTTTTCCACTGTAATTTGCTGAGGCAAAACAAAGTACAGTGGAAGGAAAACAGAATAACAAATATGTCCTGCCAACCAACATGAAATATTGATAACAACTCATGTGGAAAAGAATTTAATGTTGAAGTTTATCAGCACTTGACACATGACATGCTCAAAATAATTAGGAATTGCTGTAGGTGATAGATAGACCAGACCTTTGTGTCAATAGGAAGGGTCAGTTTCATAGCAGCCTTAATCTGTGTAGTCAGTCAAAGAAATATGTCAGTAGTGTGAATTTCTCATTAAAAAGAAAAAAAGAAGAAAAAAATCCACACACACGCAAAAAAACACGCTTAAAAGAAAATCCAGGTTTTTTTCTCCAAGTAAGCAGTGAAACTTAATTCACATAGGATACCGAAAAGAACAGGAAGACCTACAAAACTGCAAATGCCTTTACACAGAGTTCAAGGTTCCAGTGGCTGCAGCTCAAAATTAACAAGAATGAGTTTTAAGAAAATGTATGTGACTGGCAAAATCTCTTAAAATCTATTAGTGGAGGAAGTAAAGCATACCTTCTTAACCTTTTATATCTTTATGTAACCTCTTTCCTATCCTTTCCTGTCTTTGTAGAAGGGGTTAGGAAATAGTAGAAATTCATAGAACAGCTAATAATTTTAGAATGCCAAGTTCTGTAGAAAATAAGTTAGAGCAAATTGGATTTTAAATCACATTAAATATATACTTTTGAAATTGTTGTGCACAAAATTCAGAACATTTTGGAAGCTGGAGAGGTGCAAAGAAGGCAAGAGCTTCATTTCTCTAATTGTGAAGATGAATATTTTCTGAACAAATATGTATTATAAAAAATTAAGATGTTCTTTATGATACTAAGTAAAATAAGCAGTTCTCTATAAGAGATTTTTTAAATAGAACATGGAAACATCTGCCTGTGTATTTTTCACTTTGCTTTTGAAAGGAATGTTGACTCTACAAATAGCTTCCTATAAAAAGTCCTATTTTTTTCTAGAAATAAGTGTTCTCAATTAGAAGCCATTCTTTTCCATCAGCTACTATACAGTACTGACTTCTATCATTATCTGTTCCCTTCTCCATACTCTTAGAATAGTTAAATCACCAAAATGCTTCCAATCATTGTATGGCATTTATAATTTTGGGACAGGAGAGGGAAAGAATAAATTCTTGGAGATTTTTTTCTAAGAATAAAAGGTATTGAACATTGTTTGGCAAGAACTAAGCAGCAAGGCTGCACCTTTCATTCTAAATACTAAATTCTAAATTTCATTCTTTACTTACACTGTATTTGAGTCATCAGCACAAAGGGTTACCCAAAAAAGATAACAACTGAGTGTCAGGGATCCTGTTCGTACCTGCTGAAAAAAACAGTTAGGCTTTACTTAAGAAGACTGAGCTTGTAGTCCCTTTACTGCAATTGCTTGAGAGATAAGAAACAAAACAAAACACAAAAAAAGAGACACACACAGGACTGGCACAAAGATCTAGCAGAGCATTAAGCAGACGGAAGCAAGCATGTCCTGCAGGTCTGGACATAGCTCCTACTTGGAAGGAGATATGTGAAAGCCACGTGCAGCTGCCCACCACTGGCTAACTTAGCCTTTCTTGGGCTGCCTTTGCCAGCCTCCTGTAGCCCCTGCAGAGCTGACAGAAGCCACTTGCACAGACCAGGCAACATGGTAAATCGGAGTAAAGGGTTTATTGATTAAACCCAAACAGCTGCCATTTCTAATGCTACTCCATCCTGCTTTCAGCTTGCTCCAACTCCTGCTGTCCAGGGGATGGCCATGCTACTGATGGACAGCCAGGACTATAAATATCCACGCTCTCCTTCTCCAGCCACACATGCTAATCTCCCCAGGCATTCAAGATCTTTAAACTCAAACCAAAGCCTCCAGAAAGATGGATAGGATCAATGCAGTTGTGCACAATTCTGGGTTGGGTTTGGGTTTTTTTTTGGTGTGGGTTTTTTTGGTTGGTGGTGTTTTTTTTTTTTTGTCAGGGTGGGGTTTCCTCCTCCCAGGCAGCCACAGCTATTGCTAAATCAGCACAAGACTGGTTTTGACATAATTATTTGCTGTCTCCCAGGCTGGCTAATCCCCCCTGAGTGAGGGGGCAAGCCTGCTTTGCAGCCCTAGGAAGATAGGGAAGAGAGAGCCTTCTGGCAGCAGATCAAAGAGTTACCCTGTTCGCTTGAAATACGTAGAAGGCAGAAGCAGACTGAGCTTTTATTAAGGTAGCGGCAAAACAAGAAAAGCATTCACTTCGCTGGCCCTCTAGTTGACTATGCCGATTACCTGAGGGAGGCACAAGTCAGCAGACATGATGGAGGATATGCACACAGGAACCCGTGAAATTCTTTCCATCAACCTGAGAAGAGCGTCCAGCTAGAGATGGTTTCATGAACCAGCCATTAATTGACACAAAGTTCATATAACTCTCTATTTAGTTGGCTACTACCAGAAGACCAAGGCAGAGTATTCTGTGTTTCTTTTCAACGTGTTTACAGGGTGGGGGTACCCAGGGGCTGGCAGGGGGTTGCTGGGGCCCCTGCGAGCAGAGGCCGGGGCTGCCCCGTGCCGGACACAGCCGGTTCCAGCCGGCTCCAACCGACCCACCGCAGGGCCTGGCTCAGCCCCGCAGCTACGATGGCAGCACCTCGGGGACAGCCTGTGCAAGGAAGGGCAAAGTGCTGGATGGCCAGAGAAAGGAATGAGGAGGAAAAGTGTGAGAAACAGCAAGGCAACGAACGCCAAGGTCAGTGAAGGAAGGGGTGCTCCATAGTGCCAAAGCAGAGATTCACTGTGGGCTGTGGAAAGCCCACACTAGCGCAGGACAAAACTGCGAGAGGGAAGAAGCGTCTGAGAGAAATCGTTAGGTGCTAACTGCACCCCCCGCCTCCATCCCCAACCCACTCCCTGCTGTGCAAGGAAGAGGGCAGAGAAGCTGGGAGCAAAGGAACGATGTTGAGCCTGGGAAGAAGGGGTGGCATGGAAGGAAGCTGTTTTAGCTTTTGTCTCTGTTTCTCAACACCTGATTCTGTTTCTAACTGGCAATACATTTAATTTATTTTTCCCTAAGCCAAGTCTGTTTTGCCAGTAACTGGTAAGTCATCCTCCTGTCTTATCTTGACACCCAACCTTTCTTGTCCTATTTTTAACCTGTCCCACTCACACGGGGGAGCGAGAGAGCAGCTAGGTGGGCATTTGGCTGTTAGCCAAGGCTAATCTACCACGCATATGGTATGGCCACATTGCTTTGCAAAATGAAAATGCTTCATAGAGCTCATCAAATTTGATTTGGGCAAAAAGCAGAGTAAGAGAACTCTTTAGGAATGTTTTTGAAAAACATCTTGAATAGCCAGAACAAAATATTTTGTTGTATTGGAATTCCACGTAGACTGAAAAAAGTCAGTGATCTCCATCTCTAACACATGCTAAGCAGTGCAGATTTAGGCTCATTATCTCTCTTATTCATGTATATGTATGCATACTAGATGCAAGAACACACGGGATCAAAGTAGAACTCTCCACAATGGCAGCAATTTTCTATGCACTTCATGTATACGTGAATGACTTTTCAAGGTGGAGTGAGAACTCCTGTTTTCTAATATAACTTTTTATTGCAGACATGGTCTTATAAAAAGAAATCATTGAATTCAAATCCATAAATTCTGCACAGAAAAAAGGGAAATCTGAACTGTACATGACACAACCCATGGTAAGGCATGATAATTTATAAGACCGTATATCAAGTCATACTTACACCAGAAATGAAGGCACCACGGTCTCTAGAATGAAAAAGCCACTCTACAGCTCTTTGATTGCTTGATAGTGACAGATGAGTGGTAGAAAATGCAGCCTCCAAGTTTCATGTATCACACTGCAGATTGATGCATGCTCATACTGCACTTTGAAAAAACTCCACTGTATTTTTGCATCATGATAAAATAATCTAAGAGCCCTTTGCCTTGCTGTGTATTAAGATAAGCTGTGAGGAAAAAAGCAAACATCAAGCAAACAGCTTATTTCTGTATATTTAGTAGATCTCTATGAATCAAATCCAAAGAGATACTGAAAATTCACATAGGTTTTCTTTGAACCATGGGCAACTGTCACATGCACTTTTTTCTTTAAATGCACAGCTGTTCAATTGAGCATTAACAACCTAATAAGGTACACAACAGGACCTGAAGAGCAAGTTTTCTTTCCGACCCTGCAGTGCACAGGTTCTGTATCACTCCCAGCTTTTCAATTAGATAATAATTGTAACATGCCTCATTTACAGTTACAGGAACCCTGACCCTGTCAACAGTACTGGACCATAGCATGTCTGTCTTAATTAGATCCGATTAGTTCTGGGCCCAGATTTCATTGTGAACCTTAGGTCTGTTAAAAAGTGTTTGGCAGCTGCGGGTATTGCTGAGCCTTTTTCATCATACTGCATGGGTGTGCTTTGCTCCTCCTGACTCTCCTGAGACGTTAGGACTCAATGCAGTGTTTTTGCTTGGCCCTCAGACTAAGGCAGATTATGGAAAGTAAAGGAAAGAGGTAAGAGAGAAGTCTTAACTGTTTTATGGACAATTTCACACTGTATCAGACGGGTCAGTTATAGCATAATAAGGTTTAAAATCTGTAGTAGCAAGACATGCTTAGGGAAAAATAAAGGATTTTTGTAAAAAAACCCTCAGAGATATGTTGAAATTGAAGACACATGGCAATGCAAAATCGTGTATGTCATCTATCAGTGACAGAAAGGTGCATAAATAAGTGGTGTGGTGTTTTGGTTTTCTGTTGTTTTGGGGGCTGGTGGTTTTGTTTTGGTTTTTTTTTTTGGTGTGTGTTTTTTTAACATCAATGGTAGTGAAACTTCCCAGCATTACAGTTCTGGGAGTATTTCTCTACTGCAGTATTTTGAGCATATTTTAATAATCTTAGAATGTATAAAAGCCTTTCACCCGTACTGATTTAATTTAATCTTGAGTTTTTGTTAACACACAATTGATACAAAGAAAAGAAATCACATCTATTTTAATATCCTTTTCCTATTCTAAATTATAATAATTGATTTTTCCTCTGTATCATACTTTTGGGATGATATTAAAAGATGAATATGATTTTTCCTCTCATTGAGATAACAATTATAACAGACATTCCCTAAGAATTATGACTCTATATTAAAAGCCCTATTCTCATAGATAACTCATAACTATCTGTACCACTTAAACAAAACAAACAAAACTCAAAAAGCTAATTCACAAAAAACTCAAAAACTTTGTTTACAAAACCTACTGCTACAACTGTGCTGCTAGAATTTATTCGGTATCCAAATTACACTACTTTGACTACAAACCCCCCTTTCTTAAATCTCCCAATGATTCTCATGTGCTGGCTATAATTGCAGTGGAAAGCTGAAACATACTCAGTGTTATAAATACAAACTTAAAAGTTGTCATTGTATACAATGTCTACAAATGCATTAGCTAGAAAAGGCATTTCCAAGAGCTTCTACTATTCTTAAAAATGCAAAATTTGATTTAAATAAAGGGACAACTCAAGCGACTCACAGGGGTTGTCTCTACAGAGCTACAGTTTTTGAACCTCACTCTCTGTGTGTCTCTGGTTCTTAGCAAATGAAGAGAGAAATGCTATGCGCTAACAGATTGTTTTTAAATGTATTCTATATCACAGCAATAGTAACTTGCATCTAACCAAATATAGTTAATTTAGTATGAATTCCCAAGGATGATAAAGGTTAGGAGTATCTGAACGTTACTTGTAAAAGCACAATATCAGAAAACTTACTGTTCAAATCAAAGTTTAAGGACAACTGAGTATTTTGGCAAGATGTTTTTCAGAAGGTAGAGCTAATCAGTATCTACCTCCAAGATAACATAAGAGATGATACCAGAGTAGGTCTACTTTGTTTAAAAAAAAAAATGCTAGTGCATACTTTATTATCAATGTCACACTTTAAAAACTGTCTGAATATAAAAGTTTAGTTTTATGAAGAAAACTGAATAAATGAGGAACATCTAATGTTTCTTTTTTTTTTTCCTCTTCTATATATCGCAATAAGTGCTGCAGCAAGTACAAAAATATTCAATCACAGGGCTTCCATTACTACAACTCCCAGAAGCCTTTTTTTTTTTTAAAGTATGAAAATCTTAAGCAAGAGGTAAGGAATATACCATAATATCTGTGTGGCAAAAAGAACTGAAATAAAACAAAAAACCAACTTTAGTTCAAACCATAACACCAAACCTTTCATTGTTCCTTCCTGCTTCTCAAGTTTAAATAGAGGTTACCTGAAGATTACATTGTATAGAAAGCCCAAATCCACCCCCCCTCCTCTCTTGAGAGTCTCAATACTTTGGTTTCATTAAAGAATGGAAAATTAGAAGTTAAATGCTTCTAATAAAAGAAATAACTGTGTCTTTAGATGTTTCAGGTGTCATAGCAGATAGTACCCCAGGTATACTCAAGTATGTGATATTAGCTCTCTCTCTTTTAGTATTAATTAATAATAATGAAAAAAAAATCATATACTGCATATTCCTTTTCTGAAATTTCATCTTAGAACTTCTTTTGTGTAAGCACTGTTACTGTCCATTGAAAAAAGTTTTCTGATTTTAGGAGCCACATTGGAGTAGAGGAAGGATATCCTTTCAATCTTCCATTTCTACTTCAACTTACCAGCTGTGCTCCTTTAAGCACAGCTGAGAATACCATTGACCATCTCCCCTGCCAGGGCAGACTGCTGGCTCATACTTAGCTTGCTGACACCAGGAATCACCTCCTTTTCTGCAGAGCTCCTCCCCAGCTTGTTAGGTTGCCAGGGGCTATTCCTTCCGAAGTGCAAGACTTCGCATTTGTCCTTGCTGAACTTCCTAAAATTCCTGCTGATCCATTCCTTCAGCCTAAGTCCATCCAATCAGTATTTTACTCATCTAGTTGTCCAACCACTCAGACTGCAATAGCTTAACTTGGACACAGTAACATTGTGAGAGACGCTGGGGAAAGCTTTGCTAAAGTTGAGGTAAGTGACATGCACTGCTTTGTGCTCATCTGCAAGCCCAGTTATTTTGTTATAAAAGACAACCAAACTGGTCAGACAGGATTTACCCTTGGTAACACAATTCGTTACCAGCCACTGCCTTCGTGGGCGCAGAATTTCGACTCTGATTTCCCCAGAGATTGAAGTGAGGTCTGTAGTTCCTCAGATCATCCTTTAGGCCTTTTCTGAAGGTGAGGCGTGTGTGACAGTTGTTGATACACTGTCCAGGTCTCCCAGGTGATATTGCAGATGCCCACATGGAAGAGAAGCAAGATAAACGGTCCATGGGCTAGATGAGCCTTGGCAGCCTCCATGACATCCTAGCTCTGAGCCACCAGCAAGCCTCCCTGGTCAGTAGGTCAAATCAGCAGATGGGGTCCCAGTGTCCTGCAGCAAGGAGTCTCCCACCACGATCCCTTAGCATGTCTCTCCTGGTGGACATGAGGTTCAGACTGAGCACCTATGATACTTCCCCAGAGGGATCTCCCAGTCCCTTGTTTGCCACCAGGGCACCAAACCTATTCTGCAGGTTCTGATCTGTGGGGCCAGACAGAGCCATCCTCTTGCTGCTGGAAGCCCCAAGCCTCCAGCCTTTGTCATCATGACAGACCCCATTTGTGGCTCAGTCAAGCAGCTTCCCTCTGCCCCTCCTCTTCCACGCAGATGGGATGCAGGCACTTTTCTACAAGGTCCCTGTGAAGATCCTCATGCTCCCTCTTTCCTCTCCCCTGATGCTGTGTAATCTGCTCACCTTCTCCTGCAGCACCCTAACCTGGCAGGGACAGCCCTGCTGGTAGCATGCACCTCCACAGGTGGGCAAGCACCCTGCTGCCATCCCAGTTCTGGAAAGCCAAGCCCAGCCAGCCATCCCCAGAGCTTTGCTGCTTCCTGATGGCGGCTGGGCTGGGACAACTATCTTCGCCAGGGACTGGGCAGGGTAGTCTCGGCGCAAGCCTTGAGCAGCCCACGGCTGAGTTTGACCCCAGCCACATAAACGGCCGCCTCTGCCATTGCTCTCTCCACAAGCAAGAAAAATAGGTTCTCTCATTGCAATGGACTTGAGGTTGGGCATATCTCACTTAAAACTACAGTTTCATTTTATTTTCCTTTTTCATATGTCATAATTTCTTAAAAGACCAGAGAAATTTAACGCTTGCATAAAAACTCTAAGAATGGATTAATCCATTTTTGCTTGAAGTTTCCTCTACCACAAGCAGTGCATTTTCTAGCAGGATTCGAAACTACATTATCAGTTAATTAAGCCAAGTTTATCTTCCACTTATTGTAACATGAGCATTTCCATTACCTTCAGCAGAACCTGTGCAGTTATAAGAACAAACACAACTGCTAAGATTTACTAGGCAGAGACCTTTTTTTCTGGTATGTCTGCAAAGGAGCGTGCAAACTACAGGGGTTGTAGACGTGTTAAACAGTAGTTACAAATTTGACCAGTGACCCAAGTGAGTTGCAAGTGCTAATTTAGGGAAAATTTTAATCTCATTTGCATTAAGGTGATCATCATTAAGCTCTCTACAGATTCCTTTGCAAGTAATTACACAAAACCAGTATTCATTAGGTATTAAACACAGAGAATGCTATGGTAATCTTTGCAGCTTGATCCCTGTGAATAAATATGAATTGTTGTACATCTGTGTAGATTTCTGCCTGATTTCTGCTTTTTATTAAGAGTGTGTCCTAATGTTTGCAGAAACAGAACATTTACCATAAAATTCCATGCATGCAACTTACTATAAATTAACACAAATATATTTTGAATAATGAGATCACCAATGTTGCAAAACATTACTTAACTTTTAATGTTTACAGCGACTCACTATTTTAAGATACTGTGACCTCACTACATGAAGTTTCATAAAAAGAAAAAAGGCGAAAAAAGAAAAGACTATTCCCAAGTTTTTATTCAATACTTACTGCCATTAATCATAGAAAAAAATACTTGCATGGAAAGATTAATGTATTTTGTATAGTAAACAGTGTAAATAAAAACGAGCATTACAAATCACTGGGAATGATTTTATTGCATTTATATCAACTAACAAAATACAGCACAAGTTTATATTCAAGTAATAAAAAACAGAACTCACGCTGTATTTTGTTAGTTATTATATTTACATTCCTTTGGGTCCTGTTGAAATTTCAACAGTACTGTTTTAGATTCATCCCTAATTTCACTGCATCAGCTAACAGTGCAATGCCCAAGCACTTCATGCTCTAATAGTAGTTAAAGGAGATCAGCTCATAGTTAGCGTATTGCTAGTTTTCAAATATTGTTAAAAAATCCATACATTCAACATACAGAAGACAGATTTCTACAGAATAATGATTGTTGTCAGTTATCCATGCACATGTTAACTTAGAAGAATCACCTTTTCAGAAGCATATAGAAAACAGAAATCCTAACTTCTGAGGAGTTCCCAAACTTGCCTCATCTTTTCTTTTCAATTATTTGGGCTCCTGAAAAGAACCAGCAAGTTTTCCCTTCAATTCCAGACCTTTTTGATGTGCCATATCCTACCAGGAGTGCACAAGCCTATTTGGACAAGAACAGCAGTGTGTAAATATCTATTCTGTGGTACTGACAGAAACATACTGGTTTCTGCCTTCACCCAGAAGGGCTGGCAGTACCCAACAGCAGTTACATTGATAAAGAACAAGGGATCTTTCTTGACAAAACTTCAAAACTATCTTTGAAGGCAGCACCCTGGGCACACAAACACTGAATATGAAGTAAAAAGTAAATCTGGAACTATGAATTTCTTGTGGCTAAAAGAGCAGGTGAGACTTGCTGAGGATGTAATCTGTTTATAGTGCTATGTGGCTTCCAGGCACCTGGGTCAGGGCAACCCCTGGTATCATTACAGGCTGGGGGGTGAAGGGATCAAGAGCAGCCCAGCCGAGGAGGACTTGGGGGTGCTGGTGAATGAAAAGCTAGACATGAGCCAGCAACTGGGCCAGCCCAGAAGGCCAACTGTATCCTGGGCCACATCCAAACAAGCATGGCCAGCAGGTTGAGGGAGGTGATTCTGCCCATCTGCTCTGGGAAAACCCCACTTGGAGTACTGTGTCCAGCTCTGGAGCCCTCAGCACAGGAAAGACATGGACCTGTTGGAATGGGTCCAGAGGAGGGCCACAAAAATGATCAGATGGATGGAACACCTCTCCTGTGAGGACAGGCTGAGAGAGTTGGGGTTGGTAAGCCTGGAGAAGAGAAGGCTCCAGGGAGACCTTACTGCAGCCTCCCAGTACTTAAAGGGGGCTTATGAGAAAGATGGGGACAGACTTTTTGGCAGGGCCTGTAGAAATAGGATAAGGGGTAATGGTTCTAAACTAGAAGAGGGTAGATTTTGAGTAGATATAAGGAAGAAATGTTTCCCAATGAGGGTGGTGAAACCCTGGCACAGGTTGCCCAGAGAAGTGGTAAGTGCTCCATCCCTGGAAACATTCAGGTTGGATGAGGCTCTGAGCAACCTGCTCTAGTTGCAGATGTCCCTGCTCACTGAAGGAGGGTTGGACTAGATGACCTTTAAAAGGTCCCTTCCAACCCAAACTATTCTGTGATTCTATTCTTACAGTAGCTGGTCTGCAGGTTTAGCACTGTTGGAGGGAGGAGGGAGCATCAGAAGCTAGGACAGCAGCAAAGAATGATTTAGTCCTGCAGAGTCCACCTTTTAGCAATGCAGTGAACACCCCATTTGGATAAAGGCTTCACTTGGAGCAAAATATTAATTATATGAAGTGTATTCCCCCAGGAAGTGTTAAAAAAAATTTAGCATTGGTGGTAGGCAGGGGTGTGGGGCAAGTAATACAAGAATCAAATATATGGATTTTTTTTTTCTTTTGTTCCCTTAAAGGTAAGACAAGACCACAGAGTTTAACTTAATAAGCTATTAAAATTGCCTATGAACTACTGAAGCAAGTAAGCATCTTGATGATAAAATAAATTAGAACAGTGTTGTCAATTTCTCCCCACTCTTAGCCTAAAATACTCCAAGAATTACCAGTAGCAAATTCCAATTACTATCATTATCTCTTCCATTCTCCCAGCACTCCCCCCACCTCCCAAAAACACAAATGCAAAGCTAAACAAGCCAGCTCCCACCAAGAACCCAAAAAACATACCAGCTAAATGTAAACAAACTTGTAAATGGAAAAAATACCTAGAGCAGAGGGGGCTCCTTGGTGGGTTGTGGGGGGGCACATTGGTTTTGGGGGAGTTTATTTTGTGTTGAGGTATTTTTTTGTGGGTTATTTGTGGTCCTTTTTTTTTTTTTAACAAAGAGGTGATTATAGGAGATGTGTTTTAATCCATAGCATACGGCATTAAATAAATTCAGATGTGCTTTTAAAGCTTAATGAGTTGTTAGATTTATATATTTCCAATCTCAAAACCATCCCCCCCAAAATTATGTTCCATCTTTGTAAATATATAGCCAAAATAAAAGTGATCCATCATAAGGGAAATTAAATTGTCCCTAAAATGTAAGGACTTCTGGAAATGATGAGGAGGAGAGAGTTCTGACAGTCAGATAGATTAATAGTGTGATAATAAATTAAACATAAACCACGAATCCCAGCTGCCTGTGATCTAATGGTCACTCAGGGACATTGCAGAGCTTTAACATCTGGTGCAAAGAGGGCAAAATTACCACTACACTGGCCTTTCACCTTCTAAAGACAGTGGGATTGCATATGGCACAGTTGCATGCGTACCAGATGCTCACTTAAAATGTGCAACAACCCTTCCCAATAAACCCAAACAGTTTAAGTGATTTCAGCCCAAGTTAAATCACAATGAGTTTAAAAGAAAATGAAAACAGAATACTACTTTTTTGATATAAGATTTCCTGCTTGGGAGACCTATACTTAAGAGAGATACTTGTTTCACTCCAGGTCAAATGGGAGGGCTGGCCATTAAGTCCTGGGAAAAAGCTTTGGAAAGCATCATATAACAGTTGGCTCTCTTTAGCACATTTTCAGTACATCCCCTTTCAAATGAAAATGGCTATGCTTGAAAGCACAAAGTTGCAATTTAGAAAAGCAATGCCACAGCATACACAAATAATGACCTCCAAACCAATAAAAATGTAAATCCAGATTTAATGGGACATTAAATACACAGGGAAATTAACATTAGATCTACAATTTTATCTTGCATACAATATAATTTGTTTCACTCTTTCTTAATATTTGGGAAAAGAAATGTGTCTAAAAGATTGACTGACTATACGATATACAGTTGTGCCTAGCAGTACTGCAGCATTTAATACTTATATAAAGTTTATTTCCATTCACCACCAAAAGGTTTTGTTTAATTATACCTTGTATCAACATGACAGTATTAGTCAAAGCGACTACTTCCATTCTGATGTAAGTCTGTCCAAGGGACAGGGAATATTTGAGGATTTTTCTTCTTGTGGGTTTGTTGTTTGGGGTTTTTTTTTAATTTTTCTTAAAACAGTGCATTTTTCTGCATATGTTACTACTGAAGCTGCCATTTACTATTTAACCAACTACTAACTGCCTTTGTAACTATTAACACTAATAACTTCTTCCACTCAGGAAGTAGAAATTAGTTGGACAAGTAGTAAAGTCTTAACCAGGCCTTCCCAAGGTGGACAAAATGATCTCATCCCTACAGGCCTGTGACTGCTCCATACTACTTGGCAACACAGCTTCACTTCAAACATGCTTCTGGAGTAGCCTGACTTCTTTGTGAGCTTTACATGCAAGCGACCTCCTGGTAAGGGTAGTTTAAAGCTATGGAAATCTTTCCAGGAATTGCATAAAAGCTCAATTTCCTTCTTGTTACGAGTTTTCTTCTTGTCATTTACTGAAGTATTTGTACAGCACCTTACATAATGAAACTACATTGGGCCTATAACCATTTGAAATACCAAGCCATACAAAGAAAATAAAAATTTTCTGCCATGTGAAGAACAGCAGACAAGCATGGGAATATTTGCTTCCATGCATCAAATCAGGGACTGGCAGCTGACACTAAGACAGGCATTTTGTTAATTATGTCAGACATCACAATCCTAATCTTGCAAGGCTGTGACCAGACCTCAGCTGACTCCTCCAAAAGGAGAGATGGATAGCCTTATTTAACTCCTCTTTTTCTGGGGCATGATGGGAGTGGAGGAGAAGGGATATGTGTTTGGGGATAAAAAGAGAGCCTACAAAGCTACAATTGTTAAATTTAAGGGAACTTTTAAGACACAGTGCCTTACATTTTTACCTGGTTTTCTTTTACATGATGCACAAGTCATAAGTAGGAAGCCTTTAAAAAAAAGGACATTACTTCAAGACCTTCTTCCCTCAAAAGGCCTACACAGCACCGTACACATGAAAATTTAGCCCGTTTGGCTTAGTACCTGTAAGCCGAAATGAATTTTGTTATATATGTATTGTAGTTAATTTCTAATGCAGCATATCCAGTGTAGTCCAATACAGTACTTTTCTGCATCACCAAAAACTAATATAGGGGTATAATTATCCCATACTGCTCCGTTAACTCAGATGTTTTATCACTGTGGTATCATCCTTACGTTGTTGTTAGCATAGATTGCTTTCTTTTTCTAAATGTAGCCTTCAGGAACAAGAATTTATACTATGCCACTTCAAACCTGGAATAAAAGTCTGCTGTAATACAACTCTTAAAAGTGTAACTATGTCTTCATGCTTGGTTTCCAGTTTACTCAGACATATTTTGAACTTCCATTTTTTCCATTTGTTCCTTTCAGTCTTCAACATTGTCACTTTTCTCACAGATGTTTGCACATGCCTCATGGACCCAGTGCTTTCCAAATCTAAATCATAAAGGACTTTGTGAAGAATGGGAAACATTTCCCAATGGCAAATGTCGAAACCCAGCTAATACTAAGCCATCAACTATTTCCACAAAATCAAAAATGGAGACTCTGCTAGTTACAAGACACAGGTGATCATTGATCAGACCATGATTTTACAACCATTATAATGTGTTATCCTCTGAGACCTTACAGCACTGTCTAAAGTATGTTTTGCATTCAGTATTTTAAAATTTGCATGTCCAAAAGACAAAGTATCATAGGTAAAAGTTTGGATAATGTATTTGTCAAACAGGAAGACACTGTTTAACTGAATCCCAAGTCAACTCCCCACTATTCAGGATCACCCAACTGGAGGGCCGCTATACTAGTTGCGTTTCTACAGCAAGAACGTTTTCTGATCTGAACCGCAAAATGAAGGAATTTTGAATTGACAATAGGAAGGGAAGGGCCTATCACAGCAGTTAAAAATAAGTTTTTACCGTCTCTTGAGTTTTATTTTATCCTTATTTTATAGTTTATTTTGGAATCATATTACTAACAGAATGTTTTGCATATGAGCTAAACTCATGAGAAAACATCTGGTTGTTACATTCCACCTAATAGCATTTGCAGAAACAGGCTGTTGGAATGAACCTATCTCTTTCTCTCATGGCAAGAATGTCTCCAATTTATTTGTTTTACTGTTGGATTCCTGTATGAAGATGGCCGAGTAAAGAGTAGCCACATATCAGTTAAAGGGTGTACAAGGAGTTAGCAAATTTTCTTCTTATATATATTTGTATTATGTTAGAAAAGACAGATCTATAGCATATTTAGCATACTATAATGCATTAAGATGAAACTCGGTATGGTACCAAGCTGAAGAGAGGTGACAAATGTTAGTGAAGTTCTAATATCAAGCACTTTTGCATAGCCCTTTGACTTCTATGTGCCTCACCAACTCTGCAGAACATCAGAAAATTTCAACGTTTATAGACTTCACATCCTGCCACTATGGTTGTGCCACCAGGAAACGATGTCAGCTTTACAATTTTCTCAGAATTAGCTACCCCTTGTGTAACTAAGTGTTCATGTACAAAATGCCTTTCCAAAAATACCTGTTCACATCACATTTTATAGTCCCATTTTAAAGCTTTTTCAACACAAGTACTAGAAGCAAATATAATGCTTTAATGTTTTACTAACACTTTCATCTGTTTTTTTTTTTTTATTGAGTTTACTTCAGTATCCATACATATCTGTTTTTATCATGGAAACCTCTATTTCATGTTTCAGAAGTAAATCAGGAAGTGGCAAGTGCAACAAAGGTGAGGGAAGAACTTCCTTCAATATGCAGAAAATAGGTCTAACCCTTCTCCTATTATGAGGGGGGTGGGCGTATGTATTCCTGGGGAGAGCAAACATTTGTTCTGGTTGTAGATAGTAGTCCTACTTTTGACTATGAAAATCTTCCATCCCTGCCATGTCTTCCTAATTTACAGATAGCCACTTGGCATCATATTAAGGAACAGACAAAAATAAAACCCAACCAAATAGCAACAACCTATCCATGATTGGTGTCTGTGTCTTTTTATAGGAGATGAACAAGTATTTGTCCTATGCAACCCCATCATCCATACTGAAAAACAAAAACAAGCCCCAGAACATCAGGCACTGAAGCACTGTTCCTGCAAGACTGATTACTGCCCTAGGAAGAATACAAGCCACCTTTAGGAGCAGATACAAACGCCCCAAGTCCACCACTCCATCACTCTCCACTCTATGTAAGAGCCAATAGCTTTTGTCATATGTTCCTCATGTCATCAATCTCCATGTCACAGACTTGCACTGGGGTAGGAGTTCACAGGACCCACCACTAGCAGCTCTGGCTGATTAATTCTTAACAGAGCGCAATGTCATCAGTGCTGTCAAATGGTGTGAGGGCTGAGCACCTCAGCCCAGTGCTGTTACCACCAGCAACCTTTAGGAGTTCCAGGATTCCTCTCCATATATAATCAAGAAATGTTTCTAAATTTATTTGCAGTCTATAAAAAGCAGTTTTTCATGCACTGAATTGCTAATAGCCCTTACGTTTACTCAATGGAAGAATATGCTAGTAAAATTTTGGCAATGAAAAAAATGGATCTATAGTGAAAAGAAACGAAGTTTTGAACTTTTATGAAGGATGGATAGCCTTCCCGGCTTCTTGCTTTGGGGAATCAAAAAAAAGGTGATGGAAACAGTCTGGTGGCTAATATTGGATACATACTAAAAATCTGACTTTTTTTTAACTGAAGTAGAGAGAAGCTATATGAGTTTAAGATGTAGCAAAGCATTACATACAAACATAGTTAAGCTGGGAGCACGCACAAGATGACTAGAGTAGGAAAACCAGAAATAATGTATTTCAGGCTTGACAGCAGCTTCCTTCTTTACAGACCTCAAAGGCAGTTTATTTTGATGCTGCTGTTGGAACATATTTAAGTGACTAACCAGAACTTTTTCAGACATAGGCTGAAGGGGGGGTGGGAGGGAGGAGAAAGAAAAAAAAAACAACACACACCACACAAAGAAACCAAACAAACGCACAGTGCATTACAAAGTCATTTCTATCAGTCTTCTGACTATAGAGGGATAACATTGAAATATGGAGAAGTTAAGGATACAGTATGTGACCTAGACTATATAACCTCATATTTAGTGACAACATGATTTTCAAAGTTATCACTTCAACCTTTCCTTTTTATTGCTGCTTATATCGTCACTGGGCATCCAAATCTTTACTACAGTCAACATGCCACACCTGAATAGCAAAAGATAGCATTTGTCAAAGTTGGGGGGGGGGGGGGGAGCACCAGGGATCAGGGGTGTGCTGTGCTAGCTGAGTTGCTTAGAACCACCTGGATGAAAACTTTAGTTATGTGCACAAACAGCAACTACTATACTTAGGTACGAACAGGTGATCACAAGAAAGAGCTACCATGGCTTAATGAGTTAGTGTTAGCTGAGCAGTAATACCTGAGCACACACAAGCTCACAGCTTGCTCCAACTAGAGAGTCTGGTATTTTCACCGTTAAGCATGCACCAGCAGGCCCGCACTCAGTCTGACACAAGCCTCACTCCTGACCTCTCCTATATCAATGCTAAGTCATCAAACGTACAAACATCATGTTAGAGCTTGTGCGTTTAGTTGGGCACACTTAAGTACAGATGCTTGATCTTTAAAAGGTACCTAACTGATTTCTGCAAGAAAAACAAAATCATGTCAGAAGTGTCTCAACAGCAGATGACATTTACCACAAGAAGGTCAATCTGCCTGAAACAGAGTACCGATACATTTTTCTCTCCCTTGGCCTTCTTAAGACAAAGAAAACAAGAACCCAACATTCAGCTATATGAATAGAAGATCTCACAAGGCAGAGCAGAGCTGTTAAAACCAGGGTTTGGTTTTGGTTTTTGGTTTTTTGGGTTTGGTTTTTTTTTGTTTGTTTTGCTTTTGGATTTTTTTTTTTTTTTTTTTACTTTGAGTGCTCTTGACTTCTTGATAATCATAAGAATCTCACCCGTACATATTGACACCCTCACCTCCTCACCTTTCTGTGAAGCTCCTGATGAAGGTAATTTGCCTTTGTGTGATCCTTCTACTTGCGTACCCCAGCACAGCTTGCAATAGATATAGGCAGTAATTCTAAAATTCTTCCTGTTCAACTACACAAGACAATTTTCATAATTATATTTCAAGAGATTTTAACAGCAAAAAGCAACACACTATTACAGAAGGTCAGTTTCTAAAGAGCACTACACACCTGCTATAATTTTAGTGTGCATTTTCCAATGATTTATTAAAAGTAATTACTACTTATTTATGCATTATCTATTATAATACCAATTAAAAATGCTCACATATTAAGAGACATAGACTGTTAAAATATTTTAAGTTGACAAACATTGTCTTTTGGCCAATATTTTGTTGCATTGGAATAACATTGGCTGACATTTCAAAATTAAAAAACACTTCACATGGGAAAGCTGGGTTTTATTTATTTTTTATTTTTATTTCAATACATTAAAAAGCAGTAATATCTCTTTTCAACCTTACTTGTCCTCAGATTAACTGCTGGGAGTACAATCGTAAACACTGTACATGAATTTGGCAACTTCTAGCACAGATTAAGTCATTTCTTTGAAGAAATGAAGGAGCATTGAAAAAACTCACTTATTGCATTCCTTTCATATATAGTAATGCCATCAATAAGACATAACCAGTGGCTTTTGGATTTCTGTTTTACACAGTATGAATAGACAGTTCTTGTAGTTTTATTGTAATCATGATATTTTAGGACAGAAACTTTTCATAGCTTCATTATCAATGACATGAAAGTTACAACTTCTTTTTTTCTTTTGGGGTGGGGTGGGAATGCCAGCACTGGACAAAGCAATCATTTTAAAGTTAAATGAAACTAAGGTTTTCGTTACTAACAATGGCAATCAAATCCTTGTCAGATAAGACTAACATTAATCCAGGCTGTATGAGAAACCAAGGCTATAGCTGGTGTATGAAAAGGAGCTATAAGGAATGAAGAAAGAAGGGAGGCAGAGTGGCCTGGGATATGGTCCTCAGAAAGGTGGCCAATCTTGGCTGCTTGGCAAGTATTTCCAATATCAATGAGAATATAAACAAAAAAAAGAACAGTGCACTATTATTTAGGACTGTCTAAGCCCCAAGAGTGAAGTTATTTAAAAATTATTTTTTCTCACTGCATCTTCTGTATGTTTTACTCATAAAAGGGACAAAAAAATTTTGTTCTTGTAACCTGTTTGTTGCTATAACATCATTTACATTCTTCCCAAGTGCATGATTTTCGATGTTCTTACTGCAGTAGTCCTATCTTAAAAAAAAACAAACCAATATCCAGGCTAAGTGTATTTAAAAAAAAAAAATTATTCTGTTCCTCCAAAACGATCATACGGAAAGTTTGGTAATGAAGACTTTTTTCAGTTGAAATATGGTTTTGCCTTCAAAAGTTCTCTCTCATAAGAATCAATTAATCAGTTCGAATGTTACAAGAGTTTTTTTTCCTGTTTCCTTTAGTGCACATGCACAAGTGTATATACATATTGATTAGGTTTTAGCACAACCTTTATCTTGGAGTAACACTTCCCTACATGCATACAAAGGTTTTTTTATATTTTCATGTTCCAATTTCCTATACAGAAAAATAAATCCAATGCCAATGTTTCAAAACAATCTCATTTTCTTAACTTTAAAATACCCTTCATCACACTCAGAGGACAAAGACCAGCAGAGATAAGGGTAGAGCATATCTACATTTGGCAAGCAGGAGAAATACTCAGCCTCTAGTCCTTTCATTACTGGTTTCCACAAATATTGGAGAGAGTGTGAAGGGTAGCATGGAACAAGCACAAGCAAGGCAAGACACAGGGGCTTACTATGTTCACTTAGTTTTGCTACTTTTCTACACATTAAAAACTGCACAGGCAATTAGGTAGTACTAGGGTCTACAGGAAAGGGAACAAGTGCTTTGAGGAATGGATCTGTAGAATATGACAACTCTCAATATCTGTCTGTACAAGACACCTAAACTTGGAGGTTCCTCTGCTACTGGGGGAAGTTGGAAGGCCATGATTTCCTCAGAAGCAATAGACAATTGCTTAAACACATAGAGGAGAGTTGCATCTTGCATATCTTTCTTCCTGAAGAACAACTATCACCAACTAACATGTTAACCAGTTAATGTGCTCAAAACAGCCAGATACCCAAAACAATGTCCTATTTCATTTCTTAATGGGAACTCATTCTTAGAATGCTCCAAGGGTCTCTTCTGAGCTTTGGCCGTAGTCATAGCTCCAAAAAGTATTCCCCTCCTCAAACCTTTTCTAGTGACATTGGGAACATTTCCTCACAGGACAGCACGATTTCTCTTCTGATCAACTGTGCACACATAGGCTAAATGAAATAAAGATTTTTTACATAATGCCTAACCTACAACAGATCTTCACATCAAGCCATGACCTGGGCTCTGTGCTACCTGTACTTTCTTAAGCCAAGTTACAGCCCACTTTCTGCAGACACATTCCATGCCCTTTGACATCAGCCTCTAGCTAAGAAGTTTTCCTGATCCTTCCCTGAAAAGGAAGACATTTTAATGACCTGATATCTCATCATCTCCGAAGAGAAATACTAGAAGCTATCTTAAACTATAATCTTCTTGGCTATAAGCCTACATTTTATGCTTGAAAACTTGGCTTCACTAAGTACGGTCCAGCATTGCTTTAACTTCCTGCTCGTCTCCTTTCAGAGGTTTCTATCAAAAGAAATTAATAAATGAAGAAACATCATAAAGTGTGACAAACACAAATACAAAAGTTTCCCTTTGTGTACAGCCTCACAGAAGCAGCCCTTATGTAGCTTGCAAATTGAGAAGCTTCCCCCTGTAAGGGCTAATTGATTATACCAAAGAGCAACTAATTGTACACGTGATAGATACATGCAGGAATCAGCTGTTTTGTTTAAAATTACTAGGTGCAGGCAAGTTACTTAAAATACCATGAATGTGTTTTTAATAGAAAGCACAAGGGTAGTCTTAGTTTTAAGCTCCTCCCCTCATCTGGACTCAGTTGTAGCAAGCAATCATTAATAAAATGCATCGTAGAACCCATTGCTTTCTGCAGTTGTTAGAGTCCCTTTATTTTTCCAGAGAGGAAAGCGCACTCTCATAACGGGCACAAACAACATTGTTTATAATGCAGAAAGCCAGGAACTAGGTATGGAGTTGTTCAGTAAACATCATTAAACCCAGAGGCTTATACCAAAAACTTCTCAACTGTAAGCACAGTTAAAGCAAAAAATCCCAAAGAATTCTGACAAGGTAAAGGAAAAATTGTGTTTCACTTATCACATCTGTTTCAAGATCAAACACATGAAAAAAAAGCCTACTTTACTTGAGATCAAGCTGAAAAGGTGGGGGTTTGTGGACACGAAGGAGAGTTCCTTGCAAAAGCTTATGAAGATGGTGCTTCTAGGTTCCCTCTGTAATCAGATGAGAGAAACAACTCTGTCGCCCAGAGTGCTTCTCCCCAATTGTTTTGAAAAAGATACATCTTGCCCTTAGTGCCCATTAAGCAAGAACACTTACTTTACTGTGGCACTTACACCACTGTGGGTCACAAAGAACATACCAAACTCCTAGCTTCACCCCAGAAACAAAAGCAAGCCTGGAGTTAGTGATTAAAGCCAACAGTGGTGTACAAGAAGTCAGGACACCTCAGGTCTCTGTTAGTAGTTACCAAAGTTTGCATGTAAAATGCAGCAGTGTGCACTATATACTATAGCAGTCTTACAAAACACTGTGCTAGGAAAAAGGAATTCAAGCCCATTAAAGCCTATCTTGTGATATAATTAATACTTTCCTTATTACACAACATTTGAATGAAAAAGCAGTATCATAACATGCAATCACACGATGTGATTTACTGTCCTGCCATACAAAAATCCCTATTGCTAGCACCACATGGAAGACTATCAGAGCCATTCCTCCAAATCCTTTTTTTTTTTCCATTTTGCACATCTCCAGTCACCATGGACTGATGGTATCCCCAAGACTGGTTCCCAAATCGCAGTCTAGCTCTTTGCTGTTGGAGTTATTGCTATGAAGGATGATGGCAGCACAGATTGCATTTTACCATCTTTTCTAATATTTGTATATAGAATACCTCCATCTGTTACAGAAATTAGAGTATATATGTTATTAACTGCAGTGCAGCAAGGTGACTGTGAACAAGACTTCAGTGGTTTAAGTATCAAAGCCTGCCACTGCTGAATGTGATTTGACCCCATGATAAAAGAGGCCTCGGTTTCTTTTGGGGTATGGAATTCAGCAGTTTTTCAGATCACAGTTTCTACTCTCTCTCAGAGCACTGATTTTAAACAAAGGAAACATTACATCTGATATTATGCTTATCTCTAGTAACATCCCTTTGATAAGCACATTACCCTTGGAAAGAATAACATCAAGGAAAAAGCTGAATATTACAGATCTATACTGTTTGACTATAATGCAAAGACTTGCCTAGTTTTATTGCAAACCCAGGTGCTTGGTGACATTTGCATGGCTTATGATATTCCTCCTAGTCTCCAGCTGGTTACTTCATTTGCCCTAGGGTATCCCAGATATCCCATGTGTAGCTGGCACATACGAGGCAGGACCTGCGGGACATCAATGACAATCCAAAGTAGTTGGAAACGAGGAAGGATACTCTTGAAGTGACTTCAAGTCACAAAAAAACATGCACATCTGGGCAACTGAATTCTGTCTTCAAAGACAGCTAAAGAGCTATTCCTAGTCTGAGCAACTGCAGTGCAGAAAAGGAATGATACTTCATGTATTTGCAGATGTTTTCAGCTCTTCCCTGAGAAGAGAGACATGCCCAAGCAAATACTATCTGAACATATACTCTGTTATATCTGCCCTATTTGTCTGAAACAAGTAACGAAAGAGCTCAAGCAGCATTAACTGATGTTTACAGTATGATAAAAAATTGGAAGGAGTTTTACTTAGGCAAAAGATCATAATTGTTTCATTTACCTTAAAATACCATACAAAGTTCAAGTAGAATTGAATTACGAGACAGATAGGAGAGCACTAGCAATGGAAACCAGCAAGAGACAAACAGAAACAAGAACATTCCCGTACGTTACAGTTTGTTGTACAGATGCCCATGAAAAACACCCTTTTGTGGCAGTTGTTATATAGCAGGAACACTCTGTCAAGATGTCACCATTGGTTTTAATGGAGTTCATTCTTGCACTTTAGAAATTTGGAAAATACACAACAAAACAGTTTATCATCATGTTACCCTAGAGTCCACTGTTCTAACAAAGTCCTCAGTGTACTGACTAAAACAAAAACAACGAACAAAACCAAAAAAACCCAAACACAAAACTGCACACAAACCAATGGAAAAAAAAGTCCAGGATATTCAAGAGTGATTTGGACATTCAGGATCACATAGTAAAACTCTGCAGCCATCCAAATTGAGTGTAATTGAGCTTATCCAAAACAGCTTTGGAAAAAAAACTAAAAATCAAAAAGCCTGTTTAAAAAAAGAAATGCTTACTGCATATGCCATGGTAATCCTCCACATGATGTGTGATCTTCTATTCTCCAATCATATACCAGGATGATTATTTATTCAGCCAAGGATCAATGCACAGTTGCAGAAAGGGCATTAAAGTTCTCAGCCCCTTCCACATAACCCTGCCTACCAGGTTGCATCCTTGATTTCAGATGAGATCAGCTTGCTTTAGGTTCTGCTCAACCTTTGCTAAAATTACTCAATAATAAGGCAGTAATTTGTTTGCCACCTCAGCATTTTAAGAGTAATTAATCTGCTACGAACATTTAATGGAAATTAAATGCAAACATATCACAGGATAATTGGGAAGACTTATAGGAGTTGCTCAACTACAGTCATGCACACCCTGTTCTTCTAAATTACAGTACCAAAGACTCGTCAGAGTTTCTTTTCATTTCTTGGTAGGAGAATGCAGTAGAATTTTGTGCCCAGAAGTGATAGTCACTTTCTGTTATAAAAGACAAAAATACAGAATACAGCTTGCAGCTGGCTGCTGCGCAAAGCAGCTGAACGACTGCCAAGAGAAGCAGGCAGCAGCGTGCCCAGCCTCGCGCTGGACCGGAGTGGAGAGCATGTCCAGCTTACTGCAGAGCGAAGATCAAGGCCAGACACATACTGCATGGACACAGCAAGAAGAGAGACTATCATGGTTAAACCCTTTGTGTTTTTATTTCGTTTTACCCAGACCACTTGAGTTTTGTGTTATTTAAGCAGTTAAATAGTCTAGGTTATGCTCTAACAAAACTTGATCTGTTACTGACCAAAATTCTTTCAAACAATCTCAGCTGCTCAACTGAAGAACCCAATGCAGGCTTCCCCACAGATCTTAACTCTTTCATGACAAGTATGCCTCTGCATACCAAAAGTCTATTTTGACATACTCTACTGATACTTTTATCTACTTCCCATCTTCAGATAAACAGACTCTCCTTCTGAAATTTCAGTTGAAAAAGGCACAAAAGACTATGTATTTAATTACCTGCCTCTTGATAATTATTTGCAGTCTTCTCAAAACACAGAAACTTGATACAGCCCTCTTTGATACCCTTGATTATTAACAGAGAGCAGTTCTTAGTCCTGATTAAATAATGAAACAAGCCTGAGACAAAGCCTAGACAAACCTGGAAACATAGTGAAACTCAGTTACATGAAACAGTTTCCAACAATGAATTTGACCCCATGTTACATTACACATAATTGTTTTAATACGTCTACATTAAAAAAATAATTATTTTGAAGTAGAACTAATTGCATCAGTCAACACAGAATGATGACATAGCTGAAGGCAGAATGATGGTAAGCTGCATGCAAGAAAGAACATCGCAAACTTTTTGAAGCCAGTTTGATACTTGAGAGGAGAGAGGTGGAGCAGAAGGCACGATTTTTCTTCTGCATGTGAGGCCTGGCCCAGGGCCAGAAGCAGCTGCTGTTTGCCTTCTTTGATGGTGGTACCCAAGCAAGCCAGACTTGCGACTCTTAGATAAGATGGATAAAACATATATGAGGTTGCACAGCCAGGTTAGAACAGGTGGCTGCAGTTAGTGTTTTCTTGCAAGGTGCATTAGCAGTGCTGCTTTCCCCTTACAGTTCAGTATCTTTACTTGTTATCTTGCTGTAAAAAACAACTTGTTGCCAGAACCTCATGTCCAGGCAAAAAAATTGCAGTAAGAACAACAACAAAACACAACTAAGAAAATACCAACAAAAAAAAAAATCAATGCATTTCATCTTAAACAGAATGAAGTTTGGAAGTTGCATTCCATTCGTTTGCCTTTTAGCAGTACAATACCAATTACAAACTGGAGCTAGCATGGCAAGACTTGCTTTGCCCTTACCTCAATGCAGGCAGCACAGCCCTGAATAGTCATCAGCTTGAACACCATGTGCACAAGGAGGGTAGTCACAGGTCAGGAATGCTGTGCATTGGCAAGATTGTGTGGGAAAATGCATATGGCACCTGCCGACACCCTACAGGCACTTTCCAATGCCTTACTCCTTCAAGAACACTAAATAAACAAGTTAAATTCCTCATCCTGAGATTTACAACTTACGAGTGGGCAGATTGCTGTGCCTACATGGTGCCTCACTGAAGCCAGCATGGCTCCGTGCAGGTGCAGCTGTCCATGTGCACGTAGTAAACTGCAGGCTCAGAGCTTGTACTTACTGTTATAAAAAAAACAGAAATCAAAGACAAACAACAAGAAACTGGTTTACGCTTCCCCTGCACTTTAAGTAAATGAACGTTTTGGAGAGAGATAACAGAACTGATCCTGGTTCAATTTCTCTTTCTCCCTGTATAAATGCTCAGGGAAACGTCTCACCGGAATAGCTTGGGAAAACAGCAGCACATATTTTTGCTTGCAACCTGCGGACGTCGGAATAATGGTAATCTCAGAGCAAACTATAAAGAAGTATGATTTGCTACCACCGAGTCTATTCTGACTTCTTTATGTAGACATAGATCCTTAAGAAGAAAGGATATTGGCTGTAATATGCCTTGCTCTGTCAGGTCCTCAAAGCTTGGCTCAGGGAATGCGTGGGAGTGGCAAAAAGCAAACAGCTGTTCCTATAATCTCCACTAACCTCCTGTTTCATAACTGCTAGGTCATATTATAGGCAAAGCACATTGTAAGTATTACTTTTCAAAGTAACTTGGACTATACAGTTGTTGCTACAAGAATACTATATGCTGGCATATGGAAGAGAAAACAGAGTTTCTGCAGTCCAAAGAAGAAAGAAAATGGGTCAGAACCCCTATCTCTTCTAAAAGCGTGAGAAACAGTGTGAGAAAATACAAGTGACATTTTAGTCACCTGAATTCCCAGTCCTGAGGCTGGAAGTCACAGACTGTAGATTCATTAAATCAAAATTTTTCAGTATGCTGCTCATTTTGCAAGATGCCAGTTCATCACCTTAGCATTGATTCAGAAGCCTCTTCCCATGAGCCAGCAAAGACTTGCAGAACTTATTTGATCAGTTTACACATTTAATTACTTAGTCTCATTTGCTTCTCGGTGTTTGAGAAACCTCAGGAGACAGCAAAGCTTAGTGTCATGACAGAAGCCAATTTCAAAGCAAGATTATATCCCTCTCTTTTGATTGCATATAATTCGGGGAGGGTGAGGGGGTGTTTTTGGTTTGGTTTTGTGGGGGTTTTTTTTTTGTTTTGTTTCTTTGTTTAAGACAAAACCCAACCTAACCACCCACCAGGCAAATGCCAGGCTGATGCTCCATCCCCAATATCAGAGTGCATCATTATGCTCACCACCTCCTTCCCTCCCTCAGCATTCTTATTTGGACTTCCCATACAGGCAGATCTTCAAGACAATTTTCTTCAAATTCTTCTTCTACCTTATGACAGAGATAGCAAGGCTCTGACATTGACATATAGCAAAGTTAAAGGGCCACCTTTGCAGCCTCTTCCACGTTTCATCTTTGCAGCAGATTTTATGCAACCAGACACTTCCCCGTCACATTTGAAGTTAATATACTGGGAAATTCATCCTTTTCCTGCTCCAACATATGCATGACAGATAATGCAGACCAGCCAGAGCAGACCACGACTCCCCTCTGTCATGGTTTCTCAGCACAAGACTGAATACAACCCCCCTGCCACTTTGAGTGTTCAATATGTAACGCCGAAAAGAATTAGGTTTAGGAGTTATTGCTTCACTAAGTTTTTAACAGTCAGAACACTGTTTTGCACCAGGAGACAGTTAGGACAGGCTTAGATGCGACAGTACGGCAGAGCATAGACCACAGACCTGCGTGCAGCTTCAACCAGCATTCTTTCCCCTTGCCTGAAGAATAATCCAGCATGACAGTTTGTTTCATTTCCATAATAGAAAACAGCTCAAGAATATAGTAAAATATTTTCCAGTCACTTGGTTGAAACAGAGTATTTTCTAGTTTAATAAAAAAAAAAAAAAGAGGTTGTCGAAGCAATTTTTTGAGAGAGAGTCTGTTAAGCCCATTGTTTGGGGACTACTTTTCAGCCCCTGTTCCTCAATTTCCTGAGTAGGGCTTTGCGTGGCAGGTTGTAATCACTTCCATCCTCTGCAATATTTTAAATATGCCTATTTCAACCTACAGTCATAAAAAAAAAAGAAAGTCTAAAACACTCAACTACAGAGAGTTTCTTTCTAGCCATCTTAAAAAAAAATATATGGAAGGGGAAGGGATCCTACAACAGCTTTTCTCTTCCAACTGCTTTTTAATGATGTTATCTAACAAACACAAATACTTGAAAGAATATGGGGTTTAAGGTGCCTTTTCTGTTAGGTATTCACTGAACAAAGTTGATAAAACCCTTCTCTTAATTTTTTCCCCCCCTCCAATAATTTCTTTTTCTCCAAGTGAATCAAAAGGCTTGCTTTTTTTGTGCTTCTGGAATTACAAATTTTATGAGCTAAGGATGCAGAAGAGTATCAAATCATCCACTAAAGTTCAGCACCCAAGAGGAAGAGAAAACAAAAGCTTTACTGTATCAACAATTCCTCCTTCCTTCCAAACTAAATGCTTCTTAAAGAATTTTTACTTTTTTTATTAGGTGATTGAACAAGTCAACTGTAAGTTTCATCTACTGGTGTCTTCCATAGGACAAAAACCACCTAGATTTACACAAAACACAGCAGGATGTCAGTGGAAACAAGTGCAGCATTCTTATTTAAAATAAATTATGTGCGCTCCTGTACATGTCCATATTTGAAAATTTGTTCTTACTTATCAACAGCTTTAGGTAAGTCCAACAATACTTAAAACATTCCCAGCTTGGAACTTCTGGATTTAGTTTTGAACACAATTCATAGCACAATGCAAAAGATCTTGAACACATTCTGAAGTAAAGCAAGAAACTGCAAAAGTGCTTAAATTTTATAGTGACCCAGTTAAAACCTCTTTCCCCATGAAAACCTTCATAAATAGGTTGTACTAGGTTTCTAATATTCAAAGAACTATGCCTCAAGCACATTGCTCATCTGTTATATTGGTCTGCCATCTGTAGGTCACCGAGAAAAGTCTTTATTCCCGGCATTTCAGAGTGCTTTGTTCATTACCCCACGCTTTTGAGTAGTTAGTAATTAGAAGTATTACCATCAGTAGTATCCTTTATATATCACATACAGCTGATCTGCAAATCATTCCAGCCACGGGATCATGACGAGAGACTTAACGCTTCCCCACTCAAGAAACCCCACAATCTACAACGCGCAGTTGGTCTGTTACCCTTAGCTCCAAGGGCATCCCAGGATTATTAAGGTGTAAGCTGGAGCCTAAGGAACGGCCATTTATAGCTGGGTAATACCAGCTTCTCAGCCCTATGTCCTTAGGCTTTTAAACTCTGCTATGCCATATTGTAACTATATTATGTGTGAGTATATACACACACACATATATTTATAAGTATAAAAACATGTGTGTACATACACACTTTCTTGCATCCCATGTGATTCCTCTGCAGGTTTCTTCCAAGTGTCACACAAGCAATGTTTTCCCGGGGATGTCAGATGAATAAAAACAATCTAATAGCCTTAAGAGGCAAAATACTCCTCCTGTTTTGCATGTCCTCAGCCAACCTCGGCTACAATTAGTTGCGAGCGCTTGGATTCTGCAGCGAACAGGAACTGCTGTGTCTGCATGTCGTGTTCACAGATGTCATTTAGACTGCTTGGTAGGAACAAGCGTTGCTTTAGAGATTACTCCCTTCCTGTCTGTTACCACAGGAGAAGATAGAATAAATCCAGAATAGTGGAGATGAGGTACAGATAGAGGACTCAGTGCCAGGATCTCCTAGATTTGGGCAGGCTGTCTAGCACACTTCAGGGTGTAAATTAAGTTACGGTCCATTGGGATTGTTGTGTATCGCACCAGCACAGTCACACACAAATTCTCCTTAGAGCCACGTGTCCTGCACTGCAACAACCACCCCTTTATTAAGGATAAATTGCTTGGAAACACTTTTCTTCCATATTTCCAAGCCTTTCTGGAACTAAAGGCAAAGGAGTTTTTAGGTTTACAAACCAGTGAATACACTCATGCAATATAAAGCTGTTCATCAGTGATACTAAGCATTTGTGACCACAGCTCCCAAGCTTGAGTAAGTATGGATGTGAAAGCGTATACAGTTGCCATCTGTGAAATCAGATATTCCTAACAAGCTCCTGATACTGCTGAAGTGACAGAGATGCTCTTTTCCTTCAAAAAGCTTCAGACCACTGAAATCTACTCCACATGGTCTTGCCAAGATTCACGCAGCGAAGAACATCTGCACTACACCATACCTTATTGATTGGCGTGCAGAAATATCTCCGCTAGTTCTGAACAAATAGCTGGAGACCTAGAAGCAGCCGAGAGGTCCCTGCTTAGACCAGTTGAAGTGGGACTCTGCTGCTTCCAGGGCTCTGGCTACTACCGCTGCCCAACGCGGTGTTGCACAGCATTGACGCATGCACATTCACTTGGAGCAGCTGATATTTTCAACAAGCAGATTTTTTTTTTTTTTAATATTGTAAACATGCGCAAAGAGACAGTAAAAGCACAGCTAGCGTACGTGCTCAGCCCAGACAGAATCCGTGCCTCAGCCTGAAAGATGTCAAGTTAATTATCACAAAGGAGCAAGGAGGAAAAACACCAAACAAACCCAAAACAAATGACACCCTCCTTTATGATCTCCGCACATATCATTCCTTTTCACATAACAGACCGGGTTTTTCTGAAACATAGCTGTACGCTGCTGAGAATATAGACCCTCATCTATTATCCCAGCCTTTCTTCTCCATGATCTAAAGGTGAAATACCTAGTCAAATCCCTTACTTCAAAGCGTATTATAATATTTTCTTTCTGAGATCTGTATTGAACTCCTAATCCAGAAATGCGTTTTTAAAAACATACCGTAGAAAGGATATGCCACACTACTAATCTATCTAAAAATCAAAACAAAACCCTACCACGGTTAATTTCAGTTATATTAATTCAGTTCTGCCTTGGACAGCAAAGCTGGAACTTCACCTCATTTTTAAAAGAGCACAGGAGGAAGTTTCCCACGTTTCCAAAAATCAGTGCCCTAGAGGAGGGAAAATGGGGTCAACATTCTTGCAGCACATCCTGAAGTGAAACTGCAAGGGATTATCACCATCCTTAGGAGGAGCAAGCGCAGACAGCTTGCATGTATCCAATAGGTTTCCCCAGCCCTTAAAGACACCTTGGGTTTATTGTCAAAAAAAATGATACCTGTAATTTCCCAACCCCACCTGAACATCTTAGCAGTAAGATGGACTTAACTCCAAATTACTTTAGAAAATCTTTCTATATGGGCATGGTTTCAAAGAAGAGGAGTAAATAATATGAAAAGGATTGACTGGTAGATGGTAAATCAGATCGAAGAGCCAAGTATCCTCTTTCAGACAGGTGTCCAGGATGGTGTTTGCACTTAAACACAGAACTGATACTTTCCCTGAATTATCAGTATCCTGTACCCAGTGATATGCTCTACAGGAACTTACTAAACCAGAGGTATTTTTTTATTACGTGTGCTAACATTGTTGGTTTTGTTGGGTTTGTTTTGGTTTTTTTTGCTCCTCCTGTGCAGTCCTAAAGGTATTTTTTTCAGAACTTGTTTGGGTTCCTGCTAGTTTCCAGCCTCCATGCTCTCCTTTGGGAGAGAATTCTACAATGCAACTGCTTGTGGTCACAGAAGCACCCTCTTTCACTAAAAACAACACAAAAAACACCCCAGCACCCACAGACCAAGCAAACACGCATCCCCTCCTTCAACTCCCTACCAAAAAAACCCCACCAACAACCCAAACCAAAAACCAAACAAGCACATCCCCACACAACTGAGAAAAACCTGTCACCTGATGTCTGCTGGACCTTGAACTGGAGCATTTCACCACGCAGGCAGCTGAGCACTGCGGTTCAGACTGCCAGACAAGTTTTTTTAATCTAATCCTAAATTGCCTCAGGAACAAAGAGTGCTGTATGCCCCTCTGTTGCTTCAAAAGACGCATGGCTATAGCCAAAATACAAATTTAGCCTTTATGTTGAGAAATGTTAAATCCAGAGGAGGATTTCCTATTGTGCCGTCTACAGCTGTGGGCTGAAGCGTCCCACAACGAGACGCAGCATGTGTGCAGTCCGCGGCTCCAGCATGAACCCGGCCCACGGTTTTTTTTCTGGACGGTGAAAAAAATCCCTAGCTATCCCATAACTACCACATGATTGTATCTGTCACAAACACCGAGCTGCGCAGGAGAAAATCTGGGGCTGGAAACCTGAACTATCATTCAGAACTTGAGACAATGAGGTATGTTTCTAATTATTTTGCTTTTCAAATGAATTTCCCCCACACACACCCCGTAGAAGCCTGTCTATGGCAAATAAATTGGAAACAAATCTGAAGTTATACTGTTGCACATGTGTGAGGTAAGTGAGCCACTGCAAGTCTTTTCTCATAGCTTGAAAACTGAGAGCGCATAAAACTGCTGCGATCTCAGGTGAGATGAGGTGATCTCTGATGAAGGACCAATTGGATTATTATTAACAACTCGCAGTTAAGATTAGGCCTTTTCTTGAAACACCACTATAATCACGAGTTATTGGGTTCAATGTGGGGATATCTGGGCAACTATTCCATGGTTAGTACAATAGTGGAAGTCAGGCTAAGTTGTCCAATTATTTTTTGGAAATAACAACCCTTCTATAATTACTGCTGTACTTGAAAATATATACACACACTTGCTGATCAATACAGGTGTCTTGTGGGCTAAACAAAGAGCTCTTCATGATTAGAAGGAAGATAAGAGTAATATTAGCTTTGTAAAGAGGACAAACAAAATTGTTTGAAACCTCATAATTTCTCTGGCCACAAAAGTGACAGACCCCAATATATTCCAATACTTGACTGTCCCAGCTGTGAAAACAAACTTTTCAAAGTTCCCAACCAGCAGGCTTTCACATTTCTGGGAAATGAAACACTACTAGTTGTTTTATTTATGGTATCTTTGCTTTATGACAGTTAATGAGCTGTAATTTTATAAAAGAGAACAAAAACAATACTTCATGCCATCACAAATAGCCATCGGCATTATTTATTGCAGATGTTTTAATCTATTGTGGTAATAATGAAACATTCATTGTTTTGCTACCCTGAGCAATCTGTGAGAAATTTAAAATGACAAAAGCTCCCCCCCATCCTCCCCCTGAAGCTTTTGCTCCTTTCCAGAAGGTTCTGTTGTGGAAGGGATAATGACGCGCTTGGTAAAAAGCATAGCCGAGGAAACAGCAAACATACAGAAATAGTTTCACGATGAAGTTTAATCAATGCCTTCTGCAGAATGCAACTGTTTTGTAGACAAACAGGCCATTGCAGGCATGATTAAACAATGAATATTCAAGTCCTCAACTTGATAGTATTAATGTAAAAGAAAGTTTCATAATGTTTAGTTAGTAGCCTTAATATTGCAACTTGACGATGTACAAAAGCAAGTTGAAGACCATCAGTTCAGATGCATCCAACCTGTGCTCTCATTAGGAACTACCACGGCTGTTCAATGATCTTAACAAAACCAAGTAGACAGGTTCACGCATGCCAGAAAACACCAGAGAGAGGTGGCCATACATACAGAGAACAGTATATGGACCCAGTTTCCCCAAGCCAACAGCTTGTTAGACAACAGCCCCACACTATAATCTGTCTTTTATCAGCAAAGGGTCATGCCAGAACCTGCAGAAAGGCAACTCCTCCATACTGATTCTTTGGCTTCCCATTTAGCAAGCAGTGATGGAGAGAAATCTGGGGGTGACTTTACCACTTGAGTTTCATCAACTTCCACACACAATCATCAGGGGCAAACCAAACCCAACCCAATCCCTGAAGGCTCCCAGGACCAAGCTTTTGGTTCACATTCCACGTTCCTCCTCCTATTTCTCCATTACCTCAACTATTGACTAACGCAGCCCCACTCGCCTGGTAAAACAAGTAGACAACTTAATTTATAGCAGGTTTAGCATCTGTCAGGCAAGTTACAAGACAATCATTCACAAGGCTTTATACCTAAGAGAACAGGCAATTACTCAGCCATCTGAAAAAGACAAAAGAAAAACTGAAAAATATGTAGTGTGGTGAGCTCATGTTCCAGCAGTTGACTTTCTGTAATAACACTAAGGAGCAGGGAGCCCAACTTCCACAATTTTCCAGCATTGTAGATTCACTTACAGTCAAGTTTAATCACAGTGGATATAGTGAACTGCAGAAAATGGGAGTGTACTGAGGAAGATGACCTATAGCGTAGCTAAGGGTGTTTTGGGCTCATCATTATAACCTTATTACAATAATCCAGTCATAAGGAAACAAGTAATTTCTCTTTATCACAGCTAAAACTTAACTCTTCAAAAGACTACTGCATGTATTGTTTATTCCAATTCTGCTGAAAAATACCTCCTCTGCACCACTCATGCTCACAGGCTGCAATAGGTTACATTCAGCTCCTTGCTCAGGCTCCCAGCAAGTAGCAGCTCCTTGACTGTCTGCCCCAGACCTATGTCTTGTACATATTGATCTTAGCCAGAACAACTGGAAGTACTAGATGAAGCACAATCCTCTGCATCTACACTCCAATCCTAATCCTTACTTTCCAGTCCTCATATTGACCAGACAGTGCAAGTGGGGCACTAATGACCAGGGATCTTGCCCTTCATCACAGTTTATCAGAAAGGGTCTTTAATACCCGAAGAATTCACTTAGCATTCTTAGTACTAAAGAAAGCTAAATCAAGTCTTGTGAAAGAAGGCTGCAGCAACAGAAGATCACACTATCTTCAAGTGCTGCCTATGTTCTCTTAATTGCTTCTGCAGCAACTATAGATAGAATTTAACTGTGAACCCTATCCATAAGGTAAAGTGACAATTAAAAACAGTGTTGTTATAGTTGAACTGCATGGCTTTTCTTAAAGCATTTTCAAGGATATCGGGTAGTATTTCACACAGTTTCACACCAGCCATTGCACAGGTAGCATCTCAGGATAGGCTAGCCTATTTCCTTCTAACTGCATTAAAACCCATGGTCACCTAGCAACTTCCCTTGCTTCATTTTCCTCATCAAGCCAAGTCTCAGGCATGTCCTCAAACTCCTTCTGTCCTTATCTACCTCCACAATAGCCATATCTTCACAGCTCTCAGTGATTCTATCTGCTCCAGAAAGTTATGGTCTCTTTAGTTTAAGATTTCATAAAACTAACATAAAAACTTGATAATATTCATGTTACAGCAGAGATATGGGCCTTGATGTCTGATTTACAGCTTCCTAGATTTTATTTGCCAGAGCCAGAGGTCTGCCTCAGCTCTAACCACATTATTTGCAGAGAGGTTTTTCACAGACGGTTTTCAGTTAGATGTGCTTTCAAACATAGGGCAAGGTAAACGCTGCTGACAAGTGCCATCAATGGAAGAAGATTCCCACCCTCAACCAAACGAAGCTCTTCAAGAGAGTTAATTACACTGCTAATGGGATCGAAAGACAAAGCAGCATTCAAAAGTGACCTTAAAGTAACCACACCTCAGAATACATAAACAGCCCTCACCGTCTCTTTGACTTGAGGCAAACTGGTAGATAGGCTAGCAATATTTGCTAGTGTTATGAACAATAAGTCTTTTTATTTATTTATTTACTTTAAACCAAGGAACCTATGCTCCCACAAGGGAGCTAATCTCATAGATTAAGAAGACCAAATACTTCATTTCAACAGAGACTTTTCATACATGTGAATACTTAACAGAGAATGTCAATACCTTAAAGCTATTACAGGCATACAGATAGCCAGGAATAAGGTTCCGACAGCATTAAAGATATGTCAGGATTCAAGGGCACTGTACCCTGTAGGCATATTGTGATTTGCTTTGCAAACTTGTTAAGAAACGCTGTTTCAGAACTGTAATTTTGAACTTCAGTGCCCTAACCCTTTAGCTAAACACACATGCACTGCAAAACACCACACTGTATGCAAAAAAAATCACTACAACCCCCCAAAAAGCCCGCACAGCAGGTGGTAACTATGCCACACGCACCACAGAACAGCAGTGATTCCAAATGTAAGACTGAAGTGGACTCGATATCATCACAAGCAAAAAGTATGGTTCCCATGAATGAAGGTTGGGCCACTGAGCAAGTGCCCCTCAGAAGTACGAGGAGCAATCTCATGCTTCACAGGACTCAGATGACCATTTAGAGAGATGCTAGGATGCTTTGAGACAGCAGCTGTTGACATTAAAAACAAAACAAAAAGCCAACATACAAAATACCAGCAGGTAATCCCAAATTGCCATTAGGAAAAATAATTGCTAAAGAGATCCTTAGTCAGCTTTATGTAGAAACTTCTTGCCCAAACCAATTACATGCCCACATGCCTTGTTTAGCTGGAAAACAAAGCTGAAAAAAAAGCAGGTTTGTGAATCTACCTCCCTGAATTTCTTTGGAGAGTGTTTTTGTAGAAAAGATAATGGAGGATTTTCCAGTACACCAAGGATTGCTGCTCTGGTAACTTCAGAATATTAGCAACTTAATTAACCATGCATTATAATTTCAGAACTTTTAGCACAATTAATAATTGCATTTATATAGCATGTTAAAAATAATCAGGAACACATTACATCAGGCAGTTCTTTTTAAGTTAAATACAAGTACAATTGACCCACCTCACAGTTAATGCCAAGATACAACTTTGACTGCTCTTCACCGAGCTCTGTGTAGCTTATTCAGCCGGCAGGCCCACAGCTTTATCTTTCAGACAGGAAGAACCACAAGTACCCTTCAGTCCCTTGTGATCAAAAGGGGTTTGTCTGCTTTTCAGCAGCCTTACTCACTTCAGTGAGATCAACAAGACTCAAAACTCTGTTACCATGTCCTTAAAGCCCAGTGGGGAAAGCTTTAGAAGAGAGATAGTTTACCCTCTTTGATGTTCTAGACTCAGTAACAAGAAAAGCTTTGACTCTAGATTTGCCAAGTTCAGAGCTAGAGATACACTACATGCTGCCTTAAACTGCCAGCCTTACCATACCTGGGACACTGCAACCCTTGCAAGACTACAGTAAAAAAGAAAAAAAAAAAAAAAAAGCAGGGAAAATAAAAAACACAAAACAAAACAGCCCACAAGATAAGCTTTAACCACAGAAATTTGAACAACATAGAGAAAGAAGATTAAAGAACAGCATTTTTTTTTTTTAATGTTATATTAGCTTTGTCTTCCCACACTGTTTTAAGTTACCAACTCAAAGCCAAAGCGCACCATATTATTATTTCCTAAAGGAAAACTATTTGGGCAACCTGTTTCCATCTCAGTGTTTTCCTCTCCCTGTTCCTGCAAGGGAACACATCTTACAGTTTGCTCCTTCTCAGATTATTCCATCTGTTTCCCAGTGCAGTTCAGCTGTAACCTTTCCAGACTGGACTGCAAATATTCACCAGCTAAACATCACCTACGGGGCTACAGGACTTAACAAAAAGTCTGCTCAATACCAAACCAAGTGTCAGACTGGAAAGCTGATAGTGAAGGCCACCAAGCCAAAAAGCAACACATAGTATTTTCATAACATAAATAAGATATCCCAATACTCCATGAAACACTTCTATAACACATACCTTCAGCTCCCACATAACTCCAAAGTCTTGACTTCAGCAAGAGCAGGCTGCTAACAGGTTGCTGTCTTTGATCCCCCTCTTCTCTAACAGTGGGCCAGCTCCACAGCTGGTATAAATCAATCTCATCGCTAAATTCATTCCTGCCAGCTGAGGAAGGGGCCTCTTTTTACTCTGTAGCTTGGAGTACACTCCATTTACTCTATCATTTGTCATCTCATATGTGGCAGAAGTAGCCCAGAGATGGTTATGTTTCTGACAGACAGCTACTCTCCTTACTTTAAATGGCACCTGAGTTTGCACATCTGCCCGTTGAACTCTTGACAATAAAAACAATGTAAAGATCTGTGACAATATATTAAATAACTGTTGAAATCAGATGCAAGTTTTGAGTCTGACAAGTTGGGCTTTATTACTTCAGTGTAAGGGTACTCTTATACTTACTTCTCTCCATAGATGGACTCAAGATAATTCATAGCAGGGAGTCAAAACACTCGGGCAGTTTAACAGCAGTCTTTCATTCTCCTTCATAAATAGGTGTGCGCAAACTCTCTACCCATTTGAACCCCAGAACCTGTACAGACAAACAGCTGGACTACCCTAAAGCATGAAAATTTCCAAACTGTTCCTTTCCCTATCACCTCGCTTTGGGACTTGGCAATCACACGAATCCTGCTGCGAAACTGGCTAAAAAGTGCAAGTACTGTTTTAAGATGAGTACCTACTGGTACTCATCTCACTAAATACACTACTTGCATTTCCCATGAGAGGAGAACACAGTGAGCTGTTTTCTGCAGCAGGATTCTGGAAAGGTTTTTGTCTCAGATGTTAAAATACAACTGTCTAAATAAATATTCTGTACAAAGTGAGATTTATACTGTAACTTTATAATACACATGAATAACTACATTAAAAGAATTAATGCATGAATGGAGATTTTCTACATTATTTTGATCATCTTTCTGAAATTCAAACTCATAACCTATGCATACACATTTTGCAAATTAAGCAAAATTTCTTGTCACCTGTGAAGCATGAAGAGTTGATTTCAAATCACCAGAATAACAATAGTTGACAGTTATGTAGCATGAATGGCTCACGTCCAAGTTGAATTTTTTTCTCTCTTACAGTTTCAGAATTAAGAACTTTTTTTTGATTTTTTATATAAGCATTTTACTATAAAGTTAAACCACAACATAAAATAAAATATCAAAAATAAAACCCCAAGCTTTCTTACAGTAATAAAAGTATCTTATTGAAATAAAAGGGCCTTGCATTCTACGGTATATTATTCCAAGAATCTTAAAGTTCTTAACAAATACTCTTTAAATACTTCACAATACTTCTTTTAGTCTTATCTCTGTACTTGCCAAGTCTGAAATGAATTTAAGATTTAGAATTAAATTCATTAAATTTAATGAATTTGTTAGTTGTCAGAAATGTATGAATACTATGGATAAGAACAAAAGTAGCAGTCTAGAAGCAAAACAGAACAACTGTTCCCTTTTAGTAGCTTTTTTCCAAGAACCAGTAACTTTTTTGAACGTTCACCGCTGACATCCTGATATTTTTCCATGTTGCCATCCCACATGAAAGTAATTGCTTTTAATTAAGCAAAAATGCCTCTATCCATTTTGAGTGAAAGAACTGTTTTTCTGTATTAGTAAGCACACAAGTATGTTTCCTTTGAATAACTGGAGCAGGTGTAGCCTGGAAGATAAAATCTACCACAGGCATATGTTTCAGTAAGCAGTCGTGCACGCCTGCCTCTGGAAGGTACCGGTTCTGTTACTGTGTGAATACATGGAAATTATGCACTAAACACACAAAATATGCTTTTTTCCTTGAACTTGGAAATTATATCGTAAGAATGTGCTGGGTGAGGGTGCAGAGATAATTAGACTGCACAGGTGAAATGCTAGGTTAGGTATCTGCATTTTTCTGAATGGGTAAAAACACTTGGGTTACCGTAGGCTTATTGCAGATGCTGTAACACAAGGTGTGAAAGAGCCGAAGAAAAGCAAAAAGTTTGCAAAAGGCTTTAAAAACCACAGAACTGATATGGAGCAAGCCACAGAGATTTTGTCAGGCATTGACACTGACACAAGGGATCGAAAAAAGAGTACATTAAAAAAAAAAAAAATCTAATGATGGCTTATTCTAGGAATGCTCCCACACTTCAGGACTGCAGCCTGAGCCTGTAACTGCTGTGTGGAAGTAATGTAGTCACGACACAGTGGCAAGCAAAGAGCGTGAACACATCTTTATGAATATGCACAAAGCAGAAAGAGTGTTGTATGATCAAAGAGAGTTGGGTAATGCAAATGCAAACTAAATACTGGATTTTTAATCTGAACACTGGCATTTTCTGAGAGTGCTCATCAATGATTACATTAGTAGTGTTTTGAGTATTTGAGCATGAAATCACATTCAGTGTAGCTGGCAGCTTTGGTGCATTCTTTGGTAATTTCTAATTTTACTCCGAGTGCTAGCCTTCTGAAATAGGTATAACTCAGCTGCAAGGCAGTGACATTTTTATTTGAAATATCATACCTGTACGAATACAGCATACCTTCCAAGAGCTCTACAAATGATCAGCAACACACTGTCGGGCTCAACACAGCTGGCATTGTTTATGTTCCCCATCTCTGGGTACACATATAGGAGACTTGGGCCTCTGGGCTGTACTTTCCTTTATCTATACAAGATCAAAACTCAGGTGAGTACCCGTAACAGTTCAACCCCAAGGAAATGGTAGAAGTGTCACATCAGGTAAACTTAGGATCAGACTGGCTAAACTGGGAAGTTAAGGAGGCAGTTTTGCTAAGTAGAACCACAGGTTTTGTGCAAAGGTATTGCTTAAAGCAGCTGTAACACTTCTCTGCTGAATGAGATATTTCTAGCCTGCCTACCACTGCGGCCAGCTAATCCTATGAGTGATAGGAAACATGTCCTAGAAGAACCTGGAATCCGTGTTTCATTGGTAACAGCAACACTGATCTTGCCAACTCCTAACAAAACAATTTTCTATTGCGCTGATATAATGGTGCAAACTGAGCTGTTATGCTTGTTTCCTCTTCATAGCAAAAGTCAGTTGTGTCCTGGTTTCAGCCAGGGTAGAGCTGGTTTTCTTCACAGAAGCTAATGTGAGGCTGTGTTTTGGATTTGGGATGAGAAAATGTTGATAATGTGCTGATGTTTTGGGTTGTTGCTGAGCAGTCAAGGACAGTCCAGCTTCGTTGCCCTTCGTGTGTCCAGAGAAGGGCAACGAAGCTGGTGAGGGGTCTGGAGCACAAGTCTTATGAGGAGCGGCTGAGGGAACTGGGGTTGTTTAGTCTGGAGAAGAGGAGGCTGAGGGGAGACCTTCTCGCTCTCTACAACTACCTGAAAGGGGCTTGTGGTGAGGTGGGTGTTGGTCTCTTCTCCCAAGTAACTAGCAATAGGGTGAGAGGAAATGGTCTCAAGTTGCGCCAGGGGAGGTTTAGATTGGATATTAAGGAAAAATTTCTTCACCAAGAGAGTGGTCAAGCATTGGAACAGGCTGCCCAGGGAGGTGGTGGAGTCACCATCTCTGGAAGTATTCAGAAAACGTGTGGATGTGGCGCTTCAGGACATGGTTTAGGGGGCATGGTGGCGCTGGATTAATGGTTGGACTTGATGATCTTGAAGGTCCTTTCCAACCTTAGTGATTCTGTGATTCTGTGATTCTCGTGCTGGCCTGCTAGCAAGAAGACTGGAGGTGCACAGGAAGCTGGGAGGGGACACAGCCAGGACAGCTGACCCAGGCTGGCCAAAGGGACATCCCATACCATATGACGTCATGCCCAGTATATAAAGCTGGGACGAAGAAGAAGGAAGGGGTGGAGGGATGTTCAGAGATACGGCATCTGTCCATTACACGTGATACAGCCCTGCTTCCCTGGGGATGGCTGAACACCTGGGAAGCAGTGAAGGGATTCCTTGTTTTGCTTTTCTTGCGTGCGCGGCTTTTGCTTTACTTCTTAAACTGTCTTTATCTCAAACCATGAGTTTCCTCGCTTTTACTCTTCCAATTCTCTCCCCCGTCCCACCGTGGGGGAATGAGCGAGCGGCTGCGTGGGGCGTAGTTGCCGGCTGGGTCTAAACCACGACAAGTTGCTATAACATGCAACTAGAGTGCTCTCATAGTTAAAAATCAAGTATACTATGGAAGCTGCTGAGGAAAACAGACAGCTGCACAGGCTGATGTCACATCTCAGTATTTCATGACGTTGTATTATTACTTTATTTGTATTTATCTAATTCTGTCTAAACTGGAGAGGCTTAATCTTAACATTTAACATAGCACGTTTTGAAGTATATGCATTCATGTCTTCTGTAACCAACTAATGAGAAATTTCTTTCTGCTTCTTTTTATTCAAGAGCCTTGTTTCATCATACTAAGGGAACCTAGTTTATAGCTCATGACCTCTTTTATCTAGAGAAAGTAACAATTATCCAAGTGCTGAGCAAAAACTTCTGGTGTATATGGATATATATGGTGCTGTGCATGCTTTACAAGTACTGTAATTTTTTTTTCAATTCTGTCACAAAGAAACTCATCCCTTTTGGTAATTACTCAACCATTGAGCAGGTTCTATTTGGCAGACTACTTACTATCAGATTCTACTTTTTTTAATAATTTCTTCTCTATACAAGTGATGGAGACTGCTGTGTGTAAATTTAAGCCTGATTTACTGCTTGGTAATACCTTATTCTTGCTTAGTGAGTAGTATCACTTAGATGTCAAGGAGGGCTTTTTATAAGAGCATAGAGACCCAGTTTTTCTAAGGTGGTGTCAGTACACTATAGTGTAATTGAGATCTTCAACTTCACATGTCAATCGATCTGATTGTAAGCATTCAGTTCCCTAAGAGACATGCTTTATTACGTATTTTCTCTGTTGTTGAGACTCCTTTTCCTGGCTGTTTTGGAGTTATGTATCCCTAGATATGTTCTTGGCTCCTAAGACATTTTCTGTTTTATTGATGACCCCAAGCCCATAGCAGAGATGTGTTGTCCAAAAATGTTGTGCACTTTGAGTGGTCCAAAGGCAAACTTTAGCCTAATGAGGTTAATTTCCCCAGGCTCCCCTTACTGGCTCCTTCAAAGGAAGTCCTGTGCTGAGAAGCTTTTGGATAGCTAGTCTAAATTCAGCCTTTATAGGAATACCACCCTTATTTGGTTACTACCTTAATTGACTTATACATCTGGTCTCTTGGACTCCAAATAAAACATTAAATCATTTGATTTTGGTATAGCCCAGAGAAAACAAATTTTCCTCCATCATGAAAAAGCTGCTGTAGATTTTTCAGAGCTGCTCAAGTCCTGAAACTGTAACTTCAATGTTTTTTCTCTTGCTTATCTTCATTGTCATGAGCTGCTGTCTTAGAACGAGGTACGGAAAAGCATTCTTGCACCTCAAGAGAGAACATGCTGCTATATATGTGCACTAGATTACATAGAAATTTTACCAAAATCTTTGCCAAAACAGTTTTAGCAATTAAAAAATGCTTAAGCTAATCCAGAATTGCATTTGATTTCTGCCTCTGCTGCAATGTCCTCAAAAGACTGCATATGCCCAGATATTTCTGGATTGACCCTATTTCCCTAGCTGCTCATAACATACGGCAACACTGTCAGTAACCAACATAAAATATATCTAGAGCCAATAACATGTACAAGGGAATACCCATATATAGACTTTGCACTATATACTGACATATCAATGTATCTTTCTTTTTTAGCAACACCAGGTTCTCGTGAGCTTAGAACTACAAGACAAGAATCTGTAAATCTACTAATTTTCTGTGTGGTTTTTGCAAATTCTCATACATACTTTGTCTACCATTGACTTCATCCATAAATTAAAGACAACAAACACTGCTACTTACAGCACCTGGTAGTGATGTGAAGAAAATGGATCAATTAATGTCTTTAGATACTAAAATTGCTGCAAGGTTGCTAGATTATGTTTCTTGGGCTGGGGCTACTTCAGAAACAAAATGCTTTTGATAAAATACCATCCCAAAAGGTTGAATCCCAGGATGAATTAACACTTCAAACCACATTTCGATGCAGCACTGTTAGATGACCATTGATGTTTCCTGTAGTTAAATTAAGTAGTTACAATGAGTTAGAAAGGGAAAACTGGTTCATTCTGATTATACACATTTTCACAGAGCAGAAGGTGCTGCAGCTGCAGAAGAAAAGGGGGAGAGCTTCTCAAAAAATCTGTCAGAAAACAAATCGATAGCATATGTTGTTCTCTAGCTACAGGATGAAACCCCAAAAAGTAAGACATGGTATAGACCAAAGCATCTACAACAACAGAATGATGGACTGTACTTATAACATATGATAGTAGATTGAACATATATCAAAAGTCAGAGATGTAACCTTACCAGACACACAGTTTAGGATTTCAATATTTAAGATTTAAAAAAAAAAGGTGTGAACTTTATAATCTGGTGGGATAAAATGCCTGTCAAAGATTTGCTTTGGCACCTGCCTCATCATTTTCATATTTCTCTTAACAGTTCATATGAAAAGGGTTTCTGAAATACAGCAGACACTCCTGGGAGACAATCTGACAAAACAGGCTAAAGTCTGCATCCACCAGCACAATAGTATCATTGCTTCTCAGTCTACAATTTCCACATTATCTGTGAGGTGCTTATGTACACAGACTATCAGATGTCCAATTAAAGCTTAAAGGTGCTGCATATAAAATGCAAACGAAAATGTTTGCAGTCATTAAAAAGAAGACATTAATGTCATAGTGTTATACGAAACTAAGCAGGCTTTGCTAAAAAAAACCAAACACTACTATTCAGGGCCATGTGATTTTTAAATCAAATATTGGATATAAAACCATTAGTAACTGACATGTAAAACTGTAATATTCCCCATGGTCTTTAAGAAAAAAGAAATCTAAGTCAGTGAGACTTTATTTTCAAGGAAACATGCAGTTAGATTCTTTTTAAGTTGCTGAACGCACGCAAAAAAGAAAAAAACTATCTGAATGTTAATAAATCACATCAACAAATGTTAAAGCAACCAGAAATTGATTGTGAGAAAAATATTATCTTTGGATATTGTTGTAAAGGGACAACTGGTGTTTAGAAAGAAAGAGTGTATCTGTAAAACTGAAAGCACTAGAAACAACAAAGTATTGGAATAGGTATTTATTAGTTTCTGTGTTGTGTGTTTTTTTTTTAATGAAGACATACACGTAGACTGCACAGATTAAGTTAAAACGACATTATTTTAAGCAATAGCTAAAACACTAAGCATAAAATTAACATCTTGTTACAATGTCCTGTAACCCACTCTGATTTTATTCCTCATGTTACATGTTGGCTTCTCTTTACACAAAACAGTAGTCTTTCTCCATTAACAATACACAGGCCCCATCTGTTTCTCATTAAATACCTAATTTTTTCTGTAGTGCATTGTGTTTCTGTCACAGAAATCTCTGAGCAAAATGGGTTTCATAACAGGATTTACGTAAATTCTAGAAGACCCCTTAGCTCCGGTTCAGGCCATGGAATAAGAAGGGTCAGCAACTGGGGACATTTCTTCCTCCCTGACTCTTTCTGCTTAGAGTGTCCACATGTCCCCTCATCACGTGCTGGAGACTGACAGCCAAGAATTGTTTTAGGAGAGCAAGGATGAAGGGACAAAAAAAGAGTAAGAATTCCAAAAGGTAGTTCCTTTCAGCAAAGCCTGTCGAGGAGAAAATGCAAATAAAAATGCAGGCAACAAAAGCAAGTCCATTTTCTGGACTGCAATATATCAGAGGAAACATTCTGCAGGGGTAATTTCCGAGCCTGACAATTCAGTCCATTGGGTAGGCTAACACATATAAAAACCTGGATGAAAGGGAGTGTAATTATGACTAGAGAACTGATTGATTCTGAACATATGTAAAAGAATAGTAAATAAGTGGGGTTTTCTGCAGTGGCTACGTTTTTCAGCTCAAGTCATCACAGACAGATTTTTTCACACAAAAATTTACTACACAGTATAGCCAGGTTTTAACTTTTGTAGATTTTTGTAAGTCATGCCATTTTTACATTAATTACTCAAATACAGACTTTTAGTATGCTATGAGCTCTCAGTGCCTTCCTCCACTCAAGTCTGTAGTTCACAAATGAAAAAGACTTTTGTTCTATTTTGCCCAAATTCCTACCTAGCCCTGCAGCATGAAGTTTCTCAGAGACACTAAGATCTTACATGTAACATGAAAACAGGAGGCTGGGTAGGAGAGAGGGACCCTATGAGCATTCTTTCTGCATGAAAGCTTGGTGTCAAGCAAAGAGTTTTGTGCTACAAATAGATAAAAAGGGAGAGGAAGAGATTAAAAATATGCATGCACCTTCAAAGACAGGAAAAACATACAATGTGAGACACTATTATTAGGCACATTGTTGTTATTATTATTGTTGTTATTGTTGTTATATTATTATGATGCTTCATTATTTCTGCTGTATGTGAATTTCCTAATTTTTCTTTTGTTCTGTTATTGTTTTATGTCATATTCAATCTTGAGTACAAACACACTGATATTCCAAGCACTCTGCAGGGCACAAATCACATGTAATGGCATTTTGCCTTAGTCATTTTGTATCACAGACAAAATATATGAGGTTGTATCACCGTACCAAGTAAAACCAGTTATGACAAAGCTCATGCATTCTTCCACTGTCTAAGAATTAATCCTGATTTTTATAAATATATTCCTTGTAAACATAAGCAATACACTTCTGAGGAACAAACTCTGCATATGCATTGTTAAATCTATGTTCATTGATATTTGTAGAAATTTCTTTAGGTAGCATGTGACTAGTCCCTGAACTAACATAGTATTGGTTTTGGTGCCTAACTGGATTGCAAACTTTTAAAGAGAATGAAAACAGTTGAAATACTTGTCATTTATTATTTGCAAGAATGCAAATATGGGTAGTTGTACAAAGAACAGATGTTTCCTAATAATTTCTGAACAAACCCCGTTTAAATGGGTGTTGGCAAAAAGCAAGTAAATTGTATCACTGACGGGGCCACCCCAACAAACAGCTGTTTAGAAAATAAACTCAAGCTCACAAGCTCTTTTTCAGGTTTTGAACCAACTGTTGTCTTAAGTTTGTTCTCTTGTAGTTTTGGAATAGTGAAAGAAAGAAATACAGCATTACCCAAGACTTCCATTTTTGAAGAGTATTTTCTGATTTGTTTTTTTTATAGTCCAATAAAAAAATCCAAAGAAAGACCAAGAAATATAAAGTACACATCACACTGGAGGTGATCTAGATCGAGCAAGCTTCATGTTTATTATTTTGTTTCATTATAATTCCCATATGCATCCTTTCACCGTACAGAAATATCTCCGGGTTGACACCAAGTTCCATTTCTAGAAAACGCACGCATGTTATCTTGACTCGATTGTAGTATATACATTAATTTATACCTCATATAGAAGTAAGTATTTCTATAAGTACTTATTGCCATAAGGATTTTTTTCATCTGTAACAAGAGGGTCAGATTTATAACATCAGTAATCCTGCATCATATCATTATAAAGCAATCATTTCACTGGAGGGCAGACCTGAAGTGGGACAGTGATGAATCAGGAAACCATTCATTTTTAAGGATGTACAAGTAACTAAAAAAAAAGGCACATCAGAAAAATATTTATGACTTATGTTATAATAAATACAAATAAAATTAACTGATGACTAAATTTATACTTGCTTTCTGGAAAACTATACTTGCCTTATATGAAAAATATAAAGCCTTCTTTGTAAGCAAAGATAAATGACTTTGACTTAAGAAAGTCATGAGGATGCCAGTGGATTCCTACATCTGGATCTCTCTTGAAGCTTTGAGACACGTATGCACAAGCATCTTCACCTACGGTATCTGTGTAAACAAAATAGTCCGCTGTAGAACCACATACGTGCAACTCATGATACAGGAATCAGGACTATAGTAAAAAATGAAAATTAAAACGAAAGCTTTTTACTTTGGCTAGAACATCTCTTTGAGCCAATAGTAGTCACCTTGAAATGCTGCCGTGCTCTAACTTGAACTTACGCAGGGGTAGCCAGGCTTTCTGATCCTTCAGCCTGCAACCCAAAGTTTTTATCTTGCTGAAACGCAATAGGCACTTCAGAGAGCCACATAAAGTAACTCTGATGGTGGCAATACCTGTTGAGTCCCCAGTTCTCCTTGAGGTATACAATACAATCCCAAGGAGAGCCCAGAATATTGATCACAGCAGCACCAGGAGGCTCATTTCCACGGGAAAACAGGCTGCCCAGTGCTCACTGCCACGTGGGCTGGCGACGCTCACACGAGGTCCCGGAAAAGATGCAACAGATTGGAAAAGCTTGAAAAAGCCTCAGAAAATCACAACTGGGGCACCAGAAAAGTACGTGATAAAAGAAGAAGGAACAAGGATAAGGCAGAGGTGAAATCAGCGCACGAGATGAAGGGGTATAGATACTCCCAAGTACAGGCTCAGGCATATCTGTGTGCATTTGTACAAATAACACAGCCTTGCTGTATCCCCAGTTGCCGTAAACTGGAGGGGTCGGGAGGAATTGAGGGTCCTTGCCGCTTTTCCCTTCGCTGGCTGAGGGAAAGGAAGCTGGCAGGGGAGTATCAGATTTGTGAGAGGAGAAAGATCACCAAAAGGAAAGCACTCCTTGAAGAGGAAAAGGGAATCCGTAACACATTGCGATTCAGAGATATTTTTCCCCAATTAGTTATTAATGCACCTGTGCCTGGTGTAGCCGACCGTGCCTTGCAGGTTCATTAGCAGTGGGACACGAGGCAGTGTCCCGGTTACAGCTCCAGGCCCTGGAGATAAGCAAAGACTATTTGAATCTTCCTCACGTTGGGAAACAGCCTGAAAATGGAGGAGTTGAGTGCAAGTGCAAGGCTGTAAGGTCACTGTAAGAGGAACGAGGGGGTTCTTTCCCGTTCTTTTCTAAATCGTGAGATTTTTAATCATGGTTGTAAATGTTTGAACTTAATAACAGCGCTCTTGGCAAGGAGGCAGACTTGGAGCACCATGAACTACTTATCTAGGTACTGGGTGGTCCTCATGTTCCTGTGTGGATACTTGTGCCTAATGATTCCATATATCACCAAGCGAAGAGGCAGAGAGAGACGAGTTATCGGGGACTCTGACTATCTAAGATAAGGGGAAAAAAGAAGGGAATGCAGTCACAGGATTTTAGTAGAGTTCATGTAGAGAACGGTGTTAACTCTTCCATTGTCCTTAGACAATAGCTAAAATAAGGAGTTCCAAATAAAAAAGAATAAAGATACTGTTGTAGGTGTTAGGTTATAAATATAATGCTTTAGAATCGACTACAGAATGATTAAAAAGAAATCATTGTCAAATATATTGAAAGGAGAATATACATGGGCTGGCTTTAATAGTTGGTACAAGAAGGCCCACAAAGAGAAATGGGCATTTATAGCTCAACATAATTAAGTTACAAAAAGAACTTTTTTTTTTTTGTTATTCAGAAATAATAAATGAAAAGCAAAGTTTCTAAAAGATTATAATTAAATAATTTTACACAAAAGTAGTACAAATAGGAGCACACAAATTATGCTTTTTTCTCTCCACATAAGTACTTCAAAATCATTTAAGGGCTCTATTGAAATTGCAGAGTGTCTTACAGAAATGTAATCTCACAGAGCTTCATTTACTATCTATCATATGGTACACTGCACATTGAAATTCAGTTCAATTCCATTCAAATTTATTAAAGGTCAAAATTTCTGGGGTGCCAAATGTTCCAACTTTTAATTACTCTGAAATCCTTATGCTTTTATGAATCAATGTCATCTCACTTCAGTTTCTACCATAAAATCTTACTGAGGCAATTTTAAAATAAAACAGTTCATTTTATCCTCATAACTTAGACAAAGTTCTAGGTAAATTTATTTCTCGACATAAGAGGTCATTTATGAAAGTGGGACACTGAAGTTAATACTGCAGACAAAGTAGTTTGCATGAGAAATTGCAAATTAGTTAAATGGTAACAGCAGAAATACTTTGTTTTACGCACCTCTAGATTTTCTTTTCTCCTTCTTATCTTTCTTTTCCTTTTTCTTTACTTTTCTTCAGCCTTCAGCTATTTAACTGTCACTCTTTTGTTTGCTTCCCATTCTCTCTTCTTTTTCTCCCTTTTAAAATCTATCTCCTCCTTTTCTTAATCTCTCTCTTTTCACCATTCTTCTAACTTTCTTATCAGCCACATCTACTCAAGGAGAAAAAAAGTCTCCGGCATCTAAAGGCAACTATCTTTTCTGTTCATAGCTCTTTTCAGATACTGAGTTACTTGTCGTTAAAATGCCTGTGATAAAACGCTATCATCTAAGATAGGATTGTGTGAAACAAGATTTCATATAAGAAATACAACTACCTGAAAGCGGAAAAAAAGTACTTTGAAAGTGGCCTCAAGGTTGAGCCTTTTCCTCAAGGAAAAGGTTGTATTAAACCTTTCTGGTTACAGTTTGTTACCAGACAAAGGTAACCAAAGGTCACCAAATGATTCTGGTTTGGGATTCTGTTTAAAGCTTCCAGTGAAACATGTAGTGCAATACGATAATGCAGACTTGCACATTACAATTATTTGATACACGTCAGGGTTAAATACTGCAACAATAGCCCAAATTTGAACAGCAAAGTCTACTCTGCAGCAGTTCAAGAAAAACCATTTTGTATTCTTTGTAAGATAAGCCACTTCCCGGCCTCTCTAAAAGAACACTTCATTTTAGCAATCTAAAGCAGGTGTACTCAACCTTACACTTTTTTACGTCAAACCAGGAGAGTTCATCCGGGCAGAGGAATTAATCTCTTGCCCGTGGCGTGCTCCCAGCAGCTACTTGGCTGGGGAGCCCAGCGGTCGCTCCCACACGGGGAGACGGGCACACAGCCGGTGACGTGCCCGGGCCGCGTCGCATTTGGGTCTAACGGCTGCCCGCTAAGATGGTGACTGCAGAGCAATCCCCCTGCCCTCAACCTTACAGCCCACCTCGTTCTAAAATCCCTCCTGGAAAAAGCGTGAGAGAGCTCTGCACGGGCTGGGCTGGACGCAGACCTTTGGTCTGGGCACACGCCGGGAGGCCGGTGCTTCTGACCGACAGGATGCTCCCCCGGGGCCGGGGCGGCGGGAGGCGTGGGGCGCGCCGGGCAGGGACGGGCCACCCCGGGGCGCGCCGGGCGGGGACGGGCCACCCCGGGCAGGGCGGGGACGGGCCACCTCTGCCCAGGCGTGGTGGATGCGTACACGCCGGGCTCGCAGCGCTAGCCTACGGACCTGGCTCTGGTCGGAAGCTGGAGATGACTTTTCCATCGAAACAGCAGATAGACTTAACGCCTTCTCAACACTGTAAGCAAAGACCTTTTTTTAAAGGGTTTCAGCCATAAGATATTCCCCCAAACTCCTTGCAGGACTGCCTTTGCTTCTTTTCTATTCAAGCGTATTTATATTTGAGGCAGCAACGGTACCGTTAAATCTGAAAGTGTTTTTTTTTCATGGATCCATGCAGATAAAGCCACATACCAGATTTCTTTTCCTTCTTACAAAAACTGCTTGAAGGATATAGTTATTTGGTAGTCAAGTGTAAACCATGGAATAACTGGCAACATTTAAGCCCAATGCACCCTTCAACTTGTCTAAGTTGCACTGAGTCTGAGGAAAGCTGGAAAGGAACAGATCGATTTTGCATGAACAGAATTAGGACAGTGTTTCTTTATCAGTTGAAGACAGGTAGAAATTATGAGCATGAAATACCATAATAAATTCACAATCAATTAATCAATGAACAGCAATACAACTTTTTTATAAGAAAATATGTAAACAATTCCAGCATATTTACTGTACCTAGGAAATACTGGATTAGGACTAACTGAAAAATGACTAATATGTTGCTGATGGGCTTTTAACACCATAACATCAGATTGTTAAAGCTTTTAACAGAGTAGCTCTGTATGCACCTACATTAAATGTTAGACTGATGACTCAGTCATATAGAAATACCAAACAGGCTTCAGATACCAGTGTGAACCCTGAAGAAAGCAAAATATTTTAAAATTAAAAAGTATATTGTGATTACCAGTATCATTTTAATGAAATTCCTTAGCTTATGTGAATACCGAAAGAAATTAGAGGAAATTATTTCTATTACTCTTTACCACATATGTTACAAGGATTTAAAAGCTTTCTGTCCCAATGAATCCCTCAATGGATTAAAAATTTTAATTATTGTCTACTTCTAAATAAATCTGGAAAATTAAATATATTCACTGTCCAGATGAAGAAAGGTGCATACTTTTGTTGGCTTTTTTCTATATGGAGACAGCAGTAGAAAAATATCACAACTATTTACCAATATTTTTCTGTTTATTATATGTATATACACATTTACTTTTTAAAAGTGAAAATTCTTATCAATGTAATAAATAATTTATTTTCATACAGTAATTTCAATATCAATAGATTAGATTAAAAAATACACTGGAATTTTTCTTACATTTCCTAATTCAGTATATTCAAATGAATAGCCTGATAGTTTTGAAATCCCCCCAAAAATCACATGTATGCTGACTTTTGGGGGGGGTGTTCGTTGTAGTTGCTAGATTTATTGCTTAGAAAACCTTGATAACCTTATTACCCTTCCTCTCCTGAACTGCATACTCTATGATTAGGTTCTGTACAATTTAGGGACAAAACTCAGAAACTGTACTTTTGAACAAGGCATGAAGAATATAAAAAATATAAAATAAGACCATAATAAAGATAAAAATGATTTATAAGAGGTTATCGTTACTATGCAAATATTTAAAATATTTACCAGCTTAATATTAGCTCCATCCTCTATTTAGAGACCTTTATTGTTTAAGTACCTTACTTTTACCCTCTTTTTCTACCAGTTCAAATTGTAAAATGTTTTGAACATGAAATCCCATGTTCACAAATGCTACACACATTCTGCTCTAGAGTGACAGTCTGAATCCTGTAACTGTGGGGGTTTTCCTTCTTGATCATCCTTTAGCCTACACGAAGCTCCGCCAAAGGAACGAGGCACACACCCATGCATGCTGTCAGCCCACGGGATGGAAGCGTGCTGTTTATATTCTAAGCTTCAGCAGCAAAAGTTTGAAGCAAAAGTCAGTCCTTTCTCGGGAGTCAGTCCTACCGTGAGACCTTTTCTTTCAGATGTTTCCCTAGCACACAATTTCTATTAGAAATATTAAAATTCCATTAAAATCAGTTCTTCACAAAAATCAACTAAACTATAGGAAACGTTTACAATCACGCAGGTTCAGCAAGAATATATTTTGTCCCGGAGTGCTCAAGTGAGACAGCTGTGGAGCTTTTAGAAAGTGTATGTATGTATATATTACATACCTTTATGTATGTATGTATGTATGCTTGTGTGTGTGTGTGTATATAACTTTCAACATAAAAAGAATCAGCAAAAACAGGTATCACTGTTCTTTACTAGTGATATATTAGTGACATTCCTGGTAATAACTATGGTTAAACAAAGACCATGGCATTTGACATTCCTAGTGACAGCTATAGTAAATAACACAATGCTAATCTGAAACTCTTTGCCTAACATCTTAAAACTTTTTCATTCTACCAAAAATACAAACCCACATTTTTTCTCAGCGATTCACGCTGTGACAACTTTAAATTCTGATCTTACCTATGACATCCAAAACTTGCCCAGAAAATTACAATTTTATTCTCTAGGAGAAAATGTATATAAAATATACACAGAATAAGCAAACCATTTTGATTAAAATTTCCTAACAAAGAAAATTACATACAATATAGCAATAAATATAAAAAGTTGTAAATGTCAGAAAATATGCATGTACAGTCTCCAATGTAAAAATTATATGTAGTATATGGCAATAAATAATAACCATGGTATTACTCCATAATATAGTTTTTCTGAGGGGTAGTAAGACACTCTTAATGCATTGCCACTTCAGTGTCAAAATACCAATGAGATTTCTTTGTATTATTTCCCACAATCATAAGCACAGAAGTTGTAAAATACAGGCGTTCAAACAATAATTGTTGGTTTTCTTAAAAATGAAGTGAACAGAAAAAAGTAATAACATGTGCCAGAAGAAGATACCATAGCGTAAGCAATTAAGGAATGATATTTTTTATACATTTAAACATTTTATACGCTTAATATTACCTTCAAGATACTCGTCGTTCTCTCCTGCCCCACCCAGGTGCTGTTACAATGAAAATGTATATGGGAATAAATCCTCTTATTTTCCTTCCATACCATTTTCTGTTGCAGTTGTATTTGTCAGAAATGGTAATTTCCTCCCTCTCTCCCCAAATCTGATCTCACTCATTTGAGCTGTGGTGGAGCAGAAACTAGGCTACAAAATTCCCAGCCCCAAGACCCTTCTATGGGGAAGTAAAGAGCAAAGCTTTGTCCAAGGAGGTGTAAGCGCAGATAAAGCAAACGCCACTCACAGAGTTTTACTGTGCTCCTTGCTGGACCACTCTGGTCCTGCCCTTGAGATGCATGGTTAGAACTTGGACCATGAAGACTTTTCTGGATAACTCATAATGCCTCCTGCTATACCATGATCTTGTTTGGAGAAGCATCACAGAGACTCTAAAGAAATGCAAAGTTATTTTATCTTTTAAAAGACCCGTTTGGAGCAAAAGTATTTTGAAATCTCTCTATACTGTAGATATGAAGAACTTTTAAAGCATTGCTATACTGCTACACCTGAATGCTTTAGTGAGAATTCCTGTTAAGAGATGCAGAAACCAGCCACATCCCCTTTCATTTGAAGTCATACTTTTTGGCTTGGGTTATGCAATGTAAGTGTAACCCAATTAAATGAACATATATCTTACACAAACACACACTTTCTCAGAGTATTTTTTAGTAGCATTTTAACTATGATGTGCAAAAATAACCCAGTAAGAGAACAGCTTTGAGTACTCTGTCAATTGACAGGCAACAAAGCATCAACCAACTACGATTACACAACATTTTGGCTTTCTGCTTTCTCAGAAAGGAGGAGCTAGCTACTTCCCATTGCATCCCGCTCTGCAGGATATCTGCATTCCGCTACTAGAGAAATTTTGACATCATGGTTCAAACGGCATTCCTGTAAAATCTCTCCCACCCAGCAGTTGTTCTTAGTGAGAATATTGTTAATATTTAAATGAAAGGAACGTGAGGGTCTGATCCAAATGCCTCTGAATTCCAAGGAGACTTGTTTCAAATTCTTAATACATTCCACAGCTGATCTCTCTAGGCAATTAAGCAACACAACATCAGTAGGATATAAAAACTAATTTACATCCTTGTTTTTCCTTTAACCAAATATTAGTAATTCGCTCATGTGCTCGATTGAGAGCCCTCTGTCCTGAGAGAAGAAATAAAACATTTTCAATCCATAAAGTCTAATAGTTAACTACAGATGACATTAAGTGACCTACCATAGTTGCAAAACAATTTCCAAAAGATGCGGTGCTCTTAAAGCCCTGAGTCTTTGTGTAATTTACTTATCATCCCAAAATTATTAACTTATCCAGTTATGCTTTTTTGAGACATTAATATCTATATCTCCAGCAATTTCAGTTCTTCATTAAAAAAAAAAAAATCAGACTAAATACTCAGAATCACAGACTTCCAAACACCTGAAAATCAATGATTCAAAACTGAAAATACAGTATTTTTAGTCTGGGAACTGGCTTTTTTCATATAAGGTAGTACTTGAGAAGATATATAGTTACATATTTTAGGAGATCTTTTTATTGAGGAAGAAACATGTCTTAGAAAAATTTCAATGAACATATTTCAGGCTTTATTAGATTTGTGCCTCAGTTTCCACATCCATTAAATTAAAGGTCTCTTTTAGCCATAATTAGTTAATACGCTTAAATATTTATAAGCTGTAGGATATTATTTTTGTGCAGCACTTATGCACACATTAACATCCTGCTAATTTGGGCAGTGTATTTTTTAGATGTAAATTACTTTATGAGTGGATGAGGTAGTTCTCAGTTCCACTCAGTCCAGCACCTCTTTCCTCAGCGCTGCTCATTTGGGGCACCAAGTGAAGTGGCAGATTTATTGATATGTGGCACATTTATTGATATACTAAAAGATGAAGATATTTTAAGATAAACAAATATTATTCAAGCTGCAGATCATCTCTCCGGATAACATGACTGTCAAATAATACCCAGCCCAAGGATACCAACAGCCATCCCTCCAAGCTCTGGTTATTTCAGGCACTTCCATCACATATATTTTCCAATTAATCACATCACATTTAGCCGCATCTAAACTGAAAACCTTTATTCCATTTTCAATACTCCTTCCCCTTGTTATAACCTAGGTATTTCTTAAAAAAAAAAAAAAAAGCAGCATAGCAAAAATTCACAGTCAGAATGATAATAGTGTGTTGCCCATCATGAGCATGCTTATTTATAAATAGCTGGATAGGAATAAAGAATAACCTCAGCAAGAGCTGAGCTGCCCTTTAAATGAAAATAATCACCAGGCTATTTTCAGTCCAGCAATTTTGTATGCAGCGGGAAGTCTCACTCCCAAATATTATCATGACTCATCTACTTTCCTTTTCTAAGGCTGCTCTTTTCTAAGTGCGGCACTGATGACCCTGCACAAGCTGCAACGCTGCGTTAAACCCCCCTTTCCCAAACCTGCCGCGTTTCAGCCGCAGTTACCCGTTCCTAGCCACAACGTTACCCAGCATCATCACCGGGGTTACAGGGTTCCTCCACACCACCAGCAGACCCCTAAAATTTGCCACCTTTACCTCGGCCACCGCTTGAAACTGCGTGCGCAGCGGTGAGGAGGGGTAGGAGGGGCGGCAGCCGGGGGGCCCTGCGCCTCTCCGGCAACAGGGGCGTTAACCCGCGCGGGCAGCGTGCCGTGGCACCCGGGACCTGCCGCGGGCCTGGGGAGCCCACAGGAGGTGTGGCCCGCGCCTTCCGCCTGCATATTTAAATAGGTAAAATGGCACGGCCTTTAAGGTTATTATTAAAGAGCAACCTCCCAGAGAGGAAGAATTACACGGCGAAACGAGGCCTAACACATTTCTTGCAACAGAGAGCCGAGAAGAAGAGAAGGAAAAGCCTGGGTTACTCACGGTTCTTTTCACCTCTCCACCTCGACCCCGCTTTTATTCTAGGCGCGACGTCCGCGGCAGCAGTTACGTCTACTAGCCCAAGCAGCAGCAGCACTGACAGCACAGCCATGCCCGGTAACGGAAAAATAAAAAATCACCTCTACTTGGAGTACCGATAAAGACGAATGAGAAGACTTTCCTCAGGAATGAATAATTGGAGCTAACAGCACTTACTCAGCAGAGGCAGAGGGAGATGTAAAATCTAATTCCTCCTAGAACTGTTTATTAAAAATCGTATTTCCATTGCATCGCTTATTTCTCTTATCCAGGGAGCGTAAAAACAGAACAGTCGTAAAGGCTTCCCCTAAGCAGGAGCCTCCGGCACTCAGATGCCGGGAGAGACGCACGGGCAGCTTTCTGTGGTCCCTCAGAAGCCACTGGCTCCTCACCCGCCTCTGGCACCTCTCAGCCCTTCCCAATGTTTATCAACATTCCCCACGGCACCCTGGCAGGGGACACAGCCGGGCTGCAAGCGGAGGAGGTTTTTTTCTCCATCGCTTGCATATTGCACTGCAGTTTCCCAGGGCTGATGGCACAGAACGTTTTAATGTTGACACTCAAAACTCACTACGTTTATCAATGGGTGTAAAAGAACAGTTTGTACAGCTTCCTTCCCTGCCCACAAACGGTGGGTAAGGAAAGGGAGGAAAAATAATGTGCCTAGGATGAGAAAGAAAGGCTCAAAAAGAAAAAACCTTTTTCTTTTTTTTTTTTTAATCTGTTCAATAACTCTGCCTCTCATTCAGCATATCTCCTATTTCTAGGGAAAATAGTGCCAACAATACTACTTCCAGCCCAGGTTTCTGTCAGCAGACCCTGCATGAATGAACAGTTCACCAACAGTAAGAGACGCCACGAGAATTTATGTATATAATCTATGTTACCTAACAAAGCTTCACCCTGCACCCCAGCAGCTTCTGGGCAGCCAGTACCCTGCGCAAGCAGACTCCGGTGCTTGCAGCATTAACAGCAGTATTGCTGGAAAACATTTAACCCCGTATCTGTCCGTGCCAGGGAGCTAGATCAGAAACTTCCCCATGGCAATCAAAAAAGCCTCAAGGAAGAACTGTAACAAAAATTATCCGCTAACCCTTTCACCACAGTTATGAAATCATTCCGTACGACCTGTAGAAGCCCAGGAAAGCTTCATCCTGAGAGCTGAAAATCACTATAATAAGACCAGAGTGCTTTTCACTCCTGGTGACAGTGGACTTCCGTCTGGATGAAGTCTACATCTATATTCAATAAAAGAAATTACAAAATATCTAGTTCTTTAGCATCATAAGCATCAGCCTCAGAATACTTACAACCTACTTATACAATGGACTTATTTTCTTAATAGAACAGCAATGAATTAGCATTCTACGAGCTGATCTCCTGCCTCACCCATTGCATATTGGCTATTGTGTAGATGCTGTGGCTATAACTGAGCTGCAGAATTCAGGTTTTTGAATGACGTAGCTCTGTAAGTTTCTAGATACAATTTCAGTTACAAAGAAATGAGACAAAGTAAGCTATTTGAGTCTTAATAATGCATCTCTCAATTCATAGTGCTCACAGCCACTGCTCTTCATGAAGTTTGAGCTCAAAATGATTAGTGCTATTGAAACACTGCACAGTGACCAGTTAAAGTGTGACCATCTGAAGCCATTCACCTCTAGATGTTCTTACGTTAGCGATGATAACTTTCCAAAAGAGGTCAGGAGCAATTTTTTACCTAAAGTTGTTAGACTTCAGATGACAGCAGCAATGTTGTATCAGAAAGTTTTCCATGTCTATTAAAGTAGTTATGCAAGAGTCCTTTGAAAGGAAAGCTCTGTTTCTTCATTCAGACCAGCTGGAGAAATTAGGAAGGGAGATGTGCTCATATTTCAATTTTGGGTAACTACATTCAGCACAAAAAGAGGCGCATTTGCAGCAGAAGACATAAAGAACCAGTGATCTGTCAAATCTCCCACAAGTTACACATTACAAGCAGTCTCCAATCTCAGTCCGACCCCAGCAGCCCCCACGCGGCTGTTCCCCCCGCGCAGATCACCAGGAGGGGTCTGTTTCTGCATACAGACCCAACAGTGTGGCTGGGCAGGGGGAGACTCGCCGCCTCCTCATCCCAGTGGAAGTTCCCGACGAAGACGTTTGGTTTCTTTGCCATCATTTTATTCTACAGGAGTTACACGTATGGCCTGAAGAACAATGGAGCTTCAGTACCATACCTGCCACGGGCCCTTTGCCCCCGAGCAGAAATAACTCCCACGGTAACATACGGCGTGAAAAGAAATGGTTACGAGTTTCAGATTGCCTTTGTTTTAAGCACATTCTAACTGCACATCCTTCACCATCTGAACTCATGCCAGGGGAGTGTGTCAATACTCATTCTCTTAAAGATGACTCATCCTCTTGCTGGTTATGTAAGACACCTGAAGGTACCAAATTGTTCACTGCACCAAAATATGGCACAGGAAAAAAAACCTCAGTTAGTACACAGTGGTCCTTTAGGAGCACGTTAGCTGTAACGTGGAATGGTGCCATTTACTCTGAATGCAAAAAAATTGCCTTTTCAAATGACAGCTGCAGTTATGAGCACCAAAACCAAAAGGCTTCGTGATCTTGCAGTTGGCAGTGCACTATCTGAAGGACAAAAGATAAAGATTTTCAAGCAAAGGAAAAAAAAAAAAAAGAAATTGTGGAATTCCAGAATGAACTACACAAAACCAACCCCAGCCGAACACTTGAGCTGCCTTGTAGTTAATGCCTGTTATCCTTTATTTGGTCCCAGATCCAAACCTCATTGAGCTTTGTGCTGTGCAAGAGTAAAATGGTGCATCAGCTTGGTGTTTCAGCAGATGTCTGCTGAGCTCTCAAGCCATGCAGTTGTTTGGCACACAATCTAACAGAGACTTAATGGAAAGTTTCAGAACTGTAGGCCAGATGGTTTTTCATCTTAGAAGACTAACGGAAGGGTACTTCATAGACCCAAAACCTGCATGGACATTTTTGCACAGGTTGCATCCATTTATCCTGTCAAAGGAGAAGGAGCTGTTGTTGCCTTCAGAAAAGCTGCCCCATATTCTCATGGATATGAAGGGATGCCCAAAGCAACATCTTGTATGTGACCATATTTCTCTTCATGCACACCAAAAATGCAGTCAGACAGGGAAAACTTATCACCAGAAAAGTTTAAAAATCACCTTGTCTAGCAGAATGCCTCATGCACAGTGTGGCTGGTTATCAGGATACTGGACAAATACTGCCATAGAGGCAATGTCAGTCCACTGCCTTCCCCATTGGAGTAACAGCAAGTAAAACGGAACTGACTGAGCATTCAGAGGTGTGAAGCCCAATAAAAGGTGACCTGCTCCTATGTGATTCAGTGTTTTATAGCTCATTTAACTAGCTAGTTTCAGTTTCAGCTGTATAATTTCTGCTCAAGTGAGCTCCTTTGCAATTTGAAAGCTTAACTGAAAAGCAAGGCAATTAATTCTGGAATTAGCCATGTGGACAACTTTTGCAGAGATGCAGTACACCACTTGAAGATGTTACACCAAGATGGGATGCCTTTTTGACTTATATGTTGCAGCTTAGTCAGAAGTTAAGGACTAAAAGATAAAATCACAAAATTAATTTATGGTCTCTGTTATGCTAGTTCTATCTAGCTTTAATATATGTCATTCTCTAAAATCTTCAGACATAGTTAATTTCTCCTCAGCTTTCATTATGCCCCAGCCTTTTAATTTTTGTTTTAGTGTGTCATAAATAAAAGTCACTAGCAATTTACGGCACAGTTCTTTCCTCGGATCAGATGTCTTTCACAGAGCTTTTTATCCATAAAACGCAGAACTTTTTCTAAAGTCCTCTCTACCTTCATTAGAGACTTCACCTTTACCTTCTTCTAAAGGGTAGCAGAGCTCTCTGCAGCATCGTGGCACATCCTTCCAGGAAGGGTTTGAAGCAACTTTCCTCTCTTCTGCACAAGGATGCTTCACTCACTGAGACATGATGAAAGCTACAACCTCTCTCACTGGAAGTCCGCAGGGCCGTGAGGTCAGCCTTCTTATGCACAGAAGTCCTTTTCCACTCTCCTCAAAGCCAAAGCCACTTCCTTACACAGGGACCTCTCTGTTGCCTCTTCTGAAGAACCCACCACTGATTGCATTGGAAATTGATGATCGGGGCAAGCTTTTTTTGCACAGAGGTCACGTGCTGCGTTAGTACTAGAGAGGACAGTCTGACAAGGAAGAGCCTGGCCACCGAAGCACGGGCTGATGAGTCATCCTCTCCTGAAGGTTATACTAGGACTGGGTCAACTCATAAATAAGGGCATCTATTGCTCTCTTCCTGTCTTATCATGGAGGGTAATGAGCTGCATCTTTATCAAGTTTGCTGGTCTCTCTCTCTGCAGTACAAAGCATACTTAGACCGCTGCCACACACAGTTCTTGCATTGCCTTTGATGCATTTCTGCAACAGTTTCCCATTTTAGAAGAAAGACAAAATCGGGTGACTATCAATCAGAGAACCTCTGTGAGGCAGCCATACAGAGACTTTCAGGCATGACGGGACAACAGTTACAGAACTCATTACAGCTAAAAAGTACCCAAGCTTTATTTTGCAGGCCCTATGACTCTAACAACTCTGAGGAGATCAACTCGGACGCAGTGGTGTTTGCCATGAAAACAGTGCAATTCCGTGAAGCGAAGGGCATGCTCACATAATTCAGCAGTGTGTGTGGGGACCAGACCTAAATGCCATTTTAGCCCTGCAAGCTTGGGGAAATGGTAAAGCTCCCAGATCAGCTTGGTAAGGTTTTTTTTTTGTTTTGCTTGTACTATAGAACTATTAAATACAACAACCAAACAAAAAAACCTTAGACTTCCTGTAGCTCATGGAAAGTACAAAACATGCCTTAATTTTTTTTTTATCGTCCAAATGCATAGAATTAAAGAATTATGCAAAATTTACCATCCTACTAACATACCCTTTGCTTTTTCTGTTTACTTATTGAACACCAGCAGTGCACTCAGCACTGTATAAAGATATAAATTGACATTACCTCTCCGCTAAAGACTTTATGGTCTGTACACACAAGTATGTCTTAAAAGTTGTCACTTCTGTGAGGGCACGTTTGTTCGTTTGTTTCTTAATTTCCTTACTTTTGAGCATTTAAATTTTCAACCATAACAATACACATTTTGCTAGCACCTTTTAAGTTCTTGGTGGTAGAGGAAAACAAATGTATTCTGCATAAATGGTTATACACGTACAAATCTTTAAATGCATGTACATGCATCTATATATACATTCTCCTACTAATAAACTCACAAACACATAAACAAAGCAAGAGTTGCACAATTAAAAAATCAGTTTTGATACGTATTATTTAATCTTAATTGAAATAACATTTGAGTAAACTAATCTTGGTTTGGGTCGACCAGACTTACATATATACTAATTTATTTTATATAATGAACATGGAATGAAGTTACTCTTAATGAAAAATTTAAAAGAGATGATCTGGTTTTTAGAGGAAAAAATATAATTTTTCTTACCCATATGCCTTATCAATTTGCCATCTATCCTCATGCCCTCAAGGTAACACAGATTATTTTTTTTTTTAAGTGCAAGAGTCTGAGACTATCAACTATAAAAGAGACTTCAAAACACATACAGAGATCAAAGAATATTACCAGACTTATTTTTTCCATCTGGCTGCAGAAGAGTAGGCATTAGACAATGTCTGTAAAGCTAAGTCAGCAACTACTGTGTCTTTTACATGAAATTCCACACTGCTGGCCTAACTAGTATGAGAAAAACATGGATTATTTTTTTTCCTATCTCATAACATATAATTTTTCTCTTTGTTTGCAACAGATACTTTAAACCCATCAGGAACTAAATGAAAGAAAAACTGATCTATAAGCATGCAAAAAAGAAGGGTTTTTGTTGTTGTCGTCAAGAATGCAAAGTAAGTTCTTATGAGATATCTTCCAACTTGCACTCAGGCAAAAAAGATCAGCCTTCCTAAGCAACTGTCCTGGCTTCAGCCAGGGTAGAGTTAATTTTCTTCACAGAAGCTGGTGTGAGGCTGTGTTTTGGATTTGGGATGAGAAAATGTTGGTAACGTGCTGATGTTTTGAGTTCTTGCTGAGCAGTCAAGGCCAGTCCAGCTTCTCGTGCTGGGCTGCCAGCGAGCAGGCTGGGGGTGCACGGGGAGCTGGGAGGGGACACAGCCAGGACAGCTGACCCAGGCTGGCCAAAGGGACATCCCATACCATATGACGTCACGCTCAGTATATAAAGCTGGGACGAAGAAGAAGGAAGGGATGGAGGGACATTCAGAGATACGGCGTCTGTCTTCCCAAGTAACCATTACGCGTGATGCAGCCCTGCTTCCCTGGAGATGGCTGAACTCCTGCCTGCCCACAGGGAGCGGTGAATGGATTCCTTGTTTTGCTTTGCTTGTGTGCGTGGCTTTTGTTTTACCTGTTAAATTGTCTTTACCTCAAACCATGAGTTTCCTCACTTTTACCCTTCCGATTCTCTCCCCCATCCCACCGCGGAGGAGTGAGCGAGCGGCTGCGTGGGGCTTAGCTGCCGGCTGTTGCTGGGTTAAACCATGACAACAACCTAGATATCTGAGACATTGCAACTGGCTGAAGTCTACATGAGAAAACCTCTCTATCTGAGGTGGAGGTGGATAACGTATCCCTCATACTGTGGCATTCTAGGAGAGTTTATGCATTTATAGTCACTATTAAAAAAAAAAAAAAAAAAGTAGCCAAATGGCTAGGGACCAGAGCAGGGTACTCCCACCGTAGCTGAGCCAGTGTACCAGAGTGATGCTGATGTTACTGTAGTAAGTTACAAGTTCCTTCCTGTACCTTCTCCTTCTAGAGCCACAAATAGCTTCTGTGCAATACAAAATTACTTCTTTAAAAGCAAAAAGTACCACCAGACTCTCAATCCCAACACCCCATTGGTAAAGGAAGCATGACTTTCACAAAAGCATCACATTCTCAGCTCTGTCACTAAATCAGCAAAAAACCCGAGTACATCTCAAGAGCTCACAGGACTCTTACACCATGGCACTTCAGTCTTTTAAAGGCACTCTGTCTCTTACTGTTTTGATCCCAAACCAGCAGCCATAGCATGCCTTCTTAAAATTATTATTTAGGATTTTTATGTGTGACTATACACCTAGCAGATCTACACAGTTCTACATGAACTGATATTTCAGCATAGCCGGTGTTTTATGTTAGCGTAAATGAGAAGCCATATGAAACTATTGCAAGAATGCTATCCAGATCATGCTGATAGTAAAATTTTATAGGATAATGCTGGTGCTTTTAACATCAAACTTATGGATTAAACGCATCCCAAACACATTTAATGTACAGAGTCATTTATCTTTATCTGTTCTAACAAACTGGTAATCTTTATCCTATTAATTCAGGCAAATGTAGGAGTGTTTACTAAGTGGTGGAGAATTATAATGATATGTTCAGACAAAAATAAACACACAAAACCTAAAATTAACATTGTTTAATGTAAAAATATGCCACCCTACTCAGCTCTCAGAATAAACTCCTAAACTGTTGTCGGCTTTCTGTTTTTCAAGAAATGATTGTTAGGCTAATCTGGCAGGTCTAATTTGCATTTCTGTATTTACTTTTTCTCACACACTTAAATTATAATGTTAGTGGGCTTCAAAAAAGCATTCAGAGAAGATCTGGACATTTTATAATTGCAAGATGAAAGACAAAGCTTGTTGCATTTTTTTTCTTCTTTATTTCTTATGTTTTTAAAATATCTTCCCTTTTTGCTAATTGCTCTTTACTGAAATGTTATTTTCCTTTCCACCTAGCTCTGACTTCTTTATTCTCTGTCTCAGTGAACGACACTCTTTTTTCCAGTATGTTCTCCACCTATCGTTCCTCACCTTCTTCTCCCGTACCTCTGGATAACCAACCCCTACTCAGCGCTAAGGTGCCACATGGAAGAGGTGTGAAGGAAAGGTAGTTGGGCTGAGCACTGTGCCAACATGAGTGAATAACAGACGAGAAACCAAAGCAAGGGTGGCTTTAGCTCAGCGGCTGATTTTAAGTAGATGACATGAGAGAAAAATACAATACACCTTGTACTCTGGCCCTGTTGTACTTTTTAGCTCAAAAAGCTAGAAACTGGAGCCAGCCTACCAAGTATATAAAAACCCATTAAATTTATCCTAGAAGATGGAAATATTCCTGGCATTCATTCTGTTCATTTAAGAAAAGAAATTGCTTTCGACACATGCTTGCTGAACAGGGCATGATGATTCAGCACACAAATTGATCGGCACAAAATCAGCTGATTTTTCCTGGGGTGGGTGGCACCAGAAGCATGGGGAACTATTTTGACAGATGGACAGAGAAAAGAGCTATGACAAAATGTGTAAAAGCAGGTATAAGAGTCTGGATGCACTTTTTTTGCATCTGCCAATAATATTCCAACGTAATTTGCAATGCAGTGAAGGCATTACACTGTCCAAGGGGGTGAGGGCACACCGCAGTGCTTCCATACTGATCAGAACAAGAATGAAGGTCAACATCTCACAGCCTAATAGAAAAAATCCCAGCTGAAGGATGACTTTAACAGGCAATTGCATTGGTGTTAATAAACGGAGTTTTTTTTAACAACCCCCATATTTTCTTTTTCCATTTTAGCTGGAAAAACAATTCTTTAATGTTGAATTTTGTTATTAGGAGACTAAGTAACTTATAATCATTTTAGTAACGATATGGCTTGTGTCTCAAATGGTGCAAATAATTCACTGACTGTAGCAGAACTATAGCAAACTGTGAGCATCTGGCCTCCTCTGCTTTGATCAACATTTTCAAAGCCTATTTGAGAAAGATGGATGCACATTCCTATTAAAAGAACAATGGGAACTGGTTTCTGTGTATCCAGAGAGAATGCAGTAATACAATTTTCAGCAGTCAATGGTCTGACTTCTATTTGTGCCTTTGAAAATCTCCCCAGTGAGATTCTTTGGGTGAATTAGAGCTATGGGGTAATCTCCTAAATTGGAACAGAATCAATAAGCTAAATGAAAACATTTACCTTAAATTCTAATTTAAGCCCTGAGCTGATGGAATTAGGAATGTCGTATGCTTAATAGATGTATGGAAATAAAAAAAGTCTCATCACTAGCTGATACATCATAAAGAACATGGGGCTAAAATTACCATCTTAAAATCTCATGCCAACTCAACATTCAAGTGAAATATAAACACAAAAAAAATTTTCTATGAGTTGGGATGTAAAGATACCCATAACATAGGCGACTGTGCCTGGCTTTTGTTTATGTATCAAACTAAAAAATACTTCGCTAATTCAGGGCAGCATTTCACCTTAAGTTTCATGTTGTACTACCGTACACAGATGTGTTAATGGAAATCAGTCCAACGACAAAATATGTGTTTTTAATGAGTTCCACACTTTCTAATCTAGAAAATCACCAGATTAATATATTGGTGTTTAGAATGATATCATAATAACCAAGACACAGGATAATAAGCATTCCTAAGTATATGAGCTACTTGAAATTAATAACTTTAATAATAAAATCAATACTTTTCTCACAGTATTTAGTAACCGCTTCCAACATAAGCTGTGACTCAATTAATGCACAGAAGCTTTTGTCATCTGTTATATGAAAATTCTTATACATCACCATAAGGCTTGCTAAGGTCTGAGTTCATGTTATAACTTTTATCTATCATAAAGAGAAGCATTATTGTGTAAAATCATTGAAAATATGCACTGAAATAACTGGAAACATCCAAGTAGACTGCTTTAAAGATTATCAAATCACATTTTGGAGACATTTAATCCCGGCCATTTTCCTTTGAAAAATATGAAAATGCAAATGCACCTTTCATTCATTGGTGGGAGTTTGTTATGGGAATTAAAAATTGTACATTGAAATGAAAGATACGGTTTTAATAAAAAAAGTGTGGCTGTAATAATCAAATTCTCCTTACTAATACCAGGATGAAACATGGCTAAATTATGCTATGGAAAAGATGAATTTTTGAGAGGCAGAGCTATGTAGTAACATAGTTTGCCAGGAAGCTTTTTTTTTTTTTTTTTTTTTTTTTTACAGATAAGATAGATATATTATGTATAACACAAAAATAAGTAATAATCATCAAAATAAAATGAAAAAACCTCCACTTCAGTAAGGGAAGAGGAGAGAGTGATTACCATACTTTCTCGTAAGATGGGAATGATGAGTATCACCTTTTGGAGTTATCAGTATAAAACCCTCTGTACGAAAATGAATGCAACCTGAATGCTGTAAAGTGGTTTCGGTGCCTGCAGGTGTTGCTTCCCACAGAAAAGCTAGTATTTCTCCAATTAGTAAGTCTAATCTATTCTTCTTCTCCTCTTCTTTTTTCTTTTTCCTGATTATTTGATTTTCCATGTTAGCTAAAGTTAACACATGTGCTTCGCACTTACATGTGGACCTGTTGTCTGATACGTTTCACAGATTTCTGCTCTATTGACGGCTATTCTAGGTGCATTCAGAGCTATTTTAAAGATGAAAGCTGTTAACATGACTTCTTAGACAGGCCAGTTACGACAATAGTCTCAAATTTATAAGTTTGTAAAAAAAAAATTTAAAAAAATTCTAAAGCACTCTTTTTCTTTTTTTAATCAGATCTTAAAAATATCAGCAGTCACAGAAGTGCTGTTAGCTTACTAGATAAAAGACTGAATTTTTAAATGTAAAAATTATATTACTATTAAAGATTAACATAAAATTGAAGTATATTTGCATATTTCATACTAGAGCATGGAAGGTTTTTGAAAGGAGTAAAAATTAACCTCTAAAACTTACTGGTTTTGCATGTAGTGTATTTGAACTGCAGAGTTCATATGGGAACTGCAGCCTGTAAAAATGAAGCCCATAGAAGAATGCAGTATGGCAGCCTGCCTGTGTCTTGCAAAGTACTACAGTCTTCTCAAACCGAAGACTTGTTGTTAGCAAAAATAAAGACCCAGAGTGCCACGAAAGAGGTAAGTGCAAAGGACGAGTGGCGGTCCTTGGGATGGGTATGCACCCACGCAGGCTCCAGGCGACGTGGTGGCAGCAGCACGTCTGACGGAAGCTCGTACTGGGAAAAGCCCGAATGTGCTTTTTTGTGAGGCCATGGAAGTAGGTGATACCGTTCCTGCTGACTCCCACCCTGCATTTCCTTCTCTCCACTGCAGATTGCTGCAATTCAGGTCAAAATATCTAATTTTGAGGTAATGTCTAACCCAGAGGGCTGCTCAAGGGGTTTTTTTTGGATTTTAGATACACCCAACATACATTGTGTAAATGAATCTCAGCCTGGCTGTACAGGAACACCTTTAACATTCACACTCATTTTGGAGTGAACATCTGCCTCTAGAAGTGTTTTTTCTCCCATCATCTTCCAAGACCCACCATTAGCTTTTACTATGCAGTGGGATTTCATTAATTCAAGTTTTAAAAAAAACCCAAACAACCAGTCAAAGAGAAGCCACAGTCAACTCGGATGTAAACAAACTCCACAGAAATCAAAAGCATTTGGTTCACAAACCTCAGGGCAGATCTGAATCCCAAATAAATCCCAACGAAATCTGGAAAGTAGGAAAGAGGGGAGAGAGGACCCTGTAAGAACAGCACACAACTCTTCCCCTTGCTCACCCTTGCTTTCATTCCCTCACCTTCCTTCTCATTTCCTCCTCCTCCTCTCCACCCCCTACACTTCTTCACAAAACACACATGCAACTGGTCAGCTTGGACAAGTCACATGGCATAACTTCAGTTATGCCAATTCAGTTTATTTAAATAATTCATTCATTTAACATAAAGTTGATTGGTTTATCAGACTACACATTTAGAGGATCATTTTACAGAAAGAGTCGGCCTCAGCTGAATTAACAAACCTGTTCCCTTCATTCTAACTTTCTAGGGAATCTTTAATAATTTCTTCTTTTCCTCTCCTAATGTCATCAATGCAGTGCAATTCTCTCTTTGGAGCAGTTAAAGTCTTTTTCATGGCTATATATATGCAATATATATTAGGATATGTGTGTACTATTTGTTTAGCATAAGTAAATAGATGGAGAATAAAATAATACCTAACGTCTTGTTTTGTAAGGTGATAGCTTCTCCTCTAACTAGCTGCTACACTTCGTAGCAGGCGTAAGGCCACCTGTGGATTCATTACCATTTATCTGTAATTTAGCCTATTAACCTTAACACTAGATGACATAATTCTCTGCTTACAACATATGTTGGCAGTTTCACTCTGTGAGGTCTCTTTACTGAATCTAAACTGTTAGCATACAGCAAAACTGCGCAGTGTATACACAGAAATCCCTAGAGTAACTTTATATTTGTAATCTGTGTTACTGCTTGATTTGTTTTGAATTAGATACATTTTAAATTCATGATTCTGAGATGTATGTAATTGCTTCATACATTACCATGCTTATTGTGCTCATTATGTAAGGCAATGTGGACCAGAAATTAGGAACTGTAACTCACTGTGTCACAGTTCAGAAAATGGTATAAAAGAAGAAGAGGGGGAAAAAAACCCAAACACACCCCTGAAAGAAGAGGTAGGAAGAAGGAACACAATTTTTCTCAAAATCAGCAGGAGTTATAACCAAAGGACAACCTGCTCAGTACTTAACAGAGTAATGAAATAGTCTATTAAATCTGCAGCTTCAGGGAAGTGTCTGAAATTTATTTCCTTACTCACTCAAGCTCATTTGAGAGGGTTGGGGTTGGTCAGCCTGGAGGAGAGAAGGCTCCAGGGAGACCTTACTGCAGCCTCCCAGTAGTTAAAGGGGGCTTGTAAGAAAGATGGGGATAGACTTGTTAGCAGGGCCTGTAGTGACAGGACAAGGGGTGATGGTTTTAAACTAAAAGAGGGTAGATTTAGACTAGCAATAAGGAAGAAAATTTTCAGAATGAGGGTGGTGAAACCCTGGCACAGGTTGCCCAGAGAGGTGGTAGATGCCCCGTCTGTGGAAACGTTCAAGGTCAGGTTGGACGGGGCTCTGAGCAACCTGTTCTACTTGAAGACGTCCCTGCTCATTGCAGGGGGGTTGGATTAGGTGACCTTTAAAGGTCCCTTCCAGCCCAAAGGTTCTATGATTCTATGATCATACTGGCTTTTTAAAGTTAACCTCAAAGAAAGTCTGGAAAGAAGTGAGTTTTGAAAACTGTTTTTTAACCACCTATTATGTTTTGTTTATATAATAAAATTAAGACTGTAGATGTCACTGTATCAACTGTTGTTAAAGCAAATTGTAAATAGCACCAATGTAGCCAGATAAATTTTAAACAACCAAATTTTCATTGCTATTATATCAACCAAATAATCAACCAAAATCTAAGAACATTTGGACCTGAAGTATGTAGCCAGCTGAAATGAAGGCTACAACAAGTGGCTGTGGACATTATGAAGACCATTACTCATACTTAACATGAAACATTTTTTCACACTACAATGCTGAGACGTGAAAGGCTTAGGGTATACCTTCTAAATCCTTTGCTATCAAATACAGACTTGGCTCTGTTACTTCAAATTCCAAAGATGAGGAGTCACCAGAACCTATAAATATTCCTTTGATATATGGAAACATTTTTTTCTTGTGCAACACAGAACAATAGATCAATTAGTATTTGCAAAAGTATTGATTTAGACCTCTGGATAAAGTTTGTTCTGGGATAGAAGCATGTGCTTTTGAAACTCAACTACCATACATTGATGAATAAATATTTGGCCTTGAATTAACTTGTGAAGTTCTGCATCAGCATTTTATAATTATAGCACATATTTCACTTTCATTGGCAAACCACAACTCATTAGAATAAACATCTAATTTATACATAGCCAAATGGTATGATTTGTCAAATAGGAACATATGCACTTGGAAATAGTCAACCTTTTCCAGTAATTTCAGAATTTTTCACCATTCTTGAAAGGGAGAGGTAATTTTCTAGAGTGAATAGCTTCAGGAGCCAAATCTTTTATTCTGTGTTTCTGTGTCAGCAGATGGTTCCATCAAAACCACCCTCCCAGTTTTCACTCTTGAAATAGTATTCCATGTAAGATTTCTGGTTCTGGCAGCAGAACATTTTATTCTTCTTTGAATCTTAAGAATTTCTCCAACTCCTCATGAAAAAAAAGCATGAGAACATGTTATTCCTTTGAGCACAGAGAAGGGAACTGTAGAGAAGAAAAACATAAGGCAGAATTTGAAAAGTAAAATGGCAAAAAGTATTAATGAAAAATGAAGAAAGTTGTAATATTATAAATCAAAATGAGAAGAAAAATATCAGTAGAAAAAAAAGATTTATTTTTGGTCAAGTTTTTGTCAGGCACTTTGCTGGGAGCTGTGAAGCTGATAAACTATTCCAAATAGTCTTTGGCAAAAGAGATAGGATGTGTGAGGTCTGAGAGCCAAGAAACTTAAAATATAGTATCACAATAACTTTCGAAACCAAGTTCCTCACATAAAAAAGTGACCTCCACTCCAGTGAGATCAGTTGCAGTGTGCTTGCCACTCCTGTCTGAACATCTCTTTTTAATTTACAAAATGGTTAAAAAACATTAAAATTAAAATCACATTTTTTTTTCTCTTCAGCATTGAAATACCTGAAGATTCATCGCCTCAAAACATGCATATTTTTGTGCATTTAATTTGCCTGAAATCCATAAGGTAAAATTTATTCTTTAGTATTCCTTTTATAGGAATTCTTTTAATTAAAATTCTGTTAGACATTCTACACCAGAACTTGTTTCTGAAATAGTCTATATGGCTATAATTACAATAGTCTATAATCAAACACAATATAAAATTTACAATTGTCTATCTAATGCTTGTAGCTTTATTTACCAAGAAACTTCTAAAAGCAGTATTATTTAATCAAAAATATAACATAGTTGCTTTGTCATAGATCTTGACAAATAAAGCAGAATGCATAGGTATATATACTTCACTCACTAAACAGGAGTGAAACTACATTAAACATATTACAGACTTTAAAATATCTCTATTGTATGTTGTACAAAACAACAGTCCAAAAGTTCAACCTAAGTGTAGTAAAGTTTGTCATCACTGAGACTATGACCTCACTCTACATTTTGTTCTGAAAAATGGGTATATAGTTTGCTTGCTCGTTTGTTCTTTAAAAAATTGAATGTTATACACTGAATTTATTTTTATTCCAGATTTTGCACTCTCAGCTTAACTATGAAGTAGGATAATTACCAGTTAGGAATGATAATGTTTGCAAAGCTTGAACATTTCCTTTTTTATTAGTGTCAAAGCTTATACTCAGTATCTATTGAACACGGTATGTTATTGCAGCTAACACTAATACCAGTGTATGCTCTACAATGTATCTCTCCTGTTTTAATTTTGCTAGAATACCATATACGCTAAATAATATCACTTTGGACAAATTCTATTCATTTTTGCTCCAGCCACACAGTGTAGGTTGGGTCATCCACCTCCTTCTGGAGAATAGGAACACAGCAGCAAGTCTTCATTTAGCCACGGGGGCTGCTCCGAGCCCCATAAACACAAAAATGAAACCAGATGTCAGAGATCTGCAGAGGAGATTTGAGGATATCTTATGGCTCTCAGGCACATAATAAAACTCCAGTGAAATTTTTAGATGAGGTAGTAGGATTTAAATATCACAAAATGCTCACATGGAGTATTTTAAGTTGTTTCTATCTCATACAATGTCAAAAAAAGTTCAGCTGTCTTAAAAATGAATACTATTCCAAGGTTTTTTTTACTTTTTCCAAGTTTTCCTCACTCTCTCTCCCTCTTTCTCTCTAAATTAAGGAAATTGGAGAAGTTATAAAGTCATAATAAAACTTGAACTACAAAGAGAATGATCCAAAATAAGATATGTCAACCTTCCAACACTATGGGAAGAGATTCAAGTTGAGAGACTTGGAAAATGGAAAATTTTCCATGGAATTGTATAGAATTTAGACAAAGACTTTGAGAAAAAGAAGCATCAGTGTCTTTAGGAAGAACATGATCCACCCTACTCCTATTTTCCTTCAACCTGTCCTCTTATAGGCAGATGAATGAGGACAGTTTGAGGGAGTAACTAACTACAGAGTAAAGGAGAAAATGAGAATCAGGGACTTGCTAATCTGAGCAGGGACTCCGCACTGGCTTTGGTGTCAGTGAAGTGTTTGTAAATGCATCTTCAAAGTGAGAGCAGCAACACTAGAAAAAGTAATTTGTGAATGGCCCCATGCTCTTTATTTTGAAATATCCAGAGGTGTTGCATCTACATTTTCAACTCCTGTTTTCATCTTTTCATTTCTTTGTTTCCCTTCTTTGAAGTGGTAAGGGTCACAGCAGGAATAGGGGGTACTGGTGGATGAAAAGCTGGACACGAGCTGGCAATGTGCGCTCGCAGCCCGGGCGGCCAACTGTATCCTGGGCTGCATCCAAAGCAGTGTGGCCAGCAGGTCGAGGGAGGTGATTCTGCCCCTCTGCTCCACGCTGGTGAGACCCCACCTGGAGTCCTGTGTCCAGCTCTGGAGCCCTCAGCACGGGAAAGACATGGACTTGTTGGAGTGGGTCCAGAGGAGGGCCACACAAATGATAGGAGGGATGGAACAGCTCTGCTGTGAGGACAGGCTTGAATCAGATGACTGGGGAAAGAAGCAAAGCACTGCTCTGCTCATAAATGATAAATTCCAGAAAATATGCATGCAAAAAAAAATCCTAGTTAATGTTGAAGTGTTAATATAAAAATATGGTATAATGCTATCAAAATCTTATAATATAATATTTCTTCCCTCAAGAAAAGAAGCATAAACTTGCTTTGACAGACTTAAACAATGTATAAAAATGAGAATGGAAATTATTTTAAGGTTTTAGATTGTTCCAGTTTTCTTTTAATAAAGACTGCTTGACATTAATGTTATCTCTGCTCATTTTAGAAAGATTCAATAAAGAACCTCAAGCACTTAAAACTTGTGTGATGAAATTTGTAACATAATGTTTAATAATTTAGTACTTGTTAGATTCATTCATTTTCTGCGTGTCATAAGAATCAGAGACAGCTGCAAAATTGTAGAAAGGATTACAGTCGATTACTAAATGTGCTGAAGTAGTTTTGCCTTACTTTAAATAGGACAGTCCTATAATGCTTTTTTCTCATTAGTGTGCATGCTAAGGAAATAAAATGCATTTTTTTTTTAATATAATTATTAGGCATCTTTCATTACATCATCCTTCTCAAATTTCCTGTATGTTCCATCTACAATTAAAGACAACATAATATTGAAGTAATCTACAATAATACATCTAACGTCTTTAGCTTTGTTTACCAAGAAAGTTTTAAAAGCAATATTAGTTACTCAAACTTCAATCTGATTTACTATTTTTTGTAAACTATTTTTTCCAGCAGAAATCTTATCCATCAGTCTTGTTACTGATATCCTCCCCTTCCAACTAATTTAATACAGGAAAATGTATTATAGTCCTCATTGTTCCTAAAACAAATGCTATTTCTAATCTAGTGCGGTTTAAAATGAACAATATATTAACTAAACACATTCGTATTACAATTATATTAAATATTGCCTTCAAAATTTAAGTTTTGTTTCATTAAGAATTCTAAAACTTAACCCTTATACATTAAGATATTAAGATGGAAGAACAGAGTGGACTAATTCTCACAGCAAAGCTAGCAGATACATAAATAAAAATGCCCCTTACTGATATTTTTAGTGTATGTTGTGTAGGAAATAATTAAAAATATTTCTCCAGAAACAAGATGGAGGACAAGAACATATATCTGCCCAAATGTAGTCCTCAGTGCATTATAAGTGGAAGCTTCAGGTGAATCGATACAATCAATCCTGAAAAAAATCTCAGACCTCACAAAGTGCCTACTGTATAACTGACTTAATGTCCAAAAAAATGAAATAAAAATCTTGGAAATATCCTGTAGATATAATTATCTTATAGAAGAAGATTTCTGTTTTCAGTGTAACTTACAGAGTACGGAAGTTAAAATAGTGAAGACAACTGTAAAGTGATAAAAGCATAGTTGATAAAAGAGAAATCATCTCTCTGAAATTACTACATACCATAAATTCAGTCAAGACAAATGAGGTTTTGAATTGATACATCACAGAAGTCAGGAATGTCAAAACTGTACTTTCTAAGAGTTCATTATGAAATGTAACTAGCACTGAAATTAATCTTTGGCTCTCCAGAAATTACGTTACAACACATAGCTAGAGGATATAGTGAAGTAGTTCGTGTCTGTCCATAGAAAGCAGATGTGCTTTACTTTTTCAAGTCATTAGTCAGCCTTGGACAAGAAAAAGCCCAAGAATCGTATTTATGAGGGAAGATGGGTTACCACAGGGAAGATTATCCATTTATTTCCCATGATCTTCATCCATCTCTTCTACCTGATGCCTAAACTGAAAATGAATCAGATCATAGATGTCACAATTTACAGTCCAGTGTTTCAGTACAAAAGCATGCTGTGAGCAGTTCAGTAGCTGCTTAACGGGCGGCTTATTCAGCTTCACAAAGACAGAAAGATGAGGGTAGCAACTGTTTTGCCATATCATTGTTGTGTCTTTAGTTTCTCAGTCAACAAGGGGGAAACTCTATGGGTCACTTCGGTTACTCAGCAGTCACTTCCATCAGCCAAATTTTGGTCCGAGCTCAGGTTGTCCTACCATCCCCATGCTCGTATGCACACTTGGGCCATGGATCAGGAGCCTCTGGAGGAGGAATGACACTTCCTTGACACCTTTGAGGGTATTCTTCTTCCCCCAGGCTGTGTACATCAAGCCTGGTAATAGATCAGCACCAGATGTCCCACACTTAAACATTCACAAGTCGCTTGCTCAGGCTTTGGGCCAAAGCAAACAAGCGACAGTACAGGCGGAAAGTTCACGCCTGGCTTCTGAGTCTGCACCTAGCCATGCTGCACAAAAAAATCTTGACCTTTAAAACATTCCTGTGCCGTGGACATCCTTCCTCTCACTCTTCCCTCTGTCCATCTCTACAGAAAGGGTATAAACTCCTAGTAATTAAGAATCTTTGTCTTTTCCAGTGAGTTATTAATTTCCAGCCACATGACACACCATGCAAATTCTGAAAGGTCCTGATGTGATAAATAGAAATAAATAGAAATTTTTTCTAATGATTACATTCACATCTTTGTAAGTTGTGAATATATCATGCCACAGCAAAGAGAAACCCAAACTCAACATTACATTCCCTCAAAGAGAAAAAAAACGCAATTGCAAGCCAGCAAAACTATGACATTATGCATCAGAGAGCTGCTGCCTGTCAGTGTCATCTACTAGGAATACAGTTCTTAACCTCCATCCTTCTGGGCATGTGGGAAAAAGAAGTCATTACTGCAGTGGGAAGGGACAATCTTCTTCCTTAAGGTCAGAGGGGCAACTCCTATTTGCTGGCAAATAGACTCCTTAAAGCATGATGTGATCAAAGGGACAATCCAGAACAAAGTCAAGGCACGATTGCCTGGTTTACTGATGTCACATACACTGAATTGAAGTTGATACTAAAAGAATACAGTATTAGGCAGCACGAGACCTCCGAATTTTATGCATGTAAAATACCTCGCTATGAATATTAAAATATTATTGTTGTTATTGCGATGTGTGCTACTAGAAGGGTAAAATATGATTATGAAGATGAGCCTGCCCATGCCCACAGTCTTGTACACATTGCACATGATGCACTAAAAATTGAACTCTGCAACAGCTGACAGGACAGGAAAATGAGGGGAGAAAAGGGGAAGGGGAGGGATAGGAATGGCGACAGGGAAAAAAGAAAAGAGAAGGACTCAGGGAAATGTAGACCCCCAGGCACATAGCAACAATTTATTCAACCTGCCTGTTAGCTGTCAGGGTACTTCAGGCTCACTAGAATATGTTCCAGTACTGATAAAAAAAAAAAAGTGTCACACAGAGGTGGCAGAAAAATAGAAACGCTTGTTGAAATTTGTCGTCAGAATCCATAATCCCTATTCAGCAATGCCTAGTAAATGAAAGAAAAACAAGTAGCAGTAAATACTTTTTACCTGACCTTCAGCTAGGATTTTGTTACTATTGCCGGGATTGCTTGAGAGACTGGTAGAGATGCACCTTTATTTAACATTTGCATCTCCTCTCCTCTGTGGCTGTCTGCCTGTGTACGCGGGTGCGCATCAGGTTTTGCCTGATGATTTTTCCAATTTAAAGTTCAGTTAATTTGGTAGTGTTTATAAAAGTTATTAAACAAATGCTCTTTTTCTTTGCTTTATGAACTCCTTGCATTCACAAAATATTTTTAGGTATCTAGTGTCCAAATTTCAGCTGTGTCTTCAAATATTTAATATTTTTGCTTGCTATTGTTTCTGTGCCTTGGATGAATATGCAAAGGGAAACTGAAAAAAAATCAGGAGTGCCACGTAAATCCACACTTTTGGCACAAATCTTCAAAGCAATGTAGGTTTGCACAAACATGCATTAAATTTTCATTTTCTGAAACAATTTTCTAGGGGGAAAGAATTATCTAGGGGAGCTCTAGAAAGAATTTATCACTAGAAACAAAACTGTTACCTATCTATAGCTGCATCCTTGTCATTTAGTAATAGAAAATTAAAAATCTACAGTGTCTTTTGTTTAGTTAGCTTACTTTCATTCCCTAGTCTGTCACCCAAATATCTGCCCACAGCTAGTGTTTCGTAGAGGTATTTCCCTGTATCATAAGCCAAAAAATTGGCATAAGAAATTGTTGGTGGTTTTTTTCCCCCTAGTGACAAGTAATACCCTGCAACAGATGCCATTCATTTCTTCTGAGTGAGATTGATTCTTACTGTGTTTGCAAGGTAATATAGTGAATAGATTGATGAACAGTGTAAAGCAAATGGGCTGAGAAAAGTAATACTTTAGGAAAGACAGAAATGGGGTTGGCATTTGAACAATGTGGTGGAGACAAAAGTGTTTGTGATTAATGAAGAAAATAATTGGAAAGGGTAAGTTTTACAGCCTACTTTGGCTGTTCTTATTAGAAGATCCAATCTCCCACTTCCACAGGATGGCAAAAGGCATCACAGAGGCTGATAAAGCCCTCAGTCTTACACTGTAATGCTACTCTCACAAAGAATTTATGAGGACACAGTAGTGAAAAATTGGAGTCCTTTCATTCCTCCGACAGAGAGCAGGAAGATTAGAAAGACAAAAAGATACAGCATCACACACCTAAGTAACCCACACACATAAAATTAAGGGACAGTGTTTAACACGACACTCTTGCAAATGCCCTTTGGAACACTAGGTGCTGGTAATGGTGAGTTTGAACAGATCGGGTAAGTTGTGGCTAAAGCATCTAAAACAGGATTTTCAGAGGCACTCAATGTAGATATAACAAATCTTCCCAAAAGCAGCAGGGATTTTTCATGCCACCTTCAACAGAAAACAGAGTTGCATCATGGTTTTCTTTTGAATATAGCTCTACTAACGATTTGTCTCTGGCTGAAACTGTGAAACATTTCTGCAATATAAAATTTGCCACACAAATACTCATGACTTTGGTACTTGAGCATTTGATTGCCATAAATCCCATGTTAGGCAAGATGTGACACTGAAATCAAGGTAAACTTAAACCAATGCAGCATTCTGGGGCCTTCTGGTTATCGGGGATTTCACAGCCGGGGGATGTTACATCAGTGCTCTGGGCAGATCTACATGGCGCCAAAGAATAAACTGGTAGAATTCAGCGTGTTAGTTTTAATCAGAAAAGCTCCAAGTGGTTTAAGAATATCCCTAAATGAGAAGGTGCCTTCCTCCGGGTGATAGATACCTGCAGCTATTTCATCATGAACAGAAGGGGTCTGCTGGTTCGCATTCACCGCGTAGAATGGCATGTCAGAAACAAAACGTGTGGGGTGCGGCTCCTCGATCATGCCCCGTCTCTTTACTTTCCAAGGGTACGGGAGAAGATGCAGTTGACATTCAGAAAGAGCAGAGCCATTGTTTAGTTTTAGCATGGTTATGGTTTTCTTCTATTCTATTTATTTTGCACTCGTAAATGTGGACTCGAAGTTATATTGGTCATCCAGAATCTGAGATAAACATTTTCCTCATTGCTTCCACCATTATAACATTGAAATGATTCTACAAACACAGAACGACTGAAGTTAAAGCACATCATAGAAAATTTCTTCAACGGTCAAGACCATTTTGCTGTAGAAAATTCACTTTCTCTTTTTGGATCACATTTATTTATATAATTAGAGGAGAAATCTCTCTCTCTTGTACTAAATTCTCAGAGGCTAAAGGCACGTCACCGAGTTGAATTTGATTTCTCACCTTACTGTACGTGCTAACATATGATCAGAAAACACTTTTATTTTAAAGTGTTGTACCTTGCAGTGATGTACCTTTAACAGAATAAATACGCCTTGAAGTTCTACTCCTAGGTTTAACAATAATTCTGATGAATCAGGTAATGTGTAACATTTATATCAATCTTTTTCATTCTTCCAGGAAATTAATGAAGTTAATTGTAGATTAGATGACCTAGGTGCTTTGCCTTTTCTTTTGTAATCATTATGAGACTAGTCTGTCAAAAAAATTAAGGTAAAATTTCAAAGATGAAAAGGAAAGCGCACCTGCCAAAACATCTCACTAATTAGAAATAATTTCAAAAGGAGGTTATTAAATACAATTTGTTCTGCATTTCATGTCAATTAAATATACTTGAACATTTCAAGCCCATTCTCACCATTTTTTCTAACCGCAACTTCCTACGTTGTCACAGCTTGGGAATCTCAATGCATTATTTTTGCAAGTGCATACATCTGCATGAAAAAGTGACTATTCAATTTAACTCATCACTGCTACGCCCTATCATTGCTTCCACCACTGAAGAAAATGTTCTGTCAACGTGATGATAGATGGCCTGGAGTCAGAACAGCACAATTAGCCTTTCTTAAGCTTATTCTCATTTAAGTGGGATAATAGAACTTGATTTTTCTTTTCAGGGACCTTTGAGGTTTTAAAATTATTTTACAGTATGCATAAGCTAAGCATTTTCTATGTTTCTTATGAAATAATTGTGCAATTTTGGTATTGAACATTTGCTTATCATTGAAAGGAAACAGAACTCTCATTATAATTAGTCCACAAAAATATAACACTAAACAAGACCTCCCAGAGAACAAGATTTTAAAATACAGTTCAGATCTTGTGTTCTAATTTGTTTTCTGTTTTCCTGATTGTGACTTTAAAATGCATTCTCTTGAAGTTTTTAAGTGTTCCTCTGGAAGCTTACTCTCTACAAGAGAGTTGAAAACTCTTCTTTTAAATGAAGAAGAAAAAAAAAGGTCTAAAATTTTGATGTTGTTAGTATAAGCTAGGAGCTGATGGGAATTTCAAGACTTAAAACAAGAGTGCAAGACTTGGAAGTGTTCATTAACATACACAGATCTTTCCCCGGACACAACAAAGGAGAACAAGCGCAGCTGAGTCCACTTGTGACAGCTCCTGTTTAAAAAGGCTAAATGACTTTTCAAAGTCACACAGGGATGACTTTGCCTTCTGATTTTTGTTCCCTTGCTCCATTAGATCTCCACGGTGCTCCACACACATACTGACAGGAGGATGTGCATGAGCTAGTCGTGACTGACAGTCCGCTGTACAGTCATCACTACATAAGAAATATTAAAAGAAAAAAGGAACTACAGGCTACAAAGGAGGTTGCAGAAAACCTGGAAATATTACTTCCCAACAGTATAAATACCTCATGAGGTCAGTCAAAGGTATAACTTGATATCTTAGGAAACATATTCTAGTTGCATATTTAATGTTTTCTCTTTCATCCTAGTGGGAAGAGAAAATAAATAATGGAGTTCCTCCCAGTGTAACAGAAGACCTCCTTGCAAATCTTTGCCCATGTAAAAAGGTGTGTGGTTTTGTTTGGGGTTTTTGTTTTTAAACCTTGAGTAATCCCACTGCTATTACATTTCACAAGACTATAATTCATAGAATAAAAGGGTAACTAGTAACTTGTGCAAATGAATTCTTAAATTGGCCTCCACTGGTCAGAGCATTTCCTTTATGCTGGCTAGCCTGCCTCAGATTCAGCAGAAAACAACATGCAGTATTGCAGGAGAGATGTTATTTGCGATACGTTATCCTATTCCTAGGGTTACCTACCCATAAAAGAGTCAGGACATCACAAAATAGCTGTAGAAGCTGCCACAGTGAGGAAGGGGGAATCTTCATGACCTAGGCAATGAGGCCGACCTCTCTACAGCCTCTGACGTTTACACTTTCAAGATCCAGCAATGCTAACGAGCATGGCTACAGACTCACCTTGGGATAACAGTCCTGGCTGATCAAGTTATAAATGAGCACTTCCCAGAGACCAAGGTGGGCTACGGAAGTCTCTTTACTCCTTTGTAACCAGCTGGCTGAACAAACGGAGCTCACCTGGTAGGGCAAGGGTTACCAGGAGGAACTACTGAGCGTATAAGGGAACTAACGGTGCAGAAGAGTATTAAATGGATCCTTAAGAAATTATTATTAAGCCTCATATCTTTACCCAATTAAATACATAAATTAAAATAAATAAATACACAAAAAGCATTTACTGCTGGGATCCACCATTTGTATCTAATGCATGAAAGCATTACAGAAATCACTGCTACAAACACATTTCTTTTATTTTTTTTCAGGAGTAATGTCAATGAATCTTTATCAACCTTTTATTACAAAAGAATTGACACTGCTAGTGCAGAAAAGTGCACTAGCAATTACTTGAAGTGATTGAGGAGGAATATAAACTAATTTAATATATTTTTGTGTACAGTACAAATTAAGATACATAGTTTAATTGAATTCTCCTTGCCTTACATAAATGTTAGTTTTTGTGTTCAGGATCTGAGATTTATCTTATGACTTCTTTCCTAATTTTATGTTTCCTTTTCCTTGCATTGCTGAAATGAACAATTAAAGAGAGACGATGGACCACCTAAATGCATGTATAGAAAAATATAAAATGCATTATTTTATTTTTCGCCCCTCAGAGAAATAAAAATAAAAGCACACTTTATGTGCTTATCCTATGGTTTGATAGCTGAGGCAGAGTTGAGAAAAACTTCATGTATTGCAGCTTCCTACACAATTTAATTAATCCTTCACACCACTATGAGTAAAGTAATGCATAATCCAATCAGACTTCATTCATCATTTATCATCAATTATTGTCCCTCATTGTAGTGTTAAACAATACCAACCTCATTGAATGTGTGAAATGAGTCCCATTGATTCCTTTGTCTTTGTAATTGAAAGGGACAGTCCCATCAGTTTCATTAGAGGTTATTTGTCCTCTAACACATCAAACAAGATTTAAAGCTTAAATACTAAAAAAAATAAAATCCATTACAAAACACAAATAAACCCAAAGGTAAAATTTATAAGGTCAGTGAAATACTAATACTAGGTTCAGCTACCCAAGCATCCTGGAGACAGATAGCATATTAGCAGCTAGTACATGATTTCCCTGTGAAAACTGCAATAAAAGAAATGACTGTAACTTAAAATCAATGTTAATATAGAGAATTATGACAATACACATTGCAGGCCAGTGTACATTTCTGAAAAATGTACTTTCATAACTGCTGTATCAGTAGCTATGCCAGTCACACTTGTGTCACGCTCTGATTTAGGTCCTAGAGAATGCTGGGACAGCAGAAGCATCACTATGCAATCGTACTATCTTTGGCTTAGGAAGAGAATGTGCTTTTTAAGCAAGCAATCCAAGCCATAGATAAAATCAGCCCTCCCTAAGAAGTCCTGGAATGGCCAAAGGAGCTTACAAATGTGAAGGAACACATTTACTGGTCAGGGCAGTTAACTCTTTTTATGCTGGAATAGGCATGAAAGTGTAGTGTAATAATATCAAGAACTAGGCAGATGCTCAAGAGCCATAGTAGCCTGTAAATATATGAGCAACTATTTCTTTTATATTCAGAGGTTTGGCCCATTATTTTCCATTGTTTTTAGAATATTTTAGTTGTGTTCTTTAGCAACATGGTGTATTATCTTGACCAGGAATTACAAAGCAGACTAAAAAAAAAAAAAAAAAGCATTATCTCAGAGAAACCATGCACCTGAGTATTCATTGAGTTGAATATTATTATTCATGCATGAAGGAGCTACTTGTGACAAGCAGTTATGGATTAGAATTGATTCTTCACTTTAGGCTTTCAGAATGAACCTTTGCCTTTAATGTGTTACATATTTCCCTGGTGTGAGAGTCCAGTTTCCTCCTCCCCTTTATGGAGAGAAAGCAAGGCTGTATCTGTAACGTCGTGTTTACTTGAGACTCCAGTCTGTACTGCAGCCCAAACCCAGAGATTATCTTCACTTCACGTGTTGGTTCACATTCTGGCTCTCGTGGCCAGAAAATTCAGATACTGGGTAGGGACTGGCTGACACCTGAGCTTTGCTTTTATGAAGAGCAAGAGTTGAAATGGTTCAAGCCCAGTTATCTCAGGCAATACAGATATACTGCCTTCAGTTTGAGAAAGACGAGAAAAGAAATTTAAAAACTATTAAGCAATTAGTACTTACAACTAAGAAGTAAGCTGAAATACACAAGTAAGATAGTATAGCTTAATATTTTCTAACATGTATTTCCTGCTTTCCATCTGAAAGCATGTGTCCTGGTTTGGCTGGGATAGAGTTAATTTTCTTCCTAGCACCTGGTACAGTGCTGTCTTTTGGATTTACGTTGAGAATAATGTTGATAACACACTGACATTTTAGTTGTTGCTAAGTAGCGTTTACACTAAATCAAGGATTTTTCAGCTTCTCATAGTGCCCTGCCAGCGAGCAGGCTGGGGGTGCACGGGGAGCTGGGAGGGACACGGCCAGGACAGTGACCCAGGCTGGCCAAAGGGGTATTCCCTACCATATGACGTCATGCCCAGTGTATAAAGTAGAGGGAAAGCTGGCCGGAGGCCTGCTGCTTGAGAAATGGCTGGGCATCAGTTGGCGGGCGGTGAGCAATTACACTGTGCATCGCTCGGTTTGTGTATTCTTTTATCATTATTATTAGTAGTAGTAGCAGTATTATTATTTTCCCTTCCTTTTCTGTTCTATTAAACTGTCCTCAACCCACAAATTTTACGTTTTTTCCCCCCTGATTCTCTCCCTCATCCTACTGGAGTGGGGAGTGAGCAAACAGCTGTGTGGTGTTCAGCTGTCTGCCAGGCTAAACCACAACAGTATGTCTTAGTTACTGGACCCAGAATGTATCGCCTTAGCAAGGTCTCTGTAGTTAACTAGAGTTCTCCCCCTTATGTAGTCTCCTCTGTCTTAAAATCCTTTCTTGGAAGATCAATATGCAGTTAACATATATATGACGTAAGGCTTAGCATGAAAACTTTGTACCTGAATACCATTTTCATCTTACTCATGTTTTATTTTCTCCATAAACACGGTAGGCATATGTTTCTGTAAGTATTGGTTCTCCTTTCCTTAAATGTTTTTTTGTATCTTCAGGATGGACCTTTTTTCCACAAAATGGCAGTCAGGGAGTTTCCTGGTCTATTTAATGCATACAATATATATCTAAGAGTTAATTTCCCCTTTATGAAGGAACAACTCAGTTTCATTCACAGACTCGAGCAAAATTAGCAACCATTAATGATCCTTGGCATACAGAACCACAGAATCACAGAATCACTAAGGTTGGAAAGGACCTTCAAGGTCCAGAGTAATGCAACAAATACACATTTACTTCCATAGCTTTTTCTGAAGTAACAAAGCTATCCTCTATTTCATATTCTAGGCTCTCTCACCAATACTTTAATACAATATAAATAGAAGCACATCTCTAAATGTAAAGGACCAGCATGAGGAAAGTATCACAGGCCAAAGATTTTCCTAGCCCTTGAATTTCTGGAGGAAAAAAGGGAAGCAACCTTTTCTCCTACATAGTCATATACAGAACAGTATCTCAGGTTTCCCCACCCTCTGTGAATAACTGAGCCAAGAGCGTTGTAACACTGTGGGAAGGTCTATGGTCTTAGGCTACTTGAGGAGGAATCTCAAATGGAGGAGTTGGTGCGAAACACGAGTGGTCCCTGGCACGAGCATCCTGCATGACAGATTCCCCCCTGTCCCATCACAGCTCCGATGTGATCCTGATGGAAAGCCATCAGCTGCTTTACCTGCCCCTCTGGGGCAGGGAGCAGAGAGGAAATCTCAGGTAAAGGTCTTTAGGCTTTTACACAAAGCAACTGCCATGATTTCCATTTGGGAGATGATAGGTTTAACAGAAAGCTCTCTGCAATATTCAGCATGTAATCTATAAATCAAACCACAGACCCAACTGTACCATGAAACAAAAGAGAAAGGCAACAGAAGATGACGAATAGCAGAATAGAAGACAGGATCAAAGAAAACAAGGTGAGGAGTGAGATAAATAAGGGGAGAGCTGAATGGAAAATACAAACACATTAAAGAACTTCACCATCCTTTTAATAATTTTTGATATCACAAAAGTGTTTACAATGTTTCAGTCATGCTTTTTCAGTGTGCACTTTGTGACTTCCTAGTCTTTAAATATTTTTCTAAATACTACCTCTAAATTTCATTTTGGTGTCCACGCAATGTTCAAGGCACTCCAATTTTGTGCTACAATACTCTTGCACTCTCTTGAATAATTATTTCAATATTTATTTGGTTTTTGCTTCATTCAGGAGTGAGTCTTAAAAGAGCTCCTTAGAAATTTTAAGGCACAAAACCTGTCTTTATGGTTGGGATGTCCACTAATCTCAAAATAAACACATCCTTCTGACTTAACTGGCTTAACATGGTCTGTATATTTCCTTGATTAATAGTAGATGTTTTGTTTTCCTGCTCAGTTTGCTACCTTCAAAAAATATCGAGTAAATACAAAACCTTCCTACATATCAAATGAAATTATGGATTTACAATATACTACATCTTTCTCACAAATTTATTTTCTGGACAACCTAGCTGGACAAGGTAGAATGAAGTAAACTATCTTTTATAAAGGTATTCTTAGTGTGTGCTAGAATTAGATAGCTTGCTATTAATTCATATCTTACATTATTGAGTAGTATTTTCCCTGTGTTCCTTGGCAACAGAAAAAAATGGGTGTGTTGTAATTGGAATCTGAAGGAGACTTTATGTTTATGTTTGCTATTGTTCATTTTAATGTCCCAGTATGGTTTCTCTATGATATCTGGTCGGCATTCTGAATTTCATTAATTACTAATCTACTAGAATAGATGATGAAATATGAAACCATATAAGCAAAAAAAAAAAGTGTTAGCTCCTTTCTGTCCATTTCTTTCTGTTCAAGAAGACAGAGTACATTAATGCCACCTCAGAAGTAAGCCTTTATATATAATGTCTATATTTTGTATGTATTGAGTACGTTTTACTGCATTACAAAGGCAACTTGTATATCAAAAAAGGTAATTTCCAAGATAAATATTTAGCTGTGTCTATCCAGAATCTGTAAGGAAATCCCAGGGTATGGAATTTAAATCACCACCTTAGCTAAAGCATGATCCTCCCTTGCATGTTTCATTCTGAGGATCATAAGTCATAACCAATTTCCATCTTTTTTTTTTTTTTTAAAGGTAGTATGTATTTCAAATTCAATAGGAATACAAAGGTCAAAATCACTATACTTAACCATTTGCTCTCTGATATAACATAGAAACATAATAATACTACCACAATAACAACAAAAAAGTTCTTGATTGACTTAAAGTCAAAGTAAAATTTCTGTTTTGGTTACAGAATTTAGCCCTTTTTAAGCAGCTAACTTCCTAAATATTTTTTTAATTTTTTGTCAGATCCTTACAGTCCACTTAATATTGTCCTTCTGAATAGAACAGTAGGAACACTCTTTTTTTCATTTTGCTGGTAATGACACCAGAAAAATACCAGATGCCATGATCTTTTTCATGCAACTGAAACAAGCGAATTTTGAATATTTTTCTATTTTATATGTGTTTATTTAAACACAGTGGAATCAAATTGTGAAGTAAGTTCTTTTTACAGAAGGCAAATCAACTTATTTGGTTTAAAAAATGTCAAAACACTGTTTGAAGTAATTTTAAACTTATTTTTAACCAAATCATCATTAGGAGGACTGTTGCCAGCAGGTGGAGGGATGTGATCCTTTCCCTCTGCTCAGCACTGGTGAGGCCACACCTGGAGTTCTGGGTCCAGTTCTGGGCCCTCCAGTGCAAGAGAGATGGATACACTGAAGAGAGTCCAGCGAAGGGCCGCTAAGATGATTAAAGGACTGGAGCTTCTCTCCTATAAGGAAAGGCTGACAGAACTGGGGCTATTCAGCCTGGAGAAGATCAGGCTCAGAGGGGATCTTGTTAATGTACATAAATACATGCAGGGAAGGTACAAAGAAGGCGAAGTTAGACTCTTTTCAGTGGTGCCCACTGACAGGACCGGAATCACAGAATCACACAGAATCATTAAGGTTGGAAAAGACCTTTAAGACCATCAATCCAACCATCAACCCAACACCACCATCCCCACTAAACCATGTCCTGAAGTGCCACGTCTACATGTTTTTTGAACACTGCCAGAGATGGTGACTCCACCACCTCCCTGGGCAGCCTGTTCCAATGTTTGACTCTCAGTGAAGAAATTTTTCCTAATATCCAATCTAAACCTCCCCTGGTGCAACTTGAAGCCATTTCCTCTCATCCTATCACTAGTTACTTGGGAGACAAGACCAACACCCACATATCACCACAACCCCTTTTCAGGTAGTTGTAGAGAGCGATAAGGTCTCCCCTCAGCCTCCTCTTCTCCAGACTGAACAACCCCAGTTCCCTCAGCCGCTCCTCATAAGACTTGTGCTCCAGATGCCTCACCAGCTTCCTTGCCCTTCTCTGGACATGCTCCAGCACCTCAGCATCCTTCTTGTAGTGAGGGGCCCAAAACTGAACACAGGGTTTGAGGTGCAGCCTCACCAGTGCCGAGTACAGGGGCACGATCACTGCCCTACTCCTGCTGGCCACACTATTGCTGATACAGGCCAGGACACTGTTGGCCTTCTTGGCCACCTGGGCACACTGCCAGCTCATGTACAGCCGGCTGTCAACCAGCACCCCCGGGTCCTTTTCTGCCAGGCAGCTCTCCAGCCACTCCTCCCCAAGCCTGTAGCGTTGCATGGGGTTGTTGTGACCCAAGTGCAGGACCTGGCACTTGGCCTTATTAAACCTCATACGGTTGACCTCAGCCCATCGATCCAGCCTGTCCAGAGCCTTCCTACCCTCCAGCAGATCAAAACTCCTGCCCAACTTGGTGTCATCTGCAAACCTATGGAGGGAGCACTTGATCCCCTCATCCAGATCATCGATAAAGATACTGAACAAGACCGGCCCCACAACCGAGCCCTGGGGAACACCGCTTGTAACTGGCTGCCAACTGGATTTAACGCCATTCACCACAACTCTCTGGGCTCGGCCTTCCAGCCAGTTCTTTACCCAGCGAAGAGCACACCTGTCTAAGCCACAAGCCACCAGTTTCTCCAGGAGAATGCTGTGGGAGATGCTGTCAAAGGCTTTACTAAAGTCCAGGGAGACAACATCCACAGCCTTTCCCTCATCCACTAGGCAGGACACCGGGTCATAGAAGGAGATCAGGTTGGTCAAGCAGGACCTGCCTTTCATGAACCCATGCTGGCTGGGCCTGATCCCTTGGGTGTCCTGCACATGCCTTGTGAGCGCCCTCAGGATGAACCGCTCCATAATCTTCCCCGGTACGGAGGTCAGGCTGACAGGCCTGTAGTTCCCAGGATTCTCCTTCTGCCCTTTCTTGTAGATGGGCATCACATTGGCAAGCCTCCAGTCTTCTGGGACCTCCCCTGTTAAGCAGGACTGCTGATAAATGATGGAGAGTGGCTTGGCAAGCTCCTCTGCCAGCTCTCTCAGCACTCTTGCGTGGATCCCATCAGGCCCCATAGACTTGTGGGTGTCTTGTTAAGACTTACGGCTTAACAGGTCCGTAACTGTTTCCTGCTGGATTATGAGGAGTTTATTCTGCTCTCCATCCCCATCTTCCAGCTCAGGGGGCTGAATACCCTGTGGATATCTGGTCTGGCTATTAAAGACTGAGGCAAAGAAGGCATTAAGTACCTCAGCCTTTTCCTCACCCTTGGTGACAATGTCCCTCCCTCCATCCAGTAAGGGATGGAGATTCTCCTTGGCCCTCTTTTCGTTGCTAATACATTTGTAAAAACATTTTTTGTTATCCTTTATGACTGTGGCCAGAGGCAACAGGCACAAACTGAAACAGAGGATGTACCGTCTGAATATTAGGAAATTCTTTTTCACTGTGAGGTGACAGAGGACTGGCACAGGTTACCCGGAGAGCTTAGAGTCTCCATTCGTAGAGACATTCAAAAGCTGTCTGGACATGGTCCTGGGAAGCCTGCTATAGGTGTCCCTCCTTAAGCATGGTGGATGAATGAGATGGTCTCCAGAGGTCCCTGCCAACCTCAACTACTCTGTGATTCTGTGATTACATTAAAGAAATGTCTAGCCTTCCAAGCCAAGATCATGCATACACAGTTAAGCAAAATGAACAGAAGAAAGAGAAGTATGAAGGGAAAACTGAACTTTGCTTGCTAGAATAGAAATGAGCACACCTGAGTCCCAGAGCAGTGCTGTACTTCCTGGAGCAGGGAATCTCAAGCTGTGGCATTCATCAGCTACACGTCTGCTACACCACTGGTTCTCTAGGTTTGCCACAAAATAAGCTAGATCCACAACCAGAAGCTGTCATTGCTGCTGCTGAAGGCCTGAATTAGTCTCATGGAACAGACACTCTTAATTTTTACATATATATAAACAGAATATGTAAAAAAGTGTTTGTGAATTCTAGCATTTCTGTGGCCTTCAGAACTTCAATTTCTCTGGCTCTTTAAACTGCTAAGTACTCTCTCAAATATAGAGGATGTTCTTTGTGGTAAATACCTCATACAATCCCAAGGTTTATCTTCTTTAAATTAAGCTAGCCCTCAGAAGCTTAACATTTAAATCAGGGTTACTTCTCAACCAAACCAACATAGGCTGCACTTGAATATTCCAAATCAATGCATGACTAACGGGATTTTTCCTGCCGCAGACTGGCTAAACTCAAATATAATCTTAGCTACTGCTTCCTTTCTTCTGATTACAGTCAAGGATGCAGCAATTTTTTCTGCTTGGGTGAACTCTTTCTGATATCTTAATGAAATTTACAGTACACACTGGGATAATCCTTTGTTCAATATTGCTGAAGTGGCTTTTTCACTGCCCAGTGGTTTTGAGGAAAGCGCAATACATTATCAGTTAACAATCATTAATTAGAACTGTTTACTTTTAAACTCATTTCAATATAGCTGAACAAATGGTTTTAAATCTTTCATTCTGTGAATATCAATTTTTTAAATTTCTTAAAATATTTCATTTTATGCAGACTATCTGCTCTAGTTAGATGCCAGTACCTTATTCAAAGGAAATTCAGTTGTATGCACATTTATGCCCACAAAAGTGTATTTGGTAATTTGAAAGAAAATATACAATTCTGATGTCTCTTTGATATCAAAGGAAACATCCTCTAGCTTTGTCATCAGATGAAAAAATTCTTCACAATGTGAATTATGAATTCTGTAGTACGCTGCTCCCTTACAAAGCACCTCCCCTTTCTGATGGCTCTTCCTGTTCCCTGCCCAGTAGGTGAGGGAAGGCAGCTTCCCGTAAAATGCAGAGGTTGACTTGCATATTTTGGCTGCAACTAAAGCACCTTTCCTCCATGTTGTAATTTAAGGCCAACATTTGCAGGATGCTTCAGGTTTTAGAGGTCAACTGTTAAGGGAACCATGATTTCTTAGCAGTGGGTCAAAATGGACAGAGACTTGATTGACCATTTCACCTTTCTCAGGACACGCAGCAAAGGCATGTAACAATTCATACTTTTCCCAGTTAATATGAATGCTGTGAGTCTTCCCTTTCTATAAGATAGCAATACAGACAAAAGGCAGAAAAAACATGTACCAGTAGACCTTCTACTATTTGAAATGATATTATGTACCATTTTTTCCCTCTTATACTGAGCTGAATTCCTTTGGGACGCTCAGTAATGACCACTGTCCCCTAACCCCTCCACCAGGCAGCTAAAGTAAATTGATGAAATAGCCTACTCTCTTTAGTCTCTTTTCAGTCATCTGCATGCCTTGACCAAATGAAACAATCCTTTTCATCTTCACATACAGTGTATTTTGCATGTGTGCTCGCAGCTTTCCCCCCATGTTGGGGGACAAGATTTATTTCTGAGAATCCTTTGTCAGCCCCTTTGCATCCTGGGTTGCACTGAGTACCCAGGTGTGGTGAGCTACGTCTACCCCTGTGTTGCTGTATATGAGCAGCACAAAGCAGCTGGAGGATACTCCTGGGATCATTCTTTTGCCTTTTCCTCTAAAATTCTTCTTAGAATTTGACTTACCTATTTTCCCAACTTTCATGGCTCCCCTTACTAGAGTATCTAAGCACCACATCACTTTTAAAAAGTACTTATGACACATGACACACCTGTGAGAAGGGAAGTGTTTTTACTCTCCTTGCACTGACCTGGACTTCAGGTATATATAGTCTAATGGAGGAAAACCCACAGCTTATAGGGAATTCCCCCATACTTAGTCAATTCTGTAAACATTTCAATGTATTAAGACCTGAAAAAGAAATACAATTATCTGTTGTGTCTGTTTGCCTCTTCCAGAACAAATCACAAGAACAACTGAGAGAACACCAACCTGCTTTTGGAATAGGGACCTTAGCTGCTATTGAACTGTATGTTTCCACAGCATTAAGGTCAACGAGTAGAGGCTTCAACTAGAGGAGGACTACATTCAAAAACTCAAAGCTGAACTTCAACTAGCTAATTCCATAAACATAGAAAAATCCTTGTTTGTTTTCTGAGGAAAAAACCCAACAACTCAACATTTCAGTTATGTAAATGAATGGTTGGATGACATTTTGGAGCAGAAGCAGTATAGTAAAATGGTCAGGAGAGTATTTACTGCATTTTCCAAAGTAACTTAGCACAAAGTCGTGCTCTAACTTTTTATTTTCTGTTTTACAAGTGGGATTTTCCTTCCCATTCTCATGCAATGCAGCTGAAGAAGGTCACAAGTTCCCAGGTGGCCATCTTTTGAAGGCAACTTCCGTTCTTGTTCCTCTGAGCTCCTTTATATCAGCAGACACCAATGTCAAATGTAATTGCTGAACACAAAAAATTTCCTCATCAATGAGAAGGCCTAAAATGAAATTAATGGGTGGAACTAAACCATTAACTAAGCATTGTTCAACATAGGAAGTGTTCTAGAAAAAATGCTGCAAGGCAAATTAACTTGAGGTATTAGTAAGGAGAAAATCCGAGATCATGTCTGCCAAACTATAATTTAATCTACTCCAAAGTAGAAAAATTAGATGGAACAGATATTATCTGTTACAGTGAAATGTTAAACTAGTTGTAAAAGACGACTTCTTCTCTTGCTATTGTGGACATTTCTGTACACTACTTTGTACTTTTAAAGCAGATCAACCTAAGGTTATTACCTATCAAACAGCCAAAGTGAGCAGACCTCTTCTCGCAGCATATTTGACACCGAGGGAAAGAAAGAAACTTAAACTTCTTTTAATTTTAGCTCTTACCCGTTACTAAAATGGAGACAGCGGGACGGATTTTAGCAAGTAATGACACAGTCAATCTACAGGTGGAAACAAGTACAGAGAGCTCAGCAGCTGTGATCAATGAGTGAACATATCTGCACTGCAGTGACCTGATTGCAAATACAGAAATAATCCACAAAACTTCACTTTAACTAGAGACTTCACCCAGATGGTAGGCTTTGTATCACCTGAAAGACATCCTAGTTCTGATAATCAGGACGGAAAGTCAGCATACATTAAGCAAAGATCAGCTGGATAACTCAATTTAGTCTGCAGTGAAGTATAAAAGAAGAACTCCTGCTATGCTGTGAATGTCAAAGAACCACAGAATCATAGAATGGTTTGGGTTGGAAGGGACCTTAAAGATCATCTTGTTCCAACCCCCCTGCCATGAGCACCTTCCACTAGATCACCCAATCATTTTCACAGAAAATACCTTGAAAGATGTTACAGCCAAGATCCATATAAAGAACTGATATTTAGTCAAGCCAAAAGTAGATCAGTCCTTTGTTTAGTCACCAAAATTAAAGGTGAGTTAGATAAGCTGAGGAAGAATAGTTTCAATTTTTCACTTCATGTTTTTCATTTGCTTTTAAGACATTTTCTGCAATGTTCATAACTAAACGATCTGTATCTGCAGTAATCATAAACTTGCAACTCATTAAGTGCTGTTCCTTTTTATAAAAGTGTGACTTGGTACTGAAATTAAAGATAGAAAACTTATTATGGACTTCACACCTATGTACTAGCAAGCTTTAAGAAATGTACTGTAATACGTACTCACATTTAATTTTCAACTGCTGGATAGACTGCTGTGGAAAATAATGTTGAAAGGTATCCCATACGTTATATTAAGGACTGATAGCATTTTCACTACTGGCAGAAGTGGTGATAAACATCTGTCAGCAATAGAGAGGGACTAGATTGACTAGAGGCTATGAGAATTTGCTTAAAGTGTTTATATACAATCAGAGCATGTGGTCAACTGTAGAGACTACAAGAGAGAATTACTCTCTTCTAGTGACACTCTCTTCAAAGCGACCATCCCACTGAAAAACACAGATATGATCACGCACTATTAGATTTTACCAAAAGTTTCAGTTCTTTCAGAGAACTGAAGAAACAAGCTCCCTGGGGGAAGAGCCAAGGGTCCTTTCCAGGCACAGCCCTCAAAACCGTCGGCATGTTCCGATTTACAGGAAGAATTCACATTTAGTACTGCTTCCTCATAGCTGGGGGTAAGGACTTTGCCACAGGTAGTATTAATAACCAATTAGTTATGGCTCCGCATTACTGGCTGACATTGTATAAGGCTTTTCCCAACTACAAAAAGAAAAACTAATAAAACCCAATCAGTGTACCCACACGTTCCCCACTCTGACAGACAACCAGCCACCTGTGGAACGTTTTGATGAAATGCGAGGGGGTGTTAGCCATGGCATCTGTTCAGCTGGGGCCCTGGTTTTGAATGTAGCTGCGCGAATCTGGGATAATCAATTAGGCAGGGTGTCAGTAATGCCAGCACAGATGTCCTCAGTCAATTGCAGATAATCATCAAGCTCTTTGAAATTTCCAGAGGAGATTGCATTACTCTTGGGACACCCTTGACCTGCCATCAGGAAGGTTTCCCAGATAAGAAAAATAAAAGGATCATATCCTTTCCTAGTGCAGCAATATATATTGCAGTCTATCCATAACCTTGAAAGGGTTCGAGTGATGCACTGAGTGCTGGATGCATACTGTGGGACACAGGAGCAAGTGCTCCAGCCATCCCCGCCAACCCCCTCCAGTGTGAAATCAAGACTTTACAGCATGATATGATCAATGGCATCAGTGATATCAGCAGACATTTTCCCTCACACTTTTTTCCAGCAGGGAAGACCAGCAGCTTCATGGACATGTAGCTTTTGCAAGGTCAGACAAAGGGAGAGGGTGTTTAATTTCAGTCTGTATTCAAGATGGAACTTGGAATATAAACAACTGTGTGTGGAAAAATCAGACAAAACTTTGTTTTACAGGGACTACAAGAAACATTTTCCCTGTCAATGGTTCAAATTTTACTAGTAATGATGTAAAAAACTTCCTAGGTAAGAATAAAACAAACCTAACAAAGTTTTTCAATATCATCCAGCTTCAAAAGTGGTGTTAGAAATTTTTTAGAGATGATGAAGGGTATCAGTGGTAACAGCTTGGAAAAAAGCTATCTTGATTTATTTAGAAGCACAGGGCAAGTTTTAAATCCGGAAAAACCTCTTAGTGAGAAAACACAAATATAGATCATTTTGACTTAATCTATCACTGCAGAAAGGATAATTATCACAGAAACAAAAGACAAAAATGGCTACAATACCAAGAAAGGGAGCTAGATACAAAGGACTATTTAGACTTACGGTCACCATATTCTGATTCTTAGTAAAATTATAAAGACAAACTGTACTTTTGATTTTTGTTTTATTTTGCTTTGTTTTGTTAAAGGTACTATTGATGTGCAGTGATGAGACAAGCAATAGCATCAAGAACTTCTCTACATAGGAAAGCACATGCAAGCAAGGGAGACTTTTATTCAGCAGAGGTGCATCTGGAAGACCTAAAGACCAAAGAACTCCCATTTTTGCTGGAAATACAGTTTAACATCCAGGCAATTGCTGAGTGGGCCAGCAGATTGCAAAAGCAGGTATTAATTACTTGAGACAAACCCTAATGCCTCCAATTCACACTACTCCAGGACAAAGCAAAGGAAAAATAAACCTTACATAGAAAAAGAGAAAAAATTACATCAAGACTCTTAGACAACAAAGATAAATACAGCAGAATAGGTATGCTAGAGTCGATCTCATCTACACTGTAGTCAGGGCTGTGTAGCTGAGAGATAAACCAACCAATCTTTATCTGGCTTGGGTTTCAGTAGTCAATCAGTTTTGACAGACTAGAGCCCACCACAGGCTAATTCATATATAAATAACTTCTGTGGCTGCAGTTTAAATATATATGGGCTTACTCAAGTATTCATTAAATCTTCTGTTTTCTAAGTGAGGGTACTCACTCTCCAGATACATTTGCTGTTTTATGACATGGTTGACTTAAAGCAGTGAGTTTCTAGCATATTGAATGGTGTAAGTTTATTATTTTTATTCTATTAAGCCTTACTGAAAGCAAAATAAAACATAAAAAGCAGTATTCTTTGTCTGCTCTTTCTGGAGACTTTGAATAGGTAACATTAATTTTTCCAGCAAACTTTTGCTTATTTCAGTGAGACTACTACAAAGAAGGAAGAAATCAGTTTGACTGCTTTGTGAAGGTAATGATGGCTATCTCTATTCCTAAGTACTGACATAAAGTGTGAGACATTCTGTAAGTTACAGCAAATCGTTCATCATACAGTCAGGCTGAAGAGACAAGTGTGTGAAAAATGAAGTGTTTCATACATATTGAGGAAATTATTTTCGAGAGTTTGAGCATCCTACTGTATCGGTCAGTTTTTATGACCTTACTGTATAACAATAATGCCCATTTTGACACTGAAATTTCGGTGTATCAGTTCCTCTAAAATAAAACTACTTCAAAGCTAGACTATATAAAAATGTTCTTATATGTTCTGTGCAGCACACACAAAATTTGAGAAGTTTATCTTCCTTGTTCTTTGGAAAGAGAGAAATACAAATGCACAGCCCTTAGACATGAGCTTTGTGAGTCTCAAGAAACTGATGAGATGGCGAGTTTTACGCCAATGCCATTGATCAGGTGTCACAGTCTCACAGGACTGATTTAATTGTTTAGGACCAGGTTGGACCACCGTTATTCTATTAAGAGCGTAATTGATTTCATTGTGATTACTTGCAGAGAAAAGTCCTATCCAGTGTGTGTAAGAAATGCAGGCTCCTGCCCTAGTGAGCTAATGCAAGAGGAATACTCAGACAAAAATTACACTTCCACCTTTACAAGTTGTTTTTTTACATAATCTACAAAGATTATATCCTTCAGTTGTGTAACGTGGTGCTGAGGTTTTTTTCCCTTCAAGTAACCTCCCAACATTGCTGTTAACCTACTCCAACATGAATATTAGCATATGTTCTGCTAACGTGTGACCTTCTAACATACACTATATGCTTCCATTAGCCATGGATGCATTTCTAATACAAGAAGGCTTGTGTTAAGACAGTCTAAGTGATAAATGAAACACATATTAAGCCTTAATTGTAATTAATTATAAGTACCCATAACAGCGCCCGTGTTCAGTACCATATAAAATAGGATTGGTTTCTATTAACACCTATCAATGTGCAAGGTTTAGATAACAGTACAATTTAATACAGAAGAATGCTAAATACAAAATCAATGAACTTCATCCAAGTCTGTTGAATAAGGAAAGTATTTTAAGAACACCGTTGTAGTTAAATGCCTGGTACATGTTGCCCTCTTGTGGAATCCGTGATAAAGTACAAGTTACTTTGTATTTAAGATTTTGCAGTGATATTTTCATGTCTGGAATGTAATGATTTATTAAATTCACGATGTGAGTAGTTTATCATGGCAATCACTGAATATATTGTGTAAAGGGCTACATTTGACAAGCAAACCTAGGTAATTAACAGTAGTAAATCAGGCCCATGCACTGCAAATTGTAGAGCCTAAGATTAGTCAATGTTTCATTTGTTCATTTGGAAAAAAAAAAGATGGAAATAAATATTATATAGAATTTTAGATCCTTGTCGAAGTTAAAATTTTTCCTAACCATGCCAAATTGTATTTTAGAATGTTTATCTGTGTGTTATGGAAAATCCCAGGCTTACCTCACCTATGACTGCTACTACCTGTATCAGATACCATGTAAACAGAATCCCTTGGATGCTTCATAGTTCACTACCAAATCACTCTCATTCTTTAAATGCAGAGTAATTAAAATACAAACTTTCAAAGAACAATAAATTTAGTAATCTTTTTTTCAATACATATTTAAGAGAGCAATATTTTCCTTATGAACCTACAAGAAAATCAGGAAGCCTGAATTACACATTTAATCAAGCACTAGAGAACTAGAAAATAGATTTTAATGAAGCTAAGAGAAGACTCAAGAACTTCAAAGTCAGTTTAACACACTATCAGGATATTTAAAAAGACTTAAAAAATGAACTGTACCTGAATTTTCCCTGGGAAAATCTGCTCATAGAAGAATATGAATATTTTAATTCATTTAGAATGTCTTCTAACAGAAAGTAAGTTATATTTAACACATTTACATAGCATTATATTTAGGGCAACTTCAGGTACCTCTAAGTAGGGTTTTTTGTTTGGTTTTTGGGTTTTTTTTTACAATTTCAGTTTTATTTCAGACATGAGTCAGTTTAGTACAACACTTGTACCCTTGATCAAAGACTTCCATTAGCTGTGGACAAAGGTCAGGTGTCCATGTTAATGTTATCAACAGCCTCTGATACTGCTGACAGCTAGGTGTCACTGATATGTCCCCAGGATCTGATGGATTTGGTGCGATTGCTTTATTCTTCATCCACTAAGGTTTTATTTAGTTTAGAAAAAGGGGCTGAAGGGACGTTGTGATCAGCTAACACATTTTAGTTCACCCTGTCCCATGACCCTTTTCCTAGTGCTGGCACAAACTAAATATTTTACTTGATTTGCCTGGATGAAATCAATCCAAGAGACAGAAGCTTCAAAGTTTAACTGGTTGGTATCCCTGGGTTGTCTCACAAAAAAAAGTAAATTTACGGGATGTTTGAATTCTTTCAATATATGGCATTGTTTATGGAGACTGTGAACAACTTGGGGCCACAATGTCATTGATAAATATTTGGGTGAATGGAAGTCCTCAAGCTTTGTTTTGTTTCCAGCAACTCCCTCTTTTCTTTTCTCCCATCTGCAGTTTTTGGCTAAGGCTTCTGCCTGCCCTAGGAAAACAATAATTAATGAGCATCCTGTAAGCTGAGGTTATGTTGACTGATAAGGCCCTAAAAAACTTGCTAACATCCTCAGCTGATTATTCCATGTTTTCTTCTAGCTCAGTTTTCTACGAGTCGTCTTGCATTTCTTAAACTTTTACCTCAGAATTTTATCTAAAACATCCCTTAAATCTGGTTCAGTGCTTTTATTAGAATGTGTATGCTTGTGTTTTTGTGTGTTTGTATACACACATATATATATGTATATGCCTTCTAACATACACTCATACATGCTTATTGGACCTAAATTACTTGAGTTACCCCTGCTTCACGGAAGTGTGTTAAAGGCAAATAACATCTGCAATGTTTAATGCTTTATGACTTTTATATCAGCATACATACAACAACATATAATCTCAATGTCAATAATACAGAAACAAAACTATTTCATAAGGCTTATGCCAATACGAGATAAGCTGATCTGGCAGAAAAGTAATTCTTTTTTTTTTTTTTTACTTTTTTTTTTAGGGTTTGTTTATCACGGCTAGTCTGATCAATTCTTTGAGCTGACTGACCATGTAGCTTCACAAATATTAATGCTGGCTCAAGGGAAGCGGAAGGGATGCCTGGCAGAAAGCACTGGGCGGAACACAACCATCGCTTTTGTCAACGGTGTCAATTCACGTCGACTTGAGATGTGAAGCAATACCACAGTTAGATGACGTAGGTGAATTGAGGCTTTAGTGGTTTGAGGTCAATAATGCCCAGACTTTAGACCCCAAACCACCTACATACATCACAAAGCATTAGGCTCACATGTTCACAAAGAACAGCAGTACCGACATAGCCCCCGCCCTTTCGACTAGCTCCTGTAACTGTATTCATGAAGGGGCACCATGTAGCAGAACTGATCTCCACACCAGAAAGGCATGGATCATGAAACCTTAGGAGCAATTATCGTAACATCCAAACCGAGGATAAATGAAAACATATATTAAGGTGACGGCTTTTATATTCTTGCTCAAAAGCAGACATATATACAGCACCAGTAACTCTAGTAATATCCGGGTGGTAATTTCTCTCATTTCAAAGAACAAACCATATTTTCTTCTGATTTCTCTCTTAGCCATTTATACCTTCATCTTATCTATCTGATAAATCATCTTGGAAAGGCACCATTTACAATCCAGAGTCATGAAGGAGCAACCAAGGTACTTGGTATTTTTGTTGATTCTGACAAATAATTCATACAGAGCAGAAAATCATCAGTGCACCAAAAACAATTTATCCATAAAAAACCCTAGAGAAATGTGAAAAAAATGTGAAAACTAGCCCTTCATGCACAGCACATACACACATGTACACACACACAGAGAAAACTAAGTGAGATCTGTTCAGCTGTCTAGAACAATTTTGGGTTCCCTGCAAGCCAGATACAGGTAGATCAGCGTTAGTAGCTTGGGTCCTGACCAGCCTGATGGCTTGCTCAGTTTTTATGACTTTAGTGCGATTGGAACTTCTCGGCGGGGCTACCCTGTCTTTGGGTTACTGCTGCAGAGGAGAATTAGAGAGTTGTAGCTGCAGAATATTAGGGATGAAGCTGTCTGGTGTGAAATGCTCCAAGGAAAAATGTAGGCAGTATTCCATACTGCAGTCAGTGTGGGGAAAGGGTCCTAACCTCCAGCACCCCTGCCATCTCCTGCATTTCCTTACAGCTTTAGGTGAAATACACACATAAGCTTCATAAATTCCTGAGTTACGTGAGAAGAAAAGGATAAATCTTAGAAAGCTTGTCTGCGCTCGATGCAAAAGAAAGGAAAAAAGACGTGATTCTAAGTTCAGTCCTAGCAAGTAAATGGTCAGGATTAAGCCTGTTGTAATCAAGAATTAAGACGACAGCCATCCTAGATCCGAATTTCACTGCTGCAACTCAGTGCACAAGTAACTCTAGTGTGGCCTGTGACATTTTCACTGATGACTATGTTAGTAATTGAATAAATGATGAAGTGATGACTGTGTCAAATGTGTAAATACATTACCCGATTTGCTCTTGTAACACTTCCTTAGCATCTTACATCTTCAGAAAATTAGGTTTTCAAACATAACAAGCAAAAGTGCTTTTTTATCTGTCACGGAGTAACGCAGAAACACAAGCTGTTACTTGCAAGTCCCTTCTACTAACACAGCGATCAGCTCAAGGACTATTAAGAAAGTCTGCAAACAGTCCCTTTGAGGAACAAATAAAAGCCATTCTGTGTACACAAAGTACCTTCAGCTGGATAAAACACTTCATGGGTCATGATCAATGTCTCATATCCTGATAAATTGAGATTAGCAGCAGTACTCCTTTACAAAGGTGGGTGAAAGAAGCTCCTTGTTCAATAGACCTTCCAAAGACTGGATGTCTCAAAAAGCCTCTAAAATAGCTTCCCCCTCCTGCCCCGCCCCCCTGAAATCAATATGCTTTAAAACATTTTATCTTCAAGAGTTACTGCACTTCAAAAAGAATGTATTAAATGCAGGACTGTTCCCCAAAATATTTTTTAATTTAGGTCCCCCAAATACAATGTTATTATATCCAAAGATACTACAGCCCAACATTTAATGTTCAAAACATACAGTCTTCTCTCATGGATTCATTTTTATTTTTGGTATCCAGAACTCAAACGAAGTATCTTTATTTAACACACTTCATGGGAGGCAAGAAGGGGCGAGAGGCCACAGCAGTAGCGCTACTAACATTATTTGTGCTTTCCAGCTAGTAAAAGATTTATGTGGTACTTCAGTCTTCTGCTGACTTTGCTTAATGGTGAATGTGCATGTATAGCAACATTACAATTAAAATCAATGTAAAACTTTCAGATCTCTTGTTTTGTTTGTTAGTCTATTTAAAACAAAGCTCTTCTTTGCAGTAACATCTTGGCAGAGCAATACCTAATATGTTTTGTTATATTGAATGCTATTCAATATTCAATAATAATTCAATTATTATTGATAATTAACACAAGGCGTATATGAAGAAGGAGTTCCTACAACATACTAAAGCACTTAATCCTGTTTCTGTTCTAAAACTGAATCATGAGAATAACATTTTTCAAGCAAACCTGATTCTGGATACGGGAAGTATGAGGAATATTAGCATTTGGCCCAAAATCTCCACAAACTCATTAAAATTGGTGGGTTCTGAATTACTGCATTAGACTCCAGCAAGAGCCAAGGATTAAAATGAGCCTAACATTAAAGCCCAGTGACAAAAGGAGGTTACATCCCTTTAATCACAGGATTTATAGCTTCTCTCTCATTATGGCTATCTGCAGCTTCTACATCTTCTGCTCCTCGCTGATGTCCCATTAATGCTTATACCCCCACTGAACATGACGGGTGACAGAAGCCATGATCACAGCTTGTGCTAACCCGTGCAAGACCATTCCTGATGTACATGAACAATATGATAAAGAAGAGGTCCTGGGCAAAATACAACAGGTTTCAACATCATTTGACAGTTATTTACATTGGCCTCAGAATGTAAATTCTAAACCGGCAAAATTGTTTACGTAAGGTATCATTTATTTTATTCACTTATATCAAGACAGCATTGAAAGGATACAGAAAGCTTGCTTAGGCCCTCCTTCCCTTTCCCTGGCAAGAACAGACATGGCTCTGCTGAGCCTACACCACAGTTCTGGAAAATTAGTCCAGGTGCTCATCAAAGGTTGAGGTTAGGGCCAGTTGTGGTAGCAGACATTGCTAGCAGGATGAATTTTCAATTTTCAATTTTCTGCTCACAGGAGGAGGTGCTACCCTTATGCCTTTTGCCTATCTAAAGGCTCTTAGCACAGCCAGCATAAAGCCAAAAAATTTCTCCCTGCTCTTCAGCCAGCACTCTGTCATAGCTCTACTCCACAGCAGCTGGGAGAGCAAAATTTATTTTTGCCTACATTGTTGAGAAGCCCTGAGTCAGCTCTGCTAGAATGATCCCTCATGATGAAAAATTTATAGCTTTTACTTTGCCTCTTTCCCTCCCTCCCTTTTAATATCCTTCCCTTTTCCCCAGTGTTCTTCCCAATTGGATTTGGCAGACTCCCCAATTCGTGTTTAGCATTCTCTGTCATCATTTTCAATATAAATATATCTAGCATCATGCCTCTATTTCAAGACCTCTATCCTTTGTTTTTAGACTGATGGCTTTTAAACGGTGAGCCAAATCCCTAAATGTTTTAAATCAATAGTGTTCTTTAAGAGTTGCTTTAATCACCTAGATGAGACACCTATACAATCTCTAGAAGCAAAGTCACAACTTATGGAAGGAGTTATGCAGGACACTGCCATAAGCTGAAGTGCTGTGAACACCTAGAGATGTTGGAATGTGCACAGTCAGCTAAAAATAGTTAGCAAAGCACAGAAACTGACTCTGAAATAAGAAAGGAAATCAAGTAATACCCCTCTTCCCAGCTGCCTGCAAATTACTATTATTGCCACCCATTACTGGGCTCCAGCCCATTACGCTTGATGATAATCAGCAGCATGGAGAAGCGAATGGGGCTTTCCATCAGTGCCATCCATACAAGAGCTCTGACAGGAGGGGAGGAGAGGGAGAAGGTCAGCCAGCCAACCTACTTGCTGGTACATAAAACCAGCCCTAACTAAGTCAGGGGAAGAACCACCACTGGTTTTACTCCAGAATTTGGTGGGCTTCATTTACAAGGAAATTTTCCATTCCAGAAAAAAGTCACAGCTCAAAGAAACATTTAAAATAAATTGTTTGTTCCTGCACAGGAACAACTTTATAAAAACCAGATACAAACATTTTCTTCAGTTTGCCAGGAGATTTCTCTGGATTTCATTTTGATCTATGTACTTTGCCCTTGCATTGGTTTATAAATTAATTCTTTGTCTATGATCTCTGAGACGATTTCTGCCACATCAACAAGTGAAAGAGAAGAAAAACTGACCTAGATAGTAACACACTTTTACATCCTGTTACAATTCATTTTTATGTACGTTATGTGAGCAGCACAAAGTCTGTAGGAGGTATCTGCTACTCACACTCCAGCTCTCCCTGCCTTCGGAAAGGGGGAATGCTGCATCTGTGCTCAGAGGATGCCAGATCGCTGCCTGCGCCTGCCTAGATCCAGCTGGCAGGCAGCCCTCCGGAGTGGCACCGCAGCTGGTAGGAGTTGGGACAACCCTTCAGGTTTCTGCTTTTTTCCTAAAACTGTATCAGCCACAGTCCAGATGCAGTCAAAGTATCTGGATTATCCTAAGCTACACACAGTTACTTACAAGACAGGGGAATACAGATTCCAAAGGAATACGTCATATTCCAAAATCACCTCTTGTGAAACACTGAATTTCTGTGTCTGCTATTAACGGAGTGCCTGTCTTAGCAGAAACATACCAAATTTTGATTCATTCTTTCCTTTTTCCTAAAGTTATGCCTAAACCTTTAATGAAGAAACAGTTTCAGTTCAAGGATAGAAATTCCATGTAAGTCTTAAAAAGGTGGTTACCTGCAGGTAGCAGAGCTGGGAGCTGCCTGCTGACTTCCTAGGCAGGGGGGAGCAGCTTTCGGGGGACTGTGTGGGGCTGGCTCCCAGTCAGAGTGGCCTGGAGGCCAGAGGTAACTGGAGCCAAGGCTGCATGCAAGGACCCACCCACGAAACCACTGAGCGGAGACAAGTTTACAGAACCTTCTTCTTTGTATTCCATATGACCTAGTATTTGACCAGAGCCCAAGCATTTCAAGAGAAGTATCTTGAAATACATTTCATCTTAACTCAGTAATAAGAAAACTAGTCCTTTAGGCAACAACAACCAGGTGAGAGCAGCAGGGGTGGGGAGCGGCAGGGGTGGGGAGCATCCTCTAAGCAGGAGCAATAGAAATATTCCCTACGCTGCACATCCAAGTAGAGACTGTGAGTCAACGGTAACCTGACCTTCACGTAGAATATGTAATGTCTGGCCGCAGAGTTAAGGTTGAACATCAAAAACTCATTTCCGATTACCGATCTGTGAAATGCTTGTAGACAGCGGAAGAGATTCGGAGAACAAATAATATCAAAAGAAATATCAGGAAACGAACAGTGATATTTAATGAAGCATAAGAGATATTTTTTATCTTTACTGACTGATCCATGCGTCTGCAGATCTAGTATTTCAGAAAATGCTGAAAAACGGGACAACAACATTGTCTTTATAAGGAGTAGCACATTTTGTCTTCATGCACTTATCAAAGGCAATAACATTTATAGGAAAACAAGTTGCAAGTTTTTTCTTATTTCACTAATTTCATGCTTTTAAAAGAATGAACATCTCTTTAGGTGGAAATTTTGTTTGTAAGCTGTGTATTTTGTGAAAATAGCTTTTTTCTTAATTAACTTTACAAATGTTTCTGACAATTGAAAAGATGCCAGTAGTATTGATGTTATAAATTATGAAACTTCAGCTGTTTACAGTAATAGAGATTGAATACCGAGTAGATGCATTGCTGACACCTTGAAGAATCAGTTATATAAATGTATTTGTTTCTCTTTGGAAATAAAATAGATATCATTGGATTTTGTTGCCCATGTGGAAGAATGCAAAATGGAATCCAATGATAGTAAATTGATTTTAGAAATATATTTGTGCTAGTAGCCAAACGATGCAGTCAGAGCTATGTTTATTTACAGTATATAGTTTTGTAACTGCAGCTTGGAGTTGATAACCTATTTAAGTGGCTTGAATCAGCCAAAGAGGCACCTAGGCCTGTGAAGCTGTCAGCAGGAGCTCCTTCACAGCTGCAAACCAATGGGTTGTAGTACATACATACATACATACATACATATATGTACATAGAGTATGCAAGGTAAAATTGTACACAATTACATTTGGAATATGATGATGAAATGATTGCAAGGATTGAAAAACAATAAAATAATTTACACTTTGAATTTACAGTCTTTTAATACTAACATGCTGGGGGAAAATAAGGCTCTTTAATCAATGCTGACTAGAATAGGGCAAGGTACTGATATACATTTCCTAGCAGTCTTTTCTGGTGCCCTATTTTTTACCTTCTTAGAGAGCCATTTCTACACAAGAATTAAGAAAAAAAAATATAACTTCCTTCCTTTTTTTGCCTTCTCATTTTTCGTTCCCATCACACCCTTTAGTGGTGTGTTTGTCCACTGCCCCTCCTCGGGCAGCTCTCCCCCCAGCCCATTTATGTTCATTCCCATGCAAAATAAGCACGGACAACCTCCGATTTGCCCTGCTGCTCTTCTCTCTCTACAGGATTATCAACAGAATTTGAGGTGCAAACATTTAAGTAACAATATATATGTGTGTTAGTAGAGCTAATAGGTAACTCCAGTAGTTCATAGCAGCAAGTTAGTTGTTAATTTTGAGGGAATCAGCTAATATAAGCTGACAGGACGCTTTTCCTGTTGATCTTTAAATGTTCTGAGCACTATGGGAGAAAGGCTGGTGTAGCACAGAAAATAAATGGATATCTGTGGATGTCATTTGTTCCAGGAGGCACTAAAGGGACAATGAGGACAGAGAAAATATGCAAAAAAAAGTCTACATGCTTCTTCATCTGCAGTCACTAGAAAACATACGTGCTGGGTGAGATGGGAGAAAGAAATCCAGGCCAGACAAGCTTTACTTGTTGGCATGGGTCCTTTTTTGTCTGCTGCTTCGTGATAAACCACTCTGTTGTTCTGAACTGAGGGCAAAATTTTCCCTTCCTTCTTTTATCTTGTAATGCTTTAGAGTTACATCACGTTTGTTTAGTTTCCTGAGAAATACAGACTGTATGTTTGTTTAAACACACCGAGTGTTTTGCTCTCGGCCACAATGCTGAAGAAAGGTTAGAAGTGGCTCTTGCTGAGGGGCACTTGCCCTCTCTCACAGTGAAAACGTTCCCCTTCCCTGGAGAAAAGCATGTAAGTTTATTACTTTAGCATTAATAAAATGGATACCGAAACATCTTTAAGCCTATTTTGTGATGGAAATTGAAAACTTTTTTTTGCAGTGTCTTTTTTCTCCTCTCCATTAGTGATAATTATACAATCATTTTTTATTTCTTTTTTTCATGAATGTGGACAATTATCAAGATACACACATTAAAAATTTTGATTCAAAATGACAAAGCAATAGGGTATGCAAAAACGCAACGACAAAGGATTTGAGATTACTGCATGGCAAATACATCATTTCTTCTTTGTGAAATGCAATTTTCCACATGAAACGTAAAAATTGTCTGTAGCCGACTAGAAAAGTAACAGAGTTGTGCCATGTCAATAGACAGTAGAACATACTTATCCATCAGTTTTTACTACTGCATAAATAAAGTCTACATACTTGACATTCATACTTGACAGTTATGAATGTGTATGCTGATTTTGACGTTAAAACAAATAATCCTATTTACCCGTGAATAGTACAGATATGACTGTATGCTGAGAAGTTATTGTGAAAGGAATAAAGACAAGACTGGGTGCTGAGTATTACAAAAGTCAGACTATAAGAGATATTTTTGGGTGGCTGAACCCTGATAAAATCAATTGACTTTAATGGTTGCAAGAATACATTCACAAAGACCTGACTTACAGGATAAGGACCTTCTCCACTAGCAGCAGGCAACTTTCTTAGGCAACTTGTAAACACACCAAAAATGAGCACTCTGTCCTTGATTTTTACGTAGTAGCTTTTTTCTTTTGGTCATAAGTCACTTCATACCAGAAAATAAAAATAAAAAGGTTGAACATGGAATGTTTTATAACATAAATAAATTTCACATTCAATAATGCAAAAAGGAGAAAAGTTCCTAGTCTATAAACTTAGCTGTTAAGGTTTATGAGCCACATCTGACAGAAAGCAAAACAAAGCGGTGGGTTTTTTTTACTCTGTAAGTATACAACATATAAATAGCCGCAGACAGGATAATCTTTTCCAGAAAGCTGAAAAAAACCACTGAAAATCTGTGGATTACAGTTCAGAGGTGAACTAGTGCAGAGCTGCAGCATGCTCTTTGAGGACAAGCAGTCCATGTACCAAAGGAGAGGAAAGGTGGAAACTTGTGGTATGCTTGGACAAAGAAAGTGTGTGAAAGATGAAATTACCATTCAAAATGTTAAAATTAAAAAGAAAAGTAGACAAACAGGATTTGTTTGTCTCTTTTCAAAATAGGAGAGAAAAACAGGTATCGTTGCTGACATTTTAAAGATGCTGGGAAATGTTAGGAAGAACTTCATGACTACACTGTCTTTTCAATGATGTCTTTTTTTTACCTTTTGAAAAGGAAAGATGGCCAATTTTTTTTATGTCTCTAATTCTTCTAGTTACCACAAAGACCAAAGCGGATCCAAACACGCAGGAAACGTGAAAGTGTGGTATCACTGAAGAGATACCATGTACAGCTTCCCAGTCCATCCTTTTCCTGGAGATCTGTGCTATACTTTACTGCTCAACATGCCAACAGGATATTTTTATCCAGTTTAATTTCATCCTGTTAGTTCTTCTCATAGAAAACAACCAGAAAGATGCAGGAGGAATTCCTTAGAAGATACAAAAAACTTCTTATTAAGCATAAAATGTTGCAAATTATGTATTTTCTTTTAGTGGCTTTGTATTTCTTTTATTGTTTTCCTCTGCGATTTCCCTCTATCTCTTTTTAAACCTCTTTATTCTCCCATCATTTTCTTTGCCTCTCAGCATAGCTGGGGTAACACTACTCCCAGCTATTACACTACTTCCATTCTTGTGGTCTAATGTTCTACCATGATTTCTTGCACGTTATTTACTTGCAGTCTGCAAATGGTCTTCTATTCAAGAACCAGAAAGGCATGGCAGAGGTTAGTTTCCCGGATAAAATGCATTCTGGCTCCCAATGCGGCCAATGCCTTTCCTTCAGTTTGCCATAGCCAAATGTATTATTACTATAAAAGTGAAGGCACCCTTTTTTTTCCCGTCTCCTCCCTTTCCTCCAACAAATATGAAAATGATACAGACTTGCTCTTCAACAGCTCACTCTTATACTTTAGATTTCTAAAAATGTTTGGTTTGGGGTTTTTTTTCTCAGTCATACCGTTACTGGTTATAATTTAACACAAATTTGTAAACAAACCAACCAACCCCCAAAAACCAACTGAAAAAAACCCAACACAGAAAAGCAACCAGCCACTTAAATAGAACTTACTGGCAGAAAATAGTGGCTGTGCAAGAGTTGCAAAAATCATTAAGAATCACTTTCCTAACAAGAAACTTTACTAAGCAGAGGATGAAATTAGCTGTAAACCAAGTACAATAGAAAATTGTACTTAATTGATACATTTTTTGTTCAAGAGTTTAACAGGGTCCCATCAACACAGAAGACTGTGCTGTACCATAACCTCCAGTTAAATAAGTTTCCATAGCATCCTGAGGCAGAAGTAATCTGTCTGATAAAGATGACCCCATCTTGTAAGGTCTGAAATAGAATCAATTATTTTCTAGTTTCAAAAGCCCATATAATCAACCGAGCATTCATAAGTCAAACAAGGCACAAATACAAGTATGAAACAGTCAAAAGTAAACAGTCTAAAAAAAACCCACCGAAAAATCTGATGGGTAATTATGCAAAGTGCTCAGTGACTATTTATGGTAACAGATACATCTGGATTTACTCTTAAAATAAATTTGCTCTTAACCAAACAAAGGAGAATCCAAAAGCGTAGGAGTATAATAAAAATTTTTACAGCTCTACCAGTGAAAAATGTTAGCCTTGACGAGGACCAGTTAGTTTACTGTCTAAAAGAGCAGTTTTATTCAGAATGCAGAAAACGCCGTTTGTACTGAGTCTTCCTCCCTTTGTTGTTACGTTTCTTTCACACTAACAAATGCTGTTTCTCCACCTCGTTCTTATTTTAAGACGCTTTTGTCCTAAAAATATACTTCCAAAAATCACTTTGCGGAAGGTGAAATGTATTACGTTAACACTAGATGGCAGAACCAGGCTGGAGCTGAGCGGCTGAAAAAAGGCTGCGCCTGCGCTCGGCCGCGTTATACCCGGCGCGTTTCAAAGACACGGCTTGAAACTTTGCCCCCGGATTTGGTTTGGGGTTTTTTGGGGTTGTTTTGGGGGGTTGTTTGTTTGTTTGTGGGGGTTTTTTGTTTGTTTGTTTGTTTTGGGTTTTGGTTTTTTTTTAATGTGTGAAAGTTGTCGGTAGTTACACAAAAATCATGCCGGTACGTTACAAGCTTGGCATCGCGCGCTGTGTGCCCTCCCCGAAACAGAAGAGCAAGCGGTGTCTCCCCGGGAAGCTCCCGCCGCCGCCCCCCCGCGGCCGCCTCCCGCCCGCGGCCGGCAGCCGCCCCGGCCGCCACAGCAGCCCGGGCTCCCCCTCCCCGCGGCGGCTGCAGACCCGCCCAGCCGCAAGCCGGGCTCCTGAAGGCCGGCCGGGCTGCCTTCAGGGGGCTGCGTGTTTAAGTTGGGAACGACCAAGAACCGAACGTCGAATTTAGGATTTAGCGCTGACGTACTGATCGAGGAAAGGGATTTACCTTTCGGGCTTGTCGAGGAATCGAATGGTAAGACAGATAGAAACGATATTGGGACACAAAACACTCAAGTACAGAAATGAACAGACGGATGAAAAATACCTCTTCTACTCCCTCTTCTAAAATTTGAAATTGCTCTTTATCAACAATATTAACTGAATTAAGAGTTTAACGGAAATTAATAGATTAACAGGTCCCCTGGCTCACCTGATCAGCTTCCTGAATGAAAGAATACAACAAACAAATACATCTAAACAAATTAATAAAAGCAAGGTGCAATTCAGTTGTATTGCAGTTGAAAGCGATTAAAATCTCATTTTGTTCACTCTCAGGCTCATAGACTCCTGTATCCCACCATGTCTTTGATGAACCATAGAGAATCATAGAGTCTTTGGCTTGGAAAGGACCTTCACAGGCCATCTAGTCCAACCCGCCTGCAATGGGCAGGGACATCTGCAACAAGATCACATTGCTCAGAGCCCTGTCCAACCTGACCTGGAATCTACCACCTCTCTGGGCAACCTGTTTTTTGAGGGTTTCACCACCGTCATTGTGAAAAATTTCTTCTTTATACCCCTTCCTTATACCCCACTGCAGCAACTCAGTGGAGCAGCTCACGTGGATACGTGGAAAACAACGTGTGTTGGTGATCTGAGAGGTTATGTCCAGCTGAACTCCAGCAGTGCTGCACGTGATCTGCTGCTGACAGCACTAACCATGTTTCAGACGGGACGGCAAATTTCACGGAGGCTGCGCTGCAACTCTGCCTTTAATTCTTGCATAGTAAGCATCACCTCTGGTAGCCAAAGGCTTTGCAAAAGAGCAGCAACGTATCTATTACAGCCTAGATATGCTGGGTAGCATCACAAAAAAAAGCAACGTGTACAGAGGTTATCTTCTATCCTAAACCTTGTCTGAGCCACATTGTATTTCTTCATACGCCTAGAGTTACACTTTAGAAGCTTCGGTCTTTCTGGGTTTGGCAGAGCTCTCCTACGCAGCTCCTTAGGAGGTCTCTGAACATACACTACATGAAAAGGAAAGGCAGAAATGTCATAAACTGAGGCAACAAATGGTCAGGGAGGGCTGCTGAGCTGCTGCTCCAGGGAAGGCAGAGCAGCTGCTCGGAGCTCTCCCACCTCACACCGAGCTGCTCCGGGCACTGCCAGGGAAGGCAGGCCCGTCCAGGAGGCAGCGGGACTCACTCAAATGAATTTCAAAATCAAAGGGAACGCCTTTGGCAACAGCATAGCTATCCTTTGTCATCAAACGTGTAATTCACGTTATGTTATTTCAGGCTTGTAATACCGTGTATATATAATATTTCAGGCTTCATGCTGAATGATAGGCTGGAGATTGCTGCTTTGAGGGGATGAAATTGTACTGTCTCCTAAAAAACAACATACAAGCGATAAAAGATGAGAGTGGGAGAGAGAAGGGTGGGTCGGGGAGAAGAATGGGAAGAGAGGGAGGGAGAGAGAGAGGAAAAAGCCCCACTCCATATATGCCACTCACTGGCTCTTCTTTTGTTCCAGTTTTGCCTCATTCTTAAAACGGTAGGTTTAACTGGAATTAATCACTAATTTCACCCCAAACCAGTAAAAATAGTGAGAACATGGCTGGCCTGCCCACTCCCGTTCCCCTTGGGCCACTGCTGCACCGCAGCAGCGATGCCACCAGCGTTCCCCGGGGTCTGTTGTTCCTGCAGTCCCTCCTCCGGCAGCTCCCCCGCTGCAGCCCCAACAGCCAGAAACGGGAATGAATTCCAAAATGACCGAGAAAGGAGCACAGGGAAAATGAGATTACTGTGCCCCACAGGATTTATTGTTCTCTTTTTCCTCACAGATGCCTTGGCACTGCACAAGGGTAAATGCAGGGGGGGAAAAAAAAAAAAGATGTCATAGTAAACTAATAGGGATTTCCTTTCATAGTTGTTCACATCTGAGCTATGCAAGCCTTTATGTCCTGGGTTTGATACTGCTCAGGATAACTAGGCAGTGCAAGTTTACCCCTCGTATGCTTTAAAAGCAGAACAAGGGGTAAACGGTGTTTTCTCATCCCTAGTCATAAATATCAAAATGTCATATTACAAATATATAATAGGGATTAATTTCTTCCATCTTTCTCGGGGATTAATTAGCTGGAGATCAATTGAAATCAGTCAAACTACCGTAGAAGTACTGGAAGGGGAAAGGGAGACCCTCTGGTGGGTTTTCAATAGTTCAATTTTTCTATAGTTTTTCTGCTTTTGTATGCCTCATCTTATGTACAAACACCTTTATGTATACACCCAGGAATCCATCTCTCTGCTCTCTTTCAATGCTTTCTTTACTAACACGGAGCGCTGCACAAACACTATGGTGAAGGTGATTTCCCAGCTTCACACATTGCTCCCAGCTGTTTCGGAGACCTTATGCTCTTTTTTACCTGATGAGAACAAACCTACTTGGTTTTCACCTCAGACTCCAGTCTCTTTCAAGCAGTTGCTGTGTTGCTGCTATATCATGATCACTCAGTTGGCATTAAAAACAACAGAAACGATGAATATATATATTTGATAAAGAACAGGGCTCCAAGTAGGTTTTCTGTTTGAGTAGTACACAGATGAACCAAAATATGACCCTGACTACATATCACCAGGGTAAAAACTGCTGGGAACGCTTTGATATCCACAGTTTCTACTTACTTATACATCTGCTAAGTTCAAAAGCCTTCACATTTGACTGAGCACAACATCCTCTCTCATATTTGGAAATATCAGCTCTCTAGCATGTTGATTTTATTAAAAATAGTAATACCTAAGAAGAGGTTACTCAAGGATAGGAAGAACTATTCTCCAGCTATAACACAAGAGCCATGAAGCAGCAAAAATAGGTGGCAGCAGGTGGCATATTTATATCCTCTGGAGTATTTTCTTAAGAGCCAATGAAGCCATTGTACTTACTGCCACAAGACAGAGAAGATGCTAAAAGTTTACATGATTTCAAAAAATATTTAGACAAATTAATGGACACCCCTCCCCTCCCCCCCGCTAAGGGCTATTAAAGTGAAAGATAATCCCTTGAAGTGTTTCAGGGAAGTGGGCTTTCCTTACATTGCCTATGCATTTGCTGTTGGTAATTTTGGATTCGAGGTATCAAGGTAGACAGACCATTGACGGGTCCTGTGATAGCCTGTTCTACACTCTTGTTAAGCTTCAGTGTATTTTGATCAGTGATGTGTTAACCTACATCAATTATTTCAATGACTACTATAAAATTTAAAGAAACACAACTTTACATTTGTTTATTTTAAAGAAAATATTTCATTAATATAGTCTCTGTATCACACTGTCCCTGGTTAATCAGGCAGTCTAGCAAAATCACTAGGTTTTCCTGGCTTTCCTGCATTTTTTTGTGTCTTTTCATTCAGATTAGGGCAAGTTGCTACCTAAATAAAATTACTGCCAAGCACAGTTAATACTCTAACCATGAGTAAAAACATGTCATCCTCACTAATAGTGAGCATAAACAGAAACAGCTTTTAGATTCATTAAACTAAACAAGACCTCTTGAACAGTAAAATATTATTTAAACTGATTAAGCATAGCAGAATCAGTCAGTGTATGCGTTGGTTTATATTATTTTTATTTTGCTTTTCTCAACACAGAACTTCAGCTGTAATTTAGCACTCAAAGCTGATAGCCGTTTCTGACTTAGGAGGAAGAAATGATGTTGCTAGTTACTTACAGAAGCTTTGCTGTTTTATTTTGAAGGGAAACACCTTGTCACTGGTAGTACAGAAATTGCCTACAGTCTTCAGCTTTGTAAAAAAATTTCAGGCCCAATTAAACTTCTAGAACAGTCTCTATAAATAAATGCAATAAAAATCCAAATCCCCTGGAAAACCTTGTATATTAGTCTCTGACAGGGGAATTCATACGGTCAGATTCTCCAGTTATCTCACGATAAACAAAGGCTTAAAACCATGAGCAATGCTGGGGCTGGTGCAGGCACGCAGCACCGAAGTGCAATGGGTGGCAAAAGCCAAAGCCCTTTAGACAGCAATACCCACTGTGTTTTGCTCAGGTGGGCACGTGAGCAACAGTAGCTTACATTAACATGGTAGGCTACACACCTGGAGTACAGGGATAGGTCCTCTCTGCAATGCCTTCTTTGAGGGACATAATTTCTTGTGAAGAACATAGTGGAGACTTACTCATTTTCTGTCTTAACCACCCCAGCAAGGTTTGAGACCTTGAGACCACTCTATGTTTGACAATTTTTATGTGAATTAGAAATTGCTGTGAATGGCTTTATTGTGAAAGCAAAGAGTGGAACATTTTTGTATAGATATAACTTTGGTAAAAGATGGTCAAATAAGTAAAGTTTAATTTAGGAGAGGAAAATGCATAGGTCATTGTCTACAAATTCTAAATGTTACATAACAGTACTTCTGGGTATATCTCTGTCTAAACACAAAAAGATCTATTTTAATGCACAGGGCACTCATATACATAACCACTATTAACAGCAGTCGGTATTTAGGGAAAATATTTTGTGTACTAAGAACAGATTTTTTTTTTTTATTTGATATATTGTATATTGTCAGTTGTCATACTACAGTGAATCAACAAATAAGCATGCCTAAGAAGAAAATATGATTGTGAATGACATATAATCACAAATCCAGTCCTTCTTGCAAATATAAGAAGGGGTCACAGCTGTTCTGAGATATTACCAATTCTCTTTCTTACCGTCTAAGTTAAGACATTACAATGGTAGGTAGGTTCATGAGCCATGGAGTCTTGGAAGAAAACCAGCTGACAGTGGAAAGCAATTTTAGAGAATCTGAACTACTTAAAAAAAAAAAACAAACATGAAAATGTGGATTCTGCTAAAATGCCTCTCTCTCCAATTCTGTGGATTTGGGATTCTAGGTGAAAAAAAATAATTCAAAGAGAGAAACAAAGTATGCACCTTGCAAGGACATGAGGAAGAATTATTACCGTTGAACTCAGCGTCACATTCCCGGAGCCAGGCACTGGGACCTCCAGCTCCAGGTGGTGTTTAAACAGATTGCACATGTCTGTTCTTCTCTGAAGTGCAGACCCATCTCTCCATCACTCCGTAGCATCTTATTGCTTCCATAATTTCACTAAAAATTAGTGGGAATATTCAAGTGATAGTTGAACATAAATAATTGCACTGAGTCTGTCCCTAAGCAGACGAAAGGAGGGAGATGGAAATCTAACACTGCCATTTTGCTAGTGCTGAATTTTGGAACTGAGGGGTACATCCCCAGCTGTTTGCAAGAAATTGATGGCAGAAGCAAGAGCTATGTGCAGATCTCTTGAGTCTCAGTCCAACATCTGTACTACTGGGCAAATATCAGTAATGTGTTGAAGGTACTCAAAGCTTTGTTCTCTGGGGGAGGTCAGTGCACAGTGTCGCTTCTTTCCCAATGAATGCTTCAAAAAGCAATCATCTCTCTCCCTGACAGGCATTTCTCTCTGCCAAACTGTTTTTAAATGGACCTCCACATATTCTGAGTTACTTACATCTTCTGTCTCTCCCTATAAAAAGAAAATATCTTCTTTTTAGAAGTGCCTGCTGCTATCCAACATAGATTGTCACAAATGAGGTAAGGGAAAAGAATATTTTTCTTGCACATCTCCAGGGGAGATTATAGCTGCTAACCTAGTGTAATCACTGTCTTGGATTATAAACAGCATGCTGTAGGCTTGAGTTAAGACCCTTGTAAAACAGCGAGGCATTCTGCTTTTATATTCTCTTACACACACTGGCATCAACTAGGACAAATTCACTGAAGTCAATCTACACTGATATAAAACCATGCAATAGAAAAAAGAAAAGCTCTAAATACTCTGGTATTGCACCAAATCCAAAGAATAAAAAACTACGCATGCATGATCACAAAAAAAAGTTTCACCAAATGAGAACAAAATATGCTTTCATACACCACTAGGAAGCAGTATAACCATATTTTTAACAATTTGGAAATAATAACTATTCAAGTCAGTGGACCCCAAGACAAAAAAGAAGGGAAGGAAGGGAAGGAAGGGAAGGAAGGGAAGGAAGGGAAGGAAGGGAAGGAAGGGCGGAAGGAAGGGAAGGAAGGGCGGAAGGAAGGAAGGGCGGAAGGAAGGAAGGGTGGAAGGAAGGAAGGGCGGAAGGGCGGAAGGAAGGAAGGAAGGAAGGGAGGGAGGGAGGAAGGGAGGAAGGGAGGAAGGGAGGAAGGGAGGAAGGGAGGAAGGGAGGAAGGGAGGAAGCGTTTTCTGTCTGATTGCTATATCAGCTACTTGTGACACTGAATGCCCCTGCAGGAAGGCAAAACTAGAGAGAATTCTGAACATGGTGGAAAAGCTTTATGTAAGCTATTTTTCTCCTGATAAGGTGATAAACCTTTGCAAGCCTTCATTCAACTTTCCTGGACATTACCAAGCAAAACACAAGACAAAAAGCACAGAGGGCCTGCTACTTCATTATTATTTTGCACCATGCAAAGTGGTCAGTTACAGTGTTTGAAAATTTCTGATGTCTTTGTAGAATGCTTTTATAAAGGTGTCAGTGGTGTGGCAGATTTACAAGAATATGAAAAAGATGAAAATCATAAAATCTATTAATAAATCATCATAAAATCTAATGGAACAAAGTTTACCAGCTTGGATTTGGGGCTAGATTACAGTTTAAGAGATGCAAATGCATGACAAATCTTGCTACCCATATCATATTTTGTGATAGTGAGTTTCATGACTGTCTTGAGCAAGAGATCTCATCTCTGTCTATAGGGTCAATGGATCCATACTCTTCCCGACCCTTAAGCCCTAAACATGTCCTAATTATTTCAGTAGTAAAAGTGTCATATTCTTCACGGAGATTTCATTAAGAAGAAAAGTCTGAAGGCTTAGATTCTCTTGCAATTCAAATATCACAACAAGATTACTTATTGTGGTAATAGCAATTAACATTTACACCCCTCATTCATCAACTACTTCACAAACATCAACTAATAAGGCAGACTTAGATGTGTTTATTTTCTTTGCCTTCTAGACTAGAAACCCAATCCAGGGAAGTGATTCATTAATCAAATGAAATACGTGCCAAATCCAGTAATATTACTTACCCTAGCTTTTTTTGCTACCTGAAACCATCCTATTACACTTCTTGATATATATCTTGTTCCAGGATATAGATAAAGTGAATACAGTGATTTAATTTCTAAGATGTTTATTACTTTCCAGAGTATTAAATGTAGCTATTTTACATCTTAACCTCCATATAAAAGACTGGTTATTTTTGAGATATTTCTAAATGAAATTGTTAGTTTGATAACTATTTCATCATTTCCATCATTTACAAATATGTTATTGGTTTTATATTGATACACATAATGTACTTCTCATATAACTACATATGCTTATCTCCCTTACATCCTTTATAGGGAGAAAGTCTCAAAAATAAATGTTTTGCACAAAACTGTGCTTCTTTACAGTCCTGATTTATACTCTTGAAAGACCTGAAGTACAAGTGATACTATGAACACTTCTTAGCTCTTCTGAATTTTTCATATTTTTCTTTCTTGCACATCAAGACATTTTACTTGTTCTTTCTAATTTAATTTCAGTAGTTTGGAAGACCACTGACTAAGCCCTTGGCAAAACATCCTGTTGGTATTTATTCAAGCCTTAATGTAAAATGTCATTGAATTTCACACACACACAAAGGATCAGTGTATACATCGCCTAAGAGAGTTTACATGACCTCCTAGAGAGAAGGGTCATCACTAGAAGGTAGATTAGGTTGAGCTGGGTAAACAGACTCACCCACTCCCATGTCATGCCTGTCTCTGCTATCACACAAAATATACATTGCCAAATTATTAGCACTAATACACTTTCTATTATGGAAATGATTGCAGGAAAATATATATTCTTATACAAGCATAAAAACTTTAATATTGGGTAGGTCGATGCCAAAGATTCTGTAATTCAACTCATTAACTGAGGGAAGAGCTAGAAACAAAACAGGCCAAACATAACAAAGGAGAAGCAGAACAAAGATAATCTGGGAGTGCAGCCCGGGCCTCGGTGAAGGCTGTAGCAAAACTTGCTAAAACTGCAAAGTGATGACTTCACTCAACTTAAGACTTTATAGTTCTCCCCAAACCTTTTGGTAAGGTTGCTCTGTGTATTTTGCAGGGAGAAGGAGGGAAGTGTTCTTTACAAATTAATTCATTTTAAAGTTTCTGCTCTATAGTAATAATAAAACATGCTCTTTAAAGCAGCAGTACTGTGATTTCTTCCCCCTAATGAACTCTTTTAAATATAGGAAATGAGATTAAAAGATAGTACCATGTATCATAGCAAGCAGTATAAATGATACAGAAATAAAATATAATCTGGCTGGCAGCATTCCAGCCTTCTTGGCTACTTGTCAACTCGCAGATGTGATGATACGCTGCGCGAGACTTGCCTCCCTATCTTCTACATGTAACCCTTATCTGACAGGGGCCTAAATATTGCCCTTTGGAGGAGGCAGATTACGAATGTGGCAGTTTGTATTTCAAGCTAAATTCCTCAATTAAGCATAATTATGTGCCATATGTTTTCATCCTTTCAATTTTATGTAGTCTTGAAAACTCAGTAAATATGTAAGCCTCTTAAATAATGGAACGTGTCACCGCCATGATGCAGCATCTGTGGTATAACTGCAGTATATCTAAAATGAAAATACAATCAATGTAATTATTCTGAACTAAGTTATCTGAATTACAGGATAGTTACCATATGTATGTGGAACAGTATTGAAAGTTCGTCTACCTGTAATTTTTACTATATTCAGGTCCTACTTCAGGTCTCTGAAACATTAAAGATCACAAAGAAACCAACAACAGTGCTCCCTAAAACCAATACGATTTCCCCAGGAAAACAAAGAAGATATAACCTTTTCTTGTATGTTTACAATGTTAATATTAAAAATTATGGTTTAATTCTTTCTTTTTCACCCAATCTAAGACTGCATGCTTCTGCAAGCTTGCTTCTAAATTAATTCCATTTTATAAAAATAAGCAAAATTTGAAAGATTTTTTTGTAATTGAAATGCTTTAATGTAAACCATTGATTCATTTAACTGAAGACTGTGAGAATACCTAAATGTGCCTGTCCTCCCAAGCCATGAATGCTTTTGAAGTTAATTTGATGAAAACATCTTTCCTGCAGAACCCAAGGCAAAGTTATTCATTACAGTGGAGGTTTTTGGTCATAGTAATTGCAGCACAATTACTAGTCATCTCAACATTGATTGAGAGATTCCACCCTTGTGAACACAAGTGTACCTCAAGCTCAATATCTTGTCTTCCTTTTCCTTTGGGGAACGTGCACTCACACCCAGACCCAGTCTGAGCTGAAGCTCTAGATAATGTTGTGGCTCTTTTGAAGTCAGTTCCAGCACTGGCTACAAGGAGGCTAGGATTTCATGTGCTAAATTCAAATACTTTTATGTAATTTGTTTGTTTGGACTTGGCTTTAGGGTGTTTTTTGAGGCATTTGCTTGGTTCTGAGGAAATACTCATTAATTCAGTTAACCATTTCTCAGATGTTTCCAGGAAATTATGATGTTTTCTTTTACAAAACAATTTTTTTTTTAATACCATGCAAACTCTACAATGCAGAACACGCCACTGAAATCCCAAGAATTGGAAAGTGGTTTCATTTACGGAAACAAAGTCTTGGAGCTCAGCCAGGCATCAGTGGATTTGGGTAGCATGCATGCAGGTATATATCTAATATGACAGAAAGAAATAGGAGGACCTTATGAAATCAGGAAAGAAGCTAATGCAAGTGATTAGCAGACTCCAACAGATCTGTTAACCTTCTCAGCATTTTCAGACACTACATGGCCTGCACACCCTGCATTACTCTCTAGAGTGTATTTTCTATCTCCCTCCTACTCTCACTTTAATTAGAGAGTTCACGCTATCCTGAAATCCCATAAGAACGAGCCTTGGTGGCCAGCAGCAGAGTTCAAGAAGCATTTCATGGCTCAGAGCCGGAACTGAGAGCTCACCGTCAGCCTGGTCTCTCACTGGTAATTCTAAACCTCTGTTCTGTTGCATAAATCTTTCAACAGCTTACACACTCTTTCCATTGATCACTGAGAAGGTATTTAACAAGTTTTGTCCAGGAAAAGATTAACTAGCCCTGATCTCTTTAGATTAGAAAGGAGACAATTAATTGATGATATGATAAACATACAAATTCATGATTATCGGGAGCAGGTGTCTCTCATTACTGGGCAGACAGGTTGTCTTGGCTTCTGTACCACTTTGTTTATCAATAAAGGCAACGAAGCCTCCACTTTCCCCTCTCCTTGAGTATTTCCAGTGCACTAAAGCTTTAGGGTACTAAGTGGTCTGAGCGGCGATGGAAAAGATTGTGTAACACTGAAATGAAGACAAAAGCCTATGGTCTTGGCTAGGCTATGAGGTGATGTGCATAAGCATCAGAAAGCAGAATAAGGTACCGTGAGACGTGTACAGTGACAGCTTACTGTTTTTACAGCATTGCATGAATCTGCCAGGGAGGGCTTTCGCACAGAACGGTTTGCTGGGGACCCCTCTTGATTCTTCTCTCTCAGTTCTCATTGGCAATGCAACAATACAGCAGGTGGCTGGGGCTCCAGCTGGGTCCAGTGCTTAGAATTATTATGCCACAGTAGAAAACCACAGTGAGCCTATGTCTTGGATACTACATACAATCAAAAGTAGTATACAGCAGAAATAGAAATAATACAGGAAAGAGCAACAAAATTGATGGGAGATAGGCAGCAGAGTTTGTATGAGGAGAGATAAGGTAGCATGGGACTCTTCAGGCGGTTTTGGATCTGAGGATTCAGCATTTTATTTGATGCTGTCTATTACTTTTGAAAAAACCTTCTCCATGCCATTGTCTATTTTTATGCCTTTCAACATTTATTTCCTAATAACCAACAAAAATTAATTATTTTTCATACAATTCATGCTTAAATTACAGCCCTCATTGCCACAAAACCTTGTGAACATCAAAAGTAGAAATTGTAACTGACCAGTGAAGCCCTGCAGAAGAAGGCTCTGAGGAGAGAGGTAAGGACTTTTCACTCGTGATGGGATGTGGGGAGTGACTGTCCAGTCCTGATGCAACGAATGCTAAACTTACCTCAAGGCCGAGGGGCTGAGAGGATAGCTTTTAGGCTACATCAGCTGTCTTCCTCAGCTAGCCAGACTGGTGAGATGCAGGTTAGTACACGGCTCAGCCCAACACAGACTACAAAAAGTCAGTAACTAGCAAACAGAACTTAGAAGAGAGCAAAGGGCTTGAGCTGGTTTGAACCCTGGTACTCCTTCCCAGAGGCTGGGGACACCCGGCCATTGTACTGGCATCCAGCTGGGCACTGGAATTGTTACACGCTGTTAAGTGTACTTGTATTTTGATCTACATGCACTGCTGCATCACTGTGCTAACTCAAAATCCCATGTCATGTCAGATAACGTCAAATAAGTAAACCTGATATTAAACATCAAACCTTTCACATATGGAATATCAAAAGAACCTGGTCAGAGAGAAATGGACTCTTGACATTAATGCAGTCCAACATGGTTAGATCACTTAACGTAAGAAAAAGCCTTTAAGGACTGTTAAACACCATTATTCAGTACAATCTTTCATCTGATATTCCCTAACCTGCATGTGAGGGGAAATACCACCTTGTAATAGTTCTTCTTCTGTAAAAGTTCTTTTACTGGCTGCTGGCCGGTAAAAAACAAGCCGGCCCTTTAGCCTGACCCGGTACATTGTTCTTGCATGGGATAATTCAGAAGCTCTAAGTAGGTATCTCTGTTCAGTTTGCTTGTTTGTTTGTCACAGGGGCATAGGGGGGGTGACAGTGAAATCTGGTCATTTGATCTCAATTTTCATCTTCTATATCTAAGTCAGTTGTTGATAGGATACAATACAACGTTTACAGCTTGCATCCCATGACTATTCAATATATTTGCTGAGTGTTGCCAGAGATCTCTTCAAAGTCTCAGCAGACTCTAAACAAAATGTTGGTTATGATTTTCTTAATGTGCTCATTTATTAACGTGTTTGTAAGATCTCAACAGGTCAAGAAAGGAGAGGTTTTCTTTTTCACACAGACTTTTCTACTTAGACTTGTCATGTCATGGTCTCCCAGGTCTTCTCTTTCACTAATAGAATAGGCTGAAATTTATAGTTTGGAGGTCCGTAGTCCCTGGTTCACACACAGACATCTGTAAAACTTGGATGTGATATCTGTCACTCTCCAGTCCCCTGAACAAGAAAAACCTGCATATTTTTAATAACCTTTCATTCATTTTATACTCCAGTTCTCTTAGCAAACTTGAATTCGTCCTGTTTGATTTTTTAAAAAGTGTGAATAGTCCCAGAACCTCTCGAAATGCTCAGTCTTTATTGCCAAAAGAGGGAGGTATTTCTTCACAACCTTCAGTGTCAGCGAGTCACGCATACAGTTCATTTAGCTGCTTTTCACTGTCTGTAGCTCCCTTGATTTCCTACTTCTAAATAATCAACGTATTTCTTACTTAAATATTAAAGAAAGCTTTTCACATGAATTTTCTATGTACGACAATAGCTCTTTTAATGTGTTTAAATGAATCTCAATTAGGCCTAAATGACAACATTAGGAATCTATTTTCCACTGCCTTTTAGCAGTTACTATGATTGGTTTCACCTCTGGTGCATGCGTTGGTACAAGAATTACAGCTAAAAGGAGTTTAACTGTTTTTTGTGGAAGAGAATTTTTATACTATTGTTGCTGAAGATATATGTAAATGTCAAACACTCTCTGACATTAGAAAAACTATACTTTGGATTAAAAATACAATTTAAAATTATTAAAAAATACACCACTCGAAGATTAAACTAGACAGAAAACAAATTAAATTCTACCTTATTTTGTAATAGTTAATAAATCAACTTTAAACAAATTAGTGCATATGCTTATAACAATCCTATTTGAAAAATAATCTTCTGAGTTTGTGGGAAGTGAAGATTTAGAAACAAACTTAATTTCTATGTTTTCACAAAGAAGTATGAAACAAAATACTTCCTGCATAAGTCTATGCACTCACACCTTCAAGTTAAAGCCTGCCATACTCAGAAAGCAGAACATTTGACAAATTCCAATTGCTATTTTTTTCTTTTTTTAAAATCTCTTGTCACTCTGCAATTCATCATGCTACAAGCTTTGATCTCTTGCATTGAACAGACATGAATTTCCTAAATGACTAGAACTTACGGGCAAGTGTTTCCTTTTAGAGCTGTATGTAAATGCAATGTTAAATTTTAGTTTTGTAATCTCTTTAATCAGAAACAAGGGAATTAGCCAGCTGTTTGGAACTCATGTTAAGATGTAATTAAGCATCTGATTGAATTTCTGTGCATATCAAACAGCAAAGGCTAGTATTTGCACACAAGACAGATTGCTTTCATTAAAATAAAAATCTTCTCTCCAAATGACAACAGAAAGGGTTTACTCCAATGGTTTGTCTCTGAGATATCCCTCCGCAAGAAAGCACACATCAGAATGGCAAAAAAATTTGCTTTATGTGTCAATCATACCAACAGCATTCCTTACTGAGTGACACCTAGCTTTCCCTTACATCTGTACTGCATGCTACTGCAATACGCTAAGGAATTGCCTGTCTTGCAGGCTTCACAGAGAGAAAAAAAAAATCCCACAAATTATCAATTACTCTAGTGTAGAAATAAGCTTTACTGCAACTTGTGCTTTTTTTTTTTTTTTATTTATTTGGTGGGGAGTGTTTTTTGCTTTTTAATTGCTAGTGAAAGAACTATTAAAAAGTATTACTGCTGAAGTTTATGTATATACATCACACATAGCTAGGATTATTCTATCTGGTAAAGCAAAACCCACATTTTCTCCTTCTCATGGGAGATTGCCCAGAGATGAATATTAAGAAAGATGAAAATGTATTCTGGTTTTTAATACTAACAGACAAGTACAATAGTGAACCAAACAGAAAACATAGTTTTAAGATGTAGGATGAAGCTGGGTAAAGAAATCTTTAAAGAAAACGGCTTCTTTAAGTAGTTTTCTCAAGAGAAGTAGGAGCAGTTCCTTGACTATTGCAGTCAGCTCTTGTTTGGGTCAAAGCATCCGTATTCCCTTTGTGCTAGCTAGGAACAAGCCGAGGCAGGAAGGTAGGATAGTTACTCTTTCTGACTCCTGAGTTTCCAAGGGTGGAAGTAGGGTTTAATCACCGACTTAACCTCTTCCCATGGCACTTCTGTACTCTCGCATTGCTCGGAGGATGGGGGAATGGAGGGATGCTGACTTTTCTAGGAACTGTCTGTGCAAGCCCCACTGCAGTCCCCTCTCCCAAGGACCTTCACTTGACTCAAGAGAGAGAAGGTGGACAGCAGCTGACCAGAAAGCCGTGCCACATGAACTTGCAGCATCAAGCCCCAGAGTCGAGAGCAATCAGAAGATATGACTCTTAAGACACCAAATTGGTGTGCCTGGTGTTGCTCAGCCTTATTCCAGCTCGACATGGCAGTGAGGCTCACGGATCTAACAAATTAGTCTGCTTTTATAGAAATTCTTGATATATAATACACAGTGTGACCCCAAAAGGTCCTCACCTCGACAATGGGGACAGCCAGCCAAAGTGATTCTAATTAGAAAATAGCAATTTGGTTTACCTCAGAAAACTGCAATTATTTTAAATTAAATTCTATCTAGTCTAATTAAGATAAGGAAGGTGTATTTTCCTAGAAAGGAAAAAGCTAATATTGGAATATTATCACAATGTTGACAAGATTAAACTTTAAATTTTTGAACAACTATTATTGCGTGTAGCAAATATGTACACTGCCACCAGAAAATGCCATGAATGAAAGAGCGATCTTCAAAACAAGCCAAACCATATGCAAGCACCAACAAAGAACATTTTCTCCACTCCAACAATACTGAGTATCCTCTACCATAAAGCACTAGCAGCAAACAATATGTCCTAAGATAAAAAACATCTGGGGTAGAATATTGGGCCTTATAACAAAGTTCCCCAAGCAAACACAAACTCGAATAAATTATGCTGGAATAGGTTGTACACGTAAAAGCTATATAACCCTATGTCTACAAATACACGTATCGAAGTAAGTCCATTAGACACATGCACACATTTGCTCATACCACAAAATAATTTTCAACATTGCTTTTTTGAAAAATCCAAGGTATTATATCGACATGGTTATCTAGAAAGATGTCTCTCATAATCAAGACTCTACCTCTCTTAGCACATCCAGCCATGCCAGTCTGAATTCTACTCATAATATGGCTCCAATTGCAGAGAATCTGTGGTTTAATTTATGGTTATTAGTCTATGTGTACTTCGTAAGTAACAGAATAATCCTTTTTATCTGTTTACTCTGTTTTCTGTGTTTAAGTTCTCTTTTTCCCAGCATCACAGATTTCTTTCTACTGAAAGTTTAGAAACAAATGTTCTAGATGCTAGGAAGTGACAACTGAATAGTCGTCTTCATGGTAAAATGAATCCCAGACCAATTACGATCGTTACGTATCAGTTATGATTCTTAAACTAAAGCTAGTTTGGACTTTTTCCAGTCTTTTCCTTCTTCTCTAGAACAAAAATTAGATAAATTCGCTTGCCCAAAATAATCATAAAATTGAAGCTACACTCTCACAGCTCCTCTGGAGCACTGGATAGCAAACGCAGCTCTGCAAGTAAAACACACTGTGGTAGGTAAGATTTGCTTTCCTCAAATTCTGCTCCTTTTTACAATATTTAAACATTGTTCTAAAACATCAGTTACTATCACAGGAGAGACATTACTGAGTCAATTTGGAGAAGGAATTCTTCAAAAAGTAACTGCTTTTTAATATTGTAATTTTGACTAAAACATTTGTTAAGGTTTGATCTGTGCGAAGACAGTTTAAAACAACATCATACATATAGCTCTCCATACCTTTAATTTGATATAACTAGATTAAAAAATGAGAGAGAGAGAGAGAGTAAGGTTTTTTGCATGCGTTTGTTAGCATTTTTCTGAGACTTGGTCAGGGTTTCATTCAGCCTAAATCTTTATAATCTTTACTCTGAGACCAATTCCACTACTGCCTCTTGTTCCCCAAGTGCTTTGTGAAACACTAATACCTGGATCTCTTGTGATGGAAAAAGGTCCAGTTGAGAACTATTCCAGCGAATAACAAGAAGAAAACCATCCCATTGCTATGAAGCTAGGAAGTTAGTTGATACTGCACAGCATTTCATTTTAGCTTTAAATCCTCAGGTTCTGGAGTCACATGATTCTGTCAAGCTCTCAAACTTTATTTATTAATTTGTCTTAAGAGATGGAAAAAATACAAAGAATCCAAATTATTGAAAAGGAAAACAAATGGCAATTTTTCTCAGCCTATCTCATGATTTCTTAAAGCTTTGGATAGACAGTGTTGCATGTATATGATATTTTCAGCTTATAATTACTTTTATTAATAATAGATTTTATTACAGTTTCCAAGTTAATAGCAAAAAACAAAACAAAGATCAACATGCTTCAGGTTAGACGGGGAACCCTCATGTAGCCCATAACAATTCTAACAATTATTCTACAAAGTATTACCAAAGCAGAAGGTCTGTACACCTTCCCTGAATTCTCAGTTCCTTTTCCCTAATTTATATCAGTGTTTGTCCATAAATAGTTTTTCCCAGGCCAAAACAAAACACAGGAACCTCCTCCCTTCCTTAGATGACCTTAAAACTCAATTTAAGTATTAGTTCACAGATGAATACGAGTATAATATTTGCCAGTATATCTGAAATCCATTGTTCCTTGTATGGTGCTACCATCTGGAAACTAAACTGTCTTAACAGTAACAGGTATTAAAAATACAGGTTTTAATTTTTTTTTTTTTTTTTTTAAATACAGCTGATTTTAGTTCTAAGTGTAGTAGACCACATGACCCTATGCAATGGCATCATAGGCATTTCAGTCACACTTCACCTTGGGGCTTGAGTACTTGTTGCCTTGGCAACACCATGCTTAATGTCTTTCATTTTGTCTCTTTTCTCCTTTTGTGAGTATGAACTTAAAAAAAACAAGGAGAAAGTAATATATCCCACCTTCTTCTAACCAAAATCCTATGAAAGTAAATGCTAAAAATAATACCATTATGGGAGTGATCATTTCCTAGACAAAGCATGAAAACAATATACTTTATAGAAAAAAGACAACCTGTTCTCTCAGAACTGAACTCAGATGTTTAGTATATTTAGCTTATTGTCAGCAGCAGATGCTGTTTCCTTTAGTGGATATATATATTTTTTTAACTCTTTCTTGAAGAAAAAAATGTTATTAATTTTATAATATTTACACAAGCTGTATAATGTTTATGTAACATTTACATAACTTTTATAATATTTATAATAATATGTAATATGTACATAACATGTACATACATGTATATTTTATTTTAATTAACATTAAAATAATTTCTTCAAATTAGTGCTTTCATATTTGACAGATGTGCCTGTATCTTCAGTGAGACCATTGACAACTTTCAGAATGCAGCATCTTTGCTGCTTTGACACCTTTTAGTAATGAACAAGGCCAACGGCACTGCCTATCTGCATTAACAGATATACATAGACTTATTTACACATAATGTGTATGTGTATGCATACATGTATATATCCTGCATATACATAGAAAATACCTTAAAATGAGATGCAGAGTGCAAGTACTGTTAGCAAGAGCTTAACATAGCACCTCAGTAGTAACTAAGGTTGATACGTAGCTAGTTGCTAACCAGCCTGGCTTGTTTTGTTGTCATTTTATCAGTCGAGTGATAAAGTGAAATCAGTCCTGGCAGGACAAGTGAATCTTCCAAATTCATGAACAATAGATTTTACAGGGGAAGTTTTGGAACTGTGCGTGCATGACAATGGCCACGAGCATGTGCAGCGTACTCCCATCCATCCAAAGTACCAGGGATGCATGGCAAAGCTTCTAATTTCCTGAAATGATTGTGTGGTGGGTTTTTTTTCTAGCATCCATGTGATAAGGATAATGCCAGGTCTATGACTCTGTAATGAGCACACCCTCAAGGTATGGGGATTACAAAGGGACTTTTTGTTTCCTTGCCAATGAAAAGAGTATAAAATGTAACATTTAAAACTCCTTTTGCAGTGGTATAGATAAACCTAAGAAGAATGTGCCTTTTTATCACAAAAAGCAATGGTATATTTTACAAATGTATGAATATGTTAAAGAAAAATAGTTTTCAAATGTTTTAAAAAAATTATTAAAACGGTGAGAAATATTTTTGTACTGACTGAAATTATCATTTGGTCTAAAATGAAAGCATATTAAGATACGTAGGTATTCTCATTAAACTTTTCTGTAAGTGAAAACACAATAGCATTATCTTTGAATCTTGTGGCATTGTAAAGAAGTACGTAAAGACAACTGTTTTGTCCTTAGCCAAGTTCTTGATTGAGCTCTTCATAATGAAGGAATCAGGTTTAAATTCAACACTTCCTCATTTTTTAAGTGTCTGCTAAAATCTTGTTTTTATAGTTTAGAAACTACAAAGAAACAAACACCACACTTGACACTGCACAGCTTGATCTTGTTTTTAAATACAGTTAATGTTTTATGTGGAGACTGTGGGCTGCAGCATTTCCCAACTACTGCTACAATGAATGCTGTGTATGGTCTGTTGGAAATTCAGATCTACTTTTTCAACATTCAAAACATCATCCAATTCCTGTAATCTTTATTAAAAATAATGAAAAATGATTCTTTTCCCTGTAGCAAAATGTATTTTTCCCTATTCATATTTCTTCGGGTTTATCTTACAGTTACAAAAGCTATAACTTAACAAAACCATATCTGTATTTATTGGTCCTGCATGTTTCCCTTGGGGGTTGACATCTCTATTGTTCTTTGAAAAAGTTCTTCAAATTAAAGACGGTGCTTACCATCATACTCTCTCTAGCTCTAATGCACACAGGCGTACACACATGCACACACAAAGGTGGAGAACTTCTAGCAGCAAGCAAAAGGACTAACTTTTAAAAAAAGGAACATCATATTTTAGCTCTGCAAAGTTATACAGAATTTTCAACCAAGTGGACCCAATTCTAAGTTCATATAATTAATATTGCCCCCTCAGGAATTAATAAAGCAACGTTGATCTTTAACTGGAATGTTGATCAGCCACTTACGTCATCGCCACAAACCAGTAGAAACTGTAGAAACTGACACAAAACTTAAGTTTTTAGGTTTTATTCACTGTATACAGTTTGCTGGTAGTTTCTGGCCACGTAGCCAACAACAACAGCTTTCTTCCATCTGCAAATTATCTGGCAGTAAACTGGACATATAGCGTCTTTAATATTGACTTATGAGTACTGTCAGCTAAACATCCTATTGCTTGGGGTTGACCATATACCCTTAAATGCATAAAATGAAAGGAAGACAGAAGATACAAAACAGCATATTTTCCAGAAAGCATCACACTAAAACATTTCATCTCTGTTATTACAGGCATCATACAACTGTCATAAAAAAGTTGCTCATGTGTTTAAGCTGTCACTAAATTGATTAATGATTAAGAGGAGGTGAACAGTTCAGCAAAGTCTGAATCTAATACATACCAAGCCACTAGTATTTGCTGAACAGAAACAATCTTGTTTTTATTAGCTAGGTTCAGATTTGATGGGATGAACCATTCACCCAGACATAGTCATAACTCAGGAGAACTATAAGCAACAACAAAATGTCTCTTCTACTTTGGCATTTTGTATATAAATGGACAAACATAATATGGGTCAAATCCTACTGTTTGTATTTAGAATCAAAATGCTTGAAAATGGAATACTAAAAAAATTATTAAATGAATATACTCTCATCAGAGTAGTAGTAGTCTTCTACCATAATGCTACACAGCTTCCCCATTAAATCATCTTCGGAAAAGAAATAATTCAAATAAGGAACCTTTTTGAAGATAACTAGTGAAACAAGGAATATTCAAAAGTATCAGAACCATATCCACAGAGCTCTGTGCTTAATTTCACAATATCCTTAGGTTGCTTTACCTATCTGGCATATTTCTGGCTATGAAGAAACATGTAGCCCAAGGAGGAAATTTGCCCACCTCTCTCCTTGTCTCTCTCCCTCTAGCTGAAGCACATGAAATACGCAAGATCTAATGAATGCACGTTTAAAGGGCATTGAAAGGACAATTTAGAAGTATATTTGCATTTTCTAGAAAAGTGCTTTTAATCACTCGTCATTAACTAGTTATCATATTAATCTGTAATAGTGCAAACCAGCAAGGATACGGACTATGGCCAGGTGTACTGGTAGAGAAAAAAAAGGAATAATGAAAGTTAAGAAAGAATATGTTAAACAGAAAGCAACAAAACTGTATTATATGGTAAAAAGCAATAGAGGTAAAATCTGACAATTAAATAGTTTAAATATTCTCAGAGTAAATTTTGAAAATTTTTAACACAAAAAGTATGAAATAATGAAAATATATTTCAAGGCATATTATCGCAAAACTCATTAAAACATTTTCAGTTGTTACCAATTCCCTGGGCACTGTAAATTTGTAATAATTAATAATGTGCAATAATTAATAATTAAAACGTTTAATAATTAATTAGCTTATTAGGGAAGGATTGCTATTATGATGTATTTGAAGAAGCAGTAGTTCTCAGGACGCTCTTGTCTCCTAAGACTGGTCAAGTTTACCCATTTCCTTACGTGATTATAATTATTTGTAGGCATTAATTAGAATCATTATGATGGATACTATACATGCGTACATAAATCTTATGCGATCCATGCTTGAAAACTTTGACATTCCAACTGAAAGGAACAACAAAGCGATTATAAAACAAACAAGGGGAAAACGAAGACAGTCATATAGTACAATAAAAATCCTTGCGCTTATGAAAACAACCACATGCATAAATATTATATTCTTTATCCTTTAATACATTCTATTTTCGAATGCCAGCTTCTATTTTTATCTACTTTTCATTGGATTCTCACTAATATCACTGCTGAAATAGATCCTGATGCAAACTAATGTTCACAGTAAAAAGCAAACAGCCTCTATCTGCAACTACTTCAGAAACTTTCAGAAGTACAGGTTTCAGTAGACTCATCTTATGAGGGAAGTGTATGCACTGCAGTTACAATGCAAAACATTGCCAAAAGTAACTCTATTCATTATAGCTAAGCCTTATACAAATATAAATGTACTTACAATATGAGAATCACATCAGTCTATTAACCAGGACACACATACAGATGTGTATCCTGTGATATTTAAGGGTATTAAACAAATCCTAATAACCAAGTTAAATTAACATGCACAAATTATGCATGAATATCTGAAAGTACTTTAAACATGATTAATGAAGCCTGGAAGATAATTACATTAGGAAACCAGTAGCATTAAACAAAGATAATTATGCGTAAGAGAAAAAAATTCATCAAAAATTTTAACAAATGAATGAAGGGCTAAAGATAAAAATCCAACTCAATTACAGTATATGGCCCCAATCCAGCAAACCACTTAGAGCACAAGTTTAGTTTTATCAAAGTTAACAGACCTCATCAGTCTAAAGATAAGCATCTGCCTAAGACACTTCCTAGACTGGTGCCTATGGATTCTGCGCAACTGCACTGAAACACAACTGCCTCGCAATAATTACATATTTAACTAATATTTAAAATACTATCTGTTAAAACAAAGTGTACTCCAAAAGGCTTTGGTGAAATGCAAATGCTTATGTTTCTATTGCTGTTACATGCAGGGTGATCAGGAAAAATTTCCAGGAAGCTAAATAAGAGAGATCTGATTTCTAATCACAGAAAGAGAGGATCCATTTTGTAAACTTTTTTTTTTTTATAATTTGTACCTCTTAGGAGCATATATAACTATTGAAAAAAAATTTTCCATTATAGCTGAATCAAATTTAAACGTAGCCACTCTGCCAGCACTTAGCTTTTGCTTCAACTTTTTAGAACAGAAGAAATCTTCTAAATATAAAACCAAAAATAAGACTTTGGAATAATGCTAAGACTACTAGCACTGTCTCTGGATGTCAGCAGAGACCTCTGCTGAAAATTAGGGAGCAAATCATACTGGTAGTTTTTTACATTGAAGATACAGCTTAGAGAACAAATATTGCCTTTAGGAGTAGGCGTATCTGCATGTGATAGCTGACAACCTCTTCACCACTGAATCACCACCTGGGGATACTTTTTGAGACATGGCTTCAATAAGAAGAACAAACAAACAGCACAAGGTATTGTAGAAACCACTTTGATCAATTGTATGTTGATTAACTGTAGAGATACCCAATATAAAATGCACCTGTAAACAAACGCTTAGGAATAGTGAACTTATTACAGAAAAAAATGCAATAGAAAAAACAACAGACTGTGCTATTGCTGTGGAATATTGAAAACAAAGATGAAAAACAAAACCAGAAATTGTTTTCCAACTCAGAGGTAACCCTATTAGAGAATGGGTCCAGGCAGGACTAGCTGAATGATAACAGGCGTATGTTCATGTAATTCCTTTTTCAGGGCACAAAAATTGAGAAAATCTGAGAAATAGTGGATGCATTAAAATGTATTTTTTGTGTTTCCTAGGAGTATTTGATAATACAATGTAGTATTACACTGCAATTTCACTTGAATTTTTTTTTCTTTGGCAATTGTAATAAAAGCAAATAAGGGTGGACTACACCCAGTGGTTTGGTGACTCAGAGTTTGATTCATTAGAGAGAAGGTTCTGGTGGTAGTGCTCTTCTCTTTTTATAACAGCCTGATATCTAGAGCAGGAAAGTCCCTACGAATGTTTCGGTTCCTTCTCTGTTTGAGCAGTTTAAACGCATGAGATTTTATCTCAGGGAAGTGACAAATGTTTGAAGCACTAATGATGGTAGGAACAGAGGAGGACTGGACATGTTCTCAATTCAATCCTTCTAAAAAGCAGCAGGGCTAAAATCTGAAGATTAGAAAGATGTTCTAACCATTAGAGAAAAAGTGCCTTCTAAAACACAGGTACTGCTTTGCATAGTATTGTGTCGTTTTTACAGAGCCATATTTGAAAATCTATAGAAACATTTGCTATTTTGTTATTTTTCATTTCATTATAAGTGTTTGAAAAAAAAATGTGCTCACAGTAAATATAAAAAACATTACTCACCAGAAACAACTATCCCTATGGAAGAAAGCTGCATACATGACAGGTTAATTTCTTGAACACAGCTTAAGTAGCTAACTATTAAATCTTCTAAAAAAGAATTTTCATCCTATTAAAAATTATTCCACTTCTCAGTTAAATTTTTGGTAACTCAGCATTTTGTATGCATACTAATTTAGTTAACTTGTAAAAATCCTTCACGGGTGGGACCTAGGCACTGTGTTCAACGGAACTTGGATGGAACAGCTCACTCTCTCCACATGGTGGCCAACATGGGAAGTAACAGTGTCATGATGCAATTCCAAAGGATGTATATAATCAGAAACAGCCCATTCCTGCCTCACAAAAACCCAGCATAATATGCAATTCTATTTGAGATTCTCTGCTGTGAAAGCACTGTTTGTCTACACAGCCAATATTCCATTGATTACTTTGGAAAGTGCTTGGGATAGGGTGTGATTGGTACTATACCGCTCTTCAATTAATGCATATTTTGTTATGTTCTAAAAAACATTCTCTCTATGGCAAGGTCAAGAAATAAATATGTGGACTCACCTATGAAATCAAGTATATATCTATTATTCTCAACTATACTAATTTTAACAATTTGGATATTTAATGTATCAGATACACTGTGTTGAAGGTTTTTTTTTTCGTATTTAAGAATCAGAAAAACACTTTTGGTGTTTCAGTAAGTTCTTATTCATACAGCATCTATAAAGATTGTGATATTTATTTCAACAATGAAAAATGTTTTTAAAATAGGGTGAACATAGCTTTCAAATAAAATCCACCACAGTCACTTTGTCTTAGGGTACCCCAGTTGGGCTTTAAAATTATTTTTGGATTACGTAGTCATAACTGAGGAAAAAGAAATTATTTCAAATAAGAAAATAGAAACATGGCTTTGTAAAATATTTCTTTCCTTCCGGTTGTAAGTCAGAAACAGACTGCTAGTTCAGCAGGTGTGAAATTCCAGTTTAAGTATAAGCTACTCTAATTTCACAGTTGAATCGCAGAGTTGCCACAGAGTCCCCATTGAGCAAATTTCACATTTGCATGCATTCAAGGTCATTACTGAAGGTGATCAAAATGAGACTCGACACCTCCATTTATTTATTGTCAGGGACTGGGACTGAAATTTGCACTAACTCTAATCATTCTGATTCCGCATCTTAAGTCAAGGTTACTGCCGTCTTGTCTTGCCTTGTCAAAAAAGAATTTCCACTTCTAAATCACCAGCTTTCAATAATTCCCCTCTTTGATCAGATTTCAAGCTCAATAATTCTGACACAGATACTACACAGTCTGCTTGTACATCGCTTCATCAATTCATATTATTACCTCTCATTGGATTAAAACAGCATCTTTTTCTTTCCGTTACTATATTCCTGAACACCTCATTCAATGATGCACCTCAACATCTTACATAACACAGAAGACAATTTAAAAGATATACATAAATGTGTCTGTGTTTAAAAATACAACCCTCTATTTATATACAACTATTTACACATATATGTACATGATATATATACTATATAATCATAAAAATGTAAACATGCATATATAGAGATGCATATATAGACATTCATGTAATAAGAGAGAATTTAGACTTTATCCCAACAAAAAAGACAGACTCTGTGTGATGACTAATAGAAATTTGAATAATAGTTACAGTAGACATTCTATAATGAGAATGAAAATCACCTGAACATTAAAGTGTGCTGAAAACATTACTGATTCATTACTTATAATGAAAAATAATTCTGCTCAATAACTGTTTTTGAAAGTAAAGTCTTGAACTTCTGAAAAATATATTATTGTAAAAATCAGTATATTTAGTCTCCGTTTGATTAGTATCAAAATAAGAAACATTCACAGGTCTATGAGCAGTTCATATGGATGGGAAATGTTCTATCTATATTATATAGATGGAAAAATTTATGCACAGAAAAATTACAATACTTGTCCAAAATGTCACATTGATCCACAAGTGTTAAGAAGCCACCACAGAATTCTTTGTGCAATTCCTTACTCCAAATATTATGTGAGTGTATCTCCTCATCCTTTCAGAGCTTGGTCAAGTCCCAGGAGTCATTAATTTAATTTCTTCTCCAGTATCATCATAACATCCCCTGAAGTCTACAGGTTTGTTGGTTTGCTTTAATTGTATATTTTGCAGGCTTTGAGCCTGAACTTGGAACATGCATAATTTAGTCTATGATTATATGTAGCTATTATGAAATAAATTTATGATGTCAGACTAGTTCATGAAATCAAACCATCCTAATTTTTAAGGTCCAGCTATATTTTCTTGGATTAGCTTCCATGGTTAGATAATCCATAAACAGACTAGAGAGGCAACTGCTATCAACTGATTTCCTTTCCCTCATTAAAAAGCTTTCTGTTGAGCTGAAAAATAAGCAGTGAATTGATAAGTGTGAAATCAATTCCTTTTTACTTTTTGCAGGCCAAGGATAAATGCTTGTAATGGACTTGGAAGATACAGCATATGGCTAACTTCTGATCCTTGTACTCTCTGTACTACACTATATGTCAAAGTTATCAGTCAGAGTTTGTCTGAATCACAGATCCAATTCTCTTTCCCAAGAAAATTAAGTTTAGATGTCATGGCAAAGCAGCATAAGGAAGAACATCAATAAATAGTTATTTGGTCACTGCATTTATATAAACTGGTTTTCCACTGAGCATTTTGCTGAGCTTAATATAGTGTATTCCTCTTGTTTCCGTGTTTAAGATCTTTTCTAGGTATGCAGAAATATATAATCACGGTAGTATCTGACTTTTTCAGTTACCACTATGTTTATTCTCACATATACCTATGGTTCGGGAACTATCACTATTAAACTTTACAGAATAACTGAAAACAGCATAGCAGTATTAAATGAACTGAACTAAGCTGCACAAGCAGTCTACAGAAAGGCCAAGAAAAGAATACTCATCTCATCACTGAATGCTTTGCCCATGAGCATTTACTGCTACTTCCTCTGGGAGACATTATCTACACATCAAGAAAGTGTTCAGTAATACTTGCCAGTAATAGGGGAAACATTTCCTCAGTGCAACACAGTATTTAAATCTGTTTCTAAATCAATATTTTTACTGCCATTTAAAAATAATTAATCATTTTCACCCCTGAAAATTTTAAAATAATAACTTAGTAAAATAAAAACTTGGACAATTTCCCAATCTTTTCTGGTTTCAGTCCATTCAAAAGTAAAGATCTGATTCCTTAGCCTTGTTTTAACTATTCAAAGGCAACCTATTTCTCCTGACTGCAGGGCGGCACAAAAATTTTGCAAGAGGGAGTTCTGGCTACAAAGGGCATAGGAATATCCCAAATATCCTCTCTTGCCTTTCCAGCTCTCCTTCAGCGATACCATTTCAACAAAAGGGATCAGAAACTATAAACATGTTGTGCTTTAGGGCCTCTAGGAAAACTTTTATCAGATGCAGCATCGTATGTTAACATGACGTATCAAAACGATAGCCTTGATATGCTAACACTGAAATATTTTTATTAATGTCTTGCTCTAAAATAAAAAAAATAAACAAAAATGTAAAGTCACTAGCATTATTGACATGTTAGAATGAATCATATTGAATCTGTATAAAATATATTTGAAAACGACAATGTTTATTTGAAACCAACAATATTTATTTGAGGTTTTTATTAATCAGACAGCTACTCAGTTGAGATTTTTCTTTTTCTTTTTAGCAATGCCAAAACAAAAGGAAACAATAGTGTCATAATTAAACATTGGCTGATGGTTTTGCTGCTTCTGGGTATTATGGGACTAATTTGCTTAAGGTGGCAATGGAAGTTTTGTGGTGCAGTGTTGTCTTTCCCCAGTTATCTCAATGGTGACAGCATGGCAGGTGACACAGACGCATAGAAATCTGTTAGATCACTTCTTTAATAAGAAATCTAAGAGGTTGTTAATTAACATTTTGCACTTATGAAGATTAGCAAAATGTAAGTGGTTCACCACTTGCCACGATAATGACTTTGATCAGAAAACACTGCCAGAAATCTATGGCGCACCTATGCACAAGAGCACAGAGCTGGTGTTCATGCCTGGTATCAGCTTTAAGGGATTACATAGCTAACATTAACATTCGTCTCTAGATGGTACTATGCAGTTTCTTGATGAACTTTAGATATTTCCAAAGTTCAGATTTATTCTTTTAAGAATCAGATGATTATAAAAGCATTTACCGAATCTTTCCAGGATTCATGATTCGTGTGTGGCCACAACAGTGAATTAAACATGCCACTGAGGTCCTTTGATAACGATGCCACTCTTGCCTCTGCTAGCAAATTTTTTTATTCACCTAAGGATGAAGACTGTATTCAGGCTACAGGGACTGATGTTAACTGCTCAGCCATGCCTGGGGACCGCCTGGGCTTCTGGCTGGCCCAGGCCAACACCCATGCTAGGGGCCAGTCCAGGTATTCATCAACACTAATTGCCAAGTTTCACTGGCCAGGAATGTTCTCAAGAGACTCTTAAATCTAGCAGGATAGGCATACGCTTATATGCATAATTTCCATGGCTACTGTTATGCCAAAATTTTCAGATGTGACAAGTGTTTTCTACCTCCATGTCAGGATATCTAGTTTGCAAAACCCTAAACTGAACTTTGACTTTCAGAAACTCAGAGCATTCTCCCGTTCAAATATAATGCACTAAATGTTTAGCATTCTCCTATCAGTCCTAAATATAATTCTTGAAACTATGCAGCTAGTTATACAGCTAGTATATGCTAATAAAATTTTATGTTAAAATGCAAGAAGGCTCTTGAATTCCTACCTTAAAGAGATGTTCAATTTTGCAAAACATCTAAGCACTCAACAGGTTGCAACAACTTCAGAAGACTTTAGATTACAACCCCCAGGCAATTATTAGATTATATCAACATCTGATAGCAGTGCAACTAATAACTATGTAATATGATATTTTGTAAGTCTTTTTCTATAATAATAAAAAACTTAAAAAAAAAAATAGAAAGAACTAAATCAAACACAAGCCACACAAAATCCTAAAACGCGTAGATGTTTTAAAATTGTCTTTCATAAAATATCAGCTGAGAACTTGCTCCTGAATGATATGTAGCGTTCTGAAGGCCATTATACCAGTTTTTAAAAGGCACAAAACATAAAACTGTGGGTCACAAACACTGTTCTTCATTCTAAAATACATTGCAAATAATGATAAACTAATTCCCGAAGCCTTGACAACTTATTTTCTGAGGCTGAAATTGATTTGTGTTCCTTTCCCATTGATTTTATGACAGAAAGGTGAGAAATATATCTAAGATGCATTGATGTTTAATGATTAGAAGGAAAATATATCTTTCAAATATAAATGGCAGTTTTATCTTGTCTACCTGTTGCTCTGAGGGTTTTTTGTTAATTTGCTTTTGTGGAAAGAATAATTTTAACTTTAGTTCTAGGCTACATTTTTGAAAAGTAAAATGCAATATATGGAAGTCCATCAAGGAAACACTTCTTAAAAAAAATACACCAAATTGATAGTTTTGTAAGTGGACTTACAGAATTCTGCCTTGTTTATAAACTCATTTTCTTACAGACGTATAAAGCCAGTGTCTACTTGCTTATCTTTCCTCCTTTGCCGTGAAGATGCTACCCAGACTTTACTGAAGAACCCACCTCAGGGTAACTTAGTGCAGCGATAGCCCAGGAGAAGCACAGTACCTAGGCTATCTCACTACCGCTTTTTGCATTTATCTTCAAAACACACCATCAGGAAGCATAGTGCAGTCCTACTTTTCTGATATGAAAGTCAGGCAAAGGTATCTGCCCAATAAAAATTTTAGGGACCTATACTAAGGTAATAGAACGGAGGTGTTGAAAATTTGTTCTTCTTTTCTTCCCAGAGTGGAAGAAATGAAGCTCCTTCTGTATTTGGCTTTGCAGTTCCCTTGGTGTCTGGAACCATTCTTCTAAAAATGCCCAGAACTGCCTCTGGTCAGGAGGCTTATGCAGTTCAGTTTAATTCCCAGAGACTACTCAGTCAGGATCAAGAAGACATGGGTTTGTTTCATGAAAAAATATTTGCTAGACAGAGACCAGCACCCCCAAGCCTTGCGAGCACGCACCGCCTGCCCGGCCCCCCTGCCCAGCACTGCGGCCACCGGCTTGAGCGTCTCATCTGGGAAGGAACTACCCGCAGGACCACAGTCGTGGTTTCAGCCCACCCTGTGAGATTTCAATGCACAAGTATCTTCCAAGAAAAAGCACAGAGCAATATTAAAAGATGTACATTCATATCTTCGTTAAAAGAATGAAATGGGCACAAAAGAATATACACCGTATCATATAACGTTGTGTAAAGGACTGTTCAGGTACACCCCGACCAACTGCAGCGAATGACGACCAAAGGTGGCACGTTCTGCTCCCGGGCTACACTAGGCAGCTGAGCAAAACAGTCTAGGCCCGTATGACTAGAATTAATACCTTTGATGTGAAAAGGGCCCTTACTGTGTATCTTTCAGGTGTTAGAAACTCTGTACAGGGGGTATAAAGATGTCAATTCATGTTATTGCTTATATTTTCCTGCTTGTCTTAGTATGTGCAATGTGAAGAAAACGAAATTTTTTGCTGTTATCCTGTGATCTCATGAACAACTTTTTAGTTCCTCTGCTCCAACCTCACTATTTTTTTCCTATAAAAACTACACTCCACTCTAACACATATTGACTTGTCGATAGGTTATATACACTGTAAAACTGCTCAGGCACACTCTTGATGTGTCTAGAAACATGTTTGCTTAATTTTTTTTTTTTAATCAATAAAATAAGTTCTGCTTACAACAAACTAAGCACAAATAAAAACAGAAGGGAAGAAACATTTAGTTTAACTAAAGAACTTGCTTTTTTTGTTGTTTTTCAGTTTTGGGCAGGAAGAAAGATAAAAGTGAAATAAATGTACTGGCTTTATAAATCTATTCTTAGCAGTCCATACTAGCTCAGAAGACTTGTTAAACTATTAAGTTGCAAACTACAGACCTGCAGGTCCCACATTAGCAATTACAGCCCATGTAGGAGATGAAAGAAATAGTTGATTCCCAAGTTGAAAAGCAGGTTTTGTCATGTTCTTTGCTTGTGGCTCGATTCTGCTTTGACTGCAGTCAAAAGTGAAATATCTATTGACTTCTGTTGAACAGAATCAAATGTCAAGTGCATGTGTTAATATAAATGCAGAACAGAATTAGTATGGAAATGTGTGACAGCGACACGAGGAAAAGAGAACTCAAAGGAATCTGTAGAGTGAGCCCTGGAAAGATTAAACCTTTATAACTTCATGAGCAAGTCTGAGCTCTCTGAACTATTCGGGGATGCTGTGCTTATGAAGAGCAAGGACATTATTTTGGTGCTTTGGTTATGGTAAGAACTAGTATATAAGCATGTAGCTTCTAATAATTGCTTTAATGAATTTTGTTTTTCTAAGCATTCAATTTGGCAGAGAAAAAAGGGGAAAAATTCAGGTAAACAGTTAGCTATATATCACCAGCAAAGGTAGATTTGGCAATTTGGAGAACAGGTGTTTTAGAGATATCACTGTAAATACATACTCTCACAAATTTCATATATATTACTTCCTAGCATCAGAAAACCAAAAATAATTATTATCATAAAACTGGCGCTTTTTTAAGTCTAAGCCCAGAACTTTGCATTTAGCTGTGCAGCTGGTGAAAGGAAAAAGGTGCACCATAAATAAATAGGGAGGTGGTTTTATACAGGTCTTGCTTAAAATCCTATCTTATATCTGAATGGCTCTGCCAAGGTCTACCTAGCTCCTGCCTCCAACAGCAGCCAATGGTCAATGCCAGCCAGAGAGTGCATTACTGGGCAAGGGTATAGTGCTACTTCCTTAATCTGCTTTTCCTATAACCAACAATTACCAGGTCATGGACTTTCAGTGCTAGAAGTATCATTTGGTATATAATAGCATTATTTCTTCCTTTGATTTTTCTAGCCAATTTTTGACATGACATCTTGTGGTAAGGAGTCCCTCAGTCTGAGTAAACGTTACATAAAAGAAGAACATGCTGACTTTTTTTGTTTTTTGATTTTTTTTTTTTTTTACAATATTTTCTCCTGTAAATGTTATTGAATGTTTCCAGTTCTTGAATCTGAAAAACTAGTGAGCAATCATTCCAAACTCAGCTTCTCCGTTACAATCATGGTTTCTAAATCTCCATCCTATCTACCTTCAGCCATCTCTCTCAAGGGCTCATAAGTCCCAGTCTGATGGGTCAGTCTTTCTCTGCAGTTATACCCACAGTCTTTCTCTTCAGACCCATGTCTTTCTCTTCTTTATTTTTAATACTTCAGACAGTATTAAAAATGTTAGTACACTAGAGATTTTTATATATGCATATTAATGCCTAATTCTATATGCCTTTCCTAGTAACACCTAACATTTGCCTTTTTTTTTTACTGTTATTGAGAACTCAACTGACATTTTCATAGAACTATCAGTCATAATGCCAAGATCTCATTTCCATGTGATAATAGTCAGCTAGGAATCCATTATTACATATGTAAACTTAGAATTGTTTATTTCCCATGTGCATCACTTCAAATTTATCTAGATAGCATTTCCTCTGCTATTTTACTGCAGTCACTTAATATGGTAATATCTTTATTCAGTTCATCATAGTCAGTCTTTGGTTTTATTACTTTGAAAAACTTAGTGTCATCAGTAAATTCTGTCTACTCATACACCTCCCCCCTTTTTCAGTATTAATGAGAATGTTGAACAACCCAGACATGTGTGACTCTGCTGGCGACCTTCCTCCTCTCTCAAGAGCAATCTTTTATTCCTTCTGTTTCCTAACTGACTTGTCTCTGCTGGGAGGCTAGAATTCTGCCTTTATTTTTCAGCTCTTTCCCTTCCCCTTTTTTCATTCTTTTGCACAAATCTCTTCAACATCATCATATAATATTCTACACTGTTGTCCAGATGCCTTCTACAACAAAAACAAAAACAGCTGAAATAGGTAATTTCTGTACAGAAGGAGGGTTGGTACTGCTCACACAGGGATGTATGAGAAAACTAACACTCAAATGCAAATAAGCAGGTTTTATTTTATGTATTCTCTAGTAACTATTATCGGGAAAAGAAACCCTCACACATAAAAACCCAAAACATTTTATATCCATCAGTTACATACAAAGGAAATTTCCACGTCAGAAGTAATGAGCCTAAAAATGACTGGCACAAGCTGCAATCCTTCTCTGTGTTAAAGATTTGGGATACTTATTCTGTGAGGAGCCATGTGTTGTGTCAATGCAGATCATACTTATTTTCCCTCCCTTAATGCCTTGCCAACTCCTTAAAAAGAGTTACTCTCGTTGTCAATCATATTCCATCTGTACACCTTTAGAATGCAACTAACTCCAGCATCAATATATGGTTATTAATACCATCTTGAATAATTTCACAGCAGAATTCAAGTGTATGTAAATACCTATATATGATTGACCCTTTCATCATAATATGTTGACAATATTAATCTACTACAAAATTGATTTTCTTCCTTTGGCTTTACTTGGATAGCCTTGAGACTCTCTATTGATATCTATTTGCAGTAAGTGCTATGGGATAAAAAAGGAGATTAGTTTTCCTATTCCCCTGCTCAGACTCTAACCCTGACTCTAACACTAGAATGAAGGTACCTGGGGCTTCCCAGACAATAATTTCCACCTGCAAGCAAGTACATAGGTAATAAGCAAGTTTGCTTCCTTGCAAAGTAGTCCATTTAATTAGCTTAGATGTACTGCAGGTATTAAAATGCTTCATGGGAAAGCATAAAGTTCTATACTGCTACTCCCGTCTTTGTTCCTTTCTTTTGCTCTCCTTCCCCATCTTCTCAACTCTCTTGAAGGAAGAATCAGTAGAAAGGGGACGTTTTAGCTGCAAGTGTTCTCCTTCTCACTCTGAGATCAGTAAAGCTCTAGACCTGTACAAACCACCCTACTATCTCTATATGTTAACGCTAATACTAGCACACTACATGGTATACCAGTCCACTGATATAAATAAGCTTTGGACCAGGATGACACATACATTCCCTGTGCAGTGAGGTGACTTCAAAAAAAATCACCACACAAAACCAAAAAACATAATCCCACTTTGAATGTGAGAATACTAAATTTTATTTAATTTTAATAAATGTAATATATACTTCCAAAATGCATTAAATCCATTGCTTTTTTTCACCTCATTGAGCACTTCAGGTTCTTAGTTATCATAGGTATTTCTGTGTATATATGAATAGGCTTCGGTTGTCATTTGTGAAGTACTTTCTGTAATGTTTTCTTTATTCCACTATTATACTCTCCTTTGCTTGCTATTCAAAAGTAATTAAAAACAGAAAACGCTGAACTAACTTGCATTTGACAGTTCATTTCAAATAATCTAATATGACATCTTATATACACATCTCACATTTGTAGAGAGAAAGACAAATATGCATCCCACAATTTTATTAATTTTTCTGGGTGCTTTATCCACACCAGTAATTTTGAACACCTGACTACATCCCCAGCTCAGCTGTTTTCTTGCTAATCTCTTAAACAGATTTTGTTATCAATCTTTCATTGCTCCCTACATAAAGCTGGAGTCTGAATCACCACATACACCGAGTAAGAGCACAGACAATGCACATATGTAGCAGAAATATTCATATGAAGATCCAACTTTCTTTTCTGTTCATAAACTGTCACAGGAGATAGAACTAGTAGCAACATAATATGTATTAAAGATAGCTACATGGAATCTGAAATAATGATTTGAAGATTAACTTTAAAAAATACATTAAAATTACTATAATAAAATTTGCAACACAATGTACAAGCATCTGACAAAATGCAGAAAAAACATAAAAGACATTTGCTTTTCCATTCACAGACATGGCCACAATCCTGTGAGTATATTCATCTTTCACTTGAAATCTCCTTTTATGTCCTAGAATTAAAAGAAACAGATGAAAAAGCATATCCCATCAGCCTTTGCCGGTACATTAGTGTGGCCAGAGTAGATAAACAGAAAGAGGTAGCATTTCACCCAATTAATTTCACAGTATCAATATAAGAAAGTGAGTCAAGGTCGCTGAGTAGTAATTCTGCATTTGCTTGATTTATTTTAATGAAAAAATAACATGGATTGGGATAGTTCAGTATTTCATAGTATGACCAGCATCCAAACACATTGTATATGTCTTCTTTTGTTGAAAATATGGATTAATCCCTAACAAAGTATCATTATCTTTCTGACATATGACAGTCCCACTTTGGAAAGACTGTGTGACCACTAGTTATGTTTCAACAAGCCATGTAACAAGTTTCCATTTAAATTTAAAAAGAATTAGAAGTAAAGGTATTCAATTGATTCTTCTTGCTATTGTAAAAGCTACGGAACAGTTTTCTGACACTACAGACAAACCTTCATTACCATGCTGGTACACAAAAAAGTCATGATCCATTAAGGAAGAGGCAAGCCCTTTACAGTGGTGGGAAAATGAGAGACAACAGACACGGACTGAAAGAAAAAAGGTTCAGACTGGATATAAGGAAAATATGTCTCTCCATGAGGACAGTCAAGCATCGTAGAAGGTTGCCCAGACAGACTGTGCAAACTCAGTGTTTGGAGATTTGCAAGAAGTGACTGGACACAGACACGAACAACCTGTTCTGACCTGGTGGCTGACCCCGTTCTGAGCAGGAGGTTGCAGTAGTAACCTCCCAAGGCTGTTCCAGCCAGAACTATTCTACAGTCCCGTGACCATCTACAGTGTCTACAAGCTAGCTCTTAGATGTCCAGGTGCATGTGTGTGTGCACATACACATACATATACATGTATGTGTGAACACACACACTCTAATGATACCTGATGCAACCATCATTTCCTCAAAAAGATACACTGGGTACCATTGTCTGATTTATGTTACACACGTATTGAAACACAAAGGATTTAACTTGAACAGAAAGATTGCCTATAAATGTCATTTTACTGTGTTTTGATATCTTCTGGGCAAAAAATGTGAATATTAAGATAACATGAATAATGACCATATTTTGGATGGAGATTTCCTTTCCCATGGTAACTTCACACTGATTCAGTGGACTGAAAGGGTAATACTTTTAAGCTGGTGGATAACACTTACAAATATGCCAATTTTCCCCCACCTTTAACCAAAGTAATTAGGTAGCTTAGTCTACAGACTGGGATCAGTTAATCTGACTGTGAGAAATGTGTGTCAGGATAGTATTAACAGGAATCATAATGGAACACATTCTGAACTCTCAGATTAGTGATAAAATATGTTTTTAAAACAACCATATAGATTACATATCAGTGAACACTTTAGAAATAGATATATAAAAGTAATTGACGGTATGTTCTCACATTTTTCACAGATGTCCATTCCATATCCAAGTCTTCCCTGCTTTTAGCTTGAGTGATCAATATTACTTTGTTACTACCTAGCATTTTGCTGCTACCTTCTGTGAATCAGTTTTTTATACCCTTCCACTGTATTGTGCTTCCTCCACAGTTGACAAGTATCAGATAAAACACCTTTATTTTTTCCTGCCTCTTCTTTATCCTTCACTGCATTTACAAGGAAGCAAGGGTAGAGAGCACTTTCTCCATTGATACATACAATTACATCTGGCAGCTCCCCAATCTGAACTCATTTAATGTTGCTACTGTATTCTATAAAAACAAAAAGCGCTCACCCTGTAATTTGGTATCTTTTAGAGTGAGCTCTTTTCTGAAGTTTGGTCTTGGTTTCAAAGTCTATCAGGAAATTTCAACTCATATATTTGTGATTTATATGAAGAGCTTAGGAAACCCAACTCAAACGACCTCACAACAGTGTGCTGCTGAGTCATGCTGTAAAACCTTGAGCTGTCTTGGAAGTCAACCTTGGTACAATCTGACAGAAACTCAGCTGGGGGAAATGGAATCCCTTCATTGCAGACAGCGGATTTCAACACGCGTGACTTTGTGTACAAAGAGTTGCACTTATGCTTGATTCGTATTTTACTCGTTTTCTGACCCGTAAGTCTTCCTCATTGCTGACTCGGTTCCTTCAAAAATACAGCCATATGATGCCTAGGAGAATATTTATTTGTTATGTAGGATAGATTAAAAGAGGTTAACTTGTTTATGAACTTCCAACACTTCCTTACCACATTGCTGGCTTTCAGAAGATTAACTGAGCATGAAATTATTTTAATTCCAACATAATTCATCCTCTAGATGTGGAAACTCCTGGAAGACATCTATGGTCCTGTATACCAGTCATCTTTCAGTGATTTGAGAAGAATGGATCAGAACGCAGTAATCAGAAGAGTGAGCTTGTGCCTCTCTGACTGGTGCACTGGATCAACTAATTTTGCATTATTTCTAAGAACCGTATTAAGAAATTATGTACTTTTTTTCTGACCTCTCTGTCAGAAGTCATTTTTATGGGGTTAAAAAAACAACTTTCAGTATAGTCAACATGAGTTTTATGTTATGCCTACATCTTGTGTTAAATTTTTAAAATATAATTTAATCTAAGCAAAGAGATCCTCAAAGAACAGAAATTGTATAAATCAGAAAAATGGAATATAAAGTTAACAACACTGCGTGTGAAAGAAAGATCCATAAATTGAGGAGAAGCAAAGAAATGGTTCTTTTGGAGAAGATAATATAAAAGGTATCATCTTAAACTATGATGGATAGGGTGTTTCATATATTTGGGTACTCTCCTCCAATCAACATCTATTCTACAAATGGAAAACTGTGTGCATATATTGTTTCATTACCAATACAAATATGTAGTAATACACAGACTAGGTACTTTAACAGTATTATCTGTTATATATTCATGTGCAGAGACCACTTATTCTTTCTCTTAATCTGCCAAGGATTCCTGTTAAACTGCTTGTGAACTGCATGAAGAAAAGTAACTGTAGTTCAGTATTATAAAAATTGGTTTAAAATTAAAATAAATCCCCTGAAATTGAAAATTCAAAATGAAACTGAATCCTTATCTTGTAGCATTCTACATTAGAAGAACCCTAACATGTATTTTCCTGCAAGGCTGGTAACTATGAGACCATCTTCCTCTAGAATTTATTTGAAACTGTACTACAGATTCACCACAATCTGTCATCTGAGAAATAAGATAAAATAAAGTATTTTGAAGTGATATCTGACTTTCTTGCAACCAATTGGTTTATCTATTTCTCCCAAGTAATAATCTTTTGATTATGGGGTGAGCATCTCTATGCCAGACCCTGGCGCAAAATTCATAGGTCTTCTTTTACAGGGATAAAGTACAGCAATATCTATTCATCATCTTGTTCCCCCTTGAGCTGGCCTTATGTTACAGCTGTATAGGCTTAACAATAAATATTAACCCCTGAGCTACTGATGTGTTATGATATAAAAGCATTAAAAAGATACAGTGACTTTAGAGACTTCTGAGAAAGACTCAATGGCTGGCTGACATGTTTGACTTGCACTGTGAGCACTAAAAAGTCTCCCTGAGTGGCACATGGGAGGTTAATCCATGTCATCAGACATGTCACCATACAGAGTTGAATCCTTTAGTTAATGTTCTTTTTACCTCGTTTTTCCCTTAGAAAATAAATGTGATATTCCTGGGGCTCCTGTCTCCTTTTCTCTTGCCTTCGGACTACAGCTCTAATTCTCGTATCGGAGCTGCTCATCGGCCTTTAAATTTTCTCTTAGCAGCTAGTGAGTATGTGCCACAAATACTGCTCTAAGGATACGAGCTGTAGGACCTCCATCATTCAGTCTCTCTCCTCTCTGTTGCTGCATTCCTTTAACTAATTTCACAGATGTATTTAGTAAACACCTCTCAGCTATTTATCTAGCTATTTCTCCTTTCCCCTAACTAGTAACCCCCAACACTCATGTGTTTTGTGCTCTCCGTGTCCCTGCTAAGTTCAGCAAGCAGGGCTCCACAGTACAAGTGATCTGCTCTTCCTTTCAATGCATATGCTACGTTGAAGACTTGGACACGGCTATTTCACAGAACACAACACACGAACAACAGAAGCTCTGCTCTTCAAAATCTTCTCAGTCCATCATAAAAGTTAGATATTACTTGATGGACTTTCTGCAACTGCATAAATTTCAGTATTACGCATCTCCATTAATAACAGATCAGAAGAAGCAGCGTTCAGTACCCCAAAAGCAAAACTCAAAACCCAAAACCATGACAGAAAAATAGCAATTGAGAGATAAAAATTGGCAGGTAATCCATAGTGAAAACCATCCATCTCCTTCTTTTCATTATCAGCATATAAACTGGGATCATTGCTCCCTTATTCAAATAAGAGTTTAAAATTTGCTGACTCAGTTGTGCAATGTAATTTTCAGAAATCAGTATGTAATTTGGCATCTCTTATACTTAGGTATGGATGCTCACTGCTACAGCAAACAACTACACTGAATTATGGCCGTAACATGGAGATTACATCTGAAACATGCTGAGGCAATGACACCTATATGTGCAAATTAAAGAGGCTTTTAATAATAGAGAAATAAAATCATTCATGCAGAAGTCTGTATAATAAACTAACAAAAGCAGAGCAATAATAATATGTACATTTTTACTACACTTGCAATGTTGGGTTATAACTACATCTATAATTCACAAACTATGTAAAAACGCAGGAGTAATAAAACACTAACATCAACATGTTGAGTCATTAGTCAGAAGATATGATCAATTTATGAGTAGAAATTAATTGTCAAGGGCTGTGACCTCTGTTGCTCCCACAATAATTCCAGGGTCAAGTCCCTGAATATTTTTAGACTCCAAACGACAGCAAATACTCATAAAAACAAGTATGGAAAACATTAGATTTCTAAATTCCATTTCACTTCAGTGAGCCCTGCTGGATTTTATAAATATCACAGGCCTTTGATAATTCATGTGAGTAATTCTGAGAAGACCTAAATATTTTCAAGTTTGGTTGGGAGTATAGGAGAAAGACTAAAAAAGTGTGGTATCAAGAAATGAAACAATTTTGTGGGAGGCAGATACCGATATATAAAATTATTCAAAAACTATCTGCATGTCCTATAAATTAGGAAATTGGGATACACTTGTAAAGTTAGAACATAACAGTTTACTTTCATGCTTATGAAATGAATAGATTGACATTTGAATTTCAAGCAGCATGCAAAATTAAATACTTGCTATGCATTCTCTCTCAATTTAAATTTAAATTAGGTCATTTAAACAGTTTTAAATTAGTTATGTTACTTCTAATTATTATAAAACTAATTTTTTTCACACCTTTTTTGAAGTCTTTCCCTGAAGCAACAGTCCTGATACGACCAGGCATACCCTAACTTATTTTTATGTGTACTTTTTACAACCTTAAAACACCAATGTGATTCAAAAAACTGCAGCACAAAACAGAATTTAAAATGCCATTTGAAAATGAAAGATTCTAATCATCCTTTCTAACTATCATACAGGAAAAAAATCCCACCAAATTATTACATTTGCAAATGCATATAGTCTAACAGCAAAGGTTGGTTCTTGCTGCTGCAGCATTCTGCTCCCGTCCTCTGCCAAGGATGCTCTAACAAGCTGTGCATCTCACATACACCATGTTCAAATAGCTCTTTACAACAGCACTGCTTCTGAGAAAAGCTGTCATATCCTACTCTCCAGTCTGTCCTTCCAAAGCCAGTACCTTAGTTATAAAGATGCAATCATTTGCAGGGCTGCTGTGTAAACAGATCATATTACTGATCTGGTTTACTCCGTAACACCACCAATAGTTACACTAGCACAATTGAAGTTCATGCAGAAACAAGTATGTGGGGTAAAAACTTGTTAAAACATATGGAACCATACCCTCAGGAAGAGCTTAATTGTTTTGGTAGAAGCAATCAAAGTATGAAAACTTAACCTGAAGAAAGTTGAGTTTTCATACACATTTTTCTTATTGTTTATTTATTATTTTACTATTTTATTATGATAGTATTTTGTAACAGAAAATGCCAAGCAACTTTCAAAACAGATGTTAATTTCAAACTCAAAACTAAACTGATTACTTTGTTGGCTTTCTGCAAAACTAGGATACTGTACATGGGTTTGTGGTGGGTTTTTTTTTATTTAAAGAGCAAATGATAAAGTGAAACTCAACATTTGGGAAATGTCAGTAAAATAATTCTCTGTAAAACATTAATTTTTTCCTATTCTTTTCTTCTGTATATGTAATACTGTAGAGTTTATTCACATGGTAGAACACCTTTTTCAGTGCACAGGCTGAGCATTGGTCACAATACCTAGCTGCAATATTTCATTTCATTGTCATCTTTAAAACTGTGAACAAATGTTTTATTTATTATTCAAGGTAAAGCCTAGTAATAAATTACTTTCTCTGGTGGTTCTTGTGTTGTTCCATTCAACTACATTCTTAAGCATCATCTTTTTTTTTTTTTTTAAATCCCAAGAAGACGAGGAAAGTAGTCACAAAAATAGTTAGTTTGCAATTTATTCAACACTCTTTCACTACATACACATTCTGGGACAAAAATAGAATTAGGCAATTCAGGATTATCTGCAGAGCCTGACAGCCGAAGAAGCTTGGGGATCTGAGGACTGAAAAAAAATTGATGTATCCATACTAGAGTAAGTGATGTCAAGGCTGCTTTACAATGTTGGTACAATTTCTGACACAGCACATCAGTATCTAGATGAGAAAAAAGGACTCAGTACATTGGATCCAACATCAGACACTCACCAGGTACCATTATTGGTTCCTTCTTTAGTCAATGGCAGGACATAGGTAGTCAAGGAATAATTCACTTCAACCTTGGCTGCAGCAGGGCCCTACCTCGCGAGTCTCCACTTAACATAAGCTGGAATAAATTCAGACCCTCATGACTACTCCCTAAGTTATTTCCCTGGGCTTTACACGGTTGAGCTTCTATGTTTCCTGAGACTGGTTAGCTTTCAGGCACTATGTCTGGAGTTAAAGCTCTAGGCATAACTCTTTTTCCCATTCTGAGACCTGAGATGCCCTGGCCAGGCTGCAGAAGCTTGTGACTCATGCTTTAAGCTTTTCAGCAGGTTCACTTGAGAGTCCCTTCCAAGAGCATGCACGGATGCTGAAGACTTCACAAAGGCTTTCAAAATTCCTCATTTCTGACAGCTCAATGTCCAAACAATGCCATGAAATATATCATATGTTACCATAGTCTCACTTAGTTTTGAAAATACCAGTGAACCCCAAATATGTCCCCCCACGCACTAGAGCTACAAGTCTTCCCCGTAATCTTGGAGCTTCTGTCAGAAGAGGCTGGGAAAAGTACTTTTCCCATATCATCTTTAAGCCTCTCATCAGTGTGACAACGGAAAAGGCCTCACATTTAAAATCTGATGAAGACTTCTCTGTTACACCTAAAATAGTGGGGCTAGCAGTACATCCTCAGCCTGACCTGTACTTCAGGCAAGCACCAAGGGCCTTTACCCTAGGTGTTAGTTTTCTTGGAAAGAAAACAGGAACACATGGGCTACAGTACAAGACACAGTACACTTTGTCTTGATCCCTGATTTGGGTAATTAAAGGATGAACAAGCGCAAGATAAACAACAGCATATCCACTGTTTAGTCTAGAGGCAGACCAGTCATTAAAAGAGAATTAACAGACACTGAGGATGGGATTTATCTGACCAAAGGTAAATCCATACTCTTTCTTTAATAAAGGGAGAGAACAGGCAACTACAGAGGGCAACTCCCAAAATGCATCTAGGACACATCAAAGATAGTCTGAATGTCCTCTCCTTATTGAGTATAAAGTATTTAGAGCCCAAGTGATCAGCTCAGATGCAAGTATCTACAGCATTGGATAGCTGCATCTGTGATGCTAGTTGGGTGAATGAAGATGACCAAGTGTCATCGCAGAGACACTGCCTATTTGATGGGTCTGGGCAATGCGCTGCAACACATTGGGATACAATGAAGGAAAAGTGTGTATAAAGAAAACTAGGATTTCTTGTTTCAGGATGTTGTTCAAAAATATTATTTCTTCTGTTTGAAAAGATTTGGGTATTTCTGAAGTTCGCTGATAAAAGTTACAGTGCTGCTAGGCTGCTGTTTCTGAACAGTTACATTCAGAGTTCTGTATACGGCAGCACTGAAACTTAATTGTTGGCAAACCCCTATTGACTTTTTCCCCTAAATCCTATACACAAAAAAATCAGGCCTATGAATCAGTAGATATGCTACAACATAAAACAGTGTAAGAGAATTTTTTATTGTATTCCCTTAACATCATCACAGCACATTTTACTCTCAAAGTATCTGAACACCATAACTAGAAAATGTAATTTTCCTCATGTAAGGTAAAATATCTTCCATTATACAGATGGAAAGAATTAAGGACTACCACCCATAATACCTAGAGTTTCCACAAATATTGTACGGATAAACTGAGACATGGTAAGTCTCATTTTTTAAGAATATTTCACACCTTAATAATCTTCTGTGGTGATGAAAAATGTGATTGTGTTTAATTCTAATGGTGAATGCTCAGACCTGCTGGAAAACGTGGTCCTGGGAGTCAAATTAGACAACTTATGAAATGAAATGTGGACTATTAATGTCCAGCTGTTGGCAGTTTGTTTGAAGACTCTTGTGCAGCAGCACTTAAGAAACCTGTGGCAGATGCATGGATGGACTCCATTTCTCTGTGGCTGCACAGTAAATAAGAAAGGCAATATAAAACCAGCAGTTATTTACGATATTACCCTGACCACAGTGCAGAAGCACTATGCACTCAAAGACAGAAGGATATTATAGAAAAAGAAATCGTTCCATAAGCAGTACATCTAACAAAGCACAGCCCTCTCTTCTCTTACATTGTCCCACCATGATAATTCCAGATCTTTATGAAATCCTTTCAGGAGTGATTTCATTTCTCCTCCAGTACCTCTACACCCTTCTGCATTTCTTTTCCTTTCTTGTCCATAACCCCTAGCTGTATATGCCCAAACCCCAACATGTACAAGGTTCATTCTGAGCTACATCATGTACTGATGGGCAATAGATGTCTGGGGGTACTAACCTAGGTCTTCTCTACATAGCCCAGTTCCCATAAGAATTTCACATCTCTGAATTCTTCTTCTGTTACATCCAAAAAAAATTGTCAATGGATTCCAAGACTAGTGAAGGAAAGAGGATACTGTATGAGGTTTAATAAGGCCAAGTGCCGGGTCCTGCACTTCGGTCACAATAACCCCATGCAATGCTACAGGCTTGGGGAGGAGTGGCTGGAGAGCTGCCCAGCGGAAAGGCACCTGGGGGTGCTGGTTGACAGCCAGCTGAACATGAGCCGGCAGTGTGCCCAGGTGGCCAAGAAGGCCAACAGTGTCCTGGCCTGTATCAGCAATGGTGTGGCCAGCAGGAGTAGGGAAGGGATTGTGCCCCTGTACGCGGCACTGGTGAGGCCGCACCTCAAATACTGTGTTCAGTTTTGGGCCCATCGCTACAAGAAGGATGCTGAGGTGCTCAAGTGTGTCCAGAGAAGGGCTATGAGGCTGGTGAGGGGTCTGGAGAACAAGTCTTATGAGGAGCAGCTGAGGGAACTGGGGTTGTTCAGTCTGGAGAAGAGGCGGCTGAGGGGAGACCTTATCACTCTACAACTACCTGAAAAGGGGGTTGTGGTGAGGTGGGTATTGGGTCTCTTCTCCCAAGTAACCAGCGATAGGATGAGAGGAAATGGCCTCAAGTTGCGCCAAGGGAGGTTTAGATTGGATATTAGAAAAAATTTCTTCACCGAGAGGGTGGTCAGGCATTGGAATAGGCTGCCCAGGGAGGTCGTGGAGTCACCATCTCTGGAAGTGTTCAAAAAACAAGTGGATGTGGTGCTTCAAGACATGGTTTAGGGAACATGGTGGCGCTGGATTAATGGTTGGACTTGATGATCTTGAAGGTCCTTTCCACCCTTAGTGATTCTGTGAACTCCTGAACAGCATCTGGTGGGTCCCCAGAGTCATCCCAATATGAATGGAAACACAGCAACTCCTTACTTTTAGGAGTTTCTCTCTACTTTACCTTGTAGTTGGAAGGAGGCCGAGATAGAGGTCTCTTCATACAATCTAACAGAAAAAGCCCAAGGTAGTGAAGGATGAGACCCACACTTCCCACATTTGTTTTTAGGCTCTTAGGACTGCTGTGCCTACAGTAACAGTCATTCTGCACCAATCCTTCTCTGTTCTCCTTCCTCTTCTTCCTGTACTTGTCCCACTCTGTTTTTTCTTCTATCAGGACAAATTCCACAGCAGAATCTCTTTATTTTCCTAATTCCTAATACAAACATCCTTTGATTCCTTTCCCACATTGTTTTCACCACACTGGCTCTTCTGTTCAGCAGCTCCCTCCTGGTAATTTATTTGGCATCACCCTGATTGCTTTACCAAAGTCCAACTCCTATTCCTCAGGAGCAAAGACCACAGGGAAAGTCTTGCTCATCCTTTCCAATCTAAAAATATTGAAAGATGTTTTTGCACATTCCATTAATATGTTAAATCCAACATCAGCTGCTGAATACGAGATTTCATGGGCTTATACAGCTGAAGCACATTTGAGTTTTCAAAAAGCTGACAAAAAGATGCCAGTTTCAAGTTCTTGCTCCAAAATGTCAAGCATTTACTAACAAGGGAAAAGAGAATCCTTTTATCTGTTCTGTTCTTGAAAAAAAAAAAAACAAACCCCTAAAACATTTATGTTACACTAAACAAACATATCAATTTGGTTCACCTGGAAACACTGAAAATTGCAATCCAAATTAGTAAGCTAGTCAAAAGGTAGGTCCTAATAATGGGAACTTTCAATCATAAGTCAAGCTCATTGCTTTATCACTACCTGAAGATTGAAATAAACTTTCCAAGTCATCCAGAACTTTGCTGCATAGTTGGAAGTGAACTGAACAGGAAAAGAAGAAATAAAAAGGTAATTACAGAAGTATAAAAATGCATATTTTACTTGTTTACATAAACAGGCTAAAAAAAAAAAATCTTTCTGTAGACAAAAGCAAGATAGAGCAAAGAGAAATATCCATGAGGTAGGAATGAAGAATTCTGCAGAGAAAAGGCTGCAAACCAGTCTTTTACAGCTGGGGAATGAAACATGATGTACCTCTATGAGACTGAATGAAGACATGTATTAAAGATTAAACTAGGAAGTAAGACAAAGGCTTCAGTAGAAGATGACTCAGATCACCTAACTCTTCACTTTGACAGAAGTCAATTCATTAGCAAGTTTTAATGATGACTGCGAGTGCCCTGTGGCCCTTTAATGGAATTTGTTATCTCGGCACTGTACTATTACAATATTGCTTATGCTTTGTTATTTATATGAATGCTTATGTCGTCAACTATCAGAATAAGGATTTTATACAACTGGCCTAGAATGGAGCAGTTTTACTCTAGCTCTTCCTTCAGTTTCAAAAAATGGGGAAAAATGTGCTTTTATGAATTTTAAACATGTTATTACTGTAGCTATATATATCATACATGCTTTTAGTCTTTTTTTTTGAAAAGAGGATAGACTAGTTGGTTTATTTCTAGGATCAACATTCTGTCAGTCTTTCTGGATTAGCAAAATGGACTGTTCTGCAAATGCTGACCAAGGGATTTCACTTATTTCTTGCAAGGTGACTGTAACATAGATTGATTGGAATTTCTGCAGTAATAGAAAGGTTAAATATTTCGAACCAGAGCTCAAAGCCAGACTTGACACTGACTGAATACCTTCATAAGGTACGACTGACCTTAGACCATCCTTTTCCTCACTGTACTTAATTCCTTTGAAATACTAGATGATTCAGACTTTCCTGCTAAAGCATGCACAACTTTCTTCTTGTAAAGTTTAAAAAACCCTCTGCACAGTCTTTCAAAAAACACAGGAGACAAATACCTTGGCATTTTGTGGAATTGGACAAATGGAATATTTCTAAAAAAAACAGGAATTAGAGGCTAATTTCATTTACAAGCTATATATTAACTTTTAAAATGTCTGCATTAGGATAAAACACCATGAAGTCTCACAAGAAAAGCAGCACTATGAAATAAAGACAGCAAACAGTGACAGAACAGCAGATCGCAATGTAAAGTCAAGGTCCCAGGCTAGCTTTAAATAAGCTAGCTCAGATCCCAGAAGTAATCTAGCCATGACAGCAGGGAGCTCAATTCAGGTAAACTGTGTGAATGCTGGAAAGACCCAAACTTAAGTTAACATTTGAACCTCTTTATGTAGCAAGCACTCTCAATGACAGAAAAGTTTTGAAAAAGATGAGTTTTAAAGGAATGGAAAATAAAGTAGGAAGGTAGGCAGTAATCATTGTCCTCTTCCCAGTCCTAAGTTTCATGCGTTTTATTTCAAAATCAGAATTCTCTGTATACTTTGAAAATTTAGGACAGAGTACCATCAAATTCAAACACCAGTTTTGATCTGTGTATCAGACTGCCGTGATTAGTTTATGAGACCAATCCAAACTACTTTGTTCAACTTAAATGCTAAAACAAAAGTTAATGCATAAGAAGCTTTCTGTCCTGGAACAGCTCCAATTTAGAAACAGAAACCCCTCATGAGTGCTATATCAGAAGCAGGCCACCAAAGTGATGAAATTTAAAAGATGTCAGTTTTGTTGTGCAAAGGTGGCTGAAGTAAACGCAAAGTTTACAGTAAACCTAATCACAGGTATTTCAGATTGTAAATGAGTTAAAAACTGAAGGATAAAATTCTGAGCTGTTATAGACAACTGATAAAAGTGAAAGAAATATTAAAACATAGGAAATAAGCCAATGGGAACTGGAAAATAATGAATCCATGTACAAGTTATGAGACAACAAATTAAGGAGGCAACCAAACATATGCAACCAAGAGGTGGTTTAGTTCTTACTTAAACATCTGTAAACTCTTTCCCAATCTTCCTCAGGAAGAGGTAGTTGTGAATATCCACAGGCTCTAACCTATCTGCTAACTCCAATTCTGAAATAGCACAATGCCTAGTCCTGATTTAATAGCCAGATAAAATCCAGCTTATCAGCTACTACTCATAAGCAAGCACGTACTTAAGACCCAGGGCAAAAGGAGATGGTGGAAACTGATGAATAGAAGTGGTCATGGGTATCGCATTCTTTCAAAATTGTGATATTTGTTTACGTGTTAAATCATGCCAAATCAGCAAAGAAGCCTAATGTGCACCAAATTTCAAGCATTAAGCTATCCTATAAAGTTTAGCATAGCATATGATTAAAGGAAGACATGGTGAGACATTAAATAATTTCAAAAAATGCAAGTGATCAATTCTATGTTAGTTTGATGCCATGTCTTTAAATGAGTGTTAGTGAATATAACAAAGCATGTTTTCTGAAATAGTACTGTACATGAACAGAACCTTTAATTTTACACCCGTACGTTTAAGTGCCAGATGGATGTAAAGCGAACTGGAAATTGTTTAATCTTACTGTGAGTAGGGAGTACTGTAAGTGAATAAAATCCTGAATGGCATAACTGATCAATTTTGCAAAAATGGGAGAGAGAAAGGAAGAAAAAAACCCAAGGCATCCTTTTGTTGTGTACCATTGACTGCCTTTTTATTTTGATATATTAAAAGTGTGACTTTGGAGGTCACCTCAGCTGAGTGTCAAAATGAAGTGGGCTTAAAACCTCAGTCATTGACGATCTGATTTAAAAAACAAGTTCTAAAGAGCATCATTAAAAATTTTACCCTTAGGGTAATATTGGGGAGAAAAAAAAAAAAAAGAAAAAGAAAAAACACACCCAAAATGTAATTAAAGAAATGTCATAAACATGGAAACTTAACAGTAAATGGCCAACCAGATGCGCTTTGCAGAACTTTTAAGGGGTCTTTTATCTTCATGGCAGCCTGTAACAATGCCTTGAGCAAAAATCACTTGTAAAGGATAGGTGTTTCTTCATTTTCATACAACAGAGGAAGAAGAGTTGATTGATTTAATGGTAGCATGCATAGAATATTAGACATGCTATTTTGACAATTAGTGTACAATAATTAAATTAATGTAGGAAAAATATTTAAGTTGTATTAACAAAACTACAAATTTACTGAACGTCGTGGTACCTGCAGCCTTATACTGTTTAATTTATCTAATATAAAATATTGACGACTCTGAATATGAGCAATATATAGGTTTTTCTCTGGATTAAAATAATAGATGGTGATTTTTAAACCATAGAGAAAAATATTTTTCCAAAAATTTATAAAATTATATTAAAAAACGTTGAATAAAGATGACACAGCAACTAGTCAGTTACACATTGCTGTACTGCTAACACCATCAAAGATATAGTATAAATACTTAGAATAATGTTACTGTAAATCTAAATCTACAGTTAAGATTGAGAAAAAAGCTTAAAATATAAGACTTGTTTGCTTTTACCTGTTTCACTTTGATTTAAAATTCAGATTAGACAAAAGGCAGTAATTTCCTGTTTAGTTTGTGCATAAAATAAGGTGGCAGTCTCTGACAAAAGGGTATTTTTTTTTCTGTATATGCAGATAACAGGTGCATATAAATCACGCTTTGTCAAGGCAGAAATTGTGCAAATATGTTCGACACTTATTAAAATATTTAATAAAGCAGCTCTAGACACAGTCTTTCACAGCACTGAAAATAAATTAGCAAGTGTAGATATGCCTACAGTAACCCCTTAAGTAGTCAGAAGTGTGAAAATATCCTTATAAATTGTTACATTCTTTCACTGATATGACTGAAATTAGTTTTATAATTTATGTTAAAGACATTAAATTGCTTTGAAGCTCAAACAGATTAATCATCTAAACAAATATTATTAGATTCAATAGAGAGTCTATATCATTTTGTGTTGTACTTTCGTAACCAAAGATTGTTCTCAGGATAATTGATGAATTATGTAAAGAAACACTTATTTTTGTTAATTTTAATATAGGTAGAACAACTTCTGGTGAAAATTCTGTTAATATTACCTACAAATATACACATAGCCACTTTCTCCATTAACCATATGAAACATGATGTTTATAGAAAAATTCAAGCAAATGCATTCTTACATTATTGTATGCAAATGCCTGTACAGTAGCCTTGCTATCAACTTCGGAGTGTTACAGAGCTATGTAAACTAGGAAAGCTTTTCAACATAGGTTTATAAAGCCTATGATAGATACTCAAGACCTGATTATGCTATTCTCATAATCAGTGTATTTTTGTCCCTAAGAAGCTTAGAGCTTCAAGTAAGACTGTTCGTGAAGCAAGAAACGAGTATTTACCAACAATTTTACCAATAAAAGCTTCAGAATCTGGTCTACACATTTACAAAATCTTTAGCTGTGGCCAATCAAGACCGTATCAGAAAAACTGATTTCCTCCTCATTATACATACTCAAACATTTTTATATGACCATGATTATCATTGTTGAAATTTTTTCTTCTTGTTTATCTTTTAATTTATTTTAGTGGGCAGCCTTCCCAAAACCTTACTTCTGAGATGAGTTTTGGCGAATGGTCTGTCAGTGCATCCAAAACAAGAAGATTTGTATGATTTGAGGAAAAGCACAAGCAGAAGCTTCTGGAGGGGGAAAATATGGAAGAAATGCCTCTGGGATTACGTCGTTGAAAAATAAGAGAGAAGAAAGGGAAACAAAGCAAAGTGTGCCTTCTTACACAGATACAGAAACGGCTTGCAAAGACACCTACCTGCGGGCGCAATAATAGCAGCTGCAGCATCTAACCTCTATCAGTCATAATCTAGAACAGTGCCACTTCCTATTAACCAAGCAATAGAGGAACTAAAATTACTTATATTGGTCTACACAAGTCACCCAGTTTGCTCCAGTGCATTTTGATGTCTTAATTAAGAAGATGGTGCAGCACATGTGGTTTTCCAGCCAGGTTCATCACAAAGGCCACATCATCAAAGCAGAAGAGTTTTGTCTTCTACAGCTAGATTAAAAACCGGGATTTCTTCATTAAGTGTCTTGCAGCTGACTGTGCCTCTTGATTTGTCTCCCTTTATTCAGACAATTAAATAAAGCGTCATGCTTTATTTATTTCTTTTTAAAGGCTAATAAAGAAGCCATGAATTGAAGTACAGCTGGCAATCTTTTTATTTATTAAGACCTCAGTGTACACAGTGACAATCTCTGGAAGACAAGGCACGTGCCTGGATTTTTTTTCCCCCTTTTAATATATGTTTTCTTTCCAGGCACAACAGTTCTACTAATAGGAATTACAAATGTTTGTCATCCTCCCAAGCAGGGAGAGGAGTTGGGGGGGGGGAAAAATAAATCACAAAACAAAAAAAAAAACAAAACCAAAACAGGGAAAACCTAAGGTCACACTATAAAGCTAACAAATGTGAAACAACGTGAGTACTTTGAAAATGTGTTGATGTCAATCAAAAAACGATGGGTAACTGACAAAACTGTAAAAATCAGCTGGCATTTATCTGATAGAGTCAGAAAAATTTGGTCACAATATTCCAAATTAAGAGAAAAACAGTTATGTATTTTTACTTCTATCAGCAGGGATAGATGACTAGATAAATTACATGATCATTATGCAGGTAAATTAACTGAAAACAGTATATATGATTTACTACACAGTTTCCATTTTATGATAACAAGAAATTATTATCTCTTGTGTTATTAAGTAATCTGGTTTGTACAGTCATAATGGAAATTATACATGGTAATATCATACCATGGAAACATCATGTCTCCCTGACAAATACATTGTAGCATAACATAATGTGATCGAGCATTAATTCATGAATATTGAGATATAGGAATATAAATTCCTATAAGTATTTTTAAGTATTTTGCAAGGATGACATATTACCCTGCACTTAAAAGCAAGCTGAATACTCCATGAGTAAAGATGACTTTCAGTCTTAAGAGTTACTACTAATTGTATGTCGTTATGTGTACTTACAAATGCATATACACATGCATACAAATATACAGTGGTCTAATTAGACGATCTCACTTGATAGTACTTCCTCGCTACAAGAGGTTACAGTATGGCCTGCGCACATTGCAGGGACAGGAGAGAAGGAAGAGGCAGACACAAACATGGTCTTTACAAGAGCACAGATGCCAGTTTTTATCTTTTTTCATTTGTATTTTCTTTAGTCTCTCTAAATAGAGCCCCTTCTTTGTAGGGGCTAGCCAAAATGTGAGTGGTGTTTGGTTTGGGTTTTGGTTTGGTGTGTTTTTTTTGTTTGGGTTTGGTTTTTTGGGTTTTTTTAAGATCTGAATTGAAGAATATCTTCTGTCTGCTTCCAGTTAATTGGATGTGGATGACAGAAGCATATCATTCCACATGTTCCTTGACCTAAGCAAGGCCTAAACTGCCTGTCTACTCTCTCTGAATTTGACCTTGAATACCACAGTCTACAGACTTGGTGGCACTTACAACTGGAAACAATACATTAAACCATCATCCCTTGCTATACACATCACTTACAGTGACATGCATTTGTCACAGTTATGTTAAATTAGGATCACAAAAATGTAATCAATGGCCAAGAGTGACATTTCATAAAGACTGTGAAAACAAAATTACCGGAGAACATGCACCAAAACATGGTAATTCTTGTGACTACAGTTTGTCAACAGAACAGTTCCTCCAAGATGATCCTTTCTATGGTAGAAGTTATATGATGGAAAATTAAGAACATGACAGAGATAAATCTGTGGTTCTGGTTGGTAAGTTGAATTTGAGCTGGCAGTGTGCCCTTGACCCAGGGAAGGATACCAACATACTGGCATGCTCTAATGAGATCATAACCAGCAGGTCAAGGGGTGATTAGTTCCCTCCGGTTGTCAGTTCCCGAGTCTGCACATGGAAGATTGCATCTAGTTTTGGGCCACTCACTAAGTGAGAAACAGAAAAATGGGACAGAGCCGAAAGGAAAGCCTCTAAGTTGGTCAGGGGGCTGGAGAATATGAGATACTGAGAGAAGCTAAAGAAGATGGTTTGGCATACACAAGTCTAAGGTAGTGGTCAATTACAGTCTTCAACTACCGTAAAGAAAGTTTGGCCAGAAGTGAGAGCCAGACTCTCCTCAGAAGTACACGGTGAAAGGACAAGATGCAAGGGTCACAAATGGCAATACAAAAAGTTCCAGCTGGCTCTAAATGGAAGTAAAAATTCACCTTGAGAGTGGTCCAAAGATGTTATGAAATTTCCACCCCTGGAGATGCTCAGAACACAGCTGGACACAGCTCAGTGCTATCTGCAGAGTTAAATCATGTTGCACAGTTTTGAGAAAAAAAATCAGACTAAATGACCTCCATGTGCCTTCTAACCTATTTTTTTCCATGATTCCATGAGTGTTCCTACATCAGAGCTACACACACTTCCAATCTTATATTTATACTTATGTCTTTAATAAAAAATTGTTAAAGATTATCTTCATTTGGGCTCAGATTCAGTGAAAGAATATGTGGAATTTACATGGAATTTGTGGCCCTATATTTAAAAATTTGACCCTGTTAAATCAAATCCTTCTGTCTTCATAGTCCTCCAGAACTTAAAGCTCTGCTCCTGAGAAGGTGTAGTTTTACATAAGTTTTGAGATTTTTGGCTTCTGTCCTTTGCCTTATTTCCCCTGTGACATACAAACTAGGCTTTCCTGTTCAGGTGCTCTGAAATGCTTACTGGCTCATCACAAAATAGTTATGAACACCACTTTACTTTAAAAAAATATAAACTGCCATCTTTTTTAAATATGAGCTCAGCTGTTGGATCACTTGCTTAGGATGAAAATTATCCTCAAGTACCTCCCAGATGAATGAATTTAAATCCATATCCCCTACTCTTTGAGAAGGGTCAAGGAAATACTGGTCACTTAATTTCCTTAGCTCACTGAAGAGTAAAGTGAAGAGTCTTCCTTTACAGCTTCACAATCAGGGGCTTACATGAAATTTGAGCATCCAATTCTCTTTGTCTCTGAGCCTGTGCCAAAAGACAGTCAATAGTTAAACTATGGGTTGAGTTTGGCTGAACATTTCCTTTTTAAACATTATTCTCAGAAAAAAACTGCACAACCATAAAACTAGCTAAATTCATCACCTGCTCAGATCATTGAGAGATTTATTTTGGATATTTGACTGAAAATTCTTTCAGGCACTTAACGAGTGCAGAAGAATGAATGAGTACACATTACATTATACAAGACACTGATCTTTACGTAGCAGCAAATGAAGATCTTTCAGTGCTAGGAACCATTTTTTCACGGTATCTTCACAGGTTGCACAGAAACAAGAGGAACATAGAATTTTTTGTCAAAATGTACCAATTGCACATATAAATACCAATCGCAGTTTGACAAGCACGTGACAGGGGAAAACTACAAATCTTGTTTTCACTAGCCAGATCAGAGTCTTGAGTACTGAAAAGTTAACAGTGATTTTAAAAAGATCACACCAAACAATTTAATTACTCATGTTACTGAATTATGATGAACTTGAAAAAAGCTCTGATATAAGAGTTTTCAGATTCCAAAAATGATTGTTTACAGCTTAGCATGTTAGAGGCAGTGAAAAAAGACAACTTGAATTTATGAAAGTTTCATTATGAATAATAACTGTCTCCTGAAAGAGGCAAACAAGCTAGGATAGTGAATGTATTTCCTGTAGTGTTTCATTAGTAAGCCAAGAAGTATTAGGGAAAAGGAAATTTAAAATATTCTTGTCTACCCCAGAAGAGGTCAAATCCTGGGCTGGTTCTCTTCAGGATTTCAGTAAGATTCTATGATTATCAGAAAGGTTTATTTTGTGTTTTTTAAACTTACACTAGCGAAACATGTTTCTCAAATTTACATTTCACCGTGTATGCTTTAAATATCTTATGCTTTGTTATATATCTGCATCTCCTAAACAAAACTAATTTTCTGGGGAAACAATGCACTTCACAGATTTTAAAATTTTTTAAAAAGTATCAGAAAAGCAATTTTTTTTAATTGAAATTGATGGAAATATATCAGGCTTTCTAGTACAACATCAGCCTTTGCTCAAGTACTGAGAGACAGGACTTGTAGTCCACAGAGGTTTCCTAAAAATCAGTGTTCAAAAGAGGTTTTCTCCTCATCCTTCGCTCCCCAATATCTACAGAGAATTCTGTTACAAAAATCTACTGATAATCTACCAGGGGCAGATAATTTGTCATTCCATGGTTTTACAAGGCTTTCTTTGTCCAGATATCTCTGTACACCTCAAGGATTGACTAGATCCCACATATCTGGCATCTGTTCCAGTTCAGATGGAAGGCACTTCCACAATACTCCCTGCCTAAGGACCTGATCCCAAGCCCAACCAAATCCATGAGGAATGTTTCTACTGTCTTTATTAACAGACGACAAATCTGAAAGCTTGCACTCATATTGATGTAAAAAAAAAAAATTAAAAATAAAAATAATTCTCAGTTTAAATTATTAAAATCTTTTGCTGCCTGGGGGATTTATAGTTCTACAGGTTTTTTTTTTTTAATGTAGTAACTGGTAAATTTAAAACACTTCAATGACTTAACTGAAAACGTAGAGCTCAATGTACGCATCTAAACATAATACAGCATTAGTTAATGCCATGTTTTCTTAGATCAGTGCACTTCAAAATCATGTATCAAGTTTTCTAGCATTTAAATATACAGAGCAACTAGAAACAAAAATCACATCTTTCCCAGATAATGTTCAACCCCTGATTAAATAAAGATGTGCCAAGGCAGAGATACTTTATGCCTCAAGAGACAGTTGTAGTAGAATTGTGAGGGTATTTTATATGTGAATTAGAGATAAGATGTAATGACATGAGATGAAAGGCTCAGCCGTGATTTTAATAAAGGGGGCAGACAGTACTTCCCTGTGGACCCCATATGCGAAAGAGTGAAACTCAACAAGAATATATGAAAAGATTCAGCAAAAATGACAATAAATGTTTCAAAGTTATAAGACCACCATTAAATTCATCACATTTTACTGAAATTGAGAATACCAGTTCTGAGGGTAAGCTTTAACACATTTCTGATATTTTGTCATATGAAATTAAAGCTACATCATCAGTAAGCTGGAACAATTTTCAATTTTTAGATAAGATAGAATTGGAGAGTTTGAAACCATAAGATTTCATTTTTAAATGTTTCTGATAACATTATCTAAAATTAATTTCATTGAAGCTGTTATTTTGAAAGCATGGTTTTTATTGAAATAAAATAATACAAATTAGCAGTAGTATGATCACAGGTGTTTTAGCTGCTTAGTGCTTTTAGCAATCCTCAGAAAAAGCTATTACCTATTGGTCTATTGATATTTTTATGGATACAGCAGAATTCCAAAGAGCCATTATTTCTTTTTTCCCCCCATTAAATGAAGGAAAATGTTTGAGATTTTGCACAGGTGTCTCTTGGAAAAAAAAAAAAAAAAAACCTTTTAAAAAAAATTAAGAGACTTGCCTTTGTAAGGAAAGGACATGAAAAGAGCAAAATAAATGGGATGAACTGCTTAAAGGAAAAAAACAATCCTGCTTTATTCGATCTTTTGTGATAATCACACTCCTGGCACCCTGTCAGCGAGGCTGAGCATACTGATGTCTGGCCAAGTAGAGTAATCTCTTCGTTCAAGTCTGAGGTCGGTGATGAAAATTATAAAGCAGGGACAAAATCAAAATGCCACCTGTGATTTTATTCTAAAACTAATTTGATGGAAAAAAATAATGCAAACAGCCTTTTTAGTGCAGTCTACAAAACTATGATTGAATTGAAACCAATGCAAGTGGATGGAGGTAGCTATCACGCAAATACATTTGGATCTGCAGGCGTCCTTTCTAAAAAGAGCAGTATATATCTTTGTGCCAGGTAAATTGCTTTGAAATTATGTTTGAAAACCAAGGTCAAACTTTTTAAATGATAATTTTAACTCACATCTTCCTTTATTGTGGAGTATTTTTGCACCTCCTATATAACGCATTTGAAACCAACAAAACCAGAAAAAAAAAAAATTCCTTAATTTACTTTCCATGAACCACCATTCATTATAGGTCAACAAACCCTTGAAGGAAAAAACTTTTTCTTTCTCTTTTCATTCAGTAGTCTATATTTGACCTAGTTGCCTATAGATATATGGAGAAGAATTGTATAGCCACCAAATTCTGCATGGACAATGCATTCAACTTAGAAATCCAGCCAGTAGTGTCTTCTACATTATTATTTGGACACAAAGCAGAATAAACAACCACCCAAAATCAGTATGTCACTTTCTTTTTTGCATGTCTGTTGTATTTTCCTACACTTTACTGAAAGATTGTACATTATTAGCAGTACTGGTCAAAGTTTTTTTGGGTTTTTCCTAACAAATACTGAAGATGATTCAGAATGACTCAGAAGCTCATTTTACAAATTTATTCTTAAGGAAAAAAAACAACACAACAAACCAGATTTTGTTTCCTGTATGTTACTTCAATAAAAATCCACTGCTCACTGAAGTGATACAGGCTACCTATTTTACCACCACCTTCTCTTTGAAGTTGGATATAATCCTGCCATTTTTATGCACGCTTATTACTCCTCTTTGCACTAGTAAGATTTGCCATATGCAAGCACCAGGACGATCCCTGATCTCTAGGACTTCACTGAAAACACTGGATTTCAGCTATTTCACAGTTGCTGCTATTTTCTTTCTCTTCAGGAAGGTTCTCTATATATTTCCTATTCTCTTTGATATTCACGTCTGTTTCTGCACTCTATTTCTTCACTCCACCAACAGTGGTCATCAAAGGAATGCTTTAATAGCCACGTTAACCTTCTTGTACTTGTATTTTCAGGCCATTCTTTTTTTATATTTTCCTTTGCAGCCAAAAAAAGCAACTCATTGCAGCATAGACAATACAGCCCTTACTAAATTCTGTGTTTTAAATATGCAGATATGCTCATAAATTTCTTAACGCCAGAGAGAATTTCAGGTATAGAGATGCACATATTCACATGGACAGCATAAAAATGGTTCGTAAAAACACGAACATTTATGTTTAAATAAAAGCTACCTACCTGGAATGAGCTGACCCAGTAACTGATGGCATCTGGAAAAGCTGAATACAGCTACTATGACCAAAAAAGGATAATGTTTCCATTTCATGATGTGTCCTTCCTTGCATTACACCAGCTCAGCAGCACTAACGTAACTGTTACCTGCAATACACAATGGAAATAAGAACAGGCAATTTAATGATAAATTTAAGGTTCTTCCAAATACTTTTGTCCAATATAACTATATGAAATATGCTGGTTTCAACACAGTTTTAGCTATTAAAATAATACTAAATTTTCTAACAATTAGGAAGGTGTAAACCACAACCGGAATATTAACTATCCTTGCAGAGCAGACAACCTCAAAACAGATATTTTAAAGGGAGACATGGGGAGCCCCATAGTGCACACGTATATTTCAAAGTGCTGCATGTTACTTGGTCATGTAACCCAAGTTATTAAAGAAATTGCTCAGTTCAGCAATTCAGTGTAGGCTTAATTCATCCCAATTCAAGGAAATACTTAAGCACTTGCCTTAGTTGAAAACGCTTCAATGGTATACAGCTTTCTATAGAAGCAGCATTAAAAGTTTACACTAGTCCTCTTCTTATAACACGGTGTTTTGCTGAATGAGGATTAGAGAAAATTTTACCCAGTAATAACTTAAACAGTTAAGGTAACTTTTTGTTGAGACTCTGTGTTCTTAAGGGCAGAAATTTTTTATCCAACTGGCAGGAAACTGGCATCTTATGAAGGAAGAAAAACTTTTGCATCAAAATGTGACTTTTACACTCATTTTTCTGACCACCACAACTGTAAGTTGAAAAGTATTCACAACTCCACCGCTGTTGAAAAATAATGTCTGCTCATCCTACTCATTTCTTATGCTTCAGCTACATTAGTGCTTAGCACAGATTTCGCCAGAACTCCCCAGGCCTTCTTTACAGCATACCAACCAGTTCAAAATGCCTTTCCTTCCATCTATAGGTTTTGAAAAAACATATGGTGTTTTTTAGGTGATCGTAGGTTTCTAAAAACAGTAAGTTTTTTTAGACAATCTCTTTAATTAAATACACACATTCTGTAAATAAAAGGGTTTGGTATTTTGTTTGGGTTGGGGGGGGAGGGGGAGTTTTTTGTAAGGGCTTTTATCTCAATACAAACCAAAATGTATGTGGCTGCGATGTCTCATATATTGCATAGTACCTGGTGTTCATGTCAACTTCTCGATGACAAAAGAGACACTATTTTAAGTGTCTATCAAGTTACTAGATGCACACAATTGTCTGACCCTAACAAACAGTTAGAGACCACCAAACGCAACTGTAAAGGTGAAGCAAGCAGACGCATGATGAAGCTCTACTCCAACAATAAATAACTATGTTAGACCTTGATAACGTTACAACTGTGCTTCTCATTTCTCTCTCCTCGTACTCGCTCCCCTTGTAGTTAAGTATGTATACACAGAGATGAACAGTTTGGATTATGACTCCTTTATCACCTAAATGCCAGCAGACAGAATCGTAACAGTGAAAAAACCTATGGTGCTGTCAGTCACTTCTTCAGTCTGCTGGGAAAGAGAATTTTCAGCTGTAAACTTAATATATATTTAATGACCACAGATATAGGAGTTGCATTGGTACTGGGAGTATTGGGTGTCATCTGATACTTCTGGATGTTCAAAAATGCATAAATAAGTTAGCTGTGAATAGATTCAATCACCTACACATGCTGCATTTTACAATCGCTTCTTGTGTTATACCGTGCTTCTATTATCTTAGCAACCAGAAATAATAATACTTCATTTCCTACTACTGCTCTTACCTGAGTCCTAAAAAATATTTTTTCTTCATTTTTCTCACTTCATCTGCACTGCACACAAAACACCCAGTTTCTTCCATTCCCGTTCTTTTAATTCCCCTATCACTTGTATGACTGCTCTTCTGTTGCAAACAGCTTGACAGCTCTTAATAGCAGAGTTAACGGCAATTAATGGCCAAGGTGTTACATGCTGCTCTAAATGCTATTCATGATATGACTCCCAAGACTGAAATGAGCATTTGCAGCTTCAGCCCTTTAGAATATCGACCTCTTTCTCTGTACAGTAATACTGGCTTAATTTATAAAACTATTTGCCACATTGGCTTCAGATTCCCAGTTTCCTCATCTGTACTTTCTGTCTGCAAATACAGGATTGAATGTTGTTTCTAACTGAAAGCTGACAAGGCAGCCCATTGAGTTTGGTTCATCAAACAAAAAAATAACACTTTCAGTTAAGGATTTACTTTGTCATTATAATGTGAGATGCTCACACAATATATGTCAATGTGAAAGAATCATTTCATTAATATATGTTGCAAAATTTTTCAAGGACTCGGATTTCATAAGAGTCTAAAGTCTTCCCATCCAGTGGCAGGACACAACTCCTACTGATCTCAATAGGAGTTAAGATCACACATTCTGGAGGCGGGATTTGATTTGTGGACCAAATGGTATTAGGTTTATGTGGCAAGGTGCTGGTAGAGGGGTTGCTGCAGGGTGACCTCTCTGAGGGAGGCTAGGGACTGTCTGGTGCCGGCTCCAGCAGACCCACTGCAGGGTGCAGCTGAGCCTGTCAGCCAAGCTGACGGTGCCTCTAGGAATGCCTGTGTAAGAAAGGGCAAAATGCCAGGTAGGCAGAGTAATAGAGAAAAAAAAAAAGGTCTGAAACAAGAGAAGGAACACCAAGGTAAGAGCAGGACGAGGGGAAGAAAGTGTCCCGGGTGCCAGAGCAAATTCCTCTGTACTCCATGGAGAGGACCACGCTGGAGCAGATATCCACACTGCAGCCTGTGGAGGACTCCAGGCTGGAGCAGGTGGATGTGCCCTGAAGGAAGCTACAGACCATGGAGAGCCCAAGCAGGAGCAGGTTTATCCTGAAGGACTGCAGCCCATGCGAAGTAACCACTCTGGAGCAGGGGAAAAGTGTGAGGAGACAGAAGGAGAAGCAGAGAGGAGGTGTTATGGACTGACTGCAACCTCCCATTCCCCATCCCCCTGCAGCACTCCAGGGAAAGGACTGGGGAGGCGGGGTGGGGGCAGAGGTAGAGGAGTTGAGGATGAAGCAGTGAAGTTAAGCCTAAGAAAAATGGGAGGGGGAGGGAGGTGTTTTAGCTTTTGTCTGTCTGTCTCACCGTCCAGTTCCATTTTAATCAGCAATACATTTTGCTCTTTAGCCAAGGTTAACCTACCACAACCATAAAGCTGGGGGGGCAGGGGAGATGAATCCCAGCAACAGACTTTATGGCAATTGCTCTATCTGTGAAGCATCCCATGCATGAATCCAAAGTTTCATCTTTTCCATATCTCTCTCTTCCATTTACTTAATCAGTAGACTATTTTTTAGTAGACTAAATTTTTATAATCCATTTGTATTTGGCAGAGCTCCACAGGGAGCTCAGACCTTAACTGCCCAGTTTGTTCGTTAAAACCTTTTCTGCCCTCTAATTCTGCTTGTGTTTCATGTTTCATGTTTGAAATATAATTTTTAATTCTAAAACCTGAAATTATTTCAGTGTTATTAAAAACATTATTCTTGCAGAAAATTTCAGTGAAGATGGCTTTAATAAAGCCACATAATTTTAGTAAGAAAACAAAGCTTTTTAGTCTACATTTAAAAACAATTCTTGTATTCCTTTAAAACAATCCTGAATAGGAAGCTAATTCTCTATATTTGGAGTATAATGCTTGCTTCTGACACAGTAGCCCTCATCACAGGGAAGATAAACTAGAAAAAGATGTCATCAGAATAGAAAATGTTCTTCAGATAGAAGTTGACTTCAGCAGAAGAGAAACAGTTCTTTTTTATCATAGCCCACTGCCACAGTCTGCAATTCAAGTACTACACTATAGTGGAAGAAACCCACAGAATTGTATCACAACCAAAGGGATTCAGCTGGCAATTTAGAACACTGCTTCCCTTAGTACATACTAAAAGCCCATGAAGCATCTGCCACATGCATTTAGAACTTCTATTCATAGATAAATTTCTCAGTGTCATAGCATTTAACTTTTTGATCGTAATAGAAGAGCTAAATGTTTCTGTGTTTGGTCCTTCTCTGCAATTAGTCTTTCACTGTCTGAAATAGAAAACTAATACTGCAGAATAAGGACTGGCACTAATTAGATGTTGCCAGTGACAGAAGAAGGATGCACTTGCCATATAAACTTCAGCTGGCCTGAGACCTCACTTAAGTCCATATCAAATGAGTGCAGATCTACACCAGAATGTGCAAGAAGAGATTCAGGTCCAATGCATTGTCTAGAGCACACAATGAAGATAAACACTGGCTCCTCAGTGACATTATAATCATTAAAGAATCAATGGCAAATTAAACTGCACAAACCCAGAGGGGAAAGAAGGACTATGGTAAATGCAGGGAAAGGGTCTAATCAATTATTTTCTTCCACTTTCCAACTATAGTGCTATTTATCACTATAGACAGTGCAGCATTCAGCAGCAGAAGCAAAGACACTGAGACAAGACCAAAACCAATGATGGTTTTCTTTTAAATTTTTTAAAATTCTTTTACAATTTGATTATTATTGTTGCTTCTCAGAAATGGTTAGACTAGATTTTGACAGTATGTTGAATAGAAAAAAAAGGACACAAAGGTCAGGTAAGTAAGATTCTAACTTGTAAAAATAACTTCCCTTCATAAAATGTATGCACTTTGGTAAATATTATGCTAAAGATGACTGTTTACCTACAGGATGACACAGAATCTTGATTTGCCGTGTACTCAAAGGCCATTTTGGAGTGGACTGGCAAAACTTCACTGAAAGCAGAAAAAAATAGAGAATCTTTCTTTTGAAGCATTAACTCATTTTCAATGCAGAAAATTTTTAAAGTTTGTCATGCATGTTTGTTAGGCCTGCTGATATTGGATGGACCTTCCCATACTTTCAATCCTTTTGTTATAATGTCCTAATGTTTATTATTTGGACACCCAGTTCTGGTGTCATCTCTGGTCTGGTATCTGGTCATCTCTGTTTACATTGACATTACTTCTGAACTTACTTCTCCTGTGCATTATCATCAGTAAAGTTATATATTACTGAAATTAAGAACTTCCCTCTACTATTTTAAACATCCTGTCTTTGTTAAACTAAATTTATTTGGAGTTCCAGGAGGATGAGAAGGAAGCACTGCCATACATTGTCTCAACTGTTTCCATTTAGGAGCAAGAATGACAGAGAGTTGATAAACTAGGAGAAAAAAGCCTGGCCAGCTCCTTTTCTGTTATAAAATAAATCAACTCTACTAAGATCAAAGCAGCTGAAAAAAAAAAAAAATCTGTTTAAACCAGAGTAGTTATCAGTACAGAACATCTATGGATTTGGACTGTGATCTTTTCAGCGACAGTTTCAGCAGACATTCATGAAGCTCACCTTATTTAATGTTTTAGTATTCTAAAACATTTACTTTTTTAGAACCAATTGTTATGTCAGTTTTAACAATTATGATGCAAGATTTATACTTTATCTAGTTTAAGCTGTGGGTTTGGTTTTTTTTTTTTTAAATGCAGTGAGAAAAGCAAGAGTAAAGTAATAATAATAGATTGAATGTTCTCAACTTCCATTTCTAAGCTGGCAGGTGAAAAACTTACGTGTACAACAGTCTTACCTAGATTTTAACTGACCTGATTCTCTGTATGGTATATTAACTGCCTAAGCAGTACCATAGGAATAGTTCACCTAGTATAATTCAAAGAAAAAAAAAAAATAGCTGTGTCCATGTTCATCCCACCATACTGGAAGACTGCAGCAGAATCCCAAACAGCAGTATCATCCTGACAAACTGTGCTGTGTGACATAAACTGTAGCCTAAACCTTAAATACCCTCTACTGTGCAGCCTACACATGAAAGCTTGGTGTGAGGAGCCAAATTCATGACAAAAGAAACATCTTTTCTCTCACCAGTCTCAGTCTCATAAACAGTGTCTCTACCAGAACTTTGCTAATCTCTAATGTTTCCTTCATGTGCCTGGCTATATAAACTGAGATTAATTTTGAGTAAGTGACAACTTTAACAAAGAACATTTTCCTCAGGGAGGAGTACATAAGTGAGACAGCGAGCAACATGATTTCTGTGTAAGGAAGCAATATATTTATAATGCAATAAATGTGCAACACAAGGTATGAAGCATGAAGTAGTGTTAAGGAGTGTATTTAAAAAAAAAAGAAACAGAAAAAAACCCCAAACAACAATCCCATTAACTGTAAAACAATCATTTCCAATTGTTCTTTGAATTGGGACCACTTGAGATAACTGACAGTGCTTTGCAGGCCCCTGCCCGTCCCCCAGACTGTTGGTCGCTCCCAGGGAGTCAAATTAGGTTACCACCCAGCACCTACTGCTCTCTGCCTTTTCTGCCTGCTGTGCCAGAAGCGGTATAGAGACACTGTCTGAGGGTGCAGGGCTGGGCTTAGGAAAACCAAAGCCCACCTGGAGGTCAGTCTGGCAAAGTATGTGAAAGGCAACAAGAGCAACTTCTACAAGTACATAAGCAGCAAAAGGAAGACCAGGGAAAATGAGGTAGGAGACCCGGGGACTAGGGGCATGGAGAAGGCTGAGGTATCTGATGACTTCTTTTATCTCAGTTTTTGTTGGAAAGACTAGCCTTCAGGAATTCCAGATGCCTGAAACCAGAGGGGAAGTCTAGACTAAGGAAGACTTGCTCTCAGTGAAGGAGGACCAGGTTAGGGAGCACTTAAACTACCTGGACACACATACCAGTCCCTGGGACCTGACAGGATGCACCTGTGAGAGCTGAGGGAGGTAGCCAGCATCACTGTAAGGTCATGCCTGATTAGCCTTGAAAGGTTGCGACGGTCAGAAGAGGTTCCTGAGGACTGGAAAAAAACAAATGTCACCCCTATCTTCAGGATGAAGGATCTAGGGAAGAGACAACCTGTCAGCCTCATCTTGATTCCTGAGAAGGTGATGGATGAACCTATTCTGGAGACAATCTCCATACATGTGGAATGACAGGAAGGTGATTGGGAGTAGTTAACATGCTTTTGTGAAGAGGAAATCATGTTTAACCAACCTGAAAACCTTCTACGATGAGATGAGTGGATTGGTAGATAAAGGAAGACCGGTGGATGTTGTTTATCTTGACTTTAAGAAAGCCTTTGACACTGTCTTCCATAAGATCCTCATAGAGAAGCTGATGAAGTACAAGCTAGATAAGCAGAGGGTGAAGTGGACTGAAAGGCTGAACTGCCATGCTTAAAGGATTGTTATCAGTATCACAAAGTCCAGTCCCTTGTAGTATATCCCAGGGGTTGCTACTGTGTCCAACAATGTTTAACATCTTTACTAGTGTCGTGGACAGTGAGGCTGAGTACACCCTCAGCAAGTTTGCAGGCGACATAAAACTGGGAGGAGTGACTGATAAATCAGATGGTTGTGCCACTACCTCCAGAAGGACCTCTGCAGGCTGGACAAGCTCATGAAGCTCAACAAAGGAAAATCCCAAGTCCTGCACCTGGTGAGGAGTAACCCAAGGCACCAGTACACACTAGAGGCCAACTGGCTGGAGAGCAGCTCTGCCAAGGAAGACCTGAGGCTCCTGCTGGACAAGAAGTTGAGTGAGCAATGTGTCCTTGCAGCAAAGGCGGCCAAAGATATCCTGGGCTACTCTGGGAAGAGTGTTGACACTGTGTCAAGGGAGGTGATCCTTCCCCTCTCCGCAGCACTGACTGAGACCACATCTGGTGTGCTGGGTGCGGAGTTGGGCTCCCCAGTACAAGACTGAGAGCGGGGCAAATTCAGCAAAGGGGCACAAAGATGAATAAGGGGTGGGAGGGTGGGATATGTCATACAGGGAGAGGCTGGGACTGTTCAGTCAGGAGAAGAGAAGGCTCAGGGGGATCTGATCCATGTGGATAAATACCTGCTGGGAGGGAATGAAAAAGAGAGAGACAGACTCTTGTCAGTGGTGCCCTGTGACAGGACAAAAGGCACAAATTGAAACACGGGAAATTCCACTTAAACATAAGAAATAAAACTTTTCTTCTGTGAGGGTGATTAGACAGTGGAATAGGTCGCGCAGATAAATGTGGAGACTCCACCCTTATATGCAAAACCTGATAAGACACAGTCCTGGGCAACCTGCCCTGGCTGACCCTGCTCCCAGCAGGGCATTGGACTAATGATCTCCTCCCTGTCCCAGCTGTGATTATCCTGCTTCACTGTTTGGGAACCACAACACCAAAATCAGCAATCTATACACTGTTTCATGAAATGCAGTATTATAAACTGTGTAGCACAGAATGAGGGAAGGCTACCTCTCATAGAAAACTAGTCACAAAATCCTCAGAAGCTTTAGTGTAGAGTGGTGACTAGAAAAGCTAGCAGCATCAAATGGTCCTGGAGGAGAATCTGACTGGATGGGGATAGTATGCTGGGCATGTATTTTAGGGCTTAAAAGAAAAAAAGATTAAAAAACAAGAAGATATGAATGCTAGAAAAATCACTTATCCTGTGAGAAGTCCTCAATGCATGGTCAAAAATGGAAAGTTGAGGAGGCTTTTTTGGGGGAATAACCTTATGATCCCACAGGTAAGCAGAACATAGAAGTTAGCCTAACACTTAAATATGCTACGCAGCATTGTACGCCATTGCCTGTCACGGCAGTGCTTGTTCAGGCTTATTATTCCCCTGGAATGCAAAAATCAATTCTAACTTGCAAACTATTATTTTGCACAGACCCACAGTATTGCAGGTTTTGTTCTCTTTTTTATATTCAGCCACTCTCGGGGGAGCAATCAGAGGCCAAAGATAATTGGTAACAGTCACCAGTGAATTAATTGAACAAAATTTCCCTCAAATCCAGAAGGCAATTTCATTCTGTTAATTAGACTTTTTTTTTGTTGAAACTGCTGATATAGCTAAAAGCTGTGGGAAGAGAGGGGAGAAGTGAAAATATTTTTATCATCACTCTCAATAAGCCAACAGAGTGAGAGGGAAAAATTTTAAGATCTTAGCTAAAAGCTTTACAGTGCAGGATACTTGGCGGGGGGGTGTGTGTGCATACGCACAAGCACTTGTGTGAGAGGAAGAAGCGATGTGGCTTTAGAGATACCTCTAATCTATTAAAATTTACTTGTGCTTCAAACCTAGAGGAAAGCGACACCTTGGGTTGCTCTTCCCAGTTGTAGCCAGGCTGCCTGCTATAATTTTGCTCATAGAACACCAAATGTCTCTATAATTGAAGAAGCCTGCCAAAGGAGCAAACTACAGTCTCCAGTAGCTTCAACTGACTCACTCCACGCAATTCTAAAATGCAAAACTTTTGAAACAGCTGTTTGGGTTTGTTTTTTCTTTTTTTAAATGCAATTTTGTATTTTTCAAAATTGTATCCTCTCTAATCAACCTGGGCCTCCCTTTTTGCAAAATAAGGGACCACCTCTTAATAAGAGCAAGCAAGCAAATGTGCAGCAAATCCTGTAGTAACAGTACTATGGAAAACCCTATGGGAAATTTTATTGCATTCAGAGATGGATTTGGGTGTGGTACCACATACAAAACTAGGTAGAAAGCATGGAGGGGAAAGAAAAAAACAACAATTCTTGGTTAGTAGATGGATCACTGATTGAGGCAGGGTGTCTGCGAAGAACTTGCACATAGTCATGAGAATAAAAATTATCACAAAATTAATGGACTATCTGTGAGGCTGTATCTTTTAAATGCTTTGCCCTGTTTAGTGAGATTTTCTTTTTCTGACTGTGATTGAACTATCAGGAAACAAAACTTCAACATGATTCTGAACCCAGATTACAAGACTGCCAAGCATCAGACACTAGTCTATAACTACTCAAAAGAAAGCAACATGTATGATACAAAATAATTTTCTCATCATTTCTCAAGCCTGGAAAACAATACAACAAAAGTAAAAAGGGAAGCTCCCTTTAGGGATACTCCTATTTGTGAATATCAGGAAGAAAGAAAGTGGTGCTCTACTGCTATTAGATCAGACACTTCCGCCTTTCCTTTCTATAAACTCCTTTTGCACGTAAGTGATGTAAGAATTAAGTTTCTTCTGTTCAAACTTAAATAGGTTGCTTCAAAGAGGTTTGAACTTGTTAAAAGCAAGGTTATCTCTTCAAAATAATAAGAATATGCTTGCACTCTAATCTAAATTTATGACAAATTCAGTAACAGTGGAATGAGCCCTGTGTTTTCTAATAGACAAATCTAAAGAGCTAGCTAAATGGTAAAAAGTTTGTGTTTTTCAAAAATACAACAAAAAAATGGTTTAAATAAAACAAGAACTTTCTCATATCTTATATTACTGATGCATTACCTCTTTTTGCCCTTTGGCATATTAAATCAACAGCCCACATCTCAATTAGCAAGACTTTCAAGGGACTGTTTGGAAAAAAATGGGTACTGTATCTATTGCAGATTTCCCAATATGAAATACCATGTTTTCAAATTGCTTTTCTAAAACTACATGCTCATCACTTAAAAAAAAAAAAAAAAGTAAATTCTTGATGTAATTAGTGATTTCTTGATTCATAAGAAATACTGTCAATGTTCAAACACTTTTGAAGTAGTAAAGTGGTTGTTGTCAAAAGTACTTCCAAACAGAGTCACATAGAAAAGAAACACATTTGATAGAAAGAAAATCCAGTGCCTGAAAGGTTAAAAAAAAATAAAAATCCTTTGACTGCGTTTTTGACTTCTCTGTTATACTTGATCTAAAAAAGCAAGGGTTTTTCAAAGGCATTTAGCTTTAAACATTCACAGTACCTTTGAATGTCCTCAGCAGGACCAGAAAAGAGGGATTCAATTTTCAAAGATAATTGTGTCAGATAACTGTCTCATCCCTTTTCAGAAACAATCTGATAAATACCTAATTACCAGCCAAGTGATTTCAGAGCCACACAGCTGGGCCTGAGAAAAGGCTACAGGGAATGACAAGGTCCCCTAAAGCCATTGAAAGCAAAAGGCAGTTGGTTTGTGAATTACTTCATTTATTCAGCTGATAAAATGCATAGAAAGTCCCCAGAGAAAACAAAATATTCATAAAATGTTGAAATAGTAAACAGAATCAATATTTAACCAGTGAAGTAAAATATTAATTTTCAAATAAAACAGGACTGCGTACTAGAGAACAATTACATTTCAAAATCCACGTTGATAAATATACATGTCCCTAAAACCACTCATTTTTCCGGAAAGCATTTGTTCACTACTCAGTCTAACCTTGTCTCATGTTGATATATAATGCTATATAAGCAGAAATTGAAATATAAATTACTGTAAAGTCAATCTTGTTGCAAACTTAAAAAGCATTCTAAACTTAAACAATTATAGTCTTAACTGACAAACTAAAAAGAATTTATAAAATGTCACCAATGTTCAAGAACAGTATCACCCTTCTTGAAAAAAGACTAACAATTTCTGAAGCAGTCCTTTCTAAAAATACAGAGTAACTTCACTTTTAACTTATTTTCACCAACTAAAAAAACCCCACAGGTACATGTAATATCTCAGATTTCAGTGAGTCTTCTTAAAATGTACATTGTAAAAGCCAATCCTGTAATCTTGCTGAATTCCTTGTGCTTGGAGAAGTGTTGGCACCCACTACACATCCTAAATGTTAATGGAGTGGAGAGCATGAAATATCAACATAATGATGCAGAGTTCAGAATCACAGATGGGAAGCAGAAGATTACTGATAATGCTTCAACAATATTAAATTGACCAAGTTATATATTCCTCAGGCTTTACGAAATATGTGTTTGCTTTCTGAAAAATGCAACAGATCTGAGGTGGTAATCTCAAAAGTACACATTTCTGACCTAACTCTGCTCCCAGATTGGAGCAAATTGATTGGAATTTTGCAAATGCAATGAAATAGGATGGATCTAGGCACTTCTGTAAATCCCACTCCCATAATTTAAAAATAAGAACACAAAAAATGTTACATACACATAGCAGAGAGGTGAGTCAATGACTGTTGAGTACACAGTGTGGGAACAAAGATTTGAACTAAGCTGGTTGCCTTTACTCTGGAGTGGAACAGTAGCGATCACAGAGTCAAGAACATAGGGACAGTTTTAAAACCTGTTCCTTTCAGATTCTCAGCTATTAAGTGACAGCATTTCTGCACGCATCATTATTCACCTTGCACAAAAACATGAATTAAAGTTGTCCAAGAAGAGCTGACACTCTGCTAGCATTTAGGCTCCAGCAGTCAGGCACATATATATATTCAGTGGGGCAGGCAGGAAAAAGTCCTGGGGTTTTGCCTGTCTGAAAATTAAGATCTGACCTGAGATCACAGCTTTGGCATAACTGGTGCTATGAAAGTGTGTTTAAATATGAAAGTAAAATTCCGAGATAAATTCTCTCTCCAGCTACAATTTATCAAAAAGAGACTGGTCACTGCAACTGCTGGTCACTCGATGCAAAGAAAAGCCCAAACTCCACTTCAGCGCATGGTGAAAGCTTTGTGTCCATCTAGCCTCCAAGCCTCTCGGGCTTCTATCTATGATGACAGAGGCAGTAAATGCCCCCTCATAAATTTAAAACTGTGAAATATAAAAAGGGAATACTAGAAAAAGTCTCTGCACAAAGCAAAACAGGAGATGCTCTCCACTGCAAAGCTATGAAACACGCACTCCATTGCAAAGCTAGGAAACAATAAGCATTTTGGGACCATGGACTGCAGCCTCTGGAGGCAAAAGGCTTGCCAGAATTCTTTTCCTCTGGAGATTCTACGTTGAGGGAAAGAAAAATAGCTTGGCTTTTGCCCTTAATAAGAACAGAGGCAGGCAGTAAGTATCTGCAGATCCTGCCCCACCGGTGAGCCTTCTCAAAGAGAAATTTTCATCAGGATTCAAAGAACAGTCAGCTTCCCCCTAGAGCACATTCATCCTCCTGGGGTCACCAGTAAAGGTGAAGCTTAAACAATATAAGGACTTTCAACCTTGTCTGCTTCTTGGTTAAACAGGCTTACGTGAAATGCTAACTCCCTGGGGGAAAGCAAGAAGATGCCAGCTTTCATGAAGATACTGGAGAGTGGCAGAATCCCTTTGAAACAGAGACTGATCTGATAAGGTCATTACGGTTGTTAATAGCAACCCTCTCCTCCGCTTCCTGGGATGAAGCGGTGGCACTTCGCCACGGTTTGGGGCAGCCAGCAGCCGAGCTGTCACTGCAGGGGGACACTGCGGCCTGGCTGCGCCTCTGGAAAGCCCCGGCCCGTCCATAATCCCAGCAGGCATAAGAGCTTCTCCCTGTGAGTGAGAGGACTACTATTGCCTCCTAGACTTTCAAGGACCAAAGCTAGTAGCTTTTAGCCATGTTTAATACTTAAAGCAGACTTTGCCACCTTCTTGTCCATTTTGCTCCCACTAGCTTTTCAAACCAGGAGTCTAGCGTGAGGAGAAACACAAAGATTTAAAGTAATTGCATTTCTACAGCTCCTGAGACTGTAAATCTTCGGGTCAAGGGAAAAAAAACATAATGCCGCCACTCCTAGCCCCAAGAGGAAGAGAGGGAGGACATCACCCTTACCTCTTCAGTCTAAGGCACCCATGCAGAACTCCACACTGGCTGCAGGGGAGCGAGATGCCGGGCAGTGCAGAGCTGGGCCTTCCATATGAGGGAGGGAATGAAAAAGGAGATCTGGGATTATTTCAGAGAGAAACGTTACTGGATGCAGGATGCAAATCCGTCAGCACCCAAGTCCTTCTGGTCCTGTTATTTCTGTTTCAGCCTCTTACGAGGAGAATAGCCAATGGAGGTGGGGAGACCACAGACTACATGCAAGCAAGCGCTATTCTGTAAACCCTGATAATCTCTCAAGTATACTTTATGAAAGGGTTTTATTTAGTATATATGCTGCCAACAACCTATGAAAAGTTAAGGTATCACCCGCAAGCTCCGCACAGAGTGTTTCTACATGTAGGAGGGAAGAGAGAATCTTCTTTATTAGTATTTCTAACAATGAAATCTCATTGTTAGTATTTCTAACAATGTTAGAAATATTGTATTGATGCCTCAGACAAAATATATTTAAAAATTGCACTGAATTTTATCAAAGAGCAGGATAAGCAAGTTTGCCTCATAATCTAAATATTAATTTCCAAAAGCAGATCACTACTAAAAAACTATCATCCTTTTTTTTTTTTCTTTCCCCCCTTCCTCCTCAGTTTATCCTTTTACGAAAATCCCTTACAGCATATTTTTAATCATCTCATCAGTTCTGGAACATAATTTAAGGTCTGAAGTTATCCGTTATAGAGCTAACATGAAGCTGGCAGTGTGCCCAGGTGGCCAAGGCGGACAACAGCATCCTGGCCTGTATCAGCAATAGTGTGGCCAGCAGGAGTAGGGAAGTGATCGTGCCCCTGTACTCGGCACTGGTGAGGCTGCACCTCGAATCCTGTGTTCAGTTTTGGGCCCCTCACTACAAGAAGGATGCTGAGGTGCTGGAGTGTGTCCAGAGAAGGGCAAGGAAGCTGGTGAGGGGTCTGGAGCACAAGTCTTATGAGGAGCGGCTGAGGGAACTGGGGTTGTTCAGTCTGGAGAAGAGGCGGCTGAGGGGAGACCATATCGCTCTCTACAACTACCTGAAAAGGGGGTTGTGGTGAGGTGTGTGTTGGTCTCTTCTCCCAAGTAACAGGTGATAGGACGAGAGGAAATGGCCTCAAGTTGTGCCAGGGGAGGTTTAGATTGGATATTAGGAAAAATTTCTTCACCGAGAGAGTGGTCGATCATTGGAACAGGCTGCCCAGGGAGGTCGTGGAGTCACCATCTCTGGAAGTGTTCAAAAAACGCGTAGACGTGGCACTTCAGGACCTGGTTTAGTGGGCATGGTGGTGTTGGGTTGATGGTTGGACTTGATGATCTTAAAGGTCTTTTCCAACCTTAATGTTTCTGTGATTCTGTGTAACAGTAGCAGAGAACTCAGACTGATAGGCTGAATATTTTGAGCGTGGAAAACTTCCCTTGTGATGATGCTCTCAGACCATTAATCCCATCTATTAGAAATAGAGAAGCTCTTAATGTTCATTAGTATATGAAATACAGTAAACAAAAGTGTGCATTTTAAGTTTTGTTTCTAAGTATTATTGTAGAAAAATAAATAAGAAGCAAAAAGCTCCTAAAAGTGTCCTCACCAGGAAAATACAACAGACATGCAAAAGAGAATTAAGGTTTTATGTCTCAGAAAGGCTATACAAACTTAGAAATTCCGATGCAAAACTTGAAGTAACATTTATATACAAGAGTAAACATAAAAAACCCCACGCCTCTCAATACCAGATTCTGGAGTTTCAGCTACCCAGATAGCACAGTAAACCAAAGCTTGGCAATAATTTGCATTCATATTTTCTCCTATCAATGCAATGAACTTTCCTGAGTGAAGACATTCAGGACAAACAAAAGGGATTTAATTTTCTCAGAATATCTAATACACTAAAAGTTGAGATTAACTGGTTAGTATTTTGACAGATACCCAGTTTCTAGCACGGTTCCTCACACATTTTGGATTTGTCAAATGCACACTTATCACGCTCCCTGTAACTACAACAGACACCAGCTATAAACATATTTTAAAAGTTATGGATGTGCCTGACATAACTGGTGTGACCTTTCCTAATAGAGGAACTGCTGTATAATCACTCTCGGGTGGGCAAGAAAATAAAACGTCTTGAATGACTGAATTTAGTCACATCAGCAGGAATTTGAAAACGTGGACCAAATAACTAAACTGCTAGCTCCTAAACCTTCAGAGACTAGAGCTTAAATATTCCTGAGCTGGACAGAAACAGACAATTGGAAATTTATAGAGGTGGACAACTGATTTCCTAACAGTAAATCATAATGGCCACACTAACTTGTAATGGATGAATAATCAGGTAGGGGTAGAAAAAAAGGCTGAATCCACAGGAATTGTGTATTCATGACTTAATAATCAGCTGTATTTCTGCATATTTCATTTAAACAGTTCTCTCAGTCTGGGACTACTAGAGGAGTGACTGCCACACAGGCATTGTGACAGTATAATTTTAAAAAGGCTAAGAGTGATTGAAAAGAAACATTTCTGTCTTTTGTAGAAAAAGTTTTTATTTTCTGTCACTGGAGTCGCTGTCTCTATACCTGAAACAAAATAGTGTTCATTTTCTATGAAGCCCGATACTATCAGAAATAAGATACCAGTGGAGGAAGAGAACAATATCATGTACTTTCTCTCTGAACTGGAAACTGAAATGAAGAATGTTAATTAGATGTTAGAGAAAATTATGCATGTGCTGTCTTGTGCTACCGGAACTTTCAGAAGGCAATATTGCTTTTCTAGGACTCAAAAAAAGGCAACGTTAATTTAACTTAGTGAAAGGAAGGCACGGTAAAAAACTGCCTCAGGATACTTTTACCCTATTTACCCCTTTTTAAAATAATAATTTTGTTCTAATATTTCCATTACCGTGCCTTTCCATGCCCTCTCTTTCCCCTCATTTCTTTTCAAATGAGTCTGGAAACCTGGATCCATGGTAGATGGCTGCTTCACAGCACTCTGGTGCTACAACCAGTGAGAAGAAAGCAGTGGATTAGATGTTCATGTGGCTGCAATGTAAATTTACTGACATTTTGAGCACATGATTTATCATATAGTCAGATGAACTAATCAGTATTAATGAAGAGGTTCATAACATGCCTCAAACTCACGTTCCTTGTACACATTAAACTGATTCAGAGCTACTCTTCTCCAGCTCTTCTCCTGCTAGTGAGAGGGAAATAAATTTATTTTAAATCCTTGCTCTCATCTGTGCCAACTCATATCACAACCCACTTTCTAGTCATCTCCTGAAAAATGAATGCTTAATTTGTTTTCAATCTACCTTGCAGATCTCCAGTATCTATTGTCAGACAAAAAGTAAATTTGTTGAGTATCACAAAGAGCATAGAGTACAAAATATCCCTAAACTTTTTAACTGGAAAAAAGTAACAGCTAATTATATTTTCCCAGGGAAATGAGTATGCACTAGCATACCTGTACGTGCTTATATTATAAGACTGTACCTTGCATAGGAAGCACTAAAATTGAGACCTCTAACAACACATGTTCACAGTTAATAAATTAATAATACCAATAAAGCTTCTTTTACATAACCACAAAGCAATTAAAGAATTTTGGTATCTGAAACAAAATATTTTAATTATTCCCTGGTACTCTTCCCATTTCTTCTATGTCACCCCATGTGCATACTTTTATTAGTATCTCTTTCACAGATACCAGCATCCTAACACCCAGTCAAACTTTTCTGACTGAATCTTTACTAAAGTCATTACCATAGGATGATCTATTTGTAAGCACAAAATCTACAGCTGTCCTGGCCTTCACAGAATGGTTTATACCGTGTGTTTATAAATAGTTCCTTCCTACAGTTACACCTGTAACAATCACAATAACACTGGTTTTCCTGCTCAGGTGAGGTGATGATGCCATGAGAAACTGTTTCTTGGTTCCTCAAGGTGTCTCCTAGTTCCGCAAAGACTCTGCTTACGCAGAGCACTCAAATAGCTCAAGAGCCACGAACCAAAGTGCCAGCAGATGACAAATCAAAATCTCATTTTCATAAAAAAAACACTAACTCTCCTGGCATCTAAAGTTCTTGTCTGAAATTGCCTTTGATGAAACAAAGTTAAATTGAAGTCGGGGAGAAAGAGCATGCTAAAGTACACTGCCATGCTCAGCAGTGGACCAAAGATACACATTAGGACACGCTATATGTCTTGGAAGGTAACACCTTCATCAGTACATTGGGAAAAATTTTACCCTTATGAATGCCTACAGAAAATAACTCTCTGCTCCCTTCCCCCAGTAAAATCAGTTTAAAAATACTCTCACAGATAAAACATAACCAAATAAAAAATAATTCATGACTGACAAGTTGTTGACATTCTTCAAAGCAACAGATGCTGCTCTACCACTGCAGGCAAGGAAAACTGAGACAAATAAAAATATAGCGCATGAATAGGAATTGCAGCAGGTTTGATTACAGTAAAACAAACAAAAAAAAAAATCCAAAGCTCCTGAAAAGTGGTTTGAAAACCAACAGTCCTTGGCAGGAAAAAAACCCCTATTTTTTAAATAGCATTCAGAAAATCAAATTTCGCTGAAAAAAAACTTTTCCTGTTTAAATATTCAGACTCCAATCTTCAAAAGCTTTTATTTATGAGTCTCCTCTTTTAGCAATTTGCTGCACTAATCTAAAATAGGATTGCTCACATTAACATATAAATTAAGCCAACTACACCATCACATTCTTTAAGCAGTTTATTTACTCTGTGCTTGGCAAAGCACCTGTTTTAGTTTTCAGTAATATAGAATATATCATACAGAAAATACACGTCTTCTCTGAACATCTGAAGTGCAATAAACTGAATTGTATTCTCAGTGTGACACAACAGATACAGAATACAATATTAGAAGAAGGGAAATAAGAAAACAGTGCAGGGACGACACAAAATAGTTTTACTGCTTCCATTTAGGTGCAACCTGTCTGTCTAACTGTGAGTTTAAACCACTAAATTTCACATATGAAAGTCCATCTGATGTGCTGGGCAAACATTCAGGCAATTTTTTTTAATGGATCACTGTCTCCATTCAAACATAAATCAAACCCAGTGTTATAATAATAGAAGATATGAGAAGGACGACTTCTGTGAGCAGATCTATTTTCAAGTCATGAAACCTGCAATAAATGCATCCTTTATTAAAAATATCTAGTCACCGCCAATGGCTTTTGGGGTTGGATTTTTTTTTTGTGATTCTGACACAGGCTTAATAAAACTATTTACTAAACAGAATATATAAGCAGCTTTATTGACAAATCACAGATTAACCTTTCCACTCCTGACCTTTCTTCTTATACCTCATGTCCTACCTCAGCTGTCTCACTGATATCTCACCTAGCTGGCATGCCATTGGCTTAACGTGGCCAAAATTGTCCTCTTTGTCTTCCCACCCAAGCACTGCATCACCAGCATCCTCCTGTCACTCAAGCCTGTAATAAAAATGTCATTTTTGTTTCACCTTTCCCTAGCCTTCCTAATCTAGATCATAAATAAATCTTTCTGCTGCTTCTTCTACACATTAAAGATAATTTTCTTCCTTTTTGCCTGCACAGCTAAATGCTCACTTAAGCTCTTGGTTCTCATTTTGATTCATTTATTCTCAAGCTCCATTACATCGTATCAACCATTCCCTTTCAACCCATTCTAAATGCAGTTTTTAGTTTTATCTCCATTTAGGTTTCATCACAATGGGTAAAAATTCCAAAAGCATAAAACAGCCTAAAAACCAAAGATCCTTGAATCCATTCAGGTTTCTAAATGGATATGGGTCATTTTTGTAAGCACTCATGCAGCTAAAGATGCAGATTATTATTAGACACATGAACATCTACAAAAGCTTCACTCTCTGACAATGGCACATCAGCCCCTAAGTATCTTGGAAATTGGACAATTTTACACACTCATCCACTCTTGTAATCCTTCTGCCACCTTCTTGTGTTTCATGCACCAATTTTTTCATATTTCTTAACTTGATCCTTTTTTGCCTCCTCCTCTCTCTCGGCATTTTAAATCCTACTTCTGCTACCATTTATTTTATATAGAGCTTTGCCACTTTCTCCCATAAATATCTAAAATTTCATTTCAATTCATGCCTTTGGCATAAAACATCCTCTATGAACTTCCTCCTGAATGGTACACCTAACTCTAAGAAGCAGCTCACTAATGCCAGCTAAGTTTAAGATGCTTAATGCTACAACAGTAAGAAAGCAAGTAACAATTCATATAAATGTGTATGTGTATATAAACAATACATATTTGATTGCATATTGTCACTCTTCTTACAATGATTTTACTTTCCAATCTATGTAATTTGTGTGTCTTACAGTGAGATTGAGCCTTCACTGGGAACAATAAATCATCTATCAATATGTACACTAAAACCATAACTTCTAATAGTTCATGCACAGAGACTATGTAGAAATGTCAAACACTTGACGCCACATTTTTACAGCCAACCACACATAAACAATCTTTGATTCTTCTCTGATTGCCTCTCCTTAGGATCCCACTCTCTCATACATCACAGTGTAATTTTTCTGAATTAACTATTAAAAATCTATGTTTTCAACAGTAAATGAACAAAAGAGAAAGCACTAAACAAGAGAAAAAAATATTTTGACCTTGTTAGCCAGAGACAATGCATATGGATCACGAGGTGTACTCTGAGGCAGCAGCAAATTCACAACAGTGGCTCACAACTGACTCAAAGAACAAACTGAACAACCTGTTTGTCCTCCACCAGCCTGTTCTGAACTGAAGTGGTGCTTAATGTCACAGACGGACCTTTACGGACGGGGGATAAGACACCCGGCCCTGTGTCATTCTGAAATGGCAAGCGGTGAGGGCCATGGCCCTCAGCCAGTCTGCCTCCACTTCCAACCCAGGGCACGTGGAAGGCAAGAGGAATGCCTCCCTAGGAACAGAGCGGTTTAGAGGCTTTGTTAAATAAGAAGCTTTGTCCTTGGATGTTAACATAAACCACCCATGACATCAAAATGACAACAGCAATTTCTCCTCTTTTTGGTGGACCGTCCTGTTCCCTATGCTCCCATATTGGGTTTGCGTGGCAGGTTTCAGTAGTGGAGGGGACCGCAAGGGTGGCTCCTGTGAGAAGCTGCCAGAAGCTTCCCCCATGTCCGACAGGGCCAGTGCCAGCCACTCCAAGATGGACCCACTGCCGGCCAAGGCCGAGCCCATCAGCGACGGTGGCAGCGCCTCTGGGATGACAGAGTTAAGGGGGGGGAAAAAAAAAAAGGCAGCACAGCAGCTGCAGCTGAAGAGAGAGGTGGGAATATGTGAGAGCAACAAGTCTGGAGACACCAAGGTCAGACACCCACAGACACCCCCCTCCTCCCAGAAGGAGGGGGAGGAGGTGCTCCAGGCGCCGGAGCAGAGGTTCACCCGCAGTGAAGTGGGAGTGGTGAAGACCCCTGGTGCAGACCCTGGTGAGGCCGGCTGTCCCCTTGCAGCCCATGGAGCTCCACGCTGGAGCAGATCTCCACCTGCAGCCCATGGAGGACCCCACACCAGAGCAGGAGGATGCCCAAAGGAGGCTGTGACCCCATGGGAAGCCCACGCTCGAGCAGGCTCCTGGCAGGGCCTGTGGACCCATGGGGAGAGGAGCCCAGGCTGGAGCAGTTTTGCTGGCAGGACTTGTGACCCCATGGGGAACCCACGCAGGAGCCGTCTGTTCTGGCAGAACGGCACCCTGTGGGAGGGACCCAGGCTGGAGCAGAAGAAGAGTGTGAGGAGACCTCACCCTGAGGAGGAAGGAGTGGCAGAAACAACATGTGATGACTTGACCACAACCTCCATTCCCCATCCACCTGTGCAGCTGGAGGGGAGGAAGTGGAGAAAATCAGGAGTGAAGTTGAGCTTAGGAACAAGGGAAGGGTAGGGGGAAGGTGTTTTAAGATCTGGGTTTAGTTCTCATTACCCTATTCTGATTTGATTAGCAATAAATTAAGTTAATTTCCCCAAGTTGAGACTGCTTTGCCTGTGACAGTAACAGGTGAGTGATCTCTCCCTGTCCTTATCTTGACCCACGAGCCTTTCATTATATTTTCTCTCCCGTGTCCAGCTGAGGAGGAGAATGATAGAGCAGCTTTGGTGGGCACCTGGCATCCAGCCAGCATCAACCCACCACAGCCCCTAATAAGCACCATTACTAAGTTTCATCTTCAACGTGTCAAAGTTTCTGTGCCTGTAAAAAAGACTGTTATAGACCCAGCTGTTTGCTCAGTTCTGGTGATAAAATTCCTGTAGGCACCCAGCAAGCTAGCCACTTTCTTTTTATTGGGTAAGTTTTTCACTCAGTCTATGGTTTAGCTTCATAAGTGCTACAGGGAGCATGAAGGACATAGTAAGAGTAGGCAGCCATGACTATGGAAGAGGAAGGGAGAAATTGCCTCTGCTGGCAGCAGCTCACACTTATGCTAAACTAAATGACTATATGACCATGCCTTTAGATCATGACCAGATCCCAACTCTAACTTGTCAGGGATTCTTAATAATAAATCTCTACCTTCTGGATAGATTTTTAAGGTATACATATGTGAAGGAGCACAGCACAACAAAACCCCAGGGAGAAGGTATTCAACAGCCTTTACAGGTAAGCTTCATACATAATGAAATTACTTAAGAAAAATCACACAGTTCTTTTCTATCCACAGTAGGAAATACATATGTTCTTTCATTTACATATTCATTTCACAGCTATAAAATAAAGCAATATTTAGTTATTCTAATAAAAACAGCAGAGCCTGTTATTTAGAAAACCCTGATGTTTTTTTTTTTTGCTCTTAGAATATTTTTAACACTAAATGTGACAGCAAAACCTATCATATCTGTTCTATAAAAAGAACCCTGTGTTAATGCCTATATAAATGCATCCCATAAAATACTTTGAATTTTTCCTTAAAAGATGTACTAAAACTTCCCCCTTTAATTCATTAGCTTTCATTCAACTTTGATTGCTGCTATAAAATGCTATTCCTTTTTTATGATACCATGATCAGGTTTTTTGGCTTACCATAAAGGAAGGGAACATCAATCATTTGTATTATTCTATCATGATCAGTGCTCAGAAGGGAATGCTCAAGTAATATTATTAAATCATGCATTACCTACAGCCTGCAGTTAAAGAAAAACAAACCACTGAATCCAAAGCTCTAGTTATCAAAGAAATATGAATTGCCATTTTCAATATGTATTATTAAGCATCCTGTAGAAAAAAACTCTAGTACTGAAGCCAAAAATGATTCACATGGGATATGTTTAGGGATGAAGCACTAAGAAATTTCTAGCAGAAGTGCTAATTCTGCACATTTTCAATGATGGCGTAAAATGGCCAGCACATAGTATTAATCATCTGATACTATCTTCTGTATAATGGCATGTACTCCTCTCTCTTTAATTGTTGCTAGCTGAAATGGCATTTGAGCTGAGCAGAGACTTGAGGATTGAGGTCGTAACAATATATAACCAGAACTGCTTTGCTAGGTCTTCTGCTAAGTATATCTTGGCCATGGCTCTCAAGGCTCTGCGTCTGCTAAAATGTGCAATCAAGAGACCCAGCCAGTAAAGGATGTTGAAATGACCCACACTCTAAGAGGCATTTCCTAATTTCTCATGAAAGAGAGTTTTTGACCAACAAAATGTGTTTTCCTTAAGTCTCATGGCAGGAGGAGTAATGATGCGCACGATGCACTTTTCCACATGGGAGGGGGCTCCACGTCACTACTGACAACGGACTCAAACATGGTTCCGCATGCTAGATTTCATTCTTTCTTACATCTGTCCAGAAGTTTGGAGAGGACTTCCTTCACATTCCTCCCTTTATGTTTCAGTGAATATAGTTCCCACAAATGCTGCTGGTTACCCAGCCCTGGATATGACTTTGTTATGATACAGTACAAAGTAACTAAGAACACTATAAGCTAGTGCTGTTACCAGCAGTATTTATTTCCACTGGGTCCCAAACTTTGGCTGCACGTCTGTGGGAGTAATAGTATGGACTGCACATTCCTTGGACATGCATTTCTGTTAAATTTAATTATCTTCTAGATGTCAGAATTAAAATGGAGACATGCAAGTATGCCTCCACATTCAAAACATATGTTATTGAAGAGACAGAATGGGTTAAACCCAGGAAAAGGAATGTTTTAGGCTATATCTCTAGACAAGTCAGAACGATATAATTAAATACATTTATCCGCTTGCCTGCAAAGAGATACTGTGCTAACAAACCTGTGACAATGCAAGAAACTCCCGAGTAGAGCAAAATGGCCAGTTTCTTCCATATTTAAAAGACGATGATGGAAGAAACAACCTAACTTCAACCCCTGGAGACATACATAGAACCTCTGCCTCTGAAAGAGTATGACTGCCTGGAGATAAGGGCTGGGAAAGAGCCAGTCACATCAGAAGTGGAGAAATACAGCCCAAAGCCATACTACAGAACACCGACTCTAAGAAGCAACTTACAGGCAAGCCATGGCAGTGTTCAGTTTCTGTGATACCTAGCTTGGTGTTACAGGAAGATTTGAAAAAGTAGCAGTCTTCCCAAATTTTTCATGGGCCACGTGTATCCACACTGTCTTTTTGAGCTGCCTCAGATCAATCCCCATTTCCTATGCTAGTTGGCTCAGAGTGGCTCACATCCATACTGTTCTTTGCAACCACTGCTTAGAGTTGCCTGGTCACACTCACACCACATGGCATGTGAACTAATCTGTGGCTTGTATATAGGTATAGGCTGTACCTATACCACAGATACTCACCCATAGGCACCTTTAGTACATTTGCATATAACATGTTTGTAACTGCTCAACAACCACTGGGATTTTTCTAGGGATGCTTGTACCATCTCACACAGGGGCCGGAGAGTAGCCCGGCATAGCACCATGGAGAGAAGATGATCCAGGGCACAGATGCCCAGAACAGAGGAGGGAGTAATGCAACCTGAACCATGAAGGCAATAGAAGTAGTTAGGAGCGTACTGAATCCATGTATCAGACCTGTACAGATCTGTAATACAAACTACAGTAACAGTGCAATGTGATTGACATATATTGTCCCATCTTAAAAGATCTATTTGTTTTCCAGAAGATCTGCCAAATACTGAATCAACATCTAAAATACATTATTCTTGTTCCAGACATCCTAAATTGAAAAGGAAACAAAGGTGTTGAGTTTTGTTTTAATATGGGTATTTTGGCAATAAAACAAAGGCCTACAAGCAACATTTATCTTCTGAGACAATTTTGAATGTTTCTCACATGATTTGAAGCAAAATGCAAGTCACAAGGATACCCCCTGGTCAGCATTGAAACATCAGTGACCTGCAAAGCTAATGTGACAGGTGATGTCAGGAAGGTGATACAGTCTCTGAAGTGTTAAGATGCTTTTTCAGTTTGTGGGTTTTTTGGTGTGGTTTTGTTGGTGGGTTGTTGTGGTTTGGTTTTGTTGTGTTGGGGTGTTTGGTTTGGTGGTTTTTTTTTGTGGGTAAGTGGCTACAGCAATTGACTCTAGGAAAAAGTTTTAAAAGTTCCATAGAAAAAGTAAGCCTGTTTTCCAATTATGGTTGGCATTGACAATACTAAATTACTTGCAAATTCTGTCAGGAATCAATAATTTTTTTTCCCCTCACCACATTCATATACTTACCTCTCTTTGCCTAGTGAAACGGTTAATCCTTACTGAGACTGTCTGGTAGAAAGGGTAGCAAAAAAAAACCAAATTAACAAAATATCTGGAGATATTTTATGAGATTTTATGACTAGTCACAGAGTAAACAGAGCAGCATTTTGAAGACGGAATTCAAAAGCTGGTATTAGTAAAGAGTTTCTCTATTTTTATATTTATATGACAACTCTAAATAATTCAGTGAAAAAGAAAAAATGAAAAAGTAAAAGAATATAATAAACACAAATAACCAGAAATTATTAGATACTTAATCTTTTGTATTGTCACCTATCGGACATCTGCAGGGAAAAGTTCCAAGGCACACCTCGCATTACCACTGGTCCCCATGTTCATGACCAGGCATAGAAAAACTGCCGTTGTTCCATGCCTGTACTGTTTTATTTATTTGTTGAGAGTTTACTGTGTATAGCGAACAGATTGCCAGGTAGCTAAGAGCTAAGGCAGTTAAGGGACAAAAGTTCATGCATGCAACGACAACCATGCCATATTGTAGGGCTGGTGGGCATGTCCCTACCCAAGGACTCCAGCACAGGAGGCTGCATTTCCTCTTCCAGGGACCGACACCCATTCCCTTCTGCTGGGCTTTGTGTTGGTATATGCATTGCTGCCCTTAGCACAGGAGGGAAATAAGACTCAAAAAAAATAGTTATAAAGATCTGGACCTTGCTGTCCCCACAGAGAGACTTGCCCCATCCACAACTGCTAGACCCACCCCTCTCATGTTTTTCTTGAAGGAGTTTGAGACAGATGGACCTCCTCTCTCTCCACTCCTCTGCCCTCCACCTATTACGTGGGTATGACTTATTTTGGCAAAACAGGTAGAGTCTTGCTAATACAGTACTGCGCATCAGAAATAACCAAACCTTTCTCTCCTGCCTACTGAATTCTGAAAACTTGCCTCAGGAATAATTCAAGATCTTTATTTTAATATCCATAAAATAGAACAAAATATCAAGAACGTGAGCCTTGAAGTTAGCCCTGCTAACTGCAGCAGGAGGTTGAACTAGCTGCCAAATACTGAAGTTTGAACATACTTCATCTTATATGCATATGTTCCAACCAAAAAAACATGGGAAAACAATCTGCTTTTTCCCCACAACTGCAGCTCATTAATCCCTATTTTCTACTTGTCACGACCAAAAAGAAGATATTCTCCAGCTTTCATGTTTCAAGCCCTAATGTCTGAGAAACAAAAGACAATATCCATATACTTTATCATGTTTGAAGTAAGGAAGATCATTTTCCTCGATAGGCACCCTACACTATAGCATTAGTAAACGTAATTCTGTTGGGACCGTTTATATCATTTCATAATGCCTAAAGCTCTGATAATGTACATGCAATTCTGAAGTGAGCTTAGATTTATACTCTATCACCTAAATTTCAGCATTTTGGTAGGGGTGGTTGGAATTTGAAATAACTTACAGTTAATTTGAATGTACACAGCCTATTGAGCTAAGAAACTTCTTGAAATGCTTTTAGGAAATATAGTGGCCTTATTTTGGCCTTCCGTATTTTGACTTCATTTAAATATACAGTAATAATGTGCTATTCTAGAGCTAGGATTATAGTCTGTATATACACGTAGAGTTGTGGCTACTTAGCTCATGGGAAAATAGCTAGGCAGTATAAAGATTGTTTCGTATTTGCTCCAGAAAGATTAAGAATGTAATGAGTTGAAAAATAAATATCTTAAATACAGGAGACAGCCTCCACAAAGGGTATGAGATGCTAGAAAGCAGTAGTCAGATTAACTGTAATCTCATCACTTGTATTTCTAAAAATAACCACTGTCAGATATAAATTAATTATTTTTACTGTAATATCAGTGGATCTTGCTTTATAGTACTGCTCTCTTGCTAGATGGTCAATAGGTCACACACATCTAGGCATGTCCTTGCATCCGTTTAGAATAACTGTACATAAAGCTCATTTATCATGCCTTGGTAAAAAGCAAGTCTTCCAGCCTGCTCTTATTTCTTTTTTTAATCATGTTAAAACAAAACAACACAACAAACCGCCAACAAAAAGCTACCACCCAAAAAAACCCCACCAGCCTCAGTCTGTATGAACTGGACACAAATATATACAGAATTTGCCAAATCCCCCTCTTTATCAGTCTGCATTTATGCAGCCATCTATGCTTTCATTTGCCTATCTCTGTTCCCAATAGTGACTTCAGCGCTAGAGAGGCAAGCAGCACTGATTGATTGCTGCCTGGCTTCCCTCACCTCTCCCCATCCCAAGCCGTTCACAATGGGCTCATTGCCTCCTTCCATCACCTTAGCCTGAATGCCTGAAGGCATTCGTATCCGTATCTAAGCTTCAGATCAGATTTTCAAGGAGCAAAGGACCTAATTAAATCAACTGGAAAAGGAGTTTAATCAATAGCAAGCTATAAACTCCCATCTTTGTTTTATCTGTAAGTATATAAATTACAAAAGAAAAGTTGAATGCAGGAAAAGAGACTGAAGAAAACCACTATCCAATCTACACTATCCAATGCATTCTTCCATTAAATTAAGCCTCAAACTATTAAAAGAATAGCTTGAATTTCAATCAGGAAATGCAATATTCACTGTATGCTTTAATTGAGGCAGGTGAAAACCACATCTTTTTTTTTTTTTTCCTGTTTTCAGCTTTTCTTTTTGGCCTGCAATTTCTGCTCTTTTACAAAGCTTTCCTTCAACTATTTAAGGTGCAAAATTCTTTTCAATTTCCAGTATATTCTAGACGGTAGTTTTAACCGCATACTGCAATCTCTGCCTTTGCCCATTCAGTTTTGAATGCAACATAATAGATACACATTCGTCTCAAATATGCCTGCATTATTCACAGTTTTCACATTTTTTTTTTTTAAAATATCCTGTGTGCTGTGTTATCTCAATGAGCTCCTCAGCGCATAGGCTTTTCTGTACTGTTGAAAGGGGCTTTGACAATCCAAATGTCATTGATAAGTGGAAGCACCACTTTCATTTTCTCTTTGCATGAAAGTCATCACGTTTTCTCCTCTGCTCACATTGTTCTTGCCGTCTAAGTCTTTATAAGCCACAGGCTGCATTACTGTTTTGCCTAACATCATCTTTGCAGGTTTCTGTTCTAGACTACACAAGGCTGAACTGGTGAGCATCCGTTACAATGCCACACCTATGTACACACACGTTCAACACCATATGCCATAGTGCACCTCAAACATGTTTGGTTTCAAGCATTTTCCTGAAGAGTGCATTTTAAAAAGTACAGAATCCAATTTGCTTATAGGTGTATATATAGAGGGCATAACACAACACAATCTCCAGTCCATCCTGCTGTGCCTGCTATGCTCATTTTAATTTGATTGCAAAGTACTAGACACACATTCTTCTCCAACTTGCCTTCTTTTATCTGCGTGTCGAGACACTCATATGCAAAATAAAAAGAGAGGATTCCATATTTCTAAAACGACACACAGCATTTATCAAAAGAACTCTCTATCCTGGGTCTGCAGCTGGCTTTCCATACAGATATATGCAGATTAACTTCTTAGTATCTCTCCTATTTTTGTCTAACAGGAATTCTGAAATCGCATGGAAGCAGATACATCTGAATGTAGTGAATGTAGTTTTCACCTTTGTTTAAACCAAATGCTAAACTGGCATGGAAATGACAGTAAAAATATACCTTAATAGGTGAATATAATCTATATATAATAGAAATCTTTTTTTCCCACAGTAACAGCTGCCTAAACCAAAATGAGTAAATCTGACTCATTTTTTTCCCCTAGTTTCCTTCAAAACAAGATTTATGCCATATACTCTGAATCCAAGTCCATAACAGGTCTTGAATCTATTCATGAACTGTAAGCAAATTTGAGAGGTGGGGTCTCAGAGATGAACTTCCACATGCTCTCACTGAAGGGCAGCCAGCAGCAGGAGCTCTCCTCGCCAAACATCCCACCTGCCCAGGCCAGCCAGTTAATTAATGCACCTGAGCAACCCTTGACTCCATCATGCTGTCAAAACCGCAGGTAGGGAAGGCTGGACTAGGCTCTTGTCGGGTAACTAGATGTACTTTGGAGGGATGAGACTACATGAGGTGGAGCTGTCATGACTGAGCTGCGACAGGAGTAATAAAAACCTGAAAGAACTTTCTTGATTTTCCTACAAAAACCCTAAAGAACATGTTTGCCAAGGAAAAAAGGCAAGTAACGTACTCAAAGGAACATTATTATACTGGTGGCAGCCACCAATTCACCTTTGCCACCATCCTTAATTCCGCAAAGAAGCTGCAGTGAGACACATATCAAAATCTGTAACCATCTATCACTACAGTAATTATTTTTTTTACAATAAAAACTTCAAGAAATCTTAGATATGCAATGGATGCCAGATGTTGATTTTATTAAAACGGATTATTAAAAAAAAAAAAAGATTCACTGCATAGGCTCGAATCAGTTTTTTTTTTTTTTCAATCTGTTATTCATCTTCAAAAAACTTTGGAACCCCATTGCTCTATTTGTCCTACAAATCACTGATTTACATTAAGCCTGTAGTAGTATTTTCTCCTCTTCCCACATTGCACTATGCATCTTGTGAGTGTATATATTAAAAAAAAATATGTGGAGGAACATAAGTTACATTTTAAGCCTTGCTAACTTAATTAAAGGACCTTACATGTTCCCGCAAAAGCTACACTTTAGTTATGGTTATATCCATGTCATTTGAATATATATTTTCAGAAAGAGAATAAAGAAAACACTTGTCCTTACTTTCTAGTTATTTTTTTAACGTCAGGAAAAAAGATTGGTTTAGAAAACAGTACGAAAAATAGTGAATAATTCTAGTGAAAGTTATTTAAAATTTATTTTTAAAGCAGGTTTACTTAGTATCCTCAATACACAAATATTTTAAAGTCAACACTTGCTTCAACTTTACATTGTTAGTGACAGATATATCACTAGATATATATAATAGATATATAGAATATCTCCAGAATGTTTAACTAATGATTCTTCCCAAAACTTACCCAATATATGAGTATATATATGTATACACAAGGCTGTGTATATATCAGATGATGCTGAACAGTGTAAATCCCTTACTAATGTTTTTAAGCAAAATGTATGGATGAAGTATAAAATTATGTCAGATTTACAACTGATAAAGACAAGAAATAATTTAAGGGAATATAATCATCTTCAGTACATCACCTGTGAGTTTCAAAAGTTTGAACCACTAGAGCCATAGCAAAAATTTTTCTTTTCTGCAAACAGATTGGAAAGTAGCACACCTGAAACACATGCTCCCCCCAGCTGGTAGCTATTGAAATTAATTTATGCACCTATAAACTGCTTCACTTTGCAAATAAAGAGTTGAAATTAATTTTTTTTTTCTTTGAGAAGTTTGAGCTAAACAGAAAAGTTGCACTGGCAATAAAAATGGAAAAAAAAAAAAATTAAAAATTATACAGCATGCAGTACCTTGTGCTGTTTTCAAGTTACAGTAAACAACAATTCAGTAATTCTATCATTTGGCTATATATCACAGACTATGTAATCGTATTGGAAAGAAATGAGCTTGCATCTTGAAAATGTCATCAAAAATAAAAACAGATTGCCACTTTAAATAAGCAGTTTTAATGTTGGGTTTTGTTTGTCAGCTTTGTCTCCCATCTTCAGGTAGAAATGCCTGGGGAATAGACACTCTCTTCTACTTACTGATCATCAGCTGTTTTCAGTTTGGGTCCTGTTTGCAACTAAGCCTTGGGGCACTAACACATTCTAAGAAACTAATTCTTATACACCTACAATGCAAATCTAGCTTGTATATTCAGTTTGAAAGCTGCAAGCATTTTGAAGGCAAGTAATTCTCTAGTCTTTTGATCCAGAGACAGTAACAGCGAGAACCTTCCAAGCATGTGTCCCTAAAAACAGAAGTTAACTAGATGGCAGAAGTGTTAAATCCAGAGAACAAGGTGTTTGAGGAGCAGAGATAGTCTATAATTCTGATTATATTCAGAAAAACATACTACTTTGAAAGGAATATTTCATTATGGTAGTTCAAAAGGTACCAGAACAGCCTATAACTGTTGACATTTATATAAATGTAGTTGCTAATTTAGAAATGTGGTTAACAAAAGGCTTAATCAAATCTGGTTTATGCTCACTAATTTCCATGTTGTGTTACTGTATTAGCTGCATTTTTTTATTCTAACAAAGTAAGTTTTTAATGCCTGTTGTTAACTACCGTTAAATGACCAGCTCTCTACTGCATCTGGCTTCTAATTACATCTAAAGAGCAGCTGCCCAGATGTGCTCTACCATTTGAGACAGAGTATGTTCTTTTCCCTTACAAACATATCAGCACTATGCATCATTTATGTTTTATAACAGCAAAAGGCTCTTCAAAATTATGTTTCCCTGTTCCTAGCAGCTGGGTTGCGTTTTCATTAACCTGATGAGCCTTCACAAGATGCATCAAAGAGCAAAATGAATTTATGTGGATGCAAACGAACTCTTCCTGGAGTGCCAGCCTGAACCTGACAAGCCCAGAACGCTTACAAGGCCTGTTGAAGTCAAAAGGATGCTCAGCAGTGCTAATAACGAGGCCTGGGGCCTTCGGTCATTAAGAAACTGATAAAGTAGACTAATTTGAAACAAAATTGAAGCCTTGAAATAAATCTTAACCTATTTAATATCTATGATTGCTGTGGTTTGAGGAATGGAAGAGAGACACTCGAGTTCCCAAATCCTTCAAGCCAGACAGGTGACAAAGGCAACATGAACAGGTGACAATGTTTTTCACTTTGCATTTTAAAAATGGATCCTGCCCAAAGAACTTTTAATTTTATATTTCCAAATCAAAGATCAGAAAATGGACCAGAACTGTAACATTAATGACACACATGTTCCGTGGTTTGCTTTTCCCCATTTGGGGTAATATTTGACTTTGATATTTACGCAGAATTTTGTTGGATGAAAAAATTTAAAAAGGAAAAAAAAAAAAATCATCTATGCAGCATACTAATGCTTTCTCACAGCCCAGACTTATCTTCCTGCTCTTTTTTTGGGTTTTGTTGTGTTGTTTTTTTTTTTTTAAATCTTCCAGAATCAAGTCCAAGAATTTTGGTGCCTTCAAATAAGTACTGAATTTTTCTGCCTATTAAAATCTACACTTATAAATCTTAATGTAATTGTTCTTCTACAGTCAACTGATATATGTAATATTTATACCTTTACTATTTGAAGCATTGCGAAGTAAAAATGCACTAATTTGTTACTCTGATCACTGTATTTATATAAATACTACACTTGTTTAAGTGTGTTGTTTTTAACTTTCATTAGTGCACAAAACAGTGTAACCTAAGAATTTTAGAAGTTACAGCTTGGAATAGATACTACTACCTCAGAGTTATGAATCCAAAGGAAGTATATTCATGCTGTTTGTTTTTAATTTTTTTAATTTTTTAATCTGTTTTTCAAAATCAATTTGGAATTATTGCTTTGTATTTATGCATTAAAAACTTCCAGTAAAGCTTATTTAAAGAAAGGGTCCGTGTTGTCTGATGCTGAGCGTCTTTGCTATCTTCAGTCAATTATGCAAGGAACTGAACACTGCAAATGGCAGGGGTAGGTGGTACCTCCCCCTTTCTAACAGTAGCTTTCAAATACCCTTCAACTTTGTCCCACCGAACAATATTATAAGCGTTCTTCACATTCAGTATTGTAATATTCCATTTCAGTGTCTGCAAGGGTAAAACAAATTATTAATATCCTTTTGCAAATTATGATTGCCTGTAGTATGTCAACATTGAGAGATCTACATGCCAGGGAAACTAGATTGGGATGATTTTTCCATTTCTCATGGATGATGGAACAGCTGTCAGATGGTAACAACTTACACTAACTATTAAGCTAGTCTGCATTTGAACTGGTGACCTAGGAGTGAAATATTCTCTCTCTCATGATCTTTCATTCTCTCATTAACAAGACTCCTGAGCCTTTTCCTTCCCACTGAATAGATTTTTTTTTTTTTTTTTACAGTCAAAAGCATGAGTTTTCTTGATTATCCCGTAAGATAGCTCCTACAGGTGCATCTCTTTCAGACACCCATGACCAGGGACAGAACAATTGCTGGCTACCTAGAGACTTAATTACAACATAGTAAATTTAAAAGGCAATAAAGAGCATGTACATTCTACCGTATAGCTGCAGTAGAGATTGTAAATAATTTGAAAAATAAAAGTCAAAATGTAGACAAGAATGTAAAGCATAATGCAACATTTTTTTAAGTGTACATATGCGCACACACACTCGCACCACATGAACCTAGAGGTTGCTAGTGCTGAGACAGAACAAGAAAAAGTAGAGAGTTATCCTGACAGAAAAGCATTAAGTTCAAAGAAACTATATATCAATATATCTGCCAAAATGCCTCAGTGAATGAACAACTCCTACCACAAATTTCACATTTTTTCTTGCTTTCCAGGTCCTGTAACATTATTAACAAACTGATACCTCTTAAAGACTAAACAAACTCCTGCAGGATTTTCCTGAACATACCCTGAGGCAATGGATGTTGTAGAACTATAAAAATCACAGAAGGATATACTAGAGACTGAAAAAAAAGAAAACAGAACAAAAAACCCACATCAAAAGCAGAACACTGTCAAAGTGACTATATATCATACACTAGAGATGCAGAAAACTAGAAACAACATAAAAGGGGAATAGGTAGCAACCACTTAATCCTCAATGCAATGAAGAGTGGATGACAGCCAAACGTCGAGGAGCAAGAAACATAAAAGTAAATTATCATTAAGAAAGGACAGAAAATATATCAAGCATTTAGCAGCCCCAAATCACAATATGCCATCCTTCTTAACATAATGGGCAAGTAGGAAAGTGGAAAGGTGAACCAGCAGTTAGCTATACTTAAAAGACTTGTCATAGCTAATTCCATGGATATGCAAGACTAAATACGAGTTAACAGTAGAATAGTAGCACAGTAGTAAGTTGGAAATTCTAAAACATACTTTTCTCAATTTTTTTTTACAAAAACAACTGAAATAGAGAACCAAGTAGTGTCTTCTGTTATTTTACAATCAGATTTTTTTTAAAGACGACTGAAAAGAAGTTCACAACCTATACATGCAACTACATATATAAATACATATGTACATGACTCGGCAAAGGGTCTGACCTGAAGCACACAAACCAGTCATGTTTTTCAGTCAGCTAGGCAATTAAAATTAAATCTAGTTTCTCTTAAAAGTGAAAGTGCTACCTTATGTTTCCATGTTTAATTTAAACAGGAATTCTAAGCGCTCAGATGTTTCTGCAAGCTAGGGGTTAAATTACTCTCTCCTCTGAACCATAAGCAAAAAACATTTTATGAGTGCAATAGTGCACTTCAATAAATGGAGCTCACAATGGATCCTCACTTTTCTCTAGGGAATGAAGAAAACTTGTGTTCTCTTTCTGCCTCAAAACACAGTCTAAGGTATCCTTTGTAGTCACACAGCTTTTTGTATATTGCTGGATACATTTCACTTATATAGATGCAGGAAGCAGTTAAGTATAGCCCCTCACTGAAGGTATAACTATTTTAAACTCTTGAACTGTTACCTTCCTTACTCATGCAGAAACTAAGTTTTACTATTTTTTAACTCCATCTGACTTTCCGTTTCAATTTTGGGAAGAAATGGTGAAGTAATCATAGAAAAGGACCATAAAGTTACACCCCATGTATTCAAATTCTCATATTGATACTACAATAGCAATTCCATTACCATAATAATAGGTATATGAATATAAATAAATGCTTCACTTCATTTGTGTCAGCATTTGCAGAAAATAGTATGACAGAGAGCAGGGCTCCAGGGATTCATTTGACATTATTGAACAACCTCTTAGCCTAGGATATGGCTTTAGCTGCCCTGCTACAGACAGATTACACAAAGGAAGATCTACTGTTGGCTTTTGAATGAAAGTCTCAGAGACTGATCTGTGCAACACAAAGAATTTGCTAACGGGAATGCAAATAGTGTCACCTTTATAAAATAAAACAAAAAAGAAAGAAAATCCTAGCAATTTAGCACACAGATAAATACTTTCTAAAGAATGTTTCTCTGAAAGGGCCCTTGTGAAGACTCCTCCTGCACAGCTTCAAGCCCCTTAAGCAATGGCTGAGATTTCTGATATAAAATTTAGATGAAAATTTTATCATTCCGTTTCAAAAGCAATGAAATATGAGAGAGGTTTTTTAGCTTCAGAGGACATAAAACTTAACAATAACAAAATGTACCCTAAAATATAAGGGTTTAGCATCGAGCACAACATTATTGGATACATCTTGCAGAACTAATTTCTGAAAACTTAATAGCTACCTTCATGTGGTAAGACTACCAAACTGATTTTAAACAATTATTTTTAATGGAAATGCACCGCGAATTCTAGACTCAGTTTAAAACTTCAAGAAATTTGGGGTACTGTGCCACAAAAGGATTTCCAGCATTCTAGTTGGGAAATGTCCTACACTGGCAGAAGTAAAAGAGCTTGTTACCACTTGATACTGCAGAAGGAAAAGAAGGGGTGTGGGGGAAATAAAGCATCTCACTGGGGCTCCTTTAAGGATAGACTCCTGCTGGTCCTGTGCATATTGGATAGCACCTCATACCATGAGAAGTCAGGAAGGTCAGAGTCGTTATTCATAGCAGAAGGTTACTAAAGTAAAGATTTAGAAGGGCATTAAAGATCGTTTAAACAATAGCCTTTAGTTTATTCAGCAAAATAAGGGGCAGCCTTATTTGCACATGTAATCACTTGGAGACAGCTTCAGCCCTGCAGTTCACAAGTCTGTCTTTTTTTTTTTACCATGTCACATGGGGGGGGGGGGGGAAGAGAGGAATTTTGATTTCTACAATATTAACATCTTGGCCCCCCATCCCAAAAAAGCTATGGATCACATGGCATGCCTGCAGCCTTCTAGTTAGAACTACACCACAAAGGTTCTGTGCAAACTTTCCTTGAGTGAATAAAGTTAATACACAATCACAGCTCTGAAGGGATTAATTTTTTTGACTTTTTAAAATTATTAACAATTTGATACGCAGAATTCATTTAAAGTCTTAATGTAAGAGCTGAGCTTTTATGTTGTTCCACTGATGATCTTTAACAGATTTTTAGATGTGCAGCAATTGAGGATGAATTTGGAAAGGACTAAAAAGCAGACTAGAAAGTTATATGGCTATATAAAACAGCAATATGGGACAGCCATTTGTGAATATAGTAGGCTTGACCTTAAACAGGTGGAAGTCTACAATGCTTCATTTTACACCAGCTAAGAATCTGACCTATTGAATTTAAGGTGACATTTCCCATCAATCTTCTATTTATTTCACATCCATTGCCAGTTTCCTATATATTATACGAACCGATGTGAACGACAACTATTAGCTCCTGTATTCAAGAGTCAGCATGAGGACGTTGAAAATAAAAAGGATAAAGTTCCGCTCTTTCTTCCATTTTTTCCTCCTTTCTGTATGATTCACAGTTCTCTTTCAGAACTTGGGAATTCTTCTTCTCTGCACCACTCAGGCCACCTTATCTTATTTCAGTAAATAAAACAATCTGAAAATTAAAGTGGAGAAATAAAGCTAGAGATTAAGGATAAATTGAAGAAGATCTAAAGCAGTGAAAAGAAATGTATTTGTATGGCAATTAAACCATTTGTAACAGGTTGCTTCAGTAATCTTGTACCACATGATAGAAGCCTGATCTGCCCTACACATCAAAGCAGAGGGGGCGAGACCCACCACAAGGCCAGTTCTCAGCTGAGGTCCATCCTTTGCACAGGTGGTGGGAGGATGGTGGGAGGGTTGGCCCCTTCCTGCAGCATTCCTACTCATACAGTCAGGCTGTGTAGACAACATCTATATTGTACTCCCTTGGAAAAAGCAAGGGACAAGCAGGAAATTGTACTGCATTTAGTATTGACTTTTATTTCTGAAGAGCATCGCAGATGCTGCCCTTTACTCGGGGTAAATACTAAGATGACTATTTCATATGCAGGGAGTTCTCATAGGTGGAATACAGCAGTACGGAAAGAAGAGAGTAACAAGGAAAAGAACACAGAGTAAGAAAATTAAGTGGGAACTGCTGATGAAGAATAGAATTAATATAGTAAGAGAAAGGGCCATCTTCTGCAACAGGTACAACCAGGAGCCATTTATTCTACAAAGATGTCAAGCCAAAACGGTCGGGCGGCACGTGGCTTTGTAGCCGTACAGTGCTGCATACTGGCAAGCGGAAGCGGATGTCTGCTTGAAGCTAAAAGCATTCTTACTAACAAACTGGAGTAAAAGAACCGGTAGGTAACCCTTTGCATTATGCCACTGGATATACTTACACACAGGTAATTTGACAGTGCATCTACGGTGCTGACGGACTGGAAGCTGTGGAATACTGCACTTGAAAATATCGCAGAACGTGGTGGTGGTGGCGGGGGGAGAAGTAGGACATTTTGGCAGCTGTGAAGGAAGCAGTTTGGATGCAGCATTTGGGTGTCAGTAACAAATAATACAAAGTAGCTGACTGATTGTTGAGAATGCATTCTCATAGGGAGAGGAGTCTTGGCTAGCAAGCAAAGATGATCAGAGCATAAAAGCAATCTCACTTTGCTACAGCTCTCAGACTTCCAACATCTGTTAGAAATAAATCAACCCGGCTTTCTGACGAAGCTTATGCTCTTGTCCTCAATAGCACTCAAAAAATGGTATTGGGGTATAGGAAAATAAAATACAAGTTCTTGCATCTTCCACATCCCAGTCACAATCTGTGAGCTCCAGCCACAATTTTTCAAATTGCTGAGGTTGTTCAAATTCAATCTATACATATCCTCAGTAAACACTTTAATTTCAATAAAAATCATGCTTATTGGACAAGTATGTTTGTTGAAGCAGATTCCTCTTCCTACAAGCATTAATTAATCTAAATTCACAGCTGTATTTACTCACTCTTGAAAATGCTGTTCTCTCTCTACAAAAAACAAACAGCAACAAACAGCAACAAAAACACACAAGAAAAACAATCCAAATGCTTAGTAGTGCCCGCATCTTGGAAAAATAATTTCACAGGCATTAAATTTTCAGATAAACCTATGGACCCTCAAACCCCATCTTCTGCATTTCTTTGAGCACAAGTAAGAGTGGATTTTAACTAACCTTAATGTAACCAATAAAAAAAATATAGGTACTTTTGGGTACATCACTGACCTTAAATACCTATTTTAGGAGGAAGTCACATTCTGGGCATGCTCATTACTCCCCACTGACTATTTGGTCAAGATATTAGAGTTTACACTGCAAGTCTAACCTGAAGATGACTTGGGATGGCAGAATCATTCCCACCGTGAACGCTTGGTTAAAGTTTTAGTATGATTAAAAATGGGATGGAAATAACACTGTTCTTCTCAACACTTCTAGAAACCGTACCTGATATACAGCCTGCAAGGGAGTCCATCAGAAAACTGTTACACCAGATTGTTTTCTCCTCCGTTCTCTGCATATCGAAGGCTTTGCTCATTCCCAGTCTTTTCCTCATTGTCACTCATCTGTGACTTTACTCTCCATCTGTATCGCCGTATGCTGAATTATAAGGTCATATCACAATCCTATCCATAATTTAAAAAGCTGTTATGTAGCAGCTTAGGCAAAAGAGACAAGATTTAACAGCAGTATTAAAAAAAAAAACCACTTTCTCCAAATAAAAACATAACTACTCTGTGCAAGTAGTTATGTTTAAGTTAATGTGGTTATGGTTAATTACAAGTTATACTCTGGTACTTGTGTGCATGAGTATAAAACTAGTGTTACAGATAAATTTGCTTGTTTCCGAGATCTTGGTTCTCAGACATCAAGACTTTGGATTGGTTTAGGGTGTTTTAGTCAAATCTGATGAAGAACCTTTTCTCTTTACTTCATATTCCTATACAAAGAAATAATAGGCTATAAGGTATTCTTTCTAGTAGCCAAATCCAGACAGACAAAGAAACCCACAGAGTGGCTGAAGTAAACTATTTCACAACAAAAGGGTTCTCTCTCTCTGTGTCTCATGTTACTGCCTCACTTACCCTGGCATCCTAAATTACCCAACAAAATGGTGGCAAAATTTATCTTCATACTAAAACCTCCAATGCCCCTAAAATTGCTGAGTCAATATCCTTTGCTCAGGATGCTACTTCTCATGGGTGATGAAGCAAAGAACACCTTAATCTGCACATGTCAAGATAAGTAAAATTCATATCAGCCATTGCAAAACAAAACTACTGGTGCAGAAGGTCACTAAACATTTTAGGCCAAATGCTGAACTAAGGACCTGATCCTGCAAACCTTTCCTTGATAACAAAGTCAACGGAGACCATTCAGAATATATGAAAACAAGTAAGGATAAGCCTTTGTTCAGGGCCTTTTGCATGAACAGGGAATATTCTCCTGCAAATTTACTGTTGTTCTGGAATTTTGAAATTGGGTTACATATTAAAAACTGTTAGTTATTCCTCCAATAATCTAGGAAGAATTGTTTGTATATAGAGATAGTGGAGTACCAGTTCAGCAAAGCATTTAACCTTGTGCTCTACAACTATTTCTACTCAGCAAACTTCTTTGCCTGAGATTAAAACCTCAAATCCTCTAGGTAATAAACAGCAACGGAAAAAGCCACCAGATATTGAAATGATGAGCTCAGGGGCATAGTTTCAATGCCTATACAAACGAAAATTAATATTTGAAATTGTATTGGTCCACATGGTCAATCAACAGCTATATAATTGCAAAGTAAGAGGGAGAAACAGCTAGAGTTAAAAAAAACAAAAAAACACACCAAACATAAGCCAGCTAGAACATGTCAAACCAGAGATTTCTCTAGCTTAGTACCCTCTCTGAGCACATCAGTCAATGAGGACAACGGTGCAGGTACAGAGAACTGCTTCTCTAGTGTGACTGCCCAGCTTAGAAGCTAGAGCAGTTCCTGCCTGAGGAGGTTCCCAAGTCTGAGGTCAAACCTGCATTTCTACTCTTCAGTTTTCATATAGACTTTTCTTGTCCTGAATTTATTGAATCCATGTTTTAATCTATTTTGGCCACTGCAGCATTTGCCAATGTGGTCTGTGTACTACAAGAAAAAATTTCTTTGCGTTTCATAAATGTGGTGCTTAAACAGAAATATCAGATTCCACGAAGGGGAAAAACAGTATTTGGTCATTTTTGTGCTCCTTATAGACCAAAAAACTTTTAGTTGCTGACTCCTGATGCCTGAAGGCCAGTATGGATGGTGCAGGGAGGAGCTGGTATGCTAGCATGGGCAGGTCAGGGTGCTGCTCAGTGCGACCAGAGGCGTTACAATGCCCTCCTGGCATTTTGTAAAGCTTTGTGTGAGAAGCATGAAACATCTCCACTTTGGCTCTTTTCAAATGCTTTGCTCATCTGCTTCTAACACAAATCTAAATTCTATTCCCTTAGCAGGTGGATCTAAAGGACGGTATGGTCAGTTTTTGCTAATCACCCTCCTGCTGATTTCAGGTTGAAAAGGGAAGGTTGAAGCACTTTACATTGATGTCGCCTGAGATCTTTAAGTGGAGACAGTGAAGCAGGTGTCCCTGCGCCACTCTGTCTCCACAGCTGCAGACTAGGAAGCAAGAGAGCATTGATATTGATTACATTATTTTTGGTTTTCCCATGGGAAACCAACTTCTTCCAAAAAATACTTGGTTTACGTTTGTTATCACAAGCTATAGCCTTCCAGACACATGAAATATTCTAGAGATTTTAAAAAAAAGTAATTTTGCCTTCAATCTGTGTTTCCTCTCAGTATCCCTCGTGAGTTGCAGCTTATCCACAATAAGAGAGACAACCACAAATGACCATAAAATTGGAGAAGAGGAAAAAACCCCAAACTACCCTGTATTAAATAAAGTAAGTTTAGCATAAATAAATTTTAAAAAGCACAGAAGAGGAAAGGAATTAAAACCACAAATGCAAATTTAAAATTAAGAAGCACTTTCAAGTCTTCATCTGGAGAGTCCAATAATCACCAAAAAAGCTAGCTATAGGCTTCTCTGCAGTGGGTGTATTTCCTGCTACTTCTATGGCAGGGTTTTCACTTTCTTGTTTTTTATATGATTTCAAACATCAGGGCTGGCTAATACAAAACAAAAACTCGAGGGGGGGCGGAAATCACATGGCTAGCACAAGCCAACAGGTTGCAGAGCTTTGAAATCATAAAATACCACATAACATTGCTCATGAAAAGTTTGCATATGTATAATTAAGGCTAACCTGATTTTGGAAAGAAAAAAGCCTAAAAGCTATTCTCAATGTCAATACTGAAATTGAGTAACTGACATTGAAGTCTTAAATGCTGTGAAGCATGCTATTACACTTAAGTTCCAGTTTAAAAATTTTCAGAAATGGTAAGCACGGATTTGCGAACGAGCCTTACTCAGCTTCATGGACAAGTAATGAACATCAAGCCTGATTGTGTCTTAAGACTTGATTCACAGAAGTTAGTTTCTTTAATTAGAACCACAATACATCCCATGATTTCAGGGTAATCAGGTAGAACTCCAAATTGAGATTTTCACTGAATTTTACCTTTTGTTCATTTGAGAAGTAGTGTATTTGTAAGGGACACACGGCAGATTTCAAAGGGAAGGGGGTAGGATTCTTCTCCTCTTGCAGGGATTTTCAGCAGCAGTTGGTCCAAATTAGCTCAAAAATCCCTTTGTATGCAGATTATCACTTTCATTTGCATAAGAAAATCCTTCCCTCAAATCTCACAGTTGTCATGCACAGTAGCGACTCTGGACTATATCTTTGATTACATTATAAATTAATATTTGTCCTCGGCTTCCAATCAATAGGAAAGAGTGTTTTGTCAAAAGGCGTGCCGTTAGCAACACTTGAGCATATTCATGAGGGCTTAGCAGTGATTGCAGTGCTCAGGCACACGCAGCAGCAGAGCTGCTCTCACACGTGCTTTGTGCACACTGCACCTTGCATCCTTCCTGGAGATTTTCCATAGGCTCTAATAGCTCCCAGTAGGCTTCCCCATGGCAGACCTCCCCACAGCTGGGAAGCTGACGTTGCTATGGAGCACCACCACCATTACTGAATAAAGGTGCAAAACAGTGCATTACGGCTGACATGCAGCTTTGGAAGGCTTTAAGTGTCTTTACTGAGCTGTCACTTACAGCCCTGTGGGAGAACAGAGGCAAGTCACGGGTCCAGGAAAATAATATAGTGCATTAGCAATAACTGTGACAGAAAGCTGAAGGGGTTACACAGAATTAGTTATACCACATATGGTTGTGCTTGGCAAAGGATGACTGAACTAACATTGACTGTATTAGAGCATCTGACTCTCCTCTGGCCTTTCAGAAATTTTAAGGTATTGCTAGAGTGACAATCTGAGAAGGAGCTATTACCTCTATTAGTAAGTATATATATATATTAGATATTGTATGTACATATAAAATAGACATAGATGCATATATGTCTATTAACTTTTACCTATATGGAAGTTGAGCCAAACTCTTTTCAGACTTATACATGCCCATCTTATTTGCTGTCCTACGAGTTATGAATGCATATCCCAATAAGCACAGGTTATGCCTTATAAGCATATATAAGTAAGCCAAGTAGTGCTCTTCACTTTTTTGCATTTCTGACATTCACTTCTACAACTCAGAAAGATTTCCATACAGTCAGATACAATAAATAAGGCACCATTATAATCCCCGATGCTGTCACCATCTTCAGTTCTTGGAGTCACTCATTATAAAATACGCTTATTCATACATATTTTTAACAGCAGATTTATATAAGTCAAGTAACACAGACTTTGTTCTTTCTCCTCCAGATTTTTCAGAGGAACACTATGTCAACAGGCAGGTGGCCATAGAATATCCATCAGTTCTTGCTTGGTATAAAAGCAAAGTCTTCTCTTGTATTAAAATATAATTTAGAATCACAGAATCATAAAATATTTGGGTTGGAAGGGACCTTTAAAGGTCATCTAGTCCAACCCCCTGCAGTGAGCAGGGACATCTGCAACTAGATCAGGTTGCTCAGAGCCCCACCCAAACTGACCTGGAAACGCTTCCAGGGATGGGGCATCTACCACCTGTCTGGGCAACCTGTGCCAGTGTTGCACCACACTCACATTGTGAAACATTTCTTCCTTATATCCAGTCTAAATGTACCCTCTTTTAGTTTAAAACCATCACCCCTTGTCCTATCGCTACAGACCGTGCTAAAACATCTGTCCCCATCTTTCTCATAAGCTCCCTTTAAGGACTGGAAGGCTGCAATAAGGTCTCCCCAGAGCCTTCTCTTCTCCAGGCTCAATCACCCCAACTCTCCAGCCTGTCCTCACAGGAGAGGTGTTCCAGCCCTTTGATCATTTTTGTAGCCCTCCTCTGGACTCGCTCCAACTGGTCCACGACTTTCCTGTGCTGAGGGCTCCAGAGCTGGACCCACAGTACTGAGGTCTCATGACAGCTGAGTAGAGGGGCAGAATCACCTCCCTCGACCTGCTGGCCATGCTTGTTTGGATGCAGCCCAGGATACAGTTGGCCTTCTGGGTTGCAAGCGCACACTGCCAGCTCATGTCCAGCTTTTGATCCACCAGTACCCCCAAGTCCTTCTTGGCAGGGCTGCTCTCAATCCCTTTATCCCCCAGCCTATATTCATACCAGGTGTTGCCCCAACCCAGGAGCAGGACGCTGCACTTGGCCTTATTGAACTTCATGTGGTTCACACTGGCCCATTCCTTCAGCTTGTCCAGGTCTCTCTGGATGGCATCCCGTCCCTCAGGTGTGTCAACTGCACCACTCAGCTTGGTGTCGTCTGCCAAATTGCTGAGGGTGCACTCGATCCCACTGTCTATGACATTGATGAAGATATTAGAGATTATTGGTCCCAGTACAGACCCCTGAGGGACACCATTCGTCACCAATCTCCATCTGGACATTGAGCCATTGACCACTACCCTCTGGATGTGACCATCCAACCAATTCCTCATCCACCCAACAGTCCACCCATCAAATCCATATCTCTCCAACTGAGAGAGAAGGATGTTGTGGGGGACCTTGTCAAAGGCCTTACAGAAATCCAGATAGACGGCGTCAGTACATCAGTTACACACAGTCTGTGTGTAACTCCTTCCAGTTTAGCTCTCATATTCCTTTTACATAAGTTTGCAAGTCTCTCATTAAACAATATGCTCCACTGAGATAGATGCAAGTTAAAATGCATCATACACATACACACATGAAATCCTGACATTCATATGACATTCTGTAAATTTACTGACTATAAATACCTCAGGGTCAGAGAATAAGCAATTTTTGAGTTACAACTGTGGTACAGCTTACTTTTACTTGACATATTAGATCCAAAGTTGTATCAAGTATGAATTCAGCTGACTAGTGATTATCTGATACAGTGGAAAATACATGCCCTCTGGTACACTGCTTCTAATCAAACCAAGATACTGCCCATCTATAATTTCTGAGAGCAACACTGTCCGTACCAATTCACTAATGATTTCTACTATAGATGACAATACAGTACAATATTAGCTTATCCACTAAGGATTTTATTCTATTCTGCTAATATTTAGGTGTTTCTCCTGGATCAGGACCTTTTCCACTGCAACACATGCAGTGGAAGCAAGAGTTTTTATCTCCCAAAGATCTCAAGACCTTTTCTTGTTTTGAAAAGACTTCTTGTTTACTTTCATTATGGCTGGATATTATTTTATGTCATTATTCCAGAGTGCATTTTTTGAAAATTCAAAACAATTCTTTCCTACAGCATTTGACAAGAATCAGGGAGTTGAGGGGCTTATTTTGAAACTCAGTAAGGTAGGGACATTTGCTTTTACAAGAAATCTCTTCCAGTTTATGGGTCAGCTGGATAAAGTTTCATAGATCTATGGAAATGTAGCCCAGTTCCATGTCTCTCAGCTATCAAATCACACAACATGGAGTGAAATTGTATCTCCACTATGAAAACAGCAAGTTAAATCAGACAGATTTAAAGCTACGATGAGCTTAATTTGATCTTCAGCTAAGTTATTGTAAGGACAAGCATATGCAGAAGTTTTAAAGGAAAAAGTAGTGCTAAGTAAACGAACTCAAACCTGTAAGTTAAGCTTAATCAGTAAAGCCTGGTCCGAACAAAGACAGTGACTGAATACTTAGTTAAAAAGGAATCCCCAATTTTAAATAAAAATACAGTAGAGGATAAATAATAAGGTATTACATAGTTAACAGTGGATGAAGAAAGCAACCTCTTCCCTTCTCCAAGAAAAGGCACAGTTCCTTTCAGTGTCCTTACTGGAGAAGTGTAGGCATCTACACATCATATCTACAGCTGCCTGTCCACTAAAAGACACTTTGATGCATCCCGGCCAAGCTTTCCTCTGCTATTTATATTTTGCCCATTGTTTGACTCCATCCTCCTCTACAAAAAGACCTGTTAATGAAAGCGTACACATGGAGTGCTGTGTTCCAAATGGTGTAGAGAGCAACCTTGTCACCTTTTACCTAAAAACAGTCGACTTTGTTCAAATATACAACAGAACAGCACTTCTGTGATACAAATGCTTGATATATATCAAATTTTCTTAGAAAAAGGAGAGTTTGGATTAATATTAGCTGTGAAGGTGCTGTTGGTTTGACACCATGCTATTAATTCCGCTTTCTCCAGGGGAGTAAGATGGTAGCGTTGGTGTAGTGAATTGGAAAACTATTTCCATAAAAGTAATTTGTGATAATTCAGTAATTTCAGTACATGCTTTGAAGTTGATACGTGTTTGATTATGAATAATGAATATTTTATATCCATTTTTAAGGGAATTTTTTATTCCATATGGGTTTCGTGTGAAACAGAAAGAACACATCTTTTGAGATTTTTAAACTGAGACTTTCTCAAATGTGTAGAGGAACGATGCAAAAGTTACACGGTTGTGAACATTTGTCCTAAAGTAACATTGTCTTTCTGTTAACAAAATAGTTTAAGTCCACTGCTACTAGCCAAATGTAGATTTTTGTTAATTTTTGTTTGATTGCAACATACCTTTATTTTAGGATTTCCCCAAATAACTCAAACACCAGTGAAAAGATGACAGATGCCCATTAGCATAACTGACTGCTTGAAAAATAACATTAATGCCTTATTACTTATAACATATTCATCCAAATGTTTCATTAACTTCGTAATGTAATATTAATGAGAAAGATAACTAAAATTTTCTGGACCCAGCAACTGCAAACTGCCAGCTAATCATTAAATCCCAGCTCTCCTTTCACTTAGTTTCATCTGCACAGGTTCCTCACAAATTCCCATTCACAGATCACAAAAGAACAATTTGGGTTACTTCAAGAATTAATTAGACATTTGTATGAAAGCCACTAGAACAACTGCTCCTCCTGCGAGTTCATAAAGCTGTTTAATTTGCTCTTGTATTTTCATTCAGAGAAGCTGGCAACACCACAATAAAACACAGCATGCAGAGATAGCAAGCCAAATTTCTTACTTAATTGTTCACTTTCATTTACTATGCTCATTTAAAAGATGCAAGCACTCACACCTTTTAACCTCAGCAGTGACACAGCTGGGGCACTCTTCACACATAATACGGAGTGACTTAGAATAATGCACCCCTTGTCAATCCGTAAAGATTATTCAGGCTGAGATTTAAAGTCTGTACGTGCATTAGCAAAAGGACGAAAATCCTCCTCTTGTACAATTTAGCTTTTATAATGTTTATATCTTAGCAGCTAATTGCCTGAAGACAGGAAAAGAAACGCTGAACGGGAAGTACTGAAATGCGTATTAAATGCTGCAGAACAATAAGACAGCATATTTACTGATTTCTTTTTCTTAACATCTTAGCTTTTTCACTGAGGAGTGAGATAGCCATTTGAATGACACTCTTTCACCAAAGCTGTCTTTATAAAAGCTTCTGTTGTGCAGAAGCAACAGACAAACTCCTGTACAGGACGCAGCACAGACCAGATTTCTGTACTCAGCAGAGGTATTCTGCAAGAAACTTGGCTTAGCCACAGAAATAATGTCACTAAATAGTCAGAGCGTGCCCAGTGGAGAGCTAATCGAGGGTGGAGATGAAGATAATCCTCCCTGTGAATAGCAGCCCTGGAGAAACACAGCTAAACATCTGTTTTGTACTACCGCAGTTCTTTTTCCTACTCTTTAACCATGGAGCTGGAAAGCAGTGGTGCGCCCTTCTTGCCTTAAACATGAAAGCCCTTTTAAAATTTTCAAATTCACTCTCTGCAAAGGAAAAACATAGCCACTCAGACTTATATGCAGTGTGAAAACTGGCGCTCTAGCATACCAGCACTGATGTCCATCTGTCAGCATGGCACTTAGCCCACACACAAGGTGGAACGCCAGTTTTGATAGGGCGTAGGTGCCAATTAAATACAAATTTAGAGTGATAGCTTGCAGAAGGCAGAAAATCGCATATATTCTGCAAAGAGGCATTTCTGATGGTAAATACTGCCAAACGGTTTATTATAAGGGATCACTTATGTTTATGATAGCAGGCATTATGAGTCGGATCTAAATCCCATGAAAGTCAAGGTAGCCTTCCAAGTACTGCAGAAAGTATACATATGTAATATGTGTCAAAGCCTGCCCTTACTAACTTGAATAGCAAGACTACTTAATTCCTCAGGAGAAGAACTGAGGCCTTAGAGAACACGCCTCTCCCCAATCAATCTATATGGCAGTGAAAACTCTCTATACACAGAAAGTACTAAACAAGGTAAAAAGAAAGATTGCAATGCTTACCCTGAACAAAAAAAACCCAACACAAAACACACACACAAAAAAACCCTTGGCTAGTCATATCTCCGTCTTCCTCCTCCCCCCGGGAAAAAAGGTTGCAATTAAATATTATTAATTCCAGGTACCTGCCAGATTATTTCTGAAATAAATGTATTACCAAGATAAACAAAATCTGGAAATTGGCATTTATTCTTCAGAGAACAGTGATCAAGGAATAATTAAAAAAAAAATGTTAAGGCATTATCATTTACTGACAAAAAAGACTCTCAAATGTCCTTCTGACTTCCCTTCTCCTTCACTCCACTACCTACCTTCCAACCTCTGCTACTCCAGCCCTTTCAGGACGCCTTCCCTCCTACAGAATGCATCTCCCCAAGAAAAGTAAGATGGGAAAAAGCACAACATAAAACCCCACAATTTCTGTGAACTGCAAGAGGTGAGAAAAGCTGCACAGGCAGGAGAAAGACATGCAGCAGCAGAGGACCAGCTGATATCAAACAGGTGAGACTTCACAGGTGAGAATCCAAATTAAATACTATTGGAAACTGCTGAGTGTGGGAAGAAGAGAGATGCCAATGGGGCAGGTAGGGCAAAACCAGGGCAGTTATGGACCATCAGAGTTACAGGCTGCTGTGCTGTACAGTGCCTGCCTTCAGCTGAGCTTTTGGAGCTCTACAGAGCCAGCGCTGGAAGAGAAGCAGATGGAGCATGTAACAGGGTTTCTCCTTCTTGAGAACATGGACAACATCACACCAGGCTTTCAGAGACACCACAACCCCTCCAAATGCAACCAGCTCTTCCTCACTCTTACTTTTTCTTTTTCCCCACTTCCAACCTCATACCTAACACCCTGCGTGCCTGATCCCTGTCTGTCATCCTCAGACGCTTACAAGTGCTGCCAAATGTACAGATAAGCTATTCTGAAAGTTTGCAAGAGATATTATTGTGTTTTATACATCACATAAACAGATCCTGCCATTTTAAATGGAAATATGTTGCACAGGCATGCTGTTACAGTATGAGAGTCGAACATCTTGGTATTAATATAGTTCTTACCACTTGTTTCTGTGAGGTATGTCACACAACCAACCTTCCCCTTCCTAAGCTTTACTTAAAGCTGTGTCTGAACAGGGAAATAACACCTCATTTCCAAATGCCTGTCTTTGTTCTTCTGTCAAAATTACAGTTGTTTCAAAGTGTCAAATTCAGTTATCAGGCAGATTTCTGCCACTACAACAGAATATTTTTTTCTTTTTATTTTCTTTTTTTTTCATAAGGAAGTGGGAGTAGTTATTATTTTAAGACAGAAAGTAAGTAAAAAAACCCAATCAAAATAAAAATAATTCATACAATGTCTTCATAGCACATTTGATAAAATGCTCAACATTAATTTCCATTAATTCATGCTGGAGATGTAGCTAGTATCTTTAGTATGAGGAAATGAACTTTACAAGGGAGCGTAAACATCTGCCCTGCATTAGAAAAAGACACAAGAAGGATTTTCCAGAATCCTTGGCATCAAGTGCTTGTAATACCTAGTATCTGTAGATGCAAGCTTGGATTGTGGTGCTTTTTCTATTCAAATCTTCTCTTAGAGAAGCCTTGAAGCATGAATTTCGTATTTGGAGAAAAAAAATAGAGCAATTTAATAACTCAGCATTTGTTTTCCATTTTCTTTCTCTCACAGAACAACCTTATCATCCTCCTTCCCACTCTGAAAAATGTTAACTGCCGCACACTTTCTATGTACTTTATAATACAATCTCATTTACCGAAAACAGTTTGGGGGAGAGGAGCTTCTGAAAGGTTTAGGAACGGAGGAATTGCAATCTGACTGCCAATCCCTGCAAAAGACCTTGGTAAAGTCACTTCAGCTGAATTAATCACTGAAAAGCATAGAATGAGATATCTCTAACAACAATACAGAACCTGAGGTAATATTCCAAATAATTTTGAGCATAGAACAAAATTAATCATGCTCTAGACCACACAGAGCTTCACAAAAAAGAAACAAGAAGAGAAGCTATCAAACACTGGAGTACAAACCAATGATGGGTACCAGAAACAGCAACCAGTAAGTAACAAAGAACTATAAAGACACAACACAGTCCTTTGGTGTGGCCTAAATAGTGTATGTCTTCCAATTTGGAAGTGAACTGTAAAACCAAGGGCCCATTATTACCTTGCAAGTGGGGCTATCCTTACACTCCTTGTAATATATAACAGACATGACTTAATAGATTTAAACTGCTTTGACCTGAGACGGGGAAAAACTGTGTTCTGATTTAATAGGAACCTAAATCATTAAAGCTAGTTAAACTATAACAACAGAAAATTTTAGTTGCATCCACAGTGTTAATATACAGTGCAGAATACAGAATCTTGTTAGACGATAAGTTTCTGCCTTTACCTTGCCTAAACGCGAGTAACAAGTTTGGAGAATATACCTAAATCTCAGCATTCCCACATTTACAGACAACCCCCCTTTTTTTTCTTCTCACCAAAATCAAGACCTGAAATTGTGGGAAAGTCTATTTGCTTATATCAAGAACCCTTAGCATTGTGCATGCTGTCTTTAGGAAAGCTCCAGCAAAAAGACCCCTTTCCCGCTGCATGGCAGGGTGTGAGCGCAGATTTCCCGGTAAAGGCTCACAGAGCCTTCCCCAGAGTTTAAAGAACATCTGCCACGCTTTTCTGTAAGTAGACGAGTTAAGAGGGGAATATTAAATGGTATCAAATCAGAGTGCCCTAATTTGGCTGCCTTTAAAACAGACAAAGGGCAATCTCTCAAAGAACATCTACAGCATGGAGACAGATTATTATTAATAATACAGAGACATCATAATACTAACAATAACAACAATAGTAATAATAATCTTTTTATGTATTAAGGCAATACAGCTTTTTTTTCTGTCACATATGAGTAAACTAAGATCTCTAAAAACTAACTTGGCCAGAAAACTACAGGTACGGAGGCGATCACCAACCACAGCTTCCTATCTCACTGTCTGAACTAAAATGGAGCCTTGTTACCTGAAGGGCTACAATTGCAGAAATACGTTATTGAAGCAAGAGACAAATCTGTAGATTCTGAGACAAATTTCACGATCTCCCTGGACGTAAGACTCCTAGACGAAGGGTGTTTCACAAACTGACTTCAGGTAGTCTAACACCATAGCCTTACCCCCAGCTTCACAGACGGTGGTGGATCGTGCTCTTGCTGTCCTCATGTCGGACTGCACAGCAGCCTGACAATCCCGTCGCCACCGACAGGGCCTGCAGAAGTGCCAGAGAGCTACCGAACACATGCATTAACATGGGCATAATGCCTTGCTTGCGCCTGTATGTCACTAGGAGAAGGGAACCATGCCAGGAATTTGGAAAGAGCCGCTGTGCACTACCAGGGCATTTCTGAACGCCAGCTGTGACGCAAGCCCTTAAAACTAATTCCCGCACAGACAAGATAAACACAGGTTTTGACCGCTTAAACCTCCAGCCTCTAAAATACCGCATTTGCTCAGAGAAACCTAAAAGAAGTACAATCTTTCCAAAACCTCAGCCTTATCACCATTTGTGGGCCCTGCTACGCAGCCACTGCGGTTATGAAGACAGGACTTTTATTTATATAAATAAGTCTCCCTAGTACTGAATTACCACCTTAAAGAGCCTTTTTTTCCACCCATTTAACGATCCCTTAGAGAAAACTGCCTAAGCGGAGACCCTTCCTGACTCAGGTGGGGCTGGAGCAACGGGTTCACGGTTCTTGTGCTCCCCCCTCCCCGCCCCGGGCAGGAGGAGCCATACCGGCAGCGCACCGCGCGGCGGCCATGTCCCGCGGCCTGCCGGCTCTTTGGCTCCTAACCGCAGCCGCTCCTCTTCACAGCTCTAAAAACCCCGTAACGCCGGGCATGCCTGCCGTCATTGCTCCGATCTTACGCTGCTGTCGATCTAAGCCAAAGACAAGAGTTAACAGAGGATCAAGCACTTCACCTGTTGAAGGAAAACAGAAGTCCTTCAAGCTGTAACTCCGGAAACTCGTTCTTGGGACCAGAGATCAGGTAGGAGTAAATTAATCAGCCGTTTCCTACTTTGTGAGTCGTTGCATCATTTTAGAAGCACACAGTGAGCACAAGCAACTGTCAGAAAGAAGGTGCTAGCCTGACTGAACCGGATCCAAATCGTGCCAGGGGAATTCCTATTGCTCCTTAAGCTGTAAAGAGGAAAACGTTCAGTCAGATTATGCAAGGTACTGAAAAGAAAAAAAAGGAAAAAAATATATTTTGCAATTAGAAGGAAAGAAGTTTTACCAACAGGCCACATAATGGATCATTAACCAAAACGTCCATATTCAGAAGCCCAGCAGATTTAGTGAGGCACCACACAGATCATTAGCACTAGAGATAACAGCCATTGATTAAAAACTGGCACATTGGTCATTTGTTCTGGCTTTTGATTTGCCTAAGGCTTCCACCCGATTTCTTACAGTCTCCTGCAGCATTTTATCCCCCAGATCATGAAAACTGTTGTTTCAGCTTCACGAACACGCATCCTTAGCCCATCTATTTGTGGTATTTATGCAGCGTGTCTGTTGATAGGTTCCTGCCCATATATTTTAGTCATAAAATCTTGCCAGGCCCATGGCATGATTTGCTTCAAATTATTAAACCACTTTGTTCATTATTTATTATTGCAATATTGTTTGCCCTGTAACAACTAAGGTTATGTTAGCATTTCCATTACAAATACAGATACATCAAGGGATTTAAAACTTGACTGTAAAAATCTTGCTTTAGGCTGGGAGTCTGCAGGCAAGGTTTCAGCTGACAACAGATTTTTATTTTTTTAAAACACTTTGTACTCAGCATAAAAACAAAATCCATCTCCTACCAATTTGGCTATAGCAATATGGAAGAAAATAATTACCATTTGCTATCAAATCATTTTCACATACACATTTTCCTAAATTAAGATTTTTATAGCATGCCCTGGGTCATTTTGTTGTATTTCAAAATTATAAGGCAATTCAACTCCATAAAGCTAGCCTCTATATCTTCCTAATAGTTTCATATTTTATGTATGAAACTCAGAATTTGTACAAAAGTATCATTCCCTGCACATGTAAATGTAACAAATTGCTATTTAAGGTCACATAATGGGCATTTCTTGACATCAATACCCATACAGAGGGTCTGAATATAACTTCAAAACCAAATCGAAAAAAACAAATTAATATTAACATTTTTCTCTACTGAATAATGTATCGCTTCTCCATAAAGGGCTGATGCTATTGCCTATGCCCACCTCATCAGTGTTTACTGGAATAGTGTATATTTTTTAAAAGTGTGACTATTATTTCTTCTGGGAGTGTGTGTAGATGTAAAACCCCAATACAAGTATGAAATTATAGTTCCTACCAGCATTAGGATTTAAAAGATTACTTTTGCAAATAACAACTTCAATTTTGACAGTGCATTTGATAATAATTCAGATGCACAGAGCATCCTGTTCTGATGGATTAGAGAGACAATTCACCTTCAAAGAAGGTGGAAGTAATCTTTGCTTGAGGCACAGCAAATTCCAATACAGTTCACGTTCTCTATTAATACATAAGCAGACATATGATAAAGATTAACAATAAGGCTATACAGATCCCTGTACTAGGTTGTCTCAGAAACCTTAAGCAAAATTTCTCCATTTGCTTGTTTATACAGGTCTCTCCATAGGTAGCTCATGGGTTACCTAAATTTAATATATTGGTATGTCAAATATTTTCAGTTGTAATGATTTAATGGACCTATCCCTGAGATGGGATTGCTAGATATACTGTTCCAGAGATTTCTAGAACAATACAATACTTTCATCTTGCAACAGCAAAAGGAAACATGACGACTCTACATATTTAAGAAAAATAAAATTTAAGTCACAACTCAGAATTCTTGTTTCTTTCAAGGTTAAATCTGTACATCCTAGTAAGATTTAAGGTATTATGTACTTTATCATATAGAATCAATTATGCTTGCATGTGAATAGATTTATCTACACTTTCAATTGACTGTACAGTTAGGTATAGACATTTTACAGTCACTGAAAATACATTTGTGAACTTATCCTTTCTCTGTTCTCCATGGAACCTTTATCTAAAGTGGCATTTTCAATTAAAATGCTATCTTTTGTCTCTAATGCGCTTCCCAAATCTTTTCCACACCCCCTCCGCTCTGGCTTTCCTTTAGCCTTCACAGTCACACACTAAAAAAACAGTGGATAAGACACTGAGAAATGACCCAGTAGAGCAGTCTGATCAAAGGCTGCATCAAACATACCACATGGCATTACTGACAGATGTGTTCCCAAGCTATTCTTGAGGGTATCATACCATGGATATACCACAGTTTCCCCAACTAATCGGTTTCACTGCTTTGCCACCTCTATCCTTGGAAATACTTGCCAGACTTATAGACAAGTCTTCCATGCTGTCATGGGGAAGAGTTTATTTGCATCTGTCTGCATATGCAAAGGCTGATGGCATGACTCCGAGTTTTCTCACCTCAGGAGTTAACAGTCGAGTTACCTCCCTCTTTACTTCAAAATCTTGTTTCTGAGATCATCTTACTGCTTTCTTCTGCGTAATTCCTCTTCTTTGGAAATGTAGTTTCATATGTGTCTGACCCAGCAGGTTCTCAGGCTCATTCTGAATAGTTTAATTTGATCCTAACATGCTGGAAAGCCTTACCCTCCTCCCACAAAGCTCTCTCCCCTTTCCTTTCTATGGCAACGCAACACCAGGCAAGTCCCAAAGAAGAGAACTTCCTGGCTGCCACTTGTACAACTTTATTAAGGTTCCAACTAATCTCCTCCTTGTCAAGTAGGCTATGAACATGAGAAGGCATGTATTTAGCTTTTTCAAGACGGCCGGGGGAAGGTCTGAGGTTCTTTCCCATGAAGTACAGTTCTGTCCAAAAAGCTTTTTAGAATTAGTTAATGCAGTTAAAAGTGAATGCTTTACCAAACCGTACACTTGAATTAAAGACGCTTACCTATTAGCGTGCCTCACGGTCCAGCAGAGTTGATGTGACGTCAATCTATGACTAGAGGGCAGTGATCCAGGCAAGGCTGGATAATAACGTGCTGAAAACATGGTTATTACTGGGGCCACTAAGCATGTATCGTCAAATAACGTCAAACTGATTTGCAGGTCACCTTTAAGTAACCAATATACTCTATCACTGTCCTCCTACCTTTCCTGGTGAACTTCCTCTTCCAAACACTCCCATTGAGTGGGGAGAGACAGCAAATATCAGACACATTCTCAGTTCAGATCAATCATGTAGCTCCATGAAAAACAGGGAATGGTATCTGTTTACTTTAGATGAGAAACATGTTCTTACTCTACAGAAAAAGCCTATAGATTTCCAGACCTTCCAGTTTTACTTTTTATTGTCTTCTTTTCTCCCCACAATGGATTTTAATCGGTTTACGTATTCCACCACTAAAAAGCTGTTAGAGGGGAGTACAGTGACGTGCAGGAGCAGCACAAATCACAGATATGGTTAAAAAAGAATCCAGCCCGGTTAGGTAAACCACAGTCACTTCAATAATGAAAGATTCTTTCACCCTCTCCCCTGGTCTCTGGTGCTCAAGGCACTTGCCTGCAGCTCTAGAAGCTACCACACCCATGACTTTCCTGTGCTGTCTTACACAACTCTGTTCAGTTCCTTTGGAGAAATCAGCCCACGGATATACATGGGGGGGGAGGGGGAAATATCCAAGATCTATTGTGACTTTCAAAATGAATCATTAAAGCCAGGACCACTAATCAGGTGCTCTAAAAACTGTCATTAAGTATCTTCAAGTAACTGAACATTTGAAATTTGAAAATGCATCAATTAACTATTTCTGTTTCCACCACACTTCCCACCACACAGCAGAGGTGAGGGATACGCTATAGTAGCTATTGATCTGGGGAATTTAGCTTTCACTCCTTCTCTGGGCTTATCCCCTTTGACTGCTTTAGAGAAAGACATTTCCACTATGTTTCTTGTCAACAGGTTACTACGTTATTAAAGGAGTGCTTATTGACTGAAAGCCATGACAACCTGGGCACCCCAATAAATTTTCATTGAGAAGTCTTTAAAATGTCTGAAATCATTAGGCAGATTTAAAATTAAGAATCTGAAAAGTTTGTTGCCACCATCAGAAATACAATTCCGACTAAGTTCTTTTTTTGTGTAGGTTTTTTGTTTGTTTGGGTTTTTTTTTTGTTTGGGGTTTTGTGGTTGGGGTGGGGTTTTTTTTTGTTATAATTGTTCCTGTTTTAATTGTTGTTTTAATGTATTGTTCGTGCCTGTTAGCTGAGCTATGAAGGAACTGCCTGGAGACTTTGGGAGTAAAATTCAAACTTCTTATGTGAGGCAGCATCTATTTCCCTGTCAGAAGGAACTACCACGGGACCTCATTCATGCCTCTCAGCACAGCTGTGAGATTAAAGTTTTCTCTACAACACCCGGGGGAACACTCCAGGAAGCAGTTAAAAATTTAAACAGATAGTTCAAAAGTTGCAATGGCAAGGGTGCACTCATATGCTGAAGTGGAAGTGGGTTAACCAGGAGCTAGGAAATTCCCCCTTCGGAGTACAGTCCATGGACCTTCCCATGCTATTCTGGATGCATACAGATGTGATTCAGGGAAGACCCTAATTGATGCGAGAGCTGGATGGCCTCTTGGCCCAGAGGACCGAACTACAGGAGAGAGGCATAGATACGAAGAGCATTAAAAAACATCAAGTTTTAAGAATGACAAAGTTGGGATTACTTACTGATATTGATTACTTGTAAAGCTAGAGACAGCTATGCAAATGAAGAATTTCCCATTTTTCAAAAAGTTTTAAAGTTTTAATTATCTTCATAGCCCAGAACACATTGTGCTGGCAGGACACAGAGTGGGCAGGTAGGTGGGAACTCCTTAGCTTGTCCCACCACTGACATTTGTCTCTCATCCAACCACAGCTTGGGATGTAACTCCTGATACCACATAAACACTAATACAATCAAGTACAAGCACTGCCTTTTGGATAGTTTAAAAGAAAACTCCAAATTAATGACTGTCCTTTTTTTTCTTTACCACCCGTTGCTAGTCATGCTCAGATCCAAACGAGAAAGGGTCTAATCTAAACAAATTTCATCATCTTATCTACAAGCATTTAGTTAAACCAACACAAGCCTCTAGTTGATACCCTTAATTTCATTCAGATGAAGGTCATATTGATTTATCTTGAATTGGTAAACTGACAGTCATAAGCTATAACTGTTCAAAACCTGACACTTTAGTCATTCAACTAAACTGGTATTTCAATCTGTTTTAAGTCAGTTAGTGAAAATCATCTTTTTAGACAAAGCGTATTCCTGATTTGAAACAAATGGAATTGCTATATTCATGCCAGAATCAGATCTTCTCTTGAAACACATTTGTCTGCCCTTGATTCCCTTTCTATCTTTTCATTTCTTATACAATACTGTTTTATGTATTCCTCCCTAAAGAATATAACCATATCATGTGCCATGTGTGAACTTGTAAACTTTTTCGCAATACAAGGATAGTAAATTCTGAACAGTATCATTTCTAATATCTGAATAACTCTACTGAACAAACCATCTATCAAAGACAAGAAGTCCTCCACAAGGTAAGAATTAGAGGGAGAAATAACAGTATAAAACTTGCCTTATTTACCTAAGAATCAGATCTTATAACAAATACATCTATGCACTCATGGTAATGTGTAAGCAGTTTTTACATTTATATTTCTATAGTGTCATAGTCACGATGGTATACATATAATCCATAGGGCACCATTTGTAGAGGACTGCAACACTGATTACTGCACCAACAGCTACACCACAAAAAACAAACCCCACAGGCTTACAGAAAAAGGAGTCTAAATCTTTATCTCTAAAGGGTTATCCCTAAATCCAAGAACAGCATTCTTCTAGACAAACTAAAATTATTTCTCCTGAAGATAAGCATTGCTTCTTAATTACGCTGTGATGAGAGAATTTCAGTTTGATTACTTTGATGGTCGATGCAGTCAGAAATGCATATTGAAAATACTCATAGCAAAAGATAAACAACACGTACACAGAACTTAAAAATAACTGCTTTTGAATTCAAAATTGGTTGGACAAAATTATCACAAACTTACAAAGAAACAGCTTCAAACCACGAGTGTTTTATCGCATTTTATATCACTAAGGATATCCTGTACAGCCATCATTTTGGTTGGTAAATCAGCACACTGATAACTTCAATTACTTTCATTACTATATGTGAAAGTTGGATAGTAGTATCTTTACAGCTCATTACTTTCTAGATCTTTATTCAACTAATTATAATCATCCTTTAAGTAGATGCAATCTATCACTTTAATAGGTCAAAATCTCATTTTTCTTCCTGCACTGCAAGCAAGTTGGAAGAAACATTAAGTTTCAATTTCACACAGAGATCTTTGTTTTAAAATAAATGTAATGACGGCAGAAGCACTTGCCTATAAATATTTATTCGCTGGTATCCACAGAGATTTCTGTGACTAACTGCACACTGTGACTCCTTTGCTCTTGTATGCCTTGGTCAGCTTGGAAACCTCATGGACTTGGCAGGCTGGGTGGCTTCAGCCCCTGGCAGCAGGGTTTCGAGGGGATTCCGAAACTGCTCTTTCTCCTTGCTTGCTCGGATGAGCCGTCACGGGTTTGTATCCCGCTCCCCACACAAATAACGCCTGCAAGGAACGCTCCTCCCTAGTAAAACAATTTTGTAAAGACTCTATCACGCTCACCTTAACTCACAGTGGAAGTGGAGGAGGAGGAGGAGGAAAGCTACTGGCGCTCACCACCCAGCGCAGGGGGAGATGGCGAGAAGTCTCCCAACTCTGCTCCCACAGGGGTGCCGGGGTGCGGGCAGGCCCGGGCCAGGGAGCCCACGGGGCACCCGGCGGCAGGAGAGGCTGGGGCAGGGGAGGAGAGGGGTCTGGCTTCCGCTGCGCCTGGGTGAGGGAGGGGAGAGGTCTTTGCTTCAGTGCTTAACTGTTCATGCGCGCTTCTCTCCCCTCGGTACCCAAATCAGTCATTAGAAGTTTGTGTTAATTGGCAACAGATTAAGTAAAATATCCCAGGGCTGAGACCATTTTGCCCTCGACAATATGTTAGATAGGTACTTTTATAGCTAGTCCGTAATTAAACACTGAGCCATGTCACAAAAGACAACTGCTTTCTAGACTTCAGCTTGTTATTATTGGCCCTGCTCATACCCAATAACCTAAAAAGATGAGTGAATTATAAACTGAGGATTGTTATCTTTCTGCAAATTTTACAACCAAAACATACAGAATGGAAAAAGAATAACTGCACGCATTCACACCAAACAAACCAGTCAGACCCCCTCCCTCAGCTCATCTCACAGTGAATGGAGTATGGAATTTGCCCTCAGCGGAGCTGAAGAATTGAGAGTGATAAAAGTGGTTACATAGAAAAAATTTAAAAGGCAAATGGCTAAAAGAAAAAGACAAAACTGATTCCAGAAGTCTTTAATTTTGTTTTCCTTCTATTTAATTATTTTTCCAGTGCTCAGTTAAAATCGGGCTTCTGTTGAACATGGCAATTTTACAAGTAGGGATTCAAAAGTATTTCCATTCTGCTTACTCATATAAATTAACAAGAACTGCTCTTCCAATTGTAGGTGGCTCTGTGAAGTTGGTTAGAGACACATTTAGTGCAATTGATGTTAAAAGCAAAGACAAAAATACCCCCAACATCTTCACAAAATACATAAAATGCTCAATGAATCACATGGTTTGATAGCACCAAAACCAAAAAGCTCCCTGTAATGAATGATACCTCTTCAAATACCTTTAGCAGATATTATATAGCCAGGACATAATTTTTTGCCAGTTTGTCCTTCACTAAGGCCATTTGAACTTCCAGGGACCTTAACATAGCATAAACATTAGTCAAAGAATCATAATCCTTACAAAGTAAGAAAGGACAAAGAACTAACATGTTAACCTCACCACAAATACGCATCCTTAATGTTTCACTAAGTCACAGAGAATCACAAAATACAACACTGGTAATTCCCAAATCCCATTTAAAGCTGACTACCCTGCAAATATTTTAGGTTCTTAACTACACATATATAATTTTCAGATCTCATTAGCCCTACGGAGATCAACAGGGTAACTCCTGTGCTTTCAAGTCAGGGTCTTGCACAACTTTCATCGAAAAGCAGAAACAGGAATTTAGGGACAAATGAAAAATCGCAGCAGCGCGCGAGAAAAGCGAGTGTGGTTAATCCATGAAAGGACTCTAAGTACTCCATCAAGGAGAGAGCTTGGAGAGGCCCCCAAACCTGGCTATACAGGCACTCGTTCTAGACTAGAGAGAGGACTGTGAAACACCTCTGCAAACAAGGGCTCTTTCCTGCAGCTGCCTGTTACCACTGACCCGACCCGCCGAAGAGAAACTCAACCGCCCGCGGCTCCTCGCTGCCTGCAGAAGCGCCACTGGCTAAAGGGAGCAGCTTCCACGGGCGATGCGACGGCTGAGCTCCCGGCCGCAGAGGAGACCCACCGGGGAGCCGGGTACCCTGTCTTACAGCTGCCCGCGGTAACCCTCGCGCTGCCAGGGCTGTGGCGACGACAGCCCGAACCGCGCAGCCGAGAGCTAGATGGCATAGCTCAGCGAGCTACAGTTCCGTCTTTTCGTACGCTGTAACTCTACCCCTCCCTCCAAAAAATCAGTGCAGACACAAATTCTATCAACAGTGCTGCTGAAAAGTTCCAGATATAAATCATTAGGATGAAGAAATCCTGGCAGGTTGCTTGTTTTGGGTTATTCTGGCTGTTACCTGTGCTCATAGCAACTGAGATCAATGGAAACATCTCCCAAGTCCCAAATGTTACAGAGGTTTCAATCAATCTCTTGAAAGAAAATGAGGATTTGATAGGTTTGTGATTCTCTTTCGTGTAGAAAATAACAAAAAAGAACCACCCTAAGTTTGCTGTGCGTGCAAGATTAATATGAATGATAAAATAAGGCAAGCTCCCCCACCAGCTTTTAATATTAAAACTACAAGAGTAAGCACAGTATGTTTAAAGCATTTGTTTAAATGTCAATATCCTGTCTGCTTCAGCAGCGATGCAGGTTTTTGTGTCACTTCTCCTGGCCGCTATCGATTAAACAATCATGATTGCTAATGAGGAAGCAAAAGGTGCTATTTTTAGTTCCACACCGCTTTTTAACTCTGTTATTTCAAATGTGAAATTACCTTTGTTGTTTGAAAAATCAGTATGTTCTTTATTATAGACTCTGAAAAGTAAGCATGTACATCACACTATTTCTCAATAATGCACACTCATGTCCAAAGGTATTTTTTTTCCTCCCTTCAGAATTCAATTAACCTTAATGAGTTGCCCTACCACAAACTATCAGTCAAGCAGAACATACAATCATTATGAATGAAGTTCTCAGAAATGGCGAGGCCTAAACATTCAAGTGCAGTCTGTTCAGCTTCACATAAGCAGGGGCAAGGTAAAGAATATGTTGCTGAAACCCATAGAAATCGTGTTCTGGAGGCACTGGCAAATGTCAGTACACAGAATTCTTACCGCATATTTCTGTGGAAGAGTTGCATTCATCCTTTAATACAGATAATAAAGACATTTAACCATTTTGCCCTGCAACAAAAGTATAGTACATGAAAAGATGACACCAAACTGATGTTCTGAGGTATGAGAGGGTATTCAAGCATTACCTGCATACCCCAATGGTGTCTGATTGCTAATGTATATTAGCAAAAAGATCCAAGGTATGACTCCTGTAGGTGATTAATTTAGCAAGGCAGTGTTTTCAAGAAACTTCCTAAAAGTACCCAGAGTGGGCATGTAAGATGTAAAACATTTCCCTTTAAATATGCGAGTTGGGTTTATTATGTTGGTAAATACAAGTTATTAATTTTCAAATAAATGTGTCTATTGCAAAGGATTTTTTTGGGGTGGGCAGTATTTTCTAGATTTCACTGTAGGATCTTCTTGATTCTCCTCCCTTTTGGGAACTAACTTCCCAATGATTCAAGAGGCTTTTTTATGGACTATATCAAGCGGTTTGTTTTCCCATGTCAGGAGGATGATGTCTTAATGGTTTATCTCAAATACTGGTGTTAGTATACCCATACTTAGGTCCCAGATGCCTTAAATAGACTTTGTAGCACATGAAAAGCATATTTTATAGGATTAATTGACATGGATGCTCAATAAAATCAGCCAGGCAGTGATCATTTGCTGCAGAGCCCACATGCTTTGGCCTATAGAAGATAAATAAATGCAGTTCAACTTTTCTTCCAAGCTTCTGACAGCAGGTTCACAAAAGAAGCTGGAGGAAGAACAGTTACAAAGTGGAATTACCTAATATAATCTATAAAAATATTAGAGACATGAAAAGTAAAACATACTTATTTTGAGCAGTACTAGCATGTTCAATGAGAAAAAATTAAGATTAACTGGGTAGTAAATGATTCTCTCCAACCATAAAGAACCATCTTGCAGAAAAGCTCTGAAGGTGGCACAGGTAATTCAAAGGTGACACCTTCTATGGAGCAGAAGTCCATGCAGATGGATGAAATGCTTATTCTGAAACTAGATCTGGTCTCTGACGCTTCTTCAGGTCAAAATCTGCTTCAAGACAGGCATAAAATACACTCTGGAGTGCAGTACAAGACAGTATAATGGTTCATGATGTGATTTACAGCACACAACTGTATTCGCTCTCACCTTTATTTCCTAGAGTCCTGAATGCTGTAAAGTCTCTAACAGTGAGCTTCAAGCATGTACAGGAGCACCCGTAGGGTGGTATTTCCACCTTTGGTATGTGGCATTGGTTACCAAAGCCAAGGGCACAGCCCCGCACCTCTTAGCGTGGGCTCTTTCAGATGGGGTCAGACAGCACAGTGTTGAAGAGCTGCTGGAAGGAAAGTAAGAGGTTGCCAGAAGTGCAGAGATACCAATACCACCATGGAGCTACACTGAAAAGTTTCCTGGGGCCGCAAGCAGGACGAGAAGGAGCTATGCCACTGTTTTGCAGCTTCTTACCAGAATGCTTGTCTTCCAGTCTGTCCTGACATGGTAGATTGGCTCCTGGCGTCCATAGCTGCCCTCTGCTAGACATACTTCCCATCTGAAGCCATCTTTTACTGACCTGTTCTCCAAGTCTCTTCCTGCTGCAGATGAGGATTCATTTTGCGTTTGACAACTCCCTGCAACTCCCTGGTGTCCCCCAGGATATCTTCTGAAGAACATAGCTCCCAAAATGATTTAATATGGTAGGCGGTATACCACTGAAAGCTGTGACTGGAAGCACTTCATATTGTGAAAATGTTCTCCCTTTGTTCCATAAGCAAAAATCATAACACAATATAGTAAAAGAAAATGCAGTGTCATGACCACCAAAGAAACAGCGGGAAGACTGTTCATGGAGAGGTACACAAATCCTTTCTCCAGTTTTGCTGCTCTTCCCTGAAAATACCTTAAGTCATTGGCAAAGACACTTCTCCATTACCACCTCCAGAGGTTTGACAGAGGATGGGTAAAACAAAGATCCATAAACATCCAGTCAGACAGACTACATTTCACAGAATCACAGAATCACTAAGGTTGGAAAGGACCTTTAAGATCATCAAGTCCAACCGTTAATCCAGCGCCACCATGTTCCCTAAACCATGTCTTGAAGCGCCACATCCACTCGTTTTTTGAACACTTCCAGGGATGGCGACTCCACCACCTCCCTGGGCAGCCTGTTCCAATACCTGACCACCCTCTCAGTGAAGAAATTTTTCCTAATATTCAACCTAAACCTCCCCTGGCGCAACTTGAGGCCATTTCCTCTTGTCCTATCACTAGTTACTTGGGAGAAGAGACCAACACCCTCATCGCCACAACCCCCTTTCAGGTAGTTGTAGAGAGCGATAAGGTCTCCCCTCAACCTCCTCTTCTCCAGACTGAACAACCCCAGTTCCCTCAGCCGCTCCTCATAAGACTTGTGCTCCAGACCCCTCACCAGCTTCCTTGCCCTTCTCTGGACACAGTCCAGCACCTCAACATCCTTCTTGTAGTGAGGGGCCCAAAACTGAACACAGGATTCAAGGTGCGGCCTCACCAGTGCCAAGTACAGGGGCACGATCACTTCCCTACTCCTGCTGGCCACACTATTGCTGATACAGGCCAGGACGCTGTTGGCCTTCTTGGCCACCTGGGCACACTGCCGGCTCATGTTCAGCCGGCTGTCAACCAGCACCCCCAGGTCCCTTTCCGCCAGGCAGCTCTCCAGCCACTCCTCCCCAAGCCTGTAGCGTTGCATGGGGTTGTTGTGGCCAAAGTGCAGGACCCTGCACTTGGCCTTATTAAACCTCATACAGTTGGCCTCTGCCCATCGATCCAGCCTGTCCAGATGCCTCTGCAGAACCCTCCTACCCTCCAGCAGATCAACACTCCCGCCCAACTTGGTGTCATCTGCAAACTTACTGAGGGAGCACTCAATCCCCTCATGCAGGTCATCAATAAAGATACTGAACAAGACCGGCCCCACAACCGAGCCCTGGGGAACACCGCTTGTGACTGGCCGCCAGCCGCATTTAACGCCGTTCACCACAACTCTCTGGGCTCGGCCATCCAGCCAGTTCCTCACTCAGTGAAGAGCACACCTGTCTAAGCCACGAGCCGCCAGTTTCTCCAGGAGAATGCTGTGGGAGACGCTGTCAAAGGCTTTGCTAAAGTCCAGGTAGACAACATCCACAGCCTTTCATTGAGGGCCAGATCTTTTTAAAAAACTGTATTTATGCCATGCACATAAAAAATGAATTAAAACAAGAACTTTTTAAAGAGCTTAACATTACTACCATGAATTGCCACCAGGAATGCAGAAGCTTTTAGTTTTTCACCTAGTGGAGCTTGGTCAATTTTTTCATCTGTCATAGCCTGTGCTTTGTTAAATTTCCTACAGTTATAGTTTTAGCTTTGGAAAATAAATAATTTATGAAAACAATTTTCTCAGAATTGCTCAAGAGAAAACAGTGCAAAAAATCTTCACTAGAGTTTCGTGACTTACTCTAACAATTTTAATGCTTCAAAGCAAATCCACTCTTCTAAAGCTGCTTGACAGAGTTAGCTCGGCTTATCTGCAAATCTCTGCACCGTATTTCACATAGAGATATATACTTATATATATATTTGTGATGAAAAAATCTGCCTGGGCTCTGATCTTGATTGAGTTACCCATTACTCATACTGATAATGCATTTTATAACATTATTATTTGGTAATCACTTCATGTTGGCTACTAAATCACTTTCAATTACTTGTGCTACAGCATTTGTGGTATAACACAGCTTAAAAACATATTTACACATTTCTAGATTCTTATCTAGAAATTTTTATTCTATTATCAAGAATATCAGCTATAATTTAAATTACCAAAAGCTGATAGGGCTGAGGGCTTGATACTGCATTCAGATATATCAGCAATACATACAAAAATATACATAAAATTATGTAGAAAAAAGGGTGAAAATAGTATTTTTCATTTCATAATGATTCAACATTGATAACCCATCATGTACAGTTGGTTCCACTACACAGAAGGTGTTCATTAGCAGATCGTGCCCAATGACATACTGCTGTTTCTGCAGAAACGTTGAACACAGTATTAGTGTATCACCTTATCTGTAACTGCAAAAGGAAAAGGCAGGGGTAGGATGAGGAACTGCAAGCCCAGCACAGAATTTAAAATATAGCCATCCAGCAACCAGAAGCTAGGGTACTGCCTGTGCAATCTTAGCCGTGCAGCTTGATCTAGCTCACAGTGCTAGAAACAGAAGTGCCCACGTGAAGGCATGGGCTGTAACACACACTAGAGACCCAGTATAAACTCATGAGGACACTGCATAAGTAGCTCATGTTGAAGCCCAGTTAACCACATCGCTGCCACGATCCGTGCTGTCTATGGAAGCTAGTACATAGCATAGATGCTATAATGACATGTACTTTGGCTATATGTCAGTTACTCTGCTCAACATTACTTTTAAGATCTTTAAAGACAGCAATGAAAACAGCAGTTACAACTTAAATTTTCTTTAAAAAGCCAAACGAACCAAGAAAGCATGCTGCTTGAAGTCCTCCTGTTACATGTAAACCTTTTTCACTTGTTTAGAAATGAAACTTCTGGTATTTTTCTCTTTAAATTCTCTGTCCCAGTCCCAGACCTATTTTGCTGATAAGACTTAGACACAAACCATAACTAGATGGCAATTCTCCCTCGCTTAGAATTAGGAATTTCAAATTATTTCATGAAGTACAATTATGCACTTATTAAAAAAGGTGTGTTTTATGTATTTAAATAAATTTATTTTTTATTTATTTATTTTTAAATAAAGAATAACATGTATTTATTTTTAAATAAATTCCCTCCCACCAATATCAAGTTCAGGGTGAAATGCCTCATTATTGTTGTTATGATGGTGACTATTAAATATTGATCTTAGGTCGGACCCAAAAGTACTATTATTGCTTTCAGTTTTAGAGGTTAGTCCTGGATGTATACCAAAATAGAGATTTAAAGGCTCTATCTCAGTATTCTGCTGTAGCATGACAATTTAATTTACTAAGGTAAAGTAGTGCTGCTGTTACAACTGCTTCTCTTGATGAGCTTGGATGAATCATTTTCTTTTATTTGGTGTCACCGTAACTTTCCTCATTCCAGTTTCTGGTTACTGGAAGCATACTGCAGGTCCTAACAGATCTCGCCAACATTTTTTTTATCCAGCTGCACTGACGAGCATACCCATCAAATAGTCAGAATGTAAGGATTATTGAATTTACTTCACCATTTCCCAATGGCCAGGTTATTCACAAAATTTTATTCCTGGTAAGGATTAATGCAGAAAAATATCATGAGAACTTTAGAGTGAGGCTTGAACTCAGTAGCACTGAAAGCAGAACAGAAGGACACTCAGGATCCTAAGGAATCACCTACATCTCAAAACTATACCAACAGGACTTGAAAACAGTTAGGTATTTTGTCATTATACAACCATATTAATTAAAAAGTTCCTAAAATCTTTAAGGGCTTCAACTCTGAGGAAAAAAATAAACTATATAAGCATTTGATTACATAATAATCAGCTACAAGTTATTCTGATCCAAGCAAGAAACAACGCCAGTTGCAAATTTATGTTTTAATCCTTCAAAAAGCAAGTGACAACAGGAAAATAAATACCTAAAATTTTAGAAGACTTCCTAATTGCTTATGATTCAGAATTTAAGCTTAGGGTGTTCAGTGGATCTAAAGTTGCCTGAAATGGAAACTCTGAATATATGAAGATGTTGGGGGATTTCCACAAGGTCCAAATCTGCACACAAATTCCCAGCTTTGCATTCACAACAAGCTACCGTGGAGGTATGAGATGCTACTGCAAGTTCAAAACTTGTATTTTTTTTCTCAAGTGACATTTTAAAGGTAGGTGATTCTGCTTCTCCTATCTTTTGCTATGCTGACTAAAACCTACTGTAGGAGGGGTGACATATAGACAACAGCACTGGTAAAAATCTGGTACCGCTCAGTACTGAATAATAATTAGAATCTGCTCATGTGTTGTTAACAGGAATTTAATCTGAGGAAGAGACGCAGGCTGGCAACCGTGCCAGTTGTTAATCTGTGAGGAGAGGTGGTAGAACAGAGGAATCCTAACAAAATCCCCAACCTTGATAAATATTATTAAATAAAACCGTAAGGTTGGCCTACCAATAGCGCATGCAACCTAGAGCTGGTCTTTAGGAGTGCTGTCTTCTGCCTTAAGTACATTAAAATGTCATTATCCGTACTCACCAAAGTACCTTTCTCACTTCCTTTAAGCCTTTTCGTAGGCTATAATTACAATTAAGCAAAGACATGTTTATTGTCACGAAATGTATGCCAACGGCTCACACTAATGCAATCCAAACATTAGTATGAAACATTTTTCCAATTACTGCACAGGCTCCCTATAGTGTTTCAAGCTGCTTTATGACATTTTAAACTCCGTATATAATAAGAGTCCTTTGGAAAGCTGCAAAATCTTTCTATTTCTTCCTTATGACCCGAGAAAACCTAAATCTATTAAAAGCACATTTTCATAGCAGCAGGATAAAAATGCTTTTACTACATTTATCTTCAAAATTGGTGGTGTTAAATAGTGCCAGGGGATAAATAACCATAAAATATAACATTAGTGTACAGGGTCCTGTTCTAACTAGGCATGATGGGATGTCTTTCTACCCTTTCATTTCTTCTTTCTATTTGTCCCATTAGAGCTATGCAATCATTCATCAGTCACTGTGGCAGGCAGTGTTGCTCCATACGGACTGCTGCCTAATACGAGACTTAAGAAAAAAAGCCATGGAGAGAAAATACAGCCCAGAGCAGTCCAGAGATGTCCACATTTATATTCCCGATTGATTTTCTACGAAAACACTTTTGCTATTTATGGAAAGAATGTTTTAATAGCTTCACATACGAGTTTTGAAATTCCATTAGAGAAACATTTATTTAGCACATTAGATAGCAAAAAAGTCTGAATAATTAATAACCACATCAAAAAAGAGAACTTTCAGCTTTGATTTAAAACCCAGATGTTACAATCGGCTTCTGCTAATCTAACTTTGCTTCTGCATCCTGGCACTTCCAGCAAACTTACGATAACTTGGTACACCTGATCTGTTGACATGTTTGAGCTTTAAGAAGATGTTCTTTTTCCAATCAAAATGCTAATAATATTAGCATTGAAGCAATCCTAAAATAAACTTCATTTAATAAAAAAATGAACATAACATAATACTTATCCATGGCAAAGCCACAATTTTTTAACTAAGAAAATTGAGAAGAACAATATGGCTTGTGGAGAAGACAAAAGATAGCTTCTTTACACTGCTTTTGATAAAAATGCATCTAGCTGTTCTTTACCTATTATGCAACATCCACCAGCTAAAAAGAGTAAAGTAACTCACAAGAAAATCCGACAATTTTTATATACATAATCTGGCAGAAATCAACAAGAATGTTTACCTTGTCACTGAAGATTATTTTTCAGAAAAAAATATGAAAAGTAACTGTCTGAATTTCGGGGCAAAACTAGAATATTTGCCACGTGCTTTAATCAATACATAAAAATGCCATGTTATGGTTCAAACATTATCCTTTGTTTTTCAAAGGATAACATGTATCCTTTAAATAACTTTTAAATACTGAAATTGATGTTCAGAAGATTAAGCTTCTTCAGGAAATCTTGCATTGAATTTCCTCGAAGGACTGAAAATTGCATCTTCATATTATGCATTCCATCAGACACTCATTAAACACATTCTCATTACTTCCAAGTATGCCCTCTCACTGACGTCTTAAAGAAAATAGACCTTTTTAAAAGAACTAAACAAAAAAACCCTAAACTGTTAAACTCTGAATAAAATACAAGAACTGAAAAATCATGGAGTCTTCCTTTCAAAGGATAAAAAATTTCTTGAACTTGTAGCTACTGAGAGCCCTAAACCACCTGGAGTTTGTTAATCTAAATTATTTATGAAGTCAAGGAAAAGAAATATCATGCTTCAAACCCGTGATGTCTGAAGCATATGTATCTGTAGACATGCATTTCTAAATCACTCTAGCAAGACTGTGAACCTGACTCATAAAATTAGCATTTTATTTCACTGAAATTAATGAGTGATCTTGTGAGAAAATTGCCGCCACAATAAACAGCAGAAGGTCTATGTTGATGATACTCCCCATTTTCACGTTAAGGCCAGGAGTCAACTTATCTGTAGCTATGATGACCTCACTGGACACAGTACATGCTTTAAATTTTTCACTTGTTAAGTACTTCTCAGTCAAAGCCTATATCCACAAACGCAATGAGCCTAGCAATTTATTTATTTATTTATTTTAAATTCAAAGTGATTTTTTTTTTAACTAGCATGGGCCAGAAACCTTAATTTGTTTTGGAGGCAAGTGTATTAGTCATAATGGGAACTCTCCAACATGCAGATCAGTGTCCGTAAGGGATAAAGGAAATTCAAGAACAAAGCAGAAAGGACACTCTAATCTGAAGTATCGTTACCATCCACAAATTCATACAGGCATCTTGTATTTACACTGCATTTGTTGCTGCAGTGGATTTTGTCAAGTGTCTCAAAGCAACATGGAGACAGCCCTTTTCTCATAGGAAGTGCCAGATGAAACTAAGAGAACTGAAATTACGGACAGTCATTTTGCAGCATAGAACAACATTTTCTCTCCAAGCCTGACACCGATACTTCACTGAAATTTCTAGCTGTGCAGCTGTAGGAGTTTACTGCATTCCACAGTTCAAATGTTTGGATGGAAAGAAAAACAAAATATATAACTAAAATTTTTTAAAAGAGCAACAGATCTCTAAGAAGCTATGCAATTTACGGTGTGTCAAAAGTAGAATATAATACACTACAGTCTTGAGTACTTCATCCTAAAATAAGTGGCAGAACAAAACTGAAAGTTCACATCAGCCTTACAGAAGGAACATTTCATCGGTATCATCAGAAGACAAAGACTGTTTCACAAACTTATTTTGAGAGCAGTTATGCCAGTTATTACGCTAACACATACAGCCATAACAAAATGAAAAAGTCAAGGTGTTTGATCTAAATGTGAACAACAACCATCCTCTCAGTCCAGAATTCAGCCAATACATTAACTGAATATATATGTTGAACGCTTCCAGCAGCAAAGCGAAATTAGAAATACAAATAGACCTACATTTTTTTACTTTCTTCAATTCAGAATTAAGGATTCCCACTTCCAGCATGCCTAAAGGCAGAGCCATCCCATCAGCATGGCAAGCCAAGAGACCACGCTGATGGCAACGTCTGAGAAGCACAAGAGTTGCCTGCATTTGAAAGAGTCTGTTTTAAAAAGCACACTATGCTTAACATAAACAAACTCTTAAGGAAAGACACTTCAGCACTAGCTGGCTCGAATGACTATAGTTGACTATATGGTAAATTGCCATTCAAACGGTTTTCACTGTATCTTTATTTTATATTCTCCACATCTAAATGCTATATGGTCACAAAGAAGAAATACTGTTATCGGGTGTTCAAATCTTTGGCGTATCTCCCAAATGTCTGCTAGTTTAGAGCCTATGCGCCCTGGAAGAACTGTTCCTGACTTTGTGACTCAGGTACTTCTATTAGCACTGTAAATATGCTGTCCTGAAGACAAAATGTCAGGACTCTTCCCAGAAAACTATTCCACAATTGCATAGTCAAAACCAACATCTTTGCTACTACCTTTTCCACATTACTTAATTTTTTATGAATGACTGTGAGGACATAAAGTAATGTTTCCACATAAGTATTCTGTAATGGATTTCTGACCAGCTGAACTAAAACACAGCAGGTTTATTCCTTAATCGGGGCCCCATAATGATGGTAACCTCTCACCTTGGGGGGTCACTGAACCACGAACACTCCACTGAGCGTACAAAGCTTTTCAACTGACTTCAGTGAGGATTTAGAGATGGGGCCAACTGATTTAAGGGATACTATTAGCCATACTGATATCAGATTTTTGTGGGGTTAGGGGAGTTGTGTGGGCTTCTTGTTTGTTGGTATATATATACGGAAGAATAAATGAAATATCATTCTGAAGTTTTTGCAGAATCTTTGCAAGCTTAAAAGACTCCAAGTTTTAAAAAAATGTTCATGTCATGACAGCATCTGAATAAAGGCAAGACCAAACCAATCTGTACACAGAAGTTGAAACCCAGTATATTTCATGTGCCTTTTCTGACCATAGCCTTTGTATATTTTTCAAATACACTGGTAAAAAAAGTCTCCCCCATACATTTAGCAAAAACCTGAAAAGTTGCTGGAAGACAGTTCTTACTATAAGGGATCCCAAGGGAACTCTTGGTGTTGAATTCTTTTTCATATGGTTTGAGGTTATGGAGAGACAATGATTCCCATGATACATGTACAAGTTATGCTCTGTCACAGGAATCATATTATTTTAGTTGTTGGATAAGAAATATGACCTAATATGAAGAGCAAAAGATGACATCAACAAGCACATTGCTTATAAGCTCCGTGAGGACTTATAACCTCCATAGGACAAGACAGATGAAACTTCATATTGCTAATGTAAGAAAAAAATGTTGTTATATACTTTTTTCTGTAAAGAATTAGACATTGACTGTACAGATTTATGATGAAAAACAGTAGAAATCATAGTATTTTAACTTAAATCAGCATCTCTGTTTGTAGGACCCTCTTCTGTCCTCATTTAACCTGCAACAATTTTCAGTTACATTGAACATGCTAAAGAAAAATTGGGTCTGTCTACCAAACATTAGGATCAGAGGTCACTGTCAGATGCTGCCTTGTGTTTTCAAACAGTGTATAACACCTAATGTAGATATAAAATGATCTCTTTTACTCCATTGATAGTTAATTCATGACCATGAAGAGCAGTATCACAGTCTTGCTACTCACTCTCCAGATCAATTACATGCTGAATGTAAAATAAATCCATTTCATGGACAAATTACACATCTACTTTAAAAATTTCCCAATGCTTATTGTCTCAGTTAAGAGTAATTTATATTTATGTACTCTCAAAATTAAGGCTTCTTTTTCTTCCTTCGGAGATGAGTCCTCTGCAAGCACTGAGCTCATCTTAAAACAAATTTTTAAAAAAGACAATCTTTTATTATTTTTCTATATATTATAGCAGCTAAAGATGAAAGTTATTCTTTCTGGAGAAACAACATTATTTTGCATATATGTTATAGAAATACACAAGTTCTACATACAGAAGGATGTTAATAAATGCATTTTCTCCCTTTCCCTCATTCCCTTGGTGGTGGTGGGGAATCTTCCCCTCTTCTTCCCTCTTTAAGACTTTTGTGAAATTGTCAATTTGTTTCTATCAAAGTGTCCTTGACAATATTTATGTTTTTGCAGTCAGTTGGAGCCCAAAGTAATAGAGAATTCATTTACTCTTAAAATACTTCTGGCTTATGCCAGCCAGAAACAGTATCTGCGCTATTTGATGTCATACAGGTGTGGGTTATCCCACATCAGGATTAGGATCGTTGCTTTATGAAATATATAGGTTATCAGAAGAATCTGGATACTACATGACCCCAAATGGTATCATCTATTAGGCAAATTAGCAATTTAGCTGAATAAGAAAAATAAGGAAAAATACTACTTTCATATATTATTATTTTTCAAAACAAAACAAAACAAGGCTAGATTCTATAGGTAATGTTGTCGTTCTCTGTTTAGTTAAAAAGCCCTGCAACATAGCCAAAGTTGAAGGAGTTTTTCCGCAGCTTCACCTTAGTTGCATACTTACCGGTAAGTTTCCATATTTAGATGAACAATTCTCTTTGTCAGGAATACAAACACTCGTCTTCATTTTCATGTTCTAGTACAAATAAGACAGTCCTTAGTATCTTTTGCTGTAGTTCATGATTTTTTTCTTTTCCAAAGTGAGTATTATCCAACATATATGCGGCCATCAAGTGGACTTCAAAAATAACCATTTAGCCAAATTAACTTTGCTACCTCACTTGAGGTTTTTTTGTTTGTTTTGTGGTTGGGTTTTCTTAATCTTGTAGTGGTCCTAGTGTAGTTCTAGCAACCTAATCATACAAAATGATTATGGTGGATGGATGGATGGATGTAACAGAATTTCACAAATCATTATCAGATTTCATGTACTATTTTGTTAGAAAAACTATTATTTTTCTCAATAAACATAAAACAACCAACTTAGTGACAAGTTATTGGGATATACAATGACATATATGCACTATCAATTCCAGAAACTTCTCTGACAAAAACTAGTGTATTCTTATCTTACATTACAACTATTTAACATCTTGATTAAATTAAATATGTATATCACGTGTCCTTGATATACATACTTTGGTTCTGAGGCTCTGTTTCATAAACCAGCTTTCTCCTGAGATGTATCCATTTAGGTCATGAATAGATAGAGATTAACTGAGGATTATTCTGAGGTTAATTCATTCAGTAGAAACCCCCAGATATTCAGCTTTATGATTCGGGCATGCTTTGTAGCCAAAGTTTTCTTTTCTAAGAGGTCTTATAAAAGGCTGAGAGCCAGAAGTTATCATAGCTCCATTTAAACAATTCAAAGTCACAAAATGAAGTTTGTAAGCAGAATACACACTAGAAAGCTGCAGTGAAGGAAACTGATTTCATGTCATTCAGAGATGTATGATTTGGACAAGAGAAGGAGAGAGAAAAAAAGTACAGCAGGAAAAATATCTTTCCTCCAATTGTATCAGAACAGTTTTTTTTCTCGTTAGGCTGCCTCAGAGTGCCGGTTCCGCCAGCCAGTACATTGCTTTATGGTTTAATGGTTTATCCCATTTTAACAACAGTTTCATCCTTGTCTGGTTTTCACTTTCCCTAATTAATAGGAACAGGAGAAACGAAACCAAGCAAAACCCAAACCCTAAACAAGTATATCTATAAATTGGCTCATAAAATAAATAAAATAAAATAAAATAAAACCCACATAAAAAGTCGTAACATTAAAAGCCCAAAATACTGGTTACAAAAGGAGACAACATGGCAAACAGAAGTCGCTAAAGTTAAATATATAGATTATCCTTGGGAAAGCAAAGCTCTGTAGCAGCGGTGTCTTTTCGAAATTCTTATTTTCGGAAAACATAGTGATATTTTCATTTTAAGTGGTTACTTTATCCTGAACTAGACATCAAAGATTACAAAAGTATGTGGTCCTACAACCTGAATTGAAGAATCGGACAAAACCATAAGAAATCATTTTTCCTGCTGCTGAGGCCCACAAAGTTACTTTTTATACAGATCAAGTTAAATATGCAATCCGGCTTTTCAGAATATGGGAGTAGCTGAATAATTTCATTTTAAGGATATAAAGCAATAGTATAATTTATTATACATTTCTGAAAAGCTCAGATTTCAATACTCTTGTGGCAAGCATTTGAATGCTTGGTGTTGGAGCAGATGGAACATTTTACGGCAAGGCTTTAATTCTCCGTCCAAAAGGCATCGCTTTTGCTTCTGGTCAAAGGTGAATTTATTCCCTCTGCTAGCTCTGTCCTGGGGCTCTCCCTAAGCAGGCTCTGTCAACTGTGCTATGCTTCTGCCAAATTACATGATGATTTTGTCATGTGGGCTAATATTCCCCAGCGACTCAGTTTTAATCAAATGCATAAAAGCGAAGCATTGTTGAAGAGTGCATTAACAAAAACAACTGCTTTAGAGAGATATGAAAGTACGTTTGCCTTTTAAAACTTGTGCACAAGCAAACGTAAAAACTCTGCCACACCTCAGAAAGCCTCTACAAAGCAGTTACGACAGACAGTAACTCACACTCATAACTAACTTTAAATCTGTAACATTTCTTGTTGTAATGTTAGGAAATATTCTTCATATTGGAATTTATACTTTGGAGCAAGGGATTGAGTTCTGTATGGGTGAATTTTAGGGCTGTTATACCTATTCCAACAGTGTCCAACTAGCTTAGTAGAGCTGGACAGTAACATGAATAATAACCTATACAAACTTCAGGATAAGCTTTTAAAAGTCAATGACAGCGGCAAGAGGTGGCCACAGATTTAAGCTTCTGCTGAGGGATCCAGATCCTGAAGGTTTTGTAACATATTAATATTATACAGTAATGAAGATGTTATAACTAGCTATCTCACTGAATACGTGTATATACTTATTTTGTGCTATACTATAGACGTGCCCAATATAGTTGTGTAGGAATAGTGTCTTATCCTTTACAGAGGATCATAAAATAAAATAAAATAAAATAAAATAAAATAAAATAAAATAAAATAAAATAAAAACCATACAAGAATTCAAAGACTATGTCTAGGTTAGCAGATGGTTTATGGATGGATACCAGCAACCCTGTAGAGAGAAACAGTTGATGCTGACAACATATGTCCATAATATACACCTTTCAAGGCTTTTTATTTCAGATTAACTCTAGTCTGGCCCGATGGACTGAATTCCCATTTGCAGCTGGAGTGCATTAGTTACACTTCCTGGAGTGTGCTAAATCTTCCAGATCTGAATCCTAGTTTCATCTGAAAAGAATCAAGTTGAGGCACTGCAAAAGCTCCACATGACGTGAACCAAAGCACAGTAAGAAAGAAAGAAAAATATGCACTTCAAAAGCATGCTCTTGATTCAAACCAACACACTAACAAAGATGTGCCCTGAAAATTGTATGCATATCTCAGCCCACACGCATATGCACATAAACATATATTTTTTACTAACATAAATGGTGGATACCACAAACTGGTGGATATCATTTATCTGTTTTCTTCATGAGTTAATTTTCCTTGTTTACTACAAACCAGAATAGTTCTATCAGGATTAATTTCCCCACTGTTTTTTTAAAACTTCAGCCTAATTGAATTTTAAAATCTTTTAATAAGCCTTAAGATACCATTTTTTTCCTCCACTAAAATGTGATCTCAGAGTAATGATTCAATAATTTGAAACTAGTTAAAATTGTTCATTAGCATGGAATTCTGAATACTGAATTAGATGTTGCACATATTTGTAAAATAAATGTTGCATATTAAACAAGCTGGTATTCTGTAATACCACATATCTTATCAGGGAAACTATCTGTGTACATTTAGCTTACAGTCTTGCCAAATACACCAGTTGATTTTCCTTGACAATACTTTCTCTGTGTAAATAACAACTGTGCTTTATTTCTCAGCAACAATGGCAAAATTAGCTTTTAAGTCACGATTCTTTGACACTACGAGAACAAACGCAAAGCTTACTGTGTGAAAATGCCAGTTTAGAAATAAGAAACTAGAGACCCACAAAACATTTTAGTATGACTGAGAAGACTGAGAAACTTAATTTTTCATATATAAAGATGGGGGGAAAAAAGGGCTTGTGTAATTTAGTCATTCACACTCACTACAGAGAAGTTAGAAGACAGAGTTTAGGGAGATTAAAAGCTCGGTCTTCAAGATTTCTGTGTTAATTTAGAAGACCCTATGCTCAATTATCAACCAGCAGATAGTTGGATTTTTTTTTAAACTCAGGTTTATTGTTCATTTCCCAAAAGAGAGTTTCCAATATGCATCTATAGCGCTTACTACCTAACAAATATTCTATTTGCAAGTGTGCACTGTTGCTCAGGATTTACATAGCACAACTTGTGAACACATCTCCTTTGCTTTGTATTTATGCATACAGAACAGTGTATGTTCAGTACATACAGGACCGTACACTGAAGAACAATGTAATTGCACTGTGCTATAGTAGGTATTCCAGAAAATACCTTCTTCCCAAAGACTGCAGCATGTATTCACTTTTTATAGAAAGCAATGTGGTTTATCCCTAAGGAGTTCAGCTGGCTGATGCAGAGTAAGACCATGTCTTGTTAGGATGTCTTCATTGTGTAAGTATCCCAGAAAAATCAGGGCCTGGCTTTAAATTCTCTGCTATTCTGCTATTCTGCTACTTAAAAAAACACTTCTATTTCTGTCTGTATATATATAGATTGTGTCCGCCACAGTAGTATTTATGTATATAATATGTATCCCATTTATATTGCAGTAGCTGAATATTTTAGACACTTAGATGCTCTGATATTTCAAATGCTCAGAATCATCTGATGTTTACAGTTACGAACGACATGTGGGATATGCTGATAGGGTGAGCACCAGCTTTGAAAAGCTCCTGTCCACAGCACAACTCCACAAGTCTTTTCAGCTGACAGCACTGTTCTGAATTAAGGTAGTTGGTTTTAACCTGGAAAACGTTTTCCGTGGAGTTCTGAATGAAGAATTGGACTGAAAATGCATTCTTCATGTATACCAAAGAAGTATAACAATAACAAAAGCTAACATTTAAAATGCAAAACAGCCAGTGTTGTGTGACACAGTGTGAGATATATCTCAAAGTCTTAAGGTTGACTAATTGAATTGCCATTGATAAGATGTCACTTAAAGAGACATCTCTGCAGTGAAACATGGGTTTGCTGTAAATGACCTGTCATTAGAACCACGGGTAATGTCCGTGTCCAGACTGAAAAATATTGTAGCTCCCAGCAATATGCTCAGTAGGAGTTGAAACAGCAAGAACAGTAAGAAGTCTGTGTACGTGAACCACCAGAGAATTATGCCTCAGGTGCTATGTTAATTTACTTGTTGGCATACATTAATTGAAACCAATCAATAAAGCTGGTGGTACAACAGAGGGAATGCAAAAGAAGTAATTCATTTTAAACTTGGAGAACAGGAATAATTTAGTCTAAGGTTTTTAATTTCTGTCAATACAGATAATGGGATTGTTTACTTATTTTCTATTATTTCAGCACTAATTATAATAACTATGATGTCTTTCAACAGCCCTTGTGTAAACCCCAGTATTCTGATTAGCAGCTGTTAACTTGCACATAATGGGAGTGACTTCCTTCAACTGAGAAGTTAGAAAATGTACATTTTTGCTACTACGAATAGTGCTAATCATTTTGTCACACTGAAATCAATTATATATTTTAATAATGATAAATTTGCAGGCATTTTTTTTTTTCATTTATGGTATACTAACTTGTAAAATTTTTCGTTCCCAAAGACTACCATTTCAAAGTAATTGTCTAAGAAGCACATAAAGAGCTAATACTGTTCTTTTGAATTTTTTGCACTAAATTTGCTTAATATATTCATTATATATGTCCAGCGTTGACTGGTACAGCTTTTATTTTTAGTGTAGGCTGTTTGGTTGGTTTTAATATTTTTTTTCCTTTTTTTTAAACATCTACCAGAAAGCTTTTGCATCTTCATTAGCTGTTGTCTTATCTACTACAATTATTTCTGAGCTACACCAACCAATCAGTTCTCAAGACCATATTGAAAAAAAAAAAAATAGGGCCACTTCTTCATATGTGAAGAAATGCACTCACAATTATCACCCTCATTTCATGAAAACTGTTCATCCTTACTGATCTGCTGTTCCCAGAGAGATCAACGAAATCAGCACACTGTTGTTCATGACCACTCGGCACAAGGAATCAGCATTTGCATCACGGTAAACTCGGTGCGATACACCATCATTATGCCTTTGGTGGCATTGAGTTTTCTCAAAATTCATCCAGAAATTAACGAAATCTAAAAATTTAGTCTCTGTCAAATAAGGAACACTTCCTTCTACATTTGTAGCAGCATCACTTCCCTTCTGATCATGCTCGAAGGCATATTTGTTCTCACTAGTATGTCTTAATTTTTCGTGGTCTGTTGAACTCCACCTAATAGTGCTAAATTCAACCTCCAGACAAAGAACTGGATCTGCAACCCTTGTCCTTTGGCACAGTTTCATTAAAAACATATAGTTCTACAGTTTTGTATCAGGTGGGATGCTGGCAAGCTGACTTTGTAGCATTGTTTTCCCTGGTTTTGGGGGGGCATGGGCGAGCCATGAAAGATGCTATAAGGAAAAAAAACCACAAACTTTCAGATACTGATTACTGGGCAGGATGCTTATTAGAAGATTGTCCACACCTGGCAGATTTTTCCCACACTGACGTGTGTTTGGCTTGTAAGTGAACTGAACCATCCAGTTACAATTTCTGTGTACATATATTCATGTCCAGACTCTTGCTTAATTTGGTTCTAAAACATCAGTTCTACATGATTATTTTCTAATGCAGTCTGATTACCTTTGATTCTTGGGGGGGAGGTGTGTGTGGAATTAAACCGTTATCTTTTTGTTAGGCTAAAGATACCATAACCATGCAGATGTTACTTTTACCAAAGACTGGTACTATAGGTGAGTACTAGAAGTGTGAGGGTTTGCTAAGGGTGGTGGTGTTGTTTGACAAGCCTAAAAGCAAAACAATAATTTACATCTGATTGGAAAGCCAATTTTCTGTGAACTCAAGTTTAACACAGGCCTTTTGAATTACCTCTCGATTACTAATGTGGCAGAGAAGATTTGTGAAACACTGAGCAACACTAGCAAACTCACCTAGGCCCTTTTCCATGACAATGCTGTAAAACAATATGGTATTATGGATTATGTATTTTTCAACAGTTCTCCAGACAAAGGTTAATTCAATTTCCAGATAGGAGAAAGACCTGGGTGCCAATTACTAGGTAATGTATGAGACTGAATCCAAGGACTGAATCCCAGGTAGGTGCTCCAGGAATTAAACCAAAGAGTTAGGCTGAAGCTCATTTTCCCTCTCTCATATTCTTTAAATTTTATTCACAATTAACAATTTCAATAGTTTGAAGCCTGGAGGGAACAATACTGAAATCTACAGTCATAGGATAGTTTGAATTGAAAAGTATGGACCATAATTATAGAAGTGGAAGTGCATGCTTCCATCCCAAACTTTACCAACTTTTTTTTTTTTTAAACACTGATAAAAGAAAAGACTCTATGGCAGGCAAAATAAATGTAATATTCTGCATCAGACTGCTCAAAGCTTCTGCCATTTATTTACGGTTACAAAGCAAAATTCAGAGCCAGCTATTAAATATGTCTATTAAACTGAAAAATCACCTTTAATGCATTTTGCACTACTTATTTAAGAACCTAATGATGAATTATAACAGCTAAAGACATTCTAATTCTTTTTTGTTGCAGTGATAAAGGCTAAATACTTCACATTTTATTCAGTCCCACATAGCTGATCAGCTTCCACAGTAAAATTGTTTCATACAACTTCTTTTACTGGAATAGAGGGGTTTAGTAGCTGCATTTGTGAGCCAACTTATGGATTAGTTTCATGACAGTAAATCTAGGGAATGTTCTCACATTTTCAGGAACTACTATTGATAGTGACTATACCCTATTTTTTTTCTTCTTCTTTTTTTTTCCCTTCCATCTCCTTTGAAAATTGTGCAGCTCAGCTTCTTCGGGAAAATGTAACAGGTGGACCCAGTGGATGATTGCAATGAACAACTTGTGCTGTGAAACCTCCCTTTCTACAGATTTAGGTTCTAAATCCCTTCTCCAGTTCTATTACAGTAATCCCAGTTACAATTCATTCCCCTTTTTTCCAATCACAGTGGAAAACAGTGCACATCATGAGGTCATCTCCACATTTCCCAGTTTCACAGCAGTGCATCCCAAAGTGACTCAGAGAGACAAACCAGGAAAGGATCTGGGACTGATCTAGAGCAGCTCGCTTCTCATCAGCCAGCCAAGAAGTACACACTGATCAATCATTCAGCAAGACTAACAGATAGATAAATACTGTGGTAATGTGGACATTAATTTCGGTCTCTCTCTTCTCCTCTGCTACTTGTAGGAACTCAGATATCTTTGAGACCTCAATCTCTCTAGCAAATTTAACCAAATAGTTGGATAGCAGATCCCAAGATTAGCTATACACAGAGAATGAGTATCATTGTAATTGATCAAGCTTTTTTCTTTACCTGTTTGAAGCATGTGAGAAGAGGACAATATAAAATTATTCCCATTACAGGTACCAGACCCCATGTGTGTTGGCCAACACCACTGTGAAACCTAGCATGAGTAACAGCATGACTGAGAGTCCTCTGTGTTGTATTCCGCTCCTCTCAAATAAGTTTTATCTTAAGAACTATGGCTTTATCAAATATGCATTCAATAAAATAACTTTGCAAAGAAGCAAGCAAAATGTATCCTACTCTGAGCTGTTAAGTGTCCGAAGATAAACAACAATGAAAGAACAGATTTCTTATCAAAAGCAGACAGAATGGACAGGCAAGGGACTAAGGGATAATAATATCATTAAAGGCTTACTGCAGCAGCACTCGTCCAAGCCACCCTTGCTAAAAAAAAAAATCCAGTAGTAGCTTTGTAAAGAGATGAAGGTGTCCAGTATGTGGCCAGAGTATTTCGGCTGTATTTTTTGTTTGTTTTTTAATATACAATAATGCATTGAAATCTCACTCAGGAGCAAGTATGTTATTTCTGTAGGATGTATAATACTTGAATATCCTCACCCTAATGTTTGAAGTTTACATTCAAAGATTCACTTTTAAAGCATTGTATAAATGGCTTCACAGTTTAATTAAAGGCTTATAAACTTTACTGGACTCCAGCTTGTTCTGTTTACCAGCTAATGACTACAAAAACATCATTTAGGGAACATTAACCTCGATCCTTCATTGAATCAAAACTTGTAATTTTAAACTTTTAAAGGTAAGTTATCTTTCACATAATTACAAACAAAAAGTACATTTCAAACACAGTGTAAAAGAACTGCCTATCAATCTTCCCTGCCAGACCTTCCATGTTCATACTACCTTAGCCTGCAGATCCAATTATCCTCCAACATTTGCTGCTCAACCATGCTGAGATTATCCACCGGCCCTCCAGTTAGACTGTAATAAAAGGTCTGTGGGTGCATTTACACTCAGAGAAATAAGGTACAAATGCTAGCACTGCAGTCATCTTTTCCGAGTTACAGGCATAGCCATAAACAGTGCAGTAATGAATCAGACTATTTCCAGCTACTTTATCCATTCATTTGCATTATATTTGGACTTGCTAATTAAAAAAAAAGAAAAATCTAGGTGCAGCATACCTTCAAGATGACACAATTCTTGACTGAAAAGCCTTACAAATAAAAGTACTAATATCACATGGAATAGACTTCCTCCTGTGTTGAGACAGACAAAGTGAGGCTCCAATGTGGATATGTGACTATCTTCTGTAAAGGCAATCTCAGCTCCCTCTCACTATTTTTTTTAAGCTCAACATTTTAAGAAAGTAGTCACACGTACTGAATCTGCATTGACCTTTAAGATTATGTTCTGCACAAAATTTGGCAGACTTTCTGCTTCTCAGCAAAAAATGTAACAGCAGATTAACGATAAAATAATTACTGATAGTCCAGTCTTCATGGTCTTTACTCGCTGCAGTAGTTGTACATCATGACAAAACAAAAACCCTCTGCCACAGGACATTGCGACATGTTGTCAAACATGTCAGAACCACAGTTTTAAGCCCAAAGCTGCAACTAGTTGAACTGTGGGACTCATTTCATTAGTTGACAGCTGCAATAAGCTGTTCTTTTTCTATGTAGAGAAGCTACTGGTGGGAGGTACAATTCACACAGGCATACTCCATAAATCATATACCACTTAAAGAAAAATATACTTAAGAAAACAAAGTACTGTGCAGTATCTTTCCTATTTGTTATCCTTACTTTCTTAGTGCATTCATGCTGTAACATTTTGTAGTTTGAAAACTCATGATACGACTTTAAAGACATGGGCAAAATTCAGGAAAATTCAAACCTTTTGTTCCCACTTGTACTATTTCTGCTGATCTAAAGAATTTAGATCCTTGGTGTTCCTTGATGATCTGTTTCTAGTGAATATACTCATATTGACCCAAAGAAAACAAAATTAGGTTCTTTAGTTATAGGTTGAAACCATGATGATGGTGTTTGTTTACTGTGTTACTGCTATGTAAGGTAACATAAAATTGTAACTTGATATGTAACTAGCTGAAAAAAGCACTAACACATTTCAAAACCATATGGTATTAGTAAAATACAGTGTATTATTGAACTGAATTAACATACATAGACATTTTTGAGTCTTTAATGCTGTTATAACCTTTAGTCTCCTAACTGTCTAAGGAAAGCCACAGACTGATACTAGTAATGAAGGTGGTGGGAGTAGACTTCAGTGTCACAAATGAGCATTTGCCAGCCATTATTCAGCCAGGCAAATAACAGGCCTTCAGATTTACCTTTCCAAATTGTTTACGTATTATTCAAACATATCTCATGGAAACCTTTGAAAATTGCTGGTGGGTAATAATGCAACCGTACACCCAGCTTTGTTCTTTTTCTTTAAATGCATATTATATTCTACACATGAACCCAAGACAGGTGTATAATCTCCATTCTCATAGCAAGCCCCCTCTATTCTTCATCAGTATCCTATTGTTATACAAACAGAAATGCTATGTTTGAACAAAAATGACATTAACAGAAAGACGAATTATGTAATGCTTGATATTGCATTTCCTGGGCTATTTTTTAATTTATGTTTTTTAATTACACAGCATTTTCTTCTTAAGAATCCTTCACTAGCTTCACTTCAATAGCACAAATTTTTTAGCTTCACTTCAATAGCACAGATTTTTTAGCTTCACTTCAATAGCACAGATTTTTTATTTGCTTTTTTTTTTTTTTTTTTTGTAGTCTGGAACAGAGCACATTGAAGGGGATTGGTATGGGCATTTCACTTCTCAGCTACATTCATTTTACCTTAGATGATTAGTACAAGCCAATTAAAAAACTACTACTGTTTCAAGCAGAATTTTGCAGAAGGGTGCCACACCTCTGCTACAGACACATAATTAGCTGTCACTAACCCAGAATATTCCCTAGCACCAAGGATTCTCAAAAGCAAAACAGGGCAAAACAGGCGTCTTAGTCCTGCACTCCAGCAATGGCTCTAGCCAGCAGGTGGTCCAGATGGAGTAGCACATAAGCTGTTTTAGCTGCCTACAGAAGCAGTCTTTATCCATTCAGTTTTCTGAGCCCTTTTAAGAAGCTATGGAGAAGAAACATACATTGCCAAGCTTACACATTTCTATTACTTTTCTCCAGAATTACTTACGAGAAGAATATCTGTTCCACTAGAGGGAGGAGCAGGCTCAGGAACTGCATTTCCAACTACTGTTCCAGTGTCACCTCCAATAACAGCCTTATTCCTACGTCTGTTGTCACAAAGAGCTGAAAGGGCTAAACTGGAACATGAAGGCCTATTTATGCAGAAAAGTATTATAACAACAACAACAAAAAAATCAAAAAAGAAAAAGAATCTCATCTGAGGTACATTTGATTTTCTGGCTTTGTTTCTGTTTTTCCTGAAAATGGGATGTGTTTTTAGTTACAAATCATGTCTTTCATATTGTATTTATGTTTCTAGACTGTCCTTTCCTTTGACATTGGGTTAAAACTACTTGGAACAGAGCAGCAATTTGTAGCTTATTTCCTCTCCTGTAAAAAGCTTCACTTAGATGTTGTTTTTCATGTATTCTGTCTTATTGCTTCTTATTGCTAAGATTTGGCAACAAGACACTATCTTCATCTGGAAACAGGTATAACTAAGAACTTACAGATTATGAATACCTTGTAAAGTACAAAGACATTAATATTTTTAATTCCAGTAGTTTCTCAAAAATATAGTTGAGAGAGAACAGACCTAGAGATTGCAAAGGTTCAATTTTTCCCTGAGAAAACTCAAGAACCACAAAGCCCGCTTGTCAGAGTTTCTATATGTGCGCCTGTATACAACTATATAGCAACTCCCTGTAATGAAAAGATTAAGGTCATTCACTACTGAAACTATTTTTAGCAACTTTGGTTGGGACAAGTCTCGTGACTAGTTAGCACAGCACAAAAGAAACAGGCTCATTAGAACAGCTGTATCTTATGCAGACACTCAAGGCTACAAGGAGACATAGCTTTAGTCCAATCTATCCATCTCACCTGCCAGAGAATAGCTGTACTAGAAAAAGAGGATGTTTATGGAAGAGCGGGAGCCTGGCAGGCATCCCTCTCCTCCTCACCCTCTGAAAGAGTGGGAAGACTGGTTTATGATCTCCCCTTTAGGGCATCCTGTGATGGCATCCACGCAAGTGACTTCTATACTATGCTAAGTACAGTAGCATGTTACTGCCTTCTGGTTGGATTTGACTAGCAGCTATCACATGTGAATCTTCTCCCTGATCACTGAAAGAGTCTTAAAACAAACCAACCCCCTGTGTTGTGTAATCAATTTAGACAAGACTCCAACAGAGTGCTGTATTTCGAAGGGAAGGTGCAGTTAAATGTTGGTTCCTAACTCCTTAGGCAATCAGTTTCATAGTGCTTTAGCACATACTCCTAGAATATGCTCACCGAGGCTGAACTTCCATTTTTACAGTAGCACATTCTACCAGGCCAGAAAGATGAAGACACTATCACAGAAGCACACAGAATCACAGAATAACTAAGGTTGGAAAGGACCTTCAAGATAGTCAAGTCCAACCATTAATCCAGCGCCACCATGTTCCCTAAACCATGTCTTGAAGCACCACATCCACTTGTTTTTTGAACACTTCCAGAGATGGCGACTCCACCACCTCCCTGGGCAGCCTGTTCCAAGGCTTGACCACCCTCTCAGTGAAGAAATTTTTCCTAATATTCAACCTAAACCTCCCCTGGTGCAACTTGAGGCCATTTCCTCTTGTCCTATCACCTGCTACCTACTTGGGAGAAGAGACCAACACCCACCTCACCACAACCCCCTTTCAGAGAGAGCGATAAGGTCTCCCCTCAGCCTCCTCTTCTCCAGACTGAACAACCCCAGTTCCCTCAGCCGCTCCTCATAAGACTTGTGCTCCAGACCCCTCACCAGCTTCCTTGCCCTTCTCTGGACACGCTCCAGCACCTCAATGTCCTTCTTGTAGTGAGGGGCCCAAAACTGAACACAGGATTCAAGGTGCGGCCTCACCAGTGCCAAGTACAGGGCTACAATCACTTCCCTACTCCTGCTGGCCACACTATTGCTGATACAGGTCAGGACTCTATATAGAGCTTGAAAAATTTCTGGTTATCCTGGGCCAAAGACATTAAGCTCACTGGTTATTAAGACAGAAGCCTTGAACTTGATGGGATGCAGGGAGTAGGGTCAATATGCTTATAGTAACTCCAGCAGGAAATGTGCTGCGTGATTTTATATTGCCTAGTATTTTCTAAATATTTAGGCTTTTATGCTTCTCATGACTGCAGATTAGCCAAGAATCAATGAAAATCTCAGTAACGGAGGTCAGCTGACGTTTACTGCCTTCCCAAAGATGTGTGAGGGTCTGAACCATTCTTCCAAGCAACATGTTATATTATAGTCAGAATAAGACCAGAAACAGTTTTACATGTCATCCACAAACATCTTAGCAGAACAGGGCAGTACTGGCTTGTACCACACTGCAAGAAATGTTTAGTGGTTGCCTTTATTATAGGTTATTCCTGGTACTAGGATAAGAAGATGTGTGTGGTCGGAGATGAGAAATGCACTGTAAGGTTGTATAGAAGTCAGTGAGAAGAAATCTGGATTATTCTGCTATTCGCAAAGTATACCCATTCCCCTTCCGAGTGTCTTGATCTGTGATGATAAGCAGATAAGCTGTAGGATTCACACTTGGCTCCTGTTGTCAGAAAAAAATATTCTGAATAATATCATCCACCAATGGCTGGGCTGTCTCTGGATCAATGCAGGGTTAAGGCCACTGCCTCTTTTGATCTCTGCTGATTAGCACAGAACTTGCGGTCTCGTTAGTCAGAGTCAGGTGATGCTGGACGTACAGGGTACTTCAGCAACAGCAGATTATGAACTATGTAGCCTTCCAAAAAGTATCACGCTAAAATTGATGTATTTTGCTTTACAGTATTCTGTATACCTTGACATAGATCAGCATCAGCTTCACATTGTTTCATCTTTTAAAGCGCTGCTTATTGCTGTGACTTGCATAAAGTGAAATAATTTCATTGCCATGACATCAATGGGAATAGGTACAAAAGAATTCTTGTATTTGCACTTAAAGCTATTTATTGAGTGAAATAAATACATAACCTTTATGACTTGTCTTAAAATAACCAAGGAGGGGCTGCTAGTATTTTTCCATCAGGGAAAAATCAGGGAGCTGCTTTGAGCCTACAGGCAAATTAGGCACTTTTCCCATACAAATATATATCTGTGACCTCAGGTAATAAAAAAGACATTTACTGTAAAGACAGTAGAAATCTAGTCTAGCGAATTTAGGATAACCATTCTTGAAAAACAGGTTGTGGGATTTAAATTGGCAATATTTTAAATAAATTTTTTACAGAAATACGGTTGTGAACTATGTTGTCAATGTGATTGGACAGTTGCGTAGCTGCATGTTGGCACTCTCACACATGACATTAAGGAATGATATTGAGAGAGGAGTTATGGCCCCATCATTCAGATGGTCCCCCATGGCCCCCCATCAGAGAACATCATTCAGACCACTTACTTCAAACTTCTCCTACCAAAGATTTTGGGAGAATTATTACTTATTAGAAAAAGTTCACAATCAGGATGGTTGCTCATATTATGGACATAATGTGAGAAATTAAAAAAAAAAAAAAAATCACACATTGGCAATTTACATGCAAACACAAGCAAAAATATTGTAATTACATAAGCTACCGATAGAAACAAAACATCCCCTCCCCCCAATCATGTAAGGCTGAATGTAGATGATGTTTAAGTATGGCAGGCATGAAAACATCCATTCTTCTCTTAGCCATTTATGCTTAGTACATTTTAGTATTTGTTATTAGAACTTTTAAGATTGAAAACTCCCACTATCTCAAAATACATCCCAGAGCTAAACTTTGTACCTTATACCTTACACGTACGTTTCAAGATTGAAAGTTTTATATTTCTCAAGTTAAAATGTTATGGACAGACCTCTGTTCATTTGATTAAAATAGTTTTTTGAACTTTTTCAACTAAGGTAATGCTTCAAGGTGGAGAAGTACTACTTATTCTACACATTGTTCAGAGGATAGAAAATTAAAATCCTGGTTTGGGTAATGGGTTGAAGAGAACTTAAATGAGGTAATACTCTTCATTCCACTGTGACAGTAAAATTTTGGAAAACGAACTTTTTTCCCCTCAGAAGAGAAGAGGAATGCTTCTTGGTTTTGCTTGCCATCTAGTCATTATCATTATTTAAAGATATATTTTTCCTATGTTGATCCTCTCTTTATTATGACTGTTTTTTGTAACAACATGTACCAATGCACAGAGGCAGTAAGCTGTGGATACTCCAATACGTATTTCAGTGAACAAAGATAAAATTAACTTGCAGTGTCAAATCTCCATGTAAGATGAAGCATATTTGGACTCTGTAATTCTTTCTGCCATACTTTCCATTCTCTCATTCCTCTCCTATTTCAGTCAGAGGAAGTGTTCCTATCTTTTCATAACAGAGTGTAGATAGTTCAAAAGTGTGCCTTGCTTTCATCCATATACAGCACACCCCATCTAAAAGAAATTATTGGAAAGTTTTTGCAGTGCTTCATTCTGATGCCACAGGCAAACTTGATTACGATACCATGATATAACAAACAGTGCTACATTTTAACTTGCTTTAGACCTTATGCATGCAACGTTTTCACTAAGAGCTTTTTCCTTAACGTTAAAAACATTCAGAAGTGCTATTAGCCAAAAATACTTAGCTGCATCAGGGGCTTATCTGGGAACTGAAGTTGGCTTTATTTTCTTAAAATATTTCAATTAGAATTGTCTGCAATTGTCCTTTCTGCCTGCAATTTTTTAAAAAATTTCTTGTTTGATTTTTAACACAGAAAGGATTTTTTTTTCAGTTGCCAGCTATGAAAACTAAAACATGGGTTCAAAGAGTCAAGTCATATCCCTAAGTGCATTTATCACTAATAAAATTCTTGACACAACTGGGGTGGATTTGAGTCACAACTACCCCTAGCGATAAATAAGAGTCAAAGAAAAGCATTTGACTTTCCAATATTAATATGGGTGTGGCAGGACTCACAGTTAGAAAAAGTTTAGTAAATTTGGAAAGTTTTATAAGGAATTAAAGTGAGTTTACAACTCTCTTGTCCAGCTGTTCTTCGTAAAACCCTGCTATAAAGTCTTTGAGTTCTTGGAACAAGGGCAAGTTACAAATGCTACTGCCATTTGCTTAAATTTCCATGTTCACCAAGGGCAGCACCATATGCAGTGGATCTCCTCCTATACTTAGGTTATCTGTTCTTAGATGTATATTGTTGCGAAGGATCACTTTACCTTTCGTGTTTAGTTCTTTGGTGCTTTCTAATACTAAATTATTTTGAGTGTAGGAGTCTTAATGAAGACTGTAATGACATTCCTCACGTCTTGTTTTTTCCTAGCATGTATTGCAGGACACTAAAAAGTGTCATTACAGCAACTTAGCGTATGTATGTTCATAGCCAGTGTCTTGCACTAACAAAGTTTTTCCCATTGTCTTTCTACAGTTCCCTTTTAGTAAGAAAAGGTCTAGAAGAACAATAAAATAAAATTGATTATTTAATTGACTATTGTATCTGAGGTCAAACAGGCACATAAAACACCAGGAGCATCACAGTGCGATATATTAGATCACATATTCAAATACAGTTCTTTTTGAATAGATATTCACCACTATAGCAAACTTAGTGTGGAAAGTCGCCATTGTTGGCAACCGAACCCTAGTTTACCAGAGGAGTCAAATTCTCCCTTATGCTATTTTTAGGAGTGGGGCACACTTATTGTTATGGGTGCTGCGGGGGGCTAAGGCAGACCTGTGGGGACGTCCTGCCTCAAACGCCTCCCGTGGAACACACACCCGCACCCACGCCCCGTGTCACAGACCGCTGCCCGCCGCCAGGCGCGCGTGGTGGGCGGGGACAGCGGCGCGTGCTGCCCAGGGCACCTTGCGATCGTCGCGTGGGCACTGAGGAACGTGTGAGACGTGCCGTTTCCCCGGGCAACCCGAGCAAAAAGGCGGGCCCGGAAGGTATAAAAGGCCGTGATGGCGGGGGCTGGGCGGAATCCCTCCCGCCAAGGCAAGGCGTCGGTGGGACCCACGGTGGTGACGCTCCCCTGCTTCACCTCTGCCTTCGCTGTCTTTTTCCTTTCTCTGTCCCACTCCTTTCTTCGCCGATAAAGCTTGGAGCCTTCCCAACCGATGTACAACCTCGGCTGTGGTTTCATCTCGACCGGGGTGATCACATGAACTGTAAAGGTCCAGGCTCTTAACGGACCCTTACATTATTTGGCATCACGGACAGGATGACCCCGAGACAAGAGTGTGTCAGGAATGTGCCATTTTCCCTTAAAATATAAGTAACCACGCAAGGTGCCTCCCAAGAAGAGGGAGTGGGTGCCAGTTACCAAGTAAGGTACTTCTCAGGAAGACCACTCTAGGTAAAAAGGAATTTAAAAGTAACTTCCTTTGTTGAAGGAAAAATGGCTGGAACAAACTGCTGCCACTGATACTGGTGTGTTAATAATATTTTTGGAAAAACGGCAGTCTAAACCTTCTCCAGGTTTAGAGTGGGCACGTAAGAACTGGTGTAATTTACAAAGTGTAGTGGACCAAATGGCCACCTTGCAGGCCGAGGCGAAAGTTCGAGCAGGTAAAAGTAAATCCTTTCTGTGCGCCAGTGTTGGGAGCCTCCTTAGTGGCAGCTGCAGAACAAAGGGAGCAACAGCGACATGCAAATTATTCAGTCATTACAAGACTTGGTTAAGGCTTTGCAGGGCCAATTGCATGAGGAGCACTCCCAAGCCTGTCTTCTGCGGGAAACCCTTAGTGCACGGCTCCTTGCTGATAAAGATGGCGACTCCACCTGCATTTGCCATGTGGTGGAGTGCAATGGAACTAAGCCCCAGCCACTTTATGCCCAGAGTTAACTGAATTAAGGGCACGATTGGGTAAATTAGAAGCTCCCTTGAGAAAGGGAGGAAATTTTATTTATTTTATTTTATATTAAAATTGAGGAAAATTTAATTTCCGTTAATTAAAATGGAAAACACGATGGGGATGAGGATGACTCCCCCCAGATTACTATAAAGGAGGTCCCCTTTATGGCCACTGAACTAGCCAAATTAAAAAAGGACTTTGGTCGCACTTCTAAGGAATTAGAATATGTTTGGAGGGTCTCGCTTTCTCGAGGGGATCAGATATTGTTAACCAAGAAGGAAGCAGAAGGCTATTGGGGACCCTGAGTATTTTTGACTACTGGTAATAACCAGGTGCCCTGGTCACTCACACAAAGAGCAGCATATTTGGCCAGAGGCTTGAATCCATTAGAAAGGGGTGACCTGCTAGCTATAACTGGGACCACCGATCAGCTGGTACTCCTGATGATGTATGATCAGGAGCTTAAGCCAAATCAGGGATCCCCCATGATGATGCCAGCTGACCCAGAACGAATGACCTCCCCTGATGTGGGGACTTCCGGACTCCCTAAAAGCAACAGGTATTCAACTTCAGGAGCAGATCAAATCCCTCTCCCCTGGGGAAAGAGCTACTGCAGCCTCGGGAGAAGTATTCACACCTGGCAGGAACTGCCCTGACAGGAAGGTCTGGATGTGGGGGGAGGTTACACAGGAATTGATTAATTACAGGTGTAAGTATGGCCCTGTTACGGCCTTGGGCTCATGATCAGAACCAAGAGGACTTAGGTGCACAGAAGGGAAACTCCCCCAAAGGCATCTCTGACTGGGAAAGAAAGCTTCCCCAGACGTGAGAGGAGGACGCACCACAATAAGTGAGGAACTTCGTAAGAAAAGGACTAGCCTGTGGATTGAGGGCTTGCAGAAGGGGATACCAAAGGCTTTGATGGATCAACAGCCTACAGATGCGTTAGAAGTATTGGTCACAAATTGGAAAAGAGCAGAGCAGGATATAAAGCAACCCATCGCTGCACCACTGTTGGAGGCACCAGTAAATAAGGAGGCGGGAAACACCTTCCCCTGTCCCCTGTAAGTGAGCCAGGGGGGCAGAAGGTAGATATATGTTAGGAGGCTCACTGAAAATTCACAGGGAGGTCTGTTAATCACACGCTCTGTGGGTCCCAAATCTGTCCCCATTACCTTTTTAATTAATATCCACACTTAAATTGGAAGACAAGGAGCGATGTCGGGGTGACACTCTCTCGCAATTCCAGCTACAGTCTTGCCAGAAATTCAGGTCTCATGGCTCTTCTCTTTCTGGTAGAGACACCTCCTCAACCCTAACTTAAACTATTCTATGTTACAGTTCAAAGAAGATGGGCAAATGGCATCTTCCATCCCTATTGTGCCAAGCTTCAAGGAGAAAGGGACAAAACTTGGGGCCAAAATAGCATGTAAGAAAAGTCTGTGGCCCTGGAGCTTAAGCACTTGGCTGAAGATAAGACTTTCCAGGCTCTGGATGCTACTCCTTAGACTAATTTTGAACATTATAACCACATGGTATTTGTCTGAAGCCAGTTGTATTACAAGCTGGACCAGAATTAGCAATATCTCCCCTAGGTTGGGGACAACCAGTAGGCTACCAAGTCTCACTGCTGTTTCCTGTGAACTCATTTTGTTGGTGTAAGGATCAACTTACATGGAGTCTGAGGAGGAAAAGATGAGTGGAGAAAGAGGACAAATATACTCGGTATTCACTACTACTATTTGACAGAGGAGAAAGCTAGAGGACACCTGAGAAAATAAATTCACCATATGAAAACATGAGAAACTGTCATGACTTGGCAGACCTGGAAATGGCTAAGGAAACACAGAAGATACAGGACTAGAAACAAACAAAAATGCCTTTATGGAAGTTACACAGAGATGACTGTGGAAGGCAGGAGGATGGTACACACTTGGACCTCAAGATGGACGAGGACAGATTAATGAGTGGAGAATTCTGGAGGACAAACAGAGTTAACTGAGGCAAAGGATTGATGTTTTTGGCAGACTATAAATTGATGGTGGTGAGAGAGAACTGATGGGACTGGTAATTAGAAGATGGATAGGGAATGAAAGATTTATGGACTGAGCAGTTTGGACAGAATATTACAGGTGGAACACAGGATATCTGTTAAGTCTCTTGTAGATATGAGAAAATATTTCATTATGTCCACCTGTATGCTGGGTAAGAATTACCTGAGTCTTCTGAAACCTTGTGGTGCTGCTGCATGTTTAACTTACATGCTCAAGGTATGTATATGTGCCTCTACAATTCTTGCAATGGTTATATGGTTATTAATTTTCCCTGTCCTTTCTACAGCTTTTTTTTTTAAAGACACACATAATTACACAGTGTTTCTCTTCATATTTCTATTGTGGGATGTATCACTTCAAGCCTAGAAATTTGAGATTGTCTAAGTTGTTCTTGAAGAGGCCATTTTCCCTATAATACAGGCAAATACACTCCAATAGGTTGAGCTATAGTATTATGGAACACAGAAAGAGATGGAAAAACCATTAGACCACAACCTCCTCCTGAATCCAGTTCACAAATAATGTTACCAAGCAACTTTAGTCTTGATCTGCAATTATTTTAGAATTTTCCTTAACAGAAGAGATCAAAACATTTAAAGTTCCTGATCTTGTATGTTAATAAAGATGTAGCTAGGGAAGTAACAAGGACATGCAGAAATACGTTAGTGCAAGGGCATATACTAAGTATGTGTAAAAAAAAAAAATCATCATCCTGATTTTACACCACAGAAGATGCTATCTGGAGAAGATGTACAGGTGGAAGAAGTAAAGTTTTAAGCCCATGTTATTTAATTTCACTTCTCTCTTTCATAAACATAGATTTATAGCCCCCAATGGATTAACGAATTACAGATACAACTTCTGTCACCTGCTACCTGGGAGTCCAGGTCTGGCTCTAAGCAAAGCAACATGAACTTGCTCGATGTTTCTGAGGACACAGAACACACTTAAAAAGAGCAAGTGAAAAATCTGGGCAAACAAAAATCACAATTTCCCAATCATTTTCATGTTTTGGCTGAGGTACTCCTTTGACAGCTGATTCCACCCCAGAAGTATCACAGCCCATGGAACTCCTCTCACGTAAGAGGTCAAGAAAATATCAAATTTAATTTTTTTTTCCCTTTTTAAACACACTTACCTGTTGAACTATATAAGTTTGATAAATTTATACCTACCTATATGCCACAACAAACAAGTCAGGGAAACCCAGATGGAAGATGGCAGACTTCACTATTTAATACTTTCCTCATGTGTAAAGTATATTGCATTTGCTCATCTGTATACATTGAAATTTCCTATGGTTTAGTCAAAAAAAAATCTGAGTCTCCAGTGGCTAACAGACTTGCCTCTATTGCTTAGGCTGAAGTTCAGATGTGCACATAGGCCTTGAAAAGTTGCTTGAAGGAACTAGCATATAAATAATGTCCACATGGATTATGTTGCTTACTGTGGTCCAAATCCAGTTACAGGAAAAGACAATATGAAAAGTCCACAAAATGGAAAAAAAAAAAAGATAAAACACAGGCATAGATGGAATAACATCAGCACAGGAAAGCAACATAACACAGATATCCTTCCCTCTTGTTAAGAATTTAGTTCTCTTTAAAAACTTACTGGGAGACTATGTCTAATAAACCTTTTGTTTACACCTTGATGAAGACACTTGCAGATACCTCATTGCAAGATTGGTTGAGTCCTCATTTCTCTGATGTTCAACTGGTCAATATTCAATATGGAGGATTCAATATTACCAAGGAAAGCAAAAGGTAAGGATTGAAATTTCCTCTCACTGACTAAAAAGTCAATTAACAACAACCAAGCAGTTTCAGGCGTCCACAATGGCATCCTTTGTTTTTACAAGGATTCTTATGGAAATCAGTGCAGCTTCTGGGCCAGTGTCAGCCATGCAGGAATCTGTTATTGTAGGGGCTTGGGACACAATTTGCTATACAATTTGCAGAAGTTTGGCGGTGTTTGCTGAAAGACTTAAAAGCGACAAACTACTCAGAAGCACTACAGTCATTCGATTCGCTTTCTGCCTGCCTTCCTTGTCCCTAATCACCAAAAGCTAGGTCTCTTTCCACACTCTTTACACCAGTGTAACGTCCCTAGAATTTACAGCAGTGTAAGACGTAAGTAGAAAACATGCACGCAGACAAATATCAAATGAATGAAGAAAAATAGCACATAGGAAAAAAAAAAAAAAAGACATGATGTTTGGAGATTAGCCTTATTACTCCATAATAGGACATTCTTAACCTGTTTTGTCTACAAACTGCATCTAACAATGGCTTATTTTTCCTTTAATGAAGAGCATGAACTTCAGTTTACTAAAAACCCTTCCTAAATGCCAGTTCTTGCCTATCAGTTGAGCCTCAGCATCTATCTACAGCACAATGGTCTAGAATTGGAGAACTGTCCCTTCTATCCACACATCTGTGAAACACAGGTATGTCACAAAACCTGTTTCCCCCCTCAAAAAAGCCTCTAAACTTCTTCAGTGCACTCGGAATAATCAGCAACTTTAAAGACTTCCTTTTTGTAACTACAATGTGAAATATGAGCAAGCAAAATTAAAATGAAGAACATCTTAAGCCCATTTAAATCCATTTCTGAGTCATCAATCATTAACCTTAACATATCCCAATGAACTTGGGAAAAAAAAAAATTAACGTACACCACCACTTCACCAAAAAATATGGATCCTGATCGTGTTCAAGGTAAACTTAATTGCATCCGAATTTTCGTGTATGTGTTTTGCATTTTTCCCTCCGGGTTCTTTTTCTTTTGTTTTTAATAGCTTCACACTCAAGGTGCGGCAACACTTCTGCTGCCGGCCCTGCACAGAAAGAACCGTTTGTGATTAACCCACCCGCGTGGCCAAAACGCGCGGGGAATTACCGAGGCGGCCGAGAGGAGCCTCCCGCCGCGGCCCCGGGGCGGGGGAGGCCGGTTCCCCGCGGCCGCGCAGGGCTGCGCGGGGCTCGGTACCGGCCGGTCCGCGCCACGGCGGCGCCGCGCAACCTCCGCGGGGGCGCTGCCCCGCGGGGCGGGGGCGGCGCGGGTTTGCGGCACTGCAGCAGCAGGAGCAGCTGCTGCAGCGGAGCCGGAGACCTCCCTCCTCCTCCTCCTCCGCCCCCGCCGCGCCGGGGCCCTCCATTGTGCGGGAGGCAACCGCACACCCGCAGACTCCGCGCCCCCCCCCCCCCCCCCCCGCGGTGCGCTATCACAGCCCCCCTCCCGTGCTGCCGCTTTCCATTCGTAAAGATATTTATACACCTATATATATATATATGTATACACACACGCACATACATATGCCCCCCTCCCGTTGAATTTCGGCCTCCGCCCGTCCGCCCCGCAGGGAACCGGGCGCCGGCGGCAGGAGAGGAGGGCTCTTCCCGGGGCAGAGCGGCTCCCCGGCGGCGGCACCCTCCGGGGAGGGAGAAGGTTATCGCAAGCGCGGCGAAAACAAAGCCGGGGCTTCTCACCCCAGCCACCCGGCAGCTGCCGGGGTGGGTGGGCTGCGGGGACCGCCCCGACAGAAGTTGCAGCGCAGATCCTCCGCTTCCCTCCGCGGCGGCGGGCCAGCCTGAGCGGCACCCCGAGATCGCCCCAGGCGCCGGCGGGCACAGCGGCAAAACTTCTTTGTTAGCAACAACCGAGCCAAAGGGGAGCAATAAATCGGGGTCCGCCGTCCCGCCGACACCCCGGCAACTTTACGGACAATACGCACGTCTCCGCTACCTGCAAAGAAACTTGTGGGACCGCACCCCACCCCGCCAACACTGCGCACCGGCCGTTGTCGCCTCCCCAGCTCCCGCTGTGACCTTTCCCGCGGCCGCCGGGCAACAGTGGCCTCCCCCGGAGCCGGTGCCCGCGGGCGGCGGAGCGGGGAGCGGCCGGTGGCCACCCCCTCCCCGCGGCTGCCGGCGGCACCCTCGCACCGGTTCGCTCCTTCGGCAGCTGGGGGGGACTTACCCGCCGAGGTCAGAAGGCGCTCAGAAAACTAGCGGTTCCATCATCCAGAGAGTCCTTTGCAACTTTCCTTGCATAGGGCGAGAATGTAGCTATAGCTCTATTTATACGGGGGAGGGAGGGAGGGAGAGGGAGCGCGCTTAAGACGACAAGCTGTTCGGGAGACTTTTGAATAAAAGGGGGATGAAACCGGATTTCTTCCCGGTATCAGGACCCTGGAAAGAAAAAAAAAAATCAAATCCTTCTTCAGAAGAGAATTCTTTCAGAGCCGTTATCTGTATCACTATTAATGCGCAGAGCGGGAGGCACGGCATACACATAGATCCCGGTAGCCGCGGCTATTGGTGGCTGCGGAGGGCCCCTGGGTCCTACTGCTCCGGCGCCGGGAAACTACAAAGCCGAGCAGCGGCGAGCGGCTCCGGAGAGGGCACGGTTTGGGGGAACGAGGGGGCGGCCGCAGGGGCCGGGTCCCCTTTAATTGATTCGTTACTTCGGGTATTGTCATACGTGTTGCAGTGTTTAAGCGGGAGAAAAACGCATTATGAACGGATGTCATGCACTCTCCGCTTTCATAGCTGCGCTTGCAGGGCTATTGTGCAGTCCGGTGTGAGAAATGGGTCCGATTTTTAAAAACAGGGATTTATTTGTCTACAGCTTTTACTCCTCCCCCGCACTGTCAAAATTATCCGTCACGTTCCCTAATAATTACGTAGTTACTTCAGTAATCAGGTATGCATTGAATTTCACTTACCTATGCTTTTTCTTGCTCAAGTTATGGATTTCTAAGGGTGCATCTGCTCCTCTGTGCAAAGAGCATAAACAAACATTTTTAAAAATTAAGGAACTTACTCCTAATTAAGAGAGAAAAAGTTAAAAAAGATTAATCAGTGTAAGTTTTCTCCATTACAGAATACAAAGACAGCCAGTTTGCAATATTTAAATTATAGTCCTTATTGGGCATAAGAAATCATTGGACTGAGGGAAGATATCCCATTTGAAAAGTCAGGCAGTGAAAAACAACAACAACAACAACCAGATACAGCATTTATGTACTGACTGCAAAACAGAGTAAATGTGAGATAATGATGACATAGGTCAACATAACTGAAAACTGAAAACAGCGTAAGCCCGTACGCATATATGTGTGCACACATACACAAGAGTATCACATGTAGTTAAACTTTTATTACTGCCTTGTAGACAATATATGTTGTATACTAAGCATATCTCTAGATAATAAACACTAATAGGCTTAAAATCTGAAGTATTTAATGAAGTCTTTTATATAGTGTATGAAGACCATCTAGAAATAAAGCCTGCAATATATTGCAATGCATGACAGTTGAAGGTCTAAACATGCCTACTTGCCCTATATAGAAGAACAGAAATCAGTGACAAAGGAACATTGTTAATATGGCAAGGTCCTTACACTCTAGTTGGGAGCTACCAATCTTAAACACAGAGATTACTACAAATAATACTGAAGTCTTACATACGGGACAAGGTTACTTGCCACTCACCCAGTATTTCACCAGGTATATAGGCAGAGAGAGACAAAATAAATTCAAAACAAAACATGGAGGAAAATACAGTGCTTAACTCTGGCACTCTGAGAGTTCGCAGTAGTTGAACCATTCTTTGAATGAAGTACTCTGCACACCTTGGAGGAGAGCAACAGAGCGGGCAGGAGGAATCAGCACTTTTGTACATCAGTAGCCTCTGACAAAAGAAATACTACAGTATGAGTTCAAAAATCAGATCTTCAGCGCTGCATTTCAGATGTACCTTACAGCTTGCATCTTTTAAGACCTTACATCTTGTTGGAAGAAGATTCTGACTCTTTGTTCTTTGAATTCTGTAGCTGCTTTGGTTTGGGTATTTTATCCCTTAGATAACAAGTATATACCAAAAGAGCAGCGTTTCTGTTGTCAGAGGCAGCATACTAAGAACAATTAATAAAATTCTTCTACATATACACTCTGCAGTTATCACTATAGTAACATATGCACTTTTTTTTCTTTTAAAGAGAAGAAATTTAAGTTTCGGTTACATTACTTGAGAAACTGATGGCTATTGCACTAGTAAATACAAGTTGTAAAGGAAGATAGGGTAGTTGCTTGCAGTTTAGAGCAAATTTTGTTTCAGTGGTTTGTTTTTGCTTCTCTTTAGGTCTACGTAGGACAAATTCTGCTTGCCTGAGAGTTCAGAAAATACCTCTTACCTCATGTGGCTTATTACTGCCACAGGCCTTACACTTGTTGCCATAACCTTAACAGATTCCTGATTAACATCAATTTAAAAGAGAACAGGCTCAGGCCTATTGTATTTAACAAAATAATGTAAAATCATTGGCATCATCTGCAAAATTAACAAAAATAGTAGAGTAGTGTAAGTGCAAATTAAGGAGGCAATAACCAACACCATCTCAATTAAGAAATTACCCTGTGAAGGAGAGAAATTGCCATGCCCATTGTAGTGCCTACAGAGATTAATGAAATATGGCTGTGAAACTGGTTTAATAGATAAATTGGGTGGGTGGTTAAACATCTGAGCAAAGATGATTACTTTGTAGTGAAACAAAACAAAGAGGAATAAATCACAAAGCTGCTCTATTACCACAATTAAAATGCAATTGCTTGATCAATTATCACGCTAGCTAATAGCTTGATAGAGGACAAGGAAATAAATAAAACATTATGCTAACCAAAGTATAATAATAATATCTGTGTATATATATATGTTCCTTTTTTGTATGCATTTATGTCTAATACATATACGGTACCTTACATAAGATAAGCAAGGCTGCATATAATGTATTTAGCTATTTATTTGTAGTATACAAGTAAACATCAATGATACGTAATCACGATAATGCATGCAGTGGGTAAATAGCTAAGACATGTTTAGATTACTGATATAATACATTTCAATGTTTTCTAAATCTCTGAGAATCTCCTTGTTTTACAAATTTACCAGCCAAAGGTGTTTTGGAATAGTTTCGCCTTGGAATAGTTTCCAAAGTCAGCATATGTGATGACGTGTCGGTTTCCAACTTACCCTTGGAAAATGATGGCCACTTACTGGAGTTCATTTGGACATGGGGTATTTTAGAGTGGTAGTGAAGCAAACTGTGACTGTCATCTATCAGCATTACATTTTTATATCTCATAATCAGCAAAGCGTACATTCCTATATAGGAATGTAAGTGGTAACATATATGTTTGTATGAAATGAAATATAGCATATAAAGGCAAATAACTTCCTTCTCTGTAGTTTGAGCATCCTGTGATAACCTGATCCAAAGTTAATGGCAATGAGCAGACTTGTTCTGTTGATCCAAAGTCCTGGTCAAATGTAATACTTACTTCATCTATTGAATATTCACACAGTATAGTTTGAATATGTAGGGAACAAAACACTTTGTAATGATTATTAAGTGTGGAAAAAATTACATGCATTTATGTTGCCTAATAGCAACACAGATTCTGTTAAAAGTTGAATAAGATTTAAGAAACAGGCTCCTGGTGAGCTTCTTGGGTATCAAAATGCAAATAAAGGGCAAGCAGTGCATACATCCAGTTGTAGAGAGGTATGTGTAGGACTTCTTAACATTTTAATGCTTTGTCTTATGCGAAAAGGTTACATGCCTTTGGCAAACTTGTTTTGCCTTTCCCAGGGCAAGAGTAAATTGAAAACATACAAGTTTGAGCATATTTGAAGTAAGCAATGTATATGTTGTAAATATGTAGGTATTGCTGGACTGTACTAATGAAACAGTAGAATTTGTGCTCTCACAAAAGTATTACGAAGCCTCACCAGATCTTTTGTGTCCTGTTATTCCCCAAGATGCAGGTAGCAGCCACATTAAATCCTCTCACTTATGCACATGCAGTTCATTTTTATGCTTGCTTATCTGTGTTTTGTAGTGTATTTGAAGAAAAGTCTGAGAAACTACTGCCATTTCATCACTTCTGGATGAAATGATTTAAAAAATGGCCACTCCTCCCTTTTTGCCTTTCCCATTTTTAAAAGCAAGAGATGACTTGTGACTATCAGAAAGAACATACTGATGAAGGCAGAAAGTTAATGTAGGGAAGTTTTGCAAGGAAAACAATAGAATGGTCTCTGAAGAACGATATCTGAGTGTTAAACTGGATTTTAAAGTTCTGCTAGAATAACAGGCTGGAACTCTCATTTTGTTGTGAATTGTATGTGAAGACATGCAGAATTGAAGCACAAGAAAATGGGATTCCTACCTTTTGGGAGAGTGAGGACTTTCTGTTCCTGCTTTTTATATGTGGAGGAGCAATTCACTATTTGAATGTTTTCAACTGTAGTTCTGTAGTATTATCTTTTGAAATGTATTGTGGAATTGGAGACCTGACCATTGGATGGTCATTCTTTATGCTGTACGCTTAGATTTTTTTCAGAGCTTAATAATAAACAAACAAACAAATACATAAAACCCAAAGACTAACCAATGTGCTGTAGTGGTGCATGCTCAAAGACTGAAGGTTAAAGTGAGCTTGAAAAAAATGTGACAAATGGGGAAGCAACACTTAGTGAGGGCTGCAGGGAAAAGATAATGTCAGGAAAAAGCTAAATGAGTCAGTGCTATCCAAAGAGTGTAGGAGAGAATAAGAACTTTAAAAGTGTTTATCTGAGGAAAGTGAAGTGCCAGAGAGAAACTTTTCCCATTGGCAAATGAAGAGGAAAACGAAAATTGAAGAAAATTGATTCAGACACTGAAGTCTTTGATTTCCTGTATTCTTTTTCCTTCTGTTAAAGAAAACTAAAATGTCATTCTGAAAATACTTTTGATAGAGCTTCTACCAAAAAGAAAAAAGAATGCCTAAAAAAAATTAAATCTATGGAAGATATCAGTTCTAGATTATATCATGTTTGTTCTTAAGTGAGTCAATATAGGCAAACACAATATCTTTAACTAGACCCACTGATGCAGCTGGGGAGTGGGAAGCTGAGCCTGGTGACTGCTCTTCAAGGCAGTTTGTCTCACTCACATCCTTAGACCATAACAGCTACACCACCATGACAACTTGCATTTTTGTTTGAAACATGAACTTGGAGAAGTGCTCCCTTGGTCATCAAGTCCAGCTTCCAATATTAGAGGAAACCTTGACAACTGTTCTTCTATTTAAAATATACTAAGGCAAGTTGAAATACAAAACTTAAATGGTGCAATTGTTTTTTATGGGATGTAGATGATGTTAGTTTCAATATAAACTGAAAGAACAGTATAGAAAACATATATAATATTCACTATAATGGTACAGGGCTTCAGGTGTACATAAGATTTTGAACCGTTACAGACCTCTGAACCGCGGGATTATGTTCCCCTGAGGGTAGGGAGTGCATACCACGGAGCAGCTGATACCTGATTTCTAGTCACTCAATATTCTGCAGGAGTGTACGAATCTCCTGCTGCCACTCCTAACAAGCGAACGTGGTCCTTCAACTCAGCCCGTGCTTTTGCTAGAACAGTAAGGCGTATGAAAAGGGTGGCAACTCAAACTATTCTCTCTCTGTTATTTTTATACTTTATCCTAAGATCTAGTTGGGTATGTGAGTCTTGAGACAAAGTTAACTGGGAGTGAGCAGGCTGTGTTGTTTGCACTCCCTGTTAATCAATGATTTCTAAAGGATGACTCATCCCAGCCACACTTGATTGTATTTGAAAGGCTCTAACTGGGTATGGCAGAAGAGATTTTGTCAGGAACTCAGTACACCGCTTCAAAATGTTGACGAAGTGAGTATTGTGCGGATGTACTAAGTGGCTAGAATACAAAGTAATTATTTTATACCCAGCAGTAAACTTGCTGACATAAAGTCCTATCTCATTTCATATCTTTGTTGTTCGGAAATAGAAAAAGAACAGGAAGGTTTTTATTAAAACTGTGTTAAACTTAGAAGCCAATTCTTTCTCTATCAATGTATGATGTACTTAGCTGTTGGTCAGTAATGTTTTGTTAAGGCAATATTTTGGGGAGGAAATTGCATATTTAACTAAAAAAGGGGTATTTTTTTTAGGGAAATTCTAACTTCCTATTGAACAGTTGAACTCTAGAAAACAAAAAAAAAATTAACTGAATTCTTAAATCCAGAAATACTACCTTTGTGTCTCCCTAGTACAACTTCAATGCTTCTGCATCATTTTGGTCTTGGTTTCTCAGCTGTTCTTCATCATGGCTTGTGCTTTTCCTATGTACAGAAAACATTTTTTGAGTAGAAAGGTTTTTTTTTATTAGCTCCAGGGTCTGTAGACATCAGAGGGGAGAAGATTTTTTTTAAAAAGCAAAGTACTCCCCTGTTAACAGGTAGGAGGACATTACCATAGGCAATAGGGAAGACAAGTGTGGATGGGAGATTGTTTGTGAGGAGCTAGCTTTAAGGGACACTATCTTTCTTTTGAAACATGGAATTTATTTTTAGCTGCACCATATGACATATAGGAAGACTAAAGCCAGAGCTAAAAGATAGTAAAAGGTCTGCCTTTTCTTGCCCAAACTCCTGAGATGAAGCACTGCTAGGAAATGCTGATTAAGTCACTGCTGATGTCTGCAGGTGTTTCCTTTTTGTTTGGGAAACCTTGAGAGAGACCCATGAGAGGGAAGAGACAGGAGGGATGAGCTGAGAATGGTGGGAGAGTTCTTGTGGAAGGAGTGCTGTAGCTGAGAAAAGGTACAGGCAAGTACATGGATAATATAGGCTGTTTACAAGCCTTTTCTTTTTTTTTTTTTTTCTTTGCCGTTGCTCTGGTACACAAGAGTTTGTTGAATTTGGAAACTTTGAGGAATGAATCCTTTGTTACTTTGTGCAGGAAAGCTTGTTCTGGTTAGAAGGCAAAGTTAACTTAGCTAAACTAGTTCCATTTAGTTTATGTTAAGAGTTCCATTAAACTGGTAAAAAGGTATCACTATCCAAGGTATTTCTGAGGCATATAAGCCTTATGTGAACACTGGGAGGCAAAGATATAAACTGGAAAGATAAAGGACAAGGAAAGGAATTAAGATGTTCAATTGGACTATGAATATGTTTTAAAGGATGAGAATGAGCAATATACTATCTGGAAGGATTTCCCAGGAACTAGGCTTATAAGGTGATGAAGTAGGATCTAAAAAGGAACTGAAAGAGGTTTCTTAATTTGAAGTATTTATGACTATTCTGCTAAAAAATTTTGACAAATATTTCACAGGGAGGAATTCTATGTTTGTACAGAGTTTTTATAAAGTGACTGCTTGTAAGTTATATCACATGTGAATCTAAGAATTTTTTCCTTTGCTTTTGATATATGTGTTTTTTCTCTAATATTCTCTAATATTGTCTGATTGTTACACTGATTACTTAGATTTTTAGATCTAACTTTTTTTTTTTGTGAAGAAATTGTTGGGGGCCTTCCAATTTATTTTGTGATGCTTCCTGGATTTGCATCCCTAACTTATACGTATGAAGAATCTTGGAGAAAGTGATGTTTTCTAGAAAACATTAAATCCACTTTTCACTTAACTGATGAGGACGTATTGAAGCCAAGAATCACATTGTTTTACTTTTTAAAAAAATTGTGAGTTGGAATTTTTCTGAAGTGCTGTGCTAGGGGGGAAAAAACCTCTCTCTGGAAGTGTCTCTCTGAAACACCTTTAAAGCAAATTGACATGGTTTGGGCATTAGCCAAAACCATTCCTAAATCATAACCTTAAATTTAATTCAAAAAATCTTATAGTGAAGCACTGAAACGCATTTTTTCTTTTTTTTCTGTCCCCCCCCCCCCTCCCCCCCTGAAATACAATTGCTGTGCTGTGGTTACCAAGTCCTCCAGGGAGTATCACAAACTCACATGATGTTTCTTCAAAGCGCAGCATTGTATTTTTGGCTATGTTTTCTACATTAGCCAAATGATTTAAAACTATCATCTGGCAGGTTAGCTCCATATCAGCTTTTTATTAAAGGAGTCTCAAGAATATACATTTTTTTCGGTTAGTGTTACCAGAACCTGAAATCATTAAACAGGTTCTATATCTATTTCAGCTGATTGCATTAAAGGAATTTATGTTCCTCTTTCCACAGTTGTTTCCCTCCTCTTTTGATACTGATAATTACAAATGTGAATGAATGTTTGGACTGTGCTTGGTGCACAAGTGCTGCTGAAGTATTAAATATTATTGGGTGTTGTATTTGGGGTATTGGATAATAATGAATACTTCTAGAAAGACAGCCCAGACTTCATTTGGCCTCCATGAAGAAGTAAATGTTGTTATGCGGGTTGTAGAGTGTGTTCTCAAAGGATCTTCCAATTTTAGGAAGCACACAAGAAATCTTTCCTCTTCTGCAAAATTTTTTTGGGTGGAAATATGGAACAAAAGACACTTATTTCAGTGATACGCCAAATAGAAACAAACCCCAAAACTTATGCATGGAAGTATTATTTAAGATTACTCAAAAAAATTTCTATTTGTTGTTTGCTTGATCATTATTTTCTAAGAGGTATTTGCAAGATGAAAATTATAGAAGGGACAAAAGGCATTCTTTTGACATTTGGAAAGAAAGAAATATGAATGAAAGGGTTGAAATATTTAATTTCCATTTCATGTCTTTTCATATATGTGCTGTAATAATTTATTTTTTAAAAAAGTTCTCTGTATGGAGAAAACCATGTAAGTGTAATCATGCCTGGGCCAGCTAGCTGTATCTAAGTGCTATAGTTAGTTGTAAATAATTGGAGGCAGTGGCGTGCAGACTTGTGCCAGGCACAGGCTGTGAAAGGGTACCAAAAAGGCTGTTGGAGATAGCTTTGAAGTTGGAAGACTCAAGAGCTTCAGCCATTAACCAGAGCAAACAGTGTAAAAAGAGCATCTGATTGTAGCAGGTGGTGAAGCAGGGAAGACTAAGGGAAGAGGAACTTGGCCTGGAGTGGCATGAAAGGCACTTCAACTCTTCCCAACAGGTCAGTAGCAGTTCGGTGGGGATGGACTCACCAAGGTAGGAGTGTTCCTTCTGTTGCCTGCTCGGTGGAGTCTGTTAGTGTGGGAGGAGAGGAACAGCCTGCTGCTTTTTTCTTTTCACATGTCTTACTGAGGCAACTGATTTTTTTTTAAATAGAGGCAGCTTTCAGGAAAGAAGTGTTTCATTATTCTACATTACTTTGTTAATTCTCCTACTGCTGTTTTCTTTCTTCAATTATGTACTGCTTGTTAAGCCTTCCTGTTTTCCAGTTATGTGATGATATTAGCTCATTGAGTCCAGAAGATATATTTTATCAGCTTGCTAAAATTTGAAGCTATTGCTACCAATCAACTTTTTGGTAGAATGATGATTGGTTTTGCTAATTGTTTTTCATAATTAGAGTTGGTTGGTTGTTTTTGAGGATGGGCAAAACATGAATAACAAGCCTCAGTGATTTTATAAAAGAGAAAGAAAAAAAACCATCTTTCCAAATGATACCACTAGATAGTCACTTATTCTGTGTTCTTTTCTTCCTTCATCTTGCGGTAGTCTCTGGAAAATGAATATAAATTTCTCATTGATCCATTTTGCTCAGTTTGAACCTGACATTTTTTTGCTTCTACTGGGAATGGAAGACATGAAAGCATGCAAATGAAATACCGATTATTCACTTGGATTCAGTTGTGATTAATTTTCTGTTGTCTTTCATTTACTGCTACTCTTAGTAGTTTTGAAATTTAAAAACAGCCACCTAGTGTAATAAGGGGATACAAAGGCAAAGGGATGCCTAGAAAGCTTCTGGAAAACTGTATAAGCTAAACTTGTCTGAAATAGAGAACCTTACAGATTTTATAGCTCTGAAGGTGTCTTACATTCTCTGTTTCTGTAAAGCGCATATCACCCACGTAGACCTTTCAGTAGTAAGGATGCAGTCTGGTCCATCTGTTCATGAGCCAGGTAAGTACTCAACTCTTTCTGCAGTGACGATTATCTAAGCCCTGAGGCTATAGAAAACCGATGCATGCTTTTCCCACTGACAGCTAATACCAATGATAGCTACTCTGTATTAGGAGAGAGACTTGACAACTTGGGAAGATGAAGGGAGCTCTTCAGAAGTCAAGAACTGAAACTCCAGCTTGCATATGAGGAGATTTTAAGGGTTCTTTTAAAAGTGACTAAAAGCAGGCCGTGACTCTTCGGGAAGAAATGGAAGTGTCCCGAGCAGCGAGTAATAGGCAGGTTTTTAAAAAAAAAAAAAGAGAGAGAAAAGAGGGAAGCATCAGTCTATGAGAGTGAGAGCTGTGGCGGGCAGGCTGTTGGACTGGCTGCTCTCTGAGGTCACACTAAAGTAGAGAAAGAGCACAGACTGAAGAGACGAGTAATGACTCGTGAGAGTCAAACATGATCTCTCTGGGCCTCAGCAGGAAAACTGAACAGTGAGGAACGCTGACAAGTTGAATCCCAGAGGCTAAGACAGTAAAAAATTTATAATGTCCAGACCAAGGAAGAAAATGGAGCATGATGGTAATATCTGAAATACAAACAAGATTCCTTTTTAAAACCACAGACACAACAAATGATGAAAAAGGCAATCCTACTGATGGCTGCAGTGAATATTTTGTATGCAAGGGGAAAAGTAATAATTTTCTGTGTCTTGAGACAGAAATTCAAGTTTCTAAATGGGGAATAAGCATGGCAATGCAGTGCTTAAGGAGTAGGTTATTTTCAAGAACGATGTTGTGCTAAGAAGACTGTGACTGAAGACTTGAATTAGTGGATTCTCCTCAGAGAAGAATGTCAATAGGAATATTTTGATCAATAAGGTTTATGGTTTTTTTTTAAGTAATGTAAATACAGTTCATATACACTCATTGAATTTAAAGCTTCTGTCCATATAAATATGTCAAAAGATTTTACTCTTTACTCATTGAGTAGTCTGGGAAAAGTTGCTTTTAGCTCACTTCCTTCCCTCTTCTGCATGAAACCAAGGAAATTGGGTCAGCTAAACCAAAATATATGTAACTAATGCTGCTCCTGATATATTAGCACTTATGCTTGAAGTTAAACCTGTATGCAAGAATTGGCAGCTAAACTAAAATACTTTAAAAAAATTAGAAATTTGATATTAAATGATTGGCATATCCACTGTTACAAAAGAACAGTGGGAATATCACAAATTCTAACATTTTCGTTAACAAAACTTTTTTCAGAACTTTTATAATTTGAATTTTAACTGCTTTCAGCTTTGAGGTGAATGTGCTTTAATGAAAAACATATCTGCCTATTTTACAGGTTTCAGGTTGACCTTACCTAATCTATGTTGCTGGAGGTGATGAAATGATTGATGAATAAAACAACTGGGAAATCCCTGAATTCACTCTTAAATGAAGGCCCACAATAGAACTTTGAGTCTTGATATGTGTTGAAACTATCTCAAAGCATTTGAAATCTCCATTTGAGTAGAAATTTTGGCAGAACAGGGAAAACTCGTATGGAGAGTCAAATGTTCACAGTTTTGAAGTGAATTTTATAAGAGTAGGTGTCCCATTTTGATACGTAACCAGAGACCACTGTTATGGGTGCTTATACTTCATTGCTTGGTGGAACAGCACTAAAACCTATTTGGCTGTCTTTAAGTCGGTTCTCAAATCCTTGGAAGGTGCATTATCTTCATGCTAATTGCAATCTGAAACTTCAATTTATTCTGTAAAAGGAAATGTTTAATGGCTCTTGGAAAAGAAACGTTGGCTTCAGTTTTGAGCGAGGCGGTTAATATTGTGTACCACTTCTCAGCAATGGCATTTGCTCTAGAATGAGAAAGCAGCATCTGAACATGCTGTAACAGAGCTGCTGTAAAGTGAGTTGAATCACAGCTAAGATAGACAATCCTTTCCACCCGGCATTTTGTGAGAGCTCCCTGGAGAGCTCTACAGTTATTTTAGATGTGGATTATAAGTAGTCTTATTTACGTAGCATTGTGCTGTATCTGGATATGGATAAAAGTATCTCTTGAAGAGCCAGGCATTTTGAAAAGCTAGATTCACAGAGAAGATGTGGAAGCATATTCGGTACAGCAACATTACATTTAATCTTGCCTAAAAGAGATTAATCTTTGTCACTCACAAGCTTCAGTTGTTGAGTTTACAGACACTAGAAATAAACTTGCGACAACTGGAACTTACGAAAGCTTCAATATGTATTTGTATATACTTTAACTATATACAGCGTAACCTTTCTTGGCTGCTTTTTTTTTTTGGTAAAAGTTTACACCAGCTGATTCAATTCAGATTGAGTTTCAATCTTAAACATGTTAGGACTTGCTCACTCCAGCGATTTTAAAATTTTGCAATAAACAACTATAAAAATAAATGTAACTGATATCTGGCAGATACTGATGTATTAGAGATCTGCAGGCTTTGGAACTCAAGCCTGCAGTGTTATACATCTTGGTTAAATCCATTAAACTGCTTAATCACATAGTTTGCTTGCAAACACTGAGTAGTTTCAATTAATAGATGTTAATGGACTACTTACATACCTTAATAACTTGTGTGAGTCATGAGCGCTGGGCACATGCTAACCTCTAATCACCTAGGAATTTCTGGAACACAAAAGAAAAACTGAGATAAAGCAATGCAATGGGTTAGGCTTTGTTTTCTTCAGTTCATTGATGTGACCAAATTTCTATTGGGTTTTCATGTGGATTGCCTCAGTCTGCATTTGCATGACAAATTTTAATTCTTATTGGTGTTAAATGGATATATAGTACTCACATGGCTGTAAAAATGAGCTTACAGGCTCACTTACTTTGTTTTATAATTCAGTATTGTAGTGGAATGAAAAGCAAATATTTTGCTATAATGGTTATGCTAATTGACTTTTAATGTTGTTTTATTTTCAAGCTACTCACCAGCAGTCTCCAAAGTTTAATAAAGCTCAAAACATTTAATTGTATTGCCTTGGACTATTGATTATCTGTTTAACACCAAGAACAATGTGATCTGTTGTCTTTGCTTTGCTGATTGCCTGAATTATCTTGAAGAGATAAGCGATGTGCATGAGGAGAATCTCATGCAATAAAAAATGTTACTTGTATGCATTACTCATGGCTATTGTACAAAACCCATGAGCCTTTAATGTCAGACTTGCAAAGGAAAGAAATTTTATTGTTTCACAACGGAACTCAGTATTTCCTCAGGCATTGCACCACCATTTACATTTCTCGTTATTTTTATTGCCAACATAAGCTTATTTAAAGGAATAAATAGCATGCTGTCTACTTTGAGACAAATATTAAAATAATACTTTAAAAAACCGTACTAGATTTATTAGAGAGGGTTTATTTCAATTTTAGAAGTTATCAAGGAAAACCATGTCTGTTTCAAAGAAATAACAAAAAGAAAGAAAAATAAGAACAATATAAGGCTACATCCATTTCACCATTATGAAATATTTTTCACTTGTCTTAACGTGGCTATGAAATCTTGGAGAATGGGAAGACTGAAACAAGCTATTCAGAAGAAATAATGGGTGGCACTTTTTAGAAATGATTTATCAAAACAAAACCATATTTTGCAGCAGTTTGTCAGAGTTATTGTTTCATTACAATTAACAGAACTTATTTTGTGTGGAAGTATATTTTTCGCTCTCTGCTAATCACATGGTTAGTAAGCACTAGTAACTTCTGTGAAATGTATGGAGCTCCTGTCTTATTGTACAATTAATTGTTTCAAAAGATATGGTATTTACTGTGCTGCAGTGGGTATTTACTGTGCTGCATCAGTCTTCTCTTTGCAAAATAGAACAAATTCCAGGTGTTGTGGCAGTAGATATTTTCTTATCTATGAGCTCACAGAAACTTTTATTTTAGCGTCTCAGTAAGTGTAATCTTGTGCTTGATGAGCTGGAACAAATCACAAGTCTTTCATGCTAACTTTATTTTTAAGTATATCATATCCAGGTTTTTGGAAAAGTGTGTTACACACTTAACAGGGAGCCCTCATTTTTCTACATATCTGTAGCTTCAGTGTTTGTACTAGAAATATCAGTTGCACTCACTGGAGAGAGGGAAACGAATGAGATAAATCATCCAGGAATATTACTTCTGAGGAAGTAAATGGAGGTAGATATGTACAGAATATGTTAGTGGTTGTTATTAGGTTCTCTATCTTTTTAAGAAAATCTCTGTGTTTTGTTTCTATGTATTCTGGAATATCAATACTTTCTTGTGACTTGCTTCATTGATATGTGCTGTTTAGCCTGAAGAAAGTTGAAGAGTGACTGAGAGGCAGTTTTAGCAATTGTAGAGTTGCTAGGGTTATGAAATAGGAAGTGCTATCGATTCCATTTTAAAGATTCCCCTCCTCCCCCCCAGTTAAATTTTACCTTTAAAATTATACTGTCAGGAAAATGGAATATACAATCATAGAATGGTTTGGGTTGGAAGGCACCTTTAAAGGTCATCTAGTCCAACCCTCTCTGCAAATAAGCAGGGACATCTTCAGATAGATCAAGTTGCTCAGAGCCCCGTCCAACCAGACCTTGAATATTGCCAGGGATGGGGCTTCTACCACCTCTCTGGGCAACCTGTGCCAGGGTTTCACTAGACATAACATGTAAGGTTATATATGAAAGTAACAATGTGCTCAGGATTTGGGCTAGTCTTATCCTGGCTATGATTTTTTTTTTTTTTTCATATAAAGAAAAAAAATTCTCAGAGAAAAGCCTTATTAGAGGCCATAGTATTTTGTAGGTCAAAAATGAGCTGCATGCTTTCATTTTGTGATAACCTTCTGACAAATTCTAGCAAAGGCTTTTATTTTCTGAACAAGGTAAGTTTAAAATTGAGTTTTGAGACCCTCCTTGTTGGTGATTTGGCATATGTTTTGTCTCTTACATTTGCAGAGAAATTAGAAAAAGACATACAATTACATTTCCTAGTGTTTAAATTCAGGGGGATTGAACTAGCCTTCTTCCTCAGTAAAGCTTATTTCTTGGCTCTACCTCTCCAGTTCTCTCTAGTATCAAGAAAAATAGAAATGTTATTTCTTTTTTCTCTGCTTTTGTGGCTTAGTTTTCAGCCTTATGCCTTCCTTGGTCTGGATCACCAGTGTCACTGCCAGCATGGGGCACCTAGGAGAAATGAACAATGAAACATCCTGGACTTACCATGGTTAGTTTTCTTCAAGTGTATAAAATCCCTCAACTAAGCACATTTCCTTTGAGACAAACTGCTTTGAGGCAGACAAATTAGCCCCGGGGGGCTGAGCTTCTGGCCAGTGTGGCTCCAAAGCATCAGGTAATCTATGGTGGACACCCTGTCACCTTCTGTCCTGGGCAGCATTTGAATCCTGTTACCTCCAGAAATCATTCTTACTAAATCTTTTGTGAGCCAGGGTTTTGAATGTGCATGACATATCAGGCAATTGTTATAAAGGGACAATAGAACATTTGATTATTTTAGAAAATTGTCAGAAGGAGTATTTGCATAAAGCTTTTGACCTATGTGCAAATAGTTTCAATGTTGTTTAGCGTCCTCTGTTTTAAAATAGAATTTCAATCTAAAAGCAATCAATAAATCACTGCACTATTGATATGAACTTTTATTTTCAAAAGAGGTATTTAAACATGGACAATGTGTCATTTTGTGATGTTTTTAAGTTTTGTGTGGTTTTTTTTTCCTCTGGGAAAAAATGTTTTATCAGGTCTTACAATTTTTTTTTTTTTTCTGTTGCATATAAGTTTGTAACTACTTGAACTGAGAACCTGTTGGTAGCATCAGTTCTTGATAACTAGACATCTCTTTACAAGTTTGTACATTCTATTGTTCTTGGTGAAACCTGTTAAAAGTTTTCCAGGAAATGTTGTTTTCAATATATATTAAAACACGCAGGTTCAGTGGGAGCCAAAAGGTACCTAAGCACTTGGTTTCCCTCTTTGGACAACAGGCAAATCAGTAAGGCACTAATTGCAATTATCAATTGGAAGTGTTTTCACTGTGGTTTTTTACTGTAACTCTTTGTAATATATATATGTTGTAAATACACAAAAGAAAATTGCAGATTTCAGTAACATACAATTGGTTTTTGCAACAAAAATAATTTGGAAACTTCAGTAAAAATAGTATGTTGATATAAAATATATGATATGAGAATTTCAAGATACGTTTTCTTGTGGCCAAGTCCTGATCATAATTTTTTTCCTTATACTTAGAATATCATCATTATTATATATTTCTGCATTCATTTTACATTTTTATATTTTATTAAGTTATGATAAGCACACAGAGAAAAAAGATAATCTGTGCTCTGGAGGGAAAAAAAAAGCCCTGAAACCTAGCATGAAAGACTTTTTTTACATTTACTAAGGCAAGATAGATACAAACATGAAAGGATTTGGGAAGGAAAGAGGATTTGAATGGAAAAGTACTTAGGCTGCTTTAGAATTTAGGACTTTTAAATTTTAATGGAGTATCTAATGGACCGCCAAATGTACCTGTATATTTTCTCTGTGTCAGCTGCAGTAATGACTTAAGATTTTCTAACTAATATGTATAAATTACTTTAATGTAGCCCATAAGATTGAAACAGAACAAGATACAGCACTGTATGACAAAACTGTCCATAAAACACCTGCAAAAACAGGAGAATTGATCTTAAAATATTTGCATTTTTTTACCCTGTGAGATTTGTGTAAGGATAATGATCCCTTAGAGGGTCTGCTTCCCTATTTGTAAAATAGAGTAAATTATGCTTTTAAGAAAGCGTTCTGCCTGCCTGTTACATTAACTTAATTGTTGATGTGAATCTGCATTATTCTTGTAATACCCCCATCCATCCATGGAGTAACTGTTCTCTCACCTTCGTGTGACATCGTGAAGTGTTTGAGAGGAAGATGCAGTGTAAATATAGAGCAGAACTGCCACGCGTCATTTTTGTGGTAGGAGTATATGTGTCCCAGCACCCGCCCAACACATGAGGGTGTTGTGGCTGGTGTTCTGTTTTTTTAATCAGACGCTGTGAAAAGGTGAAGGTGAGGGTTGGAAGAAGAGAGAAGTGAGGTCCAAATCTCTTCTCCTTGTTGCGCCAAGTCGGAGGGCTAGAGAAATGCATGGCCATGATATGGAAAGGTCAAGGATTAGGTGTAAAAACTGGTTGGTGGCTGACAAGGCAAAGAAGGTCTCCCTAAATGAGCAGCACAGTTACCAGCATGCTCTGACACCCATGATGGGCGACTTCTGGTCGCTTGCTCTGTGCGCTCAAGGCAAGTCCAGCACCATGAGCTCTGGGGACCCAGAGGCTGGTGCAGGGATTGAGTGACCTTCGGGTCTGGGAGTCCAGGCTATAGGTATGGTGAGCCAATGCTTTGAAGAAGCTTTCACGTCATCTTCTTGCTTTGGGATCGTCAGTGTTTTAGAGCATTCCTGAGACTCTTCTGGCTGTGGCCTTCAAGGAGCTCAGGAATAAAAGTCACCCTATATGTTGAGCTAGAAAGAATAAGCAATTTCAAGTGTAAAGACAGTGAAAATATGAAAAGTTATACTCACCCAATTCATTTAATGCAACTCTTGTCATTTTTCTGTGTGCAGTACTAACTAATAACAGCTGCCTTTTATCAGAAGTCTCAAAAAACTTGCAGAAAGGGTGCTATTTTCCTCCACTGGGAAATTGAACTGAAGGGTGTTTAAATGATTTTTCTGAATTCATCAAAGGTAGAGCCTGGGATAAAGCTTGCATTTATGAGACCCTGACCTCTATTCCCCAGCTCACAGCACTATCAGAAATATGATAAAATTCAGAGATACAGTTCCCATTACAAAGTTAATTCTAACATTTCTATGAACTCTCTCCTTTACAGTTGCACTAGGAAAAGGATATTAGTAAGGATCATATGGTATTCTCTAACATAGCATCCTTCTTTTGTCTTATAACAGTTTTACCATCGGTTAAAACAATTGTTATAAGGAATGCTTAACACAGTGAGCTTTATCTATCTGTTGGTATGATTTTTTTTTTTTTTTTTTTTAGTTTTAATTTTGGAATGGTTTTAATTTATAAATCATGTCTTAAGTTAGCATCAAACTTTCAGGCTTGACTTGCTCTGAGTCAATTCACAGTTTAAATTCAGGGCTTCTTTTCTCCTCCTTGCTCTCTCTCATGCACAATTTTGCTTTGTCTTCTTTGTGTGATTCCTAAATCTGAAAGAACAAATGTGATTGCTTTGCATTTTAAAACTGAAAAATGGTTATCTCATGAAATAAATAGACAACCAAGCTTGACATTTTTATTCTTGGAAGAATGATATTTAAATTGCTATTGATCAGAAAAAAAGTTCAGTTTGAGCAAAAGAATAATGATAAACTCAAACTTATTTGCTGAGGCTTTGCAAACAATTTAGATATCTAACAGACTCTTAACAGAAAAATCTATGTCTGCTAGAAGTCATCAGGTTTTGTTAACTCTGTAATGCTCTCAACTTTTTAAGTGTCTATTGTTAAAGGATAACTTTGAATCCTACTTAATTAAAAGTTAAAAATTTAACTTAAAGGCTTTAGTAGTCTTTTCTATAATCTTAAATATTTATTTCTAAAGTTAGGTACATGAAGTTGGGTGGGGGCTTTTTGGTGGTTGTTTTGTGATGATTTTTGTGTTTGAGGATTTTTTTTCTTTGGGTTTTCTTTTTTTTGTTGTGTGTGTTTTGGGGTTTTTTTGGGTTTTTTTTTTTTTAAGGAATAGAATCTGGAGAAGTTTGTGATATGCATGGTCTTCCTGGAACATCAATGTTCCCCCTTACTCTGTGAGTTAGCTGGGTTTCTCTGAAGCAACTGCTGCCACCTTTGGGAAGTGTTAATGTCCTTTGCTGCTGAGCCGTGACATGTTAGTAACACTTTCGGATGCTTAAAGAATAGTTCTTAAAATATTTTTATCCTGGAGGATTATTATGATGTTGACCTTGCTGCATGTAAAAAAACCAAAGGCTAATAAACAAACAAAAAAATCCCTCTCTTAAAAGTCATCTGAAAGGTTTGATGTTTGCTTAGCATCCTTTTTGATTTAAAAAATCCTTCCCCTGGTTTTTGATGTCTAGAATGTTTTCATCATGGTAACTACAGTTTTCCCTTCCCGTTTTAATCTATGTGGTTGTCATGGTTTAGCCCCAGCCGGCAGCTAAGCCCCACGCAGCTGCTCGCTCACTCCCCCACGGTGGGACAGGGGAGAGAATCGGAAGAGTAAAAGTGCGGAAACCCATGGTCTGGGATAAAGACAGTTTATTGGGTAAAACAAAAGCCGCGCACGCAAGCAAAGCAAAACAAGGAATTTGTTCACTACTCCCCATGGGCAGGCAGGTGTTCAGCCATCTCCAGGGAAGCAGGGCTCTGTCACGCGTAATGGTTTCTTGGGAAGACAGACGCCATAACTCCGAACCTCCCTCCACCCCTTCCTTCTTCTTCGTCCCAGCTTTATATACCGAGCATGACATCATATGACATGGAATATCCCTTTGGCCAGCCTGGGTCAGCTGTCCTGGCTGTGTCCCCTCCCAGCTTCCCGTGCACCCCCAGCCTGCTCGCTGCAGGCCAGCACAAGAAGCTGGACTGTCCTTGACTGCTCAGCAACAACTCAAAACATCAGCACCTTATCAACATTTTCTCATCCCAAATCCAAAACATAGCCTCACGCTAGCTTCTATGAAGAAAATTAACTCTACCCTGGCTGAAACCAGGACATTGGTTTATTTAGATAGGAATTGAATATATTTCAATAATTTTAAAACATCAAGAATACTGCTGTTTTAGTTCTAGAGTATATAAAAAGCAATCTTAAAATTCCATTGTTTTGGTTGTAGCGTATATTTCTGTGCTAGGTTTTCTTTCTGAAGAAACTCCCAGAAAGGAACTTTCAGTTATAAAACAGGTAGGAATTTCAGTGTACTTATCCTAATTTTTAAGAAATTCCTCTCCGTTTTTATTTTTCATCTTTTAATTTTTCTCAACATGGCTCATCTTACTGTTTGGGGTTTTTTTTCATCCCACCTCTACTTTACCTTTGTGCTACTAACTCACTGTGTGTATGTGTTATGACTCCCTTGTTCCTTCCTCTGAAGCCTCTGAAGTAGATTAGTGCGAAGGTCAGGCTGTTAGACTGGGTGATTTTGTGCTCTGCTTAAATTACAGGCAGAGACCTAGTATTCATCAGTGATTCTATTTGAAGTAGATAAAACTCAACCCTTTCCAACTTGTCACTGCTCTACTAGTGTGCAAGTCATCAGGTATATACACCTTCACTAAAAAAAAAAACAAAAAAAACCCCAGCACTCAAGGTGCAAGATATAGTTTGATCTTTGCGGCTGAACTTTTTGTCTGTAAATCTTAGAATTTTCCTGAAATAAGGAAGAAATAAGGGAAAGAAGGAAAGGAGAAGTAAAAAAGTTATGCTAGATTTATTTGTGAATTGTGAGGTTTTGGGGTCTTAGGTCAATTCTTTAAGACTGCTCATGGTTGGTAGTACAGAGGGATTTGGACTCAGCCCACCTTATGCTTTATTTATGCATAAGCATAAGTTGCTGGAGTTTGAAGAGACATTTTGCTCTTGTCTTTCTTTTAAATGCTTCTGTTTCCTTGGATACAGATAGCTACCCCAAAAGGGCCTGAAATATTATATAATCCAATCTGATGGACACCAAATTTACAATTTCAAACTGAAATGACCTCGTTTTAATGGAGATCTCCACAATGTGCACAGTGAAGTCTGAGCTGTTATTCATCAGAGGGTATGAAGTGTACTATTGCAAAGATACACTGATACAAATGAATGGTTATGAGAATTTTATGACCCACTCATTTCTTTAATATCTTAAGTAGGACGAGGCAATTGGCTGACTAATGAGATCTTAATGAGAGTAGTGGTCTGAGTGAGGGGAGTATAACTGTCTTCATTTAATCTAAATCTGTCCTGCTTAGAAATTTACTGTCCTGAGCATTTTTCTTTTAATATTGCAGAACTGGCACTGACAACATTGCCCTTTCCAAACCATTACATATACTGGCAATGACAGCAACAGAGAAAGTAATCTTAGCAAATGTGAGCATTGTTGGTGAGTGTTTTGAGGGGACCTGCATGTTTTCAGGAAACAACTAGAATTTTCTTCTATCAAAACCCAGGACTTTATTCTCTTTGACCCAGAAGATAAATTTCATCAATAATTATGAGCAGTTAGGGTACATAACTTTCATTTTAAATTTCTACCAGAGATATGCAACATAATGTAGGAGCATGGTGAAATAATTCTTAGTTGCATGGGCATGCGTTCATTTCTTTGTGTCCTCTAATTTTGTCTTTTAATCCACTCCTATTTCTTCCTATCATTTTTTTTCCTTCCTTCTGATAATAAGAGCTGTTCACTTGAATAGTTTATTTTTAGTTGATGTATATTTTCTACTTTAAGAAATTTTTTTGTTCTCCCTTTCTTCTTGTCATCCCTTTCCACCTGATTCTTCCTAGTCTGTTAGCAGACTAGCATGGTAACTGTGAGTCTTACAGTTTATATTTACTTTCATTCTCCTTTTGCTCTAACATTGCTGTTACAGCTGTCTCTTCTACTGCTGTGTGTTTTGAAGTTTAACATCTTAGGCCTCTTAGACTTATGTAGCACTTTGTTACAATAGCAGTACTGTTGTAGCTGTTAACGGTCTACAATATTTTGGCTGGAAGTAGCATCTTAGACCAACCGATACAGTCTGGAAGAAAACCCGCAGCTTGTAGGGGTGTGTGGTCTTCCTGCCTGGAAGAGAAACAGCAATCTTTAAAACTAAATACCAGTTGAAACAATTATTCTAACTTAATTAGCTGTGTTACTTAGACCATGGGATAATAGATAATTGGCATCTGTGTCTGTATGGAGGCATTAACCATGTCTTTGCCTTTTTTCTTGACTTACAACAAAGGGAGAGAGTGTGTTTATCTTTTGTGGGATGTTGGTTAACAGAGGGAAATTGCAATGTTCCATAAAAGCAGTGCCTCTACTGAGTACCTAATTGTGAGTATCTTCTAGTGCTATGATTTCCAGTTTCCAGTTCGTATGGGAATTCGTTCATCTTTTACAGGCTTCTTGGGAGCCTCCCTGGGAGGGGAGGAGGTTGGGGTCAGAGCTGACTCGTGATAAATGCCCTTCCCTGGGTGCCTGTGCCCTTTGTCGACTGTCTCTGCAAGGTCACTGTGAGGCTGTTTTTTCACCCAAGCAATTTGGGGAGCACTATTTGGTGCTTTGGATGATGTGCCCCGCGTTTTAGAAAGGGTGTGGACTGGGTATGGAATGGTGTTTTTCTGCTGTGGGAGGCATCTTCTGAGGTTGTCCAGATTTGTGCTTTTTCCCTAGGTATGGGCAGTACACATCTGATGAGTGCCATGTATTGGGGAGTTTCATGACAAACATGGGCTGTTTGAAAAATAGGAGTTTCTGGGAAATATCTTTTAAGATTGAAACTTTTTCTAGCATGGTTTGTAACTTTTCAAAAGTTTTATTTTTGTAAAAAAAAAAAAAAGTATCTGTAGCAGGATAATGTTCCTACAATGCTGCTGTTGTCTGGCAAAAATCTTCTTTAGGTAGCTGAGTGGTATCACAGCAGTTCTCAGAAAACATGGTGGTTTTTAAAGGGATGTCTCATTATTTATACTTTTGTATATAGAAAAATGAATTTATAATGACTAATACAACAACTACTGCAACTTTTATAGTAATAGTATCAATAAGTAATAATTTTTGTTTCATAAGACATGTATTGAACTCTTTTTTCATCTGGTTGGAAAGATTGATGGGTTTTTGGAGGTAGAAATTAGCCCAGGCAAACTCTTGACTCTTTTCTGCTAAAGCTTGTAATGTAGAGAGGTCAAGAGAGTCCTAGAGGAGACTCAGGGCTCCTCAGCCTAAAGTGTGTGTTTTTTGTGGTGGTGGGATTTTTTCCCCCCTCCCATCTTTAGAATGACAGTTTGAGTATAGACCACTGCCACCATAGAAGGGAGAGAGATATAACACCTTTTTTAAGTTTGTTGTAGTGGATGATCTTGGAACTGCTTGTCAGAGTCATTGATGTAGTGTTTGTGTTTCAGAATTACTATCTCCTTTCTTTTGTCTGCTACTTTAATTACTATTTTATGCTTATGGACAGTATGGATTTTTCTCTCTGAAAGATAACAACCTTTTTCTCTTCTACAGCACTTTCTGCTCTGTAGTCAGAAAACATCTTTCTTTCAGATGGTCTGACTAATATATGCAGCTAAACTTAATTGTTTGCAACTTGTATGCAGCTTTGAAATTTCCTCTGTTTCAAATCTGAAGAGCTTGTGCACCTGAAAGTCCATTTTCTTTTCTTGCTAAAGGATCTTTTCCCATAAATTCTCTCTTAGCTTGAGTGGGAATCTGTTTTTATCATGGATCAATATCCTAAATAAGATTCTATGTAGAGCCTGGCCATCCTCAGTCTGCTACATTTTTTGGCACACCTTTAGGCTTACCGCATTCGAAGTAAGATAGCAAAAATTCAGTACAACTAAGATAGCTTTGCTTTAAAAACAGTGAGTTGGGGAAGCTGTTTTATTAGCATGTTGCAGAATATAAAATTTTCTTAATAAACTTGCAACTCTGCATAGGCAGCTAAAATCTTAATATCATCATTTAGTAAGCTTACTCAGATAAAAACAGTGAAACTCAAAATGCCTACCCACATTTAGGATATTCAAATTTCTTAAACAATCCTTACAGGACGCAGTTGCCTGAAATTGCACAGAGGCAGAATTTAGGGCTTAATTTCAGTGATTGTGATTTTTTTTTTTTTTTTAATTAGACTTCCCAGTCCTCTAGCTTCTGAAGTCTTGAAGAACATAAATTTTATTAGTTAAATATCCCTAGGAATCTAACATTTTTCTTTATGTGCTTCTCTAAACCAAAATGGCTTTGGCAGAACTGAATAGTTCAGCATGTTTCATGGGTGCTGAGCACAGCTACCTGAGTAGCACCAGAGCAACACTCTTAGCAGTGTATGTTATACTGAATTTTTTTTTTTTCCTTTTTTTGTGAATAAGGTCCAGGAGACAGAACAGCTCTGTGTGAGAAGGGAAAATGGAGGAGGGGAAAGCATGCGTGTGGACTGTGCTGCCTTGCTCCTCCTGTGGACCTGCTGACAAGGAGGGTGAAAGTGGCAGTGGCTCCGGGGGGAGCAGCCTGACCCGGTCCCTATAGCACCTCCCAAGCCTCTGGGGCTGCCCAGGGCTCAGGTGCAGCGAGAGCAGGCTGTGGGGCCAGGGCTGCTATGCTTGGATCCAGGGAAACTTCCTGCTGTAGGTCAGCACGCACCTTTCCTCCATGCAAAACTCTCAGCTCAGCCCAAAATGCACCTTTTGGGCAGCAGCAGAAATGCATGAGATGGAGCTGCTGGTGGTATGCTTTCTGTGTGACTACATACTAGCCAGAGTAAGTAAACCAGCCCCAGGAGTAGGTTTGCCGTTACAGTCTTCCTCTCTCGGTAAGACGAATATCCTAATCACGCAAGTAAAGGATTATTGCCTGTTTCCTCCACAGTAAGGTCAGGGCTTTACATTGCCGGTGGGGCATGGTCAATATAATCTAGCAGAAGTCCAGGAGATACAGAGTAAGAGAATAAGGCCACAAAGTCTATATCTCTGTGTGTTAATAATTTTTTTTTTCCTATGCTAAATTAACAAGTTTTACATGGTAAGTGCAAACACACAAACAAAACACCTCAGACCATCTGGAGGAACAGCAACCATTTGTAGAAAACAAAGGCAGACATCAACACTTAGTTTCCTGGAGATAATTACATAAATTACTGATGATACTATTTTGCAACAGAAAGAGCATGTCCCTCTCTGTTATTGGCAGTTGGGAAAAAAACAACAATATCAACAAAAACAAATTAAAGGAAACAGATTTACTGTAGTTGCTAGACAGGCAAAAATAGAAGAGTTTGTCTGACAACAGTTTGCCTTCATGTGGTCAGAAAGCCATCAATGTGCAAAGGCAGCAGTTATGGACAGGCATCCACCAGGAGAGAGAGTACTCTTACTTTTCAGGAAGTTTAAGCCACTTACAATAACCTCTCCTGCTTCCATGGTGTTTTATTTGCCTTCAACCTTCCGTGCCCGCTCAAAGGGGAGAACCCACAACAGAACCTCCTTGTGAGACTCTTTAGATTATCCTTCTTCATGATAAAGTTCAAAACTGTAAGATATGTTCCTCTTTCTCTGGAATGATAGATTAAGAGCTAGAAAATATTTTAAAAAATAATTGGAATTTATGTCATCTATACCTTTACCTCTAATTACCTATTTTAATTTTTTTTTTTTTTTTTTACATAAATCAAGGTTTATGTAATGTATCTCTAGGATATATGAATGGTCTGGTCCCACTATTGCTAGTGGGATCACTGTAATCTTCCAATTCATTTTTGTTTTGGCACTCAGTTCATAGCTCTATTAAGTCTGTCAAACCTTTTGACAACCAACTCTTAGCATTTGCCAAGCTGGCTATCTTGAATTTGAGGAAGGAAACACTGATAGAGATTGCTTTCTCTACAAGTGTTGATGATATTCTTTAAAAGGACGAGTTCCAGACAGTGATTCATGCACGTCTTTGGGAAGTAGTCTATACATCATGTTAGCTGATGGGAGTTCCTACTTCATCAGGAATAGGATGAAACCTAATGCTGCAAAACACCATTTCTAGAATTATTTTCTTTTACTCAAGTGAGCAATAGTCTTAACTGTATGTGATAATACACATACAATTGTACCATGGCTAATTAAATATGTCATCTTGTTTTAGGTACATTTGTTTCATGGTAGACTCTTGATGTAGTTGATGTAAATTGGTTTTGATTCAATTGAGCTAATTTATATTGGTTAAGGATCCTGGTCAATTATATTCTGCTTATGTCATCTTGTAAGAGGAAAAAATAACAAGGAGTAAATTCATAACCTCATGTCTCATTAAGTATACCATCGAACATAAAGTTCATTAAATAATAATTCTATATAACTAAGCAAGCTTGACTGTCGTTGAAAATACGTTGAAAATGTATGTTTAATTGACAAGATAGAAAAATTACAAAAAGGGCAAGTTCAGCATAACCTCAAGGATGTGTTAAAATTCATTCAAACTCATCGTTGGCAGTTTTGGGGGAATGCTTTCATTCTTATCTCAGAAATAAATACAACTTGAGGAAATTAAGGGTACACTAAACCAATAAAAAAGTCCTCATATTGACAAATGGACTGTCAAATAACTATGCACAACTTCTATGAATGTTTGCTGATGTGGTTCCACTTGCAAGTCTCAATATTTCTGTATTGATAAACTGTTTAATATCTGATTAAAAGATTCTTTTTGACTAGAATGTGCCTTTTTTAACCACAGATGATGAGAAAGTAATACTTTATTGAAGAGGCACCAACATGTGATCATTTTAGATGTTTGAGATGCTGAATTTATATGCATTTGTGAATAAGACTAGGATTAGTTAAGGTCTTAGAACCAAGCATGTTATCAGAGTTTACTGAACTGTTGTCTAGAACTAGGCAGATATATAACCGATACAATTTTTTCCTGTACTTTGTAGAAAGATACAGTTCTATATCCTAGGGCCTCATTTTGGGAGTGAGTTCTATCATTCTACTTCTGCTCTCTGCCTAACATCTGAAAGCATTTTAGTACATTATTGTTACTGTAAAAAAAAAAGTTTTAATTAGAAGTAGCTATCAGAAAAAGAAAATTATTTAATTTTTAGAATTATAATCTAGCTATTTTATGGTTAGTTTTCTCCCTTGTAGGTGTAAATTATAATTTCTTCCCCATTATAAAGTTTACCAACATGACATTTCTGTTTTACACACAATACTATTTCTTCAGTACACTGCTGACTGTGCTGCCATAGATGAAGCTTTTTCTGGGCTGACAGGTCTGCTCTAAATCAGCCTGTATTATTCTAAACTTTGCCTTCTGTCTACTTGATTATAGATGCAGAAAATGACATATATAAGTTTCCTAAGTAATTTCAAAGTGTGAGATTTGGCCTAATAAAACGGCTAAGGTTTTGAAGACCATTTTTCTTTTAGCACAGATGTGCCTATATTCTGTATCTGTCACAAAAGACAGATCGGTGTATCTGTCACAAAGTACCTGCTAATTATAAAGTTAACTTATATTTCAGCTGCAGTGGCTAATCTTTTTATCTGGCTAGATACACAGGTACACACTGCCCGAGGCAGTGCCCTCCTGAGGTGGAGCCCAAATCCTCTCTACCTGCTACCACTCCAGTCTAAATGACATGCATATGTATTCCTGCCTGGACCTACTTTGCTCACTAGTATGACTCTTTTCTAGTCTTTTTTTTTTTTTTTTTTGTTCTCCCTTCTTTCTTAGTTAAAAGATTACTTTTTACCACTACAGATGCAATTATGCAATAATATCTGTCTGTAGCGATCAAAATAACAAGTAAACGCTACTTTTAATATAGATAACTTTGCCTTTGAGCTTCTAATCAAACTAAGTGGAGAATTAAATTAAACAGTGATTGAATTTTGGGGAAAACATTGTACCAGTTACATTATTAAAAGCCAGTTTAAAAATTATTTCTAGTAGCATTTTCTAGAATCTGTCTAATGTTCTTGAGGCATGTTGGGTTTTTCTGAATCACCGTAGACACATGAAATGTCATTTTAGGTTATTTAGATCAGTGAACTTTTCAATATTGCATGTTAAATAAAATGTGTGCCCTTGATTTAAGTTTACCTTGTACTGTTGTGCCATGATCTCTGCTGGAATATGGATAACAGAAGCCATGAATTTTTAGATAAAAGTTATAACCTACTGGCCTGTGCATAAGACTGCAAAACAGAAAATCCTGACTTTGTCAGTATAGACAAAGACAATATCTGTCTTTGCTTTTTACTTTTTTCCTGTAGCCTTGCCTAAAGATAGAGGAACATTTTCCTACTTGTATATCCTGAAACTTTTTTCCTAGGACTGTGGGTTTATATATATATTTATTTGACTATGCACTGGTTTAAGAGTTCCCTAAATAAATTGAAATGGATTCCTGGTTAAAAGATCTTGCAGCTTAAAAAAAAGGGAAGTCATCTAAGGACACAGGTTGTGTGCCAGAACTTCGTATGGAAGCTGTTTGGGGGGGTTTGGTGTTTTGTTGTTGTTTTTTTCTAAGCGGTGACTGAAAAAATGCAAAGCAGGAATTCAGGGTTGTTACTTTCCCATTGACAGATGGGAAAACTGAGGCATAAGGAAGCCTGGTGACTGGCCCACTGCCACCAGCCGTGTCAGTCGCTGGTTGAACAGCGCTGGCAGAGGCATCGTACTTGAGAGCCAGACAAGGTACCTGCTTGGCCAGAATGCTACTGAGCTGAATGATGTTTGCAGCTTGCATGAAGGTTGACTCCTTTTTTTTCCTTTGTTCAGTCACATAGACAAAGTCTTAATGACCTTCTCCAGCCTACTGTCTTGCTGATATCAAGGGATAATGAAAATATGTAACCTCACACACTCATCATCCTTCTTGAGAAAGAGACTGCCTATGGTAAAAGCAAAGAGGTTTGCAGACAGCTGGAGTACTCCCACTTTGGGAACTGGGGACAGTGTGCAATTTGGGTGGATGTAGGAAAAAGACATATAAAGGGTTAATAACGACTTGCTAAAGCACAGCAGCAAGATAGAATGAAAGCAGGTGGGAGTATCTAAGTTCACCTGGAGTCAAATCTCCAAAACTCTTAACTATGAACTGTTAATATAGTTAATATTATTAATAAACCAAAATAGAATACTGGTAGTCAGGACCCTGAAAATGTAAGAAGATATATCACCACAATGTGAGCAACGTCCTTTTAAACTTAAAAAAAAAAAAAAAAAAGGATTTCGTGTCTCATTTGTCATTAAACAATGAGACACATTATTTTTACTCCCACTTGCAAGGCCCAGTGGATAGAAAAGATACCAGTAAGCAGTAAAAGCTAGGGGGGGAAAATGACCAATGTCACCTTTCAAGCCACAAAAGCTGCAGCAACTGAATTTTTATGTTGCTTCCCAGCTCACCACGATGACTTACAGTTAACATTTGCAGCACTGCGTTGCTGAGAGCTAAAGGCTTACTCAGCAGAAGTAACGTAAGGTGAATACATGGTGCTTGTTTGTATGGTGTCAGTGTGAGCTGAAAATGCTTCATACTATACCATCATCAATATTAGTAGATAGGGAATGCAAGCAAATGATAACAGGCCTAGCTATGACCTTGATGTAAGTGACAAACACCTTACATTATAGCAGTTCACAAGTGGCAATAAGTAATAGGGCTCGCAGAGGTGGCCATCAAATAGAAGTAATTAACTGAAGCCATGTAAAGAGAATACATGAGCCTGGGAAATGGTCCAAGAAAGAAGTATAAAAAACCCAGACAAACTGCAGGGAAAAAGACTTTTTTGTTTTAAGACAGGAGACTTATGAAGATTGCTGATAGCATCCTGGACTGGCTGGGAAGCGGAGATAAGTTGGATGAATGCTATATTAAAAAAAATAAACATCTTGCATGGCTTGGATAATATTGCATTAGCAGAACAGGTATTTTCTTTCCCTCTCACAAGCGAAGCATATAAAAAACTAATACATATATCATGGGAGGCGGGAGGGAATGACACGTCTGGACTAAGGTCTAGAACATAAAATATATCCAGGGCCAACATCCTGGACTTAAAGTAAAAGATTATATCCTTAGCTTCCATTTTGAATATCTTTTTTTTTTTCTTATTCTCACCACTATGGAAGGAAGGGGGTGAGGCTTGACAACACCTCCAGCGTGTAATTGAAGTAGTGATGTCTTCCTGAGTCAGCAGTTGCAGGGGGAAGAAATAAAATTAAAAGAAAGACTATTCCAGTGCAGAGGTGTGTCAGAACTACAGGTCATGCAGAAAGCACGTCCTGCAGAGGCATTTCTAGCAATGGACTGTGTCTTGTAGACTTTGCATGCACATCCTTATTAAAAGTATAAATTCTGAAGAAAACCATTTCTGCTAACATTTTCTCTAACTGACTATTACTTTCAAAAGCTTTGAATCCTGCGTTCAACCTCGAAACTGCTTTGGTCTCTCACTGAGAGGAACGTGCTATCTTGCAAATTTCAAAACCCTTTTATGTTGTTTCACAGTAGATCAAACTTTATTATCTGTCTTCATCATATTCTGCTCCTCACCTTTTATGAAAACTGAGTGTTACAAAGTGAACAAAGAACATTTGCAGTTTCTTGCAATACAGAAGATCCACACGTAGTACAGCTGTTAAACCCAAGACTTCATACCTCCATTTTGTGTAACTTCTGGAAAAGGCTTATGTTGAAATACGGAAGGAAAATATAACATACTATTTCTTGCCTCTCTTTATGCTTTCCAGGGTGTCGGTTGTAAAATAGAACACATTTGGGTAGACCTTTGGGTAATCAAGGGCTGGGGCAAATGATCAGAAAGTTCATTCATGGGTCATTCATTTGCAACTTTTTTCTTTCCCCTTTGGTTGAAGAATTGCATTTTTATAGAGGTCAGTAAGCACTTCTGTATGCAGAGGGAAACTTCACTGAACTCTTGCTCTGCTCTTCTGGGAATCCCATAACCAGACAAGGCAGCAGACAATGGAATAATATTCCCCTTTTTTATGCTTTCCCCTTTCTAATTTAGTAAGCAGGAGCAATCTTCAGCAGGTGCTATGGAAAAGAAACAAAAATTGCTTAAGATTGCCCTGCGGCTCATATCAAAGGTGCTTCTGAAACTACATGACAAGCAGGGAGATTTGAGGGGGAGACAGAAATAGAACTTCTTCAGAGGCTACAGTTTGAGAGAGGTGACCCAGGGAATGCAGTATCAGTTCATGATCACACAAAACCTGGTTGCCTTAACTGGAGCTGTGGACAGTTTCATCTATACCAGGAAATCAGATTTTTTTTTTTTTTTTTTTTTTAATCTGCACATGCAGGTTTATGAGTGTTCAATGTTTGCAAATTGGACAGAATTTCGTAAGGGCTCAGTACTCAAGTCTGTTTACAAGTAGCTGCTTTTCCTGAAGCCAAAACAGAAGTTGAGACCTCTTGAAAGTCAAGCCCAGACGCTTTCAAGAATTAAAGACAAATTTAGCTTATATGTGTTAGCAGCATGAAGACTTCAAATCCTAGAAACAAGCAGAGCCTGGTGGTCTTCAGCCTGATGATTTCTGGTGTATTCCTTGAAGAAAGTGGTGAAAAATAGTAGGGAGGTTGCTGGAAATCTTAGGTCTGCATGAGAAGGTGTTTAAGTCCTTTTTTTGCTCGTTAATAGGTCTGATAATATTTGAGAAGTAGAAATAATTATATGATTGCCTTAAAAATCATCAGGCTTGGTTATTATATATTTTCATCAGTTATAAGAATGAATAGGCACTGGTGAATAGCTTTGAATACTGATTGTTCAAGCGTGCTTTATCAACTAGTCAGACACTTTTTGATGATAACTTAATCCTGCAGTGAATGGCAAATATTCAGAATCGCTAAAGGATTTAAATAACACACTTCCAATGGACTCCAGAATATGGGATGTTTATAGGTATTTCTATGTTTTTGAAAATCTGCTCCCGAATAAAACTGTTTAGAGATGTATAAAAAGCCTAAACAAATATGTTGCATGCAGTTTACCACATGCAATTTTAAGGTGAACTCCATGAACAGTTCGAGTGTTGTCTACTTGCAGAATAATAAATAATCAAATAATTATTGCTGTATATCATTCTTTTTATTGAGTATTCTTCAGTAGTTACAAACTTTTATTCCCATGTTTTTCCAGAAATGTACCATGTTTGCAAAAGTTAAGTAATTTTCTTTTTCCTTGAACACAATCTTAGCTGGAAACCATACTGAAAACAGTATAGTTGTCCTTGTTCATACCATATGTGGAATCGTTTCTCTTTGCTTAGGTTTAGAACTTGGCCCATCGTATTGAGTATTATTCCAGTAAAATTCTGTAGGAAAGTTTGGAAACTCCCCAGAAATCCTCTAAGTGGGAGCTGGTAAGTTTGCTGCAAGCACATAGTTTTCACTGGCTGCCTGTAATTTCCTGAATTCATGATGCTTTCTTCATTTTATCCAGTCTTCCTAAAATTAAGTTTCCCTAAAATGGGTAGATTTTTGTGGATGTGTACATATGGTTCTTCCTAAGATAGGCACCTTTTTAGAAAGGAGAAGAAAGTGTTTCACTATGAAACCACCCAGAACAGTTGTTAGAACATATTTCCATCTGCAGCCGATCGCCAGCTGGCAATGACTCCTTGCTGGCTGCAGATACTTGCCAGAATTGAATGTGGTTTTGTTTTCCCTGCCTTCCAATTTTTCTCTACCTATTTTAATATTTTCTTTGCTTCTAATACTCCAGAATCATCTACATTGTGGCCTGAAATTATTTTCCGTTGACTTTTTTTTCCTTGTCAGTGTTTACCAGTGACATGTTCAATGGTAAGAATTTTCATGCCAGAGAATTTCCTCTGCATCTGCATTTCATTTGGCCTTTCAAAGACATGATGTCTTCATTGACTGACCCTTTGTAAGGCAGCTGTGAGGTCTCCCCACTCTTTTCTTTTATTGACATATTATTGGGGACAAACAAGTATTCTTCAACTAGATTGAATCAGTTGAAATAAAAATTTGACACTTTATGTTGCACTTATATATATTCAATTTGCACATATTTAATGAAGGAGCATCTATTGGAATGTTTGTCAACTATTTCCCTAAATAATATCCTGTTTATCTCAGTAATACTGCTTAGAATATATTATTTATATATTGCCAATGTTTTGGGGCATATTTTATTTATTTTATATATATATATATATATATATATATATGTAATTTGCAGAAACTTTGGTATCTTTCAGGGTGCTGGACATTGCCATTGATATTGGAGCAAGAAGCATGAAAGAGTTTAGTGGACAATTAAAAGCAGAATTCCCCCCACCCCCCACCCCCCCAAAAAGAAACGGGAGTCTGGCTGCTGGTAGAAAATACAATTTTATGGTTTTTGTAGGGAAGTAAGAGCTTAATATATGCTGACATTGGAATAACTTTGAGTGGGGTTTTTTTTGAGTATTTTAATATAAAACCCCTTTATATTTAGTACAGCAGTGCTATTTATTTTATGTAATACAAAAAGATCCAGTTGTATTTCATACATATATTATTAATTTGTATTAAAAACAAAAGTAGTCAATGTAATACAGAAATTATTTTGATAATTTATGGCGCTTTGGTTTTTGCAGTGTAAACTGAAGAAAATTTGAGTGAAAGTTTTTTTTCTATGAGTTGCCTATTGATTCACCTGATAATGTTTTTATCAATCTAATTTATTAAAATTAGTCTTTTTGGTCTGATGCCCAATTACCATAACAGTCACTTTGTAAATATACAACAGGAATAAGAAAAACCTTATGAAAAGCTTCTCTACAAAACTGTTACCATCCATTTGCTTTAAACAGAGTTCTGGATTCTAACAGGTACGCCCAGTACCTGCTTGTTTGTTTGTTTTTTTTTTTTTCTTGCTTAGACTTTACCTTTCCTATGCACTCTCAAATGTATTTGGTTGGAAATAAGAGAAAGTTAGAAAACTGTTGTTATTAAAAATTCCGCAGTATTTTCTATAGAGCCTCTTCACATGGGTTACAAAATAGTGCAGCTCCACTGCATCATGGGCAGCACAATGAGGTATCTACTTTACAGTATATCTGGTGTTGAATTGTCAGGAATTACTTCTGATTAGTTTTTTGTTAATGTTCAATTCAATTTTGAAATTGCTATATTTCTACTGTCCTTCATAGAGTTCTCAAAGATAAAACTGGTGAAGCTAGAACCTTCCCTTTCCGTGCTCTGCTGCTTGCATTATAATGTTTTAAAAAATGGAAAGTCTCTATACATATTACAAAGAGCTAACAAATAGTATTTTTGGCAGTGTGCCAAACCTTGTCTTTGAAGCATGTTTCTTGTAAACTTTCAAGTCAGTAGAAACATCTTATTTCAGATTAGTCCACTGAAATTTATTGCAGAAAACCAAACAGAAAATGGCAGTAAAGAACTATCTCATGCAAACTATGTCCTCTAGAAATGTTTTTAATTACATATTAATTCCTTAGGAAGAATCATAAAATCAGTGCACTAGTAGTTCTGGAAATTGTCATGGCTGATCACTGTTCATTGTTTTTTTAAATACTTTAAACAATGTTTTGTCCTAAGTGCACAGAGCATGCAAATCCCTTCCCATGTACTCTAATCCTTTGCATACATCACTTGTTGTCTAGATTATTAGTAAAGATATTAGATATGGTATGGTTTACCCTGAGTACCATTCACTCTCTAAATGTAGATCTAGGTAGTAGTTTTACAATAGATTATAGAAATTTAAAAGAGGGTTTTTTGCATGCATGTGATTAAGTCTGAGACATTAAAGCTGCAAGGTATAGATCCTGTCATAATACAAAAATTTACCTGTTGTTCTCTGGATGAGTTTTGAGATGTTGCACATACAAACAGAGAAGGTACAAGGATGTTAGCCCTTTTTGACCCCTGAAGTGAAAATGAAATAGAGGCAAAAAAAGGAATATTGAATCTGAAACTTATGTGTGCATCAGAACAATGGAATTTCTTTTGAAGGGAAGCAGGTCTTACAGATTTGCTCTCTGCATAAATGAGGCGGTATAAGAAAGCAGTAATGACAAGTGAAGAGAAAGAGGAGGAAGAAAGGTTATTACAAAACTAATCATAAACAAGCAGTGAAGACTGATAGTGACATGCAACAACAAGACAGAGGAAATAACTCAAAGTATGATGATGAAGGAGAAAAGATTGAAAAGGCTGGGACAACTTCTTCGTTAATAGAAACTTAACATAACCCAATCAACAAATAAGAATTCAGACAAAAATAATGTGGGTATTTCCATATTTTTGCACAGAACTAGTTTTACCTGTCTTTAAACATCTGACAGCTTTTGTCCAGGGGTATGTCCACAATGCATTTGGACTGCCAATAAACAGTGAGCACTGATCAATCTGATTCAACATTAGACTTCTTAAGAAACAAGTAGGAGAAATCCTTGCTGAGTAACTTGACCAACTTGACCTTTGTTTGTGCTCACTCAGATGAAGACCTCTATACTGTGACCCACGAACATGCACCAGCAAGCTCAGCACTCACTGCATTGTCTGGCAACCAAGCCAGGGATGGTCAAGGCTTCCTACTCTCCCACAGTGTATGTCCCATAAACCTTGGCCTCTTTTCTGTCCCCTGCGAGTACATTGGGAAGCGCAGCCTTCATCAGTTACGCGTTTGTTCTGGTCTGGAGGCTTCAGCTGGAGCTCCTTTCTGTCCCCTCTTCGTGTCCACATCCTTCTTTGCCCCACATCTGCAGAGGTCTGGCACAGTGAGGCATAATATACACCTATTTATCAAGTTGACATCCCTAGTCTCTGGACAGGCTGATTTAATCTTTTCAAAACGAAGTAGCTATGCAATATCATGCTGCCATAGTATTTGTATGCAAGACTACAAGATCTGCTTGAAAACTGATCCAAGACAAATTCTTCGAGCTGTCGCTGACTTCATGGAGATCTCTTAGTTGCCCAGGACAGTGTTTTTCAGTAGTTTTGTTGCTGATACTGCCATATATCTTGAATAAGGAGAGGGCTGCTTCACAAACCCACATTTGTCTTGTAACTTGACACCAAATATGTGTTTTCTTGCACAGGGGCATGGAGTGATGACATGGAAGACAAACAGGGAGAGAGCATCAAACTTGTTATAGTCATCCTCCGGACAGTTTGAAAGTGGCAGACTAAAGCAAAACAAGGATCAAATCAAACTGATGATGTAAACACATATGGGAGCATTCACCTATGTTCCCTCTGTAGTCCAACATGGCATCTAGCTCCAAACATTTGACCTGCATTTTTTTACAGGCCTGTGAACGTTTGGTGCTCACCAGTGAGGGTATGGAACAGGTACATGCTCAGAAAGATGAAAATGATGATAAGCATTATGAAATCTGCTTGCAAAAAATGAGAGAAAGAGGAAAGCGTGTTCACTACAAAGACTTCATACTGTGTTATTGAAGTTAAAGCTAAGGTTTACTCGGCTTTCCTCCGTTATGTTTGGCTTGTGCTGAGTAGTGATGATTATGTGACACTGATGCATGGACTAATATTGTAATAGGTTTTTAATTGAACCAAGGAAAATACTTGTGGGGTCAAAGTTTTTAATAAACGAACAGGTTAAATGTCCCATGAAAGGTACCATATGTTTTTTTTAAATCTGAAAATTAGTTGCAAAGTCACAGTTAATTTAATTATATGGTCTTTCTGTCTTGGGATAATAAAGTAGACCGAGAATTATAATAGTCGGAGAATGAAACCTTTGCTGTGGAGAAGCATTCTGAAAATGAAATGTTTGCCTAACTGCTTTTAAATGACTCTACTCATATTCATAAGTATGTTTTAAAGATAATATATTTACGTCATAACCCAGTAATGATTGGTGTTGTATAATCTTCTGAGTTGTATCTTCTTAACGCTGGGTATCTAAACCTTTATGCATGCACATTTTCCTCACAGTAAAGCAAAGGTACTGTTGTAAACACATGGGAAGCAAATATCTTGGGCCACTGATAGGGTTTCATGTTTATAAAAGTATATTAACCAACCTTTATGATCAGTGTTATGGGTTTGACTATTACAGAACATCTTTATAAAAGAGTGGCTGCCTTCCAATGCACCTGCAGTTGTGATTAAAATTATTTAAAAAAACAAAGCTTATGTGTAATAAAAAACAGAATCTTTCATATTCTCTTCTTGATCATCGATGTAATTTGTTGTCATAATTTTTGAAGTTTTCAAATGTCCATTATTCTTTCCAACACAGTGCTGTTTACCAGCTGTGATCACCATGAACGTATCTTTTCTCTCTCTCTTTTTTTTTTTTTTTTGTTTGTGTGTGCAAATGCTATACCTGCATTGACTTTCTTTTTTCCAGGTGAATGGTAAATAAAGTCAAGTCTTTGATTCATTACTTTGGATACCCATGAACATCATGGACTTAAGTTTATCTTGTGCTTAACATACAAGATAGAACTTGTGTAAGGAATTAAAACTCAAACCACAGAAACAAATGCTCTCTAGACCAGTCAATAGTCTGCTTTAATGATGCAATGAAATCAGAAGTCTATTCATCAGCAGTCAGTCACTAGTAAGAAATAAGGCTGGGTTTGATTGCATTTTTTTCAGCTGTAGTGTAAAAAAAATAAAAATTTTCAGCATTGGGGTTTTTTTCATTCTGGTCAAGTAACTTTCTTGAAGGTGTACACTCAATGCAATGTGTTATATTTTCCTGAAAATGGTTAATATATTTATGGTGTCTGGAGCAAAGTAACTTCTGAAATCTTATTAGTAATTGATAAGGAAATTAACATAATAACAGAAAATGAACTAATTAGAAGTAATTACTGAAAAATATACTTTTATGAAATGCATTTTTAAAATAGATGGAAAAAATGATGTTAAGTAAAAAAAAAATTCACTGATCAGCAAAATTTAAGACCTTATTGCTCATTCTTTTCTTTATTAACAGCTTGATGAAGTCAATATCTTCACACAAAGAATGATGATCAGAATCTTTAATAAGTATCACTCTGCCTTCTTATAACAAAATGAAATGATAGGGAAAGACTAGAAGCTATGTCATGCTTCAACACTTACCGAATAGAAAAAGAACTGGTTTGAAATAGTGAATACCCAGAGGAAAGTGTAGTAGATAACCTACATCATTAAACCATGTTATTGAGAGAGGTTTAATTTTTTTTTCTCTTATCGACTCCTGTTTTGGGGGGCAGAGGTGTTTCTATAGACTTGTGATACTGTCTTGTATTAAGCCCTTTCTACCTCAAATGTGTTAGCCTTTCTTTTTCAAAGGAACAGTTTTGAATATTTTCCATCAAAAGTGCATATAGTAGGCTAATATAGTTAATCTTATTGATTCTAATTATGGAGAAATAGTTCCTATTTCTTGTCATAGTATTAAATTATGCAACATAGTTCCCTTTATGTCACTAAAGTTTACAAAACAATATACAAACATTCTTGCTGATCTAAATGACTGTACTACTGAGGATTAAAAAAATTATTGTATTGGAGGTAAAGGAATTGGAGTGCTTCTCTGTGGAAAATGGTTTTGTTAGATAGGCAATATTTCCTTTTTCCTTCTCCAAAAATTTCTCACTGAAGACAAAATTTTCAGACAGATTAACATATGAAACCAGTTTATTTTTTACCTCTCCACCCTAGAATAGAAATTAATTTCACTTACCATTTGCTTGAATCTCAGTTCCCTGAAACTTATACTCTGAAAAATATTCATACTAAGCACATGAAAATCAAAAGATGATGTTAAAAATTTCAAAACCTTTTTGTATGAAGCTGATTGGATGGAAACCTAGGGAAAATATTTTTAAAAGTAATAGCTTTAAAAGAGTATTTTGACATGACTGATAGAGCATTGTGTTCAGACCTAGCATAATAGCAGACCCTGAAACATAGGTGTATCCAACCCAGTTATGTCATATAAGTGGAAGGCCCAAGTTACCTATGGCTTGTAAAGGCTGGAGAATATAAAAATCTGACGTCACTTACTGAGATGACTTTGACCATGGTCTTGTGTTGGGGAATCTGGCTTCGTAATTGCAATGCTTGGTTTTAGAGAGTATAGTACATGTTATATACATTTGCTTTGTAAACACCTTTAACTCTTAATTATTATTTTTTAAACCATAAAACTGAAATAAAAGTAATTTTTAGGCAGTGCCTCTTCATTTTTGCACATCTTTTAATGTTGTGGGAAATGACTGTGACCATTCTTACATTACATACAATTTTGTTTTGATGCATGCCATTTACAGTAGCTAGAAAGTTGAAAGTAGACTTAAATTGACCAAAAATAGCCAATTGAGTTTCTCCCTGTGAAATACTACTTTTTATAGTAGCTGAAATGGGAGAGAAGTGTGGGCACTTCTTTCTACCCCTGTCTGGGTCCTGACTTGCAATAAGAAAGGAAGGGAAGAATATTCAAATTACGATTAAAAGAAGGTAAAATGTGATAGAAAAAATGAGAAAGTCAGTGGAAGAGAAGGGGACTTTTTTTTTTTTTAAATATACCATGTGTCAATAATGTCAAAATGTTTGATACATCATTATGAGAAACAAAGTTCTTTTTTTTAATTAATGATATAATGTTATGGTAAATCTAATGTAAATCATATCTAGATCCTGGTTTTTAAATTAAACAAAATGAACCAATAGTCAAAACGTAATACTTAAGCATTATCAAAAAAGAAAAAAAAAGATTTCTTTCACTCCATGCTAATTCTGGTGTTTCTTACATCTGACTATGTTGATAGCAATAAGGAAGATCACCTTTTCTGAAACTGTGTTATTACAGTTATTGTTTCTCTATGCTCTTGGTTTTTGCTTTGCTTAAATTAGACTTTGTGATGATTCAGGCTATGTATCTCTGCAAGTAAAAAATTCTGATAGTCTGTAGGGTTGGTTCATGTGTGTTTCTTAACAAGTCGTACATGATAGCAAGTGCTCTGCCTATTACACGACAAAACTAGTCAGAATAACCTACGGAGCAGAAAACCACAAACCAACAATAAAAAAAAAAGACAATTGGTATTATAAGTAATTGCTGAAGAAGGAAGTTGTGCTAGCAAAATTATCGGGGATAGAACAGTTCAGTTATCACAAATAGTGAGGAAAGAGGAGGGAAGCTCGTTGACGTTGAAGTTTCTCGGCTGAAAAACAAAATAAAACAAGCTGGTGAGAGAGAGGACAAGGGACAAGTCTTTATCCCTTGATAAAGTCATATGATCTGGACTGAAGAACAAGTAATGGTGAAAGAAACTTACCATAAAAGTCAGAGATTCTGATTTCTGTACTTTTGCATGTACATAAACTGAGGGATCTGGTCTCTGACCAGTTATGTGTATGAAAGCAGATTGGGAGTGAGTGGCTGAGAGGGATGGTACTGTTCTCATCGACGCTGTTGTCCTCTCCAAGCTGCAGGCAGGCTTTGTTAGACTTTTCATGCAGCAGCATTAACTCTTCTGTTATTAGAGTGAGAATTTACTCAGAAGCACTGGCTTTTTTAGTGTCTCATCCTGAAAATATGAACACAAGAGTAACTTCCTGCATGAGACCTGTCCCACTGGAGTAGTATGCTTGCAATGAATTACGTGCCCAGACTTGTTCTTGTGAACAAGAATTTCTGAGTAGAAAGGAGGTATTATTTTCCTGTGATTCCAAGATAAAACCCCATCAATCTGAATAAGGTAAAAATTTTTCCATTTCCCTTTGTGTGCATATGTAGATATACCTTTCAAACATAAATGTCCCAATCTTAAGAAAGTTGCAAAGTCTTCTATCCTTTTTTTTCCCCTCTCTCACCCTCCTGGTTCAGGTATTCCCATTATTGATATCAAGACGGGGAGATACTGACATTCTACTAAAACCAAAGGTATCTAAAGCATATATAGCATTTGCATAAAATGTATTTGTAAAAACACGCTTTGATTAGTTAAGCACTCTTGTGATTAAGCACCCTATGCTTTGTGATGTAGTGTTTTTTTTTCCCTTTAGTTTGTTATGCCGTTCACATTGAATCTCTGGTTTTCATTCATTATCTGTTCCTAATTGGTGGATCATGATGATGAGTGAGCATTTAATATATTAAGCATGACGTACACTTAATGTTTATTGTACACTATTCACACAGTCCTTTAAATGCAGAATAATGGAGGACTTCATGTGGATTTCTGTGGTACTTCAAAATATTTTAATATTGACCTTATATCATTTAAAGGAATGATGTTTTTATTAGGCATGTGATTAGCTGTGCATCTAGGATTTCCTACTTCTCTCTTTTTTTAATTTTATTTTAAGAAAGCTAAATTTTATGGAGAAGTTTCAATTTCATAGATCTATTCAAAAAGCAAATTAAAGTTCAGAAATGACATCTCATAGGTCACCTGCATAGCTGGAACATACTAAAGCCATTGTATGGACGTTTGCTACCTGACCTAACAGAGTAACTCATAACAGTAGCAGCTCACCATTTTGTGTACAAACTGTTAATGGTATACTTGGGCATACTCAGCTGGTGCATTTAATAAATACTTGCAGATTGCTTTAGGAAAATGCTACAGTAAGCATCACTTTGAAGCATTTAAAGCAGATGTTCTGGTGGTAGCACATTTCAAATCTTGTAACAAAGCTAAAATATATTGCACAGGAAATTGCACGGTTGTGTATCGATAATTTTCATACTTCTCTTCCCTTTTCTGTAACTTTTCTTTCATGTATGCTCTACACGGATTTTTGCACAGGATCCTGTATTCACTTAGGCTCTCCATGCCACGAGGCTGAGGTAGGACTGCAGCTCTTCTTGGTGCACCCCATGGTGGGGGTCCCTGTGCTGCCTGGTACTGCCTCCATTGTGCCTGCTGGGGCTTCCATACGCCGCATCCGTACGCACTGGTTTTCTCCCGCACGCCACTTTTGTCCAGTGGCTAGCTGGGATGCATCTGGCTTGCACATGTCGTCCTGGTTTCAGCTGGGATAGAGTTAAACCACAACACACGTGAACCTAGGAACTAGAAACAGGTCCTGGGTGTAGCAATTTAGATGTATGTGGGAAGTTCAGGATTTCATTCCAAGCACTTGAACGGACTATGATGTTGTGATCATCTATCTGTCATCCTCGCTAGATGAGACTTGCTATGTCTCTGCCTATTCCAGCCACCTTCTCTTTCCACCACTTTCCTGCTGGCTTCACAGCACAGCCAGCTCTCCACTACCAATTCTGCATCCTCGTGTTCACAAGCAGCAAATCAAAAGGCCCCTTTTTGTGCTCTTCAGCTTGTACTCTTCCTTCTAAGGCTTTTCATCTCAGTCCTTTATTCAAAATTTTTGTGCTTAGTCTCCTTGTCTTGATAGACCCATTCCCCTCCGTCTTCTTTTCTGGCCTGGGTCCTTGTTCAAGTATTGTTTGAATGTCCTTCACACATGAACCTACTTTTATGCTTTCTTAATTATTACCTTTTTTCCCCAGTTTCCTGTATTTACCAGGTCTGTGGATCTTTTCTGAGTTAGCTCCCATTTTTTCACACCAGCTATAAATTCTATTTTTCTTCTAATAGTTCCCATCTCACTACCATTTTTGTTTGTTTGTTTGTTTATTTTGAAGTATGGACAACCACTTCTCCCTCTTCTTACCCAAAAGACTGTGGAGCATTTTGCTACAAATTTACCAAAATGCAACTTCTGCAAAAGAGGCTGTTAGTCTATCTTGCAGTAGGATATTATTTCCTCAAATGTCTTGGAGATGCAGATAACTTAAGAAAATCCCCAGTAAATATCATTTTGTTTCCTCTTTATTCCAACTGTCATGTTTCAGTTACTTAAAACGGTACTACTTGTGAAAAAAGTAATAACTTCACAGGTTCGAAGTGACCAGTATAAGTGTATTACTTGCTTCTTCTATTTCTGTTTCATATCGTGGTACGTGAGCATCCAAAGTGTATCCTCTTCACTTTCTAAGTGCGGAGGGTTGCTGGTAGCGGCTCCGGAGCTGCTCGCATTAGGACAGGCTTAGCAGTGCTGGGAGGCTGAGACAGCTTCCCTGTGCATTTCCCATTAGTCCCAGCAGGTTGTCCCTTTGCGGCAGGATAATGCCTGACGTGCACCGTAAGATTGTGGCACTTTCTCTTTTACAGACGGAAACGAAAATACTTGTGTCTGTATTTCAGCTACATAGCTAGACGGAGCTTGCCTGTAGTCTTTCATACATGTATGTGTTTTGAATATTCTGGAGTGTGCAATGCAATGAAGCAGGTGCTTTTTGTCAGCTGAAAATCCCATTACTTATTTGGAAAATCAAAAGAAAACCTGTGCGCGTACTGCAAAACAGTGAGATCCTAAGAGTTGAAGCAGACTAAATGATTACTCCTAAAGTTACCATAGCAGACTTGCTGCTTTTTTTTTTGTTTGGCACATCTATTATTGATACACTTGTTGTGCAGGCTGTTATTCATATAGGTACATGAATGAACTGTACTAAGGTACATGTCCTACCCCTGATGATGAGTAAATGAAAGCATGGATTCCTGTAACTGCTAAAGAAGGGCTAGAAGATGTACTCACACACCGAGCCTCTTACATTTTCTGTAAATGATTAATTATCACAATTTGGTTTTTTTTTTTTTTTTTTGGCAGAAGGCTTCATTAATCACTCCTAAACTATCAAAGTCATTATTGAATGATAATTTATTATAATAGATTGTATTTCTTGGAGAGTGATACTGTTATGCAGACATTTTGAATTGCAAATTAATAGCTGCACATCTTTTGGATCTGTTAATGCATGCCAGATAAGAGCCAAATAGCCACTAGCTACACAGATATAGTGTGACATTTTTAAATTCTCTTGTTTTATTCTAGGGTCATATTTGCAGAAATGGAAGCAGTTAAAACAGCAAACATTTTTTTCTTAATGATTTTTTCAGCTGTACTAAAACTCTTTTTACATAAAGGCATAAATATTTGCTTTAACTTTCATATGATGTTTAGAAAAATGTATACATTACATTTGTTTAAGGATGCAAAACTAAGCTGTTCTTATTTATGTTTTCTATATATTCTTTCATATATGAATGAAACCTTTTCTTAGCATTTACTTGTCTGTGATTTAGATAAAAAATTCATGTTTCCCTCCCATCTGCTTATTTGCATAAAATATATATTTATCTCTTGGAATAAAAAAGGTAACTACTTCATGTTTAACATATTAGTGTTCTGATAGATTAAAATAAACCCAGATGAAAATGTTACCTTCCATCATATTTAAAAATAATTTAAACCTTTCTCTGGTATTAACAATTATGACCTTAGTGCACGTGGTTAGAAAAAAAAATTTCTATGAATCGCTGCATATTCATTAGTGAAAGATGAGCCTAAGGTCTCATTTTGCAGTGCAAGTGTATAGTAGGTGATTAAGCTTTAAAAGTCAAAACAAGATATTCCATTCAATAGGTAAACTCCAGGCTCCAGTACAGTGGTAAGAAAGATATTCTTGCTGGTAACAGCAGGAAGTGTTCTTTGATGTATTCTCTGGCGGTTCAGTACAAATGGTCCTTACGTGAACGCTGACAGAATTGAAAACTACGGGAGTCAGGCTCTGAAACGTATCTCCTTACAATCCTCTTTTGGCAGTCGAAGTATAGAGTTTTATAAATAAGAAAATAAGTCAAACCAGCCAATTTTATATTACCTGTGTATAAAATGAATACTTTTACAGAAAATATTAGGATCTTTTTGGAAGAAGTTTTTATGTTTAAAGGTAAAAATCATGGAGGCTTTTGAATAGTGAAATTATAATCTATCTAGAAATAGTTTTTCAAATGGTGCTTTGCTTTCAGAAAGGACAAGAAATTAAGATTCACATTTCTTACAAAATCTAAGGCTTTCTTAAAATTGTATTCATAATATTTCACTTACATAGTTCTTGGGGGAAAAAAACCATTTCAAATAAGTAGAAATCAAATTTTTTGGTGTCAACTTTCTAAAATTATTTGAAAGGTTTTGTTTTTCTCTATTATAATGTTAACCTGTGTGTCAATGTACTCTGGTATTTCATAACACAGACTGAGCACTTGTGCATGTCACTCTCTGTATGCCATACTCAATCCAAATAGGCTTCCAAATATACGTAACGGCCAACTTCCTCCTCTCATGTAGACCAGTGAAAAGTCTCCCAGGCACCATGATATATGTCCTTCAGCCAAGGAGAAGCCAAACAATACTTTCTAAAAAGCACTGTGGTAGATTAATGAAAAACTGGGTATCTGGCTGTAGCTGAAATTTTTCTTCAACCTACAAAATATTTTGTTAAATATTTTTTCTAACAGAAAAGTTGTACATGTGGTCATGCTTATTTTGGTGCCTGATTCCCTGTCCCCAAAAGCTGATGGGAAGATCAAACTGAGAAATGGGATTTGGGGCTGTATTGAAAGCAGGGCAAGGAGGGAGGCGAGTCTCTGGTTTCCAGAGACCTCAACTGCGGCACATGGGTAAACTGGTAATCTTGGATCCCTGCAGAGCCTTGCTGTTATGGCAGTACTTCAGGTGGTGTCTCACCAGAGCAGAGTAGCGGGGCAGAATCACCTCTCTCAGCCTGCTGGCCACGCTGCTTTTGATGCGGCCCAGGGTATGGCTGGAAACAGAGAGCTGTCCTTCACCCGTGCATTACTCAACTTCCATAATGGCAAACAAAAGTGCTACAACCCCACAACCCAGTCTCCACCTGTGAGCTTTCCATCTGCCCTTGCCTTGTGCCATCAGGGATGCTTCCCCTAGAGACCCCTCATGCTGCAGGGATCCAAGCAGCTTCCTGGTGCTGTTACTTTCTCTGGCTCAGCAGGCTGGAGGCTCCCGTTATCTCCCTCCTTATTGCAGCCTTCCAGTACTTAAAAAGGGCTTATAAGAAAGATGGGGACAGACATTCAGTAGGGCCTGTTGCAACAGGACAAGGGGTAATGGTTTTAAACTACAAGAGGGTAGATTTAGACTAACAATAAGGAAGCAATTTTTCACAATGAAGGTAGTGAAACCCTGGCACAAGTTGCCCAGGCAGGTGGTAGATGCCCCATCCCTGGAAGCATTCAAGATCAGCCTGGACGGGGCTCTGAGCAACCTGATCTCGTTGAATGATACTCATTGCAGGAGGGTTGGACTAGATGACCTTAAAAGGTTCCTTCCAACCCGAACTATTCTAAGATTCCACCCAAGTAGAAATGCAAGCTTGAGTTGGAGCAGTATACTTTAAATCTTGTGTAGAATACATTATTTTTATTTATGCATTATCTTGACTGCATAATCATACAAATGGAATGTCTTGAAATAATTTATTTCAAGGATAACATAAATACACTATTTCTAATTTATAAAATATTACATTGTACAGATAGCAAACAGGGGGCATAACCTAGCTGCTTGCAATGAAAATTGAACATGGAAATAAAGTACAGATGGACTCTTATCCTCAGGGAAATCTTTGGTTTCCATGAATGCTGTAACGCTCAAGAATATTTTACTGAGAAAAGTAGAAATTATTCTTTTCATGGAAGTACCACAAGACTCCAGTCTTTACATTTTATAAAATTCTACATTGAAGGGAGGGAACAAGAAGATATTGATGCAGATTCCACTAATTCTTGAAATAACCACTGTATCTAAATTGAAGTGTTTCAAAGAAGAATAAGAGAGTGGTCCTGATTGCCAGAAGTGAAGCACTCTGAATTACCTCAAGTGTTAGTGACCTACACAACAAGGATAGGAAGCCTTGGTTTTGATGAGCACTTGGAGAAGAGGTTTATTATAGATGGGGAATGACCCTGTGTCCTGGTTTCAGCCAGGATAGAGCTGGTTTTCTTCACAGAAGCTGGTGTGAGGCTGCATTTCAGATTTGGGATGAGAAACTGTTGATAACGTGCTGATGTTTTGAGTTGTTGCTGAGCAGTCAAGGACAGTCCAGCTTCTCGTGCTGGCCTGCCAGCGAGCAGGCTGGGGGTGCACGGGGAGCTGGGAGGGGGCACAGTCGGGACAGCTGACCCAGGCTGGCCAAAGGGATATTCCCTATCATATGACGTCATGCCCAGTACATAAACTGGAGTTGGCTGGGGGGCGGAAATCACTGCTTGGGGACGGGCTGTCAATCTCCGGGTGGTGAGCAATCGCTGTATTGGGCATCGCTTGTTCTTGTACATTCCTTTGTTGGTATTATTGTTGTTAACATTGTTGTTCCTTTCTCTCTTGCTGTCCTATTAAATTGTTTTTATCTCAACCTATGAGTTTTTTTCCCAATTGTCTCCCCCGTTCCACTGTGGGAGAGTGAGTGAGTGGCTGCGTGGTGCTTAGTTGCCGGCTGGGGCTAAACCATGACACCCTGGCTTTGAAATCAGATATTGAAGTCAAAATGCCTCCATCATATGGAGGACTAATATTGGTTTATTTTTTTCATGGTTATATGGATCATGTTTGAATTATAGTGGCTGGAAGTATAATGGTTACCAGACAACAGAATCTATTTTGCTTAACTATAGGCTTTTTTGGTTTTGTATTTTGGCTCTGAAATGATTCAGGCTATTAAATAAAATGCAGACTACAATGTCTATTACGAAGAAAAAATATTGAGATGTGGGAACCAGTGATAGTAAAGAGGAAGAGATTTAGCTATTCTTTTTACCTCAGTAAGAATTTGACAACTGGCTACTAAATTTGTTCACAAAATGAGTATTTCTTAGAAACAACTAGAGAGGAGAATGAGCAAATGCAACATACATCTAAGTTTGGAAGCTTATCTAATAACAAACTCATGTGTCAGCAGTTCTGAATGATGAAAAATTTTTACAGCTAGATATTTTAACGTAGCACTATTAATACACTTAATGTTCTCCTGACTATGGAGAAGCTAGAGCAAAAAGCTTTCCTCTATTAAGTTGTCGCAATGCTTCGTCAGCAGGAACCTACTTAATTATATCTTAATTTGCAGTTTTAATGAATGCGATGAAGTTTTGCAATACTAAATACTTTATTAAAAAAGAAATGGAGTTACAATATGCATGATATGAAATTTATTTTAAAAAAATATTTTGACAAATACAGTGTGACCATAAAGCTATGCTTTAAACCACTGCTCTAAAGGAACTCTGAAGAGTTTTTGGTCTAAAGACTAGATTTCATATCCAGATTAGACTTTGGTCCCATGAAATTCAAGAATAAAATTCAGATTTTCTTCAGAGTGTCACACAAAATTAAAAAAAAAACTATTACATTAAAAGAAATGAAGAAAATAAAATTAATGTGTTTTGTATATCTCTAACAATTTTAAAGTTATATAGGCATATAATTGCACATCTTTGTAAAAACAGTTTTATAATATATTCATACGTAATTATGCATCTGCTAGGGTTTTACAAGACTTGTTATAAACTAATTTTTTTTATGGCTATTGATTCAGAAAATATTTCTCTTTTGCTGTTTTCTTATTTAGGGAGAAGGAATAGCAACAATTTTATGTAGTTCTTATCCAATGCACTTACCTCTCTGATGAATGTCACTGAAATCAGAGCATAATAATAAGATTCTCAGTATAAGAAAAAATAGACAGTATAAAACAAGACTAACCTAGACCGGTCTGTTATTTCCATCTAATAACATATACTCCAGAAAAAAAGTATCGAGGCACTAGAATTTAGTTACAGGGAAACTGAAATTATTCTTCTGCTTGAAGTTTGCCATTTCTTGTTACTCTCTCATGAAAGAAAATATAGTTCCTTAATATACAAAATCTGTAATATTCATTCACACTGTAAATGGCTTCCAAATGATTATTTAAGCCAAACAAGATTTCATTGTCACTCGGGAGTGGCAAGCAAGAAGATCTTGGAATTTGCATAATAATTGATTTGAAACAAGTGATATTCCATACAGTACTATGTATACAGAGAGTAATGAATATGGTGGCCACAGTCTGTGAGATCAGTATCGGGTCTATAATGAAAGCTGAATATTTTTCAGTCTTTGGAGGTTTTCAAACATCCATACAAGTTAATGAGCTAATTTAGATAAGCATTAAACATGAATTTAATCACATTACTGGTAATTATTAGCAGACACACAATATGAAGGCCTTCTAGTTTCCTTCAAAAGTTGTAATTAAACATAAAAAAGGTAAATTGTTTGACCTCATGCACTGCATATAAATGACTTATCTAAAGACTTTTAGATTTAATAGGATGCTTAGCTTAGAGTAATTTTTCCTTACACATTATTTAGCTGAAATTAAAAGTGTATCTTTTGCCAGATGCTAACTTAAGAGCACAATCAGACTGTATTTCTGAAAATGTTACTCACTGAAGTGAACCTGAAAACCAAACCCACTTCCTAAGAGTATTTGGCATATGTTTATCTGATATGTGGACACATTCCCTTGCCATCTCCTAGACTGGTCATGAGTTAGCCCGTAAGCATATTCTTCCAGTAACCTGACAAGCTCCTCTGAAATCTTTGTCAAGCATGTGAGCAAGGGTCTTGTGCATCAGAACAAAAAGTGTGCTCAAATAAGACTTGGTTTTTTTGTTTGGCAAATATCATGTGGACAAGCACACCTGGCCCAAAAGGCTTGAGAGAACAAGATTTCCTCCCTGACTGCCTACACCAGCTGGGGGCTATGTTCACCATGCATTTCAGTGACAAAAAACAATGGCTGGAATATAAGAAGTATAAAATTAATTCTAAAAGGATTTTGAGATAAAGTTTCCAGCCCTAGAAATGTGTGACCAAATAAATATTTTTAGTTTGCTTGTTTTAAAGGAAAAGTAGCTGTTAAACAAAATCTTAAAGCTGCTGTATATAGAGATTGGTCCCTGAAATTATGATTCTGGAAAGAAACACTTAATAATCTAATTTCAAATAATGGAAGTGAACTGTTTTTTTGAAAGTTGGCAAATGACTAAGCTCAATTTTCTCTCAGGCAGTGAGGGACAGTGCTTTCTTATTTAACAGAGTAGTGAGCTCATCTACTTTTTCATTTTTCAATGGACCATTGCTCAAGAGCACGTCTTCCATGCCTTTACTCCTGTTACTCAGAAGTTACATTTTTAAAGCAATATTGAAAAATGAAGATTCATATGAAAATAGATAAACCGCCTTTTTTCCAATGGATTATCACTGATATGAAATTATTCTCTTTTAAGAGTCTTGTTGAAAGCAATTTTTTCATTGTAAAAATTGGTGGAGAAGCCGTTTTCTGTACAATTAATTTTTCAGTAAAAAGTGTTCAGCCAGCTCTCTGACCAGCTGTCTTATCTGTGCCTGTGATTAAGCTGAAGACTGTCTTTGAGCTCTAGCAGGTCAGCTGTCAGCCTAAGCTAGAGTGTTCTTTTGTGCACAACAAAGTGAAGGGGAATCAAGCCAAAACTACATTTTTCCTGTGTCGGAAATGGCAAACGAAATGGGCCACGTGTCAGATCTTCCCTCCAGCATGCTTGAATCTCATGTGGACTTTCTATGAAAACTCACTTCCAGCCCCCAAGCCCCACAATATTGGGTTAGGAAAAAGCAGAAGTAATCAGGCAGAAGCGTAGTTAATCAGCTATAGAGATGTAGGTGTCAACTAGAAGACAGAGTAATCAACAGGTTTTGGGCACTTTCTTCTCTTGAGTAAAATTTTTTCTGCTTCTTGCAACAGTCTGTCTTTCCTGTCTTTCACCTGACTTTGTTCTTCATGTCTCCTTTAAAATATTTTGATCTCCTCCCTCCTCTCTCTTCCTCTGATGTAGTCACCATTTCTTTTTTTGTTGCTTTTCTATCTGGGCAATCCTTGCTAAATAGAGCATTCCTGAAATACTGTGGAGCCATGATGGCTCCTGCAATTGCATTCTTCATTTTGTTTATGTTATACATCTTTCTCTTCTGCTGTGTTTATATGAAGCGGTTACAACAGTGGAGCATGCTATCTATAGACTAATTAGAATTTACCATAATAAACACAACTACTAATCATGACTTTCATTATTTTTTGCTCTAATAAACACTTGATATAATCCAGGACAATGATAAGAGAATGATCATTAGTAACAAACGCTTAGTATTTACTAATTTATTAAAGCTGCTCATTGATTTATTTGAAGATAAAGATTAAAGGAACGTGTCATTCACGTAATTTACCGCAAATGAAGACCAAAAATTTCTTCCCTTGGAATTAAAATTTTCATGAAACTTTGCAGAGTGAATTAAAGACCTTGTGAGTGGAAAGCTACATCTGTTGATGAAAAAAAAAAAGGTTCTTTAATTCTCAGAGCACTCACAAGCTATATGGTATATGTGTGAAATTAGGTAAGTGAGAAAAAAGTATTCTGATTTGCACACTCTGACTCCACGGCAAGAATATCTCTTGCTATGCTTTTTGTGCTCTGTCTACAGCAAATGGAGATGTGACCTTATCCCCATGTCTCATCTTGATGTCTCTTGGTTCTGTTGTGTTAAAACTAATATAATACAAAAATAGGAAATATCAACTTCTTGCAAGAATATAAAATTTGACTGAGAAAGGGAATTGAACTTTGTTGTTGTTGTTCCCTCAAGCACATTTCAAATTAAGTTACACCCATCTCTATGAAACCGATTTTTCCAACCTATGTTACTGGAGTTACCTTACACAACTGCTATCGTCATTTGTTTATGCCTTTGACAGTCTATTTTTATAACACTCTAATTGCACTTAGGTGTAGTCCTGTTTTTTCACTATGTCAAATTTGAGTATGAAAACTTTCTAGCTGTTAAGCACTCAGTTTTGGTTAACAAACATATGATTTTGTCTTACAAGAACATAAAGCATTTTATCTCCTGTGTTGATGAGCAAAATTTTCCTCTGATTTTGTTGTTTGCTAATAATACTGGAAAAGCAAGAAATGGAATGAGAACGTGGTTATAACTCAAGAAAGAGAAAGGCTATTAGAAAAACTATGTATAAGAAGTCTGTAGTCTTTCCTGCTTTTAACAGTGATCATCTTTCATGGTGTTGAAGGGTTGCTCGTCACTGTTGGGGGGCTGTGCAAACACACACCCACTTTCCAGCAACGCGGTGGAAAATGTACCAAATACAGAGGGCTCCGCTGCCTACTATGTGGAAATCAATGTCTGGGCTGTTGAATCATGAAAGCTAGTTTACTTGATGTGGGTTGAATGTACTGATGCACTGAATGACTTCCGTACAGCTTATAACAGGGAATATTCTTTAGCAAACTTCAGGAATATTGTCCCAAACTATGAAAACAGGTTTTGAAACCAAAATAATCAAAACCTAAATCTAGTAGGTGTCAGCTGAAGAAACAAAACTGGGTATTTGCATTTCTTGGTGTTATAATTTATTTCATGCCTACTGTATCCCATGGTACCAAATTACCAGAGCAAAGAGTCTGACCTCTGTAAAATGGGTTCTGAAACTCATTTGTATTTGGTCTCTCTGAACACAAAATTATCTTTTCAAGTTGTAAAATTTGGATGTCGAGTCATTCAAGTAGTGCAATATGTGGTCAAACTTTAAAAATTGCATTCCAAAATGGTGGGACTTAATTGTTCTCCTAGATCATGGCAGAGGAAGCAGTGCACTTCCAACAGCATTTGAGATTTGTTGTAGGAATTACTTATTCAGTTGCATGGCTTATAACTGGCATTTTGAAGTTTTGTTTTTTATAAGCATAGAGGGACAGGTATTCACTGTTAATCTGTGGCGGAGCTATGTTAACTTATATGACATGATGATCCAAAATGCTTCAGGCAGGTTCTGTTGCTTGGGTTTTTTCTGTAGGAAAGGGACTATGGAAATAATAGTAATTTTTCTTCACTCAGTGAATCAGTACAGTAAAAGGTAGAACAAATATTCCTATGCCATGCTTGCCATCCTTCTCTTCCTTATCTTTGCATGATCAAATTAAAAAAAAAAAGAGTAATTTTGACCCATGTAGCTCCTTCAGACAGTCAGATTTTTAAAAAATAAAATAATAATCTTACTGAAGATGTAAAAAAAATTATCTGTCTGCATGTCTATGGAAGCAGGCTGTTCCGGTGGGATCTTGTTCATTCTGTGAGTTTTTGTGACCTCTGGATGAGCAGAAAGTTGTGCATGAATATGTAGGCAAGCACCAGCAAGGCAGATGTTAGACTTGCTGACCTTCACTCACTGAAACTGATAATCAGTTTGGCTGTCATTCACTGTCCTTTTGAGGCTTTCTCACAGCAAATGAATGCCAAGGAGACATATTTGATCCTGCAGGTCTTGCCAGAAATTAGGTTTGGACTTGGATATTTTGGAACAAATCCGAGTAGAGTTTGACAACAAAGGCACTGCTGCTGCAGTAACATGTGCAGATGATACACTTCTCAATCTGTTAGTATCCTCTTGAGCATGGAGATGTTGGGACCCTTTCCTGCCTTTCACTGAGCCGTGGGTATAAAGGCAAAATATGCAATAATGTCAAAACACAGAATTCATTTATGCGGACAAACTGGCCACTGAAGTTGCATCTATGTAACCTAATGAATGGGGTGGTCATAGTGCTTCAGTTAACACCAGGCAAATCATTAATGACCAGCAGCAGAAGTCTTCTGCTTTGTAATTTGGAAATTAGAATAAGATGAGAACACACACGTTAAGTAGTAAGATAAATATTTTCTCATGCAGGTAATAATATCTTGTATCCTTTAATCACCCACTAGCTAAACTACATTTGATAAAAAGCAAATTTTCTGTATTACTTAATCAGATTTTTTTCCTAACATTTCATTAATGGTTTTCAGAGGTGCTGCAGTGGCACTTGAGGATGAACAGCACTGCATCTACATGTACTGGGTAGAAGGAGTGTGGCAACAGGAACATAACAACGTTCAAGGACCAGGGCATATGAGTAAGACTTAGAAGCTGCAGTGCATTAGAAATAGAAGGTAGGTTCTTAGACAAGTAAAGGCTGGAGCCAAGGAAAAAGGTATAAATACTGATGAAAAAATTGCAATCAATATTATTCGGAAAGATGTGACATGTTGCATACAACAAGGAAAAACATTCTTTGTCCCCTTCCTGAATAAAAGGGAGGTAGATACTCTTTAGTTGTTGCCTCTTTTTGTCAATTATAGTTTTCCAGCTTTTGGGTCAGTCAGTCACCTTAACATCATGTAAAGCAGGAGAAATAATGTGAAGCCCAGTTTACTGGTAGCCTGGTTTCTTACCCCTTCAGCCTCCCTCACGTGCTACCTGCTCCAGCCTGTTTATTTCTTTGATCTTCACCATTTTCTTCTAGATTTTAATCAAATTTGTAAAAGTACACAAAGTGGTAATGACAAACTGTATGCTGTTTTACAAATACAGGATAAAAACCTAAGGTTAATACCATAGCGAAGCAAGAATCCGCCATGAATGCTGCAACATTCACAAGTGCATTTGGTCACTGGGTGTGTAACGTAAAACCTTTTTTGTGCTCACTGTATGAAATATGGATCTTAGTGTTTCCTGTTACTTTCAGTACAATGAATATTTCACAAAACTGTATGCTTATATTCCAAGTACAAATTACATTTTAGTATTTCTTTTTGTCTGTTGCAGTAGAATTCATTAGAGTGATACTGAGATATAAAACTGCCTCACTAGACCTCTTTCACTTTCCCTCCCCTTTTTATAGAAATCTGTTGATTTCAAATTATTTCTTCTGTTTCTCTTTTGCTATATCCTTAAGTGTATTGATAACCATAGCACATTACCTTTAGTATTTGCTTTCCAAGAAGCAATTCATCAACCTGCCTCTGCCTTCAGTGCAAAGTCTTTTCCTATGTCTTTTGTTGCTGTTGGTACTTTTTCCCAAAGCAGCTTGGATCAGGTGGAGTTACAGTTAATGCTCTTCTATAAAAAGATGCAGGGATGACAACAACCAGGATCTTTTGAAGCTCAAAAATGAGGGAGCAGTTTTGTTTGAAACATGAACTTGGAGAAGTGCTCCCTTGGTCATCAAGTCCAGCTTCCAATATCAGAGGAAACCTTGACAACTGTTCTTCTATTTAAAATATACTAAGGCAAGTTGAAATACAAAACTTAAATGGTGCAATTGTTTTTTATGGGATGTAGATGATGCTAGTTTCAATATAAAATGAAAGAACAGTATAGAAAACGTATACAATATTCACTATAACTGAGCTGGAAGACAGGGATGGAGAGCACAATAACCTGCCCATAATCCAGGAGGAAGCAGTTAAGGACCTGTTAAGCCCCCTGGACACCCACAAGTCTATGGGACCTGATGGGATCCACTGGAGAGTACTGAAAGAGCTGGCGGAGGAGCTTGCCAAGCCACTCTCCATCATTTATCAGCAGTCCTGGTTAACAGGGGAGGTCCCAGACAACTGGAGGCTTGCCAGTGTGACACCCATCTCCAAGAAAGGCCAGAAGGAGGATCCTGGGAACTACAGGCCTGTCAGCCTGACCTCCGTACCAGGGAAGTTCATGGAGCGGTTCATCTTGAGGGTGCTCACCGGGCATGTGAAGGACACCCAAGGGATCAGGCCCAGCCAGCATGGGTTCAGGAAAGGCAGGTCCTGCTTGACCAACCTGATCTCCTTCTATGACCAGGTGACCTGCCTAGTGGATGAAGGAAAGGCTGTGGATGTTGTCTACCTGGACTTTAGCAAAGCCTTTGACAGTGTCTCCCACAGCATTCTCCTGGAGAAACTGGCGGCTCATGGCTTAGACAGGTGTGCTCTTCACTGGGTAAAGAACTGGCTGGATGGCCGAACTCAGAAAGTTGTGGTGAATGGCATTAAATCCGGCTGGTGGCTGGTCACAAGCGGTGTTCCCCAGGGCTCGGTTCTGGGGCTGGTCTTGTTCAATATCTTTATTGATGATCTGGATGAGGGGATCGAGTGCTCCCTCAGTAAGTTTGCAGATGACACCAAGTTGGGCGGGAGTGTTGATCTGCTGGAGGGTAGGAGGGCTCTGCAGAGGGATCTGGACAGGCTGGATAGATGGGCTGAGGTCAACTGTATGAGGTTTAATAAGGCCAAATGCTGGGTCCTGCACTTCGGCCACAACAACCCCATGCAATGCTACAGGCTTGGGGAGGAGTGGCTGGAGAGCTGCCTGGAGGAAAGGGACCTGTGGGTTCTGGTTGACAGCCAGCTGAACATGAGCCGGCAGTGTGCCCAGGTGGCCAAGGCAGCCAACAGCGTCCTGGCCTGTATCAGAAATAGTGTGGCCAGCAGGAGTAGGGCAGTGATCGTGCCCCTGTACGCGGCACTGGTGAGGCTGCACCTTGAATCCTGTGTTCAGTTTTGGGCCCCTCACTACAAGAAGGATGCTGAGGTGCTGGAGCATGTCCAGAGAAGGGCAAGGAAGCTGGTGAGGGGTCTGGAGCACAAGTCTTATGAGGAGCGGCTGAGGGAACTGGGGTTGTTCAGTCTGGAGAAGAGGAGGCTGAGGGGAGACCTTATTACTCTCTACAGCTACCTGAAAGGGGGTTGTGGTGATGTAGGTGTTGGTCTCTTCTCTCAAGTAACAGGTGATAGTATGAGAGGAAATGGCCTCAAGTTGCACCAGGGGAGGTTTAGATTGGATATTAGGAAAAATTTCTTCACCGAGAGGGTGGTCAAACCTTGGAACAGGCTGCCCAGAGAGGTGGTGGAGTCACCATCTCTGGAAGTGTTCAAAAAATGTGTGGATGTGGTGCTTCAGGACATGGTTTAGGGGACATGGTGGCGCTGGATTAATGGTTGGACTTGATGATCTTGAAGGTCCTTTCCAACCTTAGTTATTCTGTGATTCTGTTCTTCCAGCATAACTGTACTTGGCCAGGAGGGCTGTGATGTGCCTTGCAAGGAGTTACTGCCCTATCAGGACTGTACTGGACAGCAGGTTTGGTACAGAAAACCTGGGTAAGCAAACGCCCTCCCTCTGCCACCGTATTTGCTCGGAGGGGAGTAATTTGAAACAGTGATATTACCTCAAGAATATTAGGGTGATCCCTTGATTATTTTGACCTTCAATTGCCTGTCCATTACCAGCAGTACACCAGTAAAATACAGGATTGAGGAAAAAATGCGCAATCCTCTTTCTAAAATTCTGCAGTGTATTTTTAAGTTACTAGATGTCCTTTACTGCTGTGCTGACCATTTCACCTTTCAGTGTTACAAAGTCTTCGGGGTGTTGTTTGCTTTGCCATGTGAGGTTTACACCTCGGAGCAGAGCCACAGTTGGCAATGACCTGGGCTATTAATGGTGCAGCACGCAATTTTGATGTCGTAGTTTGATTTTGGGAGCAGTCTCCAGTCGTATGAGTTTCAGCACCATTTGCTAACTCAGGCTATTTCTTATTCCAGAGCTTTTAGCCTCTGTTTCCATGTCACTGCTGAGTGCAGACGTGATCTGTGCTGGTTAAAAAGGTTTTTGCAAAGATGAAAGGAAATAGCTTTTAGACAAGGGTGAAATAGTATCTCACTTACTTGTATCCGTGAATGTGTTTTTGACTTTGAGATTTTATACAAAGGTGGGTTTTTTTAAAAGAACTTGCTGAAGATTTTTGAGTTGTAAAAATGAATCCTAAGAGTATTATTAATAATAAATGTATTTACATTATAAATACGCTGTGCATAATATCATATGGGTATAACCAAGTCCATTTTCTTTCTAACATAGAAATTCTATTCAAGAAGTTCAACTCCCCCATTCTCTTTTCTTTTTTTTTTCCAGTTGTGTGTTCTGACTAGTAAAGCCTGCTGTCTTCATGACAACTAAAATCTTATCAGCAGCACAACACCAGCCCAGAGTGATAGGCAGCCACTGAATCCTGCCCTGCCTGAGACCTTAATCTCGGCTTCAGAATGAATGCATTTTAAGTATAGAAGACAATTCAATCTCTCAAAAATCATGATCCTTAGTCTTTCTGTAACACAGGCTCTCAGGTCTGAAGGGAAAGAAAAAAAAACAGGAAAACACTTCTAACTGTGCAACTGAAAATTGGAAACCAGGTACGGTGATACCAGAAGAGATTAAGATTGCAGTTTAGAGAATTCAAGAAAAAGAGGCCAATGTTAGCATTCCAGGCTCTTTGACTTAGAAAAAAATTCCCTCAGTGTTTGTTTATTGTCTATATATTGTGGTTTTCAGAGTGACATTTACTAGTGGTCACAAATGTATTTGGGGGTTTGCTTTGTTTTGTTTATTTTGTCTGGGGAAAAGCATTAGTCAGGTTGTACTTTACACAAAAAATGCTATTGTTGGGTTTACATATGCAATTAAAAAAAAGAAATAAGTTAAGAATTGTTTATTGCTTCCATTATTAAATATAACAGTATAGAGTAAGCAAAGTATAAAGTGGCATAATAGTATCTAACAGCCAATTCCAGTTTATTTGTTGAACTGGCTGTGAATGGATCTCATTCTGCTGGTGTCGATGATGTGCTTGAGAGCAGTTAGTTATGGCCAAGAAAGGTGCTAAATTATAGGACTTGAAGCACTGTTCTATAATTGCCAAGGCACTGGTACTGAATTTTTTTTTTTTTTACTCTGGAGAGGTGGACTTTTTGATGGCAGAGAAACCTCAGTTGTCCTCAAAATTGAATGTGCAGGACTGTCTCTATGAGATAGCCTGAGTCTGGGAGTTTTGTAGCATCACCTAATTCTGTGGTGATGCATGATGCACTGTTTCCAAATTCATGCTGCCAAGTCTTTGTTGAACTGTGTGTTTTTAATACATCCAATCCGAGTACCTGTTTTATTTGTGCTCCCCATTTGCACAGACCCTATATATCTCTAGGGATGCCAAAAGTGGTATGAATATAGTTCAGCAGAGGGACCTAAGAGTTATTATTAAATAGGTGGTATATAGGCCACATAAGTCACTCACCCATAAATGCATGGCAATAATGTGCTGGTGCCGTATAGGCCACGGGTAGATCAAAAGCCGTTGTCACGCTTGGCCGTCAGCCAGTGATGAGAAGGTGAAGAAGCTCTTACTTCCTGACTGCTTTGGAATCTCATAGAAAATAGTGTCGAGGGCAATGCAGGATTGTAGTCACCACAACAGACCAATGCCATAACAACCTAGGAAAAGGCTAATCTTGGTACGTGTAGTGGAGCCTGCTGAAAAAGACAGCACTGCTTAAAAAGAAGATTGGAGTCATGTGAACTCAAAGGGACCAATTATTTTTGTCAGCTGTGCTGGTCTCTCAGCCTAAAGGCACCTGCTGAACTATTTCTACTCTCATTTTAATCCATGAAATTCGCAGGTGGTTCGTGTTAGATTATGAGGACCTTCATAATCATTGTTTTGATGTTACTACTTCTCTGCTCACTGTATTTCAGTGCTTTGATCAGGGGACTGGGTTTCCTTATAGTCACAGATGATTGCTGTTTGACAGGCAGACAAAGTAAATAGGCATGAAAATAAAATATTCCTTTGTTTTGGTGAGTCAGGGCAATATCATATGTGTAGACGCTGCTCTGTGTTCTATTCTAGCTGTGTTAGGATGGGGAGAGGGTGTTGTGTTTAATGGTACACAGGAATCTCACATTATTCTTTCATGGACTGTCCTGTTGAGGGTTTGATCAACAAATCTGTGCTTACAATGAAATCTCACTGTTACTTTTTCCATTAAGGTGGTAAGTGTTGCCGTGACATAGCACTGTGAAATTTCAAGGGGTTAGCCTGGATAAATCCCGTCTGGCGAAGATGTGCCTAATCCTGCATATCAATAGGAGTTTTGAGCACAGATCAATAGCAGGATGAAATGCTACATAATTATTGCATGTCTGTCCCTGTATCTACTTGTCTGCATTCACAGTGAAGAGGAAAAAAAAAAAGAGGAGTTTTGCAAAAAAACCTTCACAAACTAACTCACCGGGTGACCAAAGAGATGGATCCTAATACAGCAATAAACTAGTTACCTAGGCAGTATAAATGTTTTTATGACAAATTTCTTCATTAAGGAAAGAGAAATCCAATAAATCAATAGTGATTTTGAAATTGATGAAATACATTGGATTAAGGACTGTTCCATGACATCTGTGGCAACTCATGAAGAAATGTGATACCTGGTCGGTGAACTCTCCTGGGGTAATTTTGTGGGAATGAAAATCTGGTTTTCCATAAAGAAATTGTTACCGACCTATTGATAAGATATAACATTGCTTCCTTTTGGGCGGGTTAGTCAGTAATAGAGAAAGTTAGTCCCCACAGCCCTTAGTCTGCTCTTTTGTCAGTTAGAGAAGAAGAATCAAATAGGGAACTGTCTGACTGGACCTAGAAAAAGGTGATAGCACAATGAATTTCTCTTTCTCATTGTGTATCAATTAAGGTGAGCCTACAGTTATGCTTTCTGTCATTACCTTTATTTTAATTGGAAATAACGAAACTACCAAGAAAATAGATTTTTTTTTTTTTTTGGATACATTACCTAGCTAAAGATGAGCTCTTTATATTCAGTACTTGAAACAAATGATTCAGTTAATATACATAGTTGAAAAGAAACTCTATTACCAGGGAACTATGTATACAATTCTCTGTTTTGTGTTTCCTGAATGGTTTTGCTGGATGAGGTTTAACTGGTCAATGAAGCTAAATTACAGTTTGTCAGGTACTTCTGTTGAACAGGAGAATCAAGCCTGTTATTCCTAAGGGCACTGGAAAAAGAAAAAAAAAATGTTAATTTTTATTTAATTTTTATTTAGGATTTAATCCTTTGTGGAACCTAGTAGTACAGAAATACCTATGGCACTCAGGCTATAATTGAGATTTGGACCTTTGAGTGAGCTCTCACTACAAAGACTGCATCTTCTATCCCTATCGATCCATAATTAATAGACTAAAACTTACTTTGGGGGTGGCTTCAGGCGCTAATCTTCTGCCGGATAAACCCTGTGGCAACTCAGAAGCGCAGCCCCTGAAATTCTCAAGCAGGATTGATGAGCAGATGGGGAAACGTGCCAAGAGGCGGCAGCCTGGTTTGCGGGGAATTGATTGACAGTGCCCCCCCATGGCCACTGCCCTTGCGTGGCAGCGGGGCGGCAGGGGTGGACACAGCCTGGCCCGGCCCAGTGGGGCAGCAGGTCACCCCACGGCTTGAGTGGCACTTGGCTTCGGCAGCATCCCGGCACCGGCAGCCTGGTCCCCTGGCAGGCAGAGCTGTGTGCTGCGAGGTGGGTGCTTCCCCGCTTAGAGGAAGACAAGCTGGCAGAGAGCAGCTTGCTCAGAGTTGCTAAATTTAATCCTGAAAGTTTTCGGGGTGGGGCAGACACCCAAAGGCTTTCATAAATCGGGGCACCCATGAGGAGGGAATCCTAGAGCAGCCTTAGATTCTGCCACTGGTTTCGGAAATGATTGTCTCTAGGTTTTGACTTGGTTTGGTAATTCGGGTTTGTTGATCCTGGTTTCCCAAAGACAGTTTGCGATAATGGTGGTTTCTCCAGCTACTGAAAACAATGGCTTTTGTGTTAAGGAAAATATTTTAAACTGTTCCATTTCTTAAATGTAATTTTTTAAATTGAATTTACCTTGCTAGATGTGCATAAAATTCCAACAGACTATACTTCATTAAGAAGACGGCTAGGTAGAAATTGCAAACTGTTGTTTTAAAATATTTTGCTAATGTCAATACAATCTGGAAATTAACACCATAAATTTGTATCAATAGCTTACCTTCAGCTGGGTAAATGCATACCCCTGGGATAGTAAAATTATGTGTCCTTCAGTGGAAACAACCATAGATGCAGCCAGAAAAAAAGTGTTTTCATGGAAGAAATTGCTTGGCAGTTGTTTGCAAATGCTTTCCCAGTTTGAGATAAATTTAAGTCAGGGAAGACTGTATCTTAAAAAAAGGGCAAGAAGAGAACACAGAAGATCACAGGAAGAAATAAACAACTATATTGTAAAAAAAATACAAAAATGCATATGAAATGGATATACTGAGATTTATTGATTATTTCCTAGTATTTGAAGTAGAGGTTAATGCTCAAATTCTTTTTGATCTCAAACTTCAAAAAAAAGTTAAACATCTCTGTGTATCAATGAGTATCTGAAATAAGGATTGACCATGACTAAGTCAGTCTGCATTGGAAATATTTTTCTTTTTCTTTGTACCTGTGTTAAATTCTGCTATTCTTTCCATCAAGTTGTGTTGCTTCTTCCAGAATCTGCAAGAGGATGATTTTTCTCATTTTTTCCAGCCATATGTTTTGAATCAAAAGATATATTAGAAAATACTTGAAAATGTTAATGGTTTTATTATTGGATTGTGCTACAAAATACGAGGCTTGTGGCTTTTCTGTGAGGTGTGTGAAGGTGGAAACAGGTAGACAATCGTTCATGTAAGCTCAGGCTTTGTTTCTGAGTAGAAACAAAGCTTCAATTGTTTGCCACAACATAGTTGTCATCTTTTTCTTATGTCAATGATGTTCCCTCAGTCTGCCTTCTGAAGAATCTTACAGGCCCTCTATACTGCAAATCTCACTTAGATCTGTGAGATAAACTTGCTGATAGAAATATTTATTGGATATGTCCCATAGTATAATTTTTTTATTATTTTTAGCACTGGAACGGTTTCACTTGATTTTTATCTCCCTGACCTTCCATAAAATTTATATCTTGCTTTTTGTACAATGAAAATAAACCTAACTGACTAAAGCACTCTTATTATTTCAGTTTAAATATTATGACTAAGCTGTTAACTTTGGTTACTACTGGCAAGAGTAAAATCATCTATCTACTGTTCCTCTGTATTGAATTAATAGATGGTTTTTATTCATCTTAGCTGATTTTTTTCACTTTTCTCCACATGTCTATCACTTCAGGAAAATTCATGAGTCAATGTTGTCCCTTATTTTAGAGAACTGAAAATAAGAAAAATTGTTCAGCTTGTGCCCTTTGCATTAAATCAATCTTGAAATAATTTATCCTTCCCACGAGCCTTTCAGACACACAAATCTCATTTATGCAGCTTCTGTGCAACTTTCTGCACAGTTTTCATCTGATTTGCTTAGCCATGTGTTTCTGCATGCTCACGTTGGATCCTGGGCTTAATAGGATGCATGGCAAGTCTTTGTGATGTTTCAGATGCACTGAATCAGATCATTAAAATACAGGTTAACCTAATGGATCACCCTGGAGTGTAAAAAAAAAAAAAAAAAAAAAACAACAAAAAAAACCCAACAACCCCCCCCCCCAAAACCAACCAAACCCCCCCCAAAACAACAACAAAAAAACCCTCACAACCAAAAAAACCCCTACCCAATCCCCCAAAAATCTTCTCCATATTAAAATCAAGAAAACTTCCACAGCACTGGAAAATAATCGTTAAAGTGTACATGGAAAACCAATATAAAACACTATGTTTGACAACATTCCCTAAAGCTCACAGTTTGACTCATCTGTCCACATCTTCATTTGGGACTTCATGTGCGGGAGGGGCCACCTTTTTGCATTTTGTTTGCACAGTGTCCTGAAGCATGGTTGGGGCTCCTTGTTGTTATTGTTGCACTAATAGGCTTGGTTTGTAATCAGAAACATCATTAAAAATTATTTATTATGCAATATTCCAGTCTAATCATGTTTACATATGCTAAGATCTTGGTCATGGTTCTAAACATATTAAAGAATGAAACGGAAATTTTAAAATAAATGCCTTGATAAAGCACATATAAATGTATTTACATTGTCTGACAGGTGAAATCACCTCATAATTCATTTGAGCCTAGACTGCAATGGCTGAAGCATCTCTCATCCAGGTCTGAACTGCTCTGGCCCAAGGTCCGGAGTCAACACAACACCTCCTGTGTGTTGTGGGAAGCTCTTTGTTAAGACACACAGACTCCTTTGCCAGCCATCGAGGATGTAGGTGTAACCTTTCCAGAACAAAGGCAATATACAATTTCTTAATTTCTGCTGGAAAGAGGGTCTGCTGCTTACATGCATCACCCCAGCCGGGCAGGCTACTCCGTCCCTGAGCCGTGCGGTGGGGAAGGCTCGCTCCCGACTGCCGAGGGCGTGGGCTGAGTCTGGAGTCTGATGCCAGAGCTCACTGGAGCATGTTTTAGGGTCCTGATTCCTCACTCTCTAGACCAGGCTCTAGTCTCCTATCCAACCTGTGTGTGTTTTATTGGCTTATATCTTTATTTGGTTTTGTAGGAATCAGGATATACATGGAGTGACTGGGGCCAAACTGACTCTTGCCCTGGCAGGTCACTGGGATGCAGGAGGGGCAGGTCTCCAAACTTGTGAATTAAGAAGATTTCCCAGGCCAGATTAAATGGCAAGGAGACTAGATCTAAGGACTGGTTGGAAAGACAAAGGTAAGAAAGTGCTCCACTAACTCTTCACGATGGCAGAGATAATACATTGTAATTCTAGGAAAAAATGCCATTGTGGTGGGTTAGGACACTGCTAAATGTGCATTTCAAACACAAATTGAATTAATCCCTCCACAGACCTTAAAGATTCTTTATAAATTAACACTAGCACTAGATATTTCTTAATTGAGCTACTAGTTTTCAGTAGGCTGAAAATCAATTCAGTTACCTATTCTACTGCCATTTGCCATTTGACAGAGTTCATGTTCGACCTTGCTTGTTGCTGTGTTTGGTTGATCAGTGGTCAAGAGTTTAATCCCCTAATAGCAAACTGAACTCATATCAGCACTCAAATGCTGCTGTGATCTGTTGCTACTTTATCAGCGTGAACACTGTCTTGCTCCTTGCCCCTTAGGCCAGCCTGTGGAGATGTACTACACGGATGTACATGTACCACCTACACGTGGTCCGTGCAGAATAGCAAGTGCTAGACACTACCCTTGAGATTACTGGCAGAGCAAATAGAAGTGCCCACGGGAAAGAACAAGGACTGGAGCTGCAGTTCCACAGGGTCTGGCATTAGTACGTCTGCTTTAAAGATAATCACATATCCTACATACACTAAATGATTGGGCCAACACAGCAATGGAGAGTGATTTTAGCACAGAAAGAAAAAGCAGGTTAAAAAAAAAAATAAAAAGGCAAACAGAAAAGATGATTGCTCACAGTTTTATTAAGCCTCAAATAAATGTAAACATAGCATGAAGAATTAAAATAAAACATAAGATAAAACAGAAAGATATAAGGTCTGTACTCTGTCACTGTGCCTTCCTCCAGGTCTACCAGCCTGACTCTAAACCAACATCAGGCCTCAAAAGGATTCATGAATCTAGGATTTGAAGTGCTGCTTTCTTCAAAAGCTGAAGAAAATATAAAATCAGAATAAAAGTCAGAGGCTTAACCACTAAATTCATTAGGAGGGAGATAGGAGGAAAAAAAAGATCTGAAAACTACATATTAGAAAATACACTCAGTTTTCAAAAACATAGAAATGGTGTGGAAAACTCATTGACAATACCTTTGTCAAAGAAGAGAAGGTCAAATTTGAAATATTTTCTATCTATTGGTATAATGCCAAAGGTAGTTTTTCTGGACTTCAGATGTTGCATAGCCGTAGAGAACATGACAGGAAGGCTCACCAGATTCCCTTCAGAAAGAACATTTCCAGGAAGAATTTCATGGTGCAATCCAATTAGCCTTTTTGTGGCTGCAAACCTCTTCATAAAAATAGCCCACTGACTTCATGTGCATTGAGCAGTTCAAGTGAAAAGCCTTCAGTGGAACTGAATTAAAACCATAGATCCAAGGTCTCTCCTGGTATAAATCATGTGCATTGCTATAATTAAACAACATGTAACAGAAGCAATTCTTCACACCACTGAGGTTTTGGCATGGTAGCTGGTCCCAGAATCCAAATCTTACTGCTTTAACTTCCATATTTCTTAGTGTGTAGGAAAACCTAAACAACAATATGCTGTAATAATTTTGTGACATTTGAGAATAGAATATATGTGACCTAGGATCTGTAAAAAACCTAAAATCAGTTGGTATTTATCTTATTTTTCTTTTTTTAATGGTCTTGGTCATGCTAGTAAATGACATTTTCTTATCTGTAAAATGTAGTGGAGGTATTGTACCATGTCCTGATTTTACCAGTTGAAGCCTCTTTCTTTTTTCATAGTCATAAAATATATGTCAAGCACTATGAGCAACTCCTTTATGCCTTGCTTGCAGTGCTGCAATTAGGATCATACTGTGTCATATTCGAAGCTCAGTGACTGTTAAATGTGCTACGCCTGCATCACACTAACTACTATATCAGTCATTTTAGATGACCCCCTTGAAAATTGCTGCCAAAAGTTTATATGTCAGAAATCACTTTCGAAATGCTTATGAAGTGAAGAATTTTCACAGCTCTTTACGTACTCAAATGTTAAAAACTGTCAGTCAATGAAACCAGGCTCGACAGTTTATATTCTAAGACTCACTATTCAAAGATTTGCTTGAAAAATTATTCCTATCATGTGTCAGGAATTGGGTTCTGTGTTTAGTCAGTTGCTCACTTTTATATTGTAATAACCACTGGAAGCTGCTACTAAAAGATCTGCCAGAACCCTTGGTATTATTTTTAAATGGGATGAATCAGGGACATATACATCAGCACTGCAGTACTTGAACGTTGCCTGTCGCGTGAGCTGGAAATTCAGTCCTCTTGCCCAGGCATGTGGTTGTTTTCATTCAGAGCTCTGTACTGTTTCATGGGCATGTTCAGTCCCAAGTGATAACAAAAATATGACCCAGGTAGCAAACACAGGAGATTTATTTACGCAGCAGTTAACAATTGATACCATTTTTAGAGAAGGGCGTTTAAAAGTTTTTTAAGTTTTGAGAGTTTGAATGGTAAACTTAGCTTGTAGGTCTGCTACCAAGGATGACATCTGATTTATGACTGAAACTCTATTTTATCTTTTTAATTTTCTGGAAAAATACACTAATCTGCTCTGCTATAGGTGAGACTTTAGTACTGTGGCTTAGGTCCAAGCCTAAGTCTACAGAATCTATATGCTAGATTTCAATGTTTGTTTATTTGATAATAACCATATAGCCATCAATGTAGTGCTAAGGGTCAATATTGACAGTGAATTGCTGTTAATTAAAAGCAAGTTCAAGGCTGGATCCACATCCTGTTACAATGAATGGTAATGTGCAACAGGACTTTGTGTGCCCTGTTGCCAACCTGTACCAAACCTTTCTACTTCCTCGCTTCCTAACACAGTCTCAATTTCACTGAGGAGTTTCCTCTGTGCCATTGGTCCTTTTGCTACACCCGAGCAGGTAGAGGCTCTGGGTACTGCAGATCCAGAACACAGGCTTATCTGTGCCAAAGGCTGTCAACAGAACCTATCCGAAAGATCTGCTCAGAGCATAATAAATATATGTCTCTACGGCTGGGTTCTTCACAATGCACAGCCATAGAAAAATTCTACTGCAGTCATCTGTCTTTTACTATATAAAAGACAAGCTCAAAGGATTTAATTTCCTTTTTTTGGCTTTCCAGGAGATGACCCAAGCTCTAGGCCAAGGGCATCCTCTCCTAGGAAGAGGGAAATTCAAACAGAAAAGAGGGACATCTGTGTTCTTGTCTTTTGATTGCTCCTGCCTTTTGCATTAAACTCTCACTGGATAAACAAAAATAATGACAGGACCAGGACATGGCTGCAACCTATCTACTATGTGTCAACCATGGAGATCCCTATAGCTCTTGTAAGGGTGCTGCCTAAATTTTCCTACTGGGGCAACTGTCACCGAAATAGAAAGAGGTTTCTTCCTCTTTTAAATGCTGCTGTCTTCCCCTGTGAAAAGGGCTCTGTAGCCCCGGGAGGAGTAGTAAGTCATCAGGTCATCCAATGCGGTGCTGCCTTGCCTCCTGCAGGAAGGAGATGCAACTTCCAGACATCTGTCCCTGCCAAATGTCCATCAGCAATCAAGTCTTTGCATGCAAAGGATAAGCTATATCACACAGCTTCCTCTCAATATGGTATGTCTATGTGGTTGTTATAAATATGTGTATATGTTTCTAAATATATTTAGGTATGTAAATATTTATGGCTATAACAATATAGGTATAAAAAAAGGACCCTAGCTGATGTTAAATGAATGCATAAACCATGCATAGGAATGTCAGTGGGAACATCTTCACTGACTTTCATGGGCATTCAACCAAGCTCTCCCCAGAAAAAGAGGTTTTGAGATTCTCTGCTGGGTACAGAGAGTTCTGGGAATCAGATTGCCCTTGGATGGGAGGACAGACAAAAGCATTTCTAACAGCCTGATCTTGTTTTTCTATAGTCTGGTGAGGAGCCTTTTTGCTGTCTGGCCTTGCCATTTTAAACAGCAAGCCTTTGGATGGTGTTTCTTTGACTTTGGCCTTGTTTCCTTGGCCTGTTGCAAGCGTATTGGCTATCAGAAATACTCTAAAACACAGGCATCCAGCAGATGAATTTCTCCAAGAATGGAGCCAATATATTTTTAATTACATGAAATGAAATTCTATTGTATCTAATTCAGTTTAGATACTCCTCTCTTGGCATCATAAATGTGTGTGACCTTTTTTTACAGGCAAGAGAAAGTACAATTTAGTCAGAAACAAACACGTTGTTAGGGAGTCAAATCTCTGTCACCTATGTAAAAACACCTAACATAGATGACTGCTAAATTAAGACTCTAAAGGAGATAAGAGTAGAATTAGTAACAATAGTGCTTGGGATTTGGTCAAATATAATGCTGAATCCAATACCTTAGTTTGACTGTCATGGTCTTTTTTTTTTCTTTTCTGCCAAAGAATGCTAGAAACAACCACAGCAGGCCTGTAACTATGGAATTTATTACAAAGCTTTTGAGGTTCCTGACTGCCTCTGTTAGAGTTGCCTGTTAAGAAGACAAAGTAAGTCAGATTAGAAGGTTGAATCTAAATAAAACTGGACTTCTTAATCACTTGTTGTGTTACCTACCATTGCTGGAATGATAAATCTGCTTGAGAACATAGGAATCATTTTAAGCTTTTTTAGATGCTTTTCAAGGAGTTATGTGCCAAGTGCATAACGGAAATATGCGATACTCTGTATCCCCCAAAGTAAACAGAGTGGTAACTCCACTATGAAGACCATTACCAGCCATAATCTTAAGGCTAAAGCAGATTTGCTTAAGAACATGTCTTACTAGGATAACAAAAGAAGGTCTGTGGTGTTGGTGAGGAATTTTACCATGAGTAGTGCAGTAATGAGTAGTGTTGTTGTTACAAGTCCTTTTTTCTAGATTAAATTGTGTATGGTAAAAAAGCAAGCCTTAAGCAAGCAGGACTAATTTAAGAATAGGATCTGTGTTATTATTAAAGATGGTCCTCCAGGAAGAAAAGTACTATCAAATCAATATTTACCGCATTGCATTTCTGGCTACAGGGCTATTTTTACTTCTGTTGCTTTTTTGATCATACCCCAGTGGGGATCAGGTCCGGGTGGTCACTGATCGTGGTGAACAATGCGATTCCACTTGTAATTCCTATGGCCAGTTGGCAGGTGAAATCCCTGGGTCAGTTCAAACTCCCACTGCTGCTTTTGGAGCTCATGACCAGTGACAAAAATGGTGACCAAACAGGTGTCTCAAATTATTGTTTAATGGTGGGACCACAATACACTAACAAAAGGTAGTTTGCAACAACCAAAATATCTACAGTCATGATTACTTTACTTGAGTCTGTCGCCACCCTGTCTTGGAAGCTAGGAATTTGGGTTTCTTTATAAACTGTAGGAGTGATCTTTATCCAAGTGTAATTTCTTACGAGTAACTCTCTCATTCCCTGAGGACTGACTTTTCAAATCAGTTTGAAATCCTTTGCCTTCTTATTTTCTCTGTGCCTTTCCTCTTTGATGACCTGGTCGGGTGAGTTCAACAAGGGGTCAGCCCTTGTGTTGCCTCTCGAGTGTTGCTAGATAGGTGGTTATCTGAAGGTGTTGCATTCTTTTCTACTCATGGGAACTCACTCTTTGTTAAAGTTAACGCTATGTATTTGCGGTAACATTTTATATATATATAATACTCTTGCACTATTGCAAAATTACTCTTGAACCAGTGTTTACCTACTGCAATTTACAAGCACTGGCAAACGTTGCTATTGCAGTTTGGATTTTGAACCCCACATTTGCATTTGGTCCTCTCAGCAACGTGTTAGCAGGACAAAACATGTATATTGTCTTAGCTCAAATACGCTGTCACTGATAGTTTCTCCTGACTCTCTGGTGATAATGGTAAGCTCTGGCAAAGAAGAGTGGGTGGGTGTTAATTTCTACAGCACAGTTTGCTAGAATTTATCTGTTAATCCCAAGACATCAGAAGTCTTGTACAGGATAAAAGAAATATTTCTGTGGTCTGTTTCAGATCTAAGAGCCAGGCTGGTGTATCTAAGAGTACTATGTTATTCTTTCTTGTTAAGAGCCATGGATACTATTTAAAAATAAATAAACTACCTTCCCTTTAAAGTTTGCCAACCTATATTTTATTTAGAATCCTCTTCTTTTGACCAGATCCTGTAACTGAGGCAACATTCAGAATCTTTGTCCATGGGAAAATACGTCCTTTTTCAAAATGGTGAATGAAGGTACAGAATATAAACCAACTTTTTCTTTGAAATTGCTAGCTGAAGAACAACTTATACAGATGGCTGTTGGCAAAAATGTGCACAAGAACAGCATTATCCAGGGAAGAAAGAGACCATGATTAGGTTAATGTACATATGGCAGTGATCCGTTAATGGTGTAAGCGTTGCAAGGTACAACTGCAATTGCTCAAGCACAGTAATGTCACGTAGAGTTACGATCAATACGTTTGCCAGCATATAGCTCTGGTAAATTTTAGCATCGCAGTAATATAAACTATGACAGGCACCCTCAAATTGCTAAGTTCTCCCAGCTTGCTGAGGTCTGCAAGATCCCTTTGTTGACTTTATGATCCCATGCTCCCAGTACGTCCCAGCTGACATGTTGGAGTGACCTGGAGAAGAAGGGGTGGCACGCTCCTAGAAATTAGTTCTCAGTTGCTGGGGTCTCCAACACTGCTTGTCTCTGGTTGGTCCCACCTCTTAGTCTTAGAGTTACCTTTGTGCCCCCTCAAACCTCCATGACTGGAGGTCTTCTGTACTCCCTCATTCCTTGCAGCCTGACTGTTGCCTTTGGGGAGTTTGCTCCAGAACTGCTACAGCTCCAGTGCTGTTAACCTATTTACCTTATGGCGGCTTGCTAAATATTAAATCAGTTTTGCTAAATACGTTTGAACCAAGTGAAGAATTCCGTTATTGCCTAACTACTTCAGTCAGCAATTTGGTTGGTTCCTGTCTTGCCACAAGAAATATTAAATATATTGGGGGGGGGGGGGGAGGGGCTGGCAATTTGGTTGCTGATTCATCTTGGTACAACATTCCCGTTTCCCCTACCACTGGTTTATGATCTTTGGATGCCCTAAGGAGGAAAAACATGGTGGGTTTTTTTTTTCCTCTGTTTTTCCTTTGTTCCGTTAGTTCTTCTGTGTTTTTTTGTTGGGTTTTTTTCCTCTTTTTTTCCATTTTTTTTCCCCCTGCTTTTTTTTCCTCTGCAACAGGCAGAGCAATTCCTGAAGTGCTTTTTGGAGCTCCCTTAACATCCATATCTGTACAATGCTTGGTCCTCTGTGTTCTTCCGGTGGAAACTAGCTTTTTGCTGCATCCACTCTCTCTTGTCTTGACTGAGGGATTTCTTGATAGCCAAAGAGGAAGCAGTGAAGCAAATATTTTCCTCCCTTTGCACCTTCTTTTCCCTTGTCTTTCCAGATTACCCCCTATTTTTTATTGGCAGACAAAACCAAGGAAGGGACACCTGTGGCCAAAGGAAACAAGGCTATATTGCTTGCTAAACAGATTGTGAATTGAAACAATCGGTAGATGAGAACTGACTAGAATCAAGTCCCTTAACACAGAACCAGGTTAAGTGATTTATGTGATAGCATTGCTCCAAGTACCTCATAAGGCAATTTAGTTGTGTCCCCCTGAATGGAATGTTAAAGAAAATATTTAAATTGGTCATAAAACTGAGAAAGTTAGAGTTTTACTGAGTGCTTAGCTAGCTCAGCTATTGCTTGTGACCCTTTCATCATGCCATATCTCAAATTTCATTAGAACCTGCTTTTCCTGAAATTTAAATAATCCTTTAAAATCCTTATAAAAATGGAAGACACACATGCCTGAACTGTTTTTCTTCTACCAAAGCATACATTGCACAAATGAAACTGACTTTCAGACCATGATTTGCACAGTACTACACAATATAAATGCATCCAAAATTTATGGCACACCACGAACTGTTTAATACTCAGTACTTAAACTGCTGTGTTTCCACAGCGAGCTGTAATAACTGAAGATTTAATACAGAACCTGATATCTGGACAGTTATTAACATTGTTTTCTCAGTACTTTACTGCCTGCTTGTAAACACTAGTTTATTGAAATGTAATAGTATGTACATGGTCATATAAACTCTGAAAAAGATCAGGTTGTTTTCTTTGCCAGAGGTACTGCAGATGTAAAAGTCTAGACCTTGAACGTCCAATCCTATGTTCAGAAAAAGTAAATTCCCTCCTACCGTGCTATTTTGACTTTGTGTTCAGGCTTTTTAGCAAACAGCCAGAGGAAGTTGCTGCTCTGGAGATGTGTTTTATGTTTGGTTTTTAAAATCTGCTATTCCCTTTAACAAAGTAGGGTTCCCTCCCTTTCCCCTTTATAATCTGTAAAAAGAAGGAAGCACTGTTCAATGTATAGTGTTGTTTTTACCACCAGGTCCTGTGCCAACAGGGTTTAATTCAATTAGATTGCAGAGATTACAAATACCCAAAGAATATCATTAAATGTTTATGACATGATATATTTGTGTTCTAAAGTAAACATCTTCTCTGATCTTATTTAAGTATATTTTAAGATTTCTCCTTTTGCTCTTTGTCACCTTTGATAATTATTTTAGGGCAAGACCTTAGCAACTGTATGTGACAAAAATAAACAAACAAAATCTTTATGCATAGATAGGAAAACTCTTGCCCAGGTGTTGAAGCCAGTGAAGTGGAATGTTAACTGACATGAGAAACTACAAGTTGTCCAATAGATTTAAAAATTAGAGTAGGATGATAAAAACCTACCTTCATTCATCTAATTGCAAAAATCCTGGCTGAACTGTCAGAGATAATCCATATCAGTCTCCATAATGATTTTTGTGAAAGAAATTGATCTTGTTCATCAGGAAGGGGAAAATCAAAGAAAGTTAGCAGCTGTTTTGGGAAGGAGGATGTCATACTGTAAGCTGCCACCTCCGCAGAATTAAGTCCAGAATCTGTCCAAATAAAACTAGCGTTCACGTGTTTTTTGTCCAGACATTCACTTTCTAAGGTTCATCCTATATTTTGAGGCTTAAAGATATATCTTCAAGTGCTTCCTCTGTAATCCATAACACATGATTTCCTGCTCTCTAGCTACTGTTCTTTGGCTAGATCCTATGTTTTGGAGCCCCTTTACAGATGCTTTGTTTGCTTTGTCAGCAAAGATAAGTAACTGAGAAATGGAGCCAAACTCTAACTAGATGAAGGATCCTTCCCAGTTGCTTAGTCTGTATCAATTTTGCCCTAAAAAGAGAAATTTCTAATTAAAATTGGTCTACAGCTAACTTAAAACACTGTACAGCTGCTTCATATATATAGTTATGTTGGAATTTTAGACACCTGACTAATACAATTTATTTGATGAGTCTTTAGATCTAGGCATTAGCATGTCACAGATATGGTTGAAAAGGCATCTTGCGTCTCTGATACCTTCTGAAAAGTTTAGACACACAGAGGCACTATCAATACTTTGGGTATTTCAAATTTTGGAGAAAAAAAAAGAAACAAAACAAAGGAGTAAAAAGTAGAATGTTATTTTCATAAGATAGAAAGTGAGAAGACCTATTAGGCTAGTCACTGCTTTCACAGAATTCCCACACCAACAATAAAGCGTTTTGTGTATGTGTGTTAATGTCTTGTAGATGGAAAAGTAATTACAAAGAATTCTTATTAGTCCTATTTTTTATATATTTCAGTCCACAGACCTAAAAATACACATAACAGTATTAGAGAATAAATCTAAAAAAGAACAAACAGATTTTACTGTGGAAAAAGAGTGATTTATTTTTAACATTATGGAACTGAACTATTCTTTAAAATGGTAACTGTTTTTTCAGTGTGAGCAGGTATTTTCTACATTTACAAGTAGAATAGACAACAAAGGAGATACCTGCCACCAGTCTCTTTTACTACTAGTTTTAGATTCATTCACTTGTACACAAAAAGACTGAGCAGAATGGTTCTCTGATTCAGGGTGTAGCTACAGTGAGTACATCTATCACATACTATGAGTTTATAGTAAATGCAGATACCAGAGGAAATGTAACTCAAAGGCTATGTATCATGCAACGAAGACACAGAGTGCTAGATTCACTGGTCAACCGCGTTACTAACCTTTTACCTTTTAGAACCATGTTTTTAAAACCCTAACGTGATCTGAAAGGGCTTCAGTAATTATGTTGCTTTCTTCCAGTATAGAACAGAATTGTCAGTTAACAAAGTTTAAGTAAAATACGAAATGGCAGGGTGGGAATTTTTAAATGAAGTTTTCTCCTTCAGTTTTCCCCTCCTTGGCAAAATACATGATCTGATATATGTATTTTATTAATATGGTGGGAAATATGTTTCACAAACTTTATTCAATATATTGTAGCATGTCACGGGTTCTCTTATGCACATATAGTGTATAAAAGAATGTAGAAGGTCTTTGAGCAGAATCCAAGCATTTTAATACTCCTCAGTTGCTCTCCAGAACTGCAGCTCATTTCCTTTCATTCTCAGATTCCCAACCTGTGAATGTACAGCCAATACCATATTGTTTCTCACAAAGGCTCCTCTTGCTCCAACAGAGTTGCGAAAACCATCACCAAAGGTCTGATAGCTCCTGCACATCTTGTAACATGGGACTGAGTTTTGCAAACCTTTGTTTTGCCAGCCTAAGGCATCATCAAATCATAATCCTGACCATGCCATTTTAAAATGACTGAAGGAACTAGGACTTCAAGGAATATACCCTAAAGTTTGGGATATGTTTTATGACATCCTAGGCTTAGGGTAACTAAAACTTGTGCTTTTGGTAGGCTGGCTTGATGTCATCATCTGGCACAAATGAGCTAATCTGTATCACTAAATTAAAATTGTAGGTATGTCAGTGGTTTCTTCTGCGTATATATATTTAAGGCAGAAAAGTGCAGGAAGAGATTTCATTAACATAAATGACAACAGTATATGAAAAATTAGTGCCTGCTGTCTAGGTAAAGACAATATTGCAGAGAGCAATCTTTTTTGAATCTGTCTGTGTAGGATTAAAGTTAAAAACCTTTCATAATTACCTTCAATGTGAACTTGTTTTTCATATCAGCAGCTTAATTTAAAATATACAGGCATGTATAAGAAATAAAGTCAAGTAAAGTATGCAAAATACATATTACTATGGCTCATTAGTGTTTAATGCACATTCCAAGCACAGAAGATGCCATCATCCTGTTCCCGAACTCCTGGGGGAGTTTGGGCAGGAAAAAGAGAGATGTAAGGTAGAAACAGAGTAGTCTGTGAAAGAGTCAGCCTTTCCTAGACCACTGACATGTGCCATCATTTCCACTTCAAGCCTGAGAGCTTAAATCCTCATCAAGCAAAAAAAGCTGTGTTTCATGCTACTTTACCGCAAGCGTAAAATTTGCACAAACTGCAGAACAGTAGGGATCAGCTTGCACCACTTGTTCCTGAGTAGTCCATAGGAAACATTTCAATCCTGCTATAGAAATGGTATATACATGCTCTGTGCAGTATAGATGATTACTCACGTTGACAAGAAACGGAAAACTGGCCACAGCAGATTCCCTTTTGTTCAAAGTCCAGCCCTTGTATCTCTTCCCATTTCTAATTCTCAGCTTCAGCCTTAAGCCTTGTCATCAAGCATATACGCAGCCAGCATGTTTCTTGGCTGACAAATTCAGCTATATCTGTTTGGGACTAAAATGATAGTAACCAGCAAAAGACGGGTTTTAATGCTACAGCAGCATATATGCTGATATAACAAAGTTACTTGTTTTACAGGTTTCAGTTTTCTCTTTCTAGCCTTGTTGTTATTATTATTATTTTGAAAATTGTTGTAATTATTAATAAATGTACTACTCTACTAACAGTATGCTATTTTTTATGTTCTAAGGTCAGGGCTTGTCTTGACCTTACTATAATGTCTAAAAAGAAGTTGGAATTTACTAGCTGATGGTTCCTCCAATGTCAAGAAAGTCTGACCTGGAAGTGAGTAGGTTAAACTTAGCCCAGGTGTATATATATCAAGGTCGGGTGATGGAATATAAACCTTGAACAGACTACTCCTCAGTCCTCTATGGAACAAATGCTGCGTTCAAACAGGCCCCAAAAAAATCATTCAGTCCCCATTTGCTTATGCTGGCACAGGTTGCTGAGTTATCTTGAAAGCATAAGACAGAATAAGGGTCTTAAATTCCGATTGTATTTGCATTGAACATCACCACATAAACTAATGTATTAAGGGACAAAGGATACATACGTCAAGCTCAGTAATGCTGCAGCAGTAGACCTGAGTTTAACCCATCTGTACTTCTTATTTTATCTTTCATGTTGCTATTTTCAAGATGGAACAAAGTTATACAACATAAAATTAATTATCCCTCTTATACTTAGCTGCAATAGCACTCCTGAAGATGTCTGTCTGAATCGAAATACAGTAAGCTATCAATGCATCACCGTGTGTTTGATCTACCTATTTATCTATTTAATAAGCTACAAAATCATTCAGTAAAATTAGTAGTAGAAACTATTTTGATATCTTGTGTATACTTATTATGTGGGGTTTTTTTCAGACTGTTCTTATTGTCTTCCTACCTAATATTTTCTTGAAGGCTGAAAGGACAAGAGAAAACATACTGTAAATCTGTTGGCTCTTACTTGATAAATTATAAGAAACTTCTGATCTTTTGATCTTGAAACAACATAACCTAAAAGCTTTTTCTTTTTGGCTGGAATCCCAGACTCCAAATGTCATTCAAAGGATACATTTTCATGATATACTGTTTGATATGCTACATCCTTGTATAAATTTGTATTTTTTGTATTTTATTTGTTTTACATTGACATTTCCCATGAGCTTTCTCATATTCAACTTTGACCATTTCATTGGGGATATAAAAATTTGGACATTTTAAATAGTTTTTCAGCATACAAATATCAAAACTTGCAGAAGCAGAAACTTAAATTGGAGCAAAAGTAATCTTTCTCCATTGCTAGATGAAACCAAAGAATTATACGCTAAACAAAGTGATACCATACTATAATCAACAAGAGAGATAGATATTTGAGAGATAGACAGCAAGAAATGTTAGACATTAGTATTAGAAAAACTATCTTGCTCAAGCTTACTTGAGTACAGCTACCTAACCAACACATGGATTTTCATTTTTTTTCTCTTTGTGGATTATTATTAGCATCTAATTCTCTGGTTTTTAAAGCATGGCTTATGGTTGAAGGCAAATTCCCTTGGCAATAGTGAAACACAGACTGTGGATAAATAGTGAATATACATGGTAGCATATATATTAAAAAAATAGAAAATCCTTGTGATCCAGTATTTCAGTAAGTGTAGGTCAGGAAAATATTTGACTTCAACCAACTTTAATTTAATGGGAAGAGTATGAAATTGATTTACTGCAAATTGTTTTAATATTACTGCATAATACCATCTTGCAAATTTGTCATGAAAGTTTACGGGCACAGATACATATGTTTATTTGTCTGCCTTTTTTCACAGTAATCAATCATCATGGTGAATTAATAATTTTTATTCACTGCATTGCAAAATATTTTTTATTTCAGCAAGTTGACTGAGCAAAAATTTACCAAACTCCTATAATATAAAGACATATTTCTGTATACTTCTCTTTTGTAAATAGATTGTATGTTGTAGTTCTGTAGTTTGCTCATGTGTTGGGGATCTAATCAACATTGAAACTGAAATAGAGTGCATGAGGATTGCATAAAAATGACAATTGTAAAATGCACAATTTTTTTGTGTTTTTTATTTTTTAATTTTAGGAATGTTGCAGGCATGAATAACAGTAATGTTAGCTACATGATAGGCCTAATTTGTAGGGTTTAGATCATAAAGAAATATCTTTAGAGTTTTAATAACAGACTTGTAGTGTTTTTCTCATAAATCAAAATTATCATATTTAAGCTCCAGGTTACATGGTATCAGTGGTGCAGTGCTAACGATTCACTCCATCTCTCTGTATGTATGCTTGCATGGGAGGTATGGCACTAACAGATAGGTCTGGATGGATTTCATAAGTCAAGAGGATTGACGATGATTTCAGTGGTCTCACAGTATACCTAGAGTGCACAGCATAGAGCAATACAATAAATATATCATATTGCAGCAGCCATAGTGAGTCGTCTCTGAGAAGGCTGAAGTACCTCCATAGCTCAGCATGGGTCCTAGGAACAGAGTAGGTATAAATCTAACCCATTTCTGGGATTCTTATCTTTCTGTTGCAGACTTGCATCGTAACTTCCATACAATCCGTATATGTAGATATTTAGAGGAAATAATCCGAAAGCCTTGCTGGAATTTCTGGAAATAGACCATATCTACAGATTTTGTAGGATACTGTAAAATCCTAAACTTAATTTGAATTGAGAACATTAACCTATTTTTTTCTTTATTTGCATATCGGTCTAATGATTCAAGCTGGGTGTAGAAGCAGTGGTGTTTTGTGGAAGATTTTTGTTTCAGTACCGAGTTTAGCACAATGTGAAATGGAGCAAGTTTCTGGTTACGAAGCAGAGGCCTCCATCATGCGCTTATGTGCACTTGGATTGTTTGCCTCGGTGGTGTCCTGGACCTGGGCTGGCAAGTGGCAGCTAAGACTGAGAAATTACAAGTTGTCCTAAAATTTCAAGACACTTTTTGACACTGTAAAGAATCAGAAGCCTGGAAAGTTAGGTCTGTATCCATATCCTCTTTATCTATAGTGATGGTATTAGCTTTGACAAAACCAAATGGGTTTCAGCATGAGCCAGTTTTCCACTTGAACCTTCCTTGGATCTGGAATAATTTTTCCAAACTTAAACTGTGCTCATTCAAGGCTGTAACTATATAGAAAAAAGGCAATTTCAAAGGAAAAAAAAATTCCACATTTTTTTTCAGCTAGATATAATAGCCATCCATATGCTAATAAACAGCTATTTTGGCATTTGTTGAAGGAAGATAATCAGCTTCAACAACGTTATTGAAAAATCTGTTTTGATGCCAAACAAAATTTTTAATGAATTTGTCGTTTGATGGTGTAGGGTTGTTTGAGATGCTGGAGAGGGATTTTGTTGCAGAAAGATCTCTGTCAGTGGTGGGACATTAAAGCAGGTGAGAAACTTCAGTTTTTAGAAAAGAGAGGACACAGAGTAAGAAAACTGAGCTGGAAGCAACAGAGAGGCAAATTTCAACAAATACCTAGTGATCCCAGAGCTCATGAGAAGGTTCAGAGTTGTTTGATACTAATGAAAATCAAATTACTGTAAGTAATATACTATGTAATGCAACAAGCTAGTTTTACGAACAAAGAGGAGGAGAAAGAAAATTAAAAAACCAACCACTTATTTGCAGAAACAGAAGAATTTTTTGTTGCAGAGTAAAAGTCAATGACTGAGTAGATAACGAAGGGATCTGTATGAATGTTTATGACAGCAATCGCATCTGCCAAAGAATGGAATATTTTTCCACATTCAGGTGGGTGATACCAGAACTGAAGATTAACTTTAGATCTGGGATATATTGTATAATTTTCTTTTTGGCATCCCTGATTTAAATATAGGTATTGAGCTATGATAGAGTGGGAAACAGATAAACTATCACTAGCATCATTCTAGTAACACCAGCTGCAGTGAATACCAAACACGTTTATACTTAGCAGGGGAAAGTAAACGTAGCTGTACTGAGACTTGAATATCTATTAACAGCTTGTCCAGTGGCTGAGATTAGACTAGTCTCACGTCAGTTGATATGTTTCACTCACAAAGTGTTCTGCTTAACATTAAGCTAATCACTGTTTATGAAAAAAAGAAAATCAAAAATATTTACAGTGAATCAGACTGATCTGTAGTATACTAGGTCCGTGACTGATCATAGATAGAATTTATTATTTCCTCCTCTAATATTAGCACACAAGATGAACTTTCAACAGCTCTGGCATTTAAACCTAAAATTTAGAGTGTGCTTTTGTTGTAGGCTTTTTTAATATATATCTGTACTTTGGCTGCATTTTTTGTAGGAAAACTGCTGCCAAATAGTCTTCTGTTGCTGTTGAAAACATTTCAGTCCATGTTATAAAAGATTTAACCTCTTCTGAATTTCCCACAAAAAAAAAAAAAAGGTACATTTTTCACATTTTTTCAACCAGAGTGGATCACCCATGTATTTTTAAGTATGAATCAATGTACGGTAACACAGGCGTTACTAATGTAATTCCAGCCACACTAGTACCATCTCGTGTTGCATTGCGAAGCTGTTGGGTTCAGTTTCTTTTAGCCTTTAGTCACTACTTGTGACATTGCCTTTAAAAATCAATGGTAACTAACAAAACAGTTTTTACATAGGCAAGCTGTACCAGAAAGGCTGTTTTGGGCTTCGGTGGTTGGGATTCAGGATAGCCTCTCCCCATTTTACTGTTACCATCTAGTGTGTGGCTGCAGGACAGTGTCACTGTCCATTCACTCATGGTCAATTATGTTAACTCAGGGTGGAGCATGGCCTGTTTTTTATCCCAGTTTTACGAGTGTGAGTCACTTTGGACTAGGGTATAGGTGAGTGCCAGCGATTAGGAGCCATGTTGAATAGTGCAAAACTGCCTATGAAATTCTTGCAGGTCCTAATCCAACTAAATCTGGAGGCCAACTCATGCAGAAATCAAGGCTTCAGAAAAACCTTGAAAGCATATGCTTAAGCGCAACTGATTTCTTTATGATTTAAGTGCATGCTTAATGTGCTTCCCTCAATATCTACCTTGAGTTGCACTGAAATAGAAAGAAGCTAAGGCTGTTTATCACCTTGTATGATTTTGCCCGTGGTTTAGTATTTATAGTGTTGGAGAATTTATGAAGATTTTCTCACAGGAAAGCAAAAAAATCCTTCCTGGATGTTTATTCAGCTGCAATAGTAATACACTGAACTTGAGCATTTCAGGGGCAGTGGTAAAATTGCAATTGACTTCTTCGATTCAGAGACTGGTATTTATATATCCGATGAAAAAAGATAGTTACAGCTTTGACTGGATCGGTAGTGGAGTCAGAGGTGAGGTATAGTCACAGTGATAAGAAATGCAAGTAACTCTCAAAGTTTGCTCAGGTATCAGTCAATGCATGGTAATTCATCAGGAATCGGCTCTAAGAAATGGGTCCTAAACCCTTATTTCACATGGATCAAATGCAGTGGTACCGCCGAATGCTATGTGAACTAAATCAGTTTTAAGAATTCTAGTTGTCAACCAAAATACTTTTTAAACACATAGCAAAGATTGACTTAAAGCAAATGTTAATCTCAGCTACTTTATCAAACTAGGATAATACATACTGTTTTTAAGCATATTTATTTCCATGAAGAAAACAATTGGATGCTTCTGTAACCATAAACTTAGTAACTTTCTAGACCAATGTAATTTTCTGAGTTGACTAACTGCTATTATTAGAACATCATGCTAAATACACCATGTAGTGTTTTTCTATTTTGATTTTTCAAGGGGGTTATGGAAATTAAAACTTCAAAATTATCTAGCACAAAAATGTTGTTATTTCTGAAAAGAACAAAATATAATGTATGTAAAAGTGAGTCTTCTCTTTACATGTGTTCTGGATATACTCTGGAGAAATTTTGTGTAGTACAAAGAAGAAAGCGGGCAAGTGAGAAGGCAATATAATTCAGACTAAACTGATTTGGCTTCCTGGGTACATTATATAGATGAAATGGGAAAAGACAAAGCTTTGCTCCGTTCCTTTTTCCATTTCAGGGTATAAGTAAAATTACTTGTCCCCTGGATTTTCTGAATCTGAGGGGTTGTAGACTACAAGCTTCATTCCTAAGCATTATGGAAACTCTGTCAGCTGCTCCAGCAGATACGTGTCATCGCACACACATCTGGGCTGGCAGGATATTTTTGAGAAGAGTTTGTGCTTAATTGGAGGTGTTATGGGACTGTTAAATCTTTGCATCACCAAAAAATATTTCCCCTAAAACAGAGGGAGCAGGAAATTTTCATAGGAAGAAAAGCTGTTGCACTTACAAGAGAAATAACTATAATATTTTTTCTTGTATCGCTGAAAGCCCACAAAAATTACCTTCATGAAATCTCACACTCTTACTAATAAAAATGGTAGTAATAAGAAATATCTATAATAATATATAAATTTGGCATTTCATGCCAGGACATATATTTCCCACCCTTCCAGGAATAACAGAGGAATAAGAATTACAGTACAGAGGAATAATAAGAGATTAAAAAAAAAAAAAGTGCCAGGTTCAATCTCTAATGGAGATAGGAACATAAAAATCTTCTCTCATCTTTATAAAAATGAGTGGACCTTCTTGTCTTCCAGTGTTAAATTTAACATTGAAAACAGTGCTGAAACTAGTGCATCATGCCTTGAAAAATGACTCAACCTTACCTTGCTTCAAGTAATTTTCCATCTACTTCTGTCACCGGTTTGCTTGTGTTTGGACATAGGAATAAGGCAGGAATAGAAAAGTTAAACTATTGCTCTGATCATTCTTCACCTACATTTTGTTCATTATCTCTCATTTTGGGCACAATGATGGAGCACTGCCTAGAGGTAGGTCAAAAATAACACTGAGACTTGTTATCCACAAATAAACTGTGGAGGCTGGAGAAGTCAGGTGATGAAACAGGACTTCGTGATTTACCTTGTGCCGGGTGTTACCAGTAGCTGAACCCCGACGGATACAAAACGGCTGCAGCTCCATGTCCCCAGCCGCAGGCAGTGGCGAGGCTGGGCGTGGATTGCTGTGCACGCGTTTAGTATAAACTACAGCCGGCCATCTGCATTGGAGGTGGTGTAGCACAACAGTGAGTATCCAAGTAATTTAAAAAAACCATCTACCTGTTCTTCACGAAGTTAATTTTTGGGAAAATTAATGTGGGTGCTAGGTATTAGTACATAGATTATTTGAGCAATGACGACAGGACCCAATCATTTTCTGTTGCACCACTGAATCTGCAGGACAGGAAGCAGAAGTCAGTGGGAGGAGATGCTCCAGAGCTGACCTTTATCATGCCGCTAAGTTACAGGCTTCACCCCCATCATACCTCAGAGTAGTCCCTTCTTCTCATGATCATCTATATAGATGGGAAGACATTGACATTCAGGAAGATAAATGTAGTGAGATTGACTTTAACGTGATGACTGCCTGTATTGGTAATTTTTTTTTGTGTCTCATCACCTGAGGACTGTCTGGGGTGTATGTTATAAGGCTGTATGGGCTTATGCTGTAGAAACAGAGAGTAGAAAGGGTCTGTTAAGATTGTCCGTTGTAACATAAAATCCCTCTAAAAATGTTATTGGAAATAGCTAAACTGTATGATATAAAATCTAAACTATTTCTCCATTAGAAAAGGATAAACAATTGCCTAGAAAGGTCTAACTGGCAAGGTGAGAGCACAGCAATGTGGGCTTTCATCATTAAAATAAAACAACAACAAAACCCCCAAAATAAAACACTCAGCATAAGTTATTTCTGGAATCTATTTTCTCCGCTGGCAGATGACAGTGATTATACTAATTATAGTTACATTTTCTGCAGAAGTTTATGGATAATGTATGAAATTAAAATATTGGTTCAGATTTTGTTTGTTAGATGTTAAAATTACAGAGAGAAAAACTTTATGTGAACTTTTTGAGAGCAGTAATCTCAGGAAATGGGCAATCGAAATTTAGCATTGTTTTGGCATTACATTCTCTTTGCAGTAAAACGCTGAACAGATGTACCTGATAGCAGTTGTAACCTATTCAAAAAGAAGACTGCCAGTGCTAACCTACCACTGGTAGAAAGCAATAAAGTGTCTCTGGAACCTGTTCACTACATATGGTTTGCCTGAGGTTACTGTCTTGCCTTTCCCATAATGTTACACAATAAATCACAGAAAATACAGATTCATTTTTAACTTAAATGAAATAAGAAAACAATATTTAAAAAAAAAAATCAGATTGTAAGGACTGCTGAATATTTTCATTTCGGTCATGAAATAAAGCATTTATAAGGCTAAACTATTTAAAAACAACCCTAAGATAATGCCACTAAAATGTCTTTGTTATTGCTTAATATACTTATTTTCTTTTCAGAAAGAAATGCTATTGCAGACAAGACTTATACAACATCTGCTGTGTTAATTATCAATATATTACTAAGCCCTCAATTTCCTTACTCAAACATAATTCTCTAAAACATTACGAGAAACAATGGATTTAGGAGTATATCACTTGGGGATTTGATGTACTGTTCAACTTAGATGCTTTCATTCTGGCCAGATGGAGTTCATAAGAAGTTGTGGGAGAGGAAGCCTCTAAACTATTGCCAAAAAAATCTTTACTGCACATGCAGGATTTGTAAAAATGGTGAAAGAACAGGTTATCCAACAGTGGCCTATAGGGAGAAAAAGCATGGATTTTACATATAAATCAGTGATGTCCTTAATGTAAATTCAAAGGTAATTCAGGCTGGAGAAAGCATGTTTCACATACACTGCAGCTTCTATTTGAAATGAACCGTTTGCTTTATGCGTTCCCATATCAGTTTCTACAATGGTAGTACTTAAAATACTCTGGAGCAACAGGTAAGGAGTGAGGGTCTTCCTATGGAACGCCCCAAAGGCTAGGACTTTGGAAGATAAAACAAAGGAGCAAGCTAAATGGTCAAAAAAGTCTGCATATTTGATTTTAAATGACTTACATTTGGGAAAAAAAGTGTAATGTCAGTTACCTAAGGTGGGATTTGTATCATTTGCATCTGAGCTTGGCATCTTGACCTGCCTTTAAGTGAAGAGAGATGAGCTGCCACTTTTAGTAAGCCAGCAAACTTGTTTTTGACGATTACTCTGCATGAGTAGAACTGCTAATGTTTATATTTTTCCGTTGGTGCTACAGGCAGCCTAAAGAGGCAAGCTCAGATTTTGGTGTTTACATTGGCCAGGTGAGTCCTTCCCCCAGGGCCACTGCTATGTCACACTACTGAGTTTATGCTGTGAACGCAAATGAGCTGAGAGACAGTGCAGTTTAATTGTTTTCTTAACTTATTTCTTCACTTACTATACACATGACCCTCTTCAAAGAGTGTAAGTTGCCCTGGAATTCGGCAGCCAGGAGTCAAGCCCAGGCCCAATGGCATGTGTATTCATTTGGGTAATGGGATGAGAAAAAAGAGATTCATCTTTCAGTCTGGGTATGCTCTGGGTAGGTCAACCTTGGAACCATCTTATTAGACTTGCCTGCTTATTAGACACGCCTTGTGTGGACGAGTCCTTTGGACTTTGCCGAGATCTGATGTGAATGAATTTGCTTTAAGGTCAAAGAGATTTTTTTCCTTCAGAAAACATATTGATTTATTACACTATATTGTATCTAGTAGGCTATATTTTAAAATATGTATAACATTCTTTAGGCCTTCAGAAAATGTTTATTTAAAAAGGATCTACTATAGAAATAAGTTTAGAGAAAATATGTATTTATCAAGTGCTACAATTAAGATTCCTTTACTTTTTGTCTTGGCAGTTCTTCTTGAGGAGCAAAAATTTTTCTCTTTAGGAACAATGGGCCTCATTCCTAGTGGTCATAAATCAAATCAAAGTAGCCTGGGGGATTTATACCAGAGAGGCATCTACACCACCAGGTAAAATTATTCCCAAAGGAAGATTCTTGGTGTAATTTCAATTATTTCATTGAATAAATGTGTCCCTTTAATAACATATGAAATAATATAGCTTCCTCATACGTGATGTTACTGGCTTGTAGACAGAGATTTCTAATATGCTCTTTCCTATCTACTCACAGGCTGAATTAGAACTAATAAGATGCCTTCAGCTGGTTTTCTTCTCTTACACAGCCAATATTATTACTTTGTTACTTTACACTACTTTTAAAATGGTGAAATATTTTGCCAGTAAATAAAGATTAGGTAGTCTCAGTAGAATTAAAAACTTTATGAGATTTTATTAGAAAATATATATACCTGAACCACACAATTTTAAATGCAGTCTGTAGTACAGCTCAACAAAGCTATATTCTTTATCTTCTAAATTATCATCTCAGTGGGTTAACCTAATAACTGCAAAAAGATAAGGAAACTATAAGCTTTTGGAATAAAATAGTAAATTACAAGCAGCAAGTTATATGTTAGGATTAATCTGGTCTTGCTTTTTGTGTTCTCTGAACGGAATAGAATATATTATAAATATTCTTGAGTTTTTGTAGTGCTTTGAAACTGCTGATGTTGTTTAGAAGCACATTTCTTCTACTTTTGCAACTTTGAAATGATGCAACAATAATAACTTTTGCTTGAAAGTTAGTATTTTATTTATACAAGAAATCTGAGGCCCATGCAGAACATTGACTGTCGTGTCAAATGCCATGGAGACAGTTACCATCATCTTTTTGCCATACCCCAGAAAATAAAATTATTAATATAAGATGGATCTACAGATGTAATAAATAACAATTATGATAAAGAATAATGGTTTCTCCACTGAAAATAGATTTATTTTGATCACACATAGTTTATAAATGAAATAGCTGGGTTTGATAACAGAAAATGTTTGTTTTCACAACTTAGTAGAAAATTAGGATTTTCTGCTAACTTTCATTTGAAGAAAATATGTAGTGAAGGTCAAATGCAAGACTCGGACAACTTCAAACTCATACAGGTTATTTTTCCGAAACTATTTTTAAAAGGTTCTGATTTATTGAAATGTGAATCAGCAGTAAAAAGGGTAATATGCAATTAAATGCACAAAATCTATGTTTAAATAACGTGAAGGTTGTGACACAAACTGACAAAAGACAGGAAATTTAAAGTTAAGGCCGTAACTTTGGCTTTAAGTCATGTCATGGAAAAACAGAGAGAGCATTACAGATAGAGTGTCAGCCTTTGCTTTCAATTTCCTGGCTTTTGTCAGTTTGTGTCACAACGTTAATTATGTTTAACATAACTTTTGGATTTAATTTCCTTGTCTATTTTTCTGTAGCTTCTTGTTGTTGTTGCTGCTGTTGTTAAAAGGGAAAATAAATTTTGTTACTGTTAAGAAGGTACATGTTATTTAGTAGAATTTTTTTTTTTTTTAAAGTTGTACTGGTTTTGACTGGGATAGAGTTAAATTTCTTCATAGTAGCTTGTATGGTGCTGTGTTTTGTATTTGTGCTGAAAGCACTGTTGATAACTCAGGGATGTTTTAGCCACAGCCGAGCAGTGCTTGCACAGCACCAAGAGCTTTTCTGCTTCTCACCCTGCCCCACCAGTGAGGAGGCTGGGGGTGCACAAGAGGTTGGGAGGAGACACAGCCAGGACAGGTGGCCCCAACTGACTGAAGGGATACCCCGACCATATGCTGTTGTGCTCAGCAAAAAAATCTGGAGAAGAAGGAGAAAGGTGGGGGACCCTGGGAGTGATGGCATTTGTCTTCCTGAGTAACCGTTATGCGTGATGGAGCTCTGCTCTCCTGGGGATGGCTGAGCACCTGCCTGCCGATGGGAAGCGGCGAATGAATGTCTTGTTTTGCTTTGCTTGTGTGCACGGCTTTTGCTTTATGTTTTAATCTGTCTTTATCTCAACCTATGAATTTTCCCTCACTTTTACCCTTCCAATTCTCTCCCTCATCACACTGGGGGCTGAGCTGCTGGCTGAGGTTAAACCACAACAAAAGTGTATCAGGTATTTCTCAAAACCACAATACATAACTTGGAAAGCCTAACTCTAAATATACCATTATTGTAAATTAAGAATTGCTATGAATGTTTTTTTTAACCTACTTTTTGAAGATCGGGTTCATGCATTTTTGCAAAAGCCTTTTGCACTAAAAAAAAAAAAGGGCATTAAGACTATGTATACCAATTCTTAACCTATCACAATTTTCAGGCCAGAACAGACATCCTAGATAAAGCAAAACTATGGTTTCTTAGGTGTTTATAATCAGTGAGTCATGTTCTGCAACATATTTTAGCGATTCCAGCCAACACAGTCTCATTGCACAAGGTAGAAAGTCTACAAGGTAGAAAGCTTAACCAAGAGAGGAGTCTGGTCGCACTGTCCCTGCCACAGCTCCTGTAGAAGCTGGTGAGGATATTGAGCACACAGGAGTTGTGCTCTGAGTGAAAACTGCAGAACCAAGGCTGCAATTTTACTGTTTTAATATATGTTAAAATGAAGGTATTGTCTTCAACAATATTTCTGTGGTGGTCCGTATGAAATATTATCTGGACCTCTCATCACTTCTAAAGGACTGACATGTACAAGGGATGATTTACTTATGCCACCTTGAAGTGCAAAGTTCATAACGTCAAAGGCACTTGGGGCACTGCCTTGTTACCAGAAATGTTACTGTATATGGTGGACTAAGAACAGACTTTACAGGTGTTTATCAAGAGAGTATTGAAGGGCAGGGATCTAATATCAGTTGCCTGATGAATTTGACAATATGACATTTTGCATGGATTTTTTTTTTTTTTTTTAATATTAGAAACTTGTAGGCTGCCCAGAGAAACAGAAGTTACCGTGATTTTATTCCTTTGCAGCTGCTTCCCCTGGAAGTTCTTTGTCTCCCTAACCAGTGATGACTGAATAATTTCTATTGATACTAGTTGATACTAGTAGGAGGAAATACTTCCACACTCTGCTGACATAATTCTGCCCTCTCTATTCTTGCGTTTAATTCCCTGTTGATTTCCATATTTTGGTGGAAAACAGAACCATTAATTTCAGAGTACTTTTCATTACCAGAAAAATAAATGTGCTTATTTATGTATTTATTTAAATTATGAAGAATGTAAAGACATTTCTGTTAAGGACATTTGATTTTTATCTAAAATAGGAACCCCTAGGTGCTGGCCATAAATCTGATCTCACTTCGTGCACTCTTTGAAGTATTATATCTACCTTGGAGATGAAGCCTCGTATCATGCTATCCTTAGCCACCTGGATGTAACACAGCGATTTTGAAAACACTTATTCCCCAGCTATGTTTGCTGGTGACAAGCCTTTAGATACAAATTTGAACTGTGAATTTAGATTAAGAACCTTTTAGGTGTCTAAATAAATAAATCAATATATTTCCAAACTGTAGAAACTGACAACAGGCTTGTGTCGTGGTTTAGCCCCAGCCAGCAACTAAGCATCACGCAGCCGCTCGCTCACTCCCCCACGGTGGCACGGGGGAGAGAATCGGAAGAGTAAAAGTGAGGAAACTCATGGTTTGAGATAAAGACAGTTTAATAAATAAAGCAAAAGCCGCGCACGCAAGCAAAGCAAAACAAGGAATTTGTTCACCACTCCCCATGGGCAGGCAGGAGTTCAGCCATCTCCAGGGAAGCAGGACTGCATCACGCGTAATGGTTTCTTGGGAAGACAGACGCCATAACTCCGAACGTCCCTCCACCCCTTCCTTCTTCTTTGTCCCAGCTTTATATACTGAGCATGACGTTATATGGTATGGAATATCTCTTTGGCCAGCCTGGGTCAGCTGTCCCAGCTATGTCCCCTCCCAGCTTCCCATGCACCCCCAGCCTGCTCGCTGCAGGCCAGCACGAGAAGCTGGACTGTCCTTGACTACTTAGCAACAACTCAAAACATCAGCACCTTATCAACATTTTCTTATCCCAAATCCAAAACATAGCCTCACGTTAGCTTCTATGAAGAAAATTAACTCTACCCTGGCTGAAACCAGGACATTATCCACCCCTTATTCCATACCATTTATGTTATGCTCAGGTACCACACTATCCAATATAACCTCATCAACCACCACCCCCCTTCCCATCCTTTAATATAATACACAGATTATCATCCCCTTAGTCCATAGACTTCCCTCCAAAATGTCCGTGAAATGTCTGCTGAGTTCATTTAGTCCATGACTTTGGGCTCCATCCCTTATGGTGGTCACTCAGGACAGGCGAGGTGGGGTGTTGCGTGGAGTTACTGGGCACCAAAGCCAGCTCAGGTCAGGTCACTGCTGCACTGGCACTGCTTCTTGTAAGGCTTGTCCTCCATTCATTCAGGTGGTTCCTGCTATAGTAGTTCCTATAACATGCAACTCAAATCATGGGTTACAGCAGTTTAAAGGTACTTCCATTACAATCTCCACCCCTGGGCCCTTTGTACTGGACCATAGGGTTTAACATTGCAATGAACTCCTCCCCTTGCCCCTGCTCCAGCTTGGACTTATCCACAGACTGCAGTCCCTTCCGTGAGCCACAGTCTCTCCAGGGGTATATCTGCTGTGGCATAGACTTATCCACAGTTGCAGTCACTTCGAGGTGCACCTGCTCCAAAACGGCCGTCTCCACGGGCCACACTACCTCCAGAGATAAATCTGCTCCAACGTGGCCTTACCCATAGTTCCAGTTCCTCCAGCACTGTTGAGGGCTTCTCCATGGCCACACACTTTGAGGTGCTCCAAGCATGACCTCATGCACAACCAATAATGCTTCGAGGTGCACCTGCTGCAACATAGACTTATCCACAGCCACAGACGCTTCGAGATGTACCTTCAGCGTGGACTTATCCGTGTGCCACAATCCCATCAGAGGTATACCTGCTGCGGCACAGACATAACCATGGCCACAGATGCTTCGAGATATACCTGCTCCTGGCATGGGCTTACGCACGGTCACAGACGCTTCGGGGTGTCCTGCTCCCACATGGACTCACCCACAGGTCACAGTCCCTTCGACTCAAGTTCACAGTGGAGTTCCAGCCTATTCAGTACAGCAGCACAGGAAAAAAAAAACAGCAATACCCCGGCCATCTGCCAGCCCAGGCCCAAGGCCATTGCTGTTATCAGAATCTTCCCAGGCACAGCAGAGTCAGACGATCAGCAGTACAGCAGCATCGAAAGCAAAAAGCAGCCACTAACGAGCACTGGACGCTAATACATGCAGGGAAGGCAAACCCATGGCAAGCACAGGGGCCTGGCAATTAATGGCTAAACAGCAATAACAACTATAAATATTATCATCTAGCACATTCCAATCAAACTTGTCATTATCTCAAACCCTTCGAGCCCCACGTTGGGCGCCAAAAAGGACTGTCGTGGTTTAGCCCCAGCCAGCAACTACGCACCACGCAGCCGCTCGCTCACTCCCCCACGGTGGGACGGGGGAGAGAATTGGAAGAGTAAAAGTGAGGAAACTCATGGTTTGAGATAAAGACAGTTTAATAAATAAAGCAAAAGCTGCGCACGCAAGCAAAGCAAAACAAGGAATCCATTCACCACTCCCCATGGGCAGGCAGGAGTTCAGCCATCTCCAGGGAAGCAGGGCTCCGTCACGCGTAATGGTTTCTTGGGAAGACAGACGCCATAACTCCGAACGTCCCTCCACCCCTTCCTTCTTCTTTGTCCCAGCTTTATATACTGAGCATGACGTTATATGGTATGGAATATCCCTTTGGCCAGCCTGGGTCAGCTGTCCCAGCTGTGTCCCCTCCCAGCTCCCCGTGCACCCCCAGCCTGCTCGCTGCAGGCCAGCACGAGAAGCTGGACTGTCCTTGACTACTTAGCAACAACTCAAAACATCAGCACCTTATCAACATTTTCTCATCCCAAATCCAAAACATAGCCTCACGCTAGCTTCTATCAAGAAAATTAACTCTACCCTGGCTGAAACCAGGACAGCTTGTTTCTATTTTTGTTTGATATTTCATTACAACTAAATAGGACAACTTTTCTACTTCAGTTATTGGAATGGACAGACCAATTTAGCGTTCCTTGAAGAATGCCAGATCTTGGATCCTTGGTCTTGGTTGGGGATTTTGCCTTTTAACGATTGCTCATGCCTGCTTTTTCTCCCCCCTGTTCAGCAGGAAAATTCATCAGGTCTCAGAGACTTGTAAATAAATCAAACTTAAACGACCAGCTTTTTTTGTCTGACTAATACAGATTCTTTAAAATAACAGATAAGTTTCAGATTTAACCTATATGCACTTTAAAGCTGTATTTTTGTAGCTTACAATTCCTGAAATAGGCAAAAAACCCTCCAACTGTGGACATAGGTTTTGTAGTAAATCAGGAACAAGTATGCAAAACCAGTAAAAGTAGATGACTTAAATGACTTGACTTGGTCCAAGTTGAATTTTTCCTCTCTTTCACTACTGGCAAAAATCCAGGGAATAGGCTGTACTTGCAGAACTTGGAAACAATCTGTTTTCTATAAGAGGTCAGGCAGCTTAATTGGTCTCTTTATTATTAAATGCCTTTCAGTATATATTTTAATAGCTAAAGTATTTGTGAGTTGAAGGAAAGTTTTGCCTATCTTAAATAAAATAGAATTTTCTTTTAGATAATTCCTTGTGATTTTGTTCAATTTCAATTTAGTGAAGCAGTTTTGAATGATATATCCAGAATAAGATTCCCACTGTTTTCACTGTTAGGTGTCTGAGTAAATGACCACTGAAGGCAAAGGAAGTCTTTCTATAGACTACAGTGTGCCTTAGCCTGGATCCCAAATTAATTTTTTGTCTGCTGTTTGTTTCTCTGCTTTTTGCACACACTAATTTAAATTGATGTCACAGTTTTGTGTTGTGGGTGTTTTGATGGTGTTTTTTCACATACACTACCACTTAGATTAATGTCCTTGCATCTCTAGTGTTTATATTTCTGGTTGCCATTTAAATGTTCCTAGAAATCTAGGATATTCATAAGAAAAGGCACGTCTTTTATAGAGAATAAAAATTTGACTGGTAAGTTTATGTGAATGTATCATTCTATAAAAATTAGTTGTTTGGTTTTTTTTCTTTTACAACTGATAATAATAAAGTTCCCTGATGAGCTGTAAAGAAGCTGGTATGGAAAGCTACTTCTTAGTCACCACTATGCATTATTTTCTAGACAGCCATTCACTGAAACAGTAATTTTTTATATCTTATTTGCTAGTTTTGTATGTTGCCATTTTTTTTTTTTCAGTAACCTAAGACCTATATGTTTAAAAATTAAACATTTCTCTATAAAATGTTTTAGCATGTGATCTCACATGTTCTAGACTACAATTCTTATTGTATTTTATAGTTTCTTGTTACTGTCAAGATAGCGCCAAAGCTCAAGAGACGAAACTGTGCTGACAAACTGTTCCTTTTTTATGTCACCAGCCTTTCTGTGTATTGGACTTTTTTTTTGATATTCACTATTTACCACATTCAGCAGGACTGTGAACTACTGCAGTAAAAGCTACAGCTGCTTCTCCTTTTTTTCCCTCCTTTTGCCTTCTGAGAAATATGTCCCAAATCTGGTCAGCAATGGTCTGTCTACCTAGGAAAGAAGGATGAAAAGTCTCTTTTGTTTCATTGCATTCCTGCTTTGCTGCCCTGGGAGGAGCAGATTTTATAGCAGGTCAGCAGCAGCAGCAGTCATGAGGAAGACTGTGGCTTGTAATCTTCCGTTAACGCTTCTAAACAGAAACTCTCTTGGAGTGGCTCCAGACTCCAGTGCCAGCAGCACCAGCTGCCCCAGCATCCATGTGGGCTGGTGTCTGCCCTGCTTCCACTTTTATAAGGGAGTTGCTGTTGGGCCAAGAGGTCCTGAGGTGCCCCCCAGCTGCCCTGGCGCACTGCCTCCAGAACGAGAGCAGGGTAATGGCTCTCCCTGGGTGTCCAATGGTGCAGACCAACCCGATGGTGCATGAACCAGCAGGTCATGGCTGAGGGTATGATCTCCAGCCCGTGATTTGACACTGGGGACGTGCCAGATGCTTAGGTCTGTTTGCAAATGTGTTCTTCTTCATCTGAGTCTGGCTTGGTGGGCTCCAAGTAAATTTCTGATATCAGCTAGAAAAAGGCCTGGTTTCAGTACTCAGGAGAGCCCACCCAACACCTGCTGTTCTTCCTTTGTAGTGTTACCTGTTTTATTCTGACAACTGTACAGGAAAAGGAACTTTGAAAGCATGGCTTCCCTTTGAGCACCCAAGAATGAATTATTAAAATAACACTTTGTGAACTATATATTCTGTCTCATACATATATTGTCTCAAGATGATCAGCCTTTTTGTATTGTGACATGAAAGAAAAAAAGACACTTTGATTCTGGAGAAAATGCAAATTACCTGAAGAAGGAAAAAAAAAGAAAAGACCAAGCTAGCACTCTCTTTGTTCTGTAGACAGGAGTTCAAAGGGAGAAATGAATCTGTTTTCTACTCATGAAACCTTGATGTGGCCACTAGGATGTTTTGCCATCGCTCCCTCCACCTGACAAAGATCTGTTTGTTCCCATGGGCACCTGAAACTGCAATCCCATCCCTGCTTTTTAGTAGCCAAAGCGTGTGGTATAACTGAAGACAGCTGCACATTTCTGCTCTTTTTCTTCATGCATAATGAAATGGGGCAAAGAGCTAATAACTTATTAAAAAAAAAAAAAGATTTTCATCCAGGCCAATCTCCCATTTAAATGCAAGACTTTATTGAAGAAGGTGGGGATGCATAGTTGAGGTGAAAAGGAGAACACAAGGAAAATTTGAAGCTCATCTAAAAATTTTTGGATGCCACAAAATAATTAGTATTTTTCAAGATGAGCCTTTTTGGTGATATAATAAAATGTACTTAAGCTACTGACATGTCCAATTCTAGATGGTATCTGAAATTAAGGAAATATTTCCTTCTTGGTTTGGGGAGAAACCAAATGAAAACTTCTGCTCATTTCCAAAAGATTACTCACTATTCCCCACTGTGACAACTCACCACTAAAAGACGGTGTCTTTGTTACTCTTAAGTTACAGTGACCTACTCCAGGCTGAGTATTTAAATGTGTATTTTAACAATTAGCTGTTAAACAAAACCAAAGATATGATAGCTTTTATGAGTTAAAATCAAGAAAACATTGAATACTCTTCATTTGATTTCTCATTTTTATTTTCTTAGTAAAATTATTGTTTCATTTTCAGCAGTCTTCCAATGAAAAAACACTAAGTGATTGCCTTAAGTAAAAAGTTCTGTGCTGTGTTACTGTTTTTCTTAACAGAACTTTGGATTTATGAAATGTAGCAATGATGATACATTCTTTTTTTGTTTATTCCAGGCTTCGGAATTTACCAGTACCTGAGCCATTTGTTATCTCATAGTAACATATTTCTTTCCTGCCTTACTGGTTAATTGCACCATTGCGCAGCACTATCAGCTGATCAATCTAAACCAATTGTTTGTGAAATCTCCCACATTCCTGATGGAGAGGGCTCCAAGACTTAAAAATTGAGAGATGTTTAGGTGCTCTGTTTATTATTTTGCAGTCTTTGTCAGAAGGTTGGTACATAGAAACCAAACCTATAAACATGTGATGGTTATTACACTGGTAAAAAACTACTTAGATTCATAACTGTTATTAAATACAGTATTGTATGTGCAGCATATATAATAAACTTACACTTAAATGTAGGTGTGAATCGGTGCATAAAGAAGCACCTGTAAGAATTTATATACCATTTTCTGTTCATGAGGTTCTTTATAAAAAGGGTAATATCTTTGCAGATGTCGTGGTTTAGCCCCAGCCGGCAACTAAGCACCACGCAGCCGCTCGCTCACTCCCCCTCCCGCAGTGGGACGGGGGAGAGAATTAGGAAAAAACTCGTGGGTTGAGATAAACACAGTTTAATAGGACAGAAAGAAAGAAGGAAACAACAATGATAATACCAACAAAGGAATGTACAAGAACAAATGATGCCCAATACAGCAATTGCTCACCACCTGGCGACCGACAGCCCGTCCCCAAGCAGCGATTTCCGCCCCCCCGGCCAACTCCAGTTTATGTACTGGGCATGACGTCGTATGGTAGGGAATATCCCTTTGGCCAGCCTGGGCCAGCTGTCCCGGCTGTGTCCCCTCCCAGCTCCCCGTGCACCCCCAGCCTGCTCGCTGGCAGGCCAGCACGAGAAGCTGGACTGTCCTTGACTGCTCAGCAACAACCCAAAACATCAGCACGTTATCAACAGTTTCTCATCCCAAATCCAACACAGCCTCACACCAGCTTCTGTGCAGAAAACCGGCTCTATCTTGGCTGAAACCAGGACAGTATCCACCCCTTATTCCATACCATTTACGTCATGCCCAGGTCCTACACTTTTCAATACATTCCAATTATTCATTATTACTCTTCCTGTCTTTTAATATATACACACAGATATCACTTTCTTAGTCCATAGGCCACCACTTTAAAATGTCTGTGGAGTTCATTCGGTCCATGACTCTGGGCTTCATCCATCATAGCAGTCTCTCAGGGCAGGAGAGACGGTATGTGGTGTTGGATTGTCATCTGGCACAGTCCATGTCCATGATCTGCAGGACAAAGATGTCATCTCGAAGAAATTGTTGGGCGCAAGCTGCTGAAGCCAGTTCTGGTTCCATCACCGCTGCACATTGCTTGGTTCCAGTGAAGCTCATTCTTCATCAGTCTGGGTGATTCTTACTGTAATACCATTGATACGGTAGATAGCAGCCATAGTAGTAATGTCATACTGTATTGTGTAACAATTAACATAATACAATTCAAATCTTTGACTATTTTCACCCAAAATCAAGTCTCCTTGAGGTACACATCGGACTTCCCCCTCCTTCTGCATTACCCACCAAATGCACCCAGGTCCCTGGGCAAAGGCAATCCCACGAATGGGTTTGCCTTTGCCTGAGGCAGGAGTAACCCAGACTGTCTTCCCCAGCATATTTCTCACATGCACCACACGGACTTTATCTCCTTCTACAGTATGTAAAAGTTTTGGTTGGGCAGGGCCGGCTCTATTAGTAGATCCCGTAGTGTTGACTAACCAGGTGGCTTTGGCTAAATGTTTATCCCAATGTTTGAATGTCCCATCACCCATTGCTCTCAGTGTAGTCTTTAACAGTCCGTTGTATCGTTCAATTTTTCCGGAAGCTGGTGCATGATAGGGGATATGATACACCCACTCAATGCCGTGCTCTTTGGCCCAGGTGTCTATGAGGTTGTTTCAGAAATGAGTCCCTTTGTCCGACTCAATTCTTTCGGGTGTGCCATATCGCCATAAGACTTGCTTTTCAAGGCCCAGGATAGTGTTCCGGGCGATGGCATGGGGCACAGGGTACGTTTCCAGCCATCCGGTGGTTGCTTCCACCATGGTAAGCACATAGCGCTTGCCTTGGCGAGTTTGTGGAAGTGTGATATAGTCAATCTGCCAGGCCTCCCCATATTTATATTTCAACCATCGTCCTTCATACCACTTGGCTTGTTTGATCACAACACACGTTTCACATTCATGGATAACCTGTGCAATAGCATCCATGGTCAAGTCCACACCTCGATCCCGAGCCCATCTGTATCTTGCATCTCTTCCCTGATGGCCTGAGGTGTCATGGGCCCACCGAGCTATAAATAATTCACCCTTATGTTGCCAGTCCATATCCACCTGAGCCACTTCAATCTTAGCAGCCTGATCCACCTGATGGTTGTTTTGATGCTCTTCAGTGGCCCGACTCTTGGGTACATGAGCATCTATGTGACCTACTTTTATGACCAGATTCTCTAATTGGGCAGCAATATCTTGCCACAATTCAGCAGCCCAGATGGGCTTGCCTCTGCATTGCCAGTTGCTCTTCTTCCATTGCTGTAGCCACCCCCATAGAGCATTTGCCACCATCCATGAGTCAGTATAAAGATAGAGTGTTGGCCATTTTTCTTGTTCAGCAATATCTAAAGCCAGTTGGATGGCTTTCACCTCCGCAAACTGACTTGATTCACCTTGTCCTTCAGCAGCTTCTGTGACTCGTCGTATAGGGCTCCATACAGCAGCTTTCCACCTTCGATGTTTGCCTACAATACGACAGGACCCACCAGTAAACAGGGCATATTGCCTTTCGTTCTCTGGCAGTTTATTATATGGTGGGGTCTCTTCAGCACGCGCCACCTCCTCTTCTGGTGATATTCCAAAATCTTTGCCTTCTGGCCAGTCCATGATCACTTCTAAGATTCCCGGACGATTAAGGTTTCCTATTCGAGCCCGCTGTGTAATAAGTGCGACCCACTTACTCCACGTAGCATCAGTCGCATGATGTGTAGAGGGGACTCTCCCTTTGAACATCCAGCCCAGCACCGGCAGTCGGGGTGCCAGGAGGAGCTGTGCTTCAGTGCCAACCACTTCTGAGGCAGCTCAAACTCCTTCATATGCTGCCAGTATCTCCTTTTCAGTTGGAGTATAGCGGGACTCAGATCCCCTATATCCTCGACTCCAACACCCTAGAGGTCGACCTCGAGTCTCTCCTGGTGCTTTCTGCCAGAGACTCCAGGTAGGGCCATTTGCCCTGGCTGCTGTGTAGAGCACGTTTTTAACATCTTGTCCTGCCCGGACTGGCCTGAGGACTACGGCATGAACTATCTCCTGTTTAATTTGTTCGAAGGCTTGTCGTTGCTCAGGGCCCCATTTAAAATCGTTCTTCTTCCAGGTCACTTGATAAAGAGGGCTTACAATCAGACTGTAATTTGGAATATGCATTCTCCAGAAACCCACAATGCCCAGAAATGTGTGTTTCTTTTTTGCTAGTTGGTGGAGACATAGCTGTTATTTTGTTGATCACATCTGTTGGGATCTGACGACATCCATCTTGCCATTTTATTCCTAAAAACTGGATCTCTTGTGCAGGTCCTTTGACCTCACTTTGTTTTATAGCAAAATCAGCTTTCAGAAGGATTTGAATTATTTTCTTCCCTTTCTCGAAAACTTCTTCTGCTGTGTTGCTCCACACGATGATGTCATCAATGTATTGCAGATGCTCTGGAGCTTCACTCTGTTCCAGTGCAGTCTGTATCAGCCCATGGCAAATGGTAGGGCTGTGTTTCCACCCCTGGGGAAGTTGATTCCAGGTGTATTGGACACCCCTCCAAGCGAAAGCAAACTGTGGCCTGCACTCTGCTGCCAAAGGGATTGAGAAAAACGCGTTAGCAATATCAATGGTGGTGTACCACTTGGCTGCCTTTGACTCCAGTTCATATTGAAGTTCTAGCATGTCCAGCACGGCAGCGCTCAGTGGCGGCGTGACTTCATTCAGGCCACGATAGTCTACTGTCAGTCTCCACTCTCCATTAGACTTTCGCACTGGCCATATGGGGCTGTTAAAGGGTGAGCGAGTCTTGTTGATCACTCCTTGGCTCTCCAGCCGACGACTCAGCTCATGGATGGGGATCAGGGAGTCTCTGTTGGTGCGATATTGCTGCCGGTGCACTGTTGTGGTAGCAATCGGCACCTGTTGTTCTTTGACCCTGAGCAACCCCACCACAGAAGGGTCCTCTGAGAGACCAGGCAAGGTGGACAGCTGTTTAATTTCTTCCGTCTCCAAGGCAGCTATACCAAAAGCCCACCAGTACCCTTTTGGGTCCTTGAAATACCCTCTCCTGAGGTAGTCTATGCCCAGGATGCACGGTGCCTCTGGGCCAGGCACAATGGGGTGCTTCTGCCACTCATTCCCAGTTTGGCTCACTTCAGCCTCCAGTACAGTCCTTGACTACTTAGCAACAACCCGAAACATCAGCACATTGTCAACATTTTCTCATCCCAAATCCAAAACACAGCCTCACACCAGCTTCTGTGAAGAAAACCAGCTCTATCCTGGCTGAAACCAGGACAGTCCAGCTTCTTGTGCTGGGCTGCCAGCGAGCAGGCTGGGGGTGCACGGGGAGCTGGGAGGGGGCACAGCTGGGACAGCTGACCCAGGCTGGCCAAAGGGATATTCCCTACCATACGACGTCATGCCCAGTACATAAACTGGAGTTGGCCGGGGGGTGGAAATCACTGCTCAGGGACGGGCTGTCCATCACTGAGTGGTGAGCAATCGCTGTATTGGGCATCGCTTGTTCTTGTACATTCCTTTGTCAGTATTATTATTGCTGTTATCATTGTTGTTTCCTTCTCTCTTTCTGTCCTGTTAAACTGTGTTTATCTCAACCCACAAGTATTTTTCCTAATTCTCTCCCCACCCCACTGCGGGAGGGGGAGTGAGTGAGTGGCTGTGTGGTGCTTAGCTGCCGGCTGGGACTAAACCACGACACAGGTGTTCTTAGATACGTATGTAATTTTAATTTGAGGAGCAAAATTGATTAAATTAGTGTATATTAAGAAAAACAGAAGAATATGTTAATATTTAGTTATAAACATGTTTTTTACTTTGTAAGTTGCTGTTGTAATTTTATAACACAGTAGGGAAAACAAAAACTAAAAACTTTGTCAAAGAAAAACAGCCAGTCTCTGGTTTCACCAGATCTTCTCCATGTCATAGTGCTCAGACTCATTGTAGGGAAGTCTGCGCTACTTGTAGGAGTAAAGCATCACAAAATCTTATTCACCACCTAGACTTCTGCTGGGATAAATTTATAAGTGCCTTATTGTTCTGCCTGCTAATTTTTACCACTAGTCAGATGTAAAGTAATGAGTCAAATTCTGGATAAATTCTAGAACTGGGTTACTTATCTTTGATTTGTGGTGTTAGGATTCTTTTTGCTGGTGAGCATCTTAAGCATTGCAAATAAGTTGAAAAACAGATCTTTCCTGAAAGATTTAGTTTTCAAGATTAGCACATTTGATATCCTTTTCTTTGTTTATAAAACAGGTGTCATTACAGTGAGTCTTTCAGTCAATTATTCTTGAATTTTTCTGCCTTTCCCTATGGCATGGGCTTCACAGTATAGGCCCACTTTTTCCTTTTAAAAATGTAAGATCGAAACCAAAAAAGCTTGGAAAAAGTCACATCATTAAAAAAGCATGTAATAATGGTTTCTTTTTTAAAAAAAAAAGTTACCTCCGGACACTGCTGTTTTCATAAGCACTAATAGGAGAATTGTCTTGTTGTCTTGTATGAGCTGATAGAGGAGAATTGCTTTCTCAGTCCTCTAAGCAGAAATGACAATTGACATTCGCAAAAGGAATTGGGGGCAGAGCAGATGTTCTTTGATAAATAGAGTTTAAAATTTTATGCAAAAACTTGCTGATACCCGCCGCTGTTCCTCTGGTGCTATGGTCACCCTTGCACTCTGCTCCTGGCCCCAAAGGGCGAAGGTTCAGCAGGATGGGGGACAAGGGGTTTCAGTAAGACGTCAGAGTCCCGAGTTCTTTTCTGACAGGAACAAATGCTGCAGCAGCTGAGACACAAGTTCCGTGGCCCCGTGCTGCCAGGTCAATAAAAAGTCTGGGGCCTTTTATTAGTAAGTGTAATAAAATTGCACCTACTGGACTACGAGAAGCCTGCGAAATCTCCAGGCTTTGGCTTAATATCTAAATAGTTTAGTATTGACAGATAGGGTGGAGGTCAAATGGCAGGGGCCTTTGGTGTGCCGTTTGTAGAAGAGTTTTGATTTAGAGAAAAAGGGGACTGTAATGATTTTTTGCCGATCTCTAGCTGATATCTTTTCCCTCTTTTGAAAACTCCCGTTTCATTCATGCATTTGGCACAAAAATCAACCTATTACGAGATGCAGCAAGACTTCATTATCAGGTGCTACAAAGCAGGGAGACTGAGCCTGGTATCAGAGAAAAAGAGGAATTTCACTGTTGTCTGCAATTTAACTGGACACTCCAGGATGTTCCTAAAATATTACTTGTCCACCTGCAGTGCCCCTTTACTCACATCCTTTGTATATTACACTCTAGCAGTCAGTATGAAGTCAGATAATGGAAAAAAAAAATTCTATTATTTAACTGTCTTGTTTCTTTCTACTTTTTACACATTTGAAAGTCTTTGATAAAAAAATCACAATAACAATAAGGAAAATATCAGAGATCAGTGAAAGTCTGCAGTTTAGTTTGATAATAATAAAAAAAATTCAAGAAATCTCTCTCCTTTACTTGTAATGAGTTTTGTTGTATGCATAAGTGCCTGGTCTATAGCTTAGTGAAGTCAACATCCAACTGTTTGAAAAAATCTCATGGGAGACTGAAACGTAACCCAAGCTAACTTTTTTCTCCTTCCAGATTTTGGTTAAACCAATGCATAGTTTAACAAAGACACAGGTGCTACCAGTGTTTGCTTTTTCCCTCCCTCACATTGATGGTAAGCAGTGTACACTTTAAATTTCATTAGCAGTGAGTAAGTTTGATTGGTAACATGGTGAAAATTTTTAGATACCGCAAGGTGAATTCAAAATCTTTGTTTTGTGTGAAATGGTGGCTGTGTGTGGCTGTTCACAGCACTGACGGCTTGACTACTGTAGCTGGAATTTCACAATAAGTGAAGATTTTCTGAGCAGCAATAAGCAGCAGCAATAATCCTAGACTGAAATTGTTTCTATTTATTAGTTCTTTATGTGAAGATATAAAGATGAGAACTGATGACCGTATTATAACTCTGTGTGGTTATGAAACACTCACTTAATGGAGTTTTGCATAACTGAGATGAGAATTTAAGCAAGGGTGTAATGTCCAAATATTCTCATGTATAACTTTGTAGCTGGAAAAACACACCGGCTCATCTAATTCACCAGTTGATGATCACATCTAGAAAAATCTGCCGTAGCTCTTTGTTAGAGAGCAGATTCACAGATAATGGGTAATATTACTTGCTGGTGATCCTGATGATGTTGAAAGGCTGAAATCTTTTAGGTGCATAAGTTATTTTAGGATCTAAGTACAATTTGAGAACAATGACGTGCATCTCATTCGAATATGTTAGACAATGTGAGAAACAGGCCTGTGGGCTAAACTGTGACAGTCACAAGGAGTAAGATAATGGCCTCATTGGGGCAATACTGACTGTATACTTACTACTGAGGTGTGAGCAAGGCTGGTATTTGGAAAAAAATTATAATGTGATATAAACTCATTATCTAGTGTGATATTTGTGCAATATTTAACAGAACTTCTGATGGAGCTAATGAAACAGAGGGTATCTTCTAAAGATATTTTGAAGGTTTTTCCTGACATTCAAGGCTCCAGAAAATCCAAGATGGTGCAAGCGCTGGACTACATAATTGGTGAAATCAAAGTGAGATTGGTGTTAACCTGATCTTGAAATCTTTTTTGTCAGAAGCACATTTGGAGGAGAGAGCCGAGGTGCAAATTTTTATTTTATCTTGCTTCTCTTTTTTTTTTTTTTTTTTGCTACAAGAGCAAATTTTTAAAACGTTAGGAAACTTAAAGACTTGCAAAATTTCTGTTGTACACAAACAGGTTCACAATTACTGTGTTCTTTTTTCTATTTTTTTTTTTTGTTTTCAAAGTGAGTCATCATAAATTCCTGGAGTATTTCATTCAAAACAGCCCTTCAGCTGGAGAGACCAGTGTTACTTGCAGAATAGTGCTCATTTCTGTGTCGGTAAGAGTCAGCATATGTATGGGTGACCAAATGCCTACACCATAGCAAATTTCTGCAACGACAGATAATAGTCAAAGGCTTTCAGGAGTCACATAGGAAAAAAATAATAACAGTAAATGAACCTTTGTAATGAATCTAGTTCTTCTGCTTTGAGCGTGCTCGTGCTCTATCTCTCAAAAAAACCCCAAACCCTAAATGGCTTTTTCAGTGACTGTTTTGGCACTATTACATCTTCTTTTCACCCCTTAGGAGAGCTTTTACCTTTAATTTTGGTGTATCCTGCTGTGGCCATGCTATTACTTAGCTATGACAAGAGTTTTAAAATTACAAATGTGTGGGGCTAGGGTTGCTGCATTTTGCTTTAGCCTTTCAAAGTGGCTTGTTGACGTTAATATACAGCACCCCTGCAGTGCTTTTTTTTTTTTTATTATGACTTTCTTTTTTGTTACATTTTGCATGTGGAGCCTGAGTGATTAATATTTCATCAGTTCTTCAGTGCAGCATGACACAAGGATTTGTGGCATTTGGCTTTTCTTCAGCACTGTTGCCACTGAATTGTGACTAATAGCTGGAGCTGGACCTCTAATGGTTTCATGGGATCACCATCAAATAGAAACAAACAACTGTTTGCCACATCATTAATCTATAAGAAGTTAATTAAGTACTTTCTTCTGCATTTTAAAAATGTTACCTTCTCTACAGTGTGTCAGAAATTAGTGAGTACTATTCTGATCGTGTATACCAAAGACTTGTCTTAATTCAATGTTTGATATAAAATTCAATATACAATAACATGGTTTCATTAGCAAAATGATTTGTCACAAAAATAGAAGTGTTACAAAATTTTATGAAAAAAAACTTTCAACTGTGTATTTTGACTAGAGATGACATAATTAAATGCATTTTAAAACTTAAAATTTTTGTAATTTTAAAACTCCTAAATAAAAAAGTATATATATGTGTATAGACATACATACATACATAAATACCAGACATCGTTAACACAACTACTTCATGTATAAAATATATATTTGTTTTCATAAATTAACTTTGATGACTTTTTTCATAATCAGCTTAAAATCATCTTGTAATAAGAAACATCAGGAAACATATGTTGTAGAAGCTTCAGTATATGACCAGACAAATTAGAATTTCTTTCTTTTTCTTTTAATTAATGCATGCTTTATAGGTGTATGTATTAGCGTGTGATTCTTAAAATCAGTTTTTCACATGCACGTCAGATTGCGTGCTTGGGTTAACCTTGCAAGCTAGTGACAGTGGTGATGGTGGGGGGCAATCCAGAGACCAGAATGTTAAGTTTATATCAGAAAAAATAGGAGTAGAAAGTGGGGGAAAAAAATCAGCTTAACTAAAACTGCAAGAAACTCAGGCTGGAGGGTTCTTTGAATGTATTTCTGCTAGATACCTATCTGAGTTACAATATTAATGTGTAATCCACATAAGTGCTCTTATCAGAAGCCTTTGGCTCATTGTTACGATTTCAGTAGGCTACAATTCTTCTACCCAAAAAATCAGTGATCGCATAAACAATAAGAAAAACAGTTAACATTGGCTTAACTAACATTAAATTATATGTACAAATATTTAATTTTTTGTGGTCAGTTTGCCACTGTTGGGGTTACTTTTGTGAATAATTTTCATGCTCATTATTTTCAAAATGTAAGAGAGTGTTTAACAGCAGACTTGTGCCCAGGCTTCCCTGTGGAAGACAGGCTTAAAGAAACAAACCAAACTGTTCTCATATGAAGTATTGAGAACAAATATAGGAAAGTGATACCAAGTGTCTTTATTTTAGAAAATAGATCTTTATTTTTTTAGAAAAATAAAGAACGTTGTAAAATGAAGACTGGAATATATAATGACTCTCATCTCAGAACTGTAAAGAAACTTAATACTAATACAATTAACTACCTTAAAGATTCATTATATTTTACTTATTTTCTATCATCTATCAAAACAGAAAGAAAAAGATTATTTTGACTGTTATTCCACTGAATCCATTTCTAGTATTACAAAGTTTTCCTCCAAAATTAACAAAGGAAAATGAGAAAATCATATTGTATCATCAGCTTATTGGATCTGAATGCAAGCAGAGCCGCAACCCTGATGATTTGGGTTTTCCCTAGTGTTTACTTCGTGGTCGCCTGTTGGTAAGATCGCTTCTACTTCCTACTGCCTTCTGTCTTTGACCATGTGGTGTGCTACTGGAGGAGAAACTCTGCGTTCAGTGTTGCCAGTTCCCATTTATGTCATGACTTTCTTTACAGGCTCTACAACATTTGGGTTTTTTAAAGTCTATCAAGGAAAATCAAGAAATTGCTTGACAGCTTTAGCTGACAAATGCAGAAAATCCCAAATCTTCCATTATTCATGTTTGTGGTAAAAATTTTGAAAAATGTAACCTTAAAAGAAGAAACCAGAAAACCAGGAGAGGTAACATGAGAACTGTTACGATGCTCAGGGAGAGGGGAACAGCTTGTTATTTTTTAATGCTTAGAAACTGTATTACTATGCATTGTAACTTGGTGTCTTTGTTTCCGTATTACCAGTGCTACATCAGCTGCCAAAAAGCACATGCTGAAGGGAACAGTAACTTAAATCAGTCTTCTGTAGCCCAGGGGCATGCTCCAGCTGTCAGGCTGTTGGGTCTTCAGCAGTGTAGATGTCTCGGTCTGTCCCACAGCAATCATCCCACCCCACAGCCGCAATGACTTCAGACTTAGTCTTTTATGCATTGCTGTGTTACAGGGCTACAGAGCCATGATAATGAAAAATGTTTTATTGTTAAAAAAAAAGAAGAACCCCAGAGAGGAAATCTCCAAAGTGTTTGTGCTGGAATAAACAAATCCTGTTGGTTGGGAGATGCTTCCATAAGGTATAAGATTAAGGTTTAACTCCTCTTTCTGAATCATAATGCGGAGCAGTTAATTCTTTTGGAAAGCAGATAGTCTCTTACCTTCCTTTTCAATAGTCTCGGTTTGCTTCAGTGGAACAAAAGAATATATGAATACTTACAACTTTTTGTGGGCTGCAGGGAAAAAGAAGGAAAAAGCTAGGTGTGGATGGCAAAGCAGTCTCTTTCCTGGTACTGTTTTTCCTCCTGGAGAGGTAAATCCTTATTGAAGCTGGGGACACACAGCCAGCTTATATCCCCTTTCGTTGGTGAGGCTTGCTGTGAATAGACAGATAATGCATTTCCCTGTGGAGCCCTTTACCTGATAACTCTGCCCACTAGCATGGATTTGAGCATGCCGGAGGCCTGCCTCGAGCTCCTGGCAATATCGTTTTGTGTAAAGGAATGTAGTGCCGGTGAAACAGGCATCGGGACTGATTTCCAAAGACAGCAACGGCAGTTGCAAGCTTACCTTGACTGTTTCAACTGCATGCCTTACCCTTTTTCTGGCACAGCTACAGTCATAAAATTCTTACACGGGCTCAGTTTCCATTCAGTATTTGGCCTGCTGAGAGCATCAATTAAAGTCAATTGCAGTGGAGTTTTTAGTATGGAGAGCTATATGCAAGAAGTGTATTGGAACAACTAATGCATTTTATTAGAGCAAGAAAAATCTAATCTCGTGTAATGTACTCTGCCATCACTTAACTCTGCTATGACTCCAAGATGAAGTGTCCGATCTGTCTTGGTCCTGACCCGGGCTTCATCTGAACATTCAGTGTGAATGTGTGTAAAACTCCGTATCTCATTACTAGTCTCCGGGGTTTTCTCTAAACAAATACAGTGGATTAAAATGCAAGTTCATTAGGTTAAAGTGCTTAATTATCTTAAAACTCTTAGTGTTAGAGTCAGATGTCAGGATTTGATTAGCACTGCAGGGAGGCTCTGTAAGGAGCAAGATGGAAATAGCCATTGTCCTAGTATAGTTAAAATGCTATAAATATGTAAATAAGGACACAAATATGGGTCTAGATACATATGCAATATTTCTTAACTCTCAAATGAAATAATTAGCATAAATTATTTTGATGTATTCCTATCTCTGATCCTTAATTATATCAATGCTACATTATTTAATATTCCATGACAAGTTGTCATAATCACATTCTTTTCAGTCTTGTTTATTGCCTTCTCTACTTATTAAAGTGTCTTTTATTTGTGTGAAGCGTAGAGGGAAAATTAATATCATTTATTATTGACCTTTAATGCACCAAGTTATAGAGTTCTGGGACTCTCCCACAAGGTGTGATACAACAATGAATTTTAACTCACACAGATTACTCTAAAATGATTAACGAACTAGCACCCAGAGAAGAAGTGGAAATACTGTGCCTTACCATATGATAGCACAATTGTGTTAAAGCAGTCAAGGGATCTATATTTTCACCCTCATGTCATTGGCTTTCTTCATTACTCAAGAAGATTTGGTGTATAGGAAAGAGAGAAGAAGCTGATTTCCAGGTGAGAAAGACCTATGATCAGTGTACTTTAAAAGTTTATTTACCACAAGCGTATGGGGGGAAATGGAGCTTGGTGGTTTTTAGTGCACTGTTTGCAATTCAGTCGCTCCAGTATGAGGAAAGGGTCATGCAAACTACCATAATCCACATTCAGTTTCATTATTCTCTTCACGTTCTTGAAGAACAAGAATCCGACTACTTGATAGTAACAAACAGGAAACAAAATTGAAAATGATCATTAGATTAATCTTGAGCTTGCATGTCCATGAAGTTCTTTTACCTGTTTACTCTTTGCTTCAAGGGGCAGCCAAGGCAGCCATTAGCTGTATTTCTTCTGTGTTAGGGCTCTTTTTTCCCCCACACAAGGAGTTTATTCTTAAGGTGTGCTTATCTTCTCTTAAGAGCTTGGAATATTATTTTTTCTAACCCAAGATGAAACCTGCCACATAGTACTACATTGAAAGGTTCCTAACAGGTGCAGTTTCAGGCGTGTGTGCATAGTTTTCAGGTGAAAGTTTTCAGTTTTGTGGTTTACAAAGGCTGAGGCAATGAGAACTAAGTGCACCTTTGGTAGACGTGGCCTATCGCAAACTTTAGTTTGTCCCAGGCAGTGCTGCCTAAGAATTTGATGTGCTTTTGAGATGAAGGATCTCATCTCTTCCCTTTGGAGGCCCAGTGTGTTACACAATATTCATGATGGGTCTGCTGCACTGAGGCTCAGGTATTTAACCTGCAGCTTGCTGCAGGGTTTTGAGACCCGTTTGACAGGGTGAGGTTTAGGAAGCAGTATTCCAGCCTGTCTCAGTCCCAAGCGTGACAGCTTTGCTGTAGGAATATTTCGCTTGTATGTCTCTCTCTCTCTCTTAAATGACTCTGTAATCAGATTTTTTACATGGCATCAGAATGGTTCTGTAAATAGCTAGGGCAAAATCCTGCCCCAGGGAGTGAAGTAGTAATGCCATGAGAGGGAATGACAGCCAAATGCAGGTATTTGAGCAGGTGGTCTCCAGGGCAGAATTCAGAAGGCAGAGCTGAACCTGATCATGCTCCCTTATACAAGTCACCTGCATCCACAGGTGAGTTCTTCCGGAAAGAGAGGAGAGTCATCCGTTGGACAATGGTTGTAGCAGTGGACATTTAATCCTTTGGATAGTAATGACTCTGTATAGAGGTATATTAAAAGTAAAGAATACTCACAGTAGACCTTTTCCTTTTTTTTTTTTTTTCTTACAGTATTAAATTCTCTATGTCTAGAAAAAAAGAACAACTAAACATTTTCTCTCAAAACCTGTGTTTGGAAGAAAATCTAACTGAAGACAAAGATTGCAAGATGATTTTATCATCAACATCTTGTAGTGCTTCCTAAAAGCATATTAGAAATATTTGAAAAAGTAACTCGGAAAATGTGAAATGACATCCCACGTTGCTTTTTTCTTGTTTATCCTGAGCATTTTTCATTGCTTCTAACTTTGTTCAGGCTTCAGTGTCTGCTTTGAGACCCTGTATCCTCAAGTTCTATCTTGCACTGATGACTGCCTGAATTTTCTATCACTGACCCTAAAGCATATTCATGCAGACATACTGCTGTAAAAGTATTAACCTTTGGGTTTCTGTGGATGTTAACAATTTTCCTCTCCTCCTCTTATGGGAGGAAAGGAAAAAGCAGAAAAGTACAAGCAGTGAGATGGTTAACTGGCTCCAAGACAGATGTTCACGTTGCTCTAATTTTGACAAAAGTACATTGGCTTCCTGTGAAGCAAAGGATTGATTTTTAAACATAGTATTTGCAGACCAAGCACTATGTGGCTCAAGTCCAGCTCTCTTGAAAGACTTATTAACAACCCCTCACATTCTCTTTGTTCTTTTGAAAATCATCAACTGCTTCAGACACCTACTGTAGCTTCCTGCGGTTCATATAGTATCATTCTTTTATTGGTTGCTTCTCTTCTCTATTGAACATTTATGCTTTCATTTTAGATGTTTTTAGAACACTTTTTGATGTTTTTCATTAGTTAATTGCAAGAAGTCACCATATTTTTTCTGTAAACAAGAATTTGCTTACAATTTCTGAGATTATGATTTTCTATTATATAACTATTACTAGCTCCAAAACAAATCTTAAGAAATCTTTTCCAGATCAGCTTTTTTAAATAGTTATGAATGCTATTATTAGTATTTTTATTTTTTATCTATTAAATATTATTTATTATTACTAGTTTATTTCTTAACAGCTTTATATAATTATCAGGCATTTTAGTATTAATATTTACCATCTTGTTGAATATGTGGCATAGCTTTACAACTAATAATAAAGGAAAAATATCAGAAACAGGTTTTTATGGGCTAGAGCAGGCCATTGCAAAAAGAGACTTGGACTAGCCTTCCAGTACAGAGAATGGCTGACACCTTCTCCTGTCAAAGTGCAAGTCAGGTGCACACCTGAGCAAGTGGGATCAGGTCTGTTAAGAAGCTATTCTAGAGATAATAGTTAAACCAGCCTTGTTTTTATCAGGATGTTGAATGCCGTATATGTATGTGTCTCTATTTATATACATATTTGTATATATTTGTGTATATACAGATGTATGTAAAAGGACCTAGAAGTTTATCTGTTTTCACTAAGAATGCTATTATATGTTTGCCCTCAAACACTCAATAGTTTGTGAGCAAACTTCATGATAGTAATAATATTACAGACATGCAAGGATAAGTCTAAGCCTTACAGTAAGCCATTTTTCTATATTTGCATATTTGGTTATAAATCTATTGCTTATTTATTTATATATTTACATATTTATATACGTATTTATATGTAAAAGAAATTCTTCTCTTCCGTTAATTTTTATGTGTGCTAAATGTGTGCAATTGTCATCGACTGCAACAGTGTAAACCCAGAATAAATCCATTTAGCTTTCTATTTCCATTTCCAAAAGACATGTATTAGTCCAGTAAATGTTTCATTTAATATTTTCCAAAGTTAAATCTGTAATTGAGTGAATATATATTTAAAGGTGTGTTTGGTCTCAGATAAAAATTGAGGCAAAACCTAACAACAAAATAAAACATTCAGCTTTCTATCACTAATTTCCTGACTTTTTTGTTTTGCATAAAAATATTCTAAAAATAATCTAAAGTTTCAATTGCATTCACTTCTTATTCACTCCCATATATGGAGCACCTTATGTTATGACTCGTAACATGTTTTAAGCAAACTGACTAGTTTACAGATGCTGAGAGTTAGTCTTGGGGAAGGGGTCACCTACAGGAAAATTTAAGGAACGTCATGTTGCCATTCTCTTTCAAATACAGGGTTACTAGCCAGTGTCTTACTAAAATGTCTTCCAAAATACAATTGCTCTTATCCTAAAGAAAGAAGTGATGATAAAATTTCAGAGCAATTTACCATGTTTTCCTGAAGATTTCCTAGGATATATGCAGCTGTACAATATTTTTATCTCATTCTTTTTCTTTTCTTGTTTGATTCCATGGAATCATAGAAACATAGAGGTTGGAAAAGACCTTTAAGATCATAAAGTCCAACCATCAACCCAACACCACCATGCCCACTAAAGCATGTCCTGAAGTGCCACGTCTACATGTTTTTTGAACATCTCCAGTGACGGTGAGTCCACCACCTCCCTGGGCAGCCTGTTCCAATGTTTAACCACTCTCTCCGTAGAGAAATTTTTCCTGATATCCAATATAAACCTCCCCTGGTGCAACCTGAGGCCATTTCCTCTCGTCCTATCACTAGTTCCTTGGGAGAAGAGACCAACACCCACCTCACCACAACCCCCTTTCAGACAGTTGTAGAGAGCGATAAGGTCTCCCCTCAGCCTCCTCTTCTCCAGACTGAACAACCCCAGTTCCTTCAGCCGCTCCTCATAAGGCTTGTGCTCCAGACGCCTCACCAGCTTCCTTGCCCTTCTCTGGACACACTCCAGCACCTCAGCATCCTTCTTGTAGTGAGGGGCCCAAAACTGAACACAGGATTCGAGGTGCATCCTCACCAGTGCCGATTACAGGGGCACGATCACTGCCCTACTCCTGCTGGCCACACTATTTATGATACAGGCCAGGAAGCTGTTGGCCTTCTTGGCCACCTGGGCACACTATCCGCTCATGTTCAGCCGGCTGTCGATGAGCACCCCCAGGTCCCTTTCCTCCGGGCAGCTCTCCAGCCACTTCTCCCCAATCCTATAGCATTGCATGGCGTTGTTGTGGCCGAAGTGCAGGACCTGGCACTTGGCCTTATTAAACCCCACACAGTTGATCTCAACCCATCGATCCAGCCTGTCCAGATCCCTCTGCAGAGCCCTCCTACCCTCCAGCAGATCAACACTCCTGCCCAACTTGGTGTCATCTGCAAACTTACTGAGGGAGCACTCGTCCCCCTCATCCAGATCATCGATAAAGATATTGAACAAGACCAACCCCAGAACCGAGCCCTGGGGAACACCGCTTGTGACCAGCCACCAGCCGGATTTAACGCCATTCACCACAACTCTCTGGGCTCAGCCATCCAGCCAGTTCTTTACCCAGTGAAGAATAAACCTGTCTAAGCCACGAGCTGCCAGTTTCTCCAGGAGAATGCTGTGGGAGACGCTGTCAAAGGCTTTACTAAAGTCCAGGGAGACAACATCCACAGCCTTTCCCTCATCCACTAGGTGGGTCACCTGGTCATAGAAGGAGATCAGGTTGGTCAAACAGGACCTGCCTTTCCTGAACCCATGCTGGCTGGACCTGATCCCTTGGGTGTCCTCCACATGGCCTGTGAGCGCCCTCAAGATGAACCGCTCCATAATCTTCCCTGGTACTGAGGTCAGGCTGACAGGTCTGTAATTCCTGGGATTTTCCTTCCGGACTTTCTTGTAGATGGGTGTCACATTGGCAAACCTCCTGTTGTCTGGGACCTCCCCTGTTAACCAGAACTCTCTCAACCAGTGTCCTGAACAGGCTGAAGTCTGCCCTCTGGAAGTCCATGGCAGTGGTTTTGTGGACCCCCGCTCCTTACTTCACCAAGAATTAAGAATTCTATCATTTCGTGGTCGCTAAGCCCAAGAGAGCCTCCGACCACCACATCTCCCACGAGTCCTTCTCTGTTTGTAAACAGCAGGTCAAGCAAAGCACCTCCCCTGGTGGGCTCCCTTACCAGTGGTGTCAAGAAGTTATCTTCTACACACTCCAGGAACCTCCTAGACTGTTTCCTCTCTGCTGTGTTATACTTCCAGAAGACGTCCGATAAGTTAAAGTTCCCCACGAGAACAAGGGCTAGCAATTGTGAGACTTTTGCTAGCTGCTTGTAGAATGCTTCATCTGCCTCTTCATCCTGGTAGAGTGGTCTATAACAGACTCCCAGCAGGATATCTGCCTTGTTGACCTTCCCCCTCATCCTTACCCATAAACACTTGACCTTGTCACCTTGTCATTTCCATATATAGCGTTGTAGAACATGAAGAAAAAGTGTCTGTGAAACTGAAAACTGTCATGGACTATCCTTTGGATAGAGCTGCTAACCTTTGCCCAAGACTCCAATGATGATTTCAGAAAGAGACTTTCAGGGTGATTTCTTCCCTCTCTCTCTTCACCCCCCCCCGCCTTTTTTTTTTTGTTTCAGAAAGTAACTTTTCTTCTTTATAACCAGTGAAATTGATCCCATTTTATTACAAATTTGAGTTTGCTGCAGGGAATTAGGTGATCTATCTGCAGTGTGTTATGTTTGACATACTTGAGTCAGGGCTTACATTGAAACTTCCGTCCCTGTTTAAGAAGGCAGAAAAATCTGCTGGCATAAATTGACTGAACCTTACTGCCCAGATAAAAATGTCACTCCTTTAAAACTCAGTAACTTCAATGTGCAAAATAACATCACCATGATAGACTGTAATATAACAAAATGTCCCAAGAGTTCTTAGCTTTCTTATCAGTTTTATTACTTTTCATCTCTCTCTGAATTGTAAAATACTGCATGTGATTCAGTTTATTCAGAATGTTGTAAGAATGGTCTTTCAAAGCAGGTTTTACTATATTTAATTTTATTATTTTACAATAAAAATATAAGGGCTTGAAAATAAACAGTAGAAGAGGCATGGACAAATGCCACAGATATTTTACAAATCAAAGCCATTATGCTTACACTTATGTTGAAATGGGAATAGAGAAGGGAAAGGCTAGTTACAATTCAGCCTATAAACAATTTTTGTGGTGACTAATCATTACGAGAAATAGATAGGCATAATTTTCACACCAGTGCTATTAACCATCCTTCTCTCAGGGAGAATTACAAAGGAAATGTGCGTCTCCTTTAAAGTATGATAGGATGTATGGTTACCCTTTTTTCTACCATCTAATGAGGCTGTCCAAGAATCGTAATGTTGGGGAATATTAGAGGTGTGGATAAAACAGATTTAAGCATGTATTTACAGTAAAGTATGAAGGCAAAACAGAGATTTGTTCACACAGTAAAAAACAGGAGCTTTGGCTAGGGAGGTATTTCTGCCGAGTATGCAGTGGTTACAGCTCTGCCAAAGATTATCACCTGCAGAAAATCACACTTTCTAAGTTCTCAGAGGAGTAGAACATTTTTTGTCCTGCTGCTTTTTTTCTGTCATGAGGAAGAGACTGTTTCATGAAACATAGATAACTTTTGTGTGCGAATACTTGTTAAAGGTAAAATATCCCCCAACACTTATATCCCAGGGCAAGACTATTCAACATACGGGCATCTACTTGCTCAGTGCTACAACACATACCTATTAGGTACTTGGCCTTAATGGTACATGAAGTTGAAGATTAAGCACCTAAGCAGTGTAGCCCAGACAGATTCATGATGGGTATGTCTACCTGCATGTCTTGGGCACCACAGTCAGACACCATCTTCAATAACATCTGCTGCTTACTGCTGGACAAGGATCCTAGAGAAGGTAAATCCTTGGCCAGAGCCAATATTCATGGTCAGAGCTGTTACTTTGCTTATATAGCCATTCCCATAAGCTGAGAATGACCCAATGAAAAAAAAAAAAACAAAAAACAAAAACAACCAACGAGAAACATTGAAGTGTATTTTAACTTCAGTCCTGGGCACCTCACCCAAGACTGATCCCAGCCCTCTCCATGTGATATCCACGGCTATAATCATGTACCACATTTCCCTTTAAAATGAGACTGCTGTTAAGAAAATGTGGTGGTTGTGATTATAAGCATACATATTTTATACATGTAAAGTAGTCTTTATCTAATTTCATAATGGTTAGAGTATTTGCTCAGGAACTGGAAAGTTTTATTTATCCTAGAGTTCCCCTGCCCCATTTCTAGTTTCAAAGTTGTTCCAGCAAGTAGGGGACAAGTGAGGCTGGACGAATGTGGGAATTCCCTGTCCCCTCAGGTGCCAGGGAGAGATCTGTCAACTGAAACACATACTTGGGAGGAAGAATTTGTGGAAGCCAGTGGCTAAAAAACACTGGCTTTGCACTGACTAATGAGATTTTTCCCCCTGCCGTTCCCACTCCAGGAAGCATCTTATCGTCTTACAGAAGCTCAATCACAAATACAAGTGTTGCATGTTGATTTCTTCTGAGAAAATATGACTCCTCCCTATTAATGTTTTCCAGTGAATGATTACAGTGGATTCTGAAGAGCTATGTAAGCTTTAGGTTTTAGTTCTAATTTTAATTTCAGTAACTAATGTGATAAAAATACAAATCTCATGGGCAGTTAAAAATATATCAATTTAAATCTCAAGATTTAAATCAACGTTATAAAATAATATGAGCTTGATAAGCAGAAGTCTTCCTTAGCCTGTATCACTGTGAAGAAATAGCACATCTAAAAGCTTCTGAACTAAAATTGAAGAGTCAAGTATTCCAAGTATTTATACATGTATGTACAGACATATGTACACGTATGTATATAAATGTTGGAAAATATGGATTCTTCTGTGCATAACACTTTATATTACCTCATACAAATTTTGTGGTGCAATGCATTGAGCTCAGAATTTTTAAATGTCTACATCAATGAGACAGGAGAAACGTTTGGAAAAAAAGAATTCTAAGTGTAATTCTTTACAAACAGAGTCTTGTGGGTAGCATCATCTTCTCCCATATAAAAACAGAAACCTTGCAAGATGAACAGATGTTCCAAAAATTACTCTAGACTAGAAGATAATAAAATGCACACTAATGTCCCATCAAATGTTAGTTTTGTACTAAAGTAAGAAGACTTGGAGTGGCATCAGAGTACAAAAATAGCTGGGAAATGAGGAAATAAGGCAAACATAATATTTAGCTAACTTTTGGAAAAATAATTTTAATTTGAATCTCATGAGAGCAGAATAGATAAGAAGTCATATACAATCATAGGAATTAGTATGATATGAGACATAAAAAACAAATGAAGCATACAATTAGCATACAGACTTTTTCCAAGCTCAGGGAAGCTTCACCATCAGCAAAGTACTGGGTGATAAGAAAAAAAAAATCTGTATGTAAAAGAATGAGATGAATGCTTCTTGTAACAGTTTCAGAAGACAGAAAACAAGCAGCGAGGAAGAAAACAGCACAGGATTCAGGGATTTGTCCCAAAAACCTTCTGTGGTCACTGGTATTGTTTTGCCCAGCATTTTGAGACCGTCATCAGAGATCCCCTTCTCTAAATTGAAGCCACTGGCAGCAAGGGGAGGTTTGTTTCCCTTGATGGGATTGACGTTGTGGAAGTTGTACTGAGCTATTTCCAGTACAGAGCATTCTTGCTCTTTCATACAGGAGACACAAGAGAGATCACTTGCAGCACCCTGTGCAATTCTTGTTACCTGTGTTCAGGAAGATTAAATGAAAATGTTAAAGAATGATTGAGGAAGAGGGAGTCTCGCTTATAGGGGCAATGAAAAGACCTGGCAAAATAAAAACCATGTTTAAACGTATAAAAGACAAGCATGGAACAGGGGGAAATTCTTCTCAGCTGAAAGATAAACTTGACAAAGGGCAAATACAGATCACCTCAGCATATATGAATTTATGCTGAAAATTAAAAGCAGCTTTCAAACCCTCAGAGCAATGAGACAGGAAAAAATAGGTTCTGGGAATTTACCTGGCTGTAATATTAATCCTGTTGCAGGACTGCAGAAGGGACTGTTTCATGTACTTACCTAAAACAGGAGAAGGTCCCTTTCAGCCTGTTTCCTGTTTTCTTGAGAGTCTGAACTTGCAGCAGAATACTTGCAGCTAAATACTTTGGAAATCAGTGTTTCATCTTTCAGCAAAAGTGTCTGTGTTTGCCTTCCCAAAAGCTGCAAGATATACATTTATATCTAAGTGTATAGGCTTTACTCACTCTCACATAAACAGAGCAATGCACTAAATGGAGTTGCATGTAGCTGCATGTATGGCACTAATAAACATATTTTGTTTGCATGGATTACAAGCACATTCTGTAAGCAGACTTTTCACAGAATCACAGAACAGTAGGGGTTGGAAGGGACCTCTGAAGATCATCTGGTCCACTCTCCCTGCTAAGGCAGGATCACCCAGGGCAGGTTGCACAGGAACGCGTCCAGTTGGGTTTTGAAGGTCTCCAGAGAAGGAAACTCCACAGCCTCTCTGGGCAGCCTGTTCCAGTGCTCCGTCACCCTCACAGTAAAGATGTTTTTCCTCATGTTGAGGTGGAACCTCCTGTGCTGCACTTTGTGCCCATCGCCCCTCATCCTATCACTGGGCACTACTGAAAAGGGACTGGCTCCATCCTCCTAACAGCCACCCTTCAGATATTTGTAGACATTGCTAAGGTCCCCTCTCAGCCTTCTCTTCCCCAGACTAAACAGCCCCAGGTTTCTCAGCCTTTCCTCATATGAGAGATGTTCCAGTCCCTTAATCATCCTCATTGCCCTCTGTTGGACTCTCTCCAAAAGTTCCCTGTCTCTCTTGAACTGGGGAGCCCAGAACTGGACACAATACTCCAGATGAGGCCTCACCAGCGCAGAGCAGAGGGGGAGGATAACCTCTCTTGACCTGCTGGTCACACTCTTCTTAATGCACCCCAAGATACCGTTGGCCCTCTTGGCCACCAGGGCACATTGCTGTCCCTGTTTTGAAACATTCAATGGGTGTTTAGAAGTTTAAAGGCTATTTTCAATAGAATTTGCATTCTCTAAAATAACCTGTTATTCAAATGTAAACTTTGAGTAAATCTTGTTCTTATAGGTTGTTAGTGGTAAAACTTGAAATCATTAAGGGCTTTTTAAATATTCACATTCTTTCTGCTGACCTGTTAATTGAATAACAAGGCTACTAACATAACTGCCATGTCCTCCGAAGTTGTTAATTCTGCCCAGTATGTTTGTGATTTCATTGGGCTGTTGTTGATTACGATGGTTACAAATTCATTTATGCATTGCAATGAATTTTATTCACAGGGAATTGCAATGACAATTATATTAACGATGCACTGTCTTTCTATAAGGCTTTTAATTCAACCTTTAATAATGTAACCACATTCTTTAAATAAACAAATGTATTTTCAATTATAAACGTTAAAGTGATAGGTACGGGAGAAAAGCAATATTGCTATTGCATATTTGGTTATACAAGCAGAAGGTCAAACCTTCATTATCACTGTATTCTCTTTGGGAATTTGAGAGAGGTTGTGTTACTAGTGAGATAATTAAGATTTATGTATTTTTAAGCTGATTTTTCTTCTGACAATTTATTTCCATACCTGACACTATGGAAAATGACTCGTCATTTATGCTTAATGTTTTAACACTTTTTTATTATATATATTTTTGTTTTTATAATGAGACAATAACAACATGAAAATGGAACAATAGTCAATGCATGCTTTTCAGTATATTAAGACGATTGCAAATTCATTCAATTTTCTGAAAACTGTATAAAATTTTTAAAAGTCATTGTTGAAACTTTTTTTTTTAAGGTCTTAGGAGCATAGTGGAAACAGAAAATTAATTTCTCCCTACAGCAACCTTAATTATCCATACTTATGGGCTTCTCCAGGTGTTGTTTTTCTTGCACAGCTTTATGCCTTTGTTTACTCTGCATTTTTAGCCTGTATTTACATGGCCTTTGTCGTTTAAGTGCTCAAGTTAACAAACACCTGACAGCTGTACAGTAGGTGTTGCAACCTCCTTCAGTGCCCAGAAACACATCGTGTAGTGCACATCCATCAAACTGGCACCTGAAGAACCCTGGGAAGGGTTCTGTGTCTTAATGAAACTTTGACAACAGTGGAAATGCCTTCAGAGATTTGTCCCTGAGTGTAACATGGGAAAAGTTAACAGATTGGCTCCCTTTCTAATTTATCATTTGTCAGGCCTTCAGATCTATATACTTTAATCCAGAATTTTTCATTGTCTGATATTCTGGACTTAATTTCCATACTGTGTTATGTCAAAACAAGTATAAATAATTATAAGGAGGCAGAAGTATCTTTTTGTAGGAATAATATAAGAATGAGTTTCTTTTTTTTTAATTCAGGCAGCTATGGATATGTAATTTCATACATTTTTTAGTTTGCTAAGTAAATAGGCTGGATTAAGTAAAATCACATAAATTGATTGCTAATTTTGCTTTTGCTAGTGTTTTTTATAATGTTTGTAAATTTATGCAACCTACCATTTCAGATTATCTTAATTCTTTAAAAAAATCTTCTTGTGACAGTGTATTTCATCATGACACACATTTAAAGGGTAGAAAAGTTCTGAAAAGTACTGAAAAAATCTCCAGTCTAGCAGAAAAACCTGAAAGTCTCGCCATATTAAAAAGTGAAATAACCATAACCTTTTATTTTCAAAAAAAATCTATAGGCAACTTCTAAAAGAGAAGATAAAAATCTTCTCCTTATCACATCATTTCCCAAAGTGAAAGAGTAGATGCCATTGTTTAAGATAAAAATTTTAAAGATGCTAAATTCTAATTAAAAAAAAGCTAAGTTAGCATGTTTATTTACTTATCTAAAAATTGTCTGTGCTCTTTTACCCTTACTAAGAACTGTCCTTATAAGGTTGAGACATGAGCTTAAGAAAAAAGGAAACAAAACCCCCAAAGACCCCATATCCTTTATTTCGACATGTAAGTAGACAAACAGAATTTCAAAGATGCTGTTCTTGCTGTCAGTTCCTATTAGGGTTCTTCAAATGTCTGAAAACTGGCCAGGTACCTAGTACCTGAACATGGGTTTAGAGTTTTAATCTCAGGCCTCTGTTTTGTTTGCTTTTCTTAAATGATGGAATACCATGAGCAAAAAGTAGAATTGAAGGATATGGGTAATTATATAAAATATGGATGATCATTTTCCAGAAATAATAAGTGTGATTAAATTTTGCAAACTCTGCTTATTGTACTTTTAATATCAGTGAACTTTGGGAAAAAAAAAAGATGCTGTGAGATACAATATTCTTTTTTTATTATTAATATTTTTTAAAAGCAAACATATCTGGGTTTTATGCCTTCCAAGTATGGGATATGTAGCTGCTTAAATAAGTCAACCAGTGCCACAATTCCTCTTAAATTTTGACGTTTCCTCCTCTGTTTTTCTTCTCACTAACTCATTTTCCATCATTTTCTCCCAGGGATTTTCTCCTTGTTATTCTCATCTCTGCTTTTCCTCCTTCTGTTCACCCTCCTGCACTGTCCCTCATTTTTCTGTTTCCTCTTCTAGTCTGTTTTCTCTACATTTTCTGTTGCTGTTAAGTTTCTCATTCTTCACTCTCCCTTCAGTTCTTGCTTGTATTCTTTTCACTTCACTCTCACAATTTCTTCAGTTTCTCATTCTTTTAATTAGTCTCTTTTTTCCTTCTTCTACGCTTGTCATTTGCTCCATGTTCATATACTGCTTTTGCCTACCTTACCCGTATATATCCTCTGTGTGGAGTCTCAGTGAAGGTTTTCTTCTCTTTCCCCTTTGTACTCTGCTTTGGAGTCTGTCACTGTAAACACTGCAGATATCACGAACAGCAATTTTAGAGGCAATCCCATCATCATTTTTAGGAAGTAATCCCAGCATGCCAGTTTACCATGCATAGTTATGTGTGTCTTCATCCAAGATAGATACACACATGATTATATGTCTCTTTCTCTGGTGCTGTCCCATTTCTATGGTAACACTGCATCTCTACCATTTGTGTCTGATGGATTCTAGCAAGTGGGTCCCTTTAGCAGATCAAAGTATCTATAATACAGGGAACGTTTTGAACAAACTTAACAGAGTAACCCCTTCATTTAGTCCATAAACTAATTGGAATTAAACCAGCATTTTTCTTGCTCCATTTTCTTTTTTTGACATCTGCTTGAATATGGTCAAAGAACAGAATAAACGAATTTTACATTCTTTCTTTCTCTTTTAAATAATACCTCTGTCCTCAGGAAAGCTGTTGGATGACAGCACTTCTGTTCTGTGCTTACCAGTGAAATCTTATCTAATGCTTGACTAACTAACTGGTAATGCAAATTTCCCCCAGGAAGGAGGACTGTGATGTTATAAGTAATGCCAGAACTACAATTAGAGTCTGTGTTCCATACTCTAAGCCAGATTTTAAAACATTTTAAAAGTTCAGCCATAAATACTGACAAATATGTCAGAATACTGCATTGAGGAAAGGGAGAAAGTTCTTGGCTTTCTTAGGTTGGAGCAAACTTTTCGGTGGTGCACAGCATAAAAAATATTAGTTATACTGAACTGTTGAGGCTGAATGCAACTTCCTGCAAAAATCGTCAAAAGAAAGTCATGAATGACCTGGCTGGCTAATGAGTAATAGCTCTTCTGTGCTAGGAAGACCTTGAGCCAGTAGCAATGCTAAATTTTTTGTCCAAGGTACACAGTAAAAATAAGGGCTCATAGAAAACTAGTCTTTCTTTAAAAAATTAGGAATAGAATACACACAGGTTTGTGTGACAAGCTTTTCCTGGTACAGGATGAATATTATAACTTTGCTAGGAAAATGCTTGAGTATGTACCACATAGCTGTATGTGTGCTATTTCACTCTGCAGGAGCAAAATCCATTAGGCTAGCAATGCTTATTTTGGCTGCTACATTTTATAAGTACTTTTTTCTTAACATATGCTATGACAGAAAAATGCTCATGATATAGGGAAATTTCAAGTTAGATGTAAGATTTAGGTACCCCATATGGGGTTTAGGAAGAATGTAGGTATATGAACCCACGTGCAGTGCTGGAGAGGCTTACATGGGGGGAGAAGTCCTGACTTTCTTTCTCTCCCTCGCTCTCTTTTAATGATAGGCTATGTAGCATCAAAAGACACTCTGATGCTAAATGTATAGGGCAGCCCAGGGGACCAGTGTCTCCTAGGTCACACAAAAGCATAATGCCTGTCTTTGGCCCAATTAGCCTTCCTTGCTTCATCTTATAAAAGAGCTTTAATGGGAAAGGAGGAAACTCCTCCCTTCTAGATTGCCCTTTAAATTTGGGATGAGGTGTTGCCGGCGGGAGCTAGTGAGTTCCTGAAGTCTGAGGAGTGTAACAAGTCCAGCTTTTTCATTTCCTGGGGTAAAAATAAAACAAACCCCAAAACCCCCCTATTCCATGAACATCTGCTTCTAGTGGCTGGATTGTTAGACTTGATTATTATGGTATATTGCTATCTTTGACACCAAAGATGCATACATCCTTGCTTAACACTTTGGGGGTGGTGTGTGTTTGTGTCAAGTGCTCTGATTCATTCGGGGTGGCTTCCTGAGAAGACTCAGCTTCTGAGGAGCTGCCCATTTCTGGATCTGTGTTGGCAGCAACAGAGACCAGACTGTGCAGGTTGAGGTGGTGCAGCGAATGTCAGCCTGCACTGGGAGTGCCCACTCAGTTTCAGGTAGTTTCCATGCTTACTAAACACTGGCTTCAGGGTCTAAGTCATTGACTTGATGCCTCACAAGTCTGCCTCACATATGTTTCGGTTGCTAGAGCTGTTTGAGATCTGATTCTGGGACTCTCTTAGATTGGACAGCTTATTAAATTACATAAAGAAATGTTAAAATCACAAAAAAACCCTAAACTAACAAACAACAAACTAAAAAAAAAGGTCAGCACTTAATTTCTTCTACCAAAAAATAGTGTTAAAAATCAAACATTCATTTTAGCTTTGACTATGTTATAAATATAAAGTTATAATGTCTTTATTTTTTCCTTTCACATTTGTCTTCATTAAGATCATTAGAAATATTTAAACTGACAATGTGGGTTTCATAACGCTTTCTCAGGTACTTCACCTCTCTAAGTCTGCATCAAAAAGTTGACCATCTTTCTCTGGGCTAGGAAAGGCCCTAAGAAAAATATTCTAAAAGGTAGGTACAGAGGCTACTAATTTTAGCTTTTCAGCTGATAATCCTCCAAGATCTTAGAACCTGATGTAACTGCTCTGCATCAGGGGATACAATGCCTGCAGGTTTTTGCAATAAATAGTTTTCTTCTAGTTCAGAAGATACATTTTTATCTGTCCTTCTCCCTGTCTGGACTAGGTGCTAGTTGCTTCCATACATAAAACCTATCAGGCAGTTCAGAAGGGCAATTGGGAATATAATCCTGTATTTAAAAAGAAATAATTAGAAAAACAGACACAAAATTTACAGATGTCATTATGTCCAAAATTTATGTGTGTCCTAAAAAAGAGGGGAGGAACTACTACAGAATATTTTGCAACCAGACTAGATAGAAAGCTGTAGAAGAAAGAACCAATGTTACCTTTTACTCTTCATTTGACTAGTTATTGTTACTACCATACTTACTACCATTCTGGAAAACATAAGAGCTTTTAAAATTAAGACATTTATAGGAAAACATTCCTTCTACTTTACAAAACAGTAATAATATTAAATATTTTAAGAGAGAGTAAAATTTCCATATAGGGTAGTAGAATGAGCAGGATCTCCCCATATTATCTTTTACTCTCTCTCCTTCCCCTCCCCTTTTTTTTTTTTAAATTCTGTTAAAAAATTAAATGTTATTTGAGCCATAGTATTTTTACAGATGCTGATAACCTGGTTCTTGTATTTCTTTTCTCCATTGTCCTATATTCTTTTTTTTAATTATTATTTTTAAGCCACTCCTTTATTGGAGAGTTTTCTCTCTCTTATGGTTTCTTTATAACTTTATTTTATCTCTGCCTGCTATAATCTCCCCATCTATAAGTTTAGGCCAATCTTCCTAATGCGACAGAAAAGTGTTTCTTTTTTTTTTCACTGAGTGGAATATTTTTGCCTGGTGGTGAATAAATTCAAGAAAGGGGTGGACCTGACCATAATGTGATATACATCTGGGTGACCACTATTTGAACAGCTGTGCTATATCCTTCCAGATGTCCTACTCAGAGTGCAGTTCTTCTAAAATTAACAGGCTCCTCTAAGTCAAAGCTAAATGAAGGAATGTCTTTCACAGGCACTCAAGCTAACCTACAGTAATAGATATTGAATTGTGTCAGACTGTAGTCTCTTAAAAAACATGGGTGAAATGTCAAACAATTCAGTAGAGTGTACCAGAATACTCATGAGAGTCTATTCATATCCACAGAGATATCAAATAAAGCAACAGTAATGAAAATGGAGCTATGTATGGAACCTTTGATGACAGAATTAATGAATAACTGAGATTTACTGTCTTCTGTTGCATTGCATTCAGGTTAGTGTAGAGGAACTACTGAAACAGTATTGATTTGTGAAAAAGGTTTACCACTACCATTAATGTATTTGTGGCTATATCCAAACTCCCTGTATATTAGCTGTCCTGGCATTGTGCAAATGGCAGAATAATCGTGTAGTGCATTAAAGCATGTTATTTCAGCTGAAACGGTAGTGTGCTCAGGTGACTGCAATACAACTGCATTTCCACTTAAGGTGAAGAAATAGCTTCATCAAATTCTTGTGCGGTCCCTACACCAGCCCTATGCTGTCTGGATCGTCCTGTCTGTTATCAGATATGTGTCTATTCAGGTTGGTTAATTTGGGTTAAAATAGCAATGAGGACAATATAAGCTTGGTTTAAATTCTGTGTTAAGTGTGGTAAATGGATTTCTTCCAATGCGAAAACATCAATCAAAACAGAAAATGATGATTCCACACGTACTTACTAGTCAAAGGTAAGGAATTAATCTTAACCTATGTTATGACCTTAATCAAAGCAAGCACCAGTGAGACATATGCCACACAACTGAAATTTGAGCAATTATAGATGCCTTATCTCATCTATCAGACCTACTGGGGAGGCTTCCATAAATCTTGCATTGTTTGTCCATTAATGTGATAAATTGGCATTTTTCTAAGTACCATTTCCTTGCATATGTGTTTTCATATGCCTCAAAAATTCAGGCCTAATGTCTTGCTGAGTGAAGTCACTGGCTTTTCATCAAGCTACATGTTAATCTGGTGTTTTGTCTAGTAGGTTTTATGGTGTAACAACAAATAGAACATTCAAGAGAAAAAGATGAGGACTCATCAATTTGAAGATAGATGGTTGCAGATATATTCTTAACATAGTTTTTGTGTAAGCATAATGCCTTTTATAACAAAGGTTTCAACATATCAAATGATGACAATATGAATAAAATTTTGGTCCTCTAGAAATCAAGAGGGACTTTGCCATGAAATCTAGGAATCCAGGATTTCCTAAAACGTGAGGAAATGTACGATGAAAATTTCTAAGTGTTAACCTTTGATGTGAGACTTAGAAAATAAGGATGCTCCTTCTTTATTTTCCTGTTTTCTGTTGCAGACTGAATTATATTGTGTTTTCTCTCCAAGTATCAATTATAAATTCCTTCACAAGGTCAAACACTAAGAAAATCCCTTGTGAAAGTAAAATTTGCAGAACAAATTTGTTCTACTGTTGTTGCCTGCCTAGTTTTCACACAGTTCTCCTCACATACAAAACCAGTCATACTGGGGAAGAGGTGTTTCTGCGAACATTAGCAAATATTTCTGTATAGTATTCTGTATCACTGAATGCAAAGAAATGATTAATCAATGAATCATACAGTAAGTAAATTAAGTGGTGATATTCTGGCTCTTATGCCATGGGCATTGTTGCACACAAAGAGCAGTATCCTTCTTCCAGAAGGGATATGGAATTGTACAAGCTCATCTCAATTCAGCCCCAGGCACCCACACTCCCCACTGGCAGCTATTTAATTTATTGGAGCATTTCTATTATTAATTTGTCTAACAGAAATAATCATCATAAAATTATTGTCTGTTCTCATAATCAGCATTGCATTGTTAAATTCTATAAAATCAATCAGATTGACACTGATTTGTGCTAGGTGAGAAGTTTGCCCTGCCAGGAAACAGAATAAAGGGAATATGTTTCTTTCAGGGCGTGCATACGATGACTACCTCTACTTGGAGGTACACACTTGATTAGAAAAGATTATAACCAGCTGTAGTCTTGCTATGAGCTTTGTATGAACATGCTGCAGAAAAGGCATATTCTGTTATCTGAGGCTAAAAAACTTGTTGCTGGAATCAGCTATAAAAAGTGAGAGAGGTTTTTTTTTAATGATAAGAAAACATGGATTAAAATCTCTGGGGATATACAACAGAATCTACAATAGCAGTGCCCCCCCCCACCCCAGCCAGATAAGAAAGCCTATTAGGCAGATGGTATCACACATGAAAAAAGTGATCAAGCTGTGAGCAAAAGAGCCAGATCTACTTAGTGTGATAATTAGAAAAGAAAGAGCCCCAAAGGAAGTGTGGAATAGTAAAATACAAAATCACAGCTGGAAAATGTGGTGGAGATTGTATTTTGGACCCACGAATAGGTCAGATCAAGACAAAAAGAAGGAAGGGCTATGAAATTCGCGGGAAGAATTTGGGGAGAATTATTATGAAATTGCAGTTCACTATCTCATTGAAAATAGGATTGATCTGATTCCTGTCTGGTGCCAGTAGCAGCTCAGGAATTTGAACAACACTCCTACTCAACTTTTTAAATTTTGTGCTCTGTCCAGCAAGTCAAATTCTGTATTTACTTGTCCTATGCATATGTGTAAGCAAGGTGAAGACAGCCTTTTACTGCAATTAGCTTTAACTCAGTTCATAACCATAGTATAAAGTGGTTCTGTAGATACAAATTTACATGTCTTAGTACTCAAAAGATAGCCACTAAATTAGATCCATGCTGTTATCTCATAGTTTTTGAGGGTATCAAACCTTAAAAAAAAAAAAAAAATCTTCCCGTCTTTATAACTAGCTTGTTAATAAATAGTAAAAAACATGAAACATGAAGGATTTTTTCCCCCTTCTTCTCAGTGCCTCAAATTTTCTTTTCAATTACTATAAAGAAGGAATTTTCTCCTTGCTGTGGTAAAATACTCTCTTTTTTTCCCTCCCTGCTGCAGAGGATTTTAAAATTTTTAAGTATTCAAAAAAACCCTTCAGTATTCAGTATATAAGCAAGTCCTAGATTGCAGTGCACAAGGCAACTTCAACAAAATGTAGACAGAGAGGGATCAGCTTCCCCAGAATCTAAGTCATATGGACCCAGGCAGGCATTTTATTCCTTTGAACTTTTCTGTAGAAGATTTAAATAACGAACACCCTGCCTCGTCTACATTTTGTAGAGAAGTAGACAGCTTAATTTAAAAAAAAATGTTAGTTGTTAGCTTCATTTTTAGCTTCACTAAGATTGATGTTCAAATTAATCTTATTTCAAGGTTGCACTTGCAAACAATCCTAGCTTCAAGATTTGAATCAATTAAGTAACCCTACCGACTCAACTTCACAACATTCTGCTTATGAAACTCCTGTAGCTCAAGAGGGAACATTCATGGTCACTAAGAAAATCCATATTTAACCTCCTATTCAGCTCTAAACAAACTCAATTATAATGTTTCCATTGGTTTTGGGAGGGAAGAACCAAAAGATTTTAGATTTTTTTCATGGTGCTGCATTTAGGATGGAGACATTTTTTGACCAATTCAACCAGTTCAGGTCTATATTTTCATGGGTAAAGAGCAGCATCACTGGTTTGCAAGGTTACTAGAGAAAACCTCATATTGGACAATGCTGATTCTTCCCCATGGGAACTCCTTTCAGCCACCATAATCTTTTTTTTTCTTTCATGGAGGAGAATTATGTTCATTCATAAAAGACATAGTAATGCCTCAGCCTCTTTGTATGGTGTGATTTGACCTTATTTATTATTTTTGTGGAAAAAGATAGAAGCAGGTGTAATGAATGAGGGTTAATTACGTATTGTATAAAAGGACAATTGCTATTGTTTTTAAATTCTTCCCTTTGGTTTAACTTAATTTACTGTTCCTTCTGTGGATATTAGCAGAAGAGGTAAATAGTCTTTTTGTACCTAACTTGGCACCACATACTTGTATGAGTACTTCTGGTATCATTTCTTATTTAAACCTTCTAACACCAAACTATTTTATTTTATTTTATTTTATTTTATTTTATTTTATTTTATTTTATTTTATTTTATTTTATTTTATTTTATTTTATTTTATATTTTATTTTGCAGGACTTTTTTCATATATGTTTTTCTTTCCCTCATCTTTGAATGTCCTGTGTTTCTGCGTATGAGAAATGAGAAAAAATGTTTCTCATTATTGTCTCCTTGTATGGAAAAAAAAAGAATATTAAAGATAAGGTCTAGTGGAATACTGTTGCTTATTTTTCTCTATTTTTGTTTTGTTTGGTTGTTTAGAAAGGAGGGGGATTTGGAGTAATTCTTAATACACTTATTCCTTTTGCATGTTTTGTTTTACTTTGTTTTGTTTTTAAAACAATTTTCTCCTTGCTCCAGGCAGAATGTTGTGCAGATTCATATTGCAGACTGAACAGGAGAGCCTTGAAGTGCCTTTCCAGAGGTTACGTAGGAAATCTGATGAAAAAACTTTCAATTTGCATCCACAACTCATTAAAAAAACTTCAGTGTTTGTCACAAATACATTTGTGCTCTGTAACGCCAACATTAAAACTGGGCAGATAATACTTACTCATATTCATGAAGTCCTCTGAGTTCTAGAGTGTAGGAAAAGAATGGGCAGGACTTGTCAGTACTTTTAGATGTGATATCCAGGCCCTGCTCTTGATGCAAAGACTAATACATGCACTTTAATTTTATGTTGACTTGGCCATTTTGCTTAATCAGTTCATAGTTGTTGGATTTTTGAAGCCTCTGGGGCACCGAAGTCTCATTTGTTTCACTAGAACGCAGACACCTAAGTAGTCTTTAAAACTTTGTTCTGGATTCACAAACCCGTTCAGGTGTGGTTTACTTTTGATATCGAGTCAGAAGTACAGATTCTTAAAAGAGCTGGTCAGTGAGGCGCCGCGCTAACGGTGCCTGACCTCATGTGCGGAGCGCGTTCATTCGGTCGTCCGGCTCCGGAAAGCGCCGAGTTGCTACTACCTGCCGTCCACTCGGGGTCAGAGCTGGAATCGTGCCCCAGGGAGCTGGTGCACCTTCCTGCTTCTGGGGACCGCAATAACACGTTGCAGAGAGAGGAAATGGCATCAGCTTCCCCTCATGGCAAAACCGCGGTGACTAGGATGTCCCCGGCCACTTGGACAGCTGGGGTTCAGGTTCTCCGCAGGCTGAATGGAAACAAAGATTTAAATCCACGGTTTTCCCAGCCCACAGAATAAACTTTGAGGCAAGTCTTGAAAGTCCTTTTTGCAATGATTATTTGAATGCTTATTGGGCCAAACTGAAACCGAGATGCTCAGTTGTCTCGTGATTAGAGTAATTACATGGGAAGCCTGAAACAGAGAAATTGGCTGTCTTTCCCATCTTTGATGTCTCACTGTTTATTTTATCTAACAGCCGTGAAAGAACTAGACCCCAGTGGAGCTACTGGTTGATGCTGTTTCTTCCACTTGCTTCAGAGCAGGTGAATCTTTTTTCAGGGGTCTTGCTGTTTATGCAGACTTTATGAATAAATATACATTGTGCTCACAGAAGGTAATAATTCAAAATACAACCGTCTAATAAAAATGGTGAAATATCAATGGCTCTTAGGTTGTACTAAAACTACATTAAATGATAGCATAATAATGTTCAGATAAATTAAATAATTTTTCAGTTATCAGAGATTATAAAAGCGCTTAAAAATTATTTTTAGTTCTTTGGGAAAAAAAGTCACAGGTTGCAATATCAGCAACAACTCCTTAAAAATTATGCAACATATACATTTAACCTATTGCCTTGTGACATTCAAAGGTTCTGTCTCTGCTGACATATGGATCAATAGGAAAACGTATTCTTGGATTATTTTTTTTTCACCCTAAAGAAATCTCAAAAAATTCCACCGAGTTCTTCTTGCAGCATTTAACACCTGTTTCTGTCTTTTTTTTTTTTTTATTAAACCTAGTGTAATGGAGGTATAAAATGAACATAAAAATAAACATTTATTTATATTGGAACAGTTACAGTTTTGTTTCATGCTCTTAATGGATGGCCAGACACAAACACTTCTACTGAAGTTGAACAGGACTTTAGGAATCATTTCTCTGAAGGCTGTGGCATCCGTAATCTGCATTAGTCTGTTGGAAGACAGAGTTCTTTGCATCACAGAGGAATTATTTTTCAAGTAATCATTTTGATAATTACTTAATAATAAATAGTAATAAAAACTTAGCAATCATTTAAAAATAACAGTAGTAGGGAAAAAACCTTTATATCTCATTCTTTGCTAGTGAAGTGGTAAATCATTCACATCTGAAAGGCACTGTCTTTATTGCAGCCTTTGATCATACTTCATATTTTTAGTCTACTGTAAAAATAAGCAACGTAATTGTCATTACCTTAAACCGGACTTGTGTTAGATTTTTGAATGTTGACCAAGGAGAGCTTTAAATCCCACAGACAATCCGAAGAAAATCACCCTGTGACGTGTTTATTCACATGATACTTGAAGGGCACTGAGCAGGGAGGGAGAACAGAGCTGGGACTTCCTCATTGTCCCTTGAGGGAGGTGGCGGTACCTCTCCGCAGATGCAACATGAGACAAGTTGGTCTGCACCTGTTGGTAAGTTGTGTTGTAAGGGTAAGAGATTTTTATGTTACAAGTAAATTCCCTTCCTGTAGCCTGCAATAAGTAAAATGTTTCCCTTTAATACTACTCCTCTAATGGGAAAAGTTTATGTATCATCTCATTCATATGAGGGTGACAATGCTACTCCAAGCTACAGACAGCAAAGGCTGTGTCCCTCAGCTTTAGTCAAAACACAGTTTATACACTTCTAATGGAATTAACATGGGCCTGATATTTCTCCCTTTGATAACGTCTTCTAGAGTTACGACAGCTGTCTAATTTGTTGTATTTTTACTCTGTGCATTCTCTATGGTTCACCTATCTGACTGATTATTTATTCTGGAAGCTCTAGTTTTCTCAAATTGTGATGCTTTTGCATTGTTTTATTCGTTTTTATTCGCTGCATATTAGTTTTGGCTAAGAGTCCTGCCTGTTAAAGGCTTGTTAAAGTTGTCTTGCGAAGTTGAGATATTTCTGTTAGGAATCACCCACTGATGATGTTTCCAGCCTCATGTTCATTGATGACAGACTCACACATTCACAGCCCTGCTTTGCTCTTTTCCTTCTCATTTCTCATACTGCACGATGTGTGAAAACCTGTGATAAAGACTCATCAAAGTCAACAGAACTCTTCATTTAACTGAATTAGATTGCTTTTGTCATCCATTAGTCCTGAAGAGACCTATTTTTCAAAGCATGCCACAAAAGTTCTGTGAATGTCACAGGTGTGCTGCTGCACATGGTTCTTGGGGCTCCTTTAAATATATAAACTAACATGTTCTATGTATTTCTAGGTAGAGCCAGAACCTCAACTGTTTTAAAGTGATTATAATTCTATTGATGTTTTTTCCATGGTTACTGACCTTTATTCTATTGCCTACAGTATTTCAGCAAGTAGTTCCTCTGGGTCATTATTGCCTCAGTAGGAAAACATTATGAATTATCTTTTCAACAGGCAGAATTAATCCATGTTCTGGGGTTGTGGGTTTTTTTTTGTTTGTTTGGGTTTTTTTAGCTGCCTTTATTTTTAACAAAGAAAAAGAGTTGGGGGTTTTTGTTTGTTTGTGGTTGTTGGGTTTTTTTAGCAACAGCTCCTGCCTCTGCCATTTCACTGGAAAGTTTTTCTTCTTTTAATGCTCAAATTTATCTTCTGGCCCTTTCTACTAATATGAAATAAGTATGTATGCTCCTCATTGCTAAGTTGCAGGCTTAATGTCATGGTTGCCAATTGTTTTTAATGCTTTTTAAACCTTCATCAGATTACTCATTTAACATTTACACATGCCCACAACCACAACAGAATTTGGACTATACTTTTTGCAGGTGATTTTTTGTTATGTGTAGATCAAACCATGTTCCAATTTTCTTTCTCAAGTCATTAAATCTTTATTTATGGCCTGTCTGGACATTTTCCTTGGTGGTTTGCTTCTACAAGGTGTTGATTTCCATCCTGTCAGTAGTGTAAGCCTAAAAAGTTCAGAGCACTTGGAATTTGATAGAAATATATGGTACATCGCAGTATTAATTTCCAGGTTAAACCACAATAAAGGTATTGCTTTTCTATCACCATTTGCTGGTTAGAATGCCTTCCCTTTCTTTATTTAATTTTTATTTAAACAAGTTTTTCTTCAGATTACTTTTCTTTATTCCACAAGTCCTAGTAAATTTGAGTGTAGAGCAGTGCCAAAATATCACTGGATATAATTTGACTATGTTAGATCATTTAAACTGGCAAACCTAAAATCGATTAAAAACTTCCAAATGTAACTTTTTTATGTGTGTCTGTATCTGTCTGACATTTCTATCACTCTGCTTATCCATATGGAGTCAGAGCAACCAGGTGCTTCAAGTTTTTGTGCCTACAGTGCATAAGCAATCCTCAAAAAAATTATTTAGGCTTTTGGAATTGGTGACCCAAGTGATAAGACCTGTGATGAGTTCTTTGGGTTTGTATCAACTTCTGATTACAGCAGAATAAATGAAAATCAGGTGCCTGCCAGTTAGAAAAGTATCATTACTGCAATCGAGCACTGAGATCAGAAACCTCCTAACCTTTTCCAGATCCTTTGTCTACTTATCATAGAATCATAGAATCTTTGTGCTGGAAGGGACCTTTAAAGGTCATCTAGTCCAACCCCCCGCAATGAGCAGGGATGTCTTCAACTAGATCAGGTTGCTCAGAGCCCCGTCCAAACTGACCTTGAATGTTTCCAGGGATGGGGTATCTCCCACCTCTCTGGGAAACCTGGGCCAGGGTTTCACCACCCTCATTGGGAAAAATTGCTTCTTTAGATCTAGTTGAAATCTGCCCTCTTTTAGTATAAAACTATTGCCCCTGTCTTATCACAACAGGCCCTGCTAAAAAGTGTCCCCATCTTTCTTATAAGCCCCCTTTAACTACTGGGAGGCTGCAATAAGGTCTCCCTGGAGCCTTCTCTTCTCCAGGCTGAACAGTCCCAACTCTCTCAGCTTTACCTTATAGATGAGATGTTCCACCCCTATGATAATTTCTGTCACTCTCCTCTGGACCCTCTCCAACAGGTCCCTGTCTTTGCTGTGCTGAGGGCTCCACAGCTGGATGCAGGACTCCAGGTGGGGTCTCACCAGAGCAGAGTAGAGGGGCAGATACTTAGTATCCAAGTGCAGGTTTACATGTTCATATTATCGCACATCTGGAAGGAAATGCGACTGAATACCATTTTGCTAACTCTAGAACAATTAGAAACCAAAACAATTCTCAGCCTCTTATGAGCTGCTCCCAGGAGAACCAGCTGACCTAGATATGTGTTGTCATTAACTGCTCCTAAACTGCTCCTGTTTCCAATAGTCTTCCTGCATGGGAAAGAAGTGAGAGAAAGACTTCTGCAGTAGATTTACACGAATAGCTATATGCTTTTGAGAAATTCCCTGAGTGTACTTTTAGCATTTCGGAGGGTTTCCTTTATCCTTAATCTCATTCTATTCATATGTCTTGTGGGCAACATGCAATAATAGCTTTTAGGTTCAGCCCTTAGAATTCTCCATACATGAGGGCAAAAGAAAAGTTATACTTTCACTTATACACTTTCATCTACCACAAATGGGTGAAACTGTTTATCTTAATCTTGCCTTCTCTTGCATCTAATGGAAATGATTTTAATTTCCTGGTCTGACCAGCTCCAGGACTAGCTTAATTTTATTGGTAAGTGCTATTGTGAAAAACAGAAAGAATGCATCTGTAAAGCTATTCAAAAGTACATTTGGACACTAATTCCACTGCTCAGAGAGGTTACTGCTGGGCATTTGGTGCTGTCCTGGTTTCGGCTGGGGTAGAGTTAATTTTCTTCCTAGTAGCTGGTATAGGGCTGTGTGTTGGATTTAGTATGAGAATGATGTTTGGTAACACGCTGGTGCTTTAGTTGTTGCTAAGTGGTGCTTACACCAGTCGAGGACTTTTCGGCTCCTCATTGCCCTGCCATTGAGAAGCTGGGAGGACACACAGCCAGGACAGCTGACCCAAACTGGCCAAAGGGGTATTCCATACCACATGATGTCATGCTCAATATATAAACTGTGGGGAGTTGGCTGGGGGACTGCAGCTCGGGAACTGGCTGGGTATCGGTCAGCACGTGGTGAGCAACTGTATTGTGCAACACATATTTTGTATATTCTTTTATTATTATTTTTTCTTCCCTTGCTTGCTGTCCTATTGAACTGTCTTTATATCAACCCATGAGTTTTACCTTTTCTTTTAGTATCCTCCTCCCCATCCCACTGGGCAGGGGGGAGGAGTGAGAGAGCGGCTGTGTGGTGCTTAGCTTCCCACTGGGGTTAAACCACAAGAGCTGCAAAGGTGAAACAACCTTTCCTCTCTCTCTTCTGCTGTTTCTGACTTGGTGGTAGTATTATGGCTCAATCTCATAAATCCCACCCTCTGAGGGTTGAATTTAGTGCTATGAAGAAAGCCCTCGAAGATGGTAAATACACAGTATTTCTTTCCACATAGTAGGTGAAGAGCAAAGTGTTCTGGTACAGTAAGTGAAGCTGTTGTAGCTAAAGAAGTTATACACTGTTACAAAGCCAAATATTAACAACTGATTTGCAAGCCAGCATTTTTTTAAATCCTCAAAATAAACCATCAGCTGCTTTACTTTAACATTTACTTGTTAAAACAGTTGAGTCATAAAGTCTAAAATTTCAATGAATGTCAATCTTATCAGAGATAATAATGTATAGATATAAATACACTCTCTATCTGTTCCTGCTTTCTTTCATTTTGTAAAAAAATATGCATTGAGGTAGGTAACTTAACCCATACGCTAACTAAAATGATATTTGCATCAGCAAATGCATCAGCAATATCACTTGATCAGCAAGCTAATGTCACACAATGTTCATAATATATATAAAAAAGGAAGGTTGTGTTCATAATACAAAAAAGAGGAAGGTGGTAAAGGAAAGAAAGGCTTACTCCCACCCTTCCACTCCCACCCAAGCTTTGCCTTTCATCACTGAAAATCTTCTGCTATGCACATACTCCCCACACATAATGGGCAAAAACTCCACAGTACATTAGGTTTATGATGGTGCAGATCTGGAGAGTTTTTCACCGGCTGTAACTCCATGGAAATTTATTAATAAAATCCTGAAGTGATGAACTGAGGAATTAGTTCCTTTATTTTTAATAAAACTGATATTATTACCATAGTACTTTTATCTATTGGAATCTCATTCGCAACTATAAAGCTCAATCTTGAAAACCTATGTAAACATATCCACTGCTGGGACTAGATCTTCTGAAGTTACTGATTTTGTTGAGGTTAGCTGGAACCCTACATTTTGATATGCCGGGACAGTGACACTGGGAACTCAGACTTGAGTTCCTTGCCTCGCTTGCTGGGAGAAGGCAGCATGCCCAAGTCTTCCCACAGGTGCAGGGGATGCCTTTTGGGGTGAGCAGCACCTCTGCAGCTGCCTGCCAGCTTCTGCGGTCCTGGGCAGAATCAGACCTGCTCAGGTCTTACGGCTTGGCTGACTGCTGCCAAGGAACATTTGTATCTCACGCGTCCTCTGCCGCTCAGAGACAAAGATCCCATTTTGTCAACCTGTTAATGGGAACTGCCTCCTGACTCAGGCAGCTTCAAGGTCATGTGATCAGTTCATAATTCAGGATGGCAAAATTGCTTCTTCAGAGTGTGAGTCTTGGTATGCTTCAAGGAGAAATTCATTCTCCGTTTCTCCTCCCACGACTAATTGCCTGGCAGCAGAGTAACAGAAAAGAAAGAAGGCCCTTCAGATTTCCACAGTGCTGTCCTTGAAAATGTGAACCATACCTCTCATAAATAGATAGGCTACTATATTCAGTAAGAGAATCTAAAATATCAAAACTGTAATACATACAGCATAACATCCTTTGTTAACAACTGTTCAAGTTATTTTAGACTAACAGTTTTATTTACTACATGTGTTTTATATTTTTCTTCTAATATTATTAAGGAAGACAACTTTGGATCAATTTACTTGGAAACCATTAACTCAACCAAGGTGAAATGTATAAAGCACTCAGTATTGCAGATCTGCTTGGCCTCTTTCCATCTGTTTGTGTATTTCCCCCTTCAGGCTATTTTTATTAGTTCTGTTTGTATTTTTCCAATGTGTCCTTTCCCTATAAATAAAAAATGCTAATAAGTGAGGAAAAGCTCACAGAAAGTAGAACATATGATAAAAGCAGAATGCTTGAAGAACCAGGAATATCATTTCAGGAGGTTCATTTTACTATTTCTTCATGTTTTTGTCACATATTGGATCCTTCAGTCTTTTGTCCTTTAAACTCTTACATATTTCTTACAAGCAGACTCTGATTAGCCTCTGCAATTAGTTGATGCTATTCAGAGAAATGTAAATGAATGTTGACCTGTTAATATTGAATTTTATTTCTTCTCTTCTTAGTCTAGTTTATTTCTTGTCCCATTGAAGATTTTATAATCGGGAATGGTTTGTAACACAGAAGGGCCATTAACTGCTGCCTGTGCTGCAGGCAGAAAAACTTGCCAGACATGAAAGACCTTTGTCATCCAGTACATCGTGGGGAAAAGTAGCCTTTAAATCAGCAGCACTTACATGCAGCCCTTCCTACTTTTTGGCTGCATTTCATAAGTATCTGACAGGTAATTTCAAAGTTAAGAGATCTGCAGGTTTGTATAATCAACAGCTGTTCAGACATTCTCTTTCATGAATGTTGCATATATTGCAGATTACTTTCATATATTCATGTTTGTATAAACCAAGTATCATACTATGCATTATGTTACATAGTGGTATATAGGGAAATCTAAATTTTTTTTTTCTTACATATGTAATTTGAAACATGTGAACACAAAACTCAAGACTGAACCTTACTTTCCTTGTGAATGGAAGGAAGAATAGGTGAAATAATGTCTAGTTCTGCATTGGTTCAAATCTTGTGCAAGGTCTATCCAAGGAAATAGAATATGACATCTCATAACCCAATTTCCCACTGGTAAAATGGAGGACGAAAGACTGGTAAAAACCAGAAATACGTCCAGGACACTGCAAATGAATGAGTACATGAAAACAGATTACAACTGCCATCTGGAACTATTTCCATAGATATTTTAGACAGTGTCCTACATGACTGTGTAGATCCACTGTGTTGGATCAGACTGGGAATCCAGACTGCAAGTGAACACACAGGTCCTTTTAATCTCTGAGTATGGAAAATGTTTGTGGACTAAGGGATTAAGCCACGAATATCACCTTTGGACAATCTTTTTCATTAGAGAATTTAAACATGAAGTTGGCCAGAAAGAAACACTTTTCAGGCAAAGGTAATTTCCACATTCTTTGACTTTTTTTTTTCACAAATCACTATTAAAATTCAAGATGTCAGTAACAAGAAAATTTTTGAAAAAAAAATTTTTTCTGCTAAAAATAAATTATTTTCTTTGAATTAAAAATTTAACTTTTTTCCCTGTCAGTGTGATGTGAAGCTGAATCAGAAACACAAGGTTTGGTTTTAAAATGTCACTTCAGATAATAATACAAAAAAATAAAATAAAAAAAAAAATTCCAGCAAAGGACATTTTCCTTTGCAGTAGGTGCTGATAATATATTTTGTAATGGAATGGCCATCCAACTATAGTGATCAAAACCCGATCCTGTCTGATCCTACAATTATTTATGAGGGCAAGTCTCCTCTCTGATGTGAGTAGTTTCACTGTTATGATTAAAGTTGCCCATGTATAACATTGTTTCTAGATGGAGGGAGTAAAGAGAAATTTTAAAAAATATTTTGCACATGGCCACATGAAGAGTCTAAAAAGCCATAATTCATACCAGACTGTTTTTCTTGGAAAAGAGGAAGGTCTGCCTTTTCTTTGATATTTTTCCAAACTCATCATGGTCTTTGCTTAGTGAAAAAAAAAAAAAAAAATCACATGAGATTTTACAAGTAAATTCACTGCTCCAATATAACTGTTTCTGTGGATTAACTGAGGCTGGAAAGCTGCATTGTCTATAAATTATTATGGTTACATCCATTACAATGAGAATCAGTAGTTTTAAATTCATGTATTGCGTTTGGTTTAAAGTAACTATAAACCTCTTCATCACTCTTACCTGAGTCTGTGATTATTCGAAATAACAAAAAAGTACAGAGAGTTTGCTAAAGGGCAAAACTGGTGGTGGGAATATTCTTTTCAGACATCCATCAATCATTGTCTTACTCTAAGCTTGGGAACAAATAAAGATGAAAAAGCTCACACATAATGGCATTCATATTTCATAGAGAATTCTTTTTATTTATGACTGAGCAATAATACAGAAAAGTTCTCTTTTGTGTGAGTGCTGCCTTTGATGCAACACAAAATAAAGACTTTTATTTTGTATATAATCTGAAATGATTTACTAGAATTCTCATTTTGAGCACACACACAAAAAAAAAGTGAGAAAATTTAACTTTATAAGATCATTGACACAAATGTCTCACAATTCACAACCACTGCAGTCATAACTATTGTTTGAAATGTCATATTCAGAATTTCAAATTAACAGGCACAATTATTTTGCGGGTTGTATTCTGCCTCCTACCTTTTATTGGAATGGTCTTTTATCTGCAGAGTAATTAATGGAGCTACTTGTTGAGCAAAGTACTTAAATGATTAAATGTGAAATACTTCAAAGACTGTTATAAGGCTGGTCATCTGGAATGTATTTGGGGGTGTGGGGTAATAATGACAGTTGTTAAATTGTTTTGGGCAATGAACAGAAACATTTTTGATGCAGAACTTAAATTAGACTGGAGAGCCTCTTAGGAGAGCCAAATGTCTTCTGCTGGTCATAAGTAAAAAAGGGACTGAAAAAGGCTGGAAAAGTGATGGGTGAATGACTAGAGGAGGAAGGGACCCATGGCATATAAGTAGTTCTTATACTGGAATTTCAAACTCCAGTTCAGCTGAGAGGGAGAGTTTTAAATGGGTGACACTTTTGGGTTGGCTGAAATGGCTTCTATTTGGATCCAAGTGTTTATCTGTAACATTGAGAACTAATGGTAGAGATAATTACATCAGCTGGGGCAACATGCAGCTCATTTTGGTTCTCGTGAGTCAGCTAGGGAGGGCTAAGCATAACGGCGTATGAAAGCTGTAATACTGAGATTATAGTACGCAGATTTACAGACTATTAGTGTTGTGAAGGACTAAAATTTAAGGGAAAACAATTAAAATGAAGTGAATGAAAAGGAAGCTGGAGCTCAAAAGTCATGTGTTTTGAGGATATACTTCAAAGCAAATATTTTTCCAGCCAGAAGATATATGTGTCTAGCATTATTTTAGTATGGCTGGAGTCCCTAGTCCACATAAAAATGGCAAAGCAAAAAAGAAGTAAAACCTCATTTACATGAGGTTTTATCACATTTGCAGAAACCAAACAATTTTTTAAAAAATATATACATATATATATTTCTGTCAGTAAGACAATATGACTTTAACTGGTCTATGGGGTAGGTAGTGTTTTCCTACTACTAGGGAATGTTTCTGATGACTAGGATTGATCACAGCCTCTTGGGTTACTTTCTGTGTGTTGTGCTTATATGATTTATTGAAGTAATTGAAGAAGTTGTTACCCTAGAAAAAAGTTGCAGTGAAATTATAATGAGCCTTGTCCTTGATTTTTCAGATGCTTTTTCAGTGCCTTTGGTCATTCCTCATTGAAAGCCTGTAGGCCATTTGAGCTCTCCTTCCCTCATCTGTGCTAGCATGATTATGACCTTAACCCTTGAATTGTTATTAAAAAGCACCAACCCCTCAATACTTATTGGACAGTACGTAGAGAGCTTGGGAAAGACAAACTTTTGTAACTCTGACATCTGACAAGAAAAAAACTTCCATAGGATGCAGGAATACAGAGGCATCTGATTAACGATCCATGCCTAGAAATACTGAGAGCTACTCCTTGTGTTCTCTCCCCATTGGCCTCTTTTGAGGAAGCCAGAAACATAAACAGAGGAAGACGCTGTTGATCATGTCATGATATAGTCCAGCTACAAATAGCGCTGGGACGACAGATGTTGCCTGGCTCTACTATAGATCACTTTGGGAGAGAGATATACCAATTACCCAGTGAAACTTCAGACTGGGGTTTAAGAATTGTCTGCAAGTTCATTGGATTCTTGGCTGGTTGTGCATCTATCTTCCATGTGTGCAGGAGGAAAGGAAAGATAGATCTGTAGTCAGAAGCGGCAAACAGCGGGTCTTTTCACCTCTCGCCTGTATTTTCTATGTGGCAATGACTACTATTTCCATCTAACTTGCCAATATCACTGTTTACATGTCTGATCTTCCTGTTGCGATACCATAACTGTGGCTGCCGTCTGATTATTTCATGTTCATACTTTTCTTTATAAGAAGGCACTTAAAAATTCAAGCTCAGGTTTTTCTGCTTCCATATACACCAATGGAATCAAAAGTTATTTCCTTTTCTAATATCAGCCATTCATCCTTTGTGTACATGATTTGGTAGCCTAGCTGATATTGGCCTATTGTCATTTGTGCTTTTTTAAGTCAGTAAATTCAGTTTTTGCATTTCAGCATAGCTAGGAATACTCAGTAAAAACAAAATACAGAAGTGTAACATAACTTCAACGGTAATTTTGAGAAAACCCTCCAAATTACACCCTTCATATAACCTGGCAGGGTAATAAGATTACTCAACTTCAAAGTGTATTAGTTCATTTGAGCAGAGCAAAGGTTGCTCATGTTTTCAGGGAGAGTGGCAAACAATTTGGAAAGATTTAGTTAATTAACAGAAACAAAAGTGAAAATCCAACCTATTAAATGTAGAAGCTATAAAGGAGACAGATAAACAAAGCTGGTTTTCTCTTTGGCTTTGGGATCAGTTATTAAGGGTGGAAAAATCAGCATAATCCTTTAATTTGTTCCAAATTCTAGGTCAAATTCAGAGCTGTGTGTGGGCAGTGCAACAGTTCTGAAAATTTAGCTTTTGCTTTGAATACTCACACCATCTGGGTTCTTGATTATAGCTGTACACACAGGCCACCAGGTCAGCTGTCAGAACAGGTAATGGGTTGTGACTCCTCCTGTAGTGCCTCTCTCTTCACCATGTCTTCCTCCTTCCTATCCCTTCCACACTCCACACCTTCAGCTCTAGAACAGAAGCAGAAAAATCCTTCAATGTCTATTTGGTCACTAGGTGTCACATCAGTAGGTTACACCCACTGGTAATTAGCCAGTGATCATCAAGTTAAACACTGCTTGCTTGAACGGGGAGAAGTAAGCATGGAAAATCAACACTGGAACAACACTATAGAAAAACTACAAAGTTTGGGGTTCTCTGTGGTTCCCTGGTCTACATAAGTCATTGCAGCAGCAAGTTACTGTCCACTTATATAGTGTCCTTGGAGGGAAGGTCTGCTATGTGAATTGATCACTATCGTCTCATTTTTCCCTTTCTTTACCCAGTTTGTCTCAACATGTGCTATTTGGATACAACCAGGTCTTATGTTGGTTTTCTGTTGTTTCTTGCATCTCCATCCAGAAATGCATAGCTGTTCCTGTCATTCACCTTGAACTCCACTTCTTTGGAAAATCCTTTGTATTCCAAGCACTCACTAATGTCCAGCTAGAGCAAACAAACATCTATTTTGCAAGTCTTTAGAAAATGTAAGTGTGCGGTATATTGGTGGAATAGCTGGAAAACAACATTTCATATTTAGTCATGTACCTCAATAGAAGAACATCCTAACCTTATGTGCAAAACTGAAAGACTGGAAAAATTAATTATTCTGCTTCTGCAGCACTGTGGAAAAACTCTTTACATTTTTAAAATTAAATTAATCCCAGAGCAGTAACTAAACACATTACGTTCAAAATATCAGAAATGTTCCCTATGCCTCATACATAGTATTCTAGATTGATTTATGTATACATTAAACACTCAGCTTTGATATTACCAGTTAGCTGCACATTTTATGCTCAGTCATTTTTTCCTTAACTTCTTCAAAATTTATATGAAATATTAATATGTGAATTGGGAGAGTTTAGTTCATTAACTATAAATTAAGAGTTGGCATTCATTATTTAGTAGTTAAATTCTGGCTTCCAGATTTTGTGCTCTTTGCTGTTCTAATTATTCTTTTCCTAATGGAAGTAATTATACACTGGTACAACACCAGGTCAAAAAATATCTTCCCAAACTTCAAAAAGAATCTTAAGTATCTTTGTTTAGAAGTCAGAAGGTGATCCCAGTCTACAGTGGTTGCTTAACCCTGTGGAGGTGGAAAGGAAACAATATTTTTTTTAAATTTTACATCTTTACTTGTCTAATTTTTAATTAGGGGGGATATTCATGGTGGCAATTGCAAAATTAATACATTCCTGTAGTATTAAATTTGCCTGAATGAAGTATGTAAACAAGCTACTTCCTTAACTATGACCCAGTCTTGTTACCCTTGCTCACACTGTAAAGTCATGTATTTCTAGACTAATTCTTCCAAAGGTTGTAGGAGTACTTATGGATTAAGATTGTGCTTAATAGATTGCATAAATTATTGCAGCTCCAGTGAAGCCAAGAGAATCACAGGAAATATATTGACCTATCTAACACAAAATAAGATCTACTGAAAAAAAAAATTAACTAATTTTCAGGATGAAGGAGCTGATTCTAGAGGAATTTTGTTATTTTCTTTAAAAAGATAGTTTAGATATTTACCACGCAGCACCTACACCTGAGGCAGTCATGACAGACTTTCCTCATATTTCAGGGAGAAACAAACAATTTTACAGCATACTTCTTTTCCTAAAATTGTTATCTTCTTCGAAGTAGATCTTCTTAAAGTAACAGTTTTGTCTGCTGAAGAAAACTGAAGTGACTAACTCAGGTACACATGCCTACCTTAGGGAATCCTAATCCCCTTGTTCTGATTGATCGCATCCTAGTTCCTGAAATTTTCACTGTGCAAAATAAAAAACAAACAAAATAATAAACCAAATATATCAAAGGCCTGAATGCAGCAAGATACTTCTACAGCTTCTATTGTCTGTCTGATATTGTCGATAAGTGATGAATATGAAAGTAACAGAAACAAAAGTGAAATAGCCACCAGAGTACTTGTTGAAACAGATATCTCAATTTTTTTTTTTACCCCTACCGCATGTGCTATAAGAACGTAAAGTATGAGTGAAATGACCAAAACTTAACAGAAAATGTCTGAAACACTGATTTGGAAATTTCCATAAGATTTTAAAATACGAATTGTTTGGGGGTTTTGTGCTGTGTGGTTTGTTTTTTTTCCTGCCCTCTTTTAGCTAGTGTCTGATTTGAACTTATCTTCTGTATCTGATCTGCTACTCGTTAAATTGTCATTGCTTTTCCTGAAGCTTCCAGGCTTTGGAGTTTGGCTAAGAATTTAATTACAAGACAAGGCAGAAGCACAATGAGGTTGTTTGTCTCCTGATTTGCTATCTTGCCTGTCCTCCATGTATTAAAGAACTCATTTTTCAGGTATAGTCTTTTTTTCCATGACGATCCTTCTTTAGATTTAATTTACTATTCAAAATTCTCCTTCTTGTTCTTCATTCTGTGAACATATTGACAGAATGTAAGGGAATGTGCTGATAGCAGCACAAAAGGTGAGTTTTATCATTCATGCTTCACTCTTTAGCATCTTCACTAACAGAGAATTGTTGGTATGCTCCTAAAGATGAAAAAAGGGAAAAAATAAAATAACTACCTTAAAGAGATGAGGGGAGGGAAATTAAAGCTGATGGCAGCTGTTCTTCCAGACACTGACATGGAAGCTCAGAGGACAAGAGCAGACATTGCAGAATGTTCCTTGGGAAGCATCATGCCATCTCATATCACTTAAATGTCTCCCTTATTTGATACTAATAACACTATGGTATGGTCAACTATATAATAAAAATCCCATCAGTAGCAGCAGACCTACTCATGCATGACTGACTAATTCCTCCAGTGTCAACAGACAGAGTTTAAAATACCCTGTAGCACAAAAGGTTAGTTCTGCTGTCACTTTGTCAGTGGAAAGACGTGCATCTTGCTTTTCTTGGGCCAGTATGATCCCAACCTGATTACTCATATAAATCATAAACCGCAGATGTGTTATTATGTCAGTGAGAAACAGTACAAAAACCTGTCCATTTTCAACAGGCTATTTGCTAACTCTTGACTTTTTCACAAAAATGAGCAGAAATATTAAACTCAGTCTTACATTTATTGAAGCAATATACTAGCATGTGATTTAAAAACTTATTACTGAATTAGTTGCTATTTCACAAACCTCAAATGCAACAATCTATTCAGATTCCTACACAGGTGTACAGCACAGAGTCACCAGCAGATCTGTGGTGCACAACAAATCTGAAAAGCTCATCTAAGATATTATTAGCTTTTTTTATACTTAAACTGCTTCATTTGAAATAATTATATATTAGCAACATTTTATGATTTGAAAAAGGATGGTAGTAGATATACAACTTTTAGTTACGCCTTTATGACCATAGCAAGTAGACTGTGTGATTCACATCTACAGCTATTAAGGTGCTTTCGTTATAACCTCAGGCCTTTATCTTACCCTAGTTGGACTTTATAAAGTGATGGTTCCCCACCTTTGGGATTTATTAAGCAGATATGTTGTCCTTCACAGTTCCAACAAAGGTCAACTTCAGAATGTTGCTGTTCCCTACATGCAATTACCAGAAAATACTAGTATTGGAAATTCTTGATATCTTAAACCTCAAGATAATGGTGCTGGGACTTTCCAGCTCCAGAGCAGCCTGAATCTAAATTCTATACAGTTGACTCCAAAAATGTGTTTTAATACAGCCAAAGTGTTCTATTTTTAACAATGGGCTTAATTTAATCAGCATAGTTGGAATTTTGGCTATGGCAAGGGAAAGGGCTGTCATTATCTCATTTATTGATGTTGCCCCATTTTTCCAATGTGAATGCAGTTGCTGAGCAGAAAAATCCTCACAAAAATTGTCAAATGTTGTTACTATTTTGTGTCTAGTCAGAAATCTGCTGCATGGCACATCATTTGGAATATAAAGAATAAAGGGCAATGTACTCCAGTGACATAACAATAGCAACTTTAGAATAATTGAGTTGCAACATATTATACACTACCTTGTGACCTTGGGATCTGTGAATAGCTGCATAAAGATGTGAGGAAGTGAAGAGGAATAACAAAACTGCTTTTCATAATAAAGAAAGAAAAATACTAATCCACCAAAGTATCGATACCAGAGTTACGTAGCTGTTAATAAATTCTGATGAATATTGGGAATGTTCAGAGATGCGATAGCCTAGCCTATTTGAGTTACTTGTGCTTAAGAACACACGCACAGGGAAAGGAAGGAATACTCCCCTCTTCTGTTCTTCTTGAACATTAAAACAAAACAAAATCCCCAAACCCCCCAAAATGTTTTCCAACCTATTTTTTCAATTATTTCTACATGAAATTAGTTGTCTTCCCTAAACCAAAGTGGCAGTTGACTAGTCCATATATTTCCTTTAAGGCTAAGGATAACTGAAGGATGTCTGAGCCTCCTTCTCAGTCTCTCACAGCCCAGTCCAGCTGTAGCCTTTTTCTTTCCAAATACAATAGCTTTAGCAAACTTACCTGGAATATATCTGAGCAGATTAGAAATCAGAAAGATTAAAAAAAACCCACAACAGGCATGGGAATTTTTTTCCTTATTCTACCATATTCTCCAACAGAGCTTTGGGAACTGTGGTGTACTCATAATAGCCATTGAGCAAAGTATTAAATTTAAGTCTTTATATATTTTCTTGCAAGGCACATCTTTAATTGAAATAAGAAAAAAATCTTAGTTTCCTTCTGAACTAAGAAAAAATTTGATGCATAGAATCATAGAATCTTAGAATCGTTGTGCTGGAAGGGACCTTTAAAGGCCATGTAGTCCAACCACCTGCAATGAGTGGGGACATCTGCAACTAGAGCAGGTTGCTCAGAGCCCTGTCCAACCTGACCTTGAATGTTTCCAGGAATGGGGCAACATGTGCCAGGGTTTCACCACCCTCATTGGGAAAAATTGCTTCTTTATGCCTACTCTAAATGTACCCTCTTTTAGTTTAAAACCATCACCCCTTGTCCTATCGCAACAGGCTCTGCTAAAAAGTCTGTCCCCTTCTTTCTTAGAAGCCCTCTTTAAGTACTGAGAGGCTGCAATAAGGTCTCCCTGGAGCCTTCTCTTCTCCAGGCTGAGCACCCCCAACTTTCTCAGCCTGCCCTCATAGGAGAGCTGTTCCATCCCTCTAATAATTTCTGTGGCCCTCCTCTGGACCTGCTCCAACAGGTCCATGTTCTTCCTGTGCTGAGGGCTCCAGAGCTGGACACAGGACTCCAGGTGGGGTCTCACCAGAGCAGAGTAGAGGGGCAGAATCACCTCCCTCGACCTGCTGGCCACGCTGCTTTGGATGAAGCCCAGGATACAGTTGGCCTTCTGGGCTGTAAGCGCACATTGCCGGCTCATGTCCTGCTTTTCATCTACCAGTAACTCCAAGTCCTTCTCGGCAGGGCTGCTCTCAATCCCTTCATCCCCCAGCCTGTACTGATACTGGGGGTTGTCCCAAGCCAGATGGATGACCCTACACTTGCCCTTGTTGAACCTCATCGAGCTTGTCCAGATCCCTCTGGATGACATCACATCCCTGAGGTGTGTCAACCACACCACTCAGCTGGGTGCCATCTGCAAATTTGCTGAGGGTGCACTCAATCCCACTGTCTATGTCATTGATGAAGATCTTAAAGATATTATTTTGCATCACCACTCATTTAGCTACAGCTAGGCTGATGTAAAACTGGTGTGCAAGTAGTAAGAAAATTATAAGAATAATTTGAAAATATCAGTGCAGTATGGACAGGCAGGAGATTGCTGCAGAGTGCAGCACATATAATTATACCTTTATGTTTCATGTAGAATTTTCTGTGAGCATTTATCACACATGAATTGTCTCTTTCTACTAATGACAGTTGGAAACTGTAGTGCATTACAAATCTGATGAGCATCAATTCCAAATTGCTTCTAGGGTGTCGTGTGAATCAACTACTTTCTTCTGTTCTGACATAAATTCAAAGGCTACAGTTGTCAGAAGCATATACGGGTATAATTGTAGAATATGCAGTATGTATTGATGAGTATTCTAAGAGGAATATAGAGATAATTATATGCAACTGTACTTATAATGAAACAAAATCAGTGTTATTTTCTCCTGATCTTCACAGAGGCATAAAATAGATTCAATGCTAATAGTTCTGCTAATTGTACATATCCTTGTGCATATTTATGAACACAAGATAACCAGACTACCTGAGAAGAAAAAGCAGCATATCTCTTAGTAGGAAATTTACCAGCTAAAGGCATTAGAAAAATAAGTTAATTTATAAAGAATATAAGAAAAGAATACCACAGAAATCTGTAGGTGAAAAAACTAGTCTCAATTTTAAGAACAGATTTTTGTAATAATTCAGATCTTTCTTTTAATGGGTCTAAAGCACATATTGTCATATATTTATTTTTTAATGTTTTGAAAAAGACAATATGAATTTTTTTATTATTATTTAAATATCTTCAATTGTATTAACTCCCTGTTTCATGTAACAGACAGGTCTTTATAAACTGGAGAAATCCAATGATATCCAAACACGATTTGAAAGATTTTAGAAATAATGAATATTTTCTGAATGTAAAAGGTGACTAAAATTTTGCTTGGAAAATTCCCTTAGAAACAGTTATTTTAATTGAAATATTTAATCATTTCTCCTTCTTCTATTTCCCCTGCTTCCTTCGCCTTTGTCGGGTCATGAGGATTCTTTGCCATTGCTTTTCCTCCCCTATCTTTGTGAGTCTATCTTCTTACTGATCAATACCCTTTCCTTCTCCAGGAAGCATACTGAGCACAAGACCCCTACCTTTAGCGTTTCCTCCAGCTCTTGCCCTGGGACCTGCATCGCCATTTGCTCTCTTAAGATGAAATGTCCGCCCACGTTCTCTCCTGCCATGAATGGTGAGAGGGGGAGGCCGGTGTGGTGGTGGAGCAGCCTGCTGTTGCTCCCACCATGGGATGGGGCTGGTGAGCCGCAATCATGGAGTTGCCTGGGAAGAGGTGGTACCCAGCCACAGCCGCCCTGGTGTGTCTACCAGAGACAGTGGCCACCAAACCTGCAGTCCATGCTCTCCAAATCTTGTACATATGCAAAGTAGTAACCATGGTCACGCATTACGGGGACAGCTCACACGTCAGAACTGTTTCACATTCTAATCAAGTCCTGGTGCCAGGTAACAGCCCTTGCTATCTATCACCTTGCATCTACAGCTGCTCATGGGGTTCCCACGCTTGTAGCTCTGTGCTTGCATGAAAGTCCTCAGAGTTCTTGGACATAGGAAGACTTCATTATGTCACTCATACACGGCATCTGTAAAATAGTAACAAGTGTCATCTTACTTTAATTTTTGATATAAAATATTACTGCTATTATTGCTTCAAATATAAATATGGTTTCTTGAATTCTTTTGTGATAAATTATAAGGGTGAAGATAACATCTCCAGAGTGAATATTGCAGAACCAAATAGTAAAACTGGAAGACCCTTCACAGATATTTGGAAGACAAACATCTGAGAGCTGACCCATGAGTACTCTCCTTGTAGCAGCCTCATCAGAAGCAGTAAGGGGAACCATTTTTAGAATGAGCACACCTGTGAACTGGAAGAGCTAGAGTAAAAGCAAGCAGCCAGGTTGAGAGTGAGACACTGTGGAGGGGTTTGTTAGAAAGGAGTCAGAGCTCTTTACAGTGCCAGCTGAGACTTTGGGAAAAGGACAATAAGGGTGAGTAATATTGCTTAAGAGTCCACATAGCTTCTGTAAAGGGAACCCATGGCTCACAAATCTGAGTTCTTTGAAGGAGTTAACCAGCGCTAGGATAACATGTCAGTAGTCAATATAGTGTCCTGAATTTAATTAAATTAAAATGAAATTAAATGATGCCTTTTATGTTTTAAACAATATTCTATCATGGATAAGAAGCGAGTTCTTTTCTTTAGATTAATTAGTGTTTGAAACCAAAATAGAAACTTCATTACAAGCACTGAGCTGACTGAGAAAAAACCCAACTGAATATTTATATCACTGGAAATTATTGAGTAAAAACTAAAAATTGCCATAGCTTACTCATGACTGCCTCAATGTTTATAGAAAATGGATGGCTGTTGGCAGAGTGGCTGAAGAGAAAAATCAAAGTTGTGTGAAAAGAGAAGTGGCTTATCTTTGGCAGGGGAGAATGTACTTAGACCAATTAATGTAGACATTATATCATATAGATTAGAAGTGCCAATGTTTAGGAATAGACTGAGTAGCCAAGCTTTGCTCACTTGGAAAGTATTCTAAAAGATTTTACTTTTTGTTTCTACTGAGTTATCTAAGTCTTCGTTGCATAAATTATGTCTAGAATACTTTCAGTGAGTTAAATTCCACTGCTTATATGATAATTTAGGAGTTCTTACACATGTGCTCTGTTGAATTGTGTATGCTTGGGATTGTTGTTTCTCCATTTTGTATATTTTATCATATATTTCCTGCATTGCAGAACACTATTAATACATAAATATTGTATATTTGGAGAAAGAAAACAAGGGAATGAGTATCACAGCTGAAAGGAAGCGAGAAAAGAAGTTGAATGGACATATTCTGGTTAGAACTACCTGCAGTTTTGTCTGGGAGGAATCTGGTAATGTATTCTCCTCCCTGAGAGCTCAACATGCCTGCATAAGGATTGCTGCTGGCCATTGTAGCTGGAGCCTCCAGGAATTTGAGGACTTTATTCTGCTATTTGCTGAGAATTTCTTGATTCCTTTTTTCCTTCTTCTTTTCTTCCTCTCTGCTTTCCATTGCTTGGGATGAAGAAGTACAAACATTTTGTGGGGTTCGGCTTTGTTCTGTTTCAAGAGTACAGCAAACATATTTCAAGAGCTGTATCCTGCTTCCCTGGCTTTGGCAATCCAACACTATTAAACATTTCCTTAATTACTTCCTTAATGCACACTGTTGCGAACAGCCTACACCTGTAGAATATATGGTTGATGTTGTCAGGCTTCATTCTGACTGCACAGAAGAAAAATTTATATCCCATCCAATTTGATATTACCATGGATTGGAGTACATAATGCAAACCTTTTAAGGTACTGACACTTTTCAATGTGATATTTCAGCAGATTTCCAGCACTAATGATTTATGTAGCTAACTTTATAAACTGCAGTTTTATAGAAGAAGTGTTAAATTAAGTCTTCATCACATAAATTGGTGGCTTTCCTTCTGCCTTTATAAATGAAAAATTTGAAACCAATACTGCAACTAAACAAAATTGTCATTTTATTTAGATCTAGCTTATGATTCAATAGTTCGGTTGAACTGCTATTCTCATTTAGATATCAATTTTCTGCATGTCTTACGAAGTCCCAGACTATGGAAGTGAGGAAAAAAGTCAGGTTTATAAAACTCCAACTTGCATACAACCAAGGCAGTGATTTAATCTACTGCAACAGCCTATTTTAGAAAATAGCCATGTAATGAATGTGGGACCATAATACTACTATCCAAACAGCTACGGTGTTGTGGTGGGTTGACTGTGACTGGCTGGTAGATGCCCACCCAGATGCTCTCTTACTCTTCCTCAACAGGGCAGGGGGAAAAAATAAGAAGAAAAAGCTCAGGTTGAGATAAAGATAGGAGGTTGCTTATTAATTATCATCATGGGCAAAACAGACATAACTTGAGGGAAAATTAATTTAAATTAAATTGTCAATTAAATTAGAATTTAATTGTCAATTGTCAGTTAAAATAGAATCGGATAGTGAGAAACAAGGAAAAATTAAAACAATACCTTCCCCCACTCCCCTTTTTTTCTCCAGGGTCAACTTCACTCTTTCAGCCCAAATTCCTCTTCCTCCCATTCCTCACCTATTCCTGACTGGCACAGGGCGATGGGTAATGAGGGCTGTGACCAGTCCATAACAGCATCTCTCCGCCACTCTTTCCTCCTCAAATTTTTCCCCTCTTCCAGCATGGGCTGGACTTCCCACGAGCTGAAGTACTTCAGGACAAACATACTCCTGCATGGATTCTCCACAGGCCACAATTCCTTCAGGGCATATTCACCTGCTCCAGCAGGTACGAAAATACAATAGATTGTATTAGAAAAAAACATATATTTGGAAACATGGAAACTGATATTCACAAATAACATTTGACCTTTAGGGACCATGAAATGTTTTCAGCTTCTTTAGAATAACCAGATCTAACCCTTTTATAACCTCATTTTTCTGTTCATACTGTTATGGAAGATGAGGTATCTGGAATTATGTTGGGGAAAAAATATGTCTTATCTTGATGCTAGGATTAATTTTTGTCAAGATGAGTCTTATGACAGCTTTCTGTAACATTCCTCTGCTCATTTTGTCCATACATGTGGATATTTTGCAACACTTTTTCACTTGGAGATGCACAAGGAACTAAACTACACAAAGGATTATTTCAGTTTAAGTTTACAAACTTGGATCTCTGTAATGAACCTTTTCACCATGTACTACTACCATAAGCCACTTACGGAAGGAAATGGGAGTTTATATAGAACTGTAAAATCATGAGGTAAAATGACTACCTTAGAAGATCAAGAATTTTTTTTTATTAAGACTGGAAAAATAAACGCTATAAAAATAAAATTTTACTACAGCTTCAGGAATGTTGTTATTTTAATTTCATGTTGATTTCTTGAAACAGTGCATTTGAAATATAACAAGAACACCAAACACCATCTCATCAAGGCAAGTCCCACTAACACTTCATTAGGACTACCTGGTGTAGCTGGTGTTCCTGGTCATGTAGTGTGAAACAGCTGGAACCTGTTATCTTTCCCTATTTACTTTCTGTCTGCTTCCAGCTCTAACTATAACTCTACTAAAACCCAAGGAAATACAAACTAAAGGAAAACATGATTCTTATAAGGAAGATTGCAGAAGGGAAAACAATTCAGTACTTATGTTCAAACCTTTGTTGTTGAGACCTATTGTCTCCAGCTGAACTGTGAGAATTTTTATGCACTAATTTTGTGGGCATTTGACTTTGTATTTTAAAGCTTCTGGGTGTTTTTGTTTGTTTGGGTGTTGGGTTTTGTTTTGTTTGGGTTTTTTTTCCCATGAAGGATAAACTTGTATGTTTATAAGATTGGATCTTGTGCAGGGGCAAAAAAAAAAGTAGAAAGAAGAAGATAATTAGCATTTTATGGCTCCCTCCTACTAAAGCCCATAGTTTTGTGCTATTTAGTTAATGCCTGTGAGTTAGTAGCACTGAATGGCATGTTTCATGCTACACTAACCTACTGGTGTCTAATGTTTTAGTAATATTGAGATCAATAAGAGAAAAGTTTTCAATAGTCTACTAATGAACACTGAAACAAGCAAACAAGTCTTTCCCCAGTGCAGTTTTGTTGCGATAAGGATGCAGAGGCAGGAAGAGACTTTCAGCCAGGAGAACAGCTTTTTCCTCTGGGGTAAAAAAAACCAAAACCAAAAGCCAACCAAAAAAACCCACAAAAAACCCCCAAAAACCAAACCCCACATAGAACACCTTTAAGGAAGAAAAAGAAGAGTGGATTGTGATTACAAAGCTAAGAAAAAGGAAGGAAAAAGCAAAATTGGAGCTAGGGAGAAATACAAAAAACCATTCTTTTGGGTGAGGGGGCAAAACAAAACAATCAAACCACCTTCCTAAAAATATTCAGGAAAGGAAAACTAAAAATTCTTCTGGTAGAAGAATAATTCCTGTGATCAAGGCTCTGGTGTAAAAACTTGATGGAAAAACTTTCACCTGATGATATTTCACCAGTCTCCTCCTAATTCAGTGGGTAGGATAGTAAATGTGTTATACAACTTGCATATGTGCAAGGAGTTAAGATTAGGCTTTACAAACCTTATTCCCTGAAAATACAGTAGTTAAAGTCAAGCTCTTCTTGCTTCCATAGAAAGCCCATGAAAGATAAATATACGTTTTTTTACTGTTAATCCAGCATTTGAATAGCTTTTTTTTTGAAAGGCAAATAGATATTTTCCCAATAGGGGGAAAAAAACCCTGATTCTATAGTCTATATGTAGGTGAAATTGCCAGCAGAGTAAACTTAGTTAACTGTTTAGTATATCCCTCACATTTCAAAAGACCATCAAAAATCTTCAACAATTTAATTTTTGGAAGAATTGACAAGTTGACAGAACAAGTTCCATAGAAAAAACCTATTATTTTAGACAGCAAAAATATGGTTAGTGTAAAGGGGAGTTTTGCATAGATTAAATCTTCAAGGCTAGCTCCCTTGCTTTTGATAACAACATGTGATCCACATCAACAGAGTAAATTAAAAGAAGTCAGCAGTCAGTTTGACTAACGAAAATAGGTCTCACATAGAGGCCCAAAAAACAACTGTTTTAGCTACTCAAGTTACAATTTCATATTAAGTCCTAATTTCAAAAACAAAACCCCATTGTCAATATTACTTTGGATTTTGGAGGTATCCCAATAACCAAAACTCTTATTTATTTACTAAAGTTCTTAATTTCTGTTTGAGAATCATTCTTGTTTTCTTCCCCTGTCTGGTTTCAGAAGACTTAATATTTAATCTGGGAATCCCAGCAAGATCCAGTCACTATCCACCCAAATAAACCTCGTAATTTTTTGAATGTGGAAGGTAATTTTCACTTTTGTAACTAAAAACGTTTTGGAGCAACAGTGCCTGGTGTTAAAGAGTTTCTGTATTACATTCTAGAATTTATTGTTTTCATGTGTAATTGAAGCGATTCCTGTACATGCCTCACAATTTTGTAAAATATTTTGAGGATACTTAAGACAATATTCAGCCAGTGACTGAATAAGCAGCCAGAGTCCTTTATTCCTTTACTGAATCTGAACATTAGAAGTTTGGGCTATTTCAAGATTTTGGGCCAATTTTAGTGCCAGTTCTCTTAAAGGTGAGATCAGCACCCCAGCTGTAGCATGGAGCTGGGGCCCTGCTGTGTCTACTGTTACTACAAAACCAACTCAGCTCAGAAAGATCCTGTACTTCATTAGCAACTAGTCAAGATATGCAAGTCCAGCGTCTCTTCCCCATCATTCCCTAAAGTCTTGAATACTTGCTTTTAACACTGCTACTGTACGCCAGTTTTCATCTGATACGGTTGTATTAGGTTTCTATCTGGTTTTGTTGGGTTAAATAATTTAGATTTCTTTCCTTTTAAAATAAGCAACTAAAAGATAAACACTGTTAGCCTTGTAAAGTACTTATAATGTATTTAAAGCTTGATCTTAACTTGGACATTGATTTTTACTTCAGCAGTTGAGATGCTGGCTTTGTTATGGGAGTCTAATGAAAGGAAGAACAATAGTTACTTTTTTAAAGTGCAATTCAGATGAATAGCAGCGTCTAAGCACTTTCTAAAATGATTTTATTTATGTGATTTTGATTTTTGTGGATGCTTAGCACTGATGTTTTTAGCACAAAAGTAACGTCATGGGAGGTTTGAAAATCATACTGTTTCACTGACAATACATAGAGAAATAGGCAGCAGGGGAAAAGTGTATTATGACAGCCTGTTAGGCTGTAGGGTGTAAGGTAAAATAGGGAACTGAAAATCAGAAAAAAAAAAACCCACAAGGAAAAGCACAGACAGGTGGGTGGAAAAAATGCTAGAGGGAACAGAAACTGCTACAAGCAAGATTTACCATAACCATTCAAGGGAGGCTTACAAAAGGATATTACAGCTACCTGGGAGACCAGAGCCCAGGGCCTTTTTGGCACACAAACTAGAGAGAAGCTGTAATGCAGTAATGCAGTACACTGTTTCAGGATGCAATCCCAATAGAAGTGTTTGGAAGGCAGAAGGCGGCAAAAATGGTTGAAACGTGAAAGTAAACTGATTTTCTTTAAGTAAATAACATTGATACAATGACGCTGTCAGAGGTTTTTGTCTTCCATGGACAGTGCGAGCACTGTCATATCCACCTGAAAAAGTAAATATCCTGCAGACTAGGGCGAGCATTCTCTATGTTAGTTTAATCCTGGAGATTTGCACTGGCTGAAAAAAAGCAAACATTGGCATCAGGAACAATTCCTGTCACGGTAAGAAGGTCCCACTCTATGGGTTCTGACAATAGAACACCTTTGCGTGGTTAAATCTCCTGGATTTTGACAACTCTTCACAACTGTAGGGTAGTAATGCAATACATATCTTCATTGTTTTGGTAACAGGAAATTTATTTTTTCTCATATATTAATGGCAGCTTCACCGTGGTTACTACTAATGGCTGTTGGTGTAAATTTTGTGACTTTGCTCATGAGATTTTCCACGTTTACATCTTGTCTCCTTTCCTATTCATTTTTTTTCTGTTATTGGAAGGATCTGGGGAGATATGCTTCAACGGTAACATGTTCTTTTGTACTGGCTTTAGTGTTGAAAAACTGTGTGACAAGAGGGAATGTAGAAATGTTAGTCACTCTGTCACCTGAAATGATCTTATTTAAAAGGGGTCTCAGCTGCTGATGTGGCAGATCTTTCACTGCAAGCACCAAAGAGCTAGGCATTGCAGCACTCAGAGGTACAAGGTCTCCTCTGTAGAGCTACAGCTTCGTAACCTGCTTAAGCTATGAAACTGGGCTGATATGAAAGGGGGTGGACCTGCCTGTCTTCTCCTTCCCTTCCTATGAGGCATTCCAGCCTCACCTCTGTGTCAGTATTAATTAGGCAGTGAATTAGATCACCTTGCCAACCTGACAATGTATTTGCTTTCTTTTGCTGTAGTTGTCTACCAGATCAGTGCCTTGAACCAATTTACCACACAGCCTCCTGGTCACAAGGGATGGGGACGGGAACATGTCTCCCACCAGAGCAAAGGAGGGGGTAACGGTCTGGGCTAAAACCATCTTACAGTGTCCTGGAGCCACAGCCAATGTAGAGGGGGTGCTCATCCGCATGATCCTGACCATAGTATGTGACTAAGGAACATATTATGGGCTGTCTCCAACAGTTAGAACTGGAATTATGCAGCTTCCTAAACCACCTGTTGAATTTGTGCCTGAGAGAATCCAGTTCCTGGTCCCTTGGCTCTCTTTGCTTGGTTTCCTCCTCTGTAAGCTGAGAAGGACCACACTTGCCTTTTCTTGTGCTGTGTATGGCTTCTGTGTTCCTATAGCTGGGCTTCCAGGTGACGTGCTGTCCTTCTGCACAGCTGTGTGCAGCAGCACCGTGACCTGAGGGGAGAGGAAGGAGTCGAGGCTCGCTCTCACTATTACAGCGAAACAAATAAAAAATAGCAATGTGTTTGCTGGGATTGAAACCTGTAACCCTGGCCAACTGTAACTGTAATTCATTCAGATTTCTTGTGGCTATCTGTAAATCATGCGTGGATCCTGGCTGCTATGGTCAATTAACACTTCCATTTTATTGAGCAGTTCTAGAAATAATTATATAAATACTATGTAAATCATCACAAATGTGTTATAATTATCTTGACAATTATTCTGTGTCTCAGTGGGTGTGGGGGAAAATGAAACCTGTTCCTAGAGCATTTCTGGTTGCTAAGAAACAGTTACTTCAATTGTAGAAATTGTCTCTCACACCAGATACATTATTCTGGCAAATTGGACTTTCAGATTGAGTACCAAGGGAACAGGGAACAATCAGAAATAGAGACAATTGCTATTACAGAGCTGCATGGGGTCTAGGATATGTGTGTCAAAGATTCTGGTTTTATATCTGTCTCTGTTTCTATTTTCATGGTTTTTTTTTCCCCCACCCCCACCCTGCTCCTCCTCCCACCCCCCACGAAATCATCTGGTAAGGCATACCATAGAATCTGATTTCTTCGTGGCGGTGGTGGGGATGGTAAATATGATAGTCACTGGTTCCTATTTCCCTCACCTTTTCAAAAAACGAAACCCGCGTCACGGGATTTAAGACAGGTGTCAGCAAAAGCACTTGGGGCAAGGGGCTCTGCTTTTTACAGTATGTGAAGAAGACGGGAAAGGTAACGAAGTCCGTTCTGCATCTGTTGCTCTGTTAGGTGACCCAGGCTCCGCCCCCTCGCCCAGCCAGGACTTGTGCCGCAGCCGGGTGCCGGGGTCCCCGGGGAGGGCGGGGCGTTTGCACCGCAGGCGGCCTCGTGGGGCTCCGGGGGCTGCTGAGCCCCGGGCGGGACAGACCCCCACCCCTGCTCAGGGCGGGCCAGGGGACGCGCCGCGTGAGTCAGGGGCTGGAGTGTCAGCCAGGACTCGAGCCCGGATTGTAGCAGGCCTGTGGGACCGTGGGAAATGATACCCATGCCGTGAGAACAAAACCAGAAAGTTTCTGAAGAGGCAGTACAGCAAGAAATCACTGAGTACATTCATTAGACCTGGGAGTAGTTAGTGTGTGTGTGTGTACAGCTCATTTACTCTTTACATAAATTATAAATTGGCCCGGGTCCTCTTCAGACTGATCTACGTTTAATTCTCCTTTGTTACAGCTTCCTATTTTGTTGACTTTGAGGTGCTTTTTTAAAAAATATTGCAATTATATTATGTTACCATTGAATGAAATAAACAACAAAAAAACAGCTAGTTTTCTGTCAAAAGAAATGAAAACAAATAATCAATTCTTGCTGAACTCCATGTTTTAAGTTTGAAGCTGTTACAAATTCTGAACTATGTTACTGTATTTTGCTTTTAAACGTCTTGGCTAATTAAATTTCTGGCCATTTCTGCAGCTTGCTCAAAGATTTATAACACTAAAGATCAGAAGGTTGAACCAAGGATTTGATAAAATGTGTTGTACAAAGAAGGAAGTTGTGTAGGTGCACAGAATAATAAGTGATCAAGCACTCCTGATGTGGTTGCAATTATAATTACTGTACATCTGTTGAAATGGATTTAAGTTTTAATCTTGCTTAGAAGTATAAATATGTCGTTAATTAATTATTTTATCTAAACAGATTTGAGGTATTGCTGAAAACCTTGTAGAAATAAAAGGGGTTGCTGTTGTCACGTATAGATTTTCCCATTACATTTCTGTATGTTTGTGAGGTAGTGTGTGCATGTATACATATAAGAAGATATAGTAATGTGTTGCAGTCATTCACAGACCTTACCAGAAACAGACAAAGTATTATCCTACTGTGTGCTACTCAAGTCACATTATAGTTAATGGATTTGTATTTCCTATGTTTGAGATAACAAAACTTCAAGAAATGTTTCCTAGGGTTTTTCTTCCCTGTGAGTGATGGGATGACACTTGTAAGAGCTATCTGTCTGCTACTGTAACATACAAATAAGGCAGCTTAGAAAAGAGACAAGAGAAAAATGTGTCCAAATTCAAAATAAATTGCTGGTTCTCTAAATGTTATGTAGCATGGCAAAGCATTCAAAAGTTGTTTCTGCCTGATATCAATCAAAAGATTGTGTGGTTTGATTGAGGTTTTTTTGTTTGTGGTTTTTTTTTTTTAATTAAGTGCTTCAGAAGTATACTGTGCTCCTTTTCATTGTTCAAAAATCAGAGTTATAAGCTGACTCTTGAGGGAAGCTAGAATTTGACTGCTGTGTAGTTCAAGGCCCAGAAAGTGTAAATTGGATTGAATCCAAGTTTTTGTATTTAAAATATAACAGAAGCTTTGAAAAGTAACCTAAACAATGGAGGAATTAGCTTTCTGAACTCTAATTACTTTGCATGAGAGAATGACCAAAGGGTTCCCACATGATCTTTAAATACATGGGCAAACGTTCCTCAATGGAAGGATCAACCCATGTTTTCATAAATCCATGCTCAAAACTGGCATTAGTCATACTTTTGAAAAACAAATTATTATCCTTGAGCATTTCTAAGGACCTGTAACTGAATAGACTAGGATACACCTTCTGTCTTTATATATTCGATCCAGTCCACTTGCAGCCGCACATGGGTGGACTTTATTAGAAGTCTTGGAAGTATTCTTTAAGACATTTTTCACATTTTGTATCTGCTTTCTTCATAAAGGAGTGATGTTTTACTGGGCTTGATTTTGGGGGTCACAGATTTCTTTTGAAGACAGTAGGATGCTAAAAGAGCTCCTACAAATACAGCCAAGGCTGCACATTGGTATTAACCAGCAACTCCCTAACCTCTATAGCAAGTATGCCAGCTTTGGATCTGAACTTTAAATTCAGTGCCACTAAGCAACGGTGGGCTGGGGTGAATCTCTGGAGCTCTGTCTTCTTCCACTTGTGCTTTGCTCTTGGGGAAAAAAAACCCACAGTTTTTCATCTGGCATGTCAAAGCCAGGGAAAATTGCCATTTTTACCTGAAACTCTTCATTGTGCAGGGCCAGCATTTAGCAGCCTCTGTCATACTCATTGCTATAGGGGAGATGTGGATGAAAGCCCCCCACCTTATGGCTGTGCCTCTTTGGGCTGTTGGCAGCTATTAGGATCTAATGTGGGGCTTGGGACGTTGCTCCATGGTGGGCGAGTAGGGAGATCCTCTCTCTCTTTGTGCTGCACAAGGTTTAGCTGTGTGGTGGATTGAACTTGGTAGCTCTACTGAGCAGAGTGATAGTACACAAGATTATTTAATAAAGTGTTCAGCAGCAAACGTTGTTGGCTGTAATTATTTCTTCTTAGATTCTAAAGCAAAAATAGATAATCCATAATGAGATTCCCTTTATAACTGCAAGTGCCACCATTATACAAGGAATTGCATGTATTGCTTAAAATATTTTAACAGAAGAGAGGGAAATGAGGTCATGACCATTCAAAAATTATCTTTTGCAGTGGAGTATGGCTTACGGCCATCCAGGGAAGAGAAGAAAAACCAAAATTGATGTGAAGGAGAAAAGGGAACATGTTATTATCTGTTTGTTTGGACAGATAAATCAAAAAAGAAAAAAAAAAGTTTGAAATAAACTTTACCAATACGTTTGAAATACTACAATTAATACATTTGAAAATCAGGGATGTGTAACTGGAAAACTCAAAGATGGATTTCATAAAGGGTATAAACTTTTGTTTTCCAGAAGGAACATTTTTGTCTATTTCTTTTAGTCACTCATGCCTGCTACAGAGATTGAATAAACACAAATTATTAAAATGAAAAAAGACATACAAAAGTAAAATACAAAATTTTACACCTAAAAGCTATATTATTTTGAAATAAGTACTTCAAATATCATAGTATAGCCCCATAAATGTCATGTGTTCTCTTTCCTTTTGTTTTCCATTTTGTGATATTACTACCCTTTTTCACTGTGTGAAATTCAGAAAATGCAATAAAAGCAGCTCCACAAGGTGCTACGCAGTGTGAAAAAGGAAGACCAGATATGCCTTTCAGTTGCTTCTCTTCTGATACAAACAATTGTTTTCATATAGTGTAACTATTTTATTGTGATGATATCTAGAAATAAACCAGCACAGTCAATATGTCATTGTTAACATGTAAATAGCACCTAGGGAACAGCTATAAATGTATTAGCCTGTATTAACATTTCTAAAGTTTTATTAAGACGAATGCAGCCAGCGTGCAGCAATACTGAACAAATCAATTTCAGCATGTTGTCATAATGGAACTTCAGTAATGGATCAAATTCCAAAATAATTATGCAAACATAACACCAACCAACCTGTTGACATCTTGTCTTCTTTCCAACAAGATTATAGTAGGCAGACAAAAGATAAATAAATAATCAACACCAATTGTAATTGAGATGATGATGATGGGGGAAACCCAAGTCTTACTTTCAACAGAAATGTTAAATGGTATGAAAAGCTAAATATGAGTCTTCAGGCAAATGCTAGATCATCATGTGCAAAATTTGGAGCAAATATTAAAATCCTATTCTGAATCAATACTTTTATGTCCAATCTTTTATAGAAGAACCTAGCTTAATGTCTTTCATTTGAATATTGATCTTCCTTGGAATTTGGAAGCTGACTCTTGGTGATATATGATCCTAAAATCCAGAATCCTCCAATACAACAGAACAGTGAAATATTAGTGCATCCAAGGCCTTCATGTGATACAGTAAATTCAGATCTGAACCTTAAGTTTTTTAATGAGCATTGACAATTTTAGTCTAGATTACATATGATTGTTATCTGGCTTACACTTACATATTTCACATGCTTTTTTTATAGTTTCTTCCATGTGATGGAATTGGACACACTGCCTATTACAAAATGAGACTTTTACCATTATGGAGGTAATTTTCATGTTTCTGTTAATCCAGGACTATAGTCACTTGTATTTAAGAGATCCATTTTTTTCTTCCTTCCTGAGCATTAACCTCTTGATTGCAAGATTATACTTGAAGTCCTTTTCTTTAGATTTGTGGGCAAAATTAACCATTCCAGCTCAACTAAAGGACAAGAAAGCATGGCAGAATGAGCAAGCACAGTGAAGCAACAGGTGAGGAAAGCCAAACAACAAAACAACCAAACTTTTAGATACAGGGCTTTATTCTCAAGAGAAGTCTTGTCAACAGCCTTCTTGTAACAAAACCTAAAATGTTCAACACAGAAGAGAATTTTATGTAGACATTAAACAGAGCTAGAAAAAGATCAGTCTTCACAAATACTCTAAACTATAACCTCACAAGCATAAAATTCCTTTTTGACTGTGCTGTCACCCTTTTACATTAATCTCCCACAGATCTATGAAAACCTGAGATTTAATTTAGTGTTTCAGATATCTGTAGAGATGAAATTCACAGTTACATTTCTGAAGGAAATATTACATTCTGTATGGAAAAAGAGGCTGTTCCAGAAACAGAAGGATCTAGGGGAGAAAGGAAAAGAAATGAGCTATTTCTAATGTAACAGTGATAATATAAAATCATTGTGCAAAGATCGGTTCAGAATGAACAATAATAAATACATAATATGTCATCTACATGACAGAGGAGGTCCCACATCCCTTTCAGCAGAGACTTGAACCCTATTGCTAGGAGTCAATGGCATTTAAACTTCTAAGTGCCACGGATACTGAAATTTGGACTTAATTTGTTTTGTTGTTTGTTGTTTTTTTCAGTTTCTCTTTTACATTTCATAATTTTTTATTAGGCTGCACTTTGGTGGGGTTTTTTTAATGCATGCCAGGAAAGAAGTTTGATAATCATTATAGTGTAGTCCTTGTTTTTATGAAGAAAAGACAAGGCTCTCCGTTGAAAAATTGGTCCATATACATGTGAACTATCTACTGTGCCTTCAGCAAGATCATTACAGTCTATCTGGACAAGCCACTGAACAAATATTGGATTACATTATGCCTATAAACCTCAGGCATTGTGCACTTTTCTAAATTATTCACACATAATCACTCCAGGGGATTACACTTTAGGATGATGGGAAGACACCTAAAATCAGCCAGCCATGAAGTACCTTTATTCTTCAGTGTGTTCTTGGAATACATTAATCTTGAAGCTTAAAATGCACAGTGATGAGTTTACCTATTTGGAAAAGATGATGATGATTGCAGATCTGCCAGATAACAAGTTAATTGCTATATTTAACTTAGTTATTGGGAATGAAAGGCAGTGGTTTTTTTTTTTTCTCTCTAAAGGACACTTCTAATGACAATTCTTTCTTATATGTGGCATGGCTAGTCATTTTCAATGGATAGGATTGCTGCTCAAAACTCTTGCTGTCAGAAATAACAAGTGCGTTAAATTGGATCTCTTGAACTAGTAATAGAAGATTACTGTTATTAATAAAACTATTTGCTTTGTGAAAAATATAGTATGCCTAAGGAATTTTTAAAGTATAAAACTGGAAAAGGTGATGGTGCATCTGCTTTTTCTACTAGACCTTATTTTTTTCCTATTGTGAATATAATATAGAATAATATTGGATACAGAGAGGAATTTTGGAAATTCCTAACATCTAATAAAACCTCCTTATATGACCATTCATGCCTTACACAGACATCTCTAGAAGTTATCTCTAGAGAGCATTTTGTGCAATGCCCTGCTCAAGCAGGGTCAGCCAGAGCAGCTTGCTCAGGGTTGTGTCCAGCTGGGTTTTGAATACCTCCATAGATGGCAACTCTACAACCTCCCTGGGCAGCCTGTTCCAGTGTTCAACCACCTTCAAAATAGTGTTTTCTCATGTTTAAATGGGGTTTTCTGTATTTCAGTTTGTGCCCATTGCCTCTTGTCCCGTCACTGGGCACCACTGAGAAGAGCCTGGCTCCCTCTTCCTTACTTCCCCTATCAGGTATTTGTACAGGCTGATGAGATTCCTCCTGAGCTTTCTCTGCTCCAGGCTGGACAGTCCCAGCTCTCAACCTCCTCTTGTAAGACAAATGTTCTTGTTCCTTAGTATCTTTGTGGCCCTTTCCTGGGCTTGCTCCAGTATGTCCTTGCCTCTCCTGTACAGGGGAGCCCAGCACTGGACCCTGCACTCCAGACGTGTCTCGCCAGTGCTGAGTATAAGGGAAGGATCACATCACTTGAGCTGCTGGCAACACTCCTCCTAATGCAGCCCAGAAGTCTGTTGGGTCCTCTGTCCAATGAGGGGGGAAAAAAAATCATTAATACATTTTTCAGTGTCCTCAGTTTGTGTACTTCATGGACTTTTACACAGAGGCATGGTCAGGAAGGCAGGAGAAGAATACATAGCCAATAAAGAGAATAAACATTGTCAGTAAAATATGTCAGTCTTTAAGGAACCCCCAGTGCTTAAACGTAAAGAGAGTTCAAATGGGTTATGCTTTCATGTTGAAATGCAATTTTATTTATATATTTGGTGTAAAATACTTTTTTCCTATGGGAAATATATTACTTTTAAGGAAGAAACATAAGAAAACAAGCTCCTGAGTTATTCCCAAACAGAATTTAAAACGTAGTTAGAAAAATCTCTAGACTAAGTAATCTTAGTGTTATGGATTCCATTTGCATACAGATCATCAAATACAGCTACTGGTAGTGTTTCTAAGTTTGAACAACAAAAAAGTTAAGACCAGAGCAGCAATTCAGACCAGAATGAGAGCTGGACACTGAAGAAAGGACCCTATGAAGAAGACCTGTAAGCAATGTGGAAGTGTTTTAAAATGCTGCTATTTTAAATGAGATCATGCACCAAAAGTGCCAAAAACTATCCAAATTCAGAATATTTAGGAAGCGAGGATTCATTCATGCTTTTAAAGCAATGGTACATAAAGGTCTGTGTATGACTTTCCGGGGGGGGGGGGGGGGGGTGTGGTTTGTTTTTTTAATAGAGGTGCCACAAAACAATGCCATTTGAGCTTGAGACATTTATAACTAATGTTAGTTTTGCATATGTTAGAGCAAAATTTATGCTAGGAAAATGGATCTTTCTTATACTGAGACCTCTGAAATAGCATACCAGTGCTTGAAAGATGTGGAAAAAGTTCCTCTGTGCTTTTTAGTTTATGATTCAAGCATACAAAGTTGAAAAGAAAATGTTGTTATTAGAGTAAAAGCAGTGAATCTGTTCAAAATAGTTAAAAATAGCTCTTGATAAAATCTCCATGAGAAAGGACATTTAAGATTAAAGGAAACTGTTAATCAGATTAAATCTGATGTGGTTCATGAGTGTAATCAATCTACCTCTAAAACTGATGTAACCAAACATATATCTGGGTGAACTGTGCAAATTACCCAGGAAGTTACCAAGTGAGGTTATATACATATTTTTATTCCTAAACTTGTACATGAGTGAAAAGTATGACTGTGAATGTTATGACTGTCACAAAGGAGAAAAACAAACAGATCCTTAAAGTCTTTAACTCCATCCCTACAAAAGTTTTGCTAGTGTTTCATACAGCTGCCTTTTACAGTGAAGTTTCTATTTCCCTGGGAAATCTTGAATATGCAAGAAAAGGAAACCTGGTTCATGTTCTTGGAAGTCACAATCTGAAGGGAAAAAAAATCATGGCAGAGAAGATTTTTGTGGAACAGAATGCAAGAAGCAGTACAGCTTATAGCTTGTTCCTGAAAACCTACCTCAGACTGTGTTAAATAAGAATTTTACCACTGACCTTCAGAAGGAGAGACTCACAGAGCTTGTTATGTTGATAAGGATTGCTATTACCTGACAAATTACTAATGCATCTTCTCACAATACTTGCTAGTAATATATAATTTTCACAAATAAGCATTTCCTTCTTTGAATAGTTTCTGTGTCAAAGTCTTCCTTCTTCTTCCACCACTGGAGTCCACTGTCGTTTTTGCCCTTTGAATTCACACCATGAACATGACCACGTTTACCAAGTTGCATGTCTTCATTAGACTTTTCTATTAGATGTCACAGTGGATTAGAGATGATCAACTGACTGTAAAGACAGAAGAGCTTACTGTGCATGTCGTATTAAAAAAACAACCAAACAAGAAGATATGCTGATGCATGCATGCATGCAAACAAATGCATGATGATGTATTTAAATTCAGATTTAAAAGGAATATATCCATTAGACAAATAATAATCAAAATAAAACAAGCAATTGAAAACTTATTACAGACTAAAGTTTCTAAGTTATACATATAGTAAATGAATTTTGAAACTTTTTTTTAATGAAATCTGAACACATCACTTTGTATGTCTGAAAAAGTGCCCAGGTTCCATAGTGGAACATGGAACTAGTCCCTAGTTGTAAATACTCTTGCATGAAGTCCAGTGTCATCCCACATACCAGGGATTTTATTTAACACCTACTTAACCAAAATGGGGAAAGTTCCAATCAGACTCTGTGTCATCTCCAATGGTCACATCAAACAATAAGACACGAATCAATGAAATCAGGTGATGTTTGTTATAGCACTTGCAGAACTATTTGCAAAATTCAACCTAGCTGTGAATTTTAAAAAGTAAGGTACCAAGTTGCCAACTGTTGTAATTCAACAGGGCTGGCTAACTATTAATAAAGGTATGAGTTACTTATTGCAAAGGTGAGCATTAGCATTAGTAGGTCATTGATGCATCTGTGGAATTTTAGGAAAATACTGCAGTATAAAATTATAGCATAAAATATAACTGCAGCAAATACTTGAGGGATTAAGAGGGAGAAAAGCAATAATTTTTTGTTGAAATGCTTGCAACCTCTGCCTAAATTGTTTCAATGAAAATGCAAAGTGTAGAAAACAAAATAAATAAATAGCCCTAAAATTAAACAAGTGTTACATTTACTATGTGTCCAGCTATGCTTTTATATGCTCGCTTGTTTGCTTTGGAAGGCACATTTCTCTAATTATATACTATAAATAATATTTTACATTATTTGTCATAAGCAGCACACCATCCTGTTTATATGCTTATAACCCTCTTGCAAACCCTTAAAATGTATTTTCTATTCCAGGAGGAAGAAAAAACTTCTGCTTTTCTTCAGTGTTCATGAATACCAACAAAATGTGTCATTATTATGGTAAAAGCAGAGAGACTAGTAAGTTAAAAATATATTTTCAGAACAATAAATATTTTCACAGGGGATCTTAGTCTCTAGATAGAGTTTTTTCTATATTTTTAGTCATCTACAAAATGGAATTTGTTTTCAAAAGAGAATGTCTCAATTCTGCTCATGACAACTTTTGATGGAACACAGAGACAATAAATTAGTCTTATAGGAGACCATAATTTTCCAAGAATTTCAGATAAAAGGTAAAATAATTTGAAATTTGTTTTATATAGGTCCTTTCTTTAAATCATCATGTTTAGTAACAGTCTATTACAAACACTACTACAAACAGTATCAAAATTGTACCTCAGATGTAACTGAGGTTACCTAGATTATCAAAATAGATTTTTTCAAGAATATACAGTATATATGGAAATAATTTTAAAATAAATTGGTTTATGCAGTTCAATGAGTACCAGTTGCTGACTATCAGTAAATGTTACAACGTGTTACTATTTGTTCTGAATTTGGTCCATTCTGTAAGTGACTATATCAGGTTATAATGAAACCTGCTGGTAGAGAGCTGGAGACCTTAATATTAGATTTAAAATTAACTTGTGGAAAATACATGAATTCTTAGATCCAGTTGATCAGAGTGTTGTTCTGTAACTGCCCTTTTGGCACCATGATGCTTGTGGTTTTGGTGGAGGTGTATCATCAGTCAGGTTTAAATGGCTTTTGCTGCAGCTTCCTTTTTTTTCACAATTTTTTATTAATAATCCACCTTTGAATTTCCTCAAAGAAGAATGGATTTGCTTAGGTGGGTAAGAAAAGGTGACAGGAAGCTGAACAAAACATAGCCAACACTTCATAATCGTGGCTTATGAAAGGTTTATTCCTTTAAATTGTCTATACTTACCACCCCTCAGAGTGCAAGGTGAATGGTCATACGAGGTGGCTGTGCCTAAGAACAGCTGAACTATTCCAGATTGTAACGAAGATCCTTCAGGCCCAATATTCTGTCTCTAGCGGTGGAAAATTCCTGAAACATAAGAATCGGGATTTAGACACCTTGATTCACACTTTTGGCAAAAGTATCTATTTAATGATGTCACTGAATAGTTCACAAGACAGTTTGTACTTATGAGCAGTTCATCTTACATACGAATACATTACTTTCACGATAATAATGTTCTGTAACTTATTCAAGTTGCAGCATAGATGCAAATCATTTGACAACTGCTGCAACCTGAACACAAGCAGTAGAAAGTGATCCCAGGATAAAGGTTTTACTACGTAATGACACATTAGTTTTTCAGGCTACTGGAAAGTTCTCTTTTTCAAGATTTTTTTCCCTTATTTTTTAATATACATATGCAAAGTTATACAAAGTGGTTTTAGCTTTCTCTTCTGTATTTTGTTGTAAGGTTCACTTAAATTTGATGTAAAATGTGTGTACACATTTAGCTATTTGTTTTATTTACTGATCAATGTAGAGGCAGCATCAGAAAATTATGTTTTAACTCATGCTTCAAAAATTTTCACGTTCCCATTTTCACTCACTGAAGTCAATATATTTTATTACTGATTTTAATGAAATATGACAATGTTGAGAGTTCTGAGAACATCCATATATATAGATACAGAGAGAGAGAGAGAGAGAGATACATACACATACATATACTCACTTTTATTTCTCTGTGAAGCAAAATACTGTGTTTCAAATGGTGTTATGTGTGTCCTCATCAGGTGATAGCATACTGAAGATTTCTAAAGGGTTTTCTGTGTCTTATGCTCTTCTGGTTGCATAACTTAGATGTTGAAAATGTCAGTTAAAAACAGAAACTTATGTATTCGTTGTGGAAATTAACTATGTATAATACAGCAACACTTAGAATAAGAAACCACACACATAATACCACATTGATTTATAGTGATACCTAACAATGGTTACCTCTAACCTAAAGGAAACATGTAGTTTTGAAGCTGATTTTAGTGTTGGTTCTTTCAAGAAACAGGTCAAGACGAACATTTTCAAGACTTAAGTATTCAGGTGGCTTGTTTTTACCAATTATTTTTAAGAGCTTAAACAACATCAAACTAATTTATACATCCTTTTCAAGATCTTGTTTCACCTCTTGTTTATGAAAAATGAGGGGGAAAAATTATTGTGATAGTTCTACCTGCTGCTTATATTTGTGGGAAGCAATTTATCCTGCTTTCTATGTCAAAGATTAACGAATACAGATCTCTCAAATTTGACCATTTTTAATGATACAGAGAGTGGAATCTAAGATTAGAAGGTCAGAAGAGACGTTAGGATCATAGAAATCTTGGGGTTTTTGACACCTTTCTAATCTTGAGAATGATAAGACCTTTATGGATGGTCATATGAGGGGGAGGTAGGGTCCTTTGTAAGTTTACTTTGTGTGCCAAATTGAATTCTTTGTAACAATACTTTATTTTCTCCCTTTCTTCTTCCCACACTTCAAAGTCTTGCTCACAGTTCATCAGGGATACCTTTCATAAGCTTGGACACCCAACCTTCTAACTGGTATTTTGATGATGTATGTATGCTGTTGTATGTTGATGCATGTAAGGAGAGATGAAGAGGTTTCACGCATATCTTCATAAATACAAGAAGACATAGTCTGTGTGGGAATCATCATCTAACTTTGTACATCTAACACTTAGACATCTACAGTGAATTAGACACCCACTTTTTTTTCATCAGTGGAAAGGAGGTGGCACTGCTCTCTACTTCTACACCCTGGAATAAATTACGTAAGTAGACCGGAACTGCTGTGTCTTGAAATTGTCTGCTTTCCTCTATTGATTTTAAAAGGGAGTCTTTTTCTCAGCTCAGATGGAGGTGTCTCTCCAAAGACGCCTGAAAATGGATGAGATGAATCCCATCCATTGGGCGTTAACAAATTGTGCAGGCTCCTGTCCAAGTAATTTCCCAGTCCACCCAGTGTGGAATTGTCTCTGACTGCAGGCAGAAATCTTACTTCAGTGCTTATAAATGTATTCTAGCTAGCTCTGCTGCTTCCCCTTTCGGGGCACACCCCTGAATGGTAAGGTATACACAACCATATTCGGCTGTTCTAAAATAAGGTCCCATTTCAGTCTAGATATACAGAGAAACAGTCCTTCACTCAGGAAATGCTGAATCGATGTATCATTCTGTCTAATTGCATGGAGGGAAGAAAAAAGGTATTTTGCTTTTCTGTACACTCATCATATACATGACTAGGCCCTCTGTAAGACTTCTCCTATCTATATCTGTGTTCCTTGTTATGAACATGATGATGGTTTTCCATAAAACTGACAGTTTTATGTTAAATGGAGATCAGTGTATGTTATGGTCAATCTATCCAGATACTTACAGCTTATGTCTAGACATATTTAGATAGCAGGATCAGTTAAATGTTTGAATGTGGGGTAAAACTCCTGGAAATGCTCTATAATGAATTTTACACTGATGGAGAAGGAACTGTACTTCTAGAAAGTACAGTCCTTTGATCACCTGAGTAATATTTGCATAGGGAGTTGCAAGCATACTGTCTATTCTGAAATTTCTTGTTATGTTAAAATATGTATTGTGTGTATCAAAAATCACCTTTGAGAAAATTCTATAGCAAATATTATGGGAATTGAAACTGTTAAGAAAATAGCAAATGGCTTGGTGGCACCTGCTGCAGCTGTAACATTAAGAATGTTGTCAAGCAGAAACCATTTGTCACCTACCCATATTGAGGAGGCAAAGTCAAGGTAAACTTAATCTACACTGCTTCTGTATAAGTGGAATAGCCGTTTGATAAAAAAGGTTGGCCCAACAAGGGAAAGCCTTTCAGCATAAAGTGAAACAGCTAGCTCTGATGAGAATTAATGTTATCTGCCTTGCCCACTCCTTTTTAAAATTAGCATGTAACTTATCCCGATGGAAACTTATTGCTTTTTTAAATTTTAGAATTAGTGAGTGGAATGTCTGATGCTTACCTCAATGAATTTGTAAAAATTCAGGTTATTGGTAGGCCAGTTTAAGTGAGGGATATGTAGAATTACCCTCTAAAAATTTGAATATTATTTTAATATCTCTTCTGCTGTCTAAGGCAACTTAGTTGGGGTCATGAAATAGAAGCTTAAATTTACCTCTGGTAAGTACATTATATCTTTTTTCATTATTCAGTTGTATGCAAACTCCAGGGAAGCTACTTAGATCTTGTCTGCACTATCTTGTACAAGAGCAACCCCAGGGAACACGAGCGACCTGGAGTGCGGCGAACAGCGGGCAAACAGGACGTGGCGCGTCAGTTTGCGCAGCATTTCGCGCAGGCAGCGCATGCAGGGAAGGCGTGCGGGCAGGGCACAGTCCTCCCCCAGCACTATTGGCTCTCGACGCGTGGCCATCACCCGCCCAGAAGAGACCCGGCCACAGCCTTTGCTCGGCTGAAAGCCGTGGCCAGAAGGAATGTTGCGGCCCAGACCGAGCTGCCCTCACTCACGCAGCTGTCCCGGTGTCCAGCTGCAGGCAGCGCCTGAGCCTGTCGCTTGTGCCAGAGGGCAGCGGAGACACCACCCATGTGCAGTGTGACTGGGTGAGCGACCTGCTCAGCCTGGGACAGGGCTGGCAGAAGCAGTGGAGAGGCTGAGGAGCATCAGGGGTATGAGAGGGAGACAGATCAGGTTGGTGGAGCCGTCCCCGGCCGTCCCTGAGGCAGAGGCAGCCGGTGGAGGCTCCACAAGTAGCAGGGGATCCCCTGCCCTCTTGCTGCCGGGCAGGAGGAGGGGACCTAAGAGATGAGGGGGAATGGGAACAGGCTCCTGCTCGAGGCGGCGGGCGAATCTCCTCCCGGCCTCCCTCACCGTCCCAGCTGCCCTTACACAACAGGTATGGGGCTCTGGAACTTGAGGGCCAGGAACACGAGGACCTTGATGAAAGTCCATCCAGGGGGTTGCCTAGGGTGAGACAGCCAGCCCCACACATCAAGACTTCCTCTGTTAAGAGAAAAAGGAGGGTAATTGTTGTAGGTGACTCCCTTCTGAGGGGTACAGAGGGCCCAATATGCCGACCAGACCCAACCCACAGGGAAGTCTGCTGCCTCCCTGGGGCCTGGGTGAGAGATGTCACCAGGAAACTCCCTGGTCTGGTTTGGCCCACTGATTACTACTCGTTGTTGGTCATACAGGTTGGCAACGATGAGGTTGTGCTAAGAAGCTTAAAGGCAATTAAAAGGGACTTCAGAGCACTGGGGTGACCGATGATGGAGCGGGAACACAGGTAGTGTTTTCTTCAATCCCTTCAGTGGCAGGGAGGGACGCTGAAAGGAATAGGAAAGCTCACTGGGTCAACACATGGCTCAGGGGTTGGTGCCATTGGCAGAATTTTGGGTTTTTTGAACATGGGGAGGTTTACATGGCACCAGGCCTCCTTGCAGCACATGGAGTGCAAATGTCTCCAAGCGGGGAAAGGAATCTAGCTTACGAGCTGGCAGGTCTCATTGAGAGGACTTTAAGCTAGATTTGAAGGGGGAAGGGGATAAAACCAGGCTCACTAGAGGTGAGCCTAGGGGTGGCATGCCTGTGTTGGGGCTGAAATCGACAGCCCAGCTCAAGTGCATCTACACCAATGCACGCAGCATGGGCATCAAACAGGAGCAGCTGGAAACCATTGTGCAGCGGGACACCTATGACTTAGTCATCATCACAGAAACATGGTTGGAAGACTCTCATGACTGGAGTGCTGCAGTGGATGGCTATAAGCTCTTCCAAAGGGATAGGCATGGAAGGAGAAACAGTGGGGTGGCTCTGTAAGTTAGGGGGTGTTTTGATTGTATAGAAATCAACGATTGTGAAGACCAAGTCAAGTGCTTATGGGTAAGGATGATGGGGAAGGCCAACGAGGCAGATATCCTGCTGGGAGTCTGTTATAGACCACTCTACCAGGATGAAGAGGCAGATGAAACATTCTATAAGCGACTGGCAGAAGTCTCGCAATCACTAGCCCTTGTTCTTGTGGGGGAATTTAATCTACTGGACATCTGCTGGAAGTATAACACAGCAGAGAGGAAACGGTTTAGGATGTTCCTGAAGTGTGTGGAAGATAACTTCCTGACACCACTGGTAAGGGAGCCCACCAGGGGAGGTGCCTTGCTTGACCTGCTGTTTACAAACAGAGAAGGACTCGTGGGAGATGTGGTGGTCGGAGGCTGTCTTGGGCTTAGCGACCACGAAATGGTAGAATTCTGGATTCTGAGTGAAGTAAGGAGGGGGGGTCAGCAAAACCACTACCATGGACTTCCGGAGGGCAGACTTTGGCCTGTTCACGTCACTGGTTAAGAGGGTCCCTTGGGAGGCAGTCCTGAAGGACAGAGGGGTCCAGGAAGGCTGGACAGTCTTCAAGAAGGAAATCTTAAAGGTGCAGGAGCAGATGGTCCCCTTGTGCCGTAAGAAAAGCTGTCGGGGAAGACAACCGGCCTGGCTGAACAGGGAGATTTTGCTGGGACTCGGGGAAAAGAGGAGAGTTTATCACCTCTGGAAGAAGGGGCAGGCAACTCACGAAGAGTACAAGGATCTCTTTAGGTCAAGCAGAGACAAAATTAGAAAGGCAAAAGCCCAGCTAGAGCTCAGTCTGGCAACGGTCATAAAGGATAACAAAAAATGCTTCTACAAATATATTAACAACAAAAAGAGAGGCAAGGAGAATCTCCATCCCTTACTGGATATGGCGGGGAACATTGTCTCCAAGGATGAGGAAAAGGCTGAGGTACTTAATGCCTTCTTTGCCTCAGTCTTTAATAGCCAGACCAGGTATCTGCAGGGTATTCAGCCCCCTGAGCTGAAAGACAGGGATGGAGAGCAGAATAAACTCCCCGTAATCCAAGAGGAAACAGTTAAGGACCTGTTAAGCCACCTGGACACCCACAAGTCTATGGGGCCTGATGGGATCCACCCAAGAGTATTGAGGGAGCTGGCAGAGGAGCTTGCCAAGCCACTTCATCATTTATCAGCAGTCCTGGTTAACAGGGGAGGTCCCAGATGACTGGAGCCTTGCCAATGTGATGCCCATCTCCAAGAAAGGCTGGAAGGAGGATCCTGGGAACTACAGGCCTGTCAGCCTGACCTCCGTACCGGGGAAGTTCATGGAGCAGTTCATCTTGAGGGTGCTCACCGGGCATGTGAAGGACACCCAAGGGATCAGGCCCAGCCAGCATGGGTTCAGGAAAGGCAGGTCCTGCTTGACCAGACCAGGTGTCCCGCCTAGTGGATGAGGGAAAGGCTGTGGATGTTGTCTCCCTGGACTTTAGTAAAGTATTTGGCAGCGTCTCCCACAGCATTCTCCTGGAGAAACTGGTGGTTCGTGGCTTAGACAGGTTTACTCTTCACTGGGTGAAGAACTGGCTGGAAGACCGAGCCCAGAGAGTTGTGGTGAATGGCATTAAATCTGGCTGGTGGCCGGTCACAAGCGGTGTTCCCCAGGGCTCGGTTCTGGGGCTGGTCTTGTTCAATATCTTTATCGATGATCTGGATGAGGGGATTGAGTGCTCCCTCAATAAGTTTGCAGACGACACCAAGTTGGGTGGGAGTGTTGATCTGCTGGAGGGTAGGAGGGCTCTGCAGAGGGATCTGGACAGGCTGGATCGAAGGGCTGAGGTCAACTGTATGAGGTTTAATAAGGCCAAGTGCCGGGTCCTGCACTTCATTCACAACAACCCCATGCAATGCTACAGGCTTGGGGAGGAGTGGCTGGAGAGCTGCCCAGCAGAAAAGGACCTGGGGGTGCTGGTTGACAGCCAGCTGAACATGAGCCAGCAGTGTGCCCAGGTGGCCAAGAAGGCCAACAGCATCCTGGCCTGTATCAGCAATGGTGTGGCCAGCAGGAGTAGGGCAGTGATTGTGCCCCTGTACTCGGCACTGGTGAGGCCGCACCTCGAACACTGTGTTAAGTTTTGGGCCCCTCACTACAAGAAGGACATTGAGTTGCTGGACTGTGTCCAGAGAAGGGCAATGAAGCTGGTGAGGTGTCTGGAGAAAAGTCTTCTGAGGAGCGGCTGAGGGAACTGGGTTTGTTCAGTCTGGAGAAGAGGAGGCTGAGGGGAGACCTTATCGGTCTCTACAGCTACCTGAAAGGGGGTTGTGGCGATGAGGGTGTTGGTCTCTTCTCCCAAGTAACCAGCGATAGGATGAGAGGAAATGGCCTCAGGTTGCGCCAGGGAAGGTTTAGATTGGATATCAGGAAAAATTTCTCTCCGGAGAGGGTGGTGAAACATTGGAACAGGCTGCCCGGGGAGGTGGTAGAGTCACCATCACTGGAAGTGTTCAAAATACGTGTGGATGTGGTGTTTTGGGACATGGTTTAGTGGGCATGGTGGCGCTGGATTAATGGTTGGACCTGATGATCTTGAAGGTCCTTTCCAACCTTAATGATTTTGTGATTCTGTGATCTGGTTCCCCAAGCCTCTCTGAATTAGCTTGCAGCTGCCATCATGTTAGCCTTATTCTAATTCTGCCAACGTGACAGCTATTGTGTTATCAGTCAGGAAGAAAAGGATTTATTTTAGACCCTCTTTAATTTATATTATTAAACTGTTCTTAAAACTGCTTTTAGCAGGCAGAAGATGTAAAAGTGATTATATAAAATACATTATTTCTCATTTGTCTTTTTGCTACGCAATAGATTTCTGCTTAGATAAAATAAAGGAACTTTACATTATCAGCTGATAAATACAGTGTTAATCTCTATGTTGTACTGTTTTTAATAAGGTGCTGTGCCTGGATGAGAGGGAAAGTTACATCAATGAGCCTGAAAGCTAACTGTGTGGTCAGACTTTGCTGGTTTCTGACCTGTGAGCCTTATTCCTAAAATCATGTCTGTCTGGACAACCTTCAGTTTGCCACCGGAGGTTTTGAGGTTTGGAATTCAAACGATTTAGCCATAGGTGAACCAAAGAGATGGTACGAGGTGTCTGTGAAGTAGATGATGTAGCTCGTAGTCATAGAAGGCTCATTCTCTTTTGCTTGTCTTGTGTTTTTCAACATTGTTATTAATCTGTGGTAGTGATACTATTTTGCTGATATGATGTCATAGCTTATTATCTGATGAAAAAGTGAGACTCAACCTTTCTTTTGCTTCAATAGCATGATCTAATTCAATCAGAACATCATAAAAGGAATATAAATTTTAAATGTCACTTGCAAAATCCTTCAATGTTGATATTTTACAAATACACTAATGCAGCTGAACTAATTTCAGCCTGTGTTAACATTGCTTACGAAGCATATCAAGTGTTTAATTGCAATGCAAAAAGAACAAATAATGAGGATAAGTTACCCAAATTATTTCATTATAAAATAATTAATGTGATGGGCAATTAAAGTGTTCATTTAAGTGTACTCATTACATTGTCATTCAAAATTACCTAAGCTAAGGTTAAAGGTGTTATTAAAAACATTAATTTAATTTGTTATATAAAAGGAAGATAATTATCATAAAATATTGCAAATGATAATGAGAAACACTTTAATGAAGTCTCGATTTAATTAGAGGGGGTATCATGATTTGGCTGTGGGTAAAATGGTGGACTGTTAATATATTTTCTTTTCATTATGATTAGAGTCTTAGAGAGTTATTTAAAAACTTATATGAAGAAATATAGGCTTACATTTATATCTTTGGGATAGTATCTCATTTTTTGCTATAGATACACATTTATGGTATTATAAAGATTTAATAAATCCAATTTCTAAGATAGTGTTCCAAGTGTTGCTTATCCTGCTTAATTTCTCAATTATATGTAATATCCACTGTTGAGAGCACCTTACAAAAAAAGTCTCATGGAACTTGGAAGAACCTGAGAACCTTTCCATGGTGGCCTTTGGCCTTTTCAGACTATCATGCAAGAAGTATGTGAAAAATACTGAAAAATTATATTTATGTTATACTAGGCTGTATCTCTAACTCAAGCCAAGAGTTGTTCTACAACACAAGGTAACTCAAGATAGATTTCTTGGTATAAAATTCCAAAAGAAAGCACCCTCTTTTTAACTCCTAAGAAGTTTGTAAGAGAGCCAAAATATTAAAGAAAAAGGTATGCTCAACTCAATAACTTTTCATTTTCACTGAATATTTAAAATTATTTTAAAAGTAACTTCTGCATCCCTTACATGAGAAAAATACTAGAAATAGACATTCAACTGGAGATTGTTCTGACAGGAAGAAATGGTTGTGCTTGTTATCCTTGTGATGATGGTCTTTTTGTTTCCTTTCTGCCATTCCTTCATCCACTGCTTCTTTAGAGCTGATAAGTGCTGTTCAAAGCTATCAGGTTGTTATTTAGAGAAATTAGAATAATGTGGAAAAATCCCTGTTGGCTGAGGTAGTTCTAGCTGCCTCATCCTTTCTGATTACAGCAACAGCAGTGAGGCTTTTTCCTTAACAGCAGAAGAGCTGTATTTCAGGGATAACATCTATCTTTGATTAATTTTGCTTAACTGCTTATTTTATTCAGCAATGTACAAAAACTGGAGATTAAAACGGCTACTCTCATTTACCATCTTCCATTTTGCATTTTGTTTTTTTTCTGTTTCTTTTCCTTTTTATTTCTAACCTCCATAATTAGTCATAGTTAACATAGTAGCAAGGTAATGAATTCAATCCTCACTATTTACTGACTAACGCTTGCAGTCCAGTAAGCACATTTCATTTGGCCTAATCTTTTGTATGCATTATTATGCACATAAATTCAGGTTTGGATAAATACTGGTAGAGGCTAAAGCCTCTTTTTATCAAAACAAATTGAACAGTGACATGCAAGCCATTGTATGTGTCCCTGGAAGATGTATTATAGCATATTTAGGTGAAGAGAAAGACCGTAGAGTTTTTCAGGAAGTCAGGTGATTTGCTTATAGACATGAAACTAACATGGGTGTCTTTTCTGATTTTTAGTAACAGCTACACTTTTCCACCAAGAATTGCCCCAAAGTCAATTTTAATTGCAATCTCATATATAAAATACCACTGAAATTAAGCTTTTTTTAAGACTTCAATTATTTGATTTCAATGATATGGAACTATAATAGCACTATGAACTCATATATCATAATAGATAAATGAACTATATCTCAAAGAGTAAATTTTGTTTGATTTCTCAAATCAGTTTCATAGATTTTACTAGGTTTAACTAGGTCCTTATGGCAGCCTGATAACTCTGCCATGCTCTACTTCACAAGTAGCACTTTAAAAGCTACCGAGCTGTAGCTTGAGATACACCTGCCCCAATCGCCAGTGTGATTATTTAAATCTAAGAAAAGTAATTTAAATAGCCCGTTTTATCTCACAACCGCCTAGGTTATGGTCATGTCAAAGCAAACATCCACATCTGTCTGTTGAGAAAGTGAGGCTTAAGGGTACACTTTCAACATGAGTTGAAATTATATTAGATGCAACCAGATAGGTCAGAAAATAGATGAATATCCACATAATGACACAACCAGAGTTACTAAACTCACTGTAATTTTAATAATTAAAATTGGTATGTTTGACAGATATTTTCTGTAAAATGGGAATATTTTAAAAATGTGTTCAATCAAAATACTGTTTTCTAAAGGGATAACATTTCTCGGTTTTCTTAAAGATGATTTGATAAATGGATGCATATAAGTCATGAGACATACTACGTAGTGCTTCTAGTATATTTTAATCATTAGCTCAAGCATTGCATGATTTCTTTGATCAGATATTCTCTGATGCTGAGGCAAGCAGCTCATTTTACTCTCTAAAATCAGTCTAGTCAGACATAGTAACAGGTGGCTGAAGAAGGGCAAATAAAAGAAGTATGTTTTCTATTAATCAATTCATTCATCATGAGCTCTGCTAAAATGCTGAATATGACTAGGTTTTTCTGTGCTTTTCTGAAAATACTTGTCTGCCTAAATTTACCTCATGAGTCAGTGAGAATGCTGGCAATTTCTGCTGAGCATATCAAAGCTCTGTAATATTTTATCATTTTTTTCCTATTTTCTTCACACATAATGAGAAGTTATATTTATTTTGCTATATTGGATGAACTTTTTACAAAGGCTTCTGTTAGTGGTTTATAATTTGGTTGCATATTTGTTAGAATCTGTTTCCTCCCCAAAGAACTTGACTGTATTTTAAATAGAATTAATAAAAAAATACTCATTGAGAATCACTTTTGCATTGTATAGCTCAGTGTTTTCAGTTGTGTGAGGCACTTGGCTCATCAAAGAACATGGAGAGATGAGGTCACTGAGTATGCAGACCAAAAAGTCTGTATTTTATCCTCAGGATTTTAGAATTTGATTGTGCATATCATGCAAATTGCTGTGTTCTTAAAGGAGAAGTCATGTGCCATTTAGGAGGATTTATGGGAAGGAGATTAGAGATCGGTAGCATTAGATTATATGATGTTGACGCTTCAGCGATACCTGAGCTCCATGTATGCATACGCTAATAGCCAGCTTAAGCACTTTGATTTAGAACGCAAGATCCCTCCTTCCCTTCCTTTGGTCTGTTAGCATCTGGCTAGTGTCTGAATTAGCTGCTTATTAGCCTACACAGATGTGTCCCAGCAGCATTTTTGTATGGATCAAAAGTGTACTTTTGGACGGTATTTCATGCATATACCAAATGTCTGTGCTTTGGTTTGCATCGATACCTTGGTGAGTACAAACGGACCTCTATGATGAAAACAACTTAAAAGATGAACTACAAGTTGTTGCCATCCTTGAATAGGTCTCAAGTCTCAAGGATCAGACCAGAGTCAGTCAAAAATAAACCCCTTGAACATGGATAGTATAAGTATCAAGTCCTCAACATAGACGTTTTCACTGTGTGGGTCATCCACGCTCCTAGTTCCACACTACTTGCTTATGTAGAGACAGCCTAAGTTTCAATACTACATGTGATTCAGACACCTATTTGGCAGAGATCTCCACATCACTCTCTACTAAACAGCACAGATGTACTCTTTTCCTACACACAGCTGGCTACCTTCCAGATGGAGTTACAGTGCAACGTAAACTCTGATGCCGTATCTTTAGTTGAGTAAACAAAACCACACTTAAATTGTCACGGGGATGATAACAAGGTTAGGGAAAAATCTTGAAGAGTCTGGATTAGCTTTTGTAGTGGTAGAAATTTTCATTTTCTGATAAAGCAACAGCATTTTAGCATACACTCATGGTGCAGTTAATGAGAAAGACTGTTACTAACATAACCGTCATACGTCAGCAGGTTTTCAGGTTTTTTAGTTGTAGACATAAAAATTTTCCCAGACTGTTAAGAATTGTTTCATGTCAGAGACTAGAACTAGACAAAGTGCATGACCTGTTGCGTGAGATATAATTAACTTAGGAGCAGCTTGGCCATATCTGAAGCAATAGAAAGCAATTTTCTTGAGAAAGGTTGAAAAAATCCATATTGATCAGTACTAAGTAGTAAAAATTTATTGCAATGTTGTCAGTTGCTTTATTCCAAATCAATACAAACCTCACCAAAAGCTTCTTAAATGCAATAAGAATCTGACAAGGCCTTTTTGTCACAGATTAGTGTTAAAGCAATGAAAAGACCCCCAAGGAAAACTGTCTCTGACCAGAATGCCAGTTGTATCCCATTTCAGCAGTACTCTTTTTGGCATAGGACACCTTTATTGGCATTTTGGAAACGTGAAGAAAAGCTTAATGTTTTATCAGTTAACTAATGCAAATGTTAAGAAATTACTAAAGACCTCAGATTTTTGACTGTTTTTATCAAATTGTAGAAGTTAGTCGTTTTCAGAAGAAAAAATCAATCAGCAACCTGAATAAGAATGAAAGATTGGATATAGAAGGAATGTTCTTTCTATTTACAATTCAAAGAAAAAAAAAATCATAAAATAATTTTAGCAGAGGACTAAGATCCTAGAATACACGGATATGAGGGTGATGCTTTTCTTCTTAGAAAGACATTCTTGTAAACAGGAATTAGTGCAACATTCAGAGCAATTTCAACTCAGCTATAATGTAGATTTTGATGTTGATAAGTTACCTTCCCAAAGCAGCACAATCACAATTTCAGGTAGCGATGAACTAAGACAACATCTCCTGTACTTTTAGAACAAAAGTTTTTCAGGAATTCTGTTTTTACTAGCATTTGATTGACTAATTGGCATTACCATACTAGTTTGAATGAAAAAGTCTATTTTAGTTATTAGGTTATTAAGTTATCATGTCTCTATTATTTCAGCAGAAAAAGTACACAGACATCCATTAAAAATTAACGAATCTAGAATTAATGTTAACTACCTACTTAACCTGTTTCGAATAATGTATTTTTCAAAACTTTAAATGATCTCTCAATCTCATTGGGACCAGGGGACCTGAATGCCTGCAAATGTGTAGCTACAAATAGTGCAAATCCTCTTGAAAGACAATGGCATTTTTGATCCTAATCCTTAGAAGCTGTTAAAAAAATCACAGTTTTTGTCCTTTGTGTAAGATGGTGTCTGTGCAGTAACATGATTTAGCTCTTTATCCTTAGCTCTTTCAAAATATGCTTGCCGGCATCCTGAGCTGTGCACTATGTTGATGTATGCACTTATGTTAAGTCAATCCACACTTTTAGAACCATTCATCTCACTTAAAAGACAGCAAATAGTAGGAGGAAATTGCTTCCTAAACCTTCTCTTGGGTGTTTCTAATGATACAAGTGCTGCTTCTGTGCTGCTGTGTTCCACCTGAAACAGGTCGTCTTAAACGTTTGTTCTCAACTAAGACAGCAAGGCTACTTTATTTCCTAGGCAGAGTCTAATGGAGACCATACACCAACTCATAAAAGATAACTGGCTATTTAGAAGGCTAGGGCTACTTTACAGTTAAATGCCTTTACATTATTTTTTTTCAAATATTTAGTTGTTTTCTCCTTATATACAAGGTTTCCCATGAATCACTACTTAAACACATGAGTAGCAAAAAAGCAGATGGAGCAGTGCATCTGCAAATGAAAATACTGGAGAATATGGAGGGAAGGTCTGCAGAACAGAGGACTAAGTTTCCAGAATACAGAGTTCCAGAGTAACTACATGTCTAAAGAAAAAAAAAAGAAAAAAAATGGAAAAAAAATCACAAAAGCAAGTCAAAATGTTATGAAGGAGAATATATATAAATTAGATTTCCTTTATCTTGGTGTTGATGTGTTGAGTCATTTGTCTAATAAGCTGCAGTTGAAAGACAGTAAATTTTTGGAAGACTGCTGCGTATCTGTAAAGAATGCACCTGCTGAGGGTTATCAGTGCAACACAAGAACTCAAAACACTGAATTGCTAATTATGAAGTTTTAGAGTGGCTGACGAGAGCTGGAATTCTCTTTCTGAGATACGCAAATTTGGAAGATTTCTGGAACCTTTTTTTATGAGTTTGCAGTCAAGAAGGAACTAAAGCTGAGAATCACACTTCCAATGCGGACTTAAACATGGAAAAAAGACAGTTTCTGCTTATCAAGTTGCAAAATGTAACTACATCAGCACTTATGTTTTCATTGGTAGAGTTGATCAGAAATCCACAGAAGACACAGAAACAAGTTGAGCCCTGAAAACAACTGAAAAAGAAGAAAGAGCAAGGTGAAAATGGAAGTGTATGGAGGATGTGGAAGCAAAGCAGATTGAAGCAGTGGCTGGCTTTTGGAAAGATTTGCTGCATTAACAGGAGACATATTAATTTTCAGAAGCTCACAGGCGAAAAACCTCAACCAACCAACAAAAAAAACCAACTACAAAACCAGAATTCAGAAAGTGTCTTAATTATTAGTGCTGTCTAGATAGCAGGTTAACAATCACATGCAAGGGGCACTAGTGCCTTGGTTGTATGAGGACACTTTCCGTTTGGCCACAGAGCCACTTTAAACACATTAGTCAAAACCCTGTGCAGTTCTCCACAGAGTTCTTGGCTACAGAAACCATCCTCTCAGATACCTGCTGTCAATGCCTGATTACTTGTGGTGGAAGTAGTCCCCCCCTGCCATCGAGGGAGGTGATTCTGCCCCTCTGCTCTGGTGAGACCTCACCTGCAGTCCTGCATCCAGCTCTGGAACACGAAAGACATGGACCTGTTGGATAGAGTCCAGAGGAGGGCCATAAAGATGGTCAGAGGGATGGAACACCTCTCCTGAGGCTGAGAGAGTTGGGGTTATTCAGCCTGGAGAAGAGGTGGCTCCAGGGAGACCTTATTGCAGCCTTCCAGTACTTAAAGGGGGCTTCTAAGAAAGATGGGGACAGACTTTTTAGCAGGGCCTGTAGTGATAGGATAAGGGGTGATGGTTTTAAACTGAAAGAGGGTAGATTTAGACTAACAATAAGGAAGAAATGTTTCCCAATGAGGGTGGTGAAACCCTGGTACGTGTTGCCCAGAGAGGTGGTAGATGCCCCATCCCTGGAAAAATTCCTGGTCAGTATGGATGGGGCTCTGAGCAACCTGATCTAGTTGAAGATGTTCCTTTTCACTGCAGGGGGGTTGGACTAGGTGACCTTTAAAGGTCCCTTCCAACCCAAAGATTCTAAGATTCTATGATCCTATGATCTTCCGTGCAAACTACCAGTGGTTTAAACTACTTAGTCCAACTTAGCATTGGAAGAAGTCAGTAGTTGCCAGTCTTGCATCAGAGGCAGCGACATTTCCATATTGCCACTGTTTTACAGTTTTTCAGTGCTTTTCATCTCCTGCCTAAGATGACAGACTAACCTATTTATTTGATTTTACACAGGAACAGAGCAGGAAAGGAATAGTCACTTGGTCAGACATTAGTTAAGACGCATGAAGGAAGTACAGTCGCAGCAAGTTCCAAGTCTGTTGTTAAATCAGCTTAGATTATTAGATGTATTATCTTGGCCAGTTTTAGCTGAAAAGCAATGTAGAAAGCTGTTAAGAAACTGACAGCAAGAATTTAGCATGTGAGATGCTGACAATTCATCAGTGGCTTATGGGCCTTTGAATGTCTACATATTCACATTAAAAGAATCAGAACTAATTTTCATTCTGAATTATATGAACAATTTACAAAGAGAAAAGAGGTTGAAAACAATTGCTAGCATTCAGACTGATTGTCATGCTTTTTTTCATCTTTTGTCATCTTTTTTTCATAAGCGTGTAATGTGTGTATCTTTGTACTAAACAAAATCACTTCCAGACTCAGTCCTTAAATCAAGTGCCTAGGGAAGTGTAATGCAAATGAAGTAAAAGATATCGTAGCTTTATTTCACATATTATTTTTCTTCAGCCTGCTGAAAACAGAATTCTTACATTGAAGTCAATGGCTAAACTCTCTGCAGAGCAACGTACTACTTAGCTGGGTTTAACGTTTCTGTTCTTGGTGGGCGTGATGAAGTTGATTGCGGGAATGAGACCTCGGTTGTGGCTTCAGGGCAAGAGTGGGACTTTGGTGGGACTTCAGAGCAATAGACAGATGCCTCATGGAACTGTGATTGGTGAGAACAGACCTTTCTCTTCTCCCAGACATGGTTTGAGATCTGGTTTCCAGTACAATTTTTATGTTCCCAGTACATTCATGGGATGCTGCAGATGGTTTGTAATGTTCTCAACTGTTTCCTCGTCACTATAAAAGCAAAACTTCATTTTAGTAGGTGGGGTAGGGAGATGCAGAGTAGAAATTAGTCTGAAAAATAGTTATTTTAACATAAAGAAATAGTAACTGAATATACATTTTAGTTTTCATTTCAACATCAGCGTACAATGGCAGAATTTTATCAAGGATAATGTCTGCTTCTTTCTACCTTTTATGGAGAATACAGATCACAACAAACCAGAGTAAATATAATTCTTACCTAGGACATGCAGGCAAAAATGCATTCAAAGTGTTAATCCAGCCCGTTTCACTACAGTCAATAATGGATATGCAGAAATGGGCTTGACAGAGTTATTTAGTGGGAGGACTGCAGAGACAGCTCTTTTATTGACTGCTGCTCTCATGGAACAAAACACAGAAAAGAGGATTTTTGTAAGGCATTTGTAAGCCGTGACTGTCTCTTTAGATGGTTTAGTTGTGTTAAAGGCTGGATTATGGAAGCATCCTTATGTTCTGTGTTGAATTAAAAAAAGATTTGCTGCCTTGGACAATGAGAAGTCATGCAGTCCAATACTAAGTAACATCTGCTATGTACTTTTATGCCACTTGCAGACTGTAAAACACGTAGTGGAGATCTATTGAAAAGGAGGCAGATTTCAAGGCCCAAAATATAACGACAGGTAACAGATGTTTTGGTCAGATGGTTAAACTAAAGTATACTTTTTGTTACTGATGTCTGAGACAGGAAGTAAGACCAGAATTTATGACTTAATAAATTTTTTAAACAGTAATTTGTTAAAAACCTCCTCAGGATACAAAGCAACTTTACAAATAAATTTCACATTCCTATCATCAAATAGTTATATTTTAGATGTTTGTGAATGGATCCTCAGTTTTAACTTGACTGACCCAGGCACTTCTGTCAGATTTCCAGACTTCCTATGTATCCAGCAAATTAATTAAAACTGGGCACTTACAGATGGTTTGTATGATTGTAATATGCATGCTGTCTATTTATAAGCATCTTCTGCTATGTCTAATACTTCAGTAAGGAATTGGGAACATAATTTGATTGAATGTTTTTCATATTGCTAGGATATTTTTACTCCTTCTTTGTATTAAGCTACGCCAATCCTTTTAAGCAGTCTGAGAGGAATTCATTTGACAATTCTAATTTAAGCTGCTTGTCTTTAATTGACAAAGCAATTGTGGAAAGCCATGAATGTGTTCTCCAGAGTTGTCTGAAATTTCAGAGAATCAGGAACCTGAGTATTTCACAGTGAGGCTGTTTGCCAGAGAAATCAGATGGGTTCAGTCAATTGTTTTTAAGGTGCTGTCACTGCTCATGAAGGCCCTCAAACGGATAGCCTCAGTGCTTTTGACACTGCTATGGGAGTACGAAAGGCCACTGTGCAGTCCGTGAAGTGGCTACCGACTGATGGGATGCACTGAGACTTTCAAAATGTCCTGGATCCATGGAAAGCTTCAGGAGCGGTTGCTTCCCACCATGCGGTTTGGCAAGTATCTGTACTGGCAATCTGTGACTATAAAGGGTAGGAGATCCCAGAACAGAGGGAAAAAGTGGATATTCACACAGCATCTTTGCTAGTTTATGTCATGATTTATGACAGATAATTCAGTTAGTAAAATATTGTTGCACCTTTAAAATATTATTCCCTTGCCACATGTTATACATGTTGTGTTTGCCTATCATTGCCACTTTATTTCAACTGATGCACTCAAGTTCTCCACCCTTGGCAGTGGCAAACCTGATCGCTCTCCAGCTTACCTACAGCACATTCCAGAACTCCTCAACTTAAAACTGTCTTACACAGCCATATAGTCTTTCTTAACTTGAAAACAAAGAATAAGGCAGATTTTTAAAATTATTGTTATTTTTTATTTCCAGGTCTGCTATTTGTTTATCTGAACTGGGTGAGACAAAAATAACTTCTTTTTTTAATTCTAATTGGTTTGATTCATGTATTTTCACATGTCAGATTCCTAAACTGACAGGGTACATGGAATTCTCAAAAATAAACTTAAAGAATTGCTTATCAGAGCCCTGCAGGTTGATCTCTATCCTTCCCCATGGTAACACTTTTTGCAGTACAGTAGCAGCCAGCAGAGTAGATAATGGGGCACTTCTGAACCTGAAAATTAGATGCTGTCTGCCATGACTAAAAAGAAAAATCTCATGGTGGAGGGTTATGAAGAAAAGGGGATGAAATTAATTTTTGTTTGTATTATAAAAAAAAGTAGATGGAAAAATACAGGAAGTCAGCTAATAAGAGAGAGACGTGTACATGAAGTTAGGGAGATCACCAAACAGACCAACCTATGCAATTGCCTGAAAAGAGTAATGCAGACTTTTTTCACTCGTTTAATAGGTAGAAATTTTGTTTGGATTTATTTATCGGAAATTGTTGATAGGCTAAAAGAGACAGAGTCTCGTTTCCTTTCCTGTAATTACCCTAACCAGGTTGTTGGGTATGTAAGAAATTACCTCATAGAATACATATAGTGAAGGTACTGCAGTGTCTGTGTTGCCATTTCCTTTTTACTGTGGCAATATTTGCAAATAACAATGTATGTGAAACGAATAGGTCAATTTTTCTAAGCAGACAGCAAAAAAAAGCTTATGGACAATTATACAGTGCAAATGAATAAGAATTATTTTCTAAAAAAAGAATTGGACATTTCTATTTAATTTTTTCACTTCTTTAAATTGTCATGTATATGTACCTATTAATGAATAAGCTAATTTAAGGGTGAAGAGAAAGATTAAAACCTATATTTCTCTAAGGCAAACAGTCCTGTGACTTTTCTATCAATTCAGGGATAGTTTATGTTTATAAAGCAAAAAGATGAACGAATTTCCTTGAAAATTTCTCAGTAGTGGTTGCTGATGCTGGGCAACAATACCCCTTTTCTGATTGACAGCTACAACACTCTAACTCTGTCTCTTATAATACAAACATCACACTGAATCTTTCACGAATAGATGTAGTCTCCTTCCCTTTATTAGCTTTCTCATCCCATAGAGCACAGTCAGTATAGGCATCATTCCTGTCCTTTAGAAAGAAGTAGATTAGTCCATTTCCTCATGGGGCTTTGCAAAGTCCTTCAATAGACGTGACTGGAAGAGGAAGAGGCTGAAGATGGTGGCCTAAGGGAATAAACTGCTGACTTGATAAATCTTTGGGTCTTCAGAGGTCATCTCTTGATGTCTGAAAGAAAGATTGACTTACCAGCAAATATGAGCACTAGTCTTTATGGCTTTGTGAGGGTTTCTTTAAGTAATATAGAAAACATTTGTATATGAGATACTTACAAATTTTCTACAACTACAGAAACAGCGTTTCCCTTTCTCAGGTCTTATGAAAGTCTTATAGATTTATTTATTCTTTTTTACACTGTGTGCACACTGTCCATGAGATGTGCAGGGAATTTTAATGAGTTTCCACACTAACAAATGCAGCTATGGAATGCAACATGGACAAATCTGAAACTCTCTGAACTTCTGTTACATGTGACACCTTATAGCCCCTAAAGCGCATAAGAGCAGTGAATAACATATCATTAATGAAAATTCTGATGTTTCATATCCATTGTCCTGAGATGAATCGATTGCAGCTAGGAGCAGATTAAATTTAATTAACTTTCTTTTTCCTGGCATATTTTGTAACTTGTAAAGTTTCACTCTATCACAGGAGAACATTCATATTTTTGGCAGGGCATTGTCCACAAACAATCACTCCTTACTACAGGTAGATTCTAAAAACTCATAGGCAGACACTTAGTTATGGAAACTGAGGAGGTGCATCAGGAATCAAAAGAACAATTTGTATTTGAAAATATTTTATTTTATGTCATTTCACTTTATTTTACTTTATTTTATTGTAACTGTATTAGATAGATAGATATGCAAACAAAGAAGTGTAATTGCACACCTTTGGACTGTGATTTAAGAAGGATTCACTTCCAAGACAGCCAAACCACCCTGTTGTGACACTGTCTGTGGAGGGTTAAGAGTCCGGGTTAGGACATAGAGTTTCAAAAGAGATCTACCTTAGTGGATGTCCTGTGCTCATTTTTGTCTGACAGTAAATCTGTTGGTAGATTATGCTTTCTAGACATCATTTGTTTCTGTAACTTGCTCTTGGCATATTCCCTGATGCTTTTTGTCCACAAAAGCATTAGATACTTCTGGGTACTTTTGTGAACACAAAAGGCTGCCTAGACTCGAGCATCTAAAAGTACTTTTGTTACTTGGGGGAAATGGTGAAGTGCTACTCTTTCTTGTAACGTGGTCAAACTCTCATAATTTGTAGTTGATCAGGGAGTTAGATTCCGATGTAAATTCCAGCCAATTTTTGGACCTGATCTTGATTTCAGTTTGACACTTGGGCACAAGTGCAAATGTTTCACATGTAGACCATCGTTTTCTGGAAGCACGACAAATCTGTGAACAGAATGTGTAACCCACCTCCATTAAAAGATTTTTCTTAATTAGTTATTGGTATGGTCTTAACATTATGAATTGGTTTGGTATTTTTAAATAACAGCTATCAGGACAAACAGTTACACGCAGTTTTGTTGTGTTTTTTTGAAACATGTCTCTCCTGAGAGCTCAATAATCTAAGTCCAGATTGCTGCTGTCCTCCCCTGACAGACTGGCAGAGAAGTATTGATCCATCATGGGAAGATGCGATAAAGTGACAACAGCAGGGATTTTTATTTGCTCATCTCAGAAAAAAAGTACCAGAATGCAGCGTTAGCTAATCTCCCATGCTTAAGGAAGAAGATGATGTGTGAAGAACAATGGGAAGAATGTGCTTGATTTTTACTTGCGTTACAATTTGGGCAAGGGTGAGTTGGCATTAAAGTTGCCTTGTTGAGAGTAAACCCACTATGATTTATTGCAGTCTTACGACCCTATGCAACAGGATTCAGAGAAGCACTTGGGGCCTACCCCCACAATCAAAACCAACTGCAAAAGAGGTGTTTTCCCCAAAGGGTCCACAGAACGTCTTGCCCACCACCTGACAGAGACCACAAAATATTTCAAACATTTAGGGGAAATGTACACTGTAAAAGAAAGAAAAAAAAATCACAACTATAAACAGGAAAGTGTTGTTGTTTTCATAGGAAAAGGTACAGATTGAACTAAAAAGTAAGAGAGAGGAGCGTACTGGGGCATTAGCAAAAGTCAGCATTGAATAAAAACACTTGTTTCTACAAAACCTTTGGCAGAACACAGATTCATGCCAGTTTATTAGAAGAAAAGAAGAACCACAAAATTAATTTTGTAATGGAAATGTGTATGACTCGCAAGTGCAATCTCTATTTTAATCTTGATAGTTCATTGTATTCTGCATACGCTGCCAAAGAAGTCAAATAAGTATAATGTCCCTGAAAAACAAGCTGTTAGGTTTTATCTGTTAGTATTCATCTAGTATTTATGTATTAGTATTCATCAGGGACATCTGAATTCTAGTCCATACACATGAAGAGCAGTTCTTTTGATGCCTAGGTGTTGACTTTCACATTTTATTTTATTTTATGTTGTGTTATGCCATGCCTTGTTAGGCCCCAGTTCTGCAGTGTTCTGCATATGGCTGGATTGCTGCATTCAGACAGACTGCAGTGAAGTCAACCAACTCACCACAAATTCTAAAATTGGGACAAAAGTGAAGAATATTAAATTGGAGAATAAGCATGATAACATGTTTATTTTTGCAAAAGTAAATCCACAAAATGTTGCTGGCTGGGAGCCGGACATAAAAGTACACTATGGCACTGCATGTACTGCACAGTTTTTGAGATTTTTCTTCTGTTTTGTTTGCAAAAACATTTTTGGCTCTAAAATATCTTGCGTTCTCTTTCATGGGGAGCACTTCTGAAATGCAAGAAGAGATACTTAAGCACAGCATAATATTGTTTTCTACACAGAAGTAAAAAAATCTATTTTACTAAGCCGTATGAAGCATCTTAACTATCAGCTGTCACCAAATAACAAAATACTGTCTGTGATATGTTTCATATCTTGTGAAAATTAGGGAAATTTTGTGACTGTATTCTGCTTAATCCCAGTTAAGTCCCTTAACTATTAATTATAGTTGTAGGCTATATTTGTAGGCTAGCTGCCATCATCATGACTCTAGCATTTCAGTTGCTGGAGTCTGGTCTTCACTTAACTTGCTTTGATTTTTAAGAAAATTGACCTGAGCTGTTGTTCATATAAAAGCACAGCAAAGAAAGAGGAGAAAAGAAAATAGGTCATTCTCCGGAAACACTCATGACTAGTCACCTCAGCTTTGTACCTCTGAAACTTAGTCTTCATATCTAACATTTCTCAGCTGTGTTATAATTTTTTTGGTAATAGAGTAGTTGTGCTGCAAAAATGGCTCAGAAAGATTGATTAGGTAGATACATAAAACAACACACCAGGAAAATTCTCAAACTGAAGAATATAATTTGAAAATTATAGTCTGAATTAAACAAAGCATGTTTAGTCATTCACTTGCCTGCTGACCTCTTAATGCCTGTGCTACTATCAGTGTGGAGAGTCACTCTCTTCGTTGCAGCCTCTGACTTTGACAAGAAAATGTTTTCCTTGTTGGCAGCCTGGATGCTTTTAATTGACACACACAGGAAAAAGAAAAGGAGGGGAAAGGAAAGGAAACATAAAAATGTGGCAAAAATGAAGCAAATAGTAATGTCTATATTAGACTAATAGTAGTGTACAATAATTCTGGTCATTAATTTCTTAACATAGATTCACACTGAACAGTAAGTAGTAAAACCCAACATATGCACCAATGTTTTTTAGTTAGTATGATTTATGTCACACTACAAAAAATGAAAAACCATTAAGAAGTTGTGTTTTTTTAAATCCTAATCTTTGCTTAGTTTTCTGGATAGCAGGAAAGTGTAATGGCAGCTTAAGCCTGAAACAAGAAGTGGGAAAGGGATGAAAAATAATATCAGTATTCAGCATCCTCAATTGAAGAATGGTGTTGTATATGACTACTTTACACCCTCTATTTAAAGGTAAAATAATTTAATTCTGTTTCTTCTGTGGAAAGGGTATGAAAAATGTATTTCAAAGGAGACCTTTAGGAAGCTCTATTTTAATGCTGTTTAACTTTGTATGAAACAGCCTGGAAAGCTGATCTTGAAATTTGCTTTAGGAAAGTGCAGTATTTTCTGAGAAAACTAGCCTTAAAGTAGGAAGAAATTGATCCTGTAATGATGCCCTTTTACTACTACTTTGTTTCTGTTATACTAAATGGTTGACGTAGATAACAATCATTCAATCTGATGTTGCTGCAGCGCAATGAAAATTGATCAATATATCATTATTGATCAGTTTCTTTTTGATTGTCTTAGCAAATCTATGTGTTATTTCTAGCCTTGCACAGCCAATCTAGCCTATCAGAGTTAATCTAAATAAACGTTTGCATCTGCTAACACGCAAGGTTACAAAACAAGTGGGTTATATAAGAATGATCTGAAAAACAACATAATTGTGTATGTATGTATATCAAAGCATTTAATATGTGTTTAAAATTAGGCATGAAATTAAATTCACACTTGAATCTAGACATGAAATAAAAGTACTTTACTTAGTCACGGTCATAGTAGTCCAATAACCTCTCTGTTCAGCTCAATTTATGCAAAGCCTTTTAAAATTACAGTTTCTAGGAACCATACACTGTAATCCTGAGTATTTCAGTATTTTCCAGTTGAATTCATGTAGGTGTTTTATTAATAAAGCTCTTAAAATAGATTGAAATATTTTGCAGCATTGTAAAAAGGCATGTTGCATCTGGTGCATTTAGCACAATCCAATTAAATAATATTAGACTCATGCTTCATGTACTTTTGATGTATCCTTTACATACTTTTTGAATCACATTCAATGAATGTTTGTGATTCTGTGACTGCATTCTCAGTTACTTCAAGGGCTTTATTTGGCTCCGCACATGAAGCAGTCTGTTTTGTTTGGGTTTTTTCCCCCCAAGTTTAGTAAAATGATTTTTAATACCCAGTTAATCAAGATGCTATCCAGCAAACCGTGATAAATTCATCAGCTTAGAGTGCTTTTAACATCTAATTCTAAATCTCTAGTGGCTAACGTGTTGAACATCTAGTTATTTTACCTATTGCATATATTTCCCAGCCTTTCCCAGCCTGGTTTCTGTGTGGAATGATATCTGATTAAGAAACTGTGTCACAGCACAATTCTTTTTCTCTTTGGTTCTTTTTAGCATACATCCAGCAGCATAGAAATGCATGGGAGGAAGGGTCAAGTAACATTTGTGTAGCTCAACCTGAGAGGTCAGATTATGCTTCCACTACTTGGGTATCATGTGTTTGAACTGACGTAATTACAACATTATCCCATTATGTCAACAAAAAGAGGTGTTTGAAGCTGATTATCTTGCTGCTCCTTTGTTACCCTCCTTCATCTCCTTTACTTTTCCTCAGTAAAGTGTTTTAAAGAGAAGAAAATCGATCATCAATTTTTATTTGCATCTTAGATTTTAGCCAACGTATGTTGATTTTAGATTAGAAATTATTTCAGAATAAGAAAGGACAGTTAAAGGCCTTACCCTAAGGTAAGCCTGACCCTTTTGGCTTCAGGCACAGCTGAGAATTGTTCTGTGTAAAGAAGATTGTAACAAAAACAGATTCTTTAGGCCAATCCCAAAAAGCAATTCGTAGCCACTTTGTGAGCACTTGATCCTTTGGACCTGTACAGGCATCATAACCTGCTGAGACACTCCAATCATTCTCCTTTAAGAAAGGCCAATGAAAGCCAAGGTTAGGCTTCAATATATGCACCAGGATCTTGCAAATCCCTGGTTTCCTCAGTCAGATGGATAATTGCTTTTGCAAACCTGATGGCCTGATTCACACACACTGTTCAAAGACAGGCCATGAAATCATTAAATCGATCAGTGTTCAATATGCCGTATTCAAAAATTGTATATGACAAGCAGCATTGCAAAGGAGCAGACAAAGGTGTTTCCCCTGAAGATTGATTCCGCTCCTAGATTCTTTTTTGTCTCCAAATCATCCCAACAGCGTTTCACCTCAGCTTCCCATTGATGAGTCTTACCTTCTGTAGCCTATTCATTGACTCATTTTATAGAACATAAAGTGGTCTTATTTTTTATGAGTGATCTGCCTTCTGGGGCCAGATGTTCTCCCAGGTTGAGGAGCCTCATAGCCTTCGTAGGTCTGTGCAAATGTGGCCAGCTGTTACCTGAAGCCACTTCTATCTTTTCAGTATATATGTTCATGATATACTCACCCATTACTTCTCCACCCGCTAGTTCATCATCATGTGTTCAGAGAGAGGTAAAATAGGTGGTCCTACCTCCTATTTAGACTATGGATTTTCTGGACTCTAACAAGTTAATCCCTGTCTTGACCAGTCCATGTGGGTTCAGTAAGGTACATCCTCAACAGCCTCTTTTCTAGCAGAGTGGCAGGCTAGGATTTGAAGTTTGGACAGTCAATCTGACCAAATAGTGCTGGGAAGAGAAGACAAATTTATGTAATAAGAAGTGAACACCTACCTCCTTGTTAACATAAATTCTCCCTCCATCCCCAACTCTCTCTCTTTTAAATGTAGAGATCTGTGTGCCACTGTGAGTGACAAGAATAGAAGAGAGTAAAACTGACTGTAAATCAGGTTGATAATACTGTAAAATATGGTTAGAGAAAAGCTATCTTGGAGGAAAGGGAGGAGGAACTTTAAGAGAGTTGTGCATCTTTAAGAAAATAATCCAGCCAGTGGAATGCAGGTAAATCTCAGGAAATTATGAAGAGCCCGGGATGTATCTGTGCTTTGTGAACTAACATAAATGACAGTCAGCCTGTGCTCAGCTATTGTCTGCTTATTACTGGGCCTGAATTTAAAAAGAAGTTGCAACTTTCTAATCTCATGTTTCCAGTCTCAAGAATTTGGAAGTCAGGACATGACTAGTATAGCCTAATGAGACTGCTCTGAAAACTCAAATTATTCTTAAGATCTTTTTTGTTGCTCTTTGATTTTCTTTCTGACTCCTGAGCTTTTAGGGTCTATCCAACTGATTTTTACAAAAGCAAAGCACTTAAAACAAAATCCAAGACTTCCTAATCACAAACTGCAAACTCATGAATCTTCATGAATAGTATAAAAAACCCCTGTGAGGTTCACAGTAAAACCACAGAAGATTCTTCATTATCCTTTATATACAATTGTGAGGAAGACATGTCAGCCATAATAAAAACAAAAAGAAGGCCAGGTGAATTTAGAGCTAAACAGATTTTCATGAATCAAGTAGAAATGAGAATTCCCCAAGGGACGACTGAGAACGCAACTGACCACCAATTACCAGGCACCAGTGTCTTGAAGGTCACAACAGTTTTCCATGCAGTATTACCTTCTTTGTTCATGCAACATGTCTGCTGAAATCACTAAGAGTCTTAAGCATGAATTGTGGGATTGATATCTGTTATAATTGTCATATATGATAAGATAGTCATGTTTTATATTGCACCGTCTTTTTGAAGAAATACATTCTTGTACATTCACAGTTATTCCCCAGGAGCTGCTTGATAGTATCTATTTCTTCTGTCTTATACCTTCTTCTTCAGCAGCTGCTCCTTACCGTGTGTTTGAAACAGCAACAACAGAACTGTGAAGTGTGCACCTTTTAAAAGGGGCTATAGCTGGATGCAGATGGTCCCTGTCAGCTGCTCCCATATACAAGAAAATTCCTTGGTGCTGGCCACCTTGCAAAATGACACAAGTTTAAAATTGTAATTTACAGAAGTGATGATTAATCAGAACAAAGTGGAAGTGATGGAGCTAAAGGAGCCAGGGAGTGGCGTTGGATTTAGACTAGGTGATTTTTCTTGCCACCAGGCATTGCTACAGGTGTCTGATCAGCAATAACAATAATGCTGAAAGATACTGGGGTGGTTTCCCTGGGAGCAGGGGGAGGAAGCCTTACAGCCTCCACATTTTATGGTAGGAAATACTAGGTACTAATAATATTTTTATTTTTGTATTATTTTTTTTTTTTTTTGCAAAAGCTATTTTCTAAATTGCCCCCTATTTTTGTGTTAAATGTCAAGTGAGAACTAAAAAACCCCTTAAATTTCAGCTAAGGTGTTCATTTTCAACTTGTGTAATTCAAATTACTCTGCGTCTGGGTGAAGCTGAACAGGTTGTGGAAGCTTGTCAACCACATCCTAAAAGGATTCTGCAGAGTTTGGAAGTAGGTAGTGAAAATCGAAAGTTCATTCTAGATACGGACTTAAATGTATGTCTCTACGTGTCTCTTCCCCCGAGTGCCCAGACTGAACAGGGCATTATCATTGAAGCTATGCAAATCCACTCATCCATCACAGCAAACACTAGAAATACCTGCTGAAGTCTAGCTCACAATCTGGCTTTTTTTCATTTATTCCTAAATGAATTTGTAAATCGATGTTTAGCTAATAACACGTCATTACATTTGCAAGTTTATCTTTTCAGTTTGTGAATGGTTTTTTATGGTAAATAAGGCTATTTTTTTCTGATATTGTAACAGCGATCTGTGCAATAGAATAGCCATTTACTGAATAGCATTCTGCAGGAATAGAATTCTACAGTTTCTACAGTATATTTTTTTAATGCAGGTTTTTTTCTTGAAATCCTTACTCCTGATGGTAAAAGCTGACTTATGGCAGAAATTCACCCTCTTCAGGATTATTGTCAACAAACTTGAAGATGTAATCTGAGTGATAATGAAAGAACATTTTATTGAAAATCTCCAGAGAGTCTGTTTCAGAAGATATAATTGGAGAGGGGCTAAGAGTCTCCTGCACCAATTTCCAAACTAAGCATCTCGACCATCAAAATGTGTATATTTTAAAACTGTCTAGGGAAAAAAAAGTGATATAATCAATAACAATATAAGATTACAATACGGCTCTGCTGAAATGGGGACATGGAGAGGACTGGAGAAGAACTCTAAAATTGATGCAATTTTTACACTGAAATATTGTTCATCAATGTGTTCTTAACCTTCCTTTTCATCTGTATCTTTGAAACTGCTGTGACAGATCTTCATGTGTTGCAAATTGTGCAGCTGCACTGAATAGCTTGGTTTATAGTGATAGAAGTCACTGCAATTTTCATTTGTAATTTTTTTTTTTAGCTAGACAAAGCTCCAAACAGTTCGTTGGTAGAATGTGACCTTTGTTTTCTGACATTTCTGTTTCAGGGCATACTGAGAACCCAAAAAATCCTTCTGTATTGGATTTACATAGTTTTGGTAGTGGAAAGGCCACAGGAGTGGCTTCTATTAGAAGCTGCTAGAAGCTTCCCCTACATTTGATAGAGTTAATGCCAGCCAGCTCCAAGACAGACCCACTGCTGGCCAAGGCTGAGCCCATCAACAACAGTGGTAATGCTCCTGGGATAATATAGTTAATAAGGAAAAGTAACCTGCTCAAGAGCAACCAAAGAGAGGAGTGAGGGTATGTGAGAGCAACAACTCTGCAGACACTAAGGTTGGTGAGGAAGGAGGGGCAGGAGGGGCTCCAGGCGCTGGAGCAGAGATTCCCCTGCAGCCCCTGGTGAAGACCATGGTGAGGCCGGCTGTGCCCCTGCAGCCCATGACCTCCATGGTGGAACAGCTCTCCACTTGCAGCCCAGGGAAGACCCCATGCCAGAGCAGGTGGATGAACCCGAAGGAGGCTGTGACCATGTAGGATGCCTGTGCTGGAGCAGGCTCCTGGCAGGACCTGTGGACCCACGGAGAGAGAGAGGAACCCAGGCTGGAGCAGGTTTGCTAACAGGATTTGTGACCCCATGGGGGACCCACACTGGAGCCGTCTGTTCCTGAAGGACGGCACCCCGTGGAAAGGACCCACGCTGGAGCAGTTCATGAGGAACTGCAGCCTGTGGGAAGGACTCACATTGGAGAAGTTCCTGGAGAACTGTCTCCCGTGAGAGGGACCCCACGTTGGAGCAGGGGAAGAGTGTGAGGAGCCCTCCCCTTGAGGAGGAAGGAGCAGCAGGAACAATGTGTGATGAACTGACCACAACCCCCATTCCTCTTCCTCTTGTGCCTCTGGGTTGGGAGGAGGTAGAGAAAATTGGGTGTGAAGCTGAGACCCGGAAGAAGGGAGGGGTGATGGCAAGGTGTTTTTAAGGTTTAGTTTTTGTTTCTCATTATCCTACTCTGATTTGATTGGTAATAAATTAAACTAATTTCTCCAAGTGCCGTCTGTTTTTCCCATGACACTAATTGCTGAGTGATCTCTCCCTGTCTTTATCTTGACCCATGAGCATTTCGTTGTATTTTTTCTCCCCTGTTCAACTGAGGAAGGCAGTGATAAAGCAGCCTTGGTGGGCACCGGTGGCCAGCCAGGGTCAACCCACCACACCCTCTCCCTCTTCTCTGGCTCTAAAATCACATCTGGAAATCAAAATCTATGTTTGGAACAACTACCATATCTTGCCAGTGTATTTTCAAAGAGTTTATGACACCAGAGTTGCAAGATTTTCTTTTGTTGCATGTTTGTTTCCTGGTGGCATTTAATTCTTTAACATTGTAGGCCTAAATGATTTGAGGCTTATTTGTTTCAAAGGTGGCCTCATTTCATTCTTGATTAGTCCTTTGGTCACAAAAGCTGAAGCTGGACCTCATCATTAAAGAAGACAACAGATTACTGGCTCTTCAGTGCAAGGGAATTTTGTGGATGGAATCTGCTTTTCTCCCTGGCCCAAAAGAATTCAAATCAATTGACCCTTAGTCCCATTTCTTTCTTTTAATCTAAGCTTCCGTGAAGGAGTAGAAAGATTGGTATTTGAGAGTAATGGAGTCATCTGAATTCCATTTGAATGCTGATTTGTCATCTTTTTTTTGGTGCTGATGCAAAGCTCTTATTATTTTTAATAATCATGTCAAAGGTACTGATAGATTATTTTTATCCAGTATCTTAATCTAATATATAAATAATTAAATTTTGTATTTTATGTTTGATCTTCACTTTACAAAAACAATGTTCCTTAAAAATTTTCCTCTAATACAGACAGAAAATAAATGAATACTCATATTGCAAACTTACTGCAATTTAGAAACATCACTAACTTTCTAAATGCTGAGAAGAATATTGTATTGTTTGTCTGGGATATACAAACCAGGTTTTCTATAGTTAGGAGTGTGTCCTCTTAGAACATGAATTATCTATGTTTTTCTTTTGGGTCCATTAGCATCTTTAGCAGGGCCACTGTTTCCATAGTTTTAAAAAGGTGCAAGAACCAGTGAGGAACAGTTTGTTTGTGTGCTACAAAAATAATTTTTGTACTCATGCAATTTTCTTTCTCATGGCTTTCCCACTCTCCTCTATCTTGTTATTTTTTCTCTAAAAATACTTAAAATATTTTCTTCTGGTTTCAGATATACTAGGCTTAAAATACATATTTTATTTGTAAGTGCAAACTTTCATGTAAGCAAAAAAAGATATTCTAAACTATTGTAGCTGATAACAGGGGAAGGATTTTGGTGTGCTTTGTTACAAAACAGACTTACAAGCTCCTTTGCTCCAAAGACTGAAAACACAGAAAATTATTTGTTTTAAATACCTTCAATCAGTTTCTTTCCATATGGAACTCGTCTTTCTTTTCTTCACTGTGCTTGCCTGTAGAAGGAGGTGAATGGATAAAACTGATATTCCTAAATTGTACTGAGACAACTTGAACACTAAATGCAAATGTAATGGTGGTGATATTTCAGAATTTCTGTTTAGACATTGAAAAATAATTTATAGCATAGGTGCTTGACACTTAACAGCTTGAGAACCATTCTGCTGCTGAGCAAAGCTGCATGAAATACACACGGTCCTAATAACCTCACCTTGTGCTGCCATTTCTACGTAATGTACAAAGCCACTTTTGTGAATTGCCATAACCAACTATTTTTCTTAGTTGCCTTTTTGGAGTTATTTAGTCATGGGTAGTGTAGAAGAGTTATTTTTCTCTCCTTTGTGGATTCACAGCAATGCCCTGTAGTCACAGGTTGATGGCCAAGCTGTTGGGAGTCCCTACTGTAACCTTTGCAAGCATCACATTAGAGCAGTTCATTTTCATCTTACCTATTATATGGTGTTATGTTAGCCTTGTAATGTCATTCACTATTGAAAATGTATGCATGGCATAAAGCTGTGCATTTAATTCAGCGTTGGGGGGGGTGTTGGAGTTTTTTTAATTTATTTTTTTTTTAACTGAAATGTTTAATAACTATGGAATTCTAACATTTGCATAAAAATAACAAAAAACATTTTTCCAGCTGTGAAGCTGGATGGAGAATTAATATATGTTGGCTTGATGAAGTAGTGAAAAGTTGACTGGACAAACCATCTGAGTTAATGGGAAAAGAAGGATAGTGCAAAAATATGGATTGCAAAGGACACCACTGTAGCAAGAGATACATTAGTCCATTACTTCAAACAGCCTGCTTAGCTTCAGCAGGGCTTGTTCAGCCTTGATCTTAGCAGACCTTAACTGGTTCTGTAATGAGCCACAATCCAGATAAATCAACTGCACATTACTTGACAGTGATTGTAATTTGAGAATCATTGGTTTAAATCCTTTTCCTGTGAAATGGAAAATGTTACAGAAATGTGAAACATCAATGACCAAACTTTAGTATGGGGAGAGAGGAAAGGAAGAAAATAATTATGGATGTCTTATCATTTCCCTTACATCTGCCATGCTAAACCATATCTGGAAATACCTGAACATCCTTTCTTGTGACAAATATGCTAAAATTCAGAAATGCAAAACCAATGGTAGTGTTTCTACAAAGAGTTTATTTTTTAACAGGGCCAAGTTTCAGCGAAACGCTAGGTAATATGAGAGAGTTTTTGGTTTTCTTTTGGTTCAAAATGTTCAGTTATTCTGGAACAAAATGATAGTCATATATCATGCTCTGAAAGCAGACAAATGCTCACCTACTTGAGCTGCTAAACGGTAAATTGACAGACATGACCCTGGCAAAACTCCATACATGAGAATTTTCTGGAATAATAATGCTGCTCTTTAGAGGGGTAACACCCTCCGTAATTCAGTCATCCTACATTATACACAGATGATCTATACACCCTTTGGGTCTTAAGATACTTAAATCTAAGAGCCTCTCACTGTGCTCCTCTCCTGCTTTGTGGAAAAGAATGCGTGAGGGCATCCTAGACTTCCATAGCCCATTTTTATAAGCCAGGTATCGCAGATAGGCATGTATTTTATACCAATAAGTGTACGACAGGGCTGCTAGAGCTGAGTGCCCAGCACAGCTGAAGGAAGTTAGAATATTATTTTCCTACTGAGATATAAACCAGAAAATATGTATGGGAGAAGGATGTGATTGAGGCAGCCATGTCAAATCTTCCTACCTCCGCATATACAGGTACATATTTATACATATACACACACATACTTATATGGCTTGGGCATGGAGCTGCGTGCCAAGTAAGCATCATTACAGAGAAAGATCCATTATGATTTTCACTAACTTTTCTTTTAATTTTTTTTTTCAGAGTAGCTGGATTGCATGAAAAATGCTTTGCTGTTTGCTTCTATAGTATGCCCATCACACTTGCTGAAATGGGTGAATGAACCCATTTTGAATTTTTGTCATTTCAGATGGAATGTTTAAATTGTGTCACCAGGTATGTGAACCAGCTGCCCAGTTTCCTCAGCTTCTCCATACTCAGCAAAGTATGAAAAAAAGTAAGTCAAAACTGTCTGCATTTGTCCTGCAGTGGAAGCTGTGGGTGGTTTAGTTTTTTTCCCCATCTCTTGATTTTATGGATATGATTCTTGTTTCAGATACTAAATTACTAATGCAGTAAACTGAAAGGGTAACTAATAGTGGTGGGAGTTTACCCCTTTTTTTCATCCCCTCCATTGAAGAATTCCTCTGTAAGGTCAAATTACCTTTTAAACTTTTGGATTTTTTTCATATCTTATGCTTTCAAACACACCCTCACCCCAGTTCTTTCATTGTTAGTTGCTTCACATATTTAAATATTTGACTTCTTTTATGAATGCCAGTATTTATTACTACAGAGAGACTTTATTTCCTTGCTGTCCCACTCCTTACTTGGTCACGAAGCTGTTCAGCACAGTGAGACATTTTTGGGACATTGTGACAGACTATAGCATGGGGAGGGAGGGAAAATCCCAACTTCTAAATAAGCATGTTAAGACTGACAAAAGAAGAGACACAGAAAGAGCTTTAAACTGAAATAAAACAAAAAAATCCAAACCTGAATGAGGTAGGATGAGAGAGACAGGATGTGATTGCTAAAGCTTTTTATTTCTGTGTAAATTTCAGTGATCAATGGTGCTCTTCAAAAGACATCATTGGGGTTTTTTTGGTTTTCCCACAAGAAATGACTGATAAGTAAGCTGAAGGCATGTTCTCAGAATAAAATGTCATTGCCACTCTTCTTTTAATTATTACAAACTGATACCATTATGCAATAAAGTGTTTCCACATTGTACAGTGAATATTTTCTCTCTTGAGAGTCTCTCTTTAGAGATGTGGCAAATAAGGTCAGATGCCTCTTAACGGAAATAGAAATGAAAAGCACTACCTCATTGATTTCTCCTCCACTTCCAAAAATGAGATAATTTTTTTCCTTCTCTGCCTCATCATGATGATTCTAGATAAGCACCTCTGTAATCACATACTACTATGGAGAGGTATAATGCTTGATTTCAATGATATTCTATAGCAAGTTTATAATAGATTCAATTCACTGCCATGAGACTGTGGCTACAGTTGCTAAGAGGATCTCTCAATGAAAGAATTCATCTGTGCATGGAAGACGGTGAACCAAATTCAACCCTGCTGTAAACCATCCAACGATATTTGAAATGCCTTAGAAAAAAAAATTTGTCCCTCTCCATTTATCTATCAGTCTACAGAAGGATGCCTTTCATAAAAGTTATTTTCCTCTTTGTTGCTCTGCTACTTACATATTTCAGTCTTTGAGTAGCAAAAGTGAATGATAAAGATGAAGATGAATATTCAGCACCCTACTTCTTTTACAAAGCAGTTCTTACGCAAAGAAATATAACTCTGAACATTTCACTCTAGTTGACTTGTGAGACAAAGCATAAACTTTCCTGCGGAGAATGGAAACTAAGGAACTAAAAGGAAAACTTTACAAAAGTACTAGTTTAGGAAAGTGCTTTCACCAATTTAATAGAAATTACGTTTACATAGCAGTTTTGTTATTCAAGTTGTGGAAGTGCTCATAAATAACTGTTCCTCACAATGTCACTGTCAAAGAGGAAAAGTTCCTGTTCCCATACTAGTGATATAGTGAGATTTGATGAACACTACAAACTGAGATAGACATCTAATCATCTGCTGAAAGAGTAGTTCTCATTTAAAGTAAAATGTACATCCTACTAAAAAGACATCTTTTTGCCAATAAATCAGATGTATTTCTTGAATAATCTTTCTGATAGTTTGCTGATCATCTTGTAAAGGCCAAGTTGTAAGAGGATTTTTCATTCCTTACACAAACCAAGTTAGCTAGGGGTTAAACTCGCAGAGCAATATTTTGTTGTGAGTAGGAGAAAGGTAATTGGTTGTTATTTACTGTATTCTTAATAACATTGAAAAATAGAAGGGACAGAGAGGCCAAGACTGTACTGAAGTGTAAGACAAAGCACTAAAAATCAAATTACTCCTTCAGAAGTCTTAATGTAAGTCTATGTCACATTTTGAATTATTATAAAATTGTGTGCATCTCTCTAAATTGAGCCTGTTTGTATTGATTATAAATACTTATTTTGCATAAGAAATTCTAATACTAAAATCCAGGGTTGTGTTGCCTTGTTCCCTAAACTAATGGCAGTTAAGAATATTTTATTCACTTTGAAACTCTACCTTTGCATACTATTCCCCTCTGATACACAATTTTATCCTTACAGAAATCTGCCAGTCATGAAGCACTTAAAAACTGTCAGAATAACAGAAAAAGATAGCAAGTGGCATTTAAAATATACTTATTGCTTGCAAACTACACAAGGAGAAAGTTTAATTAGCATTGTGTAGTTTGGATTAGTGATATATTGACAGCATGCTGATTACACACTGAGAAAGCACTCTCAGTTTTGCTTCAGCACCCAGCCAGCCTGACTCCTGCTCATTGCATAGCATAAAGCACAAATCCAGTCATTAGCAATATTTCAATCTGACATTTTCTGTTCTAATGGATTGAACCTATCCTATTGTTTAACAAATACATCACTGAAAATTAACTGCCTAAATCAGCAATTAGATTTTCAACTGCAGATAATAATCTCTGTAATATCCAGATAAGATTTCCCTTTTTTTCCTGCCCCCCTCTGACATGCTGTGTGTTTTATCCTGTAGAGGGTGCAGTACACAAGAGTTTAGGTGTGTATTCAAGGAAAAAGTGGACATTAGAGCTGAGAAATCTGTGTGAGTCGTTATCTAAACAAATGTGATTGATGTGGCAGTGACCTTTTTCATGTACAGCTCTGGTACTGAACACGTTTGCTCTTTCTGTGAACCTGGATTCAGTTAAAGCTGCACCAGCTGCTAGAACACCTACTGGAAAACCTATTACACAGAAGATGAAAGTGAAGGAACTGGATCATGTAAGGTAACGCTTTTGTGAATATGCTCACCTTTTGGAAAGGTGAATAACTTCTTCCGTGTTAACTAGGACTTTTTGGCTATTTTATGTAAAATACGTATTCAAATGTTTTGCTGAACCATAATTAACATAACAGCCTATATTTCTTACTGCTTGTGAAGGCAAAGTCGACCAAAGACATAAAAACCTGATTTGGCACATGACATTCAGATGACCATGTGATTCATACATGTGATATTTCTCCCTTTTTGACTCCAAGTTTAAAAAAAAGAAAAGAAAAAGTAAGATGTCATATAAGTTCAAATAGTCAGAGAAACATTGATTTCTATGACAAGTGAACCCTGTCCTTCAAGTTTAAGGGAATGGAGGCAGTTATTCCATCTTTAGAAGGACTGAATAATTTTATTATCCAGCTGGTGAGTAAAAGAATTATAGAAAAGTTGTCTAAGGTGAACTGAAGGGAATATGTATTTTGAATGACGATGCCCCCTAAATGACAATATATGCTTTAGCTAAAGAGATAGTTTCATCCAAAGCGCTCTCAGGTCAATTAGAAGTCTCATCATGACTCAGATAAACTTTAGACCAGACCATGTCTGTGATTTGCTTTTTTATGGTAAGAGAAAATGTAAACAGCCCTACTGCAAATGTTTTAACTACTAGTAGTCAGATAAAATGACCCAATAATAGAAGTGATTAAAACCAAACTCTAGTACCATAATGTTTGCTGGAGTATTTAATGGTGCTTGAGTGTTGTATCAAAGAGTGAAAATATCACATCAGCTCATCCAAACTATCCTTGGATGAGTGGGGTGGAGTATATTGAAATCTTCATCATGTCGCACATTAGCAAGTAGTGTATTGACAAGGAGCATCCATACTGAAGGTGCTGATTTTGATTTCTTGTTAAGCGCTCTCAGTGATTTGTGACTAATCTATATCTAATTTAAAGTATTCAATAGAATCTCCCACATCTCTGTTTTGAAGGCCCTCTTATTTGATAGAAATTTTTCTGAACTTTATTACCCCCTGATTACAGTTAAACATGTTGTGCACAAGCCTTGAGAGAGCTTGTCTAATGACTCGTGATTAGTTTGATAGCCAGTCCTATTAGACAATCCAGAAAATGTTCTTCCCCACCTATTAGTTTAATGATCTGTGACCACTTCATGGGAATTACAACATGAGATATTGCAAAACATGCGTTAAGATGAAATTGAATAATGTTATTTACTTGTGATTGCAACTGTAATTGTTTAAGTATCAGCATCATGCACTCAGCAGAAGCCTTTTTCTCATCATTGTATGTAACTTTCATTAATGTGAATGGTATTGTCCAGGACACAGGAGCACTCAGTTTTCCTTTGAAAAGCTGAAAATTTACTCCTAAAATCTTACTCAAGCTTTTGTTTCTTAAAAAAAAAAAAAAAAGGCAAGCAGACTATTTCCACACACGAGGTCAAAGATTATATAAACCATCCTTAAATGGAAAAAATAATGCCTACAGCAATAACAAAAAAAGGTTGAGAGGCAGTTCATAAGCTTTTCCCCACAATTTTTGGCAAGATGAGGAAAATATATGAAAAAGGACAAATCACTTTCCCCCTCCCACCGCTTTCCTTTGGAATAAGATGTACATGGCAGAAATAACAGAAAAACATGGAAATGAAGTAACTGTGGTCCCTAATGTTTATTGGCATGGACACTGATCACTATGTGGCGGTCTGGGAGAGCCTTGATTTAGAGTGCAGATCTGAATTCATATTCAGAGAGTGAATCTGTCTGTTCAGCACTATGCATATTGCAGAAATATAGATGAGAGAAAGGACTAGGATCCCCTACTCTCTTGCTTCTGCCTGCTGAGAATGACCAGACCAGAGTCTCTCTTCCCCAAGTGAATAATAGTTGTTTTATGCAAAGTGAAACATACTCACAGAAGACCACGGGCAGAGACCTGTCTGCTTGTTGGTATGCACTTCTGCAGGGGATCCTCAAGTCCCTCGTCCTAATAGGAAAGGGAAGAGAGCAATGAAAGTGGTCCCATGAAGCTCTTACCTTGAATGCCTTTTTCTTTTCTGTTTTGGTTTGGTTTGTCTTGATCATGTGGCCTGGTAGGGAATTGGTTTGGAAGCAAACCCTTAAGGCTTCCTGAGGCTCAGGCATAAAAACAGTACCACGACTCACCTAAGCAAATGTTAAATAACAAAAATGTTGTTTGCTTAAAAGACTTGGTACTGACTTCTCCAAGGTAGAGCTATAGATGGATTACAAACTGAGTGTGAACACTTAGTATTTAGGCAGCTATAGGCAGCAATACACTGAAGTCTCTGCACATCTTACACAGAGCAATCTCTGAGCAAATTTTGATATACTAGATCCTGATGATAGACTGATGAACAGGAGGATACAGAAGGTGGATTGCTTCTTACTCGCAAAGCCAAGACAGACAAAATTATCTCAAAACATTATTATCCATTATGTTCCTGAGCAGTAAAACAATGAAAAAGTAAAAAAAAAAAAATCACCATCCATTTCCATTTATGCATAGGATTTTCTCCATTTAAAAATACCTTAACTTTTTATATAGAGTGGTGATTTCAATAAGGTACTAGAATGCTGACTACAGTAAAGCAAAATATTTGTTAAAATGGTAATTAATTCCTTTGAGAAAAGAAAAAAAACCCACCACAACCAAGCAGTAAATATCTCTTAGGAGAATGTTCAGTATTTCTATGTATGGGCTACAACAAGAGCACTCATTGGCATTCACAGAGAAAGCTTTGAAGCTCTGTGTTCCAGGTGACGTTCCCACAGGGGACTCTGCCAGTTCTTGCTGGAGAGGTGAGCATATATAAGAATCAGCTCTATAATGCTCTTAATGTCTGTTTTAAAATAACTGTGTGAAATATTCTTATGAATGTATTTTGCAAACTGTTGCCAAATGTAAGCAGAGTTTATTTCCTTCTCTGAATAAAATTACATACTTTATTTAGGTAATTATTTTTACAGTTTCCTATATTCTTTCATGATTAAAGATTTTTAACATAAATATGCCTTTTAACATGATGCCTTAGAGAAAGTAACACTCACTTCTGTCTAGGGAGGAAGCAGTGAGCTCCCAAACCGCAAAAAGCATATTAAATCACAGAAACACAGAATCGTTATGGTTGTAAAAGGCCTGTAAGATCATAAAGTCCAATCTTTAACCCAAAGCCACCATGCCCACGAAACCAGATCCTGAAGTGCCACATCTACACGTTTTTTGAATACTTGCAGTGATGGTGACTCCACCACCTCCCTGGGCAGCCTGTTCCAATGCTTGACCACTCTCTCAGTAAAGAAATTTTTCCTAATATCCAATCTAAACCTCCCCTGGAGCAACTTGAGGCCATTTCCTCTCATCCTATCACCTGTTACTTGAGAGAAGAGACCAACACCTACATCACCACAACCCCCTTTCAGGTAGCTGTAGAGACCGAGAAGGTGTCCCCTCAACCTCCTCTTCTCCAGATTAAACAACCCCAGTTTCCTCAGCTGCTCCTCATAAGGCTTGTTCTCCAGACCCCTCACCAGCTTCTTTGCCCTTCTCTGGACACACTCCAGCACCTCAATGTCCTTCTTATAGTGAGGGGCCCAAAACTGAACACAGGATTAGAGGTGCGGCCTCACCAGTGCCGAGTACAGGGGCACGATCACTTCCCTACTCCTGCTGGCCACACTATTGCTGATACAGGCCAGGATGCTGTTGGCTGCCTTGGCCACCTGGGCACACTGCTGGCTCATGTTCAGCCAACTGTTGACCAGCACCCCAAGGTCCTTTTCCACTGGGGAACTTTCCAGCCACTCCTCCCCAAGCCTGTAGCATTGCATGGGGTTGTTGTGACCCAAGTGCAGGACCTGGCACTTGGTCTTATTAACCTCATGCAGTCGACCTCCGCCCATCGATCCAGCCTGTCCAGATCCCTCTGCAGAGCCCTCCTACCCTCCAACAGATCAACACTCCCGCCCAACTTGGTGTCATCTGCAAACTTACTGAGGGAGCACTCAGTCCCCTCATGCAGGTCATCAATAAAGATATTGAACAAGACCAGCCCCAGAACCGAGCCCTGGGGAACACCGCTTGTGACTGGCCGCCAGCCAGATTTAACACCATTCGCCACAACTCTCTGGGCTCAGCCATCCAGCCAGTTCTTTACCCAGCAAAGAGTACACCTGTCTAAGCCACAAGCCACCAGTTTCTCCAGGAGAATGCTGTGGGAGACGCTGTCAAAGGTTTTACTAAAGTCCAGGTAGGCAACATCCACAGCCTTTCCTTCATCCACTAGGCAGGTCACCTGGTCATAGAAGGAGATCAGGTTGGTCAAACAGGACCTGCCTTTCATGAACCCATGCTGGCTGGGCCTGATCCCTTGGGTGTCCTCCACATGCCCTGAGAGTGCCCTCAAGTTAAACTTGTTTGATGCAAATTAAAAGAAATATGGCGAAGAGAGTTATTGCAGCAATTTCCTATACCACTGCATCTTCACCTTTCTTCTAGTGTTTCCTTCCACTTACTGTTCTACTGGTGTCCATGAGGTTAAAAAAAAAAAGGTAAATAAAGGGAGAAATAAAATCATTTTGCACTTCAGACAAGCAGTCATTTCAGTAGTCCTAGGCTAAGGAAGTTGCTTAATTCTAAAACCACAACGTCTCAGGTGTTCATCTCTTGGTGGAAAACATGTAAAGTATCCCCACAAAACAAAAATGTAATATTGGAGGACATGCAAGGGGACCTGCTGGTGTATGGGACACCCACTGTCCTTCGCTCCCAATGCCTACTGCTATGAAGCCCTCTTCTCCCTGCGTGGTTTTCCAGGCACATACACTGACTGTCTTGTTCCAGGAGTCAGTGACTTCTGTGAAAATGCTGGTGTCCTCTGATAACAGAGCCATCTCACTCACCTTCAGGCACATCAAGGAGACAGCGCTTGCTGACTAGCCAGACTGTGTTCCAAGTACTGTGTGGCTCCAGTGAGGGGAAATGCCGGGAGCATGAGAATATCAGGGTCTACAATGGTTTTATTCTCACAAAACATGAAAGCAGAAGATGCCAGGAGAAATACGGTTGCGTAAAAGATTACATATCTTTTTCTCGATCTAGGTATGTCAGCTAAAGATTGGTTGCCTATAAGTGGTTCATGAATTTTCAGCAAGTGTTAGTATTCTCCAAGCTCTGACATTTATACTACATCTTCATAATTGAATTCCAAGTCAGACCGATTAAGCCATGTCTGGGTTTGCCATTGTTTTAACCTAATCCCATTGCTCTGCCTGAAGGGAGTGTTAAGACACTCCATTCTCTTATCAGGGGTATAGAGTTGGGTACCTTAAGCATAGCCACTCAGGAAAAATCTATCCGTTTACTACCCTCTGTGCAAAGGAAGCTGTTGGCAAAAAAAAAAGTAGATCAGTCTATAATTTAAAACACAAAAATTGTATAGAGAGTTTGGGAGGAGAATGGCACTGAGGAGTGCAGTGTGAGGCAGAGCGTGGCACAGCTTTGCTGTTTATTTTGGTCTCCTAGTACACATCAACCCTTTCCATCCATGACTTTAATTTGCCTAAGCGAAAAAAAAAAAGAACAATTTATTCATTTCTTCAGGATTTCTAGGTGCCACAGGGCCCTGTTGCAGCTGAGCTGCCCAATGCATGGAACTTCTCCTCTGCTGAGATGCAGAAGTCCTAGACAAAAGGCCCACACCTTCTGCATGTGTCAGACTTACTATTCACAAATTGCTCAACTACGTTGTGTATCCATCCACCTATCTAACTACCTGAAATTTCACAGATAGGTGTACAAAAGCCCAAATTTTGGCTATATTCCAGGAAGCTAGAGTATCACAAAGATTTTCCTTAATATGTCCGGTATAAAAAATGAGAGGAGTGGTTGTAATATATTTTCTTCCCTCTAGGAAACATGTTGGCAAAGAGCAGGTTTGTTCTCTCAGTATTCTCCCAGTTTTGTAGCACATTCATGGCATTGTGATGAGCATGTGTTTTGTGGATCATCTGGAGAATTGTGAGAGACCGAGTGGCTGAGATGTTTGCGAACTAGAAAAATTCAAATGCTGACAAGAATGGATTATGCAATAACTGCAGAGATTTAACCATTTCACTTCTTTTCCACCAGTCGTCTTTCTCCTTGTCCCCGTCTCTCTACGAACGGATGCTTACAAAGATGAAAGTGTGGGTTTTGTTGCTTTGCATGACTTTCCTCAGATTTTACTAACAGAGCATTGTGCTTTGGTCTGGCTCACCGCCAGAGCAATAGTCATAGCCAGTGCCAAATTGCAGCCCAAGACTATTTTGAATGACAGACTAACATGTGTGTAAGGATGTGAAAACAGGTGGTCTGGGATGTCTGGTATCAACAGAGCATCTGGTCACTGGAGTGTGACTGCATTATACTTTGTACTCCTAATCTAGAGTGGTATTAGCAATGAGTGAAGAAGCTGGCATCTTTTCCAGACCCATCGTTTTGTAACCTGTCCTGAGTACCCAAATATGGACAAATGTGTGTCTCACGGCAAAAATACTTTGGTCAGTCTGTAATTTCTCTACATAATCTGTATTTCTTAAATGACTAGAAGTCAGATTATCTTCACATGTGCCGGAATCTTTGCATAACGTGGCTTTGCTTTCTTTTGTGAAGGCATACAGGTGTTGCAAAACACTTCAGTAATTTTTGACCTCTTTGTTCAGTTACAACTGACTTGATAAAGCAAACATCCTTTGTTGTTTGCATCCTAAGCAATACCAGCTGTATTGATATTAGGCATATTAAATCAGTAAAATGACTTAAAATAGCCTTTGAGAGTGAGCATTCTTTCTCGCTTTGCAGTCAAATCCTTGTTAATAACAATTTATCAGCAGTTTTATGCGGGCAGATAAGTAAAGGCCTGAAACACTTTCTGTTAGGTGACAACAGAAGGTGCTTGGGACAGACACTGCAGGGAAGGGGTTTTTTTGCTAATATTGCAGGGTTTTCATTCCTTGATACAAAGAATACAACATTTTTCTTTAACATGCGAATAAAGTTTCAGGTACAGAATTGGAACAGGGGGTGTGACAGTATGGTCACATTAAACACATGAAATGTTCAATTATCATGTTCAATGTCCAATGTCAGCTCTCCCAGGGTAATTCCTTATGTGCACATACTTTCCTGAGGTAAACAGAAAGTGATTCATGAGAGTTTGTCACACTCTGAAAGATGAAATTTAGGCCCTGGTTTCAGATAGCAACATTTTTCAGTTTCTGCTAATGACTGGTTTTTTTAGAGCGTGACTCTTACTGAAATCTGTGTAAGAAAGATTTCTGAATTAGTATAAAGTTAAGAAGGACTGATGAGGAAGTTTATAATGTTCTCTTTGTATAAAATGCTAGAATACCCCTACCTACATTTAAACTCAGACTTAAAAAGATTTTAAAAAACCCCAACTCTCAAATCATTGATGAAGCAAGTCCTTTTTCACATTCTTACATCTCTTCTGTTACTCTGATGACAACATTAGCTATATTGTCTCAAACCAGGATTTGCACGAGAATATAGCACCACTAAGGATCATCCAGAAAGGAATTACGGTGCTAACATTATTCATTTGCCCTTGTGAGCAAATGATAGTAATACCAGGGTGATAGCTGATGAATATGTATCTTGTAAAAAAAACCCCACAGAATCATAGAAACACCAGCATCAGAAAGTCTTCTCTCTTCATGAAAAGGAAAATTATTCCCTGGAACATAGGCATTGGTGCTAACCATGATTATATAACCTCTGATTGCAGAGATCATAGCTTTCATTGTGCAAAGCTGATGAACTTTCCCGTAAATTTCAGAGGTTATTAAAGGAGATCCTGTACCATTGTTTACCTAACCGTATAACCTGTATAACTAGTGGGCTGAATTCTCTAGTCCAAGCATACATTATAATTCCCAAGGCACTGGTCCAACATGTTTAATTAAAAACAATCGAGGAAAACAAACAAACAAACAAACAAACAAACAAACAAAACCCCAAACCCATGAATCATTATTATTTTTAGTATCTGTTTACAGCATTGTAAGTTTATACTTCCTAGATGTTGTAAGTGACCTAAAGAGAAAGAAATGAAATGTTAAGGCTCTCTTCAATAATGGGCAGGATAGACATGGCAGTCCAGCTCCTGTCAGCTTACGATATTATAAAGAAACAACCAATATTTCGTTCTGTTACATTTTGAGTGTCTATGAACACTGAAGTAAAGCAGAGCGTGAGAAACAGAGGGTTCTCCAACAGGCAGAAACCCACATTTCTGCCTTTTATTCCAAAACATTATTTGGCTGGATTTTAAACTACCATGTCTTGTTTTGTGAGGTTTCACCAAGGAATACCTGTCAGCATTAGAAAGTCAGTCTTTTAAGATGGGACAGCATGTATGTGTATGCTCTCCCCCCATCAAATAGCTTTGAAATACCAAAGGTCATTAACTGCTCTAGTACCAGAACTGGTAACATGCTGTGGTGTCTCAGGTACAGCTGTGTGCTCGTGTTAACTTTTTAACGGTGACAGCTTCATGGAGAAATGACTGTTGGTCTGAGGTGTTTCGGGTGTTATCCCTTCTTCTCCGTTTGACTGAGAAAGAATTTCAGGCTTTGCATTTGGAAATACCTGTTATTTTTCAATGAATATTTTTATGTTTATTAACGTGGTGCTATTAAAATCACATTTATAAAGCATGCAGGAGGTGTACCATCGAGACAGTGTAGCAATGGTGAAAATAAAGACAAATATGACTCAATTTATGAAACACATCTCTATTTCTGCAAATTCCCTGAAATCCAGCAGCACACTGGATTCAGAAATAGTCTGTTCTGTTAGAACTCTAAAAAAAGTAGTTATTTTAGGTCAGATTTTAAGATACTTTTTCCCTTTTAGACTGTTGTAATGACAGAAGGGAGTAAGAGATATGGGTTAGTGAGGGAGAACTCTTTGCAAGCCAGGTCTGGTGTTCTCCTTGCCACAGCTGCAGGCATTATCTTCTGTGTTCTGGGCAGCTGCAGGTGTGGCAGCAGCGTGCCATGCCCTTCTTATCCCTAATAAGTCAAAACGACCTTTGGATCCATCAAAACGTAGGCAAAACCAGCGCAGACACCTCTGCAAGCCACCTCTCCATCTCCTGGCAGTCTAGAGGTTGACAGGGAGAGAAGCCAGAGAGGTGTGGGTGCACTCACCTCTGGGCAGGACCCTGGCACACATGAGGAAATGCACGTCTGAGTCTTGGGGTGCCTCAGACTGCACACCATTACTGCCGTCCCTGGTTTATGCTTTCCCTTTCCTTAGTTATGAATAGTAATTTTTGAAACGTTGGAAAAGGTTTTTTTGCAGAAGGGTAGAATAAAGGTCTCAAAGCATACGGTAAAAATAACTTTAAGTCCTCACCTATTTTACAATCTGCTCACCTCTGGCTGTTTGGCTGAAGCCGAAGGATGGTTCTGATCAAAATGTTCTTCTTCAGCTGATGCGGGAAAAAGGCTGTTTGAAAAGGTTACCTCTTTCCCATCCCACCTCCCCCCTCCTATGTAAAACTGACTAAAAAACTCAGAAAATAAAAATAAAAGTTTGGAAAAAGGGAAAGGGGTATTTTCAAGCTGCTAACAGTAATAACACTAATTTTTAAGTGAAAACAGTTACTCATTCAGTATTCTCCAAAATTAAATTTAAATTTTATTTTGTGTTTTAAGATTAAAAATTAGGTTACTTCCTAACACTTAATGAACTAGAAATAGCATTTTATAGAAGAAATGAGGGAACCAAATTGTCAACAGTTGCTATAACAATTCACTGAAACATCATGATGTTTGAAAAGCTTGTAAGAACAAAACAGGACTGATAGGAGATGTATTTTAAATATCAGAAATGTTCTGTATTCTTTATGTATAAATGTATTGCCTTACCTTTTTAATCAAGGGCATCATCTCTAATATACTTCAGTGCTGAAACCAAGATCTTAAATTATTTTAAAATATTCTTCGTTACTTTTGCTGAAGCTGTGTTATGAATTAAAACTTGCATGGAAATGTAACAACCAGAGTAATAAGACTGGAACCAGAATTCATTTTACCTTCTAAATTAGACTTTTATTATAAATGGTAAATTGAAATGCCATTACAAAAAGGTTACCATCTTTTATTATATGAAGTTAAGAACTTAAGTTTTACTAATGGTGCAATTTTCTCTGTAATTCATCTTTTACTTAATAGCATATAATTGTTTAAATAACGATTTAGTCCCTGTAAAAAGAAGGTATTGTTAGCAAGAAAAGTCTGACTATTAGATAGCTCAGGAAAACCACAAAGTTCTCTTTTTCAGATGTTCAGATATATTACTTTGTATTTCACCAAGCCACAAGAGCATATCTTTTTCTACACCACCAATTGATTTGTATTCTAGCTGATGACCTCAATCTCTTTCCCCTTTTTTTCTAGCAAAACACTTGGGAGGGTTTGTTTAAAATTCATTTTTTGGTGTGTGTTTTTTTTTTTTTACTAATCTTAATAAGGTGCTATGAATGCAATTTACTGAAATAGATTTGTAAGTGAAAGAAAAACGTGCTCAGAATTGCAATTAAGCTTGATAAGTGCCTATAGACAAGAATGTGCAATTTTAAGCTTAAAACTTTCAAACCCTCAGGTCTGCTCTGCCCTCAAGGGACTCAGTCTCTAAGAATGCATAAACTTTATAGGTCTGGATGCTTTTAAAAATGCCAGTAGGAAGATCTCACCTAAATGCTAATCCACTTTAACATCCACGAAATATATTTGGGCAGCTGCATTTCTTGTAGCGCACAGTCAAAAGACTGTGTGACTCTAGTCAAGGTGCATACCTTGCCATCCAAAGCAATTTTGTGGCTCATGACCCGCATGTTGCACTTCTAAGTCTCCTGAAACATGGTTAACATGCTCCAACACAATCAAATTCACCAGGAACCAAATCCTTTTCATTCAAATTTGATGATGATGATGATGATGGTGCCCATCTCCTGTGCAGAGGCTCGATGGCTGGAGTCAGGCAGTGGAGAGTAAGGATAGCAGATCTTGCTCGGTCTGATTGCCTAGCTCATACCAGTGAATGAGCTCACACCTTCAGCGAGCAGGAGCTGTGTCCTGGGCCAGGGTGCTCCCACCACCCACCGGGGCAAAACAACTGCAACACCCTAAGTCCCCTTGCATCTGGCTTGGGCATCGCTGCGTGGGAGAGAAGGCAAGGTTCATGGCGACAGGAAGAAAACAAGCAAGACGCTCTCCTGCAAGAAGAAAAGCTGTGTTTCTCTGCTCTGCATGCCATTGTGTATCTTACCCAAAGACTAAATGAAAATGTTTAAGCTGTCCCTGGAGCTGGGAAAAATCTATAATATTTCTATTGCTGTAATATCTATGTGCCAAGTGAAGACATTTGTTTGATTTGGCCTCTGGCATTTTTATCTGGCATACTCTTATTTCATTTCTCCCACCCTGTATCAATTTTAAAGCTCCTTTGGTTAAAAAAAAAAAAAAGAAAAAAAGAGAAAACCTGACAAGCCCCCTGTAACTGCTTTTCAGCTGAGATGCAAATGAAAAAGCCTTCTATTCTGAAATGAAAAAGCCTACTAATATGATGGCAACCCTACTGAAGAGCTGGAGGAAAGGTTTCATCTGTTGTGGTCGCCTGTGAAACACCCCCTTCCCTCCCAAGCTTGCTGTTACTCACCTCCTAAGCAGTGGGTGTTCCAACTGACACAGAAGCAGGGTAGGTCGGTGGCATCCCATTCCTGCCTTGTCACGTCAGTTGAAATTGCTACGTTGGAATGTAAATTAACACCAGAAATTACAGGTACACTTTTGATAACTGTATATAATTTTTATTTTTCTGTATATATATTTCTTCTCATCTAGGGGAAGGGTTCTGGATGAAACGGTGTTGGACAGCAGAGGTGGGGCTTACTAACATCTCAATTTACCACTGTATTAACTTGGATTTGTACATTTTAAGTGTAAAATCAGAAGCTTGTTAGGCTTTCAGGTAACAACTAAATGGTGCTTATGTTAAAAGTAACACCTTGCATGAGCAAGAAGGCTCTAGTTTGCAGTTAGATTAAATTACTAATAAATTTTTCCAGGCAATGTTCCAGTGAGAGTTTACCACAAGTAGCCATGAAGTGTTGCAAAAATATCTTAACCAGTTGTGGGGAATGGAGAGCCTCTCGAGGTATAAGAAAAGGGAATTAAGCATTGCAGTTTGTCACTGCATCAGCATGTCAAAAGATTTACTGCAAGGTTATAAAATAGCTTTACGTATTGACACAAATTCATTCAGCTCACAGTCTCCCCTGTTACTCACTGAACGTTGGTTAGGCCACATGGTAGGCTTGGCATAGACTCCAGATTCTCTCCAGATTCCTGTCCATTAAAGTTGGAGAAACCCTGAAATTAACACTTACACTACAGTGAAAGAAGAATTGGTATTATTGGTGCCGGTTTAATATTTTTGTCTTTTAGTATGTAAAGTCTCCCTCAGGTTATGGAAATCTGAAACATTATTTCAGGATCATTTTTCTCCACTTTATATATTTTTTCATATTAACAGCTTTATATTTTATGTCAAGCGTTTGAAAGCCATTAATTTCAAATGGCTGAATAAACATTGCTTACTTGACAGGCACTTATTTAAATGCATTATTTTTGGCATAAGATCTAAAAATATGTTTGCAAGAGATGGCAATGTTTTTTGGCTCTTTTTTCCTCTCATCTCATTGCAAGCTGGCATAATTTTCCCCATCTATCTTTTTTTACCTTACCATAGCTTAAGAATCAAACTTAAAAGGATGAAAAGCACCTACACCTAGAAAGAAGTTGTAATGGTTTGCTTAGAGCTCTTTGTTAAGCTATTCTCTGATATTTAGCTGTGTCACTTTGTCTGCAGTCTCCACAGTAGACTGTGCCAGTCAATGAACATTTTTTAACTCCCTATATCAACAACCTAAATAGAGAAGAATGGTAATTTCAACAACGGAGACTTGTACAGTTTAATTTTCAATAATAGTTGTTAAATGAACAGTAGAAAACTGTTTTAATGATTTTGTAGTTCTTTTATGCAGCTGCTTATTGCTCCTTAGTTTAACTCTCTAATTATGCTCCTTTGTACAAGTATTTCTGCAGCTCTGCTGGCTCTTTCCCTTCTATTGTCTGACATCTAATTACAGGACTTGTCAATATAGTCAGACTGTTTTGAGGAATTGAAAAATATATTCTCTGTGGGAAGACTGTATTCTGAAGAGCGGAAAGTAATTTATTGTGGAACACTGTTTTCTGGTATTCCCTGAATCAGTTTGTTCTCTGTTTTAAAAGCCATCAGAAAGTGGTCTAAAAAAAGGACTGCAAGCAAGAAGATACCCCTGCACACATAGCCTTCCAGCTGCCAGATATGTGTTAGCAGCTGCTGACAGATGTGCTTACAGACTGTCTGCTGTCTTCAGACAGCACCTGCAAGCAGACAGTGTTTGCAGGCAGAGGTTTGTATGATATTTTATATATCAATCGAAATAAATATTTTAAATATTTAAACGAAAAGTTAAGGTTTGTGGTAGTGAAAGTATTCTTTCTATAAAAACTCTTGAATAATTATATTTAAAGACATTGAAATATTACTAGTAAGAGAGTGTCTTGATCTGGAGCAGATATCTCCGTTTTGATATCCATTAAAAAAGTTATGTAATCCAGGGTCATGAATTATCATCATTAGGCTGCTTCCTGAGCGATTATAAAGTGCAAGCTGACAAACAATACTGGACACAAGACAGCCCAAGGATTGCAAAACATTGGAAGGTTTATTGAAATTGATCTTTTAAATGGAGTGAATAGATGCTGGAACAGTATACCACACTTTACAAGGCATTTATTTGAGTGTGTATAGTTTTCCTATGCATTCTGTTACCTTATACCATTCGTGGCTTCTATAGAGCAAAAAGTACCAACGTGATATTTTAGAGACTTGTGACAGCATACAGTTGATAATCTGATTGGACATGCAGGGTTACACAGGTTTACACTGATGATGCTCCTATCTTGGGCACCTTGATTAAATGCCTAAAGAAGGGTAAGATGAATTTTAGGTCATATTTCAGCAGGCTGACAGGTCTGTCCAGGAAACAAAACCATAGAACTTAATTTATCAAGTTCTTGGCTATAGTACTTCAGGCCCTTCCATTTCAGTGGAAGGATACAGTTTTCTTGCTGTTGCCCTGAATGTTGTGTAGACATTTGTATCATGACAAAGAGAGTAAAATACCCACTATCTAATAGTCCCTTCATTCTTGAAGGGATTTGGGCCCAAACGTATCTTTCTAAGTTGAATTCTAATATAAAGTTAACTTGAAAGTAAGCTACTACATTTTGTTATTTCAATGGTTATCTATTTATAGATGTCAGATGTGAAATTGGCTTTATCAAGAGCTGTTATGAATCAGACCTCTTAAAATAATTTTATTTCATGAAGTTCATTCATCCTTTTGGCTGCGATTACTTCTTAAGTTGAGACCTGATCCGGGAAGGAAAGGGACACTAAAGTTTCCTATTTCTACAGATCTTCATAATATTATGAAAGTGCACCATGGATGTCTTTTCCCTTCCCTTCCCTTCCCTTCCCTTCCCTTCCCTTCCCTTCCCTTCCCTTCCCTTCCCTTCCCTTCCCTTCCCTTCCCTTCCCTTCCCTTCCCTTCCCTTCCCTTCCCTTCCCTTCCCTTCCCTTCCCTTCCCTTCCCTTCCCTTCCCTTCCCTTCCCTTCCCTTCCCTTCCCTTCCCTTCCCTTCCCTTCCCTTCCCTTCCCTTCCCTTCCCTTCCCTTCCCTTCCCTTCCCTTCCCTTCCCTTCCCTTCCCTTCCCTTCCCTTCCCTTCCCTTCCCTTCCCTTCCCTTCCCTTCCCTTCCCTTCCCTTCCCTTCCCTTCCCTTCCCTTCCCTTCCCTTCCCTTCCCTTCCCTTTCCCCTTTCCTTTCCCCTACCCTTCCCCTTCCCCTTCCCTTCCCCTTCCTTTCCCCTTTCCCCTTTCCTTTCCCCTTTCCTTTCTGTAGAAAAAAGAGAAGGAAGAAGGAAGAAGAAAAGCAGAAGAAACTGTGATAGCATGTGGAAAGAGAGACATTCACATTCCCTCCCTTCTGTATAAAAAGCATTCAGAAAGTTACAAAAATTTTGCAAAAACTAATAGAAATCTTGAAAAATGTTGGAGCTGATGAACTGCATAATACACAGATTTAAAATAAATGAGATGGATTGCATGGGGAAAACATGGAATTATAAAGCAAGCAATCCTGATAAAGACAGGAAATCTTCAGCTGGACCGAAATCGAGACAGTAAGGAAGCATCGGCAAGTGATGGCAAAGCTAGGCCCCGAAACAAAGCTAGAATAATGCTAGAATATCTGCTTCTCTGTTCCTGATGACAGAAGCAACTGTGTGCTTTAGTAGCATTTATGATGGTTGCTATCACCGTGTTTTAAAAGGCCTTATGCCTTACATGTTGAGGAGAAATGATTTTTGAAAGACTGTTGCAAGATAATAAAATATTCTAGCAGAGTTTCAAGTAACACATATAATTTAGCAGACTAAATTTTTGTAGTTCCACAATAAACCAAAAAAATCCACTCTAGACGCTTCCATAAAATAAAATATTTTATTAAATTATCTGCATTTGGTCTTAAATGCCTACGTTCTTTTTGTTCAGGAGATCAGAAACAAACTTCCTTTCAAGTTATGAAATTCACACTTAGTGAGTATTTACAGAAACAGCTCCATTCCAACCAAAGAGATATTTCTAACGAGGAAATTATTGAGCATTAGTAGCATTTTCTGTCTCTGGATGCTAAGAATGTAACATGGACCTCCTCTTTCAGCACTTCAGAGATATTCACCGGTTTTGGATCTCTCCCTTTTTATTCGACTGAGTAGAACCCAGTAGGAAGTATTTGAGACAGAAAGGAGCAAATGAGCACAAAAGAGTCATTAGAAGCAGGTGACCTTCCTACTTTCAGCCAGGGCATCTTGGAACCGCTCCTCTTCCACCCAAACACAACACAGGTCTGCAAAGGAAGCTCCTCAGAAGAAGAGTAGACATTGCCTGTATGATGGTACTATGCCAGGAAAATTTCATGAAGACTGCATCTTACATAGCGACTTTAAGGAGACCCACAAGTTACTAGGTACCTGCCAGTATCCACCATTGCATCTGCAACTGAATTTTGTTCTCAAGAGGACGACTGCAGTGACACTCATGCTATGTTCGAAATGTGCTTACTGTATGCTGGTTGACCATGCGTATAGATTATTTTTTAAACTGAAAAAGAGACCAGAAACAAACAAAAATTCCATCAATGGCTGTTTTAGGACTGTGATTTCCTGTCACATCTGAGAAACCTGGAGTGTTAGTAACTGATCTGCTTTATGTGTACAAGCACAGAGTTTCTAGTTTTTATGGTAGAAGAGTGCTTTCCATTTAGGAAAAAATCAATCAACAGAAACCGTAAATGGCACCAAGCTCCACATTTCTCTTTGAGAGCAGCATTATAGCATTTAGTCTTGCTCAACAAGAAGTTTTATATCACTTTTGTTTATATGTAGGATAATATAATGGGAACACAGGGCTTCCTTTTAGAAAGGTTATTGACACTTTTGGTGCTGTGTTGGCATTTATCCTTTGGATTTTTATTGCTTCTGGTCTGTGGTATTTATGTCTCTGACGTGAGGACTTTAATCTGTGTTACAAGCTCATAATTTACAGACTGCATGACACCCTGGTCTTGTCTGCAGGAACAAGAAATTAAACAATTAAACAGGAGGCAGATAGGAAAAGTAAAACAAAAAGCTATTTATTTCCCTCAGAATGTTTCATTTTTCAGTATTATTGCCTGTTGATCACAGAAGGCTGAAAACCATTGAGTCCCAGTGACGCTGTGGGAAGCAAGATAGGTTTCAATAGATGGACATGAGAAAATGGGAAAGCACTTCAGGAGGGGGAACTAACCAGGCAGCATATGAATTCAGCTTTTAACAGCAGTTTGAGTTTCCGTGTTTCTCCGGTGATCCAGCTCCCCTGAACCTGTACGGCACAGCTGAAGCCATTTTTTCTGGCCTTTGACGCAGATATGCACTTCCCCCCACACCAGCTGTCTGAAGTGACTATTTGCCAAACTCCCTAGTGATTACTTTAACTGTAATAGCAATGACAGATCACTTTATTAATTGCAAATTGCACTATCTGAAGATGGTGACAACAGATACGGAGAAAGGTACAGAATATCCTAATTTTTCATAGCATAATCAGACTGTTTGGAGCCCCAGATAAAAATAAATTATCTCAACCTTACAATACACTTGACACATATTTATTGCAGCATTCTCTATCAGCAGTTGCCATACCTACATGGGCTAACTTCTCAGATGTTACCCTAAAACATGAAGGGGAGTGTTAATGAGAAAGGGCAGTCAAAGCAGAGCCCAGGGAGCTGGATCTGCATTCCAGTTGTTGCACAACACTGGTGCCAGACGTTGCCTTGTTGTCCTGGTTTCAACGGGCATAAAGTTAATTTTCTTCCTGAGAGCTGGTACAGTGCTGTGTTTTGGATTTGGGATGAAAATAATGTCGATAACAAACTGATGTTTTGGGTTGTTGCTGAGCAGTCAAGGCCAGTCCAGCTTCTCGTGCTGGGCTGCCAGCAAGCAGGCTGGGGGTGCCCGGGGAGCTGGGAGGGGACACAGCCGGGACAGCTGGCCCAGGCTGGCCAAAGGGATATTCCATACCATACGACGTCATGCTCCGTATATAAAGCCAGGGGGGTTAGCCAGGGAGGCACCACGACTTGGGAACTAACTGGACATCGGTCAGCAGGTGGTGAGCAATTGTACATCACCTGTTTTAGATATTCTTTCATCATCATCATCATCATTATTATTATTATTATTATTTCATTATTGTTTTTCTTTTTTTCCCCTGTCCTATTAAACTGTCTTTATCTCAACCCCCGAGTTCTACCTTTTTTTTTTGATTCTCTCCCCCATCCTGCTTGCAGGGGGAGGGTGAGCGAACGTCTGTGTGGTTGTTTTAGCTACCTGCTGGATTAAACCAGAATACTTGTGCAAGCTCCTTATTCCTTTTCTGCTGCAATTTGTCCACCTAGGTAGTAGGCCCAGTGGGAAGTTTGTGTTAGACATCTTGAGGGTAAATACATGACAGAAAAGGATGTCATAATCCTTCAGTGGTAGGAAACAATTCAATAGATGTTACCCAAGAATACCAAATACTTAGAAAGACATTTATCTTGACTTGCAGAAAGTGGGAGAGAAACAATTCCAGTGACTTGAGAGGGAAAACTGGCAAAATTAACCCAATTTTGAAAAACTGAAACATGTGACTATAGACCTACTGCTTATCCATTCTCAGAGTCTTACAAGACTTTATAATGGAAGATGACAATTTTTCAGTTCCTGTTTGTTATAGCTGTTTTCGTGACATCCTCAGTTGTTTGATACAAAATCTAAATTAGTCTTGAGAAACGGGATTAACCTTTCAAATCGCATTTAAGGTGAAATTGCTTAACTACAGCACACAATGTCATGCTGCAGATAATCCATGTCCTTGATTAATGCTTTTATAATCAATTGCTGTCTGGAAGTGACTCCTTCCCATCACACTCTTCACAAAAAGAGCAGATGGTATTTAAAAGGTTATGGCAAGAGGGCATTTCAGAGGTCAAATAGAACATCGATCAACTGGGCAGAAAAATTGCTTTTTTCCTTCCCCTTCTCCTTATCCTCACAATCCATGAGGGAATGTGGCTTATGAATTACAGTTTGATCTATAGTTCAAGCACTAAAATGTTTTCTTGTTTCAAATTTCTATGTTGTTTTGGGTAATGAACCTGGAAATTGGATTCTTTTTGTGCCAATAAAAAATTGTGCCCAATACACATATTGCAGCAACATAATTCTCAGACCTATAGAGATTTGCTTGCTACTACCTTGAACACAGTCAGAATGCTGGTGCTTAATAAAGGTTGTACTAATATCCACAATGTCCTCAGATCAATTTGTAGCAATGATAATGACTCCATGAAAAAAGGTACTCTCCATTTCCATGCTCTTTTATACAAACCAATAAACAAATGAGGATATTGTGTGACTTATTCCCTTTCAACTATATTCCCTGTACATAGTTGGTTGCCAGTGTGCACTGGAGTCCAAGGAGAGCTATTCCCACCTGGAATGAAGGGGCAGAGACACTACACCTATTAATGCAGTTAGTCTCCAAAACCAGAAATCAGGGATTGCCATTTTGCAATGCATAAAATATATCACTACCCTTTCTCCTCCACTTTCCATCTCCTTTCATGTTAACCACACAGTTTATGACCAATAGAAATAGAAGAGTAAAATTTTTTATGTTTTCTAGTAATTTTTGAAGTTTTGCTAATGAAAATGTATTTTTTCCTATTGGTTTGGGCATGTATATTGCCATTTTTGCTGCCTAATAAAAGTGTATTTTTGTCAATTGTTGTATCTTACTGGCCAACCACTGTTATGAATTTTGTTGTTACATAGGTTATCATGGACAAGTGAAGTGATTATCCTGAGCAGGTCTCTAAAGTAGGCTTTCATCTGAGAAGTAAAAAGTGGAAATACTATAATCCTGCTTTGTGATCAAAAGGAGGATTGACTGGCTAAGAAATTTTTCACCATTATATCTATATTTAAAGGCCTGAGCCCACCAAATCTTTCCTATCCAAACCATTCTCACTCACATCATATAAGCAGTCACACAAGAGCCTGGGGAGCTATCAATGAGGTAGGTTTTTATCTTTATTCAAGAACAAGTAATATCTAGCATATATTGCGTAACTAAAGCTGTTAAGCATGAACATTCAAAAGGTGGACAAGAGCACAACCTGATGAAACCATGCTAACTAATCCTATTAAACTGACATCTGGGTGTCTTGCCAGCCAGGAGCGGTAGAAAAGCTATCACTGGAACAGACAGTGAATTTTAAATAGTCCTAATATACCCAGCCGTTTATAACACACTGATAGACATTTCAATATCAGTTTTGTAGTTTAAATTAAACTACTTAATTTGATTTTTTAAGAGTGCAATGGACATAAATTTAAAAAAGTGGAAGCCTATGCGACACTTCAACTCTGTCAGCACTGTATAAGAAAACAACCACCAGTACAAAAGTATATCGCAGGATTTTTTCCATGATGTAATGGCCAACAGAGAGATAAAATCTTTCAACATGGGTGAGGTATTGCTGTTTCACAGCTTAATCACAGGTTCTTAAAAGGTAGTGTATGATAAAGAGATGTTAACACGGACATTTGCATGTTCTGAATGAGGAGTTAGGAGAGGTTTACACACAGATTTCCCAGAAAGAGTAACTCCTGGGGACTAGCAGCACCCAAGGCATTCTTCATGGGGATTCCTGAGCTGGGAGACAGTATTGGCTCTTAGCAGACACTTAGTGTCAATTGCCTTGTTATGACTAGGACTCAAGTGATCAGAACTGCCATATTAAATGCAAATTGATAAATGAAAGTCTTTACTACTAGTCTGAAGGCAAAAAAAGGCTGTGAAAATAATGGTAGATACATTAGCAGCATCCTAGCATTTTTCATAGTGTTTAATGTACGTATTTTATCACTAATCCTTTAGAAAATTTTTAACTAAATCTTTTGTCTTCTATTGTGTGTCCATATTGATCTGCTGTTGAAACATTGCTTGTAACTCTGAGATAATATTCATTATATTTGGAAGCTGTTTGATCAGAGAAGAAAACACTACAGCATGGTTTCAAGAGAAAGAAAATGAAATTAACTTATATAGGGGAAAAATAAATAAGATTAGCTTCTTCAACTTTCTTTTGTCTATTTTTCAGGGCTTTGTTCCCTGAAGAGGCTAAGAAACCTTCAGATAAATTGACAGTCTCTAAAGTAACCTAATAAATAGCCGAAGCCACAGCTAGCTTTTAACAATAGCAATGTCTGTAAATATAATTGTAGCATTTCAGGTATTTTTTCCCATGCTTAATCTCACACTTTTTTTTTTTTTATGTTCTGATTTTATGAACACTTAAAACAATGTTCTGGATCAAGTACTATAATCATATATATAACTGTAACCTGATTTTTTTTAATCTGTTGTAGATTAACATTGACTAGTCCTTTGAATGCTAAATGTGGAACAAGAACTTCATACATGATGTTAATCATAAAAAGGGAGGAATGTCTAGAAATAATTAAAAGATTTTTTCTTAACTGCCTTTCCTCTAACTAAACCTATTATACCTACATACGCTCCCCACCACTCTCACTTTCCAAGCCATAGCTCCCTTTTACCTTTCAGAACCACTCACAATCAATCCTACATATTTTATTTTTTTTATTTATAGTATGAGAGTAAGCAAAGCTTTCCTTTTCCAACGTCTCCTATTCCTGAGCTTAGACACGGTATCAATCTTCAGGGCCATCGCATATATCTGCCAGGTGATCACTCTTCTGCACCCTCTGAGTATTTCCTTGGCCCAATTATATTCCTGGCTGGGTTGTTTGTTTCTTTCTCAGAAATCTATAATACAGTATCCATTGGAGGGGGGAGGTGGAAATGCCCCAGGCTTTCTAGTAGTTGTTGGGTTTGTATAGTTTACATTGCTACTCAGTCCATAAACGTAACACTAAAATGAATCTGTGGTATCTGTGTTTGGATGACTTAAATGACAAAAGCTGTGCTGTATTCTTGTACAATCAATATCTTACACGTGAAACCTAAGACAGCACTTTAAATTACAAAAAAAAAAAAAAAAAGGATAATACAATATCAACAGTGTGATGTCTATATCAGCTTTTGCTTGTGTATTGCTGCCTTTTCATGCCAAAGTACTCTATCTCAGCTCCTCTCTGCAGCCACTAGCATGTGCGAAAGAGTGACACTGATAAAGCACGTGCTATACACCTTCCACATCTGTCAGATATGCTTCCTTGTCCCTACCTGATATATGTGTTCTGCTTGTTCTTTTATTTCTTTGAAAGGTTTCCTTGAACGTCTTCTGATTTTTAGGTGTTGCAATTTTAAGCAAGCCCTTTCTTCTCTGCTTTGGGCTTCATCTGAAATGAAGCGAAATTAGCTGCTTAATTACGTGGGGGAAAAAAGGTAAAAAAAATTGAGAGAAAAAGCGATTAGCAAAGTAGGGTGCTTTTGGTAAATAGAATAAAAATATGAATGTGGAACTCTTTCCACAGAGGAACAAAGCTGGTAACACCTGGAACTGTTCTACATTTTCCATGGTAAAATAACAGCAGTGTGCTATGACTAAAATTTTTCAACCATTTAGGTTCAAAAACTCTACACCTATCTGCCTGTTGGTAACTTGAGGTACCTGAATTGCTCCATTAATTTGGTTTTCTGTGCCTAGAATGTCAGAGAGAGGGGCAGTAAATCTGCAGTAAAATATGTAGTCAGCAAATGAGCTCTGCTCAGAGAGATCACAGATTCAGGTTTCTTCTGTAAAGCGATGTCTCACAGGTGGTCAAAGAGCTTCATCTGTGCAGCTTGCCTGAGGGCACCTGCAGTCACCTGGATGTCAGACACCCGGGAGAGGATACCGACATTTCCTTCAGTTTGGACACCGACATTTCCTTCAGTTTGGACAAGCAAACGTGTACATGTGTTGCACAGAGAGTTGGCACACGCGCACAGCGCAAGGCGCCGAGTGGCGGAACACCTTGCAGCTCATTGCTCCTGCAGTGCCATGTTTTACGTCAGGCACGTCCCAAAATGTGCCAGACCCGCTGGGCGTGCCGCAGACTTTGCGTGCAGAAGTCCAGCTCTCCTCTAAGTCCTGCTTTGCTGAACACCTAGCAATGTAATCAAGGTGACAGCTCTAGTTGGACTGTGAGGTATTCAGACGTCCCACCTGTAGGCTCTATTTCTTTCCATCTGGGTCTAGTTTCATGGCAGCAAGAAAGCATCTCCAGGAGGACCAGGATATATGCCGTCTTTAGCTTTCATCCAACAGTATCTTTACTGTATCACAGTTAAGAAGAAAATCACCTGGTCTGTGAGCTGGAGTTAACTCACCTGACAGCTGGGAAAAGAAATGGGCACTTTGCTTCACTGGCAAACTGAGCACATATTATGTGGAATTTTTTCCAGGGTAATATACATAGAATGCTTTTGTCATAAATTACTATATTATTTTAAAGCAGTACTGGATTTAAATCACAAAATAGGCAACAGATAATGAAAGATCTAACTATTTCTGTGTAAATAGCAATTGTTTTCAAATATATATGGCACCACTGAGCTTTTTGCTAAGGAAAACATTACCTTTCAAATTAAAAGCAATTTCTTTTTCAGATTTTCTAAAAGAGAGGCAGGGATATGTTGAACTGGGGAATTTTGAAAGCTTAATGACTGACAGTGAGATGGATTTCCTATTCTGAAGGGAAAGATAGAAAAAAAAAATGCGTTAACTTTTATTTAGTGAATGGGAGCTGTAGTCAAGGTTTGCAAGAGCCATAATGTGCCTGTTCTGTATAAGACTCCTTTCAGGCTGCCCTGCTCAGGGCATGAAAAAACAGTGGGAGATGAAGATCCTTACGTGTCATTAGAGTTTGACAAAAGGCTAGATGTTATTCCTATTTACAGGAGTATATGTGTGGAATGATTGCACTAAAACCAGGGGAGTTCCTCCTGATTCACAGCTGAAAAACAGAGAATATTTTACCTCCAAAAACTGGTGTGGTGTTTTGGTTTTTTTTTTTTTTTTTAATCTGAGGGCATTTAATATTTTTCTTTTAATTTCGTTTTGGTTCCAGTGCATTTCCTACTTTACTCAGAGTAAGTGGATAACTCGGTATGTCAGGTCAGATTTATAAGGATGATCAAGTTTCTTTTTGTCCCTGAGGAAAAATATTATTAAACTACTTGAGGAAGTGAAACGTATTAAAACATCTAACACGTACAATGCTCTGGTAAAAAAATAATCCTATAAGACACTCAATCATTGTATTGTAGTTGAAACTATATGTATTTATGTGATGATTTTCTGATTGAAACAAAGTTGACACATCAAGCTGACTAGTTCACTTTGCTTTAGTCTCACTTTCACTCATTAAAGACTGATGCGGGCTGGTGCAGTCTGAAAGCAAATTGTCCACAAAAACGTACACGCTTTAAGGCAGTTGCTATCGACAGCTGAAAAGTGTAACATGACCCAAAAAGAATGCTGAAAGCTACTGGTGGAACAAAAACTTCCTACTAAGTCAAATAAAAACAAAAGAAACAAACCCAGAAATGGTATGAGCTGGACAAGGTAATGAGAATTTTAAGATGGCCTTTATGTGACAGAGATGATAATATAAAAAATTTAGGATGTGTTTTAAGAAATGAATGCAGAAAGCATAGAGATAGTATAAAAACATTTATCAGAAAATTATGCACCATCTAGTTCAGCTCTTTATTTGTTTTTAACTGAATAGGATTTGGGGAGCATCTCACAGAGAAAAAGTCTATAAAATTAAGAAAGTAGTTTATGAATGTTTAAAATGTTAACATTAATTAATTTTAACTGTGTTAATTTAGTTCTGTTACATATAAATGTGGTTATCAGGAGCTGTTCTTAGATGACCAAAATATTTCACATTTAAAAAACAAGAAAACAAACCTGATCGAAGCAAGAAAAAACACCGGTAGCAAACTAGGAATTAATGAGGGATAAAGAACACTGCAAAAAAGACAAGAAAGAGGCACAGACTCGAGGAATCTTGGACTTGAGGAGATTTTACAAAAAAAGCCTTGACTCCAGAGGGGAAAAAAAAATATTATTAAACCTTTATATTCTGGTACCATCTAGAGGCCAAATGACACAGCACCCCATTTTGCTAGGAGCTGTACGAACATATAAAATGACAGACATTCCCTCTTCAACTCAAGGAATGGGCAAGGCAAACTCACAGCTACTGAATGTTTAAGTTACTTCTTCTTTGTGGAATATTTTCTATCTGTCTCTATTTCTTAAAAAATATCTGGATCATCTTCATGAAAACCACGGATGAACAGCACTTCCAGTCTGCCAACAGCTGTGTCATGTACAACAGTTGTAACCATCAAACGTGTAACAACAAGAAATGCAGCTAGCGTCAGGAACGAATTGTTATTACCACCATGGTGGCTTGGGATTACAGTTTTCTTTCTAAGACTTCCAAAACAGTCTTTTGCTAGCAAAGGCCAAAAAATACATATAACAACCACAAATCCTCCTACTTTTCAGTTGCAAATGCTTGTAAGTGACATCTAAGGAAATACGCGTATATGTTTTCTGCTACCGTTACTTTGATGTTAAATCGTTGTGAATGAGCCAGTGAATTTTTGAGCTGCTCCCCCAAGAAAGAAGCATTAAAATGGCAGGTTTTCATGCAATCCAGGGCTACTGAAGCGACCTGTGAATAAGCCAGCCCAAAGGCTGGATGCCATCAAGACAGGATTACGTGAAGCTCTGCCTGAGCAGACAGAATTAGGCACCCAGGGCAAATAGATGCAGTCATCTGGGGTAGACCACTGTTTTAACGAAGCTGTGCTGCTTCGTGCCACCCAAAGACATCTCTGGTTCCACTCTGGTCCACTGGCTGTGCGGAGTGTCTGTTCCTTAAACAGGTCTGCTTATTATTTGCAGCCGGGCAGTAAGTCAGTAAGGGTCTGATTCCAAGCTCAGTGACTTCTGAAAGGGTTTTTCACTGATTTCAGTGGCATTTGGACTGTACTTTCTAACTGTAAGCTTCACTTTATGTTTCGGCTTTGGGACTTTAAATTTTCAGTTAAATTTTGCTTTACTGGTAAAATTCAGTAGTATAAAATACAGTGATACAGACTTGATCACATGTTCCAGTAAGGGTGTTCCATGGGTTGGCTGCAACATGCACAGTGATCATACTTAAATAGCCTTATTAATTTTCCATACCTTTAACACACAGAAAAAACTACATTTTTTGCAGTGGAACTATAGGAATCTTTGGGCTTTCCTACATATATTACAGAAGGATCACGGAATCAAAAAAAAAAAAAAAAGGAATTTACTAATATAAAGTAGATAAACCTTTATCCTTGGAACCCTAATATTGCACTGAAATTAACTGAAAAAATGTGGATTATGTTACGATCTTTTCAACTTTATATTTTAATTTTTTATTTTACTCATTAACAGATAGGTGTAAGGAATGTCTACCTCATTCAACTATCTTTAGACATAACTGAAAGCAATAGCCCGCTACTAAAACGTTAATAGCAATGTTCCTTTTAACTTCAGTAGGAGTAAGATCAGGTGCTAGATACTGGCAAACATTTTGACTCTACTTGCTTCTGTAGTAGGAAATATCTATGGGTTTTGGTGGTTGTTGTTTTCCCTAAAGTACTTTGTTTTCTCCCTAAAAGTACTTTAAAAGATAAGGTGGGGTTTTAATTAGAATATTTGAAGAAATTGAAGATGGTCCAAGGTTTACCTGGGACAATAAACACTACTACAAATAATAGAGTATTTGGACCTCTGTTTTACAAATCAGGAAAAAGAGCAGCTCTGTTCTGTTTATTATGTTAAATTTCCCAGTGCTTATACTGGGATACCATTGTCCCTTCTCACAAAAGTACATCTGGATGTTTAGACACTTCTAGAGCTGGTGCTGCAATGCCACCGTCCTGGTTCTGCTGCTGCACGCTCCAGCGCCAATGTCACTGTCGTAGTCAGCAAGTATTATCAGTATATAAGGCTCATGGTAAATTTAGATGTTCTAGACCATTTTGGGTCTGTTAACTCTTTTAATCTGTCATTTTAAAAGCGTCGTGAGTGCTTTATTGTTATTTTTTCTCCTGTGGAAAGATTTATAGCCTTCACCACATCTCAGGAATTTACCATGAGTGCTGGACTTTTTTGTCCGGTGAGCTCTGTGTGCTTTTGGTCAAACTTGGCAAATGTGGAAGGTAAAAAGTGAAGGTTTGCTTTAACCTTTTCATTCTTCACAAGCTAATCCAAACAGCAGACCAGAAGAGAGATCACAGCAGTCACAATTTTAGCAGGGAGGCACTGGAGAGGGAAATCCCACTCATTTGACATTGGTCATAATGCAGCCAACTAATTCCTGTCCTGGAAGCTGATAGAGTATTGACAAAATAAATAATAAATCAGCCACCGAAACAGTTTTATTGTTTTTAATGGTAGCACATATGAAATAAATAAGTATGCAGGGCAGGGCGTGGGGAGGAGGGTGGTATACGGAGAAGTCCTACAACCCCCCTAACTCCAGGCAGCCATGGCAGCTGGTGGAGAATAAAGCGCAGTTCCTCAGGCATTTTAGGGCGTGCGCCATTAGAGCTGTTTGGCATCCTTCTCTCTTTTTTTTTTCACTGTCTGAATTCTTTTTTTGACTTGTTTGTGTATATGATCTGCAGAGTATGCTTGTTTTTATGTTTAACTAATTGTGATATTATGGTCTGGAGAAGGAGATAGGTTAAGTACGCATTTAACAATAGCTGGTCAGGGACAATAATGTAAAAGGAACAGAAGTAGTGTAATATATTTTTATATCTTTGTATTATTTCTGATGTGTCATCACGCACTAGTTGTCCTTGTTCATACTCAGCTCAACATTATCACATTTTTTCTGTTTAAGTAGACTAAATTAGATGTGATTTTTAACTGTAAGGTATATACCACCAGTTCACATTTTTATTCTCACTTTCCTTAAGAATTACTTTAAAAAATAGTAAATTCAGTTACCTCTTTGCCTCCTTTCCAAGTAAACGAAGCTTGAGAAAGCCAACACTGCATGTAATATATTTGCGTGCACATGCATAGAAATCTTCTCCTCACAGTATCTCTCACACCAATGTAAAAGAAATTTGACAGACTGGCAAATGTCAAAAAGATAGTAATTTTTTATAAGTTTCAGAAAAATAAACAGATGGATAAAGGTAAGAGGTTCTATCTTCACCCTTAGTGAAAGAAAAGTTCAGCTCCAGGCTCACTTTCTTATGGGAAAGAATCCACGAGAGCATGACCTTGAATCCATAGGAAATCAGTCCTCACATATTTTGGTGCTCCTGGAATTATTTCCTTTCTAATAAAGTAGCATAACCTAATGACAGAGAATAATTTTCTCTCAGGCTATAATGCTACTGAATTTAATATTTCTCTTCTTTCCTAAGATTATGTTGTATAAATTGAACAAATTTTGATTCTGGCATCTGTATACACTATTTAAAGAGGACTTACAAGTAATATAGAAAAAGAAATAAACATATTTATTGATCTCTCAGATGATGAGAAATCATTTGAGACTATCGAATAATAGTATGCCTAAACATGCATTTCTTAGTCAGCAGCACTGTTATAGCAATAATGTCGGAAGCATCATCCTTTTAACTGAAGATAGAAGAACCAGAAAAAGAAATCAGGATAAGGGTGATTGACATGATTTGAGTTCTGCCATATATCCTTGATGGGACAGAAAGAGTGGTGATGCTTATGCTGACTAGAATATTTGATTCTTCAATTTTGGTTTCATCAAAAGGCATTACTACCTTTGCTTTCTTATTATGGCTCACTCTTTTTATCTGATCCAATTCCTTCCTCTCAAATTGGTAACAGACAGAGCATACCATTATTAGCATTGTTATTACGAATATAATGTTTGCTTTCTCTTTTAACTTTCAAACTTGTGTGTCTGAAAGAAATATAACCCTGATAAATTTCAGGTCTTACTGGAATAAAAAGCCAATGATTGTAATTATTTCAGATGAAAAGATGTTTTCAATATTTCTCAGGCTTAACTTTTTCATATTGTCAAAATAGATGTATGTGAAATTACTGCCTGTTCATTTTGCATCAAAGTTAAGTCGTCTATGTTTGAATGCGCGTGCTTTTCACATTTTTCCCAATTTAAAAAAAAAATTCGTTCTAAAATGATGCTCTTGGAGTTCAACATCAACTGTTCAAGCTCCAAGAGTGGTCTTAAAGCTTGCTTACAGTCCAGGGATTGAAATAGTAGACCAGATACTCAGATTATGAAATCAGCATAGTTTCATTGACTCCAATCTCTCTGTAAGGAATAATTTGAGCTGAATGATTTGATTCAACAATTTTTGCAGAATAGACTCAGTTTCTCATGAAGAGGTCAGAGTGACTTATTTGCTTTAGAGAAAAAAGATTTCTGGGACTCTTATTCAGACAGATTTTTAACTCAGGATGACTGCTGATGATCCAAGCTGTCGCAGATGTTGTGTTAAGAAAGCTATTGACCATCAGTGTGTAGTAAAATTGTTCTGCTCTCACTTTATTGCTGCCCCCATTAAACCATCCTCTCAGGTCCTATATTTGTGTAACTGGTTCTATCCCCTATGGTCTGGAGTCATTAGCCCATTCCTCAATAGTGGACTACATAATGCTTTCTTAATTAACCCTGTGGATCTTGTTGCCCCAAACAGCATTTAAATGGGAAGTTGTAGCTGTAATATCTTGATATAGATTTCCACTGGAAATGCTTGAATGGAATACATAATCTCAGGGAGAAATCCTAAAAACCCACAAGACACTTTTGAGATGATTACAACATTGCTTGTCATTTTGAAACAGAAGGCCTGGATTTATTGTCAAGACAGTATTCCTCTTTTCCATGCCATCCTTATTCAGCTGCAAGATATTTGATATTCTGATAATACAAATAAACTGAAGAGAGTAATGCAGTACTTATCAAATATTATCACTTATATTACATACCGTAAAATATTACTTTGCAAAAACCTCATCAGAATTAATACCAAGTACCTAACGCACAATTCTATCCCAACCAGCATTTTTAGTTGGTCAGCTTTATTGCTTCTTGAATTAGAAATTAATTTATGGAATATTTCATTTCCATGCCTTTTGAACCATTTGTCTCCCACACCTCCTTCTGCACATATCTTCAGATTCGGTCACAGCTATTTGATTGTAGAACGAAGCATTCTTCTGTTGAACATGTCAAACATGTTCAGCATTAGATAAGTCTACCAGTGTGAATTTATTTATGTGTTTTACTTTTCTTTCAATAAAAACATCAGTAGTCTTAGTGCTTTGGAACAAATTTTTTTTTTTTTTTTTGAGTTTTGACATTTTTCTGTGTCTGCAACTATTCTTGCTTTCATCAGTAGAAGTGGTCTTCTTCATGCTAAGAGTTATTTGGGATCCGTCCTTGTGGATCTTCTCTTTTAAATGAAAATCTAAACCATATATCCCAGAAGAAATAGTAAAGCACTTTGTGTAGGCAAGATTTTAATCACTATAGATGTCACAGAAGTTATCTTAACCATTTTATTTCTTTGTCATTTCATTTGTATTTCTTTTTCACCACCAAGGTAGTCCAGCTTTGATGAATCATTCAAGGTTTTGCATTTAACTGAGTAGTGCCAAGTGTAGTGTTGGCAGTCATGGAAACTAATCATAGAAACTATCACACTAAAAGATAAAGTGCCACAGAAGTACAAACTGTAAGCCTGTATATGCAGGGTAATGAGGCATAGCAGAAAAAAGTTGTGTTTGAATGACCAATGAATGTGTCTAATATAGCCTATAACAGCAGAAATTACAGAAATAATTGATCAGATATGCATGTTTTGGGTCTCAGGCACACAGCAGGCAACTTTCTATATTACCCTACCTGCATGGATAGTTAACTTCTATCTAAATGCCATTAATTTATCTGGAATATAGGTTCCCTGAAAACACTTTTCCATATGCTTTGTCCACTGCACCATGATCCTTATACACCATGCACAAGTTACTGCTAAAATTACCAGGAACTTAAAACTCCAGAATTAGTGTCTGTTCTGCAGAGCCTCCCGGGAGTCAAATCATACAAATGCTCACCCATGAAGTTGGCTTACTGGGGAAGGATATGTGTTTATTTGAATAGGAAATGAGAGAAGATAGTTGAAACTCTTTAAAGAAAAAAAAATTAATAGAATTTAAGGTTAACAGACTGAGATTCTTCTTAAATATAAAACAGGGAGGACTTTTAAAAAATACTAATTTAGTAATTAACAAGAAAAGTTTATCTGCTTCCTATTTTGTAAAAGGATTATTACATGCTGTTTCATTTACAGGTGCATTAGCATTGTATATGTTGTTCAAACAAGAGTTCCAGATGAAAATAATTTATTACAAAGTATTCACCCTTTTTCCTGGACTGGGCAAGCCATCTCATTTGCAAATAAATTTTTGATTGTAATTATGGAAAGTCTTCCACTTGCTAACTAATTGTTCAATATGCCTCATTATTTTTATTTGAGAAAATCTGCTAATGAGAAATGTGAACCAAATGTTTGTTGTTACTGTCTCTTGAATAAATGAGATACTGAACAAAATTTTTGGCTTGTACTTATTGGAATAGACCCCTTACGAAGGCATCTCTTACAGAACAGTGAGCTTTGCTTATTCTCTGTCTTTGACAAGCCACACTTGTATCTTTTTAGCAATAAGAAAATTATTCCTTTCTTAAGTCAGGAGAAACAAATAGAGAAAGTTAAACACCTTTGTCAGAGGCACATTATAGAGCAGATGACTGCAGTGATTTATGTAAAGGACCAGAAAGAAAATGGAATGCAATCTTTCATTTTTTTAAGAAGTGTTCCTTGAAACTCACTGCGATATTTAGCTAAACTGTAACTGAGTTCTCTAATTGCTCATCTCCATTAATAAACAGTGTGCCCCTCCTGTGTCCTTTCTACCACCTTTAACCTCCAGCTTTTCTCAAAAACACTGAAAGATTAAACGCCTTGTCACTACTTGTTATGTGTCTTAGCTATTACATGTTAAAAACCAAAGTTATTATCATTCATATTTTTTTCCCATTAAAATGACAAGTGGTGAGGATCAAGGCAACCATGTGCACCTCTTCTATGTGTGTTCTGTCCACAATGTCTAAAACCACAATGAATTTACACATTGACCACACATGTCGAGCAAAAGACTAATGTGCCCACTGGATGTGATGGGGCTCTGTAAAGCCCAAGTTTCTTTTTTATTAGTCCAACATGTCATCATGGAACCAAACACTTACTGTACTGTATTTCTCACTGTCCTTGAGAAAATCGATGGATAACTTATAACCATAATTATGCCCACTCACTGGTCTAATGAAGAGAATTAGAGAATGTGTAAACAATAGCTGTGCAGGGGAGAGTGTGCATAATTGGCAACTATCAATCTAATAGTGAGAGATAGAGTCGGGTGAGAATGATTAACACAGGACACACAGAACGATCATTTGTGATAAGGATGACTGAGAAGACATTGACATTATTTAGCCTTCCCCACTGGCAAGGAGAGCATGAACAGAAATAAAATTAAACCCAGGATGGAGCAGCAGGTGTAGTGTAGCAGGCTTTCAGGACCCAAATTTTTCTTTCTCTGTAGAAAAATGGCACAAGTTTTCCTTTCCATGTTATTAGTATCATAAAAAGTGCTGAATGGTGATGCAGAAGAGCAAACATTTTCCACTGTGTCATATAGAGCTTCATTGTCCAAGTTGTCATTTTCCAGGACAGTCAAACGCATTGTGAGTTATAGGAGGCAAAGGGTTAGGTTCTCATTTGTATATTCTGCCTTCTGAGTGGTCCTTTCCTTGTTGCAGGCAGGGTAGTGACTGCAGGATGACGGAGAGAAATTATTAAAAAGAAAAAGATACAGGAGGTAGATAGCTCATGGAAAGGAATAAAATACTAGTTCATTGGAAGTGAGAAAAGGCCGTAGGATTTGTGAAAGGAAGGTGAGGGGATAATAAAAGATGACTGAAACAGTGTTGACCTGGCATTTATGGGGTGAGGAATTAAAAAAAGTATATTGGAGATTTTTCAGTTGTGAAGATCAGGTCCCTCAGAGGGGGAAGGAACTGGATGAAGGAGTAAGAAGCAGAAGGGCAGGCAAATCTGTCAAGAGACTAAGATGTGCAGATAGGGGATTGTAAAGAGTGGGACTTAACAAGGTGAAAGTGAGATACCCTGGTTACAACGTTGAAAGAAACTCCTTGATATAGACAACCTTAAGACCTTAAGAGACTACAGCCAGCTGATTGAGAAAGGGCATTTGTGCTGGTTTTGGCTGAGGTAGGGTTAATTTTCTTCATAGTAGCTAGTGTGGGGCTGTGTTTTGGATTTGTGCTAAAAACGATGTTGATAACACAGGGATGTTTTCATTATTGCTGAGCAGTGCTTGCACAGGGTCAAGGCCTTTTTTTGCTTCTCGCACCAGCCCACCAGTGAGTAGGCTGCAGGTGCATAAGATGTTGGGAGGGGACACAGCTGGGACAGCTGACCCCAGCTTTCCAAAGGGATATTCTGTACCCATATGATGTCATGCTCAGCGGATAAAGCTGGGGGAAGAAGAAGGAAGGGGGGGGACACATTTGGAGTGATGGCATTTGTCTTCCCAAGTTAACCATTATGCACGATAGAGCCCTGCTTCCCTGGAGATGGCTGAACCCCTGCCTGCCCAGGGGGAGTGGTGAATGGATTCCTTGTTTTGCTTTGCCTGTGTGCGCGGCTTTTGCTTTACCTGTTAAACTGTCTTTATCTCAGCCCGCGAGTTTTCTCGCTTTTACCCTTCCAATACTCTCCTCCCCCGTCCCACCACGGGGGAGTGAGTGAGCAGTTGTGTGGTGCTTAGTGGCCGGCTGGGGCTAAACCACAACAGCATCAGAAGCATTTGAGAAATGAGAGACTAAAGAGTGAGATCAGACAGAAAAAAGTAGAGCTTGATATGAGGGTGGGTGGATGGATATAAGACAAGGCCAAATAAACAGAACAAGCGTATGTTGTAAGACACTTTCCTCCATTACCTAGAATGGCAACCAAGACTCATTAGTATATTCTTCTTCTGTCAGCAAGGAACCAGATCACAGCCTCACCATGCACACCCTCCCTAATCACCAGCACAGGTTCATCTTGTGTGCAGAGGTGGGAAACCTCAGGGAAAGAAAATACAAGGTAACCATCTAATAAAAAATTGCCTCCTAAGGCTCACAGAAATGACTTAACGTAGGTTTGCACTGGAAAACTGAAATCTAATATTTTCTCAATTTTGAATTTAATTTTCCTTTGCTTAAACCTGGCAGCTGTTTTTATGTATGTCTATACACAGCTGCTATTAAGAAGGTATGCAGACTGCTCAAATTAGAGGAAGATACACCAAGAGGATAAACTCTAGCTACCTATCCAACTTGTGTGAAAGGCCTTGGTTTCTCTCGATAGCTGCTGTGCAGAGTGGAGGATCTTTCTACTAAAAGAGCTGCTCCAAACACAGGGTTGTTACCATTAAATTCTAAATTTATTTTGTATTGCTAGAGGCTTCCTAAGTATATCTCGGAGAAAACTTGAAGAAGATAACAGAGAAGGAAGTGTTGGGAAAGCATAATCTTAATCACCAAAGTCTCACTCTCAATTTGTATTTCTTGAAAGGACTGTCTCAGAATTGCATCTATGTGCATAAAAGTAATACCAATGGAAGTTATAAGATGGTCCTGTACTTTCCCAATCACATATAGTTCCTTCTTCTGCTTCCAGAAAACACGATGAAGATCTTTCCATTGGGTTCATGTGGGTAGAACTAGAGAAAAGTACTGCTCTTCAAAATATCTTATGAAAAAAAAAATGCCAATTATTGCTTCTGTAAACCAAAAACCAGGCCAAAAACCCACCCAAAGACAAAACTAGAAAAACATGAAAGAGGGACCACCTGAAATTTCCTGAAAGCTAATATTTGTCTAATTCAAGTTAATTCAGAGACAGTCCATCTGTTCTGTGGATGCTGCGAATGCATTCTGCCTTCCCATGTGCTCCAGAGACAGAAAGCTTCCAAAAACTGTCAGTGGAATGAAGTCTCTCCTCCTTTCCTCCACTGTGGTTGTGATTGCTTGAATCAGATTCAAGTCCTCAGATTTTATTATAGAAATTGTCTTCCTTTGACTGAAGCATCATGTCTTATTTAAAGAATATATATTTACTTTACTAATGAAATACAGACTGTGTCTATCCACTGTAGACCGTGGAATTAAAAACAAGACTGTAGGCATACTTTTCTTTTCCCGTAATAGTCTACCATCAGCTTAATATCTGAATGCCCATGGGCTCAAAAACATTCATATCCTTTTTTTTACACAGTGATGGAAATAAAAGGAAAAAAGGCTATGCTAGTATTTTTCCCTCTTTCAAAGTCATAATTTCTATGCTTCTTACCACTGAAATCCTTCTCTCTTCTATTTGTTATGCTGCACTAGAATAGTTCAAAAATCATTGAGAACAGCTAGAAACTGGTGAAAAGTGAAGCATTAGGCAAGGGGTGATATTTCAAATAACAATTTCTGAACAAGTCACAATATTAAACTCTTGAAATTCCATTTTAAAACTAAAAAAGTTTCAGAAAATTCTAAGAAAATCCCACATGCATATAGATATAAATAAATGATCAGCATATGGTAAGTATCTGACCTGTAACTACTGACCAATCTCCATCTTTCGCTTCCTATTGCACAGATTAACGCTTTAGCGATTTCCCTCCCGTGTGGCATAAGCAATATCCCCATGCTCAGTAATATTAATTTCAAATCATTCCAACCAGTTTGGAAAGAATATGAACTTCCAGCCACACACATACTGTTTCAGTGTTCATGATCGCGGAGAGCTCTGCAGCTGTTAGCCAACAGTTAACCTGCAGACCAGCAGGTAATGGTAAAGGGCTGTCACAAACTTCTCCAGGACACTGGGGATCTGTCATGCTCCTTACTACTCTGAAGCAGGCAGGATAACTTTTCCCTGGCTAAATGAAGTAGCAAAAAGAAAATTGTGCCTACAATTCTTCCATCAGGATCAAAAGTAGAATTGTTTTCTTCTCCCTGTATTTCCAGTCTTCTGCTATAGAATAGAATAGAATAGAATAGAATAGAATAGAATAGAATAGAATAGAATAGAATAGAATAGAAAATAGACTAGACTAAACTAGAATAGAATAGAATAGAACAAAAAAGAAAAGAGAAAAGAAAAGAAAAGAATAATTTCAGTTGAGTGGCACCTACAATGATCATCTAGTCCAATTGCCTGACCAATTCAGGCTGACCAAAAGTTAAAGCATGTTATTAAGAGTATTGTCCAAATGCTTCTTAAACAATGACAGGTTTGGAGTATCCTGTTTCATCTCAAAGGATTTTTCTTCCCATATATCCTGCCTCCGAACCTACATCATACTCTTCAGATACAGTCCCTTCCTGATGAAACTCATTAAATTTTACAAATACCTCCCTGAGTTTTCCTTTGTAGTCTTATAATTGAATTTCTCTTCCCAAAACTTATCTGCCTCTAATGTATCAAGGAGAAATCCTTGCCAAACAACTTTGTAATGTCAAAATGTATGTGATTAAAAAAAAGAAAAAAAATAATTTATAGAAGTCCATCCAGAGCTACTCAGTACAAAGAAACAACCTCTGATTCAAGAAGTCATTAAATCATTCATGCCTGGATACGGGGATACTTACCTGCTCCTAAAGTCCTTCCTGGGGAGCTGTTCCACAGGGTTTTGGTGTGGCTGAGCCCTGCTTTTAACTCTGATTGATACTGCTGCAGTGGCCCATAAGCTCCACACATCCCTAACAAAGCTTAGAATAGAGAGGGCTACTTTTTGCTGCTCTGAAGGCAATCCTTTATGGCATCCTGCAACTGCTCTGCAGTGTGTACAGAAAACTCTTTCAAAACCTGGTGAGATGCCATATTCGTAGCTTGGACAAGACAGCACATTAGACAGCAATGTGCTACTAGCATCTTTTACCTTCTTCATTTTCAGATGATCCAGTTGCCACTATACCAAATCACCTACTTGCTTGGAAACAACAACTGTTTCAAACAATACTGAAAGCAGTTGTAAGTCATGTTAATTAGAAAGGTGGAAAAATTTCAAAACTAAATGAGACATTAGCCTCATCTTCTATTGAAAAGATAGAACCTCCGTTTATCTAAATGGTACAAAACCTTGTAATCTCTTTTAACCCCACCTGTTTTTTAAATGACTACAGTAAGCTTTTAATAATAAATTCTTTAAATTCTATCTTTTCTAGAAAATGTGGCAATTCCTCACAAATATGGATTTGTCAAGTCAGTAGTAATGCATATATTTGTCAGTTGCCTGATAAATTTTAACTTATTATACCTGTGAATTAAAAGTTAAATAAATGTGTAGGAACACTGTAGTTAAGAATACCTCTGACTTCTTCACCATGGCTTTGGCTGCCAAGAGTTTATCCAACTTCCTCCAATAGCTTCCCAAGCCAGTTGAGGCCAAGAGTTTCAATTTTCAAAGCAATATGTTTTTCAAGTCTAGCTCTGTTAAAAATCAAACTAACGTCTCTGAATCCCTTGTCATATTTCAGTGCTAATGGAAGAAAGCCTAACTAGAGCCTTTCATCTCAGGTGCAACACATTTTTTGAAGAACAATCTAGAATCTCACTTTCTTGATTCCTAGAAAATTTTACTCCTGAAAAGCTATTTCCTAATAAGGATACACACAGCATAAGCAGGGTCTTCCCCCAAATAATCTCAGAAACAATAGTAAAAAAAAACCAAACTCAGAAGAGTATAAATTAATGTTATGTTAAAGAAAAATCAAAACAGCTAGCATAAAAGAGATATTTTACACCAGAAAGGATGGTGCAAATGAACTTTGCGATGGTCCCTGTGGGTTTCCAAGCCACTGCTTTATGGAAATCAGTTGCACTGATTTATGGAAAAGAACAGTTTCTGTGGCAGGAGGAAGCCCATTGGCAGTTAGATTAGGATTACAGGATTTGAAACAGGGTTTGGGTTGATCATGAAGTACAGTTGGATAGAAGACAACTAAGGGAATGAGACTTAAGGTATGACTGTGTTAATTTGACACATAATGAGGTTAATATAAAACCATCATCTCGCTCACTGGTCATTTAACAGGGACTTCTACGGGCACAAGGGCAATAACCTATAACCAGGCATCATGCGTGCTGTCCCAGGGCACCGTTCAGTCAATAAGGAGACCTCCCTCTGAAAGCAAAAGGTCTACTTAGTAATCTCCCAAGGTTTTTTTTACCTCTAAGGGTGTGCAATTTTGCTCTTAATCTGCACTGGAAGCGTGCCTCTTCCTACATCTCATTTTAATGTCAAGGTGCTAAACCTCAGTTTTCTTTACTTCAGCAGGGCCTCCCAATGTTTTAAAGAAGAGGAAAAAGCTTTACTGCAGCCAGTTTGGCCCAGTGGGAATAATTTGCTTTTAGTCTTTCAGAGCAGGCAATCGGTCAGACTCCCAGTATCCAGGAAATGTATCTCACTTGAACGTATGAAGGAGCTGGGGGTGAGGGGCTTGACAGCTGGAAAGACAAGAAGCTGCAGTGGGCTGGGGAGAGTTCCCAGTCGGGCAGGGGCAGAAAAGAGAGCAGGAAAGCCAAGTGCTACCAGTTACTTTTTGGTGCTGCTGTGGTTGCAGCAGAAGGAGGGAGGCTCATCCTTCCAGGCTCTCTCATCATTGTGCATTTATTTGGCACATTCCTTACTAGTTTTTGAAGGATTGCAGGTTGGCCTAAGATTGGATTACTTTCAATATTAAAAAGCTCCACAAACCCCCAAACACTGCCCTACTAAAATATGATGATAAAGTTGTAACATTAAAAAGATTTAAATGTTCATAGTTTCACAGCCTCCCCAACACAATGAAGGAAGAGGGAAGAACCTAAATTAACTCAGGCTGTACTGACAAATTTTAAAAGAGTTTATAAAATATATTAATCATTGTCATAAAAACTAAATTTTGGCCTGCGTTAAGAGAAAGAAAATACCAAGGACATATTTTTACAGAAGAGGCCCTGCAGCCATTCCAATCCTTCCCATGCTTTATTTTAATGACATAATTTTTTTTTAAAGTACAGAAGAGACCTTCTTTTCCACTTTGAGACCAGAAATGTAAACAGAATTATAAAATATATAATAAGTGTGTCTTTTTTTTTTTTTCCCCACAGGGAAAGAAAGGAATGCATTGAGGGATTTCAAAGTCTTTCTTCATCAATATTGTAAGAATACGAAATTAATCCTAAAATTCCAATTATATTAAAAGAGGAAGTGTAGGAGAACAATGTGTGACTGAAACAGGGAATGGTATAATGCTGTTAAATTAAAATTTATGTCAAAGAATTAAATGCAGGCAGTGTGTACACGACATAAGCCTTAGGCATCTTACATTTGAGGCTATATTAAAATAATAAGTTTTATAATAATGAAACTCTTTAAAGTAATGAGACGGTCATCATGATACTTTTTCATATTTATTAGAACATGAATCATGCTAAACTCATGTGGCATTAAAATAAATCATTCCCCTTAAACAACTGTAAATAGATCAGGGACAGAAACAGATTTTCAAGGTGAAAATTCAAGTAAGAAAGGCAGTAACTTTTGAACTTTCAAACCAGAACAAAATAAACACTAAGACAAACTCCCCAAGTCAACAAAGTAAATTTGAATTTCCTGGAATGTAAAATATTTTCCAAAGAAAGTTGCCAGGTCAGGCCAAGTGAAAATCGCTGCATAGTGTGCACACATATCCTTTGTGTGGAGCCTCACAAGTCTTGAACTTTTGGGAAGAGGTAACTTTGCAACTGGTATGCCTCGGGCCCTTTGGACCAAAAGGTTATTTTCCTCTAGAGCCTAAAGCCACAGGGGTCTTTAGAGTAGTCGCACACTTCTCTTTCCCCTCTCCAAAGAATCTTCCTCCACCTCCCCCCACAAAAACACCTAGCCAGGACTAGATCTTTAAATTAAAATCTATAGATCCAGCGTAGCAGGACGCAGATGAGGCATCACAATTACTGTTCACTAGGGCGAACTTAGCTAACTTTGACAGTTAATTATTATATGACAGTGCTATAAATACCTCTCTGCAGAGCCCGGAGAAAGAATTTTCCAGTTAAAACAGTTTGCACAACCTCCAACAAGCCCAGGGCCCCAACAGAGCCCCGGCTGTGTTAAGTTTAGGGGATTTTCCTGATTCCTTGCTGCAGAGGCTAGCTATGCTGCTTCCACCTTCTCTCAGCACTCAGTAAAAACAAACAAACAAACAAACAAAAAAAACCCCAACAAAAAACCCCAAAATTGGCTTCTGAAATACAAACAAAATATGCCTATAAAAGCATAGCTATAAGCTATTTATGTAATTCATGGCTTTCAGAGATCATTGGTTAGGTTTTTTTCAAAATTAATTATTAGTCTACTACAATCACATTCTGTTCAAGATGTCGTGAACTGTGCTTTTTGTTCAGATTACACAAGACAAAGTTATGCTTGAGCATGTTCTGACTTTGCTTTCTTTCCTCAGCTGTCATGGAAGTGACAAACACTGTAAATTTAGTAATCACTTACGTTTGTCTTTTTCATTGAAATCTGGCCATTTCCTGAAAAAGTTCTCACAGGTTGGAACCATGTCGCACGATTTAAAGATGACAGCAACTTCACTTTGCTAACGTCTCATTTGCATATTTTAACATACAGTATTCCTCCTTGATTGGCGTTCTCATTAAGTTAGCATTGTAAAAGACTGCCTGTTAAACAATGTAAGCAGTATTTAAATGTAACTGCTATTAATTCCTCTGCTTTACAGGAAGGAACATTTAATGGCTCCTTTTTTCAAGGGTGCACTGGAGGTGAATCTTGAAAGTTAAGCTGTTTGTGCTGACGGATATGCTTTTTTCTTTTTTTTTCTCCATTCAGTGTCATTTGTGTCAGTTATTGACTTCATGTGAAAAATGGTAACACAGACACGAAGAGAACACGTAGAGAACACGTACACTTCTAAAACTCTAGAGGCTACCAGATTTTCAGCATTTGGATATAAATGTATAGAGATAACAGAGCTTTTTCTAATTTCAACGGGGAAAAGGCCAACTGCCTAATAAGAAGGACTGCTCTGAGGTATTATTTGGAAATTAGCCTTGCCTTCCGGATTAAAAGCAGATCTTCTCTAGTTGCACAGAACTATGGATTATCTTTTAAATTTTAAAAGCCAGTCTTGAGCCTTTATTTGTGTCTTCTGAAATGGCGGCTTAATACAAGCTTGCACTCTTCCTTTTTGAAACCTTCAATATCTTTGGTATCTTTAGTGGATCCCTATACCAAGCACCTTTTTCTAAAAAAAAGCTAAGGACAAGGTAACTGGTTTATCAGAATATTTGCAGTTTTGTTCCTCAAATAATCATCAGATCATTATCAAATGCAATATATGCCCTCCAGGTTTCCAACTCCCATAGGATCCTGTTGATACTATGGTGGCATGAACCAGCCAAAGATAGGAATACTGTACCAGTCAATAGCATCTGTAGGTATGACCTGCTGTGACTCTTTCAGAAGTCTGAAAGCTGCTGGGTCCTCAAAAAGACTGAGTTCTCTAATTTCCTAACACAGTGGTGGTATTTCACATGCTTGACATGGCTCTATCTGGCAAATAGCTAACATTTCTAGCCCAGCTCTAATTTGTCCCATTGAAAGTGAAAATATATTAGAGGTGGGGTTTTTTTGACACTCTGCCTCAAAGGTTTTATTTCCCAGGCAAGAAAACTTTTGGCTTAAAGCCAACTTTTTAATAAAAATATTTCTCACCTACCTGTCCAACACAGAGATGTCATTTCCAGGTGATAGGAATGGAGAGAAAAAGCTGAAAATCACATTGCTTGGAAAGCAGTCTTAAGCCCTTTTGATTTTCAGTTCTCTGGGTGAATTTCTGGGTTCCTCTGGGCCCAATTAATGTTACCTTTGCTGTGAGGTTAAAGAAGTAATTTAGATCGTCTTAATATTAAAGTACTTTTTACCAAATCAAAGGCAAAGATTATTTTGCCAATGGACATTTTTCCCCTTCCATTATAACAGCCTGATATGTTTTCTTCAAATTCAATTGGAATTTACCATTGACCTCACTGTGAACAGTTCTGCATATTCTGCTGAAGAGCGGTGGTGATGCACACCATGTTTATTTTTTCAGGCTCTGAGCACCCTGAAATTACCAGCAATTACTTGATGGGAGATACCCTGATTTAAGAGAAAGGAAATCCTGTGGAAGCTTGGGCACTCACCTGCCTGCTTTTCTCTCCCTAGCAATCAGTTCTGTTTCCTAATCTAGGTCAATCCTACCTGCACAGTCTCTGTATTATTTGTCACCCATTTTTTCTGCCTATTCTGCAGCATCCCACTTTGTTCCACCAGTGGGACAAAGAAACCACCAGTTTTGCAGCTCCATCTGCTTTGTCTGTGTTCCTACTGGAAAATGCAGGTTTGTTCTTTCAGACTGAGTCCTACCCCTCTTTCCTTCCTTGCAAGCTGCAGGAGCAGTTTCATTAGGGTACCCCATGCCCTGCACTTTCCCTACATGTGGCACTGCAGCCCAGAGGAAGGAGAGGGACAGACCATCTGGGAAACTGCATCTATTTTGGTAGTGAAAGAGATGAAGTAAAGCTGTATGGTTCTTAACAGTTCCTTCTGGGAAAGTTGTCACATTGCTAATGTCATAGAAAGAGAGCAGTCCTTGTTTAGGTGGCTGCCCATAACCCAAGAGGGTTATGTCATAGGGTTGCTTTGGTTTTTTTCCCAGGCTATTCCAGCTAGGTAAATGTTTCTGGGAGATTGTTGTTTCCCAATGAATCATCCTGGCTCTTACTCCAGCCAGAGTTCCATTGTGATATTGAGTAATACCAATATAATATTTCTTCAAACAATGTTTTCTTATTGAAGAAGTGTTGAATAAGGTTTGGGAAACAGATGGCTTAATGCTGTCCAAACCTATGAAAGTATTCCAAGCGCACAAAACTTCATGTGCAAATTGACAATCTGCAAAGCAGCCACCATGACTTTAGAAGAAGCAAAATCAATCTTAAATCTTTCTGATCACTGAATCTTAGAGGCAGGTTATGCAACAGCCAGAGGAAGAGGAGGAATGGAATGCCCATGCATGGGCAACCTAACCTATAAGCTAATAAATGAACACCATGTTTTTTGTATCTGTTGACTGAGGTGAGAGATGGAAAGTGAGTGCCAAGTAGCAGCTATTATAGCATTGTACACATGACACTGAAGTTCAGGGTCAGGTGTTTCCATTACAAACCCCATTTTTCAGGGTTTATAACTTGGCTGCCTTAAATCATATCTAGCTGAAACTGGCATGCAACTTGTCAGGACAGCTATAGGAGATTTTTTCCCATTTCTTTAATTTAAAAAAATAAGTCCTTATAGCGTTTAACCCATTTGCCTTTCTAATGCAATTAAAAACTTTTGAGTCACTACAGACACTTCAGGGGAACAGAAAGGTTCTAAGACATGGAGAAATACCCAAACTTTTAATGCAGTGTATTCTGGACTCTAAGAAAACTGAGGCTATGTATTCAAAATTTGTAGTTCGGATCAATTCTGCACTTCTTAAGCTGGTGTCAAGCTGTGTCGTCAGCCATACAGACAGATCAAAAAACATCTCTCACTACTGTTTTTTCTCCCTGTTTATTTGTCTGAGATGTAAAATCTAGTTAGTGAGCTACCTGACTCAAGCAGCATAGTGATGTCTTTAGCACTGAGATCAGCAGAACTCAGATCCCTGCATTGCTGTGCCACAGGGAAAACAAGAGATGACTATATTATTAGGTCTATAAGAATGCAAGAAGGGAGAGCAGGGGGCAAAAATAAGGGGGGGGGGGGAAAGGAAGAAACTCAGTTTTCATGAAACATAAACTCAGCCCATTTATTTCAGGCGTCTGTGAAGGAGTAAGTACAGGGAAACTGCAATTAGAGTGAGAACTCCCAGGTACAGGTACCATTAGGAGTGAATACCTCTTCCCCTCCTCCTTCCTGATGGTTCTGCTGCAAATATCAACTCACTTAAGTGCATTTGAGGTACTCTTCTGAGACCTCTTGAAGCTATCATAGCCTCCTCCACACATGGCACCCCTTTCCAGGTAAGCAAGTAAATTATGAACACCAAGGTGGGGACTGTCTCCTCACATCCATTTTTACACAGCCTCTGCTTTTCTATGTGATGAATTAAGACTCCTTTGGTACATCAGAGATGAATTCAGAATGATGTTTCACTTCTTGGAAGAAATCTGTGAAGAATATAGTGGTAAGACACATGCCATGACCTACAGGAGACTTAGGTTTTGAGTGAGTGTCACAGCACTGTATTTCCTGGCACATTAAAAAACATCTTTTGATATTCACAGTTTGAATATCCATTGCATAAAGTCATCTGAATCTACAGTTCCTGTGAGAACAACATACTATCAAGTGGGGTGGAAAAGGGTCTCATTTCTTTGTTGTTGCTACTCTTCTGATCTTGCCTTTCCAGGAGGGAAGATTAGACTCTTGATGGCTAATCTGTACAGAGAGTGTACCAGGTATTGACTCGAGTCATCCGCAAGCTTCCTCTCTAGCTCAATGCATACTTAAGATATTTTCCAGCTCCAACGAGAAGCAATAGGGAAGCTTTATCTCAGTCTGTGCAACAGAAACAAGTCTCTGAAAAAGCCCGTGCAAGGGGAGACAAACGATATCTTATTCAGATCAAGGATTTGACCCAAGATCTCTTGCCCTCAAATAAGTATCATAAGAAACAGAATTCAGAGAGTTCAGAATTAGGACAGCTGCAACGTTTCCTGATGGTGATGGGTCATAATACACAATATAACTATGTGTTAATTAAACCCCTGAGCAAATAGGTTAGCATGACTCTTTAACCTTGTAACTGAGCTCCTCACCTGGGAGTTTAACTATTTATGTCAAATTATCATGTCAGCAGGAAAGGTTGAGAGCAGCTGACCTAGGATATGCTGTGACTAGAGGGTGAGAACATGTTTTTGGGAAGTCTGAGAATGCTATGCTTGGTTTCATATCCTCAGAACTAAAATCCTTCTAATGGAATATGCATACTGATTGTCCTACTCTGGATACTAATGTGATGCCATGTTGTTTTTCCTCCTTTTTGTGACTCTAGTCCTTTGTTTTATTCACATTTTTAAAAATTACCTAAGGATTAAAAGTTTATTTTTTAGTCAAAGAGATATGTTTTCAGTACAGTGTTGGAGCTTGGGGGCGTGGAATTTGGTTATTTTGGGGTTTTGGGAGGTTTTTTGGGGGTTTGTTGTTTTTATTGTTGTTGTTGCTGTTGGTTTCTAGTTTGGGGTCTTTTGGAGAGAGGGCAAGAAAGAAAGAGGAAAATGTATTAGTCCAGCTGCTGGTTTTATTCAACAAAACATACTTATGAATATTTTCACATTTCCACTTGGAAGGTAAAATCTGTTGTCCAGCTTCAGGCATCACGCAAGCATTTTACTTTTACCTATGTTGGTTAGAATTATAATTAATTGCAGTGACTTGGGTTCAGTTTCTGCTGAGCTTTAAGCGATTTCATGGGAGTTTATTAGATTATCAACCATTCTGTTTCTTTTACAAAGGAAGATTGCAATTTCTGTCAGGACAGTTATATTTTATTTTTATGAAAGAAAAAAAAGTCCAAAACAACCCTGACAACTTTTGAGGGGAAGAAAATGATGGTACTTGGCAATTATACTGTATGTGTGTTAAAACTTGCATATAAGTAACTTGTCCTAGGTAGAAAGACAATATAGAACAGATCTGTAATCTTAGTTTATAAAGCTAGACATGTGTTCTATATGAGATCCCACTTGAATTCCCTGGGGGAATCTAGACACACAATTAAAGGTAAACACAAAAAACATCCCCAAGGAAAAACATAACAATAAAAAAGTACTTTTTATAATAAAGAACTATATTAAAAAAAAAGTTGAGCATTGTATAATAAAGGCACAGAACCCAAGGCAAAAAAGATGCAGTCAATCTTCCAGACGATCTTTATGAGGGTTAAGGGAGAGTTTGATTTCATGAGAGACCTTGCAGAGCGAGGTACAGATAGTCTCGTCATACAGCACTGTCTGGGCAATAATGTCAGGGGTAGGGAGAGGGTAGATACAAAGACTATAATTTGGCTTGTCATACATAACTAATAAAGAAGAACTGGAAACTGGTTGTCATTGCTTGTTCATATGGGGCCAATTTCTGGCAACAGCTGACTATGGGCACCTGCCAATAACCCCAGGCAGAGCAAGGGAGAGCGGGCATCTTCTCCTGGCTCTCCAAGCTGGAGCAGCTGTGATGTTAACCCACTGCGACATGCCAGAGAGGAACCTCCCAAGATGTTGCTGAGACCTGCCAAGTTTCTCTCCCCATCTCCCTCGTATGTGTATATATCTCTCAGCTAACAGCAGTCTTAATTCACTTTTCAGGTTTGCACTGAAGGCATTTGCTGCCTTCTCTGTACGAAATGATCCGAGCGAATCAGAGTGAGCATGCACCCAAGGGAAATTTCAGAATTAGAAAGCTTAAGAGAGAACCGCATTCTCTTCATGTTAATTTTAATAATTAGAGCACCCATCAATATCACTAGCCCAGTCTGAGCAGAATTTAACCGATAACTTTTTCTTATACTAGTCAATCAAAATAAAAGGGCAGCTGCAAAAATGGCTTCACAATTCAAAGTTCTTGTTTTATAGCTGTGTGTAACACTGTAGTCCTTATAAGCAAAACACCCTCTGAGATTGATGAGTATGCCTGCCTTAGAAGTGCAGAAACAAAACCAGTGAATTTCGTATTTAGTAGGCCTCAAGTCTGACACATTTTGTAATTGCAGGGGAAATGGATCCATCAGATAACTCTCTAAATTACATAGCCAACAAACCATAATTTCAGGACTCCAGGATTTTTAATCATAATAAAAAGTATACCGAGTGGCCATGTATATTATTGAGTTACAGACAGAACTAGATGGAAGATACAACATTAAGTTTTAATCTGTTTATGGAGACAGTCAGGCAATTATATCATACAAGGGAACTCATTTTGCAGAGTGAGATTTCATGATTAGCCATGGTGCCCTCATTTTATTTTTAAGCCTATAAAATCCAGTGTTCTGAAATTTGTCTAGTGTATTGAACACACCATTCAGATACCTGTGGCATTATTTTGGGATCCGGTTCCTGCAGCCATGAGCTACAGAAGTGTTGTGTGACTGAATAACCTCATAATAGAACTGGTCCTTAAAGTAGTCCGAGAAAAACTATTAATATTTGTAGTTCATCACTTTCCTCTCTAAAGACAATTTCTGAAAGTTATTCAGGCTGATTCTTGCCTAAATGGTTATCTGTTGCACCCCATACAGGTATTTTTCATAAATGTTGTTACATCTCATGCCCATAAAACATACAGTATGTGTAGCATATATATACTGTAATTAAAGAGAGACACTTGTGTTGATAAAAAGACAGTTGTTCCCACATAAGTGTAAAGACTGTCTTCTGTACCAATTAAGCATCACCAGAATATGGGCTTTAATAGTCCTCTTGGGGAACTTGTCTTTTGTATCTATGATAAATACATGATTATAAGGACAAATTATATGAGCAGCAATAATTTCCTAGTAATGTGATCATTAAAAGCCTTCACAACTACAATACATCAATATTAATTGGGGACAGATGATCATTTTACTGACATGTTCAAGTCATTATCCATATTTCAGTACTTCATGAATACCTGAATAGTCTTAATGATGTGATTTTTTTAAGATTCTTTCTTCAGTGGTCCTAACATGGTTGTTTATTTAAGAATTATGAAAAGGGAAGAAGAAGAGAGAATTAATTACAAGTAGTGCAAGTAGTTGTGGGCTAAAAGTAGGTAAGATTCAGCAAAATTTAGGTTTCTTTTCAGATATGTGTTCTGGTTTCAGCTGGAATAGCGCTAACTTTCTTCACAGGAGCTAGTGTGAGACTATGCTTTGAATTTGGGATGAAAAAATGTAGATAAGGTGCTGACGTTTTGAGTTGTTGCTGAGCAGTCAAGGCCAGTCCAACTTCTCGTGCTGGGCTGCCAGCGAGCAGGCTGGGGGTGCACGGGGAGCTGGGAGGGGGCATGGCCAGGACAGCTGACCCAGGCTGCCAAAGGGATATTCCATACCATACGATGTTATGCGCAGTATATAAAGCTGGGGCGAAGAAGGAGGAAGGAGGGGAGGACGTACAGAGTTACAGCATCTGTCTTCCCAAGAAACCATTGCGCGTGATGGAGCCCTGCTTCCCTGGAGATGGCTGGACACCTGCCTGCCCATGGGGAGTGGTGAATGAATTCCTTGTTTTGCTTTGCTTGTGTGAGCGGCTTTTGCTTTACCTGTTAAACTGCCTATATCTCAAACCACGAGTTTCCTCACTTTTACTCTTCCGATTCTCTCCCGTGTCCCACCGTGGGGGAGTGAGCGAGCGGCTGCGTGGGGCTTGGTTGCCGGCTGGGGCTAAACCACGACATATGAGAACAATTTATCACAGCTATTGTGGAGAAACAGCAGAATAAGCCCTGCCTGCTGGGCTTGCGTCATGTTAAGTCCATGGTAAACGTTTGTTGACATGGAGCACACCTTAACTTATAGCTGTAGAGGGTAAGTAGTCTACCACAGCAACCTGTGGAATCATATTCCTTAATAATATTCATCACCCTGACTGTCTGCTTCAAAGCCCATTTCTCATGTGGGCAATGAAGACTGATTCTCTGTTTGCATAGGTCTGTCCTTTTATTTCCATCTCCTGTGACAGTGGACTGGTAAATAATTTTGTTACCTCTCATGGATAGGTTGTTGAAAAAGCCACACTAACTTGCAGATACCATATTTGCAAGAATAATGATAAACCTTATGCGCTAATCTCTTGAAAGCTAGGTCGAAATGGCAGAATATAACCACAGATTATGTTTTGTGTCTGAAAGGGTATTATAAACCCGCAGCTCCCACTGATGGAGATGTGAATGTCAGGTGTTAGCCAGTAAAGTTTTGTTCAGTTCCATTACATCATACCTGCTGATTTTTCTTACAATGTAGACTCATGTCATGATTTGATACAAACCAAAGATTGTCCTGATTCTCTGCATTTATTTATAGCTATAAAAGGAAGCTATAAATACAATAGATAAGACAAGAATAAACATATAAATTATGTTTTGCATGAGGGTAACTGGACACATTAATCACATTTATACACTCATTAAAAAGGCTTGAAGGGTTAATTTTCACTGCAGTTGTTTAATAAGACACCAGGTGTCATCATTAGGGCTGCTATCAACAGCATTTGTCTTGCCTAAGCAGAAGTTAGTACTATAAAAAAGTAACTTTTACAATCTCGACTGCACTGGGATCACACTGTCTTAGTGCTCTCCTTCCAGTAACCATGGCTGTCAAGATGAGTTATCCTGACATAAAAATAACCAACAGAGCTAACAAAAACATACCTACAAGCTCATGCACATAATAATATGCATACCAACTTGTACTATTAGAAAAAAAATACTTTAACGTACTGCTATAGTAATGAAATTGAACAGTCAATTGTAGAGCAGGTGTAAAGCGGTTGTTTGAATTGCAAAGTATTGTATCTTCAGAATGGGACATTTATATACATAAAACAATGATTATTTTAACATTAAGGTCTTACAGTTACATTTTAAGTAACATTCTTTACAGTTAAATATAGGTGTAGAACTCACACAGCAAACCTAAAACTCTTTTTCCTACTGTGCTATAGTAATTCTTCACAGGAGAATAGCCCAGGGTGACAGTGTGGTATTATGCTTAAATTTGTGGAGCTAGCTGTTGGGATTGGGCAAGAAGAGAGATGCCCAAACAGTATAGAAAAGAAAACCAGTTGAGATTAGCCCTAAATTAAAATGGTGGGATTTTTTATAAATTAAATACAAAGGTTGTTTTTTGGTTTTGAAAGTAACTATTTTGGTGTTATTTTTAACTTTGACATAAAAAAAAATGCAGGCAAAGGGTTTTCTGAAGTCTATTTATTTAATTTGTTCATCTTGGGTCTGGAGTACCTTGGTTCAATTTCTTGCCCTACTTGAGGAGTCTTGAATCCACTGCTCCTATAAAAGTCTTTTAATGGTCAAGCTATGAGGCATTGCAAAGTCCTGTCCTTTATCTTTCCTTTTGATGCTGTTCAATTTTTTTTATAAAAGTTTTTATAGATAAAAAAGATTCCTTTGTTTAGTGATTGGGACATTTCCTTATGATTTAAATAGGTCGGATGAAGTAGAAAAGCTGCAGGAGAGCCAGAAAGAGATACATGTCTCCAGAGTCTGTGATAAAACCATTCATTCTTGGTCCAACAGCAACAGCTGCCTGATTTATTTAATCTGGTTCTTTTAATCTATTCTCTCACAGCTTTGTTAGGGCTTTGAACATATGAATTATGTGGTTTTTAAAATTATGCAGGAATCATAAGTGGTTTTTGTTATCTTTTTTTTTTTACAGTGCACTAACTGGATAATCACTTGTGGTCAAAATGTGTAAGTGGTATATCAGGGGTCTAAACGATGTTCTTTAGAATGATGGAACTATTATATTAAAAAATAATATGTGATTTCTCCACTATCAGGAACATTAGTATATTGGTTATTTATCATAGAGGAATGTCTCTACTTTTTTCATTCAATTAATTAAGAAGATGCCAAGAGCTACAAAAGTATGAACGTAGCCCAATAATCATACAGGATGTAATTATATTAAACCATTCAAGTAATTACACTTACGCTCTGAAGAAAGAACAAAAATGACAGATAGAAAACACTATTGCTCTCTAAGAGCTTAATATATCTATGACATAATTTGGTGTAAAACTAGAACTTATTTCAAAATAAGTTCTTGTGACACATTCATCAAGATGGCAAAAATTCTTAATTATCAACTTGTTCAGATGTTATCAAGTGGTATTAGCAAGAGTTGAGTCTTTCACGTGTAATAAAACACAACATCCAGCTTTGCCATCTGAACTTTTGTTTGTGAAAGCAGAGGATGTGAATTGTGTGCTTGACTTTTTTTGTCTATGGGAAATACAAATGAGGACATGGAGAAAATAATTTTGCAGGCAATGAAAACCTTGCTTGATATAATCTTCAGACTGGAAAATGTAACATTGGCATCAAATTTCTCTTTTTTTTTCTTTATTCTCCAATTTCCATGACATAAATGTAGTTCATTTCTCAGGAAATCAATAATAGACTAACTTTCCTGGGCTACATTGGATATCTCTAGGACATCCTATCCTCCCCTTCCCTCTCTTATGTTCCAGTTTGGTTGTAGGAGATGTACGCTCCTCATCACAGAGACTGCTTGATGCTGGGAGCTCACAAGTTGTGGTCTGTTAATAGACGCTAAGCCAAGCCTGTTAGCTGCTAAACTAAATAACCTTGTATGTAGTAGATTGTTATTGTTATTTTGCCAAAAATAGAGTGAAAGAAAGCATGACCAAACTAAACATAATTCAAATAGTTATGATGACATGGTATTGCCTTTGGAGCTGGTCATGACTTACCATTGTTCAAATTTCTCAGCTTCTATTCCTCCTAGATCAGAAGCTCATTGAAGTCAAATTCGGAGAGAGTGAGGCTTTTTAGATTTTTGGTCATACTGTGATCCAAGACATTAAAAAAAAAAAACCCAAGCCACTACTAAAAAATCTAGGTTTTCTTAGTTTTTTATTACAAGAAGTAAACAAACATGGTTTTGCAGTATTTTGGATATGTTTTCCTAATTAAAATTACCATCCAATGCCATAAATGTGGTGTCTATTACTTACCTACTTTTTCCAGCTTCAAAACTGTATAAGTGTGAACAATTCATAAACAAAACACCTTTAGGGATCTAAAATTATGTTGCTTCTGTAGGAGCTCTTATAAGCAGCACACATACTGCATGTTGCTAGGATTATTTGAAAACTGCATGTGTCCTCCTCTCAATCTGGAAGCATGAAACACTGTCGAAAAAAGAGGTCTTCCACAACAGATGTCTCTATGGGATACAGCCAGAGATAACTAGTTTCTGGTAAGAGAAATAGCAGCCTCCTGTGTCAATCAGAATGTAATTATATTCAACATCATTGAAATCTGTTTCTCCCAGGATAGTGCCATCATTGTCTGGTATTGCGCACACGTCACTCATTACTAATGATAAGTTCATGTGGAGTGTGGTGTCAATGATTTGATCTTGAATGTCTAGACTATAAGCTGAAAGAGATGTGAATCAGTTGTTAGAGGGGCTTGGATCTTTGCTTCACTCTGCAATTCATGTGCTACCTACAGTGATCCCAGCTACAGAGCCATCCTGCTCAGCTACGTGGAAATTTCTGGAAGGAAGCTACTGTTAATTCAAGGCAGTCAAATCTGTTCCAAATCACACTGTCCCAACTTGTCTTTGTGACTTCACTACCTTTTTATCCTCTTCTTCCTGGTCCTGGCTACATAGGAGTCTTGAAGTTTTCTAGCCTGAAAGAGCAGCAGAAAACATTGTTATAACAGTTCAGAACACTGCTAGAGAAATCCTCTGTTAAATTCCTGAGAAAGCAGTATTCATCCAGTTTACTTCTTAGTGTCTGTTAATTCTGTTCTGAAAGATGGTAGGGACTCTCTATTTCAAGTTCTTAATGAGTAAAATGGGAATAATGCACAATTCCACAGAAAGAGTGAAGGCTGTGAGAATACCCTTCTTACAGTTTCTCTACTTTATTCTGTAGCAATGATTTTTTTTTTTCCCTGAGTGGTGGTCTTACCCTGAGATCTGGTCTCATTAGCCACACTATTTTTTTCATGATTCAACTAAAATCTTATGAAGATAAGATTCAAAATGAACACTTAGTGATTTATTTATTTACATATTTTAACTAATGTGAAAGGTGGTAAACAGAGCTTCCTATTTTATGGTTAGCATGCAGAAAAATCCCCGTTATCCTCAGAATCGTACGTATGTCTAACTTCATCACAGCTGCAAATCACCTGCAATGGCACAGAAATGGGCAAGTGCACAGGCAGGATGCCCATAGTCTTTCAGCAAGACAACTTACTACCTTAACATTTTAGGGAATGTGCTGAATATTTAACAACATTTGAATTACATTTGAGAAGTTTAATTACACAATCTAGGACTTTGTCACATTAAGTTCTTTAAAAACATCCATCTTGCTAAAAATTCAGTTCTGCAGTATGGCCGTGCTTTCATTCTTAGTATTATCTTCTGCTGTCCTACTGATCTCTTAAATACTTTGATTTTTCTTTTTTACATATGCCTCCACTATCCTGAAATGTTGATTATGTACACCTACACTTCAAAGCTCAGAAGTAACAGGTCTGCTTGAGGCTGGAAGTATTTGTCTTTATGTAAGCAGTTCAGTAGACTTTCACCTGATTTTTCAGGAAATTTATTCATATATACACACACTCACACAAAACATAAACATAAACATAAACATAAACATAAACATAAACATAAACATAAACATAAACATAAACATAAACATACCTTTATACATACCCATACCTGATTAAGACAGTTGGCCTATCTGAAAAAAATGCCTTTCACAGGACATATATTTTGTCCCAACAAGTAAATAGAAGATACTAAGTTGCTGGATTTTTTTTTTATTTTATCTTCCACACTACACCATTTTTGAGTGCCTCTGCTAGTGAAGACTAGGTTCTTTCAATATTGGTATCTTCTGTCTTTAAGGCTGTGGGTAGTTGGAAACTTCTGCACATCACTAGTCATTTCTACAATGAGGAACATGCTCCTGGTCAACTATATTGTCTTAGGACTTTTCTTTAATTTTCACCTACAGAACACCTGGCCTCCACTGTGGAAGAGTAAAGTATTTTTATTAACATTTTAGCTGATCTGGCCAGTAGCTCTTCTACCTCATTTTGGTGCTTTTTCTTGAGTTTTCCAGGCTTTGATCACTGGCAAAATTGCTTTTTCATGACCTCATTTAATATGCAGAATAAGTTTCACTACCAGGTGCCATGGTTTTCCCTCACTGAGTTTTCCCTAAGGACATCCTGGCCTTTGTGTAAATCTCCTTGTGATTCCTTTGTTCTTCAAAATGTAGGCAGTGCTGAAACTCCCAATGCTGCATTTAGAAATGTTCTTTCTGAGATTTTTTCTTTCTTTTATTTAGTGAGACCCAGGCCAACCCCTTTCCTGTATCTGCACGTATTTGAGAAGAGGTTTCATTAGCTGTCTTCCACAGCCATATTCTGAACCCCGGGGCTTCCCAGAGCAATTTTCTTCCACTCAGATTTTGCCTCTCTCTTTTTATTCGGGGTCTTTTAATTGCGTACATCTAAATGAAAAGCTGATCTTGTACTACATTGCATGCTGTCTCTTTCTCTCTTGGACCTAGTGCGCATTGTTTTATAGTTAGATATATATTATAGTTTATTCTGCGTGCCTGAACGTTTCTGAAGTAAATTTCAGTCTTCTTCAAAGTTATAACTAATCTTTTGTCTCTCCTGTACTCTACTGAAGTGTCTGTCATAACATGAACCACCGCACTAGCCACACGGAGCACTACACAGTTGTGCAAAGCTACTTGCTCAGGTCTCCCAAGTCCAAAAGTCATGGTTAGGCTACCAAGCAAGGCTGAACCGCTGGGGTTCAGTACATCAGGTCACGGGTGTTATCTCAGGCATCTGTATCCTGTGTGCCCATTGGTCTAGGCAGGCATGCCCCATGGCTCAGATTTACTTAACTAATAATTGGTAATGTTATATTTTCTCTCATAAGACAGAAAATATACTTCTCAAAGTATTTATCCTCATATCTGGGGCACTAAGCAGAAGTGTTTCTTTTTCACACACAGTGCTTAGCCTGTGTTACTGAATATACTATAGGTAGCAATGTAATCCACAGCTGAGGTATGGATTTTGCAATTGTCTCCCAACACTACCCCAGCCCCCAAAGACTTAATTATATAAGATGGGAAGTAAAATTTTTAAAACTTAACTGAAGGATTTCCCTTTATGTGTTAATTCACTTTGGATCAGCAAGTCTTACATCGCCAGTTATATTAAATCTGTTGATTCCATCTGTTCCATTTCAGGAGACCACTGTCTGCACAATTTTAGCTTCATTAATAAATGAATTATGTTCAGTAAGTTCTTATTCCAAGAGTAAATGGATTAAAGCATTTGTTCACTATCCTAAAAATGGATACTCCTACGTACACAAAGTGAATAAACCTCTCTCTCTAAAATAACTATTGTAATGAAAGAATTGATGTTACACAAGTAGAATGTTACATTATCAAAATCATCCTCCTGACCCACCCAATCTAGGGAATCTCTAGGAAATGGTAAGTGTATTTTACAAGATGTAAAATCTCGGTGGTTTTAGGACAAGACAGGTAAGAAACCGTAACGTAACAGTTTAGGGGGTTATATAACGTGGAGGAAACTTTCAGAGAGACCCCTGCAGGCATTAGCACGATGCAGTTTACGGGTTGCAGCCAGATCCTCAGCAAAGTATGAGCCCACTGGTGACTGTCCAGGTCAGGCTTTGGTCCATGAAAGACTTCTGCCTGTCAGCCCTATGAGAAAAAGCAGAGCTCACAGAATGAAGAACTTGATTCTCAGTGATCCTCAGCATTTTTAGGCGATACTGAATTTTTCTGAGGGTAGAAAGAAAGCAGCAAGTACCACAGCAGTGCTTTGGTGCAGATTAATATTTAAGACTACCTCCCATAAGGTTTGCACCGTGACCATGATGCTAGCTGGGGTGTGGGCTATGGGTCTCCGGAGTTAAGATCCTGCCAGGCTGCAGTTTGAACTAGAACAGCTTCCTGGGCTCTGTTGCAGTCCCCGTACTCTCAGTAGCCTGGTCCCGGGGGAGCCGTGTAATACCAGAGAGTTACACGTTTGCACCTTTTGAAGGTTACTCCTGGGGACTCTCTGTCAAAAGCAGAATACGAACGCTTTTCATTATACAACCTTCAGGTTCAGCACGTCAGGGAAAGAGCTGCCTTGTTCTTGTGAATACATCTGCCTGCAGGTGCAAGAGATTTCCAACAGGAACAGCAAGTGAAAGAAAAAGTGTTTCAACTTACTGTCGTTTCACTAGAAGGGCATAACACTGAGGTGGGAAAATAAGGGCGAGCTGATTTTCAATCACAGTGGTGAGAAGGAGAACAGCACAGGGGGAAAAAAAAAAAAGGAGATTAATTGAGCTGGTTCCTAGCAAATCTTATGCAATTTATAGTTCACAATCTTTCAAATGGAAAGGATCTTCCTAGATAATACCTCTGTGTTTCTGTACTTTTTCCTTTTCTTGTGATCTTCCCTGTTATCCCTTCTTGTAGCTGTTTGTTTTTTTCTTTTTTAAATTAGTCTACATTATTCTCTTAAGGTTTGTAAAACCAAACAAATTGTAACACCAAACAAATAAAAACAAACCCATAGCAAGTCCTGAACTAACACGTGGGGGTTTAAAAAGAGAGAACGAATCCATTTCTTTAAAGCAGGGTTTTCTTCCCCCCCCCCCCGCCCCCCCCCAGCTACTTCCATGACTATCCTATTCTTAAAAGCAATCCCTGAGGTGTGGAAAGCCAATCCCACATCAGGAAGAGGCAGGTGAATATACATAAACACTGTTTTAATCTCATAAAAAGAAACATGGAAGGTTCTGGGTCTTCTGTACCTTCTACCCTCATCTTCTCACTACACATTTGCACCCTAAATCTTAGTATGTGTGAATGTGTAGGGAATCTGATGAATCACAGTGATCTTCCGCATAGACTAACTGTATCATGTGCTGTCCACAGTCAACAGATCCACTGTAAATCTTCAATGGTCAGGAACACCTGCAGGCTGGGAAGAAAAGGATGGTGAGGGATTCAGGGTCAGTGAGAAGCCAAGATTTTTCTAAAGGTAAAAGAATATGTGTATATGTGTATTTAAATTGTCTGTCTTTCACATTTTTAGACAAATGATCAATGCAAACCTGAAAAAAAAAAAAGTCATTTTACTTTTCCTTGTTCCAGCTAGTGAAAGAAACTGACTCTCAATCTGTCTGAAAAAATAATCAGGTAAAATGTGAAAGGAGGTCATCATCTCTGCAGACCAAAATCAAGCTGTCACAATCAAAGTTAAAACTGATGTAATATCTCTGTAAGATGAACTGATGAATTTTTCAGCCTGTAGTAGCAAATCAAGCTAGCAGAACAATAGTATGCGCCAGGTGTCGACTGAATGAATAGTGCCACGTACTTTTTTTTTCCTTCAAAGATGCTGGCTAAAAGCATTCTTTTTTTCCATGTCTCTGTCAGCTCTTTTCTAACTGTGCAATATTTACACAAGTTCAGCTATCATGCAGAGCTGTTTAAGACTGGAGCATTTCATTGGTCTGATTCACGTTGCTCTTCCGCAACCTGTGATGTGTGCTTGTCCTCACCTTTGTAACCATGAGGGAAGACTTGACCAGAAGACAGCCAGAGGCTCCTTGCAACCTAAATTATTCTGTTATTCTACAGACTTCTGGAGAACTTCTACAATAGACTTGATTCTTCTTCCCAGATTTATCCAGTCACACTGGACTGAATGTAGCTAAAGTAATTCTCCTTTGCACCTATGAAATCCTAGCAGGGGGAGGGGGTAAGCCGTGAAAAGCAAGGTGATAAAAATAATATGGCTGTTTGAGGTTTAGTGCTAGCCTAATAATAAACCTAAAAATATAGCTTAGGCTGTATTTTCTCCATCTCTCTTTATCTGGACTTTTAATCTGTAGTAACAATGCAGTTGCTGCTATTGCTACAAAAGATGGGGTAAGGTATATCACAAAGTTTTCATTTTCTGCAATATCCTTTGTAACATTTTTACAAAATAAATCAGTGGAAAGTTTACTTCAGAAATTATCAGATGCTTGGAATATTATTCCAATAGGCATGGAAAAACCAGCAACAAAGTGTTGTAATAATCCTGTAGAATTATCAGGTAATAGTTTACTGATGTCCAAATTTTCTTGTAGTTTCATGTAGAAAAACTTTTGTTTTTTCCATGTAATACAGGCATACTAATATATTTCACTTAATCTAAAGCCTGTTTCTATTTCTTCCAGTTTGAATTTAGGCAGCTTTATATTGATGCTTTCTTTTGTTAACTGTCTTGTACATCGTAGTGCTGCTGTCATTTATATATATTTATAAAATCACTGACAAGAATGATATCGTGTATCAGAAATGCATTTATATATTTCTTGTCCATTAAGAGTAGATAACGACAACAAACAAACACCATTAATTAATAAAAGTCAAAGCAGGTCCTTACAAATCTGTGTCAGCACATTTGCTTGGAAACGAGTATATTTTTTTCACAGTTGCACATAATAATTTTAGTGTAGGATTTTCTGATCTTGATAATTTTAGTGTAGGATTTTCTGATCTTGTTCAATGGCCATGTTTTCAAGAACCAGTATCGACAGTAGCTGTGTATGAGGCTATCAGAAAGCAGTTGATAATGAGCTCTGACACAGTGAAGACCGAATTTTTGCTTTAAAGTGGGGGTTTAAGGTGTGTGAAATTGCAAGTTCTGGGATAATGTGTAACATTCATATGATGAAGGAGAAATACTTTTAGGTCTGAATCACGTGCTTACCTACAGGATTATGCATGTGTACACAGTGATTAAGAATGCTGACAAGATACAACTGTGCGGCATTGAGAAGGCAAAAACGTAAGTCAAAACAAATATAAAACTACATAGAAAGTCAATAAAAAAAAAAAAAAGACATAGGTTCCAAGAGAAGTTGAACAGAGTACACTAGAACAGAGAGTGATTTTATGAAAGAAAGGCTTTACGAATGTATGATTCTAAGGAAGAAGGAACTGAGTGACAGACGATTTGCAAGCAAGAAGTCTGTGTCTGTTTCATGCAAGGAATGAATGCATGGAGTTGGAATTAAAGACTAGAAGTTACAGGAGAGGCAGGGGAGAGGATGCAGAGAGAAAGCTTTCAGGAAAAATTTCAGAGCATTCTGAATGCAAGAACGAACCCAGATAAATCCTTGGAGGTGGTACATGGGAATTAGAGTTTGAAGTGTTAAAAGACTGGAACAAACAAAACGGGTAACCTAAATCTGTGATCTTCAGACTAGAAGTCCCTTTTAAGGCAAACAGGCTGCCCAGGAGGGAAGGTGTGACTTCATTGCACACTGTGTAGCCCACTCTCCATGGTAAGCTGGAGCCTGTGAACTCTTAACGGTCTGAAGAGACTCCGTCTTCACTCACTCCAAGAGCCTGAACAACATGGTACCCACATGCTCGCAATTCCAGCGCGATCATGACTTGGAAAGCACTTCTCACCTTCAGCTTTTGGGGCCTCCTAGAAGAGCATTATGGAGAGTCTTGGCTGCCCTAGCTTTGCAGCGTGACTCGGTAAATGAGCACAATAGAAAGAGGGGAAAGAAGCAAAAAGGGGAAAAAACCCACACTGTACTGGGAGATCACAGGTGAAGGATGCAGCTATAGGAAATATTTGTGTCTTAATTTTGATGTGTAACAATGTCACAAGCAAGGGTGTTTCTGCCCTTGTGTTGCTTTAAGAGGCAGAGCAATTTGGCAGAAACTAAACCCCCTTGCTTTCCAGTTGATCCTCAGATATCAGAGGGACTGGGGGCGGCTGAGCTTAGGTTCTGAGTGATGCCCGAAGTCAGCGTTAGTAGTCCGGTCGCGCCCAACACCTTCGTTGGACTCTCACGGGTCCGGATGCACTACTAACATCACACTACCTGCTCAGCCGGACACCTCCTGAACTCACATGGCCGTACTCAGAGGTACGGTCGCGTTCAGGGACAACACACACACGACTGAGTCTGTCAATAGTGCGATTTATTGAAGCAACAGATACACAGGTTCTTTGGATTGCCGGTGATAAATTCACTGCCTACAAAGCATGTGCAAATGCCAAAAGTATGAGTAACAGTGCTTGGCTATAAACGCGTTAAAAGATGTAAAGTGACTCTATAGAGATTTCTAAGTTTCCCAGGGAGGCACTTGGTATGACCAAGTGTTCGAATCTTACCCAAAGGCGTCCCGATGGAGGGAAGAGAGGCTCAGCCCATCAACTGATCCCAGAAGTTAGAGTAGTACACAACGATGGTATCTTCCCTAACATCCAGCTCTTAAAACACTATTTTATAGTGTTTTACTTTGCAGGTGGAGCTTGAGTGACTCTAGTCATACATACCTTTATCAGGATTGGCTCAAAATTCTCTCGCTTTGCGTTTAAAGGTAGAGACTAGGAAAAATTCAGTGCGCACGCTCATTGAAGGGTGGTCGCACCTTGGGAGGTGGGTAACTTTGAGAGGGGTGTGCGTTTTAGTATTATAATACGCAAAGTTCTCTCCAAGTACAGCATTTCATCAAAGATGACAGGTCACTGACCCAGGGCATCGCACGTGCAGCTTATTAATGTACACACTGTTGTCCTGGTTTCAGCCAGGGTAGAGTTAATTTTCTTCATAGAAGCTAGCGTGAGGCTATGTTTTGGATTTGGGATGAGAAAATGTTGATAAGGTGCTGATGTTTTGAGTTGTTGCTGGGTAGTCAGGGACAGTCCAACTTCTCATGCTGGCCTGCAGCGAGCAGGCTGGGGGTGCACAGGGAGCTGGGAGGGGACACAGCTGGGACAGCTGACCCAGGCTGGCCAAAGAGATATTCCATACCGTATAACGTCATGCTCAGTATATAAAGCTGGGACGAAGAAGAAGGAAGGGGTGGAGGGACGTTCGGAGTTATGGCGTCTGTCTTCCCAAGAAACCATTACGAGTGACAGAGCCCTGCTTCCCTGGAGATGGCTGAACACCTGCCTGCCCATGGGGAGTGGTGAACAAATTCCTTGTTTTGCTTTGCTTGTGTGCGCGGCTTTTGCTTTACTTATTAAACTGTCTTTATCTCAAACCATGAGTTTCCTTACTTTTACTTTTCCAATTCTCTCCCCTGTCCCACCGTGGGGGAGTGAGCGAGCGGCTGCGTGGGGCTTAGCTGCCGGCTGGGGCTAAACCACGACTGTCCTTTTTTGGCGCCCAACATGGGGCTCGAAGGGTTTGAGATAATGACAAGTTTGATTGGAATGTGCTAGATGATAGAATTTATAGCTGTTATTGCTGTTTAGCCGTTAATTGCCAGGCCCCTGTGCTTGCCATGGGTTTGCCTTCCCTGCATATATTAGAGTCCAGTGCTCATTAGTGGCTGCTTTTTGCTTTCGCTGCTGCTGCCGTGCTGCTGTACCGCTGATCATCTGACCCTGCTGTGCCTGCGAAGATTTTGATAACAGCAATGACCTTCGGCCTGGGCTGGCAGATGGCCGCGGCATCATTGCTGTTTCTGTGCTGCTATACTGGACAGGCTGGAAGTCCAGTGTGAACTCGAGTCTGAGGGACTGTGACCTGTGGATGAGTTCATGTGGGAGCAGGACATCCCGAAGCATCTGTGGCCATGTGTAAGCCCATGCCAGAACAGGTACATCTCAAAGAATCTGTGGCCATGCTTGTGTCTGTGCCGCAGCAGGTATAACTCTGATGGGATTGTGGCACACGGATAAGTCCAAGCTGAAGAAGGTACATCTCGAAGCATCTGTGGCTGTGGATAAGTCTATGTTGCAGCAGGTGCACCTTGAAGCATTATTGGTTGTGCATGAGGTCATGCTTGGAGCACCTCAAAGTGTGTGGCCATGGAGAAGCCCTCAACAGTGCAGGTATATTCCTGGAGGGACTGGAACTATGGGTAAGGCCACGCTGGAGCAGATTTATCTCTGGAGGTAGTGTGGCCCGTGGAGACAGCCGTTTTGGAGCAGGTGCACCTCGAAGTGACTGCAACTGTGGATAAGTCTATGCTGCAGCAGATATACCCCTGGAGAGACTGTGGCTCATGGAAGGGACTGCAGTCTGTGGATAAGTCCAAGCTGGAGCAGGGGCAAGGCGAGGAGTTCATTGCAATGTTAAACCCTATGGTCCAGTACAAAGGGCCCAGGGGTGGAGATTGTAATGGAAGTACCTTTAAACTGTTGTAACCCATGATTTGAGTTGCATGTTATAGGAACTACTATAGCAGGAACCACCTGAACGAATGGAGGACAAGCCTTACAAGAAGCAGTGCCAGTGCAGCAGTGACCTGACCTGAGCTGGCTTTGGTGCCCAGTAACTCCATGCAACACCCCACCTCACCTGTCCTGAGTGACCACCATAAGGGATGGAGCCCAAAGTCATGGACTAAATGAACTCAGCAGACATTTCACGGACATTTTGGAGGGAAGTCTATGGACTAAGGGGATGATAATCTGTGTAGTATATTAAATGATGGGAAGGGTGGTGGTGGTTAATGAGGTTATATTGGATAGTGTGGTACCTGAGCATGACGTAAATGGTGTGGAATAAGGGGTGGATAATGTCCTGGTTTCAGCCAGGGTAGAGTTAATTTTCTTCATAGAAGCTAGCGTGAGGCTATGTTTTGGATTTGGGATGAGAAAATGTTGATAAGGTGCTGATGTTTTGAGTTGTTGCTGGGTAGTCAGGGACAGTCCAACTTCTCATGCTGGCCTGCAGCGAGCAGGCTGGGGGTGCACGGGGAGCTGGGAGGGGACACAGCTGGGACAGCTGACCCAGGCTGGCCAAAGAGATATTCCATACCGTATAACGTCATGCTCAGTATATAAAGCTGGGACAAAGAAGAAGGAAGGGGTGGAGGGACGTTCGGAGTTATGGCGTCTGTCTTCCCAAGAAACCATTACGCGTGATGCAGTCCTGCTTCCCTGGAGATGGCTGAACTCCTGCCTGCCCATGGGGAGTAGTGAATGAATTCTTTGTCTCGTTTTGCTTGCGTGCGTGGCTTTTGCTTTACTTATTAAACTGTCTTTATCTCAAACCATGAGTTTCCTCACTTTTACTCTTCCGATTCTCTCCCCCGTCCCACCGTGGGGGAGTGAGTGAGCGGCTGCGTGGGGCTTAGTCGCCAGCTGGGGCTAAACCACGACAACTGTGTACCCTTAAAAGCCCTTGTTCACAGAGCGTGGCTGCGATGTCTCCACTCTGCTCCACCCTCCATGCAATCTCTCCCAGAGTCAGCACACCAAGTGCCCCTGATGTTGCCAACATCTAGGGTTGCCTAGGGAATTGCCATGGTACAGACTCATTGTACACTAGCTACATTCCACCCTGTTTCAATGCTGTTCTTAGAGGGTAAATTTCCAAATTGCCCCTCAGCGATTACTCCACACCTTGCTAGTGACAGCAGAGTTCTGGTGCAAGACATACTGAATGTGATAGTGAATCCACACAGCTCTTGCAAGAAGGTTAATAGAATTATCGGCACCGTGTCTGAAGAGAAATAAAAAGACATGAGGGAGCTCAAAATGGCCTGGGATTGATTCTGATATTGATTCATGGTGAAAGAATTCACATGAGTGATGAGAATTGTTTAGAAATATTTGGCTTTTGATGTACCTGCTATAAAGTTATGCTATAAATGAAGCAGTTGTTAAAAGAAATAAGGTGCAAGAGCACAAGTAGAAAAGAAGACAGCACACGGCTAAATAGAATGCATATGTATGCATTCGTTAGGAATGGGAAAAGGGAAAAATGGAATACTGTGGAGGCAGGAGATGATTGGTATGCATGTATTGGGACTAGAGTGGTAGTACATGCCCCTGTTGAGTGTTAGGATGCATTTGTCTTGGAATTATCTGGTAAAAATACAGAATAGGACCATGCTAATTTTATTTCTGTTTAGTTTCTTTTTCAAAGAACTAGTGGTGATAGATATTAAGCAGTAGTGCTGTATAACATCATATCACAGGTATCAAAGGAATATTCTCTAGATAATGAGTGTGATGATAGAAAGACCATGTGAGAGTTTTCTGGTGGATTTTAATTACCTGTGCCAAGGGCTATGTGAATAACAGATAACTGGTTCAGCTGGGACCAGGTTGTAGATGCATGTCCTACCCACCTAACAGGGTGTGCTCCCATGTCACCGGGAGAAACTGTTCCAGTTTGTACAAATGTCTTTAACAGACACTGTGAAAGGAAGCACAAGGACATGTTTGAGATTAGACCTAGGTCATTCCTTTGAGATACTTAATACACTTAACTGTTAGTCCTGTTCCAGCAAATGTTTTCGTGGAAAAGCACCTTGAATTTGTTAGGGCATGTTAGTCAGGGTTCAGCCTCATAATAGAAGCATTGACAAAGAATTTCAAGGCAGAAGCTGGTTTCCTGAGAACAGCTGAGGAAGGTACACATCTGTCAATGCCTGTCTGTATTGACATGACATTGTTAATAGTTTGATATAACTTTTTTTGGGGGGGTGAGGGATGTACATTTTGCAAAATTACCACTCTCAGAATATATTTCATCTTTGTTTCTACTGTATCATACAGAGGGAAAATAGGTTGGGTCTGGAGCAGAACTGTTATCAGTGGAGGATGGTGATGTGGTAGATAGAGACTTCTTCTTATCTACCTACATATTGGCATTCTGTGCTGTAGTTGGTGCACAGTTGCTCAGGTCTCATTTGCCCAGTGCTCCCATGGGATATGAAGGACATCCACAGTGGAGGAGAAGCAACATCACGTATAAAACAGACCTACAAAAGCAACACAGAACTGGACTGTGAAGGCATCTGTAAACATCACTGGTTATGTAAGCAGCATACCTTTGGGAAAATAATTTTGCTGTTGATTTTCATGTAGTGCTAAGAAAAAAAACAACAGAAAGATCCTATTTTTATAGGATTTTTTTGTTCCTATAGATTCCTATATCCTCCTATAGATTCCTTTTATTAATTTGGAATTGTTGGTTTTGCAAGAATTTTTTTTTTCTGTGACTACTGCTTTTAAAAACATCTGGTACATGTCAAACAAAAGATGACACAGAATTTTCCTTGTTTAAAAATTTCATTACTGTGTCTTTTTCAACCTGCTCTTTTAGAGAAAGAACATATTAAAAAAAAAGAGGAAAAAAAAGAAGTGAAGAGAAAAATGTAATTGATCTATTTCTTCCCTTTTATTGATCATTTCTTTCATCTACTCTCTGCTTAGCTCACATGAGTTGGGAACTTCATTTAAGAGGAAGCCTTTGTGAGGTAATTTTTACCTTTCCCTCAAGTTAGTCTTCATCCTACTTTTATATGGCTAGGGCTCTGTTAGCGTACTATCACAAAACGCAGTTAATCCAGGGCACTGCAAAATTCATGCAATTAACAGTCAAATACGTTCTGCATCTGTAGCAGAGAAATGTTTCCCATTAAGATTTTTTTTTCCCTGACTTGAGGCTTCAGTTTCTATGCTGTGTACTGCTATGATATCTGTCCTCTCCCTACTCATAGCTGTTGACTCCAGCAAGATGTCAGCTTCAGAGAATGGGCACATCATCAGGCTTTGCTTATAGGAAATGTATTTTAAAAACTCTGTGGTCTGGTCTAGCAATAGTATCTCTTCCTCTGTGAAGCTACGCACCTAACAGGGAAATGCTAGCAAGGAATACACAAGAAAATTTGCACCATCTATCCAACTGAAATGCCATGAAATTTCATCAGCTTCCTTTCAGAGTGTGTGTGTTAAGGTAATGACCGGTATTTTTGCAGGTAAACCTGCCTGTAAAGCATGTAGCTGGTTTCAATACTAGAAAATGAGCTTTGTTTGGTGAACACTGAGCAAGCACATGCAAACGTAGTAATATCTTAGAGGTGCTTGTTACTGCAAATTTCCTGGCTTACTTGCATAATAAAATAAGTATTCATAATAAATAATAAAATAATTAACTTATTTTACTATTTGTTTATTTATCTCATAAAAAATAAGGTAATAAAAGAAGTACTATTTATTTGGGTTTGGTCGTCAGACAGTATTTCAGAACCACTGAACCTCTCTTTAAGAGACTGGAATTACTTAAATAGGTGTACTAGAAACTTTAATTAGCGCCATTTCTGACAAATACAGCTTTGTGTTCATTAGGCTTTTACTGGAGAGAAGACGATACACGTGTGAGAATCTGTCTTTAAATCGCTAAAACAAGGTTTTACTTTGCTCCCATTGCTCTCCTGTCAAGACTCATGCTCCGATTCAGGGGTTTGCTCCGTTGGTCCTGGTTACATAGCCTCTTGCCACAGCCTGCGCCTCTCACGCTTTTGACAAGGGGTCTGGGCTGCTTTATAAAGGCTCATGGGGCAGTAACAGCCCAGCGGCACTGCATTGCATCGTCGCCTCTGGCGCCCTGTGCCGTGTAACGCCTTCTGGGAGAGTGTCCTGGTTTCAGCCAGGATAGAGCTGGTTTTCTTCACAGAAGCTGGTGTGAGGCTGCATTTCAGATTTGGGATGAGAAACTGTTGATAACGTGCTGATGTTTTGGGTTGTTGCTGAGCAGTCAAGGACAGTCCAGCTTCTCATGCTGGCCTGCCAGCGAGCAGGCTGGGGGTGCACGGGGAGCTGGGAGGGGACACAGCCGGGACAGCTGGCCCAGGCTGGCCAAAGGGATATTCCATACCATACGACATCATGCCCAGTACATAAACTGGAGTTGGCCGGGGGGGCGGAAATCGCTGCTCGGGGATGGGCTGTCGATCACTGGGTGGTGAGCAATCGCTGTATTGGGCATCACTTGTTCTTGTACATTCCTTTGTCGGTATTATTATTGTTGTTACCATTGTTGTTTCCTTCTCTCTTTCTGTCCTATTAAACTGTTTTTATCTCAACCCACAAGTTTTTTTTTTCTAATTGTCTCCCCCGTCCCACTGGGGGAGGGGGAGTGACTGAGCGGCTGCGTGGTGCTTAGCTGCCGGCTAAACCACGTCAGAGAGACAGCCAGCCAGCAGCCAGCTTAGGCATCGGGACTCAGGCAGGTCAGGCAGGTTTCATATAGCATCCTGTGCGCTTCATTTCTTCTGAAATGATCCCAATTTTATGTAAAAGAAAATGCCTCTCTGCTGTGTGAAGAGGTCCCTACGTTGGTTACATGTTCAAAATTTGCACAGCTATTCCTCTCAAATGCACCAGATGTCAAAATGGTATGAACATAGTCAGCAACACAAGATGAGCTGGATAACCGGGGTTTTATGACAGGATGGTAAGAGATAAATTAGTTAGCAGTGTTACAGTGTAAATGGTAATGGGAATAATTGGGCTTCACAAATGACATCCTATTTAAATCAATGGGTAAAGTTCATGTCTTTCTTACTACTATTGCTGAAATATATGTGACCTCTAAAGGACATGGCTCACCATTTATGTGAATAAAAAAAATAATTGCTTTAAAACAGCTAATGAAAATATGGGGGGAAGGATAATTACAAAGGTTTTGTTTTTCCTTTATCTGTATAGGAAAATCTTAAGTAAATATATATCATGGCTAAGAATGACATAACCTTCCGTAGACTTCAAAGTAGTCATAAAGATTTTTGCAAGTTAAGGAGCTAGTGCTAGTGTCCTTTATTTCTGTATTTTCTCTCTCTTATCTGTTTATTTTCTCCAGTCTGCCTTCTGTTTACGAATAGAAGCTTTAGATAGCTAGGCAGTCCCTTCTACAGGTCCATATTTATGCGGATACTCCTTGCTTTATGGTACTTGTTCATTCCCAAGCAGCAGTATAACTACTGAAAGCAAATTCTGTGGCTGTTATGCATGGTTTACCATTGGCAATAATGAGAAAATACAATCTGCTTTAATTAAACAACAATAAATTAGAAGCGATGATTTACTAAGGATAATTATTCTTTATTAAAAAATGGAGCTTGATACGTGTTGTTCTTTTCATGCATCATCAACTTCTTTCTAAGTAGTCAGAATTAGCATGGTTAGTGTTCGCAGAGTGTTTGCTGTAAGGCTGAAAACAACTGGTGATTAAAAACAGTGTCCGCTACGTTTTTGAAGGAGCTAATGGCCCCCTTTGGAGCTGCTAATTGGCAAGTTCTGCAACTCCAGGCTTTTGAGGTATGGTTGCCATGGAAAAATTGCTTTGAAGTTGGCAGTTGTGAATATTTGACCACAATTTTTCCTAGTTTGGAGACTGGATGAAAAGCACTGTCATCTCTCCCACAGGGCAAAAGATATCTGGAGAAACCGTGGAAAATGATTACCCGAGTGGGCAGAATGGTGGCAGGTGATGACAAACAAGGTTTTCCCAATGGATTTCATTTCCCTGTCTGTTGTGTGATTGTTTGGAGCTTTTCCTGTTTCTGTTTTGGTTGGTTTTGGGTGGGGCTTTTTTGTCAGTCTTTGATCGGATTAGAAGATTTGTGGATGAATAAAGGTTAATAACTTCCATTTAACCCAAGCTTTTGTAAAGGAAATGCAGTGTCCGTCACCGAGAGATAAGTTGATGTTCCTGCAATACAGTATATAAATATATATGAAATAATCTTCTGAAAAGCCATTTTGAGAATCCACATCTTCAATATTGGAAAAGATGCAGACCAGCTTGTTCCAGTACCACTAAAATGATTGAGAGGTATTTTTGTAAATTGTTTATATTATACTGAAACATCAAGGAAAATGATACATGGCATACGCTTTCACACAATCTTGTGTCACAATTTGTGATGTTCTCCAATGATGCATTAGGTAGCCTACTGTCTGCCTGTCAGATTTTAAAGTAATCTTTTTTTTAAAATCAGTTTGCCAGTTTGCACAAAATTTAAATTGACGGTCTTTGACCTTAACTAATATATGCACTGAATACAATAAAAACAGAGATGATGTTATATATGAAAAAGCAGCTTCTTCTTGTTTTTTTGACTTATTATTTTTTCCCTATTACTCTCATAAAATTATGAAAGATGTGTTCATATCACTGGACACTGGTGAATTATCCTCAAACAACTTTGCTGATACACCTAGCTATATACTTCAGTTTCCTCTAAACAAAGACTACCCATCATGTTAAATTATGTTTTGATATGGATACTGGGTATAAATCTCAGCAAAACAAACCCATTTTCTGTTTTGATTTAAAATTAATTTGGAAAAGCTGTTTCAAGAGGGATGAATAGTTAAATATCTGGAGAGACAATTACCTATATGTCATAGAAAGGTTTTTTCATGGCACACTGACAGAGAGGTTATGATTCTTGTACGTGTAGAAGACTAATTTTGAAGAAATCTTTACCTTATAATAGTCCCTAAAATACTAACAATGAAAGAAGGATGAAAAAATAAACATGGTTGGATGAGATAAATATGATGTGATGATACAGAGGAAGAGCAAGATTATTTTTTTTCAGTTATGTAGTATGACCTGACACAAGTTGGACTTTCCTAACACCTCTTGGAAAATTAAAGTTTTTGAGGCTAAGAGGACTATGTTGAAAATTTGGAATTAGAAGTAATAAAATTGTGATCATAAACTGTGAAATTTTTATGTAAAATTTGAGAGGTGATTTTTCTTGTTTGACATACACAAGGTTTACTTCTGTGAAAAAAACTAAAGTCTTTTTGATATCAAAAGAATGTATTCAAATGACTACAGCAGGGCATGGGTTTTAAGCATACACTGGGGTTTTGATATCTAAAGAAATTAGTTTGTCTGATAGATTTCACTGTCTTCACTGTGACAGTGAACTATGGTCTAAGATACTACAATCCACTTTATTTATTTTTTAATGTGTAATTCTGCCCCAAAAGTGCTGCTTTGTATACTAAATAAAATTGTTTTTTTCTTTTCTTTTCTTAAGGCAAAGAAATAACCCTTAGGTGATTTTGTGGCTATTGAATACCAGTGATTAAAGCCAGACCTTCCTTGGTCTCCCTTCTGTCCTACTAGCTGAGTGGTTACATTTATTTTACAGGTTTAGAAATGTTAGCATGTTTATATTCTGTCACAGAACAGATTTATCTAGAGTATTTACAATTCAAATAACTCTATAAAGGACAAGTCAACATTTTTTTAAAGATACTGTCATAAAATGATCTGAAATTGAATCTGAGATGGTCAGGAATGTCACAGACCAGTGTGATGTACTGGAGCAAAGAGAACAGTGTGGGCACATGTACTTCGGAAGGTAGTATGGAATATGAAAATTAACACTGAGGTGATACAGTTTATATATTACATAGGAAAGAATGAGCTGACATATGAAGGAACTAGAGACTGATCCTAAAGCTACTGAAGTCAAAGCAAAGTATTCTTGTCTGTAGGGCAGCAAAAATGACTGGAAAGGGAAAGATCACACTACTTGTAGTTAGAAGCCCAGAACACTCTTGGACATGCTTCATGTTATATCCTTTGGCATAAGAAATACCAAAACTCACTGGTTTTGCAGAGGAGGTGTGAAATGCCACGTATTTCTCTGTTTAAGAAAGGGTAAAAGATTGCCAGTGTTGATGGTAAAAGCAGAACGAGCCAGAGAAAAAATATGCTGCTCCACAGGAAGCAGATTCAGAGGGAAAACTCACCCTATATTTTAGTCTGACAGTAAATATGCTAGATTTAGGCTATGAATAAACTGAAGGTTTCATTCCACTTTACATCTTCATTTGTGAAGCCTGCTCAATACATCTTTTCTCTATCATGCAGAGGGCCATTTCCTTAAATTTCTCACTTACGCCAATGTAAACATTTGTAATCAGTTTTAAAGAACTCTTTCCCTGCCACCACCCTTTTTTTTTCATGTCACTGACCAGGTTTAGAGCACAGAATATCCGTTGCAGCAGCATGACTGCTAAAGTGATAAAGTGCAATGGCACTGTAGGTACAAACAGGGCACAGCAGGACTCTCAATGTACTTTTGCTGTATACATCACCTGGTGCTTAGTGCTGCAAGTAAAAGACCAATAGGGATGAGAAAACTAGGCTTTCCATTCCTTGTGTCCTCTGAGGATATGCATGTATTCTGACAAGTGTTTTTACAAAAATAGGGCCTCATATAAATGCTTTCATTTAAAACTCAATAGAGGCAAACTGGCCTCTCCGCTGCTATGTGAGGACAGAGCACTCACCTTGCAGGAGCCTTGCATTTATGCCCAGTGAATTTTAACCTTCCCCTATTCATATCGGCAAAACATGATCCGAGCACCAAACTGTTTTGGGAAGGACAACTATCTTACTTAAGCAGAAAAATAAATATATAAAGAAAATCAAGATTCATTAAATGATCATAACTTTTCAGCATGATGTACAGGGCTAACTCTCGGAAGAAAACATGGGCTCAGCTTACAGGCTCATCTCCAAGGATTGTTCAATCATTATGGATGATTACAGATATTCAGAAATATTGCATGACCAAAACCCATCCCTTTCCAGGAAATGTCATCATCACTAGACTACAGAATCATACATACACTTGCATTCTCATTCTGGAATAAAAAAATCTTTAACATTTTTATTTTAAGGAAAAAAACTTTGACATGCAGAATGGGAAATACCGCACTGTCCCTTAATAGGTGCATGAGCACTGATGAAGTAGCCAGTACTCAGGGTTTAGGTTGTTTTCTGTGGTGATAGTGGTCAAGCATTAGAACAGCTGCCAGGGAGGTGATGGAGTCACCATCACTGGAAGTGTTCAAAAAACGTGTGGACATGGCACTTCGGGACATGGTTTAGTGGGCACGGTGTGTTGGGTTAAAGGTTTATGATCTTAAAGGTCTTTTCCAGCCTTAATTATTCTGTGTTTCTGTGATTCTGTGATAAATGTTTGAGGCTATTAAGCAAATCAGGGGATTGAAACTGGGACCCATATACGCGACATTGCTGTTCTAACCACTAGGACACTACATTAAGAAAAAAAAAAGGAAAAAAAAGAAAAAGGAAAGAAAGAAGAAAAAGACACCATCCTATTTCCTGTTTTAAAAAACACCCTGTCATGTTTATAATCCATATAGAAATGCAAAGGATGTGCATGATAAACAAGAAGAGCCTGAACTGTGAATAGAAGGTAAACCTACTCACCATCCTGATGTAGGCTCCGCTGCTTTTAATTTCTGTCATGGGGAACGTGGTCCAAATTAAATCCTAGATCCCTTTCCAAGATAAAGTAACGCTCCACAAGCCTAGGAACCATGAGATATCCCTTGGGGACTAGGTGTTTTAAACAGGTGTTTCTGCATTCAGTGGTTTTTTTGTGCTAAAACCTTTCTTAGTGTAGCTTGGTCATGTAATTTTTTCTTCAGTTTTTCACTGCCATTTTTTATCTGTACATATTCTTTACTGCACTAAAGCATGGTTTAATCTTGCAGGGTTTTGTTTGGTTTGTTGTTTTGGTTTTTTTAATTTACAGTATATTTGGAGAAAAATATAGTTTACTATCTTCATGACCATTTATATTTTAAAGCGTTATTTAAAATATAAGTATTTCTATGGGCTCATTTTATTTCAATGAATTTGGATTTGTATATAATACATATACTTGGCTCTGTGCCTGCAATGCATTTTGCACAGCTCTTCTTTCTCTTTCTGAGTATACCAACAACGCAGTTCCACTAAATTCATTAAGGAACAATAGACAGCGTTATTCAAGTGCAATGTCACATGACTGCTTTCAAGATGCAATGTTTACTTTCTTTTTCCAACAGTAATTCAAGGCAAGCTAGTAACGGGCTGATGAGAATTTAGCGTGCAGGAGAGGGGAGGCCTGCACGATAAGCACTATTGATTTTTCTTAAGTGCTAAAGCTTTTAAAGGGATTCCTACAAAGACGCACGCTATATGGAACAGGACTTTGTGCTCTGTCAATTTACCTGGACAGTGAAAGGAAGATATGGACTGGAAAAGCCAAACAAATGGAGAGACCTCTGGGGCTAATAAAAGTGAAGCTAGGTTCCTTCCAAATTGCTTTGTAGGCAATTGGAAAGGCATCACAACCATTCAGCTTCACTTCAGTGGAGCACCTCATGTGGGAGGTGTTATCAGTCCCAGTCTTAAAAGGTTGCAGAGAGAGGCCAAGATAACTCGCAGGTTAAGTTATGCTTCAAAACTCTTCAGACACGGGGGATATGGCAGTTTGCCAGTCATGTCCATAACCTCAGATCAATATCAACCATATGCATGACAAAAATCTCTCTTGTAGCTCCAAATTCACAAATAATGTCACAATGCTAAATGATCTGTTTCAACCTTCCATTACATTTGCTGTTCCCTTTCTGACGGATTACTGCACGTGGCACCCAGCTTACCATAAAAAGGATACTTTCCCAAGGCCAATTGCTGAGCAAGAGATCCATCAAGGCCCCTGAAATGCATTTTCAAAGAGGTTAAAGTGATCTGGTGATGTGCTGAATGTGAAGTGGTTTTCTACTTAGAAAAACGGAGTCCCCAAGACAGGGATTTAAAATGAGGTTAGAAAGTTATTTCCAATATATTTATTCTTCCTATACAGGCAAAGGCATGTTTTGCGGTTTTTGTGAATGTCTTGACAATTTGAAATGAAGTACCAATAAATTAAGCTGAACCAGCTCAAAACACTTACTGACCTTTTAACTTCTCATGAGGAAAATACCAATCAAATCTTAAGGCTGAAAATCTGAGTACTTTGTTCTAAACAACTTACAGGGAGGTTAAAGAGATGCAACAGCAGCCTAGAAAGATGGTGCTTATGTAGCCTACAAACAAATTCTTCATCAGCTGAAAACAAGCCCAGACTTTTGCCTCAAGCATGCTTTAATCTGTGTAAGAAAAACAATTTTTGTTTTCGTTTTGTATAGAATTACAACACTACAGAAAGAGATATTGACTGTGTATAAATACACCTTTATTAACCTCTGAGGGTTTAAGGAAGATTTGCACGTAAAGTGAAATTGGGCATTTTCAATAAACCAGTAAACACCAGGAACTCTCACATTACCTGCTTTCATTTTGTTTTTGTGTAACAAGAGCAAAATGGAAAAAAAAAATCAGCAGTGAAGTTTTCCAATAAAAGCTAAATACAGGAAGCAGTGCATAGGCTGAAGAGGCAGTTTGCCATGTGGATTTTTTCCCTTAGCAGCTATGGCATATTGTGGGAGCCATTCCTCAAGTCTTCAGACTGTACCAAGGCTATATAAACTCTAAGGGAGAAACGGGTAACTCTCCTAGACTGATGAAGGGCCATTTACCTAACTTTTAATATGTAACGCACATAATGAGGAGGAGCGAGAGTCGTGAAACCTCAAGGTACTGTGGAATGAGTAACATAGAAACACAGGGGCATGGAGCTGGACAGGCTGCACACAGCAAAATGCAAAATGAGATCAAGAACAGCATGTATGCAGTAGGTGAAGGAGGAGGTAAAAGAAAAGTTTCTACCCTGGGGTAAATATTATGACATGTGAAATTCCTGCTGCTTTTTTGAGAAAATTGATTAAATCTTACAGAGTTAAAAACCATCCTAAGGGAAAAAAATTTAAAAGGTACTTCCACCTTCCAGACAGATTATTCATAAATAACCTGAATGACATTACAAATGGTTTTTATTCTCATATCAGGGAACAGTCTTCAGCAGAGAAAAAAAACTTATGAAGACAGGCCTCTCTAAGATTCTGCAAACAAAAATTAGCATTCTAATATGACAAATTAGGTTTAACTTGGTCTAGCTTTTTCTTTTCACTAAAAGCTTTGCCGACAAAATGAAACCCTCATTGCTAACGTCCTCTGAATTATGGACGAGTATGTACACATATACTTGCACACTTCCCATCTTGGATCTTTCCAATTATCTCAGCTGTACCTTGGCTTTTTGACACACCTACCTTATTTTTCATGGGAAAAAATAAAGAAATTATTATTAAGAGGGCTCCAATAGAAAGGAGTGCCAATCAAAATGTAACATATTGAAAAGGTCAAATATTTCCCGTTAATACATTCAGAGTCAGAGCTCTCTTTGTTCTTCAGTTTCTTCAATGCTACAATTAATTCAATTAAACTAACTTTAAAGCTAAGAAGTGTTGTCATAGATCATAACCTTTAGAAATGTCTGCATTCTTTCTTACACATTTACCTTAGTTAGCATATTTTAATGATACCTCAAGGAAGAACTGTGTTAAGTGTTCCTGGCTTCTAAAAAAAAGTAAAATTAATAAATAAGGCAGCTGTCAAAAGCATGTGGAAAGATTTAGAGTATTGTATTTAAAGATCAATACCTATCCATACAGTGAACTGGACACAGAAAGATAGAGTGATAGGAAAAAATTGAGTAATGGGAAAAAAAATTACAGTGAAATTCTTAAATATGTCTCACATTAGCACCCCTCTGCACTCTCTCTCTCTCAGGAAATGCTGAAGGCCGTATGATGGGTTAAAGGAGATAACAGTATGAAAAAAAAGGGGATTAAGCATATACTTGAGACTTTGGGTGACTGTCATATCTGAAGAGCTGACCAGCCGACTTCCGTAACATTAGACTGGGTGATCTTCTTTCAAAACATCAAAGGTAAATAAAGTTGGGTCATTCCATCATTTTGAACAATACTGGCACGGAAAGGTTTTATGACAACCGGCACATAAAAGAGGGTACAATACACTGTTAAGCAGGCAACATGACCATTCCAGTCCTTTTACCTTTTTCTAGGTATCTCAGAAAATATTACTGTCACTGCCACCTAATCTGCGCAGTGCTATTTACTCAGCTGTGACCTTTAAGACTAGCTTCATATTCTTTTTCCCTTTCTGGTCTTACACCAGTTAGTTACTTCAGGTCTCTCACCTTGTCCACAGATGGACTCTTGTACCTCTTTACATGCTTAGACTGTTAGCAGAGAAAATTCCTCTGAATATACCAATGGTCTTAAAGCAACTGTTTTACATGCAGGTGCTTGAACTCAAGAGAAAAACAAGCCAGTCACTAACAATCAAGATTTGGAGAGAATCCCATCCCATACTTCTGCATGTGCTAAAATTGAAGGGTCTTCCTTTTTACTTGCAAGACTAGAACCAAAGCAAGTAAAATTTTTATAACCTACCCACATTTTTCCTGGGAGTCTCTAAAACTAGGAATACGTAATACAAACATTCTATAATAACAGAGGATACATTCACTTTCACAGCTAAGGCCACGTTATTGCTATTGATGCTCAGCCTAGCTACTTAGAACTAGTTCAGATGTTTCTGCTCAGGACTGAATTGTATTACACAGGTATAAACTAAAACTGTTTTTCTTTTCCAGTGACTAGTCCTGTTCAAATAGGTCTAGATGTCAACATGCTGAAGGTGTAATGATATAGGCTTTTGTTTTTCAGTGTATGAAGAAGGAGCTAAATGTAAAACTAAAAACATAAAAACCCATACTATGATGCAAGTCCAGCATGAATGACAGAAAGAAGATTATGTCCTTCATCTCTGCAGTTTCCCAGCATGAGTCACAAGGCAGAGTCAGTGATACTTCCGAGGAAGAGGAGAAAGGAAAGAGTGTGGCAGGGCAGAAACACATTTCCAGTCGTCTCTTCCCTAAATCCACACCTGGAAATTCCTATTTGCAAATAATTGGCTTTGCTAGACCAGGTTTCAAAAAACAACCCATAGCTCATACACCATTCTTAGAGAATTACAAATACTGAAGAGACAAGAAGAAAATGAAACCAACCTTAATTTAAACCCTTGTTGCAGTTTATATTCTACTTAAAAAAACCTCTACCAGTGAAGTTCTTAATTTTGCTTCCTGGTCAGGGCAAACTCTTTGAATATTAAAGCTTCTGAAAAAGTTAAATGATTGCTAGTTTTTTTTATCCTATACATCCAAGTGATTATGAGTTATGAATATATCCTACTCCCCCTATGACTTAGTGACCTCCAAATCTGGGGGGAAAAAAAAAAAAGCAAGCCCTCTCTTCCCCCTGTCATAAAGAGGCTGAGCTACTGCCAGCAACTGAAGATGGTTACCGGTTGCCCAGCTGGTGCAAGCATTTTCAGCCAGCAAATGCCAATTGCTGCTTTCCTCAGCTCCTGTGAAGGAACTGAACAATTGGCAACTGACGTGACTTTTTCCAGTGTTTTATAATCCCTTTGACTCCTCAAAAGGGGATACTTTTCAGACTGAAGAACACTGCTCAAAGGAAATTCTTTCTGATTCTTTACAAGAGGAAGTTGAGAATGACAATCAAATATTTTATAAGTCGGGGCTCTGCTGCCTCTTGTTTGACCGCACACATTACTGGCTTGTGCTAAGCAAGAAGGGACAAATTAAAAACACCCTCTTCCCATCCCTGTACCTCACCCTAAAGTGTTAGCTGAGAAGTTATGTTCAGTTAAGAAGTGCGGGTTTAAAGCAACTTGGATTGTTAGGTTCCCTGTACCAGTCTGGGCCAGTCTTCCCCGGTATGTTGAAATGTATGGGAAAAAAGACCCCTCAGAAACTAGTCATTCCTTTCATTAAAGTATTGTTCCATTTTTGGGGCAAGAATTATACCCAGTTGTGTTTAGATATATAAATAGCTTTTTCCTTCCCTTCTCTATTTTAGCCCATAAAACCCCTGAACACCAAATCAAAACAAAACAAAATCTGGATTATTTGTGTTCATGCTCTGCATTGTTTAGAAGCAAAAGTTTTTTCCTGAGCCCTTTTTTTGATGCAATTTTCAATTAAATTTGTAATTTACACAAATATACCACTGTTCGTTCAAACATGGCATCTCTGGAAGGCATTAGTTCAAAGATACTGTATTGATTTAAATTGAAATGAATTACCTTTCAGGGAAAATGCATTAACTTCAGTGGAGAGACACGTCAGTGAATATAAATGAAAAAAACATTATTTCACTAGACTATTCTGGCCTCAGTTCACATGAATTGTTTTGGGTGTTTGTTTTTTTTTTTTGTAAAATAAATTGAATCCAAACCAACACTAGCTTATGACATTGTGTATGTATGAATTTCAACAAGGATAAAAAAAAGATGGAGAAATGGAAGAGGTATGAAATATGAATCAGATGGCCTTAAGGTCCCTCCATTCCCCAAGGATTTTACCTCCCTTATTGTCTGATTTAATAGACACTTGAGGAATTTTATTTTATTATTTTGGGGGAGGGAAGAGTAAATCAATTTAAGCACTTAATGGGATTTCTGGTTTAAGTAGTCCTGTGAGCAGACTGATTAATGCTTTTTATTTTGTGTGTCTTCCAAACCAATGCAGCCATGTGATTTTTGTCCCATATTGCTTCTCACATATAATATATTTATGAGAGTCCCCACTAAAGAATATATAGTTCATGTCAGAATTTTTCTTTATTTACTAAAATCGTATTTGCATCTTAAACTTGAAAATAAGACTTGGTGTACCAGAGCTAATCATTTGTATTCTGAGAATCACATGAAAACAAGAACAACTATATATACACACACACGCACATGATTCACCCACAAAGGTGAAGTAATTAGAATATATTGACAAATGTAGACTAGCCAAGTTCAATGCTACAGGCTTTCATCAAGCTGAAGTAAGGAGCTGACATCTCTTCTATGACTTAGGTCAGTAGTATACAGCCACTGTATTATACTGCCCCTGTATTAAAATGTAAGTTAGCTTGTAAATTTCGTATCAGCACATAAAAGTTCAAACAAACTCCATCCAATATTCCCTCTGTGTTTCTCAGCTACTATTTTGGTAATATTCTGATGAATCTGAATACTGTAGTTCCTCTTTGGTCCACAGAAATCATATCATTTATTGATTTCACATTGAGTCTTTATTCCCTAGCTAACCTCTCTTGGAGACCATCCAAACAAGTGGGCTCAAGCAAGCCTTGAAGCAGGAAACTGAGGTGACATTGAAGGAGGATGGTGAGTGATCAAAGTGATCGCACTGGTTTTGAGGGGCTGAAGGTAGCAAACAGAAGATCTGACTGTAGGAGAGTCAATGGAGAAGTCATCCCATTAAGAAAGTTAAAGAAAAACAAGCTGGTGAAGAAAATGCACTCACTGGAGACTCTTAAAATGTATACCTTCATACTCATGAACCAGTCACGGTCTGGAAAGTGTTGGAAGTGTAAATTTTGACAACAGAGAATTTTAAGCCTACTCTAGAACACATTAAACTTTATTTGTCACCTTTATGAGGCCATGTTGTCATCAAACCAGAACATGCAATTAAAATTGTAGATATTAACTTGTTAACTCAATCACAAAAATCCTATCAGAAGATAATTATCACTCTCTCCATTTTCCTAATGAGTGCACAGCAGCTGACCGAGTAACCCAGATATGGTTTAGCACAAGGTAAAAGACATTAGTTCAGATGATTTGGTATTGAGCACTGTTTTGAATGTCAGTGTCAGTCCCTTGCATTTGAACTCAACCTGAAGAATGAAATATGATGGTTTCATTTTCATAAATGGCATTTAATGATATGCACCCTGATGATACAGCTAAAATTTGTAGTTCACTAATATATCAAAGAGGTAAGATATTCTCAATATTACCTGTTAGTAGTTCCCTATACTGGCTTCTACTCCAACATCTAGAGTATATATCAATATTATTATATTTGCAGGGATTGTTTAGCTAGCCATTTGATGTCACCGTAACTCCACGGAAATATTGCTCTTCATGCACTAACAGGGTGCAAATAAGTGGCTGAAATGGAAATGTGCTTGGAATTACTGTTTCTGTCACTAGTCATATGAACTAGATAGATGATGTACATCATTACCTTTATTCTCTTCTGCAGAAAGGCAAAGGGTATTTATAGAAAAGCTCTGTTTCATGTTTGCACTAAAGATTACTTTTAATTAGGCAACTTGCCTAAGAGGAATTAGATTTTGTAAGAAAGAATGAAAAATATTGATGAGGAAAGAATACTGGTAAAAGCAGTAACACTGCAAGAAACCGAAAAAGCTAGGAGTCTTCTTCGGGTCAGAAATATTTGTCATTGCTGAGTAAAATTCTTCTTTGTTGTTATTGGAGACTGTCAAAGTATATTTTGGACTTCTCTGGAAAGCTTTTTCTATATATCAAAAACCGCAAGATTTTGTGTCCAATGCCATGATTCAGTTCATCTAAAGAATTAAAGCCTTTTAATATTGCAACAAAGGCCAGAACCAGAACTTACTTGGAAATTGCACTTGTTAAAAATGTGATTTTTCAAAAGTGAGATCTTTCTCTAAAAAATCATTGTGCACGTTTCAATAGCACCAACGGGAGGGTCTATTTATATATATACTTAAGATGATATATAATTGTAATGTATGGCAATAAATCCTGAATTAGCAAATATCTCAGGAAAAAATATATTTACTGAGAAAAAACTTCTCACATAATATGGTTATTTTTTAAACCAAAGCTAAGCTAAGAAACAGTTTTCAAAGAACAGAACTTTGGTTTAAAAAAAATGACATATTTAAAATCTAAAAGTGAAGATCCAGTAATGTTTTTTTTTTTCCTATGTTGGACCGAATGGAAGAATTGCTGGGGATTGACTAGAGCTGTATTTCTTGATACTGTCATTTTGGAGAGAGGAAAAAAAATAAGTCCTGTTCCACTTTGATCTGCTTTCTTTTCCTACCTTGTTTTACTGTGGTTATGAAATATTTCTTTGAAAATCCTGAAAACAACTCACTAATAAGAACCCCTTAAACAATGTGATTACCTACCTAGATCTAGTAAGGTCTAGTAAGAGGCATAGAATATATTGGGGGTGGAGGTAGAATGAAGACCATAAACCCAGCTTAACAAAAAATGATGGTACCTTAATCTTAAAGTATATCTTAAATAGTGAAAATTGCGTCCTAGGCTCCATATAGAGAGAGAGAATGAGAATTTGAGAAGGGAAAGCAATGAAATATCTGTGATTTTTTCCCTCAAGTCACCTTCTGAGTCTAAGTCTTGAACACCTTCAAAAATTGCCCAGAATAATTCATTCCTGTTACTTAAAATACAGAGTTGGGAACAGCTACGTGTTGTCTTCATCCTTCTTACCATAAAGAGGATTTAAGCATCAGGCTATGCAGCTATGGTTGCTTTAGCCAAAACATCTCTTTCAGTAACAAAAGGGTGCCAGCTTCAAAAGGAGGAGTTGCAAACCTTTTCCAAAGCTGAAACTTCACCTGGTAGCCTAAGCACTTATCCAGAAATTAGTTTTTTATGATATTGTCATACAGAGAATGAAAATGAACCTAAGAGCTTACACACTCTTAAGAAAGAAATTGAACCTACATGCCACTGTTTGAATAACTAGCAGATGGTGAGGGAGGTGTCCTGCCATGTTTCTAAGTAAATTATGGTGAATTATGGGACCTTAAATCTGTCAGATACATTCAGAAAGTCTATAGGATTGAATATTTTGGGAGAAGCTGAAGGGAGGAACCTTGCTTAGGTTTACCAATAGGGCTTAGACATTTAGCTGATTGGAGGACTTGGGGTGTAGGAAGTCACACATTCACCCAGAAGCATAACATGAGGCAGCTCAAGAGCTTGTGCCTCTAAGGCCTCCAGGCATGCTCCAGGTCAGACACAAGCTGCTTGTTCTGGTTTTTACTGGGATAGAGTTAACTTTCTTCATAGCAGCTAGTATGGGGCTGTTTTGCATTTTTGCTGGAAGCAGTGTTGATAACACAAGGGATGTTTTAGTTACTGCTGAGCAGTGCTTGCACACAGTCAAGGCTTTTTCCGCTTCTCACTCCACCCCACCAGTGGTAGGGTGAGTAGGCTTAGGGGTGCACAACTGACCAAAGGGATATTCCATACCATATGATGTCATGCTCAGCATATAAAGCTGAGGGAAGAAGAAGGAAGAGGAGGAACATTTGGAGTGATGGTGATTTGTCCTCCCAAGAAACCATTACACGTGATGGAGCCCTGCTTCCCTGGAGATGGCTAAACATCTGCCTGCCCACGGGGAGTGGTGAATGTTTTGCTTTGCTTGTGTGCGTAGCTTTTGCTTTACCTATTAAACTGTCTTTATCACAACCCATGAGTTTTCTTACTTCTACTCTTCTGATTCTCTCCCCCAGCCCACTGAGGGGGAAGTAAGCAAGTGGCTGTGTGATGCTTAGTTACCAACTGGGGTTAAACCATGACACTGCTTTAACATTTTGCATTAAATCAATCTAGTTATACACTACTTAAGCATATAACCGATTGTTTGATAGGATACGAACATACATATGATAAGATATGAACATCTGATTACGTGTGGCATAATGCTGCATATCTCACGACCACCAGGAAAAAGATTTTTATTTACTATTATTTCTTTTCAGAACTCATTCTTTATCTGGTCTAACTTAGCATTGCTCGATATCTTCAGCATAGTTAATAGCAATTTGTGGAAGTGTGGAAGAGTAGTTTATGTTGAATACTCAGCTCTGGGATCTTTGTGTACATCTTCGCTGCATACCTGAGCAATCCACTTAGCTTTGAAAAGCAATGCTGGTTGGTTACTTAGCTGCCAAAGGACTATGATGGCTTAGCTCTAGATGACTGACTTGGTTGTCTGCATGTATTATCATTCTCTAGCAAGTGAATCAGCAGTCCAAAAGGCAGTCAAACTGATCAAAATTTAGCATAGAATATACTAATCTAGATGAAAATAAATTACTGTAACCTTTCACTTGACATTCTGGCTTCCAGTAGGATCTAATTCCAGCACCTTCACTTTCTATAAAAATTTAAATAAGAGCTTGATTCTAAGCTAATGAAAACATGACAGGACAAAAGCTGTCCAAACACAGCTGGACTTAAAATAGCAAATCTAAAAGGAACAAAACATAATTGATAAACTTGCTTTTCCTAACCATACCTTCAATTCTGGCTACAGAGGTCTATAGGGTATACTAGAAATTTTTATATAGGAAAGAACCTTTGAAAGTGTACTGATTCTGATCTCTTACTTTCCCTCAATCCTGCATGTTGTTCCACAAGCTGTATGTTAATGACTTGGTGATCTATACAGCAAAGACATTGATGCACTTTCTCAGTGTTTTCCTTATCATTGCAAAATCATTCCTCATCATTCTCAGAAGAAAGCAGAAATTAATAGCAAGTTAGATTTAAACTGAAAAAAAATGGTCTCTCCAAAAGAAATACATAAAAGAAAAATCTAATGAGGTTGCTATTATTAGTTTCTTTTTTTTTTTTAACTGTAGGAGTCTGCCTGAGTCTATTTTACTGTGGTGCTTCACCTGTTAATTAAATGTTGCATGTTGAACACCAAACCCTGTTCAGGCTATAACAAATGCAACAGTTTAATCCTGACGGTCCTATTCCAGAATATGAGACTGATAGAGATGTCAACAAATTAAAAATTTGTTAAAAACAAGTAAAATAAAAAAAATGCCAATAATACATTTTAGATCTTGCTCTTAATAGGCACTATACTTAATGGTCTGTCCATATTTTCATTATAAAGACTGCTATTGAGGGCCTACTAACTCAATTTAATCAGTGCCTAGTTAAAACTCTACATCTACTTTCAATTCAATGTGCCAAAATGCAATTTTTTGGGAGGTACAAATTAGAAGAAATCATGATATGTAAGTTGTTAGGCTTTATTTATTTTATGATTCAAAAGTGCAACTGATGCTCTCAAGACAGTTCATCTTCAGGTCCTTTATAAAGAAAAAGAAAATGGCAGTCTTCTACCCTGAAACATTTATTAAAATAAGGATGAGCGGTGGATGCGCTTGCTAACATCCAACTGTCATCTAGCATAAGATAAAGTCAATTTGAGCCATATCAGTTTCTGCTCAGCTGGGAACTTGCCTTATTTTTTTCTCTCCAGTATTTATTTTATATGGCAGTGACCAATTCTACACACAATATATTTAAGCAATAAAAGCAGAGGAACAGGGCTTTTTCTGAGAATTAACAACCTCCTGGGAGCCAGTGATCCACAACCTTGGAAAGGGTCATTAACCCCAAAGAAATGTCCAGTGCTGAAGTTGTTATTGATATAAGCTGAAAGTGTGTGTATTTATCTGTGGAAAAAAGGGGTAGGCAGAATGTTTGGAATTTATATTTCTACATGTGACAATACCTTTAGCAAACCAAGTAAATGATGCTCCTAGAATAAGAAAAATGTCCTTTGCAACTGTTCAGCATATTCCAGAAATTTCAGTCAGTGGTGTAACATGATGAAATGTATTTGATTATATGGTTCTTGAAAGACTCTAGTAACATGACACTCAGAGAGAAAAGACTGATAAATAGTTGTGAGGGGAGAGAATAGACAAGCAAAACCAAATAGATGATGAAGTTACCTGATAAACTGAGAAGACAAAGCCAGAAGAAAAAAACAATTTCAGGGAGGAGAATAAAATTAGAGGCAGTAAAGAAGTTGTAGAGCAAGAAAAAATGAAAATCTAACTGCAACTGTTTTCACATTTTGATAGTTTCCTCTATAGACTTGAGTGCAAAAACAGAGGTACTCTGGACACTAAGATACAGAAGTGCCTAATGTACATATTCAGATGAAGTTTCTTTTTGGATGATTGACTCCGTTCCAACAGTATCCATGTGAATAAATAAATATGTTATTTATTTATTTCTTTTTCCCCCAAGAGCAGTGTTTTTTCAAGGACAAGTAGAAATTCAGCAATTTCTACAAGAAATTGGAAACTACATTAGACTTCACAGACCATTGGGTTGAAGAGGCTAAACAGAGTAATGATATGATTTGTAAAGGGCCAAACACTTAAGAGGTATGGTTTTCCTTCTTTCTCTGATTTATACCTCTTTTCTCTACATTGGTTAACTGTTTTTTAAATTTCAAAAGTACCAACACTGAAAGAAGTTATGTCTCGGATGAAAGATTAGTTCGAATTGCTGTTGTTAAACTCCATGGCAGAGATCATGAGAGGATATTCTGGTGCAGAAAAACAGGAGGCTAATATGTTTTTATTAATTAAATCTGCCTTGGTAGCTATGGGATATTGCTTCACCTATCCAGAACAGATTTAACTTCTTTGACCCTGGCATTTGCCTTAGGGCTTGCTTTCAAGTATTACAGAACTTCAAAGCCTAGGAGGATGGGTCTTCTCTAGTGTTGAAGTATATCAGATATTGGATGCAAAGTTAAGCTACCCAATCTGAGCGAAATGCCTGACTCTAGATTTCTCATTCAGCCTAGGGCTATCTGAAAGTGAAAAAGAAAGCTCTGAGACTAGATGGAGCTGCAACAAAAGCTATTTTAAAAAATTGTAAAATATTATGTTTGATATTCTGAAGTCCAAGTTCTTAATATAAAGCCTGTAAAAGATACAGCAAGAAAAAAAGGTATACAGATGGAAAATGTACTCCTCTTCATATTAGAAATATTGTGGGCATTGGAGGTGACTGTTTTTTATGCATTCTATGCAGCTCTGTAGCAAACCATATGATATCAGGTGTAACATATTTTACAGTCAAATCATTTCCGTTCAGCCTCATCCAGGGTTATGACCAGCAGTACACATATATATGGCTATAAATATGTCCTGTAAATAAATTGTAATTGTAATTTCTATTCATGGGAAGAGTAGAATATATTTTACCTAATATATAAGATACCAAGCCTTGGAGACACAATAAAGGAAGTTAGAGAAAGATAAGCTGTTCAAAAACCTAATGTTTTTTACGGTTAATCATAAACTATGAATAAGTGCATTCATGTATATTTCACATTGCTTATTGCTGCCTGACTAGTGTTATCAGTTAGTTCCATATCAGTAAATCCGTAAACATAATTCAAAAAAAATCGGCATGAATTTATTGCCACTAATAAAAAAAAAAAAAAGCAAAACAGAAAATGCAATTTTCTATGACATCTCACAGGGCTTATAATTAATTTCAGATAGAAGCTGAAATTAAATTACACATTATAGTCAGTAGAGGCTTTTTGGGGAACCCCTCAATAGGTCATTTTTCTGAAGGGTATATTTACAATTGCATGTTGATGAAATACATGCATTATAATGCAAATGCAAGGAAGAGAGTCTGGAAAAATGTGCAAGAGCCATGTTCCCCTCACAGTAAGAGTACTCTGACTTTTCTGTATATTCTTAATCGTTCAGGCATCTCCTTCCTGAAAACATAATTCCAGGTGTGCTAAAGCTCTTGGGAAGATTATAATTACCTTCAATGGTTTTCAAGAAAGCCCTGAGATAATGTAGTTAGCAGGTGTGAAAGACTGTTCCCATCTCATTTACTCTCATTTTACAGAATAGTTAATAACTTGGGGCATAATCAAATATAATTTTTCCTGATTTTACACTTAAAACTAATTCCACTGACTTGAGTGGAGCAGGAAGTTATTAGAACACAAGTTTCCAAAGTTTTTGACAAGGTTTTTGCTTATGTCTCTACTGCTAATTTTCTTCTAGGTATTCTTATCATATTTTTTAGTACTTTGATTTTGGTTGTATTTTATCTTGCTAATGAATACAACCTGCAACAGCATCAAAAGCCTTACTGAAGTCAAGATACTGCACCCAATGTACTGTTATGATAACATTTTTGAAAAATATTAGTAACTTTCAGCGACCTCGCTGGTCCCACACGTATTTAAGAAGCAGTCTTTCGAAAGAAACCATGCTCTGATTTTGTTAAAAATAAGTTCTTGTCTAATAAATGCTGTTTGACATCTTTTACTAGTTTTTCACTGTAATTTATAGTATATCTTTTTAAAATTTAAATATGGTAAATCGCATTCTCTTTCTTCCTACAACAGTCACCTTTTCTCTGCAAGGTATTCCAGGGAAGTAGTGAAGCACGACAACTCACCATGATTTCTTCTGAAACTATACCAACTATTCATTCAGCTCACTGAATGGAAAGATACACCTCGACTGCACATGCTACAAAGCTGCTACAGAGCAGGGATGGCCCTCTGAGAAGCAACAGTCATGTAAATATAACTATTCAGTTCTGGGTTAGATTTCTGCAAAATTTCCTAGATTTGGATGAAACGCCTTTCAGAGAACAGAATAGAAAAATGAAAAAATGGTTATAAAATATTTTCACATAAATTGAAATGTAACCTTTAATTTAGCAAAGGCCTGAGCAAACTCAGCACTGATCCACCACAGAGCAAACCATGAGAACTCTGCCCTCACCCTCTCTCCGGTGCAGCCCAAATTTAAACTTAATAAAATTCTACTGAGGGTAGCAACATCAAAGCAGAAATTTGTTCCAGTACTTCCAGTCTCCTTAAGAGATTGAAACTTTTCTCAAATGGCTAGTCTATTTGAATTAAATCAGGTGAACCTAATATTAATTTCAAAATCTTTTGTTCCTCCTCTTGGTAGCCTTGCAGTGCAAGGAGCATAACTTGTCTTCTGGCAGCAGTTGGTATCAATGTAATTTAGGTAGGTGACTATTGTTAAGATGCATAAATGAAGCTCAGCTAGCCTCAGGTTTAAGGAATCAGAGTGCGCCTTTTATCAGCTTGCCTCTTTTTACTCCTTATTATCTTGTAAAATCTAATTTTTAAAGCATCAAATGCAGTAGCATTTATCACTGCTTTTTTATAATTATTCCACAACCTCTACAGCCTCTCACTCTAAATTTTATGTATTTTTGTAAATTTTCTTTTCCTGTTCTGTTTATGTTTCCAAGTCACGCACAAAACAGTCTCTCTTCTTCCATTTTGTGTTAAGGTCCTTCAAAGACTGAATTTAAAGGTTTCTTCATAACCCTAGCTCCATTTTTTTTGCAGTTATGACAAGCGGCTTGCTGTGTGCATCATCATTTCTTGTAACTTATTCATATTTGATTTCAGAGTATCATAATAGCATCAGTTACAGGAGGTTCACAGACTGTTCACAGAAGCAGGTGAGCCATGGGCAGAAGGACTCTCTTACTGGTTCTGCCACCAGCATGGTAATCTCCGGTGGAGCGGACTGCTATGTATTCGCCCTAAGCTGCTGGAGCAATATGCCCTAGAATTAATTTGTCAAAGTCCATTTCCAGATAATAAATGCAAGATTTAATACATTGGGCTTTTTTGTATAACAAGTGGGAGGACAATTTCTGCAATGCTCTGGAAAACAGGTTAATGACGACAAACAAAAAATTAAATGTCACCAAAGCACTACACAAAGGTTATTTAAAATAAAGTAGAAAAGGTTCTGAGTCAGGAAACTATGTGGAAATAAGGAAAGTTTTTAATTTACCTGAACAATTAATGTAAGCTGTCATAGAACCATAGAGCAGTTTGGTTTGGAGGGTTTAAAGGCCATCTAGTTCAACCCCCCTGCAGTGAGCAGGGACATCTGCAACTAGATCAGGTTGCTCAGAGCCCCGTCCAACTTGAACGTTTCCGGGGATGGGGCATCTACCACCTCTCTGGGCAACCTGTGCCAGTCTTTCACCACACTCATTCTTACGTCTAATCTAAATCTACCCTCTTTTAGTTTAAAACCATTACCCCTTGTCCTATCACAACGGGCCCTGCTAAAAAGTATGTGTTTGAGAAAATACTTTACTCAGATGGTCATGTTTAAAAGTGCTCATACAGCACAAGTTTAAAAGAGGAAAATTTGTTTGAAAAGACTTAGAGCTAGCCCTTTAGCTGTGACAGACTGGAATAGTTCCATTATTGCCTGTGGAGTTAGCTGGATTTATACCTGGTGAGGTTAGGACCGACAGTGTCTAATGCATCAATTTCCAACACAAAATTGTGAATTGCAGTCCCTGTCTTTTCCCACATTCCTTTTTTTGTTATCCGTACTCTATGATTTCAAAATGTTATTTACTTTAATTGGGTTATATATTGGTTTTTTTCTAAACCAATGCATTCTTGTTATATGCTTTTTAAAATCTTTTCAGAAAAACTGTCATATGTAATTGCTTATCAAATCCATCCAAGTGCTAGAATGCCAAATCAACATGGTGACTTGTATGAGTAGATCTATTGTGAATCATTTCTACACCTACAAAAATAGCATTTGAAAATATGAATATTTGAAATGTAATTCATATACATATATACTTTAAATACAAATATAAATATTTTAGAAAGAATATTAGCATGTGTTTGCATGTACATATAGGTATGCTTTTATGTAACAGATGGGAAGAGGAATTTCATCAGCTCATTGATTTTAGTTATATAAAACTATGTTTACTGAATAGATAGTTTTAATTAACTCATTTTATCTTTTACATGTGAACTTTACCCATAATTGCTAAAAAAAATTTATACATAAATTAGAATACATTTTGATAATTAATCTTTGTAGTCTTACTTTTTATGTCATACCATAGATCCTACTTGTTACATGGAAAATGTCCCTGATGTCCTTATTCAGTTCAAAGTTCAAAATTGTTCAGTAGAAATCCTTCATATTCATCTGATGTACCTATCTACAGAAGAATCCAAAGAATGGGTGAATACAAACTTCAGCAAAACCTTAATGGTGAAGAGAGAACTCTTACTGTAAAAACTGTGTAAATCTCTCTTTTTTTAATAATGAAAAGTTTTTATGTGTTTTTGACTAGCATTGATCCATTGACAGTTCAGCTGGAACAGAGAAAATCAGGCTGAAGACGTCCCCAAATTTTATTTAAAACAGTACTGGAGCCTTTCTCTTTCACATTCTTTAAGAAATGCAAACAATAGACACCAGTAATTGTAAAAAACAAAAAAATTGAACTCCTCTTGTCTGCTGTTATATGTAAGAAATACAATAAAACTTTTTTTTTTTAAGGTAACAGCATTTTACACTATTGAACTGAGTTTAGTATCTTCACTGAAACACAGTATCATCATATTGCTCATAATTTTTAGCTGGTCAGATTCTTGTCAGTTTAGAGAAAGAACTTTGTAATGATAAAAAGCTGTTCCAGGTAGTGCAGCATTTCAGGGTGAGATTAGGCTATTAAATGACTAGTTTATTCATACTTAAAAAAAAAAAAAAAGCCCAGATCTTGCATAAATATTTAAACATATGAAATAAATATCTCTTTACTTATAATATATTTAAGTGTATGCATTCCATATAGATATAACTGGAAGTAAACATAATTTAATTTGTATTTTCTATGTCTGAAGTATTCTGTGCTGGGAAATTTCAATATTGGAAATAATGTTTACCTTAAGTAGTTTCTTTCAATACTGAAAAACAATGAACATCTTACTGACATGAACTTTACTTTTATAAACAAAACAAGACAAATAAATACAAGACAATCCATTTTGCCAGTACTGGAATGATACTGCCATACCATTTACTTTACAAAGATTTGCAATACAAAACAGTGTGTGCATGAAAAAGAGTGGAAAATAAAAAAAGTTAGATGCAAAGAAATAAATATATAGGGTATTTAATGAAAATAGGTATAAAATAAAAAAAAATAGTGCCTAGCAGATAAATGTATACCTCAGGATTATATTAGGTTTTGTCTTTCTTCCCTACAACTATCAAGCAGAATTTTACTATCTTAAGTAAACTGATCAAATGCTTTTAATGATGTAGCTGTGTATGAGAATACTGAAATATAAGGATAAAAAGATTCTCCTCTAATACTGAAATGAACTACCTTTAGGAATGAAAGTCATGTCTGTTTATAACAGCCAGCTGGAGAAAGAAAATTGATTAAATACATTTCAGGGCTTCAGTGATTCTTATTCCTCTCAGCTGAGTTTTAAATGTGTCTGTCTATAGAGAACAGTCTTTTAAGTGGCTATTTTTTTGTTTTCTTTTGTTTTGCTTCTCTTTTAACAGACCAATTATCTGAGAGATAATTATGTAATTTACAATCTGTGTGTTGTCTGTTTTTTCCCCTAGAAAAATATGCTTCACTGAATTTTATTGTTCAAACAGCAATTTAATACTTACTCTACTCCTTTATAATCAAACATATTTACTGTCATATTCAAGTCTGGAGAAATGTTAGACATTCATCCTTCTTGTCTCCAGTTCATCAGTAGTAAGTTTTGGTCTTCCGGCTATTTCTATTAATGGTACTTACTCCTTTAAAATCTCCAGGTACGCTTTGCCATAAAAGCCTCCTTATCACTGGCAAATCTTGGAGTCTCTTATTTTTTCCATACACATATCAAATTGGATTTTTGACCTTTGGACAAGTCCTCTCTAGCAGAGACGGTCCATTACGTGCTATGAAAAAGAAAGATGTGACCCTGGTCTTCTCCTTACTTACAGGGTAAACTTCTAAACATCAAGTCCCTGGGACCATCTCAACATGTAATTGCCAGATGGGCCACGTGGAGGTAAGAGATCTGCACCCCCTTGGCTGCCAGCAAGACCTTCGGAGAAAAGTGCAGGCCAATTTTTCCACATGAAAATTCAGTCAAGTTTTGTGGGTCATCTCTGGATATCAAGCCAGCAAGTGGAGACTGTACACCACTGCTAGCAAGTCAGTGAGTTATGCCAGATTTTAACTGTCTTTAGGGTTGCTTTTTGGACTGAGAATCTGAAACAAACCTCAAAGAGGAGCAATTTCACATTGACCAAACTTTGTGGTTTCACTTTCCTCAGAGTGACAATCTATATACAATTCCATGTAAATGTAAGAGTTAAAAAAAAAATCTTGATTCTTTACTAATTTCCTTTACTACTGTTCATCCAATACATGGATAACATAACATACACAGATTTTACACACCCCTTTCCACCTACAGTATGGGCTATTGCAGAATCCAATGGAAAAGAACTTGTTCTTTAGGTTTAGTATTAAAGTTTCAGACCCTACTCTCAGGTACATTGTGATATTTAATCAAATACCAATCTTTGAGTGATTAGGGAAAAAAATCTGCAATATGTAATTTGAAGAAACTGACAGAAGACCTCCTGAACTTGTAAGCATTCTACTGAAATTTCTGTAATGTAGCATTGTTTGATTTACTTGAATTACTTAGCTGGATTTGGTAACAGAAACAAAGGCACTTCTAATTAAATTCTAACTGTTCAAAATTCTTTAAAGAATACCAAACTCCTGAAAATTCAGAGGAACTTTCAAAAGATAAGAAGGAGAAGAATAATTAGATCTGTAACTGATCTACTAAATCCTAGAAGACGATGCTCCAAAAGGTGCTTGCAGTCCCTTTCTCTATATTCCTGACTACAGAATCATGCAAGAAAACAGATTTGGAAAAAACAAATAAGCAACCTTTATATTGCAAATGTAAAAAATTAATTTAGTTGAGTTTTAAAAAACTGTAATAACTGCATAGATTCAACACCTAGACTTTTCAAATAATTTTTAACTTTGATGGGCAATTTGAACCAAGTTGTTGACTCCTTATACTTCAGTAAGATAGTTCATATTATAAACAGTTTACACAGGTCAGGAAATGTGGGCTAAGGCTCTTATTACACCTAAGGTCAGGCTATCACATTTCTACCTGGCATTTTTTTAGCCATACCCTTCTGTTATGGATCATCTGTGGTATGGATATGAATATACCAAGCCACCTCCTGGTGGAGCCTGGATTGCAATCAAGATTTTCTTTCTTATTCCTTCTTTTCTTATGATTTCTTTCACTATTGTGTAAATTTTCCATGTTCCCCAAGATGTAGACTGAAAACACCATAGAGTCAAAAGGCCCATTAAAGACCTGAGATGTTTGGGCCCATCAGTACTAAGTATACACAGATCACTCAGCATCATACAAAAGAAGCTTTGAAGTGCAACAGAATATTAACAGAAATTAGCATCATTCTGTAGACATGGAGGATGTTAAGGGAGAAAAGGGAAAGGAAACTCAACATTTGAACTGATCATAGCCTTGAAAAATTTCTGCTAAGGAATAGAGATCCCTATTTTCTAGGGATTTTCTAAGGAATTTCTACAGTCAGGTTAATAATGAAAAAAACTGAATCGTTTTACCTTCAGCTGAAGAATTTATTTTGAGGATTTCATCTCTTCATGCATCTTATCAGGAAATAATGAGATGTAATGCCTCATAAATTATAAAACAAGCATGGGGTTTGAAGTGACATGACTTTTGAAATGCTTGTAAGCTGTCAAAAAACCTTCATGCTATTCATTTACAACAAGAAAAAAACATTTTTTATCTCATACTTCAGGAATCATTTATGAATAGAACATTTTGAGCCTGTGTGAAGGCACAGAATTTTGTAGATCGAGGCAAAGACTAAGGGTCCTGTAGTTCTTAGCTATTAACATCATCCACTTTAGCCCTTTAGTCCAAAATTTCCAGATGTTCAGTAACCCTGTCAGACTGCGCAAAGCCCTCAGGTCCTGAACAGATGGCAGAGTTTAAATGTCTAGTGTGCGCACAGAAATGTGCCAGAGTGCTCCCGTCCTGCCTTGTGCAGCAGGGAGCTGGCTCTGTGTGTAATACACTGGAGCCCCTTGAGCCCCTTCAGTTTCAAAGAAGATCATTTGTAGAGTCAATCTATGATCAGGATGTGACAGATTCACTGTGCATGTGCTGGCTATTTGCCCTGTACAGGTGCAGCAGTTCTGGTATGTCTCTACGTGTCATTATGTGCAGTATTTCCCAGATGTGCAGGGTGGAAGCTGTCAGCACACACCCTCCCATCACATCATGTGGCACTGGGGTTTTGCGCTGCTGTTCAGGGCAGGGGTTGTCTGTGCCCTGGTATTTTCACTTTCATCTCTTCTTTTCCATCTCTGAAAATACAGTGCTGATGACTTCATCCATCTAGAGACAAGTGGATATTTTTATTGCCACCACCTCTTGACAGAGTTGTGCTAATTGTGAGAACATGCTGAGCTTAGAAAAACCGAAGGAAAATCCAAAAGCACCCTGATAAATTAATATGGAGTTTATTTAACTTTTATGGACAGTTAAGAATAAATTGTTCTGAGCAGAGGTCTGAGCAGAAAACCAAACTTTCAGCCAGGGTAAGAAAAAGAGCCCAGTCAGCTTAAAGAGGCCATGCTGCAACCAAAACCGAAATCTGAGGACCACTCTCAGTAATTTTAAAACTGGAGCCAGTGATAATGGTTTAAGAGCCTATTGATACCTGGAAAGATAAATATTGGCTTAGGTCAGTTGTGTTTCAACTGTTCCTGCTAAAGTGCTTTCAAGTGAAATACTGGTGTTCATGTCTTGAATGCATTGCACACTGCTCAGAATTACCAGTTCAGTTTCCCTACCCTGGAAATCTTTGTGTTTTGCTCAGGTTTCAGCTGATGAAAAAAGGTAGAATTTTTCTGTCTGTACTGGAGCATGCAGCTCTGGGTGAATTTTCCAGGTGTGGCACACACAGATAGCAAGGATGTGTGGTGTAGACACAATGTGCCTGCTTCTTTGTATAGCAAGTTTATGGGGGAAAAAACCCCAAAAAACCAACAATTAACATGTATGATACTTAAAATAAAAAGAAGCCTTCAATGCCGACTCTGGAAGTCGAAGAAAAGCTAAGATGAAAAGAACTGGAAGCTCAACAGGAGGTTGGATTGTCTAAGGTGGAGCTGCTCTTTGAATTGTGATCTCTAGGTCTACAGAAACAATCTTTGTGTGCCTATTTTGTCTAAGTAAATTAAGAAATAATTTTTTCAGGGACTCTTTACCAGGAACTATAAGAGAAGGTTGAAGAAAAGGCCAAAGTATGTGGTATTATGTGTATATTTATTTTACAGACAGAAAAACTTGGCTACTCATTTCTTATTGCAAAACTGCTAAATTGGTTTCCATTTTTTTCTCAGTATAGAAATTTTAATGTTAACTTGATGTTAGTTTCAAGTAAGACCATTTCCTTTACAAAGAAACTCTGTATGAGACTATGTTTCTTTTTGAGGTTAATTTCAAGCTACAGTTCAACAGAATATTTGGAACAATATAGCCCATGCTACTAAAACTTTTTGATTAATTACATCTGTATCAATTATAAGCTTACAGTCAGTTACCTGGTTTAAGAACTTTTCTTTTCTGTGCCAACTCAAGAAATACTAGGAAAAATATTGCTTCTAGGCTGTGTGGATCTCTGTAAAAGAAAAGAGTGGGGTTTAATTTGGCAGAAATTAAATGTTTGTGATATTATCATCTACAAGTTCAGAAATAATAGTATGACCATGGATGATAAAGATAGTCACTCAAGCTCTATAGAGCTGCAAATATTCATAACTGAAGAAGTAAACAGGGTTGAAAAACTTTGTGACAGTGAGGTACGTAGTTCCCTTGAATGGTACAATCATGCCACTGTTTTCTTCTTCCTACTGTTTGCTCTGCACATAAACCATACTTGCTTTTCTGCACTCACTAGATGCTCAGCTGGTGTAGGTTCATTACCTTACTAGCATATTTGCATGCTACATGCCCTTACTTTTCTGGGCTCTTTTCACTGCAGTGCAACCGCTCCTGATTTATACTATATAAGAGAAGGCAAAATAAGTACATCACATGCAATCACATGGCAGTGTTTTTTGTGTGTTTTGTATTACCCTGTTTCAGAATGTTCTTTTTCACAACACTGTAAGAAAGAAATAAACATGCAATTACAAAAAAAATATTTGTGATATTTTTTACACAACAGAACATGGCTTGCTCATCTGCTAGCAAGCCTCTGTGCTGAGCCTGCAGATGGAATTTCAAGTAGTTTAATAGGAAGAGGAAAGACCTAAATACATGCCTTTTCCCCTTTGATTTCAGAATTAGTTCAAGCAATATCTAAATCAAGATTTGCTTTAAAAGAGTTCCTGTTTGCTTTCTATTCTCTATCTGAAAATTACTATTTAGCTGTACATGTCCCATGGCGTTCTGTTGTCAATGAAGTATGTCATTACAAAGGAAGAAATACATGCAAGCCAACAGAAGGAAATACTCAGATGACAAAATTATTTTGAAAGCACAGATTCAATATATGTAAACACAAATAGAAAATATTCCCCTGAAAACCTCCTGGAATTGGAGGCCAGTCACCTCCTGGGCCTGGAGTCTTACAATACTGTCATATCATAGAAAACAAACAAGTGAATAATCCACCTCCTGGCTCCCAAAACAAAGTACATACAAAGTTGTGTGAATATGTTGTGCAGGACATTGTAGATTTTAATGCAGGATTTGAAGGAAGGAGTTTAAGTCAAGTCAGACATCAACACATTTTAAGCATTACACGGCATTGTGCAAGTATAATGAAATAGCACACTGTACATATGGAAGAAGCATTAGCATGACTAGTTTCAAATATGCCAGCATGCTTAATCAACTCTTCCTCTCAAATACCACCCTCCTTCAAGAAAAGATGTGGAACTTACTTTCTTTAAAAAGAAAACTTTTTTTTTAGCCATCTCAATTTGCTACCTAGTGCTTTTATATATATATACATGTGTGTACTTACGTGTGTGTATATGTATATATGGTTTATATATATATGGTTTATATACACTTATATTTCTTTTGGCCACCTATTGTGTTCCTACCAATCAGCCATGCTAATCTAATAATGTGTGAATAGAAAATGAACTCCAGACTGAAATAAGCTGTAATGTTCTTCTGTCCTTCTCTTTAACTGAAGTACTTGATTCTAGTAAGAAACTGAAATGCTAGAAAAGAGTGTATCAATATTGTAATTAAAATATCTTCTACTGTAATAGTGTCTTTTATGCAAACCTTGTAACATAGAAAAATGCAGCATAGGAAAGCTGTTAAAAGATTTACTATCTCTCAGGAAGACCTGACAGCCAGTGAAACACTCCAGTTATATTCTTCTGGGCTTCTGCTTCTTAACCCACAAAGTCCAACTGTGGGATGCAACACATAACTGAATAAGCACAGAAGAAAATTGTTCACGAAGAAAATTAGCAGTGCTGTGGATTTCAGCATATTACTGTAAGTGGCTTACACTGCAATCTCAGATTACCAATTCTTTCATTGTGATATCTGTCATTTTCGACACTGGGTCTCTAAAGGAAGTGCTTTTTTTTTTTTTTTTGAGAAATACTGTAACTATGAGTCAGGCAGAGGTTTCGTGTCCTGAAACAAGGGCTGCATGAGCACTATGGACTATCTGCTTAACTGAGGGTGCAACCAAGAGCGCCCAGGACCTCCCAGGTGCTCTCAGCATGGCGTCTCTACTTGTAGATTCCCATGTCCCTGGACTCTGGGATGCCACCAAAGGCTGTTCTCCTTATACTGACCCTGGGGTCTCTCCAAGGTCCCCATAGAAAACCTCTGACACTTCAACTCAAAAATGCCAAACTGCCAAGGATCTAATGAAAGAAAAAGCTTGTATGCCTAGGATTAGAATAATTTTTTCCACTGCATTTTTTTGAGCTAGGATTATCCCACAATAAAGATTGTCCTTTGCCACTAACCAACAGTGCTCTAATATTGCCTTAATTAGAAAAAAAATTGTGTCACTGTATGTGCATCAAATAACAAACTGTTCTGATCACTCGATTGCCATTAAATGGCTGTAATATAGCACAATAATTCACAGCCACAGACTAGTACTCTGTGTGTTAGCTTGCATTGCAGCTACTCAATTTATACTTGGCTTCAGACAATGCTATCAGCAGTCACTTGTTCCCACAATCACAAAAGCTAACTTCCCTCTCACTAGGACGGGCTGGGAAGAACAAATTTTTCCTCTCTGGGAATTCAAAATCTGAAGTATAAGGGGTGGTGTGCAAGTGCCAGGAGAAAGCCTGACATTTGTTTGTTCCACTTTATATTACTATTACATATCACTAGTTATTTTTATTATTGTTCTATTGTATATTAATCCTATATGATTATTATGTACTACATCTATTTTTATTACAAAGTTTAGATTCCAATATATGTTTAGACACACAGGTAAGTACTGCTAAGATGAAATAGGAAACAATCCTTCAATTACTAAAACAGGTCACTGTTTCCTTAAAAATATATTTATTTCATTATAAAAAATATTTCACAGGTACTTTTCAAGGCCACAGTGTGCAATAAGCTTTCAGGCTCTAACCTGCTGCACCTGAGATACATTGCTGAATGGTCTTGAGACTTGGTATTGCATAGCATATATCTGCAAAAAATTACAAACTTCATAAAAGAGCCATCCAACTAGGGCTATACAATACAAAAGTACCACTGGGTCTGGAAGTTTCCAAACTGAAGTTTAATGAAGACTCTAAAGACTGGTCTAAAGACTCTAAAGATACATAGAAGGTATCATAACATCCTGGTCCTCTTATATTCTTTGTTGTCTCCAATTGCTGTTGCTGGAGATAGGGCAGTCTTTGGCATAGCTGGCTCGGCTAACCCAGTGTGACCACTCTTAGGGTCTTCTGGTCATATGATGACGATCAGTGATGATGTCGAGGCAGGTGATATTACAAACTGGGCATGAGCAGCTGTGTCCCAAAGAATCAAATGAGAAACATGAGTGAACAGTTAATTTTGTTTCCTGACATTGTCAACAGATGCTGGGTTCCCTTCCACTTCTGCTTTGTGTTAGACAATTTTGTTGAAAGAAGCAAAGAGTAGGCACCATAGCCTGCTCTTAAAGATTAAAGCAAAAAAATGTGCCCCCTTGCTTTGCCACCAAAGCTGTCTTCTGTAGTAATGCCAGCATAATGAATTCCTTTACTTCAGCTGAACATTCTCATTCCTGTCTCCACATCGCAAATGACCAGCCATTCAGCTATGCTGAGAACACTAATGTGGCCAAACTCATAAATTCAATCAGAATAAAAGGTTGAGATTGGGATCTGCACACTGATCCAGCCTAATCTGTGATTTTGCAAACAACTATGTTAACCACTGTTGGGGACAAAAAAAGCCAGAGGCTGTAGTTTCTTCAGTCAGTGTTGCTGTTAGAGCCAGCAGGTCATGAAACCGTCACCTAAGAAAGACCATTTTACAGACCAATACATTCTCTTGGAAAAAAAATTCAAAGGTTTTTGATAGAATTTGTCTTGAGAATTACGCGATGTTTTATATTTTGTCTGGGTTTTTTTCCTTTTTTTTTTTTAACCTGCATTGCTTGTTATATTATCAACACCTGTCATTAATTCTATCTTTCCACAGGCTTCTGATGGCCCAGGTCAGTACTTCAAACATCAAACCTGCTTAGGTTCCTTAGCAGGGCCTAATGAAAGGGCTATGTTAAGGACACTGAGCCATTCATTCCATCATGATTAGGACAATATTGCTTATTTATGTTTATTCCTTAACTAGGAGCTGTTAGCATGAGTTGAAGTGCAACTAGCTAATGAGATAATCTAATGCTTAAGAGTTAAACATGTATGTCAGTGCTATGCTGAATGGAGACTTTGTCAAGATGAATGATCAAAGCAGAAATGAAAAACAGAAAAAAGGTAATGGGATGAAAACAGTGCATGATATAAATTATTTTGGGAATGTAACATTAAGGAACTTGGTGTTATGCTCACCACAGAATATAAAATTTCTTATGAGAGTTATTAGAATTTGGTTTGTAATTCTTAAAATGCCGAAAAATGTGCATATTTTATAAGGTCTTTTCCTACTGAAATGCCACAAACCATAGTTCACTATTATGTAAATGAATATACATATCTCCAAAAAGGAGGCAGCTTACTGTGATTCTGTGGGGGCAAAACCACCAAAGAGTTCTGTTGTGTACTTGGGAAAAGAGGGTGCTGTGGGATGACCTTGGCTAGAGGTCTGGTGCCCACCAAAGCTGCTCTATCACTCCCCCTCCTCAGCTGGACAGGGGAGAGAAAATATAATGAAAGGCTCGTAGGTTAAGATAAGGACAGGGAGAGATCACTCAGCAATTACTATCACGGGCAAAAGAGACTTGACTTTGGCAATAAATTAAATTAATTTCCCCATCAAACTCAGAGTAGGGTAATGAGAACTGAAATCAAATCTTAAACCACCTTCCCCCCACTCCTCTCTTCTTCCTGGGCTTAACTTCGCTCCCGATTTTTCTGGATCTCCTCTCCCCAAGCGGCAGCGGGGGATGGGGAATGGGGGATTGTGGCAGCTCATCACAGGTTTTTCCTGCTGCTCCTTCCTCCTCAGGGGGAGGACTCCTCACACTTTTCCCCTGCTCCAGTGTGGGGTCCCTCCCACAGGAGACAGTTCTCCAGGAACGTCTCCAACGTGAGTCCTTCCCACAGGCTGCACGAACTGCTCCAGCCTGGGTCCCCCCACAGGGTGCCGTCCTTCAGGAACAGATGGCTCCAGCGTGGGTTGCCCATGGGGTCACAAGTCCTGCCAGCAAACCCGTTCCAGCCTTGGCTCCTCTCTCCATGGGGCCACAGGCCACACGGAGTTGGCTCCAGCATGAGCTTCCCATGGGGTCACAGCCTCCTTCGGGCATCCTCCTGCTCCAGCGTGGGGCCCTCCCCGGGCTGCAGGTGGACATCTGCTCCAGGGTGGAGCTCCATGGCTGCAGGGGCACAGCCAGCCTCACCAGGGTCTTCACCAGGGGCTGCAGGGGAACCTCTGCTCCGGCGCCTGGAGCCCCTCCTGCCCCTCCTGCTGCCCTGACCTGGGTGTCTGCAGGGCTGTTTTCACATTCTCACTCCTCTCTCTGGCTGCAAATGCTGGATGCCAGGTTTTTTTTCCTCTTCTTAAATCTGTTATCCCAGAGGTGCTACCACTGTCGCCTTGGCCAGCGATGGGTCCGCCTCAGAGCCAGCTGGCATTGGCTCTATCAGACACAGGGTGTCTAGCAACTTCTCTCAGGAGCCACCTCTGCAACCCCCACCACTACCAAAACCTTGCCACACAAACCCAGTACAGAGGGTAAGCAAAGAAACAAGCAAAGAAACAAGGAAACTATCTCTGGATATTAAATAAATCCTCTTAACACAGGCTACATTTCTCACTTGGTGAAAAAAATGACACAAACATTCTCCCAAATAAAAGGTGCACCTAATTTCTGCAAACAGCTAATATGCTTCAGATAAACATGCTTATAAAGTACATACATAACAACTCAAATTCAGATCCATATTCACAAGCTACTGATAATTTACAACAGCTCTGTGACTATAAATTTCACTGTGGTCTTTGAGGTTCTACCCCTGCACAAGCAAGAGCTGGAGTCCCATCATATAAATGCTGCTGCGTTTAATCATATTTGCCTCAGTCTTCCTCTCATTGTGTGTCCCCCTCCCGCCCCCGGGATGCCACTGCCTACCTAACAGCCTTCTGGGGACGAAGAGCAAAATTGTAGCTTTCCTGCTGCGCACAAGACCTGACTCCAGACAGCCTTCTAACTGCTATCCAAATAGCGATGTGGTACATGGCAAAAGTAGAGAGCTTCTAGCAAGGGCAAACCCATATACCCACAGAGATAAGATCAGAGTTTTCCCTCGTACCGAGGACTTGGTAATGCTTTTAGTGCTATTTAGCATACAGCTCTGCGCTACAGAATCACTCATCTGTATGCACAGGTGATATATTAAGTCTGTTTCTTTTACTGGTAAGCTACTTCTGCACTTGATAATAGTTTAAAAATCTAAGTTACTTGAAAAACAAAAAAATATGCATTAGATTCTGGTGGTGACATAATGCACTGTGGGATAATTTAAAAGACCTGTTGCCTATAACATGCAGGTAACAATGTTTGCATTATGGAAGGAACTGGTATGGATATTTTTGCATGCACAGGACATTGACCTTGATTCAGCAAATTACTTGAGTACATGCAGAACTTAAACCAGATGAATAAACCCTCTTTGAAATCAATTATATCTTTGAAATCAGACGTGTACTTCTAGCTGAGTCAATCCCTAGAGAATTAAAAAAAAAAAAGCTTCCTTTTGTCATGAATGTTTTTCTTATTTAATTATTCAGGTTACATAACAGGATATGATCCTTTTAGAATTATAATGTTTTTAAAAATCTCTCTCATTGTTTCATGACTGTACTGTATAGGTGCCAACATATTTAGTAAATCGAGGGGAAAATCCAAACTTCTGGTGTTTGCAGAACTACTTCTACCTCTGTTTAGCAGGATTTCTGTGCCTTTGCTAATGTTATCGAGTTAGTTAATAGACAAGGATGTGGAACGAAGTTTTCTCTGAGCTGCAGCAGTGTGTATCTACTGAATATTTTGTTTAAGCCAGCTTTACTGGCAAGTACTTCTCACTCTGATCTTCATCCCTAAGGAAGATGGAACTGCTTCCACTTTGAAAAAGCTATATAAGTTACTCCTGGGTTTGTAATTATTTTTTGGTTTTGTTACATGGATCCCAAACTTATTATCAGCTTTTCTAAAGCCAGATGTTCCTGGCAAAGAAGCATGTTCTTTGAGCCCACAGAGAGCATGCTGCAGCTGATTGAAGGCATGCTGGGATGTTATAATTTTGTTTTGGCTTGTATTCCTAGCCAAAAGAACCCTAGGGTCACTAATTGTCCTGATAAACATCTCTTCTGAACCTTTTATTATGAAAGCAATAAAATAATAAAATAAAATAAAATAAAATAAAATAAAATAAAATAAAATAAAAAATTACCTACCATCCTAAAGTATAAAGCAATGTGTAACAGTGTTACTGCTCATTAAAAAAATCACTTTGGCTCATATCAAATGATTAATCATTAAATACAATTATATGACTGCATGTAGGTAAGCAACAAAGGAAGGTATGGAAAAGTTAGGGGAAAAAAGCTTTGTTTTTAACTGTAAATAACTACTTAAAATTTAAAAATGCATGACTAAACCATTTCCCAAGTAATCCAGTAACTATAAACATGTTTACCATGCCTCTTTTCTGAAGGCTTATATCTACAAAATATTTTTAATAGATATGGATACATTTACACTCTAAAATAGGAATAGCAAATAATAATTATATGTTTTCAAAAAGAAAAATGTCATTTCTAAAAAGTAGGAACATATCTATTATCTAATCAGGGATATACAGACAGGTGTGTTTATATTATGCATGCCTATTTCATTTATAATTTTAATCCATGGGCCCTCTTTCACATTCTTTTTATATTGCTGCAGCTAGAGGTTCAGTCAGGCTAGATATAAGTAAATAAAATTTATGCATGTCCAATCTGTGTGATATCAGATTTTTCACCAGTGAGAATATCAAGCAGGCTAAGTGTACCCACTTTTTTGTTTACCACTGGATATGACACTACCAATTTAAATATTAATGAAAGAAAAAAAAAGCATATAGTTAATCACATAAAGCCACTCTTCTAACAGTCTAATAGATCTGTGAAACTACTACTGTCCTAGACCACACATAGGTGCCTAAAAACATGTAGATGTCTTGAGAAGGCCTGCAGGGAAGCTTGACAGTCATCGCATATCAGGTTAGTAATGTCATGTCCTTGGCACTTCAAAAATCTTAGGGTAGAATTGCTGTCCTACAAATGTCAACGCAATAAAGGTAATACTGACCTTCTTCATAAAACACAGTGGCAGAAGTGTGTTGGCGTTGTGAACGTACCCTGGTGATGCTGTCCAGTGGTGATTAATACTGAGTCAAGAGCCATAACTCTGATGAACCTTTAATACAGTAAACCAACAGAAGCAGTTAAGGGCATTGTCTGAGAGAAATGGAGAGGAATTTAATCAAGTTGCTAATATACTTTGACCAGGACTCTCAGGTACTCTTAAGTGAAAACAAAGTCTTAAAGGGACTGCGACATTTCAGCTCATGGCACTTAAGGGACCAGTTACTCTTACAACCTTACTGAAAATAGAGAGCAGTATCCTGGTAAGCATCCACCACTTTTGGAAGGAAAAACAATATTTTGCATTTGCTTGAGTTTGGGTTACATGTAAGCTATGGTTGTGATCTGATGAAGGATGGAGGAAAGAAAGGCTGTATTCATGAAGACTGGTTTAGTTTAACAAGGTTAATTTCCGTTCCAACAGTCAGTAGACCATGGAGGATTCTCCATGGGGAACATTCAAGCTACAGCCTCCTCCCTATTATTAAAAATGGTTTTGCAACTGAACGAAAAACACTGATAAGGACTGTGCAGACAATGTATTGCCTCCAACACTGAAAGCATTGCAATTGTGAAATGTGACAGCACTGCAAATACGCAGCCCTGGCACTCATCCTGATTGCCAACAGTTTATGGATTAAAGTAATAATTGTACTCATTTACACTTATTAACTAATTGTGCTTGGATCTTAATGCCCAATTATGAAATATTTACAAAGTACTCCACACTGGCCACTGCAAAATACCATAGTGTCAAAGAAAAAAATTCACCCCTGTCAGGAACACTGTTGTACATTAAAAAAGATGTATGTTGTAAATCCAGTTCTTAATCTCTCTTCACTAATTCTGTGAGAAAATATACTCAGACGCATGCAAAAATAACCAGCAGTCATTCACTGGCACTGAAAATATACAAACAGTCAGTGTTAGAGACATTTTCTAGAGCAGCTTATACCTTTTGTTAGAAGATATTATCGATCCCCCTCAGACTGTAAATCAGAAGGGGATTTTAAAACAGTTCGAATTCTGTTCTCGGGGACATTTTGCTAATTAAAGTGGTACATCTTAATCAAATTCTTTCACCTTCTTCATTGAATACACTGTTGGTCTACATAGAGTACAAATGACTCACTTCTTACTAAATACAGCATTATGTCAAAAATAATTTTGCATATTAAACTACAAAAGTGTACTGAAGTTAGCAAATCTCAAAGTCACTGGCAAAATTTTCAGCTACGATTTATAGTAAGGGATCTTTACTCCAGCAATCTCTATGTGACTTCTACAATATCCTAATAATATTAAAGAAAGAGCTATTCTCAATTGATTTTAGAAAATGAGAGGGTTAAGTTTCTATGAGTTTTTGCACAGAAAATTGAATGTATTTAGTAAGTAAATCAACCTACATGTCTCTACATTCAGTGAACCAGGAAAAAAGTCCTTGCATTGCTGAAAATTTTGCATGTCAACATATGTCAGGGTCCAGCATCTCTAACTAGCTTCTTTTAGATATTCTGCACATGGAGGGAGCAATGTTTAATATCAAATATACTTATTTGAAGATATTTGATCTTAGACCATAACAATCACCATACCAACGAGATCCCCATACCAGTCTCTATAATCATGACGCTGGGAAGGTATATGTGAGTTGAAGCCAGCTCAAGCCTGATGCTCTCTTCCAAATTCTTTTGTTAGTGGTCCAGTTTTCATACTCTGTTGTGTTGAATACACTGCCTCCATGTTGGCCTGCCTGACTCAGAGAGATATCCACACTCTTCTAATGAACTCACAGAGAAACATTTCCAGACACCAGTTGATCCACTCAGCTAACAGAGCTGTGTATCTCAACCAAAGGCCACCCCGGTCCTTCCCCTTTGTGTGGAGACACAGTCAGCTGCTTTGCAACATCTGTGGTGACTCACACCCTGCATCTGTCCCCGAGATCCAGGGGCACATCACCCTTGCGCAGCTCCTCTGACCCTTCTTCCATGGCAGAGGTTTATCGGGCGGTCACACCATAATGTAAGATGTGCCAGAATTAGTTGCTAGTATAAATAGCAACCTAGTAGTCAGAGAAAAGAGAAAAATAAAGGCTAAGATTTTGCAAAACACATTTTTTTTACTCCTGCTTCTTGCTATTGCCATGGAAGATTTTTCTCATCATTTTAAGCAGTTCTTTACCACTATTTAGTAAGTGAAGGTAACAGAGCTTTTTTAAGGGACTTAATTATTGTCAGAAACCAGGGAGAGCAGCCTGCCTTACCAGGGGGACAAGCAGGAGCCAAGGTGACTCCAGAGCTGGTGGCATCCTAGTGAAGGGGCACAGCCCTGGAGGACAGAGCTAGTGCTGGTAAGGTGGCCATTAGATGGCCCAGGCAGCATGAGGGGATGAACTGGGACACCTGGGGAGGGCAGCCAGGAGCAAATGGGGCCACAGCCAGGGCTGCAGACCGGGAACTCCTACAGACACTCAGAGCAGGACCGGCAGCCATGGGCTCAGATGAAATGAGATCCTGTGTGCATGGGCAGGGCTGGGGAGACCCTAGGGGAGGCTGGGCAGTAAGGCCTGCTGGTGCCCTTGGGGGCGCGAGAGGTATAATCACAGAACCACAGAATGGTTTGGCTGGGGAGCGACCTTTAAAGACCTTTAGTCCAAGCCCTCTGCCACGGGCAGGGACATCTTTCACTAGACCAGGTTGCTCAAAGCCCCATCCAACCTGACCTTGAACACATCCAATGATGAGGCATCCCCAGCTTCTTTGGGCAACCTGTTCCAGTGTCTTATCACCCTCATTGTAAAGAATTTCCTCCTTATGTCCAATCTAGATCTATCCTTTTTCAGTTTCAAACTGTTGCCCCTTGTCCTGTCACTGCAGGCCTTGGCAAAAAGTCTCTCTCCATCTTCCTTATAAGCCCCCTTTATATATATATATATATATATATATATATATATAGAAAGGCCACAGTAAGGTCTCCCTGGAGCCTTCTCTTCTCCAAACTGAATAACTCCAAGTCTCTCAGCCTTTCTTCACAGGATAGGCATTCCAGCCCTCTGACCATTTTAATGGTCCTCCTCTGGTCCCAGTCCAAAAAGTCCATGTCTGTTTTTTGCTGGGGACCCCAGAACACGATGCAGTACTCTGGGTGGGGTTTGACAAGATTGGAGTATGGATGGAGAATCACCTCCACGGACCTGCTGGCCACATAATCAGACACTTCTATTACTTAGATGGCTGCAGCTCCAAAGTAGTTCATTTGTCAGGGATGGAATAACAACATATACATTTTTTTAACTACGCGCCTAACCCACCTAAATCCACAGGATTTTAAACCTTACACTCTTGAGTAACTTTATCTCAGCCTGGACAAATGTAGGATTACCCAGGTGTCTAACCACACTGAGAGCAAACATTTTCAGGGTGTTTTTTATTTAGTACTTAAAAGCCTGAATAACTCACTAGCCAGGGACAGGTCTCACTCTGCATGAGATGTGGTAAAGTCACAAAGAAAAATGGAAAGGGTCAGCTAAGTAGAAAATATCTGTAAAGGTTACTGATCTGGTTAGCACTTCACCTTATTTTGCATAAGGTAAGTGGACTAAATTACTGTACTATGCAAATTTATTTTTGTAAAATCAGCTTAGCTCTTCAAAATGCCTACCAGTATTTGCAGGGCAAGCTGCAGTGCCTGGCATAAATTAAGTGGGACTGCTAAGAAAACACTGAAATGCATCATATTTACACTGATTTGTTTCTCTCTCATTCATTCTTTCATCTGTCAATCTGGGCAGCAACATGGTAGGACATTTCCTCCTCTCCACCTCTGGGGAATTGACTCATTCCCCAGTTTTCCATCATATGCACCAACTAACCTCTTGTTTCTTGTCACAAAATGTGAGTAAGGCTTGGATGTTACATCTTGGTTAAGGTACTTTAATGCTGAGCAGGGTACCTTGGTTCAACCTGTTTCCACAATTTAGTTTCTGAAGAATTATTTATCATAGTGCTACCACTTATAGATCTCAGACAGGAAAACTTAACTTTCTTTTCTTTTGATGTGTGTGCATTAGTTCGACAGAAAAATAAGTCAATGGGCAATTGGAATTCCAAAAAGTAATGATTACAGTATGCATTTAATACTCTGCAGTAAAAACAATCTCATCCCAAATCTGTATGCACTAGAATTAATCTAGGATTAGGGCACTATTATTTGTAGAATGACACTCAAAGGTCAGCAATAGAACTGACCTAAACCCTCTGAAATTCAAAAAGATATCAGCAGTTTAGATTTTTTCTGTTAAATTTGTTCACAAGATGCTAAAAGCTTACCTGGAATAAAATTCTCCTTTTCCCTCATTCTGTACTTTTAAACTAGTGTAATACACACACCCCCACAAACACCCTTAAGTATCTTACCCATCTGTAAGAAGCCCTTGCTTGTTGAAAAAAAGGGAAGGATTTTATGTTTTTCTCATCCTTCTTTCTGAAAAATAAAGACTTGAAAGAACAAATAAATTCTTTATATCACTTTGTTCTTTATTGAAGGAACTCATTATAAACAATATTAAGACTCTAGCAAGTTACAAGTGCAGGCTACATCTACAGTGCTACAAAGAAGGCCAATGGCATCCTGGGCTGCATTAGGAGGGGCATTGCCAGCAGGTGGAGGGAGGTGACCTTTCCCCTCTGCTCAGCACTAGCAAGGCCACACCTGGAGTGTTGGGTCCACTACTTGGCTCCCCAGCACAAAGAGAGACAGGGACATACTGGAGAGACTCCAGTTAAGGGCCACTAAAAAGATTTAGGGACTGGAGCATCCATCCTATGAGGAAAGGCTGAAAGCGCTGGGGCTGTTCAGCCTGAAGAAGAGAAGGCTCAGAGGGGACCTTATCAATGTATGTGAGTATCTGAAGGAAGGATGCAAAGAGGACGGAGCCAGGCTCTTTTCAGTGGTGCCCAGTGACAGGATCAGAGGCAAAGAAGTGCAGAAAGGGTTTTTTCCATTATGAAATTTATACTACTTGCTGTTTTATTTATTTGTGGACAACCTGAGAGTAGCAGCCCATTCTAGCGTAACTGGCATCTTTGATTACTATAATTTTTACTTTGTAGGTGTCATTTACTTGTTTGCTGGTAGACTGAGAATGCTGCCAACTGAAATAAGTCTTATACAACTGAGTGGCCCCATAAAAATGAAAGATACTCTTCACACTGATTCTATAAACCCTGACCCACTAAGCTAGTCCTGCCGACACTGAGACCTTTCATTGATGTACATACTGACAAAGAGATCCTTCTTTAAGTTTCCTTCAATGCATAATACTATCATCAGAAAATATTTGGAAACCACTCATAAAGCTATGAGATTTGCCATCACAAAAAATCCTTCTAGTAAGTGTCTTCTCTTTTAAAACATCAAAATTTACTCCACATTAAAAGTTAAATTTCCTTCTGCGTATCATAACTGGATCTATATGTATTTACACTGACCTTTTATTTCAAACTGAAGCACAGACTTTCTTTTATTCTCTGTAATACTGATGTTCTATGAAGTCTGTATTGTATGTTTGGTCAGATTTGAACTAGTCTGATTTAAAGGTTTCTGGAGAGCCTTAAAAAAAATCCCTTCAAAGGTTTTGATAGGAAAAGTAGCGACACTTTCACTCATTTGAGATCCACAGCTGACAAGCCCTTTCATTTAAAGATTGATCAGCAATAAGATTTGGTTTTAATTTGCCCGATGTGTCTCTACTTCGCAATGGAACAGTCATCCTTCTGACTGAAAGCTGAAGAGCAGATTCATACTCATCAGTCTTATTTTTCTAGAGAAAACTGATTGCTAGCTAAATCCACAGGTGGGAGAACTCTCCATCTTTTCTAAAGCAAAACAGAGAAGAAAAGTCCAGAACCAACCAGAATCTGGGAGTGGCTCTCTAATTCAGAGGTGGAAGTTTTCTCATCCAAGGAAGAAAAGACTGGGGTTTGGTCTCCTCTGCTAAAACAGCTCCTATATTTTATATTCAACACTTCTGAATTAAACACAGCAGCCTGTCTAGGAGTTCAGGTATCAGAGTCCAAATCTGAAGCACCATTTTAGGCCTGAAAGTCCTTTCTTGTACTAGCTCATAGTATTTTTCTTTGGACAGGAATAACGACCTGGGAAACAGGTGCTGCAGCAGGAGCACTTTTCTCCAAGCTGCAGTTGTGGCTTTGTATCCAGCTTTTCAATATGCAACTAATGGTGAAGAAACAACATCTGCAGTATTTTCCTAATGAAATATACTGGATTCTGCAGTATTCAATGGGAAATTGAAAGAAAGGAGGATTTTCAGTTGACACGTTTACAGTTGAAGGGAGATGAAGCTTAGCATGACAAGAAGAAATAGTCTGGGATGGTGATGTATGGCCTATTGAAGCACTGGAAGATAATGGTTTTATTAATCATGTAAGTATGTCCAAATTCTGCAAGCACTATACCAGTATACAGCTTCTCAAACACAGGTAGTCTCACCTGCTGTAAAACAGGTGTTCACTGAAGTAAATCTAGACAGAGATATAAATACTTGAGTGATTACACTCTGATAGACATTTTAAGTTTTGATGAATGTTTTCTATAGATGTGCTAGTGAGATAGATAACTGTGTTGGCTCTAGTACATGCTGACTTTTCAGTTTCAAATAGTTTTTAATGATTTTTTTATGTTGAGCAATGTGACACATAAAATCAAAGTATTTTTGAGTGATTTCCTCTCATTTTGCAGGAAAAAGAGAAAAAATATAGATCAGGTTGGTAGGACCAGAAATTTGTGTTCTGCAAAAAATGAAAGTACATAGAAATAATTGTGGAAATGAATTTTGAATTAAGTTCAGTGACACCATAAACCATTAAAATGGCATGCAGCATCAGCAAGAATAATTTCTGCTGAGTAGACTGGTAAGAAAATAGTAGAGATTCTAGAAACATTTATTTTAAAATATACCAAGAGTTAAATGAAATCTCGTTCCTGCTGCCTGTGTAAAACCCTACAGTCTGTGCAGAAACAAGAGTGCTTCTGTTTTCACCTACATTGAAATGAATAAGGCCATGAAAATATTTTAGTTATGAATGCTTATCTTCCCAGTGTCTACATATTTATTATAGTATTTCAATATTGATTTTGTTTCTTTAGAGGTAACAGACTAGCAGATTGTGTTTAAAGTGTATAATTTCTTCAGGAAAAGTTAGACTGCAGCCAAAATGAATGGTATACACAACATCTCTTCATCATGCCTACCCATGGGTATACAAATCGTTTGCAGATTGTATCCTTGTTCTCAACACTGGAACCCAAGAGCAACATTGTACATAATGGTATATGTCATATCTCTACAAGGGATTTAAGTTTCCTGAACTACTTGTCTACTTACAAATTTTGGTCCCATATCTGACTCTATCACCATCAGGAACAAAGACTCACAACAATAATAATTGTTACTGAAAGCTGCCTTCAGTTAAACAGTTATCCAATTAAAATCAACTTCCTTTTCTGCAGTATATCAAAGTGATTAATGTGTATCTTGAATTATTTAGTTGCACTAAAGGTGTTTCAAAAATAATTCAAAGGTCATTCACAAAAAAAATTAAGGAAAAAAGCCTCATAAATATGTTACGGCATGAACTATTTTAAGCCGGATACACAACTGAGCCATTAAAAGCAATATTTCAATAATTACTTTTTTATATAAAAGTACATATATTCCTGAGTTCTGGAGTCATTTAAAGAATAAAGTTTTTCTCTAAAATTTTCATATGTGGTCTAGACTGTGATTTGTGCCACTAAATACTCCATAATAAATAAATTTCCTTCCACTATAGAAATGAATCAGCATGCCCTATTTGTCAGAGGCAAATGGGTAAGCCTCTGGAAGGATTCTGGTCTGAAAAGCAAGAAAGATTAAAGACTCAGCAATCACTAGTTTTGAAGTGGAGAAATCTTAAGAGTGTCTGTTGGTGTTACATGGTATCATATGTCCTAAAGTTCACAAAGACATGAGCTTCAATGCTGTGGGACTCTCAAGTTACTGGACTTACATCTGTAATCACTGGCATCATCTGGAATGATTTAATGTGCTGCTTGGCCAGTGACTATGGATCCTGCTGTGGCAGCAGCTGTTCTCTCTTGTTGAACAGATCCTGCAGCCATGCCTAGGGAAATATTGATGACGACAGCTCTGTCCCTGTTGCCTGCCTGACCTCATGTCTCCTGATTTCCCTTGCCTGATCAATACCAGCACACCTTTACCTCTCCACATCCCTGCAGATCTCTTTCGCATTTGCCACCTGTGGCCCATGAGGTCCTGGGCTAGTGCTTGTTTAAGTCATTGGGACAACTGATTGGAGGCAACTGAATGGGAGACTTCAATCCCCTTTTATTATCAAAAGCAACTGATGTTACCCAGTAGTGCCAACATGGATTAGGTTGCTGGTGTGGTCAGGTAGAGGAACACTAAGTTCACTACCACACCAGTTTGATAGCACTGACAGAACCATCCTTACAGCTCTTAGTACAGTCTACGCATGCTCTGCAAAAGGGAATCAGTAGCCCTGAGACCAGACGAAGAACGGAAGGGGTTAAAAAACAGCCCCTAAAAAAGGCAAAAGCTCAAAGAATATGGCTGCTCATGAAAGTATAGACTCACAACAAATCAATTGCATGCTAGCAATTGCATGCTAGCAATGCTCTTAGCATGCTTTAGAGCACTAACCTACAACTTGCCTTTCTTCCAGGATTTTTTACCTAGAGATTCAAAAGGATATCAAAGTCTGGAAGCAAAAAATCCATGAACTTGAGGAAAGCTACTGTCTCCTGATTAGCATGGCATTCTTTGTTCTGTGTTTAGTAAGCAAAGTAAGAAGAATCGCATCAGTTTTACCAGTCCCTTCAGATATGACTTGTGTGAGAAATCTACTGAAAATCAAACAGAATATTTCAATTTTTTCCATTGGCTGTGGTTAAGGATTAATTAAAAATTCACTAGAGACTTAATTTTGACAACTAATAGGTAGTCCTAATGGGTCACAATGAAATAATAAAGGGATGGAGCCATTCAGTCTGAGATCTGTTTTTGGAATTGAACCTTCAGACCAGTCTATGACTTGCAGAGCCTTGTGAGATTGCTGTGGATTCCAGTTCTGGGGTTGCAGGTGGACTTTGCCAACACTTAGGAAGGTGTTTGGAGTGAAAGCATCACCTACAAAACAAAGCTAAGTAGTGGGGGACCTGTTCAGCATCACCTAAAGTGAGGTAGCCCTGGGCACATCCAGAATCAGGCTTTTAGTGTGATAACTTGGCTAAGGAAAATTTATGGCTTTGGGAAGTTCAGGTCCCTGTAGGAAAGGTAATATCCAGGAGCAGCAGAATGGACTTACCTTGCAGATGCAAGCATGCTATGCAAGTGTCTCTATGCACATCAAGGTGAATCTGTGTTCCACTAATTGCTAAATAATTGCTAAATGCTGAATTTTTGTTACTGTTTTCCATCAATGAATTATCTTACAGTAATCAAAGGGAGAACTAAGATGGACCAGTGCGAATGTTTAGAGGTCTCTGTATGAAAGTTTTATCTCAGTATATTCCTATTCCATCCTATTTCAACACTTATAAGAAGTTCTTAATTTGTAAATGCCACCTGCTTAGTACTTTAAAAAAAAAAAATTAATACAATCCTTGACTGCAATGTTTGGTCTATAAAATTTCACTTCATGTGCAGATTTGCCAACTGTAATGTGAGCAACTGAGAAAAGACTAAATGTATAACTTATCAAAATTTCTCTGATGTTGTTTTTTTTAATTTCAATTTCTTAGTAAATTGACCTAACCTCTCAGATGTTGCCTCACTTTCATTTTCTGAGTTCTTTGGTTTGGGCCTCTAAATTCAGAGAAAAATTAATGATTTAATTTTCACAATAAAAGGCCAAAATTAAAAGGCATAGAAAGCTGTATTTAGCAGACAAGGCAAAAAAAATGCAGAAGGATCAATTCAAGAATGATTCTTCCCTGGACAAATAAGTCCCTCACTCTTTCTGCTTGTAGGGAAAGACAAGGTGTTAGGCAGCAAGGACATCACTTCCCAGACAAGGAAGGAGGGCATGGAACAGGTGAGCAGAGCCGAGGGGTTGCAGCAGCAGGAAGAGGCAGCACGGCAAGGGACGAGCATGGCTGGAGGTGCCTGAGCAGGGTTTCCCTTGGCACGTGGAAGGTGTGGGTGCCAAGGCAGGGTAGAGAGGAGATTGAGGCTCCTCTGCAGCTCTCAGGGACTTCAGTGGTTCAAAGCCATCACCTCTGCTAGAAAGCCAGACAACACTTCAGTTTCCCCACGGCTTCAAAATAGGCTCCGTAAGGCAAAAGAAACCTATGCAAACTTAGCTAAGGCCAAGATCAGCTGGACTGAGTTTTTAGCAGGGTAGTGGGCCTGCGGTCAGTCAGCCAAAGAGTCAAGCAATGGCTCAATTTTAAAGCCACTATCTGCAAAGGTTACCTCTACCTTATGTGCAGATTCAGCAACCAGTACCTGCAGCCAAAAAAAGTGATTTGCTAACTCTGCCACGCCAAACCATCAGCAATAACAGGCAGCAGTAACGCAGATTAGACTAATGCTATTTGATATGACCAATTCCAGTTATTTCACCTGACAGCCATTAGTTATGATATTTCATTAACGTTATTTAGCTATAACAGCTACAGATGGTCCAGTGACTGCAACCCTTACTTGATAACCAGATCAAAAACCACTTCTTTGCCTATAGCCTTTCCTCTGTGCAAGCACCTTTAGGAAGTGCTCCCCACGGTTAAACACATCTAAGACAATTAAGGCTCCCTGTTGTCAGGAGAACGGCCCTCCAGGCCTACTTCTGAGCAGGGCACCCTATGTGTACCTTAAGACAGACCTTAAAGAATCTCCTTTCCATTGACTACTGAGATAACCTAAGGATATTTTCTCCCTCCCAATCAACTCCTTTTACCATTTCTTAAGACTGAGATTAGGGCTTTCCTATTTCCCTGCTTCTCAAGGGCATTATAAGAATAGATATTTTAAGAATTTTAACATACTGACGTATTCATGTAAAGAGTATATAAGTGAAAAATGAATATACATCCACCTACATATTTATATGTATCCATGCTTATATGTATATGTGTGGTTATATATACAGAACCATGTACATGACACTAGATTTAAATAACTATTTTCTCAGGCTACTGGAGTTTGTAGCAATTAATTAGCTATAAAGCTCTTTCATGTTTCACAAAACATGAGAAATTATGAGCCAGTATGATCGAGACATCTAAGCCAAAAGAGATATACCCTCCAAACCTAAAATACAAAATAATTAGATAAGGATCCAAATGAACTTCTGTCTTAAGTGCAAGTTTCTGTAGAACACTAAGCTCGGTTAGATCCTCATTGACCATGCGCATGAGCCACAATGAACACAATTTGTACAGTGACTGATAACAGTATAAGCAATATAATGCATGGTGGGACAGCTGTGGTTTAGATTTTTACTTTCTTAAACCTGCCACTCATGCATACAAGTACACTATTTTTTTCAGGAAGTGCATTTGAATGCCTGAAAAGTCTAAATACAGATATATGCAATTCTAAATACAGATACATACAATTCATAGTGTATTTACATTTTAAAAATGGCTCTCAAATTAACACTATTGGTATTTAACATCCACATATACACCTACTCATTTGGCTGTTTTTCTGACAGTCGTGTATTTACTCACATCAACACTTCACAGTTATTTGTTTTTTTTTCTGTGTGAAGGTGTTGTGAATTAAATATAAATGTTAACTTCTCTTTTAAAGAAAGCAAGGGTATTGTTCTTCTGACACTTTGATCATAGTATTTCTCAGACTGGAGACACATAGCTTTCTATATGTTTAAAGACAGGTGGACAATTTTTATTTAAATGTTATAACTACATGAGGTTAGCACCAGTATAAATAGTTATGTCTGATTTCAGTGAGTTAAGATATGGGAGCATGACTTAAAACCTTTTTCAGGAAGGGGTATTCTCAGCAGTACTATACAATACACCTTTTTAATGTGTGCAGTTCAGTATACACTTGATACTCTAGGTAGCTTATTACAATTATATCTATTTTTAATTGGAAAGATTGTTAATTCATTTGTAATTATCAGCTACTCAAATATCTTTTTATGTAACTGGTTACAGTATGGATAAAAAATTAAGCTAAATAAATGTGAAAATTTACATAGAAAAGAGGAGTAAAATTAGTCTCTAATTAGGGTGGACTTGTGAAGAAAGGAATGTCAACATTTATATTTTAGTTTACTCTGAAGTCTTAGTCTGTGCTCTGAGGCTACATTTAGGGTCAGCAAATATACTCCACTATGTGTCCTGGTACCTGAATCCCCAGTTGTTCATATTGGTGATATACAGTGGCTGTTTTCTTTTCATAAAAAGTGGGGTGGTCTTGGGTTGGTTAGGTTTGACATGGCCTAAACAATATCAAAGATGAGGCTGGTACTGCTAAATTAGAAGAAAGAAATGTTTTATTCCTGTAGAAAATAAATATATTTTATTTTCAACTTCTTTAGCTGCATTTCCTATTTTTACAGTTAACATAGTCAAGTGATGAGAGTTTGAAATCTATTTGTACAGTGCCTGCTTAACACAATGAAATATTGCCCTTGGTTCTTCTGTTGGCAGACAAAACATGGTAATTATTAACAGCAAAAACATAAATAATTACTCTCTTGAACTGCAACACAAACCCGATGTACCTGTCTTATTTGGTAGGAACAAAGCTCAGGAAGGACTTCTGGGAAAAGTTCAGAAAGAAATTTGGAAGTAAAAAGCATCTGAGCTCTTCATCGTGTCTGCCTGAATAGTGACAGCAACACGGAAAACTTCTGCAGGGCTCCTTCACTAGGGAAGAGCCTGCCCTTCTCCCTTCTCCTCCCCTCCTCATCTTCTCTCTAGGAACAACCTGAATAAAAATCATATTAAGATAGAAATTTAAAACTCCACTTTCACTTTAATATGAGTCACTGGAGAAAGTTATGCTAACCAGGAGAGCTGTGATAATGTGCTGTGCACAGAGCACCTTCAGAGAAGTGAAAAATTGTGTCTTTACTGCTGAGAGAACTTCACACATGTATGAAAACATACATACAGGACTGAACTTTGATTTTAGTTCCATAGTTGTTCCAGAAAGTGATAATGCATGAAAATAATATGATTAAAATGGAGAATGTGAAGGAACGGGAAAAAGGATGAAAGTTGTCTGCTTACCCTTCCCCCCCACCATAAAAGCTTGATTTTAAGTTAATGGTATGGTGACACATTGGTAATTTCAGGTCCGGCTGCATTTTCCCTCTCATTTATGCAAAGCAGAGAAGATTATGCTCTGCTTAGCAACTTATTTAGTATACGAAATTTGTAATGGTAGTAAGGGACTTCTCTATTGCCTGCCACTAGATGCCACTAACTTGTGTTCCTGAAGCCATAAGCTTATTATCAGCTTTGCCATTTTATTTTTTCATGGAATTGAGGCTTCCTGCAACACAGTTTAAAGCTAATCAGTTTCTCATTTACTCCAAAATGTCCAGTTTTGCTTTCTAGGGCAGCATCAGGCTATCCAAGTACTACTGTATCTCATTTTTGCCCCTCAGATTAACTAAGGTTATAATTAGAGGCCAGCAACTGCATTTTACATATTTGTCCTAATCAGATATACCAGAAAAAACAGGCATGATCAGGCTTGAATATCATCCTTTTCTGTATCCTGGCTTTGTCAGTGACTTGTTGTGAGTACAAACTGTACAAGAAAAAATGTATGTGGAATACATAAAATACTTAGACCTTCTCCCACTTTCCAGTCACCGAACTTCATCATCATTTTTAACCAGTAGTTAGATTATCTTCAAACTTAACTTCAAATTGTATGCCTAAACTTGCACCATGAGCCCTTTAAAGTCTATCTGAAAAGAATTTGGCAAAATAGGAGGAATTTGCAAAAAAACCCAACCTGTAATAAGTGAAACCAGCCTTGTGGTTTCCAAAAGAAAATTTGAAATGGGTATTTACTTCATTTCCCCCCCACCCTCTGTGGACTTCTAATTTAATTGTAGCAAGGCATTTCTCTCTTTTCCCAATCTCCCAACCCTGCTGTAGTATCATGTTCCCAACCAGTTCTTCACTTCAAATGACAGGGAGCTTACTTACTCACGTTGGGATGTAAGGTAGCTCAGTCATCATTTCTCCTTGCTTGAGGATAATCTTTGTATCCAGGAAAGTGCCCTAAACATTCATTTATGCATGTTCCAATCTGAGGGGACTGTCTATGTCCTGCTGAAGCTGTCACACACTGAATGATGAACTTAAGAGCTGCAGAGAAAGACAGAAAAATGACTGTTACTCTACAGTCTAGCAGTCACCTTCTTTTTCTTGGATAGGACAACTTTTTTCAATGAACATTTTGCTCTTTCATGGCAAATATTCAGGATTTTTTAATGGAATTGATGCTGTCTTTATACAGACAAAGAAACTGAAAGACAGAGAGATTAGAAGCATGCTGTATATCCAAGCTTAGATGCAGAACTAGCTTTGTCCACAGAGCTGGCTGAAGTTGAGCCAGCTTTGATCCAAACATAATTTACATACGTTAGTGTGTGGTGGTGCCCTAGAAGTAAGTTGCTTAACAACTTTTCAGAAGGTGGGGGGTATCTCTCACATTCTTAATCTGTCTCCCTCAAAACTTATCACCTTTTTGTTCTTAGTATTTAAAACCTTCTTTAATTTCTAGTGCTCTATATAAAATATGTATGCAGCAGAGATTGACACCTAAGGGTTGCATGTGCTTGCTCTGATAGATGATCAGTTAATCTGAAAGTTTGCTTCATGTTTAAGTATTATAAGAGAAAGTTGCACAGTGAGTACAATAGAGAAAGGAGATGAAAAACTATCAGCATGTGGAAAAAAGGTGTGTTTAGCCAAAGCGTCCTGTTTCCTGAAATCTCTTTTATTGTTTCATATATAGTCTCTGTGAGTAGACAACAAGCCAAAAGACAATTGAAAGTGTTGCACAATAGACTCCACTTCTGATATGTTAATTGTTACATGCTGCAAAGCCAAAAGTTTTTTATAGTGTAGCTTTTGAGATCTATGAAGGTAGTTAGAGTTGAAATCCAGCTGTAGTAAAAAAAAAAAAAAACAGAGAAGTAACACACCAAAGAAACTTCAATATCAAAGCAGAATGATGTGACAGGTTTGGGGAGGTCCTACTAACATTCTCACAGTATTTCAAACACAGATGGAAATGTAAGTACAGGGACTTGTAAGTTAAAAGTGAAGTTTTGTGACCTTCACACACATTTTGTTACTTTTTTTGCATTCAAAACAAACCACATACCTTCTGGGTAAAATTTAAGAGATGGGTTCCCAGAGGATACATGCTAGTCTCATTAGTAACCTCCCATATCCAAAGTACTACCAGCAGAGTCATTTCTTCTGCATATTCAACCATGGCTGCACCCAGGTTACTGCTCAGAAGTACATGAGGAAATCAGAGCCCCTCGGAGATTGCATCTTGTCAATTTTTCAACGTTTTTCCAACTTTGTAACCACTTCATCTTCTCCTTTGCTCAAATCATATTTGTATTTTCTCTTTTAAGCATGGAGTAAAACTGACAAGTACACAGTACATAATTCCTCTAGGAATAATAGATATATTTAAAGCAAAGTATCAAACTGATCCTCCTCCTTATTTTCCTCTTCCAGAGGGGCTTGCAGCCTTGACCCAGACATCTCAGGTGCTCTGCTCACATAAAAATTAGTCTGAGATAATACCCTACGCACGCCAGTATGTCTTGTAATTTTGGATCAATAATGCTGTTCTGTCTTCTAGAGAAGAAAAGGCTCAAGTCTGATCAGTGTGAAGTCTGAACAGGGTAAGACTGTGTCCACCATGCAAATTATGATCTTTCAGTGTCATGGTATACCCTTGACAGGGACAAAGGAGATGTAGTTCTGATAGCCTGTGCCAAAAGGAAGCAGAATGGGCTGCAGAATTGCATGGCAGTCAGCAAAGAAACATGTTGCAAACCTGTTTTTCCAGCATGACATGTTACATGGCCCAAGTCATGCTACTCCTCACCTATATAATGCACAGCTCAGAAAGTCTGTAATGACCATATTGCTTACTGGATGCTAACGGTGAAAACCACCATTATAAACTCACAGTCTGACATCCCATAACGGCACCGGCTGTCAAACCCTCTATGGTGCCTCCTGCACTATCCTTGCACTAGAAAATCTTTTGGGAAAAAACCCAATTTTTATGTGAAAATTGAGGGAGATGATCTTTCCCTGTTGAAGCTCTTAAAAATTAGCCATTAACTTCAATGAAGCCAGTAATTCTCCTTTTCTTTCCCTTGTTTTACTTTTGCCCCTCACAAAATTACATTGCCTCATACTGTAGAGTTTTTCTATAGAACATTCCATCGAATATGTTTGTTATTAAGAATGTGTTCACATGAAAGCAAGAAAAGCAACAACTACCCTATTTTTGCACTCCAAGATGCTACAATTTCAAGAGCAGATTTAAAATGAATGGCTATGCAGCGTTGAGGAAAACTGAAAGGAGCCAAGAAAGAGACACTGAACAGGAACATACCTTTGCTCACAGTGATATCATTGGCACATTTGCATTGGCTTCAAGGAAGAAAAAGTTGTCGTTTTACACAATCCCATTCACTATACTGATAAGTCCATAATTTTATTTGAAGAGTCAAAAGTGATGTCTCTGCTTTTTGTTTTCTTTTTCTTATGTTTGGTTGGCGATGTAAGAAATACTCTGGGGAAAATTCTGACTCCAGATAAAAAGCAAGCAAACAATGCCGAGCCCAAACAACAGCTCTGCAAATCTCTTATTCTTCACATCAATTTCATTTGGTCTGGTATTTCACACTGAGGGATGAATGACTTAATAGACCACTGGGATACTGATATTATGCAACAGCAGAATTACAGATTTCTATCCTGATTGTTCCCTGATTTCACACCAATCTAACTGATAAAAGAAATGCTTTCATGAACACAGCAGCTGATCTACAGCAACTGTCCACTGTGAATTCTTTTAGCCCATGGCAAATGCAAAATAAATTGAGTTTGCTTAGCCTTCTTTCATGTTAACTTAAATTAAGTTGCATTTGCCACAGGCTAAGAGCTCTCAAATAGATATATATTGTGGATCTGCCAGCACATGGCAACTCTCATCCCACAGTAATGTGCGTGTTTGATGTCACAGGCAGAGAAGTTTTAATGTTGCAAGTTCTCACGTTAAGCAATAAAATGAATAAACACTTCACAATTTAATGCCAGCTCCCGTGAAGCAAAGACCGGGTAGATCTGAATGTGAAATTCCAACATCTTTTTGTGGAAAGAGGATGCAGAAACTAAGCTGGCAACCTGAGATCAAATACAAGTCCCTTCAATTCATGAATAAAGGGAAAGCAGAGAAAAAGTAGGTCTTGATTTAGATATCTTTTCAAAGATGGAGTTTCCTTATTTGGATGCTCAAAGTAAATTACCCAAAACTCTTAATGATATGTTTTATGAAATTTTGGTTACATTGTCCTTACAGAGAGTACAAATTCAGTAACTGTTATCTGATTTCACAAAAGTCGTCTGACACCTTACAGCATATCATCATATATTACCCTCCTAGAGTTCTCTAAAGCCACTAGAAAATCCTTCACCTCCATGCATTTGAAAACATAATAGCCTTCATTTTACAATATAAAATTCAGTAGCATAATTGAAAGCTGCAACAGCAATTTATTAATATTAAAAATACTTTTTAGGAGGCATTTGCAATCAGGAGATTTTATGTAGACTTGTCAAAGTCTACCATACTTTTTATATGGGATAGGATAGGACAGGACAGTTCATCAGGAAGGGACCTACTATCCAGTCCAACTGCCTGACCAATTCAAGTCTGACCAAAAGTTCAAGCATGTTATAAGAGCACTGACAGACTTGGGGCATTGACCATCTCTCTCTCCAGGAAGCCTGTTCCAGCATTTGACTGCACTCTTGGTAAAGAAATGCTTCCTAGTGTGTCAAGTCTGAACCTCCCCAGTGCAGCTTTGAACCATTCCTACATGTCCTATCAGTGGATCCCAGGGAGAAGAGGTCAGCACCTCCCTCTCCAATTCCCCTCCTCAGAAAGCTGTAGAGAGCAATGAGGTTGCCCCTCAGCTTCCTTCTCCCCGAACTACACAAACCCAAAGTCCTTAGACACTCCTCATAGGATATTCCTTCCAGCCCTTTCACCGGCTTTGTTGACCTCCTCTGGGTGCATTCAAGGACCTTCACATCCTCCTTAAATTGTGGGGTGCAGAACTGCATGCAGCACTCAAGGTGACGCTGGTTATACTGGTTGTGTTTAATGCACCCCAAAATTACTATTGCTTCCTGAGCAACTTGGAGCTCTGTTCCCTGACAGTAATTTGGCACGTAGGCATGCTTACTCAATGCATAGAAGAACCAAGAGGATGGTGAAAGACGTTAGCTCCCTCCACTCTCATGAAAAGAGCTCAAAGAATGATAGACTTTTTTGTTTCTTTACTACCAGGCGACTTTCATATGCCACTGGAGTCCCCAAATCTGTGGTTTTTTAATAGCAGTTGGCTACGTGCTGTGAATTAATGAATTCCCATTGCCAGTTCTAAAGCCAAAAGCCCAAGAGAATAACTGAGTTACTCACCAAGGTGAGCCAGTAGGAAAAGAACGTACAATGAAAAATACCTCTGCTCTAACAGCATTGCAGCTTTTGTGCAACAACATTTTCCACAGCAAAATTTTACATTCTAGGGGGTCAAGTCTAAGAATAAATAAATTATAGAACAGGTCACAAAAAGAAACAAAGTATTTTAAAAGAAATATACTTTATTTGAAATTGTATGCTTGTATTTTGCTGGTGTTCCTGTGTATGCGTTGCATGAATATATTTTTCCTTTCTGAAGAAAATTTGCATTTTTTGAGAGTGAAAAAAAAGTGTTTACTGTTTTGTATCATTTTCAATAAATATTGAGAGAACAAGCATGAAGAAAGCAGATCTTTCCCCTCTTTAAATTTTAGTGACATTACTTTTTCTTTTATTTTTGAGCATGCAGTTTTATTAACTTTAAGCATGATGCAATATCTAGAGATCTAGATGTAAATTCTTGCTTAGTTAACCACTGTTTATAAAATAGTTTACAGAAATTTGAAGAGTTCTAAAGACAGTCAGTCAACCTTTCTCAATATCACTATTGTACAATGTTACCCTTTGGCTAATCTCTTTTAAATTAGGCAAGTGAGAGTAGCCAGGGAGAAAGAAAACAAATCTCACAGTCTCTCCTGAATACCTCATAAAGTTGTGTGGTGAAATTCAAGCCAGTTAACACATTTTTTTGCTGCAAGTGCTCACATTTATATATTCTGAGTTATGTCAGACCAAAGACGTATTTTCACTTACAGAGAAATGAAGGCTTTTACACGGTGCTCCCTGGGCTATTCCTGGATTTAACTGGTAGCATCTGTCTGTTGGTGAAACAAGCAGTGTATCTGCATATGCTTTTTTAAGAGTAAAATGACAAGACTTAAAGCCTAACTGGTGTGCCTCTAAGAGTTCCCCTTTTAATACTGAAAATTTGGTGTTACCTTAGCCATGCTTAATTTTGAGTTCCAATTTTGATAAATCCTAAAGCAGGATAATACAGGTAAGATCTTTTCTGTGTTGTTTCATGATGCTTGGACTTGATATTTAGCACACCTTATCTGCAATACACAAGACTCATTTTGCAGCTAGTTTTTCTGTTTTACATAATGTTTTTTTGCCAGTAAAGTTTTGAATTTTGGGTTCAGGAGAAGGACCACTGCCTTTAACTCTCACAGAAATCAGTGGGAATTCAGGGTCAATCAGCTCATTGTCCATCAAACTTGTTATCATACAGAGGTGGATTTATTTTTTCCTAAAATACAAAACTGAAGCTCTCCTTCAGTACAAAGTGACACAAAGTGACCTTACTAGGCTTGAGGTTATAGCTCCCTATATCTTCAATTAAGTGGTATAAGATGGCTCAAGTACCATCAAACTGGTATTATTCTTAATCTGTAGGTACTTGCTCCGATTTCTAAAGAATTCCATGATGTTCTACACAAGTAAAGTCCTGTTCACTTTTAAGGGACACTCTCAAGTTGCAAAATTAATGTCTTCACAATTTAAAACTGGTATGTGAGACAGTCATGGCCATCCATGGGACGTTCATAAGCATCATGTGTATTTCTTTTAGGCTTTAAAATCTTGTGATATTCAGAACTGATCTAGGATTCTACTTAAAGAAGAACAAAAATTCATCATTTACATGTGGTATAGACCAGCATGTATCAAGTGACATGAGTTGACTCTGCATTTATGCCAAAGAAACACTTGTTTCCTTTCCTGAAAATATTCTAGTGCACTGGCTACAACAGCCTCTGCCACCAGCCAGTCAGCCAGGGGCTCTCCCTGCAGCTGGTCAGCCAGAGCCTTATTTCATCAGCCAGGCAACAAGAGACTTTTTCTATCCCAGCCAACCAGACAGGGCCTTAATTCCCCATGCAAGCCAGAGAGTTATTTCCTCTGACCAGACAACCAGAGCTTTACTGAACCAGGCAGAACAGCCAGAGGCTAATTCCACCTGCTTCCACCTGCTGGCCAGCCAGAGCCTACTTCAAAACCTATTTGACCCAACCTGGCCACCCAGAGCCCTCCTTCTCCAGCTGGCCAGCCAGAGCCTACTCGGAGCACTCTTGGACCCAGGCCAGCCAAAGTTCTACTTAGAACCCTTGTGGAACCGAGCTGGCAAGACAGAGCCCAATTATGACCTGCTTTGGCCCCAGCTGGCCAAGCAGAGCCTACGCAGAGCCCTCTAGGACACCGGCTGGACAACCAGGACCCTACTTCCCTAGCTGACCAGCCAAAGCCTTACTTCTCCAGCTGGCCACCCAGAGCCTACTCTGAGCTCTCTTGGACCCCAGCAACCTAGCCAGAGCCCCTACTTCCCCATGTAGACAGGCAAAGACCTAGTTCCCCAGCCGGCCATCCAGAGCCTACTCAGAACCCTTTTGGATCCTGGCCGGCCAGCCAGCCAGAGCCCTACTTCTCCAGTCAGCCAGCCAGACACTGCTTAGAGCTCTCTTTGACCCTGGCTGGACAGCCAAAGCCCGACTTCCCCAGTCAGCCAGCCAGGGCCCACTCAGAGACATCCTGGACCCTGGCCAGCCAGCCAGAGCTCTACTTCCATTGCCAGCCAGCCAGCGCCTACTCAGAGACGTCTTGGACCCTGTCAGTGAGCCAGAGACTACCCAGAATCCTCTTGGACATCAGCAGGAGGGCCAGAGCCTACTTAGAGACCTCTTGGACCACAACTGGCCAGCTAGAACCTACTCAGAGCCCTGCTGGACCACAACTAGCTACCCAGAGACCTACTTCTTCCCTAACCAGCTATCCAGAGCCTACTTAGAGCCTTCCTTGGTCTCCAGCTAGCCAGAGCCCTACTTCCCTAGCTGGCCAGCCAGAGCCTATCAGAGACCTTTTGGACCCTGGCCTGCCAGCCAGGATCTTCCTTAGTGTCCTCTTCCACCCTGGCTGACCAGCCAAAGCCTACTTTGAGTCCTCTAGGACCCTAGCTGGCCAGCCAGAGCCTACTTAGAGCCCTCTTGGAGCCCAGCCAGCCAGCTGGAGCCCTACTTCCCTAGCCATCCATCCAGAGCCTACAAAGAGGCTTCTTGGACCCCAGCCAACCAGACATAGCTCTACTGCCCTAACTGGCCAAGCAGAGCCTACTTGGAGCCATCTTGGACTCTGGCTGGCCAGCAAGAGCCCTACTTGTACAGTTGGCAAGCGAGAGGCTACTCAGAGCCTTCTTTGACCCCAGCTAGCCAGCCCGAGCCTACTTAGAACCTCCTTGGCCCCCGGCCTGCCAGCCAGAGACTACTTAGAGCTCTCTTGGACCCTAGCTAGCCAGGCAGAACCCACACAGAGCCCTCTTTGATGCTGGCTGGCCAGAGCCTACACAGAGCCCTCTTGTACCCTGGTCAGCCAGCCAGTGCCCTGCTTCCCCAGATGGCCAGACAGTGCCCTACATCCCTAGCTGGCCAGCCAGAGCTCTACTCAGAGCCATCTTTCACTCCAGCCAGGCAGAACACTCTTGAACCCTGGCTGGCCAACCAGCCAGAGCCTTGCTTTGTGTTAGCACAAGAATTGTGTTGGAAAACATGTCACAAGCCTTTCTAAAGTCTTATGTGTAGAACATGCTCTGCTCTTACCTTCTTGAAAAATTAACTTATTTAATCATCAAAGTCAATCAGATTGGTTAGCATCAATTAATCTTAATGAATTCATATAAAGTATTGTTGCTTACCTTGTTCTCACTCATGTTTTGAAAAATGGCTTCCAAGAAGATTTGTTTCCTCATTTTCCCAGCAACTGAAGTGGGGTTGACAGATCATTAGGTCCTCTAATTGTCCTTCCATTTTCATCTGTAGGTGTAACATGTATCATTCTCCTGGAACGCGAACTTCCCCCATCTCTTGTATCAGGAGGATCTGTACTCTGCTTTTGCCTTCCTCACACCTCTCAGGAGTTTGAGCCCCTACTATGGCATGGTCTATACAGCCATGGTTTCCATTAATATCCCTGACCAGTTCTTCCAGAACTTTTCTCTCTCCATTTGGTGCCTCTATTACTTGTGCTGTACTGTTATTTGGGTACCTTAGAGGTGCAAATAGCAAGCACTTAGCATTGCTATAACCTTTCTCTGAAGCTGCTGGGGCAGTATTTCCCAAAGCATCTGCAGTATTTCTTCAGTTTTCTCACGACATTATTTTCATACTGTTGTTCTCATGACCTTGTGTCTGTAAACCCTAACAATGCTGTTATGGGAAGATTTTGTGGGAAGCAACAAGTGTTGTGGGGACATGGACAATGGGGACAAAATCTCCCCTTCAGTACTTTGCTTTGTACAACTGAGTTTATGTTGGCAAAACCCAAACACATTGTTGTAGTTATGAGTAGTTATTTAATCATTATGTATTTTATAATTATTTTATTGTAATTTATTATTATTTGTTTAATCCATTAAGCAAATTATAATTTAATTTATTATAAATTTTGTTCTTTATTATAATTATTATTTAGTCACTATTTTTTATTAGTGTACATTATTGGAGCTTAACAACCAACGTAGAGTATTTGCACTCCAGTCAGCACTAATAACACCATGAACAGCCAAAAGGGAGGTTAAATGAGTAATTATAAAAAGGTACAGGGTGCAAAGGATACCGTACAGCCATGTTGTCCCACCAGAACCCCTTTAGGGGTGGATCTCGGGCTCCCTGAAGTCTGAGCCCTGCAGCAAGTTGCCATGGTATAATGCTGTCTCAGGAGTCCTGCACAGATGGAGCCTCCATCGTGACTGCGGGGCTGAGCCGGGCCCTGCGGTGGGTCGGTTGGAGCCAGCTGGAACCAGTTGTGTCCGGCACAGGGCAGCAGCCCGGCCTCTCCTCACAGGGGCCCCCGGCAGCCCCCTGCAGCCACCCGATGTACACTGCTGTTGAACAACGCCCCACCTTACAGCTCATCTGATTGAAAATCATGGGAATATTTATGCAATAGGTTTGGGTCTATATTTCCAAATAAATTTATAGTGTAGATAATACAAAGATGGATTTCTCACTTTACAGTAACGGTGAAGCGCACTTTGCTCAAAGAGCAATACCACTTAAGCCAACGTGACTGTGTCTTAAGGTGAATAAAAGCAACAAAATGTGGCCCTATATTAACTGAACAATTCTCTTGGATAGGTGTATAAGAATATTCTAGGGACAAATCTAGAAAACTCTTCACATTTTTCATCCTCTCTCACCTCAGTGCAGAAACCTGCTGGCTACCTCTGGTGACTCTCAAGTATTTATTGCACCAGATAGTAGTTCTCTAAAACGCATGCAATCATCTCTTTGGGACACGTGCCAGATTAGCAATATCCCAAAACTTTACTACATAAGCCTTATGAAGTGTTGTTGGCATTGGTGGCTAAGGCACTTAATTTAATGAGATGGGCCATTGCTGAAACTGCTGAATGTAGTATTTTCAACAGAGCCAAGGAAAAATCTACTTCATTAGGCCTCTGAAACTGTATTCTACTATTGTTATTGTGCTGCAACCTTTTGAATATAAATACAAAAGGCCCACAGAAAGTAGTATTTCACTCTTTGAATTTGCACATATTGCTGAAGACTGTTTTCTTTCTCCTGCTGATGTGTTATATTGTCTTCCTGGCTGCCACAGCATAGCATAGGGTTTCATACCTGATGTCAATCAACCAATGGCAAAACACAGTTGTTATAGGATGTAACTGTTATCCCCTGTAATGACAAATGACAGCATGCTTTTGCAGAATGAAGACTTGTCTCTACTAATATGGACACTAACACAGTTCTAAGAAAAAGAAAAACAAAAATATAGTGCCATCATTAGTAATCGAGTCTGAAATGGGAAGAAAATTAGATTAGAGCCTTTACAAAAAATTATCAATCCCCTGGCACATGTTTTGACTTCATTTATTTGGTAAGAGAAAACAGGTGTAAAAGAAAATTATGTCTAAGAATGAGGAACTAAAATCTGTACATTTCTGCTGTTGAATATTGGCCTATTATACTTCTGGTTTAAGATACGGCATTTCTTCACAAAGCTGTATGGTATTTCTCAGATAACGTGAAATAAAAATATGTAGTTAGACTGAATTTCAGTAAAACCCGAAATGTCTTGTACAGAATCCTGTACCCAGTCTAGTCGTAACTGCCTCAGTTATGATCATACCACGACCAGCTTTACAGCAGTGTAACTCTACCAGAACAGAGGATGAATTATGTGAACTGTACCTGCAGCTTTTTCTGTTTATCTCACATTCCAGTTGGTTATTACTGCATCTGAGTTTTATCTTTAGGAAACCAAAGGCCAGAAGTTCAACCTCTTGTGTAAGGGGATGCAAGAAGTGTGTACCTAGACTGCAGTCAAGTCCAACACGGAGGCCAGCCTGCCTCCCTCTTTAATGTTGGCAAAACTCTCATTCCTGCCCCTCCAATCTCTCTGATCTTGATTTTTGCCTCCCTTGCACAAACGTTCCTTATCCTGCCAGACACTGACAGCTCTCTGGAAAGCGGTATCTCAGGAGTGAGGTGCGTGCCTCCCAGAAGGTGTCACAAAACTTCAGATTAATGTGCAGCATCAAAATGTTTTAGTTAATAAAGGTTATTTCATTATTAACTGTGGGGACAAATTTGTTGTTTCTTTTTTAAAGTCTTCATAAATTACTCTTGTTTTCAAAATTGCATCTGTGTAAGTATTTCAAGGTTTATATCTATAAGCTAGATTCTTACTACTGGCTCAGACTATATGCAGGTTATGGTATATGTATATTGTATAAAGCATACTGTACTCTATTTCCTGTCCAGCTAAAACTTTTAGAACAAGAATACAGAAAAACCAAAATAAATAATTAATTTCCATGTTTCCGAGATCTTGTTAATGACACCCAACACTCTAGGCTTGGAGATCTTTTTCAGACCAGAAAGTTTAACTTAACACAGGCAATAGGATTGACTATGGCTGCTAGAAGTGGGGTCCTGTAATGTCTTTACGAGCTAGGGTAAACGGCCTTTTTAAAGAGTCCTATCAATAACAGCCTCATCAATTCCAAAGTGCATTATTTGCAAAAGGGCCTAAAGCTGATCCACCAAAGGAGATGCAGCGATGTCTAAGGGTTCCTGCCACGTAAGTGGCTTTACTTACTGCTTAGCTACTTAGAAGTAGGGTCCTACCTGGAAAGACCATTCTTTTCTCATTATGACTGAAATCAGAGGCCTCCCACAAATGCTACAGAGTGCTGCAAATTCTCTTATGACACCACTAGTGAATAACTCTACAGAAACCATTGCATGGTGAGTTATATGCTTTTTCTCCCTTTTTTAACATTTGCATTCTATTGTCTATTATGTTGCCTTGAAAACTTAAAAACTTCCTGATAGTTTTACTTTTCAAAGCAGTCAGGCCAAAAACATGTGTGTCTGTGTATGTACACACATATCCAAAATTTTTAACCTCAGAACAATACACATAAAGGCTTTAAAATTTGGATAGATGATGAAACTCCTGGTACTCCAATAACATTGAAATGCTAACCTTCTCAATACCATATCATAACGTTTTGTAGCTATTGAGTATCTTCCTTGAAATGAACCTTTGCAATTCATACTCTCTGCATTCCTGATTTAAAACATAATTGAGTTTCACTGTAATCTTTGAGATATACTAAAATGTTCTGCAGCAATTATGAGGGGCCAGAGGTGAACAAACCTACAGAATTTTAATGAGTTTGCAGTGGTAATTATTTTTAATTGCCTTCCATCTCATTAGAGTACCAGGTGGCAGCTATGTAACCTCACCATGGATGCCGATTGTCTATATGGTCACATATTTCTCTTGCAGACACTAATGAACAGGCATTCAATGTCCAAAGCCTCCGTAGTGGTCTACTAACAGGAAATTGTTAGTTCCTTTGAACAAGACAAGTCTGACTCTGACTTCACTCACACTAAAATTACCTGCAAAGGTATCACTGTGTCACAGACTTCCAGCGTACCTGTTTAAACAACAACAAAGAACATATACATGTGTGAATATATTATATTCTGTTTTCTACTATAAACTGTTTACAGGCTTTTACTTTTACTTACCACTTTAGAAACTAAAAGAATTTTATCAGTTCCTGGTTCAAACAGCAATATAGCAAAAAAGGAATGTTCCTCTATACTTCCTTCCCTTTTGCAACAATTTTGTCTTAAAATAACATTATTCATAAAAAGAGTTAATTTCTTGTGTGATTGGAAGAGAGAATTTCAAATGGACACAAAAAAGCAATAACAAGAAGTTTGCCCTATGGGTCTGTTGATGGCTAGAGGAATCCATATGTTGTTCTTTACTGAGAAAAAGATAAAAACAAAACAAAACAACCTAGCTTTGGCTTAAGAACAAACCATACATTGTGAATTTAATTCCACAGTTATGCAAAAGGGTACAGCTCTGTAGGATCAGTACTTTTTAATATATGCAGATTAGAGACTCGCTAATAAAAACAAACACTACAGGAAAAAAATCTAACCTATTAAAAAAAACCCCTTCTTTTACTACTGGAAGAATATGTTTGTTACACCCTGTTATTAGGATTGCTTAAGAGTTATGGTTTCCAGATCAAAACGATTCTTATCTAAATTTTACAGCATCAGTGACAAAATTCTAACTGTATGCTAAGTATAGCTTTGCAATATATAAGAACCTGTGATGAACTACTTGTAAACTTTAGACATTTCCTCTGCTATTTTATAATAGGATGAAGCTCTAGGACATAAAACCTGAAATGCAGTATCATTAGGTTCTCTTCTTTCTGTCCAGATAGATGTTGACTTCTTTATACTTTTATTTTTAAGAAATGAATTCTGCAGAATAATTGATCCGTTTATTTCATGTGTCCTTTTTTTCTTGTACTGTCTTCACAGGTATTTATTTCAGCCACCTCAATTGCAGAGTTAGAAAAGCTATGCATTTTACCTGTTTGATATTAATAATAAACATATATCTTATGTAGGTCATCTGCTCACAACTGAGCCTTAAAGCCACTGTTTCTTTTAATTAAAATACTTTCTTCCCTTGGCATGAGACAGTGGATAGCCCAAGGCAACTTTGTCTTAGAAAACATCTCTCACCTTAGATATCATTTAGAAAAAATGGATTTTATCATGACCTGGAGGATTTTCTCAGACTCTAAACTGATTATCTAAAACTGGATTCTTTAGCCAAAAATGCCTCCTCCCTCCGAGTTCCTACACTATGACATGACAAAACAAGCAATCGTCTTAAAAAACCTGTAAACTAAGCTTCTGGAAATCAAGGTGTTGCAAGCTGGATCTGTTATCAGTATTTGAAAACCTTGGCTTAGAAAACTTTTTTTTGCATACTGAAAATGTACACTTCATTTTGATACTTAAGTAACCTTTTAATTTCTGTATATGCTGTTTTTTTCACATCAGTACTATCAGAAAACTAATCATAATAAAATTTCTTGTTACTTCATAATGAGGTAGAACAGTTACATATGTTCCTTTTTATCCAAAAGGCTAAATTAAGTACTGCAGATTAGATTATCTTTCACAGCAATAATTTTTCCACGAACTTCAGTGGAGCTGGGGTAATTAAAAGAAAAGAAGAGCAATAGGTATGTGAATTGTTGGAGTCAAAGACGGATTAAAGCAAGAAACAGTCCAAATGGATGTTACTTTAAAAATGCAAACAAATTAAACATAATGTCATCTGTCCCTGATGTAACACAAGAGTAGGTGACATTTAGTAGGTGTCTTCATGGTCTAGAAGGACAGCCTACACCTCTGGTCTATTTTTATGACCTACATGATCATATAAACATAATTTATCAAAATCATTGCCCCGGTTTTGGCTGGGATAGAGTTATTTTTCTTCCTAGTAGCTGGTATAGTGCTGTGTTTTAGATTGAGGTTGAGAATAATGTTGATAACACACTGATGTTTTAGTTAGTGTAAGCACTACTTAGCAACATGTCAAGGACTTTCCAGCTTCTCATGCTCTATTGACTGAGAAGGTTGGAGATACACAAGAAGCTGGGAGGTGGCACAGCCAGAACATCTGACCCAAACTGTCCAAAGGGATATTCCATACCATATAACATCATGCTCACTATATAAATTAGGGGAAAGCTGGCTGGGGGTCCACTGCTTGGGGACTGGCTCAGCATCGGTCGGTGGGCGGTGAGCAATTACATTGTGCACCACTTATTATTATTTTATCATCATCATCACCATTATTGTTATTTTATTTCAATTATTAAACCGTTCTTATCTCAACCCACGAGTTTTTTCACTTTTACACTTCTGATTCTCTCCCCCATCCCACTGGTGTCGAGGGGAGTGAGTGGCTGTGTGGTGCTGGGGTTAAACCACAACAGTCATTCATTCACACAGATCAGGGGTAACTCCAAACTCAAAGAAATGTTGCAACACTCTTCGAGTCAATAAAAAAAAGTAAATTTAGCTAAAACTGATCACACTTTAATAATACCAATTTTGATATGGAGACTTAAAGCCAGCCCTGGAATAATCTATGAAAGAAGTATGGAAAATGCAGTAAGGCTTGTATGTAAAAGGCTGTAGGTGAGTTTGCATTAATCATGGAAGGTTTCACAGTTCAAGCAGTATTCTCTCCTTTGCAAATGCGTACTTCTGCTATTACCTTACAATTGTGTCAGGACTTTCTGTATCAGCACAGCTTGAGCTCATCAGTAGCTAAGCTTGTTATGGATAATCTTATTTATTCTACCACCTCCCTGCAAGATAATCACATTATGGTTTTCTCAAGGGCTTATCACCTTGAATCCACCCAGGACCTGCAACACGCACAGAGAGGGGAAAAGAGATGTACAGATGTATGAAAAACTTAAAGTTCTTTTTTTGTTATGCTTAGAATGATTGCATCAAGACTCAAAATTATTACTGCATATATTAAATCTTTCAGAAGAATAGAATTAATTGGCATGAAAATTAAATATAAATGTCATGAATGACACTTTTGATAAGGAATGAGCATTTACATTTTCTATTAGAAAGTATAAAATAGATAATATATTAAAAAATACTCTGATCTGTAATGAATTAACAATAATCCCAAAGAGTACAGATATGATTTCTGTAGGAAGATCAAGACAATATTTGCCTTTCAACAAGGCAGGGTATAAAAGGGATACTTTCTTCCAACCTTTTAATAAGCATATGAGAAAATGCAATTCATTTGTTGAATTACTGAAAACCAGACATTGAAAAGAACAAAGCGCTGGCAGACATTTTGGACAATGCCCAGATATTTAAAGAGGCAGAATTATTTATTATTTCATCACTTGGACTTCTAATCTAGATTGGATTAAATGCTTTTAAATACTACACATAAAACAATCTTCCACTGGCAAAGAAATGTATCAATGTGTTCCTATTTATATAGTTATAAATATATATTAATGCACAAAAGTATATGAATAATTGTTATTAATTTATCAGATTTTTTTCAAATGCATATCGTATAAAGGTGTCAGAGCCTGTCCCTTAATATGTTCAAGGCAACACTTACTTCACCAACCTAGTCCAAATTAATTTTCATCCAGGGGATCCATAGTATCCATTAGGACTCCCCTTTGAAGATGGGCTTTGACCCTTTCAGTTACTTGATCCAATATGATGGTTAAATCAGTAAAATTAAGCAATGGCTCTATCTCTTCATTGTGCTTACAGACTAATCTTCCTCTCATCTGTGTCTATGAAGTCTAACGGCATACAGTTCAACATGTCCACTTTTTTGTATGTTGCCAGTCAGCAGAAGTTCTGTGAAATAGGGGACCAAGTTCTATCTTCAGAAACACTCATGCATTAGTAGAAATCTGGTGTCCCTGCAGACAAAAGATGATCCTAAATGCTTTGTATTTGGCTGTACAGGTTTTTATTCGGCCGTAGTCTCATGTGACTCACACGGGTATTAGTTTGTATTAATAAGCATCAAATACTTGTTCATTCCTATGTATGTAACTGCTCCTTAGAAAAGCACAAATGTTAGCACACCCTGTGCAGTATGGAAGGTGATTAAATATGAAGTGCTACTTTGAATTTCGAGTGGATCCTTCTGCATGAAGTGCAACATGCTCTGCAAACTAAAAAGATTTGAGTGTTTGATTTGGTCTTAATTTCTTTTCTCCACAGAGAAGAGTGTGCAGTGTTGGGAAAAGAAGGTACCACATGTCTTAAATCAGAAATAAAATCAAGTTACAGAATTTTTCAAAAGATACTTTGTGCTTTAGATGTAATTCTTTTAAATGTTTATTTTCATAGTATTCTCTTGTGATATAACTCTGCTGTGATATATGGCAGAAAAAATGTACAATAATGAAATGAGATTGTTACGTTTTACTTTTTTTTTCCTAAACATTTGCCAGATATAGAAAAAAGTATCTAAAAATTCACAATAAATCATTTATAAAGGAAGATGTGGAATACTTATTCAATTAAGCTAACATGAATGGGGCAAGGAAAACTATACGTTGGAGTTAAGGAGTCAAAATTAGGAAATACCAGTGTAGCCTTAATTCACCCTCCTCATGCACATGCATTATTAGGCTTTAATTTCGTACTCACATTTGCTTGTTGTATTTTCCACAGAACCCACCTCTCATTTACAATGTGGTGGAAGGGTTTGTAACAACTGGCTAAAGAGTTGGAAATTCCTAGAACAGAATTACACAACATTTAGTTCTCTAAATAACTTTCTGGATCAGAAAGAAAAGCAGGACAGATGGTGGCTAACTGGACAGCCAAGGACCAAGCAAATTAGTTTATGTGTTTGCATTGTGTAACCTCTTTTTAAACACCCGGGGAAGTGGTGGATGATGATAAAAGGAAAATTGTAGAGACTGGGGAGAATACAGAAAGTGGAGGCCAGGGAAAATGAGGTTGCTTGGTAGAGACCAGGACAATGTGGAAATTCAGGAAGCCTAAGGAGTGTACAGTAGGGGAAATGTGTACCCGGTGAAATGAGTACTATCGGATTGAGAGCTGGGAGTTATCAGGAAATTGGTAAAGAATATTTTGAGTTCTGCTCTTGTATTTTAGCTATAACTCAATCACTCAGAATCACAGAATCACTAGGTTGGAAAGGACCTTCAAGATCATCAAGTCCAACCCTTAATCCAGTGCCACCATGTCCCCTAAACCATGTCCTAAAGCGCCACATCCACACGTTTTTTGAACACTTCCAGAGATGGCGACTCCACCACCTCCCTGGGCAGCCTGTTCCAATGCCTGACCACTCTCTCAGTGAAGAAATTTTTCCTAATATCCAATCTAAACCTCCCCTGGCGCAACTTGAGGCCATTTCCTCTTGTCCTATCACTAGTTACTTGGGAGAAGAGACCAACACCCTCGTCGCCACAACCCCCTTTCAGGTAGTTGTAGAGAGCGATAAGGTCTCCTCTCAGCCTCCTCTTCTTCAAACTAAACAGCCCCAGTTCCCTCAGCCGCTCCTCATAAGACTTGTGCTCCAGACCCCTCACCAGCTTCGTTGCCCTTCTCTGGACACACTCCAGCACCTCAACATCCTTCTTGTAGTGAGGGGCCCAAAACTGAACACAGGATTCAAGGTGCGGCCTCACCAGGGCCGAGTACAGGGGCACAATCACTTCCCTACTCCTGCTGGCCACACTATTCCTGATACAGGCCAGGACGCTGTTGGCCTTCTTGGCCACCTGGGCACACTGCCGGCTCATGTTCAGCCAGCTGTCAACCAGCACCGCCAGGTCCCTTTCCGCCGGACTTCTCTCTAGCCACTCCTCCCCAAGCCTGTAGCGTTGCATGGGGTTGTTGTGGCCAAAGTGCAGGACTCTGCACTTGGCCTTATTAAACCTCATACAGTTGGCCTCTGCCCATCGATCCAGCCTGTCCAGATGCCTCTGCAGAACCCTCCTACCCTCCAGCAGATCAACGCTCCCACCCAACTTGGTGTCATCTGCAAACTTACTGAGGGAGCACTTGATTCCCTCATCCAGATCATCAATAAAGATATTGAACAAGACCGGCCCCAGAACTGAGCCCTGGGGAACACCGCTTGTGACTGGCCGCCAGCCAGATTTAACGCCGTTCACCACAACTCTCTGGGCTCGGCCATCCAGCCAGTTCCTCACCCAGCGAAGAGTAAACCTGTCTAAGCCACGAGCCGCCAGTTCCTCCAGAAGAATGCTGTGGGAGACGCTGTCAAAGGCTTTACTAAAGTCCAGGTAGACAACGTCCACAGTCTTTCCCTCATCCACTAGGCGGGTCACCTGGTCATAGAAGGAGATCAGGTTGGTCAAGCAGGACCTGCCTTTCATGAACCCATGCTGGCTGGGCCTGATCCCTTGGTTGTCCTGCAGGTGCCCTGTGAGCACTTTCAAGACCAACCGCTCCATAATCTTCCCCGGTACAGAGGTCAGGCTGACAGGCCTGTAGTTCCCAGGATAGATGTTTTAACTGGATTGTTCACTAACTGTGCCATGGGCTCAGAGGTGATGGCTCAGAACACAGTCCTGCTCAGCATGCTCAGTCCCAGAGGACCAGCAACAGACCTGAGGTGGCTGCCTCAAGCATGACATGGAACAGTATTTCTTAATACTGAAGGTTCCGAATTAATTCTTCATGATCTCTGTGCATCTCACCTTACCTAAATTATCAAGGATTTTTTTTTATTTGGTGGACCCCTGCCCCTTGTTAGCCCAAGCGGAGGAGAGGTGACCCATCATCAAACCTTTCCATTTACAATCAGATGCTGGACAGCTTATTGGAGAAAAATGTCACTGACCCCTGTGCCCCTCCCCTGTGTATAAGAAATCAGTGATTCCACATCCAGGTTACTGAGCTTTTAAGATCAGGCTGATGTACATTCTGTGAGAAGAGGAAAAGTTAGCATCTTTGAGAAGATGGATGTTGGCTTTTCATCACGAGAGAGATTTCCTTTCTAGACTTCACTGCTGAGAAATGAAAACGGTGGTTAAAAGAGCTAACCTGCTTCTCCAACTTCTCTCTGCGTGACAGTATCTCACCAATTTTCCTTTATGAACTAGAAAGTTTCAAGTGACTTAAAGGATTTTTAAAGAATCTTCCATATTTTCTGCAGTGTAATTACCTTTTTTTCCCTCTGTTGAAAGCTCTTATTCCAGATCTCAACTTATGCTTAGAAGTAAGAATCCCAGACATAATTCCAGTAAATAAAGGCTATGTTATTCACGTATGTTGTTCACCTGGTAACAGACATAAATCCTGTATTACTCACCACCACGCATCAAACCCCACTGTGACCTCCTGCTGGTCACACTGATACCACTCAGTGCTATAAAGGCAAACAACCATTAGTATGGCTCAGACCTAAACTAACACAATGCTTTGCTTTTACTTGGCTCTCTGTCTGCTTACTATGGTTTAAAAAGATCAGTTAAAACCAAGTGGTGTTTCAGGCCCTTGGTTCTTCATCAGTATTTAAGAATGTTGCTTCCTCTAATCAGTATATCCAGTACTTAAGTAGCTTCTTTTAACTACTGATCTGCTACCTCTGCAGCAAATGTAATAGTAGTATATTACAAGCAGTGTGGCCTTGTACAAAAGTCTGGAATGTTTATTTTGAATCCAACATTCTCTCAGGTCCTTTTTATTTAGAGGCCATTTGTCATTTTTTCCATACTCTAATCTAAATTAACACAAATCTCAAATACTACCACTCACTATACTTTGCTTACATGCTGATAACGTGATTTTGAAGAGAATACCAAAGGATCAATATAATTAAAATTAAAATGGTCTATTGTCACTTACAACACTTGAGCTAAAAAGAAATTTATAAAATAAGAAGTGTAACAATTACAGAGATTTTAATGTATCGCATTCTAGTATTTCAGGTTTTTTACTTGATTATACACTTTTGTATTACAAAGGCCGTAACTTCTGCCAGTGTGAATACTATTAACTCCCGCACTCTGGGCATAAGATTTATTGGAACTAACAGTCTATGCTTAAGAATTCAGATGATTCTTTAGTAAAATTCAAAAGGCTTCATTTTTCTTGTTTGCAGAAATAGATGTAGTTTTTTTTTTTTTTTTAATTTGGGTATGCATGTGGGTGAAATGTGTTCTCTGCAAATATACGTACACATCAGTGTTCACAGGAAATCTCAGGGAAGACGAGTTAGAGATATGTCACTATTTTAAACTGATTTCTGGCACCCACTACTGAAAGTATCCATGGAGTAGCTCTCTGGCAATCACAAGAAACAACTGCAGCTGCTGTGTGAGAATACACTGAAGAAAAATCAGTTAGAAGAATCAAATATTCTATCTTTTCCTGCAGAAAGGAGAGCCTGCTGGCTCCTTTATGTAAATATTGTCACAGGAAAATAAACAATATGGGTCATAGTTTAGTCTAGAAACTGTGAATTTCTAATGGATTCTGACCAATAGAGAGAAAATTCTCCTTTGCTTCTCTCCTCCTTTCAGACACCTTTGTACATCAGCTCTAACACGTCTTCTCCAGCCATGTAAGGTTACATATCCAGGTTTCAACAGAATCAATCATCCTGCTCACTCTTGCAAATTCTGTGTCACCAGAATACCCACTACATAAATAAAACAAATTAAATTCCCAGACTGCTGTTAAGGTGGACCTTCCTCTGGGGCTGCCCACATGTATTGGTGGAGTCTGTGTGACTCTCTTGGTTAAGACTGTAGGCTCTTAAGTAAGGAAGCATGTCTTTCCTTTGCATCTTTATATAGAATTTAATACACCATCAATGCTTGCTACATAATTAATAGCAGCATTAACTAACTAAATAGCTTGACTAATTTTGGTATGCTGAATAGATGGATTGAATGCTTTAATTGGTCACCTCGGATGGATGATGAGTGAGCAACATTTCTAGTCTGCATGTTTCCACTTTCTAAGACTGCCAGCGGTTTTTTCATCTTCAGGATTGAAGTGCTTAGAGAAGAAGTGTATTTAAGGCTGATCTAGTCAATTCACTATTAAACAGACAGCAGAAAGTATTCCTGTACTACCATACAAATGAAAAATAGATCTTTATCATACATTTAGTCTTAACTGTACCACACTCTCTCACCAGTGAAAATTGTGCTTGGTAAACAATCACATTGTTTCTATGTGCCTGTTTGCACGTTATTCAGGGTGTTATTTAAAAATACTGCATGGTTTCAGTAAGAAAGGCAAAATCAATCCCTATAAAAAATTCCCACGACAAGAGACCAAGCTTTAAAATAAGAGATCTCAATAGCTTTCAATATCCCTTAAATTTCCAACCAGAAGGCGGCTGAAAGTTTCACCAAACACGTAGGTTTTCACACACATGACTACGTGTCAAAGCACACCAGAATGAAATATGAAAATGAATCATCCCTCAAGAGCAATATGACATAGCAGTTCAGGGACAGATGCAGAAGAAACTTGAGTAATTCTTTGGCTGTGATTCTTGCTGCCTTGGGATAACATTTTACAATCTCTTCTCTCTGGTTCCACTACTCAATGCCTACTTCAACTACAAAATACTGATTTAGGGACTATATGTTACTGGTAACATCTATGGCATATGACAGAATGTGTCACAGGGGCCTGAAGGAAATAGTGCATAAGTAAACTATTTAAACCTAATAATAAAATATTACCTATATTGCTTTAAAAATATTACAGTAAATTAAAGATCAGACTCTGACAGAATTTGATAATAGTCTCAAAACTAGCTCCCCTATGGTAACATTAGGGAAGTGTTTAGTATGTATTAAAGTCTTTACCGTCAAGGGTAATACCTTTTTCTACTTTGATCCACTAGTAGTTTATTGCGTCTAAGCTTTTCATTCTCTACATTTTAGCTCTCTGTGAATCTGCCTCTAAGGTGTACTGGATGACTGGGCTAACAAGACTTCCAGGTATTAGTGTGTGAATTTCTAGCCCATTCACTACCTTTTTAAAGGTATATTACAAGAAGTTTTAAATATTTTGTCTGTTTTGCTATTTCCCTGTTAAAATATTTTTCTTACTATAGACAACCATATAAAGGGAGGTGAAACTGCATTAAAAAGAAATCTTCCATTAATATTTTTTAAGTTATATCACATTATATCTTCGTGTTTCACCAGAAAAAAGGTGCTCAGAGATGTATTTTATTCTGTGAAGTTTTTCCCATTTTGGCAATCAAGTGCTCTGAATTACCTGGGGAGTTACAGTAGGTTTTTTAGGCTTCATTTCAAAAAAAGGCCAATTCAATATAACTAGGACATAATCCATGTTGCTTATTAAAGACTGTTTATTGAAGGCTGAGGGTTTATTTCACCAGTCTACAGTTGATTCTCTACATTATCAGAGAGAGAAAACTTGAAGACTGAAGAGGATCTACAGACAAACTAATAACAAATTGCAACTCAGGCTAAGGCAGAAACGTTTGCAACATTTCAATAACTTTTTTTCAACAAATTCCAGAAAGTCACAACCACTCACACAAAACATTCAAAATCAGTTACTAGGGTATAAAAATATATCAACCAAAATTTTGTTGCCTTCTATTACAGTGGTTCAGAGGTTGAAGCAGCATCAATGAAAACTAAAATCAAAGCAATCATTAGCACAGCCCCCTAGGATCGATCCTTAACTAGTATAAGACTGCTGAATACAACTCACCAGAATGGGCACAGGCCAGTTTATAGCTCCTAGAGACCAGGTCACTGACTTTAAAAGAATAAGGATTTTGTTTTTATTTCTGTTATTTTTTGTATTGTTTACAATCCAACCTAGCACTTGTGAAGAGCAGTCTGGTTTGTTCTGTAACTTACTGTTTGTCATTACTTTTACCAGGATGTAAATTTTACACAAGAAAACTTTTGTAGAAAGCCCTAATAGCAAAAATCCATGTGTCATTTAGCATGCCTCATTCATAGAGGTAGTGCATTTACTATATTAAGATAACCTTTTAAGGAATTACCCAATTAAAAAAATTGGAAAAACAAATCTTTGGCACTTCAATCTAATTGTAAGAGAAAACACTATGTTAACTGCTGATCCTCAGAGAAAAACAAAACCAGCAAGAAGAAAATATTACCACTCAATAAAAGTCTTGGCAACTTCCCACTGAGACCTGAAACACAATATGTACACATCAAACAATCCCTAACTTATTGGATCATTAGGTAAAAGCCAGAGTCATTTGAAGAGAGTGCTGCTCTCCTTAAAGCTGAAATATTTCCTGGTGTAATGAATAAAGCGGGCACAAATAATTCCACGTAATAGGAAGTATTAGGAATAGCAAATATTATGAAGGAATCTGCTAAACTTTCTTGTTTTCAACAGATTCACTGCGAAGTTAACTTTTCTTTTTCATTATGCTCAAGAAATTTTACCGGTCCAAACAATGTTACTTTTCTACTTTTGCAAACATAGAAACCAGAAAGTTTTCATGGCAAGGACATAAAATTCAAATCTTTCTCAGCGGAAATGGAAGAATGCGGATGGAAAGTAAAGTGGCACCTCAAAATGTTCTTGCAAAGAACTCCCATTTCATAAATGTACAAATAATTGCAGTAGTTTTCTCTTTTTTTTTTCCCTCTCTATTTTTTGAGTAATATTGTTTTAATTCCCCTCCCCTTAAACTACTACTACTGCATCTATCTATCTATCTGTCTTTCAGGAAGCCTTCAGATTTTACTCCACTCATACCTTCTGGAGTCTCTTGTCTTTACTTCCCGTCCCCTTTATAACAACTCAGCACATTGCACAACAATTCTGTTTCTGCCTCCTTACACGGCTCCTCTGTTCCCACTATTTGCCATCAAATCTCCCTTTCTGACTAATCCCTCAGCTCAGTTTCATGCCCCTCCTTCTCATGCCTCTTCTTGCAAGTCTCCCTTTTCCTCTCTTCCCCCTCCATCCTTTTCTCCTTGCTGATCATGATTTGGAGGTGAAGATAACCTCTGCACTGACCTAAGGAAGATAATACCTGAAGATCCTCTCCATAAGGACAGGCATACTCCAACAAACCAAACACTATCTCAATGAAGAGAAAAGTGCCCTTTTCCCTTAGACTTTTTTTCTTTAAAATTCTTACAATGTTCATGATGGATATTTGCATTTAAAAAAATCACAATGGAAAAATTATAAGAACGAGATAAATCAGGGATTGGTAAGAGTGCGTGAGGAGGTGTAAAATTTCCCTGGCTTCTATAATGCACTGTCTGGGTCAGTTGCTATAAACAGTTGGAGATCTACTGACAATCAAGGACATATGACAAATTATGCCAGCTAAAAAAGTACTCCTGCATTTGGAATGAAAGAAAAATTGTGAACCCACACAAGACCTATTTGAAGCCAAAGTCAAATAAAGAACTTACTTTCAACAGCATTCATTCATGCAGAGCCAGGAATATAGAAAATTTAGCTGCAAGCAATTAACATATTATTTATTCTTTTTTCTTCTCCGAGAACAACTGAATGTGGTGATGTTACATAGCTCTCATTTAACCATTTTTTTTAACAAAGAATCACAGAATAGTTTGGGTTGGAAGGGACTTTTAAAGGTCATCTACTCCAAAGCCCCTGCAATAAGCAAGGACATCTTCAGCTAGATCAGGTTGCTCAGAATCCCATCCATTCTGACCTTCAATGTGTCCAGGGATGGGACATCTACCACCTCTCTGGGCTACCTGTTTCACCACCGTCATTGTGAAAAATTTGCTTCCTTACGCCTAGTCTAAATCGAGCCTCTCTTAATTTAAAACCATTACCCCTTGTTCTATCACTACAGGCCCTGCTAAAAAGTCTGTCCCCATCTTTCTTAAAAGCCCCCTTTAAGTACCAGAAGTCTGCAATAAGGTCTCCCCGGTGCCTTCTCTCCTCCAGGCTGAACAAACCCAACTCTCTCAGTCATTCCTCACAGGAAAGGTGTTCCATACCTCTGATCATTTGTGTGGCCCTCCTCTGGACCCGCTCCAAAAAGTCCATGTATTTGAGTAATTTCTTACTTATGGAAGAAAAGATACGGAATGAAAATACTACCTTGCATATATTTACTTTCTTTTGATAATAAAATCTCTTTGCTGTTCAACCCTCTAGCACTGGTAAACTCTTTGGAAGCCATAAGGCACAAGCGACACATAAGCTATAACATTATAGCATTTGTAATTAATTAGATTTGCAGGACTTGGACACACGAAGAGCAAGAAAATGTACAACTTCTTAGTTAGCTATTAAGTGGACTATCATTATGCGTAACTGTGTATAATTCTTTGCTGCTTTATGTTTTATCTTTTGCATAATGCCCTATTCAACAAAAAATCTGTTGCATTCAAATAATGAAATACAGGTTTCTTTCAATTAATGCTGAGGAAAATGTGTTCATCATCTCATCTTAGATGAAGAAGTTGATGGGACATAGGGGATAATGATTGATTACTTGCATAAGAACCTTTTTGTGGGATATTTTTCTTGATCTAAGTTACAGTGGTTGTAGAAAAAGAAATCAGAGACCACCTACTTGAAATAACCTGAGGAAACAGTGGTTTAATGTCTTTATCTAAAGTATGAAAAAAAAAAGTTTTGAAAAAGTATTTGATGAGATGTTAAGTACACTTGGAGATGCATAAAATTCAGGATTTAAAGAAAAAAACAGTTTAAAAAAAAAAATCTGCTTCCCCCCCGCAAATCATGCCACTCAATGTTCCCTACATAAAGTTTAAGGTTTTAACCTGAAATGCCATTGCCATTGATCATCAACATCACAACTTTACTCACTGTTCCAAACAGCTTTTTTGTTGTTGTTTAGACAAAATCAACACTGTCTCCTACATTTCAAAGGCTAAGCAAGAGTGGAAACGTCAGAGTTTGATGATACCTCTTCTTAATAGACGAAGTGGTGATTTCTGCCTGTTTTCACCTCCTTGTCAGGTAGTATTGTCTTTGTAACACACTCAGTTACACTGTATGGGCGTTCTCTAGGTGTTTAAGCCTAAAGCCTAGTGGCTTTTGTTTAAAATGTGGTAGAAGGTCTCAGTTTCCAAGCACTTTCTATAGGTGTTCAGGGGTGGTGAGGGTGCTTAGCACTCAGCAGAGGTACATACAAAAAAAATTCTGGCATGCTGTGGTTGTGGGTCTCTAGCAAGGAGATCAATAGACATGAACATTGCAAGCTCTTTGCCTTAGGGAAAAAAAAAAAATCACATAAGTAGAATCAATGGCAATGTAATATGGATGACATTTTATGTGACCTGGGACAGGAAGAACAGTTATATTTATAAAAGCACATAGCAAACTGGATTTTGTTTATTCCTTACACAATGCACCATCATTCTAATTTTCACTGTGCAAAGCTGTGGTTTTGATAAAATTCTCTTTTTTTTTTCCTTCCCCAGACAATCCAAAGAAAATTTATCTTCCTTATTGAACACTGGCATGTCAAAACCCCTATAAATTTATGGGATATAAAACATGGATGTAAATTTGTAGTTTAGAAACATTTCACATTCCCAGTACTCTTTCTAGTTCCCCGTCTGCAATATAAAGTCAGACTGATCTCTCTAAATCAAAATTGCATTTTTCTGACACTTCATCTCTTTGTCATGCTGTCTCCTCACAATATCTGTGCTACAAAACTGTTTCTTTATCCATTTATAACATCATAGGACACACATCAATTTTACAGGTAACAAGACTAATATATATGTATTTTAAAAAATCTTATAAATCACATTTTTTGAGAGGAAAACTGTGTTAAACACCACAGTCATTTAAAGAAACCAAATTTGTTTTGCAATTTTTTCATTTGATGTGTAATATTTTGAAATCAGGCTATGTCGGACATACTTATTGTGATGTTGTGTATGATGTACAATGCATGCTAACAGAGAGCTGTGATAGCACGCCTTTTTCCCTTGAAAGGAAAACAACCTGGCTATCCTCAAGTGCTGAAATACCTCTAACTACTGTCTTATCTTCTCTCATTACAAAATTCCTTACGTGTTTTGCACCTCATTTTTTCTCTCTTTGCCAACAGACAAAGGTTAAGTATCCTATAATTCTGACAACTGCTTTCCTCCTCCAGTTACCCTCTATGAATTTGTATCCCAACCTCCTTCCTAACCAGGTATAAGAGTGAATCGGTCTCTCCAGACACACACTGATCTCTTCCTGCTTTCTGTCCTACAAAGATGAGACAAAGGGTATCAGTATTAGTTATCTCTAATTAGTGAATTTTAATAATCCAAGAGACAAAACAGTACCAAACAATTCTTTTGAGACCCGCTCATTCAGAAAAGTTCTCACCTCTCAAGTATATTTGCTTTTGCCTTTACCATAAAAAAAAAACATACAAACTGGATCAAAATGTGCACTGTATCTCCATTACTTGTATGCTAATGACTTAACTAAGTCTACAGAGATGACTGCAAGTTGAAGCTAGCACATAAAACAAAGCATCCTTATTTTCAGAGTATTTCAAATAACTAAACTGTTTCATTTACCCTATTGGTAGTTCCATCCAGATAATGATTCCACAAAAATAAGCATATTTTTAGAGAAGTCCCTAGACTAATTGGGGCGGGAGGAAACAACTTGACTTTCAGCAGCCAGTCCCAGATGAGAAAACACAGTTCTGTCCCCTTACATTTCAACAAAACCTGATAGACTTGCATCTTGAAAGACCTCATTATTCTTTCCCGAAGAAGCCATATCTTTGATTCTATATTCAGTTTGACACCCGGCCTTTCATCCATTATTCCCCTAGGCTTGCCTGCTGAACCGCCACAGAAAGATTAAGAGAGTATCTTCCCATTCTAGTAACGGCTGGCATAGTATTAAAGATAATTCTTATATTGAAGGAATATCAGGCTGGGGTTTGGGGTCTAGTAAATTCATCTGTTTCATTTCATTGTTTATATGACCTAAGGTACCTGCTGTTTCTACTCTTGTTTCTTTAACATTGCTTTACATGAAAGTGTATACACTTTTTAAATTCCTCTGATATTGTACCTCTGGAAATCTTAGGATGGTGTCAATCAGTAAAAGTTGCATTTAAATTCAGTTACTAAGTTGTTTCAGAAGCTGAGGATCCAGCTTTATGAAATGAGGATGCTGCTGGTCCAAAGGCTTAACAGGAGGTTGCACTAACATGCAAAAAGTATGCCAGAACATTAATTTTTAAAAGATGAAAAACCATAAAGGCTATTGAAAATGGAAATTTTATTCACACTCAAAGTCGGTTTGTTCTCTGAGTTAATAATGAAATACCAAATCTGAAGAGCCTTCTGATGTTACAGTTACCCTTTAAATCTTTCTGTATAGCTGTTATATCCTGTGGAGGGAGAATCTGTTTATTTTAATACAGATGCACAGCAAAATAACACATTTAAATAACACACAGTGCTACAGTGTCATAGGGCCTCCTAAGTGATTCTCTACTCTTCATACTAGTCTAACTCTATTGACATGCTGGTCATTAAAGCGAAATTCACACTGGTGCTCTTGGCCTGCACAGGGCCTATGCATCACTTAAATCCTACTTAAACTCACTGAGTGGGGCTTTAAAAGGATTTATGAGGTGTGCAGCCTTATGAGCCTTCCTGAATGAATGTCACCATTAATTTGCTTCACCTCTGCAAATCCTTAAAGCAAAGTTACAGTAACATCATCTGTCGTCCTTCTCGAAATAGGCTCAGCAAAGCTTGGCAGGACTCTTGTGCTCCTATCTGTAGGACTGTGCTTGATCTTATTTCTGGATCCTGGCATGAAACAGTAATTCAAGCTTAATAAGAATTGCTAAAAATTAAGATCTAAAAGAGCTACTGGTAATTTTTAAACTTAGTTAAACAGAATATGAATAAAAATGTTATTTGTAGGTACTTATTTTACTATCATATCCTTCAGCTTGAGAAAAAAACTATTCCAAATATTCTTGATTATGACTAATTAGATTTTATGGTATTATGCTTCTGTATTGTTCAGTCAGAATTCATGGGACACAGTAGCTTACGTAGTCTTTGCAATGGATGATCATTTGACTCTTTCTGTACCTTTGCAAACTGTGGGATTTTTCAAACTCATCTCATTGTGCCTTTCATATTTTACACTAAGTTGTTTTGTTTAAATACTTCATTATTGAGAGTCTTGGAGTCTGTATAAGTTATCTCATACAAGAGATGGGCAATCATATCCTGTTTTGCAAGGGTAAGATAGACAAGTAGTTTTGAAATCTGCCTTGCCTAATTTAATTTGTCTCATCTTGAATGTGACCTGATCAAATCTTCCCTAGGCAATATTTAACACCAATTTGGAATCATGTAAATTTGAAGTTGAGATATGGGCTGATCTGGCAAACTGTGTACTTTTTATCCTTGAGATTATCAATCAAATTTTCCCATTAGCAAATGACAGATTAAAAACCAAAAATAGTTCTTTCATAGGAAAACTTTAAAAAAAGAGAATTCAACCGCTGGAATTTAGGGTCAGATCATAACCATTTATGCTGCAGAGCTGTTAATCACCTGAGCTAAGTCCTTGGAGTCATTAGATCATTCTGTCAGTGCAGCGTGTTATCAGTACAATGACTCAAGACTGGGCACTTTCTAAATGTATGTAGCTTTATATATGGTATTTCATGTAGAATTCTCTACAGAAAATAAATATCCACTGATAAATGAGTTTCCAATCTTCTTCAGTATTCACTGTCTTTTAAGAGACTGTGTGATGCCTCTAATTGCCGGTTTCTATGCACAATGTCAAACCACTCTACTATTTCTTTTCACCTCTTTTTAATAAAAAGGCAGGTACAACAAGAAAGAGAAAAATTCAGAGCTTTTTAAAATTTTTTTTAATTTTTTTTTTATCAAGAGAGATTAAAAAAGCTAATTTAATTATTTCTTTTTTAATCACTGCTACTGAGGCTCTGGACCATATCAAGAGGGCTTCTGACAGCTTAGCATTAGTGGGAGAAGGAAGAAGAAAAACCTATCAGCAGTGAATGATTGTATTTACGGTTGACAATGATGAAATAGTAGAGGCCATGCTACAATTTCTGCTCCTTCATTTGTCTTTGTTGATAAAATGAGCACTGTCAGAGGCTCGAGCTCACAGCAAATTTAACGTGACTCTGTTTATCCCTGCACCGAACAAGGTTTGCACATGATCAGATGATAAATACACAAAGTTCTGGGATATCCCTTCCTTCTGTTTAATAGAAACATGCAATTTTCCTACTTTGTTCTTCTTAAAGGAATGAAGATGGAAAATAGCTAAATAGTTTTTTCATGTAAATATTTCATAAAATAGCATGACTTATCTGGTAGTAGTACAAATGTACGATATAACCAGTCTTCAAACACCATTTTTCTAAAATAGTCTTCTGGCCTTGTTAAAAAAATATATTCATCATCCATTCCAGCTTTTTGGTACACCTCATACTTTACAAAATCAGCTTATCAGCTTGCATTTCAAAGGTCCCTCTTCAAACTACAGGCTGAAAGAAGTTTGCTGAGAAAACTGAAAATGGTAATTTGAGATGAAGCTAAAATTAGGAGGCCCTGTTGTAAGCACACATATGATTAAACTCAGGACAGTTTCCTCATCGTACAACTAGATTTTGCTTTGTGCAAAACCGATTTGCCAAATACTGTTCTACACAAGAATACGTCACAACTAAAAGACAGATACAGAAAGGGTTGAAACACCAACATATATTCTATAAAACATATATATAAGAATACATAGGGAATGCTACCCAATTGCATTAAAATAATATGGATGTAAATATAAAAATATAGTACTTATCAGGTTTCTATGATATTCCGCAAACATTCCCTTTCATTGTTTTATGCTGATCAAACCGTAACATGAAGTGCACATGACCTAACATTCAATAATCTAAAATTCACATTTCATACACACAATGTCATTTTTGCAGAGCATTTTTCAGTGTCAGAACATGATAAGAATACCACAGGTATTCTGCAGAACCTTGTGTCTGCCTCCCAGGCAATTTCTGGATATCATTTCAGTCAGTAACTGAGTTTCCGTGTAGTACCCACTGAAAAGCTTATTTCAGTCCGCTGAACTCAATGCCTCTTTTCTGCCTTTTGAGGGATGTGATGCCATGGGATTTAAACTGGGAAAGTTCTTTGATAAAAATGACTTAATATAGACCATTGTTTTCTATGATCAGAATTCCATTATATAATTGAGTTACTTTCACAGTTTCATTCTGGGGTGGGATTTCTGTAAGAAGTTCTGAATAGGTACAAAAGTACAGGTAAGAAAAGAAGAATGAGAAAATGTGCACTATTTTCTTTCTTTTTTCACATCACACTGATTTTAGGGCCCAGGGGCTGAGGGAGCTACGGAATAAAATTCCTATTTTCAGAAACTTTCCAGCTTCTCACACACAAGAAACTTAATATTAACATTTAAAAACAAAGGTGACAAAGTCCACGTTGTGCATCATCTACCCTTTGTGGGAAGCTTAATTTCTAAACAAGGAAATGTGCCCATTCTAGGCTGCCATTGAAAACATGACATGTTTCTAGTTTTTATATCTGATTATCTGTTTCCTATAAAGACTTTCAAATGTCTTCTTAAAGGATTAAACATTGTCATAAGTATGAACACAAAGACCCTTTTGAGTAGTAGTTACTGAACTGTGTTTTCTAGCCTCATAATCACACTCTTACACACAACACTTCAGGATAAATTTATCTGTCGTTACCTTTGTTTTTAGTGGGTATGTGGGCCAATTTGTTTTTCCATTTGCATTCCTTGCTATGACCTCCACCCAAGTCATCTTAGAGGTATTAAATTAGACAACAAACGTAACTGATGTGTAACCCTTTAAAAAAAAAATCCAGCGCAGGAAGTACATAAAGCAGTCTTTATATCTCTCTCTAAAAAACTAATATTAAATCAAACCAAATCAGATAAGTAGTGTTTTCATGTTGAGAGAAATAAGTATTTCCTAATCCTTAAAGGGGGCAGGGGGGGAGGGAACCAAACCAAAACAATCCCACCAAACAAACAAAGCACCATTAAAACCTGAATCAATACTCTTATTACTTCCAGCATCCTCTCAATAATAATATTCTTCCTAACATAACAAATACAATTCTTGTACTGCTTAGCTACACAAGACTATCAGGACATGAAAGTCTGGACAGAATAAAAAAGTATACCTAACCACTGTGCTTCAATGACATTTTATCTACCAGCATCAGCAGCGCAAGCCTTCCTCTAGGACGCACTCCAGCTGACCAGGCCTTTCATTGTGGGAGGGGTCTAAGCTAAGTCAGGTTTACTCCAACATTTTCTTTCCACTAAGCTGAAATTTATCAATATTCAAATATTAATTTATCATCTTTTCCGAGAGCCAGAACCTATTTCATGTCTCCGTCATTTATTTTGCTGTAAAAAGCCACCATTCTTTAAAACAATTGTTTTGTGTTATTTGTTTTGGGATTTTTTATATATATAATTCCATGTAGCAATAAACCTTTGATTTATACAGGCATACTATCAGATGGAGAAGAATCAAAGGACATATACAAACTTCACTGGCTTTAAAAGGGAAAGCTATAACTTGACCTGCCAGTTAGATGTTTACCTCCTAAGATGATACATTGAGAGTCTTCAATATTACACAATAAAATAAACAAAAACAACAACAACAAAAAAGAGGAAATGTAGGACAGCTTAAATAGATTGAATTAAAGGCGGAATTTCAATCACGTCGACATTCCAGCTAGGTAGATATTACGACTACAAACAGCACCCAAGCAGCCCTAGGGACGCGGTCCGTCCGTCCGTCCGTCCCCGGCCTTTCTACGCGCTCCCAAGGGCGCCGCCGCCGCCTCGAGGGAAGAGCGCCACCTGCCGCCGCTGCAGGGCTGGAATTCCACTCGTCCTTCCCTCCCGAAGTAAATTTTTCTCAGGATAATTCTTTCCTTTAAAATACTAATCTTCAGATTCAGGTATTTTTTTTTACATTTGGAGATGCCGTCATTTTTCTACTTTCAATCAGTGATACATATCTCCACCAGCAAAGCCGAATTTACTTCTTAAAGTTTTATCCATGTAACCCTGAAGGCTCATTATCTGTCTCTTCTATTCTCTTAGAAGAATTTAAAGAAATCTCTGATAACTAGTCAAAAGGTCTGAAAGTTCACATAACATCATTTTGTGCCCATTTAAGCTCTCAGTGCGGTAAATTGATGTGACTTTTTAAAATTACCCCACAGCGCTACACATTGCGCTCGTCACAGGTGTAGCCTGGGTCGGATGGAGGTTGTAGCAGCCAGTTGATGTGTGAGGCTCAGTAACACGGCTCCCCCGTTTGCTGCCACGCACATTTGCCTGGGCAAATGAAACACGTTTTGACACCACACCCACCCACCCACAACCGCCTCCGTGTGCAGAGCCCTGCCAGAAATCTCCCCAGGGCCCTGCAATGCAGGGAGCTGCAGCCGAACCCTTCTTCAGCTGCATTTCATGTGGTAGCTGCAGGCAGGCTGGACACTCCCAGTATAAAGGAACAGGTAAACACTCCTTTTCCATTTGCAGTGACACATAAATAAAACACAGTAATACAATCTATGCTTTCGAGTAAACAACACTTGAAAAATACTAATGGAAATACTACATTCTGTTTGCCAGGTACCACCTTACCTATATGTTAATATTGCTTAAAGAGAGCACAGACAAATATTCAGCATAATTAGAGCTCATCTGCTTAAATTCTACAAGCTACTGCATTTCATTTCCAGCATAATCAAAGGGATTTGTTTTTTCAGGATGAATTGTCTGAATTTTTGGTATTGCAGATAACTTTTGACTATGAGAGTAGCATGGCATTTGAATTTAAAAAGCAAACACGAGATACAATCTGTGTTAAGCAACATACTCTAAAGCAAATACAAACCAACCAGAAGGGCTTCAGGCAAACTAGCAGAGTAAACAACAGAAAGCAAAGAGAACAAGAAAAGACCAGAGAGAGGCTGTGTTGCACTTTCTTTGGAGCTGGAGGTCTTAGAGGGTTTCAGCGACTCCCAGCTCCATCTGTCTACAGGAAATCATTTTTTTGCCACTGGCATGAGAATTAAAATTCTGCTGTGGGACTGGGAGAGATGACGTTCATGATGCTTTATAACTCCCTAATTAATTTCTCTCCTGCCAAAGAATGCAGCATCAAAATATTTTAGTACAATAAATTGTCTCAGATGATTTCTCAATCACTCCTTAGGAGTGATTCTGCCGTTTGATCCACTGATACCAGCTCCTGCACTGCTGACTTCACTAGAGCTCCATGGGTGCAAGAATCATCTCTCATTGATCACTTTGCACAGCCAGGGCTTTGTTCTGTCTAGACTTTGCTGGTGCAGGCTTAATATTCTGCAAACTAATTTAACTCCTTCCACAGATATGTTAGGTTTTGACTTCTGTTCATATGTGCTTATCTAGTAGATTATCTGATAGTTAGGTTTTGTCCTGAGCTCTGAACCATCAATCAGTACTTCATTATTGTTATTCTTTTTCTGTCCAAATAAAATCTCAGCTGAGATGAAATGGTTTTTCAAAAGGTGGACTGCCTTGCAAACTACTTGCAAACACATACTGTTAAAACACAACTGTGAGTCAAACTGGATAATTCATGTTCTTCCGTTTGTGCCTGAACACACATTAAGATACAATACCTCAATTTCCATGAAATTTTGATATAGAACCATTATCTTTATAGAAAAAAACAAAACCTTGAAACACTACTGAAGAAATTGCAGTTGACTATACAAATAATATTTTAACAGAAGTAACGCTACAGTAACATGTAATTTTGTGTATATTTGTGTTTATCTGTGTAATACGACACATGAGGATGCAATGTTCTTTAGTTTCAAAAGACATTCAGCATCTTCTAGAAACACAAGCAATCCTATAACAAAAGATTCCATTATTTTCTACTTTACCTATTTTCCTTTCAGATATAATGATTTTCAGAAGTTGTTAGGGTTAGCAGGGTCAATAGACAGTGTAAGAGGCCATTAGGTGTACGCAAAAGCAGAGCTATGAAAAGCAGTCACGATGAGGAACATGAAAAACAATTATCCAAGAAATGTTGGCAGTATTATTAAGTATGGATGTTGCTTTATAAAACAAGGCATCTGATACAAGGAAAAGCATCCTCAGGCTCTGCAATGGCCAGTCAGGACATCGTCCCTTGCAGGGCTGTGGAAGAAAGCTCAGTGTACGAATACCGAAGAAATCTATTTACAATCAAAATTCAGAAGGTTTGTGAGAGCAGAAGTAGGCTATACACACTACTTCTTCCTACTATTTTCCCCAGACTCTGCAGTCTGGCTTTAGAGCTTGCCAATGTGATGGTGGTGCATGGTATTCTTCCTTACATCTACCTGCATATTGTTTTGGCTCTTTCCTGTAGCTAGGCGCTACTCTTTATAACTAGACTTACAAATTACTTCCCCAGTTGTGGTGGGTTGACCTTGGCCAGCTGCCCACCCAGTCGTTCTCTTGCCCCCTGCCTCAATGGGGCAAGGAGAGGCAGGGAAAGACTGACAAGCTCATGGGTCAAGATAAATACAGGGAGATCACCTTTTACTGTGGCAGGCAAAGCAGACTTGGCGTGGGAAAAATCAATTTAATTTATCACCAGTTAAAACAGATTTGGATGGTGAGAAACAAAGACAAAAACTGAAACTCCTCCCTCCACCACCTTTCTCCCAGGCTCACCTTTGCGCCTTCATCGCTGACTCCCCTGCCTCTCCCCACGCCGAGTGGCTCAGGAGGATGGGCAATGGGGGCTGTGGTAAGTCCACAACAGCTCCTCTCTGCCATTCCTTCCTCTTCACACATTTCCCCTGCTCCAGCATGGGGTCCTCCACAGGTGCAGTGTGGATACCTCATCCACCATAGTCTCTCCTGGGGCTGCAGGGCAACTCCTGCTCTGGTGCCTGGATCACCGCCTCTCCCTCCTCCTTCCCTCACCTTGAGGCTCCCATGACTGTTTCTCACACTTTTCCCCCTCATTCCTCTCTGACCATCCAGCACTTTGCCCTTCCTTGCACAGGCTGGCCCCGAGGTGCTGCCATCGTGGCTGCGGGGCTGAGCCAGGCCCTGCGGTGGGACGGTTGGAGCCGGCTGGAACCGGCTGTGTCCGGCACGGGGCAGCCCCGGCCTCTGCTCACAGGGGCCCCAGCAGCCCCGGGGCACCCCCACCCTGTACGTAAGTTCTTAAAGTTTTTCCAGTATTTCTCAACTGAAAGTGGTCCCAAGGATTCCAGAGATGGTAAATCAAAAAAGCCTACTTCTCTAGCAGGCTTTTCAGCACAATAATTGCATCGGTAGTATCGCTTTTTTAAGGAACCAATTTGAGACATTTCCAAACTAGACGCTGGCTGTTTTCCACACACGACACTGTTATGACTCTGGTGGCTACTAGAGCCGCCCATGAACTGAACCATGGAGCTGGATCTCTAGCATTTGTGCAGGTGAACTGCTTTCCTCCTTCCTCTGCGCAAGGAGCAGCAGCAGTTGTGGCCCTGTTGAGTGTCTGCAGTTCTGTTTACAGCACAGCCACACCAGCCATCAGGGCAGTGATACCAAGTAGCGAGGGACTGCAAGGTGTGCCAGGCTGGGGATGGGGATGGACAGGAGAAATGTCCTGTTGCCTTTGAGGGGTGGCAGGGGTTTCTTGAGCTGGTTTTGCTCTGAAAGCCACTGACGTCTGAAAATCACAAAGAATTTCAAGAGGAGTTTCCTAAAACTTTTCCTGGCCTAATGGGATAGGCCACAGGGCAGGGAAGACATTTGGTGGCTCACTGCTGCTACTAACCCCTCCATCTCTTTCTTTCGCTCTCCCTGCACGGGCCACTGCTCACCCCCACCCCTTCTGAGCATTTTCTGTGAGCTAATTTGACTCACCTGAGATTTCAAGGAATGCCTGCATATTAGTATTCACTAATACTAGAAGAAACAGATCAGTTCGTGTAAGGGTCAAGGGAGTGTCAGATATGGAGAAGTGGGGACAGTACTGCTGTCAGGAATGGAGAGAGAGGCATGAAATGAAGGGAGAGACCCTCCTCTTCCAGGGACAAGGAGCCACGAGGCTGTCCTGAAATCATGATCCTTCATCATCCTCACTCTCCCACCCTTCCTTGAGGTGGCAGCGGGATTTTAAAAATGCTTACTCATTGACAACTTTGCAAATGTGTCCTTTCATCATTTTGTATATTAGACAAAAACAAAACATCCCTGTGTAACAGCCATATAAAGAGACATTAAGACCTATCTTCATTCACCAAGTTAGATACCACAAGCTGAAAGACACAAGTTTTGCTTGGGCCTATTTTGGGAACCCAGTTTCTCTTTTTCCTGCTTCAGGAAGTGCTGTTTTGTATTGATTTTGTGAAAGACGAGGTAGCATTCATTCACAAAAGATGACCTGTCAGATAAATCTGAAATCACAGCAACTCACTTCCCAGACTGATCTCTCTGGATTTCTACTCACACATTTGTGAACATCGATCATCCTGGAAACATTGCCTGTGCATTCAATGAAAGTGAGCCCAAGGCTCGTGGCATCTCTTGCTTGTGGACCTGCCATCATTAACATGTCTGCATATGTAGTATGCTACCGTGTGTCAGGAGAAAAGGAGCATATAAAGACAACAAATAAACAAGATTTTCAGCTTAACAGATGTCCATTCTATGTAAAAAATGAATTAGAAAATAAAAATAAAAGCCAGATTCCAAATCTCTCTCTTTCTTTGACCATTTGTTATATTTCAACTAAGATCTTTCTTTTTGTGAACTGATTGCTCCTTTCCCATACAATCCTCCCACACCACAATGACAAATCAAGGATGGATGAATCCAAAGCAGTCATATTTTTCACATGCTTTAAGTTCAATACGACCAGATTTCTCAACATTAGGAATTAAAAATGAGGGGAAAGAAAAAGACTGTGATTTTTGAAAAATTATCAAAATGTAAGTCTGAGACAGTGTATCCATTCTAAAAATTCATTAGTAAATTCTAGATTAATTCTCAGTAAGAACTGAGAAAACTAATGCACACCAAACTCTTACCTGAAATCCAATTTTTTTTTTTTTTTTTTTTTTAAATGTTCACACATTATTCTTTGTTTCACTCATGCTAGTTTTGCAGTGTTTTGTAGCTTAAAGTTCCTGATAGCTCTGGAGCTTAAGCACTGGAAATACCACTCAGCAAAGTGGTTTTTATTCTTCTCTTTCAGGACAGCTGGGTGTAGGATACACCTGAACAAATTCCTATAAAATACTGTACATCCCAGGAGATTTACATAGATTGGATAAGCTTCAGGTAAACTTTTGAACCAAATATTAAATCTTAAGAGGATTACCTGTAAGCTATTATTAATGATTCCAGTGACATTATTATTAATGCATTTCATTACATAGTTAAATTCTTTCGTGCTTTTGTAATGGAAAACCCCACAATTTACTTCAGTTTTGGGGAATGTTATGATTAACATGGAAGTACATATAGAAGAAAAGGCAGCATGCCTCCTTACATAAAGCTAGCATAACTGTCAAACAGTGGCATTTCAGACCACAGAATTAGACTTTTCCTAAGCTTGGAAAATTTAAAATCTCAAATATTGACGTTAAATATTCAGATGCTCTCAAAAAATTAAATAATAGATTTCCATTTCATTCCACTTTACTGAATTTCTGCAAACCATTGGTATTCCAGGTAACTTCTCACACGTGAAAGGTAATGAGACTTTATGTTTAAACGTTGTTGTGCTGAAACTGATTTGAACAACAGATGTCTTCAAAATTTATGTTAAGGGTGACTATTACATTTTAAATGCCTTGTATACCAACGAAGTATCCCAGAGTGTCCGAGCCTGTGGAATGAAGGTGCATGTAAGACACTATAGTAATTCCATATTAAGCCCTGCATATTTAATGTGTCATTTTTGTAACTTGAACAAGCACAGTTATTTTCTCTCAAAATGTCTCTAGTTATTCCTTTTTGTGATCTACAAAGAACAAGTACTTTCTGACTAGGGGGATTATGCACTTGTATGTCACATGGGATCTCTACCATGTTGGTATGTCCAGAGCAGTGAGACAAACAGGAAAAAGAACGACTGATAACATATTTTCAGGGAATCTTGGCCAAGGGTATATAGTGATTTCAATCATAGGTTTCAATATCTGAAGCACAACAGGAGAAACTATGTAATATACCAAAACGTCCGGGTATTGATTATGTCAAACACTTGAAAACTACTATGTTTGAACAATTCTCACCCATACAGCTAGTTAATTAGGCCAACAGTTTACTGTATTTTCAAGTTAGGCAACTTCATAACCAGATAAAAAGGCAGCTTTGGTGATGGGTTATCTTAGTTCCTGTTGCTATTCTTGAAAAGATTTGGATCTGAAAGCTGAATGCTTATCACATAGTTGAGTACAGGATGCAACATAGCCAGTTCAGTTCAGCTCCCAAAGTACCAGGATTGCATTTGTTCAGTGTTTTTCCTCTGACAGCTTACAGCAGCAAAACACAAGCAGCAAGTTAATGTTGTCCTCCCACAGAAGCAAATATTTTCAACAACTTTTGTTCTAATCTCAATAACAAACCCTCCTGGAAAGCTCTTTTCCTTCCAACAGTAGGTGCGCTGAAGTAGGTTGATTTTTATTCCTCCTCAGAGCCAACAGCCAAAATATGCACAAAAAAGAGTTTGTCCAGATCTATTAAACATGATTTTAGTCTGTTACACCTGCACAAAGAATGAAAGGAAGGTGCTATTGTACTGTAAAAGAACTAGAGGGTAGCATTGTATAGTCTAGTGGAAGTGATCCTAACTAGAATGCTTCACATCTACTTATATAGGTGCTGAACTTCAAAGAAATCTATTACAAGTCAATGATTTCCGAGATTTCCATGGCAACCGAATGAAAACAAACACAAGATACAACAGAAGATTATGCTTGGATGCATCAAAAGAATAGCACTAATTATAGAAGCAACACATCCTTGGAGGGAAATGTTAAGCTGTATGAATAATCAGCATCCGTCTAGCATGTCTTATAAAATGCCACATTGTGAGGGGGGAAATTCAGCAGTCCAACCTGGAAATGTGTATCTGTGACAAGTGATTTAAGTAAAGCTCATTGTGGTCTGTGAAACATTAAATGGATTCTCTTTGGGAATCTCTTCGGCTCCCAAATGTACTTACCTCCAGATGCAATATTCTACTGGTGTCTCCTGAGGACAGTGCGATTTGAGTAAAAAGGGCTGATTGTGGCACAATTCTTTTTATTTTCACCATCTGATCTCTTTCTCCTTTCATCTGCGTGAGGCTAGCAGTTCTTGCAGGAATAGGAGAAGGAATTGCAATAAACCAGGCTACATTCTGGGGCAGCAATCCTATTTTGCTTAGCTTTTTAAGCAATTATACCCTGATATGTTACAGGAGACCTAGAGGGGTACCAGAAGATGGAGGTATGTCATTTTAATGCAGAGTGAACCAAGAAATTATGAGTTTACCAGAGAATTTAGATCCCAAGGATTGTCTCATTATATGTAGTAGTATACATCATGAAAGGATTGATATCAAAAACAATTCCAAAGGGTAAAATATATTTTGGAACATTTGGAATCAGGTGAAGACCTGCATCAAAAATTTTGAATCATCCCATTATTCATCCCAAAGGAAAGAAAAAATTACAACACTAAACAAACATTTGTCATGAGTGAAATAGCTATTTTTTTTTTATGCCTTGGGTAGAGGAGAGGTGGACTAGAAAATTTTGAGGCCAAGGTATTCTAAGGTTACAGTAAACAAGAGTCACTAACTTAATCTCAGAACATATGTCATTACAACACAGTGGTTTAAATGCCAGCCTAATATGGATAGTTTCCAGGAATAACTCTGTCTCAAACAGATATAACAGTTTCTTAATCTGTTCCTCCCCAGTACACTGTATTTTGATAGCATCTGATAAACAAGCTGAATCACCAAATTATGTCAGATTAACAGCATGCATTAGAGTTAGAATGAAGTTCAAAATATTAAATCCCTATTCATAGCATTCCTTTTTTCATAAAATAATACAGAGATTAAAATGTCAATGCACTTTTGTTCACAAGTCAGGTTTTAAGGCAACTCATACAGACTCAGATGAATTGTTGCAATTTCTGTGCCAAACCACAAAAGATTATTTATTCTTGTAGCTAGCATGCAAAACACATTTATGATAAATTTTTGGGAAAACATATGTGTCTGCATTTTCTGTGCTTTCTATATGCCCAGCCCCAGTTTAAACAGGTAAAATGATAAACTGCTCATTGTTATTCCAAAGCTCTTCTGTGGAGTATATACAGGAAATAAGATCTGTGATTCAAGAAGCAAGACACATGTTAATTCTTGTACGATGCAGAAATCAATATTAAAATCAGGACTGCACTGCTTCTGAGGCTGTACTCCAGTGATAACAAAATATTGCCTTACTATTCTCAGCCTGGAGCAAAAACCTAAGAGAACATTTGAACTTTTAATACAGTTGCAGTTTACATTCACTGGCTCCCTAAGAATGCGTAAGGTTATGCCATACATTGACCTTTATTCAAAATTTGAGGGAATATTAAATTGAGTTGCAAGGTTGCTATGGCCAGGACCCTGTCTTACCGTCTGTCTATAAAAGGTATGGCATGCCTTTGGCACCGTATAAACAAACATATCAGTGCCACAGTAAATGAAGAGGACCAAAAAACCCAAGCAAACACCCCCCCACACACACTCCAATTCATCAAATCCAATTTTTTATCAGATTTTTTTTAATAGTTTATCTGCTAACTCTCTCTGAGCCCCTACTCCTACTTTGATCCGAGTTGTCTAGTTTTACTAAACATTATAAAGAAAGGGCATACCACTGGTGCCTGTAAACAGCTTACTTCCATTATCCTTCAAAGGGTATGAACCAAAGAACATCTCATTGGTCTTTTTCAGTGACAGGACAGACGCACTGGGCCATGTTCATGACCAGGAAATTTGCATGCACAAAACCATAGACAAAAATGCTAAAGCTGTAGTACTTCAAGATCTGATCAAACAACTGGATTTCAGTTGTTTCTGAAGATACTGGTGTTGGTATTGCTCAATTTCATAAATATGTGACACTGCATAATCCTGTATGTTCTACAAAGGCATTAATCAAAAATTTTTTTTTTTTAATTTGTATTGCTATCTGTACTACGTCACACCTACATTACAAATATAGGCCTAAGTGACCAGTTACTAACAGCTATCACTACAGCAGATTTCTGTGTACTACAGTAGCAACTACAATCTGTCCATAAAATAAAAATAACAAACTAACTTACTGCTAAGAATAATCCAACTAAGATGAATAGCAAACTTGTACAAATCACAATTTGGTTGCAGTTACATTAATAGCAGAGAGAAAAAAGGATAAAAATTCTTTGAGTGTATTGTTCACTACATATTATTCACTCAGTTTCACTTAATCACCCGACCTCTGTAGGTGCCCAAGGCAACCCTTCAAACCTTTGATTTATTTTTGGTCTCATTTAGAAGCTGTCATACAGTTGCAATGTATTCGTTTCAAACAGCAACAATTTCAGAAATGCATGAAACAGAACTGATTGATTCTATTACTCTCTACTGGAAGAAGAAAATACCCTAAAATATGTGAAATGTTTGAAACATGAAAAATTGAATATGCCAGAAATAAATTATATTCAGATTGATTTTTTAAAAAATATTCCTACTGTTCTAGCTCTCTAGTTCTTTTCTGATTCCCTGTGCTTAGGCTTGCTAGGGAATGAGATGAGAATTCACGAGAATGAATGAGAATTCTTACAATCCAATAAAAACTCACTGAAGAAAGAGGTGGTTTTGCCCTTCATTTTCCCCTTCAAACTCCTCCTTAAATGCAATAGCAAACCCTTTTCTACACTATGTAGTGTTCTTTCAGTTTCTTCTACTCTCTATAATCTCCACGACCTAGTACCTATCTTTTGCTGTACACTCATCAGTTGGAATCACAGACCTGAGCCAAGTCATTTAAGAAATACAGGGGGTCAGGGTGTACCAACAGGGCTCTGAGAAGCCAGGCTACCAGGTGCATATTTGATCAACCAATCAGGCCAGCAGATTTGTTTTTTTGTTTTTCCTGGGCTTTTTTTACTTGGGGATTTTAACTTTGGGAAGTTTTATATGAGTTCCAACCTTTGTCTTTTCCTCTGGAATTCTATACAGGCTGTACCTCTGATTAAATTAATTCCAGAAATCTCAGTCAAATACTCAGCAGGCATGTAAAGATCATATGGATGTGCAAGTGCAGATCTGTTCCCTACACTTCACGTCTTGTGCAGTGGCTCTAATACATCTGGAAAGCTATGAACAAATTGCATATGTATCACACAGATGGCTTGCACATGAGCTATAACCCTAATGTGTTTGGAATAGATCAGATAATGCATTAGCACATTGAAATTCAATAGAAAAATAGGGAAGATATCAATTCCATTCCTTCTTTTCCCTCAGTAGATTAAACTCATATATTCAGTTTCCAGGAAAATACCTTTACCCTGCATTCTTGTGTTGGAAAGGAAGGCAGAGAGCAACCCTTACTTCTAGTACGCTAGCTTTTTAAACTGTCCTTTTCTAATGTACCATGTGCGGGGTGTAGTGCTGCAGAGAGATGAAGCTTGCCTAACATGAGTATCCTTGTCCAAAAGACAGCAAAATGATACTGAGGGGGATGATACATGAGGGGATGAAACCTATACATGAGGAAAAGGGTTTTGCCTTTAAACAGAAGGCTGAAACCTGTACCCTGAACAGTCCCCCAGCTGGAACTTGTTTCATGCTGCATAATTTACTCCAACATCACTTCCTGCAGTGAGTAGGATAGTCACTTGAGAAGCAAGTCACAAGTACAAGTTACAGGGGGTTCTAGCTTGTGTTCCCTGTGCACATTCATGCCACAAAACAAACCAGTGTCAGCTAGAGAAATTTATGGCAGGCGGTATGTCAGTGGCCAGGGGAGCACCTCCAGGCAGGGGTGGGAGATGAGGCTGGTTTAAAATCCCTCAGGCAGAGAGTGGAAGCTAGTTTCACTTCCACGGCTGGAAGTGGCAATCCAGAGGACAATCCCAAAGCACTGTGGAGAGGCCACAGGTCTTTTTGTCTCTTTCTGGAGCTTTAGATTTCAGAGGGAGGGAAGAGAAAGGATGATAATAGGGTTTTATCCCACAAAAGTCTAAAATTACTCTTTTCTATGCAGAAGAAAAGTTTTTCAGGATTTCGTTTCAGGAAAGTGGGAAGAGGTAGGAGAGGTAAATTCTATTTGGATTAAACTATGCTGGAATTATTTTTCCAGTGTCTAAATTCAGCTGCCACCCAATGGCTTATTTGCCTAATCCTGCAGTTTCCTTACTTGGGGCTGAAGAATCTTTGTGAAAAGAGATACATAAAATGTAGTTCAGCAGCATGGAATATTGCGGCTTCAACTTTTATGGGCTGGCCCCAACTGTTTCACAACAGCTACTGGTGTTTGATAAGAACAGAACGTAGAACTAATGAAAAAGGGTGTAAAATTTGAAAAGCTGTAAGCTGTAGTTATTAGTACAACAAACAGAGCTATAAAGTAGTGGGATGCCAAATACAATAAACCAGAAAACTGTTCTTATTGGTGCTGAATGTCACATGCATAAGGTCCTTGAGGAAGTTATGTATGCTTCTAAAAATCTCAAACTAGGAACTGTAAGTATTGGAAATCAGCTTCTGTGGACCACTGTCATCCAGCTGTGGGAAAAGGGGATTAAAATGACTTTTGTTATTCATGAAAGAGGCCAGCATAGCTGGTAAGGTGAAGGCAGACACCTGGTAACTCAGCCCAGTCCCACTACCTCAAAGCAGGAATCTGATTCTCTGGTGAGCTTTGTCCTTGTTTACGCCAACTCAAACTTGCATAAGTAATTTTACACTCAGTTTGTATGACCGTCAATAACTACACAAATTTCCCCCTATGACAATTCTCAGACACATCAGCTCACTATGTGATGCATTAAAAAAAACAAAAAACAAAAATGAAACAGTACAAGTGAAATATGTGTACAAGGTGGTCTGAAAGAGCTCACTTCAGAGGTGAATTTCATGCCACTTCAGGCAAGGAGAAAGTAAATTTTGGTCGGCAAGCCACTTACTGGCCAAACCAAGCCCCTTTTGAAACTTGACCATCTGCAGCAAGCATGAAGTTCTGGAGCAAAGCACATTTTAGAACATGGAAGAAAGCCCATAGAGCATCAATTAGACATTCTGGCCCATTACATATTTACTTTAAATTAATTTTCAGAAAGCAGCATGTGTGATTTTGACAGTAGAATTTTGCCCATATGGTTTTACATTTGGGTGCCTCTAAAGCAGCTTGGAAAGTTTAAACTATTTGCTAATACTTCAGCAACTTTCTTTTTCCCCTCTCACCAGATCTTTATTTCTGAAAGGCAAGATTTAAGTTGTTCTTCATTTCATCAATTTGAGGAGATGCATGATACTTGGTTTTCAGATGTTAAAACATATCTTGAAAAAGAAGAAAAAAGATGGCTCTAATGATGTGATTGAGTCATTTCAGTTGTTTCTTAACAAAGAAAATACTTTTTTTGGGTGGGAGGGAGCTGAGAGAGAGTCTAAAAGGAAACTCATTCTTCTGACCCCAGTATCTATGAATTTTTGCACTTTTCAATTTTTGGGTGGTTCAGATGAGAAATATCCCCAACTGCACCTGCAACAGTAAATTTTCCAAAACTGTTAAGTTAAAACCAAGCCTGCTACACTCATATTTATTCTGTAATGTTGTGCCTCTAGGGACATTGGCATACAATTTTATCTGCAACATTATTTTTCTGGCATTCATACAAACAATAAACTACAGGACTGAATTTTTAAATGGAGGCTTTTCTCATTATTAATCAAGTGAAAGTAGGATTCTGCTATTGTAAGCTAGCAGCAAACTTTCTCTTAAACCATATTTCTAGTGGTTCTCATTTTGCTGCAAACATAAATTCAGAGATAAATGTTTCTATCATCCCAATACTACCACTGAATTAAAATATCAGCAATATCCATGAATTAAACAGGCCTCATCAACACTTTTTACAGGAGTCGAGATAGCATTTTATATTTTTTGTTTACAAACAGCAATTAATATATTCATGTGTATTGATCTTTATTATCTTTAAGATTTATCAAGCATCATTTATGCTCCTGACCTTGCACAAAAGGAAAAAAAAAAACACCCAAACTAAAACCCATGAATTCTCTACATGCAGTTTCTACAATACCACCAATATCTTTAAGATGCTGGAGTCCTGCATTTGTGCAAGGCATATATCCATCTATGCATTCTTACATGGGATGAGTATGTCTGAGAACCAATTCAGCATTGAGGTACTACATTATTTGCTAGTGCCAAAGCTCCTGAAAGATGCTGTCTCCCTAGCTATGTGTATAGGTCTTTCAAGATTAGACACCAGACTACTGTGAAATGTCCTACCCTTAGGCAGGAGCAAGAAAGTAAGGTTTCCCTTTACTCCTTTGCGGCTAGAAAGAACAGAGAGAGAATTTGAAGGACTCAGTTCTAGGCTAGAATGTGCTTAGACCATGAGCCTCTTTTCTGAAAGAAATTGGGACCAAGCTTCAATTAATTCATCCCAGGAGGGGTGATGCTGACTTAATGGTACAGCACACAGTGCTGACTTGTTACCTCAGAGCTGCATCAAGTCAGTAAGATAGCACACAAGCTGGACCTGAAGCAGAGGTTATATAAGCACTGTCTGTGCGCCTATGTGTTCTTCGGAAGAGATGGTGGAAGCAAGACAGATTCAGGATCACTGTAGTACTTCTGAGAAACAAAATAGATATCTACCTAAAGATTAAAGGAAAAGCCAAGAAACAGCCCAAATCAGAATGTAAACACATAGCCTGTCATTATTTTTTTTTTCTCCCCATCCCATGGAATTTACTGATATCCATTTAGAAGTCTGGGAGCATTAAATTGTACATCTACCTACACGCATACACTAAAGCCTTCACTCATCACCTGTCATCTGGATGAAGTTACACCTCAAAAAATTAGTGGCTTTCAATAAGGCAAAGATTTGGCTGAAGTTTGTTTTCCCATATGTAGTATGGTCCTACTAATTTTAATGGAGCATGACGTTCAAGTAACTGGAGGCAGAGTGTGATCATTAATTTGGGATTAGAACCTCTTTATTCTTACTTTTAAGTATTTTATACAATGTTTCCTGTCCAAAACATTATACCAGCCCAAATTAAATTTGTTCAAGAATAATTTAGTTAAAGTGGTGCAAAACTCCTGTGTAGACACTCTTAAATTGTTTTAAGTCTGAAACATCAGCCTAGGTTAAATTGATTCCTCACAAGATTAAGCAAAATCAATATATCATCCATTTTTAACCTGTTTAAGGCTATCCGCTAAGTAAATTAGTTTAAAAAACTAATAATTTAACAACACGTGCTGAGACTAGCATTTTATCACGATGATCACTATTGTAGTCTTGTTGCCTGGTAGTTACCTGTCTGTCACCCTGTGTCCATCTGCCACATTTCTTGCACAAAAAACACCTCCTTTGAAACTGGTAACTCGGATCTCGTACACAATCTGGCATAATGGAGGTGCTGTCATTGGGAGGGACTCCTGGGTACGATCACAGTAATCGTAACATTAAAACAATGTAAGTCTGTGTGCAAGTGTGGCCTTACTTTTAAGCTACAGTCCTAAATACTGGATTTCCTGCATTCTGGATTTTCTTTGCAGAAACGTTAAACTTTCTTTCTACATTAAAAAAAGACCTGTTAAACCAAATAACATTTTGAATTGGTGGGAAGAGTAAAATAATTTGCAATCTTCTTGTCAGGATTTTTAAACTGTTTTCTCTAAACTACAAATCCATATATGGTGAAATTAAAAAAAAGCGTGACAAGAATCAATATGAAGATGTAAGCTTCTAGTGGATTAAAACAAATTACAAAATTAGGAAAAGCAAAAAGTATCACCATTAGAGTGCCTTACATCCAGAGATAATGAAATTACAAGTAACTAGCTAATTTGCAACTTCAAAGAGGACAACATTTTCCCAATCAGATGCAAGAAAGCATACTGTTTCTTTTAGTTCTTTCTCAAGGTCTCATTCCTTGGCAAGTGCAAAACTGCACCAGACAGCATGAACTGTGAAAAAGGATCATGTGAGTTTGACAGCTCCACTAAAGAAATATAAAATTGCTTTCTGGTTGCCATGTTGTACCTAATATATGGCACAAGCTTGGGAGGGGGAATAAAATACTTGAATTCTTATGATAAAATCTAAATTTGACTTTACTGTGAAATAAGTTGTGATTCACTTACTCTAATCTTTAAATACCAATGTAAGCAATGTGTTATATCATTTATTTCATATTTTTGCAACCAAACTTTTTGAAGAGAAGCACTGGTAATTTTCAATATTTAATTAAGAAGCTTTTGTCTTGATAGTCACATAATACGTGAGGGATACTGACTCCTTTTGCAAGACTTACTCCACTAAAACTTTTCAGTCACCAAGAAATTCATGCCATCGAAGATTTCTTTCTTGTTAAGATTTAAAAAAAACAACCAGCAACTTAAGGAAAAATGGTAAGACAGAAAAATATTAAACTAATATTTGAAATAGAAAGGTAGCAGGAAATATTTTAGCAAGTTGCTAAATGATGAGGAGGAAAGCAGAATTTCCCAGTTAGGCAAATCTGTACTTCTTGTAAACATTACGCAGACATTGCATTAAAACGTCTCCTGTCATAGCACAGAATGATTGATAAAAATGATTCAGGGTCCAGACAGTGATAGTATAAAGCAAAGAATATGGGGGGCGGGGTACGGGCAGAGGGCAGAAATCCTTTTAGATTGACCTTTAACTGATAAATTGATGATGTCCTCATTAGCAGCAACCCTGCTGCTTGCCCTCAATAAAAGATAATGTCCTGCTGTTAACACTATTCCCGTTTCTGTGATTTAACACTACTATTACAGTGCAGATTCTATTTAAATGGATTAAGGTTTAAATTAAGATAAAATATTGTTGGGTCTGCAGTGTTTGTCTCTGAACCAAGCAGCGTGCTTTCATTGCCTGTAACTGGAAATCAGCAAGCAACAGGGGCATTTATCAGATGACATTAACACCAAGGTTTTCACAAGGTAGTACCTATACAATACTCAATTTATTTAGTAGGCTCTCAGTAATATTTCACAGGCAGTTAGTCTATTTATGATAAACTTTTTAATGCATAGTTACCCACAGTATCATCCTCCCTGAGGAAAACACCTTTACTAGAATTTCAGTATTATCTTCGTAAGCAAAATTTGTGGGGTTCACAATGTAGCAAGGCAACGAATCAGATTAACTATTGCATGCAAGGGGTAAACCATGCCATTTGACATTTTGCATGGTTTTCAGTGCCATCTACAATGCTAAAAATACAGAAAGAGATGTAATTACTGATCTATGACTTGATTTACTAATTCTTTTGTTGGTTTCTTAAGAATCATTTTAAACAAAGAAGCCTAAGCCTTTCAGTTTGCTTCCCAGATGCACTTACCTTTCAATACTGTATCCTGGGAGCCAATTTATATTTCAAAGATAAATGACTGAAGTTCTATGCAACAAAGATGCTTAGCGATCTCTCTCATTAAACAGAGTGTTATTCTAACTATTTAAATACATGCTGACCCAGCTTCTAGAATCCTTTATTAACAGTATCTCTTAATACACAGAAATAAGCTACATTGGTTTAACTCTCCCACCACTCTCTAGTGAGAGATAGGAACTATCACTACAAAACAGAAAGCAATATTGTCACAGGAAAGAGCAGCATGATTTTAAAAATCTGATCTTCTATTATATCAATGTTCTTTGCTGTTTACACTGGTATATATGATCCACCACACAATCTACGACTCAGCTTTGATCAAATGCAGACAAACTAACTTGATGGATGGAATCTCTTACCACCATATGGTAAATGTAGTTTAGAAGTTGAAACCATCCTAAGGGCAACCTTCCATGCCAGCAGGGTTCTTGCATATAAAAATCTATTTCCAATTCAGGAAAATAAATATAAAAATGGTTTTGTTTCCAGCCAGGTGAAAAAAAAATGGACATTGTCCTGATCTCTTGAGACCCAGTAGTGTGGTCCCTATGGGCCCTAATCATCAGTGTGATCCTTTTGAGCTGCTGGGACCAGGGTTTCACCTGTGGGAGTCATACTAGGGGCAGGCAGGATGCAGGCTTCCCCCTCTCCCTGCCGCACTCACTGTGGGGCGCAGGGAGCTGGGAGGCAGGGGAAGCAGCTGGAGCAGCAAAGCTCCCGCCCCTTCCCTCCTTAGAGCAGGGCTGCACGCCGGCAGCAGCACACCCCTGCCCATGACTCTACAGTGCTGAGAGAGACCAGACCAACCATCCCCAGGATCGGGTTGTGCATGGGCTCTTCAGATCCTGAGTCTCTCCAAATGGGGCACTCCCATTTCCTTCAGCTTTCTACATGTACCAGAGGAAAGAATAAGTGATCTCCGCTCTCTCTCCAGGCTTGTTTTCTACAGCTTTATGAGCCCTCAGCCCCTCTGGTAATTAGCTCTCATGTGTGCTCTTTCTCTTTCACTATGCTAAACAGGGCTTTTGGTGTTTCATCCTGGATGCTTTCCAGGAAAAAAAAACAACCCCACAAACCAAGAAACCTCACACACAATTGCAAGCAGCAGCTGTCACTCTAGAGAAAGGTATGCAAGCAACATAAGGAGTGACTTGAATAACAATATCCAAAAGACTTGAATAATGTGAAATTATTCAAAGCAAGCTTACAAATGGAACTTGTTTCATTTGAGAAATTTGGGGAGGTTGACTCTTACTGTAAATTAGTTGAAATACCTGTTCTTTTTTCTAGTGGTTTGTAACTGACAGTAGAAAAAATTCCATCTCTGTTATCCTGGCAAAAGCAGAGCCTGGATTTGCTAGAAGCACTTTCACAAGATTTTATAAGATTCATAGTCCATACGATTCAACAACAAAGAAGCAACAAAGCTTCTGAAACTTTGTTAAACTCCATTTTAGCACTTTCTCAGGAGTGTTGTATCCACATTAAATGGTCCAGTGCTGCTACTAGATATGGAATAAATTTGTCAGGAGAAATGCCAACAATCTATCCTTTGGTGCCGAAAACCTGAAACTCAGAATCTGCAAAATTTTAATTACTCAAAGTTATCATTGAATAGTCCTGGTTTAATTTTGCAGTTCATTTTATGAAGTTTAACTATACTTAGGTGGGGACAGAATTACAGGAAATCTTTTATCTTTATGTAATTCTGTATAAATGAGATCTTTTAAAAAAAAAAATATTACTTCATGCTGATCACAGCTCTTACAGCTGCATATTCCATGTCATGTGTATTCACATTTAAAAAGAGAAAAACTTTTCTACTCAACATGCTGACCTTTGACTAGTATATACCTTATTTTCCTTAAACTGCCTCTTGCTTGCAGATATATACTTTTTGAGGAAAAAAAATAATGATGATTGGTTAATAAGCTGCCCTTTGAAGAGATAATTTGGTGGATTAAAAATGTGCTTCCCAGATGCACTTACCTTTCAATAAGGTAATTATTGAAATTTATACCGTTATATACATGTGATTCCTTTCACACGGTATTTAACAGTAGGATGTTATTTTATAATTTTATGAACTTAGCAGTGAGGAAAAATTACTACTACTGTCCTATTTGTGTAGTTATCCTTGTTATTTTTGTTCACAAAAATAACTTTAAAAATTCAAGTGCTTTGAAGTTACACCTTTATAGAAGCAACACAACTGTGTGGGCAGAAGAACTGAAATGCAATATAAATGTCAAATACTATTAAAAGTTAGAAATTTAAAAGGTTGTGTAAAACAACTTTTCAGTGTTAACCTGAAGCCCAAGGGAATATTGTAGGGTTGGTTTTTGGTTATGGGTTTTTTGTTGTTGTTAAAGTTGATAAATATTGCCATTAGTGATAATTTTGGAGTATTGCATTCAAAACCAACTAGTTTCAAATTAATATTAATTTGTATTATTAGTCTTTTCAGGAAGCATTACTTAGTTCAGCATGCATTGGGGGAGTTAAATATCTAAACTGTTTCTATGATCATCAGAGGATGGCTTACACTAGATGTACATCCTGGCTCTGCAGAAATCACTGACAAAACCCTCACCAACTCCAGTTGTGTTCATGCTGTACAGTGCTTTATTTATTGCTCTGGTGTTTGCAGTCTCTCACTGAAAGCGTTACTCTCATCCTTTCAAGCAGAGTTGGTTGTAATCTAATTCTAACTCCATCAGCATGGGGTGGATTTCTAGTCCCTTGTTCACAATGTCATCCACCCCCACTGAAATTCTAGAAGGTGTTTAACAGGACTTGAGCATGATGGAGAATTATAGCTTGGGAACACAGCATCAGGGCTACTGAAGGTCTTCAAATACTGTGATGTACTTTTTGTCAGGTGTTTCACCAGTTTTTGTTATGACCCTTTTCATTCTTCTGCAGTTGTTTTTGTGCAGAGAGACTATTACAAACAGATTGAGTAAGCCTTACAAGACAAAAAGGATAAGATGAAGAGGTAAAAACCCAAACCAACAACATTCCCCACCCTGCAAGAACCCCATCAGATCATACCATAAACCATGTGGCCATGCGTATGTTTCTACTGGATTTGAAAATCCACAACTTTAGTAAGGTGGGGTGATGCTCTATTAGCTTAAGGACATTACTCATTCATCAGCCCTAAGGCAGAGTGCCATCCTGGACACATCTTCAAGATGACCTCTGGGCAGAGGAAACGCAACACCACAAAACCCTCCTTGCTCAGCTAAAGACCTAACGTGCTGACAGATGAAAAGAGAGGAGCTGATCCAGTCATCTCTAGGGAAGGCAAAATGTTATAGGAATTGCTACAGGACAAAGAGGAGGCAGAAGTAACTTACATAGACTCAAAGAGGGCTTTGTGGTGATGCAAGGGTTGGGAAGCAGCAACTTGCATAAAAGAACATGAAGGTACAAGTTTGTTTATATAAGTTAAATATGCAAGAGCTAGGGAAGATGAAGATATATGAATTTAAATATTATTTTTCACTTCTTATATCTACATTCTATGAAGATATAGTTATTGTCCAGGAGCTGTTAGGCTTATATATTGAATATACAGATAATCACATCTACCCTTTAGATTATATTAGAGAAAAGATCAAAAGGAATAAGAAGTTGAAATAACTTCCCAAATGTCACAAAGCCAAGTCTCCTGACAAAGAATGAAATCGCTCAGGTTTATAAGCCAATCTTTTTCTCAACAATAGTGTCAGATAATTTGGAGACTGAGAGCACAATAGCTGTTTTTACTACTATATGTTACAGAAAAGTAACAGTGGAAGATAGACACATTCCTACTAACATCCAACAGTGTTGCACTCAAATCATTACCACACGCCCTTTGCACTGCCTGCAGACAAAATAAAACAGAACACTCCAAAGCTAGCTCAGAGCAAAACTTCACTAAAAAACAACTAAAAAAGGCAAATACACCCCCCTCCCTCCCCTCCAAAAGAGAAATATTTCAGATGTCTTTTTCTCCCTGTTAAGGTTTTTGTCTCGTTACAAACCACTTCGCCAATAAAAGGCCAAGTAACTACCATCTTAACTTCAACAAACCATGTTGATTACAATGGGTAGAGTTAACCCTAGATGTTTTCAGGCAATTGATCTCATTTTAGACCACAGGCTATTTTTTTTTCCTCTCCAAGTATTGTTGCTGATATACAAAGTCTGCCAAGTGGCTTGGTTTTCCTAGGTTTTTATTTGTTTTCTTTTTTTAAAAAGAAGCTTTGGATATGGAAGTTAGCATTAGAATTTTTTGACCTTCCTCTGCAAGTAAGTGTCTTGAATCCTTTCTGGATTGCTCCTGTGGCATTAATCTACTAATTCAGCTGCAGCACTTGAATGTCTATTGTGATGAAACCTTAAAGCAACAACTTTATATGTATGCATGTACTCTGTATAAAATATGTGGAAAAACAGCAGTATAATAATGATGAAAAACAGGAATCAGAAGGTTATTCTTTGAGTACAGAGTTCTACCTTCTAGTGAAATAAATCACCTAATTTTTGTGTTTTGTTTCACTTTTTTTTTTAAACAAACAAAAAAGTCCTCAACTTGAGTAGGATCATGAAAGAGATATAGGATCTTCTGAGAAGTAGTGTTACACAGATGCAAGTAGGAACTGAACAAGAAAGAGTAAGCATTTTTTAAGGTGTAAACGGTGTTTGATTCTTTCTTTCAAGTTAGTCTTGAAGGTTTAATTCTGATACTGCATGAAGTGTTTTAAAGGTCACAATGCTGTAAGCAAAAGTAGCAATCCTTATGCAGCTTTTTCCTAACACTTGCAGCAAAAATCTCACCTATGATTCACACCAGCTTGTGAATGCTTATGGAAAACCCCATGCCTCATATGTGAACACCTCCTGAGGGAAAATCAGTCATTTCACACAGCACTAATGATAACTTGCCAGTGTTAAATTAATGGCATCCTTGGGGAAAAAGGTAATAACATTTTTTCTGATTAACCTAACTGGCTGCAGGACTCTGCTGTAGTTCTGTTCAAATTCATCAGCAAAGCCATTTTTTGTACAGTGTCTTTAGTTGGAAATTTTTATTCTCAGAGCTGAGAGGGCAAATGGCAGTTTCTGGTGTTCTGCTGGTTTCTGTAATTACCTGTGATCACAAACTACATTTATTCTCATAAGATTTAGCCAAGGTGTAAAATCCAATGATATTCCAAAATCCTCAAAATAAGTTTTTCCGTCAATAAATCATTCACTTAGCCTTTAAGTCAATCATTCATCTCCAATATAAAAGACGCTGTAGAAACCAGAGCTGAATTAGGAAACTGAAACAAAGCAGTATGCACAGGTTAGAACAAAGTAGTTCTTCAGATAAAGAAGAATTTAATAAGCACTGCCTTATTGACTACAGAGCATAAATTTATTTTGCCTCGAAAGGTTGAGTCCTGTAAGAAAAAACTGAATAAAAAAAGAAAATCAGAGTGTGAACATTTTTAGAAAACTTTCTTCATTATACAGTACTGTACTATTTATCATGCACACTCTTCAAAAGGACTAGGAAAAATATTCCTAAGGAATTTCGTGCAATATGATGGCAAAATTCAGTGGAAATGAAAGGAGTATAAGCTACCAAAAAAAGCCTACATTTTCAGAATACAGTAAGGACACATTAATTCTTTCTTCTTCTAAAACATTTCTGTAGTACAGTTCTTTAACACTATGAACTAAATTTTACATTAACTTATTACTAATAAGCTTTCAGCATCAAGCACTGTAATTTGTTATCTACAACTTTCTGAAATTGTTGCATCACATGAAATATGAATGTTATCAAAAACTATCAATACTACCTGTCAGACAAGAGAAGTGAAAATTAATTTTATAGCAAGAGTTAAATCCTGCTTATTGTTCACCTGAGGACAGATCCTCTGGGCCACATCCTGATTATTTTCATTTGTGTTTAAGATTTCTTTAAGACTCTGCCTATGCAAAGGTGAAATTAGAAGCCTCAGCATTCAGCCCCCTTATTTCAGTAATTGCTGTAATTGAACTAAGATGAGCAATGCTTAGTCCCCACTTGAAAGTTGAGGGGAAATTTACTTTGGTGAAATATAGCACCATTACCCAGACTGGAATTTGACTATAAGAGTGTCACGATGGAAAGAGTGTCAGCTTTGTAGAGCAACGTCAACTGTGGGAACAAAAATTAAACTAGAATGCTAATGCAAACTAACTCTGGAGAGGTGTGTTTAGAAATTTAATTCTCTTATTAAGCTAATTCTCTACTAAAGCACCTTGCATTTTTCTTGATAAGTCAATACCAGTCACTTCACATCCTATTACCGGTGAGAACTTCAGAAAACTCCATTTAAAATTCATGGGAGTGTATTATCTAATGATTAATTTCATTAATAACTCATCTCCCTGGTTTCTAGGCCACAAATGCTCCAGACTCTGAAAGCTTATCCCAATTGTTCATAAGAACATTTTAATTGCCTTGTTTTTGGCAAATGTGGAAAGCTAGATCAGTCTATGAAATTAATGACAATAGTGTCAGAGAAACCATTAAGCATGTTCAAAGAGAATCCGCATGTAGTGACGCTACAGGATTGCTCCTGCTGCCACCTGCAGGAAAACAACCTCTATTTTAAACAGCCATCTCACTTTAAAAATATATAGTAAGAAAGTTAGCAAAATTTGACAGCAAGTACTATGAGAAAATGAAAACCGATAACTATTTGAAGCATGACAAAAAAAAAGCTAGAATCAAAAGACAAAATGAACAAATCCTTAAACGCAAATTCTCAAAATAATTTTTGTTTCCTCTTGGGTATGTACTAAAAGCAGAGCTATCAATTAATACCCATATCCTGATATACTTCAGACTGTTCTGACTAATACCTTTCATGTAAAGAGCTGATAGACCTAATATCATTGGGCAATAAAGTTTAACAGTGGGTCCTGCTGCAGGCAGTCTCAGGAGATCCCTCTGCGCAGGGGGGGTGTGTGTGTGTGGGGGGGTGTGGATCTGCAGCAGCAAGAATGACTCCTAACTGCAGAACTGGTTGGGGTTTGCAAATAATTCCCACCTGGCTCAGGCCAAGGTAAGGATGTTTAAATTAACAAGTCAGGCTGAACAACATGTTTAAAATCAGAATTACCTCTAAAACTGAGCTTAGTGGAACATCTTCCATTTACATAGTCCTTTCTATGCCGAAGGTAGTTCTCCTGCTTTCTCTGCCACAAAGCACAGCATTCAGTGTAATGAATGTCTAAGTTTTTAATAAAATCTATGTACGGAAAGCAAAGTTCAGTCATACTACTTCCGAGTCAATCTCATATTTGAACTTCCACTGAGAGCTGGATACAGAATTGCTTTTTTTTACTTCAGCTTAGTGGAATCCAAATCTCTTACGAGCTCATCTAGGGACTGCTACAGCACATTTACATGTCATAAGCCTCAGTTTGCTAAGCTGCCAGAAGAACAGACAGATCTACTGGTGGCACTCAATGGAAGTTTGGACACTGGTGAGGGACTCTGAGGTGGTATACCAAGCATCCCATCTGTTTGAGGTTACAGAGAGCTTTACGTCTTATAAATTGATTGAATAAGCAATGCTGCAAACTTTTAAAGTGGATGTAATGTAGATTTTCACTGATGCTGAACCGAGCTCCAGTAGTTTGTATTTGGTCAGGAGTTAGATATGCTCTGCAGACTACCCCTCTCACATGTTTCTGCAGAAGATTATCTAACTGAATACATAGATTGTTGCTCAAGGCAAAGCAGTTGTAATGTGCTAGTTACATTTACGTTCTGAGAATAAACTGAATAAAAAGCCTCACATATTAAATGCATCTGAATAACCTGGAAACACCATGAAGAGTATTCAGCCTCATCTTACATATTTAATTGAAGCTTCTCATAATGCTTTGGTCCCTTATAGTAACTCAAGAGAGCTAAACCCGAAGGAATTACTATGTTTCTAAACAAATCATTTTTGATATAGACAGTCTCATAACCAGAGGAAAGTCATTAAGCTGAAAATCCATGCTGAGCTGTAAAGTGCATTATATATTCCTTGATGTATTACCAGCAAAGTACTTATTAAAGCAAAGTGTGGTAGAATATTCAATAAACTCTACATCTATAAAATTTACATTTTTCTGCTAGTATTGAATGTTTAAAGAAATATATTTGGAAGAGTTTCTAAAGAGTTTAGTCTTAAAAAAATCAAAAACACCACACTAAAAAACAACCACAAAAGGTAATTGTATTTTTTAAAGGCAATACAAGGTTTGTTCTTTCCCCCCTTCCATGAAGAAAACAGAAAGTAGTCATTTCCGCTACTACTTCACAGGAAGTGTTGCACTGTTTAACAGCAGGATCTTATTATTTATTGATTTTTCATTTAATTAAGAAATGTAGTTAAAGGACAAATGATGTAAGTAAAATAAAGTAAGGGAAAAAGAGAATAAAGGAAAGAAAAAAAAAATCACATTTTGTTCTGGTTTCCGTAGTTTGCACATCAAATATATTCTTCTTATGAATAATCAAAACCATCCCAACAGAATGTTACCTCACCTGAGACAGTTGAAAATAGACAGAAATCTTTCTATTATCATCTGCTGGAAATAAGAAGATTTCTTTAATTCCCCCCCCACCATTGAGATGTGTCCACCTACTAATGAGAGTGTAACACTAAAAGTTTCAAGTCTCAGGTGTGCATTTCTCTTAAAATAAATAGGAATAACAAAATTATAATGCAACTGTAATACTTTCCTCTATACAAAAGATGTATTATTCACTAATGCCTTTCTTTTAAGAAGAAACTAGTGGCTGTTGTAATTCCCTTCAAGTCCCAATGAGTATTTAAGACTTTAGAGGTTTTAAATGGTAGCTTAGAAACCAAATGCGGTGCAAAACATAAACCTGTGTTGCTGGTTTGGTTGGTTTTTCGGGTTTTTTTTTTCCAACTTTTTGTTTCAAACTTCTTAATTAAAAGCTAAACTTTCATTTTGTTAGAACCAATCTTTTTCTATTTAATATTATACTGTTGTAAGGTTTATTAGATCTTGCTAATAAATCCAAAGCTCATTTACATGGAGGTTACAAATTCAATTGCAGCATTGAATAATGTAACCTTCCATCAGGCTACCCTGCACTAGGAATCACTGCAAAATCTGGTATCTGCAAAGGCTAAAGTTCCATGAGGAAGGTCTTTAAGAAGGTGACAGTGAGCAAGAAGGGGAAAGAAAGAAGTATAGTTTTTAATTACTTTGCAACCTGTCAGATCACCAGGTATTGTGTTAGCAACACACTGTTCCCTTCTTCAGAATACACACAAAGCCTGGTAAGGTCTTTACGCTTGACGTAGTAGTAGGAAACCTAGGTGAATTTAACCCTGCACTTTTTGAGTACTCCTACATGTAAATAAGGCTATGAAGATAGCCTTTTAAATTAATTAAAAAAAAAATCTTCTTTCCATGAGCTTAATGTCATAACCTTGTGACTATACTCTTGTTTTCATCAATAAGCAAGAAACATGCTTAAGTGTACCACCTGATATAGCATTCACTGCTTGTGATATTCTAAAGAGAAAAAAAAAACATGTAGAAGTAGTAAGGTAAATATGCATATCTTTCCAAATATATATCTTGAGATACAACGAATTAAGGAAGTAAAGTATTAGAAACCCAAGCCCAAGAGTTTAAATCTTGATTTGTCTTTAAATAAAGTGATTACATTTGAGTTATTTCCCTTTCTCCTTAACAAAAAACAACAACAACAACAGACTGTCATCAAAGCTGGTGAGATAACTATCTAAGATAATTTGAATGGTAGCTTAGAAAAATCCAGTTATGTAATGAATTTAACTTCAATAAGCAAAACTGTTGTAGCCCATCTGCACAGAACCAGAAACTGACCTCTTCCCCCAGCAGCAGACAGCACATGCAGAGCCATCACCACCCAGGCTACTGAGCTGCTCCTCTTTATCCGCTTGTACCAGGGTCAGGAGCAGAGCATCAGTGCAGAAGCTCCTCCCTTTCACAGGTGCTCACTTTCACCTGAAAGTAGCAGGGTATTTAATGTTCCCTAATTTACACCCTTTCCTTTGACTCATTTTGTATTTTCGTCTGAAGTGGTGTGTCTAAACATGACTATAGAGTATTTTATCTCCCAGTATTTGAGATTTATCAAGAGATATTAAAAAACAGACTAAAGATACAAAACAAATAAAAGAGGTTTGGGGAGGAGGCAAAGGGAAAGGAAACAAGACCAACTTGGCATTTCAGGTATTAATTCTGATTTAGAATATGGCAAAAAAATGAGAAAATTTTGTACCAAAACATGTGCCTTATTTTGAAAAAGTGACATGGGCTTACTGGTAGAGGTAACATTTTTGCAAGCAATCCCTGGTCCAATCCTCAGTCATCACTGGTAGTCACCTTTTCCATGAACCCTATCTCTAAGCACGGAGACCTAGGATGCCTTGCTAGTGAAGGCCAATGCAAAGAAGGCCTAGAGTACCTCAACTTTTTCTGTGATCTCAGCTTTATCTGCATCCATTTCTACTAAACCATCTCCCACCCCACCCCTCATTCAGCAATGGGTCACATGTTTTTCTTGTTCAGCCTGTAACTCTTAACATGGCAGTAGGAGCTCTTTTTGTTGCCTTTAAGTCCCTTAGCAAGTCTTAAACTTAGCTGAGCTCTGGTTTTCCTAACACTATCCCTACACCCCCAGGAAATATTTTTAAATTCCTCCTTTGTAACCCAACCTGTATCCACTTCTACATCTATGATTTTTTTGTTTTTAACTTCGCAGGTCTGCCACAGGCTTTAAAATGTGGATGTAAGGATGTATATTTTTGCCTTTTAAAAAATCTTAGCTAGGCTATTAGCACAAAATAATATTTCAGTACGCTTTTTGAAATGTTATTCAGAAGTAACCAAATAATGCAAGGTCATGGAACTCAAAATAATTCTGTTTTTAAGGAGTCTGGCTCTTATTCTTTGACACTTCATTGTGGGAAATGCCATTACTATAAAAAAGAAGAACAGTCTATTGTACCTGCATCCTGACTTTTGTTAGGAGGTCAAATGTATTTTAAAATGACTTGAATATTCAGCAAAATCAAATATACCTTAGAAATAACTAACTAAATAAAATGAGCAGAGACACTCAAAATTATGTTGAGGTCATCTATACATGTTGGAATTCTTTTGCTGACAAAAGTTAATACTAATTAAATAACAGTGAAGTAGCCTTTATGAAGACTAGAATATAATTTCCTTTAATTTGTACCAGCGTCTTCAGATGATTACTACATCACAGCATTTTCAGAATAAAAATCCACCTGTTTGCTGCTCTTATGCAAGTTTCTGTACAAACTCTGACGAAGTACGTTGTAACAGTAGAGCTTTCTGGAGAGACTGAACTATAAAACCTCCATATAAAATTTCAGTGGCAAGATTCACATTACCATGACTTTCATGCCTGTGGTGATTGTATTCCTCTCACATGGCACTAGTTCAGCAGTTAGGATATTTTGAGCAAATAAACATCTAAGTTAAAGACCATGTAGCTCAAATCTCTTGAGAACATTGTCAAATAGAACCAGATTAATTATGTAAAACCTTGTTGCAAGCCAAGCACTCTTTTTCAGTGAGCAGATCATGCACAAACCAGCTCAAACTTCCTTCTAGTTCCAGCCAATACTCTTCAGACTGAAGGAATTGTTCAGAAGTTTATTCTGATTATTCCCTCTGTGCATTTTACAGTAAGATACCGGAAATATATGAATTTGCCTGATTATATTTTTTTAGTGTTTTTGAAACAAGATATCAGTGAATGATGAAGTGAATTCAATAACCTTCTAGTACACATTGTGATAAATATTTATTTCTATTAAATTTGTGAGACAAACTACCATTTGTAGATGTTTTCAGAAATACTTGATCTAGGTACTGTACCTGACTAGGTATTGTTATTAATAAACCACAGTCACAAACAATAAATTATCTGGACCTAAAACCACAGAAATTAGTGAAAATGTTTATAAAACACACTAAATTTTTATTTTTAGGGGGCAGAAGTTGAAGTCTGAATTTTTTTTTAATACAAGATATAGGCCTGAGTGGTAAATAGACATGCAAACTGTCTCACACAAAATTCACCAAGCAATTTCAAAAAACATCTAAGGTCTTCAGAATAAGTTTTACCTGGTGAAATTGTTCCCTGTTTAATAAAGTAAAATTTTCCCCATCAGTTCAGCATAACCTAGTCATGTGTTATAGTATAATTTGAGCTGAGATGCTCTCTGGAGATTATCGGAGGGAGTAAAAGTCAGGGTCCACTTTTCAAGCTTCAGCAGCCAACAGAATGGTAAAAATTATGAGTTTTGCCTGTATCTCACCTACTCTTGTTCACTTACTGTATCACATTTCTTCAGAGCTCAGCTGTGGAGCTGATAGGGATTAAGCAATAAAGGAAAAAATCTTTGGCCTCAGATAAAAAATATTTAGTGATACACTGAGCATGCCTCATCTGTTAAGTCTGTATAAGTCAAACAACATCTATTTTTCCACCCATGCTCACTTCTGCCTAATTAAAGAAAATCTCACCTTGTTCTAGTGTAGTGAATAAAAACTTGAAGCTGTTTGCTTCTTTGAAATACCAGGCTACCACAAGTATGTGACAAATCACACGATTAAACTGTGTTAGATTGCAAAAACTAATTAGAAGATTCTGCCTCCTTTCATTGTTAATGTTAATAAGGGCAGAGAGAGAGGCAAACTACAGAAAAATGGGTAAGAAGAACAGAGAAAACATAAAAGGCTTGTGTACAACTCTTCTTTACCATTTGCAATAAGCCTGCAAATAATGGTGCTATCCAGGAAGACTTTAAAAATGCTGAGGATGAGACAGATAAATAAGCAAAAAACTTTAACACACTGGAATTAAATATTTTAATTTTTTTGGTGTGCGTTTATATGTTGTAAAGAGCTCCTGGCTTGGAGAAAATCTTACAGAGTCTACAGAAAGACTGGCTTCTACTGGGAAATAGGTATTCCTGTTCCCCATCAAACATAACACTTTATGGGATTAAGGGAGACAGAGCTATTGAGAACACCTATGAGAATTAGCTTTCACCTCTCTGCACTGGTTATATAGAAAGTAAAAAATAATTCCATACAGATAGGTGGTACAGCTCGTATCCCACAGTTGCACAAAACACACATAGTTCATTTGGACTAGAGAGTCTTCAAATCCCTAGATGGCTTAAAAGATGCTTGTGCTGGTTTTGACTAGGGTAGGGTTAATTTTCTTCACAGTAGCTAGTATGCGGCTATGTTTTGGATTTGTGCTGAAAACAGTGTTGATAACACAGGGATGTTTTCGTTACTGCTGACCAGCGCTTGCACAGTCAAGGCCTTTTCTGCTTCTCACACCAGCCCACCAGCAAGTAGGAGGGAGGTACGTAAGATGTTGGGACGAGACACAGCTGGCACAGCTGACCCCAACTGACCAAAAGAATATTCTGTACCCATGTGATGTCATGCTCAGCAATAAAAGTTGGGGGAAGAAGAAGGAAAGGAGGGACATTTGGAGTGATGGCATTTGTCTTCCCAAGTAACTGCTAAGCATGATGCAGCCCTGCTTTCCTGGAGATGGCTGAACACCTGCCTGCTGATTGGAAGTGGTGAATTAGTTCCTTGTTTTGCTTTGCTTGTGTGTGTGGCTTTTGCTTTACCTATTAAACTCTTTTTATCTCAGCCTGTGAATTTTCTTACCAATTCTCTCCCTGATCCCACCATGGGGGAGTGAGCAAGCGGCTGTGTGGTGTTTAGTTGCCAGCTGGGGTTAAGCCATGACAGCTGCCTATGTTAAAAATTTTATCTTCAGTTTCTCAAACTACAGAATAAGTAACCAGCAAAAGCTGTGACAGAGTAACAAATAAACATGCTCTTTTTTTATTGTGGATGGTGAAAAGAATATAAACATCATTGTAGGCATGACACTATCAGAAAAATAATTAGGATACTCCTTATGCTAGCCCTATGCTTAGCGACCATGAAATTATAAAATTCTCAATTCTTAGTGAAGTAAGGAGGGGGGGGGCGGGTCAACAAAACCACTACCATGGACTTCCAGAGGGCAGACTTTGGCATGTTCAGGTCACTGGTTGAGAGAGTATCTTGGGAGACAGTACCTGAAGGGCACAGGGGTCCAAGAACGCTGGGCATTCTTCAAGAAGGAAAGCGTAAAGGCGCAGGAGCAGGCAGTCTCCATGTGCTGTAAGACAAGCTGGTAGGGATGACGACCGGCCTGACTGAACAGGGAGCTTTTGCTGTGGCTCAGGAAAAAAATGAGAGTTTATCACCTTTGGAAGAAGGAGCAGGCAACTCAAGAAGAGTACAAAGATCTTGTTAGGTCATGCAGAGACAAATTAGAAAGGCAAAAGCCCAGCTAGAGCTCAGTCTGGCCGCGGTCATAAGGGACAACAAAAAGTGTTTTTACAAATGTATTAACAACAAAAAGAGAGGCAAGGAGAATCTCCATCCCCTACTGGATATGGCGGGGAACATTGTCTCCAAGGATGAGGACAAGGCTGAGGTACTTAATGCCTTCTTTGCCTCAGTCTTTAATAGCCAGTCCAGGTATCTGCAGGGTATTCAGCCCCCTGAGCTGGAAGACAGGGATGGAGAGCACAATAACCCGCCCATAATCCAGCAGGAAACAGTTAATGACCTGCTATACCACCTGGACACCCACAAGTCTATGGATCCTGAGAGGATCCACCCAAGGGTACTGAGGGAGCTGGTGAAGGAGCTTACCAAGCCACTCTCCATCATTTATCAGCAGTCCTGGTTAACAGGGGAGGTCCCAGACAACTGGAGGCTTGCCAATGTGACACCCATCTCCAAGAAGGGCAGGAAGGAGAATCCCAGGAACTACAGGCCTGTCAGTCTATCCTCAGTACCAGGTAAGATTATGGAGAGGTTCATCTTGAGGGCATGTGAAGGAAAAACAAAGGATCAGGCCCAGCCAGCATGGGTTCATGAAAGATCCTGTTTGACCAACCTGATCTCCTTCTATGACCAGGTGACCCACCTAGTGGATGAGGGGAAAGGCTGTGGGTGTTGTCTACCTGGACTTTAGTAAAGCCTTTGACAGCATCTCCCACAGCATTCTCCTGGAGAAACTAGTGGCTCACGGCTCATGACAGGTGCACTCTTTGCTGGGTAAAGAACTGGCTGGATGGCCGAGCCCAGAGAGTTGTGGTGAACAGGGTTAAAGAACAGAGTTAAATCCAGTTGGTGGCCGGGCACAAGTGGTGTTCCCCAGGGCTCAGTACTGGGGCTGGTCTTGTTCAATATCTTTATCAATGATCTGGATGAGGGGACTGAGTGCTCACTTAGTAAATTTGCAGATGACACGAAGTTGGGTGGGAATGTTGATCTGCTTGACAGCAGGAAGGCTCTGTAGAGGGATCTGGACAGGCTGGATCAATGGGCAGAGGTCAACTGTGTGAGGTTTAGCAACGCCAAGTGCCGGGTCCTGCACTTCAGTCACAACAATCCCATGCAATGCTACAGGCTTGGGGAGGAGTGACTGGAGAGCTGCTCTGCAGAAAAGAACCTGTGGGTGCTGGTTGACAGCCAGCTGAACATGAGCCAGCAGTGTGCCCAGGTGGCGAAGAAGGCCAACAGCATCCTGGCCTGTATCATAAATAGTGTGGCCGGCAGGAGTAGGGCAGTGATCGTGCCCCTGTACTCGGCACTGGTGAGGCCGCACCTCGAATCCTGTGTTCAGTTTTGGGCCCCTCACTACGAGAAGGATGCTGAGGTGCTGGAGTGTGTCCAGAGAAGGGCAATGAAGCTGCTGAAGAGTCTGGAGCACAAGTCTTATGAGGAGCGGCTGAGGAAACTGGGGTTGTTTAATCTGGAGGAGGCTGAGGGGAGAACTTATCGGTCTCTACAGCTACCTGAAAGGGGGTTGTGGTGAGGTGGATGTTGGTCTCTTCTACCAAGGATCTAGCAATAGAACGAGAGGAAATGGCCTCAAGTTCCGCCAGGGGAGGTTTAGACTGGATATTAGGAAAAATTTCTTCACTGAGAGAGTGATCAAACATTGGAACAGGCTACCCAGGGAGGTGGTGGAGTCACCATCACTGGAAATGTTCAAAAAACGTGTGGACGTGGCACTTCAGGACCTGGTTTTAGTGTGTAGAGTGGTGTTTGGTTGATGGTTGGACTTGATGATCTTAAAGGTCTTTTTCAACCTTAAGAATTCTGTGATTCTGTGATTGGTGTAAGGGTGCTTGTGGTTGTTGGTACCATGCCTACTTATATTCATCACATTTGTGTTGTTGTGTAAGAGAGATAGAATAATACAATTATTTTAAATGTATTTTTGTCCCATATATAGAATGCAAAAATTTTAATGTGCTTCAAGATAATAACTTACTACACATATTAATTTCAGTAGAGTTTATCTTAATGCGAAAACACATTTTTATAAATTAAAAGAATAACAAAACTTTTTTAAAGCTAAAAATCTTAAAGCTGTTCTTGAAAGAGCAATGATTATTTGTGTCAATCAAACATGTGATTTCCATCACAAGATTAAATCTATGCAAAAGACCTGAAAACATACTTCATCTGCTAGTAAATAACAAATCAATCAAAAGACAATATAAATGAGTGATCAAGCTGTAAAAAACCCACAAAACCCAAACAACGGAATATGGGTGGCACTTTGTCTAACTCAGATTTTTTTTTTAAATTAATTTCTCAAATGGAAGAGCTGACCCTTCATTTCATTTACTTTTGCTGTAATTGGAGAGGTTTGATTATTATAAACCTTTGTCAAATAATAACTTTGAGATGAGACAGGGAGCTTTAATGTGCTCCTAATATATTTGCTTAAGAGAAACACCACAATGGGATCCGGGATAATTAGTATAAAAAATGAATAGATATTCTTAGGCAAACACAAACCTAACTCTCCAAGGATGTATTTTAAGATGCTAAAAGACCATTTCCACAGTAAAATCTCCTAAAGAATATGAAGGTGTATTATGAAGTGTGAGGAAGAATTGATTTTCTTTTTGTAGCTGTATAACACAGAAGGTCAGTCATTTAATTCATGTTACCATTAGGTAAATAAGTCCTAGTTTTGGACCAAAACCAGTGCTGAAGAATACACAAACAGCTGCAGAGGAATGAGAAAGCAGGGCAGAATATTTTTGGTGAATAAGGTTTACTTTAAATGTAGTTGATATGTTCATTTTTTTAATTTATTTTTTGGATAAAGGTTCATGGTGATGATGGTCATGTGTCCTGATTTCAGCCAGGGTAGAGCTAATTTTCTTCACAGAAGCTGGTGTAAGGCTGTGTTTTGGATTTGGGATGAGAAAATGTAGATAAGGTGCTGATGTTTTGAGTTGTTGCTAAGTCCAGCTTCGCATGCTGGCCGGCTAGCAAGAAGGCTGGGAGTGTACGGGAAGCTGGGAGGGGGCACAGCCAGGACAGCTGACCCAGGCTGGCCAAGGGAATATTCCATACCATAAGACATCATGCTCAGTATATAAAGCTGGGACGAAGAAGAAGGAAGGGGTGGAGGGTCGTTCGGAGATATGGCATCTGTCTTCCCAAGAAACCATTACGCGTCATGCAGCCCTGCTTCCCTGGAGATGGCTGAACACCTGCCTGCCCATGGGGAGTGGTGAATGGATTCCTTGTTTTGCTTTGCTTGTGTGTGTGGCATTTGCTTTACCTATTAAACTGTCTTTATCTCAAACGATGAGTTTCTTCACTTTTACTCTTCCGATTCTCTCCCCTGTCCCACCATGAGGGAGTGAGCGAGCGGCTGCGTGGGGCTTAGTTGCTGGCTGGGGCTAAACCACGACATAATGGTAGTAGTACTAGTAGTGGTGTCAGAAATTTCCAGCAAGCCTTTGCCATGTTGTATTACAATTTCACGCAAAAAGAACAGGAATATTGATGGAAATTTCCTAGGGACTGTGCTAAGCACAGTCCCGATTAAGCACTTGACTATGAAAACCTGTTCCTACTAAGGTCAGGAGATTTTTAGATCAACAGAGAACTGTTGAAGATAGTGCATGCAATTGCTGAAGTAAAGGAGGACAGAGAAACCAGGAAGAGGCTGGTCCCCCATGTTAAGACGTTGGGGACTGAGAGGCAGAATTCCTGGGTAAAGCTTGTCAAAATGAGGGAAATAAACTGCACAAATTCTGTGTGCTTTTACTGTATTAAAATGCAATAAGTAAAACAAAAGTAGGGGTTTTTTTTAATTTGTATTTTACTAAGGCCTTATTTACCAAAAGCATACATGTAAAAGTATTTAATTTTTAAAAATTCTGTTTGTGGATTACTTGATCAAATAAAACCTGAAATAATTTGAATCATTTATTAAATAATCACCAACAGTGCATGTTCTTAAATAGTCTCTTTATAAACTTGTTGTAGATGGAAGATTTAAAATTTCACCTCAGAAATTTGAGGTCAAGACACAGTTTTACTACTAGTGGACAAGAGAAGAGCTACCAATGTTGTCTGTCTGGACTTCTGCAAGGCCTTTGACATGGTCCCCCACAACATCCTTCTCTCTAAATTGGAGATATGGATTTGATGGGTGGACTGTTCAGTGGGTGAAGAATTGATTGGATAGTTGCATCCAGCGGGTAGTGGTCAACAGCTTAATGTCTAGATGGAGGTCGGTGACAAGTGGTGTCCCTCAGGGGTCTTTACTGGGACCAGTATTCTTTAATATCTTCATCAATGACATAGTGGGATTGAGTGGCACCCTCAGCAATTTGGCAGATGACACCAAGCTGAGTGGTGCAGTTGACACGCCTGAGGGACAGGATGCCTTCCAGAGGGACCTGGACAAGCTCAAGGAATAGGCCTGTGTGAACCTCATGAAGGGCAAGTGCAGGGTCCTGTCCCTGGGTCGGGGCAACCACCAGCATCAATACAGGCTGTGGGATGAAAGGATTGAGAGCAGCCCTGCCAAGGAGGACTTGAAGGTAGTGGTGGACGAAATCCTGGACGTGAGCCAGCAACGGGCACTCACAGTCCAGAAGGCCAACCGTCTCCTGGGCTGCATCCAAAGGAAGTTTGGCCAGCAGGTCAAAGGAGGAGATTCTGCCCTTCTGCTCTGCTCTGGGGAGACCCCACCTGGAGTCCTGCATCCAGCTCTGGAATCCTCAGCACAGGAAAGACATGGACCTGTTGGAGTGGGTCCAGATGAGGGCCACAACAATGATCAGAGGAATGGAACATCTCTCCTATGAGGACAGGCTGAGAGAGTTGGGGTTGTTCAGCCTAGAGAAGAGGTGGCTCTGGAGAGACCCTGTTGCAGCCTTCCAGTACTTAAAGGGGGGTTATAAGAAAGAAGGGGACAGACTTTTTAGCAGAGCCTGTTGTGATAGGACAAGAGGTAATGGTTTTAAACTAAAAGAAGGTAGATTTAGAGTAGGTTTAAGGAAGGAATGTTTCACAATGAGGGTGGTGAAACCCTGGCACAGGTTTTCCAGGGAGGTGGTAGATGCCCCGTCCCCGGAAACATTGAAGGTCAGGTTGGACGGGGCTCTGACCAACCTGATCTAGCTGAAGGTGTCCCTGCTCCTTGCAGGGGAGTTGGACTAGATGGCCTTTAAAGGTCCCTTTCAACCTGAAGATTCTATGATTCTACGATTCTTGATGACTCTGAAAATCAAAACTGGTGCATCTCCTGTTGGTCACCCAAATTGAAGGCAAGCAAAATCTGTTGTAAGATTTGAAAAAAAAATTGCTTAATGAAAGGTGTTTAACTTTGCTCCTCTGTGAAAGACATACACTACCTAGTTCAAGCACATTATGAAACTTCATGTTATAAATAAATATCTGCTACTATATACTTACATATATATATACACACACTATAAATGTATATTTTACCTATAGGTGTGCTTTTTGTGTTTGTGTGTGTCTTCATGACATATTCAACTCAAACTTCACAACTGAATACAAAGTGTAGCTGGGCAACCAAACATTCCCTAACCATAAAAAAATTTTAAAATTAAGCAGAAAAAAATCTCTATGTATTGAAGGCTTGAGCTTGTAAATTTTATAAGTAAGTTAAAGCAAGGTCATTCATGTTACAGTATAATGCGTCTAGGGGAAGTTTAGTCATTTGAAGCTGTTTTTCACTTGGAGTAAAAAGCCAGCTATAGTTACAAAATCCAGGTTTTGAACCTTCTGTTGATTCCTGTCATCAGGTGTCCCTACTGAAATTAACCAGTCTGATCAGAAAGAATGCTACTGAACATCAGTCAGGGCTCACACAGCCTCAAAACACCTTTTAAAGAAGAACAAAGTAAGCTTTATATTTTTATGCATGAGTTAATAATCAATGCCATTACATGTTGTTTTGCAACAGCATAATGATAACCTGAACCAATGAAAAATAGGAACAAAAAGGATTTAATACAATTCTAATATAGAAAATGCAGAAGATCATAATTGAACAGTAAAATTAAAAAAAAACCCCAAACCCCAAAACTTGCTATAAACATTTGAAAAGCTGCTAAACTGATAAAAAATAACCTTCTTAACAGTATCCAAAGACGCTGTTGGATTTTTTTAAGGAACAAAAAATCCCCAGACTTGCCCTAATGCCACAAATTATCTAATTAGTAGATCTCTTTTAAAACCAGGAGGGAAAAAACCAAAAGTGCTTTGTTTTATTTATACAATAGCTATGGAAAGACCAGCGAAAAATCCAATATATAGCCTTGTCACAAAGAAAATTAATGATTAGCAACATTCACTATTGATGATACCCACTGCTTGCCTGAGCAGTGAAAGTTGCAATTATATGACTGATTAGTTTTATAATACTGTCTTCTCTGCCTCTTTCTCCTCATAGACCTTTTTCTCCAGAGTCAAAGAGCAGAAAATATTGTATATAGTGTGTTAGCCCAAAAGGTATCAGCTAAGAAAACACATATTATCAGAGGTTTTTCATTGCTCCTCAGACAACAGAGATTAACTACAAGGTTCATAGGTCACACACAATGCCTTCCAAATGTGTTATGGCTTTAATCCTCTCCCCCAGTGTCCCAAGGAGGAGGGTAAGAGATGTATAATGATACAGCAAGGGACTAGCTTGTTGCCTAGTTTATACTTTAAAGTGTGTGATTGAATTCATAGTGTCACAGACTAGGTCAGCAATAATTAGTGGTATTTTCATAGAACTCAGTAAAAGAGAACGAGAAGAAATGGTCCTTGGAGCATCTCCCTTATGGAGGCACAAAGGGCATATGCTCTACTTATGCTTTCAGTGACATGTCATGTGTGCTGCAGACTGCAGAGACATTTTTTGTTTTAGGGAAAACAAGGTAACAATTTACCAGGCAAGAAGATATCAACTACCATATAACAAGGAAATATTTTTTTTCCTGCTTTGTCTTTAATTAAGCTAATTTAAAACCTAAGCTGTAAAAGCCAATGAATATGGTGTTATATAAAAAAAAAATTAAAAATCAAAATTGGATTGTGCTAGATATATAGTGTACAGTGCTATCGGATTTTTGTATAAAAAATGTCAGAATGTTCAAGTCTACTGGAAACGTTACATGGGAATTAGATCCAGCAATGTAAACTGAGATTCATGCAGCTTAACTGCACAACATGGACCTGCTTACCTGCTATATTCATAGATCTGCTCTCATCATTCAAGATAAACAACAGTTCATGTGTATATTTGATTCTCAGCTGATGCAAAGAAGGATAGCTCTGCTAACTTCTGTGACAATATGATGATGCGTATAATTGAAAAATTACAGCTCTATTCTTTTTACAACCTAGTGTTTTTAAATACTAAATATGCTAGAAATGTCTTTAAAAAGAAACTGCTTAGATAAACCCACAGGCAATCAAAATACGAGAAAAACAAAGTGATACTCCAGTAAGAATTTTCACAGATTTCCTTATCAATAAAATAGTCATTCTGTAGTTGTTTCCTTTTTGTAATGGTTTTATATGAATACTCAAGCAAATTAGTTTATTCACAGGAATTCCAAGGAAACTTTATTACATGCATCAAATACTAGGCAATTTACACAGGCTGTTTTAAACTTCTAAATGTGAATATTTTTGTAAGAAATTTGAGATATCTGCTTATATGACAAGAAAAAAAGAAAGACAGTTCCTTGCACTGAATTAATCCAGCAGTACATCTCAGACACTGATTTTCAAACAAAGAGCTTGAAGAGCAGACATTGTCATACCAATTACTCACATAGAAAGTTAAGCATTAAAACACCGAAAAGCAGGATTTCTGCTTAACTTTCTCAGTTTTATCACTATCTCGACTTTGTCTCCACTACACCAAAGTAATTCCTGCTACTCTCCTTACTAGTACATACCTCAGTCTTCCTCTGGGAGCTCTCTGGGCCAGAAACGATTCATACCTGGTGCAGATATAGCACAGGGCTCTTTCTACTTCTGGACTTTGCATTAGCACAACAGGACCTTGAAGCATTCTGGAAGCAAATGTAGTCAAGAGAAATGGCAAAAACAAACACATGAAAAACATAAAAACAAACAAATGAACAGAAACCCAAGGTCTGCTTGAGAAATATTTAGGTGATATTTTAGCTTTATCTTGTCTTTCAAATGTGCACTAAGGAAATAAAATATTTCTTCCTGATTCCATATGTTTTATCCAGCTAGCTTGAATCACTTTTTTTGTGAATCATTTCAGTGAAACTTGAATTTGCAGCAAACCATAAAGTTATGGACACTCTGGATTTTCAAGCAACTGTGAGTGTAGGTTTGGAGTTTTTATCTTATCTGGGATGATGTATTTGTTGGCAAATTGGACCAGGGAATATAATCTGTGTTCCTTCCAGACCTCCTCACCCTCTTTCTTCTAGCAAATCTCAGGTGACACTGTGTCCCAGTGAAAAAACACAATCTGTGTGGGTGTTGGCTCAATATAGAAACTTGCAGGACATTTGAACAAAAGAAAAAGGAAAGATCATGATTTGGGCACTTTCAAAATCTTAAAGTAAGCAAACATCACAACTTTCTCTTCCTCAAATATCCAAGTGAGCAAAATACTGACTTATATGCACTCCTATTTTCTCAAGGCTTTTTAAAAACATTTATTCCTATTCCATAATAGGAATATTCCATATTATTCTATAATAGGAATAAAAGTTTCCAAACAAAATTAAGGAATGAACTTCCATGTTGTGCATGACAAAAATGAATGACAAACATCTTTCAACCACAATGACAGATAATCAGTGCAAGAATTTAGAATAAGAAATATACCAAGAAAATCATGATCCACTCAACTGACATTGATAACCAGAAAGAGAAGATTGCAGAATGCATTATTTTCTATAAATTGTTTGCTTAGCTCCAGTGAGAAAAGACATGTAACCATCAGTGACCGTCTTGCATTGTGGTTCATGGATGACAGCTGCCATCATGCAGTATGCTGGAGTAGTGAAGAGTTTGCCTAAAGATTTTGTTACACTATTAAAAGTCTTTATTCACCAGAGTTATTTACTCAGAACTAGTCAATTGCTTTGAAACAATGAAGTTTCTTTACATTTTGCTTCCAATTCTAGCAACGTAAAAAACACTGAGATGTTCATAAATTTTGAATCAAGTATTGATTACTATTGACATAAGGAAAAAGGCTAAATTTCATTTGCAGCAGCAAAAATTATCAAGAAAAAAGAAAAAAAAGATTATTTACCAAAAGCCAAAAAGCATTTAAGCTGCTCTTGATCTTATTGTCAAAGATCAATGAACAATGATGACCTAAGAAAACAAAAAAGCTAACATTAGCAAAAGTAAGATTATTCTATGGACTTTCTTTCATCCTCAATTACTAATGGATGCTGTGGGTGCTGAAGGTCACTCTAACCTTATGTAAAAATGTTTAATTAACTTTAGCCTAGTATCATGGTATATTTTCTGCAGTCCTTTTTGTAACTGGGTTATATCTTTTTTTATAGTTTTGAAAACAAGGCGATGAACTGGTATTAGAGTATAGCTGTGACAAAGTAATCAGAAGTTGATAGGAGGAACCACAACAGATTAAAAAAGAAAAAGGGACTATTAAAACACACAAAAGATTATTTAGAACTTTCATATGGGAACTACCAACTATGAATATTCTGGTGAAAGGACAGAATTGTTCTGCACTTGGATCTCTGGGATTTACTGCAGGACTTGCATTTTAAAATAACAAGAGTAGAAATGACTTCTGTAAAGACAGAGTTTCCTCAATAACATGTTGCTGCTTATCTTCCTTTTTGCATTAATGGTTGGCTACACCTACTTTCTTTAATAGTAACTTTAAATGGAAGCTAGTGTCCTACTTGCTCATGAGTTATTGTCTGCCTAAAAATAAAGGGTAAAGCAGCTGCAACCTTGAATGACATATATTTCTCCAATAACATTTCCATAACTCATTACAAATTAGTGTTCAGGAATATCTGGACTAATTTCTAATCAAATCCTTCTTCCTCAAGGCTACCCTTCAATCATTTAAGTCCTGATGATAATTTCATACTGGAGTATGAACCTATGTCATACCTCTGACGTGAAATAGGGGCCTTTACAAGAGTACCGCTTCTGACAGTGCTAAACTGCACAGCTGACCCTCACTAGACTGACTGCTACCCTTTCTAAGGCATTTCACAGAATCATAGAATCATAGAATCTTCAGGTTGAAAGGGACCTTTAAAGGCCATCTAGTCCAACTCCCCTGCAAGGAGCAGGGACACCTTCAGCTAGATCAGGTTGGTCAGAGCCCCGTCCAACCTGACCTTCAATGTTTCCAGGGACGGGGCATCTACTACCTCCCTGGAAAACCTGTGCCAGGGTTTCACCACCCTCATTGTGAAACATTCCTTCCTTAAACCTACTCTAAATCTACCTTCTTTTAGTTTAAAACCATTACCTCTTGTCCTATCACAACAGGCTCTGCTAAAAAGTCTGTCCCCTTCTTTCTTATAACCCCCCTTTAAGTACTGGAAGGCTGCAACAGGGTCTCTCCAGAGCCACCTCTTCTCTAGGCTGAACAACGCCAACTCTCTCAGCCTATCCTCATAGGAGAGGTGTTCCATTCCTCTGATCATTGTTGTGGCCCTCGTCTGGACCCACTCCAACAGGTCCATGTCTTTCCTGTGCTGAGGATTCCAGAGCTGGATGCAGGACTCCAGGTGGGGTCTCCCCAGAGCAGAGCAGAAGGGCAGAATCTCCTCCCTCGACCTGCTGGCCAAACTTCCTTTGGATGCAGCCCTTAACATAGCTTCTAGGAGGATCTGTTCCATGACCTTCCCAGACACAGAGGTGAGGCGGACAGGTCCATACTTCCTAGGGTCCTCCTTGCTACATTTTTTAAAAATGGATGCAATGTTACCCCATGTCTAGTCTCCAGGGTCTTCACCTGACTGCCAGGACTTTTCAACCATCATGGAGAGTGGCTTGGCAACTACATCAGCCAATTCCCTCAGGACTCTGGGATGCATCTCATCAGGTCCCACAGACTTGTGCATGTTCAGGTTCCTCAGGTGGTCTCAAACCTGATCTTCTCTTACAGTGGGAGGGACTTTGCTCTTCCAGTTCTCATCTTGCAGGCAATCCCCTTGAGAGGTGTGGGAAGAGACACTGCCAGTGAAGACTGAGGCAAAGAAGTCTTTCAGTACCTCAGCCTTCTCCGCATCTGTTGTTACCAGTTTGCCAGTCTTGGTCATCAAGGGAGGTACGCTTTCTTTGTCCTTCCTTTTCTGTCTGACATGCCTATAGAAGCCCTTATTATTCTTTGCATCCCTTGACAAGTTCGGCTCCAGCCGAGTCTTGGCCTTCCTGACCTCATCCCTACACAAGTGGACAGTGTCCCTATACTCTTCCCAGGATACCTGGCCCTGCTTCCACTGCCTGTTCATTTCCTTCTTGCCCTTTAGTTTGCCCATCAGGTCTCGACTCAGCCATGCTGGTCTCTTGCCTTCCTTTCCTGATTTCTTACACCTGGGGATCAAGAGCTCTTGTGCTCTATGGAAAGTGTCCTTAAAGATCTGCCAGCTCTGTTCTGCTTCCTTGGCCCTGAGGGCAGTTTCCCAAGGGGTCCTATTGACTAACTCCCTGAAGAGCTGGAATTTTGCTTTCCTAAAATTCATGGTCCTGACTTTACTCTTTGCTTACCCCCTATCCCTTATGACTGTGAACCCCACCAGTGCATGCTCACTGCAGTCCAGGCTGCCTCCAATCTTGATGTCACCAATTAGCTCACATGCATTGGTGACCAACAAGTCCAATATGGCATCCCCTCTGGTAGGGCCGTCTATTACCTGGCATAGGATGTTATCCTCCATGCACTCCAGGAGTCTCCTGGATTGCTTACAGCTCGCCATGCTTCTTTTCCAGCAAATGTCAGAGTGATTGAAGTCACTCAGCAGGATGAGAGCCTGTGAGCACGATGCCTCCTGTAACTGGAGTGAGAAGGTTTTGTCAATAGACTCCCCTTGGTCAGGTAGCCTGTAGTATACATCAACCACAAGATGCCCTTTGTTGCCTCGGTCCCTGATTCTTACCCATAAGCTTTTGACCTACTCGTGGCTATTCCTCAGAGACAACTCTTTGTGCCCTATCCATTCTTTGATGGAGAGGTCAATGCCTCCACCCTTCCTTCCTCACCTGTTCCTTCTGAACAGCCTGTAGAGATTGATAGCTACACTCCAGTCATGAGGTTCATTCACCAAGCTTCAGTAATGGCAACCAAGTCATAACTTTCTAGCAGTAAGTCTTCCAGCTCCTCCTGTTTGTTGCCCATGCTGCATGCATTTGTGTAGAGGCACTTCAGCTGGGTTGTTGGTCATGTCATCCTCTTAGTGGAACCTCCTTTAGTTCCTCTGAGGTCTTTCTCTGGTGCAGCAGGCTGAGGGGACTCTAACCTTGGTGTGTCATCGCACAGCTTGTTGTGGGTGAGCCTGATATTATCCCCCTCCCCCTCCAAGTCTAGTTTAAAGCCCTGTCAATAAATCCTGCTAGGTTGCGAGCAAAGACCCTCTTCCCGTTTTGAGAAAGGTTAATCCCACCTTGTGCCAGCAAGCCAGGTACCATGTAGGCCATCGCATTATCAAGAAACCCGAAATGTGGCAGTGTCACCAGTCATGGAGCCATGCATTAATAGACTGGACCTGTCTGTTTCTTCCTACGTCACTGCTTGCAACTGGAAGGAGGGAGGAAAAAATAACCCGTGCTCCAGGTTCCCTTACCAACTGTCCCAAGGCCCTGAAGTCTCTTTTGTTCCCTCTTGGACTATGAGTTGCAGCTTCTTCTCCACCCAAATGGAAAAACAGTAGTGGGTAATAGTCCAAGGGCCACACGAGGCTAGGAAGTTTCCTAGTGATGTTCTTAACCTGGACCCCAGGAAGCAGACTTCCCTAAAAGAAGGGTCTGTCCAGCATATTGGACCTTTGATTCCCCTCAGAAGGGAGTCACCTACAACTATATCCTGTCTTTTCTGACTTGTGGGGGTGGTTGTGATGAAAGGGGTAGGATTTTCTGACCTTGGCAGCACCTCGAGTGTATCTGGACCATTGTCCACATCATCCATGGGCTGTCCTTCCATGTCCAGGGCCTCATACCTGTTGCACAGAGTCACCTGGGGAGGCGAGGTGGGCAAGGAGGGGGTTCACCTACCGCCCTGAGCATGGGCATGCCTCCATTCTCTCCTTCCTTTTATGCTTCTGCCTTCAGCCTGGCAGGGGGATACAGGACCCCCTTGATCTTGCATTATTTCCGGTGGCTGATCCAGCTTCTGTCTTGGGGAGGGCAGAGCATGGTTTCTCGAGTCGATCTCTTTCTCTGACTTCCTGGTGCTCCTTAGCCTTCCTCCTTCCTCTCGTAGCTCTGCCACCAGGCTGAGCAGATCATTCACCTGGTCACACCTCACACAGCTCTTCTCGCTCCTGCCAGTAGCGAGAAGCATTATCAGTTACCAGTGAGAGGCCTTGGCGCTCTCTGCAGCCTGAGGCCTGGATGGCTGAATGTTTCCATGGGAGCTCTGTCTGGGCTGCCACATCCATTCTGGCAACTGCAGAGGCCATGGTTTTCTGCCAGGTGACTACCATAGGTAAGGTCCTCCTGAGAGGGTGGTGGCCACCGACTGGACTCACCTCTTGAGCTGGTGGGGCCACTACACCCTCCCTGCACGGCCTTCAGCGCAAACAGACATGCCACGCCCTGGCTGATGCGCCAGGCCGTGTTTGCCCGCTCTGTTGGCAGCGCTCCTGGTCGCTGGCGTTCCCCTGGCTGCTTTATATAGGCGCGGGCTGCTGTTGCTCTGGCAAGGCCCAGGCCTCATCAGCGTCTCCCATGAGAGCTGCCGGCTCCTGGCGGGCCTCTCTGTGGCCCCAGGGTTTCCCTGCCCCAGGAAACCCCCTGTGCGCAGAGATCTGCCGCTCCGCTGCGAGTCGGGCCGGCTCTGGAGCAGCTCCCCTTGGCGACCAACAGCTAGCTTTTTTTTTGTGCTGTTATCCTTCTCTCCTGCATCACATGAGTTACTTCAAAGTAACTTAGATGGTGTCTTCAAGCTGTCTTCAAAACGAGATACCGAATGCTATCTTGATGTGCCTCCACAGTGGAATGGGACATTAACATGCCTTTTTTCCACTATGCTTCTACTCAAAATGCGAAACATGTCCTTTAGCTTCTTCTCAAAACAGCTCTTACAAGGCATAAAGACTGCATATACTTTGACAGCACCAGCAATGGGTGAACATACATTAAGGGAGAGAAAGTCAAGTGAAGACCATAAAATTTAGACTGCAGTTCTTTGTACTTCTTGACTTAAGTGAAGTAAAAAAAATAAAATCTTTGTTTTGCATGCAAAGTTTTCTGAATTCTACTCCAGAATATAGTATGCAAAACCATTTTTCTATTTTAGTGTACCTTGTTTCACAAATTCTATATTTCAGTGTTTGGTCTTCCAATATACTCTACAGAAAAGTAAAATGGATATGGCTTACTTTCATTTTCCTTTCTGTAAAAACACAGTTACCCATGCAAAATTCAACAAAATAAATAATATGAATTAAAGACACTGTAATGGAATTTCTGCTTCATTATACTTGAAGCAGATCGTTATACTCTAAAGACTAAGAAAAGTGGATTACATTAAAAAGATCAGGAAAATGAAGACACTAGTGATTTTAATCAATTTTACAACTTTTCATGTCACTTGTAGACAATTCAAACTGTCAAGAATATCCCAATAAAGAAAATCTAAAATGGCCAATTACCTTTTAAGATTAAATATTACCACTAAGAAACCATGATCACAAAAATATTACTGTTATATTAAAAATTAATTAAGAAATTATTCATTTGTTGCAAGAGTAACACATGGTCAAAATCCACAATCAAATATAGCTTTAATTTATTACAGTTGACATTAAATATTTATATTAGATGATAGAATAATTAATGCTGATGCATTCTTAACTATATGCAATTATATGTTCAATTCTACATTGAAAGAGCTATGAAGAATCAAAATCTTCAGTATTTATCCAGCTAAAAGATTTTCATAAAATGATTAGCTGATTATATTTTAGCTTCAATTTCTCTATCATTTGAAAAAAAAAATATACACAGTTTGAACTTGTGAAACAGATATTCATATCTGTTTTCTTTTCCCTGTTTGGAGCTCTCCTTGGTGAAGGGAAGTTAGCATCAGAGTAAGCTGATTTTCATTATTCTTTAATGTATTTCATACAGTAACATTGCACAGTTCAAAACATAATTTGCTCTCCCAATGCTGTCTGTGCTACACATATCCATGAGAAACAGAAACTCCAATAATGCTCAATATCACAGGTCCATTTAATGATTATCCTTTTTTGAGATCTCACTTACCAGTAGAGATTTATTTGACATGGGTCTAAAAAGCTATGTTCATTAATTCCCAACACAACTGGAGGATTAACTTCTATTTGCTGATTTGTATGGATATATAACAGAAGGCTGTAGAGGTAATGTAGATGTCGACCTGATTGTGTCTTCAGCATTTACTGCTCAGACATGAATTGTAACAGAAAAAAAACAACCAAACAAACAAAAAAGGACTGAAGCATTACTGACACTAAGCTGCATGAAATGGAATTGTGTTTTATAAGCAAATACCTCAATAAGTATTTAGTAAGAGTTTTCAATCAATAAATAATTGTTGAAATGTTGAGGCCTTGAAATTGTCTAGGCTCTCCACAAGTGATATGTCCTTTCTATTCCACACTCACGGGAAAAGAAAATTAATGGAAAACATTTATGACTATATAAGCTAGTTTGCAGATTAAAGACTTTTAAAATAATGGATAACTAAAATAAGGCATGAGGAGGTCAGCAGCTCTGTAATTGATTCAGTAACTTGGTTTAGTGAAATAGAAGTATTTTAAAAACATTTGGCTAAATTTAAATATTAAAACAGTCACAGGGTAAACCAAACTATTCAGAATTGATATAAGAAGCACAGTTCAGAGAGGTACTTTTTCTTACTAACAGCACTCTATTAGAACTAGTTTCCTGTATATTGTACAAGAGTATTGAAACCAAGAGAAGCAGTCCTTGACACCTCTTAGCTGCTGCCATTTGCTTTCTATATATATAACCTTTCTATCCACCCCTTCTTGTTTCAACAGAAGTGTCTGCATGGCTATGTGGTAAAGTAAAGCACATGCAAGTTAAAACTAGCCCAAAAATAAAGTAAAGAAAGAACTAAAAATCCAGAATTGCTCTTTTCAGTAGGACTAGTACTAGATGAAGGTGCATGAAAGCATTCTGCACCTTTTAGAGCTTCTTTTAAAATAATTTTTATTTGTTTCTTTGTTTTGGTATTTTCTTCTCCTTGTTCTGTCAAATACATAAATCCTGATTCAAACAGATAAGCAGCTGACAATATTGTACAATCACTTGTTCGTAAAAGCTGCACTGAAATTATACACTATGATTCCAAATTTAAATATTACCAAAAAACAAACAAAAGTTTCTCACACAGTTTTGATGCCTGCAAAAAATGACCAGTAATTTTTTCTACTACATAAATAGTAAGAGAACAGAATACAAATTAGGACTTATTGCAAAGTTACAGCTGATGAGTACTTGTTCAAACCTAACCAACAGTGCAAACTAAACAAGCCCCCTATTCCTGTTGATCAGCCCTTTCTTGCCTTCTGAATCACAGAACAGTTGAAGATATGTACTTTAATCTAAGAACCAAAACAAAATCTTCAACTAAATACAGAGCAGGACCTGCCTATAAATTAAAATGCAAGTTTCTGATTATTTATTTTATAGCACTAATAGTTTTCAGACACAGGTGAAGTGATGTGAGGGCTACACAGGTAGTGTATCAAGATCTTAAGAAAAACCTAGAAGTCAGTTAACATAAATGTAATAGTTGTAGTGCCAATTTTGATTGCACAATATTAAGCAGAAGAATGATGTGTATGAAGGGATAATTTTCTTTGTGTACATTAAGATAAGATGTCTTCAGTGATCTTTTAAACTAATTGATGGGATAATTCTTTGTCCCTTGGGAAATAAGGTTTCATTTTTTAGTCATTTAATTGATCCTCCTCTCAGTCTGTCTAGTATAAAATTACCGAAAACTTGAATTCATTGAAGATACACCGGTATGAGGATGGTGGAAATGAGAAGGCTTTCATTCGTTTTAGCAACTATACAGCCAGGTAAAAGTTTAGAATAAACATGGCTGCAGAAATGTTCAGATTATGCTAACACTACAGATGTGAATTTTTTAAAACCCAGTGGCACAAATTATAATAAAGGGCCGCACCTGCCACTGATAGCATAGTACAGGGTCTTTTTTCTGTCTGTGCAGCAATTAAATGTTCAACTATTTAACTCTTCTCGAGCAATAAGACCCCAAAGACATCAATTTGTATAGCTGTTCTCTGCATATAACAGCAACTTGGCTTAAGAACCTCTTGTTCATTTTGTAAGGAAGGTGGTGTACTTCACTTTAGTCTTTCTAAAACTTTGGGCTCCCAGGAAGGAAAGTGAAGATTTTGCAGAATAATCTTACCTTGAGAAAATTATTTCTTTTTAATTTAGATTAGAAACTCCTTCTCTTTTTGAACATGAAGGGCGTTAAATAAACATACAACATGTAATGTTTCAAAGCAAAACAATGAATAATACATGGGCTTAATGCTTTCTGAATTATTTTAAATTATCTCAGAAACAGTAATTCATATATAGTTTTCCTCCTGTAAAACTGAATTATTACAGAACTTTAATTTTATTGTAATAGTGGGGGAGGGGGGGGCTTGTTAGTCCTCAGAGATCATCTCTATCTTTCAATACAAGTACAAATACATATCTTCTTGGAGACAAGAGAGAATAGATGGATTTGAGCAGCACTCCTCAGATCTGCCCATGGTGGATCAGAAATTGCATCCAAGCAAAAAGGAACAGTTTGAAACTAGAGTCCTCTGTGCACAGGGGTTCTGGAGAAAAGAGGAAATAATGTGCTGTGAGAGACTGTCTGAATGAGGGTACTGAGCAGAGACTTACAGCTCTAGATTGGCAGTTCAAAATCAGCCCCCATGAAACCTGTTACTTTGAATGATTTGATTCTGTAGCCTTAGCGGAACTCTTTGAAGGCCTCACCACGGCAGAAAAAGGTGGTCTCCATTGTAATCGCTGAGGGAAGTAGGCTACAGAGAACAGGACTTGGCTGCTCAGGGAAAGAGTCGGAAAAGAGGCTGATGATACACATAGCAGAACATGGGTGCTCTGGGATAGCGCTACCATGGTCCTATTTTTGCTTCTTTTTATTTTGACCCTAGTTAGAGTTGTTTGGGGGTTTTTTCCCCACCAATCAAGGGTTATACCCGAGAATTAGAAGTAGGGATAATTCTGAGGGAGGATGGTGAACTCCACTGTCCGTGGCAACCGTGAGGATCACACGGATGTCAGCAACCAGTTCAATATTGGGTTCTGAGCAGACAACTTTGAGCTCAGCAGCAAGTGGATGGCCTAGTACTGACATGAGAGCTGAAGGCCCTGAGGTGGGAAGAGATTTGGAGTGGATAGTTAGGAAGCAAATTACCCCCCGGAGGCATGTCTTGATTAGAACCAGACTGCAGACTGTAGTCAAGCCTTGGAACAGGTGAGAGGAGGGCTGGGAGGGTCTCTAACTAGAACCTTTAAAGGTGAAAAGGAGATTTTGAAAAGGGTTACAGGGGATTGTGAGGATTAAGTAATTCTGCAGAGCTGTTAAGAGGGGCTTGAGCCTTTTAGAAGTGTCTAGAAACCTCAGGGAACTGCTCTTGGGAACCATGGGGCAGCTCTTAGATGTTACTGACCCACCAAGGCACCTTCATCCAGAACCTTGCTTGGGAAGTGGGCTACATGCTGTTCCCTCCCACAACCTCATTTGCTGTCAGAAATGCAGTAACTGCTACATAATTAAGCCCTCACTGCTATTTCTTTAAAATTTGGTTTCTTAAACATTTAAGCAACAAGTAGGGAGTAGATTCATTATTTCACTTTAACAACTTCTCTCCAAATATAGACTTAGTGTTAAAAATCCAGTATTTCCTAAAATAATCATCCTCTTAACTGTCAAGGGCAGGAAGTAGTTGTCACAATGATTCGTCAAACTCATTTAATTTCATTTCCTTTAGGGACATTTTTAGGTGCTAGTGAGTTAAATGATAAGGAATATACGCTGACATTATAGGGATCTGAGATGCAAAGATTTGAGGCAGCTATTTGAAATCTGTGTGCTGGCCAGCACCTGTGTCATAGATATATTTCAAAGCAACAATAAGTGAAATAAGATTTACCAGATTTTGTTGTCAGTGGTGTTAGGTTTAGCGTTTACGTATGTGTGTCTGTGTAAAAAAAAAAGTCTTTGCCAACAACAGGCTGGGAAAAGAACCATGTTTTCTGGCACTTGTCTGCCAATACAGATTACAGCTACCTTTTAAAGGATATAGTAGCCTCCAAATCCAAGAGTGACGTTTTAGCCTCAGAGGCAAAATTTCACACATTCGTATAAATATATGTAATCACACAAATGAGAATGTTTTATCTACTTGCTAGTGTCCTCTCATTGACTTCATATCATTTAGAGCTCAAAATTGAAAAGTCTACCTGCATTTTCAGTGTGTTTCTATCATGCTTAGCACAAGGCTCATAGAGACACATTTTGATCAAATAAAGAGAATACTGTGGACATTTAAGGCAACCCAATTGTGTTTAATATTTTTCAGGATCTGGTATGTAGTTTATAAATATTTGCTATCCATTGTATATGCATATGGAATGATCAAATTATTATAGAAATTGATTTTTTACAAGGAATGGAAAAACGTTAATATAAGAAAGAAGGAAAACAGGCACTGAAACAAAAGAAGTGAAAGAAGAGAGTGGTAAAATTGATAGAAAATATTAGGAGAACCTTAAGGTATAAGAAACAAAATCTGCTTCCTATAAGGAAATCATGCTTCATACTTTTGTGGTGTATTGATTTTCAAACCTTGTTTCCCAATAGAAAATTGGGAAATTATTCTGATGTAGATCCTCTGTTCTACTTTTTGCATAAGCTGTTGCCTCTCTTTCTTAAAACAAACAGAAAACATGAAATCATGTTACTGACCATGAAAATAGACTCTTCAAAAGATTAATCAAGTTGGTGGTTTTAGAAATCTAGTTGCATCATTTCTCCCATCTGTATTTCTAGTCTTTTTGCTGGAACCATTTCAATTATGCTTTTTCTCCTGTCTACCTGCATTTTTACCCCAAAAAATCCTGTAGCAATGGGAAACAAAAAAATAAACTATTTTATCATCATCTTCCTTTCACTTCATAAACATCATTACAAAGTTCTTCTGGGTTTTTTTTTTTCCTCATTAATCAATTGCCCCAAAGTTGGTTGGGTTTTTTTCACTTTCCTGTAAATAGAAAAATAAGCACACTCATGTGTTACTGCAAAAGACCACCACTGCTGAAGTGTTTCTGGAAGCACAGCCTGCACTGAGTTAAACCTGCAGCAAAATTCCCCTGGGAACAGGCTGCTCTCTAGAATTAATAAAACCTCAGCTCCTATTCTGTAGTCTACTACAGCCTCATTCAAAAGTAGTGTTTTGAATTACTATTCACTATTTTGAAGCCTGAATCCAAGTCCATCTGAGCCAAATTGAATATTTCCTTTTATTCACTGGGGTTTAACTCAGAAGCAAAAAGTTCCTTTTCAACACTGAATTTCAGGCTCTCTTAATACATTTTCCCAATACCAACAGCATTTATACTTTCAAAAGAGAAACAGCAATTTCTTCTACTAATGCTGCCCCAGCAGAATTGCCTTTGACATGTCATCTTAAGGTACATATTATAAATAGAACAACTGGTAAACAAAACCACAGTAAAGCTGCTTGATAGCATAAAATCTGCACTAAGCTGTAGATTTTATACCAAGAAGCTTTACTATGGGAGTTGCAGCCCTCCAACTAATTCAATTTGTGAGCATAATGTTGAATATTAACATGAAGCTAAAGCATTGTTCTGGTGCATGCTATAGCTTTACAGTTCAAAAACCTTCAAAATATTCAAGTGAAACAAATCAAACTGTCATTTTAGAATGTATAGATGAATAATATCCATAATGAAATGAACTATATTAAATAAAAAGTACCCTTATTTCTCTATTGTCAACATAGAAATTAACTTGAGGGAATCGAGCAATAGTATTTATATGCAGCTGTAGTAGTGATTTTACTTTACATTTGCATATTAAAACTTGCATTCCAGCAAAGCAAATTACTTTGATAAATTGCCTTACACATAATTATTGAATATTCTTATGCATCTTAAAAGAATTCAGACAACTTTTAACACAAATCTGAAATTCCACACAAGGATACATTTTACACCCTTTAAATTTTTAAAGCATCTTTCTTTTCTCAGAGAATTGTTAATGAATCTTGTCATATAATTTCAAATTAAAAAGTTTATGAAATTAAAGTTTGGTTAACTTTTTTCAGTCTGTTCCTTTTTTTTCACTATTGACTGATGGGTCTTCAAAAATTGTTTAATTGTATACACTTTCAAGAGTAGTGACTCCTGAAAAGATCTGCAGTAGAAGTATTTTTCAATCCTAGATTTGTAGTAATTTTTCTTGCCTTGTACATTGAAAGTTTATGTTATTTTTCAGACTAGCCATGTACAGAGCTATGTTATGACAGTATTTCTGGTATCACCACACAAACTTTATTCCATATTGTTTGCTATTTCTGACAATCCAAACCAAAAACTTCATCTATGTTCTTGACTTCTCCTGCTAGATGAGAAAAAAAAATGCACCAATGGTCATTCATAGGTTCAAACCAAAGTTACACTTTGTGCCACAGCCCATCTCCACATACTCACAACAGAGGCTCCCTTGCAGACAGACTCCTCTAGACTGCATCTTCTTGATTCAGAGTCCTCAGCTCCAGGCATTTTTGTTGCCTTTCCCTTGATGGTCCTGAGCGCTTGCCTTGGAATTGACAGTGAATTGTTTCCCTCCATTCACCTTTGCCATCACTGTCATGGTTTTATAAAACAAGATGTCATCTATCTGCTTTCACATGATTTATGCAGACTTATAATGACATTTTCCATCATTTTCTCTTTTCCAGCCAACAACATCCTAGTCAAGTGGTCATCCCTCCTAGAGAAGCTGCTCCCTATCTTTGGTACTGCCTTTTGCCTTTTCTATTGAAGCAGCTCTGAACAGAGAAATCAGAACTACGCAGAATGGCCAAAATGTGAGGGCACCATCTATTTGTGTAGCACCCTAATGATATCCTCTTTCGTCCTCTATTCCTTTAAATGCTAGAAACTCCTAGCATTTAGTGTGCTTTCTTGGCACTTACTGAGGATGCACATTGCTTCTGCTGGTGCACCTGAGTGTTACTAAAGCCACTACATAGTTTCTTCATTATCACCTTTCCGTGTCCCAATCCCATTTAGAAAGTGGGTGGCAGGAGAATCGATTGTGGCTGGGTCTAGTACACAAAACCTAGATGTTGTTCTGATGTTGCTGAATAATTACTTACCTTTATGGGCAGAAATGGATACCAAAATGCACAGTTCTTTGTATAAAGAACAACCTTTGAAAAACTGCTTCTGCTGTACCTAAACAAGGCACACTTCATGTACCCCCATAAAGCTCAGCCAAAAATTCCTCACCAGACACCATCTTCTCTTTCATGTATCCTCTATACATGATGCAAATGCATGAGATGTGTGAAAATTTTGCAACAGTTGACAAGCCTGGACGTATCTTATTTTGCTATTCTTCCCAACAGAGTAACAGTATCTCAAAGCTAAGCCAATATCCCAAATCTGGTGTTAATCTTCGTTGTAAAAAATGAAATATTTATTCAGTTAGCAATTTAAGCAACTGGCCTATGTCATACTTAAGGAGACTTTACTGTCCTCCATGTCTGAAATTGGGAAGGGAAAAAAATACAATAACCAAATTTGACCCCTGAATGTTCTAAAATGGTGATTGAGTTTTTGCACCTACAGGCACTGATTCTGATGAAAAGCTTTTAGGGTGAAGTTCCTTTTGTATATCATTGTAGATGTCTGCCTTACTGTTTTTTTCCTTATGTTTTTTTCTGTGGCCTAAAGATGTCACAAAATTATTTTTTTTCACTTCCAGCATGACTACAAATCCTGTGTCTTAAATACACAAAACATAAATGTATTCTATTGAGAGGGCCTAAACACAATGAGACAAATCTAGACAGGAATATAAATTAATACAGGGGAAGGACATTTTCAGGGGCCTCTTTAAATAACAAAGAAGATTTTTAACTAGATGTCTCATACAACAGAATTATTTTGCTCTGAATGCAAACTAATCTTCAGAGATTGTTTTTGTTTTGTTTGGTTTTGGTGGGTTTTTTATTAAATTGTTAACTTGATATTCATTTAAGCTTTGATTCTTTTTAGTTTTTGACTACACAGTCAAAACTGCTGCTGGTAGTAATTGTAGATCCTTCCTTAGATATCCCCAAGAAATCTCTAACCTCTTCTCTCTTTACTGAATGTTAAAAGGTTGTTGTCAGTATGGTAACTGATTGGTATTCCAGACATCTGTTTGAAAAATTGTTAAAAATACAACATTTTATGATGTCAGAAACATGAATTTTTTGCTTTTTTGTCTGTAGGAAGATGAAACTCTTAGTCATTTTAGGGTGGTATCTTTTCTCGTTGGAGGTCACACATAAATTAATCTTCTAAAGGATGACTTTTAAGTCTTGATTGTTGAAAAGGATTTTTTTCTTTTTATTTAGGTTCTTTCATAGGCTTTGTCTAGCCCAATCTGACAAATATGTCCAATACTCTAGTGCAAAAGCTAGTACTCACAAAAACAAATGCTTAGGTCATGGCTCATCTTGCAACCAAAAAGCATAAAATAAGTTTCTTTCCAATAATAAATAGTAATTCTAAGGCATAATTTTTCATGAATAGGTGCACTCTGTAGAAGCTTTTGTGCTTGCAGAATCATTTTTAAAGTAATAAAAGAGAACTAGGTGGTGATTTGTCAACTTTACTGATTTATTTATTCTAGTTTTCTGAGAAACTGGTTTTCATTCTTGCAAACTCGCCCATGAATGGCAATTAGCTGTCCTGCACTGCTCATCAGACTTACTAACTTTCCCAACAGATAACCAGGAAAGTCCCCTTCCCTTTTAGAGGACGTGTCTACACTCTAGCAAAACCAGTCAGTGCAACAACCATTCTCCCCTTCTCTATCATGAGAATATAGGAATGGCCATTCTGCTTCAGAACATCCTGCCCAGGACTCTTTTTTTCAGTTGTGGCAATGAATGCATGCTTACCTAAAAGCAAATTGGAGTGTTCTCTAGGTATTATTATTATTGTTGTTGTTGTTGTTATCATTATTATTGTTGTTGTTGTTGTTGTTATTATATTTTTGTCTTGTTTCCAACCACTTTTAGGTCATGAGATCTGGTAAAGCTTATCTGTTTAGTTACTTGGGTAATGCTTGGGTATTCTTTTCCTTTAATTCTAGGGGAAATCTGCCATACCAGTACTACATATCAACAAACATATTAATACAGCTTTTACATAATCTAGAAAGTTGCAGAACGTAAGAACATTGCAGAGGAACAGCATGGACAAGGTGCTGATAATACGCTGAACTGGTCATATACATCTGATTATATTATTGTATATATTCTAATAGCACACAGGTAGTCTTAACGTTGGCAAACAAATCATTTCTGTGTAGAAGAACTGTGAGAACAATAAAAAAATGCAATGGATGTTGACCACTGGTTTATAATAGGAGTATTGAATTTTTGTTATTTTGAATTAGTTAAGGTGCCTGTGGGCAAAAACAGCACAGGCATGCATGTCTCAACTCTCCCATGAAACAATTTAGAGAAGTCTACAAATTATTTTAAGCAATATTAATTTTTAATAGAAGTGGATACAGATTTCAAGCACAGATTTTTATGTAAAAGATGGCTTTCATCATAGGTGGATTTTTTTTTTGCACAAAAAGTGGAAATAATTTTTTTACCTTATAACAAATCATTGTGTTTTCTTTCACTACAGCATCATGGAAATTATAATTCAAGATTCACTGCTCTGGCTAAACAGTGTATGCCTCACCAAATCTGCCAAATGTTGGTGTTTCAACGATGTGAGAAATGCTTCAATTTCTGAATACCAAAACCAGTCCTAAATTCTGACATAAGCATTTTCAATGTTTCTAATGTTATTTCTTTAGAAATGGACAATCTTTACATCTGACTGTAGGTAACACAAAGTAGAATTTGTACTCAGGACAAGTACAGCTTTGACTGGAAACTATGTCCAAATTAAACAGAATCAGTTTTTTAAGATTCATTATAATCTCAATTAGGAACTGGATTTTTTTGTTTGTTTTGTGTCATTCTAAGAGCTACAACGTTCTCCAAAAAGCTGTTGAAGACCATGAATTTCAAACATGATACTCAACAAAATAACAGCAAAGAAAAATAACCCTCTTTAAACCTTACACTGTCACTGTTTTTCATAGAATTAGATTCTTACTGACCTAACCATTCTTTCAAACAAATTATAGAATACTGGAAAATTAATATCACTGAAACTGAGCAGCTCTTTATTCAGATAACAGGTATTCATGGGCAGGTTTTCCCCACACTGGCCTGTGTGTCATGGATGAACACCATCTGTCTCCAGAGGGAAAATTCAAACCTCACGTCAGTTCAGATCTTGTTCCCTCTGCTGAACTTTCCAAGAACGGTGCTCATAGTACATGATTGTTCTAAGACGTATTCTGAATAGCTGCCCACTGGGAAATACATCATTGTCTTCTACTAATGCAGGGAATTGTCCTATGCAAAGAACTTAATAACTAATTTATTGTAAATGTCCGAAAAAGTATGGACTTTCACAGAAATGCTAATGAACTTATGTGTCATAAGAATGAAAAAAACAACTGAGTCTCCTTATAAAAGAACAACAGGATTCACCATCGTGTGCCATCCTCATCTCAGGCAGTCAAGCACTGTTCCCACAAAGCAGCTACATTAAAGACTTCTCATATTTGCCATGTCACCAGAGGGCAAGGTTTACACAGGATCATAATTCTGTAGAAAAATTTTTCTTAAAGGATAAAAACATATGTGGACTCAACACCCACAAAAGAGCAGCATGATGCAGGAGGGAAAGGCAAGAGAGGTGGTTTGCTGTCATTGCTTTCACCATTTCTCAAGGAAGGGCGGCAGAGCTGCTAATGTGCCCCTGTGTTTCTGGTATAGGCATCAAATCCATGGAGGGGAGACCAGAGCACTAGAGCAGAGAGTTGTCCCCTCTCCACAGCTGAGGAAACACAATTACCTCAGAATAGGGAAGAAGAGACTAATTAGTGTATAAGCACTGCCCCAAAAAAGGGGCACATTTTGCCTGATGTAATGACATTTCTCTCTCAGCTTCTTGGGTACCATTTCTGGTTATCTTCATGGTCAGCACTGATCTACAAACTCAAACTCAAGTTTTTCAGCAACATTTCAGCAAAATTCCCCTTCAAGAGATATAATAGTTCTTACCTATTAATTTCTTGCTTTGAATATGTGTAATTCTTGCTTGCCTCCTTTATGCAGACTCCTTCATAGTCAATGTGATATATGCAATGTATATGTTTATGCAACTGAGAAGAGAGTGCTTTTGCACAGAAGAAAGTGGACTTAATGAAATGTAAATCAAAACTGCAAAGATAAAGCACAGTACAGGTCTTTCTACAAAAATATGGAGGGCAGAAGCACAATGGTGTCAGGCTTTATTGCTGTTTTTTTTTTTCTTTGTGACCAATACCTTATTATTGTAACGTAAATATGGGCTAGAGTAGTACAAAGAAGTCAGAATTCAATGTCAGCTTTGAGAGTAAAATATTAAAATGAGAAAAAGGATTCAAGTAGTTTATGAGGTGTTTTTCCAGCTCTGCTTTTGAGTAAGAAGGATGATACCTATGTGACCAGAAAAAGTGGGGTGGAGGGTAAGGTGGTATTTACGAGTATATGCAACAACAAGATAAGTAACTCTTCCTCCCTCCTCCCCAGAATTCTTCCTTTAAACTCATTAATAACCTGACCCATTTATGCCACAAGAATAGACCACATCATAGACCATACTTACCACAAGTCACCACACTTTATGAAAACAAGGAAAAGAAGAGCACAGCCGAACAAGAAAAATGCAGAAGAACACATTGTTGAGATCTCTATATTGTTAACAAAATATATTATTTACAGCAACTAGACCACAGGTAAAGTTCCCGCCTTGCTTGGCTTCCACAAAGTCAAACATCTTATTGGAATGATTTTTCTCTAGTTGTTGTTGATCAGACAATTAAATGTGCATCCTGGAGGAAACTCTAATATTTGGACTTTCTTTTAATTTTAAAATCAGTACGAAGAATAGGGATTTGGGGTTTTTTAATGAACCCAGTGATTCCATGGTTCTTTTCTAGCCTGTAGTATGACTGTTCACCAGTTCCCAAGGTTAACTGGGGAATAGATCTTTCAAGAAAATTGTGATTTTGTGGAAATCACAGTTCCATTCAAAAACCAATCTGACAAAATCCGCTGTTGATGAGCCCTAAGCACCATTTCTTTTTGGCCTACTGTTTCTTTGTTCCTCCTTACCGTCGGTTCTGTGAAACCATGCCTGAAAGCTGTAAGTGTAATACACTTACCAGTCGTACAATGTTGAACAGAGTTGTGCTAACAGCTTTGTGAACTTGGAGTGTGTCCATGACTTCTGAGATTAGCAGTGCACGAGACCTACTGTACTCTTCTCTCTTTATGTCTGTTTTTAAGTTATATATTTCAAAATAATATTAATCTGATGTTATTTCTGATACCTAGTTTTATTTCTGATATTAGTAACTCATATACCCACTAGTAACTTACAATTTTATTCTGTGGCATGTGAACAAAATTTTCTCTTCTTAAAAAGGATTTTTAACTTTTTTTTCTGTTTAACTAAAAAACCAATAACCAAAAAACCACTAACCAAACCAGTCTTGTCAACCGTAGTGCATTTAACCTGTCACAGAGGGTGAATTTAATTGTTTTAATTAGAGCTGGAAATCAAACACAGATTTGACCATATAGAGGGAAACAACCCTATTGCTGTTAAAACTGACAAAATGTGAAGGTCACAACTTATGTATTAATATATTCTTCCATGTGACCTTCTGCTGTAAACAAAGAATATTAAATGCTGTTATTCGTCTTCTGCTAATGAACATGTATTACTCTGGAGTCTAATGAATAGATAAAACATCTCCATTCATCAAATATTTATAAAAGTAATATTTTCTATGCCTACCAATTAAAAGGGTATTTTATTACAAATTTAGAGCATGCCAGCTTCAATATCCTTGGGGACTAGTGCCTGGCAGTGCCAAGAATGAAGACTGGTCTCCAGCTCATTATCTTCATATGGCTATTTTCAATAAACAAATATGAAAATGTAATAATAAAAGTAATATTAGTCCAAGGGAACAACCAATGGGTTTACTTATTCCTTTTTCAATCACTGGTCTTGCAATAACTGATTATTTCAGTGTTCTCTGAACATGTGTAAATAGTAACCCACATCAATGCTATTTACAAAGAATTTGCTCCTGTTGTCATCCCGTTAGAGCCATCATCCAAATAAACATAATACAATAGAATAATTCTGTATTGTAATATGTACAAATATATATGCACCTATAAATAGTATCTAATGCCATAAAAGCATACATTATAATGTCTACGTGGCATGTTTAAAAACGGCTTGTATAACCCGTCCTGCTCACCTTTGGCACCTGACAAAAATTAAATGTCTTAGGGGCACATGGGTTCGCATCTACACAGCAAGCTGAAATACTGATGGTAGGTGCTACCTACCATGTCAGCTTCAGTTTTTAGAGATGCCAGTAACTTATGCATAGATTTCAGCAACCAAATATTTTCTCTTCCGGTTTTGTTAGTGTGTATGAAAATAACTGTCACATAAATCGCAATTTACTGATTATTTAAAATTTTAGATTATTAATAAATAGAGCATAGAATATTTTCAATGTGGAATAAATACTTTCCTTGGGAGAATAAAGGCTAAAAATTCCCAAGCAACAAGCCTTTATAATTAGATTATCTTTAGCAAATGTCCAAGCAATAAATTTTGATAAACAACAGTTTGGACGTTTTTCTTGTTTCTTTCTGGAATCAGATGGTGGAATCTGCATTTCCATAACAAGCACATCTCTGCGACACCCAAAACAGTCAACCTTAGGAATCTGTTAAAATTGACATATTGCTTTGACTTTCTTGCATTAAGCTGGTAAGAGCAAACAAGGATTTATTGTGCAATTTACATGGGGAAAAAAGGTCAATTTTTTCTCCAATGCAGGACGCTGGTGCCCTCTGCTGTCAGTTTGCTTTTTTTCTCTCCAGTACCAGTCAAATTGCTTTTAAACTGCTATTAATGTTTCACAATTACGCTTGGAAGCTATGGCGCAAATGTAAAAAAAGGGGCTTGTTTTTCCTTTTCAGCCTGTACTGAGTCTGTCAAGAAATAAATGTTCCAAAGAAAGAGCTTCATAATTTATCTGCCCTCTGTAAATGGTTATCGAGCATTGTGTCCAAACACAATACATAGCAAAATAGCTAAACACAGAGTCTGGAATTTTTCTGCGTGCCTTGAGGTTTGTCTGTAGCCTTAAGAAAGTGGTTGGTGGTGTGTCGGTTTGAAGTCTCTGTAAGGCCCTGTTCAAATTTTCTCCATCTGCAGTCCCGAGAAGTCAATGAAAGCATTTCTAATGACTTTAACATACTCTGGAGCTGCCTCAAAAGGCAGCTGTCATGTGCTGCTAACTACAGGGAGTCTGTCTGCCCATCTGCTTAACCAGCTAAGGTTAAAATAAAAACTCTTCAAATTTCAGGGCAGCCCCAATGCTGGCTAAGTCCTGGGGAGGACTGGTGTAAAGCAAAAGGAAAGATGTGGGTGGGAGGGAATGCACGGTTTCAACCAGAAGTCTAACTTCAGAGGAAATTTAAGTAAACTACAACATCCATGTTAAAAAGCAGACGTGGCTTATAGGCCACAGCTGCTGCTTCTAAAACAGCTTCTCTTCCATAACCAGGCTGATTTATATACACGGTGCTCAGACACAATGATGATGAATGTGTCAAAGAACATATATTCGGGTCCTATTATCAGTAGCGTATGAAGATTTAAGAAATAGGCACAAAGTTTTTGCTATTGCTGTCAAAGCAGCATGTTATACCTGGTAACTGCTTGTCTGTGGTACCGTCTGGGTTTTTCAAAGTCCTGCAAGAGCAGCTAATCCCATTCTTGAAGTAAACTATGCATAAGTGCGAGAATCAACAGGATGATCTGAGTCCAGGAGTGCAGGTTTAATTTCCAGCCTGGGTGCATAATAGATGGAGGTTCTTGAAAAATGGAGGAAATTGGCAGAGGAGATTGTTCCCCTATGAATTGCAAAAGTGTATTATTCAAAGTGTATTATTCAAATTATTCAACATGTTCACTGCATGGAGTTGTCCTGCCCTTTGCTTGGCTAGAAATAAAGACAGGTCCAGTGACCAAGAACTGATTGTCAGGGGACACTGAGGATTTTGGATATCAGAAGATATTACCAGCCTACAGGCACAAAAAGGCAAAAAGGAATAACTTTCTTGAGTCATGAGTATGTGCACCTCTTTCTATTACACAGCTGATTTTTTTGTCTCAAAGAACAACAATCTATATTTTTGGCTTAACTACAGATATGTGAAAGAAATAACATAACCAAAAATTTTCTTCTTCAATTTTTGAACATTTTGCTGCACAGTTTCTTTTGGAAGTAGCACTTAGAGACATTTCTGGGTTTAGATTTATTCTGAGACAAGTTTGGAGAAGAAGCCTTCTTTTGGGATAAATTATGAGTGTCTTGAAGACCTTCACCCTGTTCCATTTATATTTTAATATATTTATTAATATTAAAAAGCATTAATTCTGTTCAAGATAGAGCACCTACCTTTTACCACCTCACCTCATCAGAATCCCTACTTTTTCTGCAAGGTGGAAACGTTTGCAGTATGTCTCTCCATATGAAAAGGCAACAATCTTGAATTCAAAATGCATGATATGAGACAAATTACATAAAAACATCCTTGTATCTCAGCAAAACTCATTTAAACTTCCTAACATAACAAAGCAGCTGTGAATCTACTGCCTGGAGGCATACTGTGGCACACGTAACACATTACCAAACAGATGCCCCTATTTGGATCCTCAGGAGGCAGAAGTTGTTGGTTTTGTGCAACATATTGCTACCTTTGGTGCCTCAGAAAATTGTTATTAAGATCGTTCTGCATAATAGCCAAAGTTTCATGGGTATTCACGCTAACAAAAGCTAGGAAATTTTAGATATTCTAGCATGGAATACAGCTGCTAACTTTTCTTAGCATTCACCCTTTTTGTGAGGTCTTAAATCACCCCAACGGTTGATGCTGACATCAGGATTTGCCATTCAATCTGATTTCCTCCCAGTATCAGAACAGGCAGCCACTCAAAATGGCTGTAACACTTGCTGGGATGACTAAAAATAATTTCACAGTTGTGGTACTTTTTGCTCTGTTTAGGTATTTCAGAGGGGCCAGTGCTAGTAAACTCCAGAGCTTAAAACATCTTTATGATGGAGGAGTGCTTGGGGGAGTCCTCACCGGCAGCTTCTCTGGTTCCATTTTAAGACAACCTCTGTGATCTCCCTTCTAAGAAATGTTGGTTCTTACTCACAGCATGAGAGAGTGACCATTATTTATTGTCAGGTCAATAAGAAAGGTAAGGTCCGCTATAGCTTCTAACAGAAGTGTTCAGAGGAAATATAATTCAATACAATGGACTTCCTCTGTAAACTCGGTAGGAGCATTTCCTGTCCTATTCAGTGAATTTATGAACAGTGTGACCAAATAAACGTGCAAGACACATTTATTACTCCCTCATTGGTAAACTGTTATTCTCTATCATATATATCTCTCTCTCATCCAGTACACTAGTTCATATTATAAAAGTAAGACTTTATTCTGTGAATAAATCACTGTCTAGCTTTGTCTGTGTCATTTTTACACCCTTTTCCACAAAACAATCCTTATCTTAAATATACATTCCAGTTCTGTATATACAGTTCACATTTATTATTCAGAATCCTGCTTAACCATTATTGAGTGTTGGCTTATGTGGACTGAAACATTTTGCTTTTACATACTGAAATATATTGCTTTGCACTATTCCTGTACTCCAGACCTACAGTTACTGGATATGGGGGTTTGTAATTTGAACGAATTGTTGACTGCTTCATTACTGTGGGATAAAATCTGTAACTACACTTTCCTTAATGCTCTCATGTCTCTCTCACTGCCCAAACTGCTAGAATACATCAGGCAACCTATGATGACAGAAAAAGAACTATGTGAAGGACTGGAATTAAAAATCTTATTAGGTGTCTTATAGCTCAGGGACACAGCACACAGTTTATGGTTTCTTTCAGAACACAAAAGTCAAGATACAGTGTTTCAACACTTCTGAATATAAATAAACTGCTCAAAAACATTTTAGAGTTTTGTGGGGATTTTTTGTGGTTTTTTTGGGGGGGAGTCAACATAACATAAAACAATTTCAGCCTGTTGAATCTTTAATAAACACGAAAGTCAATTTTTGATCATTATAAACAGAGAACCATTATGCACTTTTCTTATGCAAGCCCAGATTAAATTGACGGAAAATTAACCTACCAAGGGGGGCGGGGGGGGGGGGGGGGCAGGGAAACACCGCAAAAAAGGAAAAGCATAATGTTCTATTGTACCAGCTCACATAGGGATCAGGTAATAACTAGAATCAGTCTAAGATTGGAGGTGAGACCAGAGAGTGAAATGGTCTCTGTTACTGTCAGCAAGAAGTTAGATCAACTCACCTGAATTGTGAAACCTCAGCTGGAAAAAAACCCCACAAAACAAACAAACAAAGAAGCTCTCAAAAATGGAAAAAAACCAACCAAACAAAAAATACCAAACTATTCTGCAAAGAAACAATGGATAAGAAAGAAATGAAATTTCAAACTTTTCATTACAATCTACCACGCCCATCAGTTTCATATTTTTTATATTTTAATAAAAATTCCTTTAGAGATCAAAAACCCTTTCATATGTCTTGCTGTTCTCAAGTAAAAAAAAAGAAGTGTAAGTCTGATCAGCAAGAAATTCATTGCATCCTTCAATTTATTCAAAATTTTCCTTCAATCATGAGATTTCAACAGTAACTTTTAATGTCAAAGATTTTTAAGAAATGGACACTGCAGGTTTGTGGATGCTTACTCAATCAACACTTAGTAACATGTATAGATAATTTAGCTAGCCAAGTACAGCTATGCTGTGAAGGTTCCAATTGTGTATATTTACAATAAATCTATAGAGGGGAGAGGAACTGAAGAGTCATTTCAGAAACTTAATTTAAACAAATTTACACAGTGTGAGTCACTGTGATGCTTATTCCTCCTAAGCAGTTGACACTTTTGTTTTGTTTTGTACATGTAGACATTTTTTAGTTGTTGTTCACAACACCAAAAGACCTCTCAAGTCACACACAGCTCACCTGAATCTCTCTTCTGAACAGAGGAAGGTTAATCTGGTGAATGCTGCATATCTGTTACTTCTTGAACAGCTGCTTGCATTAGCAGAATCGAGCTTTGAAAACACAGCTTTTATAATCTGGAGGAACCTTTATCATCTTCTTCAGCATCCTCAAAGTGAAATGATTTTTTTTAGTTTAAAATAGTAAACATCTCTAAAAAGTAAGGCCCTGTGGAAATGCTATAAAAATGTCATAGCTCTAGCCCATTCCTAGATCATGGCTGAAAGTTTCTGAAATTGCACATTTAGCTTCAGAAGTGTTGAGCAGATGAAGTCATCATAGTACTCACTGATACACCTCACTTTTTTGAGAAACTGATTTACATTGAGCTATGTTTGGTACAACCAGATCCATGTTGTATTATGCCAAACTTTTTTCCTCAGGCAGAATGCTTCATGTTGATAAGGAATCCTTTTCTTGAATCATATCGGTTTCTGGCTGCTTCAGGTTTTATGGCAAACTGGAAATATCCTACTGCAAGAAAATAAAATGGAAGTAGAAGATATATGAAATTGTAGCATTTAATCTAGTTAGCTTCTGGAAGTTTAAATCAGCTTCAGAACATTGAAATCATTTCTTAAGAGAAATTATGTAGAATTTTCACCTATTATTCTTCTGGTGTGGGTTTAATATAAATAGCAATTTAATTTTTGTAGCAATGGGAAACTATGCAATAACTAATGATAACTAAAGTTAGCACCAAACCAAAAAGTTTACATGGTAATACAAACACTGGAGGGGAATAAAAAAGCTGTGATAAGCTGAACAAGCTTGGAGCATAAAAATGATCGGAATAGCTGTGAGAACGTGAATTTAGAAATGGAAAGAATATAAAAATATGCTAGATAACAAGTTCAGAGATCTGACCTTATTTACAAATCAGGGTTTGTAAACCCAGCATGAAATCCATGGACACAAATTAATTAGAGGAATTTGATTTGACACCCTACAGCTGGGATTATGGTGTAAGTGGTGAACACACACTGTATTGCATTGCAGACACAGTTTATCTTTTTGGAAGCACACAACCATACCCAAATGTAATAAAGCCAATGGGGCCAAGTCTACTGAGATTTTTAAAAAGTGTGATATTTGCCTCAAACTGAACTTCAGAGGAACCACTGTCTCAGAGGTAGCTCAGCAGACTCTGTTTTTCCTCATCAAGTGCTTTTAGTTAACAATGGTGATTTGAAAATATCTAACTCATGGTACAAAAGGAAAGCTAACGCTTCTTTCAGAAGGAGCACATAAGTGATAGTACTTTGTGTGGTATAGCTATCTAAGCCTGTTTATTTTGAAATAAATTAGCTTTTCTTTAATTTTATGAGATCAAGTAAGAAAAACCTCTGGCTAACCTTCTTCTTCCTCAAGACTTCAATTCCTATGAAAATGAAGTTACAGGTATACAGCTTAGTGAGTAAAATGCTAAATATACTTTCTAGTATGATTGTTTTTAAGGTTTGTTGCAACTACTGCTGACACTAGATGAAAGAAAATTGCCTGTATGCATCATAGCCTACCCCTGTTCATCTCATAATCACCTTCAAGCAAGTGACTGAACATTTAATCCTAATAAACCGCCTGAGAGTGTGGTGGTAAAGTCTTTTGGCTTCATTGCTCACAAGTGTTCACTTGGCAGTAAAGCTATTTCCAGCTGTCCTGCTGTGAAATGTACTGCTATTAAATCTTTCACATGAAAATCAGAGAAAAACAAACAAAAAAAAGCGATTATTTTTCTTTGATATTATTAAATTTTTGAGTTTGTTATGACTTTTTCTTCTTTCTAGTTATCAGTTACTGTAGTTATAAAAACTTTCTAATTTACAGAACAAGTTAAAGCACTTCGCGACTTGCTCTGTCACAGTCCTCCTGTATGACCACCCGCCACTCAGCACAGCCTTTTCTCTCCTTTAGTGAAATGGTAATGATAATACTTCTTTCTCTCTCAGAGCTGTTCCTTTAACATTTATTTATGCAGATAAAAACCCCAAAACATAAATGTCTGCCTTTTCTGTGCTTTGTTGATTATCCTTATCTCCTTCCTAATTAGTAAAATCCAGTTCAGATGTTCAAATCTAGCCAGTAATATGACCATATGGGACACAGGAGGAGCAGTACTTCCAGGAGGTGTAAAACCCAGGCCCTTTAAAGGCTTGTAGGTCATGACAGATGGGCTCCACCGAGAAACTAATGGCCAACAGGTACTGCAGATTGTGGAATGCTGATTTCAGGTGCATGGTACACCAAGTGAGTTGTGTATCCTCGACCAACTTTCACTTTCAAAGGAAGAACTTCATTTCACATTATTCTAGTCCAGAGGTAATGGAGAGGCTTGGCCAGTGGTGGCACCCAAAAGAAGAGGTTCTGCATTCCTGGACAGATCAAAGGTCTCTGCTATGATACAATCATCATTAATACAAGCAGATTTAAAATTACTCTAGAACCACCTACAGCTGACAGATTTGTAAACAAAGAGCAGTACCCCACAACTATTCATAATGCCCCTCTAAGAATCACAGAAATTTGCTGTCTGAAAGGAACCCCTGGAGGTTACTACTCTGATCCCCTGCTCAATGGAGGATCATCTAAAGAAGGTTGCTCAGGGCTGTGTCCAATAACATTTTAGTATCTCCATAGACAGAGAAGCCATAACCTCCCTACACAATCTATTCCAGTGTTGACCACCCCTCAGGTAAAAATAAAAAAAATAAAAACATTTTCTTACATCAAGTTGTAATTTCCTGTGTAGCCATTTGTGTTTGTTCAATCCCTGTGCATCTCTCTGGTTCTGTCATCTCTGCACCCTCCCCACATTAGTTAGGTAGAGAGAGAAATATGATCTCCCTTGAGTCTTCTCTTCCGCGGACTGACCAAACCCAGCTCTCTCAGGCTCTCCTCATATTTCCTGTGCTCAAGCTCCCCAACCACATTTGTGGCTCGCCTGTCATGGTCCCTCTGGTTTTTAGCATATGTTTTTCCCCATATGAGTATTTCCCCAAATTTCATATGAGCCACAGGCTTGCTAAGAACACAGCCTGTCCCATCATCCAGGTGATTAGCAATGAGTGGCACCTCCCTGCTAACCAGACACTTAGTTGGACTTTGTGCCTCTGAGCTGACAATCTGCTAGTTTTCTGCCCAGCTTGTCATTCACTCCACCAAACCACACTTCACCACTTTGGCTAGAAGGTGGGGAATGACGGAAGAAAGAAAGAAACTGCTGGGAACAGAGAGGACACTCTCCCTGCCAGGGCCTGTAAAGTTGCTGTGGATTAACAAATGCTGTTGTTTTTAACAAACATTCAGAGAAATTAATCTGAACTTCGGTCTAGTACCAGAATGGCAAAGCATAACGGAACAAAATATCTCTTGATATTTCTGTTATTTTCTGGTTCATTTAGGAAGGAAATACAGAAATTCTCTCATTTGTTTTTCCATTATTTCTGCATCTGCAATATGATGCAGTTTCAGAAATCTGTGCAAAGATGTGTACTGATTCTGATGTGTTATTAATCAGGATAGCAGAAAACCAAGACACACAGAATCCCATGAAAAACTGAACATTAAAATAGCACACCTTCAGAAAGGAAAACTGGGCTTTATTTTGATGTTCCAGACAAAGAATTGTAAGTGTCCCATTTTTATCCAAACCACTCCAAATATTATGGAGAAAAGCGGCTTGGATTTAAGTATTTTATGACATGTCTACTTTAAGCTAGCAAGTGAAAAACCGTTGAAATTTATCATTCTTTTCGAAACTTCAGTTTTAGTTATTGTATGTCCCAGGCTTCTAGTGTTCTGAAGTCTGCATCAGTTTAATCACTTGTCAAAACTCCTCCTGAAAGTTTAAAAAAAGGGTAAGATGCTGTAGAGTTTGGCACTTCAGAAACTATGCAACTATTTTATACAATCTGACAATTTTCTAGCTCAAGATTTCTGCTGAAGACACAGATATAACAGACACTTCAGAGAATAGTTCTTACTAAAAAAGACTGATTTGCCATGAATAGTAAATTTGCTGAACAATTTCACTTTTGTTCTCTTCTCAGCTGCCCCACTGTAAGTCAGAAGCAGCCCTCCTAAAATTCGTGTCTTTCAGCAGTGAGAGGAGAATCAGATCCAAACAGTAACTGCAGATTTTGAAAAGTTAAATTCAATTGCTAAAGTTAAAAAATAAATAATAATAATAATAATACTAATAATAATAATAATTCTTCACAACACTTACTGCAGACAATGGAAGTTTTGACATAGTAAAGTTTGGACTTGGCCTTGTAGGAATAATATAACTTGAACACAACCTTGTAAAAAGTAACATGACGTTTTCTTACTTTTCACATAATTGACGAATATGTTTTGGTTGTTCTTTTTCAAGAATATTTGCCGAACAAAGACCATTACCAATACTAGCAAAAAAAAAAAAAAGCATCTTCTCACAGAGCTCACACAGGTTTTCCTTCCAGAAGTGCTTCTGTATATAAGTAGAAAGTGAAAATGTGGGAAGACAGTAGAAAGAGGCATAGTGAAAGAACTGAAGTGGCATCAGCCCTAGAAGAGAGGGCATGCACGTTTGGAAAAGGCAGATCATGCCTGCTGTCAGATGAATCTAGGAAATCCCAAGAGCCTTTTGCTAAAATAAAGCTGTGTCCACTTGCAAGGTGGAAGCAGAGCAAGACAACCAAATCTATACAGCCACTATTCAAAATGACATATATGTTACTGTCAGAGACTAAGGGTTAGATCTGACCCAAATTTGGAAAAGTACTGTCAAATTAACTTTAGCAATACAAATACAGTGATGGGTTAATTTCCCAAATTGTGATTTCTTTTTGGATGATCCTCTAGTACGAAAAGAACCCAATTTTAATAGCATGCAATAGTAATGTGTTTCACAGGCTTATAGAGTTGAGACCACAACCGTAGCAGAGGAGGTGAAAATTAAGCCAGTTTATTTCACAGTATCTCTGCCTTATAATACTGTTATTTCAGTGCTATGTTAGCTTTATGTATTTCCTTCAGTACAGTTGTATCAGCAGTGAAGCGGTGCAGCAGGACGCAGAGCTGAGCTCTCAGGGTTTAGTTAGGCACTACAGCTGAGCCGACCTAGTGTCTCTTCACAACCAGGGCCCACCTCTTCTGTCCTTCCCCCTTCCCCCATGTCTGACCAAAGGCTTTCACCACTTCCCTTTCACCAGCTGTGGTCTATGTCTAATGCCGTAATAAAGTGCCTAAGCTGGAAGAAAAAAGCTAATAGTTTACTTCCAGGCAAACAAATTGAATCAAACCAGCTCTTGAAGAAAAGCGGACGCATGCCAGAGCTGGCACAAGGAGGAAGAGGGTGACTTGAGGGACAGGGATGAAATGAGACCACCACTTTGAGCCACGGTGAGCTCAGCAATTACAGCTGAAATTGCACCTCTGAATCAGCAACACCTAATGTGTTTTTCTGACTTATAGAGGCTGAGCAGGAGGTGCGTAGAACTAATAGCGTGCTATAAAGGCTAGCTCTGTAAAAGCCTGCTATGAGCATACTCTCACTCATGTATTTGTTCCATTGAGTGCTTTAGATAATGATTTCTGCAACCAATTATTCATTTAATATTTGATATGTACTTAAAAGATGTTGTTAAAAATCCACTATCATATAAAGTAAGTACTAAGCTTACAGATTTATCAGATTTTTAAGTAGAATGAGTGTCAAATAGAGCTGCTTAAAAAGACCTTTCTGAAAATGAATCCGTTGAAGAATTTTGCTAACTCCAAGCACCAAAGATCACAGGAATTGCATTTCCTAATACCAGGATCCCTTTTTAAATATCTACCTACCTACCTACTCAGCTTTACTCACATCTAGTTTATAGAATATTTAAGGAAAACAGAGTCCAGGAATATTCTGCAATTATAAATGTGTTTCAACACGAAATATCTCTTCAAGATGACAACTTGCACATGAAAAACATTTTAAAAAGCATTAATATCCGTAGAAGGGCTTTCTTATTCATAAGAAAAATGACCACCATAAGCTTGAAAACATCAAAGATTTGTTATATGCTGTGGAATTATAATGGCAACTTCCTCTTTCTCCCTTACAGAAATACAAATATTATCTTAGCACAACGATATTCACAATAATCCATAAGACAATAAAAATACAAACAATATATCTTAACTTTCATATGCTCTTTTTTTTTTCCTTTTTTTTCTTTCTTTTTTTTAATTCCAGGTAAAGAACAATATCCAGTTAGGTACAGAAATAATGTAGGGATAATGGTGATGGAAGGAAGAGGGAGCAAGAGAAAGAAACAAGAAAATACTGAAAACACTGTCTGCAATTAGTAGGGCAAGGGATGTACTGGTTATTAAATTATCTACAAAAAGGTATAGCAATGAAATACATGAGGCATGAACCTGTGTCTTGGGAGGACTCCAAGCAACCATTTTCAGTTTCTAACAGAAGATAACCTGCCCAGCGCTGCAGCCATTGCGAGACAAGATGTTGCCAACTAGACAAACACACAGCAGGAAATAACTCAGCAATGGACAGTATTACAAAAAAAATTCCACAAATTGATTTATCTGGTAATTATGACTACTATTATTGACTTTTTCTGAGAACATTTATGCTACGGATCTTTGTCAGTAATAATTATTATAACTCTCCATTAAATGCAATAAGGAGTTCTCTAAAACTCAAGATAATGGACATTCCTATCCTAAAATGTCTCCAGAGTAAAAGAATGTTCTCAACAGAGACAGAAAGACAATTCTGAGGGGTTGTTTATTAGTCATGACATATATGAAACACTTAAGTAGAACTAAAAAGGTAGTGCCTAGAAAACCAAATCTGATGCTTTTATAAATGAAGAAGAAGCAGCAACAGACAGAAAAAGGGATCAATAGAAAATAAACAAATCAAGAAAATTTGCTAACTCTGGCATCCCAGACATCTGGAGCAATATACTTAGTTCTTCTCTCTCCCCTCCCTTTTTTGCATGGAAAGAACCAGGACAGAAAGTAAAGCCTTTTACTGTATTATTGATATGTATTTTACTCTTAACACAGAGACATACCTAAAGTCTACAAAAGTGTTCAGATACCGTTTTTCAACTTTTTGGCAGTTATTGGGGCCTTCTGGCAATTGTATCTCAATCTTACCTGAAACACTCACTTGATCTTTTATCTATGCACGATAATGATAAAAGCATGCCAGGTGATTCAGGTGACAAACCAGCCCTGCTGAGTAACCACAGCTGTGGACATAGGCACAAATTAGGAAATTAACTTGAATTTTGGCTCCAGGAGCACAAGTTGGGCTATCCTCCTCCCTCTAGAACAAGGGTCTACACAGACCAAGTCCAGCAGTGACTCTCAGAATAGCAAGCAGCTGCTGGCAAGAGTTACATTAAATGTATTCAAAACTCACTGGACAAATAACAAGTACTTTCACAAAAAGTAAAAAAAAAAACCAAGTTATGGATAATTTGTGAACAGATACAAGTAGTGTACTTGCCTGAGAAAATATGTGTAGTAACTTGTATTCATGCAGTTTTATGATTTTTTTTTTTTTCAGTCTAACTCCTTGGAGGGAAAAAATGGCAACCTGCTCATTTTCACCTGAATTTAACTCTGTCTGTCCCAGCCTTCATGAGTTAGAGGTTTTCTTTAGTAAGGATGCTGCTGTTCACTAAAGCACCCACAGTCCCCCCAACCTACGCAGGACCACATGGTTGTAGGAAAAGACACAGGCTTTTACTGAGGAGCAGCAAGAGAACCAGCTGTTGAAACAACTGTGTACCTTACTTCTCAGGCAGTGGAAAAGGGGTTTTAAAGACAGCTGTCAAAAAACCAAACAAAATGAAGCCAGATTAGATTTTATCTTTCTCATCAAAACAATTCCTTCTTATAAAAGCAGAACTTCCAGCTAGTTCAGTCAGGAGGAACTCCGTGTGTAACACTGTTGTTCAGTATTCACTGTATAGAAAAAATAGATTTATTTCAATTCTACTTGTGAGTTTATTTTATTCCAACAGGCAGATATATGGGACTCTCTCATATGATTTTATTCATCTTTGTATCGCATACAGAATGTATGCAGTGAGTCTTTTTTTCCCCAAAAGGCTTTTTAATAGAAGTTAGAAGAATTAGAGATTGGGCTTTGCATTCCTTACTTTAAGCAAAAGGTTCCTATATGTGGAAATAAGAAAATATTAAAAGATACATCAGAAATAAATGCTTGATTATTGCATAATAATTTAGATATTGCATAACTATTAAAATATGTCAGCATTGGAAAAAATAACTTCAAAAACTTTATGGGGAACAAATTTTTTATTTTGAAACTTGCACAGAGAGGGATTTTGGGGAGAAAAGTTTGTGATAAGTAAGCAGTGGGTAAAGACCACAGAGGGGAAAAAAATTCATTTGTAACTAATAAAACTTGAAGGAGTAAAATTATCAAAAGGTTCAGAGTCTTAAAGCCCTGCACTTTGTGCCTAATTCAGTTTTGGACTTCATCCTGGCCACAAAGGTGCCTAAACCTTAGAAGTGACTCACAGATGGATTTTATTAATTTTATGTTACATGAAACATTAGAAGCTGAACAGTCCTGGCAACAGGATATGGAATCAAGGATTCTTCCCTTCTTGGTTGAATCCTTACCTAAGGAAATTTGAGTAATTTTCCAAAGGGTGATGCTTCACCTTCAGAAGGAAAGTAAGCACTACACAGTGGAGATCTGGGTTCCTGGAAGATGCAGCTTTAGCCTCTTACAGATGGAAAAGCAATTGACTCTCTTCTGGCTGCTATATGAAAAACAGGCACCACTCCCAAGAGGCTCCTCTTGCAGGAAGGTGCTGTTATCCTGAGTGGGCAGTAACAACAACTTGCCACTAGTAAGGCCACTAATGCCTAGGGAAGGGCAATATTTGTAACACAGCCCGTTTCTTACTTCTTTACATGTGCTAGCCTTAGAAGGTTATACAGTGAGAGGCTACCCAAACTAGTGAATACAGAAATAATGGTGTTAGCACAGCGGTGCGATACACACACGTCTGAATGGCCTGAACCTCAGCCAGCTTGAGTTTAGCTATGTTTAGCCAGAAGCTGCACCCCAGCCACGGTCAGTACTGTAGTTCTCCTTTCAACATACCAGGTGTCCTAGTTCAATTTTGCGTCGTTGATCTCCCATTATGAACTTCACTACTCTCTCGGTGCCTAGCAGGGGAAAGATCCCCAACTCCATGCTGGGGCCAGGTATCTGAGCCTGTGCTTGGCTCACCCTGTAGTCAAGAAAACATGGCTCATTTCAGACCAAACCAACACCCACCTAGTCTGGCAAGTGCTTTCCAATAGCTGTCAGGTGGTTGCTTTGTGAACAGAACTTAAGAACAGGAGCATTTCACAGTGACATGACTCTAGATAAAATTATCTGGGACTCAAGAACTTTCCAAGATCGTAATTCAGGAGTGCCAGAGATCGTTCTTATTTTGCAGCTCACTGAAGAACAGGATTTCCCTGAACTTCCATTATTCAATATTAATGTTGTACACAAAACTTTTTTGCAAGTGAAGGGAAACAGAAGCAAAGATAACTTACCACGCCAGCTGATTAAGCAACTTTACAGGAGTCAGGTTTATTTGTTATTAACATCTACATCAGCTTGTTTAGACTAGTTCAAGTATGTCTGCTTGAGGTGCAACAATACAGTTGGATTATTGAACACGGACTTTTTGAAATGTGGTATTAAAGTTAAACAAATTTTTTTCTACTTCTTCCAGACTTCTGATGCAACTAGATTGTCAGAGCTTTCAGACATGTGAGACTTTAGCAGGTGTAAATGCTAACAGGACAAGTGGGTATTCAAAAAGGTGGAAAATTGGGTTACTACAGTTTAAGTCAAAATCAGAAATGTGGATGACACTGTAAAGTCAGGATTCTCTCCTTAGGACTTTCTTCTGCATACAGAAAATTGGTCAAGTTAACGTAAGACCCTTCAGTTGTCCTACAGCATGGTCAGAGCAGATGTAAACTGTAGCAGTGACATTTTAGCCACTGCCCAACTTAGAGATTCTTAGCTGAAGAAAAGTTCTTGCTTCACCTCAGAGCAGGTGCTTTTCTGATACAGGTTAGAGAGAGGGGTCATTTGAGAGTAACTCACAGCAGAAACATTTTCATCCTTCCTGTCACTCTTCTGCAATGTGTTTTTCCTTGCACATTCCTTAGAACAAATTACACATATAGGAGGAAAAAAATGATCAATAATAATTGATATTGTCACTAATGCAAAGTGCAAATTACGGTCATGGTGAGGAATACTAAGGTTTCTACTCAGTATAACACTTAAGAATATGCTGAAACATGATTCTGGATGCTGACACTTATTCATCAGTCTTGGCTCAGTTCCTAAAAGGTAAAGTCATCAGTCGTGATGAAGCAGCTCTGTTACCATCCTTACTGATGAGCTTCTAACTCCTTCAAACAAAATGGAATGAGTTACACTGACAAGGAAATGTCAGTATATCACTATTATGCAACATTTGCTGGCTATAAAACAAAACTGTAGGCAGTCATATGTTTTAGAAATCAGTTTTCCTTATGTTGCATTTTATGTAATAAACAAGGAATATATCATAAGTACCAGCTAACACATTTGTAACTGCTTCTCTATGGAGGATTCAGTTTTCCATTTTATTTATTTATCAGTAGCAAACTGACAGTCCCTCGAGGGTATTCTACCCCATCTCTCAGAGTAAAGAACATGTTCCTTAGTGATGTTTAAATAATACAGTGTAGCAGTGAAATGCTTAAATAATACACACATACATACACCTACACACACACAAAAACATATGTATATGAGAAAACAAGAAATGTTCATAATCAAGGATCTTTGGTACTTTTTGAGGAAAGGTCAGAAATATAACCCCAACACAGAAGGTACCACCTTTCTCAGCAAGTGTATTCCCTGGTTCTAGATGTACTATTGATTCTCAATTTTCCTAACAGCCTATATATTTGTAACTGGCACTGCCAAGAAATTTGTCTTTCTTTCTCAATGCTAACAAAACTACAAGCTGGGACAGTCACCAGGGCATTGGGGAAGATCTTGGATTTCTCCAAGAAGATTCCAGGAGGAAAGAAAAGGCACAGAGAGAAGATTTTATCCACTGAATTTCACTGATCATAGAGAAGTTATCACTGACACTTGGGATTTACAGTCCTTATAATGTGCCCATCTGTACCTGTACACTTTCAAAGAAAAGACATTAGACCTATTTTACTATGGGTCAGTTGAAAGAGAACAGCTCTGAAACTGAGTCGTACCACGCATGATGTAAAAGTCATTCCCAGCTGAGTGACTCTCTTCTCATGTGGGCACAAACATTCATATACTGTGCACACAAGAGTGCCTATTTATTTTAATAAAAAATATCTCATGCAGTATATTCCCCTTTTTAATTTTTGTTTTTTTCCCAGGCTCTTCTTATGATTAGTGGAAACCACAATATGGTATCTAATTATCTGGATATTCTTAAATAAGAACTATGCTTCATTAAAATAAAAGTAATTTATAAGTATACCAAGAATACTTGAATACAAGAATATGCTTCCGATACACATGCACTTAAGAAAAGGAAAACCTTCCAGTTCAGAGATCTTAATTCTGAATAGATATGAATGTTACATTGCTTAATGAAAGAAGGCATTATTCTAAAATAGTATAAGAATAATTGCTGTGTTGGAAAACTTGCCAGGCAAAAAGACTACTACTGAAGGTAAAAGTCAGAGTTTCATGTAGATCCTATGCAACAGATGGCTGAAACCCAAGTTAACGCTAACATAATTAGGAAAGGAGAGGTTTTCAAAATCTTGCTAAATGGGCTCCCTTTGCTTACGCATGGATATATACTGATTCTGATACTTTGGGAAACTGCTGAGCACCTCCTACAATTAAGATTCTCAAAAATAGTATTTTCTCTACTACTTCATCAGGGATGGAGTGCTTCAGATGATTTCTGAGGTGCTGAGCCATTGATTCTAAGCAAATAATACAGTTATGCAACGATCCCTGTGTGTGGGTCAAGTGAGGGAAATGTTTCTGTGCAGGAGATCTAGGTGGACCGAAGTGTTTAAAGGATGAGAAGAGCTGGTTTTGGTGCAGGTTGCTGTGTGCTCTTGATAATATCACTGCCACCATTTTAAGAGGGTGGTTCCATTTCTGTGGATAGCAGGGAATGCTGCTGTGGTTGGGGCTATCTGTGAAAATACAATTAAACACACCAATGTGCTCTAATGAACTAATTTTGTGGGACCCTACCCTACGCACCCTTTTTGTGTGTAGAACTGGCTTTTTTAAGCAGAACTTGTTGGAAATATTGAATTAGTTCTTTGTGTTTAAACAAATGAAAACGAGGTCCTTCTATCTGGAACTGGCAGATAAATACAAAGTCATCAAACTCAGTCTGTGAGCTTGGCCACACTATGGTCTGTCTGAACATAAAGGCAAACTAAGGTTAATATTCATTAGAACGGGAAGAAAGCACTAAAAGAAAAAACATATAAGAATGTGTAAACTTATTTAGGTCTCATATTACAGGTCATCAGATATATTTTATTCTGTATTTATTTTTTACTCTAATGATGAGGAAGGAGGAAAGATTGCAAGAAGCAGATAACAAAGTGTAAATTAAAAAAGAAAATACATCTGAATATAGATTAAATATATCTGTAACAACAAAGTGATAGCATCCAAGCCTCATTTATTTTGGAAAACACCTGCGTATTGCATCAAGTATATAATCTAAACAGTTTCTTAGAATACGTTTCTCTTTTCTGCAGCTTGCTTTATCAAACTGCTTTATATACTGTTTTCTGGAGCAATTTATGTTTAGATCTGTTTTGATTAACTGTTACTAGAAAAACAGAAAGGAGAAAGTAATTGATTGTCAGAGTATTCAGGAAGTAATTTCTATTGTTATTTCATTAATAAAAAAGCTCAGGTTAAAAATATAAAGATGAAACAGACAATTTTTAAGCTGATAAACAATCTAAGTGAATAATTGTTTTTCTATCATACAGAGTTTTGACAATTGATGCTTTCAGATCAATACAACACAGGTAATGAAAACTTTGTTATCAGAAAGGTGCAAGTACTCAATATATCACTTTAAAGGATAGTATTTCTTCAAACAACTTATAATGGAGGCTCAATTACTAATTTTGATATGCTCTTACTACTAATGAATATATAGATGTATGAACATAATGTTAGTTCTGCTACTGATAGTCACACTAATACCTACTATTCCTTGAACATATTTTAAAAAATACCTCTTTGTATTTTGAAGCTTGTCAAAGACTGTGGTATTTGTTTTCCTCACCCTAGGCCACAACCTTTTACTTCACTTTCATTCAGATGTTGAGATATCCTTTTCACCGTAAGTTTTATGAAGACAACAAACAAAGACTATAACCCCAGCCTTGACATTTTGCAGTTAAAGCAAAAATGATCTCATGGCTAGTTGTCACTGAAAAGGTCCATTTTTGGCCTGGTATTTCTGCCATTTCCATTTCACCAGAGCTGGCCCCAGAATTACATGATTCAGAGAATCGGTGCAGAGTGCACTTTTCATATCTTTCTTGTAAGATTGATTTTTGGCTCATTTAACTCCCTGGCTCAGTTCATCAGGGAGTCAGAGAAGCACCAGGGTGGCTCAAAGTGTTGAAGGCTGTAATGTGAAACGATACTCTAAATGACACTTACAGGTTACAGAAAAAAAATAAAAGAGATAAAGAGATCAGTTTTAAACTGAGCCACATAAAGCAGAAGTTATTACCAACATTTCTTCATGAAAGATACTTGAAATCAAATTCTTTTAGTAAGTCAAACATTTGTTGCAACAACAATCAAAGGAGCAAGGGTGGTAAGAAAAGTGTAACTTGCACAGAAAAATATTACCTTCTAAAAATGCATTATAGAAATGGTGTCTCAAGCAATGTGCTTCTGGATTGTTCCATAAAAAGAGCTTTTTATGACTGACATATGCTACTCCATTTCTTTCTCCCCTTTATTTTCACCTTTACTGAGGTTTAAGTCCCACTGAGTTATGTGTAGTTTCATCTGAGAGAGAACTGCATGGTAACATAAGCAGAAACAATTTAAACCTGATCCATTCTATTTAAAATCCTGTGTCAAGTCTGAGTTTACCATTTGTCAACGCCCTTCTGTTCCTGACACACACCATATGTGTTTCATTACGATCACAACTTCACTTGTGTTAGCATATGGAACAATTCAGTAAGGACAAAGGTTTGTGTGTGAAACACATAAAGAAGGAAATTTCTAGTAGTTCTAAGAACATGTTGGGAAATTAAGTGAATTCAGCTGTGTATGCCAACAGTTTTCCATGACCTTCTTATCACCTTCTTAACTTCGAAAATTATTTGTTAATTCAGAAATAATTTAAAATACATTCTGCTGGGAGGAACATTTTAAAATATGTCCTCACTAAGCAGTCTGATGTGCAGTATCATAAGCTTACAAAAGAAATCTGTGTAATGTGAAATGTGGTTGAACAAATAAAAATCTAATAAATTAATTATAATTAAGTGCAAATCTAGGAATTTTCTCAGTTATATTAATAAATCTTGCCATACTGGTGGCAAGAACCAAAAATTAGATTCAGCAGATTTAAACTGATGGCGCAGTTTTGACAGCAACTGCAGGGTTAAAATACAACTCTGTAGTCACAAAGTAGCTTTTGCATATAGGAAAATCACCACAGTGGAAGACTGGTGGGAGGTGTGCACACATTTCTTATTCAAAGGATTGCTCATTTTGTGTGCACTGTATAAGTCACCTTTAAGAAAGAAAGAGCGAGGAACTTACTGAAGGAAAGGAATGAGAAAAGACATGCAGAAAGGTAAGGAAAAAAATTGCGCTGGAGACTATATTGTATTAAAAAGATAAATGGTAGTTTGTAATGAAACATCCATATTTCTAATGAGGGTGGATTTTTTGTTTTATCATTCTAGGTTTATAATTATGCTTGTATTAACAAATTTTATTCTTTGTTGTGACACTGCGTTAGCTCAGATCCTTCCTGCTCAGTGGCTGCACCATGCGGGGGCTAAAAACCACCCTTCTTCATTTCTCTGTCTTTATTTTTAGGGCCTGCAGACCTGACTCCTCTCAACAGCACCATAAGATAGGGCCAATCCCATTGGAATCAAAATCCAAAATACAGGAGTTGTATAGGATTGGGCCTCCCTCTGTTTCCAGCCTGAAAGATCATTACACATATAACTGTGCACCGTCACCTTCCATCCTTTACTCTCTATCAGTTTGAACATCCAAGTGGAATGTTTTAAAAAAGCCAAGAACCATTTTAGCATAAAACTCTTTATGGTTACCAAGGAAGGTTTCGAGTCATTAATAAAAAAATAGGTTTTAAAGAGTCTTTTAGCTGAGCTGTGCTACACCTCAACATAGGTTTCTTCTTGCACCATGCAAGATAAGCTTTGGTTTTCTCCTTATGAATAAAAGTTTAGGACCAAGTTTGTCCCAACAGTAATTCTCAGCAGAAATAGGTATCAAATGGTCTTCCTGTGTTCCAAGTCATGTTTAGATGTTAAACCATGACAATGGTAAAAACTTGAGCTCTCAAAAGTGCTACCCAATCATAAACTACTTTCTTCAAAAGTGGAAGGTCTTTCATATAGACTAATGGTATTGTAGAAATTTCCAGTGTGGGGTTTGATTTTGTGCTTGCTTTTTAAAAAAACCCAAAACCTTAAAGATTCAAGACTGTCAGCAGCCTCCTAAAACGGTTCTGTTTAATCTGTAATCAAAAATGAACTCATGACCTATTTATCTCACTTCAAAATGCACAGAGAAAAAAGTATCCAGTCATTCTACCTTCTCAAGTGTTTCTACACTCAAGCTTTCTACAATGTTGTTTCCCTGCTAAGAACATATGTTTATGACTTCAGAATTGGATCAGATCTGAAAATCACTATGAATGTAGAAATGGATTTTGATGAATCATTGAATACAGATAGAATGTTCTTTTCTTGGATTTACTTCCATAGTAACTGTTCAATTCAACAACAACATACTACAGTCAGTCTCTCTGTGTGTCTAGAGACTATATTGTTCCTATTTGAATTGATTTTGAATTATTTCTTAGCCATTGTTTAGCCTGCCTGTGGGAAATAAAGTGTCCAGAAATTACCAGTGAAATTGTGACATCAGCTTTGTATAAAATGCAGAGGCTGTCTAGTTCTCTTGCACTGTAAAGGAGGTGTCGATTTCTCTAATTTTAAGAAGGAACAAGAAATAGAAAACTAAGAACTAAGCAAGAATTAAGAGCGAACGACACAAACACCACGACGAGCTGGGACAGTCAGCTTCCTACCCCGCTGCCAATGGTCCAGATCCACTACTGCCTGATGGTCTTTGGGAGTTACACATTTATGTGTCCTCTGCCCACCAGTTGTGTATGACCAAAACCAGCCAGGAACCATATAATGAAGTCCCATCTGAAATACATTTTCACTTTGGGACTTTTTAAGAAGAAATGTAGACCCCTCTCATTCCTTTTCTTAACCTTTCTCCAATGCCATATTTTGTTACAAAAGAAAGATTTCCGAACGCAGGAGTAAGCAGGACATGCTGAACTCTTAATGGAAATTAGGTAATGATGGCTTCTGCTGCTGTTTTGTGTTACAGAAATTACACATGCCAGCGACCATAACAGGGTTCGAATCTAGGTTTCCATTGGATCAATAAGCCAAAAGAGAGAGTCCTCTGTAAAAGTACTTTTTATTAATAACAGTACAGCTCGGACTGGGTGTCTCTGAAGAGGGAACCCAAACAAAGAAATCCCTGGGCAATTATACTCTTACAATCTAAATTCCCCACCACCCCCCTGACAGTTCGGACCAGCAGTAATCACAGAATCACAGAATCACTAGGTTGGAAAGGACCTTTAAGATCATCAAGTCCAACCATTAATCCAGCACCACAATGTCCCCTAAACCATGTCCTGAAGTGCCACATCCACACGTTTTTTGAACACTTCCAGAGATGGTGACTCCACCACCTCCCTGGGCAGCCTGTTCCAATGCCTGACCACCCTCTCGGTGAAGAAATTTTTCCTAATATCCAATCTAAACCTCCCCTGGCGCAACTTGAGGCCATTTCCTCTTGTCCTATCACTAGTTACTTGGGAGAAGAGACCAACACCCTCGTCGCCACAACCCCCTTTCAGGTAGTTGTAGAGAGCGATAAGGTCTCCTCTCAGCCTCCTCTTCTCCAGACTAAACAGCCCCAGTTCCCTCAGCCGCTCCTCATAAGACTTGTGCTCCAGACCCCTCACCAGCTTTCTTGCCCTTCTCTGGACACGCTCCAGCACCTCAACATCCTTCTTGTGGTGAGGGGCCCAAAACTGAACACAGTATTCAAGGTGCAGCCTCACCAGTGCCGAGTACAGGGGCACAATCACTGCCCTACTCCTGCTGGCCACACTATTCCTGATACAGGCCAGGACGCTGTTGGCCTTCTTGGCCACCTGGGCACACTGCCGGCTCATATTCAGCCGGCTGTCAACCAGCACCCCCAGGTCCCTTTCCGACGGGCTGCTCTCCAGCCACTCCTAATATTAGGGTCTGAGGTCTTCCTGTTCTTCATTGGGTCCCTTCACTCTCTCTAAGTGGGCCATTTCTTTCCTTATGTCTAAGGCTGCAGTTTCTGTTCATGAATGTAGCTTCTTTATCTTCTGCCTTGAACTGTCTCTGGGGCCGCCTTTTCACAGAATGACAGAATCGTTAACATTGGAAAAGACCTTTAAGGTCATCAAGTCCAACCATCAACCAAACACCATCCTGCCCACAAAACCAGGTCCTGAAGTGCCACATCCACACGTTTTTTGAATACTTGCAGAGATGGTGACTCCACCAACTCCCTGGGCATCTTGTTCCAATGCTTGACCACTCCCTCAGTAAAGAAATTTTTCCTAATATCTAATCTAAACCTCCCCTGGTGCAACTTGAGGCCATTTCCTCTCGTCCTATCGCTAGATCCGTGGTAGAAGAGACCAACACCCTCATCGCCACAACCCCCTTTCAGGTAGTTGTAGAGAGCGATAAGGTCTCCCCTCAGCCTCCTCTTCTCCAGACTAAACAGCCCCAGTTCCCTCAGCCGCTCCTCATAAGACTTGTGCTCCAGACCCCTCACCAGCTTTCTTGCCCTTCTCTGGACACACTCCAGCACCTCAACATCCTTCTTGTAGTGAGGTGCCCAAAACTGAACACAGGATTCGAGGTGCGGCCTCACCAGTGCCGAGTACAGGAGCACGATCACTTCCCTACTCCTTTTACTTGATTAAGTAAAAGTTCACCACATCTAGGTGAAAGTTCACAGCTTGCGACCTAAGGCTTCAGCAAATTTAGCTACTAATGTTAAGCAAGTCATGCTATACAAGTTCTATATAAGTAGCATACCAAATCACACAACGTTTGAATTTTTTTTGTCACACATCTTTGCCTTTGGACTTTCTTGGACTAAGTCTGTTACTGCCCCTAAGGTAGTCTTGGATACTGTAATGATCTGTAGCATCATTTCAGATTTGAATGATACATATAAAAACCCCCAAAACTCTCTTACAGACATGGTAGCAAGAGTTCACATTTGTCAGAGATTAATTTTTGTTATAATATTCCCTATGAATACATTGTAGGTTAAAGTCGGATTTAAGCAAGCCTGATTACGCACTCAGCTGGATAGAGATGAGCTAGGTTTGACCTGGAGGCCTTGTAACTATATTAAGGTTACATTGCAGCTGAACTGATATAACACAGAAAAGATGGGAAAGAATTGCATAACAGAAGATGTACCATTACAATGTGCAGTTAACAGCTATCCAGCATGGCTCATTTTGGATAATGTCTCGAGATGAGATTTCCAACTGCAGGCCAGTAGTTTCTCTAATAACATTGTGGAAGATTAGAAAAATTTTCTCAGTTATAGAACTGCTCAGAGAACAAAGGAGTATTATCTATGACCTCAACTGTGCCCCAAAAATATACTTTTCCCCTTTTTACCTGAGCTTGTAAAGGAACATGTCTGGTACAACCTGTATGTGTCTCTCACAACATTTCAGCACAGACTAATTTTCCACAATAAACAAAATGCTTCTTCAAGCCTAGTTCCTCACCTGTTTAGGCAGCAAAGAGTCAATTCTAGACCCTAATTTATAAGGTGGTTTTGTCTGGGTTTTTTGCTAAACTAATATTATAAAAAAATAGTTTTGTCCTAAATTGTTAGTTTGCTATCCAATGTACATGATGACATTTTCTGGTTACATTTGTAGGAATCAAAGGATAGTAACATTTTAGTGTACTGAATTAATCTTAACGCAGCACACAGTTGCTGTTTTAATCCTTTCTTACAGAAAAGGCTTGGATATCATGGAGCCTTCTTATATCCTCCGAGAACAGTAGGAAGTATGTGAGATTTGAATGAGACTTTTGAACAGAGAGAGTATTTTGTTTTAAAGAAGGGCACTTTGAACACAGATCTAGTCTGAAGCATACCAGCTTCAAACAGATAGAGACTGTTGCAGTTTTTAATGAACACGTCAGTTACAGTCTCAGAAGATGATGCTATTCGACCTAGGAACACAAAAGCATTGCAGCTGTTTAGAAAGGCAGAAGCAAAGCTTTGGTATTTAGTGTCCCTGGAGACAAGGGCAACTGCAAGCTATATGTTCTGTTCCCACTGGGGTATGGCCTCTTCTATTCTCCTTCCCAAACCACAGTGTGATATTGGCATGTATGCTGGTATCTTACCAGAATATGGCTACATTTCAAGACCGAAGGAAGAAATTACCACAGTAGTTTATATGTTGATTTATTTCACATCCCTATATTGCATTGGCATGCCTGCGAAACGAAACAGCTACAGAAACATATATTTTGACACATACTTCAGTTCATTGTAAGCTTCGTACATGATTGGGCTTACCCATTGATGGTGCTCAATGGATGTTCACAGCTATGGGAGCAGAGATTTAACCCTGCAGACCAGCTGGCATGCTAACACAGCGGTGGCTGATGCAGACAGGGGTACACTACAAAAAACTGGCACGTCTGATCCTAATTTGGAAGCGAACATAGGAACTTGAAAGTCAAAGAGCTACATCTACTAATGTATATTTCTGAACATGGCCAGTATCCAATATTTTAGTGGAAAAATAATCAGTAGTTCTACAATGTGACAGGTTTCTTCTAACCTTATTGTAAAAAGCTGGTTTTTGGCCTGAAGCATGAATATTCTATCGTATAGCGTTCTGCACATCAGATGTAAGATAGAGTATTCCATTTATCTATATTATTGTCAAACTCTTGATTGAGTACTTTAATCAGATTAATTATGAGGCAAGTTCAAATTTCAGAGTGTGCCTTTTACTTACTTCATAGACCAATGAAAGCTGTTAAGCCTAAGACGGAGTTGTATCCTGCCTCTCCTAAAGACCATGTGAATCACATCAGAGACAAAAGGACAGTAGCAAGATGTTGGTAGAGAAGATAAAATGTCTTTTTTATCCCTACCTGAGAAACTGTGGTTTTTTGGAATACCATCCAATGAGCTTGTGAGAATTGGAAAACAAATAGGAAACAGATTTGAAAAGATAGTATGCAAAGGCAAAGACCCAACATGCAAGCAAAGACTGGCTTTAAGCAGATAAAAAAATCTGTTTGTCTCTTGATATTCCCACAGCCTATTTTTATTTTTATTTCTTTTCTTGGATATAACAGCTGCTTTCATGGTAGTTCATTTTCTCTCCCTCCAGACCGCATTGCTGTCAGACGAACAATTACGTTGTTTACTGGGTTTAATGTATGCCCATTATTATCCCACTGACTCTGTCTCCTGGCCTGCAATTATCTACCAGCTACAGCAATGGAAAGGAACACCCAGAAAGAGAACTGTGAAATTGCACTACTCCTCAGCTAATACACAACGACAGGAAAAGAAAAAATCTGCTTGTCCCCAAGCAGGAAAAAACAAAAACAACAGGCGATCGCACAACACCTATTCAAACACAACACACACGAGGAAAATAAATAAATAAATAAATCCCAGTGCCAAGAGCTTGTGCCACTCTAATGGTAACAAAGGAGCTAATGTACATAATAAAGAAAGCTAAATCCCTTCCCCATTGTATTTCAAAGAAGAGAACAAAAGTAGCTTTACATACGTCAAGCACATCACTTAGACAAATAACAGCAGCCTCAAATCATTCACTCCTCAAGAGACTCAACTTGTAAATTTGCCATCAGAAAGGTTAGAGTGGTGGAAAACACAGAAAAGAAGATAAAAGTTAAACCATCAGGGACGAAAGGTAGAAAAGTGTTACTATTTAATGAGCAACGTAAGGGATTGCTGCCATATAATGGTTAGAGTGACTGCACACATCCAAAAATGTTTACCACCGTATATATTTTAAAAGTTAACAAAGCAAAACTGAAACACGCTCAAATACGTATGTAACATTCGTCTACTTATTACAGTTGGGATCTTGCTATATTGGACTTAATCAGTTTCAAGGAAGTTGTGTAATTCTTTCTTGACCATGCCATTATAGATATTTGTCTTTCCTCTTGCTGTGCCCCTGATGTATTCTGACGTTGCCTCTAACCTGTGTCAAGCTACAAGCTCAGTAGCTGGGAGTACTTATCCTCCCAGAGCTACAGATACCTAGCTCATCAACCTGAGTTATATGCCAATATTTAAGAATAGCTTTCCTAATGTATTTATACAGAGGTTATAATTTAGAAGTTTCTTCCATTAAAAAAACAAAAACAAACAAATGAACACCACCACCACCCCTCCAATTCAAAAGATATTTCCAGTACTTTCCAAATATTTATTTCCAGTGCTTAGTGGGGAAAACAACTGAAAGTCATTATTCTGCAAGACCAGAAGAACTGCCAAGGAAACATCTCTGTAGTTAAAAAAGGAAATGGTATACTCTTATGTTAGCAATGATAACCACCAGATAATGGAGTTGATGAATGAATAATGCAAAATCCTTTCTTTAAAATTAAAATTAATTCACTTAACCTAGGCTGAGTTAGGCATCTACCTTGAGTTTTGGTGTCCTGTTTCACAAACACAAGATGTAGCTGCCAACACTTAGGCCCTAGAGATCTTCTATCAAGGAAGAACATGTAAAGGACATGAGGTTGGGTTATGAAACTGTGACAAGCAAGCTAACACATGTAACAGAAAACACGCTTTTCAATAAAGTTGAATATATGTAAAACCATTCTTCAAATTAATTCTTCAAAGTCTAGTTTTGTATTCGTCTAGTTTTTGTATTGCCCCTGGCTGGTGTGTTGTTTTACCTTTGTAAAACCCTATCCCCAAAACAACATCAAATATAACCTGTGGGAGCATGAAACTAACAATCTAGGCTACTAGTTTGGAGACTGACACCCTTCGCAGCTTAACGTTCACTTAAAAAACTATTTCTTATGTATTGATACATTCTCTCTGGAGCAAAATTGGTGATATTCAAGCTGACATTCCACGTCTGTTTATCACACATTTAAAGCCCCTCACTTTTGAGTGTGGGAAGAGTGCTGTTCAGCAATAAAAATCAGTTTTATTTTTCTTTCCCCCAAAATGCAAAATGCTTTTGATATTGAGTTTTGTTTTCTTTTAAATCAAAAGCTGGAACAAAGGATGTTTAATTATTCATTCATAAGAACCCTGAAGCACTTCTAGCCAGTATCAGTAACCACTATTGACATTTTTCCTGTTCTGATCAATAGAGAAATAGTCAACAAAGTTCAAATGTGCAGAATTAATATCAAACGAACAGATGGATAATGGCAAGTGCTTCCCTTCCAGGTATTCTTTCTAGTTGAAGATTTAGACTCAAATATCTATCTATTTACATTCACTTAATAGTCAGAAAGAAGTCCTGCAAAAATAATGAGAAAAAAATTAATAGTTGTTTTGGTTTTGAAGGGGGAAATCTCATATCTGGAAGGATAATTATACAGTTCATAGAGCTGAATGATCACACTACACGAAAGGCATTATGTATTTTGCTCTGATATCTTTTTTCAGAACAAAGTCTAAGTTTCTTTCTGTTATGCCTTGTGATTTTTGAGAGGGATGGAATCACATAGCGTGCCGATTTGCTACACACCAGGAAAAACCTTTTCGGACAATGAGAACACTCACCAGCTTGAAAAGAACAAAGAATATCTGCCTATGCAGGAAATGCAATAAAACAACATTTATATTTGTCTCAATTCAAGATACCTTTTTTCCTCCCCATTACTACAGTTTAAAATCCAAACAGTCTTCGATTCATTTATTGAGGAGGTGCAAAGGGAAGGATCTTATCATAGAATAACAAGCTGCTGCAGCTTGTCTGTGCCACATTAACTGCCTTGTATACTGCTCTTATCCTGTGGTAAATGTGAGTTCTATAATCACTACTCTGAATGGCAGTTTTATAAATTTACATTTTATTTCCAAAACCAACAATGATCTCTCTAACACTGACAATTTCTTTTTTTTTTTTCTCTGATGTATCCTTAGCATAAGTGTGGTAAAAAATAACCAACTTAAACAGTATTCAAATTGCTGGGAGATGATGGTTTTCTTCCTTGTTTTGGAAAATACCTGGTAGGGTGCTTTGATATCACTGCTTGAGGGTATTATTCGTACTTGCAGCCTAAGACCTTTATGCACCATTGAGCAGACTTCATTTTCGCATCTGTTTCAAGCCCAGAAAATACAGCAACAAACCATGAGTCCTTTAAAAGATATATATTTCTATTATTATTTGGGATGATTTGTCATCATACATGCTGAAGTTTTTCTAAAAAGGAAGAAAAATAATTGAAACAGGTCATTTATTGTGGTTGCCAGAAAAGCTATACAGGCCTTATTTTGGTTTGTTTAGGTTAGTTGGCTGATGACAAAGCTCCTTGGGAATTAAAAAAAAAAAAAAAAGAGAAGGAAAGAGAGAGAGAGAGAACACCAGAGAAATGCTTGTTTTCAAGCCAAGGACAAAACATTTAGGTACTGTTCAGTTTGTATATATGAACTACATCATTAGCACACACCCTGTTGTTATGCCAATTGGAGCTTTAGAACATAAATTTTGAGCTCAGATATCCAGAGAAGTAACTGAAGAAAATACTATCAGCATCAAACTGAACATCTGAAATAAGACTAATTACTTCTTTCTCTAGGCTGGATTTATCAGTTCTGCCTAGTCATTTCAGACTGCATCAGTTTACCTGCTGGGATACACTGAAACGTTGTGTGGAGTCCAGGTCCCACATTCATACCAAACAGGCACCTACTGAAGTATGTTTGTCTGGAAAGAAACCATAGTTTTCTCTCCACAGAAATCAAGCAATAGGATAAAAATTGAAGGTAATGATGGTGAATAACCAAATCTCAATCTGAAAATGGGATTAGAAGAGAGTCACATCTGCTAGTACAGATATAGGCTTTATTTCCAGGCTAGATAGCAGCTGGATAGGGATGATTCATGAATTTTCAGTCAACCTCTGAACAGCTTTCAGACTACAAAGTGGCTGCACTCCACAGATTTTGTATGTTCCCTTAACAATCATATGTATTCATAAGTATATTTAAAGAAATATAATTTGTTTCCATTAACAGTGTACTGATAATAATAAGTGCTGCAAAGCTCAGCCTTCATAGGCTCCTGCCTTGTTCTGTTAGCACATCGGTAAGTTACTATATCCATATGTCAGCTGTAGTACTAAAATTAAGACTTTGATATCATAACCAATTTAAAATCCCTTGGACACCTAGAATAAATCTACAGTGCTTTAAAAAAAGGGTCAGGGGATAAGTCTGAGCACTGGACTCATGACTTTCCATCTTGTTTATTTGCTAGCTAAATTCCTGTCTCAGTTTTGGACTCCTCTAACTAACTCTAAGACAAATTTCCTACAGAGAAAGCTATCCATAAATTATCTACAGCAAACCAACCCATGCCATCCAGTTTCCAAACCAGTAACTGGTCCCAGTCCCTCCTTTCCAAGACAATTGTTTAAAAAAAAAACAAAAAGAGACCTTTGCCGATGTATGTATTTACAGATACGTATGTAGTGTGTGTGTATATATATACACAAGCATTTTCCTCTCCTTCTATGTATGCATATTTCAATTTTAAAATAAAAAAATTGCCAGATTTACCTCTCTCTTGTTTAGCAATAACCAGAGCTGCCTACTAGTTAATGCTGGATAAAGTACATTTTCAATTGTTTTTTAAAGCCTCTGTCTTCTTCCATTTAAATTGAGATTAAATAAAATGAAAATCTGACACATCTTGGAAAGAGAAAAAAATCTTACAGAATTTTTCCCATCCTATTTATTTTTTATTCCAAAGGACTTTTTCTTCTCTCCATTTCCAATATGCAATAAATGACATGAATTAAGATATGTAGTATTTATGTACGTGTACCACTACTCCTAAGCGTTTCAGGTGGGTGAGATGTACCGCAAAATCAACACTGCAGGAAACACACCTTCTGCTCTCTTATTGGATCTGCTTGTGTGGGCAGAAGTTGTCAGATATTTTCTTATAAAAATGATTGCTGTGTTTTGCAAGTTTGCTGTTTTCCCTCCCCCAAAAAACCCAAAACCCCACACCTTGGAGGATAAGAAAAATAAAATTTCTTTACTTCATTCCATCTCTTTATTTTTTCACCACAGAAACAGAATCACACAGAATCACAGAATCGTTAAGGTTGGAAAACACCTTTAAGATCATCAAGTCCATCCATCAACCTGACACCACCATGCCCACTAAACCATGTCCTGTTTAAAGCAAAACAACCCAAAACCAGGGGCAAAAAGAGCAACAGAGGGCACTAAAAAGGTGTTCTACGTACATTTTTCCTGAGAAGACTAAATCAATGCTGAAGGATGGATTTTTTTTTATCTCTCCCGCTACTGCATTTGTCTTTATCCATGCAGGGGAAAATTAAGAGGTGGGATCAAGTTATAAGATTTTTATATACATGGATGAGTAAACATGAGCTTAGTAGAAAGGCAGAAATATACCTCAGTTTAAGTGAAGTCCATGTTACAGAAAAGCTAGTTAGCAGTGTGGTCTCCTTCAGAATACAGTCAGCCTAGGTCTCATAGTTAGATATGAATTCTCTTTAATTATTGTGGTTCTGGTTGCATTGAAAAGGAGCAATGACTTTCAGCCCTGAGTTACGCCCACTGAGCATGGAGGCTGCAGAACTGTGTGAAGCCCAAGTTTAAAGTTTATTATTCCATGGAATAAGTATCAATTCTGGCAGCCTTGTGAGAGGAGCTGAGAAATTTCAATTTTATTTAGCTTCTACATTTGAGGAAAAAAAAAGACATGGGACTAAGTTATGAGATTTCTGTATAGTTTCAATGATAGAATAAAAGTGTAATTCTTCCATATGAAAATTTTCAGGTTAACCTGGGACTTTGAATTTCTGTAGATATCATTCTTGCAAAGGTATCAAATTTTGAAAGAGCAAAGGTGAGGTAGAGGTCTACTGGACAAAAAATTTGCTCTTTAACCCAGTATTTTTTCCTGTGTAAGGCTATCTTGATTTGTAAGGCTTTTAAGGTCCTGTCAGGAAACGGAACCTACACAGCATGGCATATCTGGGCTGTTTTGAAAGCTATAGCTGATGATTATAGAATTAGCCTGTGTAAAGACCTACAAATACTTGTGCAAACAATTCACTAAACAACCAAAGACAAACAGCTGTGCAAAAGCTGTGACCTTTTTGTGGCTTGTTTGCAAGTGGTAGAGATTTGTTTATTTAATCGCATAAGTTAGAGTTCAGTCAGCTGAAATAACATTAAAATATCACCAAAGTCATCCTGAGAAAAAAACATACTGGAAGTCCTTATTGTGCCTATCATTTATAACCCGATGGAAGCTGATATACATTAATCTGCTTACTTTAGTCACGTCATTTGCTTCTATTAATTTTCAGCAGGACTAGCCTAACGATTAAAGTGATAAATATGAGAGTAGCATTTGCAAGACTGATGCTCCAGTAAGCAAGCTTCAGAAAAACTGCAAACCCATGCAATACACTAATAAGGCACCACCTGCCTGACTCCCGTGGGCCAGCTGTACGCTCCAGTGATTTTCCAAGGTGGATATGATGTTAACTACATGGCAGAGAGCACGCTGGGGCCGTCACACAGAGAGGAGAGCAGTGATCCATGGCTTTGTTGTAGCAGAAAGAAAACAAAATAAGAAAAATGAAGTTTCAGGTCTATGTGAGTGCTCCTTCTCACCCTTGACACAATACTTGGTGCATTATTCGGTGTATTATTCTAGAGCTAATGGAGTTCTCTGAATCCTATTTGCAAATCAACTTTAAGAAGGAAAAAATGCAGGAACCTGTGTATAGTGAGATGAGTGGAACAAACCATTATGGCATTCAGACAGCATTTTAATGCCTGAATTTCATGCTTTTGAAGCTGTTAGACACCTGCTGCTGCATCAGCATTTTAAAATGCAAAAGGAGGGGAAATAACATTTTTTCTTCTTCTGGCAAGTGGCTGCTAATGTTGTTCACCTTAGTAGCGATTTCTCCATTTGCATTGGTAGATAATTATTCAGGGAAACACTTTTCTCAGCAATCTCTCTTTTTAAAGCCAAAGCAAGGCATTTACTTTTCAAACCGAAGACAAAATATCGTGTCATGCAGTTTGGCTGTAAAGTTTTACAGATAAATTTATTTGTATTAGAAGCAGGCCAGTCAAGGCAGTTTTTGTTGGAAATGAACTCTGGAAAACAGCTGTGCTATAGTTCAGTAGAGCTGTTTGTAAGAGACAGAAGAACTATGTTTTGATGTTTCCATCACCTGTGATGGAGGTAGTGGCAACATCCCAGAGCCAGAGGTTTACATGAGACCTGGTCCCAATGACAGCTGCTAGGAGCACTCGGGAAGAATGTCTGTCCTCTTGCAGGCCTCTGGAGACTCTTCTCTCACCTCCCATCCTGATTAATGTCCCAGCTACCATGCTGACTCCCTTATAATCCCTTCACATATTTTCCCGCTAACAGCAGAATGCAGTACTGAAGAATATTCCAGTAGCTAAAGTAGTTGTAGTAGTTAGATCAGGAAAATATATGTTAAACAAAAGGCTGAACAACTCTTCCTTTTAGGAGGGTACTTGCAGAGTGTCCTTATCCCCTCCTGGCAGACAGGACCCTTCTTCAGCTTGAAAATCTGGCCATCAGTTATTCACCTAGTAATCAGGTGATTATTTGAACATGAAATGCCAGTAGGGCTGTGGAAATACAAGGATAAATTCAGCTACATTTACAAGGAAAGACTTACACAAGAAAAGCTGTTCTCCATCATCTTCAGTTACTAACAAACAGGAAATATATTTCATTCTTCCTGTAAAGCAGAAATATCCCAGTTGTCTCACTTTTAAAAAGTTTTAAAAAAAATTAAAAACAATAGAAGCAACACACTGAACATTGACTTTTCTCTTTTGCTGGTAGAATGTCATCATCTCTCCATGTGATTAAACCTGCATTCTTACCAAGACTCTATTTGTTCCTAATTTACTTAAAACCTACCTAGTTCTCATAGTCTTTAAAGGTCAAAGGACCTTTGGAATAGAAATATCAACAATTTTTCAATTGAATTTGGGTACATTTTGAAAGATTACCCTAACTTAAGCACTCTGTTCTATATTACAAGATAATATCATTCTTCAAGAGGAGATAGGCCAATCAGTAGCCTACCCTCATTCAACATATCGCTTAAAAAAAAAAACACCACGAAAACACAAGAGAGAACACTGGTCTGGGTTTTAATTTCTCTGTAAATTGAAGAGTAAACAGACACACACACACACTGCCCTCCACTGTCCCTTTTGGCCTGTACTTTATGTGAGGGACAAAGAATTTTTATGAGATGGTGCTAGGAGTCTCAGTCAAGATTAACACCCCTTCCTGATGGGGCTTTTTCCCCCCCTTTATAGGTAAGAAACAGTGTTTTCTCTTTGCAAGTCATAGGTGAGACTGATAGATGTTGAGGAAAAAAAAGTAAATGATCTCTCTACTTTACAGAGAACAGAAACATGAGGAGAGTGTTTTACTTCATAGTCACTATGATATCTGTATGTGAAGTAGACAAAACCCACAGACTTTCAATCCAGTGTTTTTAACATGAGGCAACAAATTCCTGTTTGTGGAGGCTATATAGAAGATTATGTACAAGAAATTATATTACATGTGAGTTTCACAATTTATACAATAAGGTACACATTACACATATCTAAATATACACACAGAGCTCATTGTCCTACACAAAAGTACGCAGTCACATGCCTTCCTGTTAAAATCGTGTATGAGGTAGCAGCTACTTAAACTAAATTTCAAACCTTAAATATTTGAAATTCCAGACAGCTTCTTTCGAGAGTGAGGAGAACTGAGCAAACTGCAAAAGCTGAATTTCATTACATCAGGAAATTCCAAAGATTTATAGTACTTCAAATGTGGTACCAAAATTTTAAAATTGCAAGTTTTTACAGCAATTAGCCTGATATTTGGCTATGTTTAAAATACAGCCATGTAATTCAGGACACTCATCAATACGAAACTGAAAGCTAAAGTGTAAGTGATGTTCGTCAACATAATTTAATGGAAAGTAACTCCGCCTATCAAATTTTCTGAACAGAACAGGTCTTTCCGCTATAGCTACAGTTTCAAGGCCTTTGGCATAACACCTTGATTCAGAACAAAAGGAACACAAACAAAACTTGACCACAACAATACTGTAACCACTTCTCAAGTCTAAACTGGGAGCACAAAGAATCCTGCAGAGTCCAATCTGTTCATCAAGCTTAAAGGAAAATGATTCAGAGCTTAGCTAAAAGTCATCATTGGAATGAGATGGTAAAGTCAAGGAAAAAGTGTGCTGGACAGGATGGTAGGGTCTTTAAGAAAAGACTTAAGGTTTTTCTAAAAGACTGTAATTGAAAGGTCATGTTTATGACTTGTTAATCCTCTGGGTCTATTTTTATCTCACACTGTCTGTATTACCTTCAGTATTTCACAGCACTTTTTGCTGTGCTATAAGGTAATGTTTAAAATCTCATGTTTCAGGTCTTCAGTTAGTTGGTTATACTCTTTTCCTTGTGGCTGATCAGAAAAGGTTTCAGTTAAACCAAAAAAACCCCCACCAAAACACTTGCTGCTAAAACAAGAGACTTTGGATGCCAGCTGGCTATGAAATACCTGTATGGCAAGTCAGTGCATTTAGTCTTCATTGATCATGAGATTTGGATCCAGCAGCAATCTTACCTCATTATGTAATGGTGCAAATTTGAAAGGTGAAGTAGAATGAAGGAAAGAAAGAGGATAAAAAGAAGATACTCCCTTATCGGAACCATGGGGAATAGGCTGACTGCTGGGTCAGTCATACTAATAACCCCTTGCTGTTTCCAGATGTGACATCTAGTGCTATCTCAGCCTCAAAGACTGAAAAGAGCCACTTGGCTTGCATGAGCATAATTTAAAGGTCCACGGTATACATGATATTAGATTAAAGGGTCAAAAGGTCTCTTAGGCTCTCTTAGATCTTACATACAATTTGGGTATTGTAATAAATGTCACCAAAAAAATTAAAAATAAATAAATAATAATAAAAAAAATCAATGTCCAGGGCATCTTTAAGCATTTTAAACATTTCAGGTTTGTGACCGACAAGCTTGCAAACTGATAGTGATACTAAGAACTCAGGTAATATATTTCATCACATCTTTAAATCACACTCATGGATAAATCAGCTTTATAAAAACTAATGAGTTAAATTATCAATTAATAGATTACTATCATATAAAAACTACAGAATTTGTGTGTTAAATGTACTATAGCAGAAGGCTGTCACAGCACTAATGAGGGGTAACCGATTGAAACCATTTTGTAAGTCTTGGTTAACAGCTTTCCCTTCACATCTGCTTCAGGGCTAAACATCATTGGTATACTGACTAGTTCTTTGCCCAAATTCCACAACTGTCCTCGCTATGTAGTAAATGTTAGGGATAACATTTAAAGATTCATTCATTAAGCTTCTTCCTCCAACAGATATAGGCAATTTTTGTAATCTCTCAGGAGAGTTTGGTGATAATATTTTTTCAGTCTGTAATAAGGTGGGGTTAAACTGTTTTCTTCACTGCTGCTTTTCAGAGTGTATCTGCTTAAAGTGCACTGTAATAGCTAAAGGGTTGTATTACTCAGATTAGGAAGCAGGGCCACAGATATATCCATCAATCCTAAGCCAAAGGCTGAGAGACACAAGAATTAGTCTTCCATTTTCCAGGGGTTGCAGGAAAGAAATCATGCTCAAGGTTTTTGTCTTCTAATTTTGCAGCGAAGATGCCTGTGAAGCTTCACCCAGAGCCTGCAAGTATGGATGTGTGGTGGGTTGACTCTGGCTGGATGCCAGGTGCCCACCAAAGCCGCTCTATCACTCCCCTCCTCAGCTGGACAGGGGAGAGAAAATATAACAAAAGGCTCGTGGGTTGAGATAAGGACCGGGAGAGATCACTCAGCAATTACCATTAAGGGCGAAACAGACTTGACTTGGGGAAATTCATTTAATTTATTATGAATCAAACCAGAGAAAGGTAATAGGAAATAAAATCAGATCTTAAAACACCTTCCCCCGCCCCTTCCTTCTTCCCAGGCTTAACTTTACTCCCAAATTCTCTACCTCCTCCCTACCAGCAGAGCAGGGGGATGGGGAATGGGGGTTGCAGTCAGTTCATCACACGTTGTTTCTGCCACTCCTTCCTCCTCAAGGGGACGACCCCTCACACTCTTCCCCGGCTCCAGCATGGGGTCATTCCCACAGAAGACGAACTTCCACGAACTTCTCCAGCATGAGTCTTTCCCATGGGCTGCAGTTCTCCACGAACTGCTCCAGCCTGGGTCCCCTCACAGGTGCTGTCCTTCAGGAACAGGCTGCTGCAGTGTGGGTCCCCCATGGGGTCACAAGTCCTGCCAGCAAACCTGCTTCCAGCATGGGCTTCTCTCTCCACAGGTCCACAGGTGCTGCCAGGATCCTGCTCCAGCGCAGGCCTCCTACAGGGTCACAGCTTCCTTTGGTTGCATTCACCTGCTCCAGTGGCTATCTGCTCTACCATGGACCTCCATGGGCTGCAGGGGCACAGCCTGCCTCACCATGATCTTCACCACAGGCTGCAGGGGAATCTCTGATCTGGTGCCTGGAACACCTCCTCTGCCTCCTTCTTCACTGACCTTGGTGTCTGCAGAGTTGTTTCTCTCACATATTCTCACTCCTCTCTCTGGCTGCAGTGTAGAGTACATTTTGCAGAGCTGCTCCTGCCCAGACAGGCCCAAGAGCTACCACATGAGCTATTTCCTTTTTGATATGCTCAAAGGGTTGTTGTTTCTCAAGGTCCCACTCAAAATAGTTCTTTCAGGTTACTCAATAGAGAGGGCTCACAAGCTGACTATAACCTGGAATACACGTTCTCCAGAATCCCTCAAGAAGGGCCTGGGAAAGCTTGTGTTTCCTTCTTGTTAGCTGGTGGAGACATAGTTGCTATCTTGTTGACCATATTGGTAGGCACATGATGGCATCCATCATGACATTTAATTCCCAAGAACTGAATCTCTTGTGCAGGTCCCTTGGCCTTGTTTGTTTTTTTTTTTTTTTTTAAATGGCAAAACTAGCTTTCAGAAGAATCTGAATTACTCTTTTTCCCTTCTCAAACACTTCTGCCTTATTGTCCCATATGATGATGTCATGAATGTTTTGTAGATGTTCAGGGCTATCACCCTTTTCCAGTGCAGTTTGGATTAGTCCATGACAAATGGCAGGGCTGGGCTTTTACCCTTGGGACAGTCGATTCCAGGTGTATTGGACACTCCTCCATGTGAAAGAAGACTGTGGCCTGCACTCTGCTGCCAAAGGAACTGAAAAAAATACATTGGCAAAGTCAGTTGTAGCATAACACTTGGATGCCTTTGACTCCACTTCATTCTGGAGCTCTAACATGTCTGATACAGCAGCACTCAGTGGTGGTGTCACTTTGTTCAGGCCACGATAGTCTACTGTTAACCTCCACCCTCCATCAGACTTTTGCGCTGGCCATATGGGACTACCAAAAGGTGAGCAAGTCTTTCTGATCACTCCTTGGCTCTCCAGTTGATGAATCATCTCATGGTTGGGAGCCAGAGAATCTCGTTTTGTGTGGTATTGCTGCTGGTGCACCTTCCTGGTAGCAATCGACATCTGTTGTTCTTCAAATCACAATAATCCTACAACAAAGGGATCTTCTGAGAGGCCAGGCAGGGGAGGTAGCTGTTTTGTCTTTTCTGTGTTCACAGTGGCTACACCAAAAGCCCCTGAGTACCCCTTTGGGTCCTCGAAGTACCCTCTCCTGAGGTAGTCTATGCCAAGGATACAAGGGCTCTCTGGTCACAGTGGGGTGCTTTTCCCACTTGTCCCCTCTTTAGCTCACTTCAGTCTCCAGTACAGACAATTCTTAGCAACCCCCTGTCACTCCAGAGATCCAGGTGGGTTCTCTGCCCCTATGCCCTGCTGGCACCAGCATACACTGTGCGCTAGTGTCTACCAAAACCTTGTACTTCTGTTGGTCTGATGTGCCACATCATGGAATCCACACAGTCCAGTATACCTGGTCATCCCTTTCCTCCTCCTGGACAAAGGCAGGAACCCTCTATTTCTGTTCCTGGTCAGAGTATTCACTGTCTGACCCTTGTGGTGCCAGACCAGAAGTCTCCTCATCAGGATCACGGGAGGTGATTTCAGTTCCTCTATATCTGGAAGATCATTGATTGCCTTCTCGTTTCTCTACAGAAACTAAACAGCCTTCTTGGGTGGCCCCTTCTCAACAGCTGTCTTTCAGTTCACGTACATGGGCTTCCACCTTAAAGGTGGGCTCACCATCCCACTTCCTCATGTCCTCCCCGTGGTCGCACAGAAAGAACCAGAGTGTGCCACAGGGCATGCTCCTGGGGCTCCTTTTCCCTCTGACTGGAGCAGGAGAGGACTGATTTGGGGATGAGGAGGTACAGAGTCACTGTAGATGACTTCCTGCACTGCTAATTCTCTCAGGTACTGGATGCCTTTTTCTGTGATAGTCCACTTTCCTGGGGAGTTCACAAGATCTTCCTTGAAAGAATATCTCGCTATCACACTTGGAAGAAGCTGTCTCCAGTCACTGAAAACTGCTGCCTCTTTTCCAATTTCTCTCAATTCCCTGGTTTCTAGCAAGGGATCCCAGCTGTTGAGCTTCCTTACCTTCCAGTTGCTGACTATTGGCCCCATTATCGCAGCATTAGATCAGCCAGGCAGCAATCTGCTCACTTGGCTGGCAGCTGTAATCTTTCCACGTCTTGAATTTCTGATGAGGTCAGGGACTGGGTCGTTTCCACTTCCTGTCTGAATTCTCTCACTCCTTCCTCCAATTTCTTTGTCATAGGACCAGCTTCTTGATCAAATTTTTCCTCTTCTTCCTCCTCCTTTACTAATTGATGATATGGACCCACTGTCCACAGTTTCTTTTTCACTACTGAGACAATTACTGTAGTTGTTGTTTGGGTCCCTGCCTCAGCCACAGTCCTCAGAGTACTGAACTGTGGCTCGATAGGCACAGGCCAGGGCCCAGTACAGTGCTAGGAGCTGCTGGTTTTCATTGGGATAGGCAAGGCACCCTTCTATCAGGTGGTGTGTCAGTTTGCCAGGGTTGCTTGCCTGTTCAGGTGTAAAATCCCAGGTTATGGGAGGTGATAGCTACCCTAAGAACCTGCCCGAATCCTTCCACACACCCTTCCACCCAGGGATTGGCTGCCTCAGGGCATATTTCAGTATCGCCTCACCCAAAAGTTGTCTTCTCTTATACAAGGATGACACCACAAACCCCATGGTATGCCAACAGTGTTAATCAGTAGTATTAAAGAGTTCACTTAAGGGTGAACAAGGACCTTAGGAGCCTGCATAATAAAACCATCCACATCAATCCTAGGTAGGAAGAGGGAGATTTATTTCCTCATCCTCTCTGCAAGACAGCTCCCCCAGCACAGCAAGGCCATCAATGCCAGGACAAAGCACATAGCCATCATTTGTATTAACATGTTCCTAAGCTCAGCAAAATAAAGAGATAAGCAGTGCAGCGAGCAGACGCCATGACCCGCACAGGAGCTCGCCACTTAATAACTACTATAGCTATAGCATGCTCAGTACAAAACAGCTGTTGTCTCGACCTACATTGGGTGCCAAAAAGGACTGTGGTGGGTTGACGCTGGCTAGATGCCAGGTGCCCACCAAGCTGCTCTATCACTCCCTCCTCAGCAGGACAGCAGGGGGGAGAAAGTAAGATGAGGGAAAAAAAAAAAACTTGTGGATCAAATTAAAGGCAGTTTAATAAAACAATAACAAAGGCCATGTGCAGAAGCAGAGGAAAACAAAAGATTTATTCTCTACTTCCCATCAGCAGGCAACATCCAGCCACTCCTCAGGAAGCAGAGCATCAGTACGTGTAGCAGTTGCTCCAGAAGTCAAACATCACAATAATGAATGCCTCCTCGCCCCCTTCTCTTAGCTTTTATTGCTGAACTGATGTCATATGGTATGGAATGCCCCTTTGGTCAGTTTGGGTCAGCTGTCCTGGATATGTCCCCTCCCAGGATATGTCCTGGATCTTGCCCACTCCCAGCCTACTGGTGAGAGAGGAATGTTGGAGACACAGCCTTGCTCAACCCTGTGTGAGCACTGCTCAGCAGTAGCCGAAACAGTGGTGTATTATCAACACCTTTCTAGCTACCAATACAAAGCACAGCTCTATGAGGGCCGCTTAACTCCATCTCAGCCAGACCCAATACAGGATGCTTGAAATAGCATGCAGTTTAATTTGAAATGGGATGCAATTCATACCAGCAGATTCTGATTGTCAACAACTAGTGAAATGAGCTCTACATATCAATATGAGGCAGGGGTGGGGGCCAGGCAGGCAATGGGGTAAGAATTTACACTGTGACAAACAGCCGCTATGACCTGGTGTCCACAGTTTGGTGAAACCATCAGGAGAGAGACGCACAGCACAGAGCAGTTTACCTATGACACCTGTGCTTTAGCCTTTCTACAAAGAATAGAGGGATTTTTTTAAAGCAAAAAAGCACATTTCAATTGGATTCAAGAATAAGAGTGAATGTCAGTTACTGACTTTTAAAATATATGTAAAAGAACATAGACTCAAGACAGAGTAATTTCTTGCTGTCTTGTTATTACCTTTGTTATCACAAACAGTTGTAGAGTCCAGGCAAAGCACCAAACTTAAATGTCAACATGTAGTAGTAATTTTCCCATTGGAAAAGGGGAAATCAATTGATTTGTCTTTCTGTGAGTTTCCATTCTTCCTGTGAACATAGGGGAAATCAATCAAGTCCATAAAGCTCCCCAAGTTCTGCATGAAACTAAGATGTGAAGAGATGGTATTCTTAGCAGATGTACAAAATTGAACACTTTGTAAGAAGGAAATTAACAAAATTTAAGAAATATAAGGATACTTTTCAATTCATAGATCTGGAAAAAATATGAACATTGTACATTTTAGCACCAAGTAGGGAGATAAGGTCAGTTTAGTAAATTATTTTTTTCTTTTTGTAGCAAAAAACATAAACCCTGCTGAGAGTGTTTGAGAGCTGACGTGATGGATCACAGTGCAGTAGCTCTATTATGATTGCATTATGTAAATGTTTTTATGCAGTCTTTTAAAATGTGTACGACAAACACATTTTTGATGATTCACTGTACATGAAGACAAATTCTTGATTTCATGCAACCCCAATGACTTCTGCAAAAATGAGTGTGTCTATTAAGCAAATAAATACATCTATTTTTAAAAAAATTGTAAAAATATAAGAAAAGGAGATCCAGCAAAACAACAGTCAGTATTCTTGAACATTAATGGCCGAATTTATACTACCACTCCTCACTCTTATGTTTGCATAAATAAATACAAAACCAGTAGTATAAAAAGCAGAAATGGGATCAACTTCATACAAATCTCTTTTTAGGATTTAAAAGTGGCTCAACACAACCTCATGGTCAGCAAAGCCCTTTTGAAAAATTAATCAGATAACTCAATCAGGAACCCATTTTTCTCTCCCAGACCTGAGTATCCACTGTTGGCAAAAGAGTAGTCAAACATATTAATATGTTCAGGGGGACCTTGCTGGGAAATAAAGTTGTATCAATCCTAATTTGTATTAACCATTTTATTCTCCATCAGCTAAGTTTGAGTATACCATGTGTAGTCTCAAAACTCAGAGCCTTAAACTTAATACAGACATGAATATGGAAGACAAACCCACAGTCTCCTGGGTTAAAATCAAGAAAGAACAACTCTGTGCTTGATTTCTGAACACAGGTGATCAGAAAGTCCTCAAAATTTGAGGAAATGTTGAAGATCAAAGTGCCAAAAATGAATGAAATATACTACAAGAAATATACTGAAGGAAAAATACTGAAACATCTACATAGTCATACAAGGAACCGCATGGAACAGAGGACTCTGTATTAATTCAATGACCTTGAGAGTGCTTAGGGTAGTGATGGGCAGTGGCTCTTGCAAGGATCTACACAAACACAAGTATAAGATTTTTCAGTTGTTCCTTGAACCCAAGCTACACCATGACTTCAGTCTGTTCTGTTATAAAGGAGAATATTATTGGTGCTTCTTAAGTCCAACTCAGACTGACCTTGCTCAGTTCCCAGACATTTAGGAATCCAGACCTGGACTGAAAGGGTGGAAAGAGCATCATCATTGGTTAATATACTTTAAAATTAGCGAGTTCTGGCTAATGTTAAAAGATCTGAGTTTAGTGACACCTGTTTAAAACTCTGAGTATGGGAGGAAGAAAAACAAAGAGACCTCTCTTTCTCCAAATATCTGCACTTATTCACAGTGAAGCTGGTAATGAATTTTCTGTCACTATCAACCTGAAATAGATTTAAGCAGCTGAAAGGCTCCATATTCCATTACCAAGTCTTCCAGTCCCTTCTAAAAAGCAATCTGCCACATACTAAATTGAAAGTACTGTCTGATTTGCTGAGACATCAAAACTCCACAATTCCAAAAACTTCTTAGAGTGACAGCTGTGATGAGCTGTTTGCTGCAGTGATACATTGCTGTAGAGACTAGTGAGAAACAGGGAAAACAAGACAAAAAGAAGGTCACCAAGCCAGGAGCTAAGGGAATGTTTTAGAATAAGAAAGACTTGCTTTTAAACTTCAGTTTACTGACACCAACTGTGACAGCAAATATTTAACGAGACATACCCATGATGCAACTGGTGAGTCCTTCTATGCCCAAGCTGTTACATATAATTTCAGCTGAAAAATATGATTTTCTGACCATTTTCTGAAGGAAACAAATGTATCTAAATTGCTGGATCTAAGATATGTGGTCAAAAATCTCTGTTGTTGTTTTCATAATCAGAGGTGGACATTTTAGAAGGTGAACTTGTAAATAAATATAAAACCGATGCACCTACTTGCATTTCTAAGACATGTAATTGAAGTACAATAACACTAGGCAGTAGCAGAAAGTAATCATGATGGGGCTTGGAAGCAGCAACATAGTGAAACCCAAATTAGCGTTCATTTAGACCTGAGCAACTTAGGCACATCCTACCATCAATTGTCATCTTCCTTTCCTCTTTGAAACCATGCCATTTATCTGCAAGAGCTCACTAGACTATTTATCTTTAACAGGATTTGTCAATTCTAGTCCTTTCTTTGCAATCTCTCTTGTGCGGTGACATTGCTCTGGGGATAGATGTCTGTCAGGGGGAGTTGCTGCTTTCTGTTGAGCAGACTGTCTTTTTTCTTTCCTCAAAGTAAGCTGTAGCCATTTATACACCCATTTCACAGATCAAATAGGTCTTTTGGAATCAGTGGAGGTCTTTTAACACTCTCTTGCCAGGCTGTGACCATTTACAAATTAAGTACAAAGGCAGAGAGAGATTGTGCAACTGACACAAGGTGACACACAGGGAGTTTGTGCCACAGAGAGCTCAGGTCTTAGGCATTTCACCTTCAGGTGGTGTATGTTCACACACAGCTTCTAGCTCTTACGTAAAACAAGATTAATCACATCTCACTCTGGGTCTGAACTTTCCATAAACTAAACCAGGAATTTCCATAATCTTTTTCTGGCTAAGCCCTACCCTAGACAGAGAACCGGAGAACAATTCTTGAAGCCGATTTGGAGGCCAGCTGATCACACTGGGTGAAACAAAGATTGGTGCTTCAGTCAAAAGACATTTGGTGGTGTGGGTTTTTGTTGTTGTTGTTATTATTGTTCCCTTGCCCCAATCTGGAATAGCTGAAGTCACATAGTTAGTTTTATTATTTTAGATGATCAGTTATCACAGAAACACAGCAAAAAGAAACCATACAAAGAGAATCAGAGAATGCTATTAAAGACATAAGAGAAAAATATCTTCTTCAAAATGTGGGAGGCTTGATTAGCTAATGAACAAGCAAACTGAGCAAAGTGGGGTCTCTATGAACGGCAGGAGTAGTCAGAGTATAGCCATTTGATGAGATGTGTAAAAAGTAAGGAATGTGCTCAGGGAGTTAAAGGACGCATTCCTTACGAGTGCTTTAAAATCCCTGGGGATGAGATCAGGATTAGGCATATACCTTCAGTCTGTATATTGGTGTATATCCCCTATTTTTTTCCTTTTCTCCTTATTTTCTTTTCTTACTCCTTCAGATTAATAAGGAACTTGGGTTTCTACCCTTCTTCAGTAGAATAAGGAACCCTAAAAATGTAGTACATTGTGTTTGTATTCAGTACATAGAGGTATATGCCTGGAAGAGCGCGAGTAAGAATCACTGCAATATTTAACTGGAAGGGACTCACCTGAAAGGACAACCTTTGTCCCCGCTATGACTTTAACAACACGGCTAAACTTCAATTTTGCAACCCGCAAGTTTCTGCAATATTCTTGACATCCAAGAATAACTCTACTGTCCCAGCAAGGTGGCATGACAGTAATTGTGACCACTGGAATTGCCCTCTTCAGTCTGAGAGTGAGCTGCTTAGCTTTTTCCAGGACCCAAGCCAGATGCCCCTGGTGGATCCTGGACCCTCCACCTTTCACTCATTCATGACTAGTGGACCCATCATGCTTGCTGGTTTTGCTGTGTTTGGGACCACAGTGTCAGGAAGGGAATAAAAGGAGGCATTCCTGTCTACATAAAGAGTACCATACTTTATATCAGTTTTGTATAGACTTTTATAAATGAGTACCTCTCTCCATAGGAAACAGAAAATGAGATTCTTTACTCCATTCTTACCACAAGAATACCTTCTTCTATCCTCTAAGTTGCAGTTTGTCTTTTCCCAACCTTCCATTTCTCTTTTTTAAATCATTTTTCAAAAAGTCCTGAGCATTTTAATAGAATATTTTGCTGGATAAATAATGACCTCTTACACTGTAAACTAGGCATACTTTTCCTGTTTTCCTTCGTCTTCATAAAAATCAAAAAATGGACACATATTCTTATAAAAGTGCCTCTGGAGGGAGACACAGCCCAAAAAGTAGCTTTTGCCTGCTATAAGAATAGAGTTAGTGTATTCTCAAGAATCTGACAATATCTGCTTTAAAACATGCATCAAAATATACACAATAGTCTAGTCTAGTGAGATGTGTCTGGGTCTGAATTTTGCAGAATTCCTTTAACCCTTCATTTATCTTACACTTCACAAAGAAATTTTGCTGCATGGAGTTATTTAAATGATGCATTTAAATTAAGAATAATAATAAAAAAGAACTAGTTATTTTCTGAGTTCAACACTAATGACAACAAGTATGATTAACTAGTGTTACTGAAAATCATAAACATTTTTTCTTCTTGAAATTATTAAGGTATTCTTTTAAGTTCAGGTAAATATTAAATCACTCATGGTTAATCATCTGAATTTTGATGTTATTACACCACCCCTAAGCTACAAGAGCTTTAAACACTGTATGATAAAATTTCATGTTATGTGAAGATTAAAACAATATGAATCCTACAGCTGATTTAATGCATCAAGTAGAATCTCACTACAGGTTGAGAATTACAATAAAACATACCTAGGAAAAAATCCAGGAGGAAAAATCTATAAATTGTGTTTTTATAGTATGAAGTTTTGCTGCCAAATGCAAGGTCTGACTCGGCTTTCATTAAAATCAATAACAATTATTTCCTACATATCTACAGATACACAATAGTGGTTCTACTACCTTATGTGCAAACAAGCATCCCCCCACTCCGTGCTCCTAAAAAGAAAAAAAAATTACAATATTTATCTATTATACAATTGGTGTAATAAACCCATACCTCATAGTCTTTTTTTTTGGTTTTGTTTTTTGTTTGTTTTTTTTTTTTTGAGATGGAAGGAGAATTTTGATTAAGCAGAATCTGGAACAAGCAAGATATATTACAGAATACAATTAAAGAATGTGTTAGAGAATAACCTCATGCAATGCTACAGGCTTGAGGAAGAGTGGCTGGAAAGCTGCCCGGTGGAAAAGAACCTGGGGTGCTCATTGACAGCCGGCTGAACATAAGCCAGCAGTGTGCCCAGGTGGCCAAGAAGGCCAACAGCATCCTGGCCTGTATCAGAAATAGTGTGGCCAGCAGGAGTAGGGCAGTGATCGTGCCCCTGTACTCGGCACTGGTGAGGCCGCACCCCGAATCCTGCGTTCAGTTTTGGGCCCCTCACTACAAGAAGGATGCTGAGGTGCTGGAGCGTGTCCAGAGAAGGGCAACGAAGCTGGTGAGGGGTCTGGAGCACAAGTCCTATAAGGAGTGGCTGAGGGAACTGGGGTTGTTCAGTCTGGAGAAGAGGAGGCTGAAGGGAGACCTTATCGCTCTCTACAGCAACCTGAAAGGGGGTTGTGGTGATGAGGGTGTTGGTCTCTTCTACCACGGATCTAGCGATAAAATGAGAGGAAATGGCCTCAAGTTCCACCAGGGGAGGTTTAGACTAGATATTAGGAAAAATTTCTTTACTGAGAGAGTGGTCAAGCATTGGAACAAGCTGCCCAGGGAGGTGGTGGAGTCATCATCACTGGAAATGTTCAAAAAACGTGTGGACGTGGCACTTCAGGATATGGTTTAGTGGGCATGGTGGTGTTGGGTTGATGATTGGACTTGATGATCTTAAAGGTCTTTTCCACCCTTAATGATTCTGTGATTCTGTGATCAAATAATGACATTATGCAACCTGAATGTGAAAGTGTTTTGGTTTGGGTGGCCAGATGCCATGTTCAATTACACACTGATGTTTTTAAGGGAACTCACAAATTCTAACTGGATTTGCTAAAAAACGACATGGAGGTCCGAACATCAGTCCTTGCTGGAGCTCAGATTCCAACAGGTGTAGTTGCTTCCATGGTGCCTTGTTTCCTTTTTCACTGTGCCTTCAGGTGTTTCCTGTGTTATTTCAGGCTTTCATCTGCTCCCACCATTCTTTACTACTCCAAATCTCAGCAAAATGCACTTTTGCTGCCACTTTCTTTGTCTGACACCAGGCACTTAACATAAAGCGCCTTTTTTTTTTTTTAATAAGGAAAAGTCTAAGGTTTTTCCCCTCTTTTTTTAAGTTGGGAGGTTTCCCTGTTTCATATTCAAAATAAATGCCAGTCAATAGATACATTGGCACAACTGAGGCTGTACTGTAGCTAATAAAAATGCTGCACCACCCTGCCCCAACACAACTTAAGAAAGCTCTTAATTCATTTGCACATACTGTATGTGTAACATATTTCTTGAGGAATATGCAAGCTAAGAGAATGATTGATTTTCTATTCCCATCAATAAAACACTTACTAAAACCCTAATAATAACAAGACAAACAGAGTGGCCACAAGGACACATCTAAGGAACAAGAGTAGGCAAGTATAAACAATGGTCCTTCCCTGACTAACACTTTCTCAGCCTCTGATCACATCTACCCTTCCGCTGAGCTTATTGAGGTTTGTCTAAACTGTTTTCTTCCAGGAATTTTTCCAATCCCCCCCTGAGTCCTCATAAATGAATGACTTTCTTTTGTCAAGACCATCCACAAATCTATTGCTCATTGCATGAGGAACCATCTCCTCTTCTTCCTTTTGAATCTGGTTGCCACCAATTGCTATATTGGGAGAAAATGGGAGCATCAATTGCCACTCACCTTCTCCATGCCAGTAATGACTTTGTAGACAAATATCATACCCTTTTGTTGAGCTGAAGAGTTACAGCCCATCCAAATATTTCTTATACGGAATTGCTAATCCTTCCTGCCTTCACTGGACCTTCTAGAGTCACAGAATAATTTGGGATGAAAGGGGCCTAATTAGTCAAACCTTCCTGCTCAAACCAGGCCTAACTAGATCAGGTTGCCCAGAAAATTTGTTGAATTTCCATCCTTGGAGGCAGTCAGGACTAGACTGGGCAAGTCCCTGAGCAACCTCAGTTCCCTTAGACCTGCTTTGGGCAGGAGATTGGACTAGAGACCTCTGGAGGTCCTTTAAAACTCAAACAACTCTATGATTCCACTATAGCTTTTTTTGAGATGGTGAGACCAGACGCCCACACAATATTCAATATGGGAGCAAACCATCGACTCATACAGAAAGATAATTATATTTTCTACCTTCTCTCTAGTTCTTTTCTAATAATGTCTTTCATTAGATTTGTGGGTTTGGATCACAAGATCTGAGCTGATGTTTTTGTGGAATTCTCTATCATAGCCCCAAAACCTTGCTCTTGAGAGGTCAGCTCAGAGCTCATCATTTTTATATGTGAAGCTAGGATTGTCTTTCCCCATGTGCACCACTTTACAGTTATCTGCACTATATTTTATGTGTCAGTTCAATCTTGTAACTAAACTGAACAGAATTGTGCGTAGATTTAGTGTAACAACTACAGCTATACTGACTATATACAACTAGACATGTGTTTTTCAGAAACAAATACAGCAATTCATTTTTGGTGTGCCTTGGTACTATATTGCATTCTCCTCTCATTGTAACTTTCCCTTGGCTTGAAGTTCTGCTAGCTTTAAGAGTGTTGTCACCAAAAAAAAAAAACCACACCAACCAAAAAACCACCACCAAAACCAAAAATATCTGTCAAATACCTGAGTCACTATATTGCTTCCCTGCTACTTTATGAGTCTTTTGTCCAAAACCCATTAAGAGAACACTACATGTAAGAGGTCACTATTTTGCTTGATTAGTTCATTTCTTTGTACTGTTTCCTACCATTTGATCATATCAAATTTAATAAATCACCGTGTATGAGACCAGATACAAAGCCACAGAAGATTAGGCTCTTTTACTATGTTTGTTAGCATATAGCCTTTTAAATGTAATCATAAGTCAATACAGATTTTTGTAGGCACATACAAAAATGATCATAAACTTTATGTTGTGAAACATGAAATCACTAGGTTTTGGGTTTTTGGCTTCTCTTGGGGCTGCAGGGCAACCTCTGCTCTGGTGCCTGGATCACCGCTTCTCCCTCCTCCTTCCCTCGCCTCGAGGCCCCCATGGCCGTTTCTCACACTTTTCCCCCTCATTCCTCTCTCTGGCCATCCAGCACTTTGCCCTTCCTTGCACAGGCTGTCCCCGAGGTGCTGCCATCGTGGCTGCGGGGCTGAGCCAGGCCCTGCGGTGGGTCGGTTGGAGCCGGCTGGAACCGGCTGTGTCCGGCACGGGGCAGCCCCGGCCTCTGCTCACAGGGGCCCCGGCAGCCCCTGGGCACCCACAGTCAATACCTCAGATTTCCAGCTTTCTCAGAGCCTTAAAATCAACCCTTACCAAGTCTTTTTTTAAAGTCGATTTATTTTTTCAAACCAAGATGATGGAAAAGCCAGTACATTCCTAACTGATAAAGTTATAATGTTCCCATTATAAGCAATAAAGACATTCCTGAGAAGTCAACTCATTCACCCAGAATGGAAAGGTGGTCCAAAGCACCCTAATTCACCCATTCATACAGAGGTATCCTAGAGAACAACAAGATAAAATAATCACAGGTGAGGAGTTACTGGAACAAATACAGTACTCGGAATAGGACTCCCATCCCATTAGCCTGCTCCCTTTTGTCAAAGGATTAAACTTTCTCAACCTCTGCCTGTAGCAGAGGCACACTGAGCGCAGGATCCACAGCAAAGCATGTCTGTGTGCTGCTCTCATGGTGCCTGTTGGGCTGCCCAACTCCAAAGACATAGCAGCACATGCAAGTCAAATTCCTTTAATTTGCCCTTTAGAAAAACCCAAGGAATGGGGATCATAAGAAGTGCCATCGTCCTCTGGGCAAACCAATTATCAAAACAACCATTGTCCTAACGCTGGGAGTGATGTTGATGTCCCATAGTATCCATACACCATGAAGAAATTCTCCTGCAAGGTATTGGTTCCCAGTCAGTGTTCAGAGACACCACGATCACAAAAACAAGTCAATGCAAGAAATAACTACATAGTTTTATATAATACACAGCACTGAGCTTCTTTTAAGAGGGATTAATATCCTGAATTCCTCTTCTAAAAATGAGGGCATTGTGTGAAACTAATCAGTCCTGAAAAACAGAAGCTATGTGGGCTTTTTTAGGGAACTGTAAAATAAGCACTGCATGATTCTACCTGCTACAAGGCAAAGGGCTACTGATTGTTTACTGCCATGCTTTGTAAAGCAGGAGTAAAAAGCTAACATTTTACATTATACTTCATTACACTCTCTTTGCAAAAATGAAATGGCTTCATAATGTGCAAAGTTCATAGGAGGAGGCTGAGAGAGAAAACCTGCCACAGAGAATGATGTTCCTTTTCCTTTCCAAGCAAGGATAACAGGTTCGGTCTCTGAAAAAACGTTGCTTTTCAAGAAAGTCACATTCACAAGAGGAAGAAGTAGGTAAATGTAAGCTACAGCCAACCCTCAAATGTCCTAGGGAAATATTCCTAATATGCCACCACCTATCAGCACACCTGCTGCAGAGCAGCACCCTTAAACCTGCAACATGGGGCACACACCATGCCAAGCAGATCTTACTCAAAACCAGGCCACTGGCTGAGATCCTGCCCTACTGACAAAAATCTGTCAATTTTTTGGTAAATGTTCTAAATTAGGCTCTTGCAGACTAATTTACATGGATTTCATATGATCTTCCACTAATATGGATAAATGAGAAACAATTAACTGTGTGATGGAGCCAGAAGATTAAGATCAGCCAAGAAGGAAGGTTAGCATAGTGATACTTGTACTAATCAGCATGGCTTCAGTTTGTTAAACAGTAGAATATCTTTCTGCACATTTGCTCCAGATCAATAAAGAGGTGTTTTGGAAGAGGCCCAGTGTGCATTCATCAGTTGTTGAATATCCACATGAGGCTATGCAGATATATGACTGATCCTGATAGAGAAGCATTTGTAACAAAGAGTACTCTGATCTGTGACACTCCCCCCCTCCAATTACAACCTTCACACCATAACATCCGTGAGGTTTTTGTTACATGGAATTATTACAAAAGAATATTAGAGGGCTTATTTAGGCAATGATCTTAATGTACTGGAGATTACATAAGTATATATCATATTAAACACATATCCTAATCACAGTGTATTCAAAATATATACGGGGAGGAAGGGAGGAAGGACGGTAAACAGCGGAAGTTGGGAAAGAAACATAACAAGAATCACAGCAATGCCATAGCTGTGCAAATAGCTGTGCAGGAAATACAATTTCCTACTCTAAGGCTCTACTTTTTAGACTAAAAAAATTTCACCAGTGAAACTACAGCTCTGAGAAATTCAACAAATCTTTAAGAATTGTTGTTAATTTTTTTATTCCTTTGATCATCTTTGGAAAGACTTGCTATTGCAAGAGCCATACTGAACCTTCCTACTCTAATATAATGCAATAATTATTCTGTCTATACACATTACCAAATATGCCTGCAATAACTTCTGAAGTTATTTTATTGTTTCTAAATCTTTATTTGCATTTCCTATTCAGTATATGAAATCCATCTTTTCTCTTTCTACTGTGATCTTATCCTATTGCCAGATATATCAGCTGACAGATGAAATCCTCATACACATTCCTGTGCAGGAAGAGAAGCCTGGCAGTTATTGTGAGAGGAATTCAATATCTACAGAGAATGAAGATTTCAAAAGAATGAATGAGAATTTGTACCTCAAATTACATTTTCTATTAAATACTGAATTCTCTAAAAATAGAATGACCCTGAATGTAAAACGACCTCTGATTTTTGTGTGCATGTATTTTAGTGCATGAAAATTACTTACTTTCTCTCCCCATCCCACTCCTTACTCATCTAGCCCCTACACATTGCATACTTCAATCAAGTTTTCCATCTCACATTTTTTGACCTTTCCTCTCCCCATCTTCACTCATCTCACTTTTAAATAACATGTATTCTGTCTCATATCTATCCCATGTCTTAAACTGTAGTGTTAGTCCCCCCTACTCCTGCTAATTTTCTGAATGTGTTGTGGAGGAGGTGCTGGAATTTTTGCTTATCGCTGTCGAAAGCCTTGTCAGCTGGCTTTCCTGAGCATGAATCATTGTCTCCCAAATCATCTTTTCCTGACTCTTTCAGCAAAGTGTGATTTTTTTTAAACCATGTTTAAAATACATGGGTCAGGAAAAGGAAAATAAACTGAACCCAAGAAAAGTTGTTTTATGTGGAGCAAAGAATGAAATCTACTGCCTTATATGTCCCATGGCTGTTTGGTAAAAAAATCTGCTCCATTATTCTGCTTCTCTCATTAATCATTTCATAATAGAACTTCAGCAGGAGTAGTGGAGGGGTCCCATCTCAGACTGCTACCCTGCTGAACAGGGTTTTTGAACTAGGAGATGGGAGACCAGCATGCTAGGAAGCGTGGCATTTGATAAATACTATCTACTTAGTACAGTCAGGTGCTTCAAGTTATCAGTACTATATGTGACCTGAAACTCACCGATTTGGACCACTATTAAAGACCAAAGTTACTTAATATCTAAAGAGGAATGGACACAGCTTCTAGCCATTCCCATGGCAGGGATCATCATAATTGTCCTTTAGATCAAACATGCGTGGTTGGATATCAACAAGAGCATGGCTATGCCTACATAGCATGAGTCTGTTGCATGTAGATCATAATGTCTTGTAGTGGCAGTGTTCACAATAAAGAAAAAATATGCTCTGTCTGCCAGGCTAAAAGGGGTGATACCACATGCTTCATAGGATATATATGTTGCTTGGCTTTTGGTGGGCAGTAAGGATAACCTGTTCTACTCAAAGTGACAGATGGTTGCCTGCTCACTCTCTCTAAAGCGGACCTCACAGTGCAACACTGGTGTGATTTAAAAACCTCTGGGTACGGACAGCAGCTGACTTGTTTCAGATTCCAAATTTTAGTTTCAGTCGAGTTAAACAGCAGCAGAGAACAATGTCCATTCGTGGAACTACATCCTTCAAGAGCCTAGGTCTTGCTGGAAGAGTTCAGTCCCTCTGAAAACAGTTTTCTAATAATTTTACCCTTCTCCTCCTTTATTGGACATTTTTACTGGAGTGCAGTGAGAAGTTATCCTTTCTTAATCACAAATGTAAGCCTTAAATTTAAGTTGACTGGGAAAAGAGATTGGCCTCACTGGAGGACTGTGGATCTACAACAGCTCAGGGTGTAGCTGGTAGCTCTAACATTCACAGGCTTTAAGGTTTTGTAGAAACTGCATTCGTCTCTCTCTATATCTGTGTCTATTCAGATTGATAATAATGAGAATGCTTAGGGTTATTACAATCTCTACATAATATATCAGCTCTGGCTAACTAATAGCTTCACTGTAGTCTAATAGCTATTTATTAACATAACAAAAATAAATTAGGAGGTAGCTTATTCATACACTCAAAAGGGCAGTAGAGAAAGATGAATGAAATTTATGCTTTACCTATTTTGCTGAGGGATAAACAGATACATCATCACAATTAATGTGTCTGTTACTAATTAAAAACAATGTTTGCAATGATCAATTCTGATGTAATTTTACATTTGGGTGGCTCATACTAGACTAGGGAGGTTTTCAAATCTGTGAGCTAATTTTTCCTTTTCTCATTTTTCTCTCCTCCTCCTTTATGCTTATGATTCCTATCATCATCTTTACCATTAGCTATTTCCCATGTAACACCACTTTGTACACTATAAAGACTTATTTTTAAAAAACACTTTCTTATATAATACTCTATCCCATCTTACTCTACATAGTAATTTCGCTCAACAATACCAAAAGCTACATGGCATGAAGGAAGGAAAACAATGAAACAATGCATTTTCTGGGCCTGACTGAAGAAGTAGAAGCGTTGGGATGGAGACCAGGGGGCATGGGGAAGAAGTTAAAGACACAGATTAGGGAGAAAAGACATATTTTCAGATGCACCACTACATAGCAGATCACAAAAAATAAATAGCGAATGTGGGAGTAGGTCTTTAACAAATGTAATATTTAATTGACATCAGACAAATTATGACAAATTACACAAGTTGACAATTTGTTCCCCCTAAATTTGTATAGTTTACACTACCTCCTTTTACCAAAAAGCCTTCAGTTTTGCTTTTTCAAAGGTTGATCTGAAGGTCTGCAGTATCAAAAGACACCAAACTGGAGATTAGCAGTCCTAATCGATATGGAGTGGTTTATTAAGTAACATTAGTCCTACTTAGACTACAGATTTTCTTGGGAGACGATGTCAGGAGCATAAAAGCAAGAAAAGGATTAGGGCAAAATCTTTTGGGAAAAGGGGAATGCAACTGAACTCTCAAAGAAACATCAAGGAGGGAAGAAAGCTGACAGTTTCAGGAAATTTTCCAATCATACATTTTTTTTCAATAGATTTTGAAGGCAATTGGATTTTTTCTAGGCCTCGTTGTATGTCAGTTCAGCCATTGAACAAATTATAACTTATAGAAGACTGATGCAAAGCATGTGAAAATTACTGGGGGTGTTTCTATTGATTTCAGTTGGCTTGGATCAACTTTTAAAAGCTCAGCAATACTTCCCAGTTGACAAGCAAATGGTACATTACCCTTCACCAACCACAGTCTATCTCTCTGTTTAGCCTTCTCTTTTTATTTTTATTTTGCAGTGAAAGATATTGGGTGTTGACAGTCAGACCACAAAACTCTCATTACACTGGAGAGTGGGGAGAGAGGAAACTCCTCTACACAGCTCTGACATTCAATCACTTTAGTGACACATGTAACAGCTTTGCTAACATCCTTGTTGGGTAGAAACTTCACTGTGTAAATCTGTAAAGGGAATATGGAAACATTGTCTGAAATTGTATAAAAACAATTCTCACAGACCCTGTTCAGTTCTCATTTTTACTTGGCAGATTGGCTAGTTGCAGATAATATTGACACTTAAAAGATTAATATGGACCTAATTCAACTTCTTCCTACTTGCATACATTTTCAAGGGATGGGGCTGGACTGGATGACATAACAGCAAATAACATTTATCTAAAAGCAATGCTTGCTGTAAGAAGTCATCAACAAGGAGAAATATTTATACGTTGATAGGAAAGAAGAGGAAGTAACAGTAAGATGTAGGAGACTTAAAATATAAAACAATCCACACCTCTAACCCAGGAAAAAAAAATAAAATCAGGCTTCAGTTCTCCAAATGTCCTGTTCAGAAAGAATAGGGGCAGCCAGCAGAGGCCAATTTTGCAGCTCTGATATAGACATAGTTAGAGGAGGTCAGAAAGAAAACACTGAGAAAGTAATCTTTAGAGAGAATTGACCCGAGAAGTCTACCAGTGATGGATTATTGCCAGTGGTCAATACGAATGGGTAGTAACTCCCTTACCTTACTTGGAATTCAGGTTAAGCTGGAGGAAGTAACTCCCTTCTGTTTTCCTGAAGGGGGAATATGACTATCTGTTACAGGACGTTGTTTCACAATAGATGGTTTCTTTCAGCGAGAAGCTAGTCTATGATAAAGCCAACCAAGCAACCTTACCTTCCCTTCAGAAAAAAACCCACCATCTTTGCCAACTCTTCTACGTTTATATGTTCTGCAATAAAAATGATATACCATGTCTTACAACATATTTGTTCAGGAAGCTTAAAGTTAAGGCAATGGCACTCCAGTAGTATGTAACTTTCCCTAACCTCCATTTTTTGATTTGTAAATAGATTTCTCCAGTAAAAAAAATGAATGGAGGACACCAAGTCTCTCTGGAGTAATGGTGAGTTTGAGCTTCAAAAGAATAACATCCCTGGGACTGCAGGCTGTTGGAAAAAACCATGAATATATCATCTGAGAAATACAGTAATCTCAGCCTGCCAAGGTTCTGGCTCCTTTTCTAGCCCTTAGAGCCCTTTGACTTTTATATTTATTTGAGTTTTCCATATTTCTCTTTCAAACATTTATTTTAATAAAACTTTCCAATTCTCTGAGTTTTCCAAGTGCTCTCAACTTTGGCTTCTATTATAATGGAAGTACTGCCCGAACACTGAACTCCAGCAGTCTGAAGGGTGAGTGGGATAAATATGGAACTTAATGGTGGATAACTGACTTTGATGCAGTTTCATCAATCAGACAGAGATAAACTGCTTTCTCCTCTTGCAGTAACCCTTTTTAAGAAAAATGTATTGATTTTTTTTCATCAGATAGACATATTAACTACCAAGACACACAATGCATTCTTCTGTCTGCACAGGCATTTTGAGCAGCAATTGATTTTTTCGGCTCTACAGGAAAACAGTCACTATTGAGTGATAAACTCAAAAAAAAGGTGTACTTCCTCTTGTATTGTTGCCAGAGGCACAGAATTAACATTCAAAAAACTTAATTTATGAAAGATAACAAAAGGAATACTTTTTTCTCCCCAGGAAAACTTCCGATTTGTGACCAGGAATTCATAGTAGGAGACTAGATACATTAGTAAAATTAAAAAGGGAAGAATACTTGATTGCTGTAATCTTCTCTTAATTAGTCTGTCTGTACAGTAATTGGGCAATACAGCCAAGTCAGGTCCCTTTGTGATTGATCATTACAGATCCCATGACACTCCTCACAACTGTAGAGTTATCCTCCCTGTCCTTGCCAAATTCAATCAAGTGATAATTTTCTTCTGCCTATCTATATTTTCCCTGCAGTTTTATCTGGATAAGACTTTGCTTTTCATTTCCTGTACAAAAATTGTTATATAATGTTTCTGTGTGCTATTAAAGAGCTGCAGTTTTCCACCCTGAAGATTGCGGTATCAGATGAAATTATTTTTGTATTAACAGATGTGACAAAGTGTTATCATAGTCCTCTGAAAGTCCATGGTACCTACCTGTATAAAAGTAGGCCTATTTAGTGGAGTGGGTTCTCAGATGCAAAGTGGGAATACAATAGGACGACTGCTTTTTCCTGTTTTGATGACTCCACTTTTCCACTTTACAAACCTTGCCACTAATAGCAGAATCTGACCTGCAAAATCAGCATCCCTTGAGAAGGTGCTTGTGATGCTGCACTCCCCCCACCCCCACCTTTCCTCACCTTGTACCTGGGCCGCTCTAAGTTGCCTGACAAGCCTTGGCCTCTGAACAAAGGGTTTGGTGGTTGAGAGCCACTCAACCGTACCAAGCACTCTTGTGTAGCCAAGGAGGAGAATGGCACTGAGTGTATCAGGAACCGATCGCCTACACAAGGTACAGAACAAGAACAGAACTAATCAATTATCTCCAGACAATCCTGGCAGCCTTACCACAAAAACTTGAGAAACCACCTGCCTGGATTGTGGAAACTCACTGATGCCTAAAGTCAATCATCTCCCAGTCCTATAAATAGTGGTCCCAAGCGAGACCCTTTGAGCTGTCTTGGACTGCAGTGGACTGTGACCAACACCTCCTTGTGAATGGGATGCCTCTCAGAGTCCATGAACCCTCAAGTCTGTGATAACTCAGAGGCTCGGCTGTGCACCAGTTGAGTGACTCAAAGCATTCAATGTGAGTATTTGACCGAATTTGAGGGGGATATTTAATAGGTACCTTTGTACATATCTATCTTTCTTTCTTTATGTCTCTTTATGTGTCTCTATCTCTACACTTATATGTGTGTGTGATTAAGGAATCTTAGTAACTTAAACTTATCTTAAACTAATTGATTATGCTGCTAAGTTTTATATGATTTGATACTGTGATTTTATCTCAATATCATTAGTGAATTTGATCGCTGCTATTTCATATTAGACTGTTGCTATCCTAAAGTTACACCAAGTACAACATAAATCCTCAGTACTCTATCCCTTCAGTCATAAACCATTGACCAAGTCTGGGACTAGCAGTGGATTCAGCCGCACCTAGACTCCTCTCTGAGAAGGAGTTTAGAAAGCAAGGGGGGTCCACTCTGAACCTCGTGACTCAACGGGAGGGCATTCCTTTACTTTCCTTACCTAATCTTAGTCATAAACCCTTGAGCAAGTCTGAGACTAGGGGTGGATTTTGGTCTACTCTGAACCTCGTGACTCAATGGGAGGGTCTCCCCTACTTTCTGTCCTCAACATACATACACATTAACTCGATTCAATACACAAGTAAATCATTCCAATTTAATTGTAATTTGGTTTCTCTCTGTATACCTTTTCCATGTTGAATAAGTAATAGAGTGAACCTTGCCATTGAATTCTGTTAAGTTGCGCTTTTCATAAATTTATATTAAAATCATTTGTTTTTTGATATCTTTGGCGGCGTTTCTTTAAGCGGCCTAAATTATCCATTTGCGGCAGTGTTTAAGCACAGAAGAAAAAAAAATGCACTGGAATTCCAGTACTTCCAAATGATCTGAGCATCATGGATACATTTTTTTGTTTTTTTAATGCACCTGTACACATCAAAAAAGACATCCTTATTATATGGACTTCTGCAAGTTTAATACAGAATAACAATTATGTCTTCAGCATGTTGGATAATAAAATTCTAGTCAATGTGATGGTAGTTTCTAATGCATGCCACAAGATCTTCATGAAGGGCAGACTGGAACCTAGACTCTAGTCCTGACTCACAATACAGCCTGATTGTTGAGATGTTCTTGACTTCACTACAGCCTCAGTCTAAGACACAGTAGATTCTAGTAACTGATCTGGTAACAAGGTTGTAACTAAAAGTTTTGTTTGGTTTTATTTTGGCTGGCTTCCCACCCACTGAAGGAAGGCAGAAGCTTTAAGTTCTGTTTTTAAAGATAACCTCACATAATTCCTGAAGTAATATAAAAGTAGTAGTATATGGTGTGGTTGGTAACCTTCTCTGTTCTTTCCCTTTGCAAGGCAAGAATCTTTTGCTAAAAATATGTCTACATTATGAAAAATTAATCTGTTTAGAACATTATTTGTTCCATGTTTTCAGGATCTTTTGTTCTGTTTTCTTCAGGGCAAATTATCCCCAAAACTTCTGTCAGGTCTTTTTTTCTTCAAGGAATTTTTACTACATACCATCTTATTAATTAAAAATATCTTTAAAAATTTACAGTTTTTGTCTTGAGTGGTCACCATGGTGTTATAGCAATGTGTCTTAGACTAACATACCAAAACCTCATCCCAGTCATGAAGTGGCACCCCATGAATAGTTATGCAAGACAGCTGTGAAGGCAGTGCAGAAAGAACAGGAACAGCTTGTATTAACATTTCCACCAAAGAAATGCTGCCAAGCTGTGTGACAATTTAAGGGACAGATTCTCAACAGCAGCCCTCCAACAGGAAGATGTGGGGCACTGCAGAAGCAAGGGAATGCAACAAAGCAGAAGTGCTACCGTGGTTTCTCACTTCTTTTGGATTACTGGGAAGGAAGGCGGGTCCAAAGGCCAGGCACATAAGACTAAGCAACCTCAAGGGTTGTTTGACTAGCTCCTCAGCATTATTAAAACTTGCTTTGCACTATATTTATCTCCCTATCTACTTCCCACCCTAACTCATCCGCTGCTTTCATACGAGCAACACAGGTTACAATAACAAGCTTTGCCAGACGCACTTGAATCAAGCAACACAGTAATCAACTGGAGATGCATCTTTGAAGCTTCCATACCATACGTTATTAGAGCTGAAATCAGAAAAAGGTAAGGAAATAACATTTTCTCATAATTTTTTCTTCCTTTTACAGGCAGGATAACACAAAGGAAGCAAGTCTTTTATAAGAACAAACTTAAAAGAGTTTTTATTGGAAAAAAAAAATCATAAGTTCAAGTCTGCTCATACTTCAGTGGATTATTCAACTCTAATTAAGATATCATTTAAGTCATTAGCAAGACAAATGTTCTGATTAACATGGAAAATAGCCTATGTTTATATAATGAAGTTTTAATATTAAAGGTTCTTAGAAACGAACTACGTAAATTCCCATTTGGGAAAATGTTTTTTTTTGGACTGTGACCACAGTTTTCTAATTTCTTGAAGATCATACAAGTTTAATCAACTCCTGACCTTATTAGAAAGCAATGAGATCATGACATTTAAATTCTTAAATGAAAGCTGTATATTTGTTTGCAAATTAAACAAAGAATTCTCAGTCTCAAATTTTAACACTGATTTAAATCAAATGATGCCTAATTCTTTTGGTATTCATCCCATAACAAACTGCTAAAAAATTATTAAGTGAGATTTAAGCTCTGGGGAGTTTCTTCATATCAACCTATATAAAACTATGTTAACATTAGCCATGCATTTAGACTTTGAAATAGACAGTTTCTGAAGTAAATATGCAAAGGCCTTTTTCTATTGTGCAATCTTCTAGTCAGGAGAGAGTTAAGGGTTTCTTTATGGCCATACCCTCCCTCCCACACCCCCAAGTTAGTTCTTTCTGTACTTCAACATTTTTTAACTGTAGTTCAAACTACAGTTTTGCTTGAATGAAGCTCTAACACTTGTGTATAGTTTATACTATGAGTTACATCTCATCTAAATGTCTCAGCACAGATTGTGGTCATAGTCTCAAAACATTGAAACTTGAAGCCTATTGAAACTGATGGAAACAGACTCTCAGGTGGCGTACACCAGCCTAAAGACACCATGTTCAAGTGAGTATTACAAAATTATTTTCTTGCTGTTCTTTTATAAAATTATTTTCAGGAAACAAGTTCTTAAAAAAAAAAAAAAAAATCTACCAAAAATGTTCCCCTCCTTGCCCCCTGCTCCCCTCATTATTCATGCCTAGAGGAAAAAAAAAGAAAGGAAAAGAAAAGAAATAATAATACAACTAGATTTCTTAAATTTTCCAAGGACTATGAATTGTAGGGATTACATTATCATTCAGTGATACATACTGGTTATAGTAATCCATCCTGTTGGCTGTAAATTAAGGACTTCTATCCTGTTCCTTCTTCTGTTTTGTTCCAAAGGGGAGTCTGGAGTCTGCAGAGGATCTCCCACACACAGGAGTGACTTTCCATGGCTGTGACAAAATTAGTGCCTGATTTTTCAATCAAAGTGAAAGCTGTATTTGATCAAAATAATATTATTCTTAATGATGTTAAATAACTCATAGCCACCAGAAAAAAAAAAAAAAAAAACAAACAGAACAAAAGTCTCAGCCATATTGAAAAGTTGTACATGTGGTCTAATAGATTCTCTTTAGTTTAGGATTTTCAGAGTCTGTTTCTGAATCTAACAAGTTCATTCAGCGTACCTTTTTCTGTATAAATAGAAGGCCTAAGCTCCAGGCACAAAGATGTTAGAAAAGGGCTGTAGTTTTACAGTAAGTTTCCAGCAGGAAACATGCTTGGTTCAGAGGAAGTTCCTCTGTAACATACTTATGCAGCTGCTCATATGCTGCACTGGTGAGGCTGGACACTGGTCACACTTCTGGGGGTTGATCACAGGGAATATGTTTTTTAGAAGGAAAAGCTAATGCTGAAAGTTTGGATGGGTTAATTGGTTTTTTTTTTTGCATGCATACACAAACTCATAAAGACATTACATTATGCTGGTATACACTTTCACCCTTTTGCATAATTGCAAACTCATGGGAAACAAAATAAAAATCTGTTCCAACTTGTGAACAGGGCGCGAACATACCCCATCTGGTTCAGGATGTCCGTGAACCACAGTTTGCTGGATTCAGAAAAGGCATCTGAGCAGAAACATCATTATATGATTACCCCATTCACAATTAAGCCTGGTTTTCATCACTGTTGGGGAGAGGGTACTGGGCTGGATGGACTTTTGCCCAACTGCAGTTTTTATTCCTCGTAAGAGCTTGTGCTAGTCCCTCAAAGTAGGCCAGAGCTGCCCTGGGTTATGCTGGGGCAGGGACAAGCACAGGCTGCTTCTATAAAACTGTAAAAGCCTTTTTCAGAGGGAAAATAGAAAAGCTTTAAGAGGGACAGTCTCTGACACAGGTATGTTGAAAATCATGTCAGCTAATACTATATGACTCTAAAGATAATTCCTGGACTTTAATGCCACCTGTGGACACAAGACCTTGTGTGATGTTTAACTGTTTATATTGAAATTAACTGGTAAGTCAGCTCTAGGATAGTCTTGTAACATGAATTCAGTAATGTTCGTAATGCATAGAGGGATCACTATGCCATACGCATATGTAAGTACAGTAGTAGGAAAAATATTCACTAAAAATCTGGACCAATAGGGTAACAGTTATATTCCTTGGCAGATAACTGATTAAACTTTAGTAAGTGCTCTTTTAAAAAAATAATAAAACCAACACCCACAACAGTTACCACTGCATTGATTCATTGTCAATTTATTAATAGTAAAAAAAGTGATTTCCTGAAATGCCTCTTATAAATTATTAACTAGAATAATTTCTCAGTTTCACTCACTTTTGTTAATAAGGGTGATAAAGAAAGATCAGCCAAGATTCGTACTCTGTATTTCCTACTCAGTAGGTCTTAAGTACGTTTTTCTCCATGGATTGACTGGGGTGGAGAAAGGTAATTAGGTGTCTTACTCAAAAATCAGATCTGGGGAAAAGTTAAGCTTGAATATATACTGTGGGATCTTGCGGCTCAAGATTGGTGTTTTTTTGTTTTGGGTAGGGGTTTTTTTTGTTTTGTTTTGTTTTGTTTTAACTTGTGCTCATACAACTTTATTTTCTCTCTTTCTTTGGCCTCTGCAGTAGCTTGATAACAAGCATTAATGTGTGAAGGTAGACAAGACATTTATGCACACAGCCCTTCCTACTTGTTCTGCAGTGCTCTGATATACTGCACATATCAATGAAAAGGCATTATATAGTTCACTAATGGCGTTTTTACTTAGGATCTTCATTACTATTTATATTGTATCAACAATGGCTAAGACAACCTGCCTGTGAAGTCCATTCTGCCAGTTACTGTATCAGCAGTATCGGCTCAGGCAGCATTTTGAATTTGAGCAGAGTCAAATAAATGATGTTGAGAGTGGAGTTGTCCAGCTCCTTGCAAATAAGACCTAATTATGTCTGTTACCTTCTACCTTTAAAACAGGCTTTTGTGCCTAGAGGGCTGGTTTTATGTGAATTCCCTGAGACAGAAGCGGTTAACTCTCCAGTTCACTTTTGCAGACAGATATTGAGTGGCCTTTAAATGCTACCCTTGCTGTCATGTACACATTATGTGAGGATTAATGCTTAAAAATCACTTGCTGACCTACAGAGTCAATGCCTACAATGGCACCTGCAACAGTCTGTGTAGCTGGCCAACACCATTGGTACTTTTCTAGCAAAATTTCCCTCCATTTCTAATGTATAAACAATACTAAGTTCTTTTAGATGTCAACAAAGAAGATATAAAGAAGCAGAAACAATGGAATAAATTACTTAAGCCCCTGTAATTCAAAACTACTTTCAAAAATCACTGTAAAAAAAGTATGTTTACATAATTATTTAGGAAAACAAATACTCTGAAATACTTCCATACTCTGGTGTACAATTCTGACATGTTGGCAACATATAACGTAACACCATCTGTTCAATATTTGTCTCTTTTTTTTCTTGAGAAGAGAGGAAAAAAGAGACATGAAAATTTTATATTGTTGTGTTACTCTGTAGGACAATACAAGTATTGGATTTTTTTTTTTAAATATTGCTGAAATGCAGTTCATCAGACCAAAATCCAACCACTTGTCAGAAAGGATAGCTTTTACATGTTTTTATCTGGGAAGCACTGAATCTATTCATATTTAAATTTAAGAGTCTTGTCTTTTGGGGGACACACTTAAAAGGGTATCAAGACTGCTGGAACTTAGTAGTCTCAGCCTAAGAAGAGAGTGAGTCAAAAGAATACAATAATCTTATTTAATTTTAGAAAATTACAATTTCAGAACCTGCTATACACAAATCACATTTCATATTTACAAGAAAAAAACAGCCTGAAATTCACAAGAGTTGAATTCACCAATTCCACTGAGATTCTTCCTTAAATTATTAAGGTCCTCAACAGAGACAAGGAATCTTTCTTGCATTGTGGCCTCAAAACTCTTCAGGATATTCAGCAGAACTGTCGTATAATCCATACCTAGGAACAATTTTACACACAAGGCCTGCAATTTATGTAACCTCAGCCTGCAGTGCCCTGATTTAGGACTATGAGGACGCAGGGTTTAGGGTCTAAGGGAAGCAATAAGCTCCCTTTAGCACTAGTGTGGCAGAGCACCAGGAGCTAGCGAGGGTGGGGAAATGCAGGGGTTCACCCATCTGCACTCACCACCACCCAGCCTCTGTCACCCCTTTTGGCCTGCAAGCTCCCACCACAAACAGACAAGACCTCCTGTTGTTTTACTGTTGCCTTTTGGGTCTATACAGATTTCTCTGGCAAAACCACAGTGGAAAACAAGTGAGGTTTTGCCTCGGAAGACAGTTTAAGGATAAGAATAATTACGCCTGATCTGAAGCACACTGAGTTCAGAGAAGGTCCCCAGGGACATTAATGGACCTTTTCAGGCCCGTTCTCCTAATCACTGTTTGCAGATACTTTTAATAGATTTTCTAAATTTAATATAATTTAATTTGGAAAGACTGGTCTCTCTGGCACACCCAGATGCATTTTCTTTTCTGTTCAAAACTGTTTAACATTCATCCAGATCCAGAAAACCTTCTAAACCTCAATCTACTCCTGGTCCTCCCAAGTCCTTACCACCTCTAAACACAGAAATAGATTAAGGCCTTGACCTTAAAAATAAAATGTTTGTCTTGATACAACATATAGTATGTTGTAGCAGAAAGGCAGCAAAATCAGATTTTCTTTTTCCTCATAATTAAACCCATCTTTTCTAGTTTGTTTTGTTTAACAAACTGTCATAATTTTGGTGGAGGGTCAATACAGTAACAGCTACTTCAATAAAGTTCCTCCACCTAAAGAAAAGCTGAATTTTTCTAACACAGTAAAAATAAAAGCTCTTCAGCTGTATTTAGTTCATAAGTTCCTAAAAAACATTATGTGAAGAATTTCTATCAAGTGAGTGACATGTGCACTTCATAAGCACCTCAGGTCTTCACACAGATAGGTGTTTAAAATAACATCATATAAAAAAGAAATAAAATTGTACTGCTTCCTGCCATTGAATGAAACAAATGTTCTCCTTAATTTTTATAGTATTCTTTTAAAAAAAAAAAAGTTTTTCTAATGTTGCCTTTTTGGCTCTTGTTGTTGTTTTTAAATGCAGAAAACCTCTGTTCTGCATCCTACAATAAAGTCTCTACAGTGAAGGCTTCAGTCGTTGTAAATAGTGTCTTACTTTTTTTTACATCATACCTTTTACAGTTGATATATTTCTTTTGCACAGCTAGAAAAACTTCTTTAAAAAAGTTATAGTTTTATGTACTAACACTGTACACAGAGAATATATCTACACAATGTTGTTTACTTGCTAAATCTTAAAACAAAAATCAAAAACATCTGGCTTTGGTGAAACACTAATGATTAATTGAAGTAAATACATAAGAGCAGTCATGAAAAGATTATTGAAATGTTATAAAGGATATGCTAATGGCCATAAAGCATTTTAAAAAATGAATTTGTTGAAAACAATATTGCTTGGGCTATTTACAGAAAAACGTAGTGATCAGTAAGCCAGCGAGTCAAACATTTGATTCTTTCTGCAGAATTTTTATGAGGGAGTGGATGCCTCTTTGGGAGATTTTTAAGATGCTCAGAAGGCCTTCCCTCACCCTGACAGTCCAGGACCCCTGCATCACAGGTGGCTTTTTTTTCCCCCCAGTAACGTCTTCTAATTACCAGTCATGAGTTTCCACTCATAACAGTGGGTTACTGCCATGCATACCACAGTGCAGCAACTATTAAGTATTTCTTGGTAATCACTAGATACCTTTTTGTGCTTCCACTTAATAAGATCACCTTCAGAAATCTTCTACACAAGATCAAGCTACCTGAGGATCTTGACCTAAGATTAACATTTAGCCACAAATAGAACCCATTAAACTAGTTCTGAGAAGATGAGATAAAATCTTCCGTTTGTAGTGAAAGGAAAGTCAGTAAGAGGTCAGATTTACACTACTTCTTGGCTGGCTTACCCCTCTCAATCAATCGTAAGAAATAAAATTAAATCCCTCTGAAAAAGAATTCAATTTACATGATGTTATTCTTGCAATATTTTAAATTTGCAAACTAGCTACATGGCTGGAAGGGGAAAAAATGTAATGCATAAACTACACTAGGGAGTTTTGCTACTCAGGTACACCACACTTGGAATTAATTACAGAAGTAGGCATTTAATACAGCAAAATCAGCACATCTGCTCTTGTGCAGATCTGTGGCATAGTTATCTGCAGAACCAACAAGGAATCTTAGTTCTTTCCTTCAACAGAAAGAACTTCAAAAAGTGTTTCAAATGAGGAAGCATTATAGAATTGGTTTGCTTTGCTACTAACAAACTAGAAAATTCCAGCTTATTTGTATGGGAGTCAGCAGTGCCTGTCTAAGGTTCAAATCAGTTTCTGAGGGTAAATAGAATTTCCCCAGCACATCAGATTCCCTCTTTATTACTCTAATCAGTTCCAGCTGTAAGACTTTAAACAATACCAGTTTCTGAAGAATCCGAGCTTGAGAATTAGACATCTGGCAATGAGTACTTAAGTAACATACACCACTCTTCCCCAGAAATGTCTGAAGAAAAGCAGCTAAACAAGGGAAAAGAGTTTATTAATTCTTCTATTTAAGGTTGTGTAATTGTTCAACACGGTATGAAGTAGTACATATTAAAAAGGGGAAATCCTCATAATTTTAGAAGGACTTAACAGGGGACTTCAACTTCGGACTAAACAGCTTGGGCGTTGAATAATACATTTGTTAAAAAATGTGGTTTATGGTCAATAAAAATCACTTATAAGTTTATGTTGAATTAAACAAATAAGAGAAAATTAAAGCATTTCAAAGATCTGAAAAATTTACACCAGTTTGATGTAAAAGAAAACAAAAGTAATGAAAACATTTTCAAAATAAGTAGCTTACATGAAATTATTTAGACAGAAAAAAAAAAAAGAAAGACTTTTTCCACTTCTACTAGTTACACTATTAATTTCTTTTATTTGTAGATTTTTCTGGCTAATAGCCAAAAACATCAGTTATTTGTATACTTTTGATCCCAATGCCGCTTTTAGACCAGTAGATACTATTCCCGTATTAGGCAGTCCCACAAGCAGCAGCACTAATGAGTCTGGGGATCCACTAACCTGACTATTACCTTGCTGTATGCAACTCCAACCTACCACACCCATCTGTCCTTTTCTTAATGTTGGGAATTTCATCCCAATAGCATCTTCAGCTGCAGCCTTTATTCCCTAACATACTTTCTCCTTCTTCACTATAAGGACATCTTCACCCTTCAGTGCTCTCTACTTACCAGCTGAGAAGGTCACAGCACAGGTCTATGGCTAACTTGAGGTATGGACTTGCAGACTCTGGCCTCCCAGCAGGGCAGTCAGTACACACAAGTGGATTAGGGAATTTTTGAGCCCAGACTGAAGATTTCAGCTTAGTGAGGGCACTTACTCCAGTTCTCAATTCTCCTCCACCCTAATTATCCTCTCACACACGAACCCTTACTCCCTTATTCCCCTTGTGAAATTGGTTCAGAAAAGGAAATACAGACAAGAACATTACACGAAGTTAATGATACCTCATATAACAGATTCACGTCTGCATGACACATTATTAGAGAATTTCAGTTTACAAAACACCATATAATAAAATAAACACATGATAAACAGTATTAGGGACAAAATTAAACTGAAGTAACATGCTACTTTGCAACACATTTCCCAGAATTGACTGCATGACAGAAGGAAAATTCATTACATAGGTTGTTCAACATGTATTGCTGCTCAGTGTCAGACCTAGCAATATATTATTCAATTAATACTTGCAATACCTTAAGCCAAATATAAAGCTGTTATACAGTGAAAAAAACCACAAACCCAATGGTTTCTAAATGTATTATTTTAATGAAAACCAGAAATACAATCTATAACATACTCAGCAAATACTACTTAACCAGCTTTCCTATATGTGTAGATATCTATTTATATACCAGATACCTATGCTTTTATTTCCTAAGAAGAATGCTCAGAAACCAACTTCCCACTTAATCAGTCCAGTTACTTAATATCAAAATAATATTAATTTCTGTATTCCATTTTGAAAAAAGAAAAAAAGACAAAAAACCAAACCAAAAAGCCCACACCAAACAAACCCAACAAAAAAAACCCCAACCAACCAACAAAACCAAACACAAGTTTTAGAACACAAACTGCAGAAGTGAAATGGGACTTTTTGACTGCTTAGGACACAGCCAAATCTAAATAAAGATGACCTGGATGCTGTGCAAGCACTATTAACAATAACCAAAACACTGGTGTGTTATCAATACTATTTTAGTCAGAAATCCAGAACAACACAACACCATTAGGCTGCCATGAACAAAGCTGGCTTGCACTTGGCCACAGCGAGAACTCTTTGTGGTTAAAATGCTGAAGGTCCAGTGACTTTACAACTCTGACTTTTGACAAACCACTTGATGATTCTGTAAAGCTCAGGACTGCAAAGGAAGCATTAGCAACATCAACCAGTACACAGAAAAACTGAAACCAGGAAAAAAAACAAAACCCATTAGACTTACATTTTTCTTTCTGCAGGACAACTCCAGCCCCACTTAGTACTTATGTTGTTGCTTTAGCAGCAGGAACAAGAATTAAAACTCACTCAAGCAGTTTGAACCACCAGGTGGTATCAGGACTTAGGTTACTGCTGCGAAGATGCCTTTGAGCTTCACCTCCGCCACAGGTGTGCTGAGCACTGCTATGATTTCAATAATATTCTGACCTGAAGGTAGTCTATGGGAGTTTTATCACTGAATTCAACAGAGCCAGGATTTAATGCAGTGGGTTAGTATTATTTAGTCTTGTAACTTGCTCAGAAGCTGATTCAAAATACAGTGAAGTCAAAGGAAGCTGTATTGAATCAAGCTTAATTCCATTCATTAATTGTATTTAATAGTACTTAATTAATTTTAACGAAAGCTAATAAGATTTTAAAGGCTTTTCTAGGAGGCAAAAAATATTTCATTCTAAATGCTGTATTATGCCAAGTTCTATGATATTATGAGATACCTTTTAGCTCTTTGTTTATAAGTTTATGGTAAGAGGTTAGTTTTTTTAAAGAATATTTTATTCATTTTCCATGAATAAAAGGAGAAAAACCCCACCAACCATAATTATTCAGTTATAGAAACTCAGTTAAGTGAGTAGGATTTCCAAGACTTCTGCTTTCCCATATTGACTAAGGCAGCTGAAGCACAAACATTTTTAAATGATCTGACAATATTTTCCCTTTATTAGAGTTGGATGTCCCTTACAGGTCTAACACCCATTTTATTAAAGTTCAGCAGATCAGCAGTAATTAGCTACCTCACATGTGGGCAAAACAGTTTTCAGTTATTAGAGTTTAGAATAGATATTGTATCGTTCTAACTTCCCATCGTAATCCTGTCCATAGCAACTAAATTTTTTCTTTCTTTTCTTTTTTGAGCCACTGTATATTAAACCTTTTGGCTAATCATGTCTGAAAACAGAATATTCTAATGATTTTCTGAAAGTATATTTCCACAGAAAAGGCTCCCATGAGCAGCTTAGCAAGGACATTTAAGATACAACAGCTTAATATCCCCTGTACAGAATAAGAACAGAACACTCTCCCAAATCAGAAATACCTTTCTATTGATTTCTATGCCTCCTCCTGTGCGAGTCCAGAATCTGATTTTGCCATTAGTCCTTCAGGACTGGGTACACCAAAGAACAAGAGTTGTCTTAGTGTACATACACCTGCTTTCCCTCCTCCCTGTGTGTCTTCATACACTAAGCACAAGCGACATTAATAATTTCTGGAGGTTTTGTGGCTCTGCTGCACTATAAGTGTTGAGCAATAATGAAGATGATAATATCAGCTATGTACACTTTAAACATCCACTGTACAATTAGTTCTGAAAGTAAATAAAGCCATATAAATTAGAATAAGCTTTTATGATTAATACAACGTGCAAATATGGTGATCCTATTAGTGTGGTGAAAGGCAGAATTTAAATTTCACAGAGAATGAAATCAATGAGGTTTATTTTCAGATTGCAAGTAAACAAGTGGGTTTGATTTTTTTCTGCTTATCTAAATTGAAGTTTCTCTTTCTGTGCAAAAATTAAATTAACATCTGAGTCAGAAAATTTCCAAATTGATTATAGAACTTGCTCTTATCTTCCAGGCCCTGGAAATATTATGGCTGATGGTCCTTGGGCATTTATATTTGCCTTCAGGATTTAAGACGTTTTTCACTGTTTCAAGAGGTTATTCATCCTGCACAGAGGTCTCCTCTGATCTTTGTCATTACAGGATTTTACTTCCTATTTGAAGACCAATTGGCCTGAAAGTCTTACGCAGTATCATTTGGGGAGACCTGTGTCAGAAGAATGGGAAGAGACTGAGCATCTCTTGGTGTTGTTTTCAACTAACAAAAATAGCATTCGTTAGCAGGAAGGAAAGTATTCACTTCTTTGGCCACTACAACATATCCAATAAAGGTAATAAGCCACTAATTTCCTTGTAGAAGAGCACTGAAAAATCAGACAGCTTCCAAACACAAAATGCTCCAGGAATCCCTTTAGTACAGAAAAATCCCCAAAGCGGGATGGTTACCTTTTATAAAGCTTCATTTGCCTGATCCTGAAAAAGGCAAAAAAAGTGGGACAAATTTATCATTATTAAATAACATATATATGTTATGAATTAACTTTGGCTATTTTACTAGCTTAGACACAGTATGTCATGGGAATGTCTACTGAGTTTAAATACTACCCTTTCACCACATTTTCTTTTAATATATTTAAGAAATAGCAATGCATTTATTTTATTTTTTTTAAACAAAGATCAAAATACTATCCAGGCTATAGGAAAATAGTTATTATTGTAAAGATGTAAAGTTAATAGTGTATTTTTAACATTTCTGTATTCACATATTCACATTCATGAGAAGCAGTTTCTCAGCTTTTGTAAAACATAACAGGAAGAATGAGTAGGAGATAGCACTTGCTAAAGGAGGATCGTATTTGAAGTTCAAAATAACTTGATAATTTGGGTAAATTATTTTATTCACAAAAAAGTGAGTTTAATAGTCAAAATATATCATTTTAAAAATGGGTGGGAAAAGTTGAAACAGCCTTGCATGAAGTAAGTGCAATATTTTGTCATGTACATCAACAATTATATAATTAAAGTCTTACTTTGTGAATAAGTACATGACCAAATCTGATTAAAGTTGTGGCAAGTTAAGGGCAATCATGTGTCTAAGTACTTTCTTGAGTTTGTAACCAATGTAACCCATATTAGCTTGTGCTCCTTGCATCTACTTACTGTAGAGAATGGTTTCTATTAATATAAATGAAAGATTGTCTTGGTTTTGGCAGGGGTAGATTTAATTTTCTTCCTAGTAGCTGGTATAGTGCTGTGTTTTGTATTCAGTATGAGAATAATATTGATAGCACACTGATGTTTTAGCTGTTGCTAAGTAGTTGTAGTGCTCGTACTCAGTCAAGGACTTCTCAGCTCCCCATGCTCTGGCAGCGGGGGGAGCTGGGAGGGGGCACGGCTGGGACAGCTGGTCCAGCCTGGCCAAAGCGATATTCCCTGCCATATAACGTCATGCTCAGTGTATAAACTGGCGTTGTCCAGGGGACGGGAATTGCTTCTCAGGGACGGGCTATCGATCACTGGGTGGTGAGCAATTGTTGCATTGTGTATCACTTGTTTTTGTATATTCCTTTATCAGTAGTAGCTGTTGTCGCCGTTGTTATTATTCCCTCTTTCTTTGCTGTCCTATTAAACCAATTTTATATCAACCCACGAGGGTTTTTTTAAAATTTCTCCCCCATCCTAAGTGGTGGGGAGGCAAGCGAGTGGCTGCACAGTGCTTAGTTGCCAGCTGGGGCTAAACCACAACAGGTAGATAGGAACATTCTTGCCAATAATGAAATAGAAAGTACAATAATTCACGGTACTTCAGGTTTAAAATTTTATCATTTATATCTTAAAAATTTATTTATAAACATTTTCATAATGTGCAACCTTAAAATGCATTCTCCCATTAATTATATCCCAGTAATGAAGCAGACATGAAAAATATTATTTATGTTATCCAAGAAAGTGTGCAGTGTTTCTTGAAAGATTTACTTTGGTAAGGCCTGCCACAGACTTCACTTGTGATGTTTATACTGTAATGAGATCCAAATCTCAGAAATAACTCAGGCAGCTAGCTGTCAGTAAAATCATGTGAGACAGTTGCCTAAAAAAGGAGCTGAAAGTTTAAATACCATCATGTCTCTGATACTCTTAATCTCTATGAGAACATTTATCCAAAAACTGCACATCAAGTTTAATCTAATTACCAAGGCTCCCCTTTTAGTCAGAATAATTGCTCATTGGAATTTTTATCCATTGACCCCAGGACGAAAAAAAATCTAATTAGTCCATTTTTTTTGAATGCTTTTGGTTAAAGGTGAGATTACTCTCACCTTCAATACTCTATTTTTCTATCTTTGACCAAGGATAGCAAGACAGGGCTTCTGTGCCTGGTGGTCAGCTGTGGAGAAATCCTTGCCCGAGCAGAGGAGGGGTCAGTCTGCCTGTGCTGCTGATACTGGTCAAAGGGCAGGGTGACCCTTCCGTACCTCACAGCACCATTCCTCACTACAGATGGAGATGTGTTTAGAAAATGTGTGAGGTCCATATATGTTTGCACATGCTAAAAGCAGAAAAGGATTTTTCCATCACTGGCATTTTCCAGGATCCCCAAAGCACCCCATGAACAAGATTTTCTAGAATGTTCCACCTGTGGAAAACACAGATAAAAACATTGGTCTCCAGAATATTAAATGGGGAAGACCCAGATTGTCAGGCATCCTCTCTGGTCCTGAGTTTGTGCTCAAGAATGAGTCAGAGTAAAGGGGGCGTGACTCCTGTAAAAGCTGGGACTCCTTATAACACTGTCATTATCAGGACAAGGTGCTGCGATCATTCTTTGTGGATCCTGCGCCACTTATCAGAAAACTATAGCAGCTGTTTTGCAGGTTCTGACTAGGTATTCTGGCTTTCTGATTTATGATCGATTTCCTCCTTCATGAGTCTTTGTCTTCATTTTTTTTTTCTTCTAGATTCTAGTTAGCTTCCAATTCCTTGGATCTCCAAATAGGTGTATCAACTTACAGGTGCAACAATGGAAAATCCAGGTAGATATTAGGAAAAATAAATTCCCACTGAAACACTGCAGCAGGTTGCCCAGGACAGTTGTGGAGCCTCCATTCTGGGAAATATTCAGTACATAACTGGGTATGACTCTGAGCAAGCTGATATGACTTCATACTTGATAGTCTGCCTTGAGCGGGAGCTTGAGCCAGGCGACCTCCAGAAATCCCTTCAGCCTATGTTGTTTTAGGATTCTGTGTTTCTGTCTTTGTCAATTGTTAGTCTGTTATCCAACGCATCTCACACTTTAATTTACCAATTAAAAAATTATGAGAGCTGTTGACCTTTGAAATCAGTCCAGAATCAAATAAGAATAAGAACATCACTGCTTGTCTCTAATACACATAAATCTTACCTCATACATAGCTATCACTGCGCATCAGGAAGGAGCATGCAATTTCTTCTTTATCCTGATCCCTGTACATTTACACATGCAGCTGATCCCCGTGGTGACTCAGAGTAGCATAGGATTTCTGCCAGTGACATTTCAGAATCTCTCTCTCTCATATGCAGAATCTCTCCTAATTTCTTTATTTCAAACGTATCAAAACAGTTGTGGATTTTTCTCTGTTACAAATCAAAGAATTTCTGGCACATTAAATTCTTGTAGGTTAAAGTGCATCATTTGATCTGAAGACATTCTGTAGGAATTTTGGGAGAGTTTTATCTTAAATTTTTTTAAAGATACTTTCAGAGTAAGACCTTTTTTTTTTTGTCTTGTTTAGCAGAACATGTAACGTGAACGAAAGCTAAAATGGACTTTAGTTTTACAAAGATAGAACAATTGCCTTTCAGAGACTGTCAGTCAATGCCAATTTTAAAGCTGCTTAGTGCCTCAAGTCCTTCAGGTATTTGAGGATTCTAAGGTTTTCAGAAGTTAGTGATTAGAAATATGAATAAGCTTTAAGTGTCAAATTGTTGCTAAAGTGAAACAAGATGCAAGTCTCAAATTAACAAAAAACCCACTTTCTACTTTGCAAATTCAGTACACAGCCAAAAAGTACTGAATTCAATCCAAGAAAATAGAGATCTCTGAACACTGATTAAGCTCCAGTTTAAAATATCAAGGATTTTATTCCTGGTCATTAAATAATGATAAAGAAATGCTAACTTTTGTGATTGCTGTTTTGTTTATGTTTCAAATACCTGCCCAGTTGAGCTTGAGGTGCTTGTCCTCCCTTTTTAGCATTATATTTAAGAACTGAAAGCTAACCAAAATCAAAAGAAACATGGTCTTTTTTCTTTTCCTCCATCCTATACATCTGGGTGTTCTTATAGCTTCATGGTTCTAAGTAAAATTTGATGGAGTCATTATTGACTCTTCCTTGCAGAAGAGTTTATGTTGTCCTTATAGATAACGTTCCATATCTTTCCTTCAGCAGTTTGAAGGTCACCTGTGCAAAGTGATGATTCCAGATACAAAATTGTTTGAAAGCAAGTTCTGATAGGGATTTATCCAAAGAAATAGGTGTTTTCCCTCTACAGAGCACTTGAGATGCTAGTGAGACTCACTTGTGTCGAAATGGATAAATAAGAAAAAAGAGATTGAAAATTCTTTAAAAAGGATCAAATTAGATGCCTATTAAGCCACAACTCAAAGAAAAATCCAACAGCCAAGACTAAAATTCCATCTTCATTCCACAGCAGAACTCAGAAATACAATTAACAAAGAACAAATGAAAAAAAGCAGGACCTAGCATTTTATTTATGTCATTTTTTTCCCCATGAAGTACCTAACTAGGAAAGTCAAAAGCATGGAAAAATACACCAGTGGCAAGGCAGTAAGAAGGACTTAAGATGAGACTTATTCTCACAATTGTATGTTGTATGGACCCATAGATAGATAGATGGAAATAAAAACATCTTAAATGGGGATATCAGAATTATAAGATTTCTTAATAAATTTATCTTTTCTGTACTCTTAATCACTGAAGATGATTTAATACTTTCCAGCTCATTGGTAACCAAAGAGAATATTAAAAAATATGTACAGTAAAAAAATATTATTTTGTATACACAAACATTTAATCAGAAAATATAAATAATTTTATCTCCAAAGACATAAAAGTACCATCTAAGGTACTTGTTTATCTCTAAGAAATATTAGATGAATTTTTGAAAACTGCAACAATTTCTTCAATGCTGCTCAAAAGGCAAGAAGGATAATTTTCTTACTATAAAAGAAAACATTGATATTTGATTAATTTGATTAATTCCAGCTATGAACTTAAGGAGAAAAATTTTTATAATGTTGCATTTTGTGGCCAAGTTATAATGAAAAATTATTCACTTCTCTTCCTTTCCATTTTTTCGCCCCACTTATTCTTTTCTGTCTATTTAAGCACTCCTCCTTTCACTTGTTTGTGAGGCTGGTCCTTGTGAACTGTATCAATGATACACACAAAGTTTAGAAATATCTCCAATTTTCTGGAAGCCAGAATGTAACGAAAAATACAATTTCACTGTCACTTGATGCTCCATTTAGCAGCACTAAATGGATTAAAATAGCATTAAAGTCCATGTTAAAGAATTAAGAATTGACTGACAGATCATGTAAAATGGTTTTAAATGGAGAAATCAAGAAGTGTCCTTCCTCTCTCTGAGGATCTGACATCTTTTTCTTCAGTGGTGATGTGATGACCTGGTTGTATATGATTAATAACCAATAATAGCTGTCTAGAACAAAGGTAAATTGGAAATAATTAAAAGGATATAGCAGGTATATAAGGTGTAGCTTCGTACAGAGACAGATGCTGTCCTGGGAAGGAATTACCCTGGAAAGGATTTGAGGGCTGTGAGGGATAGGCAGTAACTGACAAGAGTTCCCAGTGGAATAAGACCACACAAAGGACCAGAAACGGATGGATATACAAACTAAGTAATGAAAGGGACAGGGGAACAATTTTACCTCTGTCTTGTGGCATCAGCAAGACAGATGATGTAATACTACACACCACTCTCTGATCCCCATAAATAGCGACTATTGAGTAACAACCATGAGAACAATTTATAAATTATGAACTAAAATACGTAACAGTGATGGAAACTAACCAGTGAAAGGTCTGCAGTCTTCATCTCTCAACAGCTTCATAATCAGACAGGGTCTTGCTGAACTGTATCCTTTAATAAAACGTATACTATTGGATTTCAGATAAAGCTGATGTTCAACGGCCTAAGCAAACAAGAGTAAGAGAAAAGCAGTTCAGATCATCTCATGTTCTTTTCTTTCCTTAACCTCTACGAAGCTGAACCCGTTTATACATTCAGAACATTTTAGCAGTTAACATAGACTTTCTTAGACAATGCCTGCCTTAAAAAAGAAAGGGTAAAACATGCAACATGGTTAACCAAATAGTGTAAGGTAGTATGAGGCTCATGATGACAGGCCTAACGGGTATGTTCTGGGGAACGGGTAGGCATCTGAGAAAAACATGGGTTAATAAATGTGCAAAACTCTTCAGCAGTGAGGGGTGTGATCCACTGAGAAGACAATTTCCTCCTCAGAGCTCCCCGGGGCCACAGGAGGTTGGGGTGGCATGGGTTCCATGTCATCTCTCGCCAGCCTTAGGGAAGGAGGATCCCTAGGTTTTGTGCTTCTCCCACGTCATCTGCTGCCCACCGGCACTCACACAACATATAAGGAAAACATGTCTCTAAGAATTTAGTGCTATATTTGTCAGTTTTAAACTGGCAGGTATTTTGACTTCATATATATTGGAAATCAAGTCCAAACAATCTGTAGACACCAACCTCATCCATCTCAGAAGATAAAACTCCCTTTGAACCATTATTTAGGAAAAAGTCTTTTATTTTCCCTATATTTCCCTTGGCTCTTCCCAAAGAAACTAAAAATCCTGTCCCCATCTTTCTTAGAAGCCCCCTTTTAAATACTGGAAGGCTGCAATAAGGTCTCCCTGGAGCCTTCTCTTCTCCAGGCTGAACAACCCCAGCTCTCTCAGCCTGTCCTCACAGCAGAGCTGTTCCATCCCTCTGATCATTTGTGTGACTCTCCTCTGGACCCGCTCCAACAGGTCCATGACTTTCCTGTGCTGAGGGCTCCAGCGCTGGACGCAGGACTCCAGGTGGGGTCTCACCAGAGTGGAACTGAGGGGCAGAATCCCCTCCCTCGACCTGCTGGCCACACTGCTTTTGATACAGCCCAGGAGACGGTTGGCCTTCTGGGCTGTGAGTGAACATTGCCATCTCATGTCCAGCTTTTCATCCACCAGTACCCGCAAGTCCTTCTCAGCAGGGCTGCTCTCCATCCCTTCATCCCACAGCCTGTACCTTGGTGGTTGCCCCAGCCCAGGGGCAAGACCCTGCACTTGGCTTTGTTGAACCTCATGAAGTTCACGCAGGCCTATTCCTCGAGCTTGTCCAGGTCCCTCTGGAAGGCATCCTCAGGCGTGTCAACCGCACCACTCAGCTTCGTGTCATCTGCAAATTTGCTGAGGGTGCACTTGATCCCACTGTCTATGTCACTGATGCAGATAAAGAATACTGGTCCCAGTACAGACCCCTGAGGGAAACTGCTTGTCACTCATCTCCATCTGAACATTGAGTCATTGACTGCTACTCTCTGGATGCGACCATCCAACAGGATAGATAGTAATAACAGAATGATAACGGAATCATAACAGGAGTAGATCCCATTGTAAGCAGATCCCATTCCCTGCTGCTCTTACCTGTCCCCTTGCCATCATCACTTCAGTTAAACAAATACAACTGTTTTGTTGTTTATTTGTTAAACACATTTCATTTGTTCAGCCACGAAATGAGAAATGAAGCTACATTAAAAATAATCCAGCTTAAATTTAGAAGATTGTTACTTTTCATCAATTCTTTTCTCTGGTAAGGAAAAAATGTCAGTGATAAATGATCTGTAATAAAATAAAAACAAGGATGTTTAAAATAGATTTGCAACATTATAACCCTTTTAATTTCGGTTACATCTAAGCTTGACTCTTACTGGGCTGATCCCAATGATTTCAGAGACATTGTGGAAGGAAAGGGAGGTAGAGGTGCTCAAAGCTGAATTTTTGTCATTTTAACAATGAGAGGAAGATTGACGCTTAAAGCAAGGGTTTTGATCCTGGTGTAATATGCAGTAAAAATTACCTTAAAGTTAGTTCTCTCCTGAAGTCACGGAGATCGAGACAAGAAATATACCCAAGTCAAATTCCTTAAAAGTAACAAGGCATTCACATCATATGTTGATGGTTGACTTCTGATAAACAGAGATTAATGACTAAATTAGCTTTCACGATATCAGCCCATGAGCAAAATATTAGAAAAGTAAACATGGATACAACACTGTTTTAATTAATTCTGGCAACATTATTTTCCAATTTCTTGTTGTAACAGGACTATGTATGCATGTGGATGTGGATATCTCTGTGTATGAGAAGAAGGAACTCAGATAACAGTCACTTTACATTACCTTGTGAGCTGTGAAACAGTATTTCCTGCTTAGGAAATGTTTTCCGGCTTAGTGCTTTATGGCTATAACACACCTCCAAGAGCTCAATATGCCAAGACGACATGAACTGACCAAAGGACAGGTCTTATCTGCCACCCGTTCATTTTTCAATTGCTACTTTCTACCTTCAATTGATTAAAAATGCTACAGTTTTATCTTAAAATTACTGTTAATTTACCTTGCTTAGAACAAGCAGGAACCCAAAAACCTGATGGTCACATCAGTAACCCTGTGATTCGGCAGATTGTTAAAGAAAAAAACCACAATGTGTTTTGTTTCATCTGAACAGTCAGAATAATGAAAGACAATTATGAAGACTGACAGATAAAAACAATAAATTGTGTAAGTAATAAAATTGTTACAAGGGAAAGACAAGAAGGAGGCTTTAATGAGACAGAATGGACGAACAAGTAAATTATTTATTTGAAGTCTCCATTCAGACACAACATGCTTCACTATCTTTCATTAAGCCCCCATGCATAGGCCTGACCTGCTGCACTGGATGTCCTCACTGTTCTGTTTTCTTCCCTAAATGCGTGACATTTATTGCAGGCTAATCATGAGTAATTGTTTTACTGATAATTTATTGTTTTTAAAGTGTTGGCCAATACCGATAGACCCAGCCTTTGCCCAGCAGATGACTACCTGGTGAAAAACCTCTCTTTAAAGAATGATAAAGGGATTTTTTCCTGCATAGAGATCAGAGATCTTCAAACATGGTTCACCTGATGAGCATACATTCAGAACATATGAAACTACATTTCAACTATTTTCACCCAAATTATTTATTCTTCGGTAAAAATATATCCAACTGGATTTGGTGGGCCAAATACATGCCAGCATCTCCAAGAGCATAGGTAATCATATAAATGGTTTATACATGAGCTACTGAGAAGTCACAGAATATACATGTTCTTGGCCTTCTTGGACGGCAAGATTGATAGAGATTGATACTGTAGATGTAATGAAAGCAGTGGTCTTCAGACTCTGTTTCTGTTTCGTTTAGCTCAGATACCTGACAGGCAACCTTTCATTAGAAAAAGGCTGGAGTGATCAGCTAGGCTTTAGTATGTTCTTTTGACTGAAGAACTAACTCATTTGCCATTTTAGATTTCCAAGCACTAACATGCTTTTTTTTCATCTAGCCTACTGGGGAATAAGAAAGAAAGGGGGGCAAATCATTTTACAGGCAGGAAAAAATTTAAATAAGTTAAAACTTATTGCATGCTAGGTGTTCCAGTCATCTAGATTGAGGGGACAAGCCCGGGAGAAATTTGCTGCTTCGTTCTGTTTCATTTGATGATTGCCTGACTTTTCTTTCTAGCTCCGGAAGCTACATCTCTGAGACATTTTGTTTGTGGTTTGAAGGATGGTGAGGAGTGTGAAATCTACTGAGTAGACAGAATCCCCATTTCCAGTATTTCATGGAAAACCAGTGACCATTTTATTTCTGCGGTGCTTCTTGTCACAATGACTTTGCCTAGAACACCTTTATGAATTATCAATTCTAAGCAATTTCTTTAGCACAGAAGCATGGTGAACAGCCAAGACAGAATACATTGCAAATTTTACATAACATGTTGCTGGTCTTTAGTGAACCAACTCTCAAATCAATTATGTCTGCTGGCAAGGAAGCCTTAACACTCTAAATAATTTAAAGTGCAAACTATGTGACATACAATTCCTTTCATCAGCCGCAAGATTAATTTCACCTTGTAGTATCTCTGCCCTACAGAAATGGCCTTTTTTAGTAAAGTTTTCAAAATTATCACAATAAAGCAGTAAAGTCTGCTGCACGTAACACGTTACATCTGTTCTTCTCAGATCAGATAGACAGTCATTAGTCAAAGTAAAAAATTACTGAAAAGGCAGCATTAAACACTCTTTTCCATTCACCATTGTAGACTTGCAAGAGGAGTTTGTACAAAATACATTATTTTAAACATTGATAAAGTTTAATGCTTAGTCAGGATGAAATTCAGAAGGGAAAGTAGATTATTGCAGAACACATGTAGAGCTTAGTCACAATAAGTTCATTCCATTTCATTTTGTTAATATGCTTGCCCAAATTTTCTAAGCAAAGTTGATATGCCAAACAGATCTGTATGGGTCAGTTATATCGATATACATTTTTTGAACTTAAGGGAGGACTGTGAAAACTTTTTCTGAACCCAGTGGCCAGTAAGCTCAAGATGGTTTAACTTGTAATGGTTAAGAAAATATTCTCCATTCTCCTTTCTCCTTCCCCAATTTATATATCAGAAAACACCTCAAACTAAGAATGCCTTTGCCATTGTGGTTCCCCATGGCTGTACTTGGTGCTCGAATGTGAGGAAAGAAAAGTTCCAGAGGTACTAAGGGTTTATATAGCATATCAAAGTCTACTTTCTGTGGCTACTTCGACAACATACTGTCCTAGTAGGGAATCTGCTTCCTACAACTAATCTAAACGAATTCAAGAAAAAATGACATTCTTCTTAACATGTACTAAAAAATGTTGCTTTTTATTAAAACCATAAGAATTGAATTAGCTTTTCATTTCTAGAATATGCAATTGGTCTCAACAAATAAAGGACAAATTTAAAAAATAAAACCAAAACAGAACAAAACTAAATAATTTACCCGCTTAGCCTTAGGATTATAGTCAAAGGCACTCTAATAAATTACAGGTTTCTCTGCTTATGGAAGAGCTTTTGAAAGCTGAAGGGTGAATATATTTTACAAATACAATCTGGAAGTCCAGAAAGAAATAGATTTAATTAAAATTGAATCTGTATGGCTACCTATTCCATTACTAGATCAGAAGGGCTGATATTGTGTATGCATAGATTTTTTTCTATGTCATATTTCTATGGAGATATTCACATTTGGCTCAAAGGTAGAGCCTCATAAAATTATTGCTACTGTCTTTTGTTTTTCTGAGAGAAGGAAGAGAGCAAAACCATAAAATGAGCCTGTTGGGCTTCCTGCCCAGTACTGGGCACTGTGTTTTAAATAAAATACCTGTCAGTGTCTTTGTCAGTGAGAAAGGGGACTTTACTATCTGAAAGATGACTGCATGCTTTCAGTGCACTCATCATCTAAGTCTGAGAAGCTTATTAATTTCAGTGGATTTTTATCAAAATCAGGACCATTTCAATCCTATCCCAGAGGGGTTGATAGATGCATAACTGTTTCCAGAAATTTATTTTCAAATGTTTGTTAGTGCAAAGATTGTGATCTTGGAGAAGGTTGCTGAATCAAACCCAGTTTTACAGAGGAAAATAAAAACTTTGGAAGGGGTTTAAGTTCTTTTGTTCTAACTTCATAAACATACTAATTTTTTTCCTTACTCTCATTATCGTTTTAATTCCTTTATTTATTTTTCTAATGCAAAGCAAATTTTCTTTCCGCTTAGAAAGCATAGCCAGAAATTAGTACATGGTAAGTCATACATCTAGAAGGCACAAGTCTACCCATATTAGCTGAGAATGTCTCTGAAATTAACCAATATAATTTGTACTTCATGGACAATACCTCTTTACCTCTAGTTCATAGTTGAGTCTTCAGAGAGAAGAATTACCTCTGGTAGAGAAAAACCTAGAAATACACTTTCTAGTGTATTTCTACTGTGTATATATATTTTTTTTTCTACTAGAAATATACAGTGTGTAGCTTACACACTGTAGGCTACATTTTTTTGCATCCCTGGTCTCTTCACTGCTTATCACAAGATGAGTACTTTGAATTTTAGCACAATAACAGAAATGTCCTTGCTGTTTAGGTTTAGTCTGTTATTTCATGAGATTTCAATAACTAAGCAGAATTGAGCTGTCTGATGGGAAACAAAAGAATGCCTTACAGCAACTGGATTAGACGTTCATCAGAAAGCAGTCTTCTCAGGACAATATGCAAGCTTTCATTTGTTCAAGCAGTATCTTTCAGATGAGGTATAAAATGGCTTGAAAAACTCTGGGTATCAGAGGTTTTGCAAATGACAGATAGTCTTACTTTCTACTGGAGAGATGCAAAGAAAAGCAATCATTCTGCCATTGGAGGGCAAGAGGGAAGATGGTATCTTCCCATGTGCAAAAACTATCTGGACTTGTTTGCAGGGTTTTTTTGTGGGTTTTGTTGTTTGGTTCTTTTTTTTTATATAGCTTGCTGACAGATTCAAGAAGTTAAAAATGTTTTTGATTGCATTTTGAGTTTTATGTAAATATATACTTACTGAGGCAAAGGCTGTTCAGATGAAAACACTTTAAAAAATTAATGCCTTATTACAAGTACTCAATTGCTCTAAGGCAAAAGACATAATTTTTATCCAGTTTTATAGAAATACAGTAATCCTAAGAGACTCAATTTGATAATTTAGGTACAAATTTTGCTTTTCTTGCTGTTTACAGAATTTTGCTGTGAAGAAACTCAGATTTAGCTGAATAAGACTTTTAAAAAAGGTACTTAAATTCTTCAGGTGATAAGAGTAGCTTATAGTTTATTTAGTTAGAATAAAAAGGTGCCAAAAATCCTGTGGTGGACAACAATTGATCTAGAAGGGGAAAACTTCTTGGTTTTCATTCAGTCACTATCTTCTCAGACAGAGTTAAAGTTACCCACTTTCAGTTGTCTCTAGTATAAATGTTTGCCATTTCCATGCAAATGTCCTCTTTTTGTAAATATCACTAAGCTTCTGTAATTAACTTTCTCTCATGGCAGCAAATTTGACAGACCAATTAAATGTTTTGCAAAATGGATCTTTTTTTTCAATTTGAATTGTGTTGTGTTTCAGTTTCATCGACTATTCTGACAGTGTATAAAGCAGCATTTGATTTGCCTTCTTTATCTCATCCTCCTTTAGATTTATGTTCATACAAAGCTTGACTTACCAGTTGCATTAATTAGCAGGAATTGTATTTTCAAAATCATGTAGATTAAACTTTCTTAAAATACACTACAGATTTAGAAAGTCTTAATTGCAAATCATCTTTTGTTTTGTTTCATCCTCATGAGCAGCTTTCTGGAGGTTTTAGCTCCTGAGACTCCATCGCAATCCATATGAAGAAGATAGTGCATTATATCATCAGCTTTTAGGAACAGACAATTTCTCAAAATGCCATTTTTCAGCCAAATTCTTCTGCTTATTTGCTTTCAGTGTAAATAGTATTGCTGTTTATACCCCTATAACCAGAACACACATGACTAAGACAGTAAATATTGTTCTTTAATCTACTCTTCTGCTAATAAAAGCTTCCAGGTTTCTTTTTAAACCTACTACTTAACTACATGGCATACACATTACTGAGAGCCCTTCTCATATTTAACAATGCAGGAAATATATCAGGTGCAGCAGTCAACAGGGGAGGCAAAACACTTATTTGAAGAGGTAAAAAGAAACAAAAATAAACTGTTTAAATTATTAATCATTTGCTTTGGAGCTTTTCTGTTTCTACACAAATAGCCTATGGTTTTCTCACTGGGGATTCACCTGAGGTTGTCAGAAGAAGCCTATAAATGGAAACTGACCAAATACATCTGATCTGACCTCAGATGTATTACTAAAATTAGATATTGTGGGGATATGTTCCCCTTTAAATGGGAACTTTCTATACCTTTTAAGTCAATAAACTCCCTCAGGCTAACACCACCTCTGCTGCTCAACCTTCAATTCTTCGCTTGAACTTCAGAGACAAGGAATGTGAATTACTGTGCAGATGAATAATGATTATTCACCACAACCGTCTTTCCTAAAGAACAAGTTGCTTCACCGGCCAGGACATAAATATTAATAAAAGCCGTCATTGCAGGAATCAGTGGCAAGATCAGAGAAATGAGAAGCATCCACAACCTCTGCAGCAGAGCTTGCCTAAGAGGAAATGATACTTCCTTGGTCATGATGAATCTGTGTATCTATGATAAAGGTGGAACGTAGATTTCAGTATTCAAAAAGGGAGTAAATTACAAAGGTTACTGATATTGTCTGGTCTAGTTTCCATTTCTGGGGCAACAATTTACCTTACCACATCCTCTGTTTTAGAAGTAAAATGGGGTTATAAACAAACAGAAAAATCAACAATCCTTTTGTTCAGCTGATTGGAGGGGAAGAAGGACTTCCACTTGGGAGGCCAGGGTGTGTTTAATTCATAGAATCATAGAATCATAGAATCTTTGGGTTGGAAGGGACCTTTTAAAGCCATCCAGTCCAAACCCCCTGCAAGGAGCAGGGACATCCGCAACCAGATCAGGTTGCTCAGAGCCCTGTCCAGCCTGACCTTGAACGTTTCCAGGGATGGGGCATCTACTTTCTGGTCAACCTGTGCCAGTCTTTCACCATTCTCATTGAGAAAAATTTCTTTCTTATACCTACTCTAAATCTACCCTCTTTTAGTTTAAAACCATTACCCCTTGTCCTATTGCAACAGGCCCTCTAATCATGCACCTTACAGCTAGGTTTAGTACAGGAAGGCACACGTTGCGTCTTGCAGAGGTTGCAGCAGAAGGAGCATAAATAAGTGGCTGTCCATTGCCCTTCATCTCCTCCCATCACATTCTCACCTCTCCTTCTCTAGGCCCTGGATCCTGGTCAAAATTTGGAGCCTTCTCAAGCTGACATACAAGTAAGGTATTCCCTCAACTTATCACTGCACCAAATATGTCCTCCCCCATCTCCTTTTCAAAATGCTCTGGATAAGCCAGAGACTCTTACAGGTTTCCTCACAGGAAAATAGAACACTCTAGCAAGAGCTGTTACTGAATGTCTGACAAATTGATTGAAAAAATATTCTTCAGGGAAGTGGAAGACCCGAGTTTAAATCTTCTCTGTCTTATCTGACCCCAGTGTTTATTCCCAGACTTCATAACCTGAATCAGTTCTGAGACTAAATCTTCCCTTCTCTACACCTGGAGCTGTGTGATGTAGTGTATAACTGATACAACTCTGAATAATTTTTGAAAAAATGAAATACTGGTTAAGAGAAGATTTACAATTAAACAACTTTGCACCTCTAATCAGAGTTAGGATTGTGCCATGTATGCATGCTATTGTCTAACTCCCTTAGGCCCACACACTAATTGTGAAAAATATCTTTTTCAAGGCTCATTCTTTGTACTGTTATATATTCTGGGTAGCACTACAGGGAGGAGGGATTCCAACAGAGATGGTGTCAGAGAGTTATGAGCATCTCTAAGCATCAGAAATTTATTCTAATAAGAGTAAAACTACCATGAAACAGGATACCAATGACACTGTGTCGGCTGCATGAAGTTATTGGACATGTGATGCTTGCAATTTTGTTGCTCATGCTTTCTCCATGGAATAATCCTCCTGTCCTAAACTTTGTTCTGAAAATCCTGTAACTTTTTTCAGCCTCTTCTGAAGACTAGACAACTTTTTATCAACTGAAATAATATTTCATTACCAGAATTTCAGAGGGGAAGAAGGTGAAGGGACTGGTCTCCTCTAAATGAATTTGGCATAGGTGGGGAATACTAAATTATAGAGTGTCTTAAAATGAAAAGAAAAAAATTATAGAGCAGAATATGGGAGACCTTCAGAGCCTGTAAAACCACTACAGCTGTTATTAGAAATTTGATAAAACTAGCATGTCATTTACTTCATGAACTTAATAACGTCTTGCAGTACAAAAGGATTCATGACTAACAGTAAAAAAACCTCTCCAAAGGCCTGGCAAAATGAAATTATATAATGATAGGGGTTTATAGGAGTAAAATGTAATTGGAATCATGGTCTATACAGATTTTGGTTTTGCATAAACAAAATGCTTTATATATGCTGGAGTCGACTCATAAGCTGTGAAAACACGCAACAAAAATCTTTCATATGGACAGAGTTCCAGTAAATGTTTCCCGGTGTTTAGCTTGTTACTGTACCATGACTCAACACCTACATATCAGTTATATAATCCAGACATAGAGTAGAAGGATGAATGAACACACACACATAAATTATCATGCATAAACATAATTTAAGGAGCTTAAAAAACCATAAGTGTTGTAATTGTACTGTACAGTAACCCAGGTTTCAGTACTGGGATCATCAATTATTTTGATTTTTGTTCCTAACTATTTTCAAATGTTCCTTAATTGTTCCCCCCCCCCCCAAAAGTAATTACTTTACATAACAACAGCAATAATAGAAATGCTTGGATTTGGTCCAAAGTGATATTCAATTCAATACAAGAAATCTGTACAAGGATTACCTTATTTCTGAAGCCTTGATCCCAGCTCTTGGGGCTAAGACTCTTGGTGCTTCTGTATTCCAGATATCGCAGGCACTCTTGGAAATGAACATTCTCTGTGTTTGTATCCTTCAACTGTTGATAAATTAGGGAAAATATTAAAACAGATGTTCAAAATGTACTTTTAAAATTAAGTTTTATTCTGTGTACAGAAGAGTTCTGTTTAGGAAAAGAATTTTTTTTTTTTTTTTTTAATATAGGCATTTCCCACAGGACAAAAATTCTGAATTTCACTCAGAATTACAAGTATTTCCAATAGTGGACAAGACCCTCATCCAACCTGTTGCAGCTGACTCCCTAAGAGAGGAATTTTGGACTAGATGACTTCCAGAGGTCTCTTCCAACCTTTTTTAAGAATTATTATTCTATATTATAAGAATAAGAAATATAAGTATAAATAGTTGCACAAAATATCTGTCAGCGGAGAGCCACAGTAAAATCTATTACACAAATAAGTATTTTTTCTGTGACATACCTTTCTCCTTTTACTGTAAAAAATTTTCCATGGACAGAATGAAAGGTTTTAGATTGTGGACCCATACTTTACCAATGTTTTATTTAGGCGAGCTCTCCCTGTTTGCCACTTGGAGACCAAAGCAGCAAAAACAAGTGTTAGAAGAAAAATGGAAGAATGACAGCTAAGATCCAGTATTGAGAAGGTAGATTTGAACAGATAAATCCAGTAGAGGAGATACTAAGTTTAAGCTGAGTAAAAGCAAAGACAAATTGTAGAGACAGTGAAAAAAGGAAATCAAGTTGTAATTTGTATTAAAAAAAAAAATACTTTTTAGAAGAGTTTTGTATGGGCTTAAAGTAAGTGAGATGGGAGAAAAATGATATGAAAGTATGAGACAATAACATTTTTCTGAGGCGATTTAGCATTACCTATTCTTTTCTCCTTACAGTTGTCTTTTTGATTTGTTGTGAAATGCTGAATATTGTGTAGGCAATTAACCTTTTTGATGAATCCCTAACTTTGGTTGTTAAAAGTTAACTCCACCTTTCCAAGTTTATAATGGGCAATGATATCTTTTTTTTTCTTCTAATTTTTATTATATTTTATATGAAACTGTAATAAATTTAGTGTATCAGATGCACTTGCATTCCTATAATAGCTTTGCAGATGTTAATGCCAGGTATAATATAAACCAAAACACTGTCTACTCTTTATTTACTTATATATGCAATTGCAGTAAGCATAAAAGAGAGTCTGATACAATTGTTTTACATTTTCCATAAATTCACACAAACGTACTCATTGACCTACCTGTGTTTATTTCTTGTTATTCTATGGTTAATATTTCTTGATCCATTTACTATTTAAAATCAGGAAACATTATTGGGATTTCTTGCAGTCCTCGTCTCCTAGCAACAAAATTTCTTCTTAAATTGACCCTTGTCATTTTGTGTGCGTTGTGTAAAGCTCACATAGCCTTTTTACAGAATTCCAATACATCTTAGCACCAACTCAATTTTTATGTTTAAATTTTTATCGAAAGATTAATTTAATTCCTGAATTGGCCAAGTGACTGTAACGTTAAGTGTAATTAGCTCTTTACTGCATTACCATTTCAATAATCTATTTAAATCAAGAACTGAGAAAAAAAGGTACTCCTTTGAAAATTTACTACAAAATCATTTTGGCGATATGTTTTTAAACGTGTTTCTGAATACCTATTTACAGGATGGCAGAAATTATTGTTTCTCTGCAGTTTCATGTAAGGTAAAGTCAGGTTAGCTTAATTTAAGACCCTAATTCTTGGTCTAGAGTAAGATCTTGCTAATGTATCAACATATAGACCACTAATGCTTACAATGCTGCAAGAAAACACACTATTCCCCATAGAGCCTTGGAAGACCCTGCTGGCAGTCATTCTGGAGCAACTTGACCGGCATCTCTGTATGGTATAATCCCAAAGGTGTACTGTGTGTGCTAAGTAGACCTCTGCTCCCTTGATGCATAAAATCTTATTTTTAGGATGAAATAAAATTACAGAAAATTAAGTTGATGAGCCTCTGACAATAAACTACGGGTTTGGTATACAGAAATTTGTAACCTATGCTACGGTACAGTAAATTCCAACAGATACTCACTGACAGTAAGAGGTTAAAGAGTTAGACACAAGGTGTTAGTTCAAGCTAAAAGTTATACTGGACCCTGCCCTTCTTTAACCCTGCATGAGACCCTCTGAGGCATGAAACAGGAATAATTTTCTTTTTTACGTCATACTTGAGTAAAAAACAGAAAAAAGGTTGTGTGCTCAAGTACTAACCTTTGGAAACACACTTCCTGTGAGTGTTAAGAACAAGATCCATAAAACAGTCATCCAGCAGCTTTACAAAATATGTAATAATTAACATTGTAGTTAAATGCGTGCAAGTCTGTATGTTCCCAACTGACTTTCTTCTAAAATATGTCCTATCTTTTTATCCATTGACATTGGCATAATAAAACATATTATATAATTTATAAAATAAACAATAAGTTTCACACAGCCTCAGCCCATTAAGTGGATTGAAAATTCGTCAGGACAGGCCTGATATACAAAAAAAGGCCCAGGGACAGTTCCAGCAGACATATATATTGGTACTCCTCTCTCTGTCATCATTCCCCCATCATGCTCTTCTCCCCATACAAGATAAGAAGGACTACCAAGAGAAGGCCACCTTTCATTCTTGGGGTCGCTTGGCGCAAGGCTGCCCTCGTGAAGGAGTCGACACAAATCACCTAGAGGATCTCTGTATCACTTTGTTTAAGTTGAGAGTGTGTGAGAACAAATATCATGTATTTAATGCACTAAAAGGAAGAAGAGGGATCACACACTTGGTGATTTGTGTATGTTGGTGTATCAATCTTGCTATGTGATGATGTGACAGTGTCATCTGTTGTAGTAGTGAGCTTTGCATTCTGCTCAAAGCTATATTACCCTTTAAACAGTAATGGAACTAATTAATTGAACCAATCAATTTCAGAAAGACAGAGAGCCCATTTCCTGCATGTCCATAAACATGGAGGTTTATGGACAGAGCTGTTAGCTATAGTTTGGAAAAAAGGGAATTCCTATGGTGCAAAGATTAAATCAAACAGCTTAGAGTGACTTTTCCTCTAAGAGGTATTGTCATTCTCCCAGAAACTCTTGTCTGCTTTAACTTCTGTCCAAAACGCAGGTGGTTTAATTTTATCTGCTTTGCAGGCCCCTCAGTTCACACATATGTGCCCATAAAATTGCATTTGGTGACTCTTGTGAGCTTTGCCCATTGCATCTATCAGCATTTAATATCTGCTTGTAAAGGAAAACAAAAGACAAAAAAAAAGGAAAATAAGAAGAGCATAAAGAACAGAAAGACTAAAGGCTGGAATAAAAATGAATTACAAGACTACATGTCTTTCATGTTACATCTTTCACAAGACTCCACCTTATCTTCCATACAACTCTGAAGGTAAACCCAAAACAATGACAACATTTGCGATCATGCTGACTAGAAAGTTCCTGATATCTAGACAGTTTTAAACAACAAGCTGCTAGAAACTTTGTCCTGTGCTTCCAACATGAAGAGTAGACTGAAGAGGATATGATTCCAGTTTTTACATACAGTGGTGTTTACAAATGGATTCAGAAGTGTAGAAAGGAAAGAGAAAATTCAAGAGATGTTTCTGGGCTCTTGTTGCTTATGAAGCCAGTTCTTTCATCCACATATTTAGGGCATCTGTCTTATTCTTTGCAAGGCTCCTTGAAAGGAAACATTAAGGATTTTGACAGAAAAACTGAAAAGAATGGGATAAAAGAAAATAGAGCAGATTTCTTAAAATATAATTTAGATGTTGACCAATGGTCTTTGTTCTCATTTTTCTTCTACCTGCAGTACTAATACACACACACATATGCAATATAATATAGATATTTATCCATGTTATAGCTGGATGGCTTTGCATCAGTGTGATCCTCCAACTTGCGGAGGAAACAATTGAAAAATACTAATTCAAATCTATTTCAATTCGCAGAATTTATTGCCATCATATATAAGCAACAAAATATGTACACAAACTGTCAGCCTAAAATATAGTATGGAGACTGCACTTCATCAAATACATGTGCGTTACATGTCACGTGTCATAGTCTGTTTGATTTTGTCCATTTTCCTTGCTAATGGGCAATACAGATAGATTACCCCACAGGCACTAGCATAACTTACGGAGTCACAAGGGAAGGAAAATAAAGGTGCACAAATGCTTTCTTTGGCCCTAACAGTGTATATAACTGGTAATAGAGCAAATATGGGAAATTAAGTGCTTTAAAACTCTGATTTGACAACATGACCACCATTATTACTTATCCTATATTCACTTAGAAGTATCTTCCGTATTTTCAGGGATGGGTCAATACTTAATACTTTTGCTTCAAAGTAGTCTTTATTCTCAATTTACTCTCAAACTAGTGACTAGAGGCCATTTTCTTAGGTTACATTTTTTCTTGTACACATAAATGTCGTAGTTGTATTCTTTGTCTATGAGCAAAAGTGGCAAGCAAATACAGTATTTCTCATAAATACTCTTGTGATTAAAAAATGAAACAAACAAGACTGTTTGCTTCAAATGTATTCACAACCCACTTGCATTCACTAACCTTTCTGCACCACATGCTTTTCTGAACTAATATGCTCAGGTTGTGAACTGATGAGTCAGGTCAATTGATTTGTGGAGTTTGAAAAAGCCTAGACAAATGGTATCCTTTGCAAAACTATTTTTGAATTCCAAATAGTCTGGGGCTGGGTAACATTGTTTTGGGGGGAAAAGATAAGAGGTGGCTTACATAAAAAATTCCATAAAACTGAACAGTCTTGGATCTTTTTTTCCAGATCATTAACAGGGGAGTCTGAGCTGGGGTTTTCTTCTGTTTTGTTCTTTTGTTTTTTCTTCTTTTTTTTTTTAATTTAATGTAAAGTGCTCTCCCATTTAAATATTTTCTATAAACCTACCTGTTTCTGGAAAGACTGTATGTTGGTTCTTCATCAGCAACCTGGCCAATGGGACAGACTGTGCCTTAAAAACCTCGCATAAGAGAGATGAACAAACTGGGGAGAGTCCAGCCAAAAGCCACAGCAATGGCTCTGGAGCACATGATGGAAATGTTGACTTTGCTTAGTGTGAGGAAGGAAAGGCTAACAGAGTATCTCTGCAGTCTCCTGCCACCCAAGGGATGGCTGTTGTGGAGAAGATAGAGCCAGATTCTTTGAGGGGTGCTCAGCAAAAGGGCAGTGATGCTGTGTACAATTCTCCCCATCGGCAGAGCAATGGAACAGGCTGGCCAGAGAAGCTGTGGGTCCTCCACCCCTGGAGATTTTCACAACTCAACTGGACAAGGCTTTGACCATTCTCTCTAACTTCAGTGTTCGAACTAAATTTGAAGTTGGCCATCCTCTCAGAAGGAGGCTCACCCAAATGACCTCCAGAGTCTCCTTCCAGACTCGATTATGCAATGAGTCTGTTGAAAGTGTTTAAATTTAGAGCACAGTCTTTTGGTATACAGTAAGTTAAACAGATCAGGGATTTGAATTTCATTTCACATATGCCAGATAACAACCCTGCACCACTGAGAACAGAGTTGTTCAAGGTAATTATATGTAAATGAATTTTTAACCACCCTGATTTATCTGCTTTAACTGCTCAGCCTGGAAAAATCAACAAGTGAGATTACTCATTTTTCTTTTTATTTTCTACTCCCCCAGCAAATTAAGGTAGGATTTTTAGATTTTCTTTTCCTTTTCTAAGACAACTGACCAAAGCCCACACAAAGCTCACCTCTTCTGAACCTGACTGGAACTTCAAAGTCAAGTCATATTAGACTTTAGCTTTTAGGCGGTTCCTGTTGCAAGAACAGTGTTTGCACCTTGATAGCAATGCAACTCAACTGTACCTCTTTGCTGTGGGAACACAGCTGCTAATATTTTTAGTGTAGACACAATCTGAATGCCTACTGAATGAGAAGATGTCAACGGAGTTTAATGAGCATTAGATCCAATCCATAAACACTTAAGTTCATGATTAGACTTTCTGAAATGGGAGTAGCATCACAGTGTTGCATCTGACTGTTCCTGACACATATGCTTGAATAAATGCACTGGACTTCAGGTTGCAGTCTTTACCGTTTACTGATTGTGTATTTACCAACCAAGTTTTTCATTCATAAAAAATAGTGATAAATTAAAATGTGACAGAAAGAGCCAGGAAAGTGAGTTAATAAAAGTTCACACTTTGAAGTATAAAAATACTGGCTTTATATACCTGTATTTATATTATTATAATTTATACTTATTTATAAATAGATATAAAACTTATAGTTAGTATTACAATAACAGATGTGATGATATAACTATTATGATAACATTTATAAATTATGTTGATATATTTATATTACTTAACACTACGAATTAATTATCATAACTCTGTATTTGCAACACTTGTATTTCCAGCAAAGATAATGATGGAAGGATAGGAAATGCACTCGCAAATGCTATTGCCAATGCACAATTTACAGAAGGATTTTATTTTCTCCTTGATAAATGTGCCTGAAAATAGGCATGCTACTGCCTTTCCACTGTGTGGATTTCAAGAGAGGTTTGGATTTTTCTTTTTATTGTCTCTATATGAAAGGAACATGTAAAAGATAACAGGGATTATGATCAAAAGGTGAGCTCTGATTTTTTTTTCTCAGCAACAACAATCACCTACTGTAAAGCAGATGACTGCTTTATACGTCTTTTACTTGTTAAAAACTTGGATTTGGACCAGAGCGTCAAGGCTCTGTTTCTAAGCCTTGTTTTTTCTAGTTCGTTTCATCATAGCATGTCTCAGGCAAAACACATGTTGCATATTTATGAAAAAAACCCCACCAAAACGAAGCCATTCACTGAAGCGAAGGGGAAAGATTTGTGGAGATTCAAAGGACATGATGTTTGCTTCTGTCAGGTACTCTTTGACATCTTGGTTAATTGGTTGAGACAGGAGACAGATGGATTGGCAGGTTATCTTTTCTGCATAGGGCCAAAAAGTACTGTATCACCGAAGGGCTCTATATCATCTGAATTAGACCCCATGGTGCTGATACATCAAGTTAGGTGACAATGCTGTTTTGTGTTGAAAGTCACATTCATAGCTTAGATTGCTGTTATTCTGAGAAATTACAGGCATATAAAAAGGCATGCATATTGAAATAATTTTCAAGTGTCTATTATATGTCATTAACGTGTGATTAAAGAGTAACTAATGTTTGCCTACCTCTTCTCTTCCTCCTTAACAATTATTTGGGCTAAAAGACTACTGGCTGAGCTCAGAGGTCAGTGGTGTAGGCAGTGGTGGAGTGGCACACTGGGCTAGATTCTGCCAAGGATATGACATACAGTGTGAACTTATTGCAAGTTATTCTTCTTTTAAGAGTCTCTTACTTTACTATCGTCTTTTTAGGATGTTGAATTTTCTCCGTATATCTTATTAGAATCCCAAGGGTTTGTTTCCCAGTCCTTCAATAATTTGGTAATTCTGTTTTAAAAGGCCATTCTTATCTTTAATAGATTTTCCACACAGAAATTATTTGTGTCTATTTTTCTTTTTGAATGTCTATTTTCTAAATAAACCTGGTACTCATTAATAGTTAAGCAAATCATTTTTTCTTTTTTGTCATTATTTAGCGTTGGTTTCCACTTTGAGGTTTAGCTGGCCGATTTAGAGATTATCAGTCTACATAATTTTCTCCATTTCCTCCCTTCCTTTCCTACCTTGCTATGGACTTTCAAACATAACTACATGGGATACATGCTGAGTTTATCTGTTATATTTCTTGAAGACCAGCTTCTACCAGCCTTAGTTCCAATGGAGAACATTCATATAGAGGAGGACTCAGGGGAATATGTGTGTGTGAGTAACTGTGAACCTTTTAGCCCCTCTGGTAAGCAATCTACTCCTTAATCTGTTTGCTAATTCCCTTAGTTATCTTTACAGATTGCTTGGTTTTACAGACATCTCAGAGTGCTGAAATCTCATGTACCACAGATACAGAAATACTGTTTTGTAATCACTGAGATATGAATTTAATAGTTCCTTCATATTTTGCCTTCCCCACTAGATGTAAGAGCCTGATAATTCTTACAAACTTTAAATCTATTTCAGAGGCAATTTATTTTGGTAGACTTTATTTCTTTTTTCATTAGTCCACGGCAGTTTAATTTAAGATTTAGAAGCTGAAAGTGCACTTTCTGTAAAAATAGAAGATAGATATCTATAATACATCACAACATTACCATTAATAAAACAAGCATGTACAAAATTGCCCTGTAAATTTTATTTACTTTATATACACAAATGATACACATGCACAGAGCTGTTATATGGCTATATAAGGCTGTCACAAAAATGTAAAGTATGTATCAATATGGTATATTAAAGTGGATCATTGATATTTACTGAATTTATGCTTGCCTGGTTAAAATCAAATCATGCACCTTCTCTGGCTTAATTTTTTATTATTCTTGCCTTTGACAATGTTAGAAATATTCACAGAAAATTCCTTTGTAAGGAGAGATTTCCAAAAACCCAAAGTATATAAATTAACCATAAAAGTTCCGTCTCCTATAATGTCTTCTCTTTGCATGGAAGATGGGAGAGAGCCTGCCTCAGCACTTTGCATAGTTGGGGGAAAGCTACTCCAGAGCTAAAGGTCAGTTTCATATACCCAACTGCACAAACCAAAAATGTGGGATTGATATACTAGCAAAATGATGACACTGAAAACAATCTTTAAGCAAATTATAATGATTGATAGGCTTTTTTCACTGCAATGTCATTATTTTTTGGTTTGGCTGGGCTGTGTAAATATCACTCAATTGTACTTCCAGAGTTTCTCTCTTCACACATGATCAAGTAACTTTAATCTGTGAGCATTTCCATAGTACCATGGCTTGAAAACTGTCCATAATATTGCTATTTTTAAACAATATTCTTTTTTACAATTTTCAAAGCTAGAGTTCAAATACTTAGGTGATAGACACACAACCCCCCCTAAACACCTAAACCATACTTGCATGCATCATTTTTGAAACCTGTTACTTAAGTGGTAAGTTTCAATCACAGTGTGTATCTTGCTACAAATGTATTCCCTGAAGATAGGCTTACAAGACTGGTCACCCTTCTCTAAACCAGAAATATTTACTTGTAATTGAAGTATGTATTTGTTTCGTTTAGATAACATGTATGGAAATTAAAGGTAATCAGAACACCTCTCTAATTTGTGTACTAGCATACTGCTGTAACTCCAAGCTTGTATCCAGATAGCAGCTATCGGCTGAAATACCAGACTATTCTAAAAATAACTGTCACTGGAGGAATCGCTCTTGGGGATCTTCCAGTCAGAGAAACTGGAATGTGTTGATACAAAAAAGGGAAAAATCTATAATGATAGAGAGAACATGCCCGAAGTCCATAGACATCCCTGCTCTAGCAATGAGCTTTTGCTCTAGACAAGTTTGGAGGACAATATGAGGACATCATCTTTTGAAGGAGATATAACAGTACTTAAGATTATATAATTTGTATTGAACTGTTCACAGATTTCCATTTTCAAATGTTTGTCTTTCATTTAGAGTCCCTGCGTAACTTCTTCATGCTTATATTTCTTTTCAAAGAGTGTGAAGTCTGCCAACTCACTTGCCGATACCATCTGGATTTTCATAAGAACACAGACACTGATAAAAATATGCATACGTAATTATTAATTCTGCATGTCTTCATTTTCCATACTCTATATGAAAACCCATAATGGGACCTGATTTCTTTCAGAAGATTCTAGTTGTCTGTTTTCTAAAAGTCAATTTCTTTTAATATACCTCATAGAAGCGAAAATTGTGGCATATAAACCCTTTATTTCTTTTTGATGTTCTCAGCCTACACACTCCTTGTGTCTCTCAACCTCATACTTGCAGTCTGTCTATCCAAATTCACAGCCAAGTTTCAAACTGGATATGGTATTCTACTTCAATGCCCGTTCTTACATCAGTTAAATAACTGCTGCGTAACATTGGTTCAAAGTGAAGTTATATTTTTTTTTTCTCTGCTTTGCAAAATTTTTCTGCAATTTAAAGTTTAAAAGGGGTTTGCCCTTGTCAGTTCAAAGGTGACATAGAAGAATAAATAGTATTCCCAGGCTGCTGATATTAAAATGTACTGAAGAAGTGAGGAAAAGTTTTGCCTCTGTGTAAAAGCTGCTTGCATAGTAGCATATAACTGAAGGGGGGAGACAGAGGGGGTGGCAATCAAATTCCAACAGGTCATTTTTTGTTGTGTTTAAGCAAGAAGTTCAGTTTCTAATAGGAAAATATCTATCTAACTGTAATTCGGACAAAACTTATAGAACAAAAGTGAATCTTTGCACTGATTTCTTTGACTGCAAATCAGGTGAGAAAGGGAAGAACCAGTGCCTTGAATGTACTTAATTTATGAGAAATTTGGCTTCTATTATTTTCAAGTGATGTTAATCCAGGCAATTTTCTCATCCACGAGTTTACCTTCCATCTAATTTAATTATATAGTACCACTTTTGGTCCCTACCTACTATAATTGGGAAAATTAAGAAAATAGTAACGTGAGAGACTGATGTTCCTCACTTCAATTCTTGTCGTGCTCTTGAAGTGCTTCAATTGTTGTGAAGAAGTAATAAAAAAACTAGATTACTCAGGATTTGCAATAAAGATTTTTGTTAAATAATCAAATATCTCTGCAATTTCCTCTCTCAACACTTTCATTTCTTTTTTTTCTATTTATGGGCAAAATCTTCGTTATTTAAGAGGTGTGAAGGGAATAATTTTTTATCCAAAAATATTATAAAAAATAATTAAAACTCTCTGGTAATAATTGTGGTCCTTTTCATATAAACCTTAAGATCCCCTGTTATTCTTGTCCTATATTATATCATAAAAATAAAAATTTACATAATTCTTTTCAATCAATAACTTCAAAATAACACAGAAGACCCTTTCTTCATACTATCCAACAAATTGAAGGTGAAATTATTACATCAAAGTTTAAAAAAAAATTTATATTATTTTAAAAAGAAAAAAAATTTTTCATCTATACTTAGGTAATTCTTATTAATGTACACTTACTAGTATAAAACATATTGTGAAACTCAAATATGATTGATTACTTACATATCTCTGAAGACAAAGTAGATGTTTAGCTGTGGTAAATTATTCCTGTAAGTCTTGATAAACTTCCATCACTTCCATGGGTACTACATCTTAAATGAGTGAAAAGAGAAAAACGTATGGCTCCCGCAATAACGACTACAATGTTATATGTTATTATTTGTACTGAACATACTTCTAAAAAGGAATATTCCTTTAATCCCTTCTCTCCCTTCAGAAAAAGGAAACAAGCAGAAAAAATTTTACTTTAACACCAATTTTTTTAACATTGTCAAAGTGTTATCAGGGTCACAAAATATGTTAATAATTGTGGATTTAGGGCACATATTGGATTTACAATACAGAATGATCCTTATAGATGGACATATCTGTACAGAACAGCATAAGGAATATAGTTCTTTGAACAGAAATGTTTCTAAGGGTGTTCCTTGTTTTTCTCTTGCCATAATAATTTTTTTCCTATCAGAAATCTATGTATTAATTTAATTGAAGAGTCAACCTATATATATACATATATGCTACCTGATACTACTGCCACCTAAGGGAACTGTTTCCTTTGGTCTTTTTAGTGAAGTGTGTAATAAGAGAACACTTTGGTTTCTTTATTTGGGCTTTAAAATATATGTCTAAAAGTAAAACTTCTTTCCAGTTTTATAGCTATTATTTGCACCACACACATGTTGAGCCCAAACTCTCTTTTCCTGGGAGGTTTCCCATTATCATGAGGTGTTCTCACTGTCTCCGAAGTCCCTATAAGCAATAAGGAAGTTAAGTCAAGTCATTCACTAAAGATTCCAGATCTGTTAACCAATGATCCATGTTCTTTGCTTTAATTAAAATTCCTGACAGAGTTTATTGGAGAAATATATTGTTAAAGCAAAGGAAAATTTCCATTGTGGAACAGCTACTCAGCTTGATAAATCACATTATAAGAAGATTCCCCTGATACTACAGTTGTAAATACGCATGTGGCAATGATTTAGCAGAATTTGTGTTCCAGCTGGGGAAGTAAACAAATGTTACTGGATTTCTTCTTTCTCAAGTGTTCTGTTCAGCGGTTAGGAGACTGGCAGTTTCACATGAATCCCCCCGCCACCAGTAACCCTCAAGTGTGGGGTTTCATATCGATGTGAACAAGTGTAGAAGTTTTCAAGAAAAGACAGGTGTTCTAGAAACTAGTTTAAGGCAAATACGAAGGACAACACACCAGTGAGACACTTGTCCTGGTACGTGAGGTGGTACAGCACCCTACAGAGGACTTAGCTGCTTTCCAGAGCAGGACTAGAAATTCACAGCTGAAGGCATTGCTGCTGATGATCAAGTATTACCGTTTTCTTACTCAACACTATCAACCCCTCCCAATCTCCCACTCAGCTAATTGTATTGATGCTTCCAAAATTATTTCAGTCAAAATGATTGAAGTTAAGTCTAAGCAGAACATATTTGCAACCCTAAAGCATTTTGCCTGGCCTGGGCTTGAAAGGGCTTCAATGAGGTTAACTGATAAGGATACTAACCTCTAGCAGGCAGGAATGAGAATCCATGGTGGGCAGGCTGCAGGCTGACATCTTCATTCAGCAGAGCAAGACCTGGAAGAAAAAATTTGGTCAGCAATAACTTAAGACTCTATACCCAAGAGAGAAAAGTGTTATTTAATGTGACAGTTACATCATGGACATTAAAAGATACTCTGTAGCTAAGAGATAGGAATCTGATTTGGGTATGGAAGACACTGATTTAAATGTCACATCTTTTCTTTCTCGTTTTGACCAGTGAAGTTCCTCTAACTCAAGAGTTTTACTTTTTCTTAATGAAATTTCCTTTGGAAATAAAGCTTAAAAAAAAAAAGTGTGTCTTTTGACCAGAAAGATGTTCAGGTTTTTTAATAATTCACCACCACAGAAAAAGCATGGAGCAAACACCTGTAAAATAATGGAACTCACATCTAGGAATGTAAAGACTAGCTTTGGCTCTCTACAGTTCCTGTAGGACATACTGACTTTTGGAACCTAGCTTGTTTATGAAAGAAAATCTTCATAATTGATAGAAGATTAATCTAAAGTACCTTTATAACAAAGATTTACCCTGTGTTCTTTAAGTTTTTAATCAGACATTAAGTCTAAAATATTTAAGTGTCTTTTTAGATAATTTCTCAAGCAATTTTGATAATCTTCAACTGAATATCTAGCAAAAAATATTTTATACATTTATTCAGGAATAACTTACATGGATGTGGTTTACAAAACATATCGCTATGAATGCATGTTTTTTAGCCAAAGAATCAAATGATGCCATGTCATGCTTAGTGGAATCTGGTACTGGAGGAGTACTAGTTCTGCACTGTAGAGCGGAAACCAAATGAAAAATGTCAGATTTAAATACGATGCACTACTACTTTTCTGTATCATTGCTTTGTATTTTGTCCCTTTTGCTGACAAGTTGCAGGTACATGTGACTGGCATGAGGTCCACTGATCTTTTACTGGGATGCACAATGCTGAACAAGGACTGGGCACATAAAGAGGACAGAGTGGCAGGATTCAGGAAAGGAAGCATGCCAGGAAAGGTGTTTTGTAACAGAAAACCTAGAGTATACTTAACAATATCCAGATGTTCTGAATATATCCAGAGACATTAACTATAAATTTCTATATATGTGTGTCTTTGGGTCTAAACAAATGAACTTCTGTTGACTATGGTCCCTTGAACATGACCTTACAGAAGATGTTTTCTTTAAAGTGACTATACACAAAATGATCCCTGAGCATCTCACATTGAATCACTAAGGCAGTCTCAGAGATAGAGCCTTTTTTATCAGTTCTCACAATTTATAGGTGTGAAGTTCTGCCAGTGAGTTTTGAGACCAAACCCAGAGAGCAGTGTGGGTTTAGCTGAAAAAGCCTTGGAAGGGCACTTTCAGGGACCTTCAGAGTAAAAGTTCTTCTTGTTTCAGTTTCATCTGATGACTTGAGTGTTCTGTATCAGAGCATTGCTGCAACACCAGTGTCAAGGTAAACAAAGTGTGTTCTCTCTCACTGTCTCGGTCTTCTCCTGAAATCCGTAGGCATTATAGGTATCCAAGTCTTTCACTGTGACAAATAAAACCAGGCATCAGTCACTAAAAGTTCATTAGCAAACAGGTAGCTCCTGCAAATCCATCTTACAAAAACAGTTGTTCTGCAAAACAGCTTTACTTTGAAGTGTGGCCAAGAAGTGAATGCAGGTCCGATTGGTTGCAATGATAATTGCCAGCAAAGTGGATTTGTTAGTAAATACTCATACACTCCAGTGGGGCTAGTCTGCTGCTCAAGTATGGAAAATCTATACACATAACTCCTCTTTATGCTAAATCTTAAACATACTATGACTGATCTTCAGTTTTAATGATATTTGTGAAATGGCAGAGATAGCACAGAGATATAATAATGCAATAAAATACCTCTGCAATATTCATTTGCTATCTACAAGAGGGGATATATGCAGTGTTTCATCTCACCGTGAATTTTATGCAAAGATAACTTTTAATTCCCAAAGCAAAGCAAAGACATCAAAGGGGAGAGTAGCTGCTTGCAAAACAACCCTTCCTTAACAGTTCTTTATAATGATGTGAAATTTCATCTCTTACCATTGTTAAATGGGCAATTTCCAAGCACAACCCTTATGAGTTTTTTATGTTGCTGTGACTGAGCAAGATACTAACTGTAGGTGTAAAGTGAGATAATTATCTTTCATAGCTCTGAACAGAGATGAATCCATATAAGAGTCATTTACAAGATACAGCAGGAAGAGATGTCATCCGGGTCGACTGTCTATGTTAAATGTGAAGTGAGGAAGGAAACCTCTTGTCATCACACTCAGAAACAAAACAAAATCAAATCTAACTGGTAAATGTTCGCATATAAAACAGATTTCCTCAAAAAAAAAAAAAAAAGAAATTAAGACTTTTTCAGCAGATTCCTTTTTCTACAGTTTCACGTGACTTTTAGTTCTCCAGAGCAGCCAAACTGATGGGCAGTCTTTTATTAATACATGAGACAGGTATTTTCAGAGGATTTCCTTGCACATAGGTTGACTGAACAGGTCCTAAGATTTTCTATGAGCTGCTCAATAGTGCAGAATGATGTCACCTTAGTTTATGAAGTCCCTGGGCAAACCAAGGTTTTTTTGTTAAATCTGGAAATTATTCCTTAAGCAGAAAGATGTACTGTACTATGTTCAAATTGAATGCTCTGCTTATCATATTTCACAAGGGTTTTAAAAGTTTTTTAAGGAACAATTAGGAAATCATATAATCCATTTTCTAATCACTTCTTACATACGACAGAGATGTGTGGGAGAAAGATGGTATCTACTCAGATGTTGTTTTTAGGTTAAATATAATTTGAATAGTAATTACTGATGCTTAAGGTGGAATATTAATGGCATTGAGACCATTAGTGTAATGTATGAACATTAATACCATCCAGGCTTGCCAGACCATTAAGACTTACTGCATTAAGGGAAAACCCACGAAAACCTACTCATTCAAGAGCTCTGTGGCCACCACTTTATTCCTCATACCTTAAACTATAGTCTGTTAGGAGACTGAAAAGGCTTAAAGAGAAGCAGTGGAGGAAAAGATTTGTTTGCGGAAAACCATGTACTCAAAAGCTAAACGACGTACGAAGCCGTTTGAAAGATTCTCTCAATCTCATTTCCTCTGTTTCCATACATGAAAAGTAGATTACAATTTTGAGATGCATGCTACAATTACTCACAGAGCTTATCTGTAAACGAAATTCAAGAACATGACACGAACACAATGTGCTGCCAGAAGACACCGAGACTCAGCTAATCTGCCTCATATCACACTGTATGTCACTGTTCCCACTCATAAGAGGGACTGCACGTACTTGAAGATATGTTGTGAGCAGAGTCATGCTTTCCCTGTGATCCCTGACAAGATCTGCCTCACCTCAGTGTAAAGCTGTACATTTACATTAACTGTTATCTTCTGTGTTAGAAAAGAATAAACAAAAATAAAGCCTGTCTGGAAAACATTTTCTTTGCAGCTTTTACCAGAGTAATTGGTATTTTTGGTATTGGTAAATACAATTTATATTTACGTATTGGCATGTAAATGCACATGAAAAAAAGGCCTCTGCAGGTTCTCAAATCCTTTGTCATCCATAAAAATACATTGTGAAATCATGAAACAAATAGTACTAGGTTTACTCCTCTTGTTTAAATACAAACACTACCAAAAGCATTACAAAGAAAGTTTTCCGGATGCATTTTGAGAGAAAATTGAAGATGGGACCACAGACTACCTGCGTCTGCAGACTAAACGGGAGATAAAAAAGAATGGCAGAGACCTGAGCTCTAGTATGTTTGAGGATCTTAAGTACTTTGAATTTCCTGGAGAATTTGCATTGTTCAGTACAACGACAGACAACCAAAGCGAGTGTGATTTCATTGCAGTTATTATCTATGGTACCGAATCAATGATTAAGCTTTGATAGTACACTAAGATGGGGTACAGTTACACATCTATATGTTTTCCTGTTTATATATGTATAATATGTGTACACATATACATATATAAACACATACACACATGCATACATGTATGTATACGTATATGTTTATGTATATACACATCGCTTTCACTTTCTTTCTTGTCAGTGCCTTCTGAAATGCTTAACTGAATTTTCTTTAAATGCTGTCATCAGAACGGAGCCCTTCTGGAATTAAATGGAGCAAAAAAGTGTTCAAACGGGCTCCTTTCCAATAAATCTAGTTTAAGGGCATTCCAGCCTCCATAAAATTCTGCTGGTCTCTGGGAAATGCTCTGTTATAACACAATCCAGGAAACTTTATTTAGGACTTTACAGAAATATATCACTACCAAAAACTCCAGTCAGAAGACAACAAATAGCCAAACTTCACTGATGCAATGTTTCACCAACAAACCAGCTGGCACATTTGATTTCTATTTCTATTATATTTCAAGTGTGTAATTATTTAACAGCAGCAAAAACACAGAAGAAATACCAAATGATACAGATCATACCAATTTTTTAAACTTCCACGATATATATTTATGTAATAAATGTCAAATAATTGAACTAAACCAAGGTAAGTATTTGCATTATGTCTTGCATGATGATCAACTCAGAGAATAAAGGTGGTGGTTTTTTTTAAAAAGAACTATATCTACTTTTGACAACGAATATTCCACCATCAGTGTCATAGCTAAGAACCTCTGGGTCTCCATTTCTGTCGCATATACTAAAGTCAGAAAATGTTCTTGGTACCTGGAGAAGTAAACAAAGGCTAACGGACTTTCTTTGAAGGAAAACTCTGGTACAGAAGAGAACTGAATTAAAATCTTTTAAGATCCACACCAGCACTCATTAGACTAATCTTGCTTGTTTGGTAGGGACTTGCTGTTCTCGGGCGTTGTAAAAGTTCAGGAAGGTTTGAGGTTGGTTTACTTAACATTTAGTTTGCACCAGGTTTCAGAGAACTAAATTATTAGAAAAAATATTGTTGCAGTATGTATATATACACAAGTGTTCAAAGTTTACTATATCAAACTTTGAATATAAAGAAAAATAGACAACAGTTTTTCACAACTTTTGAACATTCATTAGAAGTTGCCGTGAAGTACTGAATTCTACATTTATTGACATGTTTCTCCTGTAAATAGTAATCTGGAATAATTAAATTTTCATGTTATTGTTCCCTCTGCATTTTGAGATTTCTGCTGACATCATGTTGATTGTCAATATGATATTTTGCAGCAGTCTGAAGACAACTAGTCCCTGTAGTTTCATATTTTAAATTATTATTATTATTATTATTTTCTTTTTAATGAAATTAAAAGATATAAGTCATGGTAGCTTGATGAATCATCACAGGAAATTTAAAAATATTTCTTCTGCACCCAGCTATTACATGACAAGCAATCCCAGAAAGAGATTCCAAACTAGATCTCTGTCAATGGCGCAATATGATTTGTAACCTCCTGCTTTTTTTCTCAGTCATATGATTCTGATCAGGACTCGTTTGAGTTTTTGTTGAAAGATGTTCTTATTTTTTTGTCCATTGCAGAGAGCAATCATTCATTATCTGATTTATACGTGTTCACACCTATTTCATAAAAACAACTAATTAAAGTCTCAGCTGTCCTCCCATGTTCTCAAATTCTAATGATCTATTTGCAGGAAGAAAGTGATGGGAGGAAGCAGATAAAAGCTTCTTTGGCACTTCCAACTTCTTTGGTAAAAATATGCCAGTTTATTCTTTGTTTCTTTCACCTTCCCTCACCTCAACATTAGTTTTGGGAGAGGAGAAAGAGGAACCCTGCAAGCTGCAAATGCACAGCTGAGGATGGGTAGTGTAGAGTAAATCGTTTCTGAATCATAGTGAGGCTGTGGAAATGCCAAATTAATTAATTTGAATTTTTAGGTTTTGGAAAAACAATAATGGAAAAAGACCATGACATCAAAGAGAAAGGTCAAGAGTTTCTGAAATGTGTCAAGAACATCACCTAACTTAACAGACATGAATTTAATAAAAAGCATTTCTTTATGTATCTTCTTATATGGCAGCTACTTCTGAATGTTCAGATAAATTAATTTGCTTTTCAGGAATGTTAGTATGGATTTTTTAAATATATATTTCTTTCCATTTACTTCCTGCTCTTCATTCTGTTTTTGATTGTTATATGTATTTGTGGTACTACAAGTAGTCTACAACAAAAAGTTTTACCTAAGCGCAAAAATCCCTGTTCTTCCCTTCAACTAAAGCTCACAGTAATTCTTGAGGCAGGAACTTGTATAAGTTTTTTTTTAAACAGTGAAAAATTAATCTTATAAAATAAACATTCAGCACATTGCCTTGCCTATTTTCAATACAAGCTGCAACAACTGACCCTCCATCAAAAGTGAATTCTACCTTGCCTTCTCCAAATTAACAATATCTACTTCAAGTTCATTCTTTTTGTTCTTGGATTTTGCAACAGGGCATTAAAAGGGAATTATTCCCTTCAGGATTGTGAACTCCTCTGTCAAAGTGTCAGATCAGAGTATTTAAGTAATCTTATTCCAATAGTGCAAATTTATTGTTTCAACAGTTCATTTTGTTTTTTACACATTGAATTACTTCAGCTATTTAAATGGTCTTTCATCAATTGGCCATGCCAAGATAAACAATACTAAGATAGGAGTATGCCCTTCAGACAGCAGTCCCAAACCAGTGCAAAACAATAGCCCATCTATGAAGGAGCCTCCTGCTCAGGCATGTAGGAGAAATGTAGCATTCATTTCACCTTTAGGTTTCCTGGTTCAATGGGACACATGGCAAGTATAGAATGCATCAAAATTCATTGTTCATAGTCTTCCCAAGTGAGATTCCATCTTGAGTGATTTCCAGCTTCTCTGGAATATGCTACTGATTGTGGTAGGAGGGTTTCTGATTTCAATTGTCTCTTCTGAGAAAAACTTACATCCTGTTTTTTGATTTAGGATTACAGGCTCAGACTGCTTGACATAATGGTAATTTCTATAGAGATAACAGTATTTTAATTGCCAGGGCAATTGAGGCACTTTGGTTTAGTATAGATGAGTATAATTCATCTTGACTAGTCTCTCAGTTATTCCTCTAAATTGCCTCTAATTTCCTTAGAGTTAATTGTGCAGAAGTATAATGTAAATTCAGTTGGTTTTGTCATAGCTTGCCATTGCTGGAAATCCTCCAATGGCTGACAAGTGGCTTTAATGAAGCACCTGACCTTTCACTAAGTCATCTCCAAGCTTGTTATCTCTCATACTAATGACAGAGTTTGAACAGCTATTGTGCTATGTGTTCAGGGGCATGTGCACACAGTACTACATGAAAAAAACCGTCACTGAGCCTATCATATAAAGCATTCCTTAGCCGTGAAGTTGCAGAACTATGGTTATTTAATGCACAGATAGAAAAAGAGGTGAATTACAATTTGATTACTGTATTACTCTCCATTTTTTTCCTACAGGAACTGAAGGCACTTACTCATAACAGTAAGTATTTTTATTGTACCCCACAATTACTCTGTGGTACTCAACATGATATATTTTTCATAATTGTTGTTACTTAACCCCGGTAGGCAGCTAAGCATCACACAGCCACTTGCTCACTCCCCCCAGTGAGATGGGGAAAGAGAATTGTAAGGGTAAAAGTGCAAAAACTCATGGGTTGAGATAAAGACAGTTTAACAGGTAAAGCAAAAGCCGCGCACGCAAGCAAAGCAAAACAAGGAATTAATTCACCACTCCCCATGGGCAGGCAGGTGTTCACCAATCTCCAGGAGAGCAGGGCTCCATCACATGTAATGGTGACTTGGAACGCAAGTGCCATCCCTCCAAATGTCCCCCCTCTTCCACCTTCTCTCCCAGCTTTTGTTGCTGAGCACAACAGCATATGGTCGGGGTATCCCTTTGGTCAGTTGGGGTCAGCTGTCCCGGCCGTGTCCCCTCCCAACCTCTTGTGCACCCCCAGACCACTCGCTGGTGGGGCAGGGTGAGAAGCAGAAAAGCCCTTGGTGCTGCGCAAGCACTGCTCAGCGACAGCTAAAACATCCCTGTGTTACCAAATCTGTTTTCATGAGAAATCCAAAACACAGCCCCATACAAGCTGCTATGAAGAAAATCAACTCCATCCCAGCCAAAACCCATAGAATACTCTAATTTAAAAACAGAACTGTTAATTTATTTGTAGAATTTTTCTATTTTTAGTACTATACAATAACAGTTCACTTTATTTACACAATATTTCCAAAACATGAGGATTGGCTTTTTCAATGTATTTTTCAGATCAGAAATTGAGAGAAGGTTCAATGATTTAGTATCTCCAGATCAGATTTTTTAGGATGTGTGGTTTTTTTTTCTTTCAACATAGGAAGCATGGTAAATATTTGCTTTTAAATGCTCACTGAATTCATTAGCACATCTATAGGTTCGCCTCCAAAGTATTGAAGCAGTACTCAAATAAAAAAACCAGCTGCTACTTATTGAATATTTACAAACTACAAACAATTATGGACCATTTGTAGAAAGACTCAGGTGAGTTAACTAGATGCATATAAAATACGCCTTTGTTTCAATCCCTATCTGTGGCACCCCTAATCTACCTTGGTTCCTACGTCTGGTTCTGTAGAAGGCCACAGTAATAATGTCATGCTCTTAGAAACAGCTGAGCACTTTTGGCTGAGGCTTTCTTGGAAGACTTCAGCCTGAGGCAGAGATCAATGTGGGAAATTTAAGGAACGAACAAAGGGCTCTTATTGTACAAAGTGTTAGTGAGGTAGCATTACCAGCCACACATAATTAGAAGTCAACTTTTTTTTTTTTAATCTTTCTGTGTTTGATTGCTTCTCTTTTCTGTTCTGTACTGTAGAGCAGCTTGTCTCAACAGACACTGGATGGTATCTTTAAAACTACGTGGGTTACTTGAAACGTCTATTAATTTATTTTTACAAAAGACATCATCTTTTTGTTATTTTGTGTTGATTTTTGTTTTGATTTGACAATTTGTTTCAATTCTCTTTTGTTAGCCAAATTTTAAAGCTAACAAACAGTAACAAGTGATAAAAGTCGATAAAAATCAAGTAATCCAAGTAGTTCAAAATCTTCTTATTAAAAGGCTTTTAGCTACAATATTTCTATAATTTCAAAACACGATTATTAAAATGTTTTTCCAGATTTTTTTTTTCCCTGAAAACTCACACAAATAGGAATTTACAGCATAAACAAAATGCTGGCCTTACTTAATTTTATTCTATGTTTTTTAAAAGTAAAAATTAATCCCCCAGAAATTTTAAGTAGACTTTAAGTGTACATTATACTGAGAAAAAATGACCTACAGATAAAATCTGTAGTTTCAAGTATACTCACTGAGACTAGAAAAATTCCTGACTAAATAAGGTCCAATCTAATTTGGTTCACACATCTTCAAAATCAGGAGAACCAAATATATATGTGTGACTATCCTGAACTTGCCTGGCAAACCAAACTGTCTTTGACTCAATGCGGGGGGGGTGTGTGTAGAATCTTCAAAGAAACAAACACAAGGAAAACTACTAATTAAAGAAAACAGAACTAGAATGACGGTTTTCAAAACTACCACCTTGGTTAATATTATTTTCAAAATGTTAATAAAATATCCCATTGTTAAATAAACAAAGCCTTATTTTTAATATTTTTTATTTATTCATTTAAATTTGGCTGTAGATGTCACAATCATAATGAAATTATCAAATTAAGAAAGTATCTAACATGAATCATGGAGTTTTTTATTTTCATCTCACAATCTCACTTTACTAGGGTGGGTCAGGTTAAAGAAAAGTTAAATAAATAAATATATCAATTGATGCTCACATTTTGTCACTCCATCTGGAACTATCTTTGAAATAGGCAAAATGAATGGTGTGACCCTGATGAATGAGAAAAACTTGCATCAATATTTCACAACTTGTCAGGCCATTACTGTCATTGACAAATGAAGGATTTAGTATAATGTTCTTTTAAAGTAAATTCTGTGTAACAGATGTTTTTCCTCCTGATATGACAGAGTATTAAAATGCCTAGTGTGTGACATGGTATTATTCAGTTCTCATAAGCTGAATATGTCAGAAATAACATGAACGGAAGGTACTTAAATAGAAACGTCACAGGCAGCCAGTATGCCCAGTGGATTGCACATCTGAGCAGGATCCAGATCTCAGGCTTACACTTGACTGTGACACCAGGCTGCTCTGGGACTTCGGGCAAGGCATAAAGGTTCTTTGGCCTAGACTGTCTCTTACAGCATTTCTACGCTACTGAAATCAGGAAAACAGGAGGAAATATATATACCACTGTGCAATACCAAAATGCATATGATACCTCAGAAGATATATAACTCATTTATATAGTTGCTGAATCACAAAATCTGAAAATAAATTACAAGTTCACTAAAGATATTTTTCCCAGTTGTATGCCATCATCCCCGAAGAATGTATATGATGCATGCCAACAGTGGCACTCTAAAACACATTTTTTATCTCAGTAGTTCTTAATGATGTTTTAAACTTGATTTATTGTATAAGCATGTAATGTGCCATTTACTGAAGTAATATATTTCCCACTAATTTTGGTTAAACTCCTTTTGAGTATAATAGAAACCAAAGGAACGTGGCACCTTCTAATTATGCAGCGCTTTGCTAACCTGAAACCTAGGATAATCTTAGAAAGTCTCTCTGATTATATGTGTTCTGCTGGGAGGGAACTAACATTGTGAAATGGAAGTTTTTGAAGTCTGTCTTATTTTTTATGATGTTACTTGAATCAGGCCTATAAAATATAAGTATATAGTAATAATACTTTTTAGAACCACCAAAACATAGTGTGCATGTATATAATTGTATGAAACTATAAGGTTAAAAAAATTATATAATTTATTCATATATGTATGCGTATTCTTACACACACACCGCACACACATAAATATAAATATATAATCCAGGTAGTAAGCATACTATTAACTTACATTTTCCTCGGGTTTGCTCATCTCACAAAAGGAAAGGTGCGCTGCTGCCAGCATTTTGTAAGAAATAATGACACACTTTACTACCTGTAAGTGCTGACTGAGTGCTTCTGCTTTTCCTTCCCAAGGTGACTGTAACACAGATTGATGAAAGATTCAGCAGGACTACAAAGGTTAAAGATGCAGACCCAGAGCTAGAAGGCAGCCCTGACACTGATGGAATACGGTACAATGAGAGTGCCCGCGTTATTGTCCTATCCTCTGATAACCAGTGTAATATGAAAACTGACTACAGGAGAAGGGAACAAATTAAATCCATTAATCAAGCATATCTGTGCTAAACAGTTGCTCTAAAGAGATGAACAAATGACAAATATACTGTTTGTTTCCGTGCTTGCTAGCACTGGAGAAGAAAATTAATTATAAGGCTGTGGCTAAACTATTAGTTAAGTTTTTTTCTTGAGAAAACTACTTATTGTTTTGTCAAAGAACAAATGAACCTCATTAGTGAGATTAGTTTCAGCTGATCATTTTGCATTAGGACAGTCTAATAATATACTCTTTAAACATACATTGAAGGAAATAACTTCAAAGAACCAGAGTCCATTTTGTTCCTCTTACTGTATTAGACTTAAATTAGAAATGTATCATTTGTCAGACAGCTAAAAATCATCTTCATTTTCTTCATATTGCTCTTGTCATGTGGCTGTTACTTTGCCTGTAGTCAACTGTTTTTCAGAGATCCACAAAGGGGTCTCTATAGTCAAGGGGTCTCACAATTCACTCACAAAAATCCACTCTTGAAGTGCATTATCTGAAACATAGCTAGTTCTTAAAACAAAATAAAACCCCGAAATAGGGATTTTATTTTTTTAAATAAAATGACATGACAGTCTGATTGAAACTCAGTGAAATTCTTCCAAAAGTTTCTGTGATAAAGGGAAGCAAGATAAATGGAAGTTCTCTAATCTACAGACCAAAGAGTACAGGCTGTTTTCTTACACTGCTCTGTCATCCTGCTTGAAACTATTATTAAAGTAGTCCCTCCCTTTTGGAAAGAAAGGAAGCTAGCTCTCTATGAACTGTAAGCCTTCATAGCAAATTATTACCTGCAGAAGGTCAGAGAAGTTATGTATCTACTAGCAGATGTGGATGAGGGTTTGCAGTACAGCATTTATGCCGAAGTTTCTAATCTCTTTTTCAAAAAGGGAGTTCTTAATGGTGAAAGCCTCTGGCTTGCAACGGGCTCTGCTGCAGTGCTGGGTTTCTCATGATGCAAATGCCTCCCATGGGGAATTGAACTGAAATCATGATGATAAAACAGCCAGACATCAAACAGTAATTAACTTGTCACTACTCAATTGACCCGATTCCCACTGCAAGTCTAGAGGCAAAGAAGTAGTTGTCAAACATCATAGCTAATGAAGCCTGCTTCCACTGTTTTTATGTCAAGTACCAGCCTTGGTGGGTAAACCTATGCGAAGAGCTTACAAAGTTCTTGATGCATTTCATTTCATTGCCCCTCACTACAAGAAGGACGTTGAGAAGAAAGAAAAATTCATTCATTGCCCACCCAAGAAGGGCAACGAAGCTGGTGAGGGGTCTGGAGCACAAGTCTTATGAAGAGCGGCTGAGGGAACTGGGGTTGTCCAGTCTGGAGAAGAGGAGGCTGAAGGGAGACCTTATAGCTCTCTGCAACTACCTGAAAGGGGATTGTGGTGAGGTGGGTGTTGGTCTCTTCTCCCAAGTAACTAGTGATAGGACGAGAGGAAATGGCCTCAAATTACACCAGGGGAGGTTTAGACTAGATATTAGGAAAAATTTCTTTACTGAGAGAGTGGTCAGGCATTGGAACAGGCTGCCCAGGGAAGTGGTGGAGTCACCATCACTAGAAGTGTTTAGAAAATGTGTAGACATGGCACTTCAGGACATGGTTTAGTGGGCATGGTGGTGTTGGGTTGATGGCTGGACTTGATGATCTTAAAGGTCATTTCCAACCTTAATGATTTTGTGATTCTGTGATCTGAAAAGTGCTTTCTGCCATATAGGGTTCTCATTTTTCGTACTGCAATAGCAATCTGCTATTATTCTTCACATGTGCAGTACTGATATTGTGTATTTTTCTGCCCAACAATTTATTTTCATAAACTTTGAATAAAACTTATTTTGCGTGTGTTCTCTGCTGGAACTGACCAACAGATTAAAATGTTACTGAGGAGAAGCAGCACATGGAAACACATAGATATGCCCAACACCATAGGCCAGTTGCCAAAAGTTGCTATATCCCATTGTTACTCATCCCCTGAACCACACAGCAGCATGATTTGGATTCTGGATTGCTGAAAAACCAATATTTAAAGATGAGATTTTGTGCAATTTTGAAATTTTGTGGTTTCCTTTATGTGTCAAGCAACACCCCCGCCCAAGACCTATTAGCAGATTAAAGCATTTAATTTTTAATATAGTTTTGTTTAACTATTAAAAAAATATGGAGCAGGACTGAAAATCTGACTCAGGTTTCCATTATCTTCTGTTGAAGTGATTTAGCTGGCTTCCTTCCTGGAGTACATTGTGAAATGCAATAGAAGTTAATCCAGCAAAAGCAGCTGCAAAGAGATCCCTGATGGTCATTCTTGAAACTTAACTTCAATTGCAAAAATGCTTTTGGTACAATAGGGACTGGTGGTTCCTGGGGGCAATGTTCAAAATTACTTTGAACATTTAACTGTAGACCTCCCACCTGTATCATATGTCCAGGCATTCCTGCAGTTTAAACAAGACAACCTGTCTTTACATTGTTTTAACTCCATTTAACTCCATTTTGGTAACAAATCCAGCCAGCAAATCCAAACTTAAAGCTATTATAGCAGGAAAGAATGTATTCAATACAAGTCTCACATGGTGTTTCAGTGTTTGCCTTTCATAATCCAGCTATGTGGTAGGTGTCCAGAGGTTATCTTTAACCATATTTCTCTTTTCAGTATATGACATTATGTCCTTAGCAGGAGATGACTGCACTAGCCTGTATTCCCCATAGTCACATTTGACAGATTGAAGTGCGAATGGTGATATCTGGAAGATAATGTGGCATGGGCATAAAGGCTCATGATTCAAAACCTCCCTTCTTGTTTTTCCACTGCTGGAGCACTTAGACAGCCTTAGTAAGAATTCAAGTCATCCTTTGTGGAAACAGCACTTTAAAGGTTAGCCAGAAGAGCCTTCTCTTTTACTGCAGTAAATCTTCTATGAATAATGGGCAACTGGCTACCATAAAAAGACAATATTTTCTGCAGCCTGTACAGTCTCTGATGACTCTGGCTTATCGTTGCACTCATGATTTTGAATGTAGCTTCTACTTTTTGCATGAAGGATCTGTGGTATGTTGTATAGATGACACAAACAGTAAGTGGAGACGGCATGCAGTAGATCTATCTGAAATATATATTACTGTGAGAGAAGCTTACAAGTCAAGGTAGGTGAATAGAGAAACATAATAATGGCAACAGTAAGTATTTGTGAAACAATGGAAATAATAATTTGGACTACTGATGCTTAGCAACAAATGATAAAAAACATGTTTACGTTTCCTCCTAAATGATACGGAGAGGACTAAGTAAATGAACTAGAAAATGGAGAGTGGATGCTATTATATCTACAGCATTTCATAGAGTTGAATAGCAGCAAATGATGGATACACAGAATATCATAGATCTGAATAGAATCAAATGATGGATTCACAGAATATAAAAATTGAAATAACATGTTATTTACTCAGATTTCATATTGGGAGTAAGAGATTAATGAAAAATGGAGAACCTGAAAGCATAGGATATTTGAATTTTGAAGAATCACAGTAGATTACCAAAATAACTTAAGGTTGTTTTAAGATGAGCTTGAAAAAAGACAATTTCCAAATTAACCTTCCACTGACAGTGCTGTTGTCTGTGATGGGAAAGGAGGGACTCAGTGTCTCATTTTAGAAGGTAATTGTTTCATTGTTTGTGTGGGAGGAGGTATTTTCTTGTGTTATTTTTTGATGAAATGCTTCAGAAAGTATCTTTTTTTTTTTCAAGGCAGAATAAGAGGAAAAAATTAGATTTTTTTATGCATTCAAATCTATTTCTTGACAGATTTTTTTGATAGGCTGGATTTACAGATGAGTTACAGCATGCTAGATTAAACTTTGGACTCCCTGGAACATTTGAATTTTTGCCCCTTGACTTACAAAACTAATCAACTGTAGTCTCATTTCAGAAAATTATATTGACACACTCTTTTTACAGGTTTGTTCACTGAAAAATCAAGTGTCTATTTTATTTTTTTTTTTTAGCTATAATTTGTTCTGGTAGAATGACATCTCTTGAGGCTTTCTTCACAGCTTTCAAGACAATTTTGTATTTCTTAACATGTTACTCTGATCTCTAGTGGGTTTGGATGCCTGCTAGATACGGAGTCTTCAAAAAATCACTTATTTTTGAAACTATCATCTGATAAATATGCTTGTATTAGTATTTTGTCAGAAAACTCAAGTGACACCTAGAAGCATAATCAGTCTGAACTCAGAGATGCATCATGTGGCAACTCAACCACTTCCCTCCTCAAATATCCCAATCTTATCAGATTTTAATCTTGACAAATTTCGGTTTGCATTAATCAGAACAGAAAAAGTACTTCAGTAAGGTCTTTGGATACTTCAATTCCTATGAACAAGAGGAACATTTTATTGCAAGGGCCAGAGCAGTGTTTCTGCACACATCCTTCCCAGAATCGCTGCCTGCATCGGTACAGACACAGTAGGAAGTTTTCTCCTCCTTATTCTTTCAGAGCTATCAAGAAACTCTGTGAAACCCAGGCTTTGGTCACATGAACTGAATTAATTACCTTAAACTGCAAACACACTATGACTCCTTGCAAACTCTCATTCCTGCCAAGATCAAGTTCAAGCTTCTCCCCCAGTCAAGAACTTTGACCACTAAACTATTCTTTGTTTGTTATGAACAAATTAACTTTTCTTTCTTCAAGATTCATTAATTTTTCTTCCTTCAGAAACAGTTAATTCCTAATGGTGCTAACTTTACACATTTCTTACCTTATTAAGCTCATGTATCTCAGTGAGTGCTGAAAGCTGAATTCCTTTCAAGAATAAGCCATTTATTAATAATTTTCTCTGTCACATAAGTAGTTTGCTTTCTCAATACATTTAATTCCAGTTTTGACCAGTGAAGGCATTTCTCCTCGCAGTGTTAAACCTAGAGCAGACAAACATTAGAAAATATGAAAAACAGAAATTAACTTTTTGAGTCTCATAAATTATTCTATTCATGTTTGTTCAACAATTTGAGACAGTTTTTATCTAGGTTATTTATTACTTTAATAATATAAGAAGTTGTTTCTCATACATTAAAACTTAATTTCCAAGGAAACAGTAATGTTAATATATGTTAATCTCTCATATTACAAAAAACTTGCAGCTAACATTATCAAATGCATGTAATTTCAAAGACCATCTGAAGTTCCAAATTCTGCAGCTATTAAGCCAAAACCAAAATCTAGAGGTATGTCAAAAAGGTTTTTGGTAACTAGATTCATGACATATAAAGTAGATAGATAAAAAAAGCAAAACCAAATCAGATTTCTTTTTTGCTTCGAACTTCATGTCAGAAAGTATAATTCCATATCTGATGAGAAAGAATAGAATTCAGAAAGAAAAATCAAGTAAGATTTCTCTTCATTTCTAATTATCAATATTTGTTACATTTTAAAGAGTTTCTATAACGTACAGAGATTTTGTTCTCTGGTTAAGCTAAATTACCAAGGACAAGAATTTGATTGCAGTTGCCCCCATCTGGAATGACTTAGGAGATTTTAAAGAGATAGAATAACAATAACAAAGACTAGAGTATTACAGCTTAAGTCAACATAGGTCATGAGGATATACACTGAAGAAACTTAAACCATGTTGTGGCCACTGATAATCTAGTAAAAAACAAAATCAAACCAAAAAAATTTGTAAAATGAAGTTTTTTAAAAAGAAAAGAAAGTTACTTTTGCCGAATTTCTACTCTCTTAAAAAACCTCCAAAATACATCTGATTTTATCTAGCCATAAGGTCCACTTTTGTCATTTCTACCTACCTGTTGAGCTCCAATTCAACTGATTCAATAATTTCCATTTAACAACAGTATTCAAAATTAAGTGTTAGCAAAGGACAGATATTTGTGGGCTAAATTCCAGATCACCAGACAGATTTCAGATATAGCTGCTTCTCCTATCTGCCATCTATCACCTATTAATTTTTCCAAGTTGCATTGTTCTGTTCTGAAATTGAGTGAATTTGCAACAAAGTAAAAATAATTTTTGTGATGTCTCTGAGGTGAATGGAAACTAGTAGGAGCTCAGCATTTTGAAAACTCGGGCAAGTGCCTAACTACATGTGTGAGTTTGTTTCTGAAAGTCTTAATCATGGGATTTATTTCTCTGCTGTAACATGCAATAGAATAAACAAGATTATGAAAACCGTAAGTGATTTAATTTTCATTTGGTTGGACAGGTAATATAAAGATAAGTGTTCTCCAAGTCAAGCTTCTCATTTTGACATTCTTATTACAATAATATAAAATGTATAAGAAGCCCTCCCTCAGATCTGAGGGAAAGGACTTTCACATAAGGATTTGCAAATTTATGATCAGTGTTGGTGCTTTGTGTGTATTTAGAACAGTAATATTTCAAAGATTTTTTTAATCAGACATAAAGATCCTTTACTTCCCTATGGGAGTACTAATACTTTTCAAAGTCCACCAGCCTGAACACCCTATCAAGTAGATGTTACTCCATATGTAAACCACAGTCTCTTACTGATGCAAAATATGTTAGTATTATCCCTAATTTTGACAGCTTTCCCACATTTCTTTTTATTATCTGACATCTTTCAAACACTACATCTTGTCATAGACTACCATAGTATACTTGGTTTAGCTACTGCATGGACAGTATCGCTCAGGACATAGTCAAGAGTTATATCTGCTTTCTGCTGCATTATGTACCTTACTCTGTCCAATAATTTAAAACGCCAATACTTTACCAAGTCCTTCAGAATGGGCAGGATGATTCCTGAGAGCATGCTGCATCTTGTACGGCTTCTTATGAGTTTCTCAATTACTTGTCTGCTTACTACATCATTTTCCATTTACTAGTTGGTCTGTATTCTATGTTGATAAACCATGATCTTGTACTAAAGGGTCCCAATACGCATTATGCTTATGTGGCCATCTCCTTATTCAATAGAGTCAGTATCTTCATTAAGAGAACTGCATTCATAAGCACAGTAGAGGCCACTGAAAACTGATTATCACTGTGAAAAGGGATCTACAGATTTTGAGGGGACCTGCAAGGAAATCAAGGAAGCAAAATTACAGTACTTTGTTCCTTGCAGAAGAGAATATTGCAAACCCCTGCAGGAGCCCCTTGGAAAAGTGAAGTGTTGAGAAGCAATCTATCATAAAAAATGGTGTTTTGACATAGGCCCTAAGATTTGACTTTTTTTTTTATTAACTCCTATGGAAAAACACCTTTCAAAAAAAATTTGTGTGTGAAAAGAATGAAATGTTCGGATACAGGTGTGAAATAGAAACTAAATATAAAACACTTGATTAAAAGTTCTTTAAAAGAATACAGTATTTCGATACTATGTAGTAAGCAGACAAAAAGATAAATAGAGCTTGTCATCCCTTCATTTAAAGCATTATTAATGATTTACATTGACAAAATTGTAAAATAATGCAATTCAAAGTTCAGGTATGAACAAAAAAATCATTTGAAATTACACTGCACAATATTAGAATAATATGCTTAGAAATAACTACCCTACTTTTGGAAGTAGTCATTTATCATTTTCACAATACAGTCAGTTTTGTTCTTCTACCAGTTGATGTACCCTTCCTGAAATAAATAAGGAACAGAAGTTTTCCCTTGGAGAAAACAAACCAAACCAAACAAACCCAAATGGTTTAATTGTGTTGAACTGTAAAGAATTTACACTGATTGCATAAATGTCTTTCTAGATAATTTCAAGAATACAGACTTCATACATACATGTATTTATACAGACCTTGGGAGCTGTTTAGAAGTCTGCAAGACTGTTCCACAAATGCTTAGGCTGGCCCAGGAGATGTTACCTAATGTGCAGAGAAAGCGTAGGATGCCCGGCTGACACTGGCTGAATGGGATCCAATAATGAACTTCTGTCACGGCAGCAAGGAAGAAGGTGAGATTGTGTATAAACTGAATACAGCTAACAAATGTAAAGAAATTTGACATGTACTTCTAATGTTATCACAATTAGTTAGACACAAGTAGATGAGAAAGTACTACATACGTAAATACATTATTATTCTAAAAAAACCCTTTTCTTTGTAAAGTAAACAAGCAATGACCCCAGAATTCATGCAAAATGAAGGACTATCACACAAACATCTTGGAAGTACGGGCCATAGACAATGCCTGTAAATACAGGTGGCCACTTATTGATCCAGCTGGACACAAATGAGACTTAGGGCACAACAAAAAAAATGAGAAAATAAGGCTGTATGTATGGCTAAATTTGTTCTGAAGAATACCGAACCGCACAGGAAAGTGTTGAGAAAAATCTCTTGTCAGAGAAAACTTGAACCTTTGGGGATACCTAGGAACAACAGGAACTTCTGCTCAAATTGCCTATTCTGTGAAATAGCAAAGAATTGCATATCGACCTATGAAACCTGTGCATATCTAATAGCACAGACTGGGTGGTCTTTAGGCTGAATCCACAATGACAACGGCTGATTGAACTGGCACCTTAGTTCAGCATCTGGTATGCAGAATCGATCACTGATACCACATAGTACTGCTTTGGTTGTCAATGAAGGACAATTATATTTTTATTGCTTCTGTTTGGTCTGATAACCTGCCCTTGAAGCCTGGTATTCATTGTAGATGCAACAGTGAATCATCTGTAGCCAGCAATACAAAAGACATTATTGTTTCTGGCTGATACCAAAGGAAGTTAGGAGTCTTTATCTCCAGTTTTTGATTCATAGATAGAGACAAAAGATATTGTGAATTTAATAAGGCAGATAATGAAAACAGAAGAGCACTACATCAGTGCTGACTTTCACTGGATGTTGTAATGCAATCTCTACCTCTTACACTTCTAACGCTTCAAACAAATTAAATCAGTTCTTCATTTTGAATAGCAGTTGGATTTTAAGAGTTAAAAGATGACATGATGTCCATATGTTCTGAATAACGCTAAGACCCTCTTGCTCCAAGTATTATTTCTATAACTGTAATTGCTTGAGGAACTTAACTTCCATTTGAAAAAAGTAAGGGTCTGTGTAACAGCACCCTAGATTAATGCTCCTTAATGCTGGAAGGCAGCTATGGCTGCCTCATCTCTGATTCACATTGAGTCACTGCACCTTCTCATGGTTTCAAAGTCAAAACCTTCCAGTGTAGATGTGAAATGTATTTAATCTTCAAATAAGCTTCAGAACAGCCTGTCTCTCTTCTGTCTTTATCAGCATGAGCTCAGTGACACCAGGCTCTTCGTCAACATTAACAGTGTCTCCTGAGTGAATCTCTAAGAAGTAAAATGAAGGGAACTGAAAATAAAATATGCCTACCTGGGTAGGTGGCAAGAACATGAATTTTAGGGAACAGCATGCTGCTTTCTTAGTGTCATCTATTTTAGATGAGGCAAAATAGAGTGGGGGAAGTCATTCTTCTGTAGAATATTGTGTAGAATCATGTCAAGGCTATAAGACCTCTGGTCTGGGTCCTGGCATTGAAGAACTCTTCTTTACTGTATGTTTTCCACTATTTGCCCTCAGAATAAAAATGCCCTACAGGGAAGTTGATCATATCTCCTGATAAGATTACTTTACAGAAGATGCGTTTTAACATACAGGAGTATTTTCCTCCTAATCACTTTGAATCCATCTCTTCATTTCAACTCATTGATTTTTTCTTCTAATCCTGAGTGATGTCTTTGATGATATATTGCACTCTCTCAAAAAGGGAGCAATATCTGCAAATATTTGAAAATCATTGTTTTCTCCCATTGTTAATCAGTCCTTAAATTCCTAATAGCCTTATTTTCTTTTGTTTTCTAAAGTTAATCGGCCTTTCCATACTAATGAATTAAGGCGTAGGTAAGGAGAGAAAATGCTTTTGAAGAGAAGGAAAAAAATAGATTTTACTCAATAGCAGTTTCAGAACTGAAGTCCCTTCATTCCCCAGCTCTTCCTAGGATAACCACTCCTCATGCCACACCTGAATGTGTGAGGATGTCCTCCAGGTCCCATGCAGGAGGCTTCTCAGCCTTTGTATCCTGTTGCTTATTGCTGCCATAAAAACAAATTAATTATTGCACCACTACTCCGATGTCATTTGAAATTACTTTGATATTATGAGATGCACAACACATTCTCTCCGAAAACCTGCAAAAGGCAGTGGGTACCCAAAGAGATGACACATAAAACTACTTCCCAAGCAGCACTATTAGCATGCATTGGTACTGGAGTAAGATTAAGTTCTGTATAAATAATGCTCCCCTTTTATATTGTATAAAGATGGAGATTTATCAAGAAAGTCCAAGAAAGAACTTATGTAAGGATGAGATTTTGGATATCATACTTTAGAAGACCAAACTGCTTATCTGTTTTAAATCACATATCTTTGCGATCAGCATAAGGAGAAAATAAAATGACAATTTATTTTTGCATAGTTATTTTATAAATTTGAGATTAGATACTGGAAGAACTGTAGGATTCTTTCATGAAAGATGTAGCAAAACCTTGAAAAATTTTCCTTAAACCTCTTTTTTCCTTTATCAGAAGTTAGTAATTCATTTTCTAAGCCCCCAAGAAAGTGGTTTTTTTCAGCCTATATTCCAGAAAAAAGTTGGAGCTAATCAGAGGGGACAAACCAGGTATATCTTTCCTGCAATCCTTCATTGTCTTCGGCTTTGTATTCACATACATATACATACCTAAACTTTTATAAAATCTTGGAGATCTGCAATGCTGGGGTACAAATCACGTGGGTAGAAGTGAAATATTTTCCCTTCTATCTATAAAATCCAACTTGCTAAGCTTCATATTTAGAAATGTATGGGGAGAAAGAAGACACCTGCTGCCACTGTGGCCTAAAACATATGATTTTAACTAAAACTTGTTTGGATCTCAGATATGGGTTGCCATTTGAAATGTCAGTATGTAATTATTTACTATGATATATTTTTCTACAATATAAAGACTAGACTTTTAATACTTGTAGAAATAATATTGCTTATGTAAAGAGGGAATAGTTATGTAATATTGCCTAGAATTCAATGTGCATTACACTGCCCTTTGCCAAAACCCCACATACCTACTTTTTTAAAGAATAAGCTAGAAATTGGTCGTCTTACAACCATATGAAACATCAGCAATAATCCAACAAACAAAATCCAATGTTAGCATATGTAAAATCCTTTACACAGCAAAATCACATAGGAGAATTATTTTAAAATTTCTTAGCAAATATGCATTTAATAGTTCCAGAATATTGCAAACAGTATTTGAAGTATAACCTTTAAATTAAACCTACCAGATAATAAGGCTGCTTTATCCCAGACTTTCTCACTCAGCTTTGTCCTGTTCTTTCTTTTTTACCTCAGATTAAAGCATTTAGCTGCTGGCTATATTTAAGCCCTAAAAGCTTTCTACCTCATAACAGTGACAAAAAGTCCTGTCTCTGTCAAAGAAATGTTCTGATGGGCAGAACAATATTCTAGTGATGGGCTTCAACAACCTCTCAAACTACACCTGAAAGTGACATATTGCACTTGGTTACAGATGCTTGTCTTGGTTCTCTTGCATGAAACCGCGCAACTTCCCAGAGGCAGAGGAAGAACAGTTTTGGGGGAAGGAGGCTACTTTGTTTGGTTTTAATTCATTATCCTGTTACTTCTTAACCTTCTAGGAGCTAGCTAGCCATTTAATGTCACCAAGCGCAAACATGAAATTTTTCAGTGCTATGCCTTCACCCAAGTTTCTTTTCAAGAAAAAAAAAATATAAAAAGCAGCACTTCTTAGTGGGTTAATAGCTTCAGAAGATATATATGAAAAGTGGTGATGGAAAGTGAACTTCAAGAGCAAAAATTAACACTACTGTCCTGAAAGGTTCTGTGTTGTTCGGTCATACAGCTGGTCATACTCTAAGTGTTCAGTATATAGGTTCAGTAATATACATTCATATTTTGTTTTGTACAGTGTGTTGAGCACAATAGTCATACTCTTGAAAGGGGTTAATGGTGAGGAAAGGGCCAAGAGGAGAAACAATGTGGTGGATGCTAAAAAGCTACACAACCCCAAGGGAAAACAGAACAAGTTCATGAAAATGGAAGACCACAATGAATTATTAAATATACACTTACATACAGACATCTCTGGGTCAGACAGTCCCTGAGCAGCAAATTGGTAGAGACTGGGAGGGCGTTCTGGGACATATCACTGTGTGCCTGCTCTTTTTTTTGCCCTGGTCCCTAGGCAGCCTATTTTGGTCATTCTCCAAGACAGGATACAGGACTAACTGGATTCATCCAATGGATATCAATATAACAGCTCACAATTTATGTAACAGCTAAGTAATGTAAAGAACAAAGCCTTACAGTACCAACAAAGTTCTCAGGACTAAAACAAAAAGCATAATCAATGTCACAAAACACTAGAGTTTTCTCCCTTAATCTATATTTGGAAGGAGCAATAAAAAATGGTTCTTGGTAAAACAGGTGATGTGTATCACTTATGTGGTTCTATCGATATTTTTCTTAACAATACTGAAAACGTAAATAATTTTTTAGACAACTAAGATTTGAGTAATAAACCACAGAAAGGGTCTTCAAATACCCATGGAGTATACACTGCATAAGCCTGTAATGATAATTGCAGTAATTAAATGCAAATGTATTGCATAGGTCACATAGATGAAAAATAAGAGTTGTCATTTCTTACAGAGTAACATTATTGATACAATAATTGCTATACTATCTCATTCCATATTTAATTTGAAACACGTAGGTTTCAACACGTAAAATTTCTCATTGGTTTCCTTGACAATCATTCCTGTTGAAGTGAGTTCCAAAGGTCTGCCTAGCCCAGTAGCCCATCCCTTGAGGGTGGCCAGCAGAGTGTGCTTGGAGAAGCATTCAAGGACAGCACTCAAATTACGCTGTATTCTCTGGCAGGCTCCAGTTTTCTACAGTTTATGGACTTTCTGAGACAGATTAAATATTAAATATCAGTATTTAATCTTTATGAATATCTGTGTGTTTAAAATAGTTATATTTAGTGGCCCTTGATTGCTTTTTCCTTCATCAATGTTTGTGATCATTTTAGAACCAGTCTAATGCCACAGCATCTTATGGCGATGTGAGCCACTCTCTATCTATTTGTTATGTGAATAAACATACACTTTGTTCCATTTTACAATCACTCCCTCCTTTTTTTATGAGGAACGTAATTCATTTTCTTTATTACAGTTTTGATTTTACAGTCTTCTATCATATCCCTCCTTCAGTGCTCGCTCTCTCAGTATCAAGAGTCCTTGTCTATAAAATTATTCTTCATACAGAGGCCATTCTATAACTGTTGGATTCCCTTCTATCTTTTCTAGTTCTACTATTCCATTTTTTAGACAAATGATCTTGACAGCAAAATATAATCTTATGGATAAGGTATTAGACTAGGGTCCTGGAAAAATGAATTACATTCCTGTGTGCGTCACAGATCTTATACATTATTCAGTCTTCTTTTCTGCTTAATTTTGAGTAACCATTCACTGCTAAGTGAATATATTCTTCAGAAAAAGGGAACATTTCTACTTCCAGCACATAGACTATAACCACTACAGGATAATTTGATTTGAAATTAGTACTTCAATAACACTATGATATGGAGTTAACTTTGGGTCTTTTCTAAATTGAGACCCTCACATCTTTGGATCAGACCCCTAAAGAGTCTCAGAGGTAATTCTGGGTATCTCACTTCTCCAGTGTTCATCTTAAGAAGGTTAGCAAAAAATAACCAGTTTAAAATGGGTTTGTACTTACCCCAGAAAATCAGGCATCCCAAATCACTGACACATTTATGGATTTTAACTAGGCTTCTCTGTTTAACCTGCAGACAATTCCACTGTGCCAGACATTGCAGAACACTGGTGACAACACTGTACCTTCAGGAGCCGTACTTCAGTGTCTCTGTGCCTCTCTTTTTTTTTTTTGAACAGCAGCTTTTCATAAGCTGAGTTTCCAGACTATAAATACATCCAAACTATGACTAAACTTGTGATAAAAACTCAGTTGTCTGGATGATTATGTAAGTTAAAACAAATTCATCTTCCATTTAGGTGGTATATACCTGGGTATTATAAATGTGTAAAAAACAGGGAAGGAAACAAAGAGTCTCAATTTCCATGTTGAAGGTGAATTGCTTTTACAAATGAAAAGAACCCATTGATTTTTCCTAACACTGAAGCACAGTCTAATAATTTATTTTATGCCCTAAAAATGGGTAATGCTGAGAAATTTTGAGAGAACATTGGATTTTCTTTTTGTAAAACCATATTGATTTCTCCAGTGATATCCACTGATTTCTGATGCTCTATCATCCAAATGGCATCTGTTACATCATCTTTCATTGCAGATCTGTCATTTATAAATAATACAAGGCTTTTATTTTTTTCTTTCCTAGGTTTATTTCCACTGAGTAAAGAGAGAAGGTTCAGCAGGAGCTCATGTGGCATGATGCCAGAAAGGCAGACGAGGAGGATGTCAGGCTAAATGAAAGAGCAGCTGAACTCCAAAGCCCATATTAAAACATTGCTTTCTAATCAGTGGATACTGTCTCTGAATTTCTGCACCTCGCCACAGAGCCTTAGGCATCTCAGCTGGAGTCCAACAAGCCCTAAGGCCTTACTCACACTCACAGATACAAACTTAATTCATGTACAAAACAGAGACTAAAAAGAATCCACTGTAGGAATCAAAAACTTTTTATGAATTTTGTGGGGTATTTGTCATGTTTTCCCATGCACAATGCTCGATGTAGTTAGTAGAGTTAGGGAAATACTACAAAACTTATTTCTCTTTCTTAAGCATTTATTCACATGTGCATTCAAACATGCTGTGGCATGGTATCAGAACATATCCTAAATATTTAGCAGCTAATTATTTAATTGGGAAAAAGTTTCCAGAATCAGTCAAAAATGAATTTAAAATTAAAAAAATCAATGAAATACCCAAGAAGATAGTATTATATTCAGTCGGTTTCTCTGTGGATGTATAATTTGAGTGTTTTGGTTGTTTTCACTTAATGCACAGAAAATGTTTTCAGGATTCCCCATGCAAGCCAGCAGATTGATTCAGAGGTCTTACTGTCAGGTCCAGCCCGTCCTTTACAGACCCCAAGAAAACAAAACAGGAATTCCTTTTGCACTAAGTGATTTCCTGGGTCACTGCCCAGAGACACACTGCCTTTCACAGAAAGTTTCAACAAAATACTCCAGGTACTTCTTTGTGGGAGGAAGTAAGGCTCATCCAGGTTTTTCCCCAGTGTGATCAGCAAGTCAGCTCTGTCCAAGGCAGCAACGCAATGTTAATGCATCAAAAGCTACCACTATTTTGGGCATCAGATTACATTGGCAAGAAAGAAAAGGAAAAGTGCATAGTAGCACCTACCAAGGATGACTGCCCTCCTCACATACTCACTTCAACCTCACATGAGAGTGCCATAGTTTAACAATTCTGTTTTCCTGGCTTGCATTTAATTTGATTTTCCACCTAGGGAATGACTGCACTTAATTGATCCATGTAAGCCCATCTTAGTGGAAGAAATGAAGACTCCAAAATTCATCAGGGAAAAGCTAATAAACTTACTACACCCAAGCATCTCTCAGACACAGCCCAGTAAAGTCTTATTTAATTTTTAAATGAAAGATACTGAAGCAAAGACTATTTGAGGGAAGCCATAAATAAATAAAATACTGTGGATGACTGGTCACAGAACTATAGAAAATAAAAAAAAGCTTGGGTATAGTCTTATATAAGGTAAAAGCTTGTGATGCAGCATGCATTACAAATGAACTGCACTAAGCGAAGAATATTGGTATCCATTTATTTTATGTAATGAAACAAAACATACCCTATAAATGAACTACTGGCATAATTCCAGTATTTTTCTTGACTTACTCCAATATGACCCAGAGAGTGAATTTTTTAAGGTAACTTAATTTGCAAATTTTACAGTCACTATTTACTATAACCAGGTATATTATTAACCACAACGTAAGTATCAGTCCTATTTGTTATTACACCTGATTTTTTTAGGCTTTTTTTTTTGAAAACAAACAGGTTTAGGCATAGAAAAGGTACTTTTTAGAAGGAATTTTCCTGACTTAGTGTGCATGGTTTATATATGCAGAAATAATGTTTAAGCAACTCCATCACATTCCCAAATTCTGCTTAAAAATAATCCCATTCAAATTAAATTTTGCTTTTGTCCACACTATTGTTCCATGTGTCCAGGTATCTGGAGTCTTGGAGATTTTTTCCTTTTACAAGAGAAAATTTATAGTTTCTGTATATCTTTCTTTCACTATGACTGCATAAAGACAGAGGTTTTCAACTAGTTGAAGTTTTGCCCTGCAAGATTCTGCACAAAGAACTGTGTATTCTTCTAACAACATCCTTCAATACAAAATCAAAATTATTTTGTACCATCATAGTTGTATTTTATGATTTTAACTGGTCACTACAAACAGACCTGCTCTGCTTCCAAACCAAATTCACACACAACATGGATACTCTTAAAAGTCCCTCAAGAAAGCAGACAAAGATATGGGATGAAAACCTAAACCAGAAAAACCTCTCACCCTTTCTAAGGCATACTCATTTTGCACAAGATTTCTTTCTTCGCTGGTAGCCAGACTCTAGTAAGCAGTCAAGTTCATTTGCCTCTCCTCAAATTCTTAAGTCTTCACAGCCTACAAAATATAACTTGCTTTGCAATAAATAGAAGCTTTGGGGTTAGGTGCATTCAGAATCTACTTTATAGGGGATCTTCAAGTAAACTGAGCTACCATCTCAACTCCTGTAGGGATCTTTTCAAAGGTTTCCAGCCTTTTTTCCATGAAACCATACAGCTAGCTGTCTCACAAAACAGAATTCTAATGCTGGCATCCATCTGTATGCTGTAGCTCATGTACTGTGCTGTGAATTCCCTTCCTTACCTGCAGCTGGAGCTCAGCACATCTGCCAGTGCCCCACATCTGCTTGTTCATGAGTGGGACTTCCAAAGCCACCTCCCAGATCACCTGCTGTACTTACTCACTGATCATCCGTTATTATTCATTATCCATATTAACAGCAATATTATTAATGAAATCAATAATAATATTGACAATAAGTCTAGAGATGCAACATCGCTAGAGACCATTTTTTACATGTCTTTCTTTTGCTCTATAAGTCCAGCATCTTCTTCTGGAATACCACTTACCTTTAATTTTTGTCTCTCTATTTAGTCTTGTTTATATCTTAGTTGCTTTCTCCTGACTATTATTGCACTTAAGTCTCTTCCAATGTCTTCCTAATTTAATATAAGCAAATTTTTAATTTCCCTTTCAATTTCAAACCTTATGTTTATACTTAGATATTAGAGTCACATCCATATGTATAACCAGAGAAGCACAACAAAATTTCCGGGTGTATCCATTGACTGTTGATGTCCGGCATCAAAAAGGGTTGGGATCTTTGTAGCAAGTGATGTCTTATTAAACTATTTATTTTCATTTATCTGCCAGTGGAAACACTTACTGAATTAGTGTGAACAGTCTAGTTCCTGGATATGATTTTAATGGGGAACAATGTTCATAATCAGGAATAACAACATCAAAACATACACATGTACAAACGACTAAATCCTTTACAAGGCTGATGAAGAAATACAACTTTCCTGAAAGATTTAGTTATTTATCAGATCATTCATGCTGAAACTTTATGCTAAAATAGAGATGTGGTGTATGTCTTAGACCAAGTTGAATTCTGCTATTGACTTCTTTTCTAAGGTTGCATGAATAATTGTGTCACAATTCAATAGTTCAAAAAAATGTATTCCATTCATTGGAATCATAATATTAACATATTTGTGAGCTCATCATATACTACAATTGGGCTTCACACCATTATTTAAACCTGGAGAGATAAGTTGATAAAATTGTATCATGGGGGCCCTATCCATAATCCACCGAGGTTACAAGCAAAATTTGATGGAACATTGGATTAGACTCCATGAGACCAGATCTCAGTACTTACCAGATGAAAGTCAGCCTTCCTCCTTTCCCCTTCTTTGTGTAAAGACATTAAAACAAATGTATATACATTTTCACATTTGCAATACTAATAGAATAGGATATTGCCATGAATGTGTCTTGTCTCTGCAATTTCCAGGTAAATTATTTACCTATTCAGATTGCTGTATATATTTGTTTATTCATATAAATATTGGTTTGATGTCTCTTATTTTAGCTTCCCAGTTTACAGCTCTTCACTTGTACAGTGAGAGGACTTTGCGCCTTTAATTGGCTCAGCTCTGATTCAGTATTTGCTTGTGTTAACGCTGTGGAAAAAAGGTATTGCAATGCTTCACTTTTATCTGTAGATTTATTTTTTTTTCTGTAATACTGTTGGTCCTTTCGAGGGCCTTCAAAGGAGGTGTGGGGTTTTTGGGGTTTTTTTTTTACAGTGTACAGGACTGAAGTATCTATGGGAGATCTAATAATGAGATAAGTTTGCTATTATACTTATTTTTCACCTTGAAAGATACATTGCCTGAAAGTATGTTTCTAACTAGGAACCCAGTGTGAAGAAATACATAGTGTGTTATTCCCCATTAAAAGGGCACTGACAATTATGCATTCTGCATGCACATACTTCTCCATATAAAGCATTTCTATGTATTTTTAGGTTCTTTAGATTACCAGATTTACTCACACCTAATGCAGCCTAAATTTATTGTACTTGGAGTATTATAAACCTGCTACCATAGGCACAGAAACCTTTTTTTGGCAACAAGGATTATGTCTACATTAACAGGTAATTTGGCACAGATCAAAGTACCTGGTGCTGAGACTCTTCAAATCTTCACTGTATGAGTCTTGAGCAGAGGTTGTGGGCTTGGGGCAGGACTACATCACCTTTGGCACATGGGAATGACAACCCATCAATGTAAACCTTTTAGGACAAAGAGGTACATGAAAATTCTTTGTCTTTAACCGTGCTGTGCCTTCATCAGTCTTTCACAATGTGTCAGGAGGCAGCTGCTGGAGGGAGCCACAGCCTGCTTCTGGCCAGCCCTGAGGCAGGTATCCCACAGCAATGATGGGGATCTCCAGGAGCTTGGAGTTCTGGTATGCAGCTGGATTGGTGCTGCACTGATGCCTGAAGAGCTCTACAACGTCACCCCAGTAGCTGCACATCCTTCAAGCTGCTCCCAGACTCTTCAATAATTTTGCAAAATTTTTCTTGAATGCAAAGCAGCATTGCTTGCTAGTCTTCTCATGCTGTCCTGGTTTCGGCTGGGATAGAGTTAAATTTCTTCCTAGTAGCTGGTACAGTGCTGTGTTTTGTATTCAGTATGAGAATAATGCTGATAACCCACTGATGTTTTAGCTGTTGCTAAGTAGTTGTAGTGCTTTATACTCGGACAAGGACTTCTCAGGTTCCTGTGCTCTGCCAGTGGGGAGAGGCACAAGAAGCTGGGAGAGGGCACAGCCAGGACAGCTGACCCAGCCTGGCCAACGGGATATTCCATACCATATAACATCATGCTCAGTGTATAAACTGGAGTCGGCTGGGGTATGGGCCACTGATCACCTATCACTGGGATCTATCACTGGGTGGTGAGCAATTGTTGCATTGTGCATCACTTGTTTTTATATATTCCCTTATCAGTAATATTACTATTAGTATTATTATTTCCTCTTTCTTTGCTGTCCTATTAAACTGGTTTTATCTCAACCCGTGAGCTTTATCTCCATCCCTGGGGAGGGGGCAGCAAGTGTAGCAGCTGCATGGTGCTTAGTTGCTTGCTGGGGCCAAACCACAGCACATGCCCAGCAGCATCATGTAGTCTGCACCCTCTGGGTGTGCCCCTGATTTACCCTGTTGCCTGAGCAATGCATGGCCCTCCAGCAGTAGAGAATTTGGAAAGATTAGGAAATTTCCTCAGGTCCACTGGTTGTTCCTCTCTGAATCTTCTGAGAGGTGAAGAAGGGCTGCAGTCATCATAATTGGCTGCAATCAACACAATTGATAAGAGTTTATTAGTAAGACTACTTTCCCTACAATTCACTTTGTTATATAACAAAATTTGTTATTGGACTAGGTATTATTATAACATAACAGCACATTATACATCTTCATTTAGCAAAGCCTTTATGGTAAATGCTTTGTTTTTTCTTGTTCACCAGTTTTTTCATGGACAAAAAAAAAAAGTTTCAATTTAGTGTTAGTGTTACACAAACACATGCATAGCAAAGTGTAAACTGTACTTCAGCAACCTCAGCTATGTGACAAAACACAACTGATGAATAGCTAATAGATACATTATAGGGAAGTTCTAATTTCTATCCAGAAATTCAGTTTATAAAGAGTCCCAAAAGAAAACTTTGCTGTTTGAAACATATAAAGTGTCAAATCTAATGAATGGTCTTTTAACTTTTGTAACACTTCCTGAAAACTAGATTAAGGTATAGTATAAAACCTTGCAGGAATAAGTAAAAATATAATAATTAATAGTAGAACTATTAGAAAGTCCAATCAAATACCCTTCTAAAAATACTCCCTTTGCATCATTAACCTTGTCAGTCATTCCTTTAAATAAATTCCTGTTTAAAAATAACAAAAAGAAGGAAATGTACAAGTGTGTATTCCCAGAGCAACTCCATAAACTGATTAATTTTTGAAACATTTGACGCTGATTAATGAGAACAAGACAGTTGAAATATGTGAACTGAAGATATAAATACACTCTACCTATTTATACTGCCATTTTTCAAGCTGTCTTTTTTGAGGATTATTTAAAATTAAATACCCTATATCTTGCATGGAATTTGGCAACTCAAGGAAATTTTTTTTTAAATCATAATGACAAGACCTTTTATTATTGTTTTTCTGAAAATAAAGGAATTGGTGAATCTATAGTTCTAATTTATGCCAAATCACATGTATAGTAGTACATGTGAAATTATAAAATTATTTCAGCATCACCTCGCTAACACTGCTGTAGATCTTTAGCATACAATGACACATCAGAGGTGAATCCCTCCATTTGTACTCTAAAGGGAGCTGAACTTTAATCAAGGACTCCACTGGGCCACCAAAAGAACATGAGGTTCGTTCATCCCCAGATCTTTGTAGCACAAGGCTATTAATTACACTACACATTTCTACACCATTGTCAGTGTGTGAGAGAACTGATTCAAAGAACCACATCAAAAGATATACCAAGAGGCTAGCATATGCAGTTAAAAAGGTAGAGGACACTCAATTTCCAGGGGTTTGCTTTAAATATTTAAAGACTGTTCAAACTCTGGAAAACATTTAGTACTTAAAAATAAAGTAAAAAAGCACAACTTTGAGATCTTTTTTTCTGTAGGTAACAAATAACACTGTCTTTTTCTTTTATGCAAAAGTAAACCTGAAATTATTTCAAACATAGTTTTATCTTTAAAGTTTCACTTGTAAAGCAGAAGTGATATGAATAGGAACCACTGAGAGCCAGAGGTGCTTCTTTGTCATGAAAACTGGTACTGAGTATGTAGAGCTATAATGCTCTTTGGCGTGTTATTTTGTTGTTGTTGTTTTTGTTCTGAAAGTCATATATCAGGACTAAATGTACAATTCATATTCCATAAAACCTGCAAGTAAAATTATTCTCACTGGTGACACAGATGGCAAAAAGAAGTCTGTATTGAAATCGATGGGAGTTTTGTGTACATGAAAGCTACAAGATATAGGCTCTTATAAACTTTAAACTTAATTTCATTTTCTGTGTCTTTGTAAGGAATTCAAAGTTCTTTGGAAGGTATTTGATATATAAATTCCAAGGGCTGCCCAAATTTAGTAGCTGAAGTTAAAACTTGAGATAAAAGAAGAAATGAAAGATTTTCTGTGAAAGTAGTTTGTGCTTCAGCCTTAAATGATCCTGATACCTGATACAATGGAAAAGCTGAAGAAGAGATTAGTCATTTGAAAAATAACCATTTCAAAACTGTTCATTGATTTCTTAAAGGTCTATTCACTAAAAATACATTTAAAGCATAAATGGCAAAGATCCTACTGGTAGGTCATTACTTGGATTCAAACTGCTTGTAGTCTGCTGCTTCAAAACAGTAAAAAATATTGCTACCCTAGTAATGAGTTAGCATTTGCTATGATTGTGAGTGCCAGCTTGTGACGGCACATGCAGGCGAAAAGGTGCTACTAACAGGATTCAGTATAACTGCATGTATAGAAGTCTAAAATTGTGTTACACTTTACAATAATTTTAATATTGCTGAGGATGCCTGGCGGATAGTAGCTGAGGTTTTCTTTCTACAGAAAGATCATACCCTATGCAGCAGAAGTAAGGACGCATCCAAAGGGGCATCAGTTAGGGCCACACGCTCACAGCCGCAGGGCCAATGCTAGATTCAGTGGCATGGGGAAGTAAATGTGGTAAAGTGAGAGGAGACAACAATTTATTTACAGCAAATTGCTGACTGGTATATTTGGATTGCTACATTATTATATCAGGATCAGATTATTATTTTGTGGTCAGCTGCTATTCAGAATACTTAATATCTTGAAGACAGATGAGGTCTTAGAAGACAAGAAATAGAAAGTATAGCGACCTTCTTTTGGAAAGGACAAAAAAAAAAAAAGAAACAAAATATGGGCCAGGGAATTTAAGAAGAGACAGATTAACTTCACTCCTTAGGAAAGTTCTGGGATACATAACCAAAGAAAGTACACAACACCTGTAAGATTACAAGAAAACAAGTAACAGTTGTCAAGAGCAAATGTCAAATCTTTCGAAAAAACATTTTAAAACAAGTTAAAAAGTCTAGGGATAAAAGAGGAAATAAAAAACTCACCACAAAACCAAACTGTAGCAATGAGATTCAGTTGCTCAACTATAATATTCATTACCGTGAAGGCATTCAAGACAACCATACAAGGCTGGCAGGTATGACTTACAACCCAAGGGAGATCTGCAGTCTTCTAGTTGACAGCTGGAGGCCAGGCAGGATATTTTATGTTGCCTGAAATGTTACTGGACATCTATGCATAGGGAACTGAATTCATCCTAAATGTTGTATGCATTGACTTTCAATAGATTTCGAGGAAATCTGTTCTATCTGAAAGCGTGGAGGCAAAAATGGCCTTATGGCTGTGCTTGGACAACAGTTATCTACAACCATTGCCTAACCAGGACAACTGAATCAAAAGGTGTCCCAAAGAACTTGGTCATTGACCTGATTCTGTGTAAAGATTATCCAAGTCACTAACAGATAAACCAAACCAAATATCTCAAAGCTTTGTGTTATTTGCAAATATGCCAGGTGATAAATCCCCTCTATTCAGCACACTTGGGGTACTGTGTCCCATGCTGGGCTCACCAGTACAGGAGAGAGATGGAGCTACTGGAGAGACTCCAGGGAAGGGCCGCAAAGAAAGTTAAGGGACTGGAACATTTCCTATGAGGAAAGGCTGAGAGAGCTGGGAGTCTCAGCCTAGAGAAGGCTCAGGGGCAATCTCATTTGTGGCAGTACTAGTATTGACCAAGTTCCACCTCGCAAGGACTTCTTTGTTGTAAGTGATTAATGTAGCACATTATCCCTCAAATTACTACGCAGCCTGTGAGGACAATTAATTTTTCTGAGAAATTACAAGGTAGTTAATTAATCTGAGTTAAAGTTAATTAAAATTTTCCTCTTTTAAGAAAAGTGTTGGTCCATTTAACATATGTCAGTCTTTTTCCACTAATGGCCTCAAAAAGAAAACATTATACATTCTTGAAATTTGTTTTTAAAAGCTGTTGAGTTCCTGTATATAATCATTAGTTCAAGAAAATGAAAAGTTAATATTGGTTAATTTTACTTAACAGCAGTAAGACTAAATACTGGTAGGTTATTGTGACATCACAGCTAATTAGTCAACCAAATTTACATGCAAAGTTTCTGGTGTTTGTAATATATCAAGAGCCTGAGGAAGTCTGGGTGAAGGCATTAGAAATGTAATGTGGAGAGTAGTCAGCTCCATTCTCATGGAATTTAAAAATCACATGGCCACATACTACTTGGGCAACAGTTCCTGAAAGACTCCCTTTCACACCATTCCCTCTGCTAGGGGAAGCACTATCAAGAAAAATTTAATCATACATGCCCATAGAGCTTGCAGAAATTGTGACTCAGAGATTGAGCTCTCCCTTTTGCCCTTACACAACATCTTGATGTCACTAATATTTCAGATTAAGGTTCTTATGCATCATCAACATGCTTTAGCTGTTTAACAGTGCTGGGGAGAGGCAGAACACTCATAAAATCCAGTTTAACTGGCTGGCATGCTTTACTTGCTTTAGTGTGTTGATGAATCTGCTCTTAAAGTTGAAATAAAACAGGATTTAAGATACAGGTAAAATCAGAAGTGATATAGGAACATTACATTCTTCTTGTGCATTATTAGTATATAAATTTTAATTTAAAACAGTAGAAACGCTAGACAAATATATTCCTTAGACTATTTAGCATATTAATTGTTTCTTCAAGCACAAAAATATCAAAAGGATGTGGTAATCCTCCTGAAATGCTTTCTTATAAAACAAAAATACCTCTAAACTTCACTCAACGCAATGTTAACCCTCATGTGTACTCCTACCTTGAGAAAAATATTTTGAGGAAATGGGAAAATGGTGGTGAATCAGATTAATTCTAAAAAACTTTTTTTTTTAACAGTATTTGAACACCTGAGAGATTCTGATCATCTTACATTTTAACATATGCTAAAACTTCAGGAATACAAACGTACTATTTGTAAATACTTATGTACATAATACCCAGACTTATAAATATTATTTCTGAGAAATCTATCAATAAACATATTCTGGCATTTCCAATAAAGCCTTCAATATCCTCTCTTATTTTACTTTAAGTCATCCTTATCCTTTCTTATTCCATCTGTTTACTTAAAGTATTTGTATACATTGAATGAAAAACTGTGATTCAAATTGCACAGTAAGAAGTGGAAAGAGGGTTTTTTATTTGCTATGGGTTTACATCTTCAGGTTTTGGTTTTAGTTTACGGGACAGGAAACTGGAGAGAAACTTGTCTGAAATATATGTGTACGTGTATGTATATGTTTTGGTGGTGGTTTTTTTTTTCCCCATAGTAGACTGGATTTATTTGAAATTGAAATATACAAGCCAAAAGTTAATAAATTCAAAGGTATCTGGGTAACAGGAGAGAAAGTTAGAATGATGGCCACCAAAATTTAGGCATGTAATTTCCTCAGGTACTTTTTAACACATTATAGTATTGCGTTTGTTAGGTCTAGACATCAAAACATAAACCTGATTCACAGTCTTTGCCATTAAAAAAAGAGTTTTAATGTGCTAAATGAATCCAATTTAAAATTATTTTAGAAGCACAAATTTTCGAAGGAGGAGAACCTCAATCCATCCCACTCCTACCAGTTTGATGCCAGTGCCAGCAATAGATACCCAGAGCCTGGATAAGGATCACAGGTCAGCAGCAGAGCACTTGAAGAGCAGCACAGAGGAATTTCAGACACTCCAGCCAGTAAGTCAGCTTCATCGGGGGCCCAACTTAAATGCCTCTACACAAACACACATAGCACGGGGAATAAAAAAGAGGAGTTAGGTGTGTGCACGCCTGCAGGGTTATGATCTTATTGGTATCATGGAGACGTGGTGGGATGGCTCCTGTGACTGGGACATTGGAATGGAAAGATACAAGCTCTTTAGGAAGGCCAGGCAGGGGAGACAAGGAGGGGGTGTCTCCCTCTTTGTCAATGACCAGCTGGAGTGCCTGCAGCTCCTCCTGGGAATGGATAAGGAGCCAACTGGGAGCTTATGGTCAGGATTAAAGGGAGGACAGGGACAGGTGACATTATAGTGGGGGTTTGTTACAGGCCGCCCAACCAGGAAGGCCAAGTGGATGAGACCTTCTGTAGACAGGTAGGAGCAGCCTCATGGGAGACTTCAACCACCCCAACCGATATCTGTTGGAAGGACAACGCAGCAGGGCATAAGCCCAGGAGGTTCCCGGAACACATTGATGATAATTTCCTTCTCCAAGGAGCCAACAAGGAAAAGTGCTATGCTGGACCTTGTTCTCACCAACAAGGATAGGCTGGTGGGGAATCTGAAGCTCAAGGGCAGCCTTGTCTACAGTGACCATGGAATTTAAGATCCTTAGGGCAGCAAGGAGGGCACACAGCAAGCTCACTACCCTGGACTTCAGGAGAGCAAAGAATTTGTCCTCTTCAGGGATCTGACTGGTAGAGTACCATGGGACAAAGCCCTGGAGAGAAGAGGGGGCATTAGCATTAACCAGAGGGGGCATTTAGCATTAACCAGAAAGCTGGTTAATATTCAAGGATCACCTCCTCCGAGCTCAGGAGTGATGCATTCCCACAAAGAGAGAGACAAACAAAAATGTCAGGAGACCTGCATGAATGAACAAGGAGCTACTGGACAAACTCAAACAGAGTGTGGGAAGCAAGAACTACAGAGGGTGGAAGCAAGAACAGGTAGCCTAGGAGGTATACAGAGAAATTGTCCGAGCAGTCAGGGATCAGGTTTTTTCCTGATCCTGATCCTTTCCTAAGCTAAATCCCTGATAGAATTAAATCTGGCCAGGGACATCAAGGACAAGAAGAAAAGCTTCTACAGGTACTTTGGTGACAAAAGGAAGACTAGGGAAAATGTGGGCCCTCTCTGGAAGGAAATGGGAGACCTGGTAACCCAGGATATGGAGAAGGCTGGGATATTTGATTACTTTTTTGCTTCAGTCTTCATATGCAAATGTTCAAGCCACACTGCCTGAGTCACAGAAGGCAAAGGCAGGGACTGGGAGAATGAAGAACAGCCCACTGTAGGAGAAGATCAGGTTCAAGACCATCTAAGGAACCTGAAGGTGCACAAGTCATGGGACCTGATGAGATTCATCTGTGGGTCCTGAGGGAACTGGCAGATGAAGTGGATAAGCCACTATCCATCATATTTGGTAGCCTTCTATAATGAGGTTACAGCATTGGTGGATAAGGGGAGAACGACTGATGTCATTTACCTGGAGTTGTGCAAAGCATTTGACACTGTTCTGCACAGCATCCTCATCTCTAAATTGGAGAGACATAGATTTGACGGCTGGACCACTCGGTGGATTAGGAATTGTTTGGATGGCTGCACTCAAAGAGTTGTGGTCAACGGCTTGATGTCCAAGTGGAGACCAGTGATGAGTGGTGTTCCTCTGGGGTCTGTACTGGGATCAGCGCTGTTTAACATCTTTGCTGGTGACATGGACAGTGGGATTGAGTGCATCCTCAGCAGGTTTGTCAATGACACCATGCAGTGTGGTGCAGTCAACACGCCTGATGTATGGAATGCCATCCAGAGGGACCTTGACAGGATTGAGAGGTGGGCCCTTGTGAACCTCATGAAGTTCAATAAGGCCAAATGCAGGGTCCTGCACTTTGGGTTGGGGCAAGCCCCGGTATCAATACAGGCTGGGAGATGAAGGGATGGAGAGCAGCCCTGCCAAGGAGGATTGATGAGAAACTCAACATGACCTGACAATGTGTGCTTGCAGCCCAGAAAACCAACCGTATCCTAGGCTGCATCCAAAGGCCACCTGCATCCTGGCCAGCAGGTCAAGGGAGGTGATTCTGCCCCTCCACTCCATTCTGGTGAGACCTCACCTGGAGTCCTGCATCCAGCTCTGGAGCCCTCAGCACAGGAAAGACATGGACCTGTTGGAGAGGGTCCAGAGGAGGACCACACAAATGATCAGAGGGATGGAATACCTCTCCTACGAGGACAAGCCGAGAGAGTTGGGATTGTTCAGCCTGGAGAAGAGAAGGCTCCAGGGAGACCTTGTAGCAGCCTTCCAGTACCTGAAGGGAGCCTACAAGAAAGCTGAAGAGGGACTTTTTACAAGAGCATGTAGTGATAGGACAAGGGATAATGGCTTTAATCTGAAAGAGTAAATTTAGATTAGATATAAAGAAGAAATTCTTCACTATGAGGGTGGTGAGGCACTGGAATAGGTGGCCCAGAGAAGTTGTGGATGCCCCATCCCTGGAAGTGTTCAAGGCCAGGTTGGATGGGGCTTTGAGCAACCTGGTCTAGTGGAAGGTCTCCCTGCCCATGGCAGAGGGGTTGGAACTAGATGATCTTTATGTTGCCTTCCAACCCAAACTATTCTATGACTCTATGACTCTATCATAGATAATGATTATCCTTCATGAGAACATAAAAAACAACATGGCATTTGACATTTTGGTTAAAATATTGTTTTGTTGAAGAAATCCATAATTGTAGAAAATTAGGGTCAGTGACTGCAGAAAAACATAACAGGAATTGCTTCACGTGTGCCCCTAATTTCCCCAGTTCCTGGCACTGGCAGGAACTTCCCCTTTCATGTCCAGGATGCCTTTCAGATGCCTGCCTGCCCTGGCAATGGGACCAGACTGTCCCACCAATCCCAGCTCAGCCATTTTGAACAAGGCTTCAGAAGGGGGGTGAGTAGAAGTACTAAATGAAGACTTCACTGTGATCAATTCTTAAAGACTTCTAAATCAATATGACATTTTTAAGCAAAATGTTATACAGAAGATGATTATTATTATTGGTAGTGACCCCACGCACACACTCAAGGACCTGCAGTTGAGCGTTGGTAATGCAAACTGCATTTCAAAGCTGTAGGAATAAGTATGAACTAGTTAAGAAGGTTCAGTGTAAACATCAGTTCAAGGACTAAAGTGTTTATGACTTGAAACAAGCTTAGCTAATTGCTAATCAATGTACTGAATCCTGAGAGAGAGTGTTTTCAACAGGATATGGATAATAGTAAACTTGATATGCAGTCTTAGGGGGGAAAAAAGGGAAGTTAAAATAGTCTAAAATGATAAACAAAATCTGAGAAGCACAGCAATTTACAGAGAAAGATCTTTCTCGAACAGGGGTAAGTATTTTTCTGCGTGCATCATCACAGAATGAAGCTTTATCCTTCCCTGTTAATAAAGCAGAAAAATTAAAAACCCAATTGTTTGTGATCCATATTTAGGCTATGTAAACTTAATCTCTAAAGCAATATAAATTATTTTCTGCTTGCTGTATTTAGTAATATATTTAAGAATACATAATAATGACAATGAAACTGAAGATTATTGAATGAGATGTTCTGAAGCAGCTCACAGAATGCATATGAAGTGACAACAGTATAACTTACTCTGCTTTATATAGGAAAATTTGATCCTTTTGGTCTTTTGATGGATCCATGTGGGTATAGTTAAAAGCAAGAATCAGAAGATAGGAATTAGAAATGATACAGGAAAGGTGAATGTGCATATCAACTTGAGACTAGAGATGGAAATGAAGGTGTATTTAATCAGGCTTTTTATATTAGCATTATTGATTACCTAAAGGGTTCTGGCTGTCACAGGCAAATGTCAGATGCTCTAATTAGATTACTGTACAACGGTTACATGAATTAATTGGACAGGGGATTGCATATAATACTAAAATAGTTTTTGTTTTTCACACTTTTTTTCATCAACAGATCTTTTACATCTGCTGGACAATGACATCATGAAACACGTTTTCTGAATGCAGATTTGGTTTTGGGTGTTCAATAATTTTATGTATGCAGACAGCATGATTCCTATCGCTGGTTTACCAATGGGTCTATAAAGACTCACAGAAAAATTAATTACAGCTCACATCAATTTTGGCCTCTAGATGTCATGTAAAAAACATAACACCAAAGAGGAAGCATAAGAATTTTGATTATGACCATCAGAGAAAAAAAAGAGAGAATAACAGGCAGCTAGTGGAATTCTAAAAAGGATTAGGGTTACTGTTTGCATCTTTTTAAATAACTGAAGTTCTTAAAATTAAGTGGGAAGTAAGAAGAAATAAGTACAATGGAAGAAATGCTACCCATTGAAGAACTACTTCTATAAATCAACAAGATTTGAGAAAATAATAACCAAGGTTCAAGAACTCACAGATGTCATATAGCTGATATTCAGGGTTAAAACTGACACAGAAAATATAATAGCTGTCAAGGATGCAATAGAAATATAGTTATACACCTGACCTTTTGCATCAAATTCTGCTGGCAGTTCCAAGCATTTCTCAAAATGCTTTTGATAACACTCATAAAAACAATTTTGCAAATATTTCATTAGCAGTTTTAAGATGCACAGTGCAAACACCATAAAAGCACTTTGCTCCATGACAGCATTTATCCAAGGGTCTTAAAAGGCCTTAGTCATAGAAGTACCTCATAAAATAAATAAATAGAATTATATTCATTTTTGCAGGACAGTGAATAGAAAGAAAAAGTTATTGCAATACAGGTCCAAACTCTAATTCTAAATTGATAATAGAGACAGAAGAGGAACCTCAAAATCTTTTTCCCACTGAATTACAACATCATTATCAAATATAAATAAAAAATGTGACAGGAAATCAGCTTGGATTCTGTAAGGGATCTTGCATGTAGGGTTTCTTAGACATCGTGTTTTTCTATGTAATAAAACACTTTGGAAAACTGCACGTGCCTGCAGACTTAGAGGCCACCAGCAGACATCTTCTCATCTTTATGCAGGCACTGTGCATCCTAACAACATGAAATACCCATGTTAAGCAGAGACCCAAAGGAAGTGTGCATCCTAAAGTCCGAGTCCTGTACCGTACATGTAAGACTAGCCAGCAGAGTAAAGCTGGCCTTACCCTTAAGGCCAGAAACCTGATGTTTTTAAGCTGTGCAATGCTAGGGCTCTCTGTTGCTTCTCCACTCTTCGGCTCTATCAGCCATAAATCTCTTAACCGTCCAGCATCTTGTGCCTTTGCTGTCTTACATGCTTCTCCTAAGGTTATCACCAGGACTATCAACCTTCCAACACCACAATTTTATCTCACAGCTTCTCTTCCCACTGACAATCGTTGCCAAGCACGGAAGCATGGACTAAGCTAGGATCCAGCTTGTGTTGTTCACCTCTTTGTAATGGCACCACAAGTTACGATAAAATGTTACTTAGGGTATGATAGTACTTTCATACTGCTCTAAGTGTCCTTTTTTAATTTTCTGTCTCCTCCCGCTAAAACACTTTTGCTTTTGAGAGCATAAATGCATTAATCAAAAATAGCTGCAACAGACTGACCACGCTGATCACACTAAATAGATCTAGTCCTTTAAGCATGCCTTTTAAAGGAGTTAAAGAATAATGAGATTAGACTCCACTTACAACAAATACATTCTGCTTGAAATTTCTAAGTGCCTCAAATGCATAAAAACACTCCGCCTTGATACACAACATCAAGTATTTTTAATCAATCTTTGGTATGTTTACACACTTGTAGCTTTATATCATTTCTATTAATAGCAAAGAGCGGAAGAGAAACATTTCAATATAAGGTAACACTTACCTAACATTGTAACTCACAAAACTGGACCCTGCTCCTCATCTTGCCTTTTTGCTGTTACAATCTGATTCTGAAGAACATTAAATGCTAAGTAAAAAACACCTTTAATAAAATTATCTCTAGCCTCAGCTTCTTGCAGTTATGCCCCAGCTGGGTCAGCCACTTTCTGTCAGTCAGTGCAAACTCCCCATAGGAGTCAAGCGTGCGGTTTCAAATTTTTTTTTTTACCACAGAAATAAAAAATTGTGAATGATGTTGTTCCCACGCAGACCATTTCTGCACCATAACAGAAATCTCATTTCTCAATTTCTTTGTACGTAGCCGTGTATAGTAAAAAGTTGCCCCAGTCCATTAAACTGACATGATATGAACCAGCTTATAACAAAATGTAAATGAAATTCTATATGACATGAAATGGTAACACTTCTGCAAACGCGTGGGTTAAGTGGTAAGAGCTAGTGGTCTCGCGGTCAAAACCGTCTGCTCAGGTTGGACGCTTCTATTCTGGGGAGTCTCAGATTTCTGCTAAACTGGCCTTTGGCACATCAAGTCCTTGTAGTCTGAGTTCAGAAGCTTTGGAATAATAGTTTATGAGTGCAAAGGATTCTCTATAAACATAAAAAGTATGGGGAAAAAAATGAAAGGATTAAGCAGAAAATTACTTTAAAAGTATGTTTTTTCTCTTGTAAAAGATTCTAACCTTGAGAAGGAAATAGTTTCTAGAAAATTAAACAGTGAAATACAAATGAATTTTTAAAATACCAGTTAATATTTTGTGTCTTGAAATTAATTAAATTAAAATATATTTCAGGCATACAAAGTGCCTTTTACTCAATTTAATCACTGGTTAATTTGATCCTTCATTTAATTTGATCAAAACCCCAAGAATCAAATCAGCTGTATTAAAAATAGCAAAACTTTCACTCCTTATTTTGATTAATTTTCATCGCCTTAGGCAAGTAATATCAGATAATTCAATCACTGGTTATAGAACATTGCCATTTTAATTAATTATGAAAATGAAAAAAAATTGAGTGAGAACAGAGATAAAAGCCCAAGGAAGAAAATGTATTTATAACAAAAGGACAATTACAACTCAATGTTGTGTTATTAAGACATTGTTACTAAAATTTTAGTTATATTATTTGTCATTGTAACCCACTTGCTTACTGTTCAAGCCCAATACACAACTTCATCTATGACTCTACTGTAAGTATAGGAAGGTCAAAATTCAATAAAAGAAGTGCCGCCTCTTGAGATTTTCTTGCAAAGAGAAGCCACTCATACAATGATATGCAGAATTTTAGCCTTCTAGGGAATTTCAGTCCTGCCTCGAGGCAAATTTCCTCAGAAAGGCTGTTGTCGCTGCTTTCCCGCCTCTTCGGGAAAAATCTGCTGTCAGAACTGGCTCAGGAAACAAATGAAATTATTTAAACAAAGATGAGGAGGGAAGTGGGTGGTGGAATATGCAGCAGGTCTTTTCGCTACTTTCCATCCCTCTGTTCTCCTTTTCTTCTCACTACCTTCTCCCTACCTTCTTACCAGACAAGTGTCTGGTTGGAAAAGCAAAAGAGGCAGGTGACAAGTCTGGTGACTCAGGAGAGAAAGGCAGATTCCCTGAAGGAGTGTTGAGGATGGTACTGCTCAGAATAATGTAAAACACTAGTGCCATAATTAATTGCTGGTCAAGCAGCCTAACATTACGCAGACAAGTGATCCTGTAACTTCTTTTCATAAACATGGCATGAATGACAAAATGAGTGAGCACATAAATAATTGCAAGATAATAATAGTAATAACAATAATAATAACAACAACAGCAGCAGCAACAACAACCACCAGAATTTAGAAAAAAACCAACTGTTAAAAAATAGATTTTGGGATCTTGTTTCCTGTTTGTGTTCTTGGTTTTCTTTTATCTTTCTTTGGGTTTTTAGGATTAATAACATTGACTCACCAGTCCATGAATATGAATACATTTGTTCCAAACTAGTGGAAATTGGAAGATAGAATTTATCACTACCCAGGCACCAGACAAATTTTTAGTTTAACATTTTGCAAATTGAGGTCTGCTGAGATCTGGCCTTGAGGAGAAGTATGCACAACTCCCAGATGCTCCCAGATTTTTTTGATACACGTGATATTAAGAACAATGAAAGGATCCTTAGTGCATTAAGGCTCTGATCAGTACCAACATGCAAAGTGTTTTAAAAGGATTCATCAAAACATTGAAACATATTTCCCATCATACCTAATTTTTTGACTCATAACAGGGACCTAATTTTCTTGAATAGACTGAGTTACATCTCTCATGCTGCAGAGGTGCAATGGTCGTCAAAACTTTTTAGGGTGGTTTTAGGTATAACAAGACCCAAACCAACAGAGAATAAAGGAGTTCCCATTATTCATATTCCCTGAGAAAAGGAAATATTCTGGAAATATCTTTTCAAGCCCAATAAACCAATGAAAACCCATGAGATTTAATAGCTAATTATTTTTTCTTTCTTTTTTTTTTAATTCTGATTTTTTATTCCATTTCTCAATCCAGGTTGCAATGAAACAAAATTCTGAATTATGGGACTGTCCCTTAGAATTTCTGAACCAAATAAAGCCCTGTCCAGGCAGCAGTGATCAAACACGTAGTCTTGTAGCAGATCCTATACCGCTGCATAATGTGCATTTTGGGACTGACTGAAAAAGAATTCTTTCACATTAAATATAGCTATTTAACTTTTACTTAATTTTATTCAAGTTACCATAGTCATGACAGGATTTATTTTCTTGTTCAGCCATTCCTACTCCCTCTATATCCTCAGAAACCTTCTACTTGTTAAAATTGTTCTCTTTCCACATGCCCATTCCAATACTTTATATTTAAGATTATTTTTTACAGCACAAAAACCATCACTCTGAGGACTGACTGTGCTGGGTTTTCTGTTGTTGATCTTTCTCATAACCTAAACAGACTGTAAATGTTACTCCATTGTTAAACTAAATTGCTGAATGGTTCCTACAAAGGAAACAATTCTTCTTAGTGACCTTACAAATTAATTCTGTGTATTTGGACATTTTAAGTGAAAAGCTTTGATAGCAGGGGGAAATTCCCTCAAGAAGGTAGTCCATACAACCAATTCCATCTCTTCTGAATAGTTCAACTTTAGCAGTATTTGTTCTGTACTTCCCCCAGGCTCAGAGCTATTCTCCAGTACAGCGTACAGGGCATTTCAGCAGGTGAAATTAGTAATTGTACAGATATGCAGGAGATTATTTTTACAGATAGTCTATATTGAAAGGCAATTTCAGGCCCTAAATTTTGTTTTAAAAAAAAATTGCTTACAGTAATGCTCAAACAACATTACCAAGCTTTTGCGGTAGTCTCTTTTTGTGTGGGTTTTTTGGGTTTTTTTTATGTGTAATCTATAAAGATAACTAAGATGACAATGATTTAGTCTTTTTTTTTTAGTAAGTAACCTTTCAAAAGTAGGAGAACATAGACTGTGATTAAGAACGCATCTGCAAGTATAAAAGGCAGTCTAAGAAACAGAAGCGACTCTGGGACACAGCTTTGCAAGTTTTTGAAAAAGAAAGGAAAATAATGCATTTATATCAAGATTTTTTCCTAATTTCTACATGTTTTCTCCCACAAGCAGATACTGTTATAAAGAAAATGGAAAATACTTACCTCCTTTCCTCTTTCTTAGCATGTACCTTATTTCCTGTCTTAAGGACCTGTGATATTTTTATTTTTCCATGTTTAAAAACAAACTGTTGAAATTGAATGTTTGGGGAAAACATGGCATAATTTTCATTTTAAGCATTTTTAAAGTTGTGAAATTCCAACAAAATATGGATTTAAATAATTTTCAAATATACCTATCTTACTTTCCAAATTTAATTATTATAAGAACAGTATCACTATATTAAAACCTAATTACCATATACTCTTTCTGACTTCATGACAATGCTCATAAAATGCTTAATATTCATGTAACATGCTACCTTACTCTGTAATATCACCATATTTATGGAAAGAAATTGTAATCCTCTTTACTGGCTCAGGTTAATTCCAATAAAATATTAAATCCATTTTCTAATCTAAATGAGTTCATTAGGAGAGGCATGGTACTGAGAATACCAAACTCTCTACAGAGTTCAGCTTCATTACATTTCAGCACTGTGCATTTCCAGAGCTGTTGTACTACATTTATGAGGATTTATCTGCACTGTTCCAAAAACATTCATCCTAATTCTACTCCTTCTGTGCATGCTAATCATGAATATGTTAAGTGGAAATACTAAGCTAGCAGCCAATCTCATCCCCAGATGGGTTCAAGTTATGATTACAGAAGCAAATTTGCCATAAGCACTCATAAAGCAGTGCCAGAGAAGAGGAAATGAAGGTTTGGAGATTTTTTTTTTTTTTTTCCTTTTTTCCTTCTTCCTCCCCGCCCCTTTTATTTTTTCTCTTTTGTATAGCGCGAGAAAAAGGAACTTTGATAAGGAGGACAAATGTCATAAGATGCTTAGAGGGCTGGTATTTCCAGCCTGATGTAAACTATTTACCTTGCGTTAAGTCTATTAAATGTCATGCACGGAACAATTCTAAAAAACGCAAACCAAACTCCTTTGGGCTGAGTTCTGGCATCTTCTTCAAGTTAAGGGCACCTCTCCACAAAATAATCCCACTGATCCTGAGAGAACTGCTAGCAAAGTACAGCTAGCCCAAACGTCAGAGTGTAAATTAAACTGTTATTTTGGTTAAACTAAAAAGCAGTGGATACGATTATTTTTACCCTGGCTTCTACAGCATCACCACCAGGAGTAACTCTCTCTCTCTCAGATAAAACCTGTATTTTCAAGGAAAAAATCAAACTAAAATGCAGACAATACAAGCTATTCTCAAATTATTTACAGTCAAGTGCCACGTATTATATTTATTAACTACCTATCACTAGAAAAGGGTAACCTTTTTCTTCAAACCTTTTCCTTTTCTCCTCAGACGAACTAAAGCGTGATGGCTTTGCACAGTAAATTTAATTTGCTCTCTGTCTCATATACCACCAGCAAGCACTGAAACATTTAATAGCCATACGCACGTGCGTACACTCCTGAGGCACGGACAGCAAGGCGGGTGATCTGTGGCAGCCCCGTACTGAATGGCTAGAAGGCATCTACGCTCTCTTCTTTTAAACTCATCGCCAGAGTTAAGACAAGTAAAAGGAAATCCATTAGCTCTGCCCTTTACCTTTGACGGATGGACGTGGGCGGCTGGTGGTCAGGACGTCCAGGATGAATAACTTGGCCAACTTGAGGTGACTGGCCGCTGGTTGTCACTGTTGCTCCACAAAACAGGAGCCGCAGATGTGAACTTTCAAAAGAAGTCCTTGCAGCCCAAGTGGCAGACTTCTGGTTGTTCCCTTTACGTGGCCTGAGGTAAAGGCATCCACTGAATTTTAATACCTTTGAAAGTTGGATTGGTGTGTTAAAAAAGAGCAGCTTGTCAAAGACAAAGAGATCAGATAACTGGAAGCCGTACAGCGTTGTGATAAAAAACGCAGCAGGGCTGAATGTACACAGAAGGAAATGAAACGCGAGTGCTAAAAGAATCACATTTTAATCACAACTTGTTAATTCCCTTCTAAAGCCCGCTATGCAATTTAAAGATGTTATTTTACACTGATTTAAAGCCCATCCATTCAAAAACTCCTAAATACAATGCTGGTCACCCCAAATAGTTCTCCTCACATCACAGTTGTTTTTAGTCTCTTGCTATAATCCCTGCATATCATGGAGCTGAACTCCAGCTATGCAGCCCTCACTGCTTCTCTGAGCAACGTCAGTGGGAAGTTTGCTTAAATTAGAGTATCCACAGACTCCAGCTACTAACACAAACCACCCAGTGGTCCTATTCAGGGTGGCAAGCAGTGAATTCAATACAGTTCGCAAGAACAAGTCATTAGTATGTAATTGCCACAGAATCAGACCAAATTAATTGTGAAGTTGGTCTTCCACTTGTTCCCTAAACTCTTTTGAGTAACTTTTCTTCTGCAGATAAAGAGATGACCAATTATTTTATTTAAATGGAAAATAACATTTTTAAAGTCAATGGGAGAAGCTTGCAGGCATTCCTAGCAATATGTCCCGCTTTATCCTGTGAAAGATTTTATTCTATCTCTAACACAGGGATGTTATGCCACAGAAAATGCTGAGTTTCACAACAATTTGCTTTGAGTTCTCACTTTAATCAGGAAAAAAAAAAAAGCAAAGAGAGAAAATATTCAGATAGAAGCTAGGGTATAAATTCTAGGTTGGTGTTCGGGGGCTCCTGTTCAGTTAGAAAGGAAAAGAATGTTAGTTTGAATTTCCTTTGCATAAATGAAAATCAGGTTTTTAAAATCAAGGAGCATTGATCAGATTATTTTTTTAAAGAATATCCTTGAAAATATGAACACAACATTTTACCAAAAGAGCATTCATTAACACTCACTTATTCTTCTTAAATAGCAGTACCTGTTTAATTAGAAGGAATATACATTTTGCTGTGGTATGTGTATATGTCATCTCAGTAAGCAACTAACAGATAACTGAGACAGATCAAATATACTTCACAGGTATTTGCAATGTTGTCCAGCAATATTTCAGCTACGTTTTTTCACGTAGCTCCTCTGTGCAGTTCATTTTCTCAATTTTTTTGTTAAGGTTTTCTCTTATTTCACTATTTTAATAAGCAATTTGTTAATATATTCTTAGTTAAACCAAAATTCATTTACCACACTTGTATTTTTAAAGGAATCAGTACCAATTGCCCTCACACACAGTATACTTCTATAAACCCAGTTACTTCAGTGACTGCTATTTTTGCTTGTACAGACAAGCATCAATTAACTATACAAAACCTCCCAAGTTCTCAATGTTAAAACATGACTTCTTTGAGTTCAAAAGGTTGCAAAGCACAAAATCAATGAAAAAAACCCAGAAGGCTGAAAATAAACGTGCTAAGTGATGGAATTCCCACAACGACTGAGGAAAGGAAGACTAAGAAAGACTGTGACTAAGCTTTCTGTCCCATCACACACAGATTTCTGCCTTAAGACAAAATGTCAGCTGCAGTTTTTCACAGAAACAGGGCTCCCCAAGCAATCCTGTGGTAGTACCTGAGTTATTGGCTTGTTAAAACAAAACAACACTTTGATTATATAGCACTGTGGAATAATTTTTATGTTCATTTAAGCATGGTTTATAATCTGCATACAGGATGAGGGTTCCCTTTCTACCCTTCTGTTCTGTGCCCTGTCTCTATGAATTTTAATACTTCACTCCTGTTACTTTTGAAGCACAAAAGACTGCTGATATGCAGGGGAGTATCAAATTTTGCAGTGGCCTTCAAATGTGTCTGAGTACCCAACAGAAAGTATATTAAGGAGATTATTCAATTATTGCATAAATTGGAGTCTTCTTTTACAGTCCACTGTGATCTTAGAATCTTCATTCCTGAAATTAAAAAAAATACTAAAAAAAGTATTTTATTTGTAAGTATAATAAAAAGGGGAAAACTACTGCAACCCCAGAAAGCTATTTTAAAACCCTTTGTAAAGTATGTGAATTACAGGTTATTCACAACCTGATTACATTTCACTACATTCAATAGTAGCTAGCTTTTTTTCTGACACTGCGGAGTTTCTAAAAATGTCCTCTTCTATTTTCAGGTAGGGCGACTGAATTTCTATAGTCAATCCTTTTACCATAATACTTTTAGAAAGGAAGAAGCTACTGCATATAGATGAGTCAACTTTCATATGTTTATTTGGAAGGACTCTTGGTAGGGGTTTATAAACACCTTGCCCAGCAGCTCCCTTGAGGAGAAGGTACGTCAAAACCAAGCTGTGACATCAAATTGAGAGATAAATCCACACTGGGGCAGATTTCAGAGCTGCAGAACTCCCGCCCAACAGGGAAGTGATGAAGGGTTGCAGAGTCCCGTCAGGCTCCAAGTCTTGAAGCTAAGCTGCCTGTTTTGTGGGGAGACACAGGAATTTCACCATCCAGAAACCAGAAGCAGACGCCCTTGAGACAAAAAAGCTGCAGTAGTCATATTATTGTGGGTGTACAGATGCTTTTCATTCTCAATGTTTAAAGATTTCAGTGACAAGAATGACGTGATTGAGTGCTTGGGGTTTTGACTTGGCTTGTTTATCCTTTCAAAAGAACACAGAGAGGAAGAAAAAGAAAAAAAAAAAAAGCCCCTGAAACACTAAGCACCAGTTTACTTTAAGCTAGACCTTCTTTGACATTTTTGTCCAGGGATACACAGACCTTGATTTTATTACATGTGGCTACTGATTTCCAGAGGCTGATTAATGACTAGTTCTTTTGTAAGATCTTCTTTTAAAGCAAACATGTATCAAATCTTAAACCCTACTTCAGCAAAGCCATTAAGCGAATGCTTAACTATTTCCTTATACCAGGAGCAGAGCTCGACAACTGGTATATGTAAGCTAAAACTCAGATGGCAGTTCGAGTCTGAGGACAAAATGAGCACAAAAGATTTTCCTAATAGGATTTTTTTTAAAAGAACCTTTTAAAAAAATACAGCTAGCAGACAATAATTTCTGTTCAGAAAAAAATCTGCAGTCAAAAATAACTATTAAAGACAGTTAAGATTAATTGCAACCTCTTTATCAATTCAGTTTTGACACTGATTTCCCAAATTGCTGATCTCCTCCCTCCCCCCAAACATTTGGCAACACATGACATACTACTATATACAGTGACAAAGCGAGAATCCCATGACCCGAAGCATATACTGATCTTACACCTATTTCTTCAGGGGCATGCCACCACCCCTCCTGCCAGCAAACTGTCCTGCATCGTTCAACATGCTCCTGTGTGCATGCTTCTGTTCTCGGAGCACCCACAATATGAGAGGACAAGGAGGGTATTTAAACCTTCTCCTGCCTTCTGGCAGAGTGACTTACACACCTTACCAAAAGAAAAAAATCCTCCTGTGGTTACTCTTTCTGTTTCTCTTCTCTCTAATATCTACAAGTAATATAAAAAATTCAGGTCACTGTTAAAGGTGTTTAGATACTCTTTTGCATTTATACTACAATAATTCCTCTGTATAGTGTTGAATTGTAAAAGAAAGTACCTTTCACTTTATCTCTAGATTCTAGAGAGGAAGAAAGGAGGAAAAAAAAAAAAAAAAAAAGAGTGTTTCTGTCAGTTTGCTTATCCAGAGCCTGCCAACCAGACGGACCCAGAGTATCAAAGCTTTCACCTTTTTTTTTCAGCTGGAAACAACCAGCTTCTTAAAAGCATTTGACCCGAGGAGAAGATACATTTTAGTCAGCTGATTGAACGGTATCTACAGAGTCCCACCAGAATAGGTTGAGCAACCAAAATGCGAGTGAAGAAATAAGTGCAGCAGGGGAGTGAAGGAACAGGGTAGGTAGTGATGGAGTGAGAGACTGCCTAGTACAAAAAGGCATATATTTCAACCTGGCAGGAATGATTTCTTAAACAGGACTAATCAGTTAAGCTATCAATTAATGATGAGGCTTGACTGCAGTCACTGATGAGAAAAAACAAGGTATCTTTATGAGTTGTCAGTATATTACTATTTATTTCCCATGCAAAAAATTTTGACACATAGTCCCAAACAGCACAAGAGGGAATAAAGGAGAAGCAGACTGTGCAGATGCAGGACTGTACAAAAGGTGTGTAAAAGAGGTAGAAAAAAGTACTGTTGGATGGCAGCCACTTGCATGTCTTATTATGCACCTCTTGTTATTTCTAAAAGATGGTTTATTTTGCACTTTGAGAATGTTTCCCATTACTCAGGAAGAGAAACACCATTGCAAAGCTCTTTGGGGAAAAAAAACACAACCCAACAATAAATGTTGCATGGTTTTCCTAATCAAATCAATCTATTTTGGAAGGTTACAGTCAGGTTAACCACCACTCCTACTTGATCTTCTCAAAGCTAAATTATGCATAAGCAGTGAAGGTACAGGAGAAACCATCATTAAGATGGGCACAGAATTACTCTTTCCAATGCATTCATTGATGTGAGAGAAAAAATACATAATCAAACAGCGGGGGGAAATGGCACAGACAGTGTCAGCCAGGTTTAACTCTAAGCAACAGAAGACCTTAACCGTTTTAATTTTCTAGATTTAGTGCCTTAATATTTTGTTGTAATTCAAGGTGACTTCTGAGATATAATGCTTAGATTTACATCAAACAGTCTATCATACTTTTCATCAAATCTATTAGAAATAGTTATCTAAATCAAGGACAGGTAGTCAAAACAGCTAGTCACATACTTGCCTTCACTATTTTCTAAAAACAGCTGTTCTTCAAGATTCTTCCTTCTCTATTTATTAGGTATACACAAACAAGCATACCAATAACGCTTTTAGAGAGTATTTTATGATTTAACTTCAGTGACATGCAGTGGAACTTGTAGATTCTTGGGTATCCTAAACGCTACTTAAATTACCTTGTTTAGATATTTATGAAAATATATCTGTAATTATTACTCATTTAGGGGTTGATTGTTTTTGTTTTTTCCTTGTTCCCCATAAAATATCAATTACACTCAACTATGATTTTGGACATTCACACGAGATTACATTTCTCCTATTAATATACAATTCTCTAATTTTTCAGGTATGTGTATTTTATACACATAATTGACATTAAAATCTTTCTAAAGGACCAAAGAAGCTCAAGACTGTATCGTGAGGTGATTGTTTTTCACCAGGACCTTACCAGATTCCGCTGAAAGGTAAAACTGCTTTAGATGCTGTCTGCAAAGTCAGCATTTACCAGCTAGAGCATTAAAGAGAACCCTGAGACAATGTATTACCTCTATGCCTGCTTACACACCAGCTGAGAATTGTACTCCTCTATTAAATTAAGTCATGAATAATTCCCATCCACATGGGATTAATTCTGAAAGAAATTCCAGAGGGAGCCAGCCCAGAGGGCCGGAAATAAAAGGAAACTCTTAAACAGGCAAAGCAGAAATTCAGACACAAGTGGCATTACCAGAGTCCTTCCTCACTGAATATACCTTAAATACCTGTCTCTGATGCTGGCCCCAGGACAGTCACAGGGCATAAAGGCATCTAGCAAGGTGGCATTATACAAAAGATGCATCACTCTGATCAAATTGCATGCTTTAAAATGCATGATTAAAAATAACATATGTATAATTATATTATAATGCACAATAAATACTTAATAAATAAGACCTAAAGAATTTAAGAAATATTTTTATGTGAGGACGATAGGACACATTAGCTAAACCTTTCACGTATGAGAAATAAAGTGACACAAAAATGTAAATTCTTTTCAAAACACGAAAGGTATAAAAAAGGGAGAGGAGAGGAAAGTGAGTGAAATTCCACACAGTAATTGTAAATTGCATAACTGTGAGACGAAATCAGAATCCAATACTTTAATTATTCTTTATGACTCTATCTAGACTTAGGAGCAATATTTTTTCTTGAAATATTTTACACGGACTTATTTAAAGGCAACATTGTCCAGGGAATACAAGACTTGGTCTGGAAGTTGGTTATGATAATGCTTCAGCCTTTCCCTGCCGCATGGCCTTGGCAAGCCACTGCACCCCCGAGCACTTCTGGCTCCAGATCCCTCTTTTTCTCCTCTGTGTGCAAAATAAGGTCTTCAGACACACAGGGCTTAAGAGCCGTTATGGACACAAGACCAGATACCAATCTCAGCTTTTTTTTCTAGATGCTGCAATAACGTTTATAATGAAAGAACTGAAAAAGAAATGTTCTTTTTACCTATTGTTATGCAGTGCTCAGAGGCTTTGCAGTTAAGATTTGAGACTCAAAAAAGCAAACTAGTCTAGAAAAGCTGCCTAGTTATTGAACTTTGATAATTCTGGCTACACCCAGTTTATTACAGAAATGAATTATCTAAACATATCAGCTCATGTTTATTTTCATGATAATTTTTTTAAAGTGATTAACACTAAAATAACAGAATTAATTTAAAACATTAACCTTCTTAAAGTACTAGTCTCCTATAGAGAAAAAAACAACCTGTATATGATGCATTATACAAGTATCACACTGATGTATCTTACTACACAAAATGATACACACTGCAAAAAGCTAGAAAAAACTAGGCAAAAATGTAACCTGACTGTTTTCTCAGATGGAACTTTCAGGCTTTTTGCTAAAAATCAGAAGCCAGAGTTAGTGGCAAGCTTCTGAAAACTTGCACAGCACTGATAAGAAAGGACATCTCTCATAAATATTCATTAAAAATTACCTTTTCTGAATCACGAATTTTAAAGCAGACACTGGTTTGACCTCTGCAAGTAACAAAACCCAGCCCACAGCTGAATGTCTCAATTTTCTGACCAAAAAAAAACCCAACCAAAAAAACAAACAACAAAAAAAAACTTTTCCAGGTGAGCATGTACTTTGTACACTACATGAAGCTCTGGGTCAATTACCTTTGCAATCCAAGCATTAATATTAAATTCAAATTACAGTCTTTAAATTCTGAAGTAATACCTTCTTATTTTCTTGAAAAATTGATTGTGAGGCAAGACAATGATTTGCATTTTAAACAATTTTCTAAACTAGCATCACCATTCCTCAGACATCTTTCAGTTCAGACAAGACACTTGTAATTGGTAATCTTAAAGCGCTTCCTTAATATCCCCTGAGCTGGGAAGACTGGAATATGTTTGTAGGTCTTCTCAAGCTGCTTTGTCCCGCTAGCTGTCTGGAAACTGGGGATTCCCTTTGCATTAGTGTTACCACACCAGACAAAACATGTAGCTTATTCAGTGCCATCAGCGGCTGGCAAGAGAGGTATAAATTTATTCAAAGGCACTTCAGGACATGGTTTAGTGGACATGGTGGTGTTGGTTTGATGGTTGGACTTGGTGATCTTAAGGGTCTTTTCCAACCTTAATGATGGAATAAACTCCTCATAATCCAGCAGGAAACAGTTAAGGACCTGCTAAGCCACCTGGATACCCACAAGTCTATGGAGCCTGATGGGATCAACCCGAGAGTACAGAGAGAGCTGGCGAAGGAGCTTGCCAAGCCACTCTCCGTCATTTATCAGCAGTCCTGGTTAACAGGGGAGGTCCCAGAAGACTGGAGGCTTGCCAGTGTGATGCCCATCTCCAAGAAAGGCCGGAAGGAGGATTCTGGGAACTACAGGCCTGTCAGCCTGACCTCCATACTGGGGAAGATCATGGAGAGGTTCATCTTTAGGGCGCTCACAGGGCATGTGCAGGACAACTAAGGGATCAGGCCCAGCCAGCATGGGTTCATGAAAGGCAGGTCCTGCTTCACCAACCTGATCTCCTTCTATGATCAGGTGACCCGCCTAGTGGATGACCAAAGCCTGTGGATGTTGTCTCCCTGGACTTTAGTAAAGCCTTTGACAGTGTCTCCCACAGCATTCTCCTGGAGAAACTGGCAGCTCGTGGCTTAGACAGGTGCACTCTTCACTGGGTAAAGAACTGCTTGGATGACCAAGCCCAGAGTTGTGGTGGACGGAGTTAAATCCAGCTGGCAGCCGGTCACAAGCGGTGTTCCCCAGGGCTCGGTTCTGAGGCCGGTCTTGTTCAATAGCTTTATTGATGATCTGGATAAGGGGATCGAGTGCTCCCTCAATAAGTTTGCAGATGGCACGAAGTTGGGTGGGAGTGTTGATCTGCTGGAGAGTAGGAGGGCTCTGTACAGTCTGGATCGATGGGCGGAGGTCAACTGTTTGAAGTTTAACAAGGCCAAGTGCCGGATCCTGCACTTGGGTCACAACAACCCCATGCAACGCTACAGGCTTGGGGAGGAGTGGCTGGAAAGCTGCCCAGCGGAAACGGACCTGGGGGTGCTGTTTGACAGCCAGCTGAACATGAGCCGTCAGTGTGCCCAGGTGGCCAAGAAGACCAACAGTGTCCTGGCCTGTATCGGCAATAGTGTGGCCAGCAGGACTAGGGAAGTGATCGTGCCCCTGTACTCGGCACTTGAATCCTGTGTTCAGTTTTGGCCCCCTCACTACAAGAAGGATGCTGAGGTGTTGGAGTGTGTCCAGAGAAGGGCAAGGAAGCTGGTGAGGCATCTGGAGCACAAGCCTTATGAGGAGTGGCTGAGGGAACTGGGGCTGTTTAGTCTGGAAAAGAGGAGGCTGAGGGGAGACCTCATCGCTCTCTACAGCTGCCTGAAAGGGGGTTGTGGCGATGAGGATGTTGGTCTCTTCTCCCAAGTAACTAGCGATAGGATGAGAGGACATGGCCTCAAGTTGCACCAGGGGAGGTTTAGATTGGATATTAGGAAAAATTTCTTCACCGAGAGAGTGGTCAGGCATTGGAACAGACTGCCCAGGGAGGTGGTGGAGTCACCATCACTGGAAGTGTTCAAAAAACCTATGGACATGGTGCTTCGGGACATAGTTTAGGGGACATGGTGGTGCTGGGTTAACGGTTGGACTTGATGATCTTCAAGATCCTTTCCAACCTTAGTGATACTGTGATTCTGTGTGATTCTGTGAAATGGGTGCTGCGATTGCTGGAACCCCCATGCACTGTGCTGAAGAAACCCCCTCTGGGTATACTGTCTCCCTAAGGAGTGTATCACGGAAGCATTTCGATCAAAGTTTTGCTAATTACTGGTAAAGGTTTGTGATACCCATTTTAAAGAACCTTAGGTTTTAAACCATCACCATAATGTTGGCAGCTTCAGCTTTTTTGCTGATCACCTTTACCCTAACATCTACTTGATGCACAGATAAAAATACCATCAGCCACTGCAGACAGAAACAGTAGGCTTTATATCTCAACCCCATACACAAAGAAGCGGCTCAGAGAGAAACAGAGAACTCTCCCATACAACTATATTTCAATGTTGCCAGTACAAGTGACACATCACGCTTTGTGTGGCTTGCTGTATAAGCATTGTAATAATTTCTCCTTAAAATCTCATGATTTTAAGGGCACTTGAACACTAATGATGGAAATGAGAGATTTCCTCGTAATATTTCTCTTAGTCATAGGAATCCATGTAGGAGATGTGTTAAGCAAAAGATACAGATTTTTGTTTTTTCAGATGCTCTATTCAATTTCTCCTCCCCCTGGCTTCTAGGCAGACAACCCTTACAGCTGGAGATCTAAACGTGACAGGACCATAGCTAACAGGAAAAAGATTGGGAGGCTGGAAACTTGAGATTCTGGCATACTGTATAAAATTCAGTTTAGCACACTGTTCTCAAATGAGATAATTCATTTAAGCAAAATTGCATGATTTATTGCTTACGATGAACATAAAATCCTTCTAGTGCAGATACTCAACGGGACATGCTAGCAGGGTTTAAGCTGTGGATTCACAGAACTTTAGCAACGAAACAATTATATTGGACGAGAATGAATTGCATGTCCACTAGCAGGGTAAGGACTGGCATCTGGCTGTATCAGCATACGAAAGTCTAGGCACAGTAATAGCTACATTCTAGCAAATGCTTGAAAAATATTCAGCATGGAAGGGGACTTCTAGAAACTTTAATCTTTCTTACTTAACTCTTTGTTTTTACATGCATTTCTTCAATTTGTTTATGACAGAAAAGAAATGTACACCTCGAATGCTGAGGCAGACTGGTTGGTTTGGTACAGAAGAAAGGAATCTGTCAGGGACTTTTATTACATTTTACATTTCAGTGCTTATGTGCGGAGAGAGAGAGAGAGAAGAAAGAAATGAAGCAAACTGGTTGCCAGAGATTCAAGATGTGGCAAATAATATATGCTCCCCCTTTTCAAAAGCAAGGTGCATATACACGTATGGGCTATTCATTATGAACAACAGAATTGCTATTTGCCTATTTCAAATGGAATCCAAATGTGCCAAGCACAGCAAGAATACTGAGAGCAAAGAGTGCTTAATATTCTAGCCCAGCTCACTGAAAAAAGCACTGAATTGACAGAGCAGTGTTCTGTAGAGCAACATGATGTGTCTGCTTTAAATGGAGAATAATGGATTTAAGTTTAGTGCAGAACTAAAGGGCTCAATTACTATTCATGAATTCTGAAATGTTCTACACAGAAACTCCTTTTGCATGAAATGTTCATCAGAATCAATGTGTGGAACTACAAAAAGTAAACCTTGCCCTCTCGCACAATACAGTACTTACCTAGATTTGTGCATTTACAAAGAGCATCGCTGTGGCATTTATCTAAAACCACCTAGACTACAGGATAAACCATTTAAAATAAATATGCTTCAGATGATTGTTGTAGGGAAAGCTGCTCTGCTAGTGCCATTTTCTATTGCTTTTAGACAACCACCTTACTGTTTGCCTAGCCTAAGTTGGGCCCAATGCTTCAGGAAAACAATTTTCATGAAGTCTGAAGGTAGTCTTTTGGCCAGCAAAGCAAGAAGGTCAATTTGCAAACCCTTTGAAGGGTTTCTGTAGCAGCTGAATTTTTGTCAGAAATAATGTATTAACACTCATACTGTAGAAGTTCCAGAAATTGTTTTGTGCTATTATTGTAATTAGTCCTCATTCAGCACAAAGTCAGAACCATTACTTACATCCTCTATAATTCAGCATTTCACTTGAAATATAGACTATCCCACAATTCAAAAGCCTCATCAGCTTTTATAGTTTTAGTCTGTGAAATTTTCATACAATATGGGGTTTGATCAGTTGCTAAAATGTAAACAAGGAATTGCCTGCTATTTTGTGTCATATACACGGGCATGTATGAGGTCTCATGGAATTATTCTTGAAATTTAAGCACATGAATGTTCAGATATGGTTGCCCTTTGCAGTTTGCAGTACCCATTTTAATTAGGACCAATCACAGAGAAAATTTTTACTCAGAACGAGAAAAAGGTAGTGCAATATGTCTTTAATCTATGAAGACATTTATATATCACTTCTAATTATGTTCAAGTAATATTCTCCCTTAAAAAATCATATATACTGTATTTCTTTGTAACTTAGGGGCAAATTAATCATCTACCTGCTTGGAAAACATCTGCCATTCAATATTTATTAGCATATAAAGGATGGTAATTCTTCAAACATTTGTGCTGCCTGCATTATAATTGAGTTTAGCACAGAAGACTTTTGTTGCCTTTTTTTCCCCCAGAAAAACCCACTATCTTTTAAAGAGTCAAAAGTTTTGTTTGTTCTCTGAGTGTACAGGTGACTGTCAGTCCTGAAGGCAGCGTCCAGGGGCTTTGTGTTAACAAGCTGCTTCTGTTTGCATATTCCAACCCGCAAAGTAGCATATACATAATTTTATCATCATTGTGTGCCATCTGGAGTATGTTGATTGAACTGCAGTTTTACAATGAGGCCTAAGGAGTATTTTGGTTGCTGATATCTGGGAGTGTTATGTATTTCAAGGCCTCTTTCTCATATAATGCCTGTGAAGTCTGGTTAGGATTTTGCCAGTATTTGCGTCCGAGTACGAACTTAATTTTGGAAATCAGGCTTTTTGACCCTGCCTGCTGTCCTTTTCCTCCAGTGAGCTAGAATCCAGTAGAGAAGAAAAACAAATCTTACGGCTATCACAGAGGTGATATCCCTGAAATTTTCATGGTTCCTCAAAAAGGTGGCACAAGCTATGAACAAAAGAGGTTGCGATTGCTGCTTTACACTTCCAGATCTGAAGAATTAAAGGGAAAGTGAAGTAACAAACGACCTACAAAGAAAATAAACTGGTGACACACATCCGGGGTCATTTGACAAAGAAACTTGAAAGCTATGTAAGTTCCCTTTTAAGTTTTAAGCCATGTTTTGAGGAGGAAGAAGGCCAAGCACAGGTCTGGAAAGAGAAATAACTACAGGAGCAGAGATGTCTTTACTAATTGCAAGTTTATCTGAAGAAGAAAACTTCACAGGGAATAAGGTTTCCAAAGCCAGGGAAATGCCACAGGAATGAATCCCTGACTCCTTAAGAAGCCACAGCCAAAGGCCAAAGAATACAAAGAGCAGACACACATGATATGCAGTCATTCATTAACTGAGATCTGCATTTCCTTGCACTAAAAAGAGGTTGTGGTTTGCTTTGGGTTTTTTTTTTTCTCTCTTTGTTTCTTTTAAACATAAAAATCTATGGGTGTCTTTATTTGGTTCAAAACCATATATTCCTAAAAGGTGAAACTACAATGCATCTGCATTGCTGGCACACTAGACAAGGCTGAGTTGAAGCCATTGATGGATTTGGATAGCTATAGGAGCAGGATACAAGGTCCTGTTTTCCTAAGGGGCTCACTGACCCAGGGTGGTGGGAGCCAAGCTTAGAAATATTGTGAGGGTGTCCTTTCTAGCTGAACTTCTGCAAAGATGTGTGGCAAAGAGTTTCAGCTAAAATTTTAATTTTTAGAGAGTTTAAATTTCAAAATGCATCCATTGTTGGTGATCAGACAAAAGGTAGAAAGTCAGATTGGTTAGACATAGTTACTTCAGTATCTAAGAAAATATGATTTAGAGAAGGAAGGTTTGAGTATCATAACGTAGTAGTGAATAGGGACTGCTGTGTTACCTTACTCAAATTCTTTAATGCATCTTGGTTAAACAGTGACAAAGACTAGGCTCAGACAATTTATTTTATGCAATCTAATGTCACTAGGACTACAGTTGAGATTACTTTAGGTAGCAAAATTTATCAGGGTTCATCCAGTTGAAACAGTATGGATTAACTCTGTTGCCATAGTAACACAGGATTTTGGCATAGCAAACATAAGAACCTGTGTTTGTTATGAAATACCAGAAGCCTGGTATTTCACTTCTAACTAAGGACTATCATCTGATTCTTCAAGGGATGATTAGAGTAAAACATATATCATATGCACCTCTCCATAAGTCTGAGACTATTAAAACAAAGCATTCATGGAGTTATCTAAAACTGGTACAAAATTACTTCATACTATTCCATCACACAAAAAACCCCCCAAAATTGCAATCATGAAATGTATGCAAGTAAATTAAATTCCTGTAAGATAAGAGTTCTGATATCTCTTTTTTTCCTGACAGCTAATTGTCCATATTTATTTGGACAACTTTCAGACATCTTCAAGTACATTTTATAAATCCAAGACGACCCTCTTGCAAACAACACAAAGTTAAATTACATGTTAAATCATATCAGTAGCTCAACCACTCTTCTATGTCTTCAAAACTTTGAGTGGTGTTTGAGCTTTCTGATTTCCTACAATTTAATCTATTTAACTTCATTTTTCTAATAACTATGTCTAACAGAATTTACTTTCTTGACCGCACACCATTATTCCATCTCTTCATATTCAGCAAGACAGACACACAGAAACCCACAGATGTTTAAACCAGAGGCAACCGTTTTGGGAACATGATCTGACTGCAACAGAAGCAATGCAATTTATTTCATCCATTCCTGTGTCATGTTCAGCTCATGGCTGAACTACACGGTATCTTTCATCAGGCAGACATCCACTCTCAATTTAAAGGTTCCATGTCGGAGAGAGATTATCATACCTCTTCCTAATCTATTCCAGTGGTTAATCACTATAGCTGTAAACATTTGGATTCTTACTATTAGTTTCAACTTAGCTGCATAGTTTTCAACCACTGCAATTTTTTATATCTTCAACTAATAAATTTCTGAGATGCACGAATTTGGGCATCTTCTTCACAGGTAACAGGTTACTGACTCAGAACAACTTTCTTATTAACCTTTTTTCCAAATAAATAATAAAAATATGTTATTAAAAATATGCATAAAGATTAAGCTAGTTTAATTTTTCACTCTCCAGATTGTCATTTTAGACTGCAGGCAAAATTTATACACATATAGATTAGAAAGAATGAGTTACTGGGAACAGTAACTCAGTGGAACTGGATTCTATGTTTTATCTCTGGAACATCTTCACATGAAGGAGACATTCATTGTAATGAGAAATGTACCTTGGAAACTGCAAAATATTAAGACAATCTTCACTGAACATAATGTATTCTTACACCCCATGTCACTTTCTTTTCCCCTTGGGTAAACTGCACTGGTATTAAACACAGATAGAAGCTCAGAGGTGATCAGAATCCCACCATCTCTATTTCTGTGTGCACAGTCTTTTATTACTTTTCTTATATAGCAGCTCTGGTTAGAAAGCTCATATATATTATATTATATTTTTTCATTGCAAGCACAGGAAACTTTAGGGAGACAAAATGTTTTAAAATGTGCTGCACTTTTAAAGGAAGATAACTCACGTATATAACTAAATACATTGGTTCCGCCTGAACTCACTGATTCTTATTAAGCATGTATTCTGTTTAATATTCTTGGTATCTGGGGTCTGGAAGAAACTGCTCAGTGAATAATATACCATTCTGCCTTAGTAGGAGACTGGAAATACACGTTTTTTAGGAGAGCACATAGGTGGCTTTTTGATAGAATTAAATCTCTTTATTCTAAAGAATAATAATAATTACGATTATCATCTTGAACATTTTTTTCTTAATATTGTAGGCTCCCCATAAAGTCTTTTTCTTTCATGACTGCAAAATCTTTCCACAATGAGTAGTATTGCGGTGGGCTGACCTTGGCCAGGTGCCAGATGCCCACCCATCTGCTCACTCATTCACTCTCCTCAGTAGGGCAGGGGAAGAAAATAAGACAGAAAAGCTCATGGGGCAAGGTAAAGACAGGCAGATCCCTTACCAGTTTCCATCACAGGCAAACAGACTTGGGGGAAATTAATTTCATTTATTGCCAATTGATAGATATGGGTAGTGACAAAGAAAGATAAAAAATTAAAAGAACAACTTCACACTCTTGCCCAGGCTCAACTTCAGTCCTTTGTTCCCCACTCCTCTACCTCCCCCACCTCCAGCAGAGCAGAGGATGGGCAACGGGGGCTCTGGTCAGTCCATAAGGGCTCCTCTCTGCTGCTCCTTCCTCCTCACACTTTTCCCCTGCTCCAGCGTGTGAGTGGCTAATAACAGGTGGTAGGGCCTTGATGGTTTTTCTCCACTGGTTTTAAACAGAGTTTATAGGGAAAATCTGCATATGAAGACATATTTTTAAGACTCTTCTCCTCTTCCTCATTCTACTTTTACTTAGGAGCAGGGGGTTCTACCCCACATCTGCTTGGGATCAGAGATTGAAGGAGGATGAATGGAAGGAGACTGAGGGAAGATAAGACTGGGGATGTTAGAGACCAGGTTCCTTAACTCTGCGGTCACCAGTTCATGGTTTTGGTATGACTTTATCCTGTGGTATATGTATTATGGTAAGGCTGTAACATACATGTATGTTAAAAACTTCAGTTTTGATGACAGGGTCAGAATGTCTTTACATTTTTAAAGGTTATCAGGCTGTGGGAAGAAGCTTAAGACTGTTCAGCTGCATTCTAATGTTTCAAAAAAAGGTAAGAAACCCCACAGATTTAATTATTTTTTAAAATTTTGTGATGAATAATCATATTGTTTTATGATTAAAATTTATATTATTATTTTATGATTTGGCAGTGGTTTTTGAAGTTCCGCGTGTGTGATCCCAGAATTCTGCTACTTTGGTCTCACTGTCTGAAATCATTGGGTAGACTGTCCTCTCACATACACTATTAAATGTGTGAAATTTATTCGCTCACATTTCTTTTACTACCCCTTCTCTCACTGGATTTTTAAAAATAGATCTGATAACCCACTACCTTTTCTGTACAGAATGATCATGTAAACAACTCCTATGATACCTACACAAACCAGGAATAATTTTTCTGTAATTATTCATTTTTGGTAGGATCAAACATCAGTAGAATTAGTCATGTGCACAAAGAAATTTAGATATGTATAGGATGAAACTTTCTAACTTGATGCCACTCCATTTTAAGTCAAAGGGCATTTTCCCCTCGATTGAAAAGAATGCTTGCATGCTGTTTTATTTCCATTCAGTTATTAGAAACGGCACTTAAAGCTATATATTCTGTCAGTTCTAGGTACTTGAACTCAGCTACTCTTGCTTTTAAGAATATTCATATTGGTGTTGAGGAGTTTGTAACTTTTATTTATACATGATACTCACTTTTACAAAGTAAACTGCAATAATCAATAGTAGAAAATGTCTCATTTATTGCCATTTTTTTTACTTTTCTTTCTCCAGCCAAAATGTGGTTCTAGCATTTTGTAAGTTGACAAAAAGATTAACACTTTTTCTAATACTTGTCTTTCTGTGAAACATACTATAGACACCCAGCCTAGATAGCAGTGAAAGCTGCTATTCAAGGAGAAAGGCATGAATGGCACTAGTGATGAACAAACCCCACAGGGTAAGCTGGCTTTGGATGGCTTCCAGAAGCATGGATCTTCACACAAAATATTTAAGCACTTCAATTTTACTCTGCCATTCTAGAAATTTCAAAGACACAGTTGTTCTCATCAGACACTTAATGTTGCTGGTTCTAAGCCAAACTGAATATACCAGCAGAACAGCAAAAATATTTCTTCAGTTCTTGCTTCTTAATATGGCCAGGGTCCTATTTGTGCACTTTTGCCAACCAGCATCAGTTCAGCTTTGTTCTGGTGTGGTTTCAACTAGCTGTTCTTCATCTGCTAACAAATATGAGCCAGTGCCTGTGTTAGGTTGGTAACAATAATGTCTTCCTACACTGCGAAGGATAAGCAGAAAGAATTACACCTGCATATTGTTGATGTCAAAGTTCAAAATAACTCACCAGCTCCTATAGATCTATGAAATGCTGCTAAGAACAGAACAGGAAAACAATACTTACAGAGCTTTGAAAACGGAAGTACTCATAGGTTTGTTTATCTTAATCATTCCTGCTACGCAAAGAAAAACAGACTGTTTTAGTGCTGGTCTCTCTGTCTTTCAGTCTCCATCAGATAGGACATCATGTCACTGTGGACAATGCCAAAAGCATGGTACAGGTCCAGGCTCATTTGAATGGAGAGCTGCCCTCTCTCTGTTAACAGCAACCAACCCTAAATACTACTAAACTTGATGCAAATCCATGATTCCCAGCTTGTGTCAAGTCTAAGATGTTGGCTTCATCTGAGATGCTGTAAATAGCTGCTATTTTGCTTCTCGGTGGAAGGGACCATTTAATCCTGGATGGAAGTCAGACATAGCAGGTGAAATCTCCACAGTTCATAGGAGCTAAAACATCATTGTGATGCACAATATTGTCATTATCATCTCCAATTGCTTTGATACAGGGAAACCGAACTTGAGACTCCAAGATCTGTATCATGAATTCATCAGCTAAGTAACTGGCTTATGTTGAGTCAGACAGTGGTCAAACCATAAAGCACCGTTAGGTACTAGCCAGAAGTGATGGACAGCACACTTTAGAGCATCCTACTGTTTAACTGGTTTGAATGAGATCAAAGAATTGTGACAGATCATGTGTCCGCACCCTGTGGATTAAGACATCCTTCTACACATGAAGGAAGCAGAAGTCATAACAGCTTTATTCAAAAATCTGGGCTGGAGGCACAATGTCAAAGAACAGCGCAACAGTTTCATATCTCATGCAGTCTAACACAACTTTGGAGCCCATGCTGACCTATGGATACCCTGCATGCAATTTTAATCCTATATAAGAAACTGCATTTGACGTATTCAAGGTTGCAAAAATTTGAAATATTTTCTGCTTCACACATCGGTAATTTTCTCTATAATGAAGCAACATATTTAAAACTCTCATACTCTCCAGCAGTTTTGTTGCATCTGCATCCACTGTACCTTCCCCAGAAGAGTAAGCACCTCTATCATGGCTCCTCTTAACCTTCATAAAGACTGCAGGCCTAGTTTTTACTTTCCTCACAATTATAACAGCTGCAACCATTTGTCATCTTAATGAGAATATTTTTCTACATTGCTGCAACATGGTGCCCAAAATACATAAATGTTTTTAGAGGTGTTTTCACCTTTTTTTTTTTTTCTTTTGGGCGTGGGGAGGAGGGAGAAAAATAAAAGTCTTGATTTTCTTCTACATGGCTAGGCCAAAACCGGATTACTTTTCTCTCATTTTTCCTCAAACTTTCTGGACTGTTTTAACCATTGCCTTTTTAAGTTAGACACGCTCAAAATATACAAACAAATGTAGACTGAAGTTTAATCAATTTTAGACTTAAAAATAACCTGATGCTCGACAAATTTTAGAGCAAACTGTCAGAAAGTCACTCACACGTATTTTTATTTAGAGCCACGTTCTGCCTTCACATGCCTTTACCTATCTCACAATTGTTTGCCATCTAGATATGCTGCACCCTTCAATTCAGCGAGGAATCCTTTAAACTAGATTGAACAAAATTCTTTGTGATCATTCATTTGCTGTTATCTTCAAGCATGATATCCACTGGCATGACACTCTTTAAATCTCAGAAGCCAATACATATTTCAGAATTTGACAAAAAAAATATCACAGTTGTATTCTGATGACAGGACAAAGCTGATTGATTGATACAGAAAAGTAAGAAAGGACTGCTTAAAAACAAACCACCAAAGCAGACACCTACAAAGTGGATCACAATTTAACTATGGGAAATGTGAGAAGTTAAATGATTTGTACTTACAAAATATTACGTCCTTCTAGACAGTTCAGTAGTTTGCAGCAGACTTTCTCTAGAGCGTGTTTTCCACTCTGCTTTGAACAGAAAAGGTCTGTTAAACATTAGCAAAACCAATTACTTTTTTCTAAGGGTTTCTATGTTTTACTCCTCACCCCCCACTGCAGCACTGGGTCCCCAGCGCAGCTGCACTGGTGGGCACCTCCAAGCCTGACAGTTTCTTAAATCAGGCTGCACTGGCAAAGGAACAACCAACAGGTAAAAACGGAGTAATAGCAGGAAGCCTACTACATGGGGGACAACTAGCGAGGATTGGAACAGGCGACCTCCAGATTTCCCTCCCAACCTGAATCTTGCTGCGTTTCTAGGGATGATTTTTCCCAGCAGAGCACCTCCACCAGTCAGGGACAGATGCAGCAGCAGCAACCCAGGCATCTCTGAACATGATCGGTTCCAGAAAATGTCCAGGCTCTGTCTAAATACAAAGGTGTCCCTAATGCTGCTGCTGGTAGTAGCATTTTAAAAGAATAAAAAGGGTTTTTTGAAGAGGGATTTTGCTTCATTCTGCTGCTTCTGCTAGGCTCAGGACATGTTATCAACAAAACTGCTGCAGTCAACTTCGGTAGACTTAACAGGGACTTACAATTTGTTAAAGGTATCCCATTTTGCCACTCATTTTCTCACTACTTGGTCTTTTTACCATCACAACCTGTGAGTCTGAGTATTTAAAGGCTTATGTAAATATGCCAGCTTTTTAACAGTCATATAGGCATATGACTGTCAGCTTCATGCTCTCTTGCTTTTACTTACCAGAGTTACAGAAAGTGCGATGTGTAAACTTTCTCAGACCCTTATAAATAGGAATAAATTCCGTTCTCTCTTCACTGTCTCCCAATGCCTTCTCCAAGTACAGTAAATTTCAGATACTCAAAAGACGTCTGGACACAGTCCTGAGCAACTGGCTTTAGGCAGCCCTGCTTAAGCAAGGTGGGGTGGACCAGATGACCTCTGGAGGTTCTGTCCAATCTCAACCATTCTGTGGTTCTGACTTTGGAGCCATGACACTTTACATCTGGTGAAGACTTGTGCCATAGGACTTTCAGATTGTGTTGAGATATGCTGGTTTCCATCCCCCTGAAAGGTGAAAACATTGAACAATCAAGTTTAGCAATATCCATAGACACCTCCTGTAGGTTAGAACACCCAGGAGCATAAATTACTGTAGTCTAAATACACTTAAACTCATGACCAGAGCTAAAATGCTGTTACTTAAGACAACGTGCAAAAAACATTTTGCATTTCTCAGCAGGAGAAATGGCTTATAAGGACTTACATTTGTTAAAACTGCTTCAAGCACTCTCTGATAATCATAAAAAAGAATAGAAGTGACATTTCACTGGATTCTGTCCATATAACTGTCTGTTGATCTTGGTTAATCTTAACCCTTCTTTCGAGGTCACAAACTTAACAGTGATATCTACATTGCTTATATGGTGGTAAAGTATTAGGATCCATGTAACACTATTGGGGTTTTTAAACAATATTCCACCTTGCCATGGCAAAAGCTAATTACCATACAGAACAGACTATTTTGGAAATGTTTGGGTTGATTTTACGATCGGTCTGGAATGTAAATACAGCCTATGTGTGTACACAAGAATCACTTTAATGAAAATTCTGACATTTTTTTCAAAGCTTCTGGAAAGAAACATTTTGTGTGATAATTCCATCATTTCATTTTACAAGAAACATCTGGAGAAATTATTTTTAATCTATGTGAAATCATATACCTAGTGTTGTGAAGATGAAAAAAAATCTATAGTTCTTTATTTCCAAAGAAACCACCTTTGTCACTGACGTGCTTCACAGCACGACTGACAAAACTCAGGAAAAGGAGACATAATGGCAGAAATTCTCAGTCCAATAAAAAAAAAATGTACACATCCAACCTTGTATGAAATCTCTTTTGCCCTTGTAACACCTCATTTTAGACAATAATACTTGTACATTTTCTTTACATTAGAGAAAAAAAAAATCCCACATTTAGTAAATTTAACACTTGGGGAATATTTAAGTCTCCTAAATTTGATCTCCTTCATGTGTCCTTCCCCATGCAATATTTACTTTCAGTCTTTGCTATGCAGCTCTGACTTACCTGTTGAGGTGGGCAAAAAAAGTTTCGCAAAAATATATGTGGCTTCTAATGCTGGTCCTATAGTAGCCCTAGTATAAAATGCATTAGTCCTCCATGACAAGCTCCATCTCTGTTATTTTAGACAACATCCCAACATTGTCACCAGGAACTAGAGAGGGTAGAAGCACCCAAGAAAGTTTATATTTTATAATAAGAATACACGCAAGCTAAGAGTCTAGGTCCTTTTGAATCTCTTCCCACAATGTCATCTTCTCAATGGAGGAATCAAAATAAATTTTTTTAGACTAAAATGAGGAGCATTCCATAGAAATTATTGTAACAATTTGATTGTGGCTTTCTATTCTCTTGGTTTCCTACAGCAGTATCCCAAATGAACTATTACTGAATGATAAATATGTAATTAAAGTCCAGGAGACTTGTGTGCTTTATCTGAATTCTTGATGGAAATATAAAATTAAGGATACTTTGCAAGCTCTCTCTTTTATTTCCCACAGTATTTCTCTCAAAGGGTGCTCGTTACAGCAGTGTTTCCCATTCTGGCCCCAGGTCCCTGAGGAACTCATCAGTGGTCCTTCAAGGATCAATAGAAGACTTTTACTTAACTGTGAAACCGAGCCACCATTTACAAACAGGGGTCATTGCAGGACATAGGAGGTCATTTCTGGGGAGTTTTAAAGTGGAAAGAAGGAAATCAATATGTAGTTTTAAAAATAAGTCTGTTCAGAGAAGAGAGGAAACAGTGACACAATGGGATGGTTTATAATTGTTTACTGTGTGTGATACAGTATCAGGCAGCAAGCACAGAGTTTTTCTATGCCATGAATTAAGCAAAAGGCATTTTACACAATGGAAAATAGTGCCAATAATTGAAATATTAATAGTTAGCATGTTTCAGAAAGAGCAATCATTTTAAAGAAAGAAAGAAATATCTAAGAAAAATTGGAAAGAAATGCTAAAAGACAAGTAATTATCAGCTCCAGTTTCAAACGCCGCTCTTTTTAATGCATTATCTCATTTCAACTTTTTTTCATTGACCAGAGGACAGCCTCACAAGTTTACATTAAATGGTTTGTATTTACCTTAACTGAATTGTAGAGCCACATTGTAACCGGCCATTCAACCTGGAGGCAGGTATCTCCTACAGTGGAGGGATAGCAGCAGGTTTTCACAGACCGATTGACTCTCGCCTAATTGTGTGAATTTTGAAAAGTTCTTAACGATTCACAGCTCTCAATTTGGAAAATCAAGTCCTCTCTATTTCCAATTCCCTATCCTCCTGAAATTTAAAAATCCATTGCTGGATGCCCAATCAGCCCCAAATTCTTTCAAGAATCTGCTCAGACTATTGCTCAGATGATGGTAGTATACCTGAAACCTGTTACACAGAAATGAATACGCAGAGCCTTCAATAAAAAACTAATTTATTTTTGAGATCTTGGCACAGATTAGTGCTCACAGGGAAGAGCGGATGGTCAGTGGGAGCTTCTGTACAAAGATCCTTGCAATGACATCTTCAGCTAGGTTGGGCGAGACCCACTGAATCACTGCTCTGCTTGGCTCCTATATCTCAGCTGGCCCATGGTCTTAATGTGACCACTCTGGCACATGCATGATCCATTGCAACCGGCTACTTTAAACTGCACTGAAAACACCTCCTAATTATCTTACATACAAAAGACTGTCCTCTGTGACCTTTTCTGCCTCTGCAGGAACAGTTTCTATTGACTATTTAGAAGTGTCTTATCTCTGTACAATTTCATCAATTTTGCAGCAGGAACCCCCTGGGGGAGTGTCTAAAAGGAAGGTACAGATTCTTCACCACAGATGCTGATCACTACTTTTAAGGACACAAATTGGTCTATGCATAGTACATCCAAAGAAATTTTTTATTTGTTTGGAAATTTTTTCAGGAAATCTTCATTAAATTTATGTAATTGAAACATTTGTCAGAACTTCATCAGAATACAGCTGTTAAAAAGCACCTGTATCTGAGAAACCAAAATATTTCTGCAGCACACACTGCACCACAAAATGCAGCAGTTATCCACAGAGCACAACACAAACTTTCTCCCATTGCCAATTTCATTTTATACTACCTTCTATTTTTTTCACCTTTTAAGAACATGTATACTCTTTGTGATTGAAGAAAAACACAATGTCCTCAAAATAAAAGCCCTACAAAATAGCATCAATGTTAATATTTAACAAAAATCACAAAGTCCTAGTTGTAGAGTTTTCCTCTTTTCTTCTTCGCTTTAACAGACAATAAAATGTTAGGTAAAAAAACCAAACCAAACCAAGCCAAAAACAAACAAACAAACAAACAAAAAATCACCCAACCCAAATCAGGGAAGAATGGGGGGAAAAATTGCTTTAATGTAAATAACAACAACAAAAGACTGAGTAAACACTTCTAAAATACCAGTTTCTTAGAAGCTTCATCCCATTTTCAAAAGACACAAAGAGGAAGTAGTAACCTGGACTGTCAGTGAATTTTTAGACAGACATGTACAAACTCCTCTGCTTATGCTCCACACTAATTATCTGCAGATCCCCTCATTCTAGAAGCTATACACCTGCATTAATATTTTGTTTAGGGAGAGCTAAAGTACCATGGTAGTGCAAATGGACGGTTTCTAGTTTGGAGATTGCTTGCACTCAGCCACGGGAAATGAGGCTCACCTGCACGGGAGCTTTTTGGGAACAGTCATCCCGAAGGCCCAGGTCAGTAGGCTTCAGGCCGCTAAACTGGGATGTGTTTTCACAAGTGGCTTATGTTAATCCAGGTCCATGCTGCTGGTGAAAGGGACGGGTTCAAACCTCTTTCCCCCGGATATCTTCCTGCTCTTTCTGCTTTGGTCAGCGCAACCCATGTGCAGCCATGTCGTGCGCTGGACCAAACAAAAATACCCACCTATGGAATCCCACGCTGCTTAAACACACCGCTTCTGCTTTTAAGAGAACAGAAAATGAGAAAGGAAGTAGACAGGAAGGGTTTTCCTTCACCTCAGTAATCAAACTATGCAGTTGCACAACAAATCCATACTGCCAACTACTATGAAAAATGCCAGCTTATCACAGTTAACCTGACTGTAGAGTTAATTTGCCTTAAGAGACTGGGAAGGCTGGTGTCCTGAGGGGGCTGCTGCTGCTCACTGGTGGATTTTAGCAACCTGACAGAGGCAAGCTTCTGCATCTTTTGCAACTTTTGTTGTCACCTGCATGTTACGTATTGCAATAATTGTATCTCTGGTTTGCCTCTCCTGAATTTGTACATATTGTTATTTTAAGACAAAAAGAGAGACCGGGTCAGGTGAACCTTTCTGGTGGAAAGAAACCACTGATCCTTCTGCAAGGGCTGGAAGAAGGGAGCAAATGCAGGGAGCAAGAAGTCTGTAAATGATGCTGAAATCTAGAAAATTTTGTGAGATCAGGGTGCAAAAAGCCTATTAGTAGAAAGAACTTCTTGGTCTGCCAGAGAGCACTGTGTAGGGTTTGCTACAGTTCAAAGCTGGCTAAAATACAGCCTGGAAACACAAATGTTTCTGCAAGGGCACTGAGGTTGGGGGAAAAAGTTGGTTATAAAGCCTTAACTCTTCTTTTCTGCCTAACGCGGCTTGTCTGGCTTTCCCTCTTCAAAAAGTTAAACTAACTAGTTTATAGTCTAAAACCCCATGAATTTTCTTTAACATAAAAATCTTTCGATCTTCCTTGGGAAGCTCACTATTAGGAAAAAAAAAAAGTCTAGACAGCTCTGCCGGCTGGTTTGGGACCTCATCACAGTTATTTCCTTCCTGTACTACCAGGCACCTAGCAGTTGTAAGTGGGGACCACCTGTCCCTGCAAACCAGGGTACATCTGGTACAAGGAAGGAGCAGAAGAACAGATCTAAAAACAGAACAAAAGAGAAAGATGAAGCGTGAAGGGAATATGGGTCTATGCAATCTAGGAAGTACAGGAGACAACTGGAAGAAATTGAAGTAAGAGCTTTTTCTCCTTATGAGGTCAGGTGGATATACACTAAAGAGAACTCTCTTCCTAACATAACCCTTCAGATACTCTGAAGCTGTTTAGCAGTCTATAGATAAATTAGTCAAAACCAATTAGCAGTTTAGCCTACAAAATTTGAAAATATTGCTCTCCTAAAAAAAAAATTATTTTAGAAAGTGAAGAATTTCACCTCAGAGCAGCAGGAGAGAAAGAAACTTGAGGAAGGAACTTGTGAAGCCTTTTCAACGAATCTGAAATCCAGTCCAAGTCCTGTTGAATTAGAGAGTTTATGAAATCCTAATCTGAGGTCAAACAGTAATGGCATTAGAAATCAAGACCTGAGAAAAAGACTGCTAGGAGATATTAACTAAGATTAATAAAATTATTAAACAATTAATTAATTAACAATTCTTCTTAATATAAAGAATAGAATGAAAACTGATGGACAGAGGCTGATGGACCTGGTTAGTAAACATCAGGGCTTATGGAAAAGGAAAAAGGAAAACAGAGCTGAAGGCTAAAAAGAGATACGTGTAAAATACTACTGGAATGAGTTGATGTAAGATAGTGTGAAAGGTTACTCACAATTTTGACAAGGAAACAAACCTTGAGCAGTACTTTGTTCTTGGAGCAGGTCATTATATTTGATACGAAAGCATTTTGCAGAAGCCTGCAGTCAAGGAACTGAAACTACCTAAGGAGAAAGAAAATGTGCATCGTATGCACAGTGAACAAAGAACAAAATTCCTTTATGGGAACTGTTCAAGAGAAAGCCAGATGCAGAGGCTGTGTTTATCTCCTTAAATATGAAAAAGCTTTATGACTTACAAATTAGATACTGACACATAAGTTAATATGATCTCCATATTTCATTAAGTGGTTTTGATAGAAAAAAGAGTCATACTCAACATGGAGAGAAGAAACTCAGATTGTGTAGTGGGGAAGACACTCTTAATGTGAGTGAACATGAGTTAGCTGCAAAACAAAATCTTTAAAAAGTGGTTTGCATTGTTTCAGAAAATGGTGTCTCTCCTTGGATTGAAAACATGGCAGACTACAGCTCATTGACAGAAATGCTTTGGAAGAAAAAGGGCAGGCACTGAAGTGCCTTTAAAAGTAACTAAAAAGAATGCAAAACTACAGAAAGGCACAGAAATAGCTAGCAAAGATGCAAAGGTCAGGAAGACAAAATTTTAAAAAATGGTAGCAATAAAAAAAGTGGCAAAGACAAGAGCAGGAAGTGATGCTATGTCTGTGAATATACTCAAAGGCAATTTAGATCAATGATTATAAGAGTCCCTTATATGTCGAATCCTCTCTTATGAGACAGTGAGTAGGTAGCGGTTCAAGGTTATTCTCCTTGTTATCCAGAAGCTGAAGTATTTCAGAATGCAAGTCTCTAGCTTTTAAGATCACACATATCATCAATATGTATTGGAATTGGCACCTTGACTGGGGTGAGAGCAGACAGGGGACTACAACTTGATTACTGTGCATTTCAAACTTATGTTAATGAATGTGATTTTAAGTGTGTTTTAAAACTCAAGCTTCAGCTACATATATTCTACAAGCCTGGAGAAACTAGTATCAGAGTGGCCAAGCTCAGATTTTGTTTAGCACCATAAAATTGGCATCCTCAAAATGAGAGTACTGAATGCTTCTCAATATTGAATAATTAATCAATACAAGCCTTAAAGGGAGACTGCTTGATTACATAGTAGCTTATACTGTATTTTTAGAAACGTTATGTCCACAAAAAGTGCAGGGAAAAAGTACTATTGATAGCTGGCCACCTGAGCTAGCTTTTGCAGACACGAGAGAGTCTGCATGTGATACTATTCAGAACAGCTAAAGCTGAAATGGCAGGAAAGACTAAATCTTTTCACATTGCTCCTGACTTCTGCACGGAAAAGAGAAGCCACTCTCAGCTTCTCCCAGAAAAGTTGATGGAAAAAAAAAAAAGAAATGGACATTCGGAATTTAAGGTCTAACGCTGGCAGGGGAAGAGATGTTGCAGGAAATTTGCCAGGAGAGAGCTAAACCCCCTGAGGTACCTTGGATGCTGTAAGACAGGTGAGACCACAGGCTGCCTGCGACGCTTCGACACAAGTGCCAGTCCTGGCTCGCTTCCCTCTCCTGTTCGCCGCCCTGAGACACGGTCTCCCCTGTGCCTAACCCCATCCACCGAAGGTCAGGCAGTCCCGCTCTGCCGCCCTGCGCCTCCCGCTCCTGACTGCTCCCCTGCCTTGCCTCCTGTGCAGGAACAGGGCTTTCCCCAGGTCACCACCGTAACCTGGCAGAAAACATGTTGCTTTAAGGGGTTTGTTTTCCACCGGGCCAATGAGCCAGCTGAGCAACCCCAGGCTTGCAGAACCTCCCTTACAGCTTAGTTAACCTGACTCATTCATTAAAGACTCACCTTATTAGTTCTGACAAAAGGAACCATGAGAATATTACATGATGTACAACAGTGTATTTTGGCACGGTCTTCATACACTGGCATGTGCCCTATCAGTTTTGTACTCAGACCACATCACTGGAATAACTATAGCAAAATTCATATCTACAGTGGGAAAAAAGACACAGCCTCCTGCCAAGGAGGGAGTGAGGGGTTGGAAGAGGGAGAAAGAAATTTTAAAAACCCCAAACCAGCAGGAAACACAAATCTGTTGACGAAAATGTCAACCACTCATTCCAACATCTGAGATTTTTTAAAGGGTTCTGCACGCCTACATTCTTTCCTCACTAAAATCTCACACTGGGATATTTCACAGATAAAATTTACCCTGGCACAAGAAAATGTGAGCTGTAATAAATACATGCGTGTATATTTTGGAGAAATTGAGAGTAAGCATACCAATTCACTGCTTATTAGAAATTTGTTTATCCAAGGGCTGGTCACCAAAGTAACCTAATTATGCTATGCATGCAATCTGCTTCCATTGAACATTTGATATTGATCATTTTATGTGACCGCTATATACAGAGACATAGACCATGTCTGGTGTCTGGATGTGTGCCATGTCTTTCTAAGATAGATGAGGTTTACTATTATTCTATGCAGGAGAGTAAAAAAATTTGTAACTCGGGTTCTCTGATTTGCCATTGTGATCTTGTATACTTTCTTCCCAATGGCTATGTACAGAATATAATTACAACCTGTCTTCCCCCCCGCCACTCCCCTCCTGCTCGGAAAAACACAATTTGGCTGAAGCTAAATGTTTTGTGAAAATGAATCAATTTCAATTAAACATTTGCGAAGATGAATTCTTATACACAGAAGGCTTGGATGGAGAGCTAGGAAAGGACAGGTTGTGGAAAGAATCTCTTAGATCTGAAATAACCAGAATCAGAATGGGCAAAATTTAATAAAAACTCTCTGCTCCAAAAGAGGCAAAGCAAAGAATCTAGCTCAGCCGTCCTCACTCCATGCTTTAAATACACAGTAGTAGACAGTGTGAAGTCTTTCTTCGTCTGTGAAAACCTAGTCTCACATTCATTTTACTGCAAAATGAAATAGGCTTCAAACTTTCAAGGTTTCATAAAATGGATTTGCTTTTCCACTTTAATTATAACAGTGCCTTACTTAGATAGTTGGCCAGCTTTTTGTCATCACAGAACCAATGTCTTATTTGAGAAAATCCTTCCTACTGCATGCTAATTGGAAAGATGTAGCCCACGCTAAACCCCCTTCAAGTCAGACAACAAAAGAAATGAGTACAATGCACAGTTACATTTCTGCTTGCAGTGGCTTCCCTAATATTTTATTTATTTGAAGAAATGACTGTTCAAAGAATAATTATGAACTTCAATGAGCCAAGGAGCCTCAGGAAGGATAGACAGAAGAGTGAATCAATCAGGTGGGACAGATATATTTTCCAGTGAGCTAACACGTATACACACACACACGTATTTTCCTTTTTAAGATGCAAGGCTCCAGTTTGGTACTGCTTAAACTGTGCTGTTTAGACATAACCACCAGGTCAGGTAAAAATCTGATTGACATCAGTCCACTGCTGGTATGACCATGACTAAAGTACCGTATTGTCTCAAGATAGGAACCCCAACCTAGAAATGCCAACACAGGCGATAACTTCTATTAACTCTTGCTTGGTACACATTTGCAGTAAATTCTAGTTCTTAACACAATTATGATTTTAAAAGAAAAGATATCTGAATCTAAATCAATGCTTTCCCTAACTCAGTTTTTTTAATATTTACCAGAAAAGTAACTTTTTGTTTGACTTTTGTTTTTTTGAAAACTACTGCATTACCCTAATGGCTGTAATGTTCGTGCTGTTAAAAGGATCCACTAAAAGGTTCCAATGTTTAGTGCAATAATATCTGTAATAGTGTATCTTTAAAAGAAAGAAAGAAAAGCAGAAATAAATAATTTCACTTCTTTCTGAAGGTCATAGCTAGCACTGCTAGGCAAATGGTCTAGTCGGACATGAGTGTTGGGGAAGGGGGCTGAGAGAAAAGGGAAAGAGCCATCTACAAGGATGCTTATTAAAATGTGAAAACAATTGATCATGCCCTTTCGCTGAGGGCTCTTGGACAAATTTTTGCATTTGACCTTCAGTGCAAGGCCATACGAACTATGAGTTCGTAGCATAACTAATTGCCTGATTGATCACACAGTATATGAAACTGCGGAATCCACGTGGTCGCAGGCTTGAAATGACACAGGACGCAGCCTCCTGCGTGATTCCTCTCTGTGCCAGGTCAGCACGCTGAGGTCCACGCAGTGGGCGCGCACCGTGCTGTTCACGCCGTGTCAGTCGCTCGCAGGGTTCAAATACACTCGCGCACAGCCGCGGCCCTGTAGAGACACACACGCTCACACAGCTGCCCAAATGATGCAAAAAGGCACCGCTTAATTGTTCTCTCTCGGGGGGGGAAATAAAAAATAAGTCATGGGAGAGGCATACAAATAAACCTGAACAGCGTCTCTCACGTCTCCCCGCGCGCTGTGGGGAGCAGCGCCCTCCCTCCGGGCCCCACGGCGGCAGCGTCGCCCCGTGCCCACGGCCCCACGGCCCCGGCCCGGCGCCGCGGCGGCCCCGCGAGATGGCGGCAGCGCCCCGCGCCCGCCGCGTTCGTTACCAAGCCGCGTCACGCGCACACGTGTCATGAATGCAAGGCAGGCAGCACAGCCCATGTCTGCAACAGGCTCTCCATCTGTGACCACCCCTTTTACCCTGAGCCATGAGTTTTAGCGAAATAAGGTAACCTGCGTGAGAGCGGTGTACGCTGGATGTATTCCCACCATGGGCCAAGACGTTTCATTTTTTTTTTTTTTCCTCTCACCACGCTGGTGCTCCCGAATGATGATTCCCATTTCTGGATGCTGCTCTGCTCTGATGCGAAGCAGTAACCATCGAGCGAAGCGGTGGGGTCACCATCCCCGGATGTAGATGTGGTGCTTAGGGACATGGTTTAGTGGTGGGCTTGGCAGTGCTAGGTTAACGGTTGAACTCGATGATCTCAAAGGTCTTTTCTAACCTAAATGATTCAATGACTCTACGTGCTGCATCCTCACTGAAGGAGTAGAAACGTCAGCAAAGGTTACAGTTGTAACATACATGTGGGGAATAAGTGAGGACAGTCGTGCACAAGAGTACAAATAAAACAACATAATAGGTTCATACTAAGTCAAACCGAACGTAAGGCCCATGTGGTTTAGCATTCTGTCTCAAACCAAAGGAAGGTATCCAGAGAATACAAAAACCAAACAATCGCACAGCAATACCTACCTAAAATCATCAGGTCGTGTCTGCAGATTGGGTGACAAATGAGTTGCTCCCGCCGCCTCTACCTCTCTCACATTTTTTTGTTTGGAACCAGGTATCTGTTCACTTAATGTCCCCATGTTATCACACCAAAACAAGATGGCAAGCAATCAATTTTCACTCGTCTTCTCCCAGCCATTCGTCAGTCTGCAGGTCCCTGCTGTATTCCGGCAGCTCTTTCGCTGTATGTTTTCCAGCAAGAAGAAAAGTTGCTCTTTCACACCATCAGTTGGAGTTCCACAAATAATCAGGAGTCTACATGTGATGTTTAGTAGCAACAGCGTAATGAGCTCCATACTTCCTCAAAGTGAGTCAAAGCTCCCCAATACTTTCCGGAAAGGATCCTAAGATTTAGCCAAGAAAAATCACATAAATATGTTGACAAGAAATACACCGAGTGCAAGTTTCTCGATTTTCATGAAAAAAAGCTGCTGAACAGTGGTTCACCAGCACAATAATGTCTTTGGAGAGATAAATTACATACGTTATCTAAATAACCACATCTGTTTGGTAAAATTAGGAAACTCAAAAGAAACAAAGAATAGAAATTTAATCAAAGGCAACATCTTGGCAAGTATTAATAGAGGTTGAATTTCCAAGGTGCAAAAAAGTCTGTTCCAGTCAGCAGTATGTCATCAAAAATGACTGAAGAAGTCAAAATATTGCTATAAGCTGACTGGGTTTCCTGATGTGGAAGTAGTAAGCAAATAATTAAACCTAGGTTCTCAAAGGTGTATAGACTTCCAACTTTCTCTGATATCAGTAGGATTTAGGCATCTAAATATGTTTATAGATCCGGTTTTAAGTGGTTTTTTAATGTTTTAAAAACATTAAAATAAGCCCTCAATTAGTATTCAGAGGGCGTAGAGGCTCTTACCTGCTGTTTAGCAATGCTCTCTCATTTCCCTATTAACGGAAAGATACAGTGATCTTATGCAATATTTTATTTTACTTTTGGGACACAGAAAACCTTTTGCTTAACAGTTACAAAGCCATCAAGAGATCTAAAATGATTGGCAAAGATATCAATGTTTTTCCATCCCAAGTGGGTGATATTAGGGCATCAAAATGAGAGCAAAATGGCATGATAATGGAAATGAAATGCCATTCAGGCCATTTTTAGGGGCCATTGCTGTTCACCCTGAGTAGGGATTAAAAAAGAACGTGCTGCCTTTCCTAAACTTGTTAACCACAATGTGCTAGTGTGTACAAAGTAAGAAAGTCACACTAGGAATTACCCTCTCTGTGACCAAACAGATCATCTGTTCAGGGCCTTCCTTCCTTGCTAGCGCTAGTTTAGGCCACTGAAATCACGAGATTCAAAACTGTATCTTGGATGCCAAGGCAGTAGAATTGCAACCAAACACAGCTTGGTGTTTCTCCCTTCCAGATATGGAGGTACCAGGCATCTGGTAACACCATTCACAACATGCTCCAGAACAAACGCCAACTGCATTGTAATACTAGATTCCGATTTCATGAGACACCAGGATCTCCAAACTGTAATACTAAAAATTCTTGAAGAGTTGATGTTAAAACACTGGAATATTCTGACTAATGCATAAAGCTTCGTGGATAAAGAATATTGTATTCTTTATACGACATAGATGAGTTATTCACAAAAATAAGTTTCTCATTACTTTGAAATGCTGAATACCTTGATCACAAACCTGTCACAAAAGGGTTTCAGAAAAGGAGGCAGTGGTGATAGAAGGAAGCTGTAACTCTCTAGTGTTGAATTCCATCCAGGGACAGAATGAAGCCAAAAATAATAGCAATAAAATGCACAAGAACTTACAACACTATAAGTTAGAGCTTTAGATAAATGTTCTCTGAATGACTGCTCAAAGAGTAATAACTCTCTACATTATTTCTAAGCAATACACAGTTCCAGTACTGACCCAGGTGATCTGGTTTTTACCTACTATAGTGTACAAAAATCTTTTGTGTAGGATCCATATCCAAATTCTTTGCAGTCCCCTACTATGTTAAAACTCTCTTTCTCAAGGATTACTCAGCTCATGATGTATGACAAAAAAAGGTATGGATTTCTCTCCAACCTTATCTTCAAACTGTGGGCTGTCAATCACTGAAAGAAAAAGCAAGGGAGGGAGGAAGGCGGAGAGAAGGGAAGAAAAGGCATGCCCATTCGCACACATGGAGGAGCGAGAAGGCATTCCTTGTGATGGATGCACAAGACACGGCGTTCTGAAATCAAATCCCCAAATTCACCCCCGCCCTTTCCTCCGCCTTTCGTTTACGTACCGTTTGTCATACTCTGTTTTCCGATCTGGTGGCAGTTGTGTACATCTGATGAAGCCTCCAAAACTTTCAACTTTGTGTCCTTCTTTGGTTTCTTAGTTCATTTGCTGTTAACTTCTTAAGGTCTTTTCTCAAAAGCAGTCACTTAAGTGACATGTTTCCACTTTGCAGGTGTAAGGCAGGTATCACTCTCTGTGCTGCTTCCCCCGTTCTAAACCCTGTCTTTATAGCTTTTAGATTACAGTAATAGGCATACACTCTACGGAATAATATTCACAAACGACCCCGTTGTTCAGTATGCCACATCCCATACGCTTACTTGTGGCAATAAATCCGATCGCATTACTTCAGCTGTGGCAGATTTATACCTGCTTCCTATCAGTCAATGCATTGACTTGAAAGTTTTGTTCGGAGTTTTTCATTACCTGTCTGAAACGTCCCTTTCATACCGATCAAATTTGGTCTCCATTTATACATACCCTCAGTCCTTACTTTCTAATAATAAATCCCAAATTCATCAGCCCCCTTGCCAGTTCTCTCATCCATGGGTAGCAGAGCGTTCACCTGTTATGCCCCTGAGCTGTGGAATTCCCTGAACTGAAGTCTCATCTCCAAATCCCCTGAGCTTTTCTACTCCCTCTTTGATTTGCGCTTATTAAAAATTACTTTTAATGTTTGATCCACTGCTGACACATGCTGTAGGCTTTACTGACATGAACATACTTCTGTTTTCTTTACAAAGGATGCACTGACAATTTCAAAGCTAAAAGTGCCTTTTTATTGGCTTTCTATATAGATTGCAAGACTTGCCTTTCTCTGTCTTTCATTTCTGGGGTTTAAGTGTCAGTTCATCTGCTTAGGCTGTAGTGTCCAGAACCCAACTCTGAGAAAAAAGAAAAAATTCCTATTGTTATTAGTAACATACCTGGAATAAAATGCAAAGTACTGAGTAGGCACACCATAAAAATGTCCTAATTTGTAGTAGAGACACTTCACAAAATATTAGCTAACTAAAACTCGATATCCTTATGGCCTAGTTGGGCACCATGCTCAACCACACCAGAGCATTAGCAAAGGGACTCAGGCGTTCCAGTGTCCAAACTCCAGAATGGGACAAGGTCTCTTTGTCGGCGGCGGGTACGTCTGTGTCTTTCCCACTCGCATTCGGTCTGCATCTTATCACTCGTGGAAAGACATGTTTTATTACAGGGGCCCATGACGCATTATTTGAGTACTCTGAGGTGAATCACAAGCAGCTCTGAAGCACATTAGGACTGTAACTCCTCATAGGTAAGATTACGCTCTTAGGCAGGTGTAATCTTGACTTAGGACCTCCATCCAGGTGACCTAAGCTTCATCTCACCCTTTCAGGGTGAAGCGATAGTTTTGAAAACCCAGTGCACGCAAGAACTGAAAAGAAAACACATTTGTACTTTTGCTTGTTTTTTTAATCCTTTCAAGTATGTCTGATCCCACATGGTTTTTTTTATGTAAACTGGTGCCATATCAGAAAAAGCTAAAAGCATATTTAAGAATTGTTTGGAGAAGGCAGTTTGTAGGATGTTGTTTGATAGTTTTGGTAAAGCCAGTGGGGATTGAGGACAAAGGTGGGTGACACCGTATAAAATTTCACAGCAAGTGAAGCTCAGAAGAGGATATTTGTGGGAAGTGCATATGAAAGGGAGATTTATTTTCTCATCATGTGAAATAGCTGCACTTCCAATTATTTCTATTCCCTGACTGAGTTTAATAGAAGTCCTTAGTAAACTGTGAATTTCAGTGATTTCTCAAGTTCTCTTGAACATCCTACTAAAAGTCGTGCAACAGGGCACTTCTCAGCTCCAGCTACCCTCTGAGCACACACGTGGGATCCCCTCCCTGGCATCCCATGGCCAGGCCATAGGGAGTATTGCCCAGTAGTGCTTGTTGCTGTATTAATACAAATACTGAATAATGGTGGGCCCAAGAGAAAACCCAGACAGAATGAACGAGCAAATAATGATGATTTCTCCTTTACATTTACATCCACCACAACCTCAGTTAAACAGCTTGTAACACAGCGAAAGAGGGTACATATATTTATTTTTACCGGTTGAGTTTCAGGTCAGCCTTTTAGAGTTTTGGCCTGAGATTAATAACAGGTTGCCAACTCGACTTATGGCAATACATTTACTCCCATAAATTATTGGTGCCTTGAATTTCCTTTAGTACTCTGGAACTTCATTGTTCTATGGCTTCTTTAAAATCAGCATTAATGGTTCAGAGAGTTTCTCAGTAAGCTCTTTTAATACTCTGGGGTGAAAGTTATCTGGCTCTGTAAATTCAAAAAACTGTTTAGCTCTGACAGTTGCTGTTTAACAATCTCCCAATTTATTGATCGAGTAGAATGTAGTCCTTATCACTGTCAGACACGAGTATATTATGCTAGTTCTTTCCAAATCAAACAGGAATATTTATGGGGTTCTTTTGCTTTTTCTGCACTGTGGTTGACAGCTTTACCATCCTTTTCTAGTATCACCTGTGCACTAGTGTTAGCCTTCCATGGTTCTGCCACACTGAAAGAATTTCCTCCTCTTTGCCCCATATTGTTACACTCTCTAACTTTTCCACGCATATCTATAATTTCTCATTAGCAACGTACATTCCTCCAACAGCTTCCCAGCTTTCCAAATGTTTTGTAACTTTGCAAAAGAGAAAAATTCAACCTTAACTACAGTTGTTCACACTACAGTGCTGAAGAAAGTCTATTACTGGTTGAAGCCATAGCCCTCTTTGTACTTAATGAAGAGAACTATACATATATATTTTCATTCAGTAATTGGTGTTCATTTTAATAAGCTTGTCGCATTTTAACTCACATCATAATGGATAAATACTGCAAGCTGAGATTGAATGCTTCTCTGAACACTTTTTCTGCCAAAAGGGTTTATTGACAGGATTATTTTTTTATTAAAAGTAAACATTTTAAGGAAAAAAAAAGCTTTCTGTTGAGTACTTTTAGTTAGCAAAATTAAATGGCTTTATTATATTAATTTCTTCCAAAATAACTAACAAGCAAATAAACAGACTCTTATTTTTCTTTAACAAGAATGAAGCATGTTAATAACTCTTTCTTTTTTTTTCCCTCCCCCCCAAATCTAACAGAGCATTTTTTTGCCTTGCTGGAGAACAAGGTACCTGGGTTGTTCCTGCCCCAGCTGCAGCAGCTCTCCCACCTGGCACCTGAATATGCAACTGATGGGAACTGTGTGCTTTTAGCTTTCTGAGGCTATTTGGTCACACCCGACTTTACCCAGGTTTGGGAGAATGCTGGCGAGCACGACTGGCTAGAGGCAGGAGTCAGTTTTACAGAGGCCAGACAGGTTTTTAATCAAAGTAAGACTCCTTCATACTGTGCTGACTTTTCCATTGCCCCTCTTTCAGTCTACTCCTCTTCTTTGTCTGCTCTACTCTTCTTCTACTCCTCTGCTTCGTTTTGTTTTGCTTTTCACTAAACTTACTCCTTTCTGCCTAAACTTTCCTAAAGTGCCTCGAATTCAGTAAGCATCATACTGCTCACTGCTTTGGCAAGACACTTTCTCCTTTTTCTGTTGTGTTTATTTAAAACATATGGTGAGGTGCTGCCTCTGTCCTCTCTGTCGCATGTAACAAAGTTAGGCCATGTTCTTGTTTTCTTTTCAGCACCTGTCATGCAAAAGTCAATTAGAAGTGATACTGTACAAGGGAAAAGAGGCAACAGATCTATTTCCTTTTTTTTTTTGTGAAAGACAGGAAAGCATAGCTTAGGTTTACATGACTCTTCACAAAGGCCTGTTGACGAGTCCTTTACACACTGAGCTGGAAAACCTGCTTTAAACTAGTGATTGCAAGGTGTCACCAGAAGAGATTGCAAGATGTCATCAGGAGACAACTAACTTCTTACTGTGATCCTCTTGATTTCCCACAGCACCAGTCTACTTGCTGTATCAGGGAATGCAAGAGGGAACACTCCCGATGCTGGGTGCCCCGGGGCAGCGTATCACCCCTCAGGGCTTTGTATTCTAAATGCCCACCACCGTGAGTTATGGTGTTTCAGGGATCTTGCTACTTATGCTGGGGACAGTAGGCAAGGGACAACAACATTTAGGGCTTTGAACTTACGGTTTAGAAACAGAAGGAGGGAAAGTGTCTGTTTAGTTTAAGTTTCTGGATGGAGAAGATCCTCCAACCATGACAGGCAGCTCAAGAGTACATACACAAGTGGCTGTTTAAAAATTTAACAAGTAGGCAGTGGAGGCTGCTGTAATAGGTTGATCAAAGGCAAGAGTCCGCATCTCGACAGTGAATGAGTGGTAATAGCTATGGTAGGGTTGGACTCTAAAGGACCTGGAAAGCAAAAGCAGTTATTTCTGATGCAGCATAGAAAAAAGAAAGATGTGATAGAGGGATAACGAAAGGAAGTGATCTTTTCAGCAGTATCCTCCACAGCCACAAGTGGAGCAGAACACTATTTGTCAAGGCCAGAGTGAAGGATGTTGCTGTAGCGGAGGCAGGGGAGAGGCTGAATGAGCTGGGTATAAAAGCTACTGTATGGAAATCTTTCCAGAAGTGATAAAGAAGGAGAATCTGTGAGGCTGAGACAGAAGCCTCTCTAGTTAAAGTAAGCAGCCCATGGGCCTGACTGACAGGTATAGGTGAGGGCAGCAGGTGGGAGCTCTTCTAGCCTACTGAGCTTGCCTGATGGCTACCTGCCTGAATGCAAGTGCCAAAGGTGGGGAGAGATGTGAGCTTGAGGACAATGTGTTACCAGTTAGGTGATAGAAAGAGGGAACTAATTAATGTTTGCAGAATGAATTACGTAGAGTTAAACAGGAGGAGAAAGACAAGAGATGTGAGAGCTTTTGGTAACCATCTGAAGAAAGCAGGAAGTAGGTAGCTCTTAACCCTGACTACTCAAAGCCCCACCACTTCAATTACTTCATTCCCCTGGCTGATCTCTCACCTGCTACAAAGGACTGCAATGGAACAGTCATCCTGGGGTGGGGAGCACCAAGGTCTTCTAATGCCAGCCTTAAGTGGGGCTGCCGGAGCATGAGAGAAACAAAACACTGCCAGTAAGGAGTCAGTCACCTGTACTCATTTGGCACACTGGATTGGAGACAATCTGGGAATCTTCTCTGAAAAATAAACCATTGCCTTTTCTTTTTAATGCATCGTTTTAATTTTTCTAATTTTCTGCTTAATCATTCTAAAACATTCCTCTTCCATTTAGCTATACAACACATGGCACAGTGGGAGTACTCTGTGGTTACAGACTAATTCTAAAACTAATTTAAATCAATGTGAATGTAATTTACCATGTATATGCTTCTAACGTTCCCTTGTCAGCTGTACCCTTTATTACAATCAGGGAAGTATTTTACTGTAGTTCCCTATTTTTCCACACATTACTATTTTAAAATAACATCATTATCCTCTAAATATGTATTACAAATACTTATGATTCTTACAGAAAACTAATCCACTTACATTTCTAAGATCCATCTTGTGAACATACTAATCTTAACCTTGCTTAAGTTTTTGAGTCTAGAAGTTCTTGCTTGTAATTATTGCAAAACATTATAGTGTCAAGAGGGAAGGTGAGAATCATTCTGTTTATGTGTTGAAAGAAATATATATGAATAATATATATGAAAGAAAGAGTCAGAGGATGATCTATTTAGAACAGAAGCAAGAAAGCCAGCGAAAGTACAATCCCAGGACAAGTATAGATGACAGCATCAGAGGCAATTAGCAGCTTAGGAAATTTAGCTTTGGCTAGGAAACTAGAAGGCCTGGAAATCATTGGGAAAAGTAGATAACCAGGGATTGAAGCTCAGTTTTAGAAAATATGGAATGTAAACACAGTTGATGCACTCCAGGCAGAGGCAAATGGGACACCCGCATTTATTTAGGGTAGAGAGAAGTAAACCAAAGGGGAGTGAGGATGAAATACCGATAATGGAATCAAGAGTGATTTCAAGAATTCCTAGCCAAAAACCAAAAAACAGCAGAGAACAAACCAGAAACATCAATATCTACAGCAGAGAGGAGAAAATCCTGCAGGGGAAGGAAAGGTAAATAGAGAAAATTATTTTTGTCAGTCTTTCCATGGAATAAATTTGCAAAAATCTTTCCGAAGACAGGTGAAATGAGAGGGGAGGGGAAATTTTTGAGACCTGTGGACCACCATCTGACCATCAAATTAAAAATGTTGTCAGAAAAAAATAGAAATGTGAGAAAAAAATTTGACATTGGAAGAGTATTACCTGTGGCTGCTATAGAACCAGACAGTACTTTATTATTTGAATAATGTCACTGTCAGTTCCCTTGAAAATATTAGCAAAATTAACTCCCAAATTACCAAATACTTACAGATGTGAGAGATGGCAAGTTGTAGAAGAGAATCTGGATTGAAAATTACTTTCCACTCTTCTGCATAGAGATATGACATGATCCTAGGACGCTTCTACAGTTTCCCAAATCCAGTTGCTGCTTCCTTTTATAATTTTCACCCATTTTTACTTGAATTAAAATCACAGTTAAAGTCAGCTTGAAGATAGAAGCACTGTATTTATCTCTCATCTCAATTTTATACAATATTCTTAGAAATGAAATCCCCAAACCCTGAACTATCTACCTTTAGGTTTTGCTGCCTTTTCTGTGCCTCAGGAAGCAGGCTGAGTGCCAGACCCTGTTAGATAACAAGGAGGTAGGACTAGGACTTATTTTCATATATGTAGTTACTTCTTATCAAATACTGTCAACTTGATGTCTGTCTTATATTTTGTCCTCATTCAAGGGTATTTCACAAGAGCATTAAAGTGAGTATTATTTCCCAAGTCTCTAGCAATATTGTTTGTTCATAAAGATGACATTGCTAGAAAAAGAGAATAAAAAGGTAAGTTTAAATCTAATAGGAAAAGTATATAACCAGGAAAACCCTACATATTATCCCTTCAAATAACAAAGAGAACTTTCTGAGGTAAGACAAAAGCCAAATGCCTGAGTCAGCATGCTCATAATCATTACATCAGAAACTAAGTTGCACATAGTCCGATTGCACTTGAATGAAAAAGGTTATCCAAACAGCTAAGACTGATGTTTATAAAAGTTTCCCAATGCTACAACAATCCCATCAAACGGTAAAGTGACTAATGTTGTATGGTCAGTCTCAATGACAGATGAACTGAATCCTGCACAGGATCTCAGTAGTAGTATTCTTGTGAACAAAACAAAACTTCTTGGGAAAGGCTTAAGTCATGCTAGCAATTAATAAACTATCCAAGTTACATTCAATTCACCAATTTGACTGAAAAAAAAATTATAATTGGTAAAATGTAACAATAAAATCCTATTTTAAAACGTGTCTTCATCTTTTTAATATAACAGAATTAAGTCTCAGATTTTATGTATTCTGAGTTGTAAATTTTTTGGATGTTGTATCAAAGTGAGCATGTGAACTCTCCACACAGAAGACTACAATGAGAAAAGAATGGGCCAAATTTATCCCCTCTTGTATCTTCACTGAAGCTTATGAGATGCACAGAAGATCAGTGAAGTCCCCTGCAATTGAAAAGAGCAATCCATACAGATCTGCTTGCAGTATTGAAACCAGCTAGAACTGTTTCTGTAGGTGGAGGCTTAGATTTGATCAACTATCAAAAGCAACAAGTAGAAAGTAGCTGTAGCTAAGATAAAGTTGCGTGCATTATTTCACATAAGGCCATATACATTACTGCGGGGAGGGCACAATTACTTCCTCTCTCTTTAGGCTAGATTTCAAACAACAAAATCAAGAAAAATGTCCACAAATGCCCTTCTACTTTATTTAGTTTCACTTAGATGATCTACCTATCTGATGCAGAAAGTGAAAATGATTGTACTTTCTTTTCATGAAACAAGTTTGATTTAAAGTAAATCATCATTATGATGCGGAATTTCAGTTAAGTTGAAAGTAGAAGTTTAGTTAAGACAAGAAGAGGTTTTCCTTGAATACTGGCAGAAAAACTGTGATTGTTTCAGTAACCAGGCACCATTACTGAAAAGAAGAGGAATGTACAGAAATTAAATGGGACAGTTGTCTCAAGAGTCCAGGATTAACTTTTTTTGCCTTATCATTCGTAAACTGCCAGGTCATCCTTTTCCCTACCATTTCCAAGAACTGTTACAGAGCAGAGCTGCGTGGGATGCAGAGGAGGGGTTTCTTTTGCTTTGAATTGTTAGTTTCTAACAAAGCAGTTTCTAATGGAAAATATTGAAAGGGAATTTCATAGAGATACAGCTCGTGTCCAAGACGACTTGTGACCAGAGCTCACTACAGCGAGTGAGACCTTTTTCCCGCCCAGTTCAGAGCAGAAATCCGAACATGCACATCTCAGCTGCAAACTCTAACTAGCAGGAGATCTGTGTACAGCAGGGGAAAACAGAGGAGGAGGAAAAAAATTATTCCCTCTCTGTTGCAGCCTCTCTCTACTCAGCATATCATGCCAGCACCTCTAAAAGCAAAACTCATAAAAGCCAGCCTTCCTTGTTCAGGTATACATGCTCATAAGCACATTAAACAACAGTAGGTCCAGCCTTTTGATCACAGGTCACCACAAAGTTCATGCCAATAAACTTCCCCGTCTGCAGTGCATAATAGTATGTCATTCTTTAAACTTTTCAAATGTTTTTCAGAAGTTGCCAGCCAGAAATAAAACCAGAGAAAAAAGCAGTCTGCTTTTTTAACCAGGAACATCCCGCTGTCCCTTGTCAGGCACATATGTAAAAATAGAGCGCTGACTCTTTTGCTCGGGCACAGGCAGTGCAGGGCATGCAGGAATATGTTCCAGGTATTTCATTAGCATCCAAGTGTCGAGCAGCAAAATTTTTAGCTAGGTACAGACATCTGACCTGACTTGCAGGCATGCACATATAAAGACAGCTTCATCAGTCCAAGTGTGCTGCTACGAAGGTCTGAGATTGTATCTTCAGCCACCACTGCAAAGAGCAGACAAACGGTACTGGAGTAACAGCACGTGACTGAAGAGGTCATCCCATTTGAACACAGAGGCTATGCCACCCAGTCACTTACATAAAGCACAGGAAGCATTTCCCACAAACCAATTTTCAAAACATACCCATGGCCCAGGATCAAACAAACGAACAAACAAACAAACAAAACGAGTCATGGTGGGCATTCGAGAAAGCGTGGAGAAATGGTATTAAGAAGCTGCTTAAACAGAATGGGAGATTTTGTGTGATCCACACAAAAATTTAAAAATGGAAGATCCCAACAGTTTTACAAAGGTGTAAGGTGCACAACTTTCATGTAATTTATTTCCAGTTACAGTTTTCTTTTCTTCCAGAGAAGATGATGATGTTTTAATGCCCAGAAAGAGAGCGAGCTTTTCGTTTCACTGAAAGAAATTGGTAGGTGAAATGAAGCACAGAGAGAAGCAGCCATTTCCAGTTCTAGCACCCAGAGTACCAGTGCAATCCTACTGTCCTTCACCCATATTCTCAGAGAAAGCCCCTTGATCACAGCCATCTACAGCTTTAGTGCGGGGAGTTGAAAACAAGCAAAGCAATGCAGGACATTTAAGGAGCAAAGAGTAGGTTACAGAGAAGCTAGAGACATTTTTGAGCCCATCTTTTGGTATTGAGCAGTAGTAACATTTCCTCATTGCTGAGTGATTGTGCTTGTCTGCATAACAAGTGGTACAACAAGGAATAGGCAGCCAGCGTGTGTCAGAGCAGAGAAATGCCTCCAGAGCTCACGTTCACACACAGGAGATGAGGAAAAGCTTGAGTCACACACACTAGATCCAGGAATTTAAGTTGATGCCTCTTCATCAAACAATTTGAATAATGCTTCTTTCGACACGCAAATTGCTTCTTGAAAAAGAACTGTCCTACCCTTTTTTTTTCTTCTTTTCACACCACTAGAAGTAGAACAGCAATTTCATATCTGATTTTCTATTGAATTCTTTACTTAGTTGTAGTTACAACAGACAAAAAGATAAAGCACTGAATCATCCCACTCCTCATTTCTTATCATTGTTATGTAAGGAAAAGCTTGTTTCCCAAGCTACCCCAGCCTATCCTCTTTTCTAAAGAAATACTGGATTCTTTTGGGCTCCTTTTTTGACTCTTGTTTTCTCTTAGCATGAAAAACAGCCTGACAACAAATGTGCAGGTAAATAAGCATTTTCACAACTATAAATATAGCAGGAAAATAGTGCAATTCTCTATATTAAGACACCGAAGAATGCTGTTTACATGCATATAGAACGATATGATTAATAAAAAGCAACATACCTGACACTTCAAATTTCTTTACTAATAAAGATGAGTACCCTGTTTTGTTTTCAGATGAACACATGCCTCCTGAAAGTTACGTCTTTAAAATATGTCTATAAATCACCATCAGCTAGAAGAGTCACTGAATTTAAATGGCCATAAGCTCAATTAGATAGTTTGGAAAATTCTTGGTTTGATACGGTTGTCTCACACTAGCTAATCAAATGACCTTTTTTTCAAGGTTTAGCTAATTACTAGTCATGCACTTATTTTTGTGCAGCTCAGGTAGCTTTGGCAGTTGTTGAAGTTAAGCCAACTTCCTTTGCTTGAAAAGTCTGAAATAATAAAACCAAACTCTACCAAGTATAAATCTCAACATCAAGCTGTGAATTTATGCTTGTGTAAAGTGAAAACAATTAGGAGCACTACTTGAACTGGCTACGGCAATAGGGGAAGGAAAAAAAAAACCCACAACTAGAGCAAATAAGAAGAAAATCATAATGAACCCCCCTAAGAAACAGATGAAAATTATTTTAGGTTGTTCTTCTTCATCTGTGGGCCACAGTCCCTCACCATCAGGAGGCTTTCTGTGCCAGACAACCCGCGCGGTTTCCCACGTACAGCTGCGGGGACCTCCTGCGGGTCTGCCCCCTTCCCCCGCGCCTGCGGGCACCCCCGCCCCAGCAGCCCGGCACACGGATCCTCCCCCCGCGCCGCAGCCGCGGGCGGGCCGAGAGGCAGAACTTGGCGTCCTCTGGCCAGCCACGCAGAACAAGTGGCCACGGAGCTTTCAGCGCAGCGTTTCTGGACGTCAATTGCAGGCGCTCTCCCCTGCTCAGGAGGCGAGTTTTGGCAACGGGCGTAGGACCGTGGTGTCCTCAGAAGTCCTGTCTCTGTGTGAAGGTTGGTCGCAAGCAAAAGGGTGGAGGGACTGACAGAGCAAATACACACATTTTGTTGCCACGAGGATAAAGGCTTTAGAGAGAGAGAAGAATTTACCAAGTTTCTTACGTTCTCCAGCGTTATAATACATTTTTGTCCACTCTCAGCTGTCCGTTCATTATTTCGGCTCCAGTGCTACCTGCCATGTTATTCAAGTACCGTACAGTAAATTTGTGCTAGGTGGTTTCCCTCCTTTCCACTATTCATATTTCCTAAGGAAACAGTGCGGTTCTTACAAGAGGCATCTAATTCACAGCCCTGCCATGGGCTCCGCGTGTGACCGGAGACAAGTCAACTTAACCTTTCAGTGCTTTGGTTTCCCCTTCTCTAAGAAGGGAAGAATAACAATGTGTTTCTTACCTTTTATTCATTTTGTCTGTTTAGGCTGTATGCATTTTAAGGGTGGAGGTTATCTGCCCAGGTTGCAGTACCGCAGTCTTTATCAGTATAAAGATATCACTTGCTCATGTAAAATAGTTCAGAATTGTTATTTTCATAGATGAACTGAAGTTCATGGCTATCTGAGTGAGTGCAAAATGTTCAAATGCTTTTTTAAAAAGCAAGTAAATCGCTCCACACTGCCTATGCTTACAGATACTCTGCTGTCAGCCTCTAACTGGCATTTACGCAGCACTGTGCCTGGATTCCCGATTTCTGACAGCTGAGGCTCTTACAGCTGGAGAGGGGATTAGGGACTGCCTTGTCTCCAAATTGCCCAGCTTTCTTGCTCGGTGCATCATTAATGTGAGTTTAATGTAGACATGCCACTGCTAGGTTCTTGCTTGATGTAGTGGTGATAATATGCAGAGTAGCCATAAGAAACACAATATTCCTTGTTTCAGCCCAGCATGTGTGACAATTTGGGGGCTTAAAACTGTTAGACTTTAATCCAGCCAGCTACTTCTGTATTACAAAGAAAGAAAAAGTGTGTGTACCGGCTGGCTAAGATTCCTGACTCCCCGTTAACTCATGCCTAGATTCAAGCACACACCTTCCACCTTCGGCATGAGAATTTGTGACTTTTTTTTGAGGGTGGGGGGCATATGGACATATTAGTCCATATTGAGATTTAGCATGGAAAATGATAGAACTGCCTGATAACTTTATGGCAAAGGAAAAGCGTTTGTCTTTTATGCTGTCGACCATGCAGTCATGTCTACGGGCTTTACTTAAGATGCCGTAGACGGTGTGGCTTTGTTCTCCCTACATGAGACATGCCCCCCCCCAAATAGCATAGCCCAACTGTACCTGGCCTTAGAGCCCATTTTACAGAGTTCAGCAAGGCTTATTCACCCTTCCTGGTAAATTTATACTAAGATCTTGGGGAAGACAGGGGGAGAAAGTGAGTATGAAGGGCTGTGACGAAGAAATAGGTCTCATCCAATTACCAGTATGGTTGAATTATTAATGCGCTCTCTAACAAAGGCTGTAACATGGATGACAAGAGCATTAGCAGTTAGATATGTCACCACTAAGAAAAATACTTTTTGTCCTATTGCTAAGACAGCTGAGGACTTTCTTATGGTTGAACTTTTAAAATAGACCTCAGCCTGTACTGAGCTCTTTGCCCAATTTTTATTTTTTAGCTTCACACTCAGATTTATTCAGCATAGAAAATTTGCTAGTAGAATCTGAATTTTGTGCCCAAGATTGTGTCTTACATTTGCAGAAATAGTAAAGTTCCAAATCACAGGGATGATACAGAAATCATTTAGGAAAATTTAACTCAGCGCTGTATGTTGCTGATGTCCCAGGTTTCTAGGAATTTAGGAGGCTGGAGATTCATAGCTCCGTTTAGCAAGAGAAGACTGCCTTTGAAGTGCAGGTAGGAAAATATTTTTTTTAAGAATTTCAAATCCCAGCTTTATTTTTAATCAACCAAGAGTGTTGAGCTTTTTTCTTTAATTCTGTCCTCTGTCAGCTCTTTCCAAGTAGCTTCTTCCGGAAAGTAGCAGACCTGATTAAGTGACAGAGGTAGAGCAGAAATTCTCAAGACATTTACAAGCATTTGCAAAAATCAGAGGCTTAGAGCTGGGTTTTAATTCATATTCAAAGATTTTAAAGGTTAGTAATTTTGATTTATAAGTGAAAGTGGGTTTGTATTAAGTTTATTATGTTTCATATTTTTCGATGTAAAGCAGTCATAACAAAATATGATTTGGAATCAGCTGGACTGAAAAATCTAACCAAACCTGCTTTAATATTAAAAAAATTAATTGAACTAAAATGAAAAAAATATTTATTTGTAGTTTATATAGAGGTACCTGGTTGGATTGGCCTAGTCAAAGTTTTACCTGCTTCTTTTTACAAAGAACAGTGATGCTGTTACCGTAGGAAATAGTTTGGATTTTTTGTTATCAAAAATGATCAGTATTAGTAAGTATTATGGTTTGATATAGTAATAATAGTTTTACAGTTTTACATGCAAGCAGAAGTTCATCATTTGCTACAAAAATGAAAAAAGGAAAAATTTTTGTAGGGTGAGATCATGCACACATTCGCACATGAAATACTTCCATACAAAAAATCTGTCAGTGTTGTAAGGGACGTTATTCTGAAGTCCTGCTTCTTCAGGGCATCCTGGAAGCTGGGAACTCCTTCCTTTTCTATTAACAGGGAAAATGAATGAGCCTGAAGTTTTCTTCTCAATGCAAACAGCAACATTAATACTACATTACTTCAGGCATAATTTCTGCGCTAGTCCTGTGGTCCATAATCACTAGAACCATAACCAAAATCATTTGCTATCAAAACAAAACAAGTAGAACAACAAACAGAAGGCAAACACATAATTCTAAATATTTCATTGTAACCACAAATTATCAGAGGAAAACTGTCAAGGCTAGAAGCAGCAGAGAAAAGCTGTTCATTTAGTCAACAACTGTAGATGGTAAAATGTAATTATCGTAAAAGCAAACTTTACTAAGGGGATAACTGTGAGACTGTTAGAGTAAAAGGTCTCTCTACATTTTTAATCTGACAGGCTGAGTGTTCTCTGGAGAAAAGAGTTTTTAATAAAACCACAAATACAGGATGTTCTTTTCAGCCCTCATTCTCCGCTGGGCGTCTCATCACAAGCTTACAAAGCAAATGAAACTTACTTGTTTGCAGTAGTGACCACATGTGGAAGATGAAAAAAAGCCTTTCTCAATATTCATGGGCAAAATAATATAATCAGATTTTAGAAAATAAATAATTCTTGACTCACAGGCTGAATGACTAATCTGAATTCAAATTCTTCTTCCAGCCTTTGAAAACTGTGACAACCCTTTAAACTCACTTTTAGGGATGAAGTAAAAGTGGCCAAGAGGAGTAATACAGACCAAGTTCATTCTGCGACCAGTTTTCTAACCTTAAAGATAGAGCTAGGATATAACTAGATATAGGGGATAACAGAAGCACCACCTCTTTAAGAGCAACCATACGCATACAGTATCTGCCTACATTTTCTCAGAAGGTTCTTTAATACTGTAAATAAATTTATTGCTACATTTTAAAGGGGAAATATAGTCTTCAGTTTCTACAGTTTTATTTAAATATGGCCATCTCTGTCTTTGCCATACTGCTTACAAAACTATTATTGAGAGCTCCTAATTGGCTTTATTACTACTCACGTGTCAAAAAAAATTCCTAGCCAGGGCCCTCTTAGCTTTTGTCCCCTGCATAGGTATGAAGCTCTACTGAAAACTATGGGAGGGACTCACACAAATTTCAAGGAGCTATAGATTGCAAAAAGGACAAAAACAAGTTTGATGAGAAATGTTAAAGATATTTGTTTTCAGCTTATTAGAAAAAAAAAATCCACATGGAATCCTTTAGGACTACAAGAATGTTTGGAATAACCAGAAGCAATCTGTAACTCCAGTTGCTTACTTCCCACAGGAGTCATTCTGTAAATCCCTGCTGTGCACGTCAAGGTCCAGACAGCTTTTTGAAGGTCCAAAAGCTCTTTTGAGAAAGACTTGGAATTGTTTCATCAGTTTAGCCTGTTCATTTTGGAACAGGCAGTTTGATGCCCTGAACATCCGCATTCATTTCTTGCTTTCCCAGTCCCCAAGGACCAGAAGTTCTTTGAACCAAGAAATCAGTGATGTTGCCTGTGTAGTTTATTTAAAGACTAACCTGCTTTTGGTGAGTGACCTTAGCTCAGCAACGAACCTTTGATTAGTAAATCGGATGACATTGCTTTACATTTCTTACTTGATTCTACTGATCTTCCTCAGGCAAAGCTCCCACTGAAGTTAAATGGAGTTATGCTCTGGTAAAGATGGTTCCTATTAATTTAGCACCTGTTCCTTTGCCTGTGGATTAGTGGTTTGTTTGTGGTATCTTAATCACCTTTTCTGATATGATTAAAAAGCCACCATTGTCTTGCGTTTTAGGGCCATAACATCCTATTGATTTTTAGGCAAACTCCCCATTGATTTCAGTTGGAAGCTCTACTTTTAAAAGGAAAAAAAAAAAGAAGAAAATATCAATGGCATATTATGACCCTTAGAAAGTAAACAGGACAGGAGAAATAATTTGAAGATGTTTCAAACATTACAAAGGGACTTTGTTTCAAAACGTGAGGAAATAAGACTACTGCGTTGTCTGAACTTTCTTATTGATTTCCAAACAATATATAAAGAACAAATATACAATGTTCATATCTGTCTGAGGGGAAGATAATAAAACCTACTAAAATTATGGTGCTAACCATGTCCAGTGCACAACTATAACAGCTGTCTGATGGTGAGCTTTGCAAGAGCAGAGAGTGACTGTAGTTTCCTCCAGATTAAGTATTTCATAGCTAGACTTGGACAGAGAAAATCTCTTTTTTCTAACCCATAATCACATCAATTTTAAAGATCGTGGGTGGTTTTTTGTGTGTTTTTTGTGTGTGTTTGTCTTTTTAAATAGAAATAAACTGCTATTAGTGCAAAACATTTAGGTCTAGAATACAGTTTTTTATTAAAAAAAAAAATTCCTAACAAATACAAAGAAAACCTTCAACTTGTGTTAGTATAAAATTTTTTCCAATTTCCAAAGCGCGGGGGGGGGGAAGGGGGGAAGTACTTCACTGAAAAAATCTAGCATGTTCTTCCTGCAATTCCATCTCTTGTTAGTCCTGTGAGAACATTGTAATGAGGACCTACAAGAGTCCAGCAGAGACTGATTCTTGTCTCCAACAGCATCTCTGAACCTCTCTCTCCCAAAGCCCAGCAAAACTTTATGGTGCATTAGCCTGTCAGATAAAATCTCTAATATATGCTCTTCCATTCCTTGTTCATGTGGTGTTTAACTTCACTACAGAATAACTGTCCTCATCAGGTTATTCTTCACATTAGTGGAGGTAATTTATTGTGATCACTAGCACTGTAAAACTATTGGAACCAAATGGATGATAGCTATCTATCCCACCCAGGAATAATAGACTCGTATCTAACCAAGCATGGAGAACAAGGAGAGGCAGCTTAGGTCCACCTGGAGCCGGCCGTGCACGTTGTATCAAACAGCAGTTAGACTCATTAGTAAGCCCCTCTTCATACCTTCTTCCTCCATTTGCTGCTGTTTCCACTTTAACAAAGACTCAAAGAGGGGTTGTGCTTGAGAAATACCTAAGTCCTTCTGTGCACAGTCTACAGCCTGAACGATCACATCTAATCCCTTGCATACAGACAGAGGTCAAGGCTGTCAAATTACAGCTGTATCCCTAAAGCTGAAAATTTCAGTTGCTGCAGTCTGAAATGAAGAATCAAGGTCTCTGGATGGGACTATAATAGACACACTCCCTGTATATTGACATAGGTAGGTCTGTAACATATGCCTAGCAGTAGGTTACATGTTACCTCTGACAATGTCAAACACTATTCTTCTCTCCACTTCCCTTTATTTGTGCTTGGATAGAATATATTTGATCTTCCTTCCTTAGGAACATCAAATTCACATTCAAATTACATCAAGAGGGGAGAGATGTATTCCTTCCATGTCCTGGTGTGGTAGTAGCAGTCAGAACTTGGACAGAAAATATTTTTGTCCCTGAAGAATTTTCTAAGGATATCACATCTTTGCTTCCCCTACCTCACCGCTGCAATCAACTGCAAAAAACTTAACATTTTGTAAATTGTACAAAGGATATAATAAAAAAAAAAAAGCTTTTAGAAATTTGGTGGGTTTTTTTTCTTTTAATTTCTGTCGGGTTTGCCAACAAGTCAACAAATAAGTTTTTTTAATTAAAAAATGTAGTGAAACAAGAAATGAACCAAAATGAACAACTAATTGCTCAAAATGAAAGCTCTATGTAATCAACTCCACCCTACGAAAATACTTCAGCACCCCTGTGAGTCCCTGTGATTATTGTTCTTCCTGTCCCAAGAGAAAAATCATTGCATTCAGTATGGTACTTTCTCCCTCTTCTAACCAGCTGCTATGACTCTCCTAACTGCCCAGCAAGGGCACCCCCAGACACACACACACACACACACTTCCATGGGACAACTTCCCTAAGAAAACATACAACTCCAAAAATGAGAGAGAGAAATTTCTTTCCTAACACAATAGTGGTGAAGCTACCTTTACGGACCTTTCTTCAAATCTTACGTGCTGACTATTCAAGGAGAAAAATAAAAATGATTGAGATGTTATCTTGCCTCAAAGTGAGGCTGAAAATGCAGTAACATCTCCAATAAAACTCGCGAGGGGATTTTCAGCTTGCAGTCCTAGCACACTTCCATGATCGATGAGTAATCCATGGATTCCAAGGCCTGTACAAATTCATGCACTTGTTACCCCAGGACTGCTCAAAAAATAAAGGAAGAAGCTGTCACAGTCTGTTCTCTTACAAATGAGCTTTTAGTGACGGATATACACAACAGATTATAGTAGCTCTGAAAATGAAGGTGAGTCAGATACGTAAAGGGAATTCACACAATATGTATTTAAAGACTCTCATATCTGTTTTGCATTTATCTGAGAGGCCCAAATGGCTCCTACAGAGCAGTTATTGCACTCCAGGAACATAGTACATTTCATGACAATGCTGCTTTAAGAAAAAACACATGTAAATATTCAGAACATTCCTCATGCAAGAACCCAATTCAAAATTCAGACTGAAGCCATGTCCCGAATGTGTTGTCCTGGAGATTGGCCTTTCTTGCGGCTCTGAGACCAGCTGAAGGCAAATTATAACATGTGATCCTAGAGAAAGGGGAAACTTTTTTTTGTTATTCGAAAAAGAATTCCTCTGGAACTGTGGCTGTAAAGTGACCCATGGAATTCCTTTAAATTTCAAATGAGTCTCTTTCTTTGAATAGTAGCGTTTAGTATTTAATAAGAGGGAGAAAAGGTGATTCCACTTTTTAAAATAATTCTGGTATAGGTGGTGAATTTCAAAGCACTTGTCTTGTTTTTGCTGTTATCTCAGAGTGCAAATGTCACAGAATAATTCTGCTGTTATTTTTCTATGGTACTTCTTGAGTTGAAAGACCTGACTGCTATACATTCCAAGGTTGCTGGTTTCCACTACAATTCTTCTGCTTTCAGGCTTGCATAATTTATACCACTTTGTCTGCCACCTTCATACCCAGCTGTCGTCTTCTTAAATATTGAAGTAATATAAGCAACTTTTAGGCATGCTTTATATTTAAAATAAATATCATATGGCACACAAAGTCCTTGTGTTGTCAGAGGACTACAAAAATCACAGACCAGCTGTTTTTCTGATTTCAGTTCTGTCTGGCTCTAAGCTGAAGTACCCTGGCATACATTCTATTGTGGTGTTTGCATTTGAAAATCAGAGAGAAGTATTATCAAATGTCTCTGTAATCATACAATATCATCTAACTGAAAGGAAGATCATACAAGCTGTTGTCAGAAGAAAAGGACAGGTCAGTGAAACATGATAAAACAAACAAAAGAGGCAGCAAATGAATCAGAAGAATTACCCCATCATACAGTGTCTGTCACTGAATGAAGGTTACGCAGCAACAACAAAACTGTCTTCAAATAATCCACCTAGGTAACATCATTGATTCTTCAGTTCAAAAAGATGCTGCTCTTTGGGGACTAGATACAAATGCTGGTGTTCAGAGCATCAAAACTGTTTCCTTCAGAAAGGAGCGCTCAGCTGGGAGAAACAATCCCGAGACCTTCTCAAAAGACCTTTTGGCCTGTTGAGGAGCTGGATGGTATTTGCCGTGCAGCGTGGGGGTCTGCAAAGGAGCTCCCTTGGGGCTGAAAGGGCGGGAGCTTGGACTCATGCTAGCCGTGGTCATGGGCCTGGCAACCGGGGTGCGGGGCAGAGCAAGGAAGCTTTGCAGGGGAGGAGGCTACTTGGCACCAAAGACAGACACGGTATCAAAGAGGTGCCTGCGACAAGAAGAGAGACGACATAAAAGGAGGTCAGACTGTCAAGTGAGCGCTGGCAGCTCTCGCTCTTCTCGAGGTTCTGGCCATTACGAATGGGGTCTGGCTGAAGAATGATAGATACTGGGTTTACTTTCCTCTATCTTTTACAATATATGACAGATTTTCCTAGAATGCACATAGACACAAATAACAAGCAAAACTTACCGTTTCTTGGGCGTCACATGAGAATCCCTCTGACTGCTGAAGGACAGCGTAGTGCCGCACGAGTGAATCTCCGGAGTAGATTTTTTTTGTTGTTCAATATAGGAGAGGGGAGAGACCTTTTCAGTCTGTTTCTCTGGAGTTCAAATAACTCAGAAGAGAAAGTTGCAGGCAGGCGCTGACTTATATGACTGTCTATTCCTTGCTTTTATTTCTGGTTATTTGTGATCATATTTTATTCCTGTTTTCCTGTTGGTTAGGAAAAACCACAATCAAATATTACAAATTTATTGACGAACTGAGCCCTAACTAAAAAAACCTTCTATAGTCAAAGTCTAAAATACAAACACCTCAACAACTAGGGCTCCTCACCCTTTTACTTCCTTTAAAATCTCCCATTTTAGGTTTTTTTTTTTGTTTTTTTTAAAGCCATTTTTTCCCACAGGATGAAGCATTTATTGCCCATCATTATGTATCAATAACTTGTAAAAGATAGGAAAAGCTGACTTTCCACACAGAGACTCCTATAGTAAGATTCAAATTAATTTTTAATAGCTTAATTCCCCTTCCCTGAGTGTACAGTGTCTAACCATATTTGTGCACACATACAGTAATGGAAATGTAGACAGGTGGTATAAACAAGATGTTCTTTAAGATATGAAGGGTATTTATTTTTATTCTGCAGTGGTATTGAGACAGAACAAACATCTACTCATAGACAAAATCATTTTTATGACAAACAGGAGAAGCGGCAGAAAAAATTAACAATTTTTCTTCAGAAAGAAAGTTTTCATCTGGGACACCCATGTTCCCTGACACAAAAGAACACTGCGTGTTAATTTTGAAATAGCATTCAGACTTTATTATGGCATAGCTTCATTTTTAATAGGAAAGGTTTGCATTCTGAGTCTGCAAAGCTGCACATGAAATTAGTTTATCCTTTTAAAACAAGTTTTAAAACAAGGCAATTGCACATTTTCAAATGTTAACTATGTCTTAAAAGAGAAGCTGCATAGAACTCTACCTTTGGGTAGAGCTGCTGTGGTAAGGCTAATTTCTCACAATTACACAGTATCACGCAAACCCCGAGGGATACTGATTCTATTATATTTTATTGTTCCTGAGTTCAGTGAAATTCTTTAAAGAGACCATTTTGCCAATCAAGCTAACAGCAATTCTGAAAATGTTGTAGTAATCTGTATTCTTTATTAAGCGTACATTTGCTGACTAAACAAACGACTCTTGTTTATTTCCATAAGATAATAACTCTGATGTTATATTTGTCTGCAAGTCTACTGCATGATTTGCTGCCACAAAGAAATAAGAGTTTTGGCAATAAACAAGATCCAACTGCAGAATCAAACCTTAATTTCACAGAACCCACCTGATCACGCCCATAAAATAGCTATATTCTGCTGTTCTTTATTAACAATGCTGAACGTTTAAGTCTATTAAGATGCATTTCATTACCTCTGCCAAATGCAAATGACTTCCAACCTTTTCAGGGCAATGAGATTTATCGTACAGTTTAAAGGACGGTTGTGCCTTCTTTCTTATACAAATAGTATTTGTTTTCGTTGAGTACATTCCCAGCAATTTAGTAGCTCTAATTCAGTGGGTTTGATATAATCCTGTAAATATTTGCAAAGGAATTTGAATAACAGCCCTGGCACATCTACTTTGATTTACTGAGAGATACTTGCAGGAATGCTGCCACGAATCACATTGTAGTTAACATTGTTAACTAGTGGAGTAATTACACAGTTAAAATACCATAGAGTGCAGAGAGTAACTTAGTCTATAACTCCCGTAACAAATAAGGATGTTGTTTTATGATGGGACATGGGGTGAGAGTTATGACAAAAGGTAATTTTTATGAGTACATTTTCATCCCCACTCTTCAATGTTTATACATCACAGAAAATAGGCTATAGAATTCATAAACCTAGTGAAAACATACTAATGTGCCCTGGCATATGTAGATCAGAGGGTAAATTAAAGTTCCAATCCAAGTTCAGAATGCATATAAGTTTTTGTAGGACTTTAGTCTGAGAGGTTTGTTTCCCCATTTCAGTGGAAAATAGTTTGTGCTAGTAACGCATCAAAACATCTTTCAAATAACAGCAAAAAACAATAATACTATAATCACTTCTTTTTCCATTCACCACCTTCTGTTCCTTGTACCCACCACCACCCTGATATGATGGCAAACACAACACTACAATCACCGCTTCTTCCATCCATCACTCTCTGTTCCTTGTCTTCCCCTTCATTATGACAGATTAAGAACAACTTTAGTAAGTACAGCTGATAGGGGAAGCACATATGCAGTAGGTCCACCTCACTGCACTAGTAATTACTCTGTAGAGATGGAGACAAAATAGCTACTCGGGTCCAAGCAGTGATGAAGATGTTCCCCAGTCACTGGCAGGGCTGCAGAGTAGCAAACTAATCCACTGTTATACAACAATAAAGTATAGAAGTAAAGTTTGACACTGGTGTCATTGGTTCAATATTTTTTCCACTTAGAGGTGCCCAAAATTATCTCAAGTCTTTAGTAATACTTCCCCAAAAAGGAAATTACTTTGATATAATAATATTTCCCAGAACTGGAGTGCCCAATTAAGTAAATTTCCATACCACACATTTGTATTTTAGTCAGCCTCAAAGCTGAAGGTAAGTAAAGATTCCGCAAACAGGCAGGCTTTTAAAATGAGTGAGGTCTTGCCTGTATAAGAAAAGAATCCTTTTGACTTAAAAGTCTCTCTGGTTGGATTTGAAACAGTAATCTGACATCAGTGGACACCTGGCTGTATTTCTACTCTTCAACAGCCTACAGATGTTGTTACTCCATTTGTTTTCCTGGCACCTTAAAAGAAGTATGCTTCGCAAGCCTAGAGGGCCGCCTGTGTAATGTCATCCCTATAACTGAAACTCTGCTCTAAGGTTCAAGCATGGGAATTGTTTGAAGCTAATTGGAAGAAGGAAAGTTGCGTTGGGTAATAAAATGAAGTTAGAGCAATATAAGAGCAGCAGGAAGACCGTAATTACTCAACAGTGCTTTGAGAAAAATCTCTGCCTTCATTTTCAAACACTAACTTTCTACAATTGTTGTGGCAAAATCACCCTTGAAAATAAATCTGATTACCCACTTCAAATATATTTCCATATTAGGAAGGCTGTAGACCTGTAAGGCATAAAGTTTTAGCACCTAAGAGTTACGTATATTAACAGTTAGTCAGAAATTCTTCCCCTAAATGTCTCTCCCAACCTCAGACTACCTTCTCCAAGAGAAAGACCTTTAGTTAATCCTTTTCACAGTAATGAGGTCTCTGGGAAAAAAGCCTATTGCTTATTTTGGGATGCAAATAGCATCATAGACCTGTCTGGTTTTCAGGAGGATCCAGGAGTGCCAAGGCATCAAACGGGAACCTCCACCCAAACCAAGCGTGAGGCTACTCCTCTTTCAGAGCCTTCACCCTCACTGCCAGATTCTTTACCCCTGGTAGGTTTCTGAAAAAAATGGTAGCTACATGGGCCCTGAGCAGCATTAAACTGGACCTCACAGACCAGCTCCAGAGCCTTTCTTGTGCTCTTTGGGCTGCAGATAAAACCATCTGTTGGCAGGGAATAAGGTGCGTCCACGAGAACTCACTGGAAGGAAAAAACTTCTCCTTCCACGGGTAGGGAACATCTCATGTGCTGCAATAATCTGATTTCAAGAGAGGTGAAGTCCCTACTGGTGTGACCAGTAGGCAGTTACCCGACCTGTGTGAAGATCAGTCACTACAGCTTTCTGCAAACCCCACAGTCACACCTGCCAATATGATTTGAAGAAGAGCCTTCAAGACATTCTTCTGATAAACTCCAACCGGAACATAAATGCATTTTAACTTGTGCGACTTCTACAGTTCCGTAAATCCATATTGTTCCTTTGACTTTTTTAATGGATTCTGAAAACACATGGATAACATTTCTGTATTCTCTCACATAACCAGCTATGTAGCTTTTTAAAAGTACAGTGACTGTCAAGACAGAATCAGAATGTGGTACCTAGTTATTTGTCTTAATATATGGCAACTTTGGTTAGGAAAGTTTTGATTTATTAAAGAGGCAAAAAACTATGAACTCTTTGTTTGGAGAGATGGTGCACAACATGATGCTTTTTACTTGTATTTAGAATCTTTTAGTCCAAACACCTTCACAATCTTTTGAAATAAAACCTACATAACTCACTCTCTCTGTGAGGATTTCCTTTACTGGACCAGAATGCAATAATTACCAGGTGCCTTATGCCTAGGTAGCAATTCCAGGACTAGACATTTTGGCTAAACCTAACTAGGGAAAATGCCTACACTAGAGAATTCCACACGAGAGCTTTAATTGCATGTCCAGCCACCTTCCTTCATGGTCTGGCTTTAACCTGAAATTGAGATTCTTTCCTGGAGTTAACATCTATCTTGCTTTCTTTTTTTTGCTAATGACAGATGCTTCTTTGTTGTTGTGCTCATTTTCCACACTTGATATATAAAGCATATTTTACATAGTGAAATAAACAAGAGAATAAGACGTACACATTTTTACAATGTGATATACAAAAGCTTTGGCCAATCCCTCCTTTTATTTTGTAGGATTCCAGGCCAAAATGAATTTTAGTGAAAGAATTCTGAATGCTTCATTTTGCTGAAAAGTAAAACCTTACATGCAATTTGAAAGTAGACCTGGACACATATAATGGATTTTTCCCTGGTGTTATTTGAGGGACTACAATTTTGGCTATTCAAATTATTATCCTGGTTTTGTAACCCTACCTGCCCATAATCTATAAATGTGTACAGTACCATTTATAAAAAAATAGTCTATGGCCACTCAACATATAAGCACTATTTCACCTTGAAATCTGTATGCACTAGACATCAGAAAAAAAAGGAGGAAACTGAAAATTACAAGTTCAACATCATTTCACAAGGTTTCCTAAGTCATATAATTACATCAGAGAACAGGAGCTAGAACTCCTATTAATCCTGTCATAGAAACACTCGACTCAAGTGGGTCCTCTAGCCTGCAATCCCTTCCTTCAAATTTCCTGTTATTGATGCATATTATTCAAGTTCAAGAACTAATTTTGCTAGAATACTACAGAAGATTTCAGATCTGCTTAAAGTTGTCATATTTTTTCAGAGTATTATTCTTTAAAAAAAAAATAATGGCCACGATCAAAGGGAATGTTTTATGCTATGCCCCCAAGGCAGGTTTAAGGTTTGACTCCAGATTGAAGTCCAAGCTGAGCAAAGACCTTCAACTTCTACCTCACAATCTGAATTCAAAAAGTGCGTTAGTGAAACAATATTTTACATTGTATGATCTTCAAAATCAGAATGTGATATTTAAAATGTACTGGTTAACCTTAGCCATAGCTTTTAAATTCTCAGCAACAGAACAACTGGCCAGTAGGTATCAGTGTGTACTGCCAGATGGAGATTTTTACATTTCTGCATAAAAACACTGGAAAGATGTGAAGTTTTCCATGCAAGCTGTTCGACATACTGACTCCAGCATAGAGTATTACTCTATTATTAGAGACGAATGTAAGACGTCATGAAAATGAGGTGCTTGAATGCCTTAAAGGAGGCCGGAGTTATTCTGGAGACCTGCAATAAGCCAGGGGTATAAAGTTTCACTCTCAGAAAAATGGGGCATAAATCCTCCCTTTCTTGAACATCTTAAGGACATTTGGCTGGATTATGATGAGAGTATAAGAGGTGAAGTGCTGCATGCTGACAAAAGCCTGAGAAACCAAAGTAAGATTTTGCAACTTGAAGACTTGCACAGGCATTTGTTAGTATGTTAAACTATCTCTTTTTTTATAGACATCATAGCACTGTTCCAAGGCCTCCACAAATAAAAATATAGAATAATCTTATTTGCAAATTATATATATGCCATTATCTCCCTTTTCCCACATTCAGTAATATCAAATTACCAAAACACAAACAAGCAATATAGAGTATTTCATGTCAGGTAAGTGGATTAATATCATCCTTATATTACAGCCTTAATTCTTCTGACACACTAAAGTCAGAAATAGAACTACCCAAACCCTATAACATCAGCTGCTATTCAAAAACATGCACATCAGATACTGTCTTCTCAATCCAGTGAGCATATCTTCCTATCCATTTAAACCACTGCACAACTGGTACTGCAACGTTGAATTTGGAGTGGCAAAACAAGGTTGTATCCTTTAACTTTTATATATATATATATTTGATCTTGGAAAACATATAAGAACGTAATAGGCACCTCAATAGATACATTTTTTTGTAATGTGAGGTAGACATCAATTTGACTTAATCTGCTTTGCCCTTGACTATATTACATCCCCCTGCAGCATTAAATAGTGTTAATGAGCCTTAGACAATATTCAGAAAGCTAGGCCTTGCAAGAAAGGGAGCTTCAGCACAGCTGAACACATCATTACAAGGGTATAATAAAGGACAGAATGTGAGCGTATTTGGGGGGACAGAGCAGTAGCTGATGAGCCTCTTCAGAACCAAGAGGCTTGTCACAACAATGCCACGCGTTCGTGATCTTGCCAGCCAGAAGGCAGCTAGATTGACCAGGGACCAGAGGAGAGGGGGTGAAAAGGGAAGGAGAAGGGAAGTAAAGAGCAATTTCCTAGTAAAACATTCAAAAGACAGACATTGCTATCTTGTACCTGCCTTGAATATAGGAAATACAATTTTTAGTTTGCAGCTGCTAGATTTAGTTCGCTGCCATTTCACTGTCAAAAGAGAAAAGAATTAAAATGAGTTCCTGAAAATAATCATGCAGGACTTCTCATGGTTTTGTGGGTTTGTGTGGGTTTTATTGGTTTGGTTTTGGTTTCAGGTTTTGGGGTTTTTTTTACATAGACCAATTAGCATCAATCCAGTTTGATGAGCTCATATGAAAGTAAATGAAACTCCTACCTTTTCCAACTCATTTCTATCAAAACCAACTGGATAGTTTAACTCAAAAACACTACAGGAAACAAAGATCCATAGCAGCCACGATTCAGTTAATACTTTTTTTGTCTTCAAAGATTTTGTATTGGGGTACACAAGGTAAAACCTTACAATAATCCACTGTACGAAAGAAAATTAGGAAGAAAAATAGGATGATAATATAATGCAATAGTCCATGGACATTTTTAATTCTTCTTAAGGCAGCAGTTGTTATACTTTTTTCTCATGCCATGTTCTGTTCTGTTTCTACCCACCCATTGGAGAGCCACTGTCATGAGCCACATACTCCTCCCAGGTGTGTGGTGTGTGCCAGGCAAGGACGGCACGATGATGGGACTTCATCAGCTTCTGGAGTTTAGGTTTCCCTGTCTTGTCCTTCTGTCTTCAGATAGATAGTTGTGCTCTGACCATGTCAATGCTACCACTACTGTCACGCGGTTGCAAGATCCTGAAAGGTGAAGCCATGAGTTACCTCTGCTACCGCTTTGTATTGCGCATGTACTTGCCACCAAAGCTCTACCAGCTCTACTTCACCGTCTGACTCTGGTCAATCCTCATCAACAATTCCCTAACCAACAGGTCCTCAGCAAACTAAGGAGACAGGATGGAATTTCTTCCATCACTTAAAAGCCACCAAACTAAAATTAAATTTAGCAATGTCATAGAATCCTAGAATCTTTGAGTTGGAAGGGACCTTTAAAGGTAATTTAGTCCAAACCCCCTGCAGTGAGCAGGGACATTTGCAACTAGATCAGGTTGCTCAGAGCCCCGTCCAGCCTGACCTTAAATGTTTCCAGGGATGGGGCATCTACCACCTCTCTGGGCAACCTGTGCCAGTCTTTTACCACCCTCATTGGGAAAAATTTCTTTCTTATACCTACTGTAAATCTACCCTCTTTTAGCTTAAAACCATTACCCCTGGTCCTAGTGCTAGGACAGGCCTTGCCAAGAAGCAGAACCCCCAATGTCTTTAATTTCTTACTGGGTTCCTGGGCTGAAATTGCTTGTGCTTTCTTCAGCTTGGCAATCTTCCGTCACTGCTCTCACTGCAGCTCAGCCTTTTTCCACTCTCCAGAAGAGCCTACAGACTCCCCAGCTATCTGAGCTGCCGTTTTCCTAACAGCTGCTTTTGAGGTGGGAACCTCATGGAATCTGAGGAACATGACTCTCCCCTTCATGAGCTGGTACAGCCAATGGTTAGTGAATTCATTTTCCAGTGAAGCTGTTTGAGACCAGTGACGGAGCTAAAGAGCTCATCTGTCTCAGACTCCCACAGGAGAGGTAAAGACTGCTTTTCTGTCCCTCTCTCATCCTCTCCTAAAATGCTAGGCGAGGCTGCTTTTATCATGAAAATGCACCCCCCTCTTAAAACTACAATAATACTACACGTAGGCTAAGATGGTTTAAGAAAGGGGCTTACGGGTTCCTGTTATTGATGTCCAGAACAAAGCTTCAACCAATGAAAAACTGCTTGCTTTTCCTGTTTCATTAAAAACTGTGGAATAGAGAGACTGATCTACTTTATTCCTCTAGACATTCTTTAAAGTATGACTGTCTAGCTTGTGGCAAAAGAGAAGCTTAGCATATGGTGATTTTTTTTGTCTAATTCCTGACTGAACTGCACACAGTTGCCTCACACCACAGTGTGTGACCCAGATATGTAGCTTACTGCTTTGCAAAGCACGTTCTCCTGCGCTGACAGATAAATCAGTTTCTTGTGGCTGCTTAAAAATAGCAGCTATTGCTGTTGGAGAAGTTCTCTGCAAGCGCAGACAAAACATGAAATTGTGAGAGCAATCCACCACGCTCTTGACAAGCCAAAGGAGAGCCTGATGCCCACGTTATCACCAACCCCCACATGCAACCCCAACGACGTAGCAACAAGGCTGGAAAATCCTCGAGGTACGTCGAAGGCTGTCAAAATCGCTAACATGATTAGTTAAGGCGATCTGCTTGTTTTCCTCACGCAGACGTGTGAAGCCCTAGCATCGTTCAATTTGGGTACTCTCTTAACTGAGTCATCTCTGCTGTAGGCCCTAAGTAGACGTAAAAACCTTCAATCCATGCTAATGCAGTCAAAGCTAGCCTGATCATCTTGTCACTTCTCCTCAGGTGTCGGCATAATTGGGCTTGACCAAGAGGTAACTCAGCTACTTGTGTTTATGCCATAGTTTTCAGCTGAGGATGCTTGTTCCATTTCGCTCTCGTGTCATGTTCCATTACAGATGAACCCCTGAAGTAGACCTGAATAGGTAAAAAAGGCTTGCCCAGATTTTTTTCCCCACACTGAAATGATAAATAAGTGAGAAGAAAAGAGCCTCCTTCTACCTAACCTGACTTAATACAACATGTCTTTTCAGATGTTCCCCCAAATCTTCTGCGACAGGAAGTTCTAAAATATAAGCAACATTATAAAAGAACTAGAGGTAGCAGAGGTGGCTTTAGAAACTAGTGGAGTATGAGAATCTCAACTGCAATCCTTCCCCTAGTCAATATGATGACTGTATGCTATCTATAAAATGAGTATTGCCTGATTTTGGGGTGTGATGGGGGTTTATTTGTTTTTTCAGAAGACTAGAGAAACCATTAAAAAATGGAAGCTTGTGATGGTGACTGCCTAATCTTTGCTACATATCCTCCCTTCTGATATGAAAATAATAATGTTTGGTTATGCATTTTGTGTACCATAAGGCCCATGATGGATGTCTTTAAAGTCCAATATGAGTCTCAAGTGAAAAACCTGAGGTGTGCAAAAAATCATTTTCAGAAAGGTGAATTCATCCACTGCAGTAATTAGGTCAGTAAGGTCTATGAGAAGATAAGCCATTCTCAGTAAGTATTTAGCAACTCGGGATGAGTAGGAAGTGTGTGCACATATACACACTAAAGGGCAATACCGGGTGATTGATTCCCCTGAAAATATAATTTTAGACTCAGACTATCTGTCCATTCAACTTGATGGGTGTGTTTTCTAAATTCCAGCATATTTTCTTTGAAGCCTGTCAGATCTTGAATATTCACAATAACCTAGTCAAGGTGAGCTAAAGGTATCAAGAAGACAACAAAACTTCTTTGACAAGTTAAGTTTTGTGGCACATGCTGCAGACAGGAGGTCAAGTTCTGATCAGAATAATCTATTCTCACCTTAAAAACTTTTTGAACCATGTGAAAATACTAGTATGCCTAGATTCTTCTCCACAGTGCATACTGTCCAGAATGAAAACTTCAAAATGGCTCTCCAGCCATGATGAGTAAGATTCGTTTTTAGCACTTTCCTGACCCATTAATTTTAAAATAGAGTTAATTAAAAATTCAATAAAAGTAAGTATTACCCTTTTAACTTTATACTACAGCAAAAAGTAAATATTCTTTCAGTTACAGCACTAGAACAAAAGAAATTAAATATTTTTTTCTTCTGCTTTTTATTGAAGACACCATTGGGTTTTTTTACTTGCTTTGTGTTTTTACACGCTGCATGATGGTACCCTCACTTTTCTGCCGACTGATGTCCCTGGTAAGAGTACTCATTTCCCCACGGGTACTAATTTTAACGGCTTGTCCTCCAAATCAAGAAGAAACAAGCCAGCGTTAGTCTGGAAGGCACAGCGGTGTGGAGTTCGATCCAAATTGAAATGCGATGTTTCTCATCCAGTTTACGGCAGGGTCAGCCCTGAATTCGCGCCCTTGTGAAGCTTCCAGATCCTGCTGATCATCTCTAAGCATGGGCTGAATGGATGCATGACTGCCTCTGTCACAGGAATACTAACTCACTGAAAATGATGCTCAGGTTATACAGAGGCTGCATATTTGTAGCCTACTTGTGAATCAGTTCTGCTTGCTGGGAACTGGCATCTTAAGATGGCTTCACAAATACTCCTTTTGGCAGCTCTAGAACTTAAACTTCTCCCTCCCTTGTATCTCCTGTATCATTCATGCCCCAGTAGTACCATCCATGTCAGTAATCAGTAGGGTTTGTGGGAACCGTTCAGTAAGTCTCCAATTAAACTGGTACTACTGTTGCAACACTGGAGCAAAGGTGGCCTTAGTGGTATCCAAGCAATAAACCGGAAAGGAAGAAGAGTAATTGCTGAAACTAATTGCTGTTTAAAAAAAAGGGGGGGGGGGGGTGGATAAGAGAGTGTTCACTCCTGCTATACTGCAAATATACTATTAGCAGCTAACTTTAAGCCCTTTCAGAGCTGCCTCTGAACTCAATAAAAGCAGGTGCGGACCCTTTGAATGCAGGTTAATCGCTTCCATGATGAGGATCATCATTTCCAGTATCATTATCAGGACAATTAACGGGAACACCACAGTTTCTAGCACCTTTCACTTCGTTTGTGGCGGCATCCATGGCACAGCGTGGCTGAAGCTGGTTCCCCACCTAGATCAATGCAGGATGGTTATCTGCTCTCAGCTGACGATTTACCTTTAACTTGCCGCTGTAACTGACTACCAGGCATTAAGCCAACTGCAGATTCTCTGTCTTTGAAAAGCAAAACCAAATGAAAATACCAACCATTTCATTTAAGATTGCTCCCATACAAGGTCATTAAGCTACCAGAATGTCTTTTGTTTCATACACTGCATGTATAAAATCCAAGAGGACTCTTTTATTGGAATTTTTCTGCTACTTTTGATTAAGTGCCAGAACCTACATGCAGAAAGGAGAATGGGTAAATAAGTATGAGTAATTTTCAGCTCTGTACGTATCTAATACTCAACACTTAGGAACCTACAAAATATTAATAAAAGAAGATCTCAGCGTTTTACTAAATGATATCAAGAATCCCTTCAATAAAATGCTCTGTCACTATTGACTTCAAATCAACATTTAGCTTTTAGATAATACATGCTTCACTGATAAGATTTAGGTAGATGGTTTATATAGGTACTCATTATAGGTATGTAGAAAATCCCCAAATCTTAAAAACTGTGACACCTTAGGTTAATTTTATCTCTGGGATTCATATCTAGTAGAAAACCTAGTAGCTGTATCAGTCAGTTTAAAACAAATCTCCTTGAGAAATGATCATATTTTTTATTATTCTGCAGCTCTGGAAATGCACATTAAATGCACAACTCCGTTATTACTGCAAAGCTTTAATCTCATTCATATATTCTGGTTGTTCTCCAGTGCTAAACATGCCTCTAGCAAAGCAGACCTCAACTTATTAGCACAGATTTTAACCATTTCTCCTTCCCTTTTTGCTCTCTTTTTTTCCTTTTCTTTTCTTTTTTTTTTTTTTTTACATTATCACTTTTCAAGTGCTTTCTTTTTTTGGTTAGACAGTAAATTTAAGTTGATGCAGTACATAAAAACCTGCATTATTTCAACTGGCAATAAATACATTTAACTTACAGATTTATTTCTTTACTAGCCATGTGTTCTTCCCCTGTTACACTCCAAGGTTTATTGTAATACATCTGGCTAAACAATCTTGGTTTATTTTTCAGTAAAAATATGAATTCTTGCTGACAGCAAAATTTTACTGCAGAGGTATTGGAAAGTAATATCTGTTCACTATAACAAGCTCCCCTGAATCCCTGCTATCAACCAGAAACCTGTTACGGGCCATTTGTTTTGTCTTTTTTCCCCTCTCTCTCTCTTAAGCAAGTGTAATTGGTGCAGGAGCAAAAAGGCATCCTTGAAGGACAGATCTCAAATGGTCAGCCTTCAAAAGTGTTAAGCAGTACACACTGCCTGCTCAGATGCTATCACTCAGTGCACCTCAATTCCCTCTTATATGAGAAGACTGCCTGTCTCGCATTTCAACTGCATTTTGACAGCCAGGGTTTCCTTTCAGGTCTCTGAAATGAGAATATTTCCTGACCCAATACACCTGATCCCATTAACAAAAAAAAAAAAAGTGAGCAAGGAATTTTTCTTTACTAAGACAACTCATCTTGAGCTCAGAAAACATGGGCTACATCTTTTGAACAGGGCTGGATACAACTGCCTTGAAGTAAGCACCAAGTCTCAGAGAAATACACTGGTCCAAATTCTTACTTATCCACAGCAGGTTTCATGAGAGAGGGGTATTTATATTCCTTATTGAGCAGCATATTGAAACATAAAAATACATATTTAGCTGATCTGAACTACCACCACAGTAAGAGTTGGAAAGCAAAAGAAAGAGTGAGCAAGCTCATCCAGGGATGGGGTACCAAGTACACCCGCTCACTGACTCTAATATAATTGTGGTGGTACTTAAGAGAGCAAAGACAGCAGCAGAGACATTTAATTCAATACGTTACTAGAAAGGGGAAAATTTTGTCATAAGCAATTTTTTTGCTATAGCTGCTTAACTTCCCCTAATATTGACAATATAAATTTGCTCCAAGAAGCTCTGAAGAGATAATCTTTGCCCTTAATTACACCTTGTATTTGAGGTAGGTATCTTCCAACACAAGAGGTAAAAGTAGAAAAAGTCACTTCAGAAAAATAAAACCATAAAATTTTGTGCTTTATAATTCCCAATTTATATTAACATAAGGAAAAGAGAAACTTTCATTATCAAAAGGGATGGAAAAGAAACAAGATTTAAACAAATAAAAAAACCATGAAGGCTTCCAGTATGAAGGCTATACACATGTTGCTTTGAATCACTCAGACCTTCCTCTGTTCTCCATTTTTTGTTTACTCATACTAATTTTTTTCTATGAACAGTTTTTCCATGTGAGATAGTCATAGCATCCATACTTCTACTAAAAAAGAAGATGCCTGTGAACATTTAAAGAATGGTCAGGGAGAACTCTAAGAAGGTTCAAATAATTTTTTTAGACCTTTAAATTATTTTCATTGATAATATGTTAAGGCTCTAGGACAAATCTGTTTCTCTGTATTACTATTCCTCCTAGAACTCCTCTACCCCATCGGCAGGGCTGATAGGAGTTTAATTTTAATGATATTCCAATGACTTGAATTTTTTCCTACGCTGTTCTTTTTGTCACATTGAACCATTTTTATTCCCCTTGTATCTTTTAAATGTGTGAGATTACTATAATAGACAATAGCTGATTCTTAGTCATAACAGACATCTTGTCAGCGAATTGACAAGTTACAATCCTATCCACTCAAAGCGGGTGACAGTGGCGCCGGCTGTAGTGAAAGTTTAAAATATGTATCTCCATAGTGTGCCAAATGATCGAAACGTGAAGAAATGTTACTGGGCAAAAAGTTACCTCCTTGGCATCCCCTATTCATAAGCAGGGCTGAAGTGATTCCTGTATTCTATTGCTTCACATACTGAAAATTTTCATGTACTGCTTAAAATGTTAGCAAGTATGAAAGTTATTCTTCCCTTTTCATACTCTTCTAGAGTGATTGTTGAGAGAGAGTTGAAGTGATGCCTGCACTCCAGTCAACAAATCAGTCACTAGGACATTGGCAGGGGCCGGTGGGCTCAGTTCTCTGTGGCCCCTAGACACCCATCTGACCTCTATAGGCATGCTGAAACAGATCCATAAATCTATTTGGGCACTTACTTCCCAATTATTATTATAAAATGGGATAACTCAACTTTGAGTTTTGTTTAGCTCATAGGTTGTTCAGAAATGGCCCGAGACTTCATGCACTATCCAACACCTACCATAACTGAACTATCATTGTCGAGGCCTTCTGTAACCCACAGACACAAATAAAATGTCCACACCTCTCAGAACAAGCTGCAGGATTTGGATTCGGTTGACACAGCTGGAGAGATTCTGGCCCTCTATGTTTAACAGCACTTCATCACACCATACTGTAACTATTCAGGCTTCTCTTCCTTGAGACCATCTCTCTGCTTTGTCTCTCATCTTGATCGTCTTAGTTGGTTATTCTCAAGCCATTTAATGTTTACCCAGGAGAGGCTTAGGAAAACATAACAGAGGATGTTCCAGCAGTAGGAGGCATCTCAGATATTGTGGTCAGAGGTGACTTATTAAAATTCAAAAAGTACAGATATTCTACAAATAGATGCAGTAGTGCCTGAGGATGTTATACAATAATGATTTAAGGTATGTATACATACTCATGCAACACACATATTTGTCTGTCATAGAGATAACTTTCTTCAAAGCAATGTAGCTGTGACAAGTTGATCATGACAGCTCAAGTGTCAGAGAGGAAAACAGGAAGCTCTAAAGAATGAATTACCATCTTTCAAGTGGCTGTGTACTTTGTCTTAAAAATTACTGTAGCATAACAGAGACCATCCTCGTGTACCTAGATACAGAATCTCTTTCCTTAGTTACTGATATTGATCAGATGGGCTATGAAAGCAAATTTTCAGGTGTTCATATGCATGTATCATCTTGAACACATACTCTGCCATGAATTGCTTCAGAATCACAGGACTTTCCCTTAAAATCATCATAAAATCATAGAATGGGTTGGAATGGACCTTTAAAGGTCATCTAGTCCAACCCCCCCTTACAATGAGCCAGGACATCTGCAACTAGATCAGGTTGCTCAGAGCCCCGTCCAACCCTCTTGTGTATATGGTCAGTATGGCAAAGATAAGAACTACCTATGAAGAGAATCCTATTTATCAAATATTATGTCAGGACAGATGATGAATCCAGAGCAACACTGATGGATTTCTCAAAGCCTTCAGAAGCACCAACCGTATTGAGTCCCTGACATAGACCCACAGACTAAAGTGGAGATAACAATAAAACATGAACAGAAATCCACCTGAAAGTTGAATTTGACCTGGAGAATGTTAGTTGTCAGTGACTTTAATTCCTATCTTTGTGTTCTCTTATGAGCAACTATCCTCCAGATGGGAAGCTTCGGTGTCAAGTCTTGTTGGGACTACTTCAAATGCACTATGTATGCACTGAATCATAATTATGTTTCAGTCAGACAAATGTTTAAGAACACATTTTAAATTAAAGCCAAAGCAAGATGCATTTTTCATCTAAGGAATATACAGTATGACAAGAAAAAATGTCTCCGTTCATATTTGAAACTAAAAGGAAATTCACCAACTATTAACATGAAAAGTTATATATATTGAAAAGTCAATTTATCATAAGATATGATGAAGGCAAAATGATTCACATATCAACCTGACTTAAGCATGTTGTTATTATTCTTTATACCTGAGAATACAGATCATTTCCATGTTAGAAGTCTAAAAATACAGAAGAATGTCACACGACACCCTCATCCCCATTTATGCAATTTTGTTTAGGAATTTTGTAATGAACTTGTAATTTATATCAACCTGAAATAGCTAAAATGCCAAAGATCTGGTTTAATATATATTTTAGGCTGTGCAAATCTGGAGGGTAAGTGTACTATATAACAAGAATCAGAACAATCAAACTACATCCTGGATAGCTGCTATAAGATAGCCAACACAGGAGATGACATTAGCCCTTTTCTCTCATGTCGCTCTGCTCTGTAATCAAAGGGGGCAGAACGCCGGATTGCCAGTTTTGCCAGAATCAGAAAGCTGGCCGATAAATCAGCACCATATTCAGGGTATCTACCCCTAGCCCAGGATCTATTTATCAATATGTATAGCCTATATTTTTAAATTGTAAATATCTATTTAAAAAATTATTAGATAAGCCTAGAATGGATCTCACCTTCTGCTATAGTATACCTTGAGCAACTGCTCACTTTAATGTAGAATGACTTTAAGGCACTGGAAGCCTAGATCTTATTTATTGGTCTGGATCTACCCCTAAGAGAAAAGGAAATTTCCAAAACACGTCTGCAAACACAGCTTGAAAATCAGGCTGATAAATCTATCCTGCATGAATGCTAGCTAGTACCAACAGGACAAAGAACAATGAATTCTTTTAAACTGAATCCTAAACGTTGTTGACTAAATATGGATTCCAAAGGGGGCTGTAAAAAGTGGTAATTTATCTTTAAGTCGCTTAAGAGATGCTGAGTTTCGGATACCAAAATAAAATTGCCTGAGAGTTTCTTGCTGATGCTGTACATATTCCAGATTATGACAAAAAATCCTCACCCTTATCTACCAGATTTATTAAATCGAACATCGATCTATGCTCAGACATTAAAGGGCTTGCCATTCATCTTCAGTTAGTCTAGGAAAACGTTTGCATCTCTGTGTCTCTTAGCACAGGCAAGGGATTCCACCACCCCCAATCTGCAAAATGTGTCTATGAATTAATTCAAGCCTTATGAAGAAAAGATTTTTGTTTCTTAAGAGCTGAATGTCTGCTCAGACTGCAGCAGACTCTGTGACAGCAATGGTATCAGCTCAGGTAAAACGTCAGGCAAAAGGACGCACTTCGTGCCACCACGCAGCTGGAATAGCACATAGTGCCTCTCCAGTTCTAAAGTCAGTATCTGCATTGTCCAAAGGTCCAGGCTTTTCTGAGAAGTGGCTCTCCTATTTCTTCATCACCTCATATCTTTCAATATAGGTCTATTTAAAAGCCTCAAGGCTTGCAGTCTTTGTGGAGGCTGCAAAAGTGGAGCAGAAAAACATTCAAATACATTTTAAAATAGCAAGAAGTGCTTCATGAGGAAAAAATGTACAGGAAAAATAATTTGCAACCTGTCTGCTCTCTTTTTCTAACTTTTCTCTTAAATACCATAGCGACAATAGACTGACTCTAGAGGATTAAAAAGAGAAAAGAAAGCTGGTATGACTTTCATGTCATAGCTGTTTGAAACATTCACTTTTTGTAGATGGCAAGGAGTTGCTGTTAATAATTTTATGACATTATTAATACCTTACATTAAATTTGATCTAAATGACTAAATCAATGCTCTTTAAAATCAGGGTTATGCCTTGATCTAGTACCATGTGAAGTCACATGCCTAATTTCACGGCGGTGAGTCATCCCCTCTTCCTCAGCGAGGCTACGTCCATAAAGAGCACTGCAGCGGTACCTTAGAGACACCCAAGCTCATTGGGTACACACCATACACACCTGGGCACAGCTCTTGGATTCCAAAAGCATTGCAGCTGTGTTAGGAAGGTGTCACACTTTGCTGAACTGAGAGACTGTTTCTCATTCTGAAAACAGAATATCGAATGCTGCCGCAGAGTTCTGATGTCGTTTGCTGGGCTATATACTAAGGCATCTAAATAAAACAAATCTGACATTGTTCACAACCGCATTTAAAAGCCTTGTCTGCAGTGGGAAACGACATCATTCTAGAATATGTCTTGAGGAATTCTAGGAATTAGGAGAGTTTTAAATGCACTATATCAAGGAGGATTGCTAAATTTAGCAGTATATCAGATAGTCATGGTTAATTCAAGGTTTAGTCTTTACTAACACTAAGCACCAAGCTGACTGTCTTAACAAGTAATGACTAATCCAAAATATATTCGCAGAAAAAACAAATGAGGACATGAACTATTATAGGTCAAGGCACACTGTAGTCTTCATCATAATGTTTACCTAAACCTAACACTAAAATGCCAGCCTTTACCAAGATTTCTATTGTGTTATTTACTACATTATGTAATGCCTATAAAAGCTTTTTCCCCCCCGTACTGTGAGCTTGCTCTGTGTATGCATTCACATCTAATACTGCCTGACCCAAGAGGTGCTCCAGCACGATGTGATTTTTACTAAAGGGACAGGACTGGGCAGGTCACACACACTCTGCTGACTCCTCCAGCTCGCCAATGAACGCAGGAAGAGAAGCCTTTGCAAAGGCAAGTAATTACGGAGCTGCATAAAGCTCTGTATGGAGTTGTACACTCCTGACCATCCACAAGGCACAGAATCTAACAAAAAGAATTATTCCAAGCAAGAAAGAAGAGACCAAGCTAACAAACAAAAAAACCTTTTCAAGTTTTAGTCCCATGTAGTCATTCTCTATGTAAGACTCTCTGTAGATCTAGTACCTATAATGTCAGCTTTAGGGGTATTTCTTATTCAGCCTTCCAGCATATGACAGTGTGCAGTGATTTATATGTAGATTCCATAGCAGTGAAAATCAGGACAAGAGCTACTATTCAGACCTTTGGCAGACGCCACCCAAATGTAATTATAAATTGAATTAGGAAGAGTCATCTACTTCTACCCATCTATTCTGAGATTTTATTGGGGAAAAAAATGGTAAGGAAGATAACAAGCACGCTGAGAATCTCTGTTAGGCATTTCTACACATCTTTTACTCGGCGCTCTTTTTTTTTAAAAAAAGGTTTTCTTTCAATACTGCCTGCCTGAAAGAACAAATCTTTTCTATCCTTCTTTTAAAAAACAACAGCGTATAGTTAGGTCCTAAAGTGGTAAAAAAGTCAAAGCATAAATTATAGAGAAATGAACTATTTACCACAACATAATAATTGGAAGGCTGAGGTTTCTCCTTGTTACCACTCTGTGCACATATCATGATCCCAAATGAAAAGCCTATATTTTCAAAAACCACACAAAGTGTTTCCAGCAGGGCTACAAAAAAATTGGGAAAAATCACCTTGCAAGTCAGTTCACTTTATTTTATAAAGCTCACCAAGGTCACAAGCCCAAGGAAAGCTTAATTAAAGTCGATGGAAGATGCAGAAGTGAGGCAGAAAGAATAAGATGGCAAGAAAAATCATTTTTAAAAACATATTAGATTATGTGAAGCCAGAGAGGCTTGACACCATCGATTTCAGAAATGGGTTAAAGATAAGGAACCAAGTATTGTAGGAATTACAATGAGGCAAAGCAGGCTGGGAACATCTGTTACACACATCCACATTCTAATTCCAAGAGATACAATGAAGGCTAATATTTAAGGGTGCCTAAACCCAATAGGCTTTCATTAGGAGCCACATACCTAAATCCCAGGGCTCCAATGAAAAAAACCAACAGACTAGCCATGTCACCACATGACAGCCAACATTTTAGTCTTTCTTCTTGCTAACTGCTAGTAAAAATCACTATATTTTTCCCCCTGTACACTATGCTGCCTCATTGTTTTACACATCCCACTCCACTCCCCATTAGTCCTAGAAAAGATGTAATCATAATTATTTCCTGTCCAAGAAGACAAACATAGCTTTCCAGCAAGCTGAGAAGCTGCCTCAGGAAATAACAGAAACTAAAACACAGAAAAGAAATAACAGAAAAGAAGAAAAAAAAAAAAAAACAAGCTGAACTAGCACTTATTATACGTAAAATCATTGACCATACATGATACTTTCATGAAGTTTGTCCTCCTCATATTATTCAGCAACCAAAAAAACCCTCCAGTTAATAAGGAGTTATGTTTAAAGCAGTCTTTTATAAAAATGCATCTTAAACTGACTTGGATGACATAAGGTCAATGCTCAAAGGTGTAATCCCCATCAACAGAGCAATTTTCATTATTTGGCTGAAGATTTTGCATCTTAACCTCTAAGACACTCGACCTCTCTCAGCAATCATTGTCTGCTAGTGCATTCTGCTGCAGTTAGCAACACAACAGAGGGACAAAAGCTGAGTTCAAACTGAAGAACGGAAACACCTCACATGCTGTCTGCCAGCTATAATTAGCAAGGCCAATTACAAAGGTTGGAAACCAGCATAAAGGAAAGCTTTCTAAGGGTTTGTGCAGAGGGAGAGGTGTCTGGGAGCCCAAGCACCACTGAACTCAATGGGTAGGTGCATTTGTGGAATGAAGGTGGGGAAGGGTCCTCATCCAAGGAACTCCCCAGAATTTCCCAGGAAGTTTTCACATGAAAGATGAATAGGGTTATTCCTTTGCTTTTTAAATAGCAAAACACTCATTGCTCTTTTTGGTGAAGCATTTGAAAATGCAGTTCAGTATTTTATAATGCAGAGCTAGACACTTGAGGAAGCAGAAAAGCTGTCTGATTCTAGTATGTTAACTGCTTTTTAGCTTGAGGCTGTGCTGGCTAGAGGTGTATTAGATTTGCAATTAATTTTACTAGCCCCTCTGTTGTTTTCCAGATGTGTATATTGAATATTAGTTTCAAATGGTAATACTTAATCTGCATAAAATATAAGTAGTTAAGAACTACACAGATATTTAATTATTTTTTTTAAAAGTGTGGATGAGTTAAAGGGCCAATGTATAGCAAAATCTACCACACCTTTTCTTACAATGTTGCTTCCCTTCAGGAGAGTGCAACGCTTGCTCGATGGCCAGACGAAATAAGAGAAAGAAGACATTACATCCACCTGAAAATACTGGAGGACTTGAAATAACCTGATTGCTCTTAGAATTATCTGTCTGATTATTAGCCAAGGAAAGAATTTAGCCAAATACCAGTATTGTAATAAGTTCAAAACTACTATATTTATGAAACACATTCCCGCTCTTAATTTGGCCACACTGTCTTCTCATGTTCACCACCAGTCAAGATATCCTCATTATTACTGAAGGAAGCCATTACCTCCTAAATAGCACGTGAACTATACATTTGCTACTGCCATTTGTCCCGTATATAGGCTATGTAGAGCAAACAATTCAGTAAATGAATTGTTCACAAACATACTTTTATTTTTATGAATCCGACTGCAGCCTGTAATTATTTGGAGATCTTATGTCAGCAATATTTGGCCTATGACATGCTTGAAAATTGTATTTAGAGAAAAGAATTAATATTGCTCTTTGTAGTAGGTCACCTTGGGATATGTTTCCTCTCTTCCCTTTCTTGATGACACGACATACACTTCATTATACTTAAGTACATTCATGGAGGAAAGAGTGAGGCAAAGGCAATTAAGGTTAATGGATTAAAAAGTCTGAGGGGGTTGGGTTTTTCTTTTTAAGATATTCCAAAACTATGTCTTTCTGGGCCCCTTTAAGTCTCTCTGGCCAGATGTTTTGGATTATTCTAAGAAAGTTAGCTGCAATCCTTAATGTTCAAACTTTCTCTCGCTGCAAGCATATGTGGCTGTGTCACCTGGAATCCAGCTTTCTTCGAAGGTTTCTGCTTCAGCTAACGTTGGGCTGTGCGAGGAGGCGCCTGGCCAGCCAGACGTACCTCTCGGTATGGCACAGCGATGCCTTTGGTGGTTCCCGGCCCCACCACGGCTCTCAGCAGTGTAAGGTAACTTTTAATGGGGGTACCTGGTGAACTGACCGGAGCTATCTAACACCCCGTGCAAGAGGAGTCTATGCTCAGTGCGAGCTGGCCCACTGCCGTGGCTCAGGGAGCAGTCTGAGGGCAGAGTCCCCCTCCTCACAGACTCCTCTGTCAGCTTGGTGCAGCAGCTCTTTGCTTGCATATAAAGAGCAGACACGAATATTTTGGTCTTCAGAGTCCTACTATTCACCATTCTTCACCAGGACTGCTGTGACAAGCCAGCTGATTGACTGTGTGCTCAGTCCTCCCTGAGAAACTAAAGGGAAGTAGCCATAGGCATTAAAAGAATAATACCTTCTTGCTGAATGTCTGGAAGAGTGTATTTCAGTGAAGATTTCCTTGGTTCAAAGAAACACTCTTTCTCTTGATGTATCTTCCTTATTCATTCGCAGACACCACCTGCACACGAGTGACAGAAAACAGCAAAGGCAGGGGGATGTGCAGGAAGAGGGAGGGAATTTCTTTAAGCAAGTCCTCCTAGATCTTGTTTAGCTATTTAAGGACAAGATTGAAATTGTTATCAACACCATGTCTTTCTCAACCCCTCAGGATGGTTCTGATTGGGAAGAAGTGTATAATGGATAGATAGAAAGACAGACAGTATAGAAAAAAACACAAAGAGGATAGATCAACAGTCACCCTAGGGAAGGTTATAAAAGAATTTTTACAATGGGATAGTTAAATATCTGCTCTATATAGAATTTCCATAATTATTTTAAAAAGCAAAATATTACAGATGTTTAATTATTGGAGATATTGAATTGCTATATAGAGTATTGAATTGGTATATGAAGATGTGTAATGGTGGTAGACGCGACAGTAAAGAACTGCGTTTTATGGAACCATTTAGGTTGGAAAAGACTCTTAAGATCATCAAGTCCAACTCTAAACCTAGCACTGCCAAGTCCACCACTAAACCATGTCCCTAAGTGCCACGTCTACACATCTTTTAAACACCTCCAGGGATGGTGACTCAACCAGTTCCCTGGGCAGCCTGTTTCCAGCGCTTGGTAACCCTTTCAGCAAGAAATTTCTCCTAATAACCTAATATCATGGTCCATTCCTACTCTAAATTCTGGCTAGGGAAGAGAGAGTGAGCAGGGGAAGAAAAAAGTGCCTTCTGACAAATTTAATTGGAAACCCAAAAATCTGTTACTTTTACCTGAAATAGATTTGGTATAATATGAAACAAATTTCAGTTTATAACCTAAAAATCTATTTCTCATAAACTTTTTACAAATAAGATTTCACTCACATGAATACAAATATTTGTGAAGAGATGAACATAAAAAGCAGGAAAACATGGCCAGATGTTTCACTTTCCAAATAATTCCAAATATTTGTGATTTATTTTTCCAATTATTTGCCCATCTTTAAGTTGAACTTAAAACCTAATTATTCACAGCCTTTAGGGGAAAAGACAAAGATTTCTGTTCCAGGTAGGCTGCAGCAATGCTCTGTCTACTTCACAACAAAGCAGTTTTACCGTTTAGTTTGTTGACCTCTACAATCCCTTACTAGACTCTAAATACTGCAACTTCATTAACATATATATCCTTTTAAAGATAACTTACTTTTGCTTCTAGATATTAAGCTGGTACAGTGGATAGATAACTTTGGCTTCTTATGTTTTTCACGGGACACTTTATTTAAAATCTCCCGTGTCAGGCTCAGGCAGTTCTCACAGGACTCCATAATGTGAAAATTTGCCACTGGGCACTGCCCTTATAACCGTAACTCTTAACAGTGGTGACTAAATGAGAGAGAAAAGCCACTTCTACTTTGTCTTTAGTTTTCATAGGGTAATGGATTCAGTGTAATCTTAGTGAAAACCAGAGATGCAAAGCATGGTTTGATCCTGAAAGACATTTCAGTGTTGGAAATGGATGCTTTTTGGAATAATGCCCAGTGAACTGCAACTTTCACAAAGTCAAAAGTCTGCTCTATTAAATCTAAAAGGTTGGTTTGGCTGGTATGCAGTAGATATTAAACTCAAAGTACAAAAGTCAGATTGACTTATTGAGACATTTATCTGCTGGAGTGATAGTCCACCTTTCACTCTGTTCCGCTGAACTGCCACGCTCCTAATCAGATCTTTATGCCTACGGACGTGTATGGGTGACACAAGGTAAGTGTAAACCCAGAGATCCTAAGGCGTATGACAGAATTATTATCACTTATTTTTCCACATTTAGGAACTGAAAGCTCATATAGTGTTTAAATACTTGACAGGAATATTCTTTTCTTTCCAGGACTTACTTTTATGCCGCGTGACCCATTCCTCTTTGGTATGAAGTTTCCTGCTCTGTTATGCACGGTGAATTATGGGGAAGAAGACAGAATGGCATCTAAATTATACGAAAATCTAAGATATACTTCCATAAACAGAGGAAAGGAGTTTCTATGAAGCAAGTTACCTATTTTTTGAGCATTTGTGCGGGACATAGCCCATTAGCAGAAACCCCATCAAGGATGCTGTTTCATTGTGTCCTCTTGGCTAACTCTAAAGCGACTTCTGTGGCCCCAAATAGAAGTTTGCACTCCACAACACCCTAGCCCTCCTCTGAGGAAAGAAGCCAGATGCACACCAGCCCCTTTCTCTCCCTAGTCCTCCTGTTTCTACAGGAAAGAAATCCCATAAACCGGACAAGGGCCACATAACAGATGAGCTGGTGACAGAGCACCCAGGTTGCACTGTGGAGTGCACTCAGAGGTCATATTGGACAAAAATCACTGGACTTGGTCTGCTCCTCTCCACCAGACGCAAAGACTTGTAATTCCTCCTCCTAGGCTAGCATCTCACAGAAATAATTGTTGCAGAGACAGGTATTGCTCTTATTTGGCAGTCAGCAGAGAAGTCATCTGATTTCACAGATATTGGAGGTGCCACTTGGCCATCTCCATCCTCATTTTCCTTCAATCTCAGACTGAAAATGAGAATGAAACTGAAAGGAGGAAATTAGCTCTTAGGTCACAAGTACGAACATGTGAATGGGATCTGTGTCACCAGTGCAAACAGTTTATTTCTGCTCTTCCTTAAAAGCAGTCATGAAAAGTAGTGTCAGATTCCTAAACCTTGTTCCTTAGTTTTAATGAGCAAGAGAGAATAACACTGAAAGGACTTGTACTTTTCAAGTTGCGATACGTCCGGCTGTCAAAAATATTGGAATGCTACATACCCTAATCTTTTTTCTCTCACCATTGCACAGTTTGTGCAATTATTTTGTTGCAGTAAATTGAGGAAAAAAGTATCAAGAGTAAATTAGTGTATAAAAGCTATAAAATCTGCATTGCATGTTGTCCCTTTTCCTATTAAAATTAAAGGAATATTATGAAAGAATTAAATAAGGATGTGATTTTTTAAACAAGCTTATTTCTCCTTTCCACAGCATTGTAAATATTTTTGCTGCACAGTCATGAAATAATCTGTAATACTATCGGTGACAAGGAAAAAAAAATATTAAAACTGGATGAAACACATAATTTTAGAACCAAGACGTAACAGCAAACAAATCTGATGGAAAATGCCATGAGTAGTAATTGTTGGCTTGCAAAAGATATGAAGGTCAGAAAAAACACTGCATAATATTTAAAAGATGAGAATACATACTGGGAGAAAATAAAAAATTGCTATTCATGCAGATACCTTTCTCAGCATAATATGTTCTTTGCATCTTTAAAGTGCTAAATGTACTCTTCACTAAAAATAATTAATGGTAAATAATTTGAAAAACCTTACCTCTTTTCAGGTCCCTTGTGTTTATGACACTTTTCAGAACTGCCAGGCTGAATTCGTCTACCTCTACCTGCTCACAGAAGCTCAAGAATTACTATCCCTTATTTTTCCCGATTTAGGAACTAAAAGCGCATATAACGTTTAAATGCAGTGCTTGGATACTCCATCACCAAGATCCCTCTGGCGTATTAGAGGTACAAACCTAAATGGACATGGAAAAATACAGAAATAAATTAGTAAGATCCTATTTGGTCTCGTCATTATTGTTAAGGGAAGGAAAGTGAGAAGAAAATACCAGAAAAGCAGGCTGAGATGACATATTTGAAACTTTTCTAAAATTAGTAGGTTGTGAAAAAATAGGCTATCTTTCGTCAATAAAGGAACATTATTTTGGAAGGTGAGAGGCATCTGTGTCCATGTCCTAAATGCAATTAAGTTCACAGTTTCACAATTCGGCTCTTAGGGGATGTTGTAATACATAAACATTAGTACAGCCTTTCTTTTTTTTAAATCAGTAGTTCAGTCATAACACTTAGTTCCATCAAGGTGTTCAAAAGAATTATCCCTAAATTCAGTTGTCCACTGTTTATATCTCTGATCAGTTCTGTATTTTGTCTTCATTTTGCTCCTGAAGCACTTTGCAGTGAGGAATGAATGCTGAGCTGCTAATGATTCTCCATGGCTGCAGTCTGTGGTGGCTCTGGAACAGATGAAACCTCTGCTGTGATTCAGTTACTATCTCTAAACTTATGACTCATAACTGTTGGTTTGGTTTGGAGTCTGGTTCTACTTTTAGTCAGTCGAATGGATTGCCAGTGAACCCACATTAACTAATTCAATTGTAAAAATTTACCTTCTGATAGTGCTTTTGCAGCCATAGTGATTTAAGGATGCAAGGCAGATGAAGTTTTTAGGGTTGATGTTGTCTTTTATTGGGCCAATATTATCTATATACCATTATTTCCACCAGCACCATTTATCCATAGAGAAGCTGGTGCTAGATTGGGATTAACAACTCAGTGCTTCTCCTTCTCAGTGTGAAAACAGAGGACTTACTTGCTCTTGGTGCAATCACATACATTTTTCTTCCTAGAAGTTGAACGAAACTATCACAGACTGTCACCTACAAACATGAGCATTAGCTGAATGCAACGTAGACGTGCTCATACCTACCCTAAACTGTGAGGCAGCTTCCTGTCTAGAGTCCCAGTGCCCTCCACCCTCCAGCCACCGACCTGGCAGGAGATCCTCTGGCTGCCTGCCAGTGCCATGACCTCATCTGGTTTCATCACCACAAAAAATCAGGGGGCTTAGCAAGACTCATGCCAAAGTCTCACCCTCAGGTAGAATTGATGTGTGGCTAAGGCATGTAATTCAGGAGAACAGGACTTCTTGGTGCCACGTTGTAGATAGATCTTCAGTTTCCTTGTGCCTCTGTTTCCAGAGTTGAAGGAGTGTCGTTCCCCAACTAGATAGGCAAGTGTTTATCTGGATGAATTATACACAGAGAGGCACTGAGGTACTGTGGTAATGGAAGCCATAAAAGACCTAAAACCCGTTGTTTCTGTAATTAAATCATCCATCTCAGGAGAATCAAGAAAAAAACTGCAAATGGACCCTTTTCAAAAATGAAGAAAAATTAAGTGGTAAATAAATGTTTAAAAACCACACAGGTTAAATGAGTTTTCCCTTAATAGACTGAATACCTTGGTCTTAAAAAAACCCCGAACAAACCATGAAAGCTGAAGTTACTCGCTTAGTACTCGCTTGATTTATTCTGACTGCTTTAGAATATGAAGTTTAGGGATTTAAAAACAGATTTGATTGGGTTTTTTAAATTATTATTGATCAGTTGCCTTCCATCGTATGAAAGTCCACAAACAGATGAATGATAATTAGCCATTTCATATTTGACTGGTTGGTGCATTATCCACATGTGTATAAAATTTAACAAGTTTTTGTTGTTTTTCCTGTCCTTTTAAGAAGTCTAAAATGGCTTTTGTGAGTTCACTCTGGCACCCTCCTACTTGAAAAAGTCTTCTCCAATTAGATAAGGCTTCTTTGTTTCTATGCAATCACACCACTGCAGATTAGGGAAGTCATTTGATTATATTGGTGAACCCTGCACAAGGGGCTGCCTTCAACATCAACATTTAATCAATTTTATAGACACAAACAATGAAGCCCTTGAAAAGCAAATTCATACTGAAGTGGCTAAGCTTTTTCTGTACATCCCTCTAACTCCAGCATTCAATTCCAACTGAGAAAGATGATATTCTTCGTGAAGTATTTTTCTCCTCTCTTTTTTGGTGATTAGCTATAGAATGCAGCAAAGTGCCTGGTGTACCACATTAAGGAGGATGCTAAGCGGTTTACAAGTCTCAGTAATTAATGACTATTTTTATCACAGAGAATATAGACTACTTTCTTATATCTATCTGAAACTCAATATAAGCCTCTATAAGCCTCCAGGCTGCATAATTGGTGCAATAGAGCTGAAAATGAGATGGAGGATATAATACAGCTCAAGTAATCCTGCCTTTAGCTGAAATGGAACAGTGGAGGCTCTGAGCATCCAGAAATGTTGTTTCCACTAAGATTTAAAGCCAGCCAGCTGTCGGCTGCTGCAGTGAAAATTGTAGCATTATTTACTTTGTTTAGTATACTTCAAATATTTAAAGTAACACAACCATATTTATGGGCATTTTTTTTATCTCTAGCAACTTAAGCAATGTGTACTTTCCCATTTTTTCTTGTTAGGGGACAAATGAGTGTGTATTCTTCATAAAAGTTTCAATTCAAGCACTTTGGAAATTACCTCAGGTTAGAACATCCTGGAAATGAAGAAATTGGTTTTACCTTCTCTATGCAGTAACTGTAAGAAGTAAAATCTTTTTTAAATCATAATGGGTTTATAAAGGGTTTAGAGAACAGGAGGGAACATTGAAAAGCTTTACTCAGTGGTGACATTTTAAGATTGAAAGAGAGTGCTTGTTATACAGAGACCTGATGAAATCTGTCAGGTTGGGATTTACTGTTCAGCACATTTACCTCAGATGTAAAAAAAAAAAAAAAAAAAAAAAAGTTTTAAAAAGTAAAATAAAAAAACCCCACCAATCTTGCCTTCTCTTTTCTTTACAGTTTGCATTGCAGACAAGACTGGAACGGACTGATGATGAGAATGACAAACTCATTAGCCTACTTTCTTGTGTTTCTTTATGTCACTTATTAGTAAATGGTACATATAATATATTGTACCTCCTTTCTTTGTGAGAGAATTGGAAACAATCTCCAAATGCAGTGTACTGGCTGAAATGCAGACATTCAGTTTAGTTTTCCCTGATTCCCCACTCCTCCCCCAGGGAAATCTTGGTTATTTTAAAGTTATAACAGATGAAGTGCAGTCTATAACCTATGCTTCTGGATAAGGTTTATCTTATTTTTAATTGTGTGCAAGGAGCCTAGCAGAGTAGAGCCCTGGGGCACCACTGTAAAACAATCATTAAATAACATTAAGCCTATGGCAGGGGAGAAGGAATCAGTATAATCATTGTACATCTTTCCTCCCAGATCCACCCTCAGCCTGGAGTCTAGTTCTTGGTCTGCTGGAAATGCCATCTTTTGATTACAACAGAAAAATCCTGTTAACGTTCCTGCCACTGCCACAGTGCTTCCGTGTTTTTCCTTGTGACAGATACATTACCACATTCTGCTGCATCATCTGCATCACTAAAATAACACCACCGATTTTCTGTCTCAGGGATACGTTGTGTGCTCTCATTAGCGATACGCATTTTGACACTGCGGGACTGAAAATGATGTCGAACCGCAGAATATTTTTACCGCTGTTTAATAATGTTGAACAATACTTAGGAGCTTCTTTAGCTTCCTGACTCCTGCTCAGAACGCGCGACCACCTCTCGGAACAGAGGTCTGGTAGGCAATAACCAGGCAGTGTGCTTCATCCAGATGGGCTATGGAAATAGCCTCTCCTAGCGCTTTGGCCACCGTGGGCCTTCTTTGCTTTTAAGGGAACTGCTCTCATGCTACAAACCATCGTCCATGACCACTTACACGTTAAACTTTTGTCCCTGGACAATACCGTGGGACTGTGACCAGAGACTGCTGGAAGGAGAAGCTGAAGAGCTGGCGGTACCTGATCACTCACTGTCACCTTCATGACCCAGGCTCAATTCATAAAGAAACGGGTTTCAGGTAACTGAGACCTTGAAAAGAGAATAATTTACCCTACAAGAGGACATACACCTCTGTCGGTACTTTTAACAGAAGCATGGATGGGTTAACAAAAACATGTTAACACCAGAGACCTTGAGATTCTGTATTCTGCTGATTTTGGCCTAGGCAAAGCGTCACTCAGTCTGATGAGAGTTTAGTTTCAAAACTGCATAATGAGACTTCCTCGACCTTTGTGGATGGACAGGAAGGGTCTTTGCTTCGTATCTGAACATACTTCCTCTCATGGCACAGCATGGACCTCAAAAGGAAACCTACAGCCTGTATTCATCTCTTCTGTGTACTGTATCTTTTATGTATTATTTTTCTTTTATGGATTACACTGCCAAAGAATCACTAGGTTTTATGCAAAGAGATAATACAGAACATTATGCTAAAAACTGGTTTATCACACTTACATTAAGTCAGATTTATCAAATATGTTCTGGTATTCACTGTGGAGTAGAGAAATGCTTCTCCTTTTTATGTTAAATTTTTACAGTTTTCACAGCATCAGATTTGAACTGCTTTGCCTGACTGGTTTCTTCAAACCCCAGGTGAACTAGGAGTGGGGAAAACTTTGTTAAGCTAGAGATTTTGTGAACCTCACATTATTTTCTTTGGTTCACAAAGCCCATTTGACCATACGAAGCATTTCCTCCAGGAATGTAAGACCATGCTTTCTGAGAGGCAACTCTACTTGTAAGAGACAGGCTTGTTAGCTACAAAAAGTTTTGATGATGTTTCTGGAGCTACAGATGACCAAGGGAACAGTGGTTTGGTTGAAAGAAATGCAGTATTGCCACAGAAAACCTTCAAATAAAAAAAAAAGTTAAGAAGCAGGACTGAACATTCACTGTCTAATAGAAAAAGTGTTAGAGGTGTCTTTATGAGAATGATGTTCTCCATCCATGTTTTGAAATAACGTATGAAAATGTTGATTTTGTTTTTAAAGTCCCCTCTAATTTGCTTTATAAGTCTCTATATGTTTCAATTTGCATATTTGAATACTCTCTTTATCTTTTTACTACTATCTCTTTTTCTGGACTTCTCATTAACATTATCTTCTTGGTATCACACAATCTATTTTTCCATTTCCTTCTCAATATTTTCCCTTTGTTTCCTCACCATACTGACCTATTTCTAAGAAGAGATTCTCTTATTCTCAGAAGGTGAATCCAGCAGTGTACACATTAGAATTAAGTTTTCACAATCAATCTACAGGGGAAAGAGACACAAAAACCTTCAGCACTGTCATACTACTCTCCCTGCCCTGTAAAAAAAGCTCGGGATGACAATATTGTCTAGATATATACACAGAGCTACTGGCATTTAACATGTCCTACACCTTTCTGTGGAATGCTGGATGGCATATAGAGAGATTGGTTGTTACACCTGAAATTTAACAGACTTCTGTTGCAGGAAAAATGCTCTGTTAAAAATATTTTTTAAAGTTTACTTTATGGAATCAAGTCTTGCAGGTAAATCCAGAGTTCCTAAAACTCAATAATACAGAATCGTGCACTATGTTATCCATTTCTTAATGTTATGGAAAGATTAATGTTGGAAACTGTGCCACCTGTCCATAAGATAATGTGTACCTGCCATTGTTGAAGCAGACTGCTTACAGACCTGCATCACCAAAGATGTATTTGACATATCAGGGTGGACCTAGGGAGAAGAAAGAAAAAGGAAAAAAGTTAGCTGCAATCAGGAAATAATTATAGGAGCATAGTTACTATATAATATACTATTAAAGCCATAGAATTGGTATCTGCTGAGCCTATGGGAGGAACAGATGACATATAAACTGTACAAGGCTGGTAGCTCGGGCATCGTGTGAATAACCTGACTAGGTCAGTGTGGGAGCTGATCCAAGAGGCTCAAAAGGTGGGATGGTCATGGGAAAATGACGGATTTGTTTTCCCATAAGATTATCAGGCCCAGCTCGGTGCATTCAGTCTCCTGGAATCCCATAAACTCCCTCTGTGACACTGAAGGACATCAAGGTTTCGCGCTGCATGCAGAAGCCTAGGAGAAGCATTTACACCTCAACTAGTTTGACCTTGATAAGTCCAGAGTATAAAGCCGCACCTGTGGGAACGGCAGCCTCGGTCTGCCTTCACAACCTGGCCACCTCCCGTTGCCACGTGCGCTGTTCTGCGGCGCAAAGGCAGGGGCTGGCGGCTCCGCCGCCCTCCCAGGGCATCAGCGGTGCCGCGCGCAGCCGGGGCGAGACAGAAGCCCGCCGGCAGCTAACGCACGCCGCCGGGAAAGAGCCCAGCTTCTTCTGCTTCAGGGAGGTTGCAGCCTCGGAGGCCCAGGGAAAGAAAAGTGCTGAGATGTTTCTGCTGTTTTCCGTGTGAAAGTTATTTACATAAATTTGCCAGCCTAGCGCTACGTATATCTATATATGCATATACATATATTAAAAAAAAATAGAGGCATGGTGCACCTGTGTGGGTTCATCTGCACAGGTGAACGGGCGCGAGCACCGCCAGGTGCGGAAGAGCAACAGAGCTTTGATCAAGGAGAAGGAGGAATCGGGGCAACGGGTGAGGGAGTAGCCCTCTCGCCAAAGGAGAAGGGCTACTGACTTCTCTCCTCTTCCACCCCGTGCCCTGAGGAGGCTGGTCGCACTTAACGTGGCTGCTGAACATCAGGCCTAGTCACCTAGGCATGCTGACAGGAAAAAAAAGTAAGTCCAAAAAAGTAAACAACCAGTATTTATTTGTGTAATTAAAGGAGACTAAAACGCAATAGAAATTTCTAATCTCCACAAGAAATCCCGCAACCAATTTCCAAGATGATTAAACTCGCGTTGTTGCAAAATGAAACAATCTAATCAACGGTCTGTGTTCTAATTACGTCTACCTGATCTCAAAATATTTCTGAGCTTGTTTATATCCCCAGGCCTTTTTATCTTGACGTATTGTAAAATCATTTCTAAAATGAACCAAGTAATGTGTTTTTCTTCCCGCGGCAGGTACAGCGCAGCGAGCGTAGGGAGGTTCAGAGACCACAGCTACGCAATGGTGATTGAAAATCTCAGGCAAGTGGGGGGAGCAATGGAGAGGGAAATGAAAGTGCTCAAGGGGAAGAAACACACCTAGCACTGGAAACAGAAGGAAAATACACTGTATACAAATGAGGGTATAGCAGAGTAGCAGGGCGAGAAGAAACTACACGGTGCAGGGAAAGAAGGGAGAGCAGAGAGATAAAGGCAGGGCAGTCAGAGGCACCTAGAAGTAGGATGGAGACAGTGGATTATTCAAGGCCCTCTTAAAATTACCATCAATTAATTTCTAAAATTCACATTTCTATCTCTTTCTCACACTGTACTATTTTATTAATTTGAGCATATCCTCAAACCTGATCTTTGCTTTCATAACCGTAGCAGTTCAAACAGTTAGTGGTGACTGGTGAAGGGGGGATGATTGAGAAATGATATATGAACATAGCTGAATAGTTAATATTGTAAAATACATATTAAGTTACCTCCAAAAGACAGCAAAGGACACGGACTTTGGAGAGTGGAAAAACTGCGTTTTCCTATTTCACTGTACAGCAAAGTGCATTAGAAGGTTTTGATCATGATACTGGCTTCTGGATGCTGTTGCAACATACAGAATTAACAAGCATGGCATGGCAGTGGGAAAAGACAACATGCTTTAAATTTGAACGACTATAGTTTGGAGCCTTAATACTTCTACCAGCAGACTAACCGCACAAATGCTGAAGAGGGAAAAAGAAATGCAAACTTGCAAGGTTTTATTTTCCATTATAAATGCTTATAAAACCCAAACTACTTAAAAAAACATTTCCCCCACACATACACATTTTAATTTCAAGCTTATGATTTAAATCAAGCTTGCTTCCTGGAGTGCTGAAAAACAAAAGAACCTCTAGCACACCGGCACAGTCCCAATTAGAAAAGCCCCAGACAAAACACCGCACACTGCTGCCCCTCATTTCCCTAATAATAGGGACTTACCTCAGGTAAGAAAATGGATCATTACTTTTAATCAATATGGCAACAGCAAGACCATTTGGACAGGGGAAAAGGCAGAATAGATACCTTTCACCTGACGAATAAGCAATTTTCTGCACTTCTAGTGAAGGCAAAGATTACTGCATTTTTTTAACTTTCATAAACACTTCAGAGCTTCATCATGAAACACTGGCTCCCCAGTTTCTTGTTTCCGTAGGAATACAGAAGGAGATACTTCAGGAGAAGATGCAAGAATTCCTTGTTTAACATACATGGAATAAAATTCACTGCATGAAAGCTTTTTACTCCTCATCTTTTTAGTTTCAGATCCCCGAGAGTTAATGCCTTTCCATTCTTAGTCACTATTAATGATAGAAACTTTTTATTACTGAGATCAATACCTGGGCGGGTGGTCTGCCCACACTGACAAGCAGCAGGGTTCTGAAATTTCAGCAGGCTTCCTCTGAAGCACATCTAGTGGCCCTTCAGTGCCAATAGGTATTTAAAGAGGCAGCAAGCTGAGAAACTGAAAAGAGAAAAAAAAAAAATATAATGACCTCTATATCGGGATTCAAACAAAAACAAACAAAAAAACAGAAAAAAAGAAAAAGAAAGAAAACCAACAACAGCTCCATGAGCTTTCACCAGGAAATACCACGGACGCAGCTTCAGAGCTAGAAGAGAGGAAAAGCCTGGCTCAGACTTTCACGTTTACTTGGCACAAGCCAGAAGCATACAGTAAGTTTAAAACAACTTTTTGCCTGGACTAATTGGCTTTGTTGAGAACCCACTGTGTAACACACACGTCCCACAGGAGATTTTCCCAAGGCCCAAAGGGTCTTGGGTGCTCAATCCAAGGGCAAAGGGAGGAAGGGGCTTGGAGAACAATTCATTAGGGGGAATGCCAGCAGGGATCAGACTGAGATGCTCTCCTCAGGAGTTAAGAGACAGAAGGAAAACGAGAGTAAAACAAAAAACGGAACAAAAAAATTGTCTGGGTTAAAAAAATAAACAAACCACAGTTTTAGAGCAAGGCTAGCAATCCTCAGAAGTACTTACACAACCTAAATGGCTTTTGCTCAAGTATACCAGTTCCTGTAATACAACAGAGAGACGCTCCGGTTACCTTTATACTAGGGCAGGCCTGAGTATAGGTAAAAACCTAACGGTGGCTGCAGGCAGCTCAGCATCTAATCACGTACCCCTTTCTCCTCACCTCTTCTCCTCTGACTGCAGCGTATATACTACTTGAAGTGCTCAAATCTCATTTATTTGTGTACTCCACCTTTAAGAAGCTTTCAGAGTTATGAGGCTTTGCTGTTTCTCCAAACACAGAGAGACAGAGAAACAGGCTGATGATAAACTTCCAATTATGCGAAAAGTTGGTGTAGCTGCTGATGATTTATATGTTGTTTGACCTTTTATAGGTCATCTTAAAAGTTAACATTTAAATTATATGAGAAATTCTGACTCTTAAATTGGCTGTTTCAATAACATTATTGCTTCTGCCTCCCTCGAGTGCTTGTGCTCTTAGTTTCCTGATTTTAATTATTAATCCACCACCGCATGTTGCGCTTCTCTGTAGCGACAGAAAGGTTAATATTCATAACCGATTTTTTAGGTTATTTTTAAAGGTAGGTGAGGAACAGCGCAGGGGAAGATGCAGGAGGGAATCAAGTTTTAATTACTTGTCAATATCACTATCTAGGTTGCAGAGCTGATTGCAGCTCTGCTCCTTCCCAGGCTCTTTAAATGCACACCCAGAAGTGCAGTTCCACCGCAGGCTGAACACCACTCCCCGCCTCTCCAAAATCACCTCTGCGCCAGCTGCTTTCGGGACCCTGTGACCAGCAGCTTTTCTAATACTGGTCTGCTGAAAGTAATCGATGAAGCAAGATCCTAGAGACTCGTTCATAAAAAAGAAAGCCTGTACACATATGTAATCTCATCTAATCTTATGCTTCATTACAATACAAATAAGGCAGGCTGGCTTCTTTCTTCAGTTAAGAAGGACCAAATCCAACTTCCACCCCCAGAAAGCCACAGAGCCTGCTGGAGACCAGAGCTTCTCTCTGCTTTTTTCCTTAGTGTCTCTCAGACTGATTTTTCTCCTGAGGGAAATCTAGACTTAAACAACCACCACAATTTCTTCCCTGCTGCCTATTTCCGGTTCTCCAGAAAGTGCAAAAAGACTATTCTTATTTATTTATTTATTTTCTACAAAGCCATACAGAGGAATCTTCCTTTATCTCAGCTTGGATTTCCATCACAGACTCTACATTTATTACCAGAATGTAATACTTAGTTCTTTCTCAATAATGGGAGTACTCAACTACATCATTTGTAGTGAAGTCAAAGTGAGAAAGGAAAGAGGCAATGGAGAAAATCCTTTCACTAGCAGTGTCTCCTCCAGTTTTTTCTTCAGAAAAAGGCAAAAGCAGTTCACATAATTAGTCACATCTAGAACTTGAATCAAAGCTCAGAGTTGCCCGAGACAGATCTCTGCGTGTCCCTGTACAGCCTTCCCATGTTCAAACGGGGAGGTTGCTGCTGGGATTACTCGCTTCTGTTCTACTCTGAAAATCAAGGTGTAAATGGACAAAACTTGTACCTTTCTGTTTTTTAAACAAACAAAGGAAATTCAGACACACACTTTTGTGCCTTTTTAAATCCTCATTCCACTCAAAAGAGAAACCCCCTGCTTCCATTTCCCACTCTCCTCCTCTTACTCTCAGAAATGCACCAACAGGGGCTACGGGTATAAAGTTGTTTTGCCTAGGCAACTGAGATGAGAAAACTGCAACCTAAATGGTATCCTAGTGGATATTTTCGGAAGACAGAGTAGGTTACGTACTATAATATTATTTTTCCTCATCATACCTGTCGTGGTTTAACCCCAGCCAGTAACTAAGCACCACGCAGTCCTTTGCTCAGCCCCCCACGGTGGGTCGGGGGAGAGAATCAGAAGGGTAAAGGTGAGAAAACTCATGGGTTGAGATAAAGACAGTTCAACATGCAAAGCAAAAACCAGGCACGCAAGCAAAGCAAAACGAGGAATTCATTCACTGCTCCCCATGGGCAGGCAGGTGTCCAGCCATCTCCAGGGCTGCATCACGCGTAATGGTTTCTTGGGAAGATGGACACCATAACCCCGAACATCACCTCCACCCCTTCCTTCTTCCTCTTCCGGGCTTTATATACCAAGCATGATGTTATATGGTATGGAATATCTCTTTGGCCAGCCTGGGTCAGCTGTCCTGGCCGTGTCCCCTCCCAGCTCCCCGTGCACCCCCAGCCTGCTCGCTGGCAGCCCAGCACGAGAAGCTGGACTGTCCTCGACTGCTCAGCAGCAACCCAAAACATCAGCACGTTATCAACCGTTTCTCATCCCAAATCCAAAACACAGCCTCACGGTAGCATCTAGGAAGAAAATTAACTCTATCCCATCTGAAACCAGGACAATACCCAAAGGTTCAGAATCCGTCTTTCTGCTAAAAAAGCACTGGATCACAAGAATTACTCAATTCAAATTCAAAATTCAATGTATACTTGGTGCTCCTGCTGTATTCAATCACACAAAATGCATTCTAAAGCCCTTTCTCCCAGGTTTTAAAGTGACATGACTCAGTCCTGCCACGTAAATAAAACGCCCATTGCATTGTCACCTTGACAAGAATGCTACATGTTTAAGTGATGAAAAAGCAAGCTGAGGATTTACAGATCTTTTTGGTGGAAGAAAAAATGAAGTAGATGTGAGATGTTTTTATTATCTTGTAAGATAGTTACAGAATTCGTTTCTACAGAATGAACCTCATGAACACTTTCACTGCTACTGCATTTTTTTGTTTATTTTCAAGCAGAAGTTCCTTTGCTTTCAAAATGATACAGCTTCGTTTCACTACCTGTTAAGATACAGGCAGGCCTATGAACAAAAACCATTACTGTGCACTCATTCCTCACGTTTTAGATAGTTTCAGTAGCCTATCTTCACAAGAGGACATTTGCCTATGGCTTTGATTCATTTACTTCTCTTTACTGTAAAGATGATGCAAATGTTTATTATGCAGCATGATTTGAAAAGCCTTTTTATGTTCTACATCAAAAAGATGAAGTGAACGAAAACTGGAAGTCTTGCTATATACATGCAAGATAAAAATTCTAACCTGTAAACTGAAAGTCCATTTTAAATTGTTTTTTCATATCAGAAAAAAATAATGAAACTAACCTCAGTTTATTCCCTGTCACCAGTCAAAACATGCACACATGCACATAGTTTCATGCAGAAACTTGAGTTTTAACTAAAATTACATACAGTTAAAACAAAATACAGAGGTACTATTGCGGTGGTTCTCTGAAGACCTTGAAGTGCTATTTCTGCTCTGTCAAAGACCTCTAGATGGCATACTTTAGTAAACTTTTATGATTACACACATTTCATCCTTTGTACAGTTTACAGTGTTTTCACCAATGTTTTTGAATTAATCTGCTATAATGACTATCAGTTTAATAAGTTATTAAAAGATATTCCTGCTTTTGTAGTGAAAAGTGTAGCAAAAACAAAAAAAAAACAAAAAACCAAAAAAACCCCCCAAAAAACCCACCACATTTATTACAAAAGTTCCTAGAATAAAATATATGCCTCGAGTGTCTGAACAGCATTGCAGGCTCTGGGGAAAATAAAAGCCACAGTATTTTCAAGCAATAAAATATTTTCTAGAACAGGACACATACCTGTAAAAATTATTGTAATGTATCTTCCTCCTGAAGTCAGTAAGGTCTTTAGAAAGAAGAACTTCACTGAATTTGAATAGTCTACCCAGTAGGGATCTCTGAAAGGTTTTACAAGGAGAACATCTAGTAAACAAAATGGAAACTTGCTGCTAGGATCCCTGCTTAGCGTTACACCAGAACGCTGCATTAATTTGTAGTAGACCCTCAAGTGTCAGGATCATTAGATCAGCAAATACAAATTTCCATATAACACAGGCTCTTGGTTACTGCTACGCGGAGCCCAGTAACTGGCATTTGGCTATGACCTGTCTTTCGATAGTATACACTTTGCAGAATTAGAACCTAGCAGCAAGGCAGTCTGTCTGGAAAGGACAAGTCAAAGAGATGCTGACTGTCACTGCCATCAGACAAGGTGATGATAGTCAACAGAATCATAGAATATCTCCAACTGTATATATACATACACATATTTGAACTGAGCCTTTTCTGTGCCAATTCAGCACATGAGAACTGGACCTAAACAACATGACTCCTGCATGGTTCATCTCCCTTTTATCCAAGATTATGGCTATCTGGGGCTTCCTAAGTCAGAGAAAATCAATGCTAGTACAGGTTCTCTAGGACATGGAGTCATCTTATGCCCACTCAGATTTCCTACTGAACAGTGCAAGGTCTGAGCTGGTTCCCTCGTGCCTGCACTGCTTCCAAGCCCTCATCAGCGCAGGTGGACTGAGGGGTGCATGCAACCACGTGCTGACCGTTCCCAGATCATTCATGACACAACTTGCCTTCTCTGCGTACTCACCTCCACTTGGCTTGAGGTGCCTCCCCAGCCACCTCTTGTACTCCCTGCTTTCAACCACCATGGTCCTCCCTTCCTCTTCTTCCTGCAAAGTTGTGAATACTTGGAAAAAGACAACAGAGAAAGCCTTTCCACCTCTCTCCCAGGCAGCTCCCAAATATTTAACTGGATTACAGATCCTGACCCACACAAAGCTACCTAATAATAATTGTTCTGGGACACATCTGCAACCCTATGTGCTTTGTTTAGAAATGCAGATGTGAGATGAGCAGACTTGAAAACGTAACTGAAAAAAATGAATTATTAGTTAGTTATGTTTGATTCAATAAATACGTGTGTTGTTTAGTTTTTTAACTCCCCAGATTAAGCCGTATATGCCCTCTTGTCTGTACTCTAGCAGGTAGAAGCTGCTGCATGCCTTACTCAGAATACCACAGGAAAAAGAAAATGAGCAAATGCTGTATAAAAGAAGAGCAAGCCAAAAATACCCCCGGGTTATTGCAAACTCCAGCAGATTTTTGCAGGTGTTCTGGGCTTCAACAGCACAGTAAGGCTTTTTCATTCATGTTCTGCCTGCTTCCTGGAAAACAGCACCAACGTGAATATCCAAGCTAAAGAAAACAAAAGCCAATGTGTATTTCAAAAAGAGAACTGGCTTTATATCCCATAGATTATTATATATCTCTGTTCACAAACTGTGCCTAGGCATCTTAGGCATGTTGAACTATTCAAGCACAAACAGAGCCAAGATTATTTATAGTTCTTTTGTGTCATATTGGATGAGGCTATGTTGCAATTGGACGAATAATAGGGCCCAAGGTGACACACACTATAATATTAATAGAGGGGCAGAGGGGGAAATTACCAAACTGAAGTGCTTGGAAATCTACAACCTATAGCAAGAGCAACCAATGTCATAAGAAAGTCATTCCCCTCTAACACCACATGGATTCAGGTTCCTTTTAATCATTTTGTCTAGTTGTGTACTCTGTTTTATGATGGTTTAATTGTAGCTGTACTTCAAATGCGGTGCACTGATGGGGGACAGCAGGGGAGCATTAGGCATAAAATTTAACTGCAAAGCTCAATGCAATCCTAATTATGGTGCTGCTATGACACCTCCATAATTACTCATTCTTATCCACTGGCTCTACTAAAATAATTCAAAAGACAAAAAGCAAGCTGAGAATGCCAGCATTGTCACTGCAGCCCAAATCCAGACAAGACTAAAACATGGTGATGGTAGGCTTTTCGACACCCACGCCCCTCCACAGAATTTACTGACGCCCTATTTTAAGCACTTGGTTTCCATATAATTCAAAGATCATCTAAACTGGCTAGAAGGAAATATGGAAGAGAGAAGTGCCTAAAATCTCATCTTTCTCAGGCGTCTCTATGCGATCCATGTCAGTTGTTTTTATGAAGTCAGCATTCCCAGTCCTGCAGGACTTGGGAACCTTTTTAGTACATGCAGGCAACTTATACTTTTCTTCTTCAAAATAGCTAGAAATAGAAGTAGAACTTGTGCCACTATTTTTCTTTTTTTCTTTTTTTTTTTTTTTAATATAACAACCTAGGAGCAGTGTGTTTCATTCATGGACAAAATAAATAAGCATCACCATGCCTTCATCCCTCTCTAGACCAGGATTGCAATGACAGGGCTGGCATTCTCAGCTTGCTTCTTGTCTTGTGAAACTCTAAGCGGAGACAGTGGATGGGGAAGAGTAATGATAAATGTGTCATAGCAGTGCAGTAATTAGGACTGCACTGGGCTTTGCACTTGATTTGGGAAGCACAGATCAATCTCCAGTCCTCCCTTTGCCCGGGGAATGCCCTTATCACAGGACTGTGGAGACAATCCTTCACTCTTTTTAAAGACTCGCCAGTCTAGCCTCCAACTTCACAATTAGGATACTTTCATGAGAGAGGACAGGCGAGGATCTGCATCCTCGAGCAGAGGGTCAATTAAAACTTTGACCTTCGCATCATAAGGCAAGGGGTAGGTACCAGGTCTGAGGAACCCCCTCAGTACTTCCTCCTCTTCCTCCAGCCACATTTATCCTGCAATGGAAGCTAAATCAAGTCTCGACAACTGTGGAATAATTGCTGGAGGTGACCTAGAAATCTAACTTATATCCATATTTTAAAGAAAGGTACAGCACTGAAGAAGCTTCCAGGGTGTAGTGCGGCTGATACTCAAGGGATACTTTCCACGGGAGTTCCCTAGGCCTGTAACTCTAGATGTTACCACACCAGGGGAACTTGGTGTGCTGACTCTAGGAGGAACTGTACGGAGGGTGGAGCAGAGTGGAGACACCGTGGCCAGGCTCTGTGAGATACAGAGAACTTGAAGGTACAAGGGAAACGATAAGCTGCATATTCACTGCCCTGAGCCAACTGTCATGTTTCTGATGAAATGCTGTACTTGGAGTGAACTTTGCTTATTATAATATCATTATAATACTAAAACGCACACCCCTCTCAAAAGTTACCCACCTCCCAAGGTGCGACCACCCCTCAATGAGAGTGCGCACTGAATTTTTCCTAGTCTGTACCTTTAAATGCGAAGCAAAAGAATTCTGAACCAATCCTGATAAAGGTATGTATGACTAGAGTCACTCAAGCTCCACCTGCAAAGTAAAACACTATAAAATAGTGTGAAAAGAGCTGGATGTCAGGGAAGATACCATCACTCCTGACTTTTAGGACCTGCTGACGGGCTGACCCTCTCTTCCCCCGCATTGGGACGCCTTTGGGTAAGATTCAAACACTCGGCTATCCCGAGTGAATCCCCGGGAACTTTAGGAATCTCTATATAGAGTTGTTTTATTACCCCACGCGTGTGTAACCCGGCCATATTTAATTTATTACACGTGCTTTGCAGACAGTGAATTCATCACCGGCAATCCAAAAGAACTTGTGCATCTGTTGCTTCAATAAATCGCACTATTGACAGACTCAGCCGTGTGTGTGTTGTCCCTGAACACGACCGTACCTCTGAGTGCGGCCGTGTGAGTTCAGGAGGTGTCCGGCTGAGCAGGTAGTGTGATGTTAGTAGTGCATCCGGACCCGTGAGAGTCCAACGAAGGTGTTGGGCACGACTGGACTACTAACGCTGACTTCGGGCCTCACTCAGAACCTAAGCTCAGCCGCCCCCAGTCCCTCTGATATCTGAGGATCGACTGGAAAGCAAGGGGGTTTAGTTTCTGCCAAATTGCTCTGCCTCTTAACGCAACAACAACTAAACACTTTTTTGTAAAGGTAGCAATCTTGGCTACACTCATAGAAAACCACCTCTAGCTACTGTGAATAGTCCACTAAAAAACCATAGGTATGGATTCACAGGCCTCTCAACACCAAGACAGTTATTCTGTGCACTGCACTGTTGTACTTGCGCCCCATTGTACATGCTTTTGTGTTTTGTAGTTTATGTCTCAAGGTATCATCAGAGCTGGAGGCATTACGTAACTCCTGCTAACTCGTAACACACATGCTCGGGTCTGCAAAATGGCAGCCACCTCTTCTGCCGCAACAAGGTTAAAGAGCACTTGTTTTGACTGTGCTGAAAAGGTCAAGGATAACTGACAAAACATTGGGAGTTTCAGGCATTTCAGTCTTTCTGTCCTCTAATATTAGAGCAGTCTAGGTAAGATACAAAACTTACAAAACCTTCACTGGGACAAGAAGTAAGGGATCTATAAATTTCAGGGAGGATAACAACAGAGATACAGATTTCCTCTAGTAACGATAACTCAAAGTCATCCAAAAATTCAAGAGCTTGGTTTGAAATAATAAGCTTAAAACATATTTTGGAAACAGTGAAAAAAAATTGCGTATTTTTAAGTTTTTCCCCCTTTAAAAGCAAAGACTGCAGATGTAAAAAAGCACAAACAAACCTAAAAATGGATTCTGCAGTACTAACATACAACTGTGAAACTGGAATAAGACACCACGTGCTGCAAGAATTTCAAATAAATAGTAAGTTTGCAACACTGTCCCTGCTCAGCTCATTCGTATCCAGAGTGCAAGGCTGGCTGATAGGTACTGACAACAAAGGTTAGATCAACTTCCCAATCTGCTGCGAGGTGCTTAAAGGATTAGTACCGAGGGACTTAATACTATTGAAAGTACTTGATTCTCTCTGCTACTTCTCGGTTATTATGAGGAGCTTCTTCCCTCTGCCTACACAACAGCAAAATATCTAATCAAAGCTAAAATCAGGTACACATTTAATTTCCTGATTCTTGATTTCTGGCAATTGAGACCCATTTCACTTAGTCAAATTTGTGAACCAATCTGGACTCATAAGGTGCAACTGTCTATCAATGTATCGGAGGCCAAGGTCAACTAAAACAACAGAATGTGCATTTTTGAGTCTAGATATGGTTACCGTGAAACAAATGCATAGTCATCTTTAAAGTAACCCAAAAAATCATTCCTAGATCAAATTTTTGCTTAAAAAGGTCTGGACTCACACTTCTATTATATATGTATATGCACATACAGATGTACACATATATATACACACACACACAAACATGCACTTACCTATACATAGTTAGTGTTCCCTGAAGCGTTTTCTAGATGTGAATTAAAATTCAATGATTTCTTTTTATGCACACTGACAAAGCGAGGCAAAGGAAGTTTCAGAGCTTCACTTCCCTGAAGTCAGATTAAGAGTCATCTGACTGCCTACAGACATCTATAATGTAGATGGATACGTGAAAGCTAGTCAACTAGAAATGTAGGTTTATTCAGAGTATGATTGATCTCAGTTGAAGGTAGAGCTCTAAATGAGACTAGAAGTCTAAAAATCTGGTAAGGGAAATAACTCTCTAGCCCATTTGCAGAGCCATTTCACAATATGAAAAATGGCAGCAGATTTGCATTAAGAAAGAAAACAAGTGAAAAATCAAACGTATTCAGAACTTAAACCCACAAAATGTACTGGATTTGCATCTGTCTTGCTTTCTCTTAAGATTTAAAAATTAAATACTACATTATCCATTCGATGGCATACTGACAGCTCTCCTGATTCAAAACATATGGAGAAATCCAAAGTCGACTAAATTTTCTTTACTCTCAGAAATATCATTTCTGATCTGAAGCCAACCATGGAACACAGCAAACCAAAAGGGATCTGGCTGAGGAACCTGTGGACAATTGAGATGAGAATGGTTAATGAAACATAGCCCTGCATGCTTCATGCATAACACTGCATCAGTGTTGAATATTTCAAAAGTAAAGTTTTCACTAAGAAAGCTTTTAAAAATATATATATTTATAAAGGAAGACTTCCTGAAGAAGCACATTATCCATAATTTCTTTATATTTCCACCCCCCCAAGTCTGGAGGATACCCACTTAGTGCCTGTTACCTCTTGTAAGGGCAGCAGGGAAGGACTGGATGGCTGAACACACCTATAGCAGACACGATCGCAAGGGAGAAGGTTTCAGATTCATGCAGACACCTTCAGGAAATTACAGCACAAACCAAAGGGGAATTAAAAATACGTATTTTTTTTTTCTGCAAAATGAATGACATCCATGGTTCATATAAAGTGTTCTCTTTTCATTATTAGTTGTTCACAGAGAAAAGGTAAAGTGCACATAAGAAAACTCTTAAATCTGAGTTGTTTCGGTAATACAGAACAGAAATACATGTCTAAATTTCTATATGTGATTTCTTAAGTGGACAAAAGCTTTCTGTCTACTGTAAAAATGTTCATATATACATGGGGGAAAATGGATAATTATGGTGGCGACCTCTACTATTTACCTAAGAAACAAAATTAGATGTGCAATAAACAGGTAAGTTTTGTCTCTTCTGTAGGAACAAATCATCTCTTTAACAATCCATAGTGACTTTTTTAACATCAGCTCAAACAACCATCTGAAGGGATTTTGCTAATTAACTACAAACTTGCAAGGCGCAAAATTCAGCTTATCAGTTTGTTTCTTCTTCTAAAAAAAACATTTAAAAATAAATTAATCAGGATATTCAAATGATCCTGTTGGCTTTATCTTATTCGTTCCTGAGTAAAACTGAGATACTTAAGATCCAGAATAAATACTGATAGTACTAACTAGTAAAAACCCATGGATGATACAGGCCTCACGATGCTAAAAGTGAGTGCCAAAATGCTCCAGTCAGCAAACTAGACCATTAGATTTTCCACCCACTACGCTACCACTAAGGCAAATACAATGATTTTATTTACATAAATAACTGCTGCTATTCGGCGATAATGGAAGCTTAAGCTACTCAGTGTGCAGTAGGGCACTTGGAGAAACAGAACCAAAATCAAGCACACTGCAGAAGAGTAAACCAATTCTATAGTTGCATGTCTAAGTTTATACAGAGAGTAACCATGATTTCTGGTTACCGGAGCGAGCACACAGGTGAACAGATAACTGCACGGATAAACAAATGTTCATAATATAACTCGGACATTGAAACACCAGCCCACAGACCAAACCTGCACAACCTTCACTGTAAGTAGGCTTTTTTTTTTTTTTCTTCCCTCTTTAATGCCCGCACGTACCAGATAAAGTCATGCTACTCACAGCCAGTGACTAGAACAAATGAACTGGTTCAAAGGGCGGCTGCGAGGCACTCTCCTGCTATACGACAAAGTATCGTTTTTCCTTTGCGTGCTCAGTGCCATCTCTAATCCAAAGCAATTGCTCTGAGGTGCCGCACGTATACAGCGCGACAGCCAGCACCAGCAAGTAATATTACTGCCTGCTTCCTCCAGAAACTAACGTTACTGGGCCGAAAACTCACGCTGTATTCTGCCCGTGTCCTACCACTCCAGGAGAAGTTATGATAATCTCAGAAGTTGCTCCTCAAATAACCACAGTAATTCTGTAATGAAGGGGGCACCAAGGAGAGGAAAGTAGTGTAGATTCATTCAGTAAAGAATATAACAGTAACACAAGTTAATTACAAGGAGGATGCTTTAAGTTTTGGACAGTTTTTCTGATGCCATCACCACAAAGATGTTTTAGCTGGTCACCAAGCAGACCTTGAACCATCTGCCGTGTAAACAGAAGTAGTTGCAGATTTACATGGAAGCTATTCACACTCTGCAGCCAAGGGAAGTAACTTTCTCGGCAATCTTACACAAGCTTCCCATGCTCATGTAGAAACCCATGGGATAGAGTGAAAAGAAATATGTAGAGACATTATTAATAAATGTTTATAGAATCAACTCTTTGCCAGAAGATTATGGACTCCATGCTTTAAAGTGGGAAAAATAATTAAAAAAACAGTGAATGGACTTGATGCATGCCAAAGGTATCTAGCCTCACTAGTACTTCCCTGAGGTTAGAGAAATTAAATATTGAAAAATATTTTAAAATGTTAAGGCACAAAATGTTGGGGGGGGGAAAGTGGCTCTGTTGGTAGTTCAAACTACCTTTGATGAGCAGGCAGGTACTCTAGGCTCCAAAAGACCAGTGTGAGGTGAACCTTGAAAACTCTCTCAAAGAACTTTGCTGTTGCCTCTTTTCCCGTTTCTGCCTGGGGGACTGATGGCTTAAGCGGTACAGCAAACGAAATTACCATTAGGAAGTTTGTAAAGAAAAATTAGCATCTAAGATTGTCAGTACTCACATAACATAAGGCGTAGAAGGAAAAAAGTGAAACATGAAATTATCAGATGGACTGTTCAGTGTTACTGAGGAAATATCATGTCACCAGAAGAAACTACCACACGGGCACAGTGAAGCGTTTTCCACCTTTTGAAACATGACAGTTTTCTCCCAACAGTAATGGTATAAAGATACCTTAGATTAATCTAACTGGAGAGAATTTTTTCATTTAAAAACAATTAAGAAAGGACTGTTATCATGGTTTAGCCCCAGCCGGCAACTAAGCACCACGCAGCCGCTCGCTCACTCCCCCTCCCACAGTGGGGCGGGGGAGAGAATTGGAAAAAACTTGTGGGTTGGGATAAAACCAGTTTAATAGGACAGAAAGAGAGAAAGAAACAACAATGATAACAACAACAATAATAATACCGACAAAGGAATGTACAAGAACAAGTGATGCCCAATACAGCAATTGCTCACCACCCGGCGATCGACAGCCCGTCCCCGAGCAGCGATTTCCGCCCCCCGGCCAACTCCAGTTTATGTACCAAGCATGATGTTATATGGTAGGGAATGTCCCTTTGGCCAGCCTGGGTCAGCTGTCCCGGCTGTGTCCCCTCCCAGCTCCCCGTGCACCCCCAGCCTGCTCGCTGGCAGCCCAGCACGAGAAGCTGGACTGTCCTTGACTGCTCAGCAGCAACCCAAAACATCAGCACGTTATCAACAGTTTCTCATCCCAAATCCAAAACTCAGCCTCACACCAGCTTCTGTGAAGAAAACCAGCTCTATCCTGGCTGAAACCAGGACAACTGTCCATCTCCAGGCTGAGGTGCAGATGAACAGAGTAAGGCTTTGCAGCTGCTGTTTATTGGAGGGGCCAGGAGCACCTACGCATGGAGGAGGAAGGCCATCAGCAGAGCCCACGGCCTGGGCTTCTACCTAGTGGCAAGAGAAAATCTCTTATCCAATGCACAACTTTGGGCCCTAAGTCCTAGCTGGGGGAAAAAAATTAGTGCTCCCTCACTGATCATACTGAAATTATCTCAGTAAAGGTGTTCTTTTCAAATCTTGTAATTTTTTTGAACTACCAGAGGTTGTGATCAGCTGTGCTACCACATCAGTTCAAGTGATGAGAAACAGTTGGGCTCCCGTGTGCTTACCATGGCAGGGACAGAGAGGTACCAGAAGTCAGCATCACTGAATGAGAGAGAGATCAAAACACAGCTGTCTTTTTGTTCAAAAAAGGGCCTGATTTTGATCAACTATTTGCAGCATTGCCACCAGCTGTGACCTTGGAAAAGTCACTTCTTTGCTTCACTCTGCCTTCACACCTATAAGACATCTTGAGAGCTTCTGCTTATGTACTAGTTCTATCTAAAACCTACAAACTATTCTTGTAACCTGCAGTCTTTCATAATTAAATTTAATGGATGCAATTTTGATTTAAAACTCTGTATTTTAAGTCTTTCACATATCTCAATAATAGCATAGCTCTTATTTTTAAAGAAACACTTGACTGTTGTTAATTGTACAAGACATATCTGCTCCCCACTAATATCTCTGTGATGTAGAATTTAATTTACTTTCCACCATTTTACTTTTAATTATTGCAAGACTCTCAAGCAATAAACTGAAGAAACATATTGATGGGACAAGCCTTTTAAATGATGAGACATAACAATTATTAATTATAACTTAAAAGTCCCTAGCAGTACTTTCTTGCTATAAATACTGGCTGACTTCAAAAGCTGGAAAAGACTAGTATTGTGCAACAGTCAATTAATTAGATATATACTGCAGATACCTTTATTAATGAATTTGATTATTAATAGAGCAACTCTCAAGATTGAAATACTGACTCAACTGTTAGCAACCACATTTTTTTTTCAAGGATGAATATATTAGCATGTACAGGCCACCTAATTATATTGCAAATTTTTATTTTCTCTACTATCATTTAGTTATAGTGTATGCATAGTTTACGTTTTTACACTTTTACAAACAGTGCTCAGCTAGGTGGAAATACTTATATAAATAATATTAAATAAACCCTAAAAGCAAACAAACTTCTGCATTTCTTTTCTCTGCGGAACACGACAGAATTTTATTGTCAGCTTGCATAGGAGAACACGATGGTAAAATAGCATATCTGTCACAAGTAAATCAGCAGAGTACCCTTTTTAAAACATATTATGAAAATGCTTAGCAAGACTCTGTTTTAATCCCAAGCACGTTCGGGAAACTAGTAATTCCTTTCCAGAAGGAACGCCTCCACAGGTAGAGAAATTTTTTTTTGTCAGTTTTGTGAAAGAGCTTTTAATTACCTGCATTCAATTGAGTCTTGCAGATACACATTGGGAAACAATTTATGAGGTTTAATGAGTCTAGAGCACAGCTCCCAGAATAAATCTTTCCCTTCTCTATTTACTTACCCTACCTATGTCTCTGAGCCATGGTTTTTTGTTTTTTTCTTCTTTCTCTTGTTCTTTCCAAGAAAAATGAAAAGCACAGAGATATGGTCTTCTGGTACCAGTGAAAGCAGCACGGTCTAGCGTTTAGGGTATGCAGTCAGAACAGGATAAATGGATTTTCTTCTCAGCTGTACTAGTTGATCAGTAGGAGACAGGACGAGCCATGTCACCCCCTGCCTGGCATTGGCACCAATGGAGACAGGTATTTTTTCCGTTTCTCTTACAGTTTTCTGAGAAGCAGTAAAACAAAACCTGCCTTATAGGAACAAAATAGCAGGTGACTGACTGCTTTGTAAAAGGCCAAACACCATCCTGCGCGAAGATAAAATTAAGCATCTATTTTCTAGTTTGCCTCTCTTTGCAAGTCGGATCAACTTTAGTAAAACCCAGTAATTTCCAATTGTGGTCACAACTTCCTGCAAAGAGAATGGGAAGGGAAGACAGATGACTAGACGCTTGAGAAAAAATGCAAATATTTGAACTACAGTAGCACTCAGATATCCCAGGAAAGATCAGTAGAAAACTGCTTCTGTTTCGATGTGCTGCTCCCGGTAGATAGGATAGGAGAAAAAGGAGTAGCTCTAGTATTATTTAGCTAATTAGTATCTTCATTGGCTCTTTGCTTTATACAAGACATGAAAGCTTTTTTGTGGACAAGTCAGAGCACAGAATACACTCAGAATAAAGTGTTTAACATACTAAGGAACCTGATTGCAGTAGCTGCTACTGTGGGCTCCAATATTTTCATGTCTGAAAAGGGTGACGCTGCAGTGAGGAAGTCTTTTGCTGCATTGTTGCCTCGCTTGTTTTGGTTTGTTTTTTTTTTTACCAGGATAAATATCACTCAGAAATACACATGATGCTAACTGCAAAATGAACCTATTTCTATTTCTGCAAGCAAAGCCATGGAAAACACTGACCACACACAGTTGACAGATGTACGTCCTCCTGATCTTTAGTTCTTCACCCAGTGAAATTCTGATACAAAGGAAGATTAAAACAAACATATATATATAAAGCGAGAGAAAAAACACCCACAAAGCTGGCACAAGAGTGTGGTACTAACTACAGCAGTAACAGCCTCCTGAAGAATTATATTTTAGTTCCGTACACAAACTTTAAGGCATTTTTCTTGTGGGAAAAAACATTCCTATTGAGAGAGACAGGGAGAATCCTAATATCTCTTCTCAGTTCTTCTCCCTAGCCCTAATCGGTAGGAGATATTTTTATTGAAACAATCTCTTTTTCTCCTTCATTCATTTGCTCAGCTGCTTATCCCTCACCTGGAGCCATAATCTCTTGTCTGTAGCTTCATAATCTTCTGCACTGCTAAAAGGATTAGATATTCAGGTGAAACATAAACAGCAGGAACAGATGATCACATAGGAAAAAAGTACGAGTCTAACTTTTCAGATGCTGAAGAAACCCTAAGCACCACCACCTCTTAGAAAGCAAAGCAGCAACCCTACAAACATATAGAAGGAAAAAACCCCTAAACCTTATGACATAACTTTTTAAATAACTCTCCTCAGAATTAAAATTGCATGAAACTTCAAAATGAGTAGTATAAAAAGACCATGTATAAGAAGATTTAAAGAGAGACAGAGAGATATTATTCTAATGTTTTAATAAAAACGCTGCAATCTTTACAACGCAAATACGTTCAATCCTGAAAATAGATGCCTTTTTCTCTGGGTTTTCTAAAAGAATGGTGAAGCTGAACTTGGAGTGGGAAGGTTACATTTCAGTCTACAGTTTTCACTGGCTCTTTACAGCACATGCTCATTTCTTTTATAAACTTATAGGGCATTTCTCATACCTGACTTCTTGTTTAGGTTTTGTTTGCTTGTTTAAAGCCAGTACACCTGTTGGAGTCACAGTGTTGCCGTAGCCTTCCACCATGATTGAAAATCTTTCTGATAAGAAAAGATTGGTGCTCATTAAAAATGAGAGAAACATTTGTAAAATTCAATATGCTTTTCAAAACTGTAAGATCTAAATCTAACCAATTCATACTCTTTTGACACACCCTTTTCATCTGATATTTGAGTCTGTTCTTTCATTTACCATTTCGCTGTTTTCCTTCAACTAGATGTCTGACATTAAGCTCAAATACTGCCCTCACTAACATACCATACAACTGGAAAATTTTCAGAAATGGCTTTGATTGCTTAAATTTGTGAGAAAAGAAAAAAATATTTTGAAATGCGTTACACTCTTTTATTAAGCCTTGTTATACAATAACCTTTACAAAAGCAAAACAATGGCAGATGAATACGACTTCTTGATTATTCAGTTGTGCCTGTATGTGGGAATTGGGTAGTCTCTCTCCGAAGCAGACAGCATCACCTGGAAAATGAAGCCACTGGACAAGCAAAAAAGAAAGTCGGGCTATTCAAAATGACATACCTCTTCATGATGCCTCCCCTCTTCCCTTGAAGTTACAACCTGCTCTGACTTATTTATCTACCAATATTGTCTGAGGCTTAATAAAGTGTTGATTCCTTCCCTATCAGTTTAATGGGCAATAGATCTGCTTTTCTCCATCACTAGCCTATGTACAGTAAGTAGAGCAAGATTTACAGTAAGTAGAGCAAGATTTACAGTAAGTAGAGCAAGCAAGCTGAAACCTATTCCTGAAAAGTTCACCATCCCCTTCATCAATTAGAATGGATTTCAGTGAGTGGACATAAGAGATGGCATGACATTGTAAAGGTTTTAAAGGTCTGCAAAAATTCCAGTCAGATACAGATTGAGTTAACATAGTTTTACTGATCTAACCAGTCCCTTCAGTACTCCTGCTGACAATACACAGGCAGTGTCTACAGAGCTGTCAAAAGAATCTAGCCGAGCAGACAAAAATGAACACCTGAGCCAGGGGATCTGATATTTGCCTACTCCTACATTTCTTCTGAACAGTTCTTTAAAATCTTACCATTTAGCAAGACCCACCGAAAAATAACACTTGAACTGATTCAAACTTTATCTGGCAGCCCTCTCTACTAACACTGTTACAGAGAACTTCAAGAGCTCATTGTCAAACAGCTGTACCAGGGAATGAAACTGGCAGCAAAAATTCCACGAAGCAGCAACAGTTGAAGACAGAAGGAAGACAGAAACGTGTGCTGACGATGTGGCGAGGACTGCGTCCGACGGCTTTTTATGTAGTTGGTACTTCAGTCGAAGGTAAGCCGATCTCAACACAAAATAAAACTGCAACACAATAAATTGAATTGAATTATGAAAATAATGCAAAAGGACACTCCCTGGGGGATTTTATTTTTTTTTTTCCCCCTGTGAAAATTATACCAGTCTTTCACGAGGTGCATTCACTGCCTGGAGGCTTACAGGGAAGGTTACTCTAAGCAAGCTATTTGTTGTGATCTAAAAATCTTCTCAACTCCAGCTGTGGTCAAAGGCACAGGAACCTTCTCAAGGTGGGGACAGCTGTGAGTAGGGTTTGCCACACGGGCACTCATGGTGCCGGGTTATTCCCCTCGTTCCCCGGAGCAGCCTCAGGCCACTGACCTTCCAGAGTAAGGCACAAAGCTCATCTCTTCCCTTGGGTCTTGGAAATAGAAAAATGACTTAAAAGGCGAGAGCCGAGACTAAGACCACCTATAATAGCGAACAGGCTGCTTTTTTCCTCCATCGCATTTATGTTCATTACTTTACTCGCAGAGTATACCAGAAAAGCCTAGAATCTAGGCCAGGTGCTTTAAATGCCATACGTAATTCCAGCCAACTAAATATCTCAGAAAATTGGAACATCATTGGTGATTGCTCACAAACTAATTAACAAGAATGGACAAAAATCACTGAAAATGTGCTATTTGGCGAAGAATTGACTAAGAAGCAAGGTGTGGAAAAGACAATAGCTGTGTGTTAATAGCATAGTCAGCATTTGAAGGCTTCAAGCACCTAGGAAGGAGACAAAGTTTTACTTTCCCAGACTGTCTTAAATAAAAATAAAAGTTACACAAATTTAGAGATCATTGTTAAATAAAAATCTGATCTGTTTTTTGAGTTGCAAAGCTTCAAAATATTTCTGTTTAAACACCAAAGAGTTAAGGCATCAAATTAGAGAAAAGAAGAACTTAAATTAAGCTGGGCTTTGTATTAAATATTAATTGTTCAAAACCAAATTTGCCATTTACCCTATTAAACCAAGAAAATGTTAAAGATAGATAGATATGCCATGTATGTGATCTGAAAAGTGCTGTTGCCTAAGCACTTGTAAGTTTCTGAAAATAAGGATCTTTTAAAGGTTACAGCTTGGACACATTTACATTTTTCTGAGTACACACAGAATTCCCCTAATGCTAGTTTACAACGTTTAACAGCCATATAAAGTTCAAAATCAAAGACTAGGTAATACATTATTTCATAGCAAACAGGACAGGCAGTCCTTAACAAAAGTTTGATAACTTATTAATTAGAATACAACAGAGAGAAAGAATTAAAACACACAAGAGAAAAAAAATAAAATTATAGCATGACAATTTGACTTTGATATTCAACACTTGCACAAGACAAATTTGATAAAAGCTATCAGATTTCTGTTGCTAGAGAGTGGATATTCAGGATTCTTGAACGTCAAGTAATCTTTCTTAGTAAAGAAGAAAGAAGCAATGTTCTTATTGAATCTCAATTGATTTGTGCTACCTTGCTGCCAACACAGACAAACAGAACAGATTAGTAAAGGGGAAAATGCTTATTTTAATCTCTCAGGTGAAAATGTGATCCATCATCCATGAAGGCACACACTGTGTCTCAGCTAAAACTGCTTCTTGCAACTGCCTGGTCTAGACCATCACCTGGTCAGTCTCGGCAGGTCTGATGCCCAGCAGATATTCTGAGCCTTATTGGTGCTGTTTGGGCATCGCCTCCTTTTGTTCTGGCGTGCAATCAAGAAGGCTGGCTCAGACATAGTTGGAAACAGAGAACACGCATGCATGAGGAGGGAATAGGATGGACGAAAATGACGGAAGAACGAATAGGACACGTAGTGGGGAAAGCAGCAGGAAGTTCTCCAGGGTATGGAGTTACGATCTTTCCCCTTTCAGTAATAACTCCAACTGATATGCCAAAGTTTATTTAAGTCTCCTTCCTGCCCTCAACTTTTTTTTTTTTCCCCAAATGTTGACAAACAATACAAGATAAGTTACTTATCATTTAATTCAGGTAGATTCCATTGCTGACTTGTCACTTTTGGTCAACCAATTCAGAAAGTATTCCCCTCTCATGCTTCACGCCCAGTACTAAGTGCAGTCGCAGTTGCATCAAAATTTGTCCTGTCTGGGTTAAACCTGTTTGTTTTCAACTTCTACCATTTTCCATCAACATTCATCATGCCAGAGTACTTTGGATGTCCAGCGGTATTCCAGGCATAAGCTCACGGTGAAGGTATCGGTCTGCGTTGAAGCACTTTCCTACCAGAACGCGGGCCGGCACGTAGCCCGGGGGCTTCGTACCGGGGAAGTTTTAACGTTTCCAGCTACTCTATTTAATTTTTTCCTCCTTGGCTCTTTTAACTACTCTAATCTCTCTGTGTTTAAAGTAGCAGGTTAGGTTCTTAAAATCATTGTAACGGTGGAAATAAAAACTTGACCCTATACTGAATAACATAACTCTGCGCCTGCCCTACAAGGCCGTCTGACTCTGAGCGGCGCGGCGCGTTCCGAGGGCACCCCGGAAGGCTGCGGCTGGGCGAGCCGCGCGCGCGCTCCGCTGGCGCCTGGTGATGGCGGTTGGGTTACGCACAGACGGAGCCGGTTGTTGCTGAAGGTTGAGAGATGGATCAGTAACACTTGAGGCAACAACTGAACAACTCTTGGGAAAAGGGCGGGAAGGGAGGGGGAAAAAGAGGGGAGGGAAGAGGAAGGGCTAATATAGCCAAAAACCTTACTGCCAACAATAGTGTCGGCCTATGAAAAGTATCTCAAGGGAAACAATGTAAGTACCAGACTTAACCCATTCTAAAGGCTCTGCAAATCAGTAAAAGCAAAGTTTTGCATTACAGAACTATACTGGCCTAGCAGGGACATGGAGCAGGTGAACTAAATAACCAGTTTCCAGCATCTTAGAGCAAGCCACTGGAAAGTTGAACTTCTAGTTTATTATGTGAAAGTTATATTGCTTGTTAGCTCAAGTGTTTAAGTTCTTTTTTCTTTCAGTTCCTCAATGTTACATTTTTTTAGTCCATCAAACCAACCATCTCAGAGTTGTTACTGAAGCTAGAAAACCTCAGAAGGCAAGGGAAAAAAATTAAAAACAAATTAATGTGGGAAGACAAGATAAATCAAGTAGTGAAGTCAAGAGTAAATTATCAAAAGATCTTTTACTGAAAATGTTTTTCTACTTCAAGAGAAAGCTATTAATTTTATTCCCCTCTACCCCATTCCTTAGCATGACTGTAGTTCAAGCAGCATAATATAAAAATATGCTTACTAAGATTTGAAATGCATTTAACTCTCATAAGTACCACAGTCCTTCAAAATTTAGTTTTAAAAAAAATATAAATCAGGGTAGCAGAAAAGGGTTTGCATTCGACAATAATTAAGGGGGAAAACTTGGTTATCATTGACAAACTGTAAGCAAAACAGAGACAGAAAATAAATGGCATAGGCTGGATTTGGCAATCACTGACAGACTGTAGCTGCTTTCATTGGCCTGGAATGAGATTTTGGGGGTTCCCTACAGAGTAATTCTAATTGTTTTCAAAAGACAAGATGTAGGAGGTCCAGTGTCATTTAATGTAAGACAAGCAGAGTGATTTTTTGAATATCTGTACTTCAATTCTATATGATACTGAGATCTGCAGTTCTGGTTAAAAAGGAAAACAAAATGAAAAGCATACAACATATACTCAGCTTTAAGGCTTTTATCTCCCTGGCATCCCTCAGTTAAGCAAACGCTTAAATTGATTTCTAGACTGGCCAGAGAGAAGTCGTGGGGCATGGCAGCACCTCACTGACATGCAGCGTGCGTCACGCGAATCATTTTGCGGTGGCTTATACTGCATGTAGACTCCTTAATTTTGCTTATTCACTTCAACACGATCCTGTGCATCTCTCACCCCTTTCCTCTCCTGAAATAATTATCAGATGGGAAAGCAAGAAAAATTCCTTAGGCAAAAGCTCTGCACTGTGCTAAAAGGAACGTCCAAGGCACTGCCATTCCTGAAAGCAAGTATGTGAGTGCGCAAAGATCCCACAGCCAAAACAGACCACAGCACAGACAGACTCAGGGAAGTTAGCGGTAGTGGTTATCAAACGTTACATGACAACAGGCATAACACTTTCAGTGGCTTCTGTGGTCAGAGCTTGTTGAGACATGTGCTGGTTTTGGCTGGGGTAGAGTTAATTTTCTTCACAGGAGCTAGTATGGGGCTGTGTTTTGGATTTGTGCTGGAAACAGCGTTGGTAACACAGGGATGTTTTCGTTACTGCTGAGCAGTGCTTACAGAGAGTTGAGGTCTTTTCTGCTTCTTACCCCACCCCACCAGCGAGGAGGCTGGGGGTGCACAAGAAGTTGGGAGGGGATACAGCTGGGACAGCTGCCCCCAACTGACTAAAAGGTTATTCTGTACTATATGATGTCATGCTCGGTGATAAAACTAGGGGGAAGGTTGGTCGGGGTCCAGTGCTCAGGGACTGGCTGGGCATCCGTCTGTCGGCAGTAAGCAATTGCTTTCACTTGCATCACTTGTCTTTCTTGGGTTTTATTCCTTTCTGCTATTTTCCTTTTCATTACTATTTTTTATTATTATTTTATTTCAATTATTAAACTGTTCTTATCTCAACCCAATGAGTTTTCTCACTTTTACGCTTCCAATTCTCTTCCTTCCATCCTGCTTGGAGCGGGGAGTGAGCAAGCAGCTGCGTGGTGCTTAGCTGCCGGCTGGGGTTAAACCATGACAGAGAACTTGCAATAAAATAACTAGGTACATCACAGCACAGCAGATTGGAGGTGACAGCAAAAGTATGGTGAATGAAATGGTGAAGCCAAAATAATCAGAAAGATGTAATAATTTGCCAATCATTATCAGCTCTTATTAGATGGTCATTATTTTACTGATATATAAATCATATGTAGCAACTCAAATTCTGTTTCATAATCCGTTAGCAGTTCGACAAGGTAGGCAGAATTTTAGTACTAATTTACAATATGAAAAACGCTTCTGAAAATTTAGTATACTGAGTCTCAAATCCTACTTCTTACTTCAGGTATTTCTGATCTTAATGTATCAGACATGCTAATTACTACATCTCTGTATCACAAAGACAAAACCGCAGCCTTACGGAGGAAATACAATAATTCCTGCTGTCCTAGAATTCATGATCCCAGAAGTTTCCTCATGGACTACATTCACTTGCTTAAGGGAAGATAGTTCAATGAAAGACTCAGCAGCAAGTACTGAGCAAATAGCTTTGAAACTACTTAAGCTAGAGCATTCAGGACTACAGAGACTCAATGGCTGCTTTAGCAAGTTATCAGGACAAGGGTTTCACTTAATGTTTAAATAAATATACTTAATATGAAAGAGAGAGACAGCCACGTGTTATTTGCCTGTCTGTATATTTTCCTTAATGAGTGCAGAGCCTATAAAAAAAGGCTTATTAGTATAACTCACCAACAGAAAGGTCAGCCTTTTCATCCTGTTCCTGAGAAAAATCTTTGTTAATAGCCTGACTGATCACATGTTAAGAATGTTTCTATTACTGATTTATTTTTCAGGAATTTCTAGCCATAAGTAAACCAGAACTTCTTTGTGTTAGGTCTGCTCAGGCACACAAAAGCAAGCAGTTCCTGACCCTAAAGAGGCTCAAATCTAGTACATATTGATGGAGTTTTCTTGCACTGAAATATAAGAATGAGAGAGATGTTTGTGTGCACATACATATGTCATACGTACACTTAGAAACATAAACACACACGTGTGTTTTTGTGGAGAACACCTCGCTTATGGAGGAAAAAAATTTGGCCAGAATTATGACACAATGTGACCGTTCAGCCGAATTAATACCACATACAGGATTGCGTGCACCACCCCCATATGTCCCTTTGTGACAGCATGGACGTGCAGGTGGGCTATAGGGCAGCCCTAAAAAGAGGGGGAACAAGGGATGCAGACAGAGTAGGGCCAGGTACTGCAGCTCACAGGACAAAATTGATGCTTTAGTACCACTTGCATGGCGGGTCGTGGCATTGCTCCATCACGGATGTAAACCAGCTACACACATGAGTCAAGCTGTGTCACCCAGAAGCCAAATGGGTGGCTGAGGCCACTGGAGGACGAGGCCCAGCTTCTGTCTTGCTCAGCACCCGAGGCCCGATTTTGGCTGCTCACTTCTCCATCAGGTAGCCAGACCCACGGAGAGAGAGAGATACCTCAGGTGCCCTGTTGCGTTAAATGCTGCTTCGTTTGCGTATGTGATCAACAATTTTGGGGAGACTTAGAAAACATACCCCAGATATCTCAGCTCCAACATGGCTGTACTAATTACTAGGGCAGAGAATTACGTTTTTCTGAACCAACAAGCATTTGGGTATTTCACACCAACCTCAGCACTGCTCTGTAGGAGGACAGTGATTTTACACCTAGGTCCATACCACGTTAACACTGAGACCTCTCGTTTTCCTAACACAGTTCAGAATGGACATTGGCAAAACTGGCTGTCTTCTGTTCTTCAGCTGTTTCAAAATTGATCTTGTTATTTTGAGGTCAAATGAAGTGATTCAAAGCCATACAAAACATTGTGTTTTAGTTCGATAACCAAAGGTAAAACCTGCTAATATGGTCCTTAAACATTTGTACATTACCAGTGTGCTGAATGACCCAATACATTCAATTATTCACCCAGAGAGGAGACACTGAGCTCTACTTAGAGAGAGAAATCCATTTTAGTTATTGATGGACTTTCATATATACTGAGAGATGACTTTTTCTGGGGGACTGGAATGAGAATGACAGCTTTAATACTTTTGCTTAGCTCTCTTAACTTTTCAAGATAAATTTTTTTTTAAGCTTTAATGGAAGTTAAACTGTATTTATAAATATTTTTTGCTTTCTGTGGTATGAACTGAATACATAAGCAGGGATTACTGTATAAGCAATAAACATATTTGGAGTCAGTGTTTCCTAACTGCTATGTTGCAATCTATACTCAGCAAGGCCAGAACCGGGCACTGTGCTGGAGAAGTTTGTGCCCGAGATTCCTTACAATAACCATAAGCATGAATTACTGAACTGCCGCTACGCAGCTCTGACCTGCCTCAATAAGCATCAGATCGATCGGATCACTGTGACTATCACAGTACTGACCTCCGTGTGAGGTTTTCCAGTGAAAAATAATACTAACTTTTCCTCTCCCAGGTCTTTCTGTAATCCTGCTTTCAGTGCCTGGCACAGAGCTACAACTATTTACATAGGCTTTGGATTAACAAAGATGGTTGGATAACCTTGATGCTTTGATTTATATCTAAATGAAATTAATTTTTTGCTTAAGTTGACTAATATTTGGATATAAAGGTATATTTTGTTTTAATACAGTGCATGGATAGCTACAATAGGCGTGTTTAGTGTATTTACACAGAAGAAAACGTTAGTCTTAAGGAAACCAAGCAATCTCATGTCTGCAGTGCCAGAGAGCACACTAGCTGTATATCCCAGTACATACAGCAAACACATCCTTCGAGTTGGAACAGTTTTATATTGACTAGTACACATCACAACTTCCCTGGCGTTACAGGAGGCCACACATGCTGGCCACGGAGACCAACCTGCTGTCCCTGCACCAGTTCAAGTTGTGCCAACGTAAGGCCAGGGAAGAGAAGGCAGAAAGCTTGCAGCACCTTGGAAATGCAATGGACATATCAATGCCTGTCAATATCTGAAGGGTGGCTCTCAGGAGGATGGAGCCAGTCCCTTTTCAGTAGTGCCCAGTGACAGGACGAGGGGCAACGGGCACAAACTGCAGCACAGGAAGTTCCACCTCAACACAGGGAAAAACTTCTTTACTGTGAGGGTGATGGAGCACTGAGAGGTTGTGGAGTCTCCTTCTCTGCAGACTTTCAAAACCCAACCGGACGCGTTCCTGTGCAACCTGCCCTGGGTGATCCTGCCTTGGCAGGGGGGTTGGACCAGATGATCTTCAGACGCCCCTTCCAACCCCTACCGTTCTGTGAGTCTGTGAAATTCCCTGCGCTCTGTTCTGCCACGACCTGCAGCTGGAACGGGCTGGGGCAGCAGGGCAGCAGCACCTAGCACGGCCTCGATGACCTCCTCACGCCGGGACGCGGCTGCTGCTGCGGCTCCACGAGCACCCTGCAGGCGCAGGATCCTGCCGTCAGCCCTCTACAGTCTCTTACACGGCTCTTACACCCGCGCTCTGCGCTGCTGATGTTGCTTTCCTCGCAAGCACTTAAAACTGGCAGAATATTGCAACACAAGCAAACATGCCCACATTTCTTCTTCTCACCTGTCAGCCACCAGCAAGGGCGAGGGGGGATGTTCATTTTCCCCGTGACTCTGCAGCAGCTCTTCCCGTGTGATTCCTGGGATAATCCTCTCCCTGCAGCCACCTGGTGCCTGGGCAACGTATGCTTCCCGTGCCCGGGCACGGGGAGCACCCGGAGGTGTCATTTACCTACTCCAGGAATACACTTCGATACCCAGCACTGGCCCCAAGAGTGGCTGTGCGTGGCTAGCTGGGCAAGGACCAACTGGCTCTGAAGCTCCAGCTGGGGAGCTGCTGCCCAGAGGGCTGAGGTGGTGAATACTGCAGCATAATCTGTTACGGACATCATCTTATACCTATGATGTACCTTCAGTGTGTGACATGGCACCCTCCCCAATTACTCCATTTGCTAGAGCACGCAACATTAGAGTGCAATGATAGAATGCAGCAGAACATAAGCAAAATAAAATATGTGGAGGGCATCAAGGGCAGTATTCATCCCATCTAACTCACAGGTGGGCTTTTCCTGACTGCAGTTAAATAAGGAAGAATTTAGTAAGAGAAAAGCTTTGCAAGATCTGGAAGCAGTGAATCCTTGTATCAGCAAAGTACTGTCACGTATACCCTGAAAGACAGGATATGTCTCTACGTGATAGATGCCCATCTGTAAAATGAGACAATACCAATTTACTTCTCCTGTGCTTTTGTTGTGGATGCAAATCATCGCCCACCATCCCTTATGCGAACACAATGTTTGTAGCACAAGGAAGCACCAATTTCAAGGAGGAGTGAGAACCAGTTCCTGATTTTGAGCTTATGGCTGTACCAATGGGAATGGCAACCCTCAGGTGCAGGAGGCTGGAAATGAAACAGAGTCTTGGGGGGTAGGCGGGGGGAGTTAACTCTCACTATGTACTGCTAAATTAAAAAAAAACCCTCACAAAAAAAAAAAACCCACCATAAAACTTGTTAACTTTTAAAAAACTTCTGGCACATGAAGAAAAATTAGTCTCAACTGAAAAAAACCCTCCCAAACCAAACCACAGCTGCCATCCAAATATCCTGTTGGTAATGATTTTTGTGCACTGAAATGTTACATATACTAGTTCAATTTCTAAATCTGCATTTCAGATGAAAAAGTGCAAAATAAGGTTTAGCAAATTGGATATTGAAGATTTTGCTACTGACTGCAGTTTCTGTTACATTAGACAAGCACATTATTTGCCTTAGCAGGCAGAAGAACAATGACTAAAGGCTGTTATTATGCCATAACGGCTACATTAAGATAACTGTAAAAATAATTGGAGATTCACAACATCAGTTCTGTGTAAACATTTTCAGAAACATTTCTGTATCTTTAATTTCATTTGCAGTGCTTCATAAAGAACAGGGCTTAAGCCAAGGAATATGGATTGACAATAGTAAAGTCTCGAAAACTTAGAAATAATACTCCTGGCCTATTACACTACATCTACGTTAGCAAATATTTTAGGAACAGATCAAAGTGGCCGCTGCCGAGCTCCTCACACTGCTACTACATGCGGCTTACGCACTATACTGTGGATTAGATGCAACCTCATCTATGCCAAAAAGTCTTACCTCCACCTGCAAATGAAGCTTCCTGATAGGAAAACTTAGCAGATGCACACGGGAAGTCCTTGCAGTGGGTGGAGGCCATGCATGGGAAGATCAGGATCTAAAGTTACACACTAAGGGACATCTGGAGTGCTTTTGGGGAAAATATTGCTGTTTAGGTCCACCTATTTACTTTTTTCATCCCAAAACTGCTCTTGGAACTGAGTTAGCACATGGTAAGTGGAGACCATCAGGTCTTCAAAACTGCGTATTACTTCTCTGATCTGAATCACTGTTGTAGATGCAGACTTGCAGAGATACCAAACCATTTGCAGCACATTTATCTTTCTGAACTCTGCTACCACTTTTTTGTTATCACTTCTGAGAGGTTCAGGCCTTTTAGGTAACACTTCCAGAAAAATGTCATGTACTATTATTACACATCACTTGGTTAATTAAGCAGTATAACTTGTGGAAATATTGCACAGGTTGCTGTTGCTAATGATGCGACTTAGAGATGTAGAAAAGGCGGCACAAAATACCGCAGAATGTGTGCTTAAAAAATAAAGCCCAATTACTCAAGTTTCTGTGACCAAGAGACATATCTACCTAAGATTTAAAAGCAAGAGAAACAGCTTCGCCGCAGATACCTGCCAGACATATCTGGATACTTATTCCCTCCCCGCTCCACACAGATTCTTTTTTCACGCACAGCCCATCCCCAAGCAAACCTGGCTTCCCCGTAAGCAGGATTATCACACAGATACCTGCTGCTGGCTGCCTGCATCTTCTGCCAGCAGCAGTCACTGTGAAAGACAGGGTGAGCACCTGATCGATTCCAGTAAGAACTGGAAGAGAGTTAAGAAACAGTAAATTCTGTGTGTATGCGTGGTGTACTTAAGGTTTCATATCCTTGTTTCCCTTGGTCATTCTGTCACCTGAATTCTTGACATTGTACTTGTAATCCCTGGAGCATACGCAGCACCTGTGTACTGGAATGGATATGACTGACTCCCCTGAAAGGGATGGGAAGAGGGTGGATTCGATTGTACCATTCCAGCAGGTTGCAGCAGCGTTCACATCAAGTCTGACTCTTCCACTGGGCATCAAAGCAACCTCAGCAGCTGATGTGTCTTCACAAGCCCTTCATATCTTCATGTATCTTTTTTGTTTTCCTTCCCCCAGTGCAAAAAGCTGTACTTGATGAGTTGTGGAGTGATTCTCTCAAATCCTGGGCAAGTCATCTACCACGTATCAGCTTTTCAGAGTAGGTATGTATGGGGCACAAAGGAAAGAGACTTTGAAATATATGCAAAGGACATGCTCAGACTTACAATTTTTCCTCGTGGGGAAAATTCCCAAGCAGTAACATGCAAGCATGGCTCAGCAGATGACATGAAGGAATAAATTCAGTAAGCTGAAGATGGTTCATTTGCACATCTCTGGTTGCAGCTTACATCTGCACTGTTACAGCGATTGCTGCGAGATCAACAGCTGAAACATTACGCCTATTCTTTCAGGTCAGGGACAGCCCTGAAAAGGAGCCACCAAACCAGGGTGACAGAATCTGTAAAATCTGGGGAAGTTAGGAATTAGAAGATGGACCTCTTGTGACCTTTAAGGATAAAGTAAAACACGGGCCAACACATTCATTTGTGCTGCAGCCCTCTCTATCTCCAAGCACCTGAGAGGTTTGGCCTTAACAGATCTTTTGATGGGCCAAACCCCTTGAAAATACCTGCATCAACATACCCACCTTGCTGGGCAGTGGGAGCCAGAGAAACAGGAAGGGATAAGGACACAAGGGCTGCTCAGAAGGTCAGAAAGTGGTTTGATGCAGAACTAAGCATAGCACAGTCCTGTGAGGTGGCAGGACTCTGTACACAGCACAAGCACACCAGACACCTGCCTCCATTGTCCAAAATAAACAGGAAGATTCACAAGATCTGTTTAGGAAAAAGCAAAAGCAGATAAGACAGGTTGAAAGCTACGTCTGGCAACAAAGCATAACATGGCTTGAAAGCCATCAAGGCTGTTAATACTCCAAGGTCAGTATATTTAATTAGTCATAGGAATGTCTACCTGTGAGTTACCTCCAATGAAACATCAGCAATTTTCTTACATGTTTAAACAATTTTGCACAGTGTTTTACATAACACGGTGTGTATCACCACTCAAATTTAAATGGGAATATTACAATCAACTAATATAATAAGCATGCACTGCGAGGCAAGAATTTCCTGATGAAAGCTTCTATAGCAGCAGCAGATGCATAACTCTGCGATATTTGCTCCTTTCATATTTTATACGAGAACTATCATGAAGATTTCTGAAAAAGAGTAACTCCATTTTCACAGTAAGAGAAGACCAGGCAATGTGCGCTTGCAGCCCAAAAGACCAGCAGTATCCTGGGCTGCAACAAAAGCAGTGTGGCCAGCAGGTCGAGGGAGGGGATTCTGCCCCTCTGCTCCACTCTGGTGAGACCCCACCTGGAGTCCTGCATCCAGCTCTGGAGCCCTCAGCACAGGAAAGACCTGTTGGAGCAGGTCCAGAGGAGGCCACAACAATGACCAGAGGGATGGAACACCTCTGCTGTGAGGACAGTCTGAGAGAGTTGGGGTTGTTCAGCCTGGAGAAGACGCAGCTCCAGGGAGACCTTATCGCAACCTTTCGGTACTTAAAAGGGGCTTCTAAGAAAGATGTGGACAGACTTTTTTAGCAGGGCCTGTTGCAATAGGACAAGGGGTAATGGTTTTAAACTAAAAGAGGGTAGATTTAGAGTAGGTATAAGGAAGACATTTTTCACAACGAGGGTGGTAAAAGACTGGCACAGGTTGCCCAGAGAGGTGATAGATGCCCCATCCCTGGAAACATTCAAGGTCAGGCTGGACGGGGCTCTGAGCAACCTGGTCTAGTTGAAGATGTCCCTGCTCACTGCAGTGGGGTTGGACTAGATGACCTTTAAAGGCCTCTTCCAACCCAAACTATTCTGTGATTCTCTGATTAGGACTCACCTCCCTCCACTCCATCAGCACTTAAATACAACAGAGACCTGGATAATTAGGTTATTTTTTTGTGTGTGTCAATATGAAACTAGCCATAATTTCTAGCTATATGTTAGTATGGTTTTATGTTCCCTTTTGTGTGTGTGTGTGTGCACTTGGTGATAGCATTTCTTAGGGACACATTAACCACCAGTGATACCTTGTGCTTACTACATCCACAGAAAAGAAAAAAAAAAGAGAAGGCAGAACCTAAAATTGCATTAAATATACCTGATTTCTTCACTATCACTTCCTACCAGCTATCCTCAGTTAGGCAAACCATGTTCAATTTCTTCTAAAATACTTACATTACTGAATGATTCCTTGGGGATTTTTAGAAAAACAAGGTCATTGCCATGAAGGACATGTGGTCACTGTGTTAATCCATGAATATGATGTATTGTGTTACACTTGTCTGACAAGTTTGAGGAACAGGGTCTGGCAGATCCGGGACGTTATTGAAAATTAGAAGGAAAAGTTAGTTCTGTGTAATAGCAGGCTTCTACACAACACAAGTAGAAAAAACACTTACATATTGGATGCAGCATAGTCACCGCCCAACAAGTTGCAGGAAGATTGAGACATCAATTGTAAAGATCTCATTTTCCAGCTAGCGTTACATATTTTGGCAGCCTTATGCTATTAAAGAGAGTTACATTCCCACAAAATCAGTTTTACAGTCCAATTCATCACATCGCATCAACAGCATCTGTGCAAGGACCACCACCAGGACAGCTTGACCCCTCTGGGCAAGAAGATGCTGATGCTAGCAGCCCAGCCAAATCACTGCCTTCCAACCCTCACCAACAGGCACCAGGCAGAAGTTACACAGCTGATTTGAGTTTCAGAAACCAAAGGAGACCTATGGAAAACTAACTCCATAGCCCTATCACTTTACACGCTCATTAAAGTTTCTTATTTTCAGAAGAATGGTACATGGATTGACTTAGGCAATGAATTTAATGAAAACCTCCTCCACACAGCTGCTTACTCTAACAACGTTACATCTGTTAGTGTCCATGTAATGCAAGCATTGATTTTGCTTAGTGTTCTTATTTTTGTAGAACTGTTCTGGAAGGGTTTTTGACAAATACCTTTCTATGAAAATGCTCACTTGTCATAATCCAATATTTTTTATGAAAAATATCTCATATTTGAAATCTTGGAAGATTTTTTGCCTTGGGAAAATAGTTTTCTGCATAAAAAAACACGTTCTCTATGTCACACAGACCTTCTGCTCCATTTCATAAAGTGATCAACTCTAGTTCCTTTAGATAAACAAAACTGAATAGAAAAAAAAAATATTCATTTTTTGGACATGATGTGTTTACATAATTGGCTTTGCATGCTAGTCTAAAGATGTGATTTTTTTTGCTGCCAGACAGGGTTTGCTTTTATCTGACAAAAACATGCCACAGTCAAAGATTTAAAATGATTAGTGGAATTGCAAAGGCAGGAATTTAAGTGGCATTTATCAAAACCACCAAACATCTTAAGCTTCCCCTCTTATCCCTACCCCAGAAACGCACAAACCAAAGCTAACCCCAACTTATTACTGAAGATTGAAAACTGATTGCCTCAACCATTCATAACTAGTATTTACACAGGTTACAGAATACAGAAAGACTCAGAGAAAATGTTGCATTTGGTCTAATACCATTGTAATGAACAAAGAAAAAAAAATCCCAACAGAAGTCGCGGTCAATACATGAAAGGAGCTTTGTACAAAATTGATGGTTAAAATTTCATACATTCTAAAGATCAGGTTTTCATTTCAGTTAATTTTCCCTATTTTTATCGTACTAGAGGGTAGCCTTTTGATAAAAGTTTTTTTTTCCTCTTTTAATAGTGAATAAAATTTTATGAAAGAATTTACATTATAATTTATTTACATTTGAAGTAGAGAAGTATTTTTACACTTTTCTACAGGGATAATCACATGCTGCTACTACTACAAAAGAACTGGTCCGAGAATTTTTAGCATGAACTAGACTGAATACATAGACTTTGTCTGGTCATTCACAGAGGTGATACTTTAACAGCAAGACAATAAATCTACTCCAGTTATCTTGCTCTACAAACCAAGTAGATGCAAGACACATGCAGGGTTTTGTGAAAGGCAACGAAGTAAGGTTGGGATTTACCCCCTACCTTTTCCTTCTAATGACATGACTCTCAAATGAGTTCCAGTGACTTCACCTACTCTCATCTTGAGAATTTCCTTCTGAGGTGGCTGGCTCACTTGGTCTTTCGTGGAGGTCATGGGTTGATCCCAGCAAACAGCCAAATACCCTCACAAGCTGCTTGCTCACTCCCCTCTCCTCCAGGATGGGGAGAAAATAGAAGGAAGGTGAAAAGACTTGTGGATCAACATAATAACAGTTTAATAGCAAAACCAAAAGCTGCATATGCAAGCAAAGCAGAAATAGGAACTCATTCACAAGTCTTATGAGGAGCGGCTGAGGGAACTGGGGTTGTTCAGTCTGGAGAAGAGGAGGCTGAGGGGAGACCTTATCGCTCTCTACAACTGCCTGGAAGAAAGGGGTTGTGGTGAGGTGGGTGTTGGTCTCTTCTCTCAAGTAACTCGTGAGAGGACGAGAGGAAATGGCCTCAAGTTGTGCCAGGGGAGGTTTAGATTAGGTATTAGGAAAAGTTTCTTCACTGAGAGGGTGGTCAGGCATTGGAACAGGCTGCCCAGGGAGGTGGTGGAGTCACCATCACTGGAAGTGTTCAAAAAAGGTGTGGATGTGGTGCTTCGGGACATGGTTTAGGGGGTATGGTGGTGTTGGGTTAATGGTTCGGCTTGATGACCTCGGAGGTCCTTTCCAACCTTAATGAGTCTGTGATTCGTGACTTCCCATCAGCAGGCAGATGTCTATCCGCCTCCTGGCAAGGGGTGGGTTGGGACAGAGTAGGAAACAGGAAGCCTTCACACTGGGCAAGCACCGTTCAGCAACAGCCAAAACATTGGTGTGTTATCAACACTGTTCGAGGCACAACCCCAAAACACAGCACCACAGGGCTGCTACGAAGAACATTAACTCCACCCCAGCTGACCCAGTACAGCAGGACAGCTATCTGCTTGCTCCCAATCCCCGCCTTCAGTAAAGAGAAGAGAAAATAGACCAGAGATGGTTCCTTCGCTACAAAAGACTCAAGCAGACTACAGGAAAGTAGCAGAACAAACAATTACTATGGGGAAAACACTACAACATTACAGCATTTACAGCATAGTTTCTTCAGTGTTTGCAGACACACCTTTCTTCCTAAATGCACTGTATCTATTTTGTCATAAACCTCATACCCTGAGCAAAGACTGAATATTCAACACATTAAATTTACATCATCCTATCACAGACTGTCCTTGCTCTATACATTTAAATTGTGATTTGTGAGGCAGAGTCAGAAGAAACATGCAAGTTGAGGAGGAGTTCCCTCTTAGCTTTTAACAGTGCTGAAGACTACCTTGGAGTCAAATGGCAGGGGTGATTAGTGCTGCATCTATTTTAATCCTCTCCTAATATTCTAATAAATTATTGTCTTTATCTTACCTTTAGAAGACAGTTTTCAGAACTAGTTCAGTTAAACACTTAGACCTTTTTTCAGGGTTCAGAATAGCTTTGTAAATATGCAAAAATATCAGCTAAGCTGACACCTATTACTTCAATGCCTACAAGTTCCTACATTTTCTCCTAATTAATTTTAGGCTTTAATTTACCATGAATATCCAAGAGTTATTTATATTTACAGGGTACATATTGTACTCACAGGCATGAAAAATATAATTTATCTCATCTAATGAGTCATCATTAGCTTTTGTTTTTACCTTTCCATAAGCAGAATATTTTTAACGTATTCAACTGGAGTTATTTTAACCCAACAATTTATATAATTGTTTTTAAGAAGAGCAGTCATATGTCCGCCTATCACTATTACTGCAACTTATTTTCAGATAAAACAAAAATGAAAAATCCTACATAAAGGAAACATTTCATCAAGAAAAAAAAATATTTCTCTCTATCAAGGCAAACATGACCAAAACTTTTGGATTTTCTTTTTTTAAATGCTCATGAAACTTTCAGAAAGATGCCATTTCTCTCCTCAAGAATTTGAATACAACTCTAAATAATCTGGAAATCTAAAGAAAGTTAAAACATATGTTTGGCGTAAGAAGATGCCACTTATAGGCTGATTTTTAGGAAACTTAGATCCTAGCTAAGGTATGATGTATGAAAATATGTAAAATACCGCTTCATCCCTGTAGCAGTCCTCCAACAATGACAACATGCCCAGTTTGGAATCACTAGTCAGTGAGGAAACTCTTAAATGCTGAATACTTAAATTCCTCAGAAATCAAATTATGGAGCTGAAGACAGACAGATCATAACACCTCAACATATCCAGAACAGAATATCCACATTTATTTAAGTTAAAGGAAACAACTGCTGCTGTTCATTCAGTTAACCCTCACCCTTCAGCACTCACCTAGTAAAGTTATTTTTGAGCTCTGAGAAGGGAGACATTTTAAATAAACAGGAAGTTCTTCCTTTAACCATTAATGGGCACTTAAGAACCTGAAGTCATGAAAAAATGGGGAAGCTAAAACTTCAAGTTGCTTAAAACATCATTTGAAAGCAGAACTGTGACCGACAGGTTAATACGGAAAAATACCATCTCGCATTATATCTGAGTACCATACCGTTGCTTACCTAGCCTGGTATCTTACTGTTCATACAGCTGATCGCCCTTTGTCAGAGCATTAGCTGCTACACCACGTTCCTGCATTTCAGAGCACATAGTTAAACTCTTTACTGAACTGCATATAATAAGCAAGACAAATTTCATAAAAGGAAAAAAAAAAACCCAAAACAAAACCGGTCACATTTTTCCATTAAAAAATCTGGGTTTTTTTCCATTAAAAATCTGGTTTCCAGAAATACTCACCGAGCTGAAATAACCACTCCATTCTTCATCTTTAAAATAAACCTCAGGACAGTAAGGCTTGAATTGTGGGAGTAGGAGAAAACATCAAGGAAATAAAAACTTACTGCCCACAGAATACACCAGTCTAGTGGATGCCTGCCTGTTAGCGTTACGAACAACCTGGTCTGGAAAAGAACTTGAATTATTCATTACAAAGAACCACTCAACACACACGATGCAAGATGGAGGGAAGGTCAGCCTGAATCTTTAGATAAACTGGCAGGTGAGGGCGAATTTGAGTTCTCATTGACTGTTAAAGAGCCCATGGGACAATAATTTCTGGGGCCAAAGCTACCAAGAATTACCAGTGCTCTTTCAAGTGTCAGGTAAGTATATATTTCTAAGTGTAGAAATAGAAATCCTTATCAGACCTTTATATTAAGATAGGTTATCTTTAAAGAGAGCTCTTCCACAATGTCTAAATCTCTGTGGATAGCTTTGTGCCCGGGGATACATCACCATGGACTACTTCATTTACTTCTGTGACAGAGCTAAACTACCATATTTGACCAAAGAGTGCTGATTTGAGGTGCACCCAAGCAAAAAGCTCTGGAACACGTTTGAGGCTTCAACCAGTCATGGTGACAGGCACCTCAGGGCGTAATGGCACAGAGGGCCCTTGGTTGAAGTCTTGCAATCTGAGGGTGCCACTAGACGTAATGGCACAGAGGGCCCTTGGTTGAAGTCTTGCAATCTGAGGGTGCCACTAGACAGAAGGTGAAACAGCAGTAGCTGAATTTCTCTTTATAATTCATCAGATCACAGTGAGCAGGAGGAAGCAATTGTCTTACCATGGGTATTGCAAGGGAAAATTTTCCAGCCTTGCGTGACAGGCAGAAGTATACCCACTGTTAGAATGTAGACGTGGACTCCAAAAAAGCCGTAATTATTCTGCTTCCTATATTTTTATGTTCATCTCGCAAATCTTGTGGTCTACTTTTATTTATCTATCACTACATAAAAGAAAAATGTATGTAGGACAAATATTCTACCAATCCCATTAGACTGTTTATGACCAAGAAAATTTCCCCATTTTAAGATGGAGCGAAATCTAATACTCTCCTCCAGTACTAAGACTACTGTAGAATCCTTTTACAGTAAAAGCAATGAAACCATATATGCATTTGTTTTATCCTCCTCAGAGTTTATTTTGCATGTAATTTTACAGAGTTTATACTTCACATCATACATTTATTCCTTCTCTTGAAAAAAAGGTTTGACATAGACACTTGCCTTGCATTACATTTTGAAACCTGGAACTGGTACCAGTAAAAAAAAAAACCAACCACCCTATAAAACATATTAGATCAATACAATGTAAATATAACATGTATTAGAAATTGCTCATTATTTCACTACAAGGAAAACAATCTGGAAAAAAAAAAAAATCAGTTCCAGTTGCTAAAACAGTTCAGTGTATTTTCTTTAAAGTCTTAGTGTAACGGGAATGCTTTTATCAGCCCACTACCAAACAATGATCAAACTGCTGTAGAGGAAAATGAAGCATGATCCTAAACAGTATTATGGTACTCAATTGCAATATAAAATTCTCTGTCACACAGAACATAGCAGACTTTCAAGTCCTTTCAATGTGAACTCTGCAAAAGACTGCTCTCCATCACGCTGCATTATTCCATCATATCCCTTATTTTGCTTAAGAAGTAAGCCACAAGCATTCCAAGAACCATGAATAGATTTTCAGTGTTAGCACAACTATTCAGTCATTTACACAATGGTTCACATAGGAAACTGGGTAAAATTATGACTTGGAAATGGTCACGGACATCTTCCTCTTTGGCTACTTTAAAAGTTAGAAAATTCAGATTTGTACAAAAGACATTCATTTCAGAACCAATTCAAATATGTTTTTAAATAAATGGAACAAAATAAAGCATGTGTCGTTAATTTGGTATTAATTTTCCAGAATACTCTGCAATACATTTTCAAATATACAAAAATCTTACTCTTTACAAAAAAGTTGTAGCTCATGAAAGAACTCATTTGAATAATCTTAGCAGCACTCCAATAATAAACTACCTTGACTTTATTGGAAAAACACCTTAGTTTGATCACTGTATTTTGAGACTGCTTCTTCATGAGAAGCAATGTTTCAAAAGTTATAAAAGTGCAAGAACATCATCATGTTCCAAGCTGAAAGGCAGCTTCTGGAAGTAGTGGAATTAGTATTGCAAGGTCCTGACATTAGTGAAATAAATGCAATGGGAAGAATTAAATTTTAAGTCCATCTTCCAGCGTGGTATCATCGCATAAGAACAAAACACTCTTCTCACTGAACATTTGAATCATCTAAATAAAATAGTTGTGTCATTTTTTTCAGCTGTAGCAAGTGAGATGCACAGACTAAGTGATTTGATTGGGAGCAAATAAGCAACACACACAATAGCATCAGCAGGTCACCAGTCAATCGGCCTGCTCATTTTGCTGTTCAGCATTTTTATGCAATTTTAATTAAATAAAAAGTGGCAAAGTACAATACTCTCAGAGGACCTTCTCATCCATTTGCATAAACATTTCTAATTCCATGTTGGACTTCATTGAAGAAGAGGAGCCTCAAATTAGGTCCCACAAACCGTTAAGGCTGCCTTTCAGCCAAAACCTTCTGTTTTATTTAAGCAAACTACTTACTTTTAGTAAGAGCATTAATATATAATGAACATTTGAATTCACTGTCCAAAAAAGAGTTTTCAAGAAATTACAAACTTTGGAGCAGGATCATTCTTGTTATTTCTCATAAAATTCTGTAAACAACAATTTAATTGAGAATACCTGCTGCTTTGCAATATCTTAAGTGTAATTTTGTACTACTAGAACTACAAAACCAACGTTTGCCTTTCTCTTTTGTAAAGTTTCCTCTAAAGACGTGCTAGCAAGTCAAGAGCTCTGCAATTATATGTGAATATTAATCTTACATTTTAAACACCTATTACTATACTCAGTTTCAGAAAGTTTCCTTAGAGCAAGTTTTGTTATACTCAATACTAGTACAGCGTATCAGCACTTCTTCTATGACTTGCTTCTTCAGTGATAGCTACAGAGAACTTCATTTTGGGATATCCATATTCTGAAGCACAATAGCCACTCTGCTTGGAATGTACACCTAGTAAAAATAAGACAAGGGTATGAATAGCTGTAAAAACCATCAACCTCACAGGATACAATTTCTAAATAACAGCATGTGAAAACAAACGTGAAATATTTCAACTGTTAAAAGTTTGTCATTTGTGCAATGCTGTGCGTCATATTAATAACATTTGAAGAGTGAGTATTGACTGCTTAGTCCCCAGCACTTGAATTACACAAGATAACTTAAAAGTTTAAAAGACAGCTTCACTGCAGTTTCTCCTCTTTTTTCTAAAGCTTACCTTGATATATTTTGAAGTGGCTACCAGTAGAGGGCCTCATATGACTTACAATGACTGGTTTCACAAATCTGAGGACATCTAGGTCAATAGACCATACAATGATAAATGACAAAGTTTCTCAACACTCTTCTGCTGTGAATTAAAGTTGCCCCAAGGTCTATGATGTCATTCCATGCAGGTAAATACCAGCAATACGACACAGCAATGTATTCTTCTCGCTCTTGGCATCTATGGAGTTTCAGTGTCTGAGCAATAAAACTCACTCTCAGAACTAGACAGATTCAAAATTAACCATGAAATTATTGCATTTTTCTTACCCTTTTTTCCCCGATTACCATGAAAAAACCCAAACATATACAATCAAAAGACTCCTCATAAATCACAAAAGAACTTGTGGCAGTATATTTTACATGACATTCCTTCCAAGCAGACTAGAGTCACAATCTGAAAACAAGACCGGTACGTACGTCCTACCAATTACCTTGATATATGGTACTCCATCAATTGTCAAGTGTATGAATGTGTTTGCTGAACAAGTCAATAAAAATGCAATTATAAAAGGTAACACAAGATTGAAGATTATCGGCTTCATTCTGACAACATCCTCTTTTAGACTATCCTCCATCCCTGTGGAATGTCTAATATTCTGCAATTTCAACTACGTTATCTGCTAACTAGAGCCTGATGGCATGAAAGGCTTTCATAGGTTTCAAAACAGAATAAAGCTAAAAGCTTTAGGAAAAGGAGAAAAAGGAAAAGAACAGTTGATCTTCATTGAACCAGACGGAGCTATGTCCAATGCTTCTTGAAAGGCAGCGAACATAATGATTTCCCCTAAGGTTTCAGTGATAAATAGCTTCTACAAATCTGTGCAAAAGAGGAAATACTTAATGAAGTCAACTAGCTCAGAACGTGTAATAAAGGAGAGATTTTATAATTGTGTATTGAGAAATTCAGCGCTCTGGGTTTGTATGGTAAAGTGAGAAGGGAAAAGGAATAATTAGAAATATTTTTTCTTAGAAAGAATGTGTAAAAAGTTACTTCAGCTAAGGGAACAAAAATTAACACAGGATACAGCAATTTTCAATTATATTCTGGTCAATAATGTGGCAAGTCCTAGGCAGAGTAAATTAGCCCAGTTCCTTTAAAGTCAATTTACATCAGATGAGAATCTAAGAGCACCATGGAAGCATCCCACTCCTACCACTTCATTGCCAATCAGAATTTTAAAACTGGCTTTAAGCACAATTTTAGAACTTGTGCAAATGATTGTGTTTAGACTGATGAGAGATACATTTTCTGTTTGCCATTAAGAGATGCAACTGCCAGCTTATTACTTCAGTCATGGCCTCTTCCTTACCGGGGCAAATTAAATGTGTGTTTTAGTGTTTTTTGTCTTGGTGGGCTTCTTGCTAAATCATAGAAGAGGTAAATATGGCATTATCTCCTAATCTTATCAATTTATTTCATTGGCCAGTGTAACCGCCTCTAAAGCTTAAATAAAACTGCAAAAAGCAACAAAACAATTAGGGCATGAACAATGAATACATATTAATTACTGAGTAAATATATTAATAATTATCAATTGTGAATATTAATTATTCATTCCACTTCTGTAATTTTTTTTAAAAGGAAAAGCACTACACAAATATTAGATAGTTGTTACAAATGCATAGGGATTATTCCTTCCCCCTGCCCAACAGTATTTACAGAAATACTACAGTGTATATGCTCTAGCTTTACTATCTGTTTAAATAGACAGAACACACAACATTTGTGTGGGGAAGAGGGGAGGAAAACTGTGACCAATGAGGTTGAAAAGACTGCTTGTCTTTCCTGAGGTAAGGTGCAATCCAGAAGATTATCTGCCCAGGAACCCAGCAGGATTTTCAGCCTTCGCCTAGATTTCTCACCTCTGCTGATTCCTCTTCTGACAACCCAAATCCAAGAACTTCCTCAGCCTTTCCGCTCCAGTATTTTCCCTTTTCCTTCAGCACCTCTCACCTGAACTACTGCTCTTGTAGTAACATATCCCCATTAATTTATCTTCTCTATTATTTTCTTGAATATACTGAGGTGTGCCGAGTAGACTGTGCTCCAACCACATGCTACAATTTGCCACCAAGTGGTATGATTAAAAGAAGTCAGGAATCCATTATTGACATGCTAAGTTGAAATGCAAGCATCTTCCTGTATATTTGAGTCCAGACACTTTCAAATATATAAAGTTATATATAATCATTAGCTAAAAGCTAATTATTTAGTAACATTAGGTATGTTTTTATCTAAATCAGATGGAGACCTCAATTAAGAATTCTGCTTGCGTGTAACATTTTAATCCATTGTTCTGATTCATATCAAAACACATACATACAGTATTTAATATTATAGAAATAAATGTACAATAGCATACAATAAATGGCTTACATCCCCAGACATTGAAACAGCCATGTTTCTATTGTACTACTCAGTTTTGTCACCCTTACACACTGAAAAAAAATGGCAATCTCAGTTCTTTTTGCATTTCCTAGGTAAAGTGCCAGGATTCTCCCCCCTCCCTTTTCTAAGTTATTTAGGTCCAAATTATAATAAAGAATTTTAAAGAGAATTCCAATACACTGAAATGCATCTGTTCTGACAGATTATGATACGTGTCTGTGACAAACTCCACTCCATTTCCACTTAGTATCCAGCATAACTCTGGTGTTTTCAGTTTGTTGGCTAAATCCTCAAATTTATCGAGATGTGCCTGGACTGCACCTCTAACATTCGATTTATCAACCACTCACTCTAATTCAGTGTCATCTACAAATCTGCTGAGGCTGTGCTCTGTCTCATCATGCCAGTCACTGCTGAAGACTCTAAAACAGTATCAGCCCCAGCAACAACTCCTAGGACACTCTCCTTGATACCAGCTGACAGCTGAGCCTCCGATTACTAAAACCGCAGCAGCCCAGACAGTTTTTAACCAACCTAATAATCTTCTTATGCAGCCTGTATTTCCTCAGCTCCGAGGTAAGAATGCTGTAAGAGACAAAGCTGAAAGTCTTACTGCGTTGATTGTAGCAACCTCATGCACACAGCTAGAGTCATTTTGTCACAGAAAGCAATAAGGTTGATCATGCATGCTTTGCTTTAGAAAACCAACCCAGATTTAGCAAACTGACCCATCTCATATACCCCACTTATTTGGCTACGGATTCCAAAAGGAAGTGGTCCATGTACTCTCAAGAGACTGAGGGGAGAGGCTGACTGGCCGACACATCCTCAGCCTTTCTTTTTGCTTTTACTACGGCCTTTGTTCAGTTGTCAGAAATTTCCCCTGACCACTGCGATTTTTCACAGATAGCCAGCAGCCTTGCAGTCACATCATTGAAATCTTTCCAAACCTCTGGGGGTATCCCAGAGTGTCTTTAAGACTAAAGACTAACCTACTGCTCTACTACTTTCTTTTCAATAGTGTACTAGCACACAAAAGGGTCTGAGAGCAGGCTTTGCCCTTGGAGTCCGAGGTAAAAAAAGGCCTTGAATACTCCTGTACTCTCCGTAGTGCCCAGGACAGGTTTGACTCCTCACATTGCCCATGGACTTGCATTTTTTCTTAAACTGCTTTTGCTGTTAGTATACTTGTAGAATCGCCTCTTGTCACCCTTCATTACCTCTAGTTAGCTATCTTTATATATATAGTACATGGCCTGAGATACATATCTACCTATAAATAGATAAGTATAGTAAAAGTATATAGAGGTGTCCTGATTAAAACAACCATAGGAAACCTAGGTATTCATCAATAAAAGACATTATCAGATATATGTAATTTCCGATTTTTTTCTGTACCCTAGATGAATCCAGAAGTTTATTCTTGTCTTCCCTTTTCCTCTCGTATACTGCTGCAGAATTATGTTCCAATTGGTAATTCCAATTACCAGCTTCAGTTCTATTGATCTCTGCTCTTCTAACCTGCTGCTTTCTGATCACAAGATTTATTCCATTCATGTCTCCTCCACCATTTCATGAGGCTCACTTGATGAACGTAGACAGAAGTGAAAATGTGAAGTACACAATACTGAAGAGAATACATTCACAGCTAACCAACATCTTGACTATCATTCAATCATATCTTCCTCTGAATCCCTCTTCTGTTTCAAGCTTTCTGTGTTCATCTTAAATGCCCTTCCCAGCTCTTTCCTCCCCAACAGGTTCATCCATGTTGGAAGGGGCTTCAAGAGGCCAAACTCCCTGCTGAAAGCAGGGTCAGCTATGAGTTCAGAGCAGGTTACTCAGGGCTTTATATATGTCAATTAATTGGTCCTCTGCTTTCTACACCAATTGCTTGCTTATTACCTCAGGTCCTCTAAGGTGTCACACAAACTCAACTATTTTAGGAAACCATGAAGACCTCTAAAACCACACACAGGAAGACTCACGAGGCCTTTTCTGATGGGGAAGCTGAATATGGGGAAGCGAGAACATCAGATCTGTTTGGGATACAGTTCGGGTGACTCAGCTGTGAATATAAGTTTTTGACAAAGTTAACATTCAAACATTTAGTCATCAAACTACCATTGACAGTCTTTTCATCCTCAATGCAGTATTCAGCAGGAATGAAGGGGAATAATTGCAGTTGACTTCACAGGCAGATATGCTAGCAAAGAGGATGACGGAGAATAGGAATGTTGTTTATAAGCCAAATACATACAAAATTGTTTTTTGTTACTGTCTCTGACTTTTTATACTGCATGTCCATTTAAACTATGAGGCAATTACACTATCTGAAACTAGGCAAACCTCACACAGATCAAGGCTTCTGGCACTAAAATAGCATAGCCACTCTACTACAGAGACAAAACCCCCATTTATTACAATTCACCTGTTCTCCACCAACATACATGGTGTTCTTTCAAGATCATTGTTCATTCATGTAGGGTCTCACAAACAGGGGAAAACAGCAATTGTCACTACTGCTACTTGCCAGGAGCATAAGGCGCTTTTCAGCCATACAAATGCTCACTCCTTATACTTTTTTTTCTGTAAATATGCAGATAGTTCCAAGAAACGAGAGATTAGAAAAGGTAAAAAGAATGCAGGAGTACCAAATACAGGAAGCACTTGTGAACAAGAGCAGCTATAAGCAGAAATGTCACCTTACATATTTTGGAAGAGGACTACAATAGACAGCAGTCTCCAAACGTATCTAAAAACCGGCAAGCAAGAAGTTCTGCAAATGACAACTGCTACTTTCAGATCTGTCAGACTAGATTCAGTACCAGGTGCAAGCACAAGTGAAATTGGCTGCAACTGCAATGAACTACTCTTCATCCCACTTTCAGGGTTGGAAAACACCAAGCCCTAAAAATCATTTCAAGGTCATTTTGCAACAGATGGGAGAATTATTGGAACTCAGAGCTAGATCAGGCACTGCAGAAAAATATTTGACAGTGCATATTGCAGCTGGTAGATGCAGAAGGCAATGTCACAAGAGTCTGTGCCAACATTCTCCCAAACTTTTAATTAAAATGAGGGCTTTAGACAATCTCATGTCTCTGTATCATTACTAATTGTCAGACACTGACACTATGCTGAGAATATAATTAACCATCAATGAAGAAAATACATGATAGCTTTTACTTTCTGACTATAATTTGTTATACAAAACCTCAGATATTTTGGTTTTCATTTTGCTAGATATTGCATATGACAAAGAAGGTATGCTTAAAATAACGTGAAGTTCTGCCTTCCAATTTGTTTTTCAATTTACAGCTGTATAGCATGAATATGCAGAAACTCATTTCTCAGATTGTCTTGCTTCATTTATGCAGAAGTTGTCCATATACTGCAGAGGCTGTATCTCAAAATTTCTCCTCTATTACCTTCTACACTCTTAAGGTTGAGAAAGAGCACTTTAAAAAGACAACAAAAACCCCCGGCAAACACAAACAAGTAGACTAAATAGACTAAAAAATAAGATAGGATGAAAGGAAATGACTAACAGCAACTTTGGAATCATTACACTTGCTTGTGGTTTTAAGAAGTCAAAGGATTAATAAATATGAACAAATGAATTTTTAAGTCTTAATCATCAAGAGGTAAAATAACAAAAGACTTTGCTGGTATTAAAGTCTTACTGATTTTTGCTGGTATTAAAGTCTTACTGATTCCTCTAGTTAAAACAGTTACTTTTCTAACTACAAACATTCTTTCATATAACCTGTATATCTGTGCATGTCAGGGGAGAAAACAGCTAAGGACTACATCAGTCCCTTAAAATTCAACATATAAATCCTTTCCATGAAAAGTTATTCAAATGAGTACTTTCAAAACTGAGGTCACTAAAAGCTTTTAGATAATTTCAGTTTATTTGAGTATTTTAATTTGTCAATAGACTCAAGGAAGCAGGAAGTTGCACTTTGGCATTTAATAGTATACATCAAGGTCAAGGTTAAAAACCCAACCCAGCAAATATTCTTAAAATAAACTATATAATTTTGGTTTTATTTAATGTCAAAAGACTGTCAGTGGATGCAAAAAACAGAGAATCAGAAAAAAACAGTATTGGAGACAGGGGGAAAGGAACACTTTGAGATCTATTTATTTCTTAAATAATTGGAAAGAACTACAGGAAAAGTAAATCTATAAAAGCTGAATTATGTTAAACAATTATATTTCTCAATAAACTGCATACTACTTTGTCAATGACACAACATACTCTGCAACATTCCATTTAGTGTGCTTATTACTCAGTTCTGTTGGTGCACGAAGTATCGAGGTATAAACCCCACCATTTTCATATAAATCCCACCTTTTGGTATGGTACAAAAAATATTAAAGTAACTAGGACATTGATATCCAGTTCCATTTTACAATAAAATTCACTCTTAGAAAAGACTGACAAAACATTTTGAAGGATGACTTATTAAAAATGTTTCTTTTTCTCTTCCCTGCCCCAAATTTAAGTTTCACATTCAACTATAGCAACCAAGTAAGGTATCAACAAGTGACTTCATACATAAAGGCACACTAGAATCTGACAGGAGTTGAAATGTGTGTACAGCACTTAGTTTACATCTTTCAAAGAGATGATAAGACATAAGCAAAACTAAAAGTTTACAGAAGCTGAAAAAGCACACAACTTTTATAAAACATACCTCAAAAAAGACTATTAGGAGAATACTACAGTGGAGACATAAACAGAAATAAAATGGTGGTAAAAAGAGTCTATTTTTACAATGACACAGTGGTTAACAGCTTGTTATTAGAAAGTTTGATTACGTGGAAAGTTATGTACATTTCATATATTTGTTAACAGCCCAGAACAGAGCAAGCAGTGAAATGGAAAAAAATAGATCATAATCATTGTTTAAATCAGTCATATTACAAAAGACATTTTTGTGCATTTTCCTATGGAATTTTCAAGGTGCGTCTGATGATTTTGAATTCTGGCCCTCTACAGCATTACTAAAAAAACCTGAATCATCATCTGGTTAATCAAAAAAATTTTAGGGTGAAATGCCTAGCAGTGCTTCCTCTTCAACCAGGATTCTTTGCTCCAGGAGTTTCCTATCTCCCTTCTTCTCATTTTGCAATGCCACTTTGAATATTTTTTTATTAGGTCATGCTTCCAGAATGAATCATGTCACATCTCATTTTCTATTTTTGTAACACATTTGTGCACTATTTAAACTTGAGTTGAGCAGCAGAATTATTGTATGAGGTTTCATTTTGTCATAGCCCTCCAGGCTTGTTTTGCTGATAATGTTTACTTACACACCTTAAGGGAGGTGCATCTGTCATTAAAAAAAAAAAAAAGATATTTCTTTGAAGTTTGTGCTGGAGGAGGAACTAAAATTTTTGAAATAAGAAATTTAAGTCATGCATTATGTAAAGAGAATAAGATAATTGTTAAACATCAGGAAAAGAACTTTTATGAGTTTACTGGAGTGGCATCATATGTTTTTTGAAAAGCAATTTGAGGGGAAGACTTCTACTTGGATTTTAGAAACCTCAACTAAGACTAAAGCAACTCCCAAGGATAATTGATTACCCAAGAATTGGGATGTAAATTTCTATTCAAAACAAAATGTCATTGTTTTATTGTGAAATAGCAGCTGGAGGTATTTACTGTAACTTTTGTTCTTTCTTTCTTGGAGTTCCATCTTGGTGAATTTAGTCAGGTTTTCCAGATTTTTTCCCCAATTACTTTTACTTGGTGTCCTTTTACTAGAATTTTACCTCTATGTGGTGCTTGTGGCATCTTCTGGGGTGTTGGCTGAAGGTGGTCTGTGAATTGGATTGCTGAAGGATATAAAAGAAAGTTAACGTGACCTACACTGCTGAGCTTCTTTCTGACCCAGAAGTGCCACGGCCATGCCACAGTTTATGCTGCAAAGTGCATTTGCTGCTTTGCTTGTCACATGCCTTATCTTCCACATGCTCCTAACAAATTGCATCTTCACATTTTGTTGCATTTTTTTCTGTCTTGAATGACTTACACTCACCAGCTAAGATTCCAAATGTGAAATATACATTCCAAATTACAGTTAATTGGCTTACAAAAGTTAAGTTAGTGGTAGATAATTAAGATGCTCTCCAATCACCAAAGCAAGGTATTTGAATTGAACACATGAAGGAAGAATTTTGGAAGTGTTAATTTGCTATATAACCTTCATGGATGAAGTCTTATAGTCTTAGTTTCGTTGTGGGCAAGTGAGCATAGATACCCAAATTATGAGGGCATGATCACATACTTAAAAAAAGTTCCCAAGATCCTTTACACCAAGCATGAGGAAAGCACAAGAATTCTTTCATGTAATGAAACCATTTTAAAGCAAGCAAACGAGAGAAAGACCAATACCCTGAGTACAATGAAACAGGGTGAGTGAGAGTAAGAGAGATAAATTAAAAGTGACAATAATTCTCAGGACTTCTCAGGAGAGATGTTAAGATGTGACACTAGAAACTGGATATGAAAATCCAGTCAGCAATATAAGCATTCTCAGAACTTTTTCAGTGAACTCTGCCTTAATTCATGGCCTTTTTGAATCTTATTCTGTTGTGCTTGTGAACATATACACATATATACATATGTGAATGCATATGTAAAGAATGGGAAATGTGTATAAATGTATACATACATAAAGAATGGTGAAAATGACATTTTAAAATTGTTAATTGTACTAAGTGATTATGATTTCAGGAGTAATGAAGAAAGGTAGAGTTTTCATTAGTCACCATCTCAGCTCACAGAAATTATATGCAAGGATATGCCTCCCACTTCATGTGAAGTCATTTGTGGGAAAGTCTTTATCCTTTAAAGTCTATGCTTTATTCATATCACTTTAGGACTGGAAATTCTTGAAATTCTCGATGTGAACAGAGAAGGTCTGTTCCATTTTGCAAAGTTTTTCTGTAAACCGAGGAGGAGAAAGCCAGTTGGCAAAGGCATGATTTGCTCTCATTCGTGTTTGTGGAGTTAAGCAAATGATTTTAAGCAAGCAACACAAGATTCAGTTTCTACGGAGCTTTAAATCACAAAGCAAGTGTGAAGATGGAGTTTCTCAGACATGAAAATACAGCAAATGATGATACTCAAAATGACAATTCAAAATCATGCATGTTGGCAAGGAACATTGTGTGCCAGACACAGCGAGAGTGCATGCAAATTTAAGTGTAACATCGAAAGAGAAAAATGAGTTAACATTGTAGGTCATAAACAGATCATAACATTGTCATCTCTACTGTATTCATACAAAGGCTAATTTCAGAAAATAAATTAAACACTCTCCCCCAAATACTCCTAGAATAGACTCCATATTTGTCCAAAGAATTTAAGAAGTTATTGAGATAGAAGCAGAATGGAAAAAAAAACTTACCATAAGTGAATTAGGTCGATAATTGTGAGGATATTCTTCAGAGAAGTACTCTGTACTGTGGTCCAGCCTTTGGTGCCCTCCATATTCTGCAGCATCAGAATCCAGAAGGATTTGATACTTAAAAACAACCATTAAGGAACTATGCCAAATTACTGTTAAATGGGAAATAAATCAAAGCAAAAAAATAGAACTGCTGCAACATAGTTCATGTTAATATACACAATATAAACCAATAATAATAAAAAAACCTAAGAAAACGTAAAAGTGGAAAAATATACAGAACATATAGAAGTTGTATGGCATCGTGTCTTGAAAATGTCAGCATAGTGACTCCTAGTAAAGAAAATACCTTCCAGTCTCTTCTGGAATCTTCCATGAATGATAAGTTTCTAGTATTACAGCAGATATGCAAAGCACTTTATGTGATGAACTAGACTAAAAGTGTACCACTAAACAAAATGAGTGGATTTGAATTGCATTTGAGAAGTTACATAATTATGATCATCAAAACCAACTGCTGTTTAGCAATATTTTACAGTCTGTCAGAATCTGGTCAAGTGTTAATGAGAGAAGCATATCATTTTACAGAAGAAAACCCCACAACTCCTTCGAGAGTTTTCCAGAAAAGAGCTTGAATTATTATAACACAGAGGAACAAACAAAAGCTTATATTTAATAGAAGACCTTTTAAGAAACAAACATTCTGACTGCTGCTGTTAAAATGGGGTATGTTATTTAACAAAGTGTAACAATGAGTTGGAATACTTGTACTGATACTTAAAAGGATCTAAACAGATTTAGCAAAAAATAAAAGATAAAATAACACTGAAAGAAGAAAAACCACAAAACGCAAGAAAATAAATGGGGAAATAAAGAGCTATTGTATTCAAAAGTCCATTTCTTCTTATCTGGGACAAGAACAAATAGAATGTGTTTATTTTATGATTATTTCGGTACCTTTGAATTTCTTGTTTCTTGGACGTAATTAAAACATCCTTCTCCCTCCTGAAGTTACAACAGAAAGCATCCATCTCCACTCCCTACTGCCCAAAACATACAGAGAGGGAAATAACAGTGCTCTATAATCCACAATCTGCTTCCTTAATTTAAGCCATGGAAGAATCTTATTTTGCTAGAGCTTGTATGTAATAGGATTAGGGAAGAGTGAAGCAACACTCTTTCAAGTCAGTGGTTCTTAAACTGCTCTTGGGCTTCTGTGTTTGCTCAACCTTTTGAAAATAGGCCTGCTCAAAAATCTAAGGATTTTGCTATTAACAGAATTGTTTTCATTTAAGTCTTTTTACACTGCTCTCTTTCTATCAGATGAGTTTAGGAAATTTCCCAAGCACCAGCCTTACAGATTTAAATCTCTAGCAACAAGAAAGACTGACGCATGACACAACAGAAAAAGTAGCCTAAACTAAATGTTACTGCAAATTTACTCTGAGATATTTCAGTTTAGAGCATGGCACAAGTTTTGCTGACAGAAGGCAAAGAAGAAAAATAGATGTACATGAGGAAAAAGGCAAAGCTGGAAATTAGCTACCAAATCGCCCACATTAAGCAATCCCTTCCCCAGAAGTATTTGCAGCAAAATGAGACAAAGGTCCGGAACTGACCAGTTAGTTGTTGATTTCTAGAGGGCAGGTACCCAAAGGGAGAAACAGCAGATCACTACATTCTCTGGCAAAATCTTCGTGTTTGTTACCTTTCTTTAAAAAGCTTTAATCCTCAATGCCTTATATGTGCACTACATACACCCCCTGCCTTTATTTCATAAACACATTCAAATTACCATTCATTTGTTGTTACGCACAACATACAGCAATACAACCTACAACTTCTAGTTGCTCTCTGCAGTGTCCTTTCAAACCCAACGTCAGCAGTGCCTGCTACTATTCCACTGTATATTTTATGAACGTGGCAGGGCCATGTCTCCCTCAAGCACTTCATTCTTTGCTTCTGTGGTCTACAGTATACACTAAATTTAATAATTTATCAATGTTGCTGAAAGCCCTGACATCTCTATTGATTCTTTTAAACCTACTTACAGCAAATGTAATTGTTATGGCTATGCTAATTTTAAAACAATTGATCCCACTTCCCTAATCCAGGCTACAAAAGTATGTCTAGCAGTGCTGTCTAGCAATAAAGAGTTAGTATCACTGCGTCTCCACACTTTGCAACATAGCATATTTGGCGTAAATACTGTTAACCACATCCCGAATAATGGGGTCAGAAAGAATTTTAAGATCTTCACAAATCAGATATTTCTCAGGGAAAAATAACTACTTTGGTAAACATGCCCATTTGCCTTCCAACTTAAACCTCACAGAAAAGCTGCTTTTCACATTTCAGAATTTTACGAGCATCTAGGTTTTTGAAGACTACTTTCAGGAAAACATTAAACAACAGCTGTGCATTTTAATTAAGCATATAATAGAAGTATTTTCTTTTGCAGTGGGGCCTCTTGTTTCAGTGGCAGAGTGCTGGAAATACTAACCTGTACTCTGACTGAAAAAAGCCTGATTTCTGTTCACTTTGATGCTCTGACTAAATTTCCTAACCACAGTGGAGGAGAGTAGAAAAAGTAATGAACTCTTGTACAGATAGAGCTGGAAATGGAAAAGCTGTCATTATCTACCACATTAATTACTGAATTACTATGCTTTTATGATGTTTTGAAATACACATTTTAACACAATTTTTTATTTAATCTTATGCATTTTTAATGACACATAAAACACCACTAAGTAAGTGCAAATCATAAAATAGGATAATTGGTATTTTGTTCCTCAGCCCTTACTGTCGATGAAAGGATCCAAGTGCTATTTGTGGGGGATGATGGTCCAGCATAATTAAAAGCTTTGCAGAAGAGCAGATAAGAATTTCTATTGACCAGTTGTAAAATGACATAAGGCTTACTGAGTATTTATAAAGAAACTACTCTTTTCTGTATGGTCTGGTTTCATTCACATAAACGTCTATCACAAATCAAATACACTCAAGTAATATGAAGTACATTGGGTCCTCCGTATTATATATGACAGCCCTATTACAGAGGTTACTGATGTGACAGGTTACCCATCAAGTTAGAAAGTCTGGACACAACTGAGCAAGACTGGACACATAGAAAGGGTAACTAAACATATGCGAAAACACTGTAGGTGATCCTGATGGTTTCACCTTCATCCTTTCATAACCTGTTTTAAAAATCAGGATTAGCAACTGTTATAGTTTTGATTTTCTTGTGCAATGAAATGTTTAAGCACCCATACTTCTGATTCTCTGGTGCTATCCAGGCATGGCCCTAGAGCATGGGTGTGTATGTAAGTATTTATTTTCTTTTTGACTCATATGTAAATGAGTTCTCATTTTCTCAGTGCACATCCCAGTCAAAAGAATACCTAATAAAGTTTTCAATTTTATCTCTTGCTACCATTTCTTGGCTAAAAGCAAAAGTATATGGTTCTGGCAATACAGATGAGACAAAGATAAAAGTACAGACCAAAAAGCATCAACAATTGTGCTGAAACACTTCATTTCTGTCTGTATATAGAAACTTTCAGAAAGTTAATTTAGGCTAGAAAGACAGTGTATGGACAACAGAAGACATGGGAACGCTTTTGAAAAGCTTTTGATCCTTTAAGCAGTCTTGGGATCAGCTGGCTGTCCTGAACCTGTTATAGTGGCAGTGATAGTAACACTGCCATGATCCCATACCTAATCCAGCTGGAAATTATAACCATGTGACAAGATAAATTTACTCATTCTCATTATATCTACAAGGATTAAAAGATTTACTCACAGAAGTTAATGGCTAAAGGTAACCCTGGATGCTTTGTTTAGGGTGTGCAGAGAAACCTTTGGGGGTTGTTTTTGGGTTGGTTTTTTTTTGGTATAAATTAAACAACTTCCCCATAAAGCCTTTTTCAATATTTCCTAAGGGAAATCCTACAGTATATTTGCTGTCATACTTGCACGCAGCATACAAAAGACCATCTCTTCTTAAGAAGCCTATATCTCATTAGATTAATATATTTACTTATTGTTTAAAATATATTAGTAGAAGCTGTACAAAAAGCAAGAGATATTTAACTAGGGCATTTGACGCACTACGTAAGAATGCAGAAAGAAAATCCCTCTCTACCTCAGCCCAAATTTCATTGCTGTGGATTTTTGAAGAAAAAGTGGGTCCAGAATTTCTGTAACAGCCAGTTTGCAACCTCCACATGAGATCTTATACTACATATTACAGAAGAAGAGAGCTTTTTAAACACGGAGAAATGGAGAAAGGAAATAAAATTTCTCAGGGAAAAAGTTAAAAAGTGTATCTATCAGTTTTAACCCAGCACTCTAATGCAGAAACAGATATTACAAGAAGGCTTTATTCTTTCTAATAAAAGTTATAAAATAACAGACTAAAATAATTTTTTTCCTCAATTATTAACAGTGCTACGTAATACAAAAGTGCTGAAATTTTCTACCATTATTGAAACAAGACAGTGAAGCAAAACAGTTCGAACACTGTTCAAGGAAGAATTAAAAAATAAACCCACAAACACAGAAAAAAAATCCAAATTTAAAATTAACTAAGAACTAAGAAGTTTCTAAATGAACATGTCTGCCTAGATGTTCTGCATACCTTCTTCTAGAAGTCAAAAGTATATATACACTGGTGAAAGCAGCATGTTTAGATTTTACCTCTTGCAAAAACCTTAAGAAGCAACGGTGACAGTACAACATGCAAATAAAATGCTGGAGTGACCAGTCACTGTAATTTTAAAGTACTGCCCACTGTAGTGGCCAAACAAAGGCTGACTCCATCTGATGCGGAGTGTTAAATGGCTTCTTAGCATGGTTAGTTCATTAGCTGCCTGTACATTGATGGCATAAGTTAAAACTTCTAAATAAAGTCTTTAATGTGTTGGATGTATTTTGACAAATCCAACCCTCAAACTCTTGGAAAATATTTTTGCCCATCTTAGGTTAAAATTGAAGGCCAGGTTTCAAGTATTGTATCAGCATTTCTCCTTGGTCTTGTTTTAGCAACTAGCATACAAGCAGCCTACATCTGCATGATCTTCAATCTTGTAATAAACGGATTCTCAGAGGTCAGGTTGAATAAACCGGCAAAGCAATGTAGAATAACTCACGCCAGTATTTCACAGCTGAATGTACAAGTCTTTCCAACCTTGCTCTTTAAAAAAAGTCACTCTAAGTCAACATTGTAGAAGACTACAAATTACTAAGGAGCAACCCTTATAAAATACAGATCTGAAACATATCATTAACACACCAAGATTTCCTTGTACTACTATGATTTAAAAAACTGAACACAAAAATAGCTTCTCCTGTTTTCCATACTTCAGCAGTTCAAAATTGGAAACTACACAAGGCAAAACATGAAGTTCATGGATATAGGTTTCATATTTTAATTGAAGCTCTCATAATTCTCAATCACGAGCAAAAGTGCAAGTGCCCTTAAATGTACTGGTAAAATACAGATCTGAAATTAGTTTTTTTTCTTTACTTAGGCACATTTTTCTCTTTTTTAGGTACAACCGGAGATTCAGATATATCTAGGTGAATCTGTCTCAGGAGAAAGAAGAGAAACCCTCCCTGGTTTCACTTTAAGAACTTACTATATTCCCTACGTAGGGCTCTGTGTGTATCTTTGTTCATCTTGAAGATGCAACCCAGGGTTATTCTAAGAAAAAATGAAAATAGAATTACTTCAATTCAGGGTAGTTCATACAATGAGTTAATCCACCATCACCATCTCCTTCTTCAAAATTAAAAATGACTGTACACAAAATTAGAGAAATAATATATGAAAAAGCCAAGAGCAATGCTTTAATAGTGCCCTATTGTTGACCATAAGTGACTTACCTCTTGTATGCTTAGACATACACATTGAACCAGGAGCGAAGAGTCAGAGTCATGGAACGGATGCTTACCTTTAGTGGTACAGCTGCCAGACAGAAAGCACAAACTGAACTTTCCGCTACTCCGCACATCCACTGGATCCTCATATTCAATATGAGAAAGTAGAGAAATCAGAAAGTGAATCTACCTCAACATTTAAGATGGGCTTGGGAGTACACTTAGGTGCACACTTAGTCTCTTAGGTTCTTCTTGATTCACGATGAGGACCCAGCTTTTGGACAAATCTTTTATACCCTCTGAAAGATGATAGTTGTTATGATCTGTTCTTTGCCCCAGAATCTTGCTTACTGCAGTCTTCATAAGCATTAGGAAAGGTTGCTGTTCACTGTGCTTATCCATGTTCACTTGAAAGATGTCTGTTTTCCTACTGAGCTAATGGGAAAAGGAATAGCATATATTAAACCGTGTTGCCATCCCACTGCTGTTAGGCTGGAGGGTCCTGTGACAAGTCATCTGGGCCACAGCAGAGATTGTGACACTTATCAGACTACCTACCTTCTTATCTTGACATGAAAAAAACAACCTAACAAACTCCTGTGTTTCAGTGCTGGAAACAGTATTTTCCATTATCAATACTAATTCATTTAATTCTCATTTTGTTGTTTCTAGCTAGTGCTTTCACAAACACATCTCCATTTACATATTTTGTCTGCATTAGTAATATTATTGTTATTTTGCAGATGGCAAAGTTTATAGTGGCTTCAAGTATACCCTACGACTGGAATAAATTCAAGAAATGGCCCGGAGTGAAAGAGAGGATGTTCCATTGGGATAAATGCAAGATGCTGCACTGACAGGAATAAGAATTATTTAACTGGTAACAAATACAAGACGAGAAGAAGAAAACAGTTAGGAAATACTGGAAAACAACATATCACAAATGGAACATGTCCTGGCACAAACATCATGTAGGATTTGAATTTTCAACACCATTAATGCGCCTGTTTCTCCAGCTTCGGTCAACTGTCAGAACTGTGACTTGCTTTTGGCACTAGAAGTCAAGAAAAACTAATTCCAGGAGAATGGCTGAAAAACTTTAACAAGAGAAGATCAAAAACGTGACTGCACTGTCATCAAATGAGAAAGGAAATCTCTATTCCTTTAAAAATAGGACCTATAACAAACAGTACCTAAAATGTGGTAAGACAGATTTCAATTGAACATTAAGAAAAACATTCTGATAGCAGAAACAGTGACATAAGGGAATAGATCCGACTACAAAAGTGGGGGAGGTTTTTTTGAAATTACTGTGGTTAATGTAATAACTTAAATGGAAAACAAATCGAAGCTCCTTTCTTGTTCTTTCCCTTTCCTTTTAGTTCCTTTTGAACAGAGGAAACAAGGGGTTTCTGCATTGAATTTGTACTGCAGGACTGGCCTTGGAATCAACCCCTACTGCACAGAAAGGTCCAAGTCAGAATTAAAAAAAAAAATAAAAATGGAAGCTTATGAATGGCTTCCCTATTAACACTCAAAATTTTATCTACAGAGAACTACAGACAGCTGACCTAGATGTTGGTTATTCATCTATCTCCAAACTGAAGCAAATGAGGCAGAAATAATTTGTTAGCTCAAGCTGCCTGCTTCTCATGAAAAGGCTTCTGAAAGAGCATAATTTATGAAGTGAAAATCCAGCATGAACATAGAAATGTTTTCCTTTTTCCTTCAAATAATGAAACAGAAATTGGGCAATAGCACATGCCACTAATAGTTACACAGACTCACGATGCTGGAAACCTGTTTCTTTTCCAGATCAAAGTGCATTCCCACATTAGTATGCTATATTTCTCATTCACACCTATTAACCTTAACATGTCAACTGCCTTGACAGAAAATGGCATTTGGCTGATCCTAAACTAAGTCCTTCATCTCCACGTGCGGGATCCCCGCTGAATTCTAACAGGCAGGGACAGTTACATAACCGCACTTCAAAGCGGCCCGCAAAGCAGCGTCTTTGCCGTCAGCAATCGCACGCCAGTGACTCATTCAAGTGACCTTATTTGCTCATTAGAAGCTCTAGGTGCAGGCTGCAAATGTCAGACAGCCTGAACTAATGTGGTTTGCTGTTTGTGTGTGGGGTTTTGTTTGTTTTTTTTTTTTTTTTAAGTATATTTTTTCAGCATTTTGATGACAGTATTTGTTGTACCTCAGATCTCACGTAACTCTTTGGTTACGGACAACTCTGACTTCAAATGTTTTTATTCACCCTAAATTCATGCCAACAATAAGCATTCAACTGCTCTTTATTCACTCTAGCATTACAGTGCTTTGTTATGTTATGCCATGTAAAAATGGCAGGATTTGTAGCCATTTCTTCCCATGACATTTATTTTCCTTCTTGCACTTTAGCAGTGTATGACAACATGAAATGTCAAGATACAAATAGAAGTAAGCTAGTAGCAATTCATATCGCTCACCACATTTATGGACTTTTGTGCTCACGTATAAAATTAAGGTCTCAGTCCTTGAATGTCTCGCAGTAGGGTACATCATCTTAGGAAAACAAGCCATAGAATGGAGCAACCCACTGTCAAAGGAAATAAGTCAAGAGAGAAGACTGCAGCAAAAGAGGGAAGGAAAAACTGACTCCAAGCTGGCTGTGACTCTTCGTATCTTCAGAAAAAGATCTTCCAAACCAGGTGGGATCGGAAGACTGTAATGCCTACTGACTACCACTTGTCTTATAAAAGCATAATAAGGTTTGCTATGCTTACAGCCTAGAAATGAAGAACAGCTGAAAGAAGAATGATATTTTCAATGAAATCAGAACAGATGAATGCCTATAAAAATGTAGGCCAGAGAGGCAGGAAGCTCTGTTATCTTTTAACATACCTGGTAACATATCTGAGAAATTACATATTGCAACAGCTTAGTGATAGGTGTTACTACAATATACTGATATGCTAAAGCCATCCACTTAATAAAGTTAAATTTCATGACAAGTGTTACATGCATTAACTTGACTAACTCCATCCACTAAACAAACTTACACCTAAGCATTGAAAGGATCACCACATTTCCCACAATTTCCAATGTCATTCAGAAAAACTTTTTAATAGAATAATTTAATCTACGTATTACAGTAGTTTGCTCTTCAGGCTTATTCAGTAACTAAGTCAGAGTAGCAAATTAAAAATCCACCAAATTTTTTTTTTAAAAAAGCAAAACAAAGGAAAAACAAACTCTTGTTTTTAAGTACTTCTGCTTAATGTTTACGTTCCAAGGGGATCATAAAGAATTCCTTTTAAAGTGGAGAAGTTCTTCTAAAGACTTAATGTCACATATTTCCTAGGTATAGGACATTTTTTTAAATCTCAGGTTAAAAGGTTCCATTACAAAACAATACATAAAATTCATGGCTCTAATTGCAGGACAAAACTTAGAAAGAAAGCTAGTCAACTTTAAAATACCCCAACATATTTAAAGAAAAGAGATACTAAAACTCAGCCTGATGGATGTTGGCAGGGAACAAGAAAAGATGCTGAAAGCAAGTAGAACAGGACAGTAGTAGTAATAACTTTGGAATACATTTCATTTAAAAACTGATACCATAAACAGTTCTGCACTATAGTTCTATACTATAAATGTTTGACTACTCTAAGAGACAGAGCTGCAATAAGAAAGCTTCATGGGGTTTTTTTGTTGCTTGTATGCTGATGCAAAGCACTGTTCAAGTCAGCTGTTCTTGATTAATAGTTTAGAAATCTCAGCCAAGAAAGACTTAGCATGTCTAAAAGAAATAAATGCACATAATTTGCATCTCTCCTGGTTAGGTGGAGTATGAATTGGACTTCCTATGGACTTATGTGGGCGATAAAATACTTGATACCCTTAACTTTCAGTTCTAAAAATAAAGCTAAATCCTCCTAGTTCATGCTATGAAAACCATGTCATCCTTTTCTTTTGCACTGGCTCACTTTTACCAGTCTTAGTAAGGTTACAGAAATAGTGTAACTTAGTCCCTGTTTACTGCTAACAGTTATGTAGTTAGCAGCACTACAGAAAATAAGTAGATCCAAATCTGAACAAGCACTGTCACCCACATGCAAACTTTGCCATTTGATCTTGCAACCATAGGAGATTGTGAATAGAATACAGAATATTTAGGCTGTGCTGCTAGAGAGAGATGATAGAGAGCTAATGGGATAGCAGAGAGCTTCTGTCTTCATTATCAGTGAAAAGATACTGAGAATGTAGTTGGTAGATAGAGTACTGCTTAGCATTCTCCTGGACAGAACAGAAATGAGAAGTTTAGGTATGGTCAAGGTGTTTACGTACATCTTATATTATTTTCCAAGGACTTTGCTAGCAAGAGGCACTAAAAAGAAGTGAAACTTTTATGGTGTAGGCATCAGGGCAGATTGTTTTATCTGACAGTCAAAAACATTTCTTTTAGAAGTCCCAACTGTTCATTGCATGTGATGGCCTTGGATGAGAACACAGTGACCTTCTTAATAAGGATAATAAATAAGCTTCACAGTTAAAGAGATCTTAATTAACATAACCGAGACATTTCGAAGGCCAAAGAAAAAAAAAAGATGCTTATGAGTCAAATCAAAAGGTTTTGACCCAAGTTAAACTTGCTTTTTTCTTTTTCACTCCTTCATTATTTTCTCCTCTTTATGCACAACAGTTTAAGAAGAAACATTATGATTTTATTTCAACAATCAACAGAAGCCACTGCAACTATCCTGTTTCAGGAAAGTCTAATGCAGATAAATTCAATCTGCTTTCAAGCTAAGACTACAGATTTGGGGCAGCTAAATTATTTGTTCAAACACGCCTAATTCTAGCGAAGTGTTTTTATGGGATATTTTTCAGATGAGAGGAGGTTTTCTATTCTCCTGGCATGGGAAACACTGCTTGAGGGACAACCATGCAAAACACTGCAGCTTTTGAAATCTGAAGATCATGTCAGGACAGCTTTGTGAACCAGAACTTGCACAATCTCTTGCGATATGTCTGCCTAAGTATATGTACTATTCAGAATGACTTGCACCTTCAGAATCTGAGATAATGGAAGGAAGAGAAGGTTCCTACTTTCAAACTTTAAAATCCAAGGTTAAATCAGGTTGAGAGCCAGTTGGCAACAGTTCTCTCCCAGAGGATTTTCTGGAATCTCCCCTGGTTCATGCATTGAACTGACAGAGAATAAAATGAATAGGGGAAGACTGTGGAAAAGGTGATTTATGGGAATATTCTACATTTGAGACTCCCTAGTGAGAGCACTAAATTAAGAGAACTACTTCCCCTCAGAGTTGCAAACAATACAATACCTTATAAAAGGGGACAGATGCTTCCTTAACCATATGAACAAGGCTCTCTGAGGTGAAGCTGCACTGTGTTTCACAGAGAAGTAAGAGCAGCAGCAGCATTTAGAGCCCTCCGCTCCCACCAAAGGCAGCAGCACACATCACACACTGAGGACAGAGAACCATAAAGTCCACTGTTTTGCTTGGGGCAGGAGGGGTTAGTCAGACAAAGAACCTCAATAAAAGCAAATACACTGTTTGTAACTAGCAGTTCGATCAGCAATAAAAACTTTAGGTTAGTGAATGAAAAGCTAATATGGAACTTTATGCTTTAACAAGGCCCTTTTAAATTTAAACTACCTGTAATATATGATGTAAATAAAATTATACTGCACACACTTAAAAGACGAGGATATGTACTGACCCTAACACATTAAAAAATACAATATAAACTGGAAATATAAAACATCATCTGTATGCCTTGTTTGTATCATACTTGTTTTGAAAACACATGAGCTGTTAAGTTTCTGTATGATTTTCAGTGAACAAAATAAGCATAAAGGATGTAAAATGTCCCTGATCATCTACTACTAAGTGAATAATAAACATTTTCCAATGAGTTTCTGCTTACATTAAAAAAAAAAATTCAATCAGCAATGACTGTTTCTGGCCAAGATACAGTAGAAAGCCATTCCAATGCCCAGAGTGAACTAGCAACAGACTAACTTACTGAAACCCAACTGGGACTTGATTTGCAAAATAAAACCCATGAAAAGCAGGTTTCACAATTTGCTTCAGAAGAGCTACTATAGAGCAGCCTCAGCCGAAACAGGAGCAGTGCGTTCAGGATTATATACAAACAGTAAATACGTAATTTATAAGAAGAAAGGAGATTCTGGTGGTGTAAGATAGATACATGAAATGTTTCTGAAACAACTGAAAAATTTAGACCACTGATTAAAAAAAGGCTGCTTATATTAAATATTTAGTCAACAATCTGGTCATAAAAATATTTCCACAAACATAAAGAAAGCCCAAATAGTTTCAGAAGGCTGAGCACAGATTAATCTCATCTTAGCTGTAAGTGCCAAGGAGTAGGAACTTTTGTAACAATGTGGGCAGGGCATTTACACACCCAGAAAAGCAATGCCTAGGTATTTCATTAATTTAGCACAAACCAGAAAATGAAGTTAGGAAAACAGGCTCATATGTAACCATAATTAAATACAAGCCTGATTGAAGATGTGCTATGGAAAAGACAGAAAATAAACAATAAAAAAGTTATTAAGAGCGAGATTTTTAAAAAATATTTTGTAAGCATTTCTGCTAGCTGAACCTCTAGCATCTTTGAAAAAGAAAGGCAGAATGTGAACAACAAAATGTGGCTTGGATTTAATCATATCTGTATAAGTATCAGAGCAAAAGAGTCACACCAATTCTGTTATGTGTTGTAGTTCTTAACACGGAACTTACACCTTTTCCATTTGCAGAACTCAAATAATTTCATACAAGATATGAAGTGCAGTAGCATCAACTTAAACAGGTGAATACCTGAAGCCTATGACAGCCAACTATTGTTATATCTCACACCACCAGATTAAGATTTTACTATCCCAATTTACTACTCCATTCTACCTTTTCCAGGAGTTCCAGTAGCAGTACAGAGGCAGCAGAAGAACGCACAGAAGAAGATGAGTTTGATTTGGTGTTTCTAATCCAGAATCCTGCTAAGTTCCTGAGACCCTGTAGGTCAATTCAGCAGTGCTCAGGAGTTAGACTAATACATTAAACTAAAGCAACTGAAATAGGGCAGTAGTTTCTTGAAATTGCTGATAAGGAAAAAGAGAGTAGGCCAAAACTGGAACTGCAGTGCTTTAAACTTACGCAGCAAGATTCACTAGACTGTTTGTCAAAGGACTTGAAACAAACTAAATTTGGACAAATTAAATTCCTCCAGCAAGTTAGCTTAATGTTAAGAATTTGGACACAAATGCAAACCTAGCCAATTACTCAAGAGCTCAAGCTCAGCTGAGCTCAGAGCACATTCTCAGTCCACCCAGTTATCAAACAGAAGTGGTACAACCTTCCTGATGAAGGTTTAAGCTAATGCATTTTCCTGTGTGACTGCATGCACAGCCTCATCTTACTGTGATCGCTTTCTGTAGTTTAAGAAGTAGGAGTTACTTGCTTTCTCACTCCTCAGCATAATTCCAAAAAACAAGGCATCACAAGAAAACTTTAACATGTAGTCTTTAAATTGCTATTTTTACTTTTGGTTTCTACAAAATGATCTCTTATGAAGGTGGCAAATTTCTAAATTACTTTTTGCTGTACACTAAGAATAAAAGAAAGATTATACTGATGACAAATGAGTGGTTTCCTACCTTTTAACTACAGTTTGCAGTCATATTAGATAACAGAAATAAAATTAGTTTTCAACTTCTAAAGTTTTCTGTACAAGCAAAACAGTAGAGAAAAGGATATTTTCCTGGAGTTTCAATACCCACTCTGTAGTCCACGTAACTTTGATATGGATGGAAGTTGAAAATAAAAATGAGACCTGCTCTCTCAAATGCGATGACCTTATTGGATTCATGCTTTTCACTCACAAAGGCCTGGGAAAGAAAAACACTCTATACCTCATTTCAAGTAAAACAGTCAAAGATTCAAGCAACATGGATAAGGGCAGCAGGCAAACTGAAATTGTTTACCTATGTCATCTCATGTAAAATTTCTGATTACTAAACTGTAGGTTACTTTTCATAAAGCAATGTAAAATTGAAGAGGTAGAAGCATGTTAGGCATACAGTACTTGAAAAATTCTTGCTCAAAGATTGGTAATGTGGTCTTTTTATCACACTTTCCCTTAGTAAAAAGTGGATTCCTTTTATCAAATCAAGTCTTCAACCTACTTGTTATGGGGATCAGCATCACATCTACTGTTAGTAATTTAGAAAATAAAGCACCGGATATGTTTTTGTTTGTTTTTTAAAATCTGTGTAAGAAATAGCTTTGATAAGCCACACTAAACTGCTGCACCTTTGTTCTATTTGCTGAAGCAGCTAATAAATAGACATTCATTAAAAAAAGTGGATTATGACTAGAAAGAAATAATAAAACACTGAGAATTATAATAATTGAGATGCTTTGACAGTACAGTGCAGTATTTAGATAAAATAGGTAAATACAAGAGTGACAGGTTGAAGACCGGGAGACAATAACTTACATTATACTCTGTTGAAAGTGTTTTCTCAGTAACAGAGAATTATTTATACAAAAGTAAATCATCAGAACAATTTACACTTTCCCAAAGCAGTCCTTGGATTGTATTACAGACAATTTCATAGTCTGCTTTATCCAATGTGCAGTTACCAGATAAAAATAGCAAAAATAATAGGAAAAGAGCTCACTATGAAGATAAAAGGCGACTGTTTCAGATTTCTATTATCTGCGGAAGATATTTCAGTGACATGTTTTGACAACTTGAAATATATGGTGGGACATTACATAGTGCATAATAAAGTGCTGTTTAAAATTTCTGCATGCAAATTTGGTATTGTTGTTATTCTAAACACATACCCAACTGGTGACTAAAAACTTATCATTTAGTATATACAGCTTACCGGGGGAGATGCAAGCCAGCCAAATCTTTCCTCCAATTTATTCATATCTCTATCAAATGTATTTAGGAATCTATAGCGAAGAAGATGATCCTCAGTAAGATTAAACTGTCTTCTGGCATAGTGGTAGCTCTCATTATTCCCTTTTCTGGGAAAGTCAAGCCATTCTGGATGTCCAAACTCGTTACCTGTATTCAAAAATATTAAGGATCCATGAAACCGTACATTAAAGTATGTTTCCTTCCTACAAGCTTTACATTCCAAAGAATAATTATCTATATATAAATTGACCATTTAATTATTAAAATGTGTGTCAGAACATTCATGCTTGTTAACAGGTTTGTTTGGCCAATAAAACTACCAGTGAAAAACACCCATGGACTCCAAGAGAAGTATGAAGTGGTAAATGAATTAACACCTCTATGCTATCACGCTTAAAAACTCCTCATTTCCATCCCTTAATAAGGGCAACAGAAATTCAGTCAACCAGGATACAAATTTTAGAGTTACTATGAAACCTAAAAACATCACAGTAGCAATCCGTTATTTTAAAGCACTTAACAGAAGTCAGCGCTACCATTCACATAACCACAGAGGCAGAAATCTCCCATTTTATCAATTAAACTTCAAATAATCAAAAGACCAGTTGGATACACTTTGACTGCTTTTTTTTATTTTTACTTTTTATCCTGGCTACAAATACAGTCATCATTGTTTCCAGTGGTATAAAAATAACTTAAAAAAGATGACTTGAATCTCGGTTCCTCCCTTCCTAGAAAAATTCAGAGACATCCTAGTTCAAGTAGCAAGCTAGATTACAGAGATCTAACAGAATGCATTCATCCAGAAACCTTGCAAGGGGAGCTCCTTTTCCAAACACTCAGCGTCACGAGCCCCAGAGACACATTTCAGGATGGGATGAAGCACATTTGAACGCTGGGTTCCTGTATGTGTGCACTGGTTCAGGTCCCTTTGCACATGTGTAAACACAGTTGTATTTCAATTTGGTTTTCTATAGCAGTAATGCTTTGCAAGTTTGCCAGTCTCAATCCTGATTATCTAAGCCCACACAACTACTGAATAGACTTCACTAAGACAAGGAATAGGTTTATTCAAACTTAGATCACACTCCGTTAAAAAAGAAGGAAAAAAAGTTGTAGTTTAATCAAGAATAAGTTAGCTTCTCTTACACAGAATCTCCAAAGCAATTCTCAAAGCTAAAGTTTCACAGCAATATCTCATTTGTGGCTCAGTATTTTGAATGATTTCCACGTATGCAAAGTTTTCTTGTCATTAATACAGTTTGAGACAAATACAAATGGAATTAATGGTTCTTACTCATGCTATAACCTGCTGCCTAGCAGACTCTCAAGTCATTTTGAACTATTCATTTTACAGAGGATTAAAATGTGTTCAGTACCTTGACAGTTAAAAACACATTTCAAAACCTGTAATAGTTGATTCATCACAAATAGCTCAGAGATTACACAGAACACCTACTCACCATAAAACAGAGACAAGTAGTGTACCTGGCAATATGTATGGGAGGTAATATGATCACACTTAAGAGTGTTTCTATGTTCATAAAAAACGGATCCTAACCATTTTCACAAGCAGTTACTCAAGTTTTGTCAGTAAAGTGGAGTTTTGTGGGCAGAGGAAGGGCAGGGATGCTGAGAGAAGGCAAGCGTTCTTTCCTGGATGGATACCCTGCATGTGCAGCCACCATCTGCTGTCTCGCAGTGCCTGTGCTGCCCGGACGGCCCGGAGGATACAGTCAGCAGCGAGAGCTACAAATTTAGATTTTCGAAGTGATTTTTGTGTATTTCCACGCTTCACGGGAACAAAGAAATGAACAGAGAACAAAAGAGAAAGGCTGCATATATATTTAGGAGAATCCTTCACAGTGGCATCCATGTTGTAAACAAACTGACAAGTTGTAAATTACATTTCCCATTCAAAAGCTAAACCACTAAATTTCATATTCAGCTCAGAACTAGAGACAAATATAAAAGAATCAGAATCACAGCAGGACTTTGAAAATGACCTTGGAATAATGCTGGACTGAACCCTTAAACTATGCTAACAATACGGTACAGAAAATGAGCAAAGATATTGCTATAAAACAAGACACTGTAATCTAACCAAATTCATTATTCTCTTAAGACCAGGCAAAGTATTACCTTCTTTCGTGATCTGCACACTACTAAAAAGATAAACTACATGAAATAGTTCAGTTAAAGATAGCAAAAAATATCAGAAAGTCAGAGATTATATGTCTCTTGAAAAGACAGCCAAGGAAATCGCACCTATTTGTTCAAGAGAAACATAAAACCAAGGGAAATAAGCAATAGAAGATAGCAAATAAATTAGACTAAACTACCCCATCATTTCAATAGGGTATTTCACCTTAAGTAGAGCACATCTCCTTCATGTTTACACCATATAGCAACTCCCCTGCCTATTTCCCCACCACAGTTGTCTGAATGTTGCATTTTGGCTTGTGGTTTTTTTTTTTTCTTTTTTTTTTTCTCCTGCATTTTGGCAAAATACAAAAGCAATGTAATTGTTCTAGCCATTACTAATGGTCATTACAAAGAAAAGGAATTTAACACAGTGCAGCTACTTGATAGAAGACTAACTAAGTTACTGATGGGATCTGAAAAGCATGTTGATGGTCTAAACATTGACTGCTCGCACGTTAAACATGTTTCTATGGGCACCTTCTGGAGAACACACTCCTGACCTTTTTCGTATGTTTTGCTTGATTTTAAAAGGGTCCCTTGATTTCTCTTTTGCGAAAGAAAAATGTAAGTTCATAACTAATGACAGAACAAATTCATGTAGCCATTTCTCATTCTGTTTTTAAGATGTGGTACAGGGAAAAGGAACTAACATTTCGGATGCAAGCAGACCACCCAACAAACTCCAGAGAGTGATTTTACACTTGAGGTGCCTTAAGGCTTTGCATCTTTTAACAAAAACACCCACCTCACTACTACTTTTTTTCCTTAATTGCTGTGTTTTCCTAATTTAACTTTGTAACAAGCGAGGGGAGGGTCTAGGAAAGGGCAAGTACAGGTACTGACCAGCACTTACTTCTAGAGGTAACTAATGGTACCTGTGAAGAATGCGCTGCCCCCTTCCCCATGCTCCACTTCTCATTTGTGACAGGAATCAGCAACATTCACTTCTTGATAACTGTGAAAGCCTTTAAGCATAGAAGTACTATTGGGATTTCTTCTCCTGTAATTAATTTGCTGTTTGATGTAAAGGTCCACACTACAGACTGACAAGAAGCCAGCCTTCTACAAATGATGGAATTCAAGACAACGGAACTAATATGGGGGAGGCTGAGAACAAAGCTGAAATTAACTGAAATTTTGATTAGAGAAACAAAAGACAAATCATTAAGTGCAATGCATACTGATTTTTTCTGTGAGCTAATTCAAGTTTGTTATTTCCTACATATCGTGCACATTGGACAACTTTACTATGTACAAGATTTCAAGATCAGAATTCCAATAAATAAATTAACCTTCTACTGCTAGAATGAAAATCTACATCACACTTGTTTATTAGGCTAGAAATGCATTTATACCACAAAGCAGTTATGCTGATGATGATTACCTTAAAGCTGCACCCCACAGGTCATTAACATTTTCTTGATCTACAACAATATAACAAAGTGAAATTCCAAATAGACTCCTGTTGAAACACTTGGGTTAGATGACTTTGAGACCTTCATATTTTTAAAATTTCTCTAGCACTGGTATTGAATGACACGTTGGTCCTCAAAAGACTTACAAAAAATAAATTCAGGCAAACAATTATATTGTAATTTCTGCATAAAACACAGGCTTGAGGAAATATCACATATGAGGAAGTAGTACAGAGAGAGGTGTTGATAAAATCAGTTCTGTGAGAAAAGTATTTTCCTCCCATTTTCTGAAACTATGAGATATTTTCTCCTTCCAATCCATGAAAAAAATCAGGATAAACTTTGTATTTGTTTTGAAAGTCCCATATCTCCTCGGGGAGAAGGAAGGGGATGCTTAACCTTGCCTGTATTAAAGGATCAAAGAATGCATCTCCTCTGGTGTAATACGGTACGAAAAAACAAGCATAACTCTAAGGTATCAAAGACATAGGAAAGTATAGAGTCCTTGAAACGGTTACCCTAGATCACACCAGGGATACACTCCATAGTAGCTGACTAGAAGAACCAGGCCAGTTACAGAATGAAATTTTGAGGAATTTCTTGGGACATCCGTCTTGTTGCTCGAAGAAGATATCATTTAGCTTATCTAGAAAAGTAGTTTCTTGTTCTTCCACCAGAATAACATTGATTTAATTTACACAGCATTAAATGAAGGCTTCTAGTTATAATGATTTTTTCTGCTTTTACAGCCTCTTTTCTTCTTTATTACTCCCCAATCTCAACTATTATCACAGAAAACTGTTTGGAAATATGGCTTTAACACTATTCAGCTATGACATTCCTTTCGTATTTCTTAATAAACAAAAATATACTTCCTGCCCCCCCCCCTCCCCGAGACTACACATAAAACTAACATGGAAGCATGTGCTGCATTTTCACAGCGTCAGCATAGGTAGGTAGGTAGGTAGCACTTTCAAATGTCCTACCTATTGTTTGAATATCCAAGCTTTTAAATAGTGAACATTCGCCTACTGAGGCTTTAAGCCTCCCCTTCTGCCCTGAGAAATCCTAAAGAAAATGATGATGGTGATCCTCCCCAACTTTGTATGGATCGATTTGCAATACTGAGTACAATTTCTTCCAAATTCTATGATTAATTGTTGAAGCTCTGAAGAAAATTAGAAAAAACCAAAATAAATCACATTAAAAAACCCTTCAAGATAACCTGAAATAAATTTTCAGAATGTCATCCTTATGTATATGAACCACACCTTTTTGGGGTTTTTTTGATAACTAATGGTAGTTGTGAAACTTTCTGTGTAAGAATTTCATAAAGTAAGATTTGTGCGTTGGGGAATATCAGCTCTGGCAAAACCTTAATTGGGACAATATACTCTCCATCTCTTGAGACTTTTATATTAAAAAAGCAAAACCAGGTCACAGAGAAACCACTTATGGATCCAAAGAGTTTGGGACCACAGCTGGGGTGTAGGAGACTGACTTGTCACAATCCCAGAGATTCTGCAGATGACTCTCCTCCCTTCACTTATCTGTCTGCAATTGATTTGAATAAAACTCAAAACATTTCAAGAACTCTGAAAATTGGTTTCTTTTCTTACTTCCTAAGAAATGAAAACATAGATTTTCAAATCAGAAAGTACAGCATAAAAAACCCCCTTACTAACCCATGAAAGCTGTGTTTATATAAACACATTATTCATGACAAAGCTTTTGACAGTGGAAAGTTGTACAACATTGCTCAGCAGGAAAATGTTAACTTTAGAAGCTACATTCATCACTTATTTTTTTTCATACTTTTATAAAAAGGGCATTTACTGGTTACTGACCTCCTCTCCTCCAAAGAGATACCTTTGTTGTATATGTCACTTATAATAAATGCCTTTTGTCAAAGCAAACAGATTAACTTTATTATTCCCGCAGTCGTTAAGGCAAACAGGCACAGGTTAATAGGAACAAATCATTCAAGAAAGCAAATATTCTTACATCAGAGACTTTGTTTAAATTCAAGAGACTTCATAATTTACTATTTCTTTTTTATAGAAGCTGACAAATGTGTACAGAGTCTGTGCTCTTGCAAGATACTGTACTAATTTTATACTATTGTTAAAAGGTCCAGTACTCCTGGTTTTCCTATTTTAACACACCAGCCATTTCAAATCACATCATGCTATTGTACTGTTGCCAAACCCAGATAAATACAGTTAATCTTCACCTATGAGTGGACGTAATGAAGTTTTTCCTATCAGAAGATTGCAGATTTTTATACTGCAACTTGCATTGTTTAACTAGCTTTTTTATACCATAAAATATTTAGCTGATGACAGCACTTTCAAAGTTCAGTGATAAGTATTTCTAAAATACTCTTCAAATCATATTTATAGTAATCTATTCCTAACACATCCTATTTATCAAATAAGGGAGAAACAGAAATCCTATTAAAAGATATTTCTCCCAACCAGTTATAGTACATTCTTCTCTCTTGTACATCTTCATTTTAAACCAGAAGAAGTAGTTTTTAAAAATTTCAGTTGAATTCAAGAGGAAAATACTGCTGTAAAGTAAAAGAGAAACCAAAGAAATAAACTCCCATCTGAAACTTCTGTGAAATACATTTTACTTCATCTCTATTAGATTCATATGCTATTAAAATGATACAGTTGACACCGTAGTTCCCTTGCGTATTTCCAAGGGCTGTGTCTGGCTTATCTAAGAAGCTCTTTTGGGGAGAACAACTATAATTCAAAGCACTGCAGGAACAGGTTAAGATCTCTGTGCTTGCTCATACATCTGCATGGCACAGAGCAGAAATACCTTTAGCTTCTGAAAACAATCCATTGCCTCATAGTTCCCGTCTTCAGCAATATCCCTTGAACAGCAATAAGCCAGCTGATGCATCACATATGGTATCCTAAGAGCTACCTCGGTTACCCAGAGCTCTTGCTGTCTCACATTTCAGGTGAGATTTTGATAACACTGAAGCACAGTTCTGCCCCCCCCTTCCAAGAAAATGTTTAAAATTAAATATAATTTTCTGGATTGTGGTTTATCAATAAATGACTTGCTTCTCTCCTATTCTCCCTTTCTATCAAGGTTGGCCTGTCTTCACTCATTTCCTACTGATGTTAGAAAGTTGGAGTTATCGTACTGTACAATTTTATAATGTTGATAAAACAGTTCCAAGTTCTTAAAGGAGAGAATTTTCCAATTGTTCCAACAAAAGTTCCAACCACACTAAATAGTAGTGTTTATTCCTCATATTTCCAACCTACACTTCCCTTCGGTCAGATCAATTACAGGAGAAAAAAAGTAACAAGAAAACAAGCAACTCTGCTCAGAAGCACCAGCTCTGTATAACTGTATCAGAAAAGGCTGGAGGGCGGAGGAGCTTGCTTACATATAGGAGTAGCCAGGCACAGGCATAGTGGACAGACCATGGTATTGCTTAGTATGACTTACTTTACTTTTCAACAGAAGCAGAGTGCACGATGGTTATGCCAGCATGTTCGTATTTGGGATAAATAATTATTTCATTTACTTATTTATAGTGTTCCATCAAAAGAGTATTCCATGAAATATTAGTAGTGTCACTGATAATAGTACTCAATTCCTAGGGGCAGATTAATGATTTCCCTTGAACGCTTTAGTGAGCAGAGCTCAATAGTTTCTGCAGTTCATGCTAACAGACAAGAAAAGAGTACCATGAGAAGCTATCTAGACTAGAAGGGATCCTGAGAGGATGGTTCTTTTACTAACCTACTCTTAGAAACTTTCAGTCCTGGAAGTTTACATTTCAGCACCCCTCTCCCAGTGTAGAATAATATATTTCAGACTTGGAATTTACTCCATGCTCTCATACAGTATTTAAAAAATTGAGTAACAATGTAAACTATTTGCACTGCTGTTACAGTGAAACAGTTTCCATTTTGCTGATTCCTATTACCGGCATCTTGGTAGAAATCAAAGAGACTGACTTGCGTACTGTGACACTTCCACTATGCCCTTACACGTACATGCACAGTATATACTATTTATTTAACCACTTCCAAGAGCCCACTAAAATATTTAGGAAGAGAAATATTCTACAACACATTGCAAAGGTTAAAAAAAAACCCAAACAAAACCGAAACATACAAGACCTATAACAAGAAACTTTCCTGAACAGAAGATGCGGTCAAAGTAGTTCTAGATAAATCTTTCAGTGTGGCATACTACTGGGTATTGACTGGTACCACAACTGACAGGTTAACGGGCTTAAAAAGTGAATCAAGGACCAGACTGGAACAGGAAGAGGTCACGCAAAGATGGCAAATCTTTTGCCATGATATATTCAATAAATACCAGTTTTCTTACTGGTGTCAGTCCAGAATTTCTTCCTGTAATTTTGAAAGAGTATAAAAAGGATTATGTTACTGAAAGGGAAATAAAATGTAAAGAGACCATTTGATTAGTATTTGATACATAGGAAAGGTAAAACTTTTCATATGATGCAAGTCAAAAATGAAAGTTCAGTAATATTCTGTTCTTGCTATATGAAAAAACCTAGTTAAAGTTAAGTAATTATGCATTTGTTAACAGCACAAAATAAGAAAATTTGAAATTAAAGTTTAGACCCATTAAAAAAGCTGATCATAAATTAAAAAACAACCCAACAAAACTAAAAAAGTATCAGCTTGCCTTTGGAGTCTGGGATTCACCAGAATTTTAATTACACTACAGAGAGGACTACAAGAGATGTCAAAACTGGCAAGCCACAAAGATGTCTGGGAACACAATTTTGTGCAAGACTGTACAATGTCAGATATTTTTTCAAACTTCTCCATACTAGCTGAATCAAAAAGGAGTTGTTAGATTTGTCATCTATTTGAAACAGAAAACTTTTTAAAACACCCCAAGTGACACATGTCAGAACTCTTGAATATAGAAATATTAATGAAGTGACGTTCAAAGACACTAGAGAAACCTTCAACTTTTAAAATGTTGTAATGCTTCCAGAGAAAATAAAGCCTTATACTTTCATTAACAAATATTAACACAGCTCTATGTCTTCACACAGTTCTATATAACTAGTTCAAGCAAATAAACAGAAAGGAAAATACACAAGTCTTGTTCCATAGAACTGGCAACTTACCATTCGGTAAGGTGGTGATATGGGGGGGGGGGGGGGAGGAAAAAGCTTTTTTTGAAATAAGGAGGACAATGTGGACTGTTAAAAAAAAGGAAAAAAAGCAGACAGTGCAGTCTAGCATAAAAGTCAATACACAAAACAGAAGCAGGTGGAATGTGAGAAACGATGCAGATTCTGGAAAAGTCATTTGAAGGAAGAGAGACATGAAGAGGGAGAAGCGGGCATTAGCAAAAGAAAGTAAATCACCAGAATAACAACGTTTAAATTAAATGGTCTTATCTGGGGTCAGGGAAATACAGAGAAGTAGCAAAGTATGCTTGCATAAGGGAGAAGTCATATCGAAAAAGGTACTTGAGAGTTTTCACTGTAAGGTTAATTTTTTTGCATATGCACAGACATCCACCTTATCCCTACTAGCCTGACTGCAGATGGCATAGTCATGCAATCCTCAGAAAGGTTAAAAACACCACACAGAGAACATCAGCTCACCTGCAACTAGTATATCATCTATTCTGGGAAACTAGCTCTTTTCTTTTATATACGTCATTACATGCACCACAAATATTTCTATCTACATAACACACACTTCGTATGTAGAATTGATGCAACAAGGAAACAAAAAGGCAGATAAGGCACTGATTGGGAACTCGTTCCACTGTCCACAAATCAGGACGGTCAACTTATGCCAAAGGAGGGGGAAAAAAAAAAAAAAGGTCTTGCTTTCTTGAAACAGTACAGATCAGCCATCAGAGAATACTTCTGGCTGCAGCTCTCAAACCTCTTCTTTCCTGAGGTCCTCCAAGAAGTACATTCCCGAGATTCCCCCTAGAATCACATATCACTGCTTTGAGCCCACATTAAAGCTTCCTTCTGCCAGCTGCCTTCTGCCTTCCGAGGCTGGGCTCAGTCCTGTCATGCTGAGAATGTATTTATAAACTTCCTAAAAAAAAAAAAATTGTTTTAAAAAACATCTTCAAGACCTTCACAATTTTAAACACCTTTCATTTTCCATTGTTTTCAGTGGACCTTGGCACTTACTAAGGTATTTTCAAAAACAGAATTTTGTGGTTATTGTACAAGTCTTTGAAAAGGCACAGTATCATGCTGCTAGCCACACCACCTTTTCCACCAAACAGCCAGTACAGCAGCTGAATTAAGTAGTACCTGGACACTGTGGCACACTTTTTAAAGAGTCCAGAGACTTACCTCTGATTGCTCAATCTCAAGGCTGTAACTGCCAATGTTAGACTCCTCTGATGTAAAAAAAACAAAAATCAAAAGTATTTTTAAGTTCACATACCAGATATGTTTCAATGCAATTAAGGAAATGCATTTATTTGTATTCTGAATGTTATATAAGTGACTTGTGAATTTTGAAGGTACAAGCAGTATTGCTTGCAGGACTCTGCCCTGTTTCAAGGCAGCCTATTACTGTAGTGTCTCACCACCGTGAGCTTACATATACACAAAACTATATATAAATATAATATACAAAAATAAAAAATATAAGTTTATATTAAAATGTAATTAAATGATCTGTTTATTTCTAAACACAATTCTATACAACAGCTGAAACCTTAGGTGTAACTAATATCTAACTTGAGCGATACTTTAGATTTGCAAGGATATTTGCTGAAGAATTAGTTGGAACAAACACAAAAATGGTAAAATCAAGCAGAAACAGCTACAGATCTAGGTGTATTGCATGTGAGCTAGTCCTACTCTGGAACATTTCCAGTTTGTAACATTTTCCCTAAAGAAGACTCCACTGCAACAGTGACCAGGCTATCCACACGTTTTTCAGCTGTGCATTCACCAACACGATGGATGTGCTACCTGCCTAGTTACCTCTCAACCTCTCAATGAAAATACTTATGCAATAGTAGCTCATATTGGTAGATGGTCATTTTTGTTTTCAAACATATGTTTTCTAGATTTATATGAGTATAGCCAAGCTGAAAACATGGCTTGCACTTCCAACGCAAGGTAGCATTGTTGTGACAAGCCTTACATCAAGAGCTTATTTCACATCCTCTGATTGCATTTCATTGATATATATTCCTACACAGACCTGCTTCACTTTAAAAGTTACCCTGGAGTCAGAAAGGCCTGTTTGTGAGCATGGTCCTTAGCAGGTCTTTCACGTATCACAGGACATGTCCTAGCACTACACTTTGCTCTGAGATACAGAATCACGCTATCACAGAATAATTAAGGCTGGAAAGGACCTTCAAGATCATCAAGTCCAACCACCAACCCAACACCACCGTGCCCACTAAGCCATGTCCTGAAGTGCCACGTCTACACGTTTTTTGAACACTTCCAGAGATAGCGACTCCACCGTGTCCCTGGGCAGCCTGTTCCAATGCTTGACCACCCTCTCAGTGAAGAAATTTGTCTTAATATCCAAACTAAACCTCCCCTGGCGCAACTTGAGGCCACTTCCTCTCATCCTATCACTAGTTACTTGGGAGAAGAGACCAACACCCACCTCACCACAACCCCCTTTCAGGTAGTCGTAGAGAGCGATAAGGTCTCCCCTCAGCCTCTTCTTCTCCAGACTGAACAAGCCCAGTTCCCTCAGCCGCTCCTCACACAACAAATGAGAAAGTTGTGCAGAGCTCTTGAAGAGCGAGCAAGAGAGAAATCTGATGTATTTGTGATAGATGCCAGCACATTTCATCATGGCATGCTGACTGGCATGTGAACTTTCTGTGCTTAAATAGCCCAGGTTTTACAGTCCAGCTCAGTGCTGATGAATGCATAATTAATTGATCTGCCGGGAGTGAATGCAACCACTGTATAATTAGGTCTGGACATAGTTTAGTCTCTGAGATAAATTATAAAGCTCAAACATCTTCTCTCAGTCCTTGGACAAAAAAAGTATTCAGAAGCCAGCATGTAAAGTAAAAGTCAACATCCTATATCTCGAAACAAAAGTTTATAGAAGTAAAAGGAATACAAAATTTGATATAAAGTTCTAACAGTAACATGCAGAAAATCTCAATTTCACCACAATGAAGTGGGAAAAAACAGTGAAATGATTCCAAAACAAGTCATATATCACATTTGGTAAGAAATCTTTTACATCAAAATCCTTGCAGGTTCCTAAGTCAGCAATTAAACATTATGGTAACATACGTCAAAGAAGTTTTTGACCACAATCACACCTTCCAGTTACATACTGTTCAGAAAATACAGATCAGAAAGATACAGACATATTTTCAAACTGTTCATTCAAGTGTTTTAATTCTTATGGAGTTTGACAAGTCTACTCCAACATAACGCATTCAGTGCTTGGCTAGTAAATCCAAACCCCTTATTGAGAAGAAAGGCAGACACTATGATCCAGAACTGCATATTTCAGAATGTTTCAATGTTTCAGAACACAGAAAGTCTTCCAAAATGAGAAGAGTTGAAAGCATTTTAAAGTCAAGTTTCTTTCAGAGACATCTCTCAAAATAATGTATTTTAAGAAATAGTGCCTCAGTGAGCTGATGAAAGAGCATACCCCTGGCAAAATCAAGCATTCTTCCTGTTCAGCACAGTGTATTTTCTTTCTACAACTACTTCAATTCCACTAAGCAGGAAGACATTTAAATTTTTATTGTACTTCTACCTCACAGCAAAATAATGTACAAGGCTGATGCTAAATAATCATGGGCTGAAATTTTAAGGTTAGATCAGTGGTTTTTGTTGCTGATTGGGGTTTTTTTTGTTGTGCTTGGGTTTTCTTTTTTTTTTATACACAGCAGATGAAAATAAGCGCCAACTACTGGCACTGAAAAAGATTGGTCAAATATCCCCTTTGCTTCAAGGCTACTGCTGTGGGATGAATGAAATATTAGCCAACTGTAAAATTCAAACATACTGGGGAAGTATAAATACAGAATCCACATTTTGAAAGTCATACATACACTTTGCTAATAGTCTAAAACAATCCTGACATAGGATGTACCAGTTAATCAATCTGTTTCTTATATAGTTACTAAAGTAAATGAGATAAGATTCATGAAAAGAACTATATGCGTAGACAACGGACTCAGAGTGGGCAACAAGTAAAACTGAACACCTCATACTGCCACTTCCAAATGCTCATACTAAACCATTTTCAGAGAGCAATATGCTGCATAAGCTATGAGGTAAAAGGGCCCAAAATCTATCCCAGCTATGTATGCTTGAGTTTACCAGCTGACAGTTAGTTTGTGTCACTGAAGTTATTTAACCCAACATCAGATTTTGAAGAGGGAAGTAAAGGGTGAATCAGACACAGCAGAAACTGGAAAACCACATTTATAAAAAAGCCAAGATGCTGCATCAGGAGTGGTAGAGGTCCTTGCTGAGCTTAGGGCTAGCTGAGGTTGAACTACCCTGCCAGTCACAGGGATCGAGAGGCACAAATCTAGTTGAAGCCCTGAGCTGGCAGCCACTGCTTCCTAGAGCTTTAAGATATTGCTTATCAGCTGCCCCACGCTGCCTTGTAGGGAGGTAAGTAACTCTGCACAAGTCCAGCCTAGTCCACTTGGACAGCCTGCAGCAATCAGCAGAAACTACTGCAAGTCCTCCAAGCATAGCTGTTGATCCCTGAACTTGCAGCATGCCACTGAGAGTGATGCTGCTCTCATTTGTAGCCCATAGTCCCACTTCAAGCACCAAACAGCACAGTAACTCTACATAAGAAATTATATTGGGAAAGAGTGACAAGATCTATGTCTAGTTGCTAACACAGATGTTGGTTCAATGTTTTCTAAGACAATTTAAAGACAAAGCAAAACCATCGACCCCAAATCAGAACACATCACGGTATTATGTGTTACTTTTTTGGCATTTCCACTCAAACCAATGCAGTGTTTCAGTATGATTTGCTGGGGTTTTAGAAGGAATTTTTATTTAATAACTCAAGTTAAAACATGTTGCTGTTCGAAAAACATTTAACTAGTTCAGACAGGGATTCTCATTATCGGAAAACAGATTTAAGTGGTTAAAGACAAATGACACTAACCAAAGTCACAACTAGCTACTGAAGCTAGGAAAATACAAGCCTGCAAAAACCTCCTTGTGGAAGCATGAATATTTTGAGAAACTTGAGGAGGAAAGGGGAAGCCTTGAGAGTTTCAAATTCTCATTTGCACTATGCCAAATTAAATGGTACATTTACATTTAGATTCATTTTCCTTCTGTTTACTAGTAAATAAATAGATGAAAACACTACTATAAGCAGTTTAAATTCTATCAAGTGGAAATAATTTCCTGATTTTTCATCTCACAAAAATTTAACTTTTCATCTTAATTTGGAAATAAAACCAGCCTTGAAATATACTGACATTGCAAAGAACAGAACTGCTGCTTTGCAGAGAATGTTTCAAAAGCAGTATCCTCAGTGGTTCATAAATATTTATGTTGGTATGAACATAATTAGTGTATGTATCAGAAGAACAGAATCAATTTACCTACTTTGTGTACTCATTGTCTCAGTCTTTTCTTCCCTTCTTTCAACTTGTTGTTATCTTTAGTGGGTTTTTTTAAACAATATTCTTAGATAAGAAATGAAAGAAGGTGACTGCTTTATTTAAGACTATAACCAGACACTTGAAAGCAATTTTTCTAAGTGATGGCTATTAGTTTTAGCATATTTCCAAAGTGCTAGTGTAATAGTTGTATGGCAACAGCATACTGTGTTGCAAGACCTCTGCTCATTACAGTCAATCATAACCAGGATGCCTAAAGCAAGATTATATATTTGGGGTTTTTTTGTTTTGTTCTGGGGTGGTTTTTTTTTTTTTGCTATGTGGAAGTGGATGTTGAAGCTTGTAAGTTGGGGTTTTTTTGCGTTTTGTTTTGGGTGGGTTTTGGGGGTTTTTTTTCGTTTTTTTGGTTTTTTTTGTTTTTTTTCTTTTTCAGAAAGAACGGTTAGAGATCAGCAGTCAGGGTCTCTCGTACTTTGCCATGCTACAAAAGGGGCAGGTTTTAAGAAGTCTCATCTGCCTAATCAACAGAACTACCTATGACAGTTCAATATATCGACTGATAAAGAAGCAGACTGTTCAGTCATGAAAAACAAAAGGTATGGTGCAAATTATAACACCTTGCCTGTCTGTAAATAAGATCTACTAATGAAGGAGCACAAAAGGTATGTATGTATGAGCAAAAACCTCCAATGATGTAGTTTTGATCTGTTCCGGGCAGTAATCGCCCTGGTGTTCTCTCTCTCTCACTGAAATAGGTACCAAGTCTCACACAGTCTTCAAAGAGTTTTTCTGAACTTTTTGCAAGATATAATGTGTCTGACAGATGGAGGGTGACTGCACCTGCATGATGTTAAAAATCAGAATTCATTTAAAATCATTGAGATGTGCTGCTTCCACAAAAATACAGTCTTTGAATGCTCACTACATCATCTCCTGAAATTTAGCATACATTTGCAACTGCTTCACATGGACGTTATGCATACAAATGTTTTATATGGATGGAAGTGTGACAAAATTTGATTTTAAAGCATCTGAAACCTGATCCTCAAACCACCTTTATTCACATCTCAGAGTATAAAAACCATAAAAAGTTAAAATATAATAGCACCATAAAACTTGCATATTATTAAAATACTTTTATGTCTGTTTACACCACCAGGATTGCATATAGAAAGGCTGTAATTAAGTACCAGTCTCTCAAAAGCATTGCCTTCTAATACTAATCTACAATTAATTACATCAGACACCAAGAACTTCTGATGCCATGCTTTTAGACTATGAAATAAAAAAAAAAAAAACCTCAAATTGTTCTGCATAGCATAGAGTTAGCAACTTTATGAAGTAGGTCCCTGTTTGAGTAAGTGAGGGTGATGCTGCCAGTATGGGTATGTGCATGGAGAATGTAACTACTGTGAAGGCTAGGGCAGACCATTACAGGTATCCTGATGAACAGATGTGCTAGATTTACAAGTGTAATTTAAAGATAGTTTCAACTCACCTTTACATTAGGCCAGTATCAGCACAAGTGAGAAATGGGAGAAAGAAAAAAAAAATACAGGAAAAAAGAAAACAGAGTAAAGACGAAAAACGATTTAGCAGGTTTAGATAAAGCCCATCAGGCAGTTGCCCAGCAGGCAATAGCTTTGGAAGCTGAAGCGAAACATTGCTTCTCTGATAAAAAAAGAGGACTTAGAGAATTGGTACTGATGGCAACTTTGCTACAAGTAGCAGACAATTTATAAAACACTCTCCAAAATCTGTAAGATTAGAGAACAATTGTCCAATGAGGCCTTCATCATATTTTTGTTTGCATGTGGGGAGACAGGAAAAAAAAATCTTGCAGTATTGAGGCTTGAAACAAGATCACAGAATAGTCTGGGTTGGAAGGGACCTTTAAAACCATCTAGTCCAACCGCCCCACAGTGAGCCGGAACATATTCAATCAGATCAGGTTGCTCAGAGCCCCGTCCAACCTGACCTGGAATGTTTCCAGGGATGATGCATCTACTACCTCTCGGGGTAACCCGTGCCAGGGATTCACCACCCTCACTGTGAAAGTTTTCTTCCTTATGTCTAGTCTAAATCTACCTTCTTTTAGTTTAAAACCATTACTTCCTGTCCTGTCGCAACACGTTCTGCTAAAACGTCTGTCCCCATCTTTTTTATAAGCCCCTTTTAAGTATCAAAAGGCTGCAATAAGGTTATGTATTAAAACATAATAGAGAAACAAACTAGACTGTAACTGAATGTTATGATATTTCTTCTTTGAAAAAAAATCAGTTGTAGCAGAAAACATCCTTTCTGCATCTTTTGTTATTCATGTTCTCCTTCCTTTGTACTTCTGAATAGGGCACGCCTTAAAGGAACAGCTTTAGGAGACACCAGAAGATCCAAAGATGCACTGGCTTAAGTGGCATTATTCCCCTCCCCTTCCTTCAGGTAATCATCCTCACTACAGCAAAAAGACCAGAGAAAAAATTTTGGCCATTTGCCCCCCAATAATATGTCTTTTGATGAAAAGCTTTTAAGAGGCACTCTGCTGCCAATTTTATATTTCACCTACCAATTTTCAGGTTTTAGTATAGAAAATTGTTCAACTAACTAGGAAACCCAAGACCCACTAAAGCACTCCAACATTTCCTGGTGATTGGCATATTACATACCTAACTCCAGATACGTATCAGCCCATACGTTAAGAACACTGGTATGAGGTATATGTACATGGGCCAAGGAGCATGGGTTCACAAACAGAAGCAGAGGATGCATGCTAGACTCCATAGGAAAGCCTCAGAAGAGCTAAAAAAAGTCATAAGAACTTTCTATAAATAACTTGTTCAATTCACTACGTCCCTTCATGCCACCAGCTTTTATGAAAGACAACACTATTCAGTATATTGTTATTCTTCACCCAAACCCAACAGGAAAGCAGAAGCTACATATTTTGGTATCTCTAGTTGCATTTATATTGACAGGAAGATGATCTCAGAGTGTATAGTTACGTTACGGACCGAGACACCAAAAGTGAGCAGAGTGATCTGCCTGAAATGACTGGCATATACATGATAGTTGGTGGTGGTTTTTTGGGGTTTTTGTTTGGTTTGTTGGTTTTGGATTTGTTTTTTTGTTGTTTTTTTTTTGTTTGTTTGTTTCGTTTGGTTGGTTTTTTTGGTATTGTTTTTACACAACTCCAGTTTACCTCCTGAATTTGAGAAAAGATCACATAGCATTTTGTTATATTAAAAAGAAATCTAATCAACTCCATCTGTGGGGCTTCACTGGGATCAAGTGCTCTTTCTTATTGGCCTGGTGGCGCAGGTGGGAGAAAAAGTTGCATTTTGGATCCTTGTGGCAACTGGGGAAGGGATGACTCTGAACAAACGTCTTCACAGATCAGAACGCTAACTTTTGTCTAGAGTTGTTCCCATTAGAAACCAATCTTCCTTCATGATACCGATCTTAATACTCTTCTTTTTCTTTTCCAAACAAATTTGTTCAAAGGAAGTTAGGAAACAAGTAAATAGTTGTAGATGAATGGTCTAGCACTGGGAACCTGAGAGATTCGGTTTCCAAGAAAGAGAGATTCACCATGAGCTGTCTTCTCTCTTCATTCCATTATAATGTGCCTCTTTATTTACAGATTACAGCCATCTCTTCCGGTTTTGAAATTCAACAATTTGCTATAGGTAGTGATGCAAATATGACAGTATTCACCTTATACTTGAAATGCATTTAAATTAGTCCCAAGACCTGAATCAGCTGAAGGCATAACAAAGCAGTGAGCCTTTCCAGACACAACTAACTAATCATTTTAGGTTTACCTTGTGACACCAAGTTAATAGATACAAAATAAATTTACACTTATGAATGAGCAGAAGTTATTTCTAGATTACATTATGACTGCTTAAAACATGATAAACTTTTAATTTGGTTTTTTTTTCAGGTTTTGAAACATACTTCTGAACTAGTTGTATAAAATAATACAAGCAATCTCATTTATGTAGCCACCTCCAACTTTTTTCTTTGAGAAATTTTTTTACTAAAATAATATTTTAACATATACTGCTCCTTTCCCTGCACAAAAGTTTCATGTAATCACTAGAATTTTTGTATGCACGTATTCATTAATTATTTTATTTTAAAACAGTATTTCCAAAAATTGCATACCATTTCACTGAAATATGGATGCATTCAAAGCACTATACTTCATGCTGCTATTGAACTGTATACAAAGAAGTGATACAGCTTTCTTAGCACCAAAGATGAAAATATATTGCAACCACACTAGGAGGCGCATAGCGTTTTTTGCACCTTGAAGACAAAAATTCTTTGTCAAAGGAAAAAGTAAACTTTGATTTCAGAAAAAAACCCCACCTGCTTCAATGTCACAAGACTGCTGCGTTACAATTGTTTGAGCAAAGCCAAATATATACAAACACTACGATGATTTTTCCTCTCCCCCTCCAGCAATACTGTATGGAAATTCAAAGTGACAAAAGCAAGACACAAAATAGAGACAAGAAACCGTTAGAGATTACTTGCACAAGGACATTTTGAATTGGACATATGAAATATTTCAGATTAATGATTTTTCATTCCTGTTTTTTTAATTTAAAAAATAAACTTGGAAGTGATAAATGTGTTCCATGGATCTTTTAAAAAAAGCGAAAACATTCCTCTTGAAACAAGTAAAATTACATCTTTATCTGCAAAAAATTATTTGCCAATGTCATTACTCAGTCTCTTTTCTTCCATTTTATTCTTTTACACAGCCACGCTATGCTGGTAGCTTATTTCACTACTTTTTTCCTTATTTATATCTTAATGGGAACATTTTATTGTCAGAAAAACAGCATATCCTTTGAAAACCTCATACTGCATGGCAACAGCTGGAGGAATACAGAGACAAGGCTGTAACACGAAACTAGTAAAAACTTATGTCCCTGAGTCTAGCATCTTGGTATCTCAGATACAGCTCACATATATAGATACAGTTCCCTTTATAAACTAGGAAATTAAAAAAAAAAAAATCTTCTTACAGAAAGATATACTACAACTTCTAAACCCAATACACACTACTGCTTTATACAGGCTTTTCTCAATATATATATTTTCCTTGTAGAAATACTTCTAGCACAAGCATTTCCATATTTACAGTTAAGCACTAAGGAGAGGAACGTAAGTCCTTCAGTCACACATCATACTGGTTTTTGTCTCTTGTTCCAGAGTGCCTGGTCTCTCTCAGTATTTTCAACATATTCATGAAACAGAAAACACCACAAATCAAAAAATTACCCAGAGAATATAACATAGTGACAGCTCCTTTATTAAGATAAATGTTATGTATTTCTACTGGCCTCTTCCTGTATTTAAGTTTTCAGAGACTAGCAATGGATTTAGTCCTGTATTCTTATGTGCAGCGTATAAACCAAACAATAACCTTCCACGTAGAAAATGAAAAATTAAAAATACAATCTTGCTGGCCTACAAATATAAATGCTACTTAAATATGAAAAGGAAGTTTCACAATTTTTTTTTTTCCTGAAAACTTCTACTATGTCTAGGTTAAACTCCAGAAAATGAAGACTATTTTAAATTAAGAGTCTCCCTGTTTGATTATTTTTAATCGAGGCACAACCTTCCTTCTCATAGGTAGGAGGCAGAATTTTAATAAGTAGCTTACTATATTTCTAAGACTAGTCACAGCCAGCACCATAACAAGATTATAGCATTATTGATCCTCCCCCCCCCCCAACAGATTTCACATAGTGAGGAAGTCTGCACACATAAAACAAGTTCTCTTTACATTTCCTGAAATGAACATGTCAATATTCCAGCATACTAATCAATTTATGGGCTTTGAATAGTCATATTAAATTTGACATAAAAAGGCATAGCACAGCGTATAGCATAGCTTCTAAAATTTAGGATTAAATCGAAGTGTAGAGGGGTAGAAACCTTTCATGACAAAACCAGAAATAAAAAGGAACTGAAAACAAAAACACTTTAGATGATGAGATTGGTCTGGCTACACTTCCAATTTCTCCTTTGAAAAGTACCTGCAAGCAGGAATAAGAATTACCACAAATAGCATCTCCATTACGTTGTTCTAGATCATCTTTACTTCTCTGATCCGTGTAAATCAGTGCTTTAGCACCAAGATGCTTGCAAGTATGACATGTATTAAGACAGGAGAGTGCATGTAAGGCCCACATTGCGATAAAAAGAAAATTTAGAAACAAGGTAACCTCGTATTTCAAACAACTATTGCTGTATAGAATATTTTCAGCAGTATTTGCTAGGTGTTTGTTTGGTGGTTTTTTTCCTCCAAAAGAAAAAAGGGTTGAATTATTAGGGAAGTGAAATTATTAGTGAAAAGCTAAATGAGGTTTAAAAATATATTGAAAAAATGGAGGGTTTTAAAGAATTAACATATTCATAAAGGTCTGCATATAAGCTCCCTGAGTACAGCTAAATAAAACACAAGGAGGAAAAGAGCACAATATGACAAATGAAGACTTACTGAAGATAGAATATAAATTTACACAGTACTTTGGAACCTATAAATAGATAGCATTTTCACTATGCTAGCTTAGATGAAAGAAGAAAATCCAAGTTATAGAAGTCTACCCAGTTCAGACTTCTGCACTTTTCCCTTCAAGCAGTATTATATACAACTCCTCACTTTACGATGGTGTCAGCCATTATGAACTAAAATAACCAATCACCAAAATAAAGAAACATAAGAACAAAACCTCAGCATGAACCAAGTTTATTTGTTTTTAAAAGGCCACATAACGCATATTCCCCCAGTCCTAGAGAGAAGATGCACAAGACACCTAGGCTGAAGTCTACAGTAAGGGAAAAATATAAAAGGTGTTTTCAGTGCAGGTCACAATCACAACATTTGTACTTTTCACAAATGTAAGGAGTACAAGGTAAATGGTGGAAAGAATGTTGCTGATCCAACACTACATGTTAAAACAGATTAACATTTTCCTTTAGCTTTCCTTTTCTTTGCAATAATATTTTGAAATAAGGCCATATATTTCTTCATTAGGAAGACAAAGGTTGTGAGCTTAGGCTGCACAAAGAGCTGACCATCAAGACAGTCCAGGTTTTCCTGCAGTATTTTCACAGACTCACAGAATCACTAAGGTTGGAAAGGGCCTTCAAGATCATCAAGTCCAACCATTAATCCAGTGCTACCATGTTCCCTAAACCATGTCCTGAAGCACCACATCCACACGTTTTTTGAACACTTCCAGAGATGGCAACTCCACCAACTCCCTGGGCAGCCTGTTCCAATGCCTGACCACCCTCTCGGTGAAGAAACTTTTCCTAATATCTAATCTAAACCTCCCCTGGCGCAACTTGAGGCCATTTCCTCTCATCCTATCGTTGGTTACTTGGGAGAAGAGACCAGCGCCCTCGTCGCCACAACCCCCTTTCAGGTAGTTGTAGAGAGGGATAAGGTCTCCCCTCAGCCTCTTCTTCTCCAGACTAAAACAACCCCAGTTCCCTCAGCCGCTCCTCATAAGACTTGTGCTCCAGACCCCTCACCAGCTTCGTTGCCCTTCTCTGGACACGCTCCAGCACCTCAGCCATCCTTCTTGTAGTGAGGGGGCCAAAACTGAACACAGGATTCAAGGTGCGGCCTCACCAGTGCCGAGTACAGGGGCACAATCACTTCCCTACTCCTGCTGGCCATCCCCATCTTCCAGCTCAGGGGGCTGAATACCCTGTGGATACCTGGTCTGGCTATTAAAGGCTGAGGCAAAGAAGGCATTAAGTACCTCAGCCTTGTCCTCGACCTTGGAGACAATGTTCCCCGCCATATCCAGTAGGGGATGGAGATTCTCCTTGCCTCTCTTTTTATTGTTAATATATTTGTGAAAACATTTTTTGTTATCCTTTACGACTGTGGCCAGACTGAGCTCTAGCTGGGCTTTTGCCTTTCTAATTTTGTCCCTGCTTGACCTAACGAGATCCTTGTACTCTTCATGAGTTGCCTGCCCCTTCTTCCAGAGGTGATAAACTCTCCTCTTTTCCCTGAGTCCCAGCAAAATCTCCCTGTTCAGCCAGGCCGGTCGCCTTCCCCGCCAGCTCTTCTTATGGCACATGGGGACCGCCTGCTCCTGCGCCTTTAAGATTTCCTTCTTGAAGACTGTCCAGCCTTCCTGGAGCCCTTTGTCCTTCAGGACTATCTCCCAAGGGACTCTCTCAACCAGTGACCTGAACAGGCCAAAGTCTACCCTCCGGAAGTCCATGGTAGCAGTAATATTTTGTATCAATGTTAGTGTGATACAAAAACTGATGAGCTTAAAGAAGCTGTCCCATAGTCTACAGACTGACTCCTCAAATCAGGAGTGGATTAATAGATTACTTCTCAATAATATTTCTAAGAAAATGCTAGTTAAGAAGCTATTCTATGGAAATACCTTGTTTGCAGGACCTGCTCTGAATTTCACAATAAGGTGCGAATAACTATCCTAACTGAGTCAAAGTTCTGGGCTTCTGGCTGTAAAAAGACTGCGCTAGCACTCTTGGCTTTGTAAATAATTCTCTGTTCACCTTGTGATGTTAAGTCACTTGTCCTGTTTCTTCTCCAGCCCTGCACTTCTATGGAATAAATTTAGAAAGAAGCAGTCTTTTATATTCAACACGACATTCCAACTCAAAAGGTGTGCTCTAGTCACAAAAAAAGAAAGTCTAACAAAATTAATTCTATGTTCAGCCAAAACTAATTTTACCTTCTCCCTAAACTCCCTTTCTAATTTACTCTACTATAAATTCCTCTTCTCCCTTCTTGAGAACTTAGTAAAATCAGCTCTATCTTCATACACATGATTAACCTCATAGCACTTAACTCTGAAGTAAAACTAAAATACCTCATTTTCCTTGTATTTTTATGGATTTCCATGAGCTCATGGAAATAATTTACCCCAAATTATATACAGGAATGCATCTTTTTAGTGGGAAAGATAAAGCAGCTGTCCCGGGTTAATGGAGCCTGCAGCTCCACTCCAATACCAGCCTCATTACCTGCCTCCTCCACCCCCCCATTTTCTTGGTCTGCTTTCTACCTTGCAAACATTTCCTCCCTCCAACACCAATACATAGCTACCTCTGACTGCTACTATATAAACGCATTTTTCCATTAAATCTCTTGACATATGGACGCACACCAAATGGGTTAGAGCGCTTTCAGATTTTCTTTTTGTAAACCTCAACAAGGTTATAATAAATTACAACAGAAATGTACTCCAAATTCAATGATGTAGTCCATGCTTGCAGTGGTAAATTCTAGTGACACCTGAAGCCTGCATAGTTTGAAATTTTAAACTGAAGATCTCAAGACATCTGAGAAAGAGGTCAACATTTATAAAGGATGTTTTAATATGCTTTACTCTACAGAATTTACTACTTCTTATGAAAGTTTGTATAGAAAATACCTTGCCCCTTGAAGATCAATGCAAAATCAACTACAACATTGTTTAAATTATTATTCTAGTAAATTTCTGAATAAGCATGGGATTGATGGCCTCAGAAAATTAAGACAATGAGCATATTTTAAGCTAATAAATAGGCCTTGTGAAAATGAGAAGTTCTTGAACTCATAAAGACATCTTTTTTTCATTCCAATGTCATCACAGAAAGTGTTATCTCAGTTTAAACTACATTGATTTGAGGAATTAATGACACTACTGAGATGAACTCATTTTCAAATTGCCACAACTGCACACATTAAAATCCAAATTGGAATGTATGCCTAAGGACCCATTATTCAGACTTTACTAATACAAAATGTCACCTGCTCAGTCATGTCTCAAAACAGCAATTCCTTACTGAGTAACATGTGGGGTTTAATTCTATTTGGCTCTGCATTGCCCAAAACCAGTCTGAGAAAGAACAATGTATCGCCAAAGGTAGGGTTGCTGATTAAAAGATTGTTATGCATACTCTTACACAAGCTCACTACAGTTTCATGTTGCTAAATTACTTGATTGTGACGTAAAGGAAAACGCAGTTTGTGTCACCTCTCTCTCTTGCAAAAGCTGGCCTACAAAGTATAACAAGGAAGAAATTTTTTTGCTCTTTGGTAGACCATTTTGGACAAAATAGATGCATTTTTCTCTCGGCCATGCAATTGCTCAGCCAAGATTACTGAGTATAGACACACTGCAAAAAAGTAGAAGTAAAATAGATGGGTGTGGTAGAGGCTGCTGTAGCTTCTTTTCAGCATTGGTGGTTTCAGAAATAAGTAACTTTAAACGAGTATGGATAAATTCTCAGCATCAAAATTGTATGAAGTAGAATGAGCAGTAGGAGAGAAAAGACAAAACCTTAACATAAACACCGTATTTACCACTGTTTGAATAGGGCATGCTGATCCTTTTTCCCTGCTCTTACACAAAAAGTTCTTCAAGTGATGGCCTTGCGCAGATTTAGTTTTTATCTGGTAGACCATTTCTGTAGACATCTGGCATCCAAGAAAGGAGTGGCCTCCTGCACTAAGCATGTCATTAGCGATGTTGATAAACAAACCAGGAAAAAAAGATTACTCCTCTGCTTTGTGACAAAGCAGAAACTGAGTTCTATGTGAAAACTACATGTTGTTACCTAACTTTATTGAAGAAGTTATAACAGAGGGGAAAAAAACCCAGACAAACATACGCTCTTTCAAAAAGGCAAACTATTACTATTTTTTTGTAATCCAAATGGAGACCTGGATGTTGGATTCCAGCTTTATCTACAGATCAATTTAATCTTTACATGAAAATATGGAATATTTTTTCTTCCTTTCAGTTTTGCACCATGTATTCCGGCTAAGGACCCGGAGTGTTAGAAGCAGAAGTCTATATGTAGCTATAACAGCTATAGCCAATCCATCATTCTGAACACATGCAGTGAGGGAACAAATCTTCATGTGACCATAAGAAAAACACATATATATATACACTCAAGAATGTTCTGTACCCAGAAGAGGGAACCAGCTATATAATTTTTTTCCCTGAAAAGGCATTATGAACAAAATCAAAGGCATTTTTACATACCTTACAACATCAAGGCTCTTCTGGAGCCCTGATGGTTAACAAAGAGTTCATAGGATGAATCAAACTTAAAAATATTTATAATAATTACAATATGTAACATTTTAAAGCACTTAAAACTATATAAACAGAAAACATTCAAAGCCTTTTGTTTGTATCCAAGTTAACCACAGCATAGAAAGTGTAAGATGACTACACTTAATTGCTTATGCACCTAATGAATCACTGAGCAAAGAAACATTTACGTTTGTGTATATATATGCATACATATATAAAAATAATTTTTCAATATATTATAAAATTTAAAAAAATTACACTTCTGTACTAAGAAGCAAGAATATTCTGTCTTCCACAAAAATCTTAATTTTGGACAACTGAAAACTAATCAAAACTTTTTCTTATGTACAAATATGTACATTTAAATGCACAACTCCCATCAAATTTGAGATAGATTTTTAAGACAGAGCTTTCACTACAATGCTTATATTCTGAATTAAAAAAGCAAAGGATTCTGAAAGTGAGGTAAACTTATCTATTTTAAATTTGAATTAAAGGTGAAGAAATCTAAGACAAAATATAATTTAGTCAGAATATTGTAGTCTTTAGATTTATCTTTAACTATTGAGGTTTGTTTTATTGTTTTTGTTGTTTTTTTCATAGAGGACAGCTAAGTAAAACTAATCAATATAATCTGTATATAGTTTAATTATAGTTTACTGAACAGAGTTTCTGAACTTCGTAGCTATGAAGGAAAAAAGCAATTATGAACAGAGAAAATAACAGCCATGCCCTGCAGAGTTAGAAATCCAGAAGATCTTAAAAAAGCTTTTCATAACATGAATTTGTCATAATTTCTGTAATAAATTATACTTTTGAATGCTTGAAAAGATAAATTCCTTGAAAAACCTGTGCTGAAAGTATAAAGTTATATAGCGTAAAGTTATAATTTATAGAGGCCTATTAGTGTGATTGTTCTTCAAAACAATAAAGCAAAAATTAAGGCTGTCCTACAAACAGAAATGGAACTCTCATTTCTAATACAACTTCAGTATTTATTTTACAACTTCATTTATCATTTTTTAGCAAGTCCTCACATCACACAAAGTATTGTATCAGTAGACCAGGTTGTATGCACTCACACATGATGACAGAAAAGATGTTACTGTCTGAACTGTGAGCTGTATAAATCATACAAGATGCAAGGCAACAGATGGAGCCTGAAGAACAAAGTTTGAGACATTAGCAGAAGTCTCAATAACAATATCACCATGGCTAAATGATGGTACTAAGCATAATAAAAAAATAAAATCTGTAGTTCACAAAAAAACTTAATGTGGGCTTAAAAATCAAATCTCTTTATACCAGTAACAGAGAAAAATAACTAGAAAACTACACATCCTTTAAAAAAAAAAACACCTTGTAACTGAAACAAAATGTCAGAATGGCTTGATTTATTACAAATCCACTACATTAATAATACTGGAATATGTGATGCCCTGTGGACTTAAGAACCAGCTAAGGAAACATCAGCATTACTCTGAAAGAAAAAAGGAGCACCACACATGACAGCTACCTCAATTTAGATGATTCTCTCCTACCCTGGAAAATCCTACTCAGATTTCAATCCATGAGCATGTCTGGAGCAACTGTTGATTCTTGAGCAATTCTGAGGATGCTGCTGACTATGAAGGCTTCTTTTTAAAGGTTCCTGACGTGAGAAGCCACAGTGTGCACACCAACACACCATGACGTGTATAGACTGCCGCTAGTAACCATTTTATTTATGTATTTAAGTTACATAGACTTTCTTCCCTACCCTCTCAAGGAGGAAATACAATCAACTCCCACAAGAAATTTCTAGTATTTGGACATAATTTGTAAAGAGAAGGTGGGACAGAAGGAAAATTATTTTATGTGTGTGTGGTTTAGTTTTACATTATGAGACAGTCTCTCTTTAATTGCTTTTCTCCCAGACACTCTAATGTGTTTTGAGCAAGTGTAGAAATGAAGGTTGTTTCAATCAACTCCGAATGAACAACAAATATTAACAGTTTGGACCTCTAGACTTTCCACAAGAGACTCCCAAAGCATTTAATGAAGCCTAATCTATATATTTGGATTCTTCTCCCTGCCACTGCCTGCCACTGCCTGCCACTGCCCACTGCAAGTTTTGAGTGGGGGCATACAGGGTACTAGGGAACAAAGTTGTATGTGGTCTATCGCTAGAGAACAAGAAGTCTATGCCAAACTGTAGGGAAGATTCCACATTACACTCTTTTTATTTTCTACCTTAAAATGAAGATAATTGTTTCTGTCAGACTGCCATGAAATTAAAGCACCTGGTAGAACTGGCAGCACAGAAAGCACATTTGCCAGCTATACTAGATAAGCATATTAAGAAGGATGATTTCAAACTACATACCCTAATCCGCAGTCTTTACCAAATGAGCACTTCAAGATCGTTTATCAGAAGGAGGTGACTGAAGGGAGCTAGTTTAAAGAGCATTTGCTCTTGCAAAGCCATTTTTTAGGTCATGGTCTAAAAAGTCACACTGTAACCCATGTACAGCACTAATAAGCATAAGAAAGTGTACAGAAAAAAAAGTGTAAAAATTCAAAGTGGTTTGCTTGCAAAACGCTTAAGAAAATAAAACCCTCTCAGTTTTATGCTAAATATCCTTGTCCCTGAGACAATTTCTTTTTACCTAGAGTAGCTAGCAATAAAATAATTTCAGATTCTGTTTTAAGTAACACTCCGATTTATACTGGGAGTTATGTTCTACCATTATTTCAAATCTTTATATTATTAAAGTAAATTGCACGCACATTTCCCACCCTGATACTGGTGCTACTAATACAGGTTTGCACCATTCCTTTTCTTGTTTGTCAACGTATTTTCAAATCCCTGTTACAAAATCCTTTAGTTTAAAAAAAAAAAAAATTAAGTTTCTCTCTAAAATACTCAAAGGAATGGATGATGCATAGCATTTTATTTTTAAGGTTAAAGAGAGAAGAAGGTCTCATCATACCAAACCATTAGAGAAAAAACTGGTTTAGTGTATCCAAAAAATCCCTAAGCATCGAGAAAATAGATAAACTACTGTGTAAATGAACTAACAAGTGGGAAAAGGAAGCTTTACAGTTAGATTTGATTATATTAGTGAAACAGAGGTAAACACCAACCCAAACGGTAACGCCATCACTCAGTGCTCATGATTACAAACAAAAAAAAGTTCTAGTTACTAAAAATCATTCTATAGCTTCTATATATACAAAAAAAAGTTGTTTTGCAGGAAGACAGACATGGTCTCTGGAGTCCTAATTAAGAGTTTTACTACAGAAAAGTAATGAAAGATAGTGCTAGGGGTTCATGTAGGACCTAACCTCCATTTAAATCAATAGATTTGAGTTTAAGCCAATTTAGAATGAAGAAGCAAGAAAAATTATTTGTTAGCAAGCTGAAAAGCAAGATCCTACAGCAGCAGAAAACACTAAATATTTGTGCTATGAAGGTTTTCAAGGACCTAAAATGCTATTTAAGGCCCCTCGGGCTGGATCTTATGTCTACTCTCGACAAGAACGCAGGTACCTCGCTTGCCTAAATTTAGGTAGACAAGCAGATGTATCTTGCAAGATAAGGAGAGAACACAGAAACAAGTTTACTGAAGAATTGGCACAGCTTTTTCCCATGTCCTGCAGGGTTCCCCTTAGTGCACAGGCAATGAGCACGAGAAAACAAAAAATATTTAAGAGAAAGGAAGAACTACAATTGTCTACACCTTTTCTTCAGGGACACAATGGAAAATGAAGCCAAAGGAAAATGAAGGGATGTACAGACAGAGGAGTTTTGTAGTGGTAAGTTCACCTATTATTTTCAGGAAATACGTGAGAGTCTTTACATTGAAGTTAAACATTGTCCAATTTGTAACAACAGTGGTTGCTTTATTTTCAAGGTAAGATCAGACAATTCCTGCAGTATTCTAGAAGTCTTATAACAACTTCTATTAGTCCTTGTTTAACAATTGAGGAAATAGACTAAAATCTTAAGCTTTTTTAATTTTGTAGGGGGTTAAATGACAATGAAGAATTTTAGTCAGATACAGCATTTTTATTTTGGATTTATTTTCAAATCCTCATATTATAGCAAGGGCAAAGATCTATGTCTCCAAATGTTTTTGCACATTGTTTATGGTTTTAAGTTAATATTAGACACGTACTATATTTCAATATCACTACAATTACAAACAAAATTACCTGAGTACGAATGGGAGGGGTGTCCTATTATTTCCAATAAAAAAATTACTTCCAGTATTTAATATAGGCACACACTGTAAATGCTTGGAGCTTTCTCTTTAGGTGTCATTCATGTTCAGACAATCAAACGTGTACTATGTTAATATCTTCATGGACGCTTAGCTGTAGAGAAGGAGACCCTGAAAGAAGCACTACCTGTGACTCTACGAAAGCATTGTGCAGAATAACTTTTTTGTCATTTCCTGAAGTCGTTGGACATCTTCTGACCAGCACTGGCCAGTCTCAGTATTACTATGTCTGTCTGAATCAGGAGTTGGGTTGAACAAACTACAACTACATTAGGATTGTTGCTCCCTACCTGCTTTGAAAGCAGAGGATTTAGACACAGCACAAGTTTCACAACAGTTGCTACTTTTTTAGTATTATTATGAAACCAACTGGCCTTCCAGAGTGTTCATTCATTACAGCAGAACGTTTATCATTGTCATGCTCATTTTCAGCCAAGCATATGGAGTTTTCCCCCTTCTAGGTTAAGTCTTCCATGCCAGATGGGCACATGAAGCCCCAGAGATTACTTGCAAAACTGCACAGAAAACTGAAATCCAGACGGGAGGAAAGAATGGTCCCAATGGTTTGTGTTACAAGGGTACCAATTTACTGAAATGACAAAACTTTCCTATTCACATTTAAGTTTGCATACATCATTGGTTGCCTATTATGGGATATAAGCAATTGAGAAGGAAAATAAAAGCCTTCAGTGAAAATTAAACATCCAGAGACATGAAAAATAAGAATAACAGCCTCCAGAATTTTTGCAGTGCTTTCTTATAGATATCTGTAAGAAGGACAGAGAACTGTCCAGCATGAGAAGGGAGAAAGATGGGAGAAAGCTGTAATCAGTGTTTGGTGTTCTGTGGAGTACAACTTCTCTCAACAAGAATCTGCTTACTCATATGGAATACAAAAGATACTCACACAGATGTAATTAAATATTACTCCAGATCTTCAAAGAGAAATTCCAGGATATATTTGAGAACACCGATTTCCACTCCTGATACAACATTTTTTGTAAGCTGTTTGTTTTTCTGTAAGGTGAGCAAAGCATTGAAAAAGTAGCATGTTGCTTTGGTGTCTGTCTTCAGAAAAAGAAGGTACAAGACATTTATGGAAGGACCTAGGGAAGCACAGAGACACCTGCAGTGCCTTCTCCAGGTGTTGTGAAAGGAGATTTCCACTCTCCTCCTCACCCCACAGAAGGCTTCTCTTCCTCACCCTTGGCATTCACTCAAAAGTGAAATTTAGAGAACTCATTTGTCACTGTATTTGCTTAACTAGATAGCATGCTGCAACATGCATTTTAAGTACACTGGATTGCAAGCATCCTGAATTTGTACGTTTTCCCCTCCAACATTTATGACAATCTTCTCACCTTTTACATATAGCAAAATGTAACGTAGCTACTGAAATATCTGCAGTACTCAAGGATACACAAAATTAATTGCTCAATCAACCTGCATTGACACACTGGATTTAACATGCCACATTGAATTACTGATCGTTTTTCTAACCTTACCAAGTCAATCTGGGACAGAGACATCTGCAGTTTAGCTGGCGTATTTTTTAAACACCTGCTTCCTTGACTATTGTAGTATCGCTAGTTTGAATGGAAGCATACGCATCATACCTTGCACATTTTGGTGCCTGACTGCACACTTCATAAGTATTTATTTCATTAACGCTTCTTCACTGTTGGGAAAAAAAAATCTGCATTTTATTGGAAATAATAGTCTTACTAGTACACCATATACTGAATTGATTTGTTCTGTACTGTATTGAAGTTACATTCATTCTGTTTAAGGAAACCCACAAATATGATATCTAATTTTTTGAGTGTTCTTCTAATATCAAGGCAGAAAACATGTATTAGTATAGTCATGCTTACACCAAATGCCACCACTGCCTTACTAATGTTCTCCAGTTTTTTACTTGGAAATATATATTTTAAATACTATCATGGAGGCAGGGCAATATACATCTAACAATACCCTTTAACTTGACAATACAAAATATTGAAAAATAAAAATTGACGGCAAACTTCTATAATTTTCAAATGTTTCATTGTCATAAAACTGAGATGGTCATTTTCAGCATGCTTTCAACTGTTTTTCAGTCTATGACACTTATTACAAGTGCTATAAAGAACTTTTCTCACCACGTTGAAAAATTGTGTTTTTTTACTATACAGTAAGGATTATTTTGCGAAGAAATTGAGAAATGCGAACATGAATACGGTAAAGCACATCAAGCATAAATAGCTTCAGCATTTTGTATAAAACTAAAAACAACATTCAGGTTTTAAGATTACCACATGGAACTGTAAATTGCTGATTAAGTGAGATTAACTATTTAATGTTCTTGTAGCAATAGTGCTTAGGAAGCAATGCACAGTTGTAAGTACTGTTGTACTTTACAGCTTATGAACAAAAAGAAAGTATTGCTAACTATTACTATTTCCCTGCTTCGATAGCACGATGTGCTTTCTATCTCTGATTTGTCCTTGCTTACCTCATTAAGCCCCTGTTCTTCATTAAACAGCAAGGAAATATAAATCAACTGATTCCAGATTACTTCCTGACAATTAATAACTGAAATAAGCACAGAGCTATCTTTAGTAAATTCACTGTTACCCTAAAAAGTTTAGGAGAATAGAAGAATAGAGACAAAAGACATCCCAGCTGTGTAAGGTATGGCTCACTGTCTGACAAACTTGCAGAACAACAATTAAAATACTAGTCTGAGTTGTAAATCAGAGTAACCTGAACTAGAGCTTACCACATATTTAGAAGTTATTTCTGTTACAATTAGGAACCACATTGATTTTCTTTTCTTCTCTTATAATGCATCTTATGGACAGAAAAACAATGCATATTACCTTTTGCACTAAATCTTTATAAAAGCATTTATGCTCCAAACTTCATCATTGTGATACTGTGGATGTAAAATGATGTCAGATCGTTTTCTTTCCCTGCCAAGCATTCTGTAGATGAGAAAATGAAAAACTTGCTCCTAAGATTACTTACCCATGAAGTTCAGATAGCTCTCTCCTCCAAGTGCATGAGTAATGAGACGAATCATTTTATGAAGCTGTATTCCACGATCAATAACAGAAGTTAGAGGCGAGAGCACACTCATGTTTGTATACATCTCTGCATCCATCAGTCGAAATGCCAATGTCTTATCGCCAACAAGGGCCTATAACAGTTCAAAAAAAAAAGTGAAGAAAACCCTTGGGTGTACTAGAAGTGTTTCTAACTTTTTTTCTAAGCAGGTGCTTTATATTGTGAGGGAAGGACTCGGAATATTAGCCAGGAGTCAAAGAAGCTTTGTACTGCATGCTGTGTAATCACATGGATGGGATATATATATAATCTGCTGCCAAAAAGAGCAACTATGTAAACTGAGGCAGGGACATCCCTGAGCTAAGCCTTGACTAGATGTCAGACCTCACTGTCTGTTTTCTCCCTTCAACCCTCCACATGGTTACTGGGGTTCCCCACACAAATGGGAGTGTAAGCATATGATCAATAAACTAATAGCTGTCTAACCCCTGTTGTGGTCCTACATTTCACCTGATGGGATCGAACTGCACAATTACTTCCGAGAACCTCTTCACCTACAGGTATCAAATGTGAAATGTTAACCTCAACTCAATAAGCCACAAGTCACCTACCATTCTGGAATTTTTATAGAAGACACAGAAAATAAGAAAGCAGACATCTCAAGTGAAGTTCCTGGGCTGTACAAATAAAGGGCTATTAACAACACTCCCGATTTAGAGATGCAGAGTGAGTATGAAACATTCATTTATATGCAGTCAAGAACGTGATTAGTTTTCTGTGATTTCACACAAGAGAGAAAAACAAACTAGTAATTCTGTCTAAAAACAGTGACTGAATTCCTAACTTGCTAGTGTTTACTGTTACTTGAGAAAGACCACACAAATGCCATGTAACAAGGATTATTCTAATGTATCAGCATGCAGGCAGTTGAAAACATTTTGGAGCATTTGTATGCAAATAGCTAATTTTTCTTCAATTAGCCCAATTCTCATTTTATACTCTAGCACAAAAACCTCACTGCATTCCAGAGAGACAGATAAGTTGTAAACAGGTCTAGCTGAAAAGCACCATCATCCTTTAGTTTTCCAATTAACAATATACCCACATACATAGATGATTCCCTTGAGTAAAAAAATGTTTTTTTAAAAAAAATGGCAACAATGGCAAGACTGAAGACTGCAACGAACAACCGCAAAGAACAACTCTTCTCTGAACTCAGAATGTGATAAACATGTCCATCTGCAATTGTCATAGTTAGCTCTTCTTTTTTTTAAATTTAAAATAAATAGATCATAGAATCATAGATTAGTTTGGGTTGGAAAAGACCTTTAAAGGCCATCTAGTCCAAGCCCTTGCAAGGATCAGGGACATCTGCAACTAGATCAGGCTGCTCAGAGCCCCGTCCAACCCGACCTGGAATGTTTCCAGGGATGGGGCATCTACCACCTCTCTGGGCAACCTGTGCCAGGGTTTCACCACCCTCATTGGGAAACATTTCTTTCTTATACCTAGTCTAAATCTACCCTCTTTTAGTTTAAAAACACTACCCCTTGTCCTGTCACAACAGGCCCTGCTAAAAAAGTCTGTCCCCATCTTTTTTTATAAGTCCCCCTTGAAGTACTGAAAGGCTGCAAGAAAGTTTTCCTGGAGCCTTCTCTTCTCCAGGCTGAACAACCCCAACTCTCTCAGCCTGTCCTCACAGGAGAGGTATTCCATCCCTCTGGTCGTTTTTGTGGCCCTCCTCTGGACCCATTCCAACAGGTCCATGTCTTTCCTGTGCTGAGGGCTGAATGTTTTCAGGGTCAGAATTTATAGTTCTTTTAAAAAAAAAAAAAAAAAGCAAGCTGTTTAGGAGCATATGGCCAGCTACAATGAGAATGTTCAGAATGTTACATTTTTACAGGTCTTCTTCCCAAGTATGAGATTCATAAACAAAAATACACAGTGATACAGAAAACAACTCAACTGATAAAATCCATCATGAAATAAAAAACCAGCAACAGTAACATTATATGTCATGCTTTACAATGAAGAATCAACTTTTATAAAAGCAAATAATCACAAAATAATATGCATTTCCAAGTAATGCCTGAAGTTCTTAATCGGGATTGGGACTCTTCTCTCATGTCTTAATTGAGCACCGTGTAACACTCTGAGATGAGAATGTAAATAGGTACACAAAAGGAATCTGATAAACTCGTAATTATATTTTTAAAATAAAATACAGGGTTTTTTTGGTACACTTCCGTACACTTTTATTATGGAAGATATAGCAAATAGAATGTCAATTTCTACCACGTAAAGAGTTAAAGGTAGGTTACTTAAACCTTTCGTTAGAAAATGGATTATATTTTTTAAATTTTAAAATTCTCCAACAATGGGTTTTCTGATTGTTCAGAAACAACTATTACAAAAGATTATGGAAGATGAGTGTTATCCAAACTCATCATTACTTTTTAGTTTTTCTGTATGCAGAACCATTAAAGTTGCTGTGTTTTGAATCAAACTGTTAAAGAATATTTCATTTAGATCTGTAAAGAGGATTGGTGTTTGCAATGCTTTCAGAGAGGAAACATTTTCTTGAAGGGAATATGACAGTTGCAAACACTGATCCGATGAACAAATCTGCTACACTGTGATACAGTTTATGCTTATAAATAGTGCTCCAGCTTACTTTATGGAAACCAGATTTTCAAAAGCATGGTTTATATGCTTTCCTATGTCCTATGACAGGCAGCCAAAAAAGGAAGCTAGGCCTCACCTCTTAAAAAACCAAACAAAACAAAACTGAAAAATAACACCCACCCACTTCAAGCAAGATTCCTTTATTAAGAAGGAGGATCAACTCCCCCCGAAAAACACAAGAAAACCCAAACAAAACAAAACAAAAAAGTAGTAGTTCAGATCTACCTACCCCTGAAATTGTTGCCTATCCTTCTCAACTCTTGCCTCAACTTTAAAAAAACAAAACCCACTAAACCTCTAAACCTCACCTTTTACTTGCTTACATATAAATAGATACAATACCTGATCATGGCTCTCTGCATATGCAATGTACTTTTCTTCATACCGTCTATTTGTTAATGTATGCACGATATTGCCCATATTCCACTCTTCATCTTTCAGCTCCTTAATTATCTGCAGAAATAAAGAAAGATCATTGAAAAATTCTGTTTTAACTAAAAGCACATGACTACCTTCATTATCCTGGCACAGAAACCTCCAAAGAATTGTGAGCTTTATTACTTTAACCTCTACTATTCCCAATTTTGGAGCAACCAGCTTTCTCCAATAATCGGAAGAGACTTCCTTCTTTTGAATTCTGCTACATAAATATAACTAGAACATTTTGTTTCTCCTGTACTTCCACATATAAGCATGGACAACTGGACTTGCCATCTATCACGTGAATCCTCCGATACAGTGGGCAATGGGATTGCTAGGAGCTACAAGACAGCACTGCACCAAAAACTGGGCAAAAATTTGTGTGCACACACACTCACCTACATGTGGTATTGAAAGAAGTCCTCTATTTCAAGTAACGCTGGCATATGGCAGCTTCCAACTATAGCTGAAGCACCGGGCTATCTGGTAGAGAATGGATCACTGCAAGATAGCACTACGCTATCGCCATGAAGTACACAATAACGTGAGAAGGCGCTCAGAACTGGGACTTGCATGTTCCCCAATATGTGAATTCCCACTCAGTTCCAAACCATAGGCTGAATGCCAAAGCTTTGGAAGACAAAACAAGCTTTACATTTTTTGTCATGCTAGCTCCTGGTTTTTAGGAATTTAAATTAAATCACATCAATAGGAGTTTTCTGCCTCATATGAAACTATTTCTTCCCTTTTTTAAACTTAGTCCAATTTCAGTGTCAGTCCTTTCTTTTCTCTATAGAACTTCATAGACCTCCACTGATCACTACAACTTACATGTATATACATAAATATATAGACATGAAAAGGTGATTAAAAGGCAATATCATCAAGATGCCTAATATGATGCTGTAAAATTTTACATTCTGATCGTAACTGGCCATGTACTCCTAAACAGGTTGGTTTGGTTTTTTTTAACTACTCTCTAAATTCTGGCCCTGAAAATATTCAGGTCCCTATGCAGCATCATATTATGTACTAGACCAACCTTTAATGCGAGCTAGTACAGCCACTGTTATGACAATCAGCTTATCTCACCCACCTTTACAGATTCTTCAGAATTACTTCATGGAACCCTGGAGATCCTTGGGGTCTACAACTGCTTTTAGGAAGCTGCCTAGAAAACTTGCTATTAACAGGTACGTACTTAAAAGCTGGAGAGAAATGACAGCAAGCAGTCTCAAGTTCCTGTTCGAAAAGCTGGCAAGTTTGTCTTCTGAATGAAAAGAAGGTTGGAAAACTGTTTTTCGATCTGCCCTCCGCCTCCCAGTTACAAAAGTGAAAGATGTTGAAGAAGTTAATTTGCTTTTTATTTTAAGCTATTCGCTACATTTATTGAAGCATTAATGCTCATACAAAACATTTATTCTTTTCAGATCATGATGATAGCCTGAGGGATTTGGCTGCAACCTTCTATCTAACTGAAAAGCATTCTCTAAAACATCAGTAGAAGCCTTCTTAGATCATTTAGTGTTTTATTCCTTTTTTTGTGATTCTCTGTATTAAAGAAAAGGTAATTTAAATCCGTATCATAGTCAGTGTTTATTAGTATAATAAATGATCTTGAAAAGCATTTACAGATTTTAGCTGTTCTTTTTGTAACCCCACTGTACCAATTGCTGGTGTTTGTATAATTCATTTATGTTAACTTTCAGCTCTATGTTCAATATCAATTACTATGTCCAATTTCAGGAGGGTTCATTGCATGTTTTTGTTTTGTTTTTTTAAATATATTTATATGCATACGGTTAACTTATCATCTACCTGTTCACCTTCAACATAGACTACACATTCTACAGCTGTTGCAAGGCACAGGTTATTTCAAACAAAATGAGTCTCTGTCTTGTATGAAGAAAACAAATATCAGCTAGAATGCAAAGAATAGCCCCAAACTTATTCATCTACATGATACGTGACAGCTCTCATTTCAGCCACTAATACCTGTGCTCAAGCCTGTCAGAATTTATTTTCATAGGACATTAACAGAAGAGAGTAAAATTTGTCAATAGGTTTCAGAAGTGTTTTTGTGTACGCACAGATAGAGAAACATCCCACTTCAGAGCGCAGAACGTATTTTTAAAAAGTTCTCACCTGTATCCACTTATCTGGAATAGCCATGGCTAGTCGATAATCAAAGCCCCCTCCTCCCTCTGCAACAGGACGACAAAGAGCTGGCATTCCTGAAACATCCTTAAATAAAAAAAACCACATAATTTGCATATCATTGCAACTATTAGTTCAGATTTTCTACCATACAGTAATACTTCTATACAAACACCTTGTAAACTATAAACAGCTTCACAGACTGATCTGTATAAGATAAAAAAAAAAAACAGTGAGTGATTACTACACCCAGATTTGCTGTTTGAATGCAGAAGTTAAAGGGAAAAGCATTATGACTTTTCTCTATTACTACTACAAAGTATTTTATACAGGCTATGTATTTGAGGGGGAAGAGACCTCACTAGATGCAGAATTTGAAATAATTAGCTCTCTTGAGTTCCAAGTAATCAATAGAAAGCAGAAAGCACTCAACAGAAGACAAATTAAACCTTCATTGTGTTTATTGATATTTTGCATAAAAAATGGCAGAAAAATAAAAGGATTCATATAAAGTACAGTAAGGAAGAAAAATAACATCTCTTTTCCTAAATGCACAAACCCAAAACTATTGATCCAGCTAGCCCTGGAAAGTGACATGCTCTTGCTGCATAATCTTCCAGTTTCATATTGATGGAAGGTTGATCATTCTTAAATATGTAATTCAAAGTTCTTAAAATATTTATTTCACCGTTTTATTAGGCAATTCTGTCACATAGCATTCTTTTTGTAAAGTTAACTTATCTGCATAGAAAATGCAAATCTCCAATAATTGCAAAATACCTACCAGTACTCAATTTTATTAACCTATGTCAGTGAGAAGCCATTCCACCACAATGGCTATGGATTAACATACACCTCTCGCATCTACACAGGAGAATTTATGGAATTAAATTCTAGCTAGAACCAGGGCTTAATTAGGAAGTTCATTCTGGATTTCTGGATTCAATCCAGTTTTCAATCCAATTGCTGCATTAGACTAGTGAAAGAGATATTTGCGCTTGAAGTTATACATGCGTACATACACACACAGCACCCATACTGACATTGAGTGAGGAGACCAGCCACATCACCATGAAGCTCATGGATGGCATCCTGGGGGATAGAAGGCAGGGCTGCCGTCCAGAGGGACCCTGACAGGCTGGAGGAATCCACCACCAACCGCAAGCTCAGGAAGTTCGGCCAGGGCAGTTGTCAAATCCTGCCCCTGTGACGGACTAACCCCTGCATCCATCCGGGCTGGGGACTGCCAGGCTGGGGAGCAGCTCTGCTGGGAAGGCCGTGGGGCTCCGGGCCAGCGGCAAGCTGAGCATGAGCCAGCAGCCTGCGTCGGCAGCGGAGGTGGCCAGCAGCATCCTGGGCGGTATGAACAGCAAAGCCAGGAGATCAAAGGAGGGGATTAGCTCCCGTTACTCAGCAGTCACTAGATCACACAAAAAGCTTCTCCCACATTGCACATGCTGTAAGTACCAAATACTGAAGCGGAGATACTTTCCAAACTTCTAGGAATAGGCCTATTCCTATAGAATAGGAATTCTATATAGGCCTCCTAAATCAGTCAGGAAGGATAAAAACAGACTAATGCTCTCCAAGTTATGCAGGACAAGATGATTTGAAACAAAAGCCTTTCTCCGTGATGACGTGATGCCTACCTGGACAGAGTCTGAGTTCGAGATTTAAGTAGCTCCCATCTACTTTAGTCACAATTTTGAAAGTCAGATTTCTTGGAAGCAAAATTCCAAATTTAATACTATTTATATCTATATTTATCTATAGATTTTACCTGAACACTGGAGAAAATTCAGTGTTAGTTTGTTCAGCATATTTTCCACTACACATAAACAGCCAATGCCTAAGCATTTGTTCAGACCTTAGTTTGAAATGAGCTGCATATAAAAAAAAAAAATCAAAGCAGTAGGGTTTTTTTCACCTGTTTGTTTTTATAATACTTCAGGCATGTTGTAACTTTTCTTAACATTTTTTTCTACTCATTATACAAAACTTTAATCTCAGCTTTATTTACAAGGCTAAAATGAAAAATAAACATAGTCAGTAATACCTAAAGACTTACAAATTACTAAAAGACAGTGAATGTACAGAATATTTAAAAATCTGTAAAAAATAGCAGTTAAATAATTAAGGAATATATTATAATTAATTATGTCTAGACAAAAACATTTCCATGTGGCACTCATTCCATCATCATTATAGGCAAGCAGATATTCTTCATTGCCTTTTGTAATTTTCAGTTATATCAATAGTTTCTCCTTCTGAAATTCTCCTTTAACCATGCAGCACATTGATCAATTCTGTATTTCACGTAGCAACTCCCCCAGGCAGAAAAATGATGTATCGAAACAGAAACAATTTTCAACTCACGCAACAGAAACTCACAACACATCTTATTAAAAAAGAACTCTTAGGACAGGTAATACAAGCAGACTAAACTCAGAATTTCAGTGGTAGAAATGCTTCTATAATCCAAGACTATGTAGAAAACAAAAAAATTTCACTTCAAATAAGCCTACAGCTCAATGAGACCATCTCAAGTTTACTAGTAATTGCTCACCAGATGCTGTTTTTGATAGCTTGTCCTTAAGCTTTTAGTAGTGGCTGTCTAGAATATAAAATTTTACCATAAGTAACAAATGACGTTAAGCAGTATTTTGTTTTCTGAAGACAAATGGAGAACTTGCAAGCAATGTAAAAAGTTTTATTAGAAACCTATGTAGTCCCTAATGATACCAGATAGATGCAACTTTTTCTTTTAAACAAAAAGAATTATTTAAACAGAAAAATCCTCAAGGTTTGGTTTATTTTCTTTTCTAGATAAAGAGAAAATGTACCTACTCATACAACTTGAACGCTCTAGTGTTTTGTACTATTAAAAAAAAATTTCACCTGCCAACAATACTGTTTTTCAGTCAAAAATGTTTAATTGATCTCAATCAGCTCAAGTAATACAGTCTATTTACTCCCTCAAAAACAGGGAGAAACTTAATACTAAATTTAAATTAGCATAAATATTCAACATTTATAAATTTATCACATTTATTTTGATATTGTCAATTATGCCAATATACTTCAAAATATGCAAAACCACACTAGGCTGTTAATCTTCAGTACCATGAATCGCTAGTGACAAATGGCAATCATGCAAAGGCAATAAACTAATAAAACCAAATCTCATTACAAGTTCAAGGAGATGAAAGGAAAAAAACCATAAATCCCCACATTAATGACCTATTAATGCAGAGATAATTCCCAAAGTGCATGTTCCAGTTGTTTTTCCCCACAAGGCAAAGTCTGTCCACTAATTAGTATTTCTCAGCTCCTGTCACTCCTTGAGTATCCAAAGTGTGACTTGATAATTAACAGGAAATTCACAAGCTAATCAATATTAATGTCACTGAGGATGGCAAATCCTGTTCTTACCTCTGCTATGGTTATGCATTCTGGATGCAAGAAATTAATCATGTGGTTGGCCAGCATTAGATAACACAAAGCATCTTCATCCACATGTAGGCCAAAATACTCATTGTAGTCTCCACTGAATCCTGTGCCTAAGAAGGCAAGGAAGTTTTAAAGGCCATGGTTACTTTTTTTTTTTTAAAAACAGATTTTGCAATATGTAATTTTACATGCAACAGATTTATTCATCATTTCAGATCAATTCCTATAGCAGCACAACAAGATAACAGCAAATCTGCAATTTTTGGAGCATTCAGTGAACTTTTACAGCACTATTTCAACAGCAACAGAGTCGCAAGAGGATTGGCTCAGATTGGAGTTCAGGAAATTACTTACCAATTCCATGATGGTGATACAACATAGATGTAACACCATCAAATCGGAAGCCATCAAAGCGATAGTCTTCGATCCACATTCTCAAATTAGACAGAAGGAACCTCAAAACTTCCCAGCTGAAATAACACGAATATATTTTGTAAGCTTTAGAAACCTTGGGATCAACTAGAGGGCCTTATACCATGTTCCCCACTTGTATATACAGTACCCATGCTGGACATTTTACCAATGCAATGACTGCTTCCCCATTTTTCATTAGCCTTTTCCTAAAGAATTTGTCTTACTTAAATCTTTGTCTTTTATTGCACATAATTTTAAGATTGCAGATAGGGGTTTAGGAAAAACTGCCAACTATCTATACAGATATCTAAACAGGTTAGTGTTTGAACACATGTATTACATTTTAACACTCATATTTGACACTGTAGTTTTCCTTTGCCTCTCTAAAGATGTTTATACTCTGTTGGAAAAGATCTTATAGAAATGGAAAAAAAATAATAGGTCTGATTTTTGTCCCCAAGATTTTATGAATTAAAAGCAATTTTTAGGCAGAAAAAAAAGTTGAAAAGCTGTCGTCCCCCCATCCCCCCTCAATTATTTACAAATCACATGTCACCAGTAGATTACCAGATCACCTACTGTGTTGCAAATATACGTATTTAAAGAGTAAAGCAACTTACAGAAGTTGAGATGTTTTTTGAAATTCAGAACAACAGGAATGGGGTATAACACACGCACACAAAGAAAGCACGGACATGAAATCAAAAATATAAAAGAGGTTCCAATGCAAGTAAGCATGTGGAAGCATTTGTGAACAAATTTTACATTGAAGAACAAAATGGTTTCAAGAACAGTCTTCCTACTATTCATCACCTCCTCTCCCAGGACACGGGTAGCTTCCAAGACCCCCATATCCTGTTTCTGCTGTTCACTCTCCATGCCACTAACCTCTCTGCCACCCTTGGCACTGGCTGCCTCAGGTGCATGCCCTGCAAGCTGTGGCTCCAAAGAGCTCATCCATCTCAATCAGCCAACTACATGAGGAATTGAAACTTTTTTGCCCACATCTTTAACACTTGCCAATGTTATGATTTCTCGCTAAGCAATTTCCCAACATAGCAAAACTACAGCCCCACTTAAAACTGAGTTCCTGTTCAGAGAAGAGTGGAAGCTACACAGCAGCATGCACCACCCTCTGGTGGGCGAGACTGAAGGGGTACACCTAGCACAAAGCACATCAGTCAGTATCACTGTTACAATTTACCTATGTACATAGTTGGCATAAGGCAATGAAGGAGACCCTTTCTAGATTTCACTTTATTTAACAGATGTTGGAGGCAGCAGACTCATAAGGCAATTATGACACAAGGAATAAACTCCATTTACGACAAAACAAATGTCCCCGCCTTCCTTCCTTCAAAAAACTTCCTCGTATGAAGTGTACTTTAAATATGGAGTTTGTGGTATTACATGAAAAGATGAAGAGGCTGTGGAAATACTATAAAGCTGGTAAAATCCTGACCTCACAGAAAAGCTAATTCCTATTTACTTCAATAAGATAACAATAGTTCTCCTTTCTTTCCATGTACTGCACACAGATATATACCTGTGCCTATAAAGACAGAAATATTACCAAATTAAAAGCTCCAAATTTAGGAAATGAGAATCTATGTATTGCCTATTTCCATGCCTGTGTTCCGCTCCCCCCACTCCAAATCATCCAATTCACAAGGTAACACTATATGAGGAAGATCCTCAGGATCTTGTCTACAGAACCTTTTATATGTTTGTTATTTCTCAGGTGAGATGATTTGCAATGAATGAACTATAGAGAGAATGCTCTGATATGGAAAGGAATAGAAAGGTATCAAAAGTCCTATGAACTGGTAAGCTGGTCACAAAAATACAACTTCGTTCAATTCCTCGCTGTATCTTTTTCTGACCCAGCATCAAATTTGCAGAAAGCCATTTTCTGCACGCTAAACACTGTGAGCAAAGTCAAAGCAAAAGATGAATTTGTTGAACCAAAAGATTAGTTAGCAAATTGATGAGATCATAAACCTGAGTAGGAGCAGCAGATGTTTTCCAACCATCTGATTGCACATGGGAGAGAAGATTGTAAATATATAAATAAACATATTAAATCTGATTCTACTCTAAACTTGGAAAAATTCCATTTTAGGATGATTTCTAGGAATGATGTCAAATATTAGCAACCATATTTACTTTTAGAGAGGTAACTACACAGCTCCAAAACACAAGCCAAAACAACAGGTTTTTCTGAAACATGCAAAACACACAAACCGTACAGAGGTTCATCATTTCATCCAAGTCAATTTGTTTATGGGAGCAGCAGCATTAGAAATAGAAGTTGACAGAAGTAACAGATAACTACAGAATGCCAGTAGAGGCCAAAATCATAGCATAATTGAAATACATCCACTGCAGAAGCAATAACTCAGGAACATTTCTAGAAAAGTACATTCTCATAATTTTACAGACAGATACAGAAACAGGATAGCATTCATTAAGAATGTAATTTCTTCTAGGCAAAAACCATATCTTAAATCATATCCTAACAGTCTCTCACATTTTTGCATACCATAAAATTGAGAAAGTTATTTCATTGCATGCATGATCTAAGGGAGGAAAATATATGCTGTATTATCACTAAGGAACAGAGTGATTTACACTGTAAGAAATTTAAGTAACTCAGAATTCACTCAGACATCATTCAAAACAAAGAAGGTCTTTGCAGAGAGATCTTGCTTTTTTTCCCCTCCTCCCTTGGGTCCAATAGCTTACACATTAAAAACCAACTTCTTGGTGAAATGAGCATATTAGATGACCTGGTTTCACAAGGTGATGAGAAATTTAACAGCTTTCCTAGGTCAGCAGAAAATCTATTAATATACTTACAAGTCAAACTCATTATTTACTTTTTTTTCTTTCTGGACTAATAAAAAAGAAAAATCATGATTCACCGTAAGAATTCTAAATTCCAATCTGTGATGAACATGAAATATTTAGATGCAAGAAAGTAATGCATTTAAACTAGTTAATTTTGTCACTACGGACAGAAAAATAGCATTGGCTGTACCTAAAACAGTTTCAAGCTGCAATTCTTGAACCATATTAATGTTGACATTCAGGAACTACATTTATTATAATGTATTACAGAAAACGAGTGGAACTGCTGACCTTGTAAGAATATAGACTTTTATGATGATTTACCTGTTTTCAATTCTTTGTGTTTAATTAACTTAACACACAGTAGCACTGAATTGCTAAAATATTACTTCTAGAATTATCCCCAAACATTTCAACAGCTAGCTGGCTTAAATTCCACCAATGGATTGCTAAACAAAGAAACTGGCACTCAGTAATAGTGCTAACTTTCAGTGAATCTGCTCAAGTTATTTTATAAACTAAACCACCAGATTTGATAAAGATGTTCTTTTCCCTCCCCACTGTTAACCAGCATATACCAGTTTGCCTGTTATTTAGATGCACCTTGTTTGATCAGAGTGGTACAAAAGGGTACACAGTCTTATCCTATTTGGAAAACAACAAAAACAATAAACTCTCTGTATTTCAACTTCCTTCATTTACATGGAGAAGTGACTCCTTGCTGTCCTCTAGACAATATCATTGCCAAGACCCCAACCATCTCTAGCCATAAGGGACAGAGAAGTCAAAGCAGTGCAGCAGGTGCGTGCCCGGTTTTTAACCAAGGGACAATCCTGACTCACACTGCTAGACTGCTCTCGATATCTGCACTCATATCGAACGCCATTCTACAGGAACATACACATCTCTATCAGTCAACAGAACGTGCTACAATCATTAACAGACCAAAAGAGCTTTTGCGTGGTGAGAAAAGATGCCTGACTCCGAAATGAACTGTGCAGGCAACACACACAAGAGAAATCTATCCACCTGGGGCATACAATAATCTGTGAGCGGAAGGGGTCAACAGCAACATGTCACTTCCCCTGTATCAATCCCAAGAAGAAACAGAGAAGCAGTGAATTAACTTTTTTCCCCACAGTAACAACCACTTTGTTGGTTACATTGAGGCACTGATGTAGAGTGCTTACTTTTTCTAGATTTAGGATTTCGGAGAATGCATTGCATGGCTGTGTCCCATACAGCCAGAAAAGAAACAAGTGGTTCTATTTCAGCAATATTAAGCTTACTCACATTTCAAAGTTAATATTTAGACACAAAATAATTTTTAAGGAAAAACCTTATTCTGAAAACAAGCAATACTTATTAATAGTAGTGGCACAGATATCGATAGGTGAGAAGTTACAGGAGACTAAAGCTTTCAGTTTAACATGCACTGAATTTTTAACTTTATTTTAAAATAAACAAGACGACAACTGACAAAAATCCTGAGGACAGAATCCTCTATATACTCTAACTTTCAGCTGCAGGAGAATTTAGCTGGTAAAAGTTTTCAGAATGGCTGCAACATTCTTGCAGTTAAGTATTCTTGAACTATTCTTCATAGTGTCACAGTATTTTGGATATTATTAAAATAAATTAATATGATGAAATTGTTTTTTTTAACATCCTCACCATAAGCAACCAACTAAAAAGACTATCAGTGTGGTCATGATCCCTTTGGTCAAGAAGTTCAAGCTGTTCACTATGAAGATCTGGGGGCCAAGAGCAAACTTACATGTTAGATGCGCAAGTTGTAAGGTTTCTACTTCTTGTCCATCACAATCTTGTACATGGACGAGGCCAGAAATTAACACCTTCAATAGCAGTAGATCTTAGTCACACAAAGCTTGGAAAAATGGTTTATAAATGTACTTTCTTGCACAAGCTAATGGGGATAGTTCCCAATTCTCCAAGTCGCCCACTGCCACTGGCTCAAGACTTCCTTAATAGGAAACTGGGATCATTAACAAAGATTTATCTATATCTTTCAGCCATATCAATGACACAAGCCACTTTTTTTTTTTCTCTTGAGGCCTCTGAATTTAAAATAAATACTAGCTTTAGATCTAGCTCCCTGAGCTTTTGTCCTGAGATTAATCAAATATCTTAATTACTACCCCACTGTCTTCTCCTTCCCCACTTACTGCTTACAATCAATTGCTTATCACTTTACCTCTGTTCTCTGCATTGTGAGGTTCTGTTTGTTTGAGAGAAATGGATCCATACCGTGACCTTTCTGTTTCACTTGATTAGATTATGTTTGCTTTGCTACCTGTATAGAATTCATAACACTGAAAGTAAACAATTTATACACTGAGATAGAGCAAAGATGTTGTTTGGCACTGACAAGACTTGTAACCTTTGATCTTTGGTCTGCAAAGCAGCTTTATCTTTTAAATGACATTTCAAGTAAAAAAAGCATTAAATAACACAAGTAATGGTGCATTACAGCTCTCTGAGTTTTATCTTTCCTTTAAGGCCTAGTATGACACTCAAAACATTTTTTTAAAAGTTTCAATCACCAGTTGGATAGCTTAGTCTAAAACCTTCATGGCCAACTCTCCTTCCAGCTTACACAAAGTCCTCACTTTGGAAATCTTGTTTGACATTGCAAGCTCGTGTGACACAACCATAGAACAAAGAGGACCCACTACTGAAGAAGAATGCACATAGGTCACTGCAAGAGCACGAAAGGTTTTGACAAACCATAATTGTTATGCAATAAAAATTTTTAAATTATTTGCTTGCTCTGGTTCATGTACAAGTAGAGAGTACTCTGACATGAGTCAAGGAGGAAAGACCTACATTAAAGACACATGAAAGAATCTGAACTCTAAGCAAATAAATTGTCCTGGTTTCAGCCAGGGTAGAGTTAATTTTCTTCACAGAAGCTGGTGTGAGGCTATGTTTTGGATTTGGGATGAGAAAATGTTGATAACATGCTGATGTTTTGAGTTGTTGCTAAGTAGTCGAGCACAGTCCAGCTTCTCGTGCTGGCCTGCCAGCGAGCAGGCTGGGGGTGCACAGGAAGCTGCGAGAGGACACAGCCAGGACAGCTGACCCAGGCTGGCCAAAGAGATATTCCATAGCATTTAACATCATGCTCAGTATCTAAAGCTGGGATGAAGAAGGAAGGGGTGGAGGGACATTTGGAGTGATGGCATCTGTCTTCTCAAGAAACCATTACGCGTGATGTTGCCCTGCTTCCCTGGAGATGGCTGAACACCTGCCTGCCCATGGGGAGTGGTGAATGGATTCCTTGTTTCGCTCTGCTTGCGTACGCGGCTTTTGCTTTACCAATTAAACTGTCTTTATCTCAAACCATGAATTTCCTCACTTTTACTCTTCCGTTTCTCTCCTCCATCCCACCGTGGGGGAATTAGGAAGCGGCTGCGTGGTGCTTAGTTGCCGGCTGGGGCTAAACCACGACATAAATGAATATGAAATAAGAATGCTGCACATCTGAAATCAGAAAAGACAAGCAAATCTGAGTACTAAAAGGCAGGCATTTCAAAGCATGCCAAATCTTAACCTCAGGAGGTGCAATGACAACATCCTTCTGAGGCAGTGCTAGACTACTTGATTTGCCAAACATTAACCCATTTGCATCTCTGCTAGAAGACAAATCTCAAAGAGGTCTGCACCAGAACACAGCAAGCAATTAAAGATAAAACTGGTCTGAAGTACACAGTCTACCCTGAGGCCAGAAGGGGATGCAATCCTTATTATGAAAGTCTGAAACACTGGATCAGAAATTAGGATGGGGTTTCAGTATGTCCTTATGATTGTGAGAAACTCTTATAGTGAAGTTTCCTGTATTCTCACAGCAAATAATGTGGCCCTGGGGAATGTTTTGCCACACGAAAAGACAATGAAAAAAGTCAACCAGCCCTCATGGACTTAAGGCAAAGACCTACAGGAAGACATGCCATTCCTAATCTATCTTGTCACAGCGAGGTGATAAAGTGTCACACAAAGTGGATGTGACCCGTTAACAGTCCTTCTCAGCCTGTTTTTTGGTCAGGTACTTAAGTAATCCCAACATTAAGTCTACCAGCTGTGAGAAGAGCAGTGATGGCAGCAAAACACAGCACTTGTTCAGATCAATGTCTGTGAAACCTTCAGACACACAGTGATTGGCATCACTAAGCCAGACAGCGATTTCCACTGGGAAGTACAGATCCCTCTGCACAGCAACACAAAAGGTCATGGCTTTTTCTTCGCTTTTGTTTATGACAAAAATGGTGCTTAAAGCTAGTAATAGTCACTGATACCAGTCTTCCCAGTAGGAGCTGAACTTCCTATGAACTACTTAAGCAGCTTTCCCAACTACAATAGTTGCCATCATGCAGCTGATACTCAGAAGAGTGATGTTTCCAAAAGACTTGAGGTTAGGGTAAACTGTATCACAGCTTTCCAAGAAAGTAGAAAATAGGCAGGAGAAGGTAGATGCAAACCAGATGTGGGTAAGCCAGTCATGTTTTTAAGGAAGTCAAGAGTTTATCTTTTCATATTCCAGGATGTTAAGTGACTAGTGAAGTAAGAATTCCCACAAACCTGGTGTAAACTGAAGAAACAAGGTACTCCAAGGTTTTGCCTCACTGCCATGAGCAGTAAGGAATAAGAGACAATTGACCCCCTCCATTCTTTAGAAATCTGTGCTGGAGAAACACTGGAATCTTGCATTTGTAACGTTAAATGAATAGCTAACATACAACCTGGGCACATCTAAATCCAGGAAGAAAGCTTTATTTTTAGCCACAGAAATTGAGGATTTATTTATGCCACCACAATTAGAAAGCTACTGATATTATGTATTTATACTTATGTATTTAAAGAAATCTAATAAGCAGAACACAGGTTAATAGACCATGTCTTTTCTGACATCCGATAATGAAACTGTAACTTGATACTCCGAGAATGAAAAATGAATCAATATAAAATACTAAATACTAAGAAATAAAAAATAACCAAAATAGTTTTCTTGGTTTAATTATAGTTAAAAATATTTCATTTAACTAAAGCTTCTCATTTTTTAAGAGTAAGACTAAACAAGAACAGCAGCTTTGAAGATGCAGAGGATTTTCCATTTTAGTTAAAAACAGAATTTTAGAGTGCCATACCAGACAATACCCACCCCCCGGAAGCATTAATCCTGATTCCCATAAGTCCAGCGTTACGCATGGAGAAAGCAATTTCATTCACTATGCTGTAAAGAATAAAATAGCAATATGCATTTGTGAGACTTGATTCATATTCAGCAATTACTTAGGGAAAATGATTTCTTAGAAATAGGCACATCCCCAAGAAAATATTTAGGGTTTTTTTTCCCCCTCAAAATTCTACTTAATTTGTTGACACAAAGCAGCACTATAAAGTAAGGTCCTTTGGGTACTGTTCTCAGAGATGATACAATAAACAGTTAAATTAGGGTGACTGAATATGTGTGACAGTCAGTCTAACATTTTGTCCAGAGGGGGAAAAAAAAAAAAATAAGAGACTAACTATTTGTCCCTCTTGCAGGTTCTCCCAAAGTCACTATAACTGACCCCAGGGACACACTGCTGTGTGTCCTTGGCAGCTGGTTCCTCTCAAGCACTCGTGAATGTGGGGAAGAGCAGCAGCAGTCACACGCTGTGTGAACTCCACTCCAAGCACTGAACGCTGATCGTCTGCCCATCTAATTCCAGATCAGAAAAGCTATACCCACCATACACACAAACATGTGCACGCACCGAGAATAACTGTTTTCAGAGAGGTGGAAGTTAAGCAGCTTCGCATACAAAACGGCAAGTTTTCTTTGGCGAGTATCAGATCTGGGCTCAACCCAGCAAAAAGCAAGATTCTGATGCATGGGTCAGGAAGTCGTTTTCTCTAAATTTCCCAATTTTCAAGTGCTTAGAAATTTGATCAATGTTCTGGAAAGATCCACCATTTTAATTTAGCAAGTTAATTCTGCATTAGCCATCTCTATTGTATTTTGCCAAGGAATTAAACATGTTTATGAATATATTCACATGACTTTACTGAAATGCCATTTGCACAAAAAGACAAATTTTCTCAAAGGAATCATGGAGTATTATATCTAGTAAGCAGCACAGTGTCCCAGACTTAAATTTTTCAGGCTTGTCCTATCTACACCTGGTAAGAGTAAACCAAGTAATATCAACTAAAGCACTCAGATATTTGCCATAAAAATGGAAGCAATAACTCAAGTATTACTCAGTAAAGGTTACGTCCTGCAAAATATGAATATAAGAACAGCCTTGGAGGCAAAGCAGATATGTACTTATTGTAATGAAATTTAATATTCTTTATGATTTTTGCTCAGAGGGCTTCCTTAACAAAATAGAAAAACAAAAAAAAAGTACTGAAGACAGTTACCTGCAGTTTTAACACAGTCTCCAGGACAAACACATTTTAAAATAGAGAACATCTCAAAAAATAACATTAAAAAAACCTTTAAAGTACTGATACAACCTACAATGGGTTTCAGCTATGATTTGGATACCCTTAGCACTCATACCACTCATGTTCTACCCAAGTAAGTTATACATTGATAAAATAAAAATACTTGAGAACATTTGAAATTCTTTTCTCAAAATAAACTTCTTAGCAAATAGTATATGTGTATATTCACATAATCAACGCTGCAAATTAACAAATAAAATTTGTTGTTTTGCAACCTGCAACTAAATGACATTTTTAAAATATGCCATCAGGATTTTGCATACAATTTAATGCAATTCATGACTTCCATAATTGAACAGAAATCTCAAGCATTGCAGAGTAGTTTACTGTTCAACACTGGCTATGCTTCTGAATTAAGACTAAGTATAGTGCAGAAATAGGTAACAAACTATTATGTATCAGGTGACTCACAACCTTAAACAGACCATTATCCTGAACTTTCCCCAGAAAACAGCAGAGTTAAAAAGCAGACTGGTGAAGAATCAAATTGCAAGAGATATTTAACTACATTGTTGTGAAGTGTTTTTTGTCCCCTGAAATAGTATGCTATTATACACATGTAAAAGAACAGAAAACAATTATCCTCAACTTTTTATACTCCCTATATAGAAAGCTAAAATTATACTCTCAATTTGTTTCATTAGCAGTGACAAAATATTAAATACCTGGCAAAATGTTAACACTTTTAAGCTCTACTTTCTCAAAACCATCTTATTAAAAGCCTGAAAGAGTGCTTTCTATAAACTTAATTTCATTTATTACTTTAAAACACTGGTTCCTAAGTTGAGACTCACACAAGTGACTTTAAAGAGACACTGAAGAAGTGTCTGGTTCACTGTGTTTCCTACCTGACCACCTGCTTCCAGCCTTCTGTCTGAAGAACCAAACAGAAACACGTGTGTCCTCTGCAACCACGCAGTTTAGCCACAGATGAGAAATGCTACTGTGACCTCCACGCAAGTCAAGGTAGGATTTTGAGCACACTCCCTCCCCTCAAACATGCAGAAACCAACGCTACAGCTGACAAAGCACTAGCCTTTCCTCTTTGCTGGTGGTAAACCCAAAGAGTAATAATGCCAGCATAAAAGCAAATGCAGACACACAAAATATTTCAAACATTAGTATTATGCCTGTATCTTCTAGATGAAAGTGCAGACTGTTTTCATGTGAATTCTGGTGGCCGTTTTGTTTTTTCTAATGCTAATGAACAGCAACAGGAATTTAAGGAGTAAAGAAATAAAGTTCTTCATAAATAAGAGCATTTTGAAAACTCCCAAGTAAAAGCATTAAAGAAGTGAAGCAAGAAGACCAGACCTCTGCACTTGAGAAAATTCCAGCCTTAATACGAACATATCTAATATCTGGTTTTCCAAAAGTTAGGTGCACTGATGAGTGAGAAGTCTTTGCTGCATGCGGATGACAGTGAACCATAGTTGCTGTCGTGGTAACTGAAAGACTCAAATTCATATATACCAGGAACACACTAACAAAACTTTATCAATCCATCATTCAGTATCCATATACCATCACCTATTAGTTTTTTTTTAAATAGGTCATTACCTTGAAAATCCAAAAATCGAAACAGTAATCCTCAAGCAACGAACTGTGTCAGCTACTTTTTATGTTAACACAGCAAAGCCAACATCATAAGGAATAGGTATTATCATATACAGAAGCCTGAAAAGGGGGTGACACTTGCATTTTACCATCCTAAGACTTCTCCTTAGAAGATATTACCCGAATATCCTTTTACTTTAGTCTCTCGGAGACTGGTATATTGGACCCCTGAAGTCTCAGTTGCCTGTCTGTATTTTATTGATCAAAAGTCTATCTTTCCCTTCCTCCCAACTAGACAGTAGCAATACCAAATCTGTAAAAGGAGAACAAAATTTTAAGACAGGTAGAAGTGTTAATTAATTAGTCATCATGCAGTACAGACATTACAGGATGCTTCTGACATACTAACACCATGTCCTGAACGGTAATTTACTGATTTCCTCCCCTGGGGAACCAGGGGGTAAGGAAAGTTCACTCTTTATATTCATATTAGCTAATACAAAGCTTAGATTACATCCTCTCACACTTCCAGATTTTATCCTCAGCATAAACAATTGCTCTGGACACAGTCCAAAATGTTCTTTTCAGCACCATGGGACAAGACCGCTCAGTTACACGACAAACTTCAGTATGAAGGGCAGAAAAGTTTGTACTATGAATCGTTAACTTCAGAGAAAAAGGAGATTTCCAGTAGAAGGCTCAGAGAGCCTGAAGATTGTCTTATATCATCCCTAGCACGAGATTCAGGAAATGACTGCAGAGGTAAGCAGCCATCTGGCAAAACCGATCTACACATGCATCAGTCCCTATTATCTTTCAGCAAGCACAAAATGCAAAGCTGTTGCATTTGCACAAAACAGCACAGATCCGATTTAATATGAACCCTATTAAGGTTCATATTAAATGGGAATTCATTCTTAAGCACAGTGCAGTATTTCTCAATTTGCTGCAATTTTTGAAGTTATATTCTTCAGCAATGTAATTAAAGATATTAGCTCATCTTATGCTGTGCCATTAGAATTAAGAACTTGCAAATGTAATGCTTTCTGTATGTTCCATAAATACTTTTTCGTGTAAGAGAACTGAAAAACAGGTTTATTTTTGAAGACACTTGTTTTTTCTCTCAGTTTCTTAGTAGATACTATCGTTTCGGCTATATAATTTGCACTTTATGAAGATTAATACAAGAAAAATAAGCACATTTATAATAGATTGTTAAAGTAACTGTTTAGCATATAATATGTAGCAAGATTATTATTTGAATTGTCTCTGGCAAAAAATAGCTAAAATGTAATTTCTGTATTGATTCACAGCTATACTTTGTTTCATCTATGACTATTTTTAAAGACTTAAGCACCTAATTTGAAACCTTTTGCGATCTGAACATACGTTTTAACATACCCGCTATCTTTCTATAGCCACCAAATCTGTAAGTTCGACCAAAAACATGTGGGAAAGAGACTGTGCCAAAACATACTCAGTTGTACTCCCACTAATCCACTGAAATTAAATTGTGACAATGGAAACCTCAGAGAGTATCTTGAAAATATTCAGTTAGAATAATCAGTGTCCTTATATTAGATAAAAATTAAAGAAAACATACATTGCTGTCTACAGCTTATTTGGAAAACTGTTTAAAAACAAAACACTCCTCTACACCCCAGAATCTTTAAGTGTTCTATTTCCATTTTCAAGTCAACACAGAAGTGCAAGCTCTCAAGACAAGGCATCAGTACCTTTTGATAGTATTAAAATCAACTTATATTGCTGAAAGATCTCCGATTAGTGCACTAGAACTTGTATATTTATCACAGAATCACAAAATTGTTTGGGTTGGACTAGATGACCTTAAAAGGTCCCTTCCACTCCCTTGCCTCAGGAAGGAACATCTTTCACTAGATCAGGTTGCTCAAAGCCCCATGCCACTCGACCTTGAACACATCCAGTGATGGGGCATCTGCAAACTTCAAGGCAACCTGTGCTGCTTGTCTCACCAGACTCACTGCAAAAAGCTTCTCTTTTATGCCCAGTCTAGATCTATCCTCTTTCAGTTTAAAACCATTGCCCCTTGTCCTGTCACCACAGGCCTTGGTAAAAAGTCTCTTTCTTCCTTATAAGTCCCCTTTAAGCATTGAGAGGCCACAATAAGGTCTCCCTGGAGCCTTCTCTTCTCCAGGATAAACAACTCTAACTCTCTTAGCTTTTCTTCATAGGAGAGGTGTTCCATCCCTCTGATCATTGTTGTGGCCCTCCTCTGGACCCACTCTAACAGGTCCATATCTGTCTTGTGCTGGGGACCCCAGAAATGGATGCATTACTCCAGCTGGGGTCTCACCAGAGTGGAGGAGGTGGGGGGAATCACTTCTCTCAGTCTGCTGGCCACATTATTTTGATATGGCCCAGTATATGACTGGACTTGAAGATATTCTTTCCAACCAAATCTCTTCTTTGTTCTGCCAAATTTGGATGATGATGGTGCTCCCCTGAGAGCAACTGTAGACGCAGCCTACAGAACATTCATTCTTTCCCATACACAATTCATCAGTTTATAACAATGCTATTTCACACTACTTTCTGTAAGTCACTAGCTTTGTTAACTGATGTTGGATAAGCATTAGAAAGAACATACAGCTTAAAGTTCTTTCCATTTATCTATTTCCTGATAGACTTTGTTTCCTCCCCACTTAACCCAATGACAAAATAATTACCTCGGAACATCTTATAACATAGCCAAAGTAGATTTTCATCTTTTCCAATGCCCTTATCCAAGAAGGTGAGGGCAAAGGAAGCCTGAAAACATTGATAATGTAAATTTTACAGTTTTGTAGATGACTTTTCTTCTCCAAAAATAATTCACTTCATAAATAATCTTTGGGGTTTAAACATCAACCCCAGAATGGACATAAGCCTCCAACTACTACTTAGGGCTTTGATTTAAATATTTATTTCCATTTTACAGGAAAAAAAATACAGAATTTCAGATTACAGGGTGGTAAAAAAAGCCTAAAAATCTGGAGTAATAAACACTATACATTCAAACCAGAAGATGGGGAGAAAAAGCAGTGGAAATCTTTTGGGATTGTTTTGTTTTTCTCCAGTGTTTGGCTGACTTCTTGATTACTCAGATTCACCAATTCTTTGAACACAGAAAGTATCTAGGGAATCTAATGCCAAGAGCTAAATTTCAACAACAAAAAAGGAATTTCACTTATACTTGTTGTTCATAAGACCAACTGTATGCCTAGCAATTTGAAAACTTATGCTATTTATTTCCTTAACGTAAACACTAAATTAGCTACTTGTTTCTGAATGTCCAAGCTTAATCCATTTCAAATTAAATAAATTAAAAAAAGAAACCCATCAATTCTAAATTACATAATTCAGAATAAGAAATGGTTTTGGCTCATAGCTGTGACTATTTTTAGAACCTCAAAAGGTCATTCTTTTACACAACCTTGGCACATGAAGGAATGGGGTATATGTAAGAATTTCATTTGTGTGAGCAATTCTATTTATTATTATTTATTCTAATTATTCACCATTCTGACTAATGTGGTATAATAAATGAAACAAACTTAAATGTGTTTTCCTTCCCCTCCCTTCCCCCATCTGGGAGAAGGGGAGAAGGGAGGGGAAAGAAGGCAAGGGGGAATTTAGCACTGCCTCCACCTGCTTGCAAAAGGTCAGGGGATGGAAATGTAACACTGACCAAAACTAATACCTCAATTGAATAGTGCTCATAGGGATAATTTTACTACCAGTTGTGGTTTAATAATGAATGATTCTGTCCTGAAAAGACACCAATTTCTTTTACTTACTCTATTAAAAACTGTTGCAGAAAACGTAAGTATACTAAGAATAACAAGCCTGTGCTAAAAGCTGTTCTAAAAATCTCATGCTCTAATCAAAGGTGTGCTACAGTGTTAATAAAATGTTACTAAACAGCAAGGGGGAAAAAAGCTGATCACTGTAAAGCACTAAAGAAAACAGCACATATCGCCAATTGCCAAAGCTTTGTGGGTTACAAATACAGGCCCTAGGGCGTAGCTGGACTGGATGCTCATTTTGATAGGGTGAAAGGAATATGGCTTCACTCCACATCATGAAGTGACAAATTCTATGGTGTTTGCATAAATCCTTCCAGCCAAGAAGATGTGATCTAATGTGTTTATTTAATTGGGAAAATTACAACAGTCATTACTTTCTTTACATGTCTTAAAGAGAATAAAGACAGAATAAGAATAAAGAGAGCAAAGAACACTCTCCTTTTCATTGTGAAGCCCTTTGATATATACGCTCACTTAAATAGCCATAGTGCAATGACTAAACACATACACAAAACCCCCATACTTTTACTTAGTAATTCGCCAGAGAACTTCATTCTCAGCTCTTTGTTCAAACAGATTGGGATGTCTTCTACAGAAATAAATTACTAGAGCACATAGCAGTGACTTATTATACGGATGTGCTTTTTCATTCTCGTGTTTGTCTATCCTTATAGCTGCATTTGACAGGATTTACTGCACAATAATTAGACCGAAGAAATTAAGAGCAGTAAGGTCTGCAGAAAATTACTTATTCTGCTGGGTTTGGCTGGGATAGAGTTAATTTTCTTCACGGTAGCTAGTATGGGGCTGTGTTTTGGATTTGTGTTGGAAACGGCATTGATAACATGGGGACGTTTTAGTTACTGATGAGCAGTGCTTACACAGCGTCAAGGCTTTTTCTCACACCAACCCACCAGTGAGTAGACTGAGGGTGCACAAGAAGTTGGGAGGGGACACAGCTGGGACAGCTGACCCCAACTGACCTCAGCATACACCGTGTTCAGTTTTGGGTCCCTCACTACAAGAAGGACGCTGAGGTGCTGGAGCGTGTCCAGGGAAGGGCAACAGAAATGATGAGGGGTCTGGAGAACAAGTCTTATGAGGAGCAGCTGAGGGAACTGGGGTTCTTCAGTCTGGAGAAGAGGAGGCTGAGGGGAGACCTTCTCGCTCTCCACAACTACCTGAAAGGGGGTTGTGGCGACAAGGGTATTGGTCTTTTCTCCCAAGTAACTAGCGATAGGACAAGAGGAAATGGCCTCAAGTTGTGCCAGGGGAGGTTTAGATTAGGTATTAGGAAAAGTTTCTTCATGGAGAGAGTGATCAAGCATTGGAACAGGCTGCCCAGGGAGGTAGAGGAGTCACCATCACTGGAGATACGCAAAAAAAGTGTGGATGTGGCACTTCGGGACCTGTTTTAGTGGGCATGGTGGTGTTGCATTGACAGTTGGACTTCATGATCTTAGAAGTCTTTTCCAACCTTGACGATTCTGTGATATAAAGCTCTTTCCTGGAGATGGCCGAACACCTGCCTGTCAATGGGAAGCAATGAATGAATTCTTTGTTTTGCTTTGCTCGAGTACACAGCTTTTGTCTTCCCTATTAAACTGTCTTTATGTCAACCCATGAGTTTTCTCACTTTTACTCTTCCGATTCTTTCTCCCATCCCACCATGGGGGGGAAGTGAGCAAGCAGCTGTGTGGTGCTTAGTTATCAGCTGGGGTTAAACCACAACACTTGTACACTTACTTCCCTCACTCCCAACTAAACTCATTAAGTTAATCGTAGTAGAATAACTTAGAACAAACTTTTGTGTCAAAAACTTTTCTATCCAAACTAATAATGATCATCTTTATGGCTATGAATTTTTTTCTAAATAACTTTATACCAATTTTTAAGAGATTACAAGGAATTATAATAAAGATACATAAAAATATGGGTAAAGAGTTAGCCTCTTTATCAAAGAAGAGATACAGTGAGGAACCAGGACAAACAGATGTTTGATGGCAATTCTCATGGCAAATTATGGAGAATTCTATAAAGCTACCTTTTTCCAAGGATCTGCCCCAAACAAATGCATAGAAAAAATAGCCAAGCATATTTAGTGTAATATGCTTTTTTTTAAAAAAGTTGGACTGTTCTTCCAAACCTGGTTTAGAAAAATATGCTCTGTTCCCAGGGATAAAGCTTTTCATACAACATTTTCTTTATTCACTGAGACATATTTGACATGGTACACTATTTAAGTTCTTCAGACTTGTCCTGTAACTGTATGAGCCAGAACAGAACCTAGAAGAAAAAACAGCAAAAGGTACTTCCAGTCCACCCATTACTACTATAATGCTATCACAGCAGAATCTGTTTCTGTATCTTCATTACAATTTCACCAATAATTTTCTAAGTATGAACTCTAATAAAATTTATCTCAATAACACGTTAGTTCCAAAATCAAAGTAATTTTGGCATTTAAATAACCCTAAAGAGAACATCCATATCAGCTGCATGAGTCCATAAAAATCCTCCCTAAGTTTTAGCATAGAATCACCAACATAGTCCCATCCAAAACTGAAATCTCAGCCAGTGGCTACAGCTAGGAATCAATCTGGTACGACAGAGACAGCTACCATCTGAAGCAGCAGACTGGCCAGCTCTGTTGGGATGCATTGACCTCCATCTTCAGCTGGAATCAACTTCTAGAGACAGGAATTTAGTCTTTATGCTAGTCCATGAAATGGCATTCCTCAAGATAATATGGCATCCTCTCAAAACTGAAAATAATTTAACAGATCAATATTACTATTCGCATATCACTTCTGATCTGTTGGCCATAAATACACTACTGACTTTTGGAAATGCATACAGCATTTTGATAGTTGTTTTCTACTTTGTAGATATGGTTAATTGTTTTGTCCCCTGTTACAAATTTTCTTTCTCTCTCCAGTGAGCTTTCCAAAAATGGATTTCAAGTGGATCTGTACATTATACAACACATACCCACACTAGAATCAGAAAAAAATGACAATTGTTTTTATGACCCCATCTTCTTTCCCTGCCATGAGTGGTACCACGCCTAATTTTCCTCCAACACAGAACTTCTTTGGCTGAAACCCTGAAGAAAGTGAACATTCCCCATTTCATTTGCAGATTTTCCTTAAAACCTCTCCCTCATCTCAAATGTATACATTCTTCACCCCCCAGTACAATCTTCTATTCACAACAGATACTGCTCATATCACCTGCTGCAGTAATCACATAGGATTCTGTGAAAGTTGTCAATTTCTGTGTGGATTACTAAATGGAAGATCATTATTGCATTTAGACTGATGAGGAATGATTCTCTGCAATGTGTTGAATCTTGCCTAATTTTAGATCTTTATTGAAATACCATAATCAACTTCAAGCAAGAGTGACTGTGTGAATTTAATTGGGTACAAGTGGTGACCTCTGTATTTCAAAATATGCCTCCTGACAAAATTTAGAACAATTGTCTGCAATTTTTCAGTGTGCCTTTTCTTCAAGTATCTATGTATTGCTTTATTACTATATTACTTTCTGCAGCTACACTTTAGAATGTATACACAAAGCTCTGATTGCTATGTTGGAGGTTAGCATGGGAAACTGGACACTTCAGAGAAAGTTACACATTCTTACAGGAAGCTCTGAGTTTCAGAACATCTGTGGATTGAAAGCCTCCCAGTCTGTTATATCAACCTAAGTGCAGTGCAGTAAAACAATTAAGCTTAGATGAAGGTTTAATTCAAAAACTACAGCAATTCTATAGCAGGTCTAGACTGCATATACTATAAATCATATGCTCATGGCTGGAACTTTTTTCCACTATTATTTTAATCTTTCCGATTATATCACAGTAAGTTCCAATATATCATACCTTCTGTTAATGCTTCGAGTACTCATTCCCTTAAGTAAGGCAATTTATTAACTGCTACGCCCCCATACTTGAATATTAGCTTGCTAACATTCACAATTATTACTAAAAAGAAGAGAAGGAGAAAACACAAACAAACATTTTCACAGACATGGAAGGTCTTAAACTTTAAGGATTAAGTTTTATAAAATACTTTCGTGCTTTTACAGTCACCCTCAAAGTCTGGTCTACTAGAAGCACACTGCTAAGGACATATGCAGGCCCATTTTTTAAAGTCAATCTGTAATCAAAATAATTACATTTATGAGCTGTGGAGGAAAAAAAACAAGCCTCATACTACATAACAAGCAGTGTTTTCTTAAAACAGTCATTAAAAAACAATCTTTGCCAGCCAAATCCAATTCCGATGCATATTATGGGGATCTCTAAATACAGAGCTTTCAAAAATTAATTTAGCAAAGGAAGACTGGCAGGAAACGAATTAAAATCAGCATAGCTAAAGGTTTTGCATTATGAAACACAACTTATATCCCTGTTCCTACTATAATTGCCCCAGAATCAGCAATATACCAAAAAAAGATCGAATGACTGAGAATCTAGCTCGTTGGCAACTATCACTGCATTGCCTCTAATCTAGCTGAAATTATGGCTAAGGTATCTCCCCAATGAATACATGTTTGTGACAAACATGACCCGACACTGGATGTCATTACGACTGCATAAATGCACCTGGAAGAATGTCACCTGTACCTGACTAAATCCTCAGAAGCTGCAGAACAGAACACTTCAGAAACTATACCTACACTCTGGGAAGTCAACTCTTCTGTATACAATACTTTAATTCTTCAGTAATTTTCCACTGCCACCTTTCCCTCTCCCCTCCCATGGGATCAACAGTGTCCCAAAACCTGTATAGCTTAAACTTCTAAGGAAATTGCTTGGTTGAGAGAAAGCTGCGAAGAAGTCATTACATTAGAGTTACGCAAGGTAAGAAAAGTAAAGTTAGAGAAAGACAGGTTTGTAATAGCCTCAAAGATTCAAAAGGAAGAACACAGCAAGGTGCAAAACAGAAAAAGAAAATCATATGGAGTCTGAAGAGGATAACCCAGCACCATCAAGGGTCTGTTACAAGTAGTGGCAGCCTCCTTTCTCCCACCTGACCAATGCCTACCTGGCCAGCAGGGACTCTTTAGGTGTCTTATTGGACACTGAGTATACTAGCAGTTTTTAAACCCTACCTCGTCTCCTTTATGTATGTTAACTAATAAGCAACGTTTTGCAGTCAAGTATACCCTCTTTGCACTCTGTAAAAGACACTTGAACAGAGCAACCCCAAGATGGACAGTAAAAACACACATACCACATTATCTGCATTTTGTAACTCACGATGATGTGCCAACTTTCCTTAAGTGCATTAGGCAAGGAACCATAATCTTTAATACTGCAGTAATCCATAATGCATCAACTTATACAAATTTAAAATGCTAAACATGCAAGTGTGATAAAGTAGCAGCATATCCATTTCTTCCTGACAACTGACTGTTACAAACCATGGTGATGCTCCCACATAAGGCAACAAGTTTTTCACTTCCACAGATATTTAGAAGAGCTCAACACTGAAGCGTAGGCTACTTAAGCCCACAACGTTTCTCTGGACATCTATGGTAAGAGAAATGCGAGCCCAGACAGGTACTCCTACTAACCAAAACACATTTCCCAATTCATTCCACCTAATAATGATATTACACAAGCGGCAGCTAAAGATTGGGAAAGTCGGCAATCAGAAGAAAGGAAAACATTTTCAGATAAAAAACAGCTGTTTAAGGAAAAATTAAATACTGACCTTAACAGAGGCTGCTGAAGATCTTAGAAGATCAACATGCCTTTACGGAGTCAGATCCTAAACTGATCCTAAATACTATCTATTGACATCAGTGGACCTTTTTTCCCCGTAAAATACAGCATGAAGTCTATGCAGGATTTAAACACCAGGTGGCCGAAAAGGCCATTGTCTCAGCGTCCAAACATAGGTGTACTGTGCCATTTTAGATGCAAGTGAGCATCCGAGCTACATGCATAAGGCTGGACCACAGGACAGGGAAGAGAAGCTTCAGGTGACCCACACCACTCTGGAGGGGCAAGCTAGAGGACAGGCCATCTAAACCAGAATTAAAACACATGCTTTGGCACCTGACAGCTGCCCTATTTCTGCTGCACTAACAGCAGAGCTAAAAGCAGCTTCTGAACCATAGTAGTTTATAACCTACTTCAAGAAAAAAAATGAAAAAAGGGTAGCATACTGAGCTATGATCAGCTGCTCCACCAACAGTTCAGAACACTGAGGTGGAGAGAACATCTGGTTAGGCAGCAGGGGAGCAGCATGTCATCTGTTGCCCTGATGTAAATTGTGGCTTGTGGGACACAGCATTTATACTCTGAATACTACCTGTATCATTTCAAAGCACATTTGGCATGGACATCACTTGGGACTTCATAAAACTTAAGGAGGATGAAAAGACTAAATAGGAGAAATATATCTTCTTTTCAACGGCTTAAGTAAATTTCGTTTTCTCTACAGCACTTAGAAGTCTTAATTCCCAAAACAGAGAATATCACCAGCAAATACAAACAAGACAAAATATGTAGGTGGACAGGCCAAAGGATTTCCACTAGTTATGATTTGGTGTCTTCACAGTAGAACCAAAGGATGGACACATAAAATCCAGTCTAAAAAAGCACTGAAAATAGGGACTCAAAAAGCCTCAAAAGAGATGCCAGGGATGTCTGCTCGCCCCAGAACCTTGTAACTAACATCATTTCTTGCTGATCAAACTGCTGCATTCAAGGAAGTAGGACTCTGTAATTAAAACCAGAATGTAATTCAACCTCTGACTTTTGTAACAAATTCTTCTCCTAGATTGAGCAAGAACTTAAAATTCTGGCTAAGTGCTCAAGTGAAAAGGGTCACAGTATTAAAAAAAAAACAAAAAACAACAAAAAAAAACAAAATAAAAAACTTTGGGCATCACATGATTTCTGCTGAGTTTTACTTTTACTTCTATTCCTAAAGGCTCAAACAAATAAATCAGTATACCTGTTGTGCCTTAGAATTTAATTAAGAAAGTGTAGAATCCAACAAAACCTAATGAGAATAGAGGAAAACAGATTTTTTTTTTAAGAGGCTTTAAAAATCAAAATAATACTCTCAGATCTCAATAAGTCTAGAAATGTAGCATCATTTACACATTTTAATTATGTAGTGCTTGGAAAAAAAAACAACACACTTTATCTTTGCAAGGTAATATCTTATTCTCTATTCTTTTTAAATTGTTTTGCCTGATTAGTATTTTAGACACATTTGCTATGTGGAGAAAAGAATTGAAATCAAAACAAAATCAACCACTCCAGTTGTGATCCCACCTGGTCTCCAGGGTCTACAGCATCATTTCTAATGAACTCGGCAGCTGAATAATCTTTGAATATGATTTTAGGAAAGAAAAATTGTTATACTTAGCTTGTGCTAAATTAATTAAAATCAGAATCTTTACTTAAGATGGAAGGATATTTACATGTATTTCACATGAGCTATCTTAAACAGGATCACAATACAGACAAGGCATTTAATTTGCCACAAAATTAACCAGTGCCAGCTAGACTACAGATCCAGAGTTTGTGGCATCCCTTTTACCTTACAGCATTGCACTTTCATGAATTCGGGGTAGAAAGCCACATCTTCAATAGGAACCAAGACAAAGGTTATAACAGTTGGTTTTAAAAAAGTATTATTAAAATAAACTGGAATGCTCACTCAAGCTTTGTAGTTCTGGTTTTGGGTTGGCCGCTGAAGGGGCTGGTGGGAACAGACAAGGACATGGGTACTGCCAGGAGGGGGTGGAGTTGAAGGAAAGGAAAATTCACCTAATTAATATGTTTGAGGAAAAAACTGCCCAGTTCCAGATTTTAGAAAAACTGGAAAAATGTGCCAAAGTTATGAAAGGGGAAGTTTATTTCCAAATCTATTTTTGTTGTTTTTTAAAAGCAGAATTTATAATACTTTTCTTTTAAAAAGTTAAGCAGATAGTATTCTTTTACTTATTTAGTTATTTTACCTCCAAATTCTCATTTTACTGAAATTGAGGTTTTATTCTCCTGTGACAACACGTTGTACAGCATAATATTTAAGACGGTGTTCGTTGTATAAACATGGATTAAAAAAAAATATTTCTAGTGCTCATTGTGTTGTCCCAAAATCCACAGTACAAAACATGCCTTCATCTTCTTAAGTTGCACTATGGTGTGAGATACAACATCCAGGTTGTCCTTTGAACAGTTTCACTGCTGCTTTTCTTGGAGCTACTCTCTACTTACATGAACATTACTAAAAAATACAGTATTGAAAATACACCACGGATATAGTCCTTTTTTGCATGGATGTAGATCTTTTACCACCTGTTACAGCAAGTATTCACAGTCCCCTTCCCAGATAACTGAAGAATCTCACAAATGCTGTGAGACAAACTTACTTACATCTTGGCTTTCGAAGAAAATGTAGACAGATGAGCTGATAAATCAATTGTTTCTTAATCACTTTTATGGCAGAGAATTAGTTTCTCTCAATTCCTAAGTACATTGAGCATTCTTGCATTTGCTGTCTAAGTACCTGTAGATTTAACAGTTCTTGCCACTACAGAAGGAAAGGGATTTAGTACAGCGCTGTACAGGAAAGCAGGCTGTACTATAGATGAAGAGATTTGTCTCAGAAAGCAAGCTTTTCTGTACATATTCAATAGACTGTGTTCAGTGTCATTTATTTTCCGCAAACTTCAAATATCTGCAAGCAACTCTAGTCTCTCACAGATTTTTATACTCCCCTCTTTCAGACTAGAGATGCACATTTAACGGTATGGAAACTAGCAGGCATGTCTATAAAAAAGTCTAAATGGAAAAAAACCCCAACATTTTCAATGAAATGTCAGTTCTGATTCTTTCCCAATTTTGTTTGGGACCTGTACACACAAAAAAAATTTTAATCATTTCTGAGCAGCTGTGAAAAAACATGATTTTTATATCTCTTAAGCCTTAGAATTTGACTATAAATACAAAGAATATTTAGTGTTTCAGATATTAGGACTAAAGAAAGCCTTAATGACTAAAAACAATTCACTGCACAGCTTCCTGTGCTTGAAAAGGAAGGAGAGATTTCCCTAAAAGTTGAACAAAAGAAACCCAAATTGGTTGTTGCATTTCACTAGAGGGCAGGGTATGGGGAATGCCATATGAGGGACCCGCAGTCATCCACAGCATTACTTTTACTCATCAGTAGAGCATAGATTCAATTTCTCTGGTCTCTGCTACTTCCTAATCTCTTCTCTCCCCCTCACAGGTCTTTCCACTCCCCCTTTCCAAGCACTCAGTCTGGCATCTATTCCAATCACACAGGATGAAAAGTAATTATGCAGCAGTGTCCCTCCCCAGCAAGTACAGGCACGTATCACTGACCGGAGAGACCTGCGTAGGAAGTCCTTCAGTTCTGAATAAACGGTTAACATTGCCAAGTGCTACCTGGAAAGCAGCTTGCTGCTTCTTTCATATACAAATCCTTCCAAAACACTCAATAGCCGCACCACTTTCTTTCCCAATAGAAAGAACCTGCCTCTGGAACAGAGAAAGGTCCATAATTGCATTCAATTTATTTTTGCACTAGAGAAATTGGTACTACACACTTCTTGATTATGCATAAGCATAAAATGAAATAAAGTGTGAAATACCATTGTATTGATATTAAAGCTTAAGATTATCTGAAATAGAATTTATCTGAATATGAATGTAAACATTAATAGGAAGCAACTCAAAAAGGAAATTATTATTGGACATACTAAAAAGCATTTTTTATAGTAATTAAAATCACTATTAAAAGAGACTCTCTGAATTCATCAGTTAAATTGTCACAAATAAAAAGTAAATAAAAACAACTAGTCCTGTTAAGTAACATAGTGCATAAGTCTCTTATTACACTGGTCACTCGGTTTAATTGAAATCGTGAGTTAATGCGCAAGAGTTTCCATTAAACAGTTGACCTATGCTATGTAACATTATTTCTGCAATAGTGACCTTCTTACACAGTTACAGCCACCATAAGCTATGAAACTGTCAGCCTCAAGGGTATAGCCTATGAGTACAGGAAAAATCTTTTTTGGCAACTAACTGAACATAGGTAATTCTGATCCAAGGTTTAAGGACATCTGCAATATAAGTATATCCCGTTAATGGCAATTCAAGTGCAAGTGAGGGAGAAAAACAGAGGGAAAACCATAAATTGAACCTGCAGCACAAAACCATACAACTAAAAGATTGACAAGAGACCAGAACTCTACCATCGCTGAGTGATGAGCCACCAAAGGAACCACTCAAGTGTAATCTTGAAAGGGTTAAACCAGAACTTCATAACTGATAAGAAGTGCAAACAAGATTGTCATGCATTTCAAGGGGTGGGGAAAAGAAAAATCTATCAAGGAATAAAAGGGGAGTGACATGGTATAGAATTTATTAAGAAATGCAATAAGAAGATTGTGGGGTTGTGCGAAACTTATTGTGGGATATTTAGGGGAAGAATCAACGACAAGGAAATGGAGGAATCAAGGTGGTTCAGGGATGAACAAACATAGGAAAAAACGGAAGGAGGATACTGAAATATACTGGCTGCCTGTCTGTGTCTGTTTCTCCATTTAAACCACTGAAATATTCAGCATGCGAAATAAATCCCCTCACCCCCAATGCATCAGAGAATACAAAGTAAACAATATTAAATGCTAATCATCATCTGGCATTAACACATGGTTTGACACAGACTATATTTATACTAGTTAATTAAGTGTACCAAACTGGGTCCCTAACACTGCCTACCGAAAGTGACCCCTGCTCTGTATTAACTGTAGGTTGGCCTCTGGAAGCTCTTTGGAGTGGAGTTAGTTGTCCTGGGAAAAAACTTTTGCTACATTTCAACAATCCAACAGTTTAACAACACATTTCCAGATGTGAAAACTTAGAAGTTTTCTTTGGCTTTTTTTATTCTCTTATTTATTTCTATTTTAAAATAAAATATATTCAATATAATATATGGAATATATTATACATAAATATAATATGAAAAGCCAAATCCATTTTATAATATGTAAAATACATAATTAAATATAATATATTCCTATATAATAAATGTTCAAATAGGTATCTATAAAATATTTGAATCTATTTAAAAATAAGAATATAATTATATAATACATACAATGGTATAGGATATGTATAGATAACAAAACCTAAATACTACTATTTAGTGTTAGATTTTAAGGATGTAGCAAAGTAAAGGAATTTAACTAAGCATATCATAACTGTTGAACAACCCAAATAACTCTTCCAGTTTGGCAAATACTGTAGTTTTAATAGAATTGGTAAGAACTAATAACCACTACCACACCTGAAGTAACATTTTATACTTACTTTGCATAGTCAAAGAGCCTGCTGTCCCAGAGCTGATGAGTTCCTTTAGGACCGGAATGGAAAAAACAAGAATCTGTACCATCAAATTTGTTGAGACCATCTTCAGAGTTTTTTGACGCGTGGCTGTGCACAACATCCAGCAGAACAGTGATGCCCATTGAGTGAGCAACATCAATCATTTCTTTCAGGTCATCTGGAGTTCCGTAACGGCTATCAGCATGAAATTGCAATGTGTTATGAGTGGTACAATCTGAACTTAAGCTGACAAGACAAAACATTACTTATAAAAACTACATCAAAGTCAGCAGTTCTTCATCACCTAGTTTCCAGCTGTATATAGTGGGTTTTTTCCAGCCTCTTCAATAATAGCTATTGATTAAAAACTGACAATTACAAAAAATTAATTACAAAAATTACATCAGGCATGCACGTAAACTTTTGCAGAAATCATTTCAAAGTTTTAGTCTTCTCTTTTAATCTGCTAATACATCAAATTCAGTATGAAAGATAACTGATAGAACTTAAAGCTTCTATTTAATATTGAATACTTCTTTACTTTGTAAGAGCCAAGAACGTATTTATATTACTGGAATAAAGTAATACATAATGACTATAAAAGTAAATGTACATTCATTAAAGTCCCCAAAACACACCATCTGCTGCCGTCCTGCTTAGTTATTTGTTTTAGATTCTACACTATTTTCCAACTTGTTTTTAAATAAAGATTTTTGTCTCCTGTGTCCGACATACCTTTCTTTCAACTAATTAAGCCAGTTAAAACTTGCTGTCTATCTAAATTCAGCCTGGTTGTCATTTGAGCTTCACCAAGGGAAAAAAACCCACAACATTCAGGTTTATCGTAATTTTCTTAACAATTATCTGAATAAAATTTTCCATCTATTTTCACCCTAGGCCTCAAACCTAAGTACAGTCTGTTACAAGTGTAGGAAAAGTCCCCACAGAATGCACAGAGCCATGATTTTAATCAAGTTTATTATGAACAAGTAGTGTACAGTTCTGCTTATCATAAAAGAATGACTTACACATCATGTTTGTTACCGCCAAGACTTCCACAACACAAAACCCATCCATTAAGACTGACGAAGCTGCATTAGCACGAATATGCTATGACAGCTGAACTTACTTATAACCTTTTTATTTGTATCCTATATGAAGTGTTTCACAAACCAGCTGATCACTATGCCAAACAGATTTCAGATTTAAGAGGAAGCTAGAGCAAACACCTAAGCCATTACTTTTTCTTTCCATTAAACACTCACTTGCAAACACACACATACAGGCATACTGACTTCAATGGTTGGGGAGTAAGGTAAAAACAGAGAAGATGCTGAAGTAAACTTACCTTGATGCTGCGAAGAAGCTTGTGACCTGATAACCAAAACTAGCATAGTATGCATGTTCCATAATAGCCATCAGCTGGACACAGTTATATCCTATAAAAAAATAGAAGAAATAAAACAACCCCCTGCCTTAAGGATAGTTAAAAGAGGATTCAACATCTGTAACATCGATTCCAGTCTTGTCTCATTTTATCTGCTTCTAACTTTAATGACTAACAACTAAATATTCAGTCTCTTTCAAAACTTAATTCTACCTAGTAGTTTATACTTACATGATCTTCCATTACAAATGGAATGGTCAGTTTGTCGAGTGATCTGCATATAACTAGGTGTATTGAGTCTCTCAGATTTAGAAAGCAGTAAGTGATTGGCAAATTAATTTTTATTTAACTTCAGAACATTAGCTATGCCAATCTGTGTGTCCCGAACTTCTGCTTCATTTTTGACACTTGCAGTCAGGGAGCATGGGGGTACTCCCTGGCTACACGTACTATACCTTAAACCCTATTGAATCATTTTTTACCACTTCAAAAACACTCTTTCCCAACTTTAATGATTACGTCCCCCCTCTACAAGAGTCTTTCAAAAAAAAGAATACAAAAAAGCAATGTGTTTTTGTTCCGAGTTTACCAAAGAACCAATGCAGTACAGGAGGATCAAGGACACGCTGTCTCGTGTATCATCTAAGATAGTTCAGTGCAATATTAGGGGAGGGAAATCTAAAGGGAAAACAACATACTAATGGTGAAGCCACAGTACTTGCCACACATCTTAGCTAAAGCTATCTTTAGTAACAGTGAGTAAGTGCCCCATATAGCTAGCAAGTGAGGTCTATCAGCAAAAGACAACCTTCAGGTTTAATCTACAGTCTGTTGAGACTCTATTAGTTTAAACAAAATCTTCACTTCGTTCTTTAGTTTTGACAAGACACTGGTTTCTTTATTGTTCTTGTTTTTAACTTTCACAGCTATAAAAGAGTTATTATTAGAAGATAGTTGGCATGAGCTCAGCAATCTGTCAGATTCATTGCTGTTTTATAATTCAGGCTCATTGCACTTATTCTTATTTATAGCATTTTTATAAATAAACAGCAACATAGCATCAAATTAATCTCATTCAATTTGCTTGCTATTTGTCATGCACATATTTCTACAAGCTATTAATATCTTAGCATTCTTAAATACTGATGTATTTAAGCTTTTCCTAACAAGTAAGACATTCCAAAACTGAATCTAATAGCCCTTAATAATAATTTTTGTTTTTTAAAAAGGGACTTAATTCCCCACAGTATTTACTTAATAAATAAGAACTAATATTACCTATCATTTCTGTATACCAGATTTACTTTTTGTTGAGGGCCTCCAGAGGTGCAAACTCCCTCATCTTCAAGCTACACTTTATTGAAAGGCAAAAGCCACATTCTGTGAAACATTGATTCAACAAGTAAACCTACAAGAAGCAGCCATATGTTTTTCAGGCACTCTGATAAATAAAAAAATTTTAAAAAGATAACCAAACACTACATAAGCACAGCCACCATCCACAAACGTCTCCACTATGGATGTCACCATTACTTTACAATTGAGTGTAACAAAACATATTTCACCACAGGGCAGTAAAAGCCAGCATGTTCTAAGATTGTCCATTATAGAAACAGTGCAAAGACACCACAGGAAAAAAATAATCATCAAATAGAAATTGAGGTGGACAGTTTGGCTATGCTTCCTGAGATAATCATGCCAGCTGTTTCATACATCCCCTCCAACACACTAGAAGTTCTTTTCTACACGAGGATTTATCACATTTAAAGTTTACATGTTCTGATACTTCCTATAAACTGTTCCGAGAAAAAAATTAGCACGCTTATTCTGACAAACAGAAAGGACAATCCTTTCTATCCAGATATTTCTTTCTTTCCTTAGAATCAAGATTTACATTAGTAGAATGGATTAAGAACACAGTATTTGCTGAGGACTATTTCACAAAACCATGTCTTTTTTCAAGTTGAAAGCAAACCATGACAAAAGCAAACTGCCCTGCAATATTTATCTAGGCTTTTGCAATCACATTTTACCTAAAAATCTGTGGAATTGATTTTGATTTATATATCCTATTTCAGTCTTTGTTTCTTCTCCTACATTTTACTTGCTTATAATTTTTGCTGCCCAAAGAATCTATTTTTATAGTACAGGTAATCTAAAAATGCAAAAAACCTAGAGACACTTGATAATTATCTTTTCTATTAAAAAAAAGCACAAGCACATAGAAATCTTATCTCTGCAAGTATCTCTGTTATTACTTACCAAGATCCTTTATTCTAGGTAGTACATTGTATGTAAAGTTTTTATAAGAAGCTACTTTCCCTTCTGGTGAAGCAATCCCCACGTGAGATTCATAGATTCTTAGGCTTTTTAGTCTCTTGGGGGAAGGATGCTTATGCTATAAGGAAACAAACAGTTGTCATTAGGATACAACAGCGTGGAAGTCTTTTCACAATCACATAATACACACAAGATGAAAAACAATTTACAGTTTGTTTTGGTTTTACTTTTAAGAGCACAAACACTTCAGAAGTAATTAAGCATTCTAAACCGTTAAAGCAAATGTCTATTTCAAATTAACATTCTTCATGAACAAAAAACTGGACATCCATGATTCAACACTTTTCTTATACCCTAAAAATTACACTGAAGTGTACAAATTTATAGCAACCGTTGTACTACAAAGCCCTTCTGAATTACTATGAAGCTTCTTTGGAAAAAAAAAAGACAATAGAAAGATAGGTTTTCATTTTTTCAGCATACCTGCTTTCTGCAGGCATTTGAAGTTGCTCTGCTTTCTCCAAATTAAAATCTATAAATAATTTAGTCCTAAAAGACACAGTTCCACAGCACAGAATCATCTACATTCCAATTACTTAAGATTAAAAAAACAATGTCTGCAGGGAGTACACAGTATTTCTAGATGGGTGAAAATATTTTAATATAGAAGCAATTGAAGTTCATCACAAAACCTCCTCCTTACATTTGAAGAAGAGTTTACATTTGATTGGGATTTTACTTTTTAAAAACAGAAGTCTTGTCTGAAGAAACTTAGGAAAACTACCACTCAAAACCTGTTATACACCCAAAGATTTTTCTTTTCTTCTCTCTCCCAATTAAAAAAAAGAAGTTACAAGATTTTACACTCTATTTATTAGTTTAATATTGAAGTTAAATTTTGAAAAGTTAGACCAAAATTGGTAAAAATACACACAAACATTAAAAGATATGAGAAGAACAAGAATCATAGAATAGTTTGGGTTGGAAGGGACCTTCAAAGGCCATCTAGTCCAACCGCCCTGCAAGGAGCAGGGACATCTGCAACTAGATCAGGTTGCTCAGAGCCCCGTCCAACCCGACCTGGAATGTTTCCAGGGATGGGGCATCTACCACCTCTCTGGGCAAACTGTGCCAACCTTTCAGCACACTCATTGTGAGACACTTCTTCCTTATACCTACTCTAAATCTACCTTCATTTAATTTAAAACCATTACACCTTGTCCTAGTGCTAGGACAGGCCCTGCTAAAAAGTCTGTCCCTGTCTATCTTAGAAACCCCCTTTAAGTACTGGAAGGCTGCAACAAGGTCTCCCCAGAGCCTTCTCTTCTCCAGGCTGAACAGCCCCAACTCTCAGCCTGTGCTCACAGGAGAGGTGTTCCATCCCCCTGGTCATTTTGTGGCCCTCCTCTGGACCTGCTCTAACAGGTCCATGTCTTTCCTGTGCGGAGGGCTCCAGAGCTGGACGCAGGACTCCAGGTGGGTTCTCACCAGAGCAGAGGGGCAGAATTATCTCCCTCAGCTTGCTAGCCACACTGCTTTGGATGCAGCCCAGGAAACAGCTGGCCTTCTGGGCTGCAATCGCACATTGCTGGCTCATGTCCAGCTTTTCATCCACCAGAACCTCCCCAAGTCCTTCTCTGCAAGGCTTCTCTCAATCCCTTGATCCCCTAGCCTGTACTGATACTGGGGGTTGTCCCAACCCAGGGGCAAGACCCTGTACTTGGCCTTGTTGAACCTCATGAGGTTCACACAGGCCCATGCCTCAAGCTTGTCCAGGTCCCTCTGGATGGCTTCCCTTCCCTCAAATGAATCAACTGCACCACTCGGCAGAAGTTCTGGTTCAGCTTTGTTCCCTGTATTTTACTTCCCCTATTTATAGAAGGACTTTTTTTTTTTTGCCTGACCTAAGTCAATAAGGCCTTGTCTGCACCCTAAATGTTCTCATCTCCTTTTCACTCCAGGTCATACAGATCACTGCATTTCCAATTATCTTCCCATTCTCCCTCTTCTAAAGGATCTAGGTGTCACACAGCATCACAGATACAGGGTAGGTCAACTCTCAACAGATCTTGCAGCACCTCTAATACATAATACTGTGTACCATGTTTTTAGTGAACACACCAAGAAGTGTGATATTATGAAATAACTCAGTCTGAAGTTTCTGAATGTTCTCCTATGATATTTTTCATGTATCATGTAAATAGTTATCCCCCTTACAGCTATGTATTGGAAGTAAGAGGTCTTAAAATAAAAAAATCAATAAATGGATTTTCCTGATACAAAGAAACTAGGATTTGACTGGAGCATGGGCACATTACTTTTGAAAGCTTTTTCTGACTTCATACAGCATTGACTTATTATTGGAGTACTGAACTTTGTACTTGCAGCTAACTCTTAAACCCAGTTCTGATAATTCCTTACTCTCCTCTGTACCAGGAAGGGTCACCTAGTCCTGGAATAGTTAACAATCTTGCCTATATGAAACCAAGTTTAAAATACCACTTTAAGAGGTAACTATTTTTTATATATTCTATGGGAGACTGAAAAAGTAGCTCAAAAACATCCATCATTAAAATCACTTGTTTCCGTCAAAGCCACAAATAAAAATCCTTCACTTCCCAGGTAGCTACTTTAACTAGTTCGCTACCCTTTTCATGGAACAACTCTTTTTTTTCTTCCAAGCAGGGACAAAAATATGACATGATACACAGTTTTATACACCTTCTTGAAAATGATATTTAAGCCTTACTATATATGACTCTGGTGGATTCCAGTGTACCCAGTCATAATTCACTTTGTCTTCATCACGGACTACATATCTTGCCCAAGGTGAAATACGATAGAGGAGTTCACCATTTTGAGCACGAATCACCACCTATAAAATAACCACAACATATGCATGCAGTCACTTATAATTCATATAACACCTCCTATGTAAACCAAAGCAGAGATTGAAGAGGTATGCTACACTATTTTAAAGAATGCACAAATATACAATGCAAGTCAAGACAAGGAAGAATAACCCTGCTCACAGAAATTATTTGCAAAGGTATAGCAAACCAGGCATGTCAGACACAGGAGTGATGTTCATGAGCAGGAGCTGAAAGGTGAGAATATATATGTAAGCTTCACAAGTAATGAGAGAAAGAGCCTTCCAAACAGATTACTGTTAGGTTCCCTAATTTCCCCTGTCATTGCTATTTCCCCAACATGTTCTTATAAATTTAAGTAAACATGCAGTATAATGACATCAAGATGAGAACTGTGATTTATTTACTTCACAAACAATCTAGTAAGCCGATTTTAATATCTTAATTCCTTCTGTTGTTCTATACTCTGAGTCCTGACCAATATCATATAGACCAGACCTGCAGATCAACACCAGACACACAGGTCAAGAAGAGGGAAAAGAGTAAAATTTAATTTGCTGCTGCCTTTCAGGTCCTCTGAATGCCTTCATCATTCTGATGATAAAGTGTTATCTCTCACCTTACCTCACCCTACCTCCCCTCTTCCTCAATGCAGAAGGAACAGCACCGCTCTGCTTTCACTTGGTATTTTGGCTGCCATTAAAGCAGTAACACAGAAGGTTTGCAAATTTAAAATCCAGAAATGTACAAGCAAGTGAAGTCCTGAAATTCTTAATTCCACTTCTGTTAAGTTGATGGTTGGTTTTTTTGGTTTGGTTGTTGATTGCGGGGGGCTTGCATTTTTGTAAAGGAGAGCTACGAACACCCTAAGAAGCCTCAAATGACGGGGTGGAGCAGAGCTTTCTTTTCCCCCCCCTCCATCTCCTTTCTTGTTTTATTAAAAAAGTGGCTTTTCTTTGCTCCAACTCCTAAGAAGTAGTCTGGAAGAAGACAATTACCAAAAGAATTGCCTTTTCACCTGTGGCAAGTGTCTTTCATTATTTTGATAGATTATCTGTATCCTTAACCCAGCCACATGGGAAAGCAAGATAAATATATATATAACCAGTAGGTTAATGGAAGTTGGTAGAGTAAAGCAAGGAAGTATGATCGCTGTGTAGCTCAGTATATATTATAATTCTGACAACTCAGAACAGGTCTTGTAAGAAGGAGTAATTGAGACTAAACACCTAATCATAAAAAGCTAAGAAAAAGTTATTGAAAACACTGCACAGTTGTATGGAAAACTTCTTCTATTAACTGTGCTACCAAAGCTGGCCAAATACTATTTCTGCAAACTGTATCAACACTATGAAGATCCTCCTGGCTGGTAGCATTGGCAACTTGCGTGTTACTTTAATAAAAGTTATCTCCTCTTTCTGATAGCACACTTCTGATGATGCTATTGCTTGTTTTATTAATTTGTCCCAATTTAACCGTCACAGAAGTAAGATAATTACTGCATATAATAACCATACCTGGCTACACATGTTAGCATTCCTTTTTCTCTAGTGTTATAGTGTAATTTATATTCTACAGGCTTATGAGGGGTGGGCACATTTCAAGAAATATGAAGTAATTAATCTAAATTCAGAACATTATTTAATTAGACATAGTACTGGTTTAATCCAAAGATTATACAGTGAGGGAGGAAGAAAAAGTTTATTTATTATGAAATACTAAAATCAGTCATGCATACTCTTTAATTTAACCCACTAAGCAATGAAAAATACTTCAGAAAAAAACAGATTAGAAACACATTTAAATGAGCAGCCAGTTATTTCACTTTTTTCATCCACACTTCTACAGTTATGCTGCATGTGTTAGTTGACCATATCTCTGCATCCCATCCTTCTAACATCACATGAGAACTTCTGTTGTTCTGTAATCGCTCAGCTCAAATTGACTACCTTTTCCCTCATTTCCAAGGCATCAGTGACTTCATTTACCAGCTTTTCAGAACTCATTTTGTTCAAGTACTAGGTTTGCTTTTATTCAAAGCATCTATCAGGTCAAGTTTATTGGTTAGACTTTTCAGGAACTGAGATACTTTTATAGGAACTCATACAAGTTCCTACCAACTTTCACAGCCAAAACTCTATTAGCTACAGCTAAAAACTCTGAGAAACAGAGACATACATGTATTTGTCATATATTAGGATAATAACCATGCAGAGCCATAAACACATACCTACCACTTACTGCAAAGGTTGGGTTTACACACTTAACAGTCTTAACAGACTTAAGAGTCCGCTCTATTTTGAAGTTCACAATCTAAAATTTTGGTTTTCATTTTTGGTTTAGAACTTAACTTTTAGTTTTATTAGGCAAAGATACAAGAAACCTTCCATGTTATAAAGAAAAGGATACATTTATCCAACAATAGAAGTCATACAGTTTAACAGTGCTAATGTCAGAAAATCTCTAAAATAAAGTAGGGGGAGCACTTATTTTCAACAAACATTCAGAAAATTTGTTGCTGCCTTCACATTGTAGGTCGTCTTAAGGAATATTTTGCAAATATATCCAGCCATGGTTGTATGTGGATGAACCTCACCACAACAGTAGAAAACTCAATTTTGCTCTTGTGTTGCTGTCATTTTTTAACATCATGAGCTGTGCACAGAGAAAGCATAGTCAAAAGGAACCTAGCTAACCCAGAAAAGGAATCATTAGGACAGTGACGATGGTAAAGTTGAAAATGGTCTGTTTTACAACAGCATAATCAACATAGTTTCCTTAGACCTATCAAGTGATCCCTAACAATTTCAATTCTTATTTCCTATGCTTGCTTAATAGTTTTCTTAATTTTGTGTGAATCCCATTTACTGAATCTTTCCTTAATTACCAAGCTCTACACTCAATCAACTTCTTATTCCTCTCTCCTGATATTGTAGAAAGGTGATTAATAAGTTACAATTAGAAAGACTTCAGATAATATTTTATACTTTCTAGAGACAGAACTTGCACATCATCATGCTTAGCTGAGGCATGAGCAAGAAATACTGTGAAAGTTGAATGGTACCCCAAAACTAATACCAATTCAGCCTGAAACTGACAAAAAAAAATCTCTAATGGAAATAGTCCACCAGCTTTCATTCCATGTTTGCTTTGGCATTTCTTGAAACAATTACAAGTAAAAGGAAAATAGTAATAATATAAACCACACACAAAACTGAAACACAGATAAACAACTCTTGCTCCATTCACCCCAAACTACTACTTGTGGTCCATTCTCTGCTCTTTATATCTGTTCAGACATAAAAAGTAGCTACCATGTATACTCTGCACCTGCTGCTACAGGTTATATATGCACATAAAGAATACTGAATACAGTCATTACATAGCCTTTTTGTCAAAGCACCTATGAGTCTATTTAGCAGATACTGTACTTTTGCTCCAAGCTTGCTTTTTTCACTCATTCCAGACTACTACTTAAAAGTTATGATGCATAGCCTAAGCTAGCTACCACTTAGTTCATCAACATTTCATAGCTGAGCTTACATTTTCTAATTAAGTCAACAACCCTCTCTAAAAAAACCTACATAAGATTATGATGTTCATTAAATAGGCTTCTTCAGACTGGCCTTGGGATTTACCTACTTCATTTTTAAAAGGTAGGTCCCTCTTCTTTCCTTAAGGTATGAGAAGGCACATGAAATCATTTGATATAAACACTACAGCCCCCATTAAAGATTTAAAAATGCATACTACTATAGCATGAAATGCATTTGTCAAGAAGACCAAGCAAACTGGCAAGTCTAGCCTCTAATCACAATTTACCTGTTTTACTTATTTAAGCTTTAGTTACAGAAAAATCCTAGGCAAAAGTAGTCACTGTATTTCTGATTTTGTTAGCAGGTCTTTTTCCACTTTTGCTGGTTTCCAAGAACATATAACAGAGCATACATCTTGTTGGCTTTTAGGAACATAACAGAGAATACAGACACAGCTGCTAAAAAAATCATAGTTAAAACTTAGTTGTCACATGTAATAAGCAATCAGGCATAATATGTAGAAGTTTTGCAATAGACGTTTAGCACATAATATTAATGACAAAGGGCTGTTAGCTACATATGTTTTTATATTACAGTTATGTACCTGCATTATGGCTTACCCTTGCCTTTCTTCAGCTTTGTGATTTAAGTCACCTTTTAAATGCTTACCCATGAGTTATGTAAAATTGTCAGGGAGGAGAAGCAATGCTGGTCACTACAGAAAACACTCCAACAAGAGGACAAGTGCAGGGGGAAAAAAGGAAATCCAAGTTTCCTAGGCAAAATAATACATCCCTCTCAGTTTGTGTGTTTAAGCAGTTAAGAAATAACCAAAACTAAAGTTAAGAAGTAGGTCTACATATTAAAAAAGTTAGATTTACACTGCCCAAATTTAGAAGGACAGAAAAGCACAGACAAAACACAGATGAAGAGAACGTGCCATCACCTACATTAAATGTGTCTTTGTCTGCAAAATAAGATAAGAGTAGTATTTTACTATCAAACTGCATACTACATGGGCAACATGACAATTTCCCACCCCCCAGAGAGGGGGAAGTTTCTTACAACTATTAACGTGTTTAGAACTCTATACTAAAAAGCCAATTTTCCCTATGTCCCCGTAGTTTCCAAGCTGGCTTACCCATTGGAAATTTCAAACACAAAATTCCGGAAAATTCAAAGTTAGTCATGCAGAATTCTGCCTACATTAACACTAGATATAGCTCACCTGAATAGGTTCCCCCCTCCCGTAGTAAATACACTCACACGATAACACATAAAAACTCAAAATCCTTAATGACCTTTGAATGTCACATGACTGGCTTCCAAGTGAAATATCAGTATAAATACATGTAAATAAACGCTCACACACAAATAAACAATTGTCAGAAAGACAGAATGAAAATGTCCTTCAAAATTTGACATTAAAAAGTCAATTTACTCTAAAAATGGACATGGCACATATAAACAATTCATATAAGCACAATTCTAAAACACCAAGAAGTGAAGAACTTAAGCTAAGCTGCTCATCTTCTGTATGTAAAGGTTAAAAAAATGTGTCTTGTTTGTTTTTTCCATTATAAGGATGTTGGATGTATTTTCAACATTTGTCTGAAGTGTTCAGCGCACTTAGAATGTTTAGCATCTGAAATCACTGTAATTAGTGCAGTGGATTTCATAGATGAGTGCACCCAAGGAAGTGAAAGCATGTTGTGGTAACCCAAGGTTTAAGGCATCAATGCTGCTGAAGTGATTATTTCTGAAGTAAGAACTTTCAGTTCTGAATAAAAATCACTAGAAAAGCTGAAACATGTATCTGTAGTAAGAGCAAAGATATAGCCAACAACGGCTGCCTTTAAAGGTATGTAAAAACTGGTGTGTAAAGATGCATTCCAATTTTCAAAATGCTGGACTGCTAGAAGACAACCATCTAAATCGCACAAGAACATTAGTATCAAAGTGACAATGTATTTCATGTCTGTCCTACTAGAGTATAGGGAATTTATGAAATGAGGAGTAAGCTGTAGGATAAAAACCAAGTACAGCGTTTACAGGTCTGTTTTGATGATGATTAAAAAAACTCTCAAAAGCAGTTCGTTACAGTCAAGGAGAAAACATCACTCTGAGTGCAGTCCAACATCACACAGAAAAGGCAATAACACATTGGAGCAATTCAGAAGCTAAAAATAGGCTTCATTTAATTTAATGGTACTTCCATTAAATCAAGGAGCCTTGATTTTCAGAGACACTGAAAATTTTTGAGACTCTTGGGTATCTCACTACTCTGCCTTTCCAAAATAGCATGGGTCTTCCATATAACCGACAGCACACCTGCCATACCCTTCTGAATGTGTTAAGGCATTTAAATGAAAACTTGGCACCTACGTTCAGACGACTTCCAACCTACCAGAACTCAGTGAAATTTGTTGGCTTTTTATGAACAGAAACCACACATTTTTTCCTTAGATTTTTATTGTTATAAATGAAGCTTTGCAAGTCTAACAACTTTAGAACCTTACAATTCCTCTAAATTTGTATTTGTGACTAAACCCACGTGTAAAATGGAGCTTAATGTGGTTGTGCTATTGTTATGACATGTGCAGTAACAGGCAACAAAACACCACATTTAAAATTCGCATTTATGAATATCCCCTTTCTTTTTGTGTTTACCTACTTTCATCTTCTCATCAGCTTCATGTGGCTACCTCATCTTCCAGCATACACATGCACAGATCTTCAGAACAGTGGGGGAGAACAATTCAAATGACAGTTACATAGAACATCAGGCAATTTCTCTGCCCAGCATCCACTCCTTTAGATTCCAATTCCTGCATTTACGCAGACTTTAACTCCATGCATGAGCATTGTATTCAATTATGATGTTTTCCCATAAGTCACCTGCCTCTGTTTCCACTGATGATGATACGAGGTCAAACATTAGAAATGAAAATAAGCCATGCTGTCTTTATAATTCCTTATTTTTCATACATTTATTTTCATTTAAAACTAGCATCTGCTGGGCTTTTTTTTTTTTAAGAATAAAGAATTAAGACTGATATTTTTGTAGTTCAGAAAATTTGTTACACAGTGGTTTGTCATTTATACTCAAGTTGAGGAGACGAAAACAAGGTGGTGATAACTACATAACTGATGAATATATGCAAGCCAATAAACTGTTATGAAACACTGTATTATTATTTCATTACTTTAATAGCTTGAAAGCACTTGGAATGATTGTTAGTATATATTGCTTTTAATACAATGATGAAATTAAATTGGCCATCAAACCATCAATACCTAACATAATGAAAGTGGACTAGCTTTAATATAAATATGGAAATATCAGTGATTCCTTACTTCTATAAAGGCAATAAGCTATTATTTCAGTATTTTACAATTTATAGTATTTCATTAGCTTCATATTTATTCATTTCTGAGACAAGATTATCCAAATGAAAAAGCCACAAGAACACAGGTAGAAACACCACCTCATCTCGGTAACATGCACCTGATTTGAAAGTAAGTTCAAACCAAAACCTAAAAGCATGACAGGAGGAGCTCGAAGCCACCATACTGCTAGAAAGCTATGACCTGGTTGCCATTACTGAAACTTGGTGGGACAAATCCCATGACTGGACTGCAGCTATCTATGGCTACAGGCTGTTAAGAAGGCATAGGTGAGGAAGGAAGGGTGGAGGCATTGCCCTCTATGTCAAGGAATGGATAGTGCGTGAAAGTTGTCTCAAAAATAGCCACAAGGAGGTTGAAAGCTTATGTGTAAGAATCAGGGACAGAGAAAACAAAGGGAACCTTGTGGTTGGTGTATGCTACAGGCCACCCGACAAAGGGGAGTCTATTGATGAAATCTTCTCACTCCAGCTACAAAGGCATTGTGCTCACAGGCTCTCGTCCTGCTCAAGGACTTCAACCACCCAACATCTGCTGGAAAAGTAGCACAGCAAGCTGCAGGCAATCCAGGAGACTCCTGGAGTGCATGGAGGATAACTGCCTGTGCCAGGTAAAACACAGCCCTACCAGAGGGGATGCCATACTGGACACCAGTATGTCATATTGGTCACCAGTGCACATAAGCTAATTGGTGACATCAAGTTTGGAAGCAGCCTGGGCCATAGTGATCATGCACTGGTGGAGTTTGTAGTCCTGAGGGATACGGGGCAGGTGAAGAGTCAAGTCAGGACCCTGAATTTTAGGAAAGCAAACTTCCAGTCTTCTGGGAGTTAGTCAATAGGACCCACTGGGAAACTGCCCTCAGGGTCAAGGGAGAAAAACAGAGCTGGCAGATGTTTAAGGACACTTTCCATAGAGCACAAGAGCTCTCGATCCGCAGGTGTAAGAAATCGGGAAAGGAAGGCAAGAGACCAGCACAGCTGAGTCGAGACCTGCTGGTCAAACTAAAGGGCAAGAAGGAAATGCACAGGCCATGGAAGCAGGGACAGGTATCTTGAGAAGAGTGCAGGGACACTGTCTGGTTGTGTAGGGATGAGGTCAGGAAGGCCAAGGCACAGCTGGAGCTGCTCTTGGCAAGGGATGCAAAGAATAAGGACTTCTGTAGGCATGTCAGCCAGAAAAGGGAGGTCAAAGAAAGCGTACCCCCCACCTTGATGAATGCAACTGGCAAACAGGTAACAACAGATGAGGAGAAGGATGAGGTACTCAACATTTTTGCTTCAGTCTTCACTGGCACTGTCTCTTCCCATACCTCTTGAGGGGATGGACTGCAAGACAGGGACTGGAGGCGCAACATCCATCCAACTGTAAAAGAGAATCAGGTTCAAGACCACCTGAGGAACCTGATCATGCCCAAGTCTATGGGACTTGATGAGATGCATCCCAGAGTCCTGAGGGAATTGGCTGATGTAGTTGCCAAGCCACTCTCCATGAGAGTTGAAATGTCCTGGCAGTCAGGTGAAGTTCCTGGAGACTGGAAGAAAGGAAACACTGTGACCCTTTTTAAAAAGGGTAGCAAGAATGATCCTGGGAATTACTGACCTATCAGCCTCATCTCTGTGCCTGGGAAGGTCATGGATCCTGGAAGCTATGCTAAGGCACATGGAAGACAGGGAGGTGATTAGAGACAGCCAGCATGGCTTGACCAAGGGCAAGTCCTGCCTGACCAACCCAGTGGCCTTCTATGATGGAGTGACCACATTGGTGGACAAGGGAAGAGCTATGGATGTCATCTATCTGGACTTCTGTAAGGCCTTTGACACGGTTCCACACAACATTCTTCTCTCTAAATTGGAGAGATATGGATTTGATGGATGGACGGATGGCTGGATAAAGAATTGGTTGGATGGTCACATCCAGAGGGTAGTGGTCAACAGCTCAACGTCCAGATGGAGATCGGTGATGAGCAGTGTCCCTCAGAGTCCTGTACTGGGACTACTACTCTTTAATACCTTCATGGATGACAGACAGTGGGATCGAGTGCACCCTCAGCAAGTTTGCAGATGACACCAAGATGAATGGTGCAGCTGACACGCCTGAGGGACAGGATGCCATCCAGAGGGAGGAACGGGCCTGTGTGAACCTCATGAGGTGCAACAGGGCCAAGTGCAAGGTCCTGCACCTGGGTCAGGGCAACCTGCAGTATCAGTACAGGCTGGGGGATGAAGGAATTGAGAGCAGCTCTGCTGAGAAAGACCTGGGGGTACTGGTGGATGAAAAGCTGGACATGAGCCAGCAATGTGCGCTCACAGCCCAGAAGGCCAGCTTCACCCTGGGCTGCATCCAACTGCATCCAAAGCAGCATGGCCAGAAGTTCAAGGGAGGTGATCCTGACCCTCTCTGCTCTGCTCCCCATCTGGAGTCCTGCATCCAGCTTTGGAGTCCTCACCACAGGAAAGACATGGACCTGTTGGGGAGGGCCACAACAATGATCAGAGAGATGGAACACCTCTCCTATGAAGAAAGGCTGAGAGAGTTGGGGTTGTTCAGCCTGGAGAAGAGAAGGCTCCAGGAAGACCTTATTGCAGCCTTCCAGTACTTAAAAGGGGGCTTCTACGAAAGAAGGGGGCAGACTTTTTAGCAGGGCCTGTTGTGATAGTTTAAAACCATTACACCTTGTCCTAAGAGGGTAGATTTCAACTAGATACAAGGAACAAACTTTTCATAATGAGGGTGGTGAAAGACTGGCACAGGTTGCCCAGAGAGGTGGTAGATGCCCCATCCCTGGAAACCTCCAAGGTCAGGTTGGATGGGTCTCTGAGCAACCTCATCTAGTTGCAGATGTCCCTTCTCCTTGCAGGGGATTTGGACTAGAAGACCTTTAAAGGTCCCTTTCAACCCAAACATTCTATGACCCTATGATTAGGTCTTAAAGACTCTCTAGGAAGTTAGATGTGGCAATAACATAACCAGGTTTTTCCACTACATGAAATTTAATAGAAATGAAACATCAAGGTATTTCCCCTCCCTCAGTTGTTCTACGAGTGCATGGGAAGGAAAACAACTGCTTATACACTAAGATGGTTTTCAGTATAACGTACATTGTAGGCATAGAAGAGTTTACATCTTTACCTTTGCAAAAATAGGGTAACCAAGTGAACACACTACAAATTTGCAAGAATACAAAAGAATCTGAACCAATTAATCTCTGTGGAACTTTATACATAGGACATATTGCTGTTGTAAGAAAATCTGGTTTTATATTTTATTTCATAAATGCAGTTCAGTTTCAAAGACAGTTCCTGCATTCACCTCAGTGATACAATCCTGCTATAAGATCATATTACTTGTTTCTTAAATTGTTCATCCTTTTCTGAACACTGTCAAGTTGCTACAGAAAGAGAAGTAAAACTTTAGTATCAACTGAAAATACGTTTCCCTGTATACCTCATGTGTTTACTTCTCTTTCACAAAGCATATCCAATCCTGAATTTAGCTCGCAGGATAGAATACACAGTTCTGATGATCTTTTCCCAGTGGATGATGTAAATTGAGACTACTTAAAGTAAATAAAATTACATACCATCCCTGCCTTCCCCACGCAGAGGAAACCACAGGGCAACTATTACCATTCTATTCCTACAGGTCATAGTGGTTTGAGAGAAGCACTAGAGTCTAGAGGTAACAATTTTGTACAGCTGGTTTATGTTTTTTTAATACATAGGTCCACAGCAGAACACTTTACAGTACGGTAATGCGACCACCTGCACAGCCCAGGACCAAATTCAGAGTTCCTTGCCCAACTGCATTCACTTTAAAGAAGATTTACATAAAAATACAAAAGCCTGACAAAAATTTGTGATAGAACAGCACTGTCAAGAGCTTTGTTCTGAAATTGTGTCATTGAACCCGATAGATTTTAGAGCCCAGATAAAACATTTCCCTCTAACACCTTCAGAAATAGAAGGCAAAGAATGAGGAAGCAAAACACAGCTTCTTCACTTGTGCCTCCCATATGGTATGGAATAAGAGATGGAGAATGTGCTGGTTTTGGGATAGAGTTAATTTTTTTCACAGTAGCTAGTATGGGGCCATATTTCGGATTTGTGTTGGAAACAGTGTTGACAATAGAGGAATGTTTTAGTTACTGCTGAGCAGTGCTTACACGGAGGCAAGGCCTTTTCTGCTTCTTGTCCCACCCCACCAGCGAGAAGGCTGGGGGTGCACAGGAAGCTGGGAGGGGACACAGCTGGGACAGCTGACCCAGACTGGCCAAAGAAATATTCCATACCATATGACATCATGCTCAGCATAGAAAGCTGGGGGAAGGAAGAAGAGGGGGAGACGTTCAGAGTGATGGCATTTTGTCTTCCCAAGAAACAATTACACATGATGGAGCTCTGCTTTTCTGGAGATGGTTGAACACCTGCCTGCCCATGGGGATTGGTGAATAAATTCCTTGTTTTGCTTTGCTTGTGTGTGTGGCTTTTGCTTTACCTATTAACCTGTCTTTATCTCAACCCATGAGTTTCCTCACTTTTACCCTTCCAATTCTCTCCCCCATCTCACTGTGCGGGAGTGAGCAAGCAGCTGTGTAGTGCTTAGTTACCAGCGGGGTTTAAGCCATGACACTACCACACAGCCCTACTTAAAGCTCAGGAAAGGCAGCAAGGAGGAAAAGGGATCCAAAGTTCTGCAACACTTCAGCTTCCCCTAGCCAGGAGTACCTTCCCAAATGGACCCCCCACCCAAATCAGTAAGGGAGTTGGCATGGAAAAAAGGAGATCTGTCAAGAACACACCTTCCACTGAAAATCTTTATTCCTACCGCTCCAACGAACCAAGAAATCAAGTGTATCTGTCAAAGTGCTTGCAGTCACTGAAGTTATTTCCTAACAAGTAAATTGAGTGTAAACCTTGAAAAGAAGTTTCAGAAAGAATGGACAGCATCTTGCTTCTACCAGGCTGTTCTTCCTAAATAGCAAATTGGTTACGCTAGAAAGAAAAAGTAATGGAACACTCTAGTCACATATACTCCAAGGCTCCCTTTCTCGAACTTATTCCTCGTCAGTTTAGGACTACTGTCAAAATTAAGCCAGTTAAGACAAAGAAGTCTTTGTTTTTTTTTTCTTCCAAGCAATCTTCTGGAAAATAAATCTGCTAAAGTGACAAGCATTTAAATCACATATTGAAGAAATCCTCCTTAGCCATCAGACATAGTAATACTTCTCAGGTGGTTTATACATTTAACAAAGTTCTGCAGAGGAATCTGTGCAATTCAGAAGCCATTGGGAAAGAGGTCTGTTTGCTGTGCAGTTTTTTTTCATGTAAGTGTACCATCACATCAGCTATTAGACTCTAAACTTATTAGGGATACTAAGTACTTGTCACAATTCCCCCTTCTTTCCCCTTCCTTTCTCTCTCAGCGAAAGAAAATAAATTAAAAAAAAAAAATCAATATATGAAGGAAGCAGAAGCCTATCTTCAAAGCCAAGTCATGAAGTCATGCCTTGATTTTCCAAAAGAGGGAGATCTAGTTCCATTTGTGAATTAAGCGTTTCAATTGCAGTGAAGAACCAAAGAACATGTTTAACTAGTTTACTACATCAGATTTAAGAGAAGAAAGCTTTTGTTCTTTTTTCTGTTTCCATGCTTCTCTTAGAAAACTAAGAAATTAGTAAAATACTAACAAAAAATACAGAAAATACTATATTCTCTAGTTGAGCATAAAAAAATTCAAAAAAATGGAGACAGTAGTCTAGCATTATAAAAATATCTATGCAGGTAGAGATAAAAATACTATAGGAAAATCAAACTGTTAAAACCCACCAAACCATAGGAGAGTTGTTACAAGTGAAAGCAATATCACATGGAAACATTCCAAATGTATTGTCTCTACACTTGTGCCTGTTGAAATCTTCCACTTAATCATGAACTATCACAAAAGTTATAACTGTTTACTACACATAGGTAACATTACTAGGTATTGAAGGACAAGAAGTTTATTTTTTTAAAAAAGGAAAACACTACATGTATCTCTGCTGCAGGACAGCATTCAAACTTTTTTCAGTCTAAAATCCAGATTTTGAAAACTTTTTTCAAAATCAAATTAATAAGTCAAAAAAACCCTGGAATCTCTAAAATACACAGTTCAAGAAATATTTTTTTCTCCACTGTGACTTAACCAGAACCAAGTTACTATAACAGTGATATAGCTCAAAGACTATAAAAAAATTGTATATATGATATAAAAGCATTCACGTATGTATTATGTAACTAAGATGCTTGGGGTAGGAGAGCACAGTTTGAAAAGCAACCATAATAAAGCACATTACACACAATAAGTGTAACTTATTAGAGTTGTTTCAAGCCATGTCAAGTAGAAAAGAAGTTGCTGAAGTATGTAATAGGGGCACCCAAGCATTAAGTATTATCTATCCTCAACTAGTGTTTGTATAAAGAACAACTGCTGCATAATGCACCTTGCGGTTGGGTGGTTGTGGCATAGCATGCTTAATTTTTGATGCTCCCATTCACGGCTGTTTCAAACTGACATTGAAATGTCATTTGGGGATGAGGCATGTCATGCTCAACACCTTCGCCTCCTGTCACATACGTCCGCAGTGTCTTACAACCGGGGTAGCCTACAGCCCCAGATGGTCCTTCCACTGTCCTATCCCTCCTCTTGCTCTTGGTCTCCCCACCCAACAACTCAAGAGTCTAACACCTTAGGTCACACTTTCTTTGGTGGATAATAAAAAAAGTACAGAGAATCATGATGTATTCCCTCTGTTCTGAGGTCACTGGTCATGAATGAGCTCAACTGACCCTCTCCACACATTGTTATGTGCATTAACTGCCTTCTGATATTCTAAAATCACATACCTTGAATACTTTATCATAATGCCTCAGAGTCGTCCTCCTCAAACAGCTCTGGTGTTAGCTATGTTGCCAGTACAGATGCCATCTGATAAGACTTGGGCATTCAAGGTGTGGAGTATGTCCATTAGAATACCAAAGTTTGTCTTCCACTTTCTCCTTGACCTATAATCTTCTTTTAACATTATAGACAGATACAGCTGAAAATTAGGAAGTATGTACCAGTAAGTCACACTGAAGAGAGTCAAAAGCTGTAGCTAATTAGTGTCCCTAACTTCAAAACAGAAACGATTACAAAAAGTCATGTTTATATACACTTAATATGGACTCTCAGACTTCAAATTCCATTTCAAGACCCATTCTTTAAAACCTCTCCTTTTTCCTCAAAAAAAACCCCACATTTTGCTGTAACACACACCTAATATCAATTGAAACAATTAGTCTTCTATATGGATAAACTAAAAAGGAAGCATTTTAAAATAGCAAAACCTCCTACTAAAGAATTGCACAATCTTTAAGTCACAGGAGAACTAAGCCTGCCAAAACATCTGAACAAGAATATTCTGAGGTGCTGAGCTCACTCCGCAAAAAAGGCTCCAAAGAGCAACAGTCCACTGCATTACAAGGTTTCATCACTGTTACAGCCTCTCCTATAAGTGTATGTATATGCTACATGCTTAAGTCCTGTTCCCTAAAGTTAAAAATGCCAGAACACTACATCTGCTCCTTCTTGCACACAAGCTATTACCACAGTGCTGCAGAATACTTGTTTCATTCACTGTTCAGCTTTGCAAACATAGCGATTTTTATTTTTTTCCATCCTATATACCATTTAAGATATAAAATTTAAGTGACATGGAACTAAACAGACTATGAATAAGAATATTCCCCACCCCACAAGCTGCGGTGAAAACAATAAACATTAGAAGTGTTTATATTCATACACATATGAAAAAAGTGAACACTTCAGGAAGCTTCCCATTGAAATCAAGTTTCATACCTCTGCTAGGGGTACCTAGGGCTCCCTTTGCAAAAAGCTGTCTGACTGCACATAACTTATTCTCATCTTACATTACAGAAAACCTACCACATCTTTAACACTTCCATACCTAGCATCCTAACCACCAGCCTGTTATTCCGTTATTTAAGTTTCCTGGGTTTTCACATTCTCATTAAAAATGCCTTCACGTTTTGACTGCAGACTGCTTGAAGCGCATGAGACCTGAACTCGAAGCCGGTCTGATACTATGCTGCTGGACTTCCTGATCAGTCAGGTCAGCTGCAACACCATCTACTTCATCAGTGACAGTAATTGCACTTGATGAATTTTACAAACAGTAGCTCCTGGCACTGATTAACCCACCCGATTGCCATATTTGATTGCTTTTCAAGGTTTACAAGTTAAGCACAGCATGCAAATCTACTATGAAGTATAGGATACAGTGATAAAAACCATAAGGATGAAGTTTTAATACTATTCTTTATACTTAACTTTCCTCTCGCCAGCACCTCATGGGTACAAATGCACTTTTAGATACTTCTAACCAGGATTAATCTGCTAGTGTTCTCAAACTAGTTCCTCTTTTACACCCTTTAATATTAAAATGGGTTATATATTTGGACTGGAAAACTACTCAAAATGAATAGTAGTGAACTTTTAAAACATTTTGCACAAACTGATAAAAAAAGTGACTGTTCATGTCAGCCCAAATTTTGTATTGAACTTGGCACCTATAACTATTGTTCAGCAATCACTGAAACCACTCAAACAGGCAAGAGTCTGGAATAACAGTAGAAGAATAATGTGTCAACAAGTGCACAAGATACCCCATTTAATCACCTCCTTACAACACAAGACACTCTCTCAAAAAACTATACAGTTTACAATTTAAATATATACACACATGTGTGCACAGATATGTGTTAAGGATGAAAGGATATAGATTTAGCAAATGATGGAATGCAGAGTTTTTAAAGTTTCTACCATTTTCTGAGTTGACCTTTCCAGGGAAAACTTGTTATTTGTATGAGCTGTACCTGATTAATTTTGTCAGCATAGACAGAGAAATTATGAAGGGTGCGATGGTGTCCAGTAATGATCTGCAAAAACCCAGTCAAAATTAACTATAAAACAGATTTTTTTTGAGTTGTTGTGGGTTTCCTGTAGGTTTTTGTGTGTTTGTGTGTTGGGGTTTTTTTTAATTAACTTTTATCTACCTACACTCAATTACATAAAAGCTGTATCTAAGAAACCTACCCATTTGTAGCTTAAAAAAATGTAGTAAGAAACCAACATATTTAGTCACTGGTATTTTACAGGCAACTTCCTAATCTTTACCTCGTTCTTGGTAAAAGTTGCATTGCAGAAGCATGTCAGCCATCCTCACTCTTCCCTAAATAACTCAAAAGAAATAAGCCAGAATCACTTACATTAAACTAGATTTCATGAATGTGCAAGTGATATTTAGTTGCATACAGTGTTTTAATTTCATGCACCTACCTAGCATATTGTCATCGTGTCAGATAAATTTGTTAGTAGTAACTGTTCAACTTTTCCTAGAAGTTACAGTAGATCTGTGATTTCTGAAATTTGACAGAACAAGAATTTTATATGCTATTTTAATATACCCTCTCCAGCTCACAAAAAGACCTACTGGTTCTGCTATACAGATCTCCTCCTATTCAATGTTCTAGGGCAGCAGATATCTCAATTATAAATGGCCAATATTTTCACAGAATCACAGAATCACTAGGTTGGAAAGGACCTTCATCAAGTCCAACCATTAATCCAGCGCCACCATGCCCCCTAAACCATGTCCTGAAGTGCCACATCCACATGTTTTTTGAACACTTCCAGAGATGGCGACTCCACCACCTCCCTGGGAAGCCTGTTCCAATGCTTGACCACTCTCTCGGTGAAGAAATTTTTCCTAATATCTAGTCTAAACCTCCCCTGGCACAACTTGAGGCCATTTCCTCTCGTCCTATCGCTAGTTACTTGGGAGAAGAGGCCAACACCCTCGTAGCCACAACCCCCTTTCAGGTAGTTGTAGAGAGCAAGAAGGTCTCCCCTCAGCCTCCTCTTCTCCAGACTGAACAACCCCAGTTCCCTCAGCCGCTCCTCATAAGACTTGTGCTCCAGACCCCTCACCAGCTTCGTTGCCCTTCTCTGGACACGCTCCAGCACCTCAGCCATCCTTCTTGTAGTGAGGGGCCCAAAACTGAACACAGGATTCAAGGTGCGGCCTCACCAGTGCCGAGTACAGGGGCACGATCACTTCCCTACTCCTGCTGGCCACACTAGTTCTGATACAGGCCAGGACACGGTTGGCCTTCTTGGCCACCTGGGCACACTGCCGGCTCATGTTCAGCCGGCTGTCAACCAGCACCCACAGGTCCCTTTCTGCCGGGCTGCTCTCTAGCCACTCCTCCCCAAGCCTGTAGCGTTGCATGGGGTTGTTGTGAATGAAGTGCTGGACCCCGCAATTGGCCTTATTAAACCTCATACAGTTGACCTCTGCGCATCAATCCAGCCTGTCCAGATCCCTCTGCAGAGCCCTCCTACCCTCCAGCAGATCAACACTCCCACCCAACTCGGTGTCATCTACAAACTTACTGAGGGAGCACTCGATTCCCTCATCCAGATCATCTATAAAGATATTGAACAAGACCAGTCCCAGAACCGAGCCCTGGGGAACACCGCTTGTGACTGGCCACCAGCCGGATTTAACTCCGTTCACCACAACTCTCTGGGCTCGGCCATCCAGACAGTTCCTCACTCAGCAAAGAGTGAACCTGTCTAAGCCATGAGCCGCCAGTTTCTCCAGGAGAATGCTGTGGGAGACACTGTCAAAGGCTGTACTAAAGTCCAGGTAAACAACATCCACAGCCTTTCCTTCATCCACTAGGCGGGTCACCTGGTCATAGAAGGAAATCAGGTTGGTCAAGCAGGACCTGCCCTTCATGAACCCATGCTGGCTGGGCCTGATCCCTTGGGTGTCCTGCATATGCCCTGTGAGCACTCTCAAGACCAACCGCTCCATTATCTTCCCCGGTACAGAGGTCAGGCTGACAGGCCTGTAGTTCCCAGGATCCTCCTTCCGGCCTTTCTTGTAGACGGGCGTCACATTGGCAAGCCTCCAGTCTTCTGGGACCTCCCCTGTTAACCAGGACTGCTGATAAATGATGGAGATTGGCTTGGAAAGCTCCTCCGCCAGCTCTCTCAGTACTCTCGGGTGGATCCCATCAGGCCCCATAGACTTGTGGGTGTCCAGGTGGTTTAGCATGTCCTTGACTGCTTCCTCCTGGATTATGGGCAGGTTATTGTGCTCTCCATCCCCATCTTCCAGCTCAGAGGGATGAATACCCTGTGGATACCTGGACTGGCTATTAAAGACTGAGGCAAAGATGGCATTAAGTACCTCAGCCTTGTCCTCGTCCTTGGAGACAATGTTCCCCGCCATAACCAGTAGGGGATGGAGATTCTCCTTGCCTCTCTTTTTGTTGTTAATATATTTGTAGAAGCATTTTTTATCCTTTATGACCGTTGCCAGACTGAGCTCTAGCTGGGCTTTTGCCTTTCTAATTTTGTCCCTGCTTCACCTAACGAGATCCTTGTACTCTTCGCGAGTTGCCTGCCCCTTCTTCCAGAGGGGATAAACTCTCCTCTTTTCCCTGAGTCCCAGCAAAATCTCCCTGTTCAGCCAGGCCGGTCACCTTCCCCGCCAGCTTTTCTTACGGCACATGGGGACTGCCTGCTCCTGCACCTTTAAGATTTCCTTCTTGAAGGCTGTCCAGCCTTCCTGGAGCCCTTTGTCCTTCAGGACGGTCTCCCAAGGGACTCTCTCAACCAGTGACCTGAACAGGCCAAAGTCTGCCCTCCGGAAGTCCATGATAGCAGTTTTGCTGACCCCTCTCCTTACTTTGCTCACAACTGAGAATTCTATCATGTCGTGGTCGCTAAGCCCAAGACGGCCTCCGACCACCACATCTCTCACCAGTCCTTCTCTGTTTGTAAACAGCAGGTCCAGCAAGGCACCTCCCCTGGTGGGCTCACTCACCAGCTGCATCAGGAAGTTATCCTCCACACACGCCAGGAACCTCCCAGATTGTTTCCTCTCTGCTGTGTTATACTTCCAGCAGATGTCCGGTAGATTGAAGTCCCCCACAAGAACAAGGGCCAGCGAATGCGAGACTTCTGCCAGTCGCTTATAGAATGTCTCACCTGTCTCTTTGTCCTGGTTGGGTGGTCTGTAACAGACTCCCAGCAGGATATATGCCTCATTGGCCTTCCCCCTCATCCTTACCCACAAGCACTCTACTTGGTCTTCACAATCATTGATTTCTATGCAATCAAAACACTCCCTAACATACAGAGCCACTCCACCACCTCTCCTTCCCTGCCTATCCCTTCGGAAGAGCTTATAGCCATCCATTGCAGCACTCCAGTCATGGGAGTCATCCGACCATGTTTCTGTGATGGCAACTACATCATAGCTGTCCCGCTGCACAATGGCTTCCAGCTCCTCCTGTTTGGTGCCCATGCTGCGTGCATTGGTGTAGATGCACTTGAGCTGGGCTATCGATGTCAACTCTGGCATGCCACCTTAGGCTCATCTCTGATCTTAACATCTTCTCTTACTTAGCTGTGTGAAAATATTTTAGAACTTGATCATTAGCCATGAATTTGGAAGTCATCTTCATCTAGGTTTGATTTTTTGGCTTCTATTTTCCAATTTTTCTGCATTTTCTGTGTTGTTCTTTGGCATTCCTATAAAGAATATTAAGCAAGTTTCCCACTGCAGATATCAAGATCTTGATTTTTACCAATACTGTCCCCAGCCCTAAACTCCACTGACACTACTTCAAACATAGAATCTTACAGACTACAGCAAAAAACTCAGTTTACAGGTATTTTTAAGCAGTTGTAAAACTAATTTATAAAACAGTAAAAGAACAACGTGGAACACTGATTTAACTCCTGCATGCATATGACAACATGACAACAATTCCTAAGGAAGCCTATCCATGTTAATTTTTCTAAAAGCTTGCTGTATACTGTGAAAAGGTAATTAAGAATAGTCTGGCAATGTAGGAAGAATTCAGTCATTTTCAAACACGAAAGATAAGCACACTTGCTGCACAACTGCCATCACTGTTATAATGACAAATGTTAATATTTAAAGAAACTTTGGTTGTCCTTTGCTTCATTTATTGAAGCACAAAGGTTGGTTTTGGGTTTTTTTTGTGTTTTTAATCTGTACTCAGCTTATGACATCTGTCAGAAGTTTAAAAAAAAAAAAAATCCAAGCACCACACAACCACAACAGCAACCATATTTGTTCACTTAACTCACTCTAATCTCCCCTCTGATCCACGGGAGAAAGAAAAAAGTGCACTTTTCTAGCAGGTAACCTTATTTTGTCAGTGGATGTCATAAGCCACAAGGGAGTCACTCAACCGTTACAAGCATCCATCCCTTCACAGAAATATATCAGATTTATAGCTGTTTTTTTAATTACTCACCTTTTTCAATGTTTATATTTACTTATGAGAAGACTGCCTGAAGAGCTACAGTAGACAGGCGGCTACTATTGAAAACAGGCAAATGTTTGACCTCTGCTCCTCGTTTATTTTCCTACAAAAATATTTTGTGACCTGATCTAAATTAGTGTCACCAGCTACACTCTATCCATCTCCCATTCTGGCTTAGAAATTACTTATTTAAAAGGAATGACCTTGTCACCATTTCAGAACTTGGCATTCATCTGTATAGAACCAAAGATGAAAACAGTGTAGACAGAAGCTAAAGATAATAACCTCATGGAGAAGACCTTTCCCCTCTAGCAGATTAATCAAATCACTGCATAGATGTCTGAAGTGGACTAGTTTAACTTAAATAGCTAAGAACAATATTAGTAAAATAAACTTTAAAATTTTTGATACCCTTACGCTTCTTTAGTAAAGCAAAAGGAGGAATATCTTCATTATTAAAAAGAAATAGTTTTTGTTGCCTAGTCTAGTACACAGAGACAACAGTGCCTGTTTATTTTAACATTATCTCTGCAATCTGCATAGTAATCTCCATCTACAGACAATCCAGTATTCTCAGCTTCTACATGAAGAACTGCAAAACTACACTCTACCACACAAATCCTCATATTCCCAAAAACACACACATTTAAGAATGAACATAAGCTAAAAGAACCATGTAGTTTGAAGAAAACTTGCAGAAAAGCAGCAGTTTTCTAAACCAGTTCATTGAATCAGAGAGGATAAAGAGATCAGCCATAGCATGAGGGTAACATACATGCCTACCATGTGGGATATTCCAACCTCACTGCAGCTTTTATGACAGGTAAACTGTTTTAGAACTACCTTAACTGCAGACTTTTTTCCACGTTAGTTATATCACCTAAGGACATTGAAAGTATACATTGTGATGTGTTAGATTCAGTTGTGTAGGCACCACAGAAGAAAAATAAAGTGTCATGAAAGATTATTAGCAGAGTTACAGATGAGGCTGCGAGCAGTTCCATATGGATGAAGTGATCAATTATGATTATGTACACTTGTGAATCAAGCCTCTAAATCTTTGCTTTTTTTTTTAATACAAGAATATACACACTCAAAAGCAAATCTCTCTCACAGGCAGAACAGTCCAGCTTCACATTTGGCAACAACATATTTTGAGTGTCAGTGACAACTGACCATGTAAAAGCACGATTAAAGAAGTGGCAGGGTAAAAAACAAAAGGAAGACAAACTCACATTCTGTTCTGCCAGCAGGAGTGTCATGGCTTTTCAAAAGACTCAGAGCAACTACAGAACTACAGCAAATCATCTTATTAGTACATCAGCACCGAGAGTAATCAGTAGTCAAAAATTCTGAATACTAAACAAACTATGCACAATACAGTCTCTGCTTTATGGAGTTTATCTTTCAAAGAAAATGGTGAATGGAAAGACAGAAAGTACTATGAAGAGCTGTATGTCAAAAATAGGAGACAGGACTAGTGATTATACAGGTAGACAAGTTATCTTAAGTTTTTCCAAACATGTTTAATATATGCTTTTTGCTATTATGTTAATAATTATCAATACTCCTCATCATTCATACCTCGTCTTTACCCTGAGCATAGAGTATTTTACAGTATGCCCAATATTTTTGTAGACACAAGGTAAGTTCAGCAACAATCAAAAAAATCTAACCTACTTACATCTGAAAACCATGGAAAATATTAACTAACCATTCTGCAGTCTCATACATTACTGCATAATCACTTCATTTCTGAGTTGCAGACAACTGTTTTCTTTCCTGCTCTGTAAAATAAAAACAGCTTTCTCACCCCTGAATAATTATTCCTAAATTTCAATGTATACATATTTATTACTGGGATAATTTCATAGGCCACCACAAAAAGCATGGAGATAAGCACACACATTGAGTAAGCATTTCCAGAGCATTTTTATTCATATCTTTGTTTCAGCACATTCCTTGTTTACCTAAGCTGATTTTCAGCAGAAAAATGAGGATTTTGTCAGTGTGTTTTGTTGATGGGAGCTCTGAAAATATAGTAGTATTATACAAATGCTCCCAGTCTCCTTAATTTTCCTAGTCTATAGTTGATTTCAGCACATTTCTTTCCTTAACTACCCATTACCGTCCTCCATTAGCTTCGGATATCTCTGGAACTCAACTGACTGCAACAATTCAAATTCTCAGAAGTACATATCTGACTGAAATCAATATTCACCTAGAAATAATCAACTCTACTGATAGTTAGTTGTCCTTATGTATATCTGCTCTAAGCATAACAACTATGGAACTTCACAGCTCAAGAATCTTTCCATTAATTTCTGGAAGAAAGGATTTTATGCTCATGGGTACCTATGAAATACAACTGATAAAATAACTAAGTTTTCCCTATGTCTTTATTTAGTTTAACTTACTAAACCCTAAGCCTACCACTTAATACCCTTCATTCCTAAATGATAGGCAGAAGTTTTACAAGGCCACATGTACCACTACAGCACCAGAAAAGCCATGGTTAGAAGGATCACAAAAATTACCAAAGTATTGAGATTTGAATAGGATCTTAATCTCACGTAGTTGCATTGAATACAGAAAGACTAAATCTATCCATTACTTCTTATTTTTTCAAGTTATATGTAAATACTGTTTTCATCATGTAACATGATACAATACACTGCATCACATTTCAACCACAAATCCCTGTTCCTGAGCATCGCAAAGAGTTAGTTGTTAATGTTTCACTCATTGAGGTCACTTTGCACAAGTAGATAAATTGATTCTGCTTCTCAGAACAATAGAAGATGAAGTTAATTAAAAGAAAACAGAAAGGACAATTTAGTAAGAAGGGTTACAAGAATTAGAGTAAGTCTAGAACCAACACCTTTAGCTTTGATCCATGGGGCACAGGAGAATAACCATCTTGTCCAGGTGGAATGAACAACTCCCACTTCCCATACTCCAGCTTCTTATATGGATGAGAAAATGGATTCCAGTCATCTGCAATTTTAGAAATAATACTAAGCATATTTATCTTAAAATGTGTCCAATTACAACTGAAAGGTATAACAGCATGTTCCATCTTTTTCAGATTAAACTTCAGTGACAGCAGACACAAATTCTTTTATATCTGATACTACCACACACATTCAAAAGAGGTTCAATAAGACATATAACATTTTTGGTAGGAAACCATACTCCAATTCTGATTTGACAATGATTAAGTTTTCTACTTTACCTTCTTCGATCAAAGTAAAAACAACCTCCTCCTCCCCAAAAAGACACTACTGATTTTAATGCCACAAAATCATGGTGGTATGAAAATTAAGAGCTGAAAAGTTATGCTTAATGTAGAATTAAATCCCAAAACCTCACATCCTAAACAAGCCAGTAGAAATATTTCTAACAACACTATGGGGAAAAAATACTTAGCAGCTGTTGATTACAGAGAGTGGAAGTGAGTTTGGACAAAATGTAACCAAAACCAGCCTCCATCAACTGAATGCTGAAACCAGGTTTGGACACACATGCTGCTCATTGCCTCTATTTTGACAAGCTGATGTCCTATAATAACACTTATTAAGACTATATAATAGTAAAAATAAAGGCAAAGCCACAGACAAACTTGGTAGCAATGGCTAGGAAACCACACAATACCAGACAATGACAACACAGCCAGGAAATATGGCCTGAAATGCAGTCTTCAGTAAGTCTTGAAGAAGATTCCTTCTTCATTAAAAAGGCTTCATGAACCAAGCTTAGATTCCGTAATTCAAATTTCTTTGTCCTCTTTTTATTCACTGAGCACTAGAGACATGCAAGGTTGGTCATTATGACATACCCAACCGAATAGACATATGCCAAGACGATCTTGTATGCATGTTCAAGGTTAACTCATATGAATGACACTGAATATAAAGCTTCTGAACAGACAGACTTAGGCAATTTAATATTTCTAGCCTAGAAGGAAATGGGAAGTCTAGTTTGAAAATTACTTTTTTTGCCTTGAAATGTGTCTAACAGATTCTTACGCTAATAAGAAACCAGTCAACACAGAAAACTGAATTGCAAGACATTAAAGCAACACATGCTAATCTTCCTTTAAGCTAATCTATTTGCATGCCATGTCCTGTAGTTAAGAGAGATGGCTTACACAATGAAAGAAGAATAAGCAGTCTTCGGTGACCTATTTACAGGAGGAACAGTGCATGATCTTAAGCAGGCATTCTGCAACAGCTAAAAAACTGTTCACACCCTAAACTGTAGTTCCATGACTAGTTTAAGCTAGTATAAAACAATATTGCTCTTAACCATGGTAGTCAAGGGTAAAAGCAATTAACTAAAAAAACTGGTCATGCCATTGGAGGACCACCATCATTCCTGTCATCATGAAAAATCACAACAGGGGAGGGTTTTTTCCCCCCAATAAATATCAGTAATCAAAAATATTATCTGCTGTGCAACAAAAAGATTGCCTCCTCTAACAATATATGGGTGTTCCGAGTTTCAGAGAAAGACTAGGCTGCTTTCAAAATAAGTTGCCAGTTGCTCTTACACAGCTGTTTGAATGTGAGAACTGCCAACCTTTAAAGAACAAAGCTGAAAGGCACAAATGAAACAGGCTAGACAATGTGGTAAAAATAACAATGCAGACCAAATATTCTAGTACCTATTCATTTTACAGTAGAGAGCAATGTCAAAACCAATGAAGAGATTATTATAATAAAACATTCCCCATGCTCAAAAACAGACATACAATTAACTCTGTACTCTATTTAGATGATCATTTTTATCACTATGGCATTTGGATAGTGCACACAGAAGACACAAACATTAGCAGAAGGAAAGTATTTACTATACTATTGCTTGATTAATAGCAGAAGAGCTTCTATATTGATAAGATTAGGTGGGTCTTCCCCCTTGGTTTTACTCTGAAGTTTCAGTCAAAAAAATAATGAAATGAACTCTGCTAACATAGACTCACAGAATCTTTGGGTTGGAAGAGACCTTTAAAGGCCATCTAGTCCAAACCCCCTGCAAGGAGCAGGGACTTCTGCAACTAGATCAAGTTGCTCAGAGCCCTGTCCAAACTGACCTTGAATGTTTCCAGGGATGGGGCATCTACCACCTCTCTAGGCAACCTGTGCCAGTCTTTCACTACCCTCATTGTGTTCCATTTCTTCCTTATATCTACTCTAAACCTATCCTCTTTTAGTTTAAAACCATTATCCCTTGTCCTATCACAACAGATCCTGCTAAAAAGTCTGTCCCCAGCTTTCTTAGAAGCATACTTTAAGTAGTAGAAGGCTGCAGTAAGGTCTTCCTGGAGACTTCTCTTCTCCAGGCTGGAACCTACCCCAGCTCTCAGTCTGTCCTTATAGGAGAGCTGTTCCATCCCTTGGATCATTTTTGTGGCCCTCCTCTGGACCCTCTCCAACAGGTTCGTGTTTTTCCTGTGCTGAGGGCTCCAGAGCTGGATGCAGGACTCCAGGTGGGGTCTCAGCAGAGCAGAGGGGCAGAATCATCTCCCTCAACCTGCTGGCCATGCCTCTTTGATGCAGCCCTAAGGCTACTAAGCCCTGAGGCTACATCCACTAAGACCAACGTTCTAAGACCAACATTGAATAACCAATAACTCAGCAATAAAGCAACCCTCCTTAAAAGAAGATCAAAACCGCAAACACCATATAGTCTTTACACACTATAAGACATGTATTTTTTTTTATATATTTCAGGGAATGGTAAAGAACCTTGTATACATCATTAGGATTTAAAAAAAAAGTAGTCATATAACATGTCACTTACTGTAAGCTATAAGACTGTCAGTGATCATCACTAAGAGAAGTTCATCACTAAGTTCCTGAACGCTCCCAAAGTGCTCAAGGTATTTAAAGGGAAAAAAATTTAAAGGGGTGTTTGAGGTAGAAATTAGGGCAATTACACATAAACTAGAAAAATTACATGCTCATTTAGAACATATTTGCATAATCCATGTGATACTGATACAGTCCTTAAAGCAAAATTAAGGACAACTGAGTGGTACACAGCCAGGTAAGACTCTGTAAGCCTACTGGAAGAACTTATGCCTTTGGACAATTACAGCACATTTCGTCTACAGCAGGACCTTCATTTGGAGTATAACATCAGAAATAGTATCTAAACTTCACATACCAACATACGGTAAGAACCCTACATGGAATGCTTAGAAAGCATCTCCGAACAACACTGCACCTTTAAAAAGAAAAGCAAGAAAAAAACCCACACAAAAGTAGTTAAGAGTTAGAACTGATATTTTCTTTTAAATTGCAAACGGTTCAGGAAAAAATGGGAAAACAGAAGAAAGATCAAAAAAGTAACAAGCATCTTAAGAAGCTGCAAGAATACTACTTTAAGGAGCCTGTTCAGATTTATGATAGTCAAGGCCTTACGGGAATTACTACCAACTCTTTTGACCACCTTCACCCTCAGAGATATCTGATCATCTTCACTGCTTTTCGTGAAACTCCTTCCAGTTGAGCTGTATCTCTTGATTACAATGCATGAACTGAACCAAATATGGCAGGTGATGACTTGTTAATACTGAGCAAAATAAAAAAGTGAGAGCAAAAGTCTTAGGCTCAGCCTCTATAAAACTCACTTGGGGAAATTGCCTGAAGTTTGGTTCATTGTGTACAGCAAGAACACTGAATTCTTGTTTCATTCAAAAAAACATTCTTGTGACCCCTGTTACAACCTCCTTTCTTTCCTCATTTAGAGGGGGAAACAGTTGCATCTCTACCTATTTAAGCACCTCTGCTCTCCACAAGCAGCTTTACCAATTCTACCCAAGCTGTTTACACTTTGCCCTCCACCTGCTAGCAATACCAGATGCTCCTGTTAATCCTTCCTTTTCCCAGCCATGGTCCTTCATTACTGGATGTCCACGGTTCATGACTTAAGAATAAATACAAAGCATTTCCATCTGTCCCAGCTGGTCCTACATTGTTTACTACTCACTCCTGGAGAGGAACTCATTTAAGAGGGTTTTAACAGAAAATATTGCTTTGTATTAAGGCAAAGAGGCATAAAAAGTTAAGACACCCTGAAAATTGAAGGCTTCCTTCAAAGAGGAAGTAACTCAGGCTTCTCTCAGTTTTACTGCTCAGTTTTCAGATTCCTCAGCAAAACATAGCCAAAATGCCTGGGGAGGTGACACGGGATGACACATCAACAACAAAACCAAAAACTGAATAGGAAACTACTGAGAAGTTGAGACTATAAAGACAAGAAGTATCTTAGTTTGAGAACAGGGACTTAAAACACTCTGCCAATAGCTACAAACAGCAAAAGACTGAGAAAATTACCAGCAGAAGTTCAACTAATCAGCTTGAATAGGTTTTAGGAAAAAAGGACACCATCACAGAAAACCCACTAGCCATACACAAAGACAAGAGCTTCTACACAGAAGTTCAGACCCCAGGTATATCTTAATGCAACACGGAAGGAATCTTTAATAGCCAGGTACTTTTAGCTCCTCTCATCTCTGTGCTTAGATCTTCCAAAACCAGCAAACTATTTAAACATCACATCTTACCTCAGCAACATGAGGAACATGGGAACTTCTTGCTTAGAACTGCACGCTTAGTCTGCCAAAGAATCATGAACTGAGCTTTAATCTAGAATTAAATTCAAAGCTATAATGGCTTAGATTCTACCATCTGTCATTAAAAATTAATTTAAATGCAAAACTTCCAGCTAAATCATAAATCAAGTGACTTCTTGTTCCATCTCCTGCCTTTACTTTCACATTGACAAGTATATAGCCATACAGCTCTAAGGCTCATGGCTTAATTTCTGATATGAAACTCCCAAGTTAACACTCCTCTTGCTTCTCAGAGTAGCAAGAAGTACTTCTTGCATATTGATCAAATCATTCACTTGTTCCAATGTAAGAGCTGATGCATCAATGCAATGTTATAATTATTTTTTCAATAGTGAAAAAACTTCATAAACTGACATTGAATTCTCAAGTGCAATGAAGTCATCTCTTACAGCAGTTCTATTTCCACATTCCACATACTTCTGATCGACTTAAAGATGCTCAAAGAAAATACAGAGTCCAGCAAGCATTCACACATCTTCCTTGAGGAAAACATATCAGACAAATAGCAGTTCAGACAAGGAAAGGGGCATCAAAATCCCACTACCTTTATACTATTTGCTTGGAATATGAAATCAGAACATAAATGGAGAGATTCTCTAAGGACGCTGTACTGTTCTACATAATAAACAATTAGGTGGTCTTCTTTCTACATTGTCTGATTTCAAATAGCTCAATAGCAGGGTCATTAACACAATCTGCTTGAAGTGATTTATCAGCTCAAATATTGGAATAAAAACAAATGTCATTACTTCTCAGATAGGATGTCTCCCTGGATACTGGATAGTAATAGCAGCTTATACTTCAGTCTACTGCCTTCTGTCTGCAGCAACAGAAGTACAACGCTACTTGAATTTATTCATGAAATCTAGGTATTCTTCTATAAAAAGCATTGAAGAAAGTAGTTAGAAGTTCAGTAACATATCACAGGAGTATCTAGACTCCATTTAGGTAAAAGTTTGAGTCAAGTCTGGAAAAAAAAAAAAAATCATTCTAAGATATGAAAAGTTTCCAATCAGCTGTCAGATAGGCAAATTACGAGGGCTGGTGGCTTAAGTTCCCCTTTCTTTGCTCTGAAGGAAGCCTGTCAAGAGTTTACATAATAAACAAACATCCCCTCAAAAACAACCAGCCCACCCTCCTTCCACCCTCCAGCCCCACCAGAAGCCTTCCCCACCAGTGCAAGAAAAAGGAAGCAAATACCAAAACAGACATCTTAGATTCAATGTTAGCTGCAAGGGAGGGAGGAAGGGAGGGGAAGACGGAGAAAAAAAGGGAACTAAAGAACAGAAGCCACAAGTATGACAATCTATTGTACCAAATACTGACTTCTAAATTAGCATATATATACTTACTTGAAAGCCTCTTAAAATCAGTAGTTTTTTTTTTAAATTAAAATATTGTTTACATATAACCTACTGAGTCTCTACATGGCCAAATACAAATACTGAATGTTCTAATTCCTGAACAAATTCCATGGGTTATCCTCAAAACTTGGCAGTTCAATGACCCATTATGAAATAGTTGACTGTAAAGTAGTAATAAATTGCCAGTAGTCACCAACCTTCTCAGCAATACAGCATGCAAATAAAATATTCAGTGTGTTATCACTGAGAGTTTAAGGTAGCTATAATCCTGGTACTGCCTCTAGTATCTGAAATTCATCTGACTAATTGCCTCATACACTTGACTTACTGAGAAGCTAAAAGTACTAATTGACAAGTCTTAATGTTTTTAGATGTTCATTTACTACTTTTCAGCTAGAGTAAAGCACCATATCAGAATACCAACACATATCTTTTTCTTTCCAGTTATGGCATTCAGACAAGAACTCTGAAAGTATTGGGATTTTCTTGAATTTATGTTGTTTCATTCTCCAATCCAAATACAGATTTGTGTGCTATTACCAGATTCTAGCTTTCTTCCAGAATGCAAAGTGATACTAAGACTTATTCTACAAATAGGAGCTATCCCGTTCATTACAAGCATCTCAGAATGAGGTACAGAAATACCATAATTTAGGCCAAAATACCTTAATATCAAAGCTTTTATTTTCTGCTATAAGGCATAAAAGTAATTCACAAAAAACTTTACATTTGCAGGACTGATCCTTCACATGTATATAATTACAGAAATAAATCATTGATGTTTATCTTAAGCACAGCTCATAATAAAGCTATTATCAACTATCAGCTTAATTAAACTTCTTTCAGAATTTGTAAGTTCTCTAACAGTCTGCAGTTGCCATTAAATTTTTTCCTAGTGTTTGATCCTCAAAAAACTTATCAAATTAAATACCAGGGACTACTATTTTGTGTCGTTTCTTGTGTCTTCCCAAACATAAGAGACTTTACCATATTAAGTAAAACTGTATGAGAAATCACTGCTATCCATCTCCCTAGATGAGAACTAAAAACAAAGGATGAAATTGACTCTTTTTATATTATATGCCACCATATTTCAGTGTAAAGCCTAAAGACCTGTCATTTAAATTCCATGTTTGTTTCTCTGTGTAAGACTTTCAACTTCCCCCAAGTAGTTCAATTACAGTGATAATTATAAAAAGCTGAGTTTTATATAAAAAAAAAAATCTTAACAACAATCCTGATATTCAATTTAAATACAATATAATCATAAATTTAGTTTGAGACTTTAACCTGTCTGAAAACTTAAAGAAAGGTTAAAGGGATTCAGTTTTAATTAAACATATCTGTACTAACTTGAACCTAAATCTTAAGGTTTTGCAACCCAATTTCTCATCAGAATATTATTAAAGCTCTTCTGAATTGAATGACAATCTTCCATTCCTCTAGGCTTTCCGAGCACATTATCTTTTTCATGAATGCTTTACTATGACTGATGAACATGATATGTAGGACAAACACAGTTTTTCCACATTAAAGTGAATTCTTTCTTAGTCTTTTGACTTCCTACTACCATTTCATTAACATCTAGATACAACTACTTTAAGACACTAGTCCTAAATTTCTGCTGAAGTAGAGTTTAAAAAACCACTCCAGTTGTTAGCTACTGTATTCTGGTATACGTGTACTTCCCTCCCCAACCTGCCAAGCCAATTTACAAGCTATATTCTCTTTTAAAAATATTAGTTATTAATGTAATTTAAAATCTGTTTTTTAAATGGCCATCCATTAAAATACACATTTAAAACAACTGTATTCTAGTCTTCAACTGTGTTGAGTAATTTAACTTAACATTTATTATATCCATCACAAACCTTGAGCAAGTAGTGGAGGAGTAAGGAGGGGGATTTTCTTTGTGTTTATACATATGAAGTTGAGCTATTAAAACATCCTCATCCAGCTGTCTTGCAGTCAGTAGTGCTAGCTGGCATCACTACTATCTAGCAGTAGCTGAACTATACTCATGATTCATTATTCAGTTTTGAATCAGAGGACGTATCCAATTCCCGGATTAAAATTCAAGTACTGCACTAACCTATTTTATGAATGTTATTCCAGTAAAAAACCTAGGACTATTTCAAGGAAAGCTACTCTATCATTCACTAGGTTAACTCAGTTTTGCACTAACTCTTCTGTTTGTCTTCTGCATTAAAACTAGAAGATTTTCCTAAAAATAATCGCTGTCTATAGACTCAAATTATCACAGTGAATAGTGGGCACAGACCCTCCCATTGAGTTCTTAAAGAAGAAAATACAAATTGCTGACAGTTAAATGCATTTTATGACCCAGACGTTTGGAAACTGAAGCATAATGTGAGTATTTAAACACGATCTTTTGCTTATTCTATTTAAGTGTATCAATCTTGGGACTATGGAAAAAATACTAAACCAGTACTGTTTGCTATGAAGCATTGCAAAAAAAACCCAAAACTTACCAACGGATCTGAAAAACACTGCCAGGATAGTCTATTCATTTCTTTATTACTGCACACATTTTTACAGAAGTTTAACCATAGGACTCTAGAAAGCACTACCAGATACTACAGCTAATGGCATATGTAATGAGTCTTATCATTTTAAAGTTATATAAACACATACAATTTCAAACTCATTACTTCCTGAAATACAGAGTTTGCCCTTTTAATAGTTTCCTCAAACAGGGGTAAGGAAGAAGGAAAACTCACCATTTAACTTTTTGTTTAAGCAGAACTAGTTAACTGCCTCAAATTGACAATTTGTATTTTTTTTTTTTAACAAATACCCATGCAGAACATTCACCAGGTATTTATTTTTGCAACAAAAGTTGAATGAATAACACTGCATACTTCCGAAATGCAGTTACATGAACCAAATCATTTCACAGAAAGTCCCAGTTTAGTAAGAGCCAATAACAAAATTCCTAGTATCTTAATGGACTAATACCAAGCCCTGAAGAGGAATAGAGAGGTAAAAGGGAAAAACACTATGAAAACCTCTAAAACCCCAAACAAAAAGGAGAGAGTGGAATTATTATTGCAGGATTTAAGAGCAAAAACGTATCTGACTTCCATTTAAGAATTTGCAGAATGTGATTTCAGGGTAGCTAGCCTTCCGAGGCTAGATCCTTTAGACAAGTCACAGCCTTACAGATATTAAAAAAACAACAGCAAGAAATAGATATACATAATACTGACCATACAACAGAAACACCTATGTTCTTAGACTATTGCAATGTAGAGTAAAAGATCATTGGTTAAAGTTACAAAATGCCACCAGACCAGCAAGCCACAACATAGATTTTTGCTATCAGAATTTCATCACTGCTACAAAATGGTCTTTAAGTGAGGGGGATATTGATCTAAAACACAGTATGGAAGAGAAGAAATATTCCTAAAAATACTTACTGAAGTCACCTGCGAGAAACACTGCTTCTGCTCCTGGTGCCCACTCTTTGCAATATATTCCACCATCCACAAACTGGTTAACTCCGAAGGTTTTGTAACTTTTTGAAAATTTATCAAGGCCTCCTTCATTTTCCTCAATGTTCTTCAAGCGGTTATAAAACAGAGAATACCTTTCAATGAAAATAGATAAGATTTTTTAGAAAGTTTAGTAAGCGTCTTTCTTACATTAAGGTTAGCAAGTATAAGAACATAGAAGACCACTGAGACACACTTTGACACTATGTCCTAAGACTACAATATCAGATTCAATGTTCTCTATGGAAATAAAAAAACCCCCATCAAATACAAACTATATGGTTTTTCCATGGTTGTTACAGCGCAACATTGCAATCTTCACATTTGTCTGTATTTTCTCTACTTTATGGGAACAGTTTGAACTAAGTCTAAGACTACAACTCCTGATTGGCAGCCAAAAAAAAAAATCATAGTATTACCACACAACACGAAAACTTCACACTCTGAACAGCCTAGCACTTATTCCTCCATCTTATTAGTATCAGACACAGGCCTCCTCAGGAGAATTGTATAGCCCCACTACATCTCTCACAGCCAATTTTAACAGACAATTTCAGGACACCGGAAAGTTTGCAGTACAACATACAGTAAGTATAGAGAAAGTAGTCTGGCACTTGCAGAAAGCAGCTCCTTTGGCAGCTTCTCTACAGAGACCATCAGCACGAATTCGCAGTCCCCTGACACTGCAATATTTGGAAAACAAAGTTACCACTTCTTGGAAGTAATTATTTACTCCATACCCCACCTACTCAAACTTCTAATGTAAACATTTACTCATAACAGCTTGGGGGGGGTGTTCGTTTTTTTAACATACTTTGCTATATTTTCTCCAAGAAGCTCCCATCAATTCAAGAAACACACATCAAGCACACAACATAAACAGGGTCAACTTCAACTCCTAGAACGTGAGCTATTATGTGAAGAAGCACAGCTAAAAACTTCAGCTGAGAATTAATGCTACCTGTACTTTTTTTTGGTTTGTTTTAAATAAGACATCCCCAATGTAAATCGGAAATGTGTTTGTGTTCTCCATAAATGGAAAAGTTTTCTGAAATGTATAAAAACTAATAAGAATGCCAGCAAGAACAACATTTTTGCCTCATTACACTTACTGTATTTTGAAAGAGGAAATAGAAACAGTAAAGCAGCAAAACAGCACTATGGGATGATACCTTCTTGGTTTAAAAAAAACCAAAACCAAAACCAAAAGAGAAGTAGCCTGTCTGCAGCATCAGGACTTAAGACACCGTTCTGCGATTTGTTTTCAAGTTTTGTTTTGGAATTCACCCTTAATTAGTTCAAAGTAGAGGATTAAAATGTCCATTTACTGGTTAAGTTGAAAGTACTCATAGAACTCTAATATAAGTAATGTTACTTTAAGGTTAACCTCCCAGCAAATTTTTATTATGAAGACTGATGCTCACCTTTAGAGACAAAAAGAGTTGAAAAATACCTCAGGACATACTATACTAAATATATTTAAAACTTCTTGCCCATCCACCTGCATCGGTCCTTTGAAATTTTCTCACAGGTATAATCCTCAGAAGCGCATTACTAACTACTACTGCTCTGATCATCAATTTCATTTCTAGTGCTTGAGGAAGAATATTTTTGCCAGATTTCCAAGTATAAGTGTATTACATATATACACAAACCCAGCTGACTGACTTAAGCTTTGACCAACGGCAACAGAAGATTTATATAAAAGTTTAAATACAGAAACACAAAACAAGTCACAAAGCCTCAAAAATGCAACATATGACATTTGGTAAAGACAAGATTACTCCATTATTGAAGGTTTCTCCTTGGAAAGAAGTATTTAGATTTGTACAGCTTCTCTTAAAGTTTTAAGCCTTCCTTTAAAATAGCAGTTATATAAGAGCACAGTGCTATCTGCAAATTACAGTTTCTCAGCTATCCATAAACTGTTTCAAAACTGCTGCCTGTCATATGTTTCAGTTTTGTTTGGGGGTTTTTTGATTTTTTTTTTTTTTTTTAAACTAGTTCCACTGCAGATGAGGCAGGAACCCTTCTGTATATGCTGTAAGTAACTGTTGTAACTCCAGAAAAGATATAACTTAAGCAATGAATTTGACACTTAAAATACAAAATGCGTTTTGGAATAGGTTATCTACTTAAAATTAATCTATTTCCCCCCACACTTGGTACAGAGACATTTACACCGCTTTAGTAACACCTTTGGCTGGATGTGGTATTTCCCACATTCAGGAAGAAGTAGAAGAAGTGGTAAGCATCTTTAAACAAAAGCCAGTCACACAAATCTTTGAAAGCTGGGGAGGAAGGAGATACATTTATTAACAGGGAAGAACAGCAGGTCACAGAGGACTGAAATACCTGTGCGGAAAAGAAAAAGGCTATGATAAGCTTCCTGTAACCTAGAGGCACACACATGCTGAGTGCCTACTGCTCTTTCTCAGTGAGACCTCCCTAGCAAAGGGGAATCAAACCCATTCATCTCATTCCAAAAAAATAAGCAGAAAACATATTCAGGATTTGAGAGTGGGTTTATGGGGTGGGAGGGATGAAAACAGACTTTCAGAAAGCAATTATGCTATTTATGTGTTTGCAAAAAGTCACTGTAAACTCTGGATTCTTGTTACAGAGGCACTATGAGTACATCCACTGTTTCAATTTTTGTCTTTCTAAATTCAAAGTTAAGACAAACAAAGAGACCATGACACTTTAATATGTGAAATAATCATGACTGTTACTGTGAAAAAAAGATTACTTTTTGCTCACTTTGCAACAGTGCGAGCAAGATTACATACTCAATAAAAAACATTTCTTCTGGAGGACAGGGGTCAAGGAAGGAAGCAGATTAGAAAGGTTGATCAGGGATGTAAAACATTATTACAATAACAGCTTTTTATATCAGACAGATTTTGAACAACTAATACAGCATCATGTACATAGAGTAAAAATGCTTCTTAAATTTGTACACAAGCACACTGCTGTGATAGAGCAAGTTAATTCAAGTATTACTGCTGCATCATCACTGGAGAAGTCATGATTTTTGAAACAACTAGTGCTCTCCATAATTATTTTTAAATTATATTCTAGAAGTCATTCAGGTTTGTTTTGTTGTTTGTTTTTTTTTTAAACCACCTTCTGAAATTATCAAACATAGAATCGTAGTTTGCTCAAAGTTCATGGAAAACCCACTAGCTTCTAAAATGGATCAAGTATTTATGCTGTGAACTGTTCTAAAAAAAACTTATCTCAGGAGTTGAAAACACATCTGGATACAGAACAAGGTTACCTGCCATAGAAGGTCTTGTAAAACAGCAGAAGCATAGTTCTGTATCCTGTTGCTGCTTTAAAGGAAAGGATTCAGTTAAGTGTATGCTCATTATCCAGATTTAGGAAACTTAAGGTTTTGCTTTCACAGGAATTTTGACTTTCATTTCTACATTACTGAAACTTGTTAAACATTTTTCCAAACTGAAACACCAGGATTACACACAGAAAGTGACATGAAAGAGTTTTTTGTTCAACCGATTCCAAAGATTTATACTGTTCACTAACAGCACACAAGAGTTAAAAGAGGAGAGGTGGACATTAGATTGATGTGGCCGCATTTCATGATCCCCTCTTAACACTGAAGGATATGTCATGTTCAGTTATGCATTATATACTCATATGACATATATATGTAGTCAGACAGACTCTAGATACACAGGACACATTTCAAAGGTGAGACAATCTTGTAAAATTTTTGACATGTGAACAGAGTCAACAACAGTGTCCAGCACTACGTCAGGGCAAAAAGGCTGACCTCTGCCTTCACAGCTTAATGAGCGACTTCAAAATCTTTTAAAATTTTTCTACTTCCGTGACTTAAAGTTGACACTGAAGAGGGCTACAAGGTAAAAACCATACCCAGGTATGCCTTGAAAAGTACAACCATTACCTTTGGGACAAAAAAACTAAATAGAGCAACAACTGGATCCATAGAACTTCAGGTACAAAGGGTCTGGAGCAACTGGAAAGAGTTGTACATCAAGTCCATACTACAGCTAGATACACCACCACACACCTGACAAGTGCAGACAGCAGAAGGGGGCTGCTTTTGATGTATTCCTTGCTTCTGGAGTTCTTACAGAAAACCAAGCTTTTCCATTCAAGTCCCATATCCACTCGTCTCACCTCTGTTAACAGACCAATGAGTTTTAAAACTAAAATACCAAAATAGGTGTTTTCTTCAGACTTATTGGAAACAAAGACTTCAGTCTTGGCATTTTCCCAAGTACACATACGCCCAGCTTGAAACAAGACATTTGGTAACCAAATAGTACTTTTACACCAGCATTTTTTTCCCCTTCCTCTACCACTATTTCACTGTGAAATACTGGTAATTGCAAACGTAATTTGAAACAGGGTCACAACACTCTTCTCCAATTGTTACATTAATAACTTGTAACACAGCATTGCTTTAAATCCCACGCTTTATATGCGGCTTTGTTTAAACCCTTATAATAGAAGTGTAGGAATTGGCTGACTTTTCATATAAGCATGATTAAAACATCAAACATGAATTAGTATAATGGCTATCCAGAAAGCAGGTATCTTGCCAATGAAGTAAGCTTCATAGTAAAGCAGTAAAGACAGTATTAACTCGGTAACCACTTCAAGGCTTTACATTTCAAGTGAGAATCTATCCCTCATACTTTATCGCCAAATCACCCTCAATTATTTTGTCTTGCATACGCAGAAACCCAGAACTTATACAGTAGAAGTATACAGTTATCAGAAAAAAAAAAAGAACAGACAAAAAGTTGGCCTGAAATCTTTCAGTTCAATGCAAAGCTATACAGTTCTTACCCAAAGAAATAACATTCGATTTATTTAGTAAACATGATGTACAAAACCCTTCTGATGCTGCAGTTCTTATCACCACCGACTTGATTCAGCTATTGATCTCATTAAAAATCCAACCCATATGTCAAAAATCAGTAGTTTCAAGATGGAGCATAAGAATAAAAAAAAAAGTTAAGCACACCCCCCCTCCCCAAAGTCGACTGCCTTATTTCACCAAGACTTTTGGCAGATAATTGAAGTCATCTGGTGGCAAGTCAGAATACTGAATTAGGGCTCCACATAAAGCCTTCAGGTCTTTATTCTTCAAGGCAACCAGAGGTACCAACTCCTTCCTGGCCACCTTGTAAAAATTACAAAAAGGTATTCTAATATTTTAAACTTTTCGATTTAACCAGATAAGCTTTAGATTGCTGTGATGTTGAAGCAACTAAACAGAAACTAGTGCAACCAAAGAAGCCTTAGCAGCATACAAGACACCCTCATTGAATCAGTCTGGTGCAGAACTCCAAGATGGCTGAAAAACTTCACGATGTTTTTATGCCCATTCTCATACCTTTTTATAAAGCTATAGTTATTGCAGTTTATAGAACAGTCCATCAGCTTATTTTAAGACCTGTGGTGTCAACTCTGAAGTTAATAATTTTAAGCCCTCTTCGGCTTATGGGGCTGACTTAAGTAGCTATTCATCTTTTAGAATCCTTTTGTCAACACCAGCTTTGGTGTTATAATTTATTTCTACAATATTGGAGCGGTATTAGTGCTATTGTACTTAAAACATGAAAGCAAGTAGGAGAGACTTTGATAATTGTATCTGGTGTCCATATGGAAAGCCCAATTCTTCAGACACCAAAGGGAAATGGATATGAAAGAAAATACCCAGTAAGGTACTCCCTGTAGCCAAATACTCACATTTTCCAATAAACAGAAACATTTTCAATAATGTCAGTGTTAAAAATAAAGCTACGGTCCAAAAGAAAAGAAAATAAAACTCTCAGCTACTTAAGTCTGTTACATTTCTTTACATTTCTTCCAATGTAGGTGTTGGAAAGACTAAAAGATCAAACACAGAAAGGGAAAAACAGTTTCCCCACCCCCTTCCTCCTCATTTAAACAAACCTTAAGAAAAACTGTTTTAGATTTTGAGATACCACTTATCCTATTTATCAGCTTAATCCTGAAGCCACTAAGGGGAATGCTACCTCGTACTTTTGACCTTCCACTTTTCCCTGCCACAAAGCAGGTGTATTAGCATTACAGTAAAACAGGGAATAGGAAATCAAAGAGGCCATCAAATCCTGTCCTGTATCATCACTAACATATCATGAACAATGCTATTCATAAAGTTACTGAGATTTCAAAACTGCCTTCGGTCCCTCCATGCTTATTACTATGACTGGAAAACCGCTACAGCACTGCTGAAATCATAGGACCTTCCTAACATGCCCACATAGCAGCTCTGTTTGAGGGTTAACATACCATCATCCTCTGCTCAAAAAAAAAAAAAACCACCACCAAAAAAACCACACTTACACGAAATTCTCCTGCAGTTCTCCAGGACTCCATTGACTCCTCTGGGCATTTTTTATTTTAAAGCATTTTTACGTCTTGTAAACAAGAACGCAAACCATCATCTCTCTGGAGTGATACTGAGATTGCATGCTGTCTTCAGAGCTGTTGAATGAAGCTCACTGTGACAGACTGGGGCCAGTGGTGGGGAAAAAAGTTGGGCAGCGAGAGACTCATTATTCTACTCATGTAGACAGACCATCAAAACATTCCCTGTTTTGGTATAGATCCACTCTACCTTGTAATCCCAGTGGACAATCAAAAGGGTCAAAAAAATGTAACAAAAAAAATCAAAATCATCAGTATAGGTGCATCACACTTCCACCAACTTAATACCATTTACAGATTACTTCTCTATAGGCTGAGGAATAATTGGCCACAATCTTTAAAGGCTTATTTTTCTACATTGATGTATTATTCAAATAAAGGCACACTTTGAAATTTGGCAAGTAAGGAATTGAAAATGTCCAATTTTAGTTCCAATAGTCTATTTCAGCAACATGACAAAGAATTGACAGCTGGCTTTGAATTATATACCAAGAGCTGCAGTTGCCCTTCTGATATCATAGGCAACCTGTTTTTTTAGACAATGTCATCCAAAATCGTGCAGTGCTGTCATCAACTAGCAGTGATGGGTATCATCTAAGTGCCTACACTGAACATGTAAACAGCAACTGCTTCTTTGAAAAACCTTGATAGCTACGGAAGTGGAACCCCGTTTGAATCTGAAGATGTGATGATAAAACTTCTGTACTTAAGCAGCTCTTACCACTATGCATCTAGTCAAAAATGTTCATCTGCAGCAGTAAAATTTCCTCAGAAAACTATGTTATAAAAACAGACTGCCCTGTTGGTCTGCCAAAACCCTCAGGGTAATAGTCAAATTCAACAAGCAACATGCTGTGGCATTTCAGAGCCTGCCTATACAATAGGCATTCCTGCCTCCAAATTTGATCTGATACATCTATACAGAGCTATACAGTCCAGGCTCACTAGCTCTTTGATCTCCACACTGCAGCATGCTGTGTGCAACAGCTATCTTTAACCACCATGTGCAAATCACACAAGTGAAGGTTGTGCTTCGTGAGATGGTAACTGTAAGGTTTGTGGTAAAGACTATGCCGTACTCACACTGAATTTTCCTGGAAAGCCAGAGTAAAATTAATTTATTTCAAGGTAGTCAAAGGAAGAACATGTCGGAATATGAAACTGGACAATCCTGAAACAGTCATCATTAGTCACAGAATCATAGAATCTTTGGGTTGGAAGAGACCTTTAAAGGCCATCTAGTCCAACCCCCCTGCAATGAGCAAGGACATCTTCAACTAGATCAGGTTGCTCAGAGCCCCGTCCAACCTGACCTTGAATGTTTCCAGGGATGGGGCATCTACCACCTCTCCAGGCAACCTGTGCCAGCCTTTCACCACCCTCGTTGTGAAACATTTCTTCGTTATATGTAGCCTAAATCTACTCTTTCAGTTTAAAACCATTACCCCTTGTTCTATCGCAACAGGCCCTGCTAAAAAGTCTGTCCCCATCTTTCTTATAAGTCCCCCTTGAAGTACTGAAAGGCTGCAAGGAAGTCTTCCTGGAGCCTTCTCTTCTCCAGGCTGAACAACACCAACTCTCTCAGCCTTTCTTCATAGAAGAGCTGTTCCATCCCTCGTATCATTTGTGTGGCCCTCCCCTGGACCCTCTCCAACAAGTCCATGTCTTTCCTGTGCTGAGGGCTCCAGAGCTGGACACAGGACTCCAGGTGGGGTCTCACCAGCGTGGAGCAGAGGGGCAGAATCACCTGCCTCGACCTGCTGGCCACACTGCTTTGGATGCAGCCCAGGATACAGTTGGCCGCCCGGGCTGTGAACGCACATTGCCAGCTCGTGTCCAGCTTTTCATCTACCAGTAACCCCTATTCCTGCTGTGACCCTTACCACTTCATAGAGGGGAAAAAAAACAAATGAAAAGATGAAAACAGAAGTTGAAAATGTAGATGCAACACCCCTGAATATTTCAAAATAAAGAGCATGGGGAATTCACAAATTATTTTTTTCTAGTGTTGCTCCTCTCACTTTGAAGATGCATTTACAAACACTTCACTGACACCAAAGCCAGTGCTGAGTCCCTGCTCAGATTAGCAAATCCCCGATTCTCATTTTCTCTTTCACTCTGTAGTTAGTTACTCCCTCAAACTGTCCTCATTCATCTGCCTATAAGAGGACAGGTTGAAGGAAAATAGGAGTAGGGTGGATCAAGTTCTTCCTAAAGCAAATTTCTGCAGCCCAACAAATCAAATGCATCAGACCGTGTTGAACTAGAATCATGCAGCAGAAGCAAATTCCTGTTTGCAGTTGCTTCTTCAACTTCATTCATCACCAGTGAAAGTGTATCAAAACAGAAGCCTTGGACTTTATTTTGTTCTTTTCTCCACCTCCCTCTACTCACTTTTCATTTTACTTTGTGTAAAACTCTGAATAGTCATCACACTTAAGAAAAATAGTAAGTAAAGGCACAAGAAATCTCAGGTAGGTATGAGTACTTCAGAACAGCGGATTTACTGTATTTCACTTGGTATCAACTTCATAGTTTCAATTCAATTTCTGCATAGAGAAGTCCTGTCCCATTCAGTTAAACTTTCTAACATAGATTTAAATAGATTAAAGGGTACATGTGTTCAGGTGTTGCTTAAAGTGTCAGAAGAATTCTGAGATATGCTCTAGAAGTACAGGATAGCAATGGCTCATATTTATAGAGATCCAGAAAGAGTCAATCATTTAATTTTGCTTTTCTGCAGGTTAAAAGTAAAGGTGTTATATGTTTCTGAAATCATTATCTTAAGAAGTCTGTACATGGCTAAATCTGAGTCTCCCAGAGGTTCTAGTTGCTCTATTAAAGTTATTCACTTCACAAGTACTTTGCTTCTCTCTGAAGTCATAGGCAATTTAACAGACATTTTCAGCTGAAAACTAAGGGTTCTGTAGATTGTCCAACGATATTAAGTTCCTTTCAGGTGTAATAAAATTGTTACCCAAATAATTTAGGAATACAGTTATTCCAATAAGGAAGTTACACAGCTAAACTCTGTAACATTTGTGAAAATTCCTAACAGAGTGCTTTATTACTAGTTACTAAAAAGATCACCCAGTAGAGAACTCTTAAGAGCGAGCACAAAAGGCAGAAATTTCAAAAGCAACTTTTCCAATTTTTCTCTACTATGCAGATAATGAATGCCAACACACAAATTTTTCATTTCTTCCCTTCCAATAGACAGGACAGCTCTGCTCTGTGCTTTCCTGGTCTCCCCAGGAGATTTCTTTAAATTTTACCCAAATGAATGGAGGGAGGGCAAGAGATTCAGTAGTGTCACCTGTTGCTGAATCCCATTAACATAGTGGTTTTTTCAATAGCTACATCTAAAAAAAGCTCCTTCAAGTAAATGCATTAAAATTTGAGTGTCCTTACAACTTCTCTCCCGCTAGAATAAATCTGTACTAATAGGAAGCTACAGTGGTAATGGAAGCAGAAGCAGTTTAAAAAGAAAAATGCAATAGCACCTTACTTTGGTAGTTACTTACTATTTCTGGGCACTTTCCACGGTGAGCAAACACATGTTAAACTACCAACTCTCTTTGCACGTTCCATGATTTCAGTATGGAGAGGTAACACAGCTTTGTTTCTCAAACTAAATGAAGTATCTTAAAAATTCAGAAATATTTGCTTGGGGATAATGAATGAGTAATTACTTCCTCTGTTAAAAGTTACTCATACAGGACAAGTGACTGATTCAGCATCAACTCTTTCAAAATAATTTAAAGTGCAGTGACATGCAAGTCAAGCCCTGACAATAACATACATTCTAGTACATAGGAGCATGACAAAACATAGAAAGTGGCAGAAAACATACAGAGTTTCTCTTGACATCCTATCACCAGTTGCAATTTTTTTACAGAGATGTAAAGATGTATTAGACTTCATAGGTTAAAGATAAATACATTTCAGTAGTACTTTAGCAAGAAGATTATTTACTGTCTTAAGTTCCGGCACTGTGCTTTCTGCACAATACTGGGGACTAGAAGCAAGTCTCTTCCCTGCTTTAAACATTAGGATAACTTCGTGGCTTCACCAGCATTTGACAGCTGTAATGTTTTTGCCTTCAGCTTCATAAGAAACACACACATTGCTCAATTCAGAACCAAATGCAGGAGTGATTACAAGGTGTATCAAATGCAAACTTAATGCAATCATTTTGTAGTAATTGCTCCACTGACTTATCTAAAGCAGTCCCACTTCCAAGAACATCCTTCCCCACAATATTTAGAGGCTCTTACCCACATCTGCATATCTTTTTCATCTATCACCCCCTTTGGTTTATTAGAAACACATGGATGCACCTCACAGGCTAAGCGTAACAAATTACTAGTGTTTAGAAGGAGCAAAAGGCAACTTCTTTCTATCACAAACCTAGCAAACTACTCTCGAGACATCAATTCAAGCGAGAGAGAAGTGTATATGTAAGTATTAACACTTGCTAAAAGAAAGCCATTTTATCTTTTACCCTCTGTTGAGATAAAAGGTATATACTTGCTTTTTATTTTAAACTAAAAGACACCCCCAAAAAACCCAGTCACCCCCAAAAACCTTATGATACTAGGCTGTGTTACAAACTTCCAGAACATCCATGTATATTCTTTATATGCCAAAGCTCTCAAGACAGCTTCCCTGTCGTGAAGGGACAGTCTACATAAAACAGCAATTACAAAATAATGGGATTTCTATATTTTTTTTTTTCCCCTTTGCATATAAGGAAACAAATTTACCAATAGCATACTTCATTTGTTTTACACATCTGAACATTTATCAGATAAATACTTTAGGTATGAGATTTCTTCATTTAATAGTAATTTGTCTCACTAGCCCTCTACTAAGTAGTCTTAATTATGCATGAATGGTACACTAAAAAAATCCCTCTTTCAGCTATGCTAATTTGCTTCTCTGTTGTGACGGTATCTGAAGCAAGTTGATGGAGGCCTTTTTGAATTAATGTAACTACAGAGAAACTCCATCATATTTGAGCAGAAAGCTGCAGAAGCGTACAGAGACAGATTTCTTTCACGAATTCAGTATACTAAGGCTGTGTTAGCTCATGTTTCATATTACACAAGAGAAAATAAACTGAAAGGTCAGTTGAACAGTTACAGCATTGCCCTTTTCCAAGGTAATCATCAGAGCATGTAGCAAAGACGTGAACACAAGCATGACTGGAAAGACAGTAGCTGATAAAGAGGCTTTTGCTGCCAGAAGTATGGGACAAAATACCACTCAATGGCCATCGAGGAGTGTGGCATACTGCAAACATTACTTCAGTAACTCTGATTTATTACTTCAATTTGAAATTGTGTTCTTGTTAAACATTCAGGTTTTCAAAACACACAAGAATATGTAATACTGAACATTAATCACATTCTCAGGTAAACTACAGGAACAATATCATTATTAATTTGTTTGCAATATGGCCACAATACAGTAAAAAATTCATCTGGTTTACTAATGCATTTTTACTCTAAGTATACAATTTCTTCTTGCTATTCAGTACTATTTAACTGGAAACTGCAGGGTAGCTTTCCGTCCATATTAAAAGCAGTCTACTTTTCCAAAATGGTTTCTACTCATTATAATAACATATGCTTAAAAACACCTTAATCTGGAAACAACTCAGATGTTTTATTTACCAGAATTATTTTTAACTAAGCTGTAAATAACAGCATATCAATCCCCATTTGATTCCACTGCCAACTATTTCTAACTGACTATCTTCGTATTAATAGATGTCAAGGTCTAGCTGGGGAAGAGTCAGTGATTCCCACAGCACTAGTACAAAGTTGGAATCAAAACACAAACTAAAAGCAGTAGCTACACAAGAGGCTTCAGGCAAAAAAAGCCTACATGATTTCTTGAAAAGAGTTTACAACATGCCTTTTGGTGAGCATCTTACCCTTTCCTCTTGAAGGTATTCAGTAACCTGGAAGTGTCAGTCAGTACCATTTCTAAAGCAATTATTTGTGTGATGAGAACTAGCCCGCACACCTCCTAGAGGTTGTAAAAGCTCTGCACATAGTGACAAGATAGTCTGGACTTCAGCAGCTATTTAGTTTAATTTTTGTTGTTTAATTAAAGCTATTTTGAATGTGGTGTTTTGTTTGTTGGGGGGTTTTTTATTAGTTTGCCACAGCAGTAAATATAAGCAGCCATGTGTTTCATTTCAAATTCGGATTTCAAGTCTGCTGCATCAGTTTGGCTTCCATATTCTTAGTAATGCTGCCAGTCACATTAACTGGCATAAATGAAACCCAACACAACCACAGAATCATTAAGGTTGGAAAAGACCTTTAAGATCATCAAGTCCAACCATCAAAATCCTAAGACAGACTTATCTTTCTAAATAAATATCCAAGAAGTTATGAATTAAAAGCTTTAGTTGTCTACCAAACAGGAAAAAGCTTTTAAGTCAGAAGCCACTTTGATTATTTCAGATAAAACACAAGGTACTCCTCACTACCTTAGCCACCCAACCCGCTGTAGTGAACACATTATGTAGTTGGAAATTCAAATAACAATTCTTAACAGAAAACTGCACAGCTGCTCTAGCTACAACTTCATTGTTAATCTCCGTAAGTCTTACTTCACCTCCTATTAAAATATGTTTCAGAAATTAAAAACAAAGTCTTGATTTAATGGATCAGATCAATGGCTTGTATATTGAAGCAGTTCGCTATTTGAAAGTCATGTTAGTAAGTTAAATAAAAGTCTTCATACCCTGATAATCAAACAAAAATCCTCCTTTACTATAAGGCTGTTTCTTTGTCAAACTTTAAATGCCTAGCCACCTTAAGAGGCTGTCAAAAAGATGGCTAAAGGAAAGGTACCACCCACAGCAACATCCAGCTTCTTTACTACCACAGGCATTGCTCCCTGTAACAGTTTTTTTCTCATCTAGTGTGACCATAAACCTACAGCATTCCACCTAATTAAATAACTCTTTAAATCCTGCTGCTTTAGCCTCAATTTTAGGATGTTCATGTATTCATATACCACCTAAAAAGGTGTTTTGTTTTCCCTTTCCCACGCACACAAATATACTCCCAATGTAGGTTTCTTCCTGGCCTTTAAGTATTTGCCACCCACTTTTAGACTACCTCTCTGTATTTTCTTTGTCACAGTAAAACTTCACAGTACTCTAGAAAAGAAAAGCACGTGTGATATTTTTACATATAAAGAATAGATACAAAACTAAGTATTAAACACAGAATGGGAAAGGTGGTATACTTTTGCTTTTGTTGCTGACCACTGTGCCAGTTGTGATCAGTGATCTTCACTGGTTTGATCAAGGAATGTTTTCTATTCAGGCTCAGTAGCTGTATGGGACTATTCATATAGACCACACATTCAACTCGCCAAGCATGCCCATTCTGCTAGATGGGTTCCCTGTAATGACGATGAAGAAAAGTAGCCTTTTTAGGTGACAATTTTACGGAAGAAAACATTACCACCAATGACTGGAAAATAAGATCTGGAGGGATTTGGGGGTGGAGGGAGGAACACCACTGAGCTACTTTAGCTTCTACATCATCACACCAGCATGAGGCACCTTAGCAGAACCACCGCATTAATTTTTAACTGCTTTCACTGCAGACAGGACAACAAGGAAAGCCAAGTACTCTTAAACATTTATACAGTCGTATAAAGTGTTCATAATTTACCATCAACATACTAGAAGCATAATTAGAACTTGTGTACTTAAGAAATGTCTCTAGTCCCAGTCAATCAACTCTATTCCCACAGAACATGAGAAAGAAAAAAAGCATGTATTACTGTTGATTGCTGCTGTGAATAGTTGTATACAACAGCTTACTTCATTTATGGCCAAGCATTTTCAAGGTGTGGTCTAAAAGCTACTCTTTTTCCAGAATTCAAATCAGAATGAATACAAAGTTAAGAAATACTAGTCATTAACTAATTTGTACCATCATCTAAAGAAGTATAAACATCAAATTCTCAAACTTATTACACTGAATATTCAAAGCTGAAGAGTTCAGATTTTACATAGTCCAGCTATTCTTCTAAATCATTAAGCTACTGTATCTCCTTGACATGATCTTTAATCTGACTAAAACGATACGAATTGCTGCATGCCAAAAATTTGTTAGGCACTTAACTGCAGAAAAAGCACTACTCAGCAGCTGGATTCATCCCAACCACATACCCATTTTCACATAATTTAAGCTCCTAAGTACATAGGACATAGCTTCCAAGACACCTGCCTTCTGATGGGACTGCAGCTGTATTTGATGTTAGCAGGAACAGCCTAATAATCATAGAAGTCACCATTACTATGCAGCCTCCAAGCACGTGTTAATCTCTTGTCTATAATGCAACTTGTCTGCCACAACGTCAGAAAGCTTATGATTCAAGTTTTGAATTGATATGACTAAAGAAAATCAAAACAAAAGAGCAGGAAGAGTATTAACTAGTACCGTGTTACTATGCAAGACTCATAAATCACCTACCATGACTCAAGATTTAGCAAGACAGTGAAGTTTGCATCAGAATTTTAAGCATCTGAAGTGATGAGGTAACTTGGGACACACAGAAAGCCACTGGCAACAACTCAGGGGTGGGGAGAAGGAGGAAGCAAAACCCCACAAACTTAGAAAGCCTGGTATTGCTGGGTTAGTCATCCTGATATGCTGCACACACAAGTGCAACCATAGTCTTACTCCTAGGAAGTACTACTGGGAACACTTCAGAGATCATGGAATATTAACATTTGTCCAATACTAGGAGTGAAGAAATACAAGATATGAACAAGCTGCCTACTGGGTGGAGAAAACCCCTCTGTTTAGGATTTCAGATTCATCTTGTCTGCTTAAGAGTCTATATGCATCTTTAAAACAACTACTATAAGTTAGAGAAGCCTTTCGTATCAAATTTTGACATAAACTTTATTTACACAAAACCTTTTGTATAGCAAATTAATATTACTAGGCATTCATTTACTTCAGATGGATAAACTTAAACAGCAAAAAGATTGAGCAATATAGTAGTGGACTACATGTTGGATAGGATTTCTCTCTTTTGTAATTTTCCACCTTCACTATGACATTCCTATGACTATTTAGTATGTTTTTTTCTTTATAGAAGAATTTAGACAGTTTATACTGGCTGAACTGCTTGAAGAGTTGTATTTTAAAGTACCTGTCTATCTTTAAAGTACAAAATAGAAAAAGCATCGCACTACACTCTTGACTGAAAAAAAATAAATATGTATGTGATTATCTACAAAACAGGGTGTTTACATTAGGCATATATACATACAACATTCCTTCAGTCTTCCCTCTCCCACCTGAAACACATACAACAGTACATAAAAGTAATATCTCTTTTATTGGAGCTAAGCCTAGAAAAACACTACTAGCTCCAATTCTCAGCCTGGAGAGCTGCCAAAGTAAAGCCTACAAACTGAAGCCAAGCCGGACAACAGGTTAGTCCCAAAGCTTCAGTCAGCACAGCCTCCTTACTTGAGGTCAACTTGATACACACCAGCACAAGGGAATAACAATGGAGGAAAACAATGAGCCAACAACTTTAGGTATTCACGGTTTGTCAGGGAATTAACATCTTCATTTATTAGCTATGCATCAAGAACAAAATCAGTATAGACTTCCGAGGCATCAGGGAAGAAAAAATACTGTCAGGTATGCAAAGAATTAACCCAAGTATTTTTTGTCACAATGAATACATTACATCAGAATAGCTTGGGTATTTATTATTCCATAAATAAATCTACAATCTGTAAACTATATAACACCCCAAAAATTCAATACTTAAACCTTTTCTTCTCCTGAAGAGCCTGAACTTGCTTTCAGCTTCTACAAGACTACACATACGTTAGCATCTATAGGTGTAATCTCCTATTCTTTCCCTCCTAACACACACAGTTTGCGTACCACCAGTTAGAAGCCTTTTTCAGTTGTCATCTGAGTTGGTACAAGATGAGAGATTTTAGTGTAAACCTATGTAGAAATTGACAGGGGGTACCAACCAGATAGAAAAAAATTCCCTTAGGATCAGGGCCCCAGAGAGCGTGCATAATCTCAGTCCCTGCAGGTTTGACACCCAGGAGAACAAAATCCTGAACGATCCAGTCCCAATTCAACACTGACCTGGTTCTGAGCAGGAGACTGGTACACAGATAGCATTCAGACGTCCCCTCCAACTAGAGTTGTTCCATGAATATTTAGTACTTTACACCTACTGAAGCTAGCCAGTTCTGCTTAAGGAAAACAAAGAACATAGCAAGATATATAAAGACAACAATGCTATACAATGACAGAAACACTATGAGTGCTGCAAATGCCAAAGCATTCTAATGTATCTTACATTACTGGCAGTCACATACACCTCCCCTAAACTTGCATTAATTTTCTTTGTATGTGTATCTATGTGCACAGATAAGAATTCCACAGTACTAAAACAGACAAAAATATGGACAAAACAGCCCAGCTGCTACCTTGAAACAAGTTTTGCTATTGTTAGGCAATTTTTCCTCAAATACCTTATTAGCATGTAAGTTTTTGCCATATCATTTAAAAAGCACTTAAAGTAGTTACTGACCTGTGTAAGGTGAACTTTTACATCAATACTACCTGTAAAGTGCTACAGTTATAGTAACCACATATTCACAAGGAATTGACATACCTAGTTATTTCTATTTTAATTCCTTGTATACAAGTTATAGAATTGCATACTACACACTATACATATACATGCGTATATGTATACATAAAGTTTACTTTATATATAAGGTACTGTTCCAAAGCATTCTGGAAATGTAAAACAGTTTAACATTGACAAGAAATTGCAGAGTTTTCAGCACTTTGGGTGGGGGATTATGGACGCAAGATTGCATTCATACTGGATATTATCCAATACCATATATTTTCTGCTACTTTCTGAACCTTTTTAACCAAACATTACTGGTGCAGTTTTTGAGATTTTCTTCCTAGATAACTAATTAGAACAAGAGATAATCCATATCCCTGAGTATTCTGCAACAGGGAGGGGCAAACTTCAGGAAAGGTAATGCTAACATGTCTATTTCCTGAACTGAAGCACAGAACTTCTGTTGAACAGTGTTTTATCTCTACAGGAAAGGGACCCCTTATTTTCCATCTCACCAAAACCAGCAGGAATGTGAAGACACATCTTACCTTATGTACCTTCCTGCTACTGACTGGCAATCCTCCTGTAACTACTACTGTCAGCCTCATTTATGCCAGCAGTGGCATTCTTGGTGTAAAATTGTGTTAATATACGAGTTTTACAAAACCTAGGACCTTACTCCACACTTAAAAGTTACCAAAAGCTGACTGAAATCAAGTGCATCAGCCCTAATTCTACAGGGCTGAACTTCAAATCCTGAATAAATCAACAGGGGAGGCGGGGGAGTCCTTTACAAAGTACACCAGTGTCCAGGATATAGAATAACTTAATCCTAGATTTTCAGGACAGCCACAATTTTCTTTGAGGGTTTTGAAGAGGTACCTATCACTATTTGGGGCAGTTCTGTTTAACATGTCTGTCTTCCTTTGCAGGCCTCCCTTAAGACAAATCAGCATACTTCTACATCGCCAGGGAGGGAACCAGACAGTTTGACTCACTGCAGTGTGAAGGTTAAAATTAGATTAATGCCCACACATTACACAGTCTCTTACATAGCAAAGGGCTGTAAGTATGTATCTACCTCATTTTAAGATCTCCTGAAGGAAGCCTGGATTCTTATAGTCCATCATCCATTTACTCTAAGAAAAATTCTTAATTATTCTCACATTCTTCTGAGCCGAGCATTTAGTGCCTTTAAGAATGTGCACACTAAACAAACTATTATATTTATTTTAAACATTAAGCCACAGACCACCAGTGGGTGCACTGTTTGACAAAATTTAGAGACACCTCTGTTCAGAAAGCCATGGTATGCAGTCCCAATGCGTTATGCTACATAATACGCTTGCATTTGGTTATGAAAAAAAGTTTTCAGCAACAGACCAGACAGACTGTCATAGAAAGGCCCTTCCCATTACCAGTCCTTTAGTACATGTCAGACATGTAGATGCAGGCCAGAACCACAGCCTCTCTCTCAAACTCAAAATATCACACAGCTGGAACAGTTAAGTTTCATGTCCCACATGGCATCACAGGAGCAAGAGAAGCTCATTCGAGGTTACCAGCACATGAGATATAGGTGCTCTATCATGTAAGAGTGAGGACGACAATAAGCAAGTTTCAGGTCTAAACTGAACATACAGTTATTTTTTCCCCCCCTTATGTGCACTGTACATACGGCTGAATAAAGCAAATTTTCCATTTGCCGATGGTTTCTTGATATAAACTTCATTAGGAATAACTGATAATCTTAAGTATAAACATTCAGAATGCTTACTGAGAAAAACCTACAATAAAAACAAGGTTTTGAAGGCACATCAGTATATATAATGAATAACATGAACAAAAACAGATCTGGACAATATTAAAGAGCTCAAACTGGTAATTCTCCCCTCTTTCTTAGTGCTAAAGAGTTGCTTGAACTACATTGCCTTTACATAACACTTTAATTTTAGGGAGCTCGCAACTGTACTCCAACACAGCTAATGCAGATTTGAACTTCCATACATTATATGGCACCATTCTATCAAGTCCCTTTAACTGCAGACAGGACCTAGTCAGCAGAGTCAGCCTCCCACCAGCCCTCCTGCTCAGCTCCCCTGCAGCACAGGCTACTGGCACTTCCAACTCCAGGACAAGCGCCAAGCAGGGGTCCACGACCAGGACCAGACATGCTCTTTGTGCAAAACCTTAACTTTTTGCAAGGCTTTTCCCCTCCCCTTCTTCACCTCAGTTTGGAGCAAAGCCAGGCTTTGAACTCCCCAAGCAACTGGGCTGATTTTCTCTATATAGTTCTTAAAACAAGCACAAGCGTCCATGATACAATTTTATGCATCTAACATTCCAAATAGCTCACACATAGCCAAGATAAAAAAAGAGCCATGAAAACCAAATTAAATCCATTCTCTTAAAAGTTTAAGGTAGCATGAAGGGAAAACTGTTCTTTAACTCTTATTTACATATTAAGTTTGCAGGCAAAATAGGAAAGCAGTTTCAAAATATGTATTTTGGCAGAGGCAGATGCCTATTAACGTGAGTGGCAGTGAATGTGACATGGCATCTTTTTACTAAAACAAACAGAATGCAAGGCCTACACTTTAAATCTTGATCCATTGCTGGCCAACTAGCTCTTTCTAGATCAAGTATCAGCATCAGGCACCCTCCGTACTTGCTTAAAGAATAAATTCTGAGTAGCAACTAGTTCCCAAGTGTTTTGGTTTGGGTTTTTTGTTTGTTTATTTTGTTTGAGGTTTTGTTGTCTTTTTTTGGCAGGGGATGGTAAAAGCAACAGAAACTATCCCAGCTTACTTAGCTTGCACCCAGGACAGCTATTCTGAAGACAGAATCACAGAAGCATTACGGCTGGAAAGGACCTTCGAGGTCATCAAGTCCAACCAATAACCCAACACCACCATGACCCTAAACCATGTCCCGAAGTGCCACATCCACACGTTTTCTGAATACTTCTAGAGGTGGTGATTCCACCACGTCCATGGGCTTGACCACTCTCTCAGTGAAGAAATTCTTCCCAATAGCCAATCTAAACCTCCCCTGGCACAACTCGAAGCCATTTCCTCTCGTTCTATCACTAGTTACTTGGGAGAAAAGACCAACACCCACATCACCACAACCCCCTTTCAGGCAGCTGTAGGGCGCAACAAGGTCTCCCCTCAGCCCCCTCTTCTCCAGACTGAACAAGCCCAGTTCCCTCAGCCAGTCCTCATAAGACTTGTGCTCCAGACTCCTCATCAGCTTCATTGTCCTTTTCTGGACATGCTCCAGCAACTCAATGTCCTTCTTGTAGTGAGGGGCCCAAAACTGAACACAAGATTCAAGGTGCGGCCTCACCAGTGCCGAGTACAGGGGCACGATCACTTCCCTACTCCTGCTGGCCACACTATTGCCGATACAGGCCAGGACACGGTTGGCCTTCTTGGCCACCTGCGCACACTGCCAGCTCATTCAGCCAGCTGTCAAACGGCACCCCCAGGTCCCTTTCTGCCAGGCAGCTCTCCAGCCATTCTTCCCCAAGCCTGTAGCATTGCATAGGGTTGTTGTGAACGAAGTGCAGGACCCGGCACTTGGCCTTATTAAACCTCATACAGTTGACCTCTGCCCATTGATCTGGCCTGTCCAAATCCCTCTGCAGAGCCCTCCTACCCTCCAGCAGATCAACACTCCCACCCAACTCGGTGTCATCTGCAAACTTACTGAGGGAGCACTCCATCCCCTCATCCAGATCATCAATAAAGATACTGAACAAGACCAGTCCCAGAACCGAGCCCTGGGGAACACCGCTTGTGACCGGCTGCCAGCCAGATTTAATGCCATTCACCACAACTCTCTGGGCTCAGCTGTCCAGCCAGTTCTTCACCCAGTGAAGAGTAAACCTGTCTAAGCCACGAGCCGCCAGTTTCTCCAGGAGAATGCTGTGGGAGACGCTGTCAAAGGCTTTACTAAAGTCCAGGCAGACAACATCCACAGCCTTTCCCTCATCCACTAGGCACGTCGCCTGGTCATAGAAGGAAATCAGGTTGGTCAAGCAGGACCTGCCCTTCATGAACCCATGCTGGCTGGGCCTGATCCCTTAGTTGTCCTGCACATGCCCCGTGAGCACCCTCAAGATGAACCATTCCATGATCTTCCCCAGTACGGAGGTCAGGCTGACAGGCCTGTCATTCCTGGGATCCTGTTCTGCCCTTTCTTGTAGATGGGCGTCACATTGGCAAGGCTCCAGTCTTCTGGGACCTCCCCTGTTAACCAGGACTGCTGATAAATGATGGAGAGTGGCTTGGCAAGCTCAGTACTCTCAGCTGAATCCCATCAGGCCCCATAGACTTGTGGGTGTCCAGGTGGCTTAACAGGTCCTTAACTGTTTCCTACTGGATTATGGGGAGTTTATTCTGCTCTCCATCCCTGTCTTCCAGCTCAAGGGGCTGAATACCCTGTGGATACCTGGGTATTCAGACCATTCAGTGAACTTCAAAATTTGCTGAATACAAGAGTCTAGAAAATCCTCACTGCTTGGACAGTTCACAGAGAAATTCAGAGAGAAAACAAATGAAAACACAAAAACTCATTCCCCAAAAAAGTCACAAAAAGACACAGGCACACAAACAGTGCACCCCCAGCAAAAGCATACCTTGGCAAATTCATCTCATTTCATTAACAACTTTGAAGACTGAAGAAAAAATACTGCCACAGTTTTAGCTTGCATTTCTAATCTCTGTTATTTGTGAGCTATGTGGTCCCATCCCACCAGCTCCATAAAAACCGAAAGTGTCCTCTACTCCCTCACCCCTGACAGAACTCATGAAAACTCTAAGTTTCAGCAGTATGCAGCATGTTTTGATTAATGTGTTTTAACAGCACTGAAATATTAAGAGCTGTAACAATGATACACAACCAGCAATTGGTATGATAAACTTTCAGAACAAAAGTATTTCTGGAGGAAAATGTCTTTTAAGATACAACCAAGATGCACCATAGACATTACAGGTTACAAGAACCATGCAAAAAGTCAGTTCTAGATTACTACCAAGAACACAAGTATTTGATTATAATTTGCATCTTTTTCAAATCTTTTTCTTTTTAATTAATGCTCTGGAGGGAATTTCCTCCAGTACCTTGTAAGCTAACCAAGTGCTGCACTTTGCAAAAGAAAGATTTATCATCAGCCTCAGAATCCCAAACTCCCTAAAGACTATGAAGTGCTGGCTTGCACACCCACAATAGCTACGACAGATTGCTCCCCGTGTAAAAAAGTACACAACTAATGCTTACAAGGAAGATGAAAAATGGTTCTGGTGGCAGGAGAAAACATGAATGAGGTAACTGATGTAAACAGCAAACAGACCATGAGACACAGAATATCTGTCAAGACTTGAAAACGCACAAAGTTTATATATCTTACCCTTTCATAATATTTAGTTAATTCAAGATTCCCCTGCAACAATCATGGGGGTTTTGTATTGTCAGAAACTTAAAAAAATGACACCTTTTTGTTTGGCTGGTTTCCCATAATATATGGTATTCACTGGAGTACTGACATGATCGTATCCAATACAAATTGCATCATGAATAGTGCAGAAACTATTCTTTTAAGATTTGACAGTTATCTGTATTTCCAAAAATTTAAGAAAAAGCAGTTACATGATTCCACCTACTAATAATAATTTCTTAGTGATACCTAGTCAGGACATCGGAACAGTAAGCATTAGTAAAGAGTCACACTGGAATATGACATTTTTCTACCTGAAGGTTGATAGTCATCTTACTCATACACACATAATACAATGATGCAATTATTTAAGCTCCCTGCCTTTGACCACCTCTCTCATCAGCTATCACAGCAGAGCACAAAGGAATGAGCCAGCAGAAGCAAGACTCCACCACATAAGTTTTTGAGACTGTGTGATCTGCAATTACCCTGTCACTGCAATAACCATCATGAAAGATAATACTACAGGTTGCAGTTACAACCTGTTTGTTACAGCTGTCTTATGACCACTCTATTATTAAAAAAAAACCTACCCACAAACAACCCCCACAACACTTCCTCCTCATAGCTGGAAAACAGAACACAGCAAAATCTGACAGAGAGATGTAACCCGAGGTTTTCGTCACAGCTTCTCGAGGTGATCTGAAAAATCTTCATTCCTTATTTCCCTTCCCCTCTGCTCCCAAGTTTGCCTTGGCTCTCACCCCAACCACCCTTTTTCATTTTCTTTTTGCTGAGGCAATGAAATTTTTTAAAACTTGCAAAATAATTTGACAAGACAGAAATTCAAATTTATATAATGATGGGCACTGTGTGTGTATGAAATCCCACCGGCTTCTGCCAAAAATTTGCTTTGGCTGTATTATGAAAGGTAAAAGCAAAGTATATTAGAATCTTATAGTATTATATGCAACAGTTTCCTAACACTTTATCCTCAACAGGTCACCATCTATCCAGGTTTCCAAGTCAATAAAAGTTTTGAAATATTAGACTTAATCTGACATCCTACTTAATCTGACTGCAACAGACCAGCTTGTTTGCAGATATATATATAATTTTAAGATTGTTTAATAAATACCTCTCATTCAAATACGGTTATACATGTATCTGTATTAGGCACAACCTATCTTCGTAAAATCCCTAAGCTAAAATTTCATAATCTTGATATCTGAAGTATATAATAGAGGAAGCAATAGTACAAAGCACACAATTCACGAAGTACTAAAACAGAGCACAATTTTCTCACCAACTAGCAAGTTTTTAAATGTGCTTGGGGAGGGGTAAAAACCCACACCTTGCACAGCCTGGCAGTTAGTAAGCAGCTGAGTTACAGACACTTACAGCTATTTAAGCCCTCAAAGCTTCATTTTATTTCCCTGCCAAAGTCTATAGTGTCTCATACTGCTTGAGCAGAAGCAGTTATACATCCCCCAGTTATACTTCCCACTTTATTCCATATCACAAGAGGGACCTTTCCTGAGTTCACTTGTCAAGACGACAATTTTCTCTTCACTTCAGTTTCCTTAGTTTCTTTCACAGTTTACAAGTGGATCAGTTGATGAAAGTATCAATAGAAATGGCAGGAGAAAGAAAAATCTTAAGCCAAAGCTTCTAAACCTAAAAAACAATGTATTCATTGCCAAAAAAACATGCACAACACTAGCGCCGTCTCTACTGCTTTCTACATGTCTGTTTACATCTTACAGACTATTAGATGTCTGTATTACCAGGTGAAAGCTCATGCCCCACTGAATTTTGAGGTTTCTACGATACCTCTTCGCTTCTGTAGGAGAAAGCAAACCACAGCAGGAATACCACCTTGATGAAGCACAGTGAGACCCAGAGCACTCAATCTTTCACTGTTTTTCACTTCCCTTCTATCTTCTCCAATAGAGCTGTTCATGAAATCTGTCTTGGTCAGCCTATTCCGCACAAAGCTTTAGAAGTCATTTACAAGCTGCAGGGGACTGAGTACTTTCTTTGCATTGACATTTGAGACGCAAAAACTTCAGCAAAACAGATTCAGGAGGCTAATCCACTGCAGACATATTAAAAAACACAACACCCCATACCTCCATAAAAAGTATTTCTTGCTTAAAATAAAAACACACAGACATCTGAAAAATTTTACTGGGTTACATCATCACAAAATATGAAATACATAACAAAACCAGCCACAAGCTACTGTTTAATCCTACTTCTGTTAAACAGTTTCTTTGCCACAAGAACTGTTTGTCCCTCAAAAAAGCTTATTCTTATTTTTCTCCTAATTATCACTTATGTTTTTGCATTATCAGAAACATCAAAGCTGGGGTTTGGAGCCATCATACCAAAATGGTGTTTCCCTGTGCCAGAAGGGAACAAGTGTCAGCTTTCAACCACTCCAACAAGACGGTAAACAAGTCGATTTAGTAATTTTAAGGTTTTATGCCATTGTTTCTAACATAGTTCTGTCTTACCATTCTGCTCCAACTAGCTGCACTCACTGGAGATACCAGGAATAACGCTACCAAAAAAATATCCCAAAAGACAGCACAAGCAATTTTGGTCTTTATTCTCCTGCAGCTTCTCAACTAGCCATCATCACTATGACACTTGATTTATGGAAGATCAAAGGCTAAAACGCATACCTGTTCAACTCAACAACATGTCTGTTACAGTATTTAATACAAACACAATAATACATGATGCTAAGCACTACGTCTGACACCTATCATGGAGTAATATTGACAGAATGAATGCCAGAAAAGGTTCCAGAGTCTGAAAGCTTTCTCCCCTCTGACAAATCCCTGGGTTTCTTACAGTTCCTGGCAGACAACCCAGAGAGCCTGGAGAGATGACCAAGAAAGACTTAGAAAACAGAATAAGGGAACAACGAACAACACAAAGAATCTTGACTTTGTCAGCACATATATTTTGAACAAGCAAAGACTGGACGGATGAAACTTAGTTTGGAAAATGTCAAAAAGAAATAAAAATTACCACAGTTTACTACTGTCCTATTGTTTTCCTTACCACAGACTAAATGTTGTTGCTCGCATTAGACAAACCTCATTACGCATTTGAAGAAAACCTATCTGTGAAGAGATGTCAGCAGCATTTTTACAATTACTTAAACAGCCAACTACATATATACTGCTGATAAGAGTCAACAATACCAAGAGCAGCCTTTGAAATTGATAACCCACAGTAACTAGCAGAACCAAATACCCAAAGTCCAATCTGTTTCCTCTTGGTAAAGTCCACAGGTTGCACAAGTGTGGTGTCAAAATTTGTACTTCAGTCAGTCACATCTAAAGGACTTATGCAAGTGTACCTAGAAGCTGTCTCTGACCTTTCAAAATGTGAAGACTATTGTTCTAAAACCAGGTTTACATTAGAAGTGCTTCTTAATGCATTAGCAAATGCTACTGGTGAGCAACATCCTTTTTTGCTGCAGAAGTCCTTAGTGCAGATGCCATTAGACCAAGGAATTTATCACTACAAGTTTTGTCTGGGTTGGAGAAGACACCAGCAACAATTAGTATTATCAAAAGCATGCTCTTGCACCACCTATAAACTGTATCACTGTACAATCACTTCTCCAATATTGTACACTATACTGGCAGTGTATTTCTATGGACATTTTCTACTTTCTGTGGACTTTCTACTTCAATACCTCCCCTTCTTTGGTTTCCCCTGCAATTAATGCAATGATTCCCCAACCTACATCCCAGAACTGACTAAGTGTTTTTGAGAAAACGCTGTTATAATTGAACAACATCAACTGACAGATACTAGATTTGCAGCAAACTTACACCGATCCACACTATGTAAGGACAAACAAGCTGTTCAGAGGAATATCTGGGGAAAAAACCATACCCAGATCTTGACAGACTTGGCATTTCCTATCTCTGCAGGGCCTGGGAGACGTTTGTCAGAAGCCATTATGGTCAAAGTGCTCTACAAGGACACTTAATGGACTTAACTACCACTTAAAGCTACCTCCATTTAAAGTAGGAAACCACTCAGAGTCAACCATGACTGTTGCTGAAAGCTCAGTCTGATGCCTACTTTGATGACAATATATTATTTACAAGATCCCTTACTACTTCTTCTGCAATTGAAAGGCCCACAGCTCAGATGAAGTTTTTGCTTCTGGTATCAAAGTAAGTGTATTTTGTTTATGTAATTGTTTCTACTATTTACCATTAAGCAAAAAACCAACTAGCTTGGCCAAAATACACAATGGCTGATAGTTACACTCAAAGACATCACTCGTTATCTTATAATACTCAGTCCCTAACTTCATGGTCCAAAAGAGATCCCATTCAGAAGGTAAAGATACTTTAATCCAGTCATTGTTATTGTGCAGTAACAACATTCCTGGTTTACTGGCTGTGCTAAAATAGTGGACATCCAAGTGCTACTTAGGTCCAAATTTGCAAATTTTTCAAGTGAGAATACTCATTAAATCTATTTAGATACGTAAACTTTTAGTAAAGCCTTTTACATCGTTCCCAGAATTCACAAGTTGTAGCTGAAATACATGTATCTCCATACACAAATTGACTGTGCTCTTAATTTTACCAGTTGCGGAACCTAGACACCTTCTACCAGTTAAAGGTGTTAAAGACTAGGTTAACTTCTGTACTATGAACACTACTTTTTCATCCTGTTATCAGTTAGAATCATAGAATAGTCTGGGTTGGAAGGGACCTTTAAAGGCCATCTAGTCCAACTCCCCTGCTATGAGCAAAGACATCTTCAACTAGATCAGGTTGCTTAGAGCCCTGTCCAACCCAAGCTTGAATGTTTCCAGGGATGGGGCAATGAAAAAAGTAGCACATAGCTTTCCTCAGAAGAAAAAGCGTATTTTTGAAAAATCAGATTTATAGATTGAGTTTCCTGCTGCCACTAAGAACAGCAACATCAAGGAACTTGTATTTATATTATCTGATCGAAACAAGCTAAGATAAGCAGTTTAAGTTTAAATAATACATGTATGAAACCTGTTGAAACACACTGTACTGGGAAGCCTTGCAGAAGACATTGTATTTGAGGAGCTGGTGACATTGAACAGGCCCCATCTGTGCTGTTGGGCCTTGTACTTGGGGCTTGAGAAGCCTGAATGTTAGCATGAGTAGCCAGCCACTGCATGGGAACTGGCTGGAGGGCCCTGTTGCAGTCTGCAAGAACAAACTAACTTTGAAACTAGCTTATATGCTCAGACCTGCCTCAGAAAAAAAAAAAAAATCATAAAATCAGAGAAACACAGTGAATTCACACTATGAATCAGCATTCACCTCATGGCAAATTCTGGGGATAGAGGGGTGGAATTTATAGACAACTAACACAGCTAAAATTTCCCCACATAATGTCAGTACCTGGCATTATCACTCTACAGATTAAGTCTGGCAGTTAACATCTCTAACTTTGTCCAGTCTTGCCCTCCCCTTCTGCCAACTTGAACTTTTTATCCACGGTCTACCTTAGCAACGTGAAAAAACCCACACATTCCATACATTACACTTTTATTCACTGACAGTATAATCCAAGGCCCCGTTCTCCAAAAAATGCATCATGCCAGCTAACAGAATTAGTACCCGGAACTTTTGAGGAAAGTGCTATATACACCTACCATCGAAATTAAGTGGCATCTAAAACTGTGAGGGCAGGGGAAGGAGATGAAGGGGTAGTCTTCAGTTTTGAGATGGTTTTATTTACATTAATTTACAATGTTTAACTGACATAACAAATAATCAGATTTATGAACTCATACATTTATTTATTTTAGGGTAACAAGCAAGAAGTTGGTAGAAAAATATTTTCTGTCCAAATTTTTTTTGATGATGCAAAGAAAAACCAAAAGAAGTTTGGCAAATAAATCTAAATGCTAACAAGTGTTATTTATAATTTTCTGTCTGAAAGAACTAATCACTATAATCGCATTCAAATTACACTGCAATAGCATTACTATTAAAATCTGTTTGCTGCTATTTAAAAAACACACCACTGTTAGAAGCCTGATTTTTTTCTTAAATACTTTCCAATTGTTGTAAACAGGATTAAAATAAAGCAGCAACATTTTGAAAAAAAAAACAACCTTTCAGGTGTTTATAAAACTAAGCATTAAAGAACTCACTCTTATTAGAAAACTCAGATCAAATATGCCATAGATTAAGTCAATGAATTCCATAAGCCATAGTTAAACTTGCCAAAGAACCCCAATGGAAGCTGGACATATACACATGCTAGCTAGAAACTCCTTCAAAAAAGTTCTGTGTATATACACACTTGTGCATTAAGTACATAAAGTGCAATTAATAAAGATATTTTTATGTATTTTCACAAAAAGCTAAAAGGAAGCTGTAAAACAAACAAAGGAAAAGCTAGCTTTCACACTCATATCAAAAACTTTAAACCACTGAAAGCTAAGATACATCTACCTTGAATTTTACACAGACTAGGAAACAGCTACCTGCAGGTCAAGCGACATCTCTGTACAGCCCAGGCACAGGCATCTCTTTCAAAAGCTTCAGGGATCCCCTCTTTTTCCCCCCCTTTTTAGGGAAGGGTGCAACAAGGAAAGAAAAAACCACAAAACTTTCTGATACCGTCACCAGTACCAAACTGCTACCTTAATCACTTTTTTAAAAAAACCCTTTATCACTTTAGGCTTTCTCCCTTACTGCCTGACAAAACAGACAGCAATGCCTATTTTTATTTGCTTTCTTTAAAGAGAAAAAAACTGCTTCAACAATGGATACAGATCAAAGTAGCTAACCTAAATGCTATGCTTTGCTGCAGTCTCTCTCCCATCCCTTTGGAGTTTGTCAACAAAAAGATTATTTTTCTACTGGTGCTACATGCTGAAATTAGTTCAGTATCCCACAAGTACCCGCTGTTGATCAAAACACCTGCTAGCCAGTGGCAAGAAAGTAGCAAAGAGCTGAACAAAGAAGGAAGCACAGCAGCAGAGAGAGGAGCACCCCAACCAAAAAAATGGGGACAAATAGATACAACTATTTAGCCTCCTACAGACTGGACCCAAGGGAGTAGATAGTACAGCCACCATACTACTTGCAAGATGAAAAATTTAAAGTTACTGCCATAGCATTTTTTTTAAGCTGGGATTTTTCTAAATCACTTCCTCTAAATGAGAATGAAAAATTTATACAGCGCATCTGATCCCCATTAAAAGAAAGGGAAATGAAAAACCTTTTCTACCAGACTTCACTGGAAAATCTCACACATGTTCATAGAGCCCATGCCATTGGCAGTACTGGACACATACTGTTTACTCCCAAAACCTGAAATATTTCAGTACAAACGATATCCATATATTGAACTTGAAAGACATTATAATCCATGATCTTTCCAAAGATTAGGGTAAAGCTTGCGAGTTCATATTAACTGAGAGAGAGGATTTGTTTGTTCAGATAGTAGATCTGAGTCACCTGGCTCATTCAGCATGCAAAAGTTTTACCTCCTTCTCCACTACTTTAGACTACAGCTTTTTTTATGAGAATGTTAAACAATCCCTGAAGTTGTAAAGCACGTCTTTCAGCTCTGTTTCCTCCTTTCTTACAAGGGAGAGATTTTCTCCCCCATTTCTCCTATATCTCTCCTAGGGATGTTAAGGGGTTTGGTGACAGCGGGGGGTGAGGAAGGCAATTGCAGAAGGGTGCGACAGAGAGGACATCACATGACAAGTCCAATCAAAATACAAACTGAGGAAGGACCTCAGAACTGACAAACAGTATTTATTTGCCTTAAGTTCTTACCTTTATATACAAAGTATACAGATTGTGATACTTTCAGTAGTTCTCTCCAATTCCTTCTTCTCAAAGAAAAGCTGGATTTTAGCTCTAACCTCTGGAGAGCTCCTGCACCAGCTCCACTCCCAAACCACTGCATCTACTATTCCACAAATGCTTCTATGTAGAGTCATTGCTACTGTTCATGTAACAATGTGAAGCTATTGTGCAAGTATTTACAACCGGCATGCTGCCCAAATTTTCCTCAAAAAAGCTGGCACACCAAAGCAGTATGCAACACTTTGTATTTCTATTAAACTTATACAATTTCCTAGAGGAGTCACATTTGGCAGGAAGAACTGTTTATACAGGACAACTTAAATCTTATTGAAAGCAATCAAAGATTCATAATTTCAAAATGAGCTGCATAAGTCTTAGAATGGAAAGCATTAACTAACTTACAGCTTACCAATCCCTGTCAAACCAGGGACATTTATACTGTTAATATTTACCACAACACGTGGTAAGGCTCACATAAACAGGGATGTCCAACGGCATTTTAGACAGCCTAAAATACCCAAGGTCTCTGCTTAAGCCTGGCACTTATGACAGAATTTACTAAAATTCTATTTTTTCCTGGGATAGCAAGTACAGTATAATCAGGATGCCCCCTAAAGCTGGTAAAATGAGCTTCTGACTCCTATAATTACACAACGAATTCATTCTAGATGTGAAATTTCCAAACAGTTGTGGCAGTGCAGCACATTTTCATTTAAAACATATAGTAACTCAGCATGACGTTAATAAGAGTCTTTTAGACAATTCCGCCAGCCCTCCTGCCTTTATTCTAAAGCATCTTATCAAATGCTTATACATCCAGAAACTTAGATCTGATAACATCACACTCACATGTGACCATAGGGAATGCCTGGAAGCACATACCCTGTGCACGCATATAGCCTGCCTATTAGTGACACACTAGGAAAGAGAGTGCCTTCAAAACAGAAGTCTGACCCCACACACTGAATCAGCACGGAGTTTAACAACCATCCAATGCATTGTTTTGTCCAAAAAAAATCCCTACGCTAAGTGTAATAAACTACCTAAATCTGTTTGTGATCAGCACCAATACACTGTCTGCTGAAAAGCCTTGTCCATCAGCTCCTTCTTGAAGAGCATGAATGCAAATAGAAGATCAGACCCTTAGCATTGCCCAGAAACAGAGCGGTAAGTTTCCTCCAGTCACACATCTTTGCAGTGGTATTTAGGTATTTAACCACCCTTCAAAGTCTATGAAGTCTGTGTGTGTATGTTAGCTTAGCCACATTCCTACAAGCCTTCTCTTGACCAAAAAGGTGGGATTTTGTTTTGGTTTTGAGTGGGAGGACTTAAAGAAGAAATACTGATAGACCTGACATCCACGTTCTCCTAAATTATTACTTTAGCAGGATTTCTCCACTTGTCTACTCCCACTATAAAGGACACCGTCCTTACTTTGGTGTCTCTTACCAGCATCACCTGGAAGTGGGAGAACCCAGACCTCAACCTGCCTTTAAAGCCTGTGGAACACACAAATGGAGACAAACCACTCAATGAATGCAAAACTAGTTCACATAACAAGGGCTCACATTTTCTATTTCATAACCTACATGCTTAGGAGTTAATTTTGTGTGACTGAGTATCACTCAATTACTTTTGCAGATCTAGGTCACATTTTTTTTTTTTTGAACTTAGCATAACCTTTAGGTAGTGGTACTCCTACTTGGGAGACAGTAGGTCCACCCCTCCCTACTGGAACTTCATGCCCTGCTGTGAAATTATTTTCTCTCTCTAACGCTAAGCACAAGAGCAGACATGCCAGGCAACACAGCACACTAGGACAGCAAGGACACGAGGGAACCAGAAGTATACTATGCCTGGGCAACAGCTCCAAAGAAAAAAACAAGGGTGTCAAATAGAAAGCATTAGAGCTACTGCTACCTTCAAACAACATCAGTCAACAGAATCAGAGCTGCATGATTAAACAAACTGTCAGCAAGGTGCTGGGTTTTGTTTGTGGTTTTTTTTTTTTCTTTAAGTGTTTCAAGAGAGTAGGTTAAAATAAATTTAGCACTAGAAATATCCAGATTAATGGAACAGCTTCAAGACATTCCCATAAGTGACCTAGTCACCTGGGTCATTAAGACAGATCTTCAAATATCTATTCTGAGATAAAAGGCCTAAACCAGAATTTAATTGCAAATAACATCCAGATAATGTTCATTGGTAAGGTGCTTCCAACAGCAGCATGAGGCAAAACAGACTGTTGTTCAAAGGAGCTTGGAGACCTATCCTTTACAGCATGGCCAGAAATATTCACTAATAAGTGTCCTTCAACTTGCTAACATGAGGTGCTGTAAGAATGTCAAATAAATTTTCAGATACTTGGGGATGAGGCAGCCATATTACAGCAAAAAATTTCTTTTGCAGAGTATTTTTTTCTTCCAGAGGAAAACTCATGTTTTAAAAATTTTAAACACAAAAACCTGATCTTGTTGCACTTGACACACTGCCTTAAGACATTATTTTCTTTTTAAGCTAATGAATAACTGTATGAAGCAAAGCTTCAGAAGTACAAAGTAAACTGAAGCATGAGTGAGAGGTTTTAGATCTCTGACACCGTACAAGTGAAAAAGAGTTTCTTTTGTGGAAGACAGAAGATGAAGGAGCAGCTAGGATTAGAAGGCATAGTAGGAGTAAATAGGAGGTAACAGGGAGACTGAGAAGAAAGAGAACTGTGCGTACATAAATACTGAAACTGAACAGGGAGAGAAAAGCATGTTCATGGGATAGGATGTCAGTTTAAGGCAGTCCTCCATAATAAGAATGCCTTCTTTACAGCTTGGAAGTAGTAAAGGAACATACATAAATACTTGAATTTAAAGTATTCAGCAAAACAAAGCTTTTCCTCACTATTACAATGAGACTATGATTAGATTTCTGGTCATGTAATCTATTGTTTTAAAATTCTAGGCAAGTTCTCAGAGCCCATCCAACAACCTCAGACATGCTAGTACTACATAAGAGAGCTGAGGGAGCCTTCACTCAGTTTTTCAGAGTACTTAGTTTTAATTCATATACAGACGCAACTGCCTTGCTAACAAAATGCAATACCTACACCCCAATACCTTCCTGCTTTTTTGTAAAGCCAGCAGCTATTAAGACAATTACCAACTTGAATCTTTTCATGAGGCCTATGACCAGGTATGCATATACTAGGTGTACATTGGCCTATGTAACTACTTCCTCACAAACTTCAAAATTAAGGTCATCAGTGATGCAGTCAGCTGTGCTTGTCAGGTTTGGTAATCCTTATGCACAAGAGCATTCTAAAGACTACCATAATGCAGAAGCATATATTCCATTAAGCAGGCAGGTATTGGTTTCTATAATGCTGTACTGGGTTTGTGTGGCAAGCTTTTGGTAGCTGGGGGTGGCACGTGAGAAGCTGCTAAAAGCTTCCCTTATGTCTGGCAGAGCCAGTGGCAGCCAGCTCCAAGAAAGACCCACCACTGGCCAAGGCTGAGCCCATCAGCAATGGTGGTAGCACCTCTGGGTTAACATGTTTAAGAAGCAGTCAAAAAACCCACACAACTGCAGCAGAAGAAAGGAGTGAGGATATGCAAGAGCAACAGCCCTGCAAACACCAAGGTCAGTGAAGGAGGGGGAGGAGGTGCTCCAGGCACTGGAGCAGAGGTTCCCCTGCAGCAACTGGTGAAGCCTGTGGTGAGGTCGGCTGTGCCCCTGTAGCCCATGGAGCTCCATGGTGGAGCAGACCTCCACCTGCAACCCATAGAGGAACCTACACTGGAGCAGGTTTGCTGGCAAGACTTGTGACCCCATGGGGGACCCACACTGGAGCAGTCTGGTCCTGAAGGATGGCACTCTGTGGAAGGGACCCAGGCTGGAGCAGTTCATGAAGAACTGCAGCCTGTTGGAAAGACTCGCATTGGAGAAGTTTGTGGAGAACTGTCTCCCACGGGAGGGACTCCACGTTGGAGTAGGGGAAGGGTGTGAGGAGTCCTCCCCTGAGTAGGAAGGAGCAGCAGAGACATCTGACCACAAGCCCCATTTCCCATCCCCCTGCGCTGCTCAGAAGTGGGGGAGGTAGAGAAAATCGGGAGTAAAATCAAGCCCAGGAAGAAGGGGGTGGGGGCGAGGTGTTTATAAGACAAGTCAAGTCTGCTTTGCCCATGACAGTAACTGCTGAGTGATCTCTCCCTGTCCTTGTCTCGACCCACGAGCTTCTCGTACATTTTTCTCTCCCCTGTCCAGCTGAGGAAGGCAGCTATAGAGCAGCTTTGGTGTGACCCTGGCCTCCAGCCAATGCCAACCCACAAGGGCTCTAGAATCATTCCCAGTAGCTCAGCAGAAGTCAAATGAACTTACAGGATGCCACCAAAAAAATACAGCAATGTATGACATTGTTTTTCATGAATATTTAGTGTTGCACACCCAATACAGCAGCCTGTATGGGAAAACAGAAGAGGAAAATCCAGTTTTTCAAAGTTAGCTCCCTACACAGATGACACATCATAGTCAATTCTGTGACAGACCTTACTCCAGCCTTCCCCTCCTTGCCACCCATCATCATCTAAAACTAGGATGCCAGCTGGGTCACTCTTCAACTTCCTTCCATTCCCAAACCTGCTGGACCACAACAGCTGCCTTCCTGCTCAATCCTATTGAACCCAATTCTACACCTTTTCATTTTCAATACCTCAGTCAAGTACTCACCACTGTGCACCTCAGAATAGAAAAAAAAAAAGACAGAACCATCATAAAGCAGCAGTAATCTGATACTAGGTAGATGCAAACAGAAATATAACAAGTATTTCCCTTTTGTAAGGGTGCAGGGGTCAAAGAACACTACTAGAAGCCTATGAACCAATTGTCAGATATATTGTTAATTGATCCAGCTACAAAAGCCACTGAGTAGATGTTCCAGTCTTCTCAACCAAAAATTCATCAACACTTCAGAAGAAATGGGACCTTCTCTCAACCCATACCTATAACCAAGCACTATAGCCAGTATTTTGGCTAGCTGAACAAAGTGTCCTGTTTGAAGCTTTAACCAAGATAAGAACTGAATCTGTGCATTTGTACATTTTTACTTATTTACTCTATAAATTGAACTATTCTATAAATTGAACTATTCAAAAAAGCTTTCACCGAGGACTACATAGTCTGTAGATTACAGAGGCAGTTGCAGGGGCTAGATAATAAGCCATGCACATTGTTATAGCAGAAAATTCAAATGGGGAGCACCTCCTAACACCAGCTTGTAACTCCATAAAATGCAATTACACCACAGGCATTAATGGTTTTAATTAAACCAATTATGTCCTAAGAGGTAGAAGACTAAAAATACATGCTAAATTATACAAAGTCTTTAGCCTAAATAACACTCGGGAGTTAACAAAATACTTGTGGGAAAACATATCACAGATGGTCAAACAATGTAGCACAGTGATATTCTATGCAAACACTGTAACTTGAGGGTTTTGGCTTTTTTTCTTTAAGTAGATTCTTGTTTCAAGCTCTGAATAGTGTGTGTTTGGGTCAAGGCTGAATAGTTCACTGTATATACACGAAAAGGATTTCACCCTTCCCCAAAGAAAATACACACACACAAACTCGGGGTCAAATTCAAGCATTCAGAGAAAGGAAAAATGACAGATTTATTTTCTCCATGAACACCATTTGCAAAAATATGCCCACGTACGACAAAGAACTTAAGAGGGAATGTGACCAGAAGTCTTTCTTCCCACTAGTCACTCATTTAACTATAGTACTCTGTACTCCATGCTTAGGACTTAACTAGGTCCTAGCATCACATTTTAGGCATTACTTCTTTTAGAGAAGCACTTCGTTCCAATCAAACCATCCATTCAGTGTTTCTCAAGGCCCTGTGAAAAAAAGGAAAAAAATTCAGCTGTCTAAAGCAGCAAGTTATACTTTACGAGAGGTTGAAAGAGACAGTCCTTGAAAGCAAAAGAAAAATTTTCAGAACTTGAAGCAACATCATGATTCATTTTATCATGAATCTGGCAATTCTCAATGTGAATCAGTATAGTTATATTACACTGCAGAATGCAGGCTGATACAAGTAAAGTCTGTCTATCCTTCAACATCCCCCTCCCCCAAAAAAAAAGAAAAGAAAAAAGATTGTGCAAAGATCTCAGTATTAGATATGCTATCATGCAGACATGGTCACCATCCCAGGGGTGAAGGGGTACAGCACAGGGTAGGAGAGTTGGATGTGAACTCCAGCAAGATAGGCCTGCACCTGGTCAAGGTACAGGCAAGCAAGGCCAAGCTAAGGCCTCTGTAGAAAGCCAGATTCTTGTTCCCGGTCTGTCTTCTACTCCCTATAGCACACAGGTAGAGCCAGAGAGAGCTGGGTTTCTTCAGACTAGGGATGAAAAGGCTAACTTGGAGGCATAGGTTGCTGATGCCCACTTACAGTCTTAAGCTATCTAAAGAGACAGGTAGGGGGGTGTGCCTAGAGCAAAGAATGAGACAGGCTCTCCTCCAAGGTACACAGGAAAAAAGACCAGAGGCAAAGTTGCAGCAAGGGAAGTTACAGTATTAAAAAAAGACACTTTCATGATGAGGGTAGACAAACATGGGGAGAGGCTGCCCAAGGAGGCTGTGGAAGGAAATCCTCAGAGAGCCAGCACAACCCAACAAAGTCCTGGGCAACCCAGTCCAACATCAAAAATGGCCCTGCTTTGACTGTGAGAATAAGCCCTCATAATCAAGTTTGTTGCAGGATGCGCAGCTATCATGCATAAACAGTCACAAAATTTTCCCCTAGCAATAATCTGGCTATGCTAATATGGTGCTGTGGATAAAACAGCAGACAGACTCAAGCCCAAAGGGTGAGTCAACAACTTGCTGATGTCACTGTCAAGAATAGACCCTAAATCTTTTCCTTCCCCTCCCTTCTACAGAAGAACATACTGTTACTAAGTGAGACAAAGGGAGGACTATTTTTATATGTTTTTGCACAAGGCATAGTATAAGGATCTCCACAGACAAATGTTTAAAAAGCTTTGTTACTCAAGCATCCTTAATCCTCTGTCAAAATCCCCAACTTTTATTTTCCTAGGCAATACACAGTATGATAGCTATGAGCTACAAAATTCCCATCAGTCCTTAATTAGTTTGTCTAATATTAAGTAAGGCCAACAACACTGGAAATTCTAAGAAGAAATTTAGACTACTGCAGGAAAAGTACCCATACATACTGTATTTGATCAAGTCTCTTTCACTTCTGTTCTTTCCCAAAGCTTCCTAATCCAAAAAAAAAAAACGCTTTTGGTGCTACAGGGTACCAGGAACAACAGCTGCCTCCTGTCCCCTTCATCAGGAACAACTCAACCTTCTGAACTGAGAAACTACCTGTACCTTTGTTGTTTAAACTATTCAAGTGGTAAAAAATGCCACAGGACAGGTGTATCGGGGGAAAGTTAGAGAGAGAAAGCCAGCCAGTAGTATCAGAAGGAATAATGAACAGATTGTTACTTGTTCAGCAGTTGAGTGGTATCACTTCTATCCAGTTTTACTACCCTATAAAAGTAAATCAATTGCTAATACCAAGTATACATTTAAGAATTTAGTCCTCCTGCCCTACCTACAATGAGGCCATGGCAAGCAGTTGACAGCTGATCAACTCCTAGCACATAGATTTGCTTAACAGTACATATTCCTGGTTGCTTCGTCACAACCTTGCCTATACTATGTGTGGGATACATCTGACCCATTGGGTTACTTAATGACAGGACCCACAAATGTATGATTAACATTTAAGTCACCATTTAAAATAATTTCTACATTTCTACAGGCATAAGAATTTACTGCCAGTAGGATTTAAGGTTAATATGTGCAACCTTACTCAGTTCACACACTTGAAGCTCCAAAGGTAAATAAATTTAAATACATTTCTGCTTCTAGACAGCTTGCCAGGTTTATTTTGCTTTACACTTTTACTTAAAGGATTAGTTATGCAAGTGCTGTATCATTATGTAACTGTATTAATCCACACAGTATTCAACTCTGTTTTCAGTTCTAACTCCCGTCTCAAAAGGGGCCAGGAAAAGACACACTGCACAGCAAAGGATCAGACATGAGGATCACCTTCATACATCATCACCTTCATAGAACAACCAGTTAAATGCCATCAGGATCCTTCAGCATGGAACAAAGATCATATAGCTCTCCACCACTCAGGATGTCATGGACAGAGTGAACAGAGTTGTGCAGGGCTGTTCCTCCAGCACAAGAGTTGGAGAAAAGTAAGCAAAACCCACATACTGGAGGCTCAAAACACCCGAGACCTGGTTCTTCACACAAGCAGCAATTAGGGTGCAAAACTCCTTTCTCCTTGGCACTCTTGATGCAAAACCTCTCAATAAAAACACACTTAGAGCTATTAAATACAGACTGAATCACAATTCATGGAAGTTCAGATGAGCATTGCATGGAGACACCAAGAGGCATTCCCCTGTGCTTACACTCTTCCTCCTTGCCACTCTCTACCATCCACAGAATGCAAGACAGGACAGGCTTGTTGTTTGAGCTTAGAGTAAGACATTCAGTTTCTCACTGGTTGTCACTAAAGTTTTCATTTTTCTTTTAAAATAATTAATAGGGTACATGTTTCCACAATAACTCTATAGTAAGTGACCAGTTCGAGGTTCAGAAGCCAAGAAGGGATAAGATACAAACAGGATCATCTGAGTTCTGTGCTCAAGATGAATGAACCTGAGAAGTACACAAAAGTTTTGCAGACTCACTGTATTCAGCACAGCTGTACTATCCTCAGAAATACAAACACCATCATCCACCATGTGCCCATTTAGATGGGACACGCATTTGGGAAACCCAAATGTTTTAATGAATGGTTTTATTAAGAGCCAGATCCACCCACTTATGACTTCCTACACCCTGGAACCTCACTGAAAGAATTAGGTGTTTTACAGCACTGCATACATTACCACAAGCTTGCCAGGAATCATTGTTTAATAAACCCAGTTATTCTATCATTAAGAGATTACAGTTTAAGAAAGTGGTCTGTAAATCAGCCTAGCAGTTTACTCAATCCTTAATCCCATTTTACAAGATCTAGCCTTACCACTATTCTCTGCCAGAACCCAACAGGACACCTGGTAATGCGAAGCCAAAAGCACCATGTACAATACAGTAAAAGAAAAAAAGACAAATACTTCAAAAAAAAAAAAAAATCAAATTCCCTCTTACTACCCTCCCACATACATAGACTTTTCCAGACTTTTGGGATATAGGGCATTAGTCAGTACTACAATTCTGATTATCAGAGGAGCGCTAGTGAAATGCAACATATAAAGTTGCGCCATAAAAGCGCCCAATTCCCGTTTTCAATTGGCCAGTGAGGTTTTTAGCTGTCTTTCATGCCAGTAGTTTGGCTCTGCAGGACACAGGTCACCTCTGCCTGAGCTGCTGCTGGCAGGCTCTCGCCCAGGCCCGCTGCCTGTCCTGGCCAGAGGGCTGGTGCCGCAGTTCCCGGCTAAAGGCAAAATAAAATAAAAAAAAGGGATGCTCAGACCGGCAACCCGAGCACCCCCTGCTACTTTATCGATTGGAGGTCTGACGAACAGCTTGAGCTGGGCATTCAGGGCTATCTCAAGAAATGCGCCTAAAAGAAAATTCTCCAGAAAGGGGAGATTCAGGAGCAGTTTATTTACAGGTTCCCACAGCGGGACTTAAAAAAAATCATTTTTATTGGCGACAGCGGCTCTGCCAACCGCCCTCACAAACTGTCCCCGCCGCTCGCCCCGCGGCGCACCTGCCTGCGCCCCAAGGGCCAGGCTCGCCTGTAAACCAGCTCCCCCCGCCGTAACGAAGCGATGCCGCTTTCAGGCGGCCCCAAGGGGGACAACGAAGACTCCTGAAGCGCCGGAGCGGCGCGGGGGACAGGACGGCCCGGCCCGGCCGCTCACAACGCTGGTAACGCCGGCGAGAGGCCCGCGGCGAAGGCCTCCCTGCAGCGGCGCGCCCTACTCCGCTCAGCAGGCCCTGCCGAGCCCCAGCGGCGGCTCCGCCCGCGGCGGAGGCGCCTCTGTCGGAAGGGCCGGCACGAAACCCCGCTCCGGGTCCGCCCCCCCGCCACCGCCGCCGCCGGGGCGGGAAGCGGAGCCGCCTCGGCGCTGGCTGAGGGACGGCCCCCGCCGCGACGGGGAGGGGAGAGGAGGGAGGGGGAGGGGACACCGTCCGTCCCGCCGCTCCCCCCGCCCGCCCCGGCGCCCCCAGAGGCGGGCGGTCGCCGCCTCGCTCGCCCGCCGCCCCTCGCCCTGCCGAGGCAGCGCTCCCTTTCCCGCCGCGCAGGCCTAGGCCGCCGGCGGGCGTGCGGGCCGGGGTGGTACCTGCGCTGGAAGTCCGTCTCGAAGGGGGCCAGGTAGGGGTCCCGCTCCAGCAGCTGCTGCAGCTTCGGCGGCTGCGGGGGTTGGGTAGTGGCGGCGGCCGCCATCTTGCCCGCCGCGGGATCCGCGCCGCGCCGCCGCTAAATACACCCGGGGAGGGGGCCGGGGCGGGCGAGGCGCCCCCTGCCTCTCACCGCCCGGCGCCGCCCACCGGCCGGGGCAGCCCGCCGGGGCCGGGAGGCGGCCGCCTCCGCCGCCCCTCCCCGCCCGCTGTGCCAGCCGCCTGGGCCGCTACGGGCTGCGCTTCCCGCTCGGTGCCCGGGGCGGCGGTGTCGGGGCTCCGGGTGCCTCGGGGACTCGGCGGGGGTAGGGGGCTACTGGGAGGACCCCGTCCCTGCCTCCCCCTGGCGCGGACGAAGGAAGAGTTTGGTTTCGCAGCCCCGATCTCAGCCCGCAGGGGGGTAGTGGGGTGGTAAAAAGTGCCGTTCTGCTCAAAAGGGTTCGGGGTGTCGGGGCGGGCCTGGGCCGCGGCGCTGGCGGAGCCCGCCGTGAGGCGAGGGCGTGCCGCTGCCCTGGCGGGGGAGCCCCGAGCGGCCACCCGCAGTGCTGCTGTTGGCGGCCGGGCGGTGAGGTGAGGGGGCGAGCTGTGCTCTGTCAGTCACGGAGATGAAAAAAGTAGCTGTCGGAGCCGAGCTCCCGGGCAGGGCAGGGCAGAGCCGGCAGGAGCGGGGTGTCTGCCGTCCCTCGGCGTCCCCAGTTTGTTTTTGCGCCTCTTTGATGTCTTTTTCAGTGTGTCAGCTGCCGGGTGAGCTCTGCATTCCCATACACACAAAAAAAACCCCACACCACCACCACACCACACCACACCCCCAACAGATCTGGTGTCATCGTGAGTGCTGGAGTAAACTTCTCGACGGTTTGATAACGGTGCTGGCGTGCTCACAGACAAGCTCAGCAAAACAAGACTCCGGGGGCATCCATGAGTTCTCATAAACACCATGTCTGTACCGCAAAATGTTGCTTTACCGGACACATAAAGAATCCTAAACAAAGTAAGATGAATTCAGCTGATCCTAACGCAGCTCTAAATGCTGAACAGCACAGGTAGATTGCTGTGGAAGTTTTTGACCTAATATCAGCATGTCTCGTTTTCGGATAGGCCACTAAATATCCAAGGCAACTAATCACTAGCCTGACCATGCCTCTAGGCCAGCATTTAGGACTTTTATTTAAGGTCCAGCAATTTTGCTTTGTTTAGACATGTAGTGAGAACGTTTATTTAGAGGCCTCTTTTGAATGTTTTTCAGCCACAGTTTATAACCTTTTCAGCTCCTAGATACTTTACCTCATTTCCACCACCATCTCCTAAATTGTTATCTTCAGTTTGTAATTCATCTCCCTAATCTTGCCTTGTTCTGAATTTTAGTGACGCTTCCCCTTGCAGTCTGCCAGGTAACTAACAGCACAAGCGTGTAACTAACACTGGCAATTCATTTATTACTTTACCCAAAAATGAAAGTTTCCATAATGATTTGTTTATCAACAGTGTACATTTAGCTACACTGTATTTCCTTCCTTGCAGCAGTTTCTAACTACACATGCAAAAATCCAAGTACTTTTGTCCTTTTTTCCTCATGGAGCGCAACAAGTACAAGCAGGAAATACTGTTCACTGTAGGAGTTGCACCAGCAGAAGGCCTAAGCAGCGTGTTTGTTTTTTGAAAGCAGCAGCACCTATGCTGTAGCAGAACTACCTATCATATCCAGCTCTGACATATCAGGAGTTCTTTTTTTACCAGTGTCCACGACTTCTTCAGTCTCACTGGAGACAGAAAAACTGAGTTTAAAATTACCTGCGCTTTTCAAAACTTTTAGTGGCAGTGATTGCAGTGCCTGTGCTAAACAAAAGTTTAACAACTCTTACCATCTTCTTATTCTTGCTTCTTTCATCATACTATGCACATAGTGTTCTTTTGCAAATGTGTCCCTCTCATTCTCACCGTTAACTAGTTGGGCAGACGAAAAGGAGAGAAATTCTAGCTGATCATCAATAGCCAGGATACTGTTTTTTTACAATAGTGATGTGTTACCTGTGCTGCTGCTTCAGGGCTTCCAGCTGTTTGGTTCTAGAGAGGTTGCCTGCTGTTGAAGTGGAGGTAGGAGGGCAATTCCTGCAGCCTTTGAATTCACAAGCGTAGGAAATAGAAGCTTCACTCTTAGCATGGTCTCTTTGGTTTTCATTATTGTCAGAAAGCTCAAGAAGGTTCACCGTTATTAGCTCTTTGGCATAAACATAGGAGAGAGATTTAAAAGTCAGCATCAGCAATTTGTGTAAACAATAGGAATAGAGCTGTGACTTTCAGCTCCCAGAAGACAGGGACCCCTTCTTAACCTTCATTTGGAAGATTTTAAGTAGAAATGAGACAGTATCCAGCCTCACATTCAAGCAACCTTGAACTTAAGGAAGTTAAATTCTGCAACTAGCCCCTGACGCTGTAATAGACAAAGCCCTAATGCTATATTTAACACTCTGTGAATTGGGGAAATTGATAGCCATGCCATTTATATCTATTCATGTTCCGGTTTACAACTTGGGCATGATTTTATTAGCCTTCTTTTTCACAAGTAACTCAAAGATACTAAGGCATATATTACCGTGATCATCAGTTACACCATGATCTAGCTGAGAGTCAGGGGCCGAGTTTGGCTCTCAGGACACTGCCATTTATTCCTCTACCTGGAGCCAAAAGTGACAGCTCAAACAATGAATATTGTCCCAAGAGCTGAATGCATCTTTGTGCATTTGTCAGAGATTGATGCAAATCTGACAGCTGCTCCTGCTGCCAGTAGAAATAGGAAGAGGAGGACTGTTTGTAGCAACTGCTCTTTTAGGGGGACGGCAGTAGATCGAGTAGGAACGGTGTCTAAGGCATGTGTTTGGTACCCAATTACCGCTGAGGCTGGAGTATATCAATCAGCTCTAAATGACTCTTTCAAAGGATGCTCATGCTTAAGTTATGTATAATTTAAAATGTTGCATAGCAATGCTGAGCAGTAACTGTATGGTTAAAATTATTTTAGTATCAATTTAGATTTTTAAAATATGCAAAGTTCAAATAGAAATCAAAGAACATTCAAGATCTGGAAAGAACTGATAAAGAGATAAATGGCGATTGTTGTCATGCAGTACAACCACTTTGATTCACTAATATTTTGCACTTTTGCAAAAAGATAACAGAAATGCTAAACTGTACGATCTTGGTCAGGAAAAAAAATCATTTTTTCATTAGGGTGCTGTTTCAGATTCTCCCTCATCAATGGTGTCTGTTCATATCTCGGCAAGAATGGATCTGTGCAGCCTCTTGCCTTGACTGGCTCTTGCGGAGCCAGTTCCTGAGCTCTAGGTGCTTCTAAACCAAATGGCTCAGAGCAGACCTGGTCCCTTGTCCTGGCCTGGCTCTGTAACACACTTCTAGACCTGTCAGAGTTATCTTTGGGGTACAGGATTCTGCGCTACAGCTGTCATGCACTACTTTCTAGACATAAATGGGACATTGCAAACATCCATACCATCCACATACAGTGTGGTCCCAAATACCACAAAGTACTCGTTAGCCTGTTCTGTCAGCTGTGCTCCATTTTAGCTGTGGGCAGTCTAGACTCCTAGTTTAATCTGTCTGGAAAGAGGTGGCAGGTACCAAAGGCAGCAAGATATTTTTTAACTCTGCTGTTGAGAACATTTAAGAATTACTGATGTCTCAAAGTGAAAAACCACAAGGCATGTTCTTTGTATGTTTAAATTCAATACTTAAAGGCTGTATCCAAGATGTGTCATCTTTTCAGTCTGGGCAGAACTCCCAATTCCTTTTCCTGAAAGCCTTTTTACATCTACGTGTGGTTGGCCCACCTTGCTTCCATGTGAGGAGACGTATGCATTTTTTATTGCCGTTGCACCTTTTAATGTCTGAAAGATAGGAAGTAGTCCATGGCCAAGGACTGAGAAACACAGGAACACACGAGCTTTCCCCTGTGCCTATACTGTATCCCACAATTGGCACTATCAAGAAAACGTGTTCCCATAGACAGAGGCAGCTGTTCAAAAAGATTTGTGTTTCATTATTCCAGCAAAATGGATTCTTGAAGGATTCCCTGGGTCCTTTATAGAGGTGTCAGACATCTGAGCATGTTACGGTACACATTACAGCTTCCGACCTTTGGATTGGTTTCTGCACGTTCAGTACATAACACAAAATGGAGTTCAAAATATGAAAGAAAACTAGCTTATTTTGCCACATTGGCAAGCTATACTTATCCCTATTATTTGTTCAAGAATCCATAAGAAATTAATTGCACAGTTGTCATTCAGATCCAATACAAATGCCCCCCCTTAAAAAAAAATAAAACTCTTAACTTTTTAATTATCATTTATCTTGGTAGTCTTCTCAGACAGGTCAAACATTGGGCGTGGAGATTAAACAAGCTACTTACTTATCCCTATCTTTGAATTCTCCAAGGTGAGACACATAGGAGAAAATAAATGTTCAGTGTTGCACAGCTGCTGCCAAAGCTAGACCTCAACAGCCTGTCACAGTTTCATAATTAAAACTGCACTTCTAGCAAGGATTCAACTATTTGATTACATATGAACAACAAAGCACATATCCTTGAAAATTGCAGTGAGCATTCCAAGAACCCATTAGTATATCCATTTATTTGTTTATAGGTTTGGGGGTTTATTTTTGGGTTTGGGTTCTTAAAGAAATGTAGGGTATTCATTGAGACTATCTTTTAAGGTTTTACCGATGCCCTGTCATGGTATCAGGATCTTTAAATAACACCCCACCTTTAAAGATCAAAACTAATGTACAATCTGATATACTAAGAAAACAGTTTCGGGGTTGTCAAATTGCAGTAAGAGCACTTGATGGGAATGCCATTTGCACTTACCATGCAGAGCAAAATGAAAACACATTCCAGCAACCTGAAAGTCCTAGATAATGGCTGCTTCTTACTTTCACAATATTGCAGCATTATTATGATTTGGTGTCCTTATTTTGTATAGCAGAGTATCAAAAAATGTAAATAACTTTCATAGTTGTTTACAAAGTAATCAAGACACTTCAAAGTGTGATACCAATTAAAAAATACCAGCAGATGTAGGACAATATTTGTTGTGAAAATGCCTATGAGTCTCACTAAAAAAAGGATTTAATTTATCAGAAAGTCTTTAGTTTCAAGTAAGAATTTGTGAAACACTCTACAGATACAAAATACAGGAAAACCTTTAGGAATATCATAATATTTTTGCACATTGTATATACACTGTTGTATTTATGCCTTCTATGTGTATTTCTCAAAAGTAATTACTGCCAATAGTAACAACCTTCTACAACTGCCAATACTGCTATTTCCTGGTATTTGCATATGTGTTTATGTGTTGGGGGAAGAACGTAAAACATTTGGGACTCTCTCCTTAATGCCATACCCACAATATTTGGTAACTGTCACCTCTGCCTTACTAACATGTGTTTATCTCTAACATTTAGGAAATAAGTAGTTTGAGCTCTCCAGGATAGTTGTCCCAGAGGAACATTCCTGCTATTATTGCAGTGCTCTTCTGTAACAATATATTGCTACTAAACAAGCAATTTATTAACACTAGCCAAATATTGTATGTTTTACATCCAATACCTTTAAAATTAAGAATGAAACACCACAGCTTCAGCAGCAATTTTGCTTTCTTGTTCTTCATTGCAGGTCTTTCCTAACATCTCTGAGAAATAACCTTACCTAGGAGGTCTGTTGAAGGCTGGTTGCATAGTCTGACATTCTTCCCTGAAACACTACGGGCGTTTAGGCTGTCTGGCCTTTTACTCAGAAAAGAAAGTGAGGTTGCCAGATACTCGTTCAGGGGGTAACACATCTAATCCTGGCAGAGGTCAAGTGAGGTAAAAAGAAAGGAGGAGATGCATATTGCTAATGCTGTGACAGCGCTGTCAATATAAATTCATTAGTATATGTAGAACTATTAGTTTTCGAAAAGCAGAATAGTACCTGATTTGCATTCATGAATTTAAGCACGTACTGAGTTAGCCACAGTAAAAGCAGATGAATCCGGTGCAAATTGTGTGTGAAGTGCAGAACTTTCAGAAGTCCAAAATGCTTTCTGCAGACAGTCTTTTAGATCTTGGCAGTATTAGTTCTGGTTTAGTTTTTAATGGCAGTTGACCAAATCGGTTCTCAGGTGCAACCAGTAGTGTTTTGAATGATGGAAACGGGGACAAGTTCCATAGTGGTACACTCAAAATCTTGCTATAGGCAGAAGAGAACACCATATATAGAACTAAGACTTCACTTTTACTCCAGTAGATGATTTAATAGTATAATTGCCCAAATTTTCTGATTAATATGGAAAAAAAACCACTAATAGTGCGATTTACCTTGTTATACAGAAAACTTTTTAGCACCTATGCCTTTTCTCTTAATGTTATGTCCCCCTTCCCAGTGCGTCTCTAGGTCCTAAGGTTGACAGTTTAAGTCTTCCTCAGGCAGATGGGGGCATATGAGCTATGACAAGGCATTAGCCTCCTGAGGTCCTTGCCACACACAGCCTGATGTTCATGGGAGGGGTGGGTGTCACCCTCCTCAATTTTGAGGTTTCCAGCTGAAGTTTGACAACTGCACAACATCCTCTCCCAGATGCATTTGTCATTAAGGATGCTGTCGGTAGTGCAGGGACTGGCCGGGGCTGTCAGATCCTTTCCCCCAGTGGCACTCACAGACACAAGCTCACATGTGTTTAGCAATAGTCACTCAGGCACTAGGCAAGCAATGGCAATGGCAAAAAAATCACATGTACCAGGCTAAAATTCCCCTTTTTGATAGGCGCCCTGCTAAACGCAGGCTAATGGTTACATTAGTCCAGCAGAGATGTTGCAAACTCTCCTGTGACTCAAGGCTTCTTAACAGGACAGAGTGATGGCTCTTGAAAACTATCATTTCCCGTGTGGTCTTGTGTGATAATAACGCTTATCAGGGTCTGAGGGTGTAATGATGTATAGCCATTGTACAATCACCAAAGCTAGTATAACAACTAAAATTACAACTGTAGGGTATAAAGCTATGTTCAAGTTTCTGTAGATGTCGGAGACCATAGTCTTACTTTTAAGCTAATGATGTAATTTGTATCTTTACATTGCACATGTGCCTATCATTGGGCATGTTACACACTGTGAGATAGTTCACAGTGGTTTCTGTATGTATATGAACATAACTGAAGCCTAGATAGATAATGGCACAATGACTGGAGCAATTTCATAATCACATCCTGGTCAAATTCTGATCTAAACAATTGTCAAAATATTGAAAACTAATATTCTTACTTATGTAATGCATGTCTTGAGCTGTTGTTTTTCTGGAATCTGCCCAAAAAGACTATGACTATTAAGTTCAATAACCCGTCTTCATAAATGCTCATCCCTCATCTCAGAAATGCTATAGCTGTACATCTCCAAAGTTACCTGATTAGCTCTAGTTGAATAATCATGCAAGGTTACGTATTATAAACGTAATTAACATTTTGGTATCCTATCAGCTTAGGGACCCTCGGTTTCCACTATTTTCTACGTGTCTTAAAATATCCACAGTACAACAAACGAAGGTGCAGTCTTCACAGTACCAATGATACAAAGCTACACTTACAGGTATGCAATCCATTACCATATGCGATTGTACTGTATGCAATACAATTTTCCATAGGAAATATTTTTATATCTTGGTAATCTCACCTTTTCTTCTTAGAGCACTCAAAATTCTATATTTGATAAATATAGAAAGCTTCATCCAAGACAAACACATAAACACGCATATTTTTGTTAGGAACATAGATATGCATAGATTAGTAAGAAGTACATCTGTCTTCACACAGAGAAACAGGTTTTCTTGCTAGGCAATGAATCCTTTAGGTTGGATCCTTTGTCTGTTATAACCTAGGTTTTTATTTTGCTCTTGTTTTTAAACTCAGCCATGGCATTTGTGTTAAAAGTAGCATGGCTTTCACTTTTCCTCTATGCATGTGTCATAATAAGAATATGTAGTAAACTAAGTGACATGCAGTTTACAGCACGGATGGATTTGGAAGGGATTGCTTATACTTGTGCCATCTGTGGAAGATAAAATAAGCAAATATTATTATTAATAGTTATCTTAGTTATCCAGGCTGAAACACCTCCCTCAGTTTCTGAGGTTAATTAGCTGCATTTCTGTTTCCTGACTACTTTATTTTGAACTACATAGTAATGAAACAACTACTTCATTACTAGGTAGTAAGAAAATTTACTTCGTATTATTAGATAACTTTAGTAATCCGCCATCTGTTTTTGTTTCGCTTTGGTTCCATCTCTTCTTTGTAACAAACAGCTAAACATTTATATTTTAATTCAAATATAAACCTTTACATAATTTTTGATCTTATTTACAATCATGTTTTATACACCTAACTTTTGTTTTTCCAAGTTTATGTGATCCCAATTTAATTAGAACAGTTTAAGGGCTGATGGCTCTCTGACTAGTCAGTGTTCCCCAGTTTCAAACACTCTTCCTTTTTGATACCTCTTTGAGCCTTTTCTTTATCTCTCAAAATTTTCCCTGGATGTTGGATTCAGTCACCTAATCCTACTCAAGAAATGGTAGACATCACTGCTGAATATGATTTTAGTTTAACCAGACACTCAGTGCAGATATTTCTCACATTTGTGCGATCAGCTCCTGCAGAAGGGCATCATGCATCAGCAGTCAGACTTCTCACAGCAGTTCTGTTTTCCCCTGCTTGAATATTCAACTGCTTTGTTTGTCAGAACTTCATTCTCTTCCTCTCCCTGCTTAATCGGAATAGGCTTCTGAATTGCACAGATCACAGCCTGTGCCAGGCATTAAATCTTTTTGCATTATATTACCTTCTCAGGCAACATCCAGGCTTTTCTTTTTCCCTTTGTTCTTTAGCTCCACCAGGACAGCAGGCCATCCCCAATGATCAGGTTGTACTTTGGTGTCTGTAAAGGTGAGGCATAAGCAATTTATTGTCTTTTTCCTTGTGCCAGTCTGCAGTTAGTGATCTGATAAGGGGTTGTTGGAAATGCTGTCTCAGTACAGCAACTCTTCCCCAGTTTTCTCACGTTGTTTCCATGTGCATGCTTGTGCTAGCTCTGACTGTTTTCATACTACGCTATTTCCTACCACTGCATGGAGTACTTTTCTGCTTCTTTTTACTTTGTCATCCCTCTTTTGCCACTTTTACCAAAGAAGAATATTTGAGAGTTAATGCGGACAAAAATAACAATTTTTACAGCTTCCAAGTCATACACTCTCATGGATTTTTTGTTTGCTTTTCTTGTTTACTATTATTTAGAGTCCCCTAGATTACTTCTTCCCCCGTAGGGGTTTCTAGCTCATTCCATGCTGTGCCAGTACCTACAGGTCCTAAAACTAAATGCATTTTTGTGTCCAGGACATCCACTACAGCTCTTCAAATGCACCCTGGTCCTAATTTAAGGCTTGTCCATCTCTACCATGCACATAAGTTTGAACAGAGCCTGACAACTTATTCTGCTTTCAATACATCTCTGCTTTCTTTTGGCTTGTGATCATCCAGATGATACAATCTTTCAAATTCTGGTCTCCCTTTTAAAGCTTATACAGTGTTCTACATCCACTCATAGGTGGTTGCCACTGCAGGAAGAATCTGCACCTCAAAGACTTAGTCCCTGCTGAATATGCCATTCCCTCAGCTCAGTGATTTCTTCTGAAAAAGAGAGGAGGATGGGTGTTTCTAGGAGCAGAGTGGGCATGTGTAGTAAGGTGTTGGATTTGTTTTTCTCCTTCCTTGATTGTGCTGTCAGTCTACCTGATTTTGTGCTTTACAGATAAGCCATAATAAAACCAAAATCTGAACTCAGCTGGGTCATGAAAAAGGAGCAGAGACAGAGATCTCTGATCACCTAGGACTATCACCAGAGACTTTTAAAAGAAGTATCAGCAAACTTTGAGCTTCTATCCAGTGTCCACCTATCATCAGCTTGCTCAGACTGCCATCTGGATTCTCCTCTTTCTCTCAGATTTGCAGCAAACTGTCACCTTTCACCACAGAGACTGCCACTTACCCAGGCAAGTTTGCCTGGAGTTAGTTGCAGCCAGATCATAGAGCAATGTAACTACTGTTTCTCTGCTTTCCTTGGATTGTTAGTGGTCCTGAATCACCTGCGCTGACCAAAATTCATTTGTTTTACTGTAAATGACATACCTGCCAGGACACAGGAATGCACACCCGCTGCATTCCTGGTCTTCTATGACAACTGTAGGCTTCTGCCTACAAAAGTTTTTGCAGAGAGCTGGTTACTCACCAACATACTGGAAGGGTTCACAGAAGGGCTTACTCACATTCTCCCATGGATTTGTTACACTCAAAATCTTGTGTACTACACCATATACATAGTGCTAAGAATTTAATGTTAGTCCAGGAAATATTCTAACAGGCCAAATTATATGATTAATATAGAAAAGCCTCATTTTTCTGATGTTATGGTCACCTTTCCAGTGTGCCTCTGGCAGTTTAAGTCTTCCTGATACGGATAAGAGAGGGGGCTTGCTTTACAACAAGTCATCAGCCCCTGAGGTCTTCACGAGAAGAACAATGATGTTCCTGTTGGGGGTTTCCAATTCCTCAGTCTTGGGTACATTTGGTTTTATTTTTAAACCTTTTCCTTACACCATTTGCTTCCCTCTTATTGATTCCCATCTAGTTTGAATATTGCACAGTATCTTTACTCCAGGGCTTTCTGCAGATATCTGCCATCCTCTGCAATTTTATTCCACTATTATACAAATGTTAACTCTACTAAAATCAGTAGTTCCAGCAATATAAAAATGTAATTCCTTAGTGGAGAATCCAGGAGACAGGTTATAGAGCAGTGGTTGATTTTTCAAATTCACAGTAGTTTTGCTGAAATACATAGTCAGCAGAGCTGTATAAAACTGGAGGTCATTGCATCGTTAAGCTCAAATTTGTCATTTAGCTACTCAGGTAAAGCATCTATAAATGGAAGACATCACAAACTCTTTACATTACTTACTACTACTACTACTCTCGTAGATTAACCAACTGTTCTTAGATAAATATGCTGTAGAAATATTTAAGTATTCAAAATGCTCTGTCCTGGTGAAAAATTACAAATACTTTTATGTCTTGTTTTATTCCAGCTCTTTTTCCTCAAAGAATCTGAGATGTGAGTAAATGTGATAGGATAGATGACAATCCGTGGACCAGTAGGTATACTGAATCTCTGGAACCCATCTGCCATTTGCTGTGTCATCACTGACTCTTATAACAAGTGTCCTAGGCAAAATTATTGTTACAGGTATATATTTTTGCCTTAATATCAACCTTCTGTAAATTTAACATTTTTTTTACCAGTGATACAATCCACTGTCTCTGGTCAGTCAGGTCACTAGTAGTCAAATACCGGCCATATTAGTACACTATAAAGAAGGAGTCCTTTCAAAAGTTTTTCATGTCTTACCCCCATTACAACTTAGTCTCACAAATCACACTAAGTCCTCTTCTGACATTTTTCTGTTGGACATTATCTGGCTCTTTTACCCTTTGCAGTTAAGGTATTAATTTATGCAAATTAAGAGATTTCTTCATTTATAAGGTCATTGTCCAAATCGTTAGAATTATTTGTTCTATTTCTTCCTCCTGCTGTTTCAGCAGCACACAACTGAAATACTAAATTGCTCTTACAGTTCATGAATTATCTGTTGCTTCTTGACCTATGCAGTCCTTCAGCTGTCTCCTCAGTAAACTCCTATGTTGTCATCTGTTTCAACACATGCAGAAGAAAAACTCACAAAGGTTTCCATCCTGGGAGCTGAGTCACCCTCTAAATCAAGACCATCATCCTCTGAACAGAAACCTTCCTCTGCAGAACTTAAAGGCAAGTATTACCTATTTGATTTTACATAGGAATTCTTAGCTTCTCTTATTTCAAATTACTTGTGTGCCTGACTGAAAAGCACATAATTTGTCAGTATCCACTAAAATTTACTTTGTATTCATACTGTATGTGTCACATAATGCCAAAACCTTAGTTATCCTTCTCAGTTCTATGTTCTATTTCCTTTTTTTTTTAATCAATTTTCATTTCAAAACATACTCACATTTTCACTGGTTTACATCACTGTATGTACATGTAATTTCTGTGAACTGTGACTACTTTCCTGTCATCCAGGAAATCTCAAGTGCTCAAACAACATAACCTCATGCACAATCAAATTGTTATTCCAATCATACCATTAAAAGGCGCTCATGGTGAATATCAATCTGTCATCCGGTATACCTAACATTTAAATGGCCTGACTGATGAGGACATATGTTAGACATTCTGAAAGTGAGGAAAAAGCAAGACCAACTGTTTATTTCTTATCCTTTTCTTAGCACTATAAAATACCATACACATTCTTTGTATTTTTAAATGAACAGACTTGCTTTTAATCTTGTCTCTGTGCTTGCCAAAAATGTATACTCTGGTAGGCTGAAACCACTCTAGCACTACTACAAGTTACTAACACTATGAATTTTCCTGTTTATGTCCAAATTGCTGGGTTACTTGCAGCTCTGAATAAGATTTACATGAAGACTTCTGAAGAACTCTGTGTTTGAGTTGTAGTACCTTGCTTGAAATGAAAGTTTTCAGCTGATTTCTCCAGTGTAATTCTTTTCACGTTTTAGGAATTTTCACACTAGCTCTGTTTTTATAAATACTGCCTTTATTACATTTGTAATCTCCCAAATTAATACTCTTTTTCAGTTTTGTTCCTTGCTTTATTTGCTTCCATGTTTATCTTCTCCCTATCACTTGTCAAGCTTTTTTTTGTTTTAATGTGGGGGGGTTTTGCCTCTTTTTTTTACAGTAAGGAATGTGGCATCGATATCCTTAAGGAATTTAAAGTCACATGGAAGAAAATTGAGACCCATGCTGGTGGATGAGATAGGCTTTATGGTTTCTCCATGATCTCGTTGCACGTTGGTAAAGGGACAGGACTGTGGAATACAAGATACGAGTGTCATCAAAATATTTCCCTGGTTTTGTAAGGAGTTGCACAAGAAGTCATTCCTTTTCTGTAAAATGAAGCGTGGGTATTCATAACTGTAAAAAGAAAACCACACTGCCAACAACAGGAAAGTAACTGCCATATTTTGTTTCTTGTTTTTCCAATTTACTTTCTATAGAATGAAGTGTGTATAGTCATATTAAGAAAAAAAAAGTCAATAATAAGGAAAAGTATCACCTGTTGTATACTGTTTTTCTTAAAGCTAGAAACATTTTGCAAATTTAACTTAAAACATTAGTCAGGTGTCTTGTCCCAGTTTTTCATCTTTATAATAAACTGAAGTATCTCAGCTTTTAACATCTGTCCTTGTTCACATTATTTCATTTGTATGTTGGGGACCAATTTTTCATAAACATCAAGACCTCTTCCAACACTGACACAATAGTGGGGAATAGAGGTGGGTCCTGTTGTATTTCTGTAGTAAATTACATTCATTTTATAACATATCCAAAACTCAGAAACATGAAAACAAGCCTTTTTATAAATTTGAATCAGGTACATTGTGCCTTTCAGGTTAATGTATTTTATGTTCTGCTTTGAGTGCAAGTTTGCATATTAACTGAAAGAGGTTTGATTAGTTTTATTCTCTTCATTCCTTTCAAAAAAGTCTTTTGCATTGTATATTAGCTGCATTAGTAAAAAGTATAAAATTTTCTCTGATAAGTTTCCATTATGTTAGAGAAGATGCAACAAAGCCTTTAATTTCTTTTGTCTTACATTGTAAACCTGGATAGTTACGAAAAGAAAAATCTTCCAAGGATATGGTATCTCTCTATAAATATAATGCTGTCATTCATAGTTAGAGATAATATGCAGAGGTTATAGCTGTGTGAGCTATTTAAAAATCAAAAGCAGCACAGTCAGAATGTAGTCGTGTTTGGAGGAGCAGTACATAAAAGTTATCCCTCAAGAACATACTCTTCTAAAGGGTAACCAAATATAATTATTTCATGTGGTGCTGTGTAATTGAGATGGCTTGGAATTCCCCCTGTTGTAACACTTTTGATTTAGCTAAGTTTGACAGGGTAAGGTTAAATCTCCTTCTCCTATCACGGGTTAGGAAATACTTTTAGTGCTAAGAATATCTCATTAAAGGTGGATGGAAAGTCTCCTTTTCCAATGTACATATTAATTGCCATAACACTCAGTGAATTTATCTTTGCTGGCAGAATGACATATCTTGCTTGCTGTATCAATGAAAACTGAAATTCTTGTTGATTAAAACGGTCACTTGCCTGGAGTAACTAGGTCCAATGAAGTAAAGCCACAGAAAGTGGAGTGAGATTTTTTAAAAGTATATGGTTCTATTCTAAGCAAAACAGCACCTATTTCTTTTTAGAGAGAATCTGAATTGAACACAGGACCTTTGAGTCAGTAAACTCGGATGATCTGATCCACTATTGTTCTGGACCTCATATGACCCTCTGCTGAATTACTGGCTTTGCAGCAGTGTCACTGATGGCAGAAAACATGTTAGTAAGAAAACTTACCAATGTGCTTGAACCTTAGAACTTGAGGTGAGCAGCACCAGGGGCATCTGTGGGCTAAAGGCAGAGGCAAAACACTCCTTTCCTTCTACAATACACGTGGAAAACTCTAGTTAAGGAAGAAGGGCTAGAGCATATGTGCATCACCAGATCTATGTCTCTCTGTTTCCAAAGGAGCACCCTTACACTTTCCCACATTCTCTGCCCCAGCACAGAGAGAATCGCTCTGTAACCACAGTTTAAGACGTATGCTACAATGCCTTCTGTTCAGCCTAAAATATTTTTTGACCCACCTCCCAGAGTGCAGTGCAGTGCAAGTAAAATATACCCCTAAGAAATTAGCCTCAGTTGACTTCCCTTTCAGCTGCTGAAATAAGATACTCATTTTTTCTAAAGTGTATGTAGATGGATGTCTAGAGTTTATGAACTGCCAAATGTGTGACTTGGGGATAACTGAGTTGCAAAGCAAAGAAGCAGCTGCCAAGCACTGGATACTGACAGTGGTTGTCTAAAATCCAGTTAAGGATCCACTGTTACAAGTAAGAAGTACAATCCATCTGTAGAGTTTTTCCAGTAGAACAGGCGTCTCCAGGTCATCATCGTCACCAAGTGACAAAGTATATAAGAAAGATTTCACTATACCTTCAAGGCACATGGTACTAAGGGAAAAAATCCTAAATAAATGATCTCAGCATAATTGGGGAGAAGAAGATTAGCTAAGAAAATGTTCAAAGAAAATGGCTACCACTGCTACTGCAGAAGTGAAGAAAAGTTAAAAAAGTAATGCATAATTTAGGATGCATTATTTTAATGCTTTTAGTAAAAATCACAGTATCTTACTGGAACTTGGCCAATTTTTCAACAAAAACCTAACCAAAAATATGACATAACTAAATATTGAACTGTGACCCACTCTGAAGGGAAATACAAAGCATTAATTCTTGTTGTTTAAAATAATTTCTGTGAATTTGAAATGTTGTCTCTGTTATTTTTGGTCTGGATGTAATCCACAGATAATCTGGGACTAGCATTCATATCTGAAAATTTGAGTTCCTTTGGCTTGTTTTGACTGAATTTGCATGATATTCCTATTAGCTATGGATACTTAGCACGTTGCCGGTTCTCGATGTCTTGGCATGGATAGTTCAAATACTGTTTTGAGTGATTTTTCTTGGACAGTCATTTAAAATTTTTTGTTTCTATAAGGCTGTGATCATCAAAACCCAAAAGGTACAGTAAATTACTGAGCATGTTCATTTACCAATTTGACCAAGTATTCCCCAGAAATATTTTTCAGCACTCACTGACTGGCAGATAGCAATGCCTTTACATCCAGTAGTACTGTCTCCCATGGGACAAGAACAGTTGCTGGACCTTGCCTCTACCTAATCTCTTCAGTGCACAGCCTTGCTGAGTGACAGGGCTCTGCCCAAGCATTACCATAGCAGAATTCCCCTGGGATGCCCTCCTTTAAACCTGATGAGCCTACAGCATCCCGTATTCTTTATTTCTGCATTTAAATCTCCTTCGTAGAAGTGCATCCCTTAAATGGCTGGATTTCAGTACATTTGATTCGTTCTATTTTGAATGTCCTACAGCTACCACTTTTTGCCCGAGCCCCAAAGAGGCATCTCTCTGTTTCTAACCTTATTAACGTGGTAAGCCAAATGACGGTTCCCCTCTCATGACACTTCTCTCTGGGTAGTAGACCAGCATGCAGTGACTCACAGCCTCTCCTGGAACAGTTTTACACAAAACAGCACCTATATCTTGCTGTAAAGCTTACCGACTCCAATACATAATTAAGTCAACCTGCCGAGCAGTACTGCCAGTGTCACAGGACCGCCGCTCAGCACCCGTCGTCGTGTTTTTCACTGCTGCCCTGGAGATGGTAGCCTCTTACCTCATTCCCAGGCTGGGTTTACCCCAGATTTTGATTGTAGAACTTAAAAGTGGGAAAGCAAGGCTGTAACCTAAAGATAGGCAAAGTAGGTCATTCCTCAGTTAAGAATTCCACCATTTATCTTTTCGTAACTCTTGATATATTCTTGGAAATATTGCTAATCACAGTCTGGTTCCCTGCTTCCTTGATTCTTTTGATTAATTTCAAGCAAATTCATCATGAAAATATCAAGCAGTTAAACTGAGATATGTATAGTATTCATGAAGCAGATATCCCCCCGAGTTCTAATAAAGTCAGAGGCACTTATCCTGCCAGTTAGCTTTCACTCAGCATAAGGAAGGATCAAATTATGACCCTTTACTACAGTTGTTAGAGAAACCTACGGCTGTTTATTTTAACTGCTACATTAACTAAACATGATTGATTTTGATGGGATGATTCTTGGTAGGATTACTGATGTCAAAAAGGAAATCTTTTCTGAGGACCTGAACCTTTGGCCACCCCGGGCAGCCAGCTTATGTTCCTCCCTTCTCAGAGAAACATCTGTGGCAGAAGTGGTGGCAGGCTGAGACCCCAGAAGAGTTCTCAAGGCACAGCTCACAGGTAAGCGAGTTTACTGTAGTTCATTTCCTTATCTCTACTTCGTGCCATTCTACAGTATTCTGTTCATCCTGCTCACCCTCAGGATTTCCTGGTTTTTGGGGGGAGGTTGCTGATTTTTAGCCTGCCGTACCTAAAGGCAAGTTACAGACCTTATTTAACCCTGAAGAGCAAGGATGTTAATTGGGTTTAAAACGGTAATGATGCATCTAATTCTGTGTTATCTGCAGTGCTCTTCCTGCTCTCAGGACACCTGAGTGCACCTGCATCCCAGAACAGAGGCTTGAACATATATTTTTCTGTGTTGCACCCATCTCCTCCCTTGACCCATTATCAGTGGCACATTACACAGTGAATCAAATGTGAATCCCACGATATTTCTCATTCTGTTTCTCAGTAAGAGCAGGTATGTGCTTGAGACTTTTTTGATACTTACTGCCTGAGTTAAAGCATAATTAGCTCCGTGAAAAGGAAGGAGATTAACCGCCTCCACTTTAGCTGAGACCTCTATCACCTTTACATTTCAGGCTTCTATTTGGTTCTTCAGCTGTTTCAATTACCAGTCAAGGAGGGTTTTAAGTCTGCACTATAATAATACTTGCAATTACTAGTAAATAGCATTTTACAGCATTAACTAGTCTGCCCTTACCACATCCTTTTCAGGCTGGCAAATAGGCAAATAAATGTTATTATCCTCATTTTACAAACACATTGATCAAGTGACTTGCCTAAAGGCCACACATCAATTTCAATATCGGTGCCAAGATTAGCACAGAGAAACTTCTGCATTGCAGTCAGAAAAAAAGGTGATCTGTATTATCAAGTCCACCCCCTGTCAGAAACAAGCAGTCACTTCTCAGATGTGTAGTCTAGACAGCATTTACCTGCTTCACATCCCTCCTATGCTTTGTCCACCCGTTAAGCTGCTCCTTGATGACGGCTCAAAATGGTTCCCCGTATGTCTCTGACACGGGAAGCTTTTCTATCTGCCGCCTGGTTTCAACCCAAGGGCTGGAAAGCGCTGCCTGGAGAACCTGTGAAACTCCCGCACTGGTGTCTGAGCTTGTGGAGGCAGAGGGCAAGAGAAGGAAGAAGAGCTCGTGCCGATCTCCAAAGGGCAACGTGAAGATGAGCAATGATCTGAGGAAGCAGCAGAGGCAGGATTAGGAAGAAATTAGGAAGATCTTCCACTATTTTAAAAGATTTTTTTTTGCTTCTCCAACCAAGCAAATTTTCAATTTTTACGTTGTGCACAACAGGTACAATTCTCTTCTCTATAGGTGCTTTAGCTACTGTTTGGAAGTTGTAGTAGTTACATTAGTAACATTGGAAGTTGAGTCTTCAGCTCTAAAATGCAGTAGCATCTCTAATCCTCAATCTGTTGAGCTGTTGGGTAAATTGCTCCATTTTAAAGCTCCTGCTTTGAAATTTGGAAGGAAGTTTGGATTCCTAGTTTAGGCAGATGGATTGTGTCTGTGTTTGTCTCCTAACTGACTGATGAGCAGCACAGACCTTACCGCATGCATGTGCTACGTATGATAAATGAAAGTATAACAAGTAACATCATAGTACGCAAAAATCTATTAAACAATACTGAGTTCCTCATATTAAAAACCTGCTCTGTTTACAGGCAATTATTTCCAAGGAATAACATGATGGCTGTATTTTTTTCCCCTCCAGAACAAGTTCTCCCTAGAAGACAAACAAAATGGAGAAACTCTGTTTTGATAGAACTTTTAACAGCTAATTAGGACCAACCACATGTAAGGGTAGCAATGTTTTGTTCTCATTTAGGTACAGTTCACCAGATCTTTCTGACTCAACTTCTAAATGCAACAAAATCAAAATAATCATAAACCTTTTGAACCGTAGTAGTATAGTTCATCGGCAGATTCACAAATCTGTCACTAAAGCCCACAGTGTCATTTGCCGACACCTGAATTTGACCTAGTCATTGAAGCTGATACTGTGCCAATGTCTGAAAGCAGATACATTGAAAAAATGTCCAGCATGTATGATAGATACTGGTATTTCAGACCAGACTCCCAGGCGATGAATTATATTCTTAATGAGCATACATAACAAAGTTAAAATTAGAAGTAGAATTTTAAACAGTTACCAAGTTTTTAACTGAAGGTCATTTGTACTTTTTTTTTTTTTTAACCCATGCACATGTAGAGGCTCACAGGAAATGTGTGAACTTAACTTCAAAATACCTCAAATATTAGCCAGATGAATTATACATTTGCCTTCTTTCCTGGCTTTTAAAAGATTATTTCTCACATAAACCTGAACATAAAACTTGCATCATTCAAGTTATTGCTTGTGAGCCACCTGTAGATTGCAGTATCAGAATTATTCAATAGGTTTATGCCTGTCAGAATTTTATATTAGCTGCATTATTCATTAACAGCAAAAAAAATAAAGCATCTTTCTAAATGAACGCTTAAGCATGTGTGTTTTCTTGGCACTTTGTTGTCTGAGTCTTCTGCGCAACTCTAGTCCTTACTCTTCCGCCTGTCATATACAGAAGTGGTAAATTTAGCTGCATTAAACTGTGATAGAGGGTTAATCTCGCCTAGTGAAAAAGCAAAACATGGCTGGATGGCCATAGATGTGATTATGTGTTCTGAAGCCTGATAAATATTGTATCACGCCACAATTTAAGATGCTCAAGGGCTTCACAACCTTAATTGTGGTTTAATGATGGCAACTCTGTTCAATTATGTACCCTGGCTTCTTCAAAAAAAAGCACTTCAGTCTTCAAAATGATATTGTGGTACATGTCACCTGCAGGGCTGCTGCAATATTTGGGGTATGCCCTGTTGTCTTCAGTAGTAGTTTTGGGTGCTAGGAAATACAGGCCAAAGGCTTCTGCATTGGGAAAAAACCAACATAACTGCATATGTAATAAAGACTAAAACAAGAGGAAGTAATAAGACAATAAAATAATGAAAGACAGTGTTTGCAGAAAATGATGTTGTGTTTTCTTCTCATTAGCTTGCATATTCTGCAGAGCAAGTAGCATCTAGTGTTTTCTGAGGTGCATTACACTGCACAGTGGGAACCTCATTTGTGGCTGATCCCTAGGTAATACCACGAATATGAGCATTGAAGAGAAGTTTTCTTATCGTTCTTTCTGGTTTGTAATTTATTTTACTGAGCTTCTCGTACACTCTGTACTACCTCCTTACTAAAAGAAATTAATGATTTTGACTCGGCCCTTGGATTCAATCTGCTAAAGCACTTAGAGGCATGCCTATGCCCGTCTTCAGAAACTTTTAACAGTCTCATTGCCTTTGATGAAACTTCTCACATCATGAGTCACAGGCATGCTTTAGTGTTTCACTGGATTAAGACTTAAGGCATTTTTCCTTTCTTTGCATTTATTTCTAAGACCTAGCTTCTTAAAACTGTACTGGATCGATGATACTTCAGCACTTGGTCATGTTTTTTGGCTCAGTTTTCTTACTCAAATGTTCACTGATAACTCATCTCTTTCAATTCACCTCCAGAATCCACTCATGATTTTAATAAATATCTCGAGTCAGAGTGTATAATGAAATGAAATATTCAGCTGTGCTTTCAAAAGAAGTTAAAATTACCTAGTAAACATAGAGTCTGGTGCAGAAAGCCTTGTTTTCACTTTCGGAAACCCTTACAAACAAAAGTACTTGTGTTTGTCCAGAAACACAGTTTGTGCAGGAACTATGGGTGAAATTCCCTTTGCTTCTCATGTGCAAGAAGTCAAAACAGTCTCTCGTGGCCTTAAAAATCTCTGATGTATTTTGAAGTTTATGATTGCAGCATCAGATCAATGATACGTTATCTTTGTTTCAGAAGAACAATCCTCTGTGGTCATTACTGCTGCGTTAGCTGATCATTTTAAATCAACATAACACAAAACAATTTCAAAAAATCAATTCATATTCTTATCTCTAGAGTTCAAATTTTAAATATGGAAAAAGTGGAGTCAGAAGATGGGTATTTGCAGGGTGAAGGTGCCTTATACTTCCCAACCAACCCCTCCATTATCTCATGGTGCTTTTCAAATAAATGATTTCATGTAACTCACAACTTCTAAAGTGATTTGAAGGTTATTGCATTCCACTCATTTCCAAGTAGATTGGATACTAAAAATAAAAAGTAATGACTCAGAGCTTACCTTTCCTGACTCTGGAGCTGAAATGGTAAATATTTAATACTGGAAACTCTCTTACCCAAAGTTTTGTTCTTCTTTGTCTTTTTCTATAAAAAAAAGCAGAATGAATTTCTAAGCACATAGCTGTCCAGATACCGTACTCAGGGATAATCATGTTTCCATAGCATGGGTGCACAATCCCCATCCTGCAAAAACACATGAGGTTTTTTACTGATGGAAAGAGCCCCGATATAGACAGTGAGAATATAACTGAAGAGCTACCATTCATTGCTGAAAAAAATCACCTAGGTATATAATCTTTCCCTTCATGCAATACAATGGCTAAACGGACTGAAAAAAACTGTTACCATATATTTTACTGTCCTGGTATCACTGACACATCTGCAAACAGGATATATGTATTATACAGATGACAGTATATATTTTAAAAAATATATATATATATATGAATATTATTCACGTACTCTTGAGAGCAGTGGGCACAGCGCAGCGTTTGTGCTTTAGCCCACCTTTCAGACAGGGAAAAATACAAAGGCATAAGGCCTTTAGTTCTTAGTTCTTTCTTCGCAAGGTCTGAATACCTGAATATAATTAGTTTCTAATTCCAGTTGTTAAAAGACATTTACCTAGAAGAAAAACCTATTAGGAGGAAACAGATGATGCTTTGTGTGTAACCAAGTGAACAAAAGAATCTTTTTACTGGGAGCCATCATCCCAAGGAGACGCTGAGCCCCTTTGGAAAATACCTCTCAGAATAGCACAATATATTTGGCTCAAGGTAAGAGATAAATAAGGATATACCGATGGAGCAAGTACAAACAGAAATGCCAAGCCGGGTATTTCAGCCCCCTCAACAATCATCTTCCCATGCTGTCAGATCCGCACAGGCCCTGGCTCAGATCCTTGGTCTCTCTCTGAACGATTTCAAAGACACTTTTTTTTTTTTTGTTTCCTTAAGATGGGAAAATATTATTTTGTAGAAACTAGCTGGCGTAGAAACAGTAAGAAAGTCTCCACAAATCCTGACTCCTGCCAAAAGCAGATGCAGGTACCAGAGGTACCGAAGGAGTTCTTAAAACAACTTGCATGTAGGAAAGAGCAAAGGTGTTCTCCGGGCCTCACCTCTTCACTAGGAGATGACCTGAGCCGGCTTGGGGGGAAATCTCAACTCAAGAGCCCCGGGGGCTCAGGTTACCTACCCTACTTCTTACCTGGCCTTCCCACAGCAACTCGTCCACGGTGGAGCCTGGCACGGAAAGCGCACTCGGATCGCTTGGGAAGCGTGCGCGACTTGGAAGCCACAGGCTGCCCGCCCCGTGTTAATCCAGTTCGCTCTTCCCGACAAAATGAAGTAAACCAAGTACCTTGAAAATCCTCATTGCAAATTAAACTGATTTTTCCTTCTGCTCCGTGACTATTGTAAGAAGACATTATCATTGTCCTTTTGCTCTGCAAAGTACAAGAAAATGCTTTCTGCTAACAGCACTGAGCCAGAGATTTCCATCTTTCAAAAAGCACGTAACAGAGTATGTCAGCAGTAAAAGACACAGCATAGTCCACAAATATGTGTACATGGCCACCATGTTGCATATTGAACATCGCTTTGAATTACCTCATGTGTCTACTGCTGTCTGACTGCTAAAGGTGTCATGAAGATCAGAACGGTGCAGAACTCACCTGGGCTTTGATTGAGCTCCAGAAGCTAAACTGCTAAATTACTTACTTCAAAGATACCTTAAGAACATCTGCACTCACCTGCAGTTCATATATCTTAGGGATATGTTACAGATGATGCAACTGCTGTTCTTCAGATTCTGCCCTCCGCCCCAGGTATGCTAGAACTGGGATTGTAATGATCAGCTCTGATTCAGACCTGTTCTAAGTAGGTACAATTGCATCCAGGATTAGATTTTAGTTTAAATTCTACGGCAGATATAAAAGACAACCTATGAACTTCACAGAGGTATCTGGATTTCCTTAAAATTCACAGATGATTGAATCTTTTGGTTTGAGACTATCTCTAGTTCAAATCTAGTGGTACTTCCTAGAAAACTCTGGTACCTGAAAAATGCAATTTCCCGATAACTTGCACTGCAAGCTTTCTTTACTTTTAGCTTTCCAGACTTTGTTAAGATGAAACAGACATGTATAAATTCTTCATAAAGAAATAAAATGTAATTTTTTTCTTGAAAATACATTTCCACCACAGGACTCGGGATGCCTTGGGAAGGCTGAGTGTTCGAAAGATGCAATTTTTAGTTAGCTGGCTGTTTCTGCCCAAGCATGGTAAGAAAAGGAGACATTTACATACTTTACTTTTCCGGCATGTATTTCTCTGCATTTGATGGAGGGCAAGAGGAAGCTTAGAGAGTGGTGGAAGGACTGCTCCACAATAGGAGCAGTCTTAATGGAACAGTTACAGCTTCTTTTCATCCTCCAAATGGTGCCAAGCTAGGTTATATCTGTTGGATCTGTATTCCTTTGCTAGGAATTTAATATTTAATTTCTTTAATCTCTCCCAAGACAGAGTAATGATGTTACCAAACCCTTCCAAACCTTGTGAACTACTCACAACAATATTATTAGCGTTATTACTTTCACTCTTCCTTGCGAAAAATAGGTGATCTGGGAGTCCAGGCGTGAAAGCCAAAGTATCAGAGGTACTCAGAGGTACCACTATCTGTTTCCTTCTGCAGGCTCGATAGTCGTTCCTCGAGCTGAACAGGAGGCTGGCTCTTGTATTCCCTGACAGAATTTTTTCAGTGGTGCTAATTAAATAGCGTGCATGGCTCCAGGTTACAGCAAGTCACTTATCACTTACAGTCTATTGTCGTTGATTGTAATTTTTATTGTTTAGCTATTTGTTTGAAATTGCTTATGTGAAAGATAAATGCAACAATACTCAGAAGCCCCTTCTGCATCAGCAGTCATACTTACCATTTAATCTCTACCTCTTCAAGTAAGTAATGCCATGCCTCATTATGTCCATGTGCAAAATGAGAGAAAAAACGGTCAATGACTTTTACAAAATTGCACAACAAATCAGTAGCAGAACAAGGACAGAACCCAAGCGCTCCTCCCTCCCAGCGGGCTCTCGCTTGCCGTGTCTCCTGGACCAACTTGTGAACAAGTGTGGTGACCGCATGCCTGCTGAACTGCATTTGTTTGTATTGTCTTGTCAGGAATTTAATTTCACAACATCACATGCTACCAACACAAGCGTGTCATTGCAATTTAGCATGCATTTTGTTGGTGTGTTCTATATCTCATTAAATTCTCATCTCCTTAGCCAATACCATATGCTACTCATCTGTAGCAAAGCTCTTACATGTAATGAAAAAGGTATAATCACAAATGAGAAAGCAACTGTCAAACAGCAACCTAGATATTCAAGTTCCACGACACTGCTGAAAGAAACAACATTGCAAGAGCAATCCGATGTCTAGCATTGTTGTTTGACGGTAAAAAAAATGTTGGTCGCGGAGGTGCTCTTCAGTCATTCCTGAGCTGCTCAGTGCCATTACAGGATTCTCAGATCACCAGACAACGCCGTGTCAATGCGTAAGGGAAAGATCAATTTCTAACTTTCAGTTCAGTTTTATCAACTGAGAAGTTTCAAATTATTGCTATGCCGCACTGGGCATTTTATGTTTTCAAAAATAGTAATCTGAAAGTTAAAATATTCTGCAAATATTTTGAGAATATTAAGCTGCCTTCATAAACCTGCTGATAGCTTTTCTGTCCCCCAGATTTTGATTGGTTTTGTTTTGATCCATGATGGGAACTTTAGCTTTTTTTTTGTGACAACATGAAAATACACAGATTTTTTTTAAGAATAATAATGGAAAATATATAAAGACGACAAAATATTGAAATGAAAAATAATTATTATAAAGCAAAAATAAAAGAGTTGGTAGTGATCAACAGTAGCGAAAAAGAGTCAGGTTCTGTTCTCAGACATGTGAAGATAATTACCATGAATCAATGTGAAATGCAGCCGCATTAGGTAACAAGCCAAGTTTAGAAGCAGGACCAGCGGGAAAGGCCCTAGCCGCTCAGCGCTGCTGCTGACGCCATCGTTCCTAAAGTTGGATGGAGACTCCAGTGCTGAAAGGCGCTCCGTATGCGTACCGCCCTGTGTCCGAGCGAGAGATGTCGCTGACACCTAAAAACCTCCGCTCCCAAGCACCCGGCTGCGGGACAGAGACCTCAGGCGTGCCGGGGGCGACGCGGAGCGGAGCCGGGGCTCCCTGGGGGCACCGTGGCCAGAAAATGTCAGAAACACGGCGACGGGGCTGGGGAGGCTGCGAGCCTCCGGGAGGCGCAGGAAAGAGAAGAGCTGCGCGCCAGCGGGGAGCAAGCCGGGTGCTCTTTGCCTGCGGTTTCGTTCCCCTCCCGTCAGAAATAAGCCCAAGCTCAGGTTGTCACGAGCGGCGTTGGCGCCGACGGCTCCTCACGCGTACGCGCTTGCCTGTCCCCCTGCTGACAGGGGCACGGGTCCTGCCCCGGGCGCAGGCTTGAGAAGCCGTGGTGGCCACAGCCAGCTAACCCAAAAGGCAAATTTTCACGGGTCGCTATCAGCTGGGAGGGCCAATAAAACGAGGGTAACTTTTACCCCTTGAGTATTAATAACAGCTTATTGAAGACATGTATCTTGACTCCAGTCCACTTCTAATTAAATCTAAATTAAATTTCAGCAAGCAGAATTACCAGGGCCTAATTTTCAGACGCTGTGATAAATCCTGCTTCCTGTTGCTGACTAGCTGTTCACTAGAGACAAGATCCACTGCAGAACAAATAATTTAGTCCTTTCTTGGTACGTCAGCTCATGTCACAAGAATTAGGCTAGTGGGCTTCTTTGGGTAGGCAGTATAATGCACATTTTTATTTATGCACACGTTTTAATTGTACAGACCATAAAATATCTCTGGAACTAAATCAGAGTTCTTGAGAAGATAGCCATATATTCAAAATCTAAACTTCTCTGTTTCTTTGATTGGCAGCTTCTTGTAATCACTCTCTTTTCATAGCTCTTTCCCTATAGAAGCTCTGTAAATGTGCTAATCGTTGCTTTACTAATGGTTGCCTTGGTCTCACTAAAGTTTTTTTCTTTTTTTTTGTAAGTATAATCTTTCTTATGCATGCCTTCCATCTGGAAATAAGTTGTACCGAATTAGATGGACCTTTTTAAAAGTGCACAACTTAATGTTGAGTTTTAATTAAGCAGTCTTTTTTATTCATTATTTTTTATCCTAAAAGGCTCTAAATCTTGGTCCATTTCTGCCTGAGTATACATAGATTACTGCTTTATTTTATCTGTATATTTATATATCCACTTTGAACAAACTTAGATAAAGCTACAAAAGTTTTTGAGGATCACGTATAAATTGTTTCTCATATGTTCCTTTCCTTCCATCTGTAAACACTGAATGAATAACAGTCATTTTGTGAATCAAGCCCTGTAATTTTCAGTAACAAAACTGATTACCATTTCATTAATCACTGACAACAAATTAGCATTGTGAAAAGAAAATTACTGTATTCTTATGAAAATACCACTCTTTCTATAAAATTTAGAAGATGACTGATAATTTTATGCCCCTCGGTTTCTGCATGCCCAACTTAAAGTTGAAAGGCCCAGAATACCAGATGGAAAACAAGACTGTCTAGATGTAGTCAATGGATCAGTCTAATTTGCACAATGTGTGGTGTTGCAGTGTACGATGACACTTGCAGTCCCTGCCACAATAAAAGGTCACTTCCCTGCCTTGCTTATAATGCCCAGTCTTCAGCCTGAAGCATCTGCTTGTGCTTTGTCCAGGCTGTCAGGTAGTCTGAAGCCCTTCAGCAATGTTGCCTATTAATTATTAGCAGTTATTCCGGATTTATTATATGACATGATTAAGAAATAGCTATTCCAGATGTCTACACAAAGCTTCATGTGCTGCGTAGACATTCTCTGAACTGACAAAGCTATTTCCCATGAATGTTGCTACTTGCAGAAAAGAAGCAAATTAATTCCACAGATCTTTTATTATTATTTATAAACTGATTCCTAAATAAAGATGCTTACATCTGCCTCTTGCTCCAGATGGTGCAATTTAGCTGCCTATGTTACTCACGAGTTGTTTTCGGTTTTGAACAAATACTTAACCTAGCAATTGTCTTATCAAGAATTCTCCATTTCTCGCAATTGAAACCTAAACTGCATTGCTGCTTTAATTCTCAGAACAGGGAGTTTCATGTCTCACAGGTCAAAAGTACAAGGAAAAAAAATCTTTTTAATATTTCAGTGCAGCAGCCACCATTGTAAAACTGCCTGATACTGTACCCTCCAGTTACGAGCAAAAACTCGGGCAGCAAATGTAATCAAAAATCCTCATGAGGTCTGACAGCGTGCAGACAGTAGGACAGACCTGCGGCAACCTTTTTTTTTGTTGTTTCCCTTTTTTTTGTGCCACATCACCTGATCATGGGGCTTACGTTTGTGTTCCAGCCCCTAGGAGTATCAGTTCCAGCTTACAGCAAATCCTTCTACACACCTACTAGTGCTGCGTCCTTGTCCTAAAATCCGCCCAGGAGGAGGCAGTGAGCAGGCTGCAGCTCTCTGCCGGGACAGACCGGTGCTGTTCTCTTAGTTAAGAACCACAGTGCGACGGTGCGGCTGCTCCTGGGGAAACTGGAAAAAAACAATAACTATGGGATGTCCTATAGGAATGTAAAAAACACGGCGTGTATAGTTTGTCGAGGTCCTAGCAAAGTTATGGCCCAGATCCACCGTATAACTAGCCTTATAGAGATCTTCGGATGCGATTCACCTGTCTGCTGGCACGATAAGCAGAAATGACTGAAACATCCCTCTGCGAGGTTATGCTGTAGCTGCAATTTTTGCCCCGAAGCCGTATTACCAATAACATATTTTGAAACAATGTTAAATTCTAAAAAGTTACAGAATTATTTCACTTTGGTTTTGTAAAATCTTATTCTTTTAAAACCAAACTCTTAGACTTATTTTAAGGTTTACAATATTCTTGAGACTTTCACAATAGAATAAACGTGTGGTTTGAGTGAACCCCTTCAGATCAGTAATACATATCTAGCTACACTAAAAACAGAATAAATGAATGCTTTCCAAATTATTATGTTAAAACATGATTGGAAATCTCTGGTTCAGGAAGCTTGGGGGGGAAAAATTGCTACTGCTTTTCACTGTTTAAATTGAAAACTTAAATCTACCTCACTGAATTTTACTTGTGGAGTGCTTTTGCAGCCAGAAATCATTTGAAAGGTAAAATTTAAATGAAGATAATTTTTCTTTTAATGATTTCTATGTGTGCTCCTTTACTGTCGTTGATTCTTTATTTGGATTTTTTTAGTTTGTTTGTTTGTTTTTGTAATTAAGATAAGAAAAACATTTGGAATAGCTTAAAGCTGATTTGTTCTACTGCTTGTGTACCTCAGCTGATATGTCCTTTCATTATTAAACCTTCTTGAAAGATGAAAAATCTCTTCATTCTCCCTTGTCCAGGAAAAAGAGCATAGTGAAGACAGTCCACCGCCATCTGATCTTGTGGGTGTGTGCTGAGCATCCAGAGTTTTTTACCAGAATGAACATTACCTGGATCTTGATCTGATTTTAACTGAAGCTACTAACACAGCTGCTCCAAGCAGTAGTAAGCCAGGAGCAGAACTGATACCTGAAGAATATGCAAGTAAAAGCCATGTCACCATAGGCAACCAGTGAACAGGAGATTTGGGATCACATTTTGGACCTAGATGATCAACAGATTTAGGTCTGTTCCAAGTAATCTTCCTATGGCTAAGCATCTAACCTGAACTACTGAAGTCCCTTAGTGGAAAACTGATAATTCTTTGGGCTGGTAGTCAGCCATAAACAAGTGCAAGATAAAGGATATTTTAAGAAACTCTTCCTGGTCACCTCTTGGCTATTAGTACCTTATTTTCTCCTTTTACCATTGCCTATCGGCAGGAATGCACTTTTGGGAATGGAGGACTAGCACTGCTGTGTGTGATCTCCAGTCTCAGCTGCGAAACAGCAGGGGAGAAGACCCCTTGACAGCCCAGAGGCTACAGTCAACCTCACAAGAGCTTTTCTGTTCCTCTTTCTTGGAGCCACAATTCGCAGTGGAGACTGGAGACGCTTGCCAAATTCTTTGCTGTGTGTGTCATTTTGAACTACTGATACTGGCAGACCCGTATGCCCACGTGCCTGGGACAATAAACCCGGAATACCTAAGCCAAAGTCAAATAGTATTTGTAAAACCAGCTTAATTTAAACTCTTACTCTCCCTGGGCTTTTTATACAGCTAACAGAGAAAGAAATGCAGGCTGAATTGGTTTCCGGAGAGATATAAAGTATGAGCTGCTTCCTAACAGTGCCTCTCTCACTGCATATGCTACAATTCAGAAAATTGGACTCTCAAATTCTGTTCTCAACCAGGCATCTAGACACAGGCTGAATGAATCGTGGTCACGTCTCATGGTGAATTCAGCTTTTAGTAAATAACTGAAAAATATCCTACTGCTAACCTTCAGGCATTCAAGAGTCCTTGACTAGTTAGCATCCCGTTGTTAGGGGGACTTTCATTAATGTGATGTGCCACAATACCCAGTGTAGAATTAAAGGTGGGGAATTCCCACCTTATTGTGAGATTGAGGAGTCAGTCACCAAAACAAAACTACATTTAACAAAGCACTGCCCCACTGGGTTCGGTACGTTAACGCAACGTCATGTTATCACCATTTGGCAGATAGACAGTTTTATAAACCTGCTAAGATATTGCTAAGCTGCCAGTTCAGGCTATTTCCTCTAAATCTGAATGATCCATGTGTTTAAAACTGAAAATTATGGGGTTTTGGCTCTGTGTTTTCTAACACACTTTGACAGTGGGTCCCCACCATTCTTTCTTCTGATGCACTTAGGCCCTTTTACAGTCGATGAATGATACCTGAAGCTACCATACAGAACCGAAATCTTCCCTGATACAAATAGCCAATTATAAAATGCAGCTCAGGGTTGAATAAATTCTCTGCTGACCCCGTAGGTGATAAAGTGATGGCCAGAGGCACAGGTTTCATTATCCGTATCATTATCACAGCTCATATGACTCCCGTGTTAATGCCAGCAATTAGTTTGCTCAGATTTTCTATGAAAAATTTTCTGTATGAACCTAGCAAACTACATCCTGATCGCTTTGTTCCAGCTTTCTAAGACAGAGGCATAAACACTGTGAATGACCATATATCTATTGATTAAGAGCTTGGACAGACTTAACACCCACACAATAATAAGACATGTCCAAATGAGCATTAGGATCCACGACAGATCAAGCATGCAACAATTGTACCTATCAGCCTCATTAGTTAACCCTGACCATCCTTCATGCTTCACAGAAGTGCCTTCTGCATTTTAAAATATCGTTAATGGGGAAAAAACGTGTTTGGGATCTCAAATTATTGCTCCTGTGGAATGTTTTTCTAATGTGTTTCTATGAGCACTGAAACTAGCTGCTCGTATTTCATTTGGGTTGCCTTTCCAAACCATCAGATCCACTTCCACACAGCACAGTGCTGTACCGGGTATGCCTTATACAAAATGAGAAGTGCAATAGAGAAATGCCTAGAGACAGCTATTTTTAGAAGCAGCAGTTTAGATCACTTAGATGATAACTGGCATTAGTTGCTTTCCCACACCAGGGGATTCCTTCCATTTATTCATATCTCCATGAACTTCCCGCTATTACCATCCCTTCCAATCTTCAATATATAAAAAAAGAAAAGTACTTTCCTGTATCCCTTGTGCTTTAATAACTGAGGGATGACCAGGAGGAGAGAGTTACTCTACATAGTTCACAAGCCTATACAGTGGAGCAAGTGGATAATGACCCCTTGTAACTGATCAAGAGACAGCCATCCCATTTCTGAAATTCCAGCATTTAGCTTTTCATCACATCAAAATAAGAAGTAAGCTTATTGATTCTCTTTACGAGGAAATTATACAAAACATTGTGGGGGGGTGTATTCAAATATTTTTATTTTTTGTTTTAGAAAGTATTCATTAAGAGGACAGAATCCTGCCATGTGGTGGTCAGGATACCATATCCTAGGACGTACAAAAGTAACATGCTGAGAGATGATTTTCCTTTGTTGTTTTTGTTATTTTATATGTATATATATAAAAATATGTATGTGTATGTATGCACGGGGGTGTGTATATATACGTACCTCTATATATATCTCCCCAAGAATATTCTTACCAGAGCAAGAACTTGAGCACTTATGTGTCTTCCAAATCTCAGGCCACTGTTGTAGTTGCCAGGCTACAGATCATTCGCGTCCTTAACTTTCACTGTACCTGTTTCAGCTCCTGCAAAACAAGATACTGTAATGACGTGAAGGGAAACATTCTTCAACAAAATTTCAGCTACCTTTAGCAGAATATCTTCTGTATCTTTCTAGATATTGCCAAATAGTAGAAGAACCTAAATAAAATTAAAAATGTTTTTCTGACATTGTAAGACTACAAATAGGACAATGCAGCATGAAGAATGATGCCCTAAACCAGAAGTCAGACTGTTATTCCAGGTGTTATACATGAAAGTATCCCTTCTGGTCTATCCCCATTTGTAAGAATGAACCAGTCCAATGCCTGCTTTCCATCCGTGATCCTGCCTTCGTGCCAGTTTGAAACATTTGGAAGGCCCTTTAAACTGGGATCCTAACTGGCCATCCTTTACGAGCGCTGCCTTCAAGAGGCAATTCCAAAAGGAAGAGGAGGGAGAAGCCTTCCAGTGAAATAGAGTTATGGCTAAATCTGGGATACTCTGTGGTATAAGTTACTGAAAAATGAAAACAATCTCCCAGAATATCATTGTGCACTGCAAATGAGCCATGAGAGGCTTGGTGGGAAGAATGAAAGGTAATACACCACTATAATAACTCCAACAGCTTAAGGACAGACTGTGAAATGAAAGTACATAACAGCTTTAGTAAAAGTTTGAATGTCAGGAAATGACCTACAGTCATTTAAAACAAAAGGCATACTTCATCTTTTATTAAAAGTTTGATCTCCAACAGTGGACTTCCAATACAGAACTGCCACTGATGCTGAAAATCAAAAAGCATTAGTTGCTTTACATATACCTAGAAGCCCAAAATACCCAGGTTTTCCTCTTTCATTGCTGCTTGATGTCTTTGGCCATCAAAAACATCAGAATGCCTTCCTCTGGAAAAAGCCTCATTGCTGACTAGTTGTCTCTCTTATTGCCTACCACATGTACACAATAACAGAACTTAAAGGTTTACTTACATAGAAACAATAGCATGCCCCTCCTCCACTGTGCTGTTTCTCCAGTGATTAAAATGAGTACTGGCACGTCCTCTGAGGTCCGTTTATTTTGTGAGTAAAATTCTGAGGGCAAACACCCTTTTTTTCCACAGGCAGATACTGTGTATTGCCTTTTTCCTCTCCTTTTCCTTTCCCTCTAATGAGCAGAAGCCACCCTGGCCAAATGAACTGAATTTTTGAACAAGTGGCATGGTAATGCGTTCCCTGTATGCAAGAATAAACAGATTAGGAAATGCTTAACAGAGTGGTGTTTGAATAAGCGTTCACATGCACACAGGCCGGTGCTTTGGCAAGGGGTGGGAACGTGACAGCAGCCTTCAAGGGTGTTGAACATCGGTGTTGGTGTGGTGCTTCAAATGAAGGCTCAGGGATGCAGCACTGCCCAACAGTGAAAATACCAGAAGTCACTGAAGTCATTTCAAATTTATTTTGGCAGTAGAAAAGGGTAAAGGACGACTACGCACCATCTGAAAATGAGGACATGCGCTGCCAACATTACCCCCCAAAAAGTTACGTTAGAAAAATTATTTGCAAACAAAATACTGCATGTTACTTGCCGGACAGTGAGGTGGTGTTCCCACTCTGCTCCCCCTACTCCAAGCTCCCTTATAAATGAGGAGCTTTTAGATAGCTTAGAAGGGCTTGTTTGCAGGAACTAGTCTCTCATAAAAGGCTTGTTGCTGCTCTAGGGAGGAGTAAAATAGCTACTGATGACATTCAAATCATGATCTGTCTTCTCAGCCATTAATTTTAAATATGATTCATACTCCATTATGCTCTGGAAACCAAAGAAATTATCTTTTATTGTGTCTAGCCATTTTTCATCACTATGTACTCCTAATGACCAATTTTACTCTTCCTTTCAGATATGTGCTTGAAAATGTGCAGAAATTAACCCCAATGTTTTCATTTGCCTTTAATTCAGCTTCATAAGGATTTCCCAGTGTAAATATCTATTTATACAGTAGAACAGAATTATTATTATTAGCATCCAACATATATAAACAACATTAGCTTTAAATTGCTTAGATATTAGTGTTTGTAAATTAGAAACAAGTCCAGGTCAAACCTCAGGAAACAAACACTACTGAACTTTGTCCTACTTAAACACAAAATCAAATAAATATATGCATTCTAATGACTGTTTAAGCTTGTGTTAGGGCATTTTAATAACCATGGAAGTGAAGTCCAAAAATGGATGGGTTTGTAATATTCGTCTTCATTTGCAACATTAATGCATTTTTAGGTGTTTTTTTGGTTTTGGTTTTTTTTTTAGAAAGATAGATCACAGAAAAAGGTCCTGGCTTAAGTTTTCAAAAATCCAGATGCAATTCCTTGTGTCAGCTATGTGACTGCGCAAATCTTTCACTCTCTCTGTGACTCAAAATCCCACCTGTAAAATAGAGGTTTTCGTTAGGCGTTTCCAAACAAAACAGATATGCTGCGTAAAGCGGAGACACCACTTCCTTCGCCTTTAAGAGACGGGGTGCATCCTCCTACCTTCAGAGGCGGTGGCAGCTCTGAACCCCAAGGTGGAGGCCAAGGTCTTCCCCGAAAGCCTGTACAAGAGGTGACGTTACTCTGCTGTAACTCTCATTACGCTTTATTCACGGGGTGCACAGCAGTGGAAGATTATTTTTAACGTGTCCGGGACCTGCCTCCTTCCCTGCCCAATCCTACCTGCAGTGAGGAACCACGGATGGCGCTGAGGCTGCCTGCACCGGGAGGTGCCAGGGCGTGCGGCAGGGAAGCACGGCGTAACTCGCAGTCGCTAGAGTCTGACTCTAAAAATAATGAGGTAAGACCACTGCGTTACGTCTCACAGCGCACAATTTGGTTTGGTAAATATCTGATGGATCACGATAGAGGACTAAATAATACTTATTATCACTAGCTACTTATTAAATAGTAGCCGAATAAAAGCAGTAAGCATGACATGCAGCATCCTCAAAGACAATGTAGTTTTCATTCCTGTCTGTCCAGCATAAGGGTTTGTGGGTATCAGAGGTTGAGTCAAATGTTGCTGGGTTTACTTAAAAAAAAAAAAAAGCCTCATTACTCTTTAAAAAATGGTGATGAGTGCTGGGCATTACAAAGCTTATAAACATCTCTTGTTGTTGTTGTTGTTGTTGTTGCCAGAGTAAAGAGAATGAGTTACCTTTACCAGTTAGGGATAGAAAGTGGTATTATGCAGTTCTTACAGCTTGTCACACATAAAGCAAATCCCGCACCTCCCACAAGTACAAGCTTCAGAGAGCACATTTCCAGCTTAATTACTAAGATTCAGTTTGAAATTAAGTTATTGATGGATTGCAAATAAATATGAGATTTGAAGTGGGGAAGCTAGCCCTATTTTTAAAACCTTAAATGTGCTAGAAGAAAAGGGTAATGTATAGATGTATTGGGTGTCAGTGTCAAGGTGTTGGTAGCAGGGGGTCTGGAGGGGTGGCTTCTGTGAGAAGGGTGCAGGGGCTGCCCTGTCCTGGACACAGTCAGCTCTACAATGGACCCACCACAGGACATAGCTGAGCCCAACCTGGTGGCACCTCTGGGAAAACATAGTTAAGGGAGGGGAGAAAATGCTGGACAGAGAGAAAAAGAACAAAAATAATGTGAGAAGCAGCTCCGTGAACACCAAGGCAACAGAATAAGGAGGATGAGGAGGTGCTCCAGGTGCTGGAGCAGCCTGTGGACAGGACCATACTGGAGCAGATATCCACACTGCACTCATGGAGGTCCCTGTGGTGGAGCGGGTGGATGGTCCCTGAAGGAACTGTAGCCCCGTGGAGAGCCCATGCTGGAGCAGGTTTTTCCCAAAGGACTGCAGCCTGTGGGAAGCACCCACACTGGAGCAGGGGAAAAGTGTGAGGAGGAAGGAGCAGCAGAGAGGAGCCCTTATGGACTGACCACAGCCCCCATTGCCCACTCCCACTCCACTGCTCATCAGGGGAAAGTAGAGGAGTGGGGAACAAAGAAGTGAAGTTGAGCATGGGAAGAAGGGGTGGAGTGGGGGGAAGTTATTTTTGTTGTTGTCTTTATTTCTTACCATCCAACTCCAATTTATTTGGAAAAAAAAAATTTCCCCAAGTTGAGTCTGTTTTGCCTGTGACTAATTGGTGAGTGATCTCCTTGTCCTTATCTTGACCCATAAGCTTTTCCATCCTCTCTTCTTCCACTGTCCTGTTGAGAAGGGGAGGTGAGAGTGGCTGGGTGGGTGTCTGGCCCTTAGTTGAGGTCAACCCACCACAACAGACAAGTAAGCTTTAAAACTGATCCTGAGTAAAGTCCTGGAAGTTCTACACAAATTCTGAATGTGAAGAATACACAGAAACAGCATTAATCCAGACTGACATCTGTAGGATCAGGTAAGGGAGCTCATGAAAAAAGCCAGGAATTCTTAGAATTATTATCATAAACATAATTTAATTATCCTTCTCTCTATTCAGATTTTTCAAAATGTATTTGACAAGATCGCTCTTTGGCAATTAAGAGATTCTAAATCATGAATTGGTTTGATGTTTGGATACCAAGAGAAAGAGATAAAAAAAACCAAGACTAGATCTTCTCAAGATAATATTGTCAAGAAAGATATTGGTGGACTTGGGTAAAAGGCAGGAGTTCTGACAATATGACATTTGGCATAACTTATAAATTACCACTCTAAGTTCAAAATTACTCAATAAAGAAAACTGTTTCATGATTCAGTTTAAATTTTGTCAGTACTTCAAAATTGATGGATTCCGTGGTTCAACCCTTATACAATTTTATTTGAAAAATGGTAAACAAACTACTGCAACTGTAATTTTGAAGATAAACTGCATTACAAGTTCATTCCAAGAATGTTTCCATACGACTGAGATTTTTCTCCTTGATTTTTCTTCCATGTATGTATTTGTTCCATCACAGATCTACTTAAATTCAATAAGCGTGCTATACCTTTTCATCTAAGTTTAGGTATGCTGAGGTAATTCCAGTTCTTACAACAACAACTTTAAGAACAGAAGGCTGCCATATGAGGCTAACTTTGTTAGAAGTTAAGAGTAAGGACCGAGGAATTAGTTTAGGATAGTCTACAAATACAGAAGTCAACATACTAATAACTGCAACTGCATTAACAACTATATGAAGCAACAAGAAATAAGGAGAGGGATAGCAGAAATTGAGACAAGCAGCAAGCATAATTCCAGCAAAGTTAAAAAAAAAAAAAAAAGAAAAAAAAAAAAGAAAGTGGTACTTCTGGAACAGACAATTCTATGGAAAAACCTGAGTTTTGTTCATATTATATTCGGTTTCATCTGCATTTTTGTAAAATATGTTTTACTCGATTATATGAGAAGATAACTGATCCATATAGCATTTTCCTAATGGAAATAAAAAGGCATCAAATATTGGCTACCTGATTAAGTAAAAGAAAGGTAAAACCATACAATTTTCTACAGTGATTTTTCTTATGAGTAATACATTTACATGATGCTAGCCAGTCACAGTAATTGCTTCCTATATCGATCTTTCATTTATCCTTGCCACATTTCTCAGAGTTTTGTTTAAAAAAAAAAAGTATGTTTGCCTCATTTTAAGGAAAATATTGAAGAAGTTGTTAAATTTATCTTGAATAAATAACCCAAATCCTCACTTAAACTTGTTCCCATATTGACCTCTGACTTGTCGGAGAATGACTAATAAGCAGACAAGTTACCTTTGCTGCCCAAAGCATGTGTTGGTATGTAAAGGTCCCCCATCCTTTCCTATCCTGCTGTGATGTCTAGCCTGCTTAATGCCAAAAATCTTGACACCACCCCCCCCCGTACATTTTGTGCATTAAGTCAACTAAAAAAGTACCAGAACAAGAAACAATAACCTGTAGAAACCAGTAAAGACAATTTAATTGCTGAGTAGAATTTCTGGGCTGGAAAACAGTATGAAAATTTTGTGTATACATTCCTATAATTCTTTCAAGAGGTAGAAACAAATTGGAAAGGAAGCAACCAATGTATTGTATAGCTACTTTCCCCTCACCATTTTTTATCCTGTCTCAAATGAGTGATAAAATGAAAATGAACACTGAAGCAACACACCATGAACCAATCTATGAAACTTAATGTCCTAAAGATAGTTCAGCATGGTGAACAAGAACACAATGACGGAAAAAAAGTTAATCTAATTATAAAACTTACACTCATTATGTTATTTATGTTGCAGATATTTGCCGTGATTCTTTGCACAGCTCTAAATACGTGATCTAAGAAAATTTTTTTTTTCTGGAAAGTGACCGAGATGACCGGTGATAAGAAATTAAAATGAATTATATAAAGCAAATGTATGGTGTTACTTGACGCAATTCAGCTACTGAAATTGACTTAGTATTGTTAGCAGTTAAAAAACACTTTTCTCAAGTGATCGACATCTATTTCCGAAACTGTTTTGGGTAATATGCACAGTTAAGAATGATGCTGAAATTTTTCTGTGAAGCAGCTCAGGAAAAGATATTTATATTTGGATATTAATTTATTAAGTGTCAGATGGCATCTTGGCATGATAAAAGGCCACACGCTGCAAAAATTTTACTGTACAGAAACTGACCTAAACAGGGCTCTAATTCTCGGAAAATGTAACCGGAGAACCACATCTGCCCTGGTTTGCATTCAGTAGTATTACATGGGAGAAACATAGAATAGAATATGTATATGCAGTACAGTAAATATACCTATTACAAGTTTCTTGTATTTTACTCTTTCCTTTTATACTGTTCTTCAATAATGACCACTTTTGAAACAATATTTAATTCATGAAGTATACAACTCCATAAAAATGATGCCACTGATTTAAAATAGTTTTGGATCAAACTTGTGAGATAACTCTATTTCAACCCTGAACTGGCCCTGCTCCTGTTCATTGTATACTCTTCTTTGGCCTAACCCCATCTTCTTTAGTATTTGTGAAAGTTCATACATGTCAATGAGGCAAAAGCAGAGCTTTAGTTCTTTTGCTTTACATGTCTTACCACCACAAAAAAAGAAAAAAAAAAAAGGCTGTTAAATTCCCTGTACCTATGCTATTTCTCTTGTTGTTATTACCATGTACTGGAAAAGAAGTCTTTAAATTGCTAAAAAAGTCATCTTTTTATTTTTCAGTGAAAACCTGATATAAGATCTTGACAAAAACCCCTGGGTAGTATGGGGAATAAACCCCCTACATTTTTGTTAAGGGGAAAAAAAAATGCTGCAGTCAATGTTATTTGTAGTTTATTCTATCTCCTAAAAAAAAGATAAAGCTGGCTTTAAAACATCTCTATACTTCACATGCACTAAGGTGATATAGAATATTCTATAGTGCTTATATTGGAACATTTTCATATGGATTTTCATGCCTTGTCTAGCTCTTAGGGTTCTTAAGAACCCTTCTAGCTTGGATTAAAGAGAGTAGCCACAGTGTAGCACGTGCTAGCACGCACCCCAGTCTCTCCTAGGACATCAGGTGAGGGAGAGGAGGAATCCCAGACAAACCATCCCCATCATTATGCACTTTGATGAGTGTGAAGCTTATTGCACAAGGAGTTTTTTCTTTTTCATTGCTAAGGTACCCTCACTTTGACATCGACCATAGAAGGGTCTTAACATAATGGAAATTAAGATGCAGCTGTCTGGTTTTGACTAGTCTCCTACATACACTAAGAAAGAGCAGTCATTCTATATATATATTTGCATTGTATACCCTGGCATTTTCTTACCAGCCTTCTCAGTTGTAAAAGACATGTCAGTTAAACAAAATTTTCCTACACATAATTGTGTATTTCAACTCCTACAAGGGAGCCATTAAAAGTTTTGCTACATGACAGCATCCGCAGAACTAAATAAATTTCTGGTTTTAGTATTTAGAGATACCTCTATTATTGTAAGCATGGTGTGGTGAATGCTGTAGTTCTGAGCGTGCCCACTGTGCCATGTGGCTTGCACACCTGGCGTGCTCCATGCCACAGATCCTACGTTTCAGCTATCAATCACTTCTTTCATGTCAGTCTGTTACCTTCTGCTGGAAATAACTGACATATTCTCATCTTCTTAAATACAGATGTAAGTCCTACTTGTCCATGCTTCTTATGCATATAAACTCCTGTGCGTCAGAATGAGAATACCATACCGATACACAGATAAATGCGCATACATATAAATATACACATATACATGTAATGTCTATAAAAGCAGTAGTGCGGATGCCTTTTATTCAGCTTTAAACAGAAATTCAGTAATGTAGTTGTAGATATACTCTTGGCAGTCCTAAACACAAGTCATTTGGATTAAACATTTTCAAGTAGAACATTTTATACCTTAAATAATATTATTTTTATTCAAGATCCCATTTGGTTTAATGTAATTTATCTGAGAACATGCACTAATTTCTGTTCTCAGCATAGCCTTGGGAGGATAAAGATGTTAAATATGATTCTTTGTGGGTTTTAAAATATCATCTTGCCTTATATAGAGTAGATTATCACTACCCAGTGAGGCTTATGTACTGACAGCATTCATGTTTATGAGTATATGTATCAGAAAAACGCTGAAAGTATCATGTAACAGGCTTGACTATATTCTGTATAAGTAGCTTTTGAATTGTAGCCAGTATCATAAAGTATTGGCAGGTTCTCATTTTCTTAACAGTTGGAGCCTTTTGGTCAAGCAAACTGCTTTTCTTACATCTAACAAAATTCATTGCAGTAAGTTGTTAAATTAGAAGTTTAATTTAAGTTGTTAAACTGAAAAGCTCTGCTAATTGAAAGTGGAAAATACGAGTAGTCCAAAAGTATGAATGAGAAGTAAATTACAGATAAAAGGACTGACAAGAAAGGAACCCATATGGATAGTTTGATATTTAGAAATTGGGTCTTAACATAATACGTGATTTTGCCTTCACTTTCCATCTTCATTGCCTTAATGTGAAAGTAGTGACTGGATTCTCACTGTTATAAATGAAAGCCAAATATAGTCTGCAGAATTTATTTTTGTCAAATTCAAACAAAGCATGCTGGAATACGTTCTCAAATTTTCACCCTCCATTTATCCTTCTCTTTAACATTTGTACCTCTCTAGTGAAGCTTAACAACAGAAAGAGTATTGGCAATTCTTTCTGCCAGTCTATCAAAATCTTGGGCTTCCTCTATAGAATGAAAATACCAGGTTTTTTGCACAGTTTATATATATGTTAGACTGACTCCACATCTTTTATGAGTTACCTGTTTGCTTCTGACTGGTAAAAAGCTAAAACAAACTGACTGCTAATTGTAGCCTTGAGACTTAGAAATGAAAAGTATAAAAATAGGTGAAACTAATCATCTATTGCAGAAAGCTGAGGGCAGTTCTAAAGTTCAAGAAGCTTTTCAAAAAGGTAAAATGAATGTAATCTTTATGAGAAATGTCAATTTTATTCTGGGCAACTGCAGTCAAAACATGGGGGTTTTAGCTGGAACAGTTAAGAACTATATGCTCAGAAAACTAAAAGAAGGAAAGAAAAATATGGGGAAAGGTTAACATCTTGACATTAAATTATGGGCTTTAATAAAAATTATTATATGTTTTTATATGATCAGGTATAACTGACTACTATGGCAGGTAATAAAACAAAAATGAAAAGACTCATTTCATCTGTCAGTCTCTGGTTGCGGCAGAGCTCTGCAAGAAACCTAAATGTGTGGGTCTTTGAACTGAGCTAAATCACCGTGTGAAATAAGCCATTATACTTTCAAAGTCTCTGTGCTAGAGATAAAAATATAATATTCACCCTGGTTTGTTCGTTATGTTCAACAGTATAGAAAACTTTAGTCCAAGTTTCAGAAACTAGCTCCCATCTTTTATGACCCCTTCTGTAGTTTTTTTTTAATTGCATATTTTCATTAGTTAAATTATTAAATGCATATATGATTGCATAATTGCAATATGGTCCTTAAGCCGTATAAATCAACCATTTATGATCTATAATTTAGATTACTACTACTCTGCAAAAAATTTTCTAGAAAAAATACTGCATTAGTGTAGTCATTAACAGCAATTTTATAGTTTGGTTTTTTTTAGTCTTTAAAGCAAATAACTATCACTAACCATAAATAAAGCAAATATTTCCGTGACTGTCTAAGCAGCTAAATCTGCTTAGAACAGTCTAATAGCTTTTTTTTTTTCCTTCCCCAAGGTGACTAAATAGATAAAGCAAATGGGAGATAAGTACCTAACTTGTTAAAGAACCTTGAAAATCTCAGCTGGTGTTCATCACAATCATTAGATGCTTAGATTCCTTAGGGAATCTGAATAATTCTTTCTACAGACATCTATACATGGCTGATTTGATGTATAGGAGAAGTCTTAGTGCAGTTTCTGTATAAAGTTGTTCTTTTCATAAGCATGCTTGGCAAAAACTATGCCTTTCAAATCTCCTGTATTATTAAAATGATTCCTCAACTTTCTAGTTGCTGTGAAATTGTTACAAAGAAGCTTGTACTAGTAAAGCTCATTTCCACACTGGCAGGGAAATAACTATACCGGTATTAGGCGTATTCATCAAGATACAACTTCACACAGAAATGTGGTACCCATAACCCAGTGGTTTAAAAAACACATAACAATCTTCTGTATAGAAACTTTTGGTTTTTGTATTTTAAAACTATTCATACTTCAGCGTTAAGCAGCATTAATTCCACCTGTGATTAACTAACTGTAATTTTGGGCTCAGAATTTCAGGTATGTAAATCAGAACTTCAGCTCTGAGAAGGCTGAAAAACTGTCTTAAACTGACACATATGTTACATATTTTGGGATTCACTTGCTCAAACAAGAGGTTATATGAATTCAAAACTACACACAGAACCTTTAGATTTTTAAAACTGGTGCTGTTACTGTTACTCAGGGACACAGGAGCAGAACAGAGCTGGCAGATGTTTAAGGATGCTTTCCACAGAGAGCAAGAGCTCTAAAGGGCAAGAAGGAAATGCACAGGCCATGGAAGCAGGGACAGGTATCCTGGGAAGAGTATAGGGACTGCTTGTGTAGGGATGGGGTCAGGAAGGACAAGGCGTGACTGGAGCTGAACTTGACAAAGGATGCAAAGAATAAGAAGAAGGGCTTTTACAGGTATGTCAGCCAGAAAAGGAAAGTCAAAGAAAGCGTACCCCCTTGATGAACAAGACTGGCAAACTGGCAACAACAGATGAGGAGAAGGCTGAGATACTCAACAACTTTTTTCCTCAGTCTTCACTGGAAATCTGTCTTCCCACACTTCGCAAGTGGATGACCTGCAAGATGGGAACTGGAGGAGCAAAGTCCCTCCCACTGTAAGAGAAGATCAGGTTCATGACCACCTGAGGAACCTGATCATGCCCAAGTCTATGGGACCTGATGAGATGCATCCCAGAGTCCTGAGGGAATTGGCTGATGTAGTTGCCAAGCCACTCTCCATGAGAGTTGAAAAGTCCTGGCAGTCAGGTGAAGTCCCTGGAGACTGGAAGAAGGGAAACATTGCACCCATTTTTAAAAAAGGTAGCAAGGAGGACCCTGGGAACTACCAAACCATCAGCCTCACCTCTGTGCCGGGGAAGGTCATGGAACAGATACTCCTGGAAGCTAGGCTAAGGCACATGGAGGACAGGGAGGTGATTTGAGACAGCCAGCATGGCTTGACCAAGGGCAAGTCCTGCCTGACCAACCCAGTGGCCTTCTATGATGGAGTGACCATATCGGTGGACAGGGAAGAGCTATGGATGTCATCTATCTGGACTTCTGTAAGGCCTTTGACATGGTCCTCCACAACATCCTTCTTTCTAAATTGGAGAGAGATGGATTTGATGGGTGGACTGTTGGCTGGATGAGGAATTGGTTGGATGGTCCCATCCAGCGGGTAGTGGTCAACAGCTCAATGTCCAGATGGAGACTGATTACAAGTGGTATCCCTCAGGGGTCCGTAGTGGGACTGGTACTGTTTAATGTCTTCATCAGTGACATAGACAGTGGGATCGAGTGCACCCTCAACAAATATGCAGATGATACCAAGCTGAGTGGTGCAGTTGACATGCCTGAAAGGGTGGCATGCCATCCAGAGGGACCTGGACAAACTTGAGAACCTTATGAGGTTCAACAAGGCCAAGTGCAGGGTCGCTGCACCTGGCTCAGGGCAACCCCTGGTATCAGTACAGGCTGGGGGATGAAGGGGTTGGAGAGCAGCCCAGCCGAGAAGGACTTGGGGGTCCTGGTGGATGAAAAGCTGGACATGAGCCGGCAATGTGTGATTGCAGCCCAGAAGGCCAACCATATCCTGGACTGCATCCAAAGCAGCGGCCAGCAGGTCGAGGCAAGTGGTTCTGCCTCTCTGCTCCGCTCTGGTGAGACCCCACCTGCAGTCCTGCATGAAGCTCTGGAGCCCTCAGCACAGGAAAGACACGGACCTGTTTGCTGGAGAAGGTCCAGAGGAGGGCCACAACAATAACCAGAAGGATGGAACAGCTCTGCTGTGAGGACAGGCTGAGAGACTTGGGGTTGTTCAGCCTGGAGAAGAGGTGGCTCTGGGGAGACCTTATTGCAGCCTTCCGGTACTTAAAGGGGGCCTATAGGAAAGCTGGGGACAGACTTTTTAGCAGGGCCTGTCCTAGCGCTAGCACAAGGGGTGATGGTTTTAAACTAAAAGAGGGTAGATTTAGAGTAGGTATAAGGAAGAAATGTTTCACCATGAGGGTGGTGGAATGCTGGCCCAGGTTGCCCAGAGAGGTGGTAGATGCCCCATCCCTGGAAACGTTCAAGGTCAGGTTGGACGGGGCTCTGAGCAACCTGCTCTAGTTGCAGATGTCCCTGCTCACTGCAGGGGGGTTGGACTAGATGGCCTTTAAAGGTCCCTTCCAACCCAAACCAGTCTATGATTCTGTTACGCCAATGTGACAGAATATCGCATAATGATACAGGATAAAAGCTAAACTGTATTCTGATTAAGAAGAATATGTTATTTTTATAACTTTTCTAAAGCATTCAGAAAAATATTAATTAAACATATTTTCCTCTGTCAGAGAGAAAAAACAACTTATTCAAGTGAATTTTTCTTATCATTACAGCGTAAAATGAAACTATAAAAAGGACAACTGTCAATTAAAAAAATATTTCTCAGTGTACATTCCACTGAGCAGGTTTCCCATTTATATTACTGAAGGTACAGTGAAGATCCTTGCTTTTTAATAAACATTTAGAAAGCTACAATGCAAAGATATTATTTTTTCCTGTGTATCACATATGTAAAATATACCTTATATATAAAATACATATACTTTTCCTTTTCATTCCAGATCAGTGAAACAAATTTTGGTTTTGTAGTTTTGTTACATCCTGACATCATGAAGACTTTCACACAGGGAAAAAAAATTGGAACTGTTTGACTTTATATTTGTCACTTGTAGAACCAAGTTGTTGCCTGACATTACCTTATCAAATGCAGTAAGTATGTTTTAAGCATTGACAATGGTATTATTACAATATAAACTATGCATTAGACATAAATACTTTGTAGTATCAAATCATACCTACAGTAGGAATTAATTATGAAATTGCAAAATATCTTCCAAAAGGACTAGTATCTGTAAGTTTTCAATATTTTGTTGAAATGATACTAGTGTTGGCTTCTATGAAAATTACTAGTAAATCCTGTTCTTTGCAGAATTGTCCTGCATTTTACAGTTGGACTTGACTCCCTTAGGGTTTGAAAGTATTATCTTTTCTGCTAGCTACAAAAATTGATGATGAGGTTTAAGAGCAAAACTCTAGGAAAGATGAAAAGGAAAGGAAAGCTGAATCCTTTTTTCCCAGAATTATCCAGATATAGAAGGTGCTGTGTGAAACACCTCCAAAGAAAGTATCTTAATGTCTATTTCAAAATATCAAGTAGTGAATTCTGTTCTTACCTGCGATGCACTGAAAATACAAAAAATTAAGCACTGGTGATGACGACAAGTAGCCCCTGTGAATAAGTTGCTCTCACAGCGTTCTGCCCAGATCCAAAAACGGACAGATTGTGAAAGCTGCGGGCTGTCTGCTTTGTAGATGGCAGGTATCCTGAAGAGAACAGAGTCAAACACTGCAGCACAGGTAGGCCAGAGGTATGACATCGCTGGAGATACTGTATGCATTTTGTGACTCTGAAAATTGCAGTGATAGCAGACTGGAGAACAGAAATTATAGATGTTTACATGCAGATATTTTGGGGAAAATTTCCAGCAGTATTCACTTACACTTATTAAGGTGATAATTCAGCTTACTGTAGAGGCCTCTTTTCTCCATTTTACATATATCTAGTAATTATATGTCTGTATAATTTTTCTTTCCAACTATATGATACATAAATGTGGATTATTTGTTTGTATATTTTTGTTAAGTAAAACAAAAATAATTCGAGTTTTGCAGGTTGGAAAAATAACCCCCCAAAAGATACACATTATATCTCTTTATAAACTGTAGGATGATAAATAATTTTAATGACAGAAGGTATTGCCATCTAAAATGCCTTTTGAGAAATAGGTTTTTTAAAAAGAAATACTAGGAAGTGCTAGGAGAACATAATCAAAATGCTCCAAGTCCTTCATGATCATACTGATTACACAGAGGTGATGATCAGCATCCAAGAATTAGCAGAGGAAGCTAAAGAGTAAAGCAAGTCTTTGTTATGCCCTGCTGATGTTTGCATTATTTATTGTCTGAATCAAGAGGAAGATAATCATAAATGGCAACTAGTTGTTTCACTAGCAAAACCCATTTGAATGACCTTCATTTTGCTGATGACATTAATCAGCAACAAAAATACATGGTTTTGTTAAAAAAAAGTAAAAGAAAGGTGTGCCTGTTAATATTCCAGGAATATTGTTAGAAACATCAAGTCTTTTTACTTATCTAAAAAATGATAGGTGCTGTAATAGTGACATCAGGCATAAGATGGCCTTTAACAGCAAACATCCTTCAGAAAGGATTGAAATATTTTTGGCCACAGAAGCATGACCAGCACTGACACGATAATAACAATTTCCAATATCTCCTCTCCCTCTTTCGAGATATTTCTGGAACATCACAATGAGGAACTTTTCCAAAATTTATTGTTCTTACCAGGAAGGTCCTTAAAACCAATTAGAATGTACTCTATCTTCTGGATGTCTAAGGAGTGCGGACAAACTGAACGCATCAGATGTGAAACATAACACAGTTAGATAGCAACTTCCACAGCAGCTTCAGCCTAAAAAGAAAATAATAAGGAGGCTTGCTGAAACCACTCATAGAATAGTAAGGACAAAGTTTTTACCATCACCAGGAGGATCAAAAGTCTAATTAATCCAAGCCCAGAATACCCAATGACATGTGGTAGACGAAAATTTTGAGGGAACACAAGGTAAAGACAGACATATTGAAGGCATCGTGTGCATTTCTGTTTTCAACAGGGTAAAAAGAGATCACTCCAGTGTGGATTACACTTTTACTTCTGAATGTTGATCTCCCCTCACATTGTGAACAAGAACAGAGATTAAAAAATAATACCACCTCTCATATCATATCAATAAAAGATGATTGTTTGTTAATTACTGAACAGTATAAATGGACGCATGTAATAAGAACTGCACTCTGAAATTGTCAACAGGATTTTGGAGGCTATTTACTCAAGTAATCAATAACGAACCAAATGTTACTATGACAACTATCATATTATTACAGATGCAGTACTTTGTACAACCTTTGGGATAAATGGACTTTTTAAAAACTCACTTGGTTTAAAAGTCCCTTCACTACTTTCCCCCCCTCAAAAAAACTTTAGAACAAGAAGTGAAAATGTTAATTCCATTAATTTTTTTTTTACAGGTAAGTCAGCCAACTTGCTAGCGTGTACATCTACAAATCCAAATTCTAATGCTTACCTGATTATTTGGGTTGAAGAGTCCGAACAGAGCAGGACATGGCAATAGTCCTACAGGACTTTTTTCCAGGTCATTGGCTATAAAAACTAACAGTGTCCAAAAACTACTGAAGCTTAGCCATCCTAATATGTTACAAAACCTAAGCTCTGGATGGTCCTTTGGTACACTCTGATCTTATAAGAGATTTCAAAGGTACGCACACCATGACTCTCATGACATGAGCAAGACTGAAGGCCATTCTGGCCCTTTTGAAGGAGCACCCATATCATCCTCAGTATGAGTGGTTCCTTGGTGTGAACACACTCTAACACAACCATTCTTGTCACTAGAGTTACAGCCAGGAAAAAATCTGTGATTGGGTCATCTCCATGTCTCAGCCTAGATGTTATTTTCCTGGTTCACATTTTCAACTACAACACTCCCTCCAAGCTGACTCTCTACAACTTACAAGTGGAGGCCAGGCAGAATCATAGAATCATAGAATAGTTTAGGTTGGAAGAGACCTTTAAAGATCATCTAGTCCAAACCCTTGCAGTGAACAGGGACATCTGCAACTAGAGCAGGTTGCTCAGAGCCCCGTCCAACCTGACCTTGAACGTTTCCAGGGATGGGGCATCTACCACCTCTCTGGGCAACCTGGGCCAGCATTCCACCACCCTCATGATGAAACATTTCTTCCTTATACCTACTCTAAATCTACCCTCTTTTAGTTTAAAACCATCACCCCTTGTGCTAGCGCTAGGACAGGCCCTGCTAAAAAGTCTGTCCCCAGCTTTCCTATAGGCCCCCTTTAAGTACCGGAAGGCTGCAATAAGGTCTCCCCAGAGCCACCTCTTCTCCAGGCTGAACAACCCCAAGTCTCTCAGCCTGTCCTCACAGCAGAGCTGTTCCATCCCTCTGGTCATTGTTGTGGCCCTCCTCTGGACCCTCTTCAGCAAACAGGTCTTTCCTGTGCTGAGGGCTCCAGAGCTGGACACAGGACTGCAGGTTGGGTCTCACCAGAGCGGAGCAGAGGGGCAGAACCACCTCCCTCGACCTGCTGGCCACGATTCTTTGGATGCAGCCCAGGATACGGTTGGCCTTCTGGTCTGTGAGCACACATTGCTGGTTTATGCCCAGCTTTTCATCCACCAGTAACCCCCCAGGTCCTTCTCGGCAGGACTGCTCTTGATCCCTTCATCCCCTAGCCTGTACTGACACCAGGGTTTGCCCTGAGCCAGGTGCAGGACCCTGCACTTGGCCCTGTTGAAGCTCATGAGGTTCACACAGGCCCATTCCTCGAGCTTGTCCAGGTCCCTCTGGATGGCATGCCATCCTTTCAGGCATGTCAGCTGCACCACTCAGCTTGGTATCATCTGCAGACTTGCTTAGGGTGCACTCAATTCCGCCATGTCATTGATGAAGATATTAAACAGTACTTGCCCAGTATGGACCTCTGAGGGACACCACTCATCACTGATCTCCATCTGGACATTGAGCCATTGACCACTACCTTCTGGATGCGGTCAATGGATAGAATACCTATGGCATCTCGATTGGCACTGGGTATCTAAGTTTTAACAACTAAATCTCATTACTAATCTTGGAAAAAATGACCAAGTATCATTTTGATCAGTATCACTTTGTTGTTCCCACCTCAATATCATTAATTTACTGTTTAATGTCTTCCAGAAGGGTTTCCTGATTTACCTTTTTTCTATATCACAACTGTGCTGTGGATGTCACCTGCTGCAGCAGCACCAGGCTATGGGCATATATGCCATCTTCTTGATTCAGGTACCAACCTCTAGTAAGTAAGGGTAAGCTTCTCAGACAAGGATCATCCCAGTGTCATGTCTGCATACAAACTTAACTGCAAATGGACTTTGGTGCATGATGAACAACTTTCATTACCTTATGTGTAAACTATAAGATTAATATATAGCTTGAAAAAGTAATATAATGGATAACATGCAGGTTAAAAACCATTAATGAAGAATCAGTGGATGCTTGATACTAGGGTTCTATCTGCATCCCATCTAAACCATCAGAAGAAGTGTGATTGGCACCTAAATGAAAGAGAAACTGTTCTGAGAATTATGTGAAAGAAAGCAAAGGAGAAAAATAATAGTGTTAAAAACTCTCGGTTTAATAAGAATGTGTATAGTTCTGGAAACAGAACTGGGCAGGGGAGTCAGCAAGCCGAATTTAAATGTTAATTTTGATCTGTAGTGCAGAATGCATTTGGTGATAAAGGTTAGATACAATTTTTGTAGTAAGTATCCTGTCACATGGTGTGATTTATATCCTAATTAGTTTACAACCCTGTAACCAGTCCATCTCACAAACAATTAGCTGAGAGATTTTCTTAGCCCAGCATTTGATATGTATGCAATAAGTTCTATCTTTTCTTCCTCCTGTCCTCTTCATTTCTTCTTCCTCCTGTTAACAGCTTAAGAACAAAACCCAAAGGGTAAAAACATCCTGAGTTCTTAAATGACATTAAAGAACCCAGTTTACCAAATGGTGGCCTTTTTCTCCAAAGCACTATTTTTTCTCAGATTACAACATCTATGACTGATCCACATTATATAAGAACATTTTGTGCAGATATCAGTATAAAGTTTATAGTGCTTATAATGGAAAAATCGGATTCAGTACTTCGTGTGAGCCTGAGAGACATGAAGAATAGCATTATATTCTTTGAGCTAAATTAAGCACTTCCACTATTCTATCATCAATTGTCCATTGATATTTCAAAATCACAATGCCCACATTTTAATGGTATTGTATACTGTTCTTGTTGTACAAGAGCTGTATGGAATTATTTAAAGAAGGAAACATTTCTGCAAACACATATAAGACATCATGTAATAAAATTTCAGAAACAATTGCTTTAGGTTGAAACCTGACACAAGGAAGCAAACTTATCCACAGTAAAACAAATTTAATAGGCATTTCACTCAGGCTAAATTTGGCCTTATGTCTTAAGATGAGAGCAAGAATTACTTTAACTTAAAAATTAAATACAGCTTTTGACAGAATATACCAAGTGAGAATACAGATGCTTTGTGATGACCTCTTTTGCCAAAGCAGATTCAAGAGACAATAGGCACTACCTGTGGTGTACCAGTTGCTGATGCTGTAAGCAAAGACTAAGTACAAGGCAGCCATAACATTCCATAGTCAAGGTCACAATTCAGTTTGCGTCCAAAACTGACTGGCATCATTAGAAGTACACACAAATCAAGTGCTTAAAAAACATATTGTTCTCTTCAAGAGAAAAAATAAATTGGTAGAAGAGAATTAAAAAAATCATGAAATGAGAATGTCTTTTAAAGCAACTGATAATTATTCAAATAAATTTGGGGGCAGAATTAAAAATAAAACTTGGTCATACTTGCTGATGCAATTTTGTAATTACAGGTTCTTCATCTTCACTAAAAGGCTTTTGCTGATACATCCTGAAGTATCATGTGTGGTTTTGTTTCATAAAATCCCATTAGCAACACACAACCAGCCTGTGATAAAAATATATTCTTATTAGGTGCAAACTATGTTTTGTGAGTCATGGTTGGCTACAAAATATAAATTTGAAGTTTAAACTAGTCCTCCTACACCTTGGGTATTGCCAATAACTATACCAAAACATTTGTGACTATCATTGATTTTGAAATAAAGAGCAAACAGCATGTGGGTTCTCTAATTAACAGACTGATTTTGTGTTGAGTTACTAATATTTACAGTGTAACTCATTGTTCAACTCTAAGTTGCAGAAAGTACTTAAGAAAATAGTTCTTGCATAAATAGCAGAGTATATGGATTTTGTGTGTGTGTATATATAGAAACAGAGACAGGCATTACAGTAGTCAAAATTTTGTCAGAAAACTTCAAGAAAATACTTTCTTTTAGTGACTCCTCTCTCAAAAAGATAAGCGAGCCAATACAGCCGATATCCTGACAGATGGGTACTTTCATTTTCCCTTGTGCTAAAATATACTTCTGGATTCCTTCATTCCAAAACCATTTTTTCTACTCTTTGCAAAATGTTTTAAGTTATAAATGGCCATTAAAATCACAACAATCCCTATGACATGATAGGCTGTAACAGCTCCCTATGAGTTCTGCAATCTGCAACGTCAATAACCTCTAAATTAAGGTGTTTAATCTGATTAGGGGCAGATTAAGAAAGCACTGACATTACAGAATTAGTCTAGCCTCTTAATTATCCATGGATTATGACATTTGTCTTTCCAAAATAGTATTAGAAGTGAAAGTGAATATATTAAGGAAACAGGCAAGTACTATGCAAAGCAAAGTTGCACTGCACAGTATTATCACCTCCCACTCTCCACGTAGACTTCTATGACAGTAAAATAATGCTACTAGCACAATCAAATCCCTGTGTTAACCAAAAGAAAGGCACATATGGTTGATCTAGGAATTTTAGCAGAACTTGGAGGAAGCAGCAGCACATAAACCTTATCAGTAGAAGATTGACTCTAGGAGGCAATTATAACAACGTGTGAGGCTTATCACAAATTTTCCTCTACTCATCTCTACTTCTGACAGTAATTTACTACATGCTTGTGCAAAACCCTGTGGGTTGGCTCATACGTGCTGTGACACGAAGATTTTGAGCCAAGTTCTGTCCAAGAACTCCACATATCTTCTTCAGAAAAGGAATTGAATAACCATACATCTCTGAACAATCAATTCAGAAGCATGAGGGGTATAATCTCACTTTTTGGTGCTTCTTTGAGACATATGCATTCAAAGTTGATTAAAAAGATGAGAGAAATAGGTGAGTCCAATCCGAGACTAGTTAGGGGCAATAGGTGGCCTCCTTGAGCTATGGCACCTAGAATAGCTGTTGGTCTAAAAACTGCACGTAACAGTCAGTGCTTCTGAGGGTATTGATATGTGTACATCCAATGGCAGCCTTCAGTGGAGCCGACTAAACTTACAGAGGGGTGTCCAAATCGTTAATGGATGCAAAGGGGAACCTCTGGTTTCTGCTTGATTCTATCCTGATTAGCATTAAGCAACTCGAGGAGCAGAAAAGGGAGGAAGGTAGTAACAGCTCCTCCCACATGGGTTGGACATAATTTGTCTCATGACTTGCATAAGAATACATCTCTGTGTGATTAAGATATTTAGTCATGTGATTAAGTGCCAGCCAAACCTTCAAGAGCCCATTATGCCTCCTCCTACCCACCCTCCCTCCCCAGGAGGAATGACAGCAATATGAGGAAAGTTCAGAGCTTATTTTGTTATTTTTTACCATTCTTCAAACTTAGCATTGATTGTCATGCACCTCCTTTTCAGGTGCAAGCCCAATGAGAACATACTTTGTTTTAAGCAGAAGGTAATCCCAGAAAACTGAACATTTAAAGTGAAAGAACTCTGTGCTATAAATAAGGCTTGTCAAGCTAGAGCTCAGATGATCTCCCAGCTGGAAAAAGGGTCATATTTATATAGTCCATACTGCATAATTAACCAGAAGCCTGAAGAGAATTATTCGTATATAAGGAGAGAATTCTTATTCCCATTCTACTTACCTAAGTCAGAACATATGAGTTCCAACAGTTTGACCTTTCCTTACTTAAACTAGTGAAAAAATACAAAGTTATGCCATTTAACACAATGCACATATCGATATAAATCACGCTGCAGAGAAAAAACAGGGCCTGTAATTCTAATTCTGTTTGGCCAAAGTATGCTCTCTTTTTTTGGCTCTGTACAAATGTTCACTGGTAAGTGCTCATCTACTGCATACTGAAAATCAAAAAGAATATTTCTACTCTGAAATAAAAATAAATCATATATTCTATTCCAGATTTGACAGCCTTATCTATAAAGACACATAGAAGATCGGGAGTTGTTTAAGCCACATCCCACGAATCATCTTGCATGTTCCAACGTCAAGCTGTATTTTACATGAGTCACTGACTATCTGTATTTCTTTGGTGATTTTTTTCTTTGGTTGGATTTGTATCCAAAGTCCATGTACTTTTTCTTCTACTACATGGAGGAACTCTCATGCAAACTATATGGGAAAAACTAGTTTAAAAAGAAACAAAGGACTGAAAAAACACACACAAACACTGTCAAGTAGCAAAACTGAGAAAGAATTATGTCATTTATAATTACTGACACATGGTAGCTGCATGCTTAGTTGGATACCAGATACCCCAGTGATACCATTCATACACAAAGCTGGAAGACATCCATTTTCCTCAAATACGTGGGAAATTCACAGTCCGAGTATATATTATTTTTACATTTCTCTCTTCCCTGAGCCTCTTGGCTACTCTGATCCTTCTTGCCACCTTGATATTGGCAAGACACCTATAGTCTGTGTACTTACATCAGGCATTGAACAGCATGAACTAACGTGAAGCCAGTTTTCCCATTTCCTGACCTGCTTACGCAGGAATGGGAGGGCTTAGCCCCAGACTGTCCCCTTTTGGGGCCTTATCAACTGGTGCAGTTTATAACAGTGGCTATGACAAGGCCAAAGCTGGTGTGTAGTCAGCCAGATAATTAAGCAGCTCCCTGGGAAGCCCACACTCCCTTCTTTTGCTGTTCCCAGAGGAACATAGGTGTAGCAGAAAATGCAGGCTCATGTTTTCTGTGCTTTTTGAATATAATCATTGGCAACACTTAAAATCTATGACTATTTCTAGCTCATCAGTAAAGCTTAAAAAATGATATAGCCACCTCAGGAGAATACTTTTATTATGTTATCTCCTGAACCAAGCTGTTTCAGCTCATTGGGATTCAAGTAATTAAATGCTCGAGCAATCCCTGCAACTCTAGACGAGAATGCATGGACACACAGTCAAGTACAAAGTGAGCAAGGAAAATACCGTTCCAACTTCTGCTCTTTCCCATCTGATAGTCAGTTTGGTCATTCTTTACTGCCCACTTGAGATAGTTACTATTAGAGAAGGAACACTGATGAATCATCTTTACGTTTGGTGATACTGTTGAAATAGATCAGACAGATCGTCATTTTTTTGCTTCAGCAAACTTAATCCTCAGCCTAGGAAAATACTGCTGAAGTTACACTGGCATAAGACAAAGCTTTTGGGTTCTCCAGTGAGTTGGAATCTGTGAATTATTTGCCACAGAAGGATATATCTTGGCAGCATCACTTGATCTAAACTTTGAAAAGCAACATTGAAAGTATATTTTTGCAAGGTAGGGACACTCGTCCTTTAAAGGTTAAGATGTGTTTCTAAGACAGAAAAAGAGAGAGAGAGGAAGAAGACATAACAATTTTACATATGAGATTTTTCAGAAAATATATACTTTTAATTTCCAGAAATATAACTTTTTTTGTTTGGTCTATATCATGAGAGGCATCACCAGAACCAAAAGTTGTTAGAAACTTCTTATAAAGGGTGTTGTGTTTTGGACAAGAATCTTAGATATAGCTGCCTCAAGCTGGATTCCCAAAGACTATATTTAGGCACTTGTTTGCTTTGAAGAGTGCTGAGCAACCAATCTCAACACGATTTCCTGTAGGTGCCTGGCACCACAGCAAAGCAGACAGATGCCTAATTAGAGCCTAAGGAGCTCCTCTTTAAGTTGCTTCTTTAGCAAGTCTTGGCCTTTATCCCTTCTCATAAGTGAGAAATCGTGTCCTTTTCTATATTAGTTTGTATAGTCATCCTTTCTTTTCCCATTTTTCCTCCCAAGATTAATGTATACATGTACCATTAAGTGAAGAAAATTTCTTTAAAAAATATATATGTAAAATAATATATAACACATATATAATATTATATCAAGATTGTATACACACTACAGTAGAATGTTTCAAGACAAACCTTCCTTTTCTCATAAAGATGGTTACATCTAAAGGAAAGGACAAAATGTGCTTCCCCATATCTCAACTTTTCCAACCACCAATTTGGAGGTGCATGTAGACATGACACATTCAGTCTCTGTGGCCATCTAAGTCCTGGTACTGATTATGAACATGCCTGCTGATCTAACATTCAGTAAATATCAAAAGCACAGTTTTTTGCAGTACTCATTTTTTCTGTTTTAAGGAAAAAGTATTGTTTGACCAGAAACTAAAGCTTTAGTTAATCTGGTAATTTATTTTTAAATATTTAAACAATTAATTTGAAGAAAAAATAGTTTAAAAATTCCTAAGAATGAAAAATTGAAGTATTTATATCAAAACAATTTAAAAAAAAAAGTGCTTCCTATTCTATTTCTTCTCCTCCCTCCCCAACACTCTGCTAAGTTTGGCATGAATCTAGGAGGGGTTCCAGTGTGTGTGTGTGCTGCATTTGCATTTATTTGCTCTAAAATAGTAGAAATAGAAGTTAAACAGAAAGAACTAATTAATGTGGAAAGGCTAAATTTCTCCATCATGCCATGGACTGTAATATTAGAAAGAAATAGTTAGGTAAGATAGCTTTAAACTGAGCCTTATGATCCTTATGCTGACACATTTACTCAGATCTGGCAGACTGTGACATACATATTTTTCTAAGATAACAGGTAAATGCAGACTCCCAAAGTTTAATGCTCGCCAGTGCCCCTGTCCTTTTTGAACTCATTTGTATACAACCAACCACAGAAATGTGTGGCAATGTTCGCCACAATTTATGCTTAGTGAAGAACATTTTCACTTGCTTTAATCTTATTTTCCAATAATTTCAATGGATGTCTCCTGGTATAACAAGCAGGTACTGTTACTTACACCCTTTCCCTTCCATTGATTAATGACTTTTTAGGCCGTAACTCCACTTCAGCCACTTGTTTTCCATTATAAAGAATCCTAGTCTTAGTCTTTTCCCAAACCATGTTAGCTTTACTGTTCTCCACATCCTGTCTTGAGCTCTAGTGCTCCCTTTCAGAGATGGAGTAAGTGCAATGTCACACAGTATTCAAACTCTTGGTATACTAGAAATATATGTAGTGGTGTAACTTGCAGCTTTTCGACTTCTCAGAATTTTCTCCTCTATTTAGAGATCATCAGGGCTGCAAATGTATGCACATGTGCGTACATATAAAGAAATGTACACGAAATTGGGAGCATCTACTACTTAGCATGTATTGACACTGTTTCCCACCACTGTATTATTTAATTTCTCAGAACAGAATGCATCTTTACAGCCAGCTTGGTATCACCATCTTTAACTTCACAACTCATCCCTTTCTCCAAGTTCAAAATATGCTTGCATATTAAGCACCATGAGTCCCACACACAGGATCTGGGGCCTCATCAATAACGAATTTCTGTTCTAAAACCTAACCTCTTAATTATTTATCAGCCAACAAAGACACCTCCTAATGATAATTTCCTGTTTTTCAGGAAGCCCTGTCTTTCAGGGCTTTTTTACATAACTAGGTAAACGACATTGACTGTATCACCTGTATCTGTCACATAGAGGGAGAAATGGCTTCCTCTTACAAAAAACTATTGATTTTCATTTGCCACATCATAATTATTGATGGGTCTGCTAATTAATTATCTTTATTTCATAGCTTCTACCAATTTTATTCTCATGGAAATCTGATTTACTTCTTTATATTAACCAAGATTTCTCTGGAGCTCTTTTTAAATATTTTTGTCATACTTGCCACTTTTCTTTCCTTGGGTGCTGAGGATGATACAAAGAATATATTGCAAACCACAGTTAGCAGTTCAACAGTTTCATATTCATGGGTGAATGACATCTGGCCCTGGCAATTTATTCCTATTCATTTTTTAAATTTGTTTTAAAATCTTTTTAGTGAGGTTTCATCTCAAGACAGTTTCTCTCCCCCACCCCTGTAATGAGAGGTTCCTTCTGCTGTGGAGCTCCTGATCTGTGACACAAGCTGCCTTGAGCTGTGACAAGTATATTATCTATACATGAAGCAGAGGTTTCTAACTCAGCAGAAGCTGGGAGCTGCTGTCTTCCTGGGGCCACCTGTTTGGCAAAATCCTGACTTTTTTGTGGTGGGTTGCCCCCAACCAGACATTCACTCATTCCCACCCCACCCCTCCAGTAGGATGGGGGAAAGAATCAAAGAACAAATGCTGTATAGGTTGATATAAAGACAGTTTCATAAATAAAGCACCATACAGGCTTCTGCGGAGAAAATTAACTCCATCCCAACAAGTGATGGTACACTTTTGTAAAAGACAGAAACCTCCTGGTGCCAGAAGAGGTCAGGGGCCTGCCTTGTGCAGGACACAGCTGAGCCCATCAGCCAAGCTGGTGGTGTCTCAAGGAAAACATAGTTAAGGAAGGGCAGAAAATGATAGACAGAGGGAACAAAAAAGTGTGAGAAAAAACTCTGTGAGCAACCAGTGAGAAAAGGAGGAAGGTGAGCTTCTTCTGCAGCCCTTGGAGAGACCATGCTGGAACAGATATTCACACTGCAGCCTGTAGAAGACCCCATGCTAGACTGATGGGTATTTCCAGAAGGAACTGTAGCCCACGGAGACCCAACACTGGAGCAGGTTTATCCTGAAGGACTGCAGCCCATGGGAAGGACTCTTGCTGAATCAGGGAAAAAGTGTTATTAAGACAAAGAAGCAGCAGAGAGGAGCTGTTATGGATTGACCCCAACCTCCCACCCCCCTACACTGCTTGGAAGGGGGAGGAGATAGAGGAGTGGGGAATGAAGGAGTGAGATTAAGCCTGGGAAGAAGGGATGGGCTGGAGGGAAGATGTTTTAACTTTTGTCTTTGTTTCTCTCTATCCAACTGTAATTTAATTAGGAATAGATTAATTTTCCCCATTAACTAATATTTTCCCATTAATTAGTTAATTAAAGTCAAGTCTGCTTTGCCTGTAGGAGTAATTGATAAGTGATCTCCCTGTCTTCATCTCAGCGCATGAGCTTTTATTTCCTGTTTTATTCCCCTGTCCTGTTGAGCAGGGGGATTGAGAGAGAAGCTAGGTAGGTGTCTGGCAGCCAGCCAAGGTCAACCCACCACAGTTGTACATCTTTGTGAGGACATTTCAGCATGAAGAAAAAGGTTCATACTTCAGTTCTCCCCAAAAGGCTAAAGCCAGGGATACCTTTGTACCAGACTTGACTCACAACAGCTTAACCAGAGTCCTCCAAGATATTCCAGCAGGTTTAGGATTACCTTGGCTATCTACTCCTTCCTTTAACCATCTTCATTATTACCCAGGCACTAAATTGCACAACAGAGAGCCATGTGCTATCATGCATGATTCAGCTGCAGACAGGCAGGGAAGAGCTGCTGGCTGGACTAATAAAAGCCCAGTCTCAGTCAGACTGAGTACTCCACTGGGAATTATTACTCACAAATCAATGAGGAAGGAAAGCTTGGCTATAGTACAATTTAATACAAAACATCAAATAAACACTCTCTTCATTGTCACTGTCACTCACATGAGACTTGGAGGTCTGTTGATGAGACCTTGTCTGCCACAGCAGGAACAGTAGTCAGGGCTGACTGAGCTGAAACAAAGCCTGCTATTTATGGTGGCATGGAGTAGGCAGGCCCCAGACAAGAAAACTGTGATGACCTTGTCTTCTCCTTTCTTTTTTTTTTTCTTCCCTCACTGAGTAGGAAAGACCAGGAGGAAAGAAAAATGTATGGACCTGATTCTCTTAGCTTGCCTGGCCTTAAAAGTGTAGAGGACCCAGGAGCATGGGTTTCTGAAGTTGTAGGCATATGTACTGAAATGGACCTGGGTGTTGAGCTGTGTGGGTAGCTCACTTGCAAGAAGGCCTCCAAAGGAGATTATGGCCACAAGTGGTTCCCATCAGTAGGGTGCTGAGGCTTGCAGAAGGAAACAAATGATACCCCATTGGTAGCTTCACAAACTGGAGTCCCTAACTTGGGCTTGCTCCCAAGGACAAAAGGAATAAGCAGCAAGAACTCTAAGCCCCTACCTTGCATAGAGACAATGCACACATTTGTTCTGGTGAAAGCTGCTCATTGAAAGAGCTGGTGTCCTTTCCAGAAGCATGTCACTGCAAAGAGGACAAGAATGTGATCAGCAGTAAAATACAAATTTCCACCTTGCATTGTGTTCAGTAGCATATTCTCATGCCACAGATCCCTGGATTGGCAAGGTTCAGCTTTTTACACTGACTCTTTGGGCATTCATCATGCCCATCACAAAAACAAAAGCAGAATCCAAGCATTGTTACAACAAATATGATAAGAAATATATTTCTTGCACAGCTGTCAGTAACCCTTTCCCCTTGTAGCAGGGAAAAATCCAGATTTCAAAACTGCGATGCATGTATGTTGCCAATATAATGATCTTCTAACATGCAAAAAAGAGGCCAGGAAATTATTTAAAATGCCATAAACTTCCTCAGAACAGGTTTTCTGCTGATATGCCTTTCTCCCTGAAGTGCTCCCCACGCTCTTTCTGAAATATTCATTGCCCTAACGATTTCTTCAGGCACTGCTCCTGTACATAAAGATTAGTTCCTCCTATCAGGAAAGAAGTAATTCCAAGGGAACTGTTCTGGGAGAAAGCCACAGGATCAAAAAACACATGCAAAAAATGTTTGCTTTTCTTCCTCTGCACATAACCTTTACCTTCAGATGTGGAACTGTTACTGTTATCCATGTGTTTACAATTAGAAGAACAAAATTCTCATTTCTTATTTTTCTAGAGTTGTTATACGTCTCCATTTTACCTGTTATCTTCCTTATTTCATGCACTTGTATTGTGCCCTTGCAACACTGCAGGGCTAGATGTACTAGAATTCACATGATCATCCATTCTCTAGACACTTCTGCAGCTCTCAAGGCAATTAAAATAATGTTTCATCTGTCACTTAAACTGAACCCTTTTCCCCCACAATGATTCCTTGCAAGCTCACTGTGGTTTTAGGAATTCATTCCTTAACTCCTGACACCTTTAATACACAGTAGCTGCTTTGCAGTATAGCTTGCTAGAAAAGGAGAACTTTTAGTAACTCCAGCAATGGAAACCTGAGAGTGAAAGTGTCCAGTCTTTGCACCCATGCTCTTCTGCAAGGAAGCTTGGTGCTGCAAGGTGGTGAACCGTGGCTCAAGAGCACCGTGTTCAGTTGTGCACCTTGAAGACTGTTTCTAGAGTTGAAACATTTCAGGAAAAAGAGTGTGTCTGTTTAGACTTCTGCACACTAAATTTACTGAAACATCAACAAGTAAGTAGCCTTTATTAAGATCTACTCCAAGTGATGCTATACTCAATCCTGCACTATGGTATCATCTTCTAGCGTAAGGGGTGCCAAAGCTCATTTATGGGATGAACCCCTGAGTGCAGCAGAAAGCATGAAGAGTACAAGAATAATATTTGGTAAATGGCGGTCCAGGATAAATGTGAACTGGAAATTAGAGGTGAAGGGCACTATTATGTTTACTCAGAACACAAAAAGTTGCAAGCTAAAGGAAAGACATAAAGACCAGTACTCGATGTCTTGCTCACGAGCATTTCAGTGGTACAGTAACAAATACAGGAGATAATTCTCTCCATGCATTTTACAAACACTTAAATAGCTTATGATGAGAGGAATACAAGCCAGATCTCTAACTCCAGGAGCCAGCTGCAAAGCAGGTACATTTAAATAATCTCGTCTTCCATATGTTTATTGAAACAAGAGAATAGATATTCACCTATTCCCACCATTTCTCCAGGGTTGTGCTGTATCATTAGTGATCTTTTGAGCATCTATTAAAAAAACTACAAATTGCAGAGGTTCCATAGAACACCAAGGACCTCACTTAGTATTTCAAGTTATTCTCAAGGAATAGAAATATAAAGAATAAATAAAAGTTAAATACTGATTTCGTCTCAAATGATGACAGCATATGCAAAATAAACTGAAAAGAGTATGAAGAAAAATAATGGGCAGTTACAAAACATTTAGAAAAAAGAAATCTGATTTTGAGATGGAAACTATTTTCCTACACCAAAGAACGACCCCAAACCTGGAAAAGACTAATCCCCCCCAAACTGAACAGATTAATTCCATTAAAATCGTAATTAGTTAAAACTTCCCATTCCCACTAAAAATACAGATATTAAATATTTGATCAATCAAATATTTGATCAATATCAAATATTGATCAAGTTGAACAATATTTGATAAAATTATATCAGCCACAAATGAACCAATTAATTTGAAAATGTAGTTCACATTTTTTCCTAGTGTAACATAAAATTAATTTTAAAACATAAATTTAAGAAGACGAAATAACCAAGGTTACTGCCCTAGGTGAAAAAAACCCAAAACCAAAACCTGTAACCAACATGAAAGAAAGGAAAATATATATATATTTTGTATATTAGGAAGAGAAAAGAACTCTAGATGAGGAAGCAAGCCATTATTAACCATAGATAGAAAAATCAGAAGTAGTGGTAAATAAACATTCACCTGAAAATTGCGATCATAATCGGTACAAAGCAAGAGGAGGTTTCCACATGTAATTACATGTTATGGAAAGAACAGCAAATTTAACACAGTGATGGAAAAAAATTAATTATCATTAACATAGTGGGAGAATATAATGCAGTAGCAGAATTTGTAACCCTTTAAAAATAGGGTGTTTTGACCTAACTGAAGTGGTTATATTCAAGGAAAGAGCGGAAGAGTTCATCCCTGCAAACAAGGGACCTCGGTTTGAGTCAAAGGTCTGAATCAATCTGAGAAAATTTAAAGGATTTAAAAAGTCAGGACCAAGTTTTGATATTAGAAAAGGATTCTGATTAAGAGATTGCTGGGGGTACTCAACAAACACTGTCTTGATTCAAATCTTACATAAAAATAAAAAACAGTTCACTCAAGATTCTATAGCAAAAACAACAGAAATTCAAGTTAAAAAAAATAATTTATGCTGGTCATGAGAAGTGGGTTTTACTAAAAGATACAGTTCTGTTATCTTTTTCCGGGCATAATTACACACCTAATTTATATGGCAATGCCATCAATGGAATATACCAGCATCTCTTAAAAGCATTAACTTCTTTCTACTTTAATCTTGGCAAGATTTTTAACAAAAATTTACAGGGCCCAATAGAAGGTTTAAGAGTTGAATCACTGACAGATCTCTAAAAACCATATTTGGTTATAGGATGTAAAGACATTATTAGCAAAGTCCAGTAGGGATCAACCCGTTATCCAAAATTATTCAGTAATTTTATCAGCAGTCTAGGTGATGCTGATAGCATGAAGATTACAGTATAGTAAGCTACAGCAAAAACCATTTTCTGCTACAGAAAGGTGTGAATTGACTGGTTAGGATGTTGTCAAAGCAACAGTGTGTATTAGTATGGCAAAACACAAGGAAATGCATTTGGTAATAAAGAATGAAGATTTAACCCTGCAGGGTAGTAGAGTTTGCTCCATAATGCATCAGTCAAAGTAAGTCTATTTGAGGCATTGCAGGGAACAACTTGGACATGAGCTCTGGTATCAATGATGAAGCTAAATGGATTAGTTGTTCCTTGGTCATATAAAATGGGAATACACATAGTATGCTAATTTGGAATTTCCTAGAAAATTGCAGCACATATATATTGTTTGGGAATTGCCCTATGCATGCATAGTGAGTGAAACCTCAGAGTATACCACTATTTTCAAGTGTGGGTTGTGTCTTTGTAGTCTGTACACAGAATTCATATTTTCTCAGAAAGCAATGCGGTTACTCTGCATTTTTTTCCATTCACAGCATGCTCATGCTGCGTATGCTTCAGATTTTTGAGCATGTGGTAGCTGTGATGGCTTTCTGCATGTACCTTATGGTTCGTTTGCAGTATGGCTGAAATCCTCCATTTAGAATTGGGCTGACAAATGCCTGGAAATCCTGGCCAAAGAACAAGTTCTCAGAATTTGCCAGAACAAGATTTCCAAGTGGGAGAAGAATATATAACTGGAGAAACAAAATAAAAATCAATACCTAGCCTCCTTGCACCCAGTAAACTGTAGACCTAGGAGGCATAAGCAAATTAAACAAAATTAGGAAAGTCTTTCTGCCTCTAAGGACAAGATATCTACAGGTGTTAGAAGGTTACCATTTCCCACCATTTAGTGCCTGTGCTCCAAGGAGAGATTTTACTACATCTCTAAGAAAGGTCCCCAAAATGACTGAGAAAGGCATGCCATAAATTCAATCTGTTTCGTTTACTCTGGAGGAGAACAAGGGTAAACCTTCCCAGTATATGCAGAGTACCTATGCTTTAAAGTAATCTGAATATCTGCAGTATCAGAATTCACCCACAATACATGAGCTGAAATAGCTAAAAATATAAAAAACTCAGCATCTAAGTAAGGTGCAGTTTTCATGTATTGAGAGCTAATAATGATTTAGCCTGGAAGATGGCAGACTTGCTCTTGCATGGAGTATTTAAAATAGGATTCAATATACTTTAATGTATCTTTTGAAGACGGCTGTGAGGTATGTATATAAGGAAGTTTCGACTGGTGGCAACTTTACTGGATTAAATAATTCAACTAGCATGTAATGTGAACCATGCAACATCATAGGGCCAAATTCAGAACTTCCCTGATAGAAAGCTGCGCTTTCAGTAATAACTTCTTTGTTATGTCCTTAATATTTGAAGCATTCTGTGACAGAAGGGAACCTAAGCCAATCCTGAATTTAGTGGTAAAGGCATATTTCAATTACCCCAGCAGATCTGGCAGTACCAAGGATTGTTAACCATTCTCATTTCATGACCATGATATTGTAAATACCGTGGGAAGCAAATCAAACCCCCTCATACCTGACAAGTAAAAAGAGTGACTGGTAATAAACCACGGTACTGGTCAAAATGATGAGCTGGTTCTTCCATTGTAATAAATCAACATTACTTCATTGTTGATTGTCCTGGTTTCAGCTGGGGTTAAACCACGACATTGATGAAGTCTTTTGGATTTATGCCAGGTAAGGGTCCGACCAGCGTGTAGCGTTCTGAAATCGGGAGAAACCCTTTTTCTTGGCTGTAATACATCTCATTCGTCATAAACACACAGTAAAACATTCAGAAAGGTTATTTAATATATTGTCAAAGTAAATGCATCTCTGTAAATCAGAGTCAGCATGGCTATGTCTCAGATCATACTAGTGTTGCTAAGGTAACTACTAATTTCCACCGTAGAGTAAATAGTTACATAAAGCTGACAGCTTATTCAATTTTATGTGTTAGACTCTGGGGCAGAGCATGTCTTTTATTTCCTCCTGTGATATTGACCCTAGTTCAGGCTGTGCACCCCCCTGACATCTTAAAATCAGAGGTCACCTTTATCGCCTGCCGAAAAACCCTATCAAGGTAACAACCAGCAAATCTGATCCCTCTGCTCTGCCACTTTCTCATATCCTTTGCTTTTTATTTTGTGTCAGGTTATGAGTCAAATTTCTTGACTCACACACTGAAGCTTAGAAACAGCATCTCTAAAAGATCACGTAGCTGGTTTCTAAGTAAAGGCACAGAGCTGCTATCAACCCAGTTTTCCCACTTAGTTTGAATCTTCGATAAGTAAGCCCACTTGTCTTTTCCTTTTACAGTTGTTGGAACCTTTGGTGGACAGCTCTTAGTATCTTGTTGAAAACACACAGCAGTACTTACATGTTTATTGGATCTCCTCTAAAACTATCAAGTGCAAAGTGTTTAGTGGCAATAGCGGCTTAAACCATTCCTTCCCCTGTCTTATGGTGCACTTTGCTTTCTACTGTGCTCGCACAACCATTTGCTAGCCTGTGCTATAGCTCTGATTAGGATTCTCTCTTAAAAATGAAAAAAGCATTCCCTGACTGCCTTTTTTATTAGCCCAAATTAATTTCTTGGTTGGGTTGAAAGAATGGCCCTATAAGCAGGCATCCTGACAAAACTGAGGATGTCTGTGCTCATCAGCACATGTGCATCAGGAAAATGGGAACGTAAGAGGAGAAGGGCAAGAAAAATTAAATACTTAAAAATTCAGTTTTACTACACTCACACTTAAGTATCTGTGCTGGTTTTGGCTGAGATAGAGTTAATTGTTTTCACAGTTGCTAATATGGGGCTATGGTTTGAACTTGTGCTGGAAACAGTGTTGACAATACAGGGATGTTTTAGTTACCACTGAGCAGTGCTTACACAGGGTCAAGGCCTTTTCTCCTTCTCATCCCACTCCACCAGCGAGCAGGCTGGGGGTGCACAAGAAGCTGGGAGGGGACACAGCTGGGACAGCTGACCCCAACTGACCAAAGGGATATTCCATACCATATGATGTCATGCGCAGCGTATAAAGCTGGGGGAAGAAGAGGAAGTAGGGGTTGTTGGGAGTGATGGCATTTGTCTTCCCAAGTAACCATTACGTGTGATGGAGCCCTGCTTCCCTGGGGATGGCTGAACACCTGTCTGCTGAGGAGAAGTGGTGAATGAATTCTTTGTTCTGCTTTGCTTGTGTGTGTGGTTTTTGCATTACCTATTAAACTGCCTCTATCTCAATCCACAAGTTTTCTCACTTTTACTGTTCTGATTCTCTCCCCCATGCTGCCATGAGGGAAGTTAGTGACCAGCTGTGTGGTGCTTAGTTGCTGATTGGGGTTAAACCATGGCAGTACCCCAAAAACACGATACATATCTTTGAATTCTGCACTTACCATTTTCTCCCTCATTTAGGAAGATTGTATTCTGATCTAATGCATCTATAGCTAAATTCAAACATACCCTTTGAATTTCATAGAGTGACATCAGTTTACACCAGCAGAGAAACTAACTTAAGAAGATGCAACTTAGTAGGGCAACTGCCACCTGCACACCTGTCAGGATTGTTGAAATAAATGCTGAATAGTCATCGGCCTGTAGCTGCTACATGAAATGACTTTTGAATATAATCAGTTTATAAGAAGTTTAATCTCACTTGGAAATGCAGTGCAAAGAAAAAAAAAAAGAGAAAAAATCACACCTGAGTTCACAATAAAAAAAGCTTCATGTCATTTGTAAAAAAAAAAAAATTACTTTATGAAATACCCATACATTTGCACACATTATAATTGGTAGAAAAAACAAAAACATATTTTTTGTTTTGTTTCATTTTTCACTAATATAAACAACATAATTTTCCAGGTACAGAATTAAAGTTATCTGACCTAAATTCCTGAATTGCATACCAATTTTTAATGTAGTTGTATGAAAGAGACTTAAACTAGTTGTATACCCACATCTATACTATTATCACATTTATGCTCCTTATTCAGAGAACAAAAGAACACAAACCATGTACTAAAAGATATGGCATTCACAGCTTGTCAGATGTCCTGTTTTGACCTAAAAGAGAGAACTACTCACTGTCTCACACTGAAGATGTAATCCTATAAGCATTAAACTGCAACAGTGGAAATGTGCGATTGAAAAACATTCTCATGAGATTCAGAAAATGTTTAAGTTCTAGATCAGAAAATTTTTGCTTTTGGGAGAGACCGATCCCCATTCCAACCCCACATGCGGCATCAGGGATTGCATGCAACATCTTTATATTTGTGAGAAAATATCACGGACTCTCTCAAGGCAAATGGCTAAGGAAACTGCCTTTAGTTTGTTTAGCATTCAAGAGCAGCTGAGGTCTGTGAATCAATTTAGGATTCCAGAAAGCTCCCAGGAGGTATGAGGGCAGTGAGTATTTATTTGCACAACCCCACTGCATTCTCAAATCTTTTCTTGAATGGTCGTTTTCTATTCCTGTTTAGTCTTTTATACCTAAACCAATAATAGAGATGATTTTATTAAGCAGACAGATGCCCTTAACAAACCGGACTGGAAACATCATTCCCTTTGACATAAATTTATGGAGCAGTTGTCAGCTAGTAATGACTTTCAGTCATCACCACATCTGAATCTGAGGCTGTGATTCATGTAATAATAGGCTCAGTGTTGCCTTACCAATTTCCTGAGCCCTGTAGTGCCCTGCATCCATCTTGGAAAGAATAGATCTCGATGTTCCTAAGAAAATGTTAGAAAATTAAGATTCTCCTTTCAACACCCATCTAATGTGTCCAGACCGAACAACCAGTTAAGTTTCCTGCAGTCATGATTGACTTTTAAAAATAAACTTTGAATATAAATCCCCCTCCTTTAATAATTTTTGTGATTATCACAGTTAAAACATCCCTTTTAAAAAAAAAAAAAAAACAACCAACCAACCAACAAATCAAAAAGTTTAGAGCAATGGTTTCCATCTATGCAAAGTGAGTAGAATCAAGGCCAGACATAGCAGAAACAAATTTTTTAAAAAGTCATTTGCAAATTCCTTAGGCTTATGGCCATACTGCCAGCAAGAAAATGGACACAGAAGTTTGCATCATGTGCTGAATTTTCTGGAAAATTATTCAAAAAAATAGTTTTTTATTTCTTGAAGGAAAGAAATTAAAAAGAGTATATTTAACTCTAACTTAATTTTATAGTGCAAATTAGTGTATGGACAGCAAATAATCTTATGTAATATGACGTAGAATACCATGTTATTTGCATAAACAAGACATTTTTATTAATATAATGTCATTTAAATGAATTTTGCAAGTGCACCTTGATATTCATATCTTATGGCATACTTTAAAGAGTGATGCTGAGGGACAAGTCACCATAAATACTCTACTGCAAAACTATCATCTATTAGTTTCCTGTCTGGTTTTGCTTCAGAGCCTGTAAAAAGCTACATGTGTTTACCCCAAGCGGTCAATAGTATCGTGTTTGTTTGTTAATGTACAGACTTATATAAAAATAATTCCATACTGCCAAGAACACACTATCATTAGTAGGCAAGGGAGTTTCATCCTTCAGGGAGTCAAGGACTTGGATTAACCAGATTAAGTGCAGGAGGTAAGATTTGGCCTGTCAAACTAGACATTAAAACGTCCATACAAAATAATGGAATGACTACATCAGTGAACAAGGGAAGAGCTACTAATGTCATCTGCCTGGACTTCTGTAAGGCCTTTGACATGATCCCCCACAACATCCTTCACACTAAATTAGAGAGAGATGGATTTGGCGAGTGGACGAAGAATTAGTTGGATGGTCACATCCAGAGGGTAGTGGTCAACGGTTCAATGTCTGGGTGGAGATCAGTGACGAGTGGTGTCCCTCAGGGTCCACACTAGGACCAGTACTGTTTAATGTCTTCATCAATGACAGGGACAGTGGGATCGAGTGCACCCTCAGCAAGTTTGCAGATGACATCAAGCTGAGTGGTGCAGTTGACATGCCTGAGGGATGGGATGCCATCCAGAGGGACCTGGACAAGCTCAAGGAATGGGCCTGTGTGAACCTCATGAGCTTCAACAGGGCCAAGTGCAGGGTCCTGCACCTGGCTCAGGGCAAACCCTGGTATCAGTACAGGCTGGGGGATGAAGGGATCAAGAACAGTCCTGCTGAGAAGGACCTGGGGGTACTGGTGGATGAAAAGCTGGACATGAAACAGCAATGTGCGCTCAGAGACTAGAAGGACAACCATATCCTGGGCTGCATCCAAAGAATCGTGGCCAGCAGGTCAAGGGAGGTGGTTCTGCCCCTTTACTCCACTCTGGTGAGACACAACCTGCAGTGCTGCATCCAACTCTGGAGCCCTCCGCACAGGAAAGACACGGATCTGTTTGCTGGAGAAGGTCCAGAGGGGGGCCACAACAATGACCAGAGGGATGGAACAGCTCTGCTGTGAGGACAGGCTGAGTTGGAGTTGTTCAACCTGGAGAAGGCTCCAAGGAGACCTTATTGCAGCCTTCCAGTACTTAAAGGGGGCCTATAGGAAAGCTGGGGACAGACTTTTTAGCAGGGCCTGTCCTAGCTCTAGGACAAAAGGTAGTGGTTTTAAACTAGGTATAAGGAAGAAATATTTCACAATGAGGGTGGTGGAACAGTGGCACAGGTTTCCCAGAGAGGTGTTAGATGCCGCATCCTCGGAAACATTCAAGGTCAGGTTGGATGAGGCTCTGAGCAACCTGATCTAGTTGCAGAGGTCCCTGCAGGGGTTTAGACTGGACGACCTTTAAAGGTCTCTTCCAACCCAAACTATCCTATGATTCTATAATACAGGAAGTAAGGATGATGGCAAAATAAACAAGACACCAAGCCACAAATCACTCCTTAGCATGGGATGAACTGAGTCTATAATAGGATAATTGGGCTCCTGAAGATGTGCTCATCTGCCAGAACCTTCTCCCAAGTATCTACATATCAGTTCAGCTACATGTATTGATTTGAGAACTGGTATCACAAGAGTTAAAAGAGGAAGAAATTTGGTGACTGTGATAATAATAAGCACTTTCACATAGAGTAACATACTGAGTAGCATGCCAAAATCACAATGATCCCCAGGGAGTACGTCACAACATGAAACAAAATTATCAGCATACTCACAAATACATCCTAAATTCTTTGAAATGATTGAAGTCTTTCCTCTTTCCTTAGGAAGTCCATAGTTTTGCTAACACCTCAAATAGGTTTTAAAACTCTGACTTTCCTATGCCTGTCTATGACAATAAAATCTTCTGTATTAATGATATGAATAGCATATGGGAGATCATCATTAAGCTATTCAGAAGATTACGGTGCATGTAATAGTCAAAACTAAAAAAGACTTAGTCAATTGTAAGAAACTGGCTACATTTGATGTAAGTCAATATGACTGCATATTGGTTAACTGCTACATAGAACAAGAATTGCTCCAAAATATTTTTAGGTATAACTGCAACCGTTAAATAAAGTATTTGAAAACATTTTATAATATTCCAAGACAGAAGATTTGAGAAGTTGCTAGGACAGAAGTCACTCATGAACTTGTGCACTTTTCAGCCAGTAAATTAGTTAACATTACTTCCTACTCAAGTCGTTTCAAAGATGGAGATTCCATTTTATAAGCAGGACAAAGTAGGATGAGCTCCATTCTCAGTTATGGTGGAAATAAAGATAAGCTATGTACATGGTGTGCTGCTTTGCTACAATTTGTCTTTCAAAGATCAAAAGACTGTCTACGATGCTTTGTGGAAGACAGTAACAGTGATAGCTCCCGGCCTACATTCTCTCAAGCAGGAAAGGTTGCCTAAGACCTCCCCTATGTATGTATTAAGCAATAACCTCTTTTTCTTTTGGGCAAATGATAGATTTGGCCATCAAACAAGCCTTTTCTAACATTATAAACTTGGGTCCTAGAATTCTGTGATCACCTGTTTTTTCTTCACAATATCATTAAACATGTCAAGTTAGAAAGGCTTTGGCAGTCATCTGTATCCAACTCCCACCTCAATGCAGGGATAATTTAAATTTAGCTATCTCTGGAAATGGAGAAACTCTCAAACTCTCTAGGCAACTTGGTCCAGTGTTTAACCATACTTATAGTGAAGAATGTTTTTTCTTAGATCTAATTACAATTTCCCTTGCTACAGTCTCTGTTCATTACCTCTTGCCCTTTTGCTGTGAACCTCTGAAAAAAGTCTAGCTCCATCTTTTCTACAAATCCCTTTTAAGAAGCTGAAAGTGGCATTTAGATATCCCCCTAGCCTTATGTTCTTCAGTCTGCCACTATCGAGCTCCATGACATTTCTGTCAGCCCATTTCTCTAGGTTACTGAAATCTCTCTGAATGACAGTCCTTCCCTCCGATGTATTGATTGTTCCCTGCATTGGTGTCATCTGCAAACTTGATAAGGATTTATCATCATTTCCACCACTCAGCTCATTAATAGAGACATTAATCAGTATTTGCTCCTGTATCAGCTGCTGAGGAATACCACTAGTAATCACCTGCCAGTTGGACTCCACACCACTGATCATGATCTTTTGGCAGCCTAGCAAGTTTTCCAGCTGTCCAGCCTATTTTTACCACTTTGGCTGCAGAAATACTACTATGGGAGACCATGTCCAAGGCTTTGTTATAGCCCGAGTAAACAATATCTTCTGCTCTCCACGCACCCACCAAACCAGTCATCTCATCCTCAAAGGCAATGAGAGGTTGGTCAGACACAATTTTTCCTCAGTGAATGCAAAGTGGCCGTTACCAGTCACTGTGTTTTTTGTGTCCCTATAAACAGCAAATCAGTAGAATTTGCTCCATAACTTTCTTCAGGGCCAAAGGTGGACTGACGGGCTTATAGTTCTCTGAATCTTTCTCCTTGACTTTAATGAATGTTGATTGATTGTTCTAGTCATCATGGCCACAACCTCTCGAAGATGACAGAAAGCAGCCGTGCAATGACTTCAGACTGTTCCCTCAGCAGCCTTGAACTTATCCAGTCTCATAGTCTCATGCTTCTCCTGTTTAAGTGGTCCCTTGCCTGGTCTATGTCTGCCATTAGTAGCGTTCATTCCCAGAGACCCTGACACTGGACACAGGATATGTCAGGGGCCTAAAAGCCAACTTTGCCACAATAAAGACTGAACCAAAGAAGGCACAGTCTCTCCATATCCTTTGCTATTACAATGCCTACCCCAGATCATTTGTTTCTGCTTTATCTTCTTATAATTTCAGGAAAAAACAATCATGTTCTTTGTTAATATATTTAACCAAATAATGTATAAGCATTTTTATTGTATTTACACACTAGCTGGCAGGGAAACTGGATTTCTGTAGTAAAAGAGTTCATTGTGTAATTTTCATTGTCATAGCATTTCAACATGTATAACTAAATCTTTTTTCAATATGTCTCTCTTACTGTTTGCAGCTGTGCTAGATAACCCCTGACCTCCTGTAATCTAGGAAATATAGCTATCTTTGATCAACCATGACATTTCAAATGTTTAGTTTCTCTGCACAAATATTTTATCCTATACATTTACTGTTAAAGCTTAGCTAGAAACAAAATAAATTGCTCTAAGATTATTTAAACAGAAAACTCTCAAGCTAAAAAGATCTATCCGGCCAGCAAATCAACCAGTAGTAAAATATTAATTTCTTATTCAGGTAGGTCAGTAATTTCTTGTGTACTCTGAAGCTGGGAATAACAGCTTCATACCAGGCACCAACCTTAGGTCTCTTTGCCAACAGAGTTTTCTTCAAAGATCTGGAAGGTAAGCTGTTATCATCAGAAAGGTGTACTTACGAATCAGCATAGACACATTTATACAGAGTGAATACAAAAGTGCCCTGTTTAGAGACGTTTGAAAATCAAGTTTTCAAAAAAGAACTTAGGAAAACGCCATTTGCAGTTGTCCCAGAAACTTTAAATGGGCATGCTATGCCTATGCTTACAAGCTGGCTTTAATCCTCTGATTTTCCTTTTCCCTACAATGCTTGTGCCATTCAGAGTACACAATAGCCACTTTACTCTTCATAACCACTAGTCAATACTTTCTTTACTTCTCCTCAGGATATGTCCCTTTGTTCAGGCTTTATTTACTATGCACTCTGTAAATCTGCTCTGATTAGCATCACACAAGGACTCTGTGAGAGGGGGAGAAAGAGAAGTGCATTCTTCCTGGAACCATTCAATTCCTTCAGAATGGGAGTCCTGCAAATACAAAACTCTTCACAACACATGTTCCAAATTATCCACATAAATAACAGTGGAATACATAATCCTCTCTTTATATAACCTTCCCTTCAAAAACCAGCTTATTCCCAGAACAAAAAAATCCACATATTAATCTCTGAAAGAGGGAGGGTGAGCTGTAGGAAGCAAACAAGAACACAATAATTTGTGCAACAAGAAGATGGAAAAGGGCAAAATAAATTGTCAAGTGGCTCCTGAGCACACAGTTATTTTGTTCACCTAAACCCAGATCTCCCATCATGCCATATTCATTTACCACCTGAAGTACAAGTCAAAATCAATTTTCCACTCCTCTATCTCCTCACCTGCTGTTGGTATTCCCATCATTTCCTTTGCCTGCCAGTAACATCAGTCTTCCTGCCTACAGATCTGCAGTCTCCCCCAGACCCACAAGTTTTGCCTTTCTCTCTAGTCAGCTTCCCAAAAACCTTGCTCCTCTGTCTTTCAGTTATTACCTTTACGACATTCAGACCAGCCAGCATCTCTCCTTGGAGCTGTCAGTACTGTATAAAATTAAGGGAGGCATTTAGAGCAGAGGAAGGACAGTTTTCTGTCTGCTCTGGTTGGACACCTATCAGCAACCCAGAGCTGGAATGACAGAGAAAAATGACAAAAGCAGGGTAGTAGCTGTTCACCTAACTGTGGCTTCAAAATCTGGAAACAGAGCTGCAAATTCTCATTAATTTTGCCAAATTTTTTTCATTGCAACCATTTTGCAGATGGTTTTCCAGCCATTTAGAACTCAACCTGATTTTCCACAGAGTCAACAAACATTGCACATCAGGTATAAACCTAATTCTCCTCTCCAGCAAAGGTGGATCTCACGATTCAAAGCATGGAGGTTATTCACTTGTTCAGGTCTTAAAGTGAGAAAGATAACATGACATTTTTCTCCAACCTCATGCTCAAAAAGGCTGAAATTTCCATGTTTCCTTACTTCCAAAAGCCTCAGCCTGAAGATGACATTCTATAAGGTTACATTTGTATTGCATGAGGAGAGAGGAGTGGATAACGTGCTACAGCTTTTGCCTTAGTCTCACCAGGCAGAAGGTATGTACCACATTACGTTTTGGTGTAACCTTTGCATGTGCAGTCAGCTCCAGCCAGGATGGAAAATTTCAACCTGAACACACAGAAGTAGAAAATAAGGTTATGTAAAGGTTGATAGAAAAAAAGCACTTGTATTTCAAGAAGATGATTGGCAAGAATGACCATATCACCCATTTGCCCAAGTGTCCGGACTACAGACCTAATGGTCATTGAAATGGAGAAGCTTATATATTTTTTAAGCCAAAGGATCATACATGTTGAAATCCACAATGGTCTATATGTTGCTTACTGTTTAGCCATTTCTTTTCTTGTTTGCCTACTCTGGTCAACAGGGTCAAGCCCTCAATCCACTGAAGTGGGAGTTTTGCCACTGACATGAGCGAATAAGAGAATTTCCCTAGCTCTAGGCAAAAATTTGATTGAAGCTGCGGCTCGGTCAAGAACATGCAATCGTCAGGAAAGCAATTTGACCTTTTGTCTGTGTTTAGATATTGTGTAATACATTTTGAGTGTCCTTTGGCATAAATAGTGGTAAGTACCACAAGAAATAAAATATTAATCCTACAGCATATAACCCTTATTTCTTAATATATACATAACTCTATATATGATACATATCATACAGCTTATCCATATACATGTAGATTACTTTTATGTAGTGTGTATTTATATATGTATGTCCTTACATTGTGCATGCTATACAACTACAGGTATACAGTTACAGTCTCCAGGAATAAGAAAGCACTTTTTACATATTAGGGTGCTTTCTCCGTTGGTTCTGGTCATGACTTTCTCTCTCCTTCCTGATCTTCAGATACAAGGTAGTTCCTGAGCAATCTGAGAGATGTCTGAATCTCTGTCACCTTCTTCAAGACTTCAGGGGGGAAAAAAAGAAAAAACAATTTTTGTTTCTTCAGCCTAAACCTCTTATGGGAAGAAGTTGGTTTAAATGTTTATAACACAAGGCCTCCTTAGCTCATCTTATTGTTGGGGGAGATGGAATCACTCACTGTGATATGTAGTGAGAAGTATTCCATTCCCAGGGCAAGAAAATCAAGAGGTCTTCATGCTGCCCAGGAAGAAATTAACAAATTAAACTTCCTTGTGGCCAGCATCACAGATTGCAATACAAGTTAAAATCTGAGCCACATATTCCCAAGCGTAGCCTGGCATTTGACCAAAGAGCTGCACTGAGAAGGTCTGAATATCCTAAAAAACCAGACACCCGCTTTCATACTGCAAGCACAATGGATGGAACTGAATAAATTCCTTTCCAGTTACTTCTGTGTTGCTTGGTCTTTGGCAACCTCATTGATTCAAACGGAGTCCTTTCCCCTTCTGACCATCCATCATAAATGAAGACTGGCCAGTAGAATGATTTTGACGGATCAAGGGATGTAAAGTCAAAGGGCTGCTAAAAGATGAGAAAGACTGACTTAGTCATTGGAGAAAAGTGCTATGGACTGAGTCATTCTGTTATAAAATAGTTCAAAAGAGAGAGATAAAAAAGGGTAATAAAGCACTGATGACACATACACAGAGCAGAGCACTGATTTTCCTCAGCTTGGTGATTCTATTTTTATCAGAATTATCCAATTATTACAAGTGAGTTCACCGGGACATTGGTGTATCTTCCAGTCTATGTGGGTATGGCTGCATAAAGCAAAGTCTATATGCCATATCATGTTCTGGGGGATCTCTCTTTTGTAGGTGTGAAGATAAGTCATAGATAGAAAATGGCTTGCAAATTGCCTGCCAGTTGGTCAGGTAAATAAGTAGACAATCTTTTTGGTATACAGCAGTATTATAAGACTGCAAGGTATACAACAGGGGAGCTTAAGAAAAAACCAAACCATAATACATTGCCTGAAAATATTGTTTTCCCTTTACATAGTTCTGTTTTTAGATACAGCAAGTGATATTGATCTAGTTGATAAATCATTTGTTCCATTCATGCATGCTTGGAAACATTCCATCTATTTATAACCTCTAGTGGAAATAGGGGTGTCTCAGTATGTTACTTATTTTGGTTTATCCAATATTATTAAGACATTTTTGCTTACAATATTAAAGCAACTGAACTTATTTCTAAAAAGAAAAGAAAAAAACCTCACAAAAAATTAAATCCAAATCAGTTTTATACTAAAAAGTAGAAATTGTAAAGAACTTTTGTTTAAATAAGTGCAGCTAGTTTCCAAGCTCATTCATGATTAAAATGAAGGAGAGATATTTCTTTTGATCCAAATTTTTGAGACATTTCTCTCCCCAGACCTGTACATAGAAGGTGGTTGTTAACATAATTTTGATTATGTAGTGCAAATATTGACTTGTTCACAAGAGCGAAATGTGATGCATGTCTGACATTTCCTCTCTGAGTTTTATTATAAACTTAAACACAATTCCTTCCCATTCTTCCTCAAAAGTTCTGGATTGTTTGAGTTAACAATAGACTTAGCATTACAGATTTTTAAGTATCTTTCTCTGAACCGCTCCTGTTTCATGAACTGCTTTTAATTATTTTATTTTTTTTTAGAAGGTACCATAAAACACAGTACAAGATATTTGACAATATGACCTTTGTGGACTACAGGGTTTATTTTATACGTCTAATGGTAAGATTGCATAAATTAACTTTTTTTTTATTCCTTATATAGATTTAAAAGAATATTAAAAGATCAACATAAATTTAATAACTACACATAATATAATAGAATTATTGCTTTTAATTAAATGAAGTGTTTTCAGGACTGGATTACCATCTATATTTTTAATAATATCAAATTCAGTTATTGGTGGATGAGAAAAATCAAAACATACCATATTTGGAAAATCAGATTGTTAATGATTCGTAAATATTAGTTGCCTGAGCATTTTGGACAGGTTATTGACAAACATAATTAAATTTCCCCACCCCACAATCAGGATAAGACAATACTTTTGAGCTTCCAAAATTTAAAAATTCTCCTTTGTCATACCTGTGCTATATTCAAGCAAATTTTAATCCTATATTTTGATCTCACAGATGCTTTTTCTTCTTCACCAACTAAAAGAAATACAGCCCTTAAGCAATGAACTGCAAGAGCTTTAAAGCTGTAGACATTATCAGCAGATGAACTGTTACTTAGATAAAAGAATTATGAACAAAAATAACAGGATTCAGATGTGACATATATATCGGACACCCTCGAATGAGTACTTGATAGAAGCTTTTATGCAGTAAGTGTTACCTGAAGGAACTAAAGGAATAGGAAATACAGGCAACCTAGACAGTGCTGTAAGAGAGAGAAGATCAGATGAAATGTAATGCTGTCTGCCAGAAATAAGGTCCACAAACTGACCAGAGGCTACAAAGAGTCCTAAGAGGAATGAGCCCACAGATGATTTTTTATATTTAGATAAAGGATGATTTTTTTTGCTGGCATGACTTGAAGATGGCTATGCCAGGGGAAGAACTAAAATACATTATGGTGAGTACATAATGTTAAGCGGCATTTTAATGTTCATAGGTAAAGATCAGGACATACAAGGCAAAAATAATTTGGAATATTTTCGAATGTTCCACCAGCAGAAGACGTACACAGGTTATTCAAAAGAGGGACTCGTTTGAGTACATAGGTACTGTACTGGCATAAGGATGAAGGCTTAAACTGAGCCTGGAGATGAATTATTTGAGGCACACACAGATCAAGTTCTAAAAAGAATAGCATTAGAGTTTGAGCTAAAACGTTCTGAAGTTCAGAAATAGTAGGACTGATGAAAATGAAATCTAAGACGTTTCCAAGTTCCTATAAGAGACCTGAAATACAGTCTGAGAAACAAAGTCTATTTTTTATAAACAATGCATAATCACTTAATGCTGCTTCTCTTTCTTCCAGCTCATATGGGATGGTTGGCTCTCTTCTGACCTCATTAATTTAAAGCAAACTCTGATATGGGGAAAAATATACAATGATACATCCACTTCCATACAGCAGGCAAAATTTTTCCATGCTCCACATTTTACTTCACTGTTTCTAGGTCAAACTCCTGAGATCAGTTCTCAGTTCCTTCTGATTTCCTCCCTGTACACACTTAATCTACGGATCACCACACTACCTCCTTTACATCATCCTTCTCTCCTTGGGCTGAAAGGCCTGAGAGTCGCTTCCTTGACAGAACACTCGCTTCTTCCCCAAGGGAGGTTAGTCATTGCTTTCTCCCTTCCATTTTGCCTTTCTGTGGCTGCTCAATGGGCCCTGCCCACCCATGCTCCCTTCACAGCTGTCACCCAGGTTTCTGTCCTAACCTCACCATCCAGGTGGCTTCACTTGTCCACCTCCTGGTTTTCTGCCTTCACCTCCTCTTATACTGCACTAATTCTGGTTTAATTTAAAACTAGTAGTAGTAATTCTTTACTCTGCTGTTATAAGGCTGTCTAGTAGTCGCTTACCAGCCGACTGAGGCAGGTTCCTAACATTTCAGATGCATTTACGAAGAACAAGGTGCATATCTGCAACCTGTTGCACTAGCACACATTATTCATTCCCAGCTGCCAGCTTGCACCCAGAAGGACACAGAGTCACGATCAGAAAGGGTTACATGCGTCCAGCTCCCCGACTGAGATGATGCCTGCTCTTGTTATTCCGCCTGCGTCAGCCTGCGCTGAGTATATAGGAAACAAAGTACTCTTACCCGTGTCCTGCGCAATTCTGAGCATTGCCAACGCACCTCAGTTCCCGAGGCCATGGCCTTTATGTCTGCCCGCTTACCCACTTCTACGCTTCAGCATTCGCTGTCAGACTTGCAAAGCCAGTGGGTTTCTGCGTATCTTTCCTCCCTCCATTTGCTGCTTCTCCCCTGCCCCCACTGGCTTGTAAATCTAAAAGGGGAATATGGCTCCACATAAGATTTTGGAAAACACCTTCCTTGGTTTTTAAGTCTTCGCATTACAAGGCACACAAAGATAGCAACAAAGCTCTTGGAGGAGAAGGAAAGTAATTGTAATTCTATCAAGACTTCTAATTCAAGAAAACTGCTTCAAATGTTAATAGATTTCCATAGCAGTACCAGCTAATCCCACACTGTCAGTTTATATAGTGGGAGAATCACCTGCACTGACATGTTTAATGTGCTTGTTGTAGCCAACCACCTTGAGCCACGATCTCGTCAGTTCTCATTAGGCAAATGAAGCCGAGGTGGGTCAGCCTGTGGACGGGAGACCTCTGGGGACAGCTGGATGCTGTAGCACGCTCCTGCCGGGAAATATGTTCAGCGATTAAGGAAATCACACCACAGCAGCCCCCGCCATCCCACCCAGCCCCGTGTCCTGCCACAGGCTCTCCCGTGACAGCCAGCAAATCTCCGCGCCTCCCTCTCGCCTTTGCTTCACCCTCCTCCGAGCAGGCAGCAGACGTGGGCACGGAGACTCACCGCAGGAGGTGACACTCTTCCTTATGGGTCCATATTAAACTAACGTTGCAGCAAGTGGCAGGAGGCACTCTGCTAATAGAGTCCTCGGGATGAGAAATAAAACATTATCTGACTCGTGGTTATTAAAAATCCCACAGCGCTTTCCACCAGACTGGGGTTTAACGCTGGTATCCTGATCATATTCCAGTGTGGGTAATTGCATTTCACCTACTTAAATTCCCCTGATGCACCAGCTGAGTTTTCCTATTCACCTCGTGAGCTGAAATCAGTAGCACCAGCAACGCAAAGGTGGCTACTACACACTGCCTTGCTGATGTCTGTGTTTTAGCAAAGCAGTGCATCGCTTCCCACGTACAGAGCATTTCAAATTCTTTGTAGAACCTCTTGATGCATGCGAATGGTGCTATATATACACGCAAAATAATCAGTCAATAACAGGAAAACTGTGCAGCATGAAAGGATTTAAAAATAAATTAGGCTACTCTCCCTGCAAATCGTTAACGGTAAAAAAATCAGACAATACAGCATATACAAATTAATATCTTGGTCAGGTGAAGCAGTAAACATTTCTGTAATATAAGCGAGACCCTAGATATTGATTTCTGAGCAGATAGGGTACTGCAGCCTCTAGCAATCCTATGATTAAATCACTAGCTTCAGCTCTGGCATCGGTGTTTCCTTCAGTTAAAATAAAATTGAAAATATACATGCAGAGGATATCTCCAGATCCCTAGAGCCATTCCTCTGGGATCTGAGTCAACTGGCAAAATGTAAAAATTTCCCTGAGGAGTTTTGATTTAGTGCTAGATTATTTGACTAAAGTTGATCATTTTAGTACTTCTTTGAACGGGAAGTAGTTTCTGCCTTTCAGACTTGATTTGTTAAAGCCTTGAATGGAAATAAATTAAAAACTGCAACCAGCCTCTACGACAGCTTTCTGAGCACTCTGCGGGCAAACAGATTTGCTGGTCTCACAGGTTCCGATCAGAGACTCCAGAAAGTTAACACTACTCTTGCCTTTGGTTTTACTGGACCTAAACCAAGGCTTCCCACTTGGAGGCAGCAGGCGCTGTGAAGATACGGTACTCCCACTGCCAGAAACGGAGGGGTTCATATGACTCAACAGCATCAGCAACAGCTATGGAGTGCAAAGACCTTTTAAACTCTGTAACCTGCCATCAGAACAATCTGTATCATAAAATATGCAAGCAAATTTAGAGATCTGATAAAAAAAAAAACATGCTGAAATTAGCGGGCTGGGTTCTTTTAGAGAAAATCAAAACCTAGAGACGCCTTCTTAAAGCAAAGTTTGTTTATTATTGATCATTACACTTCTAATAAATTCAACATGTAGTTCAAGTTCATTAAACCTATTGACATACTGAATTTTTTATATATAAATTACATAAGGAAATTAAATGACAAGTCCAAGAACAGAGCACTACTGAAACAACAGACCCAAATGGAATTATCTGTTAAAAAGGATTAGAGAAGAAATTCTCTAAATATTAATTAGAAAGAGAAGTTACTGGAAATTATACTTCTTAATTTAACACCATTTATTCCTTATAAATATTTTCTATGTAAGGCCTAATATACATTAAACATTTATAAAATCTTTATTAAAATAGTTTCACAGTGGCACAATAATTTTCGATTTCCTGAAACAATAGGGCAAAGAACTCCTAAATTGGCAGATTTGATTACTAGGAAATTAACAGTCCTTAAGGCGTTCCCCCCAGGCCTAAAGACCCACCAAAGCAACTTCTGCCCGATAGCCCAGTTACTCCTGGTTGCACAGCAGAGCGCTGTGCCTTGGGAACGCGGAAAGGGTCACAGGTGCTGCCACCTAAACACACTTGCCTGCCTGATTCCTGCCAAGACATCTTTGGTCACTCCAGGAAACAACAGGAAACAAAAATACATTAGTGCAGTTGTTACGAACACAGTGCTATAGTAAACAGACTGTAGAATAAAAAATGTACGCTACAGGGAGCTTGTGCTACATGAAGACTCTTCCTGGCAGTAATCTTCCATCAAGCATGTTCTGTTCATGCCACATCTCGCTCACTACTCCATTTGAGGAGGTACCTATAGTTTTCAAATGTGTAAATGTGCTTTTATTTTACATATCTTTTGCTTTGTTCCTTCTGCCTCCCCTTCCTTCCTAGCATGTCTTCATATCTCTGTGAGTGATATTATCCCAAAAGGAGTATGTTTTGCTAGTGTTTGTTTCTATTGCTATCAGTATTTTCAGCCAATCATTTAATGTAAACTCCTTTTATTCAACTCAAGTGTAATTTGTTTTGAAAATATATCCAATTTTTCTTATAAGAAGTGTTCAGGTAATATCATTTAACAATCATCATCAGCTATTATTGTCATTTTTCTGCACTCTAATAATGTACATTTTATTCTGTTTCAGAACTAATAGTCAGAATGGTTTGGTTACTCCTAAGTAACTGTAAGCACATCTTAAGCTTCTTTCAAGCAAACAAGAAATCATAGCCAACTGACACCATGGCAGGAATCTTAAATTTGGAATTTCCAGACAACAATAGATTTTTTTTTTTATGAGCAGAGAGACATAAGTGGAAGAACATGGCTCAGTATTTATTTGCTTTAGTGTGTTCTTGCCTTGCAAACTTTACAGTGGAATAATATAACAGATCTTAACGAAAGCTTAAATCGCTTCTGCTATTGACCCCGTCCTGCTACCATTCATCGTAGGGAAAGTTTTCTTTTGATGTACATGTCATAAGCTTGTCTTCAATTTTCAGTTATATGTTGCGAAGATGAAGGAAAGCGAAGAGTAATAGCAAATGCAACAACATTATTTTTTCCCTTTTGAAATTTCCTGAACTACATTTTGCTTTCAAAGCAATATGCTTTCTGGACGTATTGTAGAAAACAGCAGAGGATTCATACTCATAGCTTCAGAAACAGGTTTTGCCACTTTGTGTTAGTCATACAAATGTGATGCCTGCATTTTATAATTACTGAGCGATACTCTTTATTTCATCCCTTATAGCCACACGATAAGTGGGATTATATAATTTGCACACAGGGGGAATAGATCCCTATCACCTTGCTACACATGGATGAGGGAGCATTTTGCTTTAGTCATCAGGTTGAAGAGTGTTTTATCCTACTTAGTTGGCACTGCACCATGTGCCAAAGCATTTCAGATTGAGAAATGAAGGCGAACCTCACCAACTCAACTCCCATTTCAGATGATTTCTCCTCTCGGGATGAAGTAAACAAGATATTCACTGAATTTAGCTGTTTATATAACTACTAGCGAAAAAACTTTTCCTGACACTGCCAAACTCTTTCTGAGAGCAAAGGCTGCTCTTCCTCTCACCCAAAGTCTCCATACTGAAGGCAAGAACCACGTTTAGTTTTAGAGGGTAGAATTTTTAATTTAAACAAAATATTTTTCGGTCCTTAGGCTCTCATCTCTGAGGCCACCAGGGACATTTGGGAAAATCTTGCAACTATGGAGTAGACACACACTTTATATATTATTAATGTAATATTTCCTAAAGTAAAGTCCAGATGACCGTGAAATCCTCTTTTCTCTATACCTGTCTTGGCCTTATTTTCTAATCTTTTCTTCTTATTGCCCAGCTGTCCTGCAATCTCAGTGCAATTAAAACAGATCCCTCCTTTTCCTTCCCTAAATATCTTTCTGTTAGTCTAGTCTCAGATTCAGGACAACCGTAACTTTCCTCCGCTCAGTTACACAACTTGTAATCATTTTTGAGTTGTCTGCCCGTATAATCCCACACAACATCATCTAGATCTTGAAGGTTCCTCAGGCACAAGATACTTAAAAATTTGAGCTGCCTGGAATGAGAGGAGAAACAGGTTTTCATCCAAGTCTTCATTCTTCTATGTCTCAGCTACGGCAGTTTCCACCCCTCTGGCCTAAATACCATATGTCTTCACTTCTATCTGCTCAAATTTTTCTGCCAAAACAACTGTTCTGGCTCCTACATTTCTGGCACCATCTCCCTCATTTATCTCTACAAATTCCTTCCTGAATATGAGACATTTTATTGGTTAGACATTTTATACTTGCTATCGTCAGCACTATCGGTGATGAAGGTTGCTGAATAATATCAAAGAGAACAGCAGCACCACTTTTTAATGCATACAACCATACTCAGAATTCCTGCTTCTGTTTGGCTTGGAATCAAGATGCAGCTGCTGGTGAGGCAGCAGGTCTCCATTGCTTCATGCTCTTTTCCTTCATCAGACCTATGAAACCCCCACTGGTATAAGGCAGTTTATATGCTATCACCATGGCCCAAAATATTTCTTTCAGAATTATTCTTATTCTTCCTTACTTACTTTGACGTATCAATTATCTCTCATTGTATCTAGATTGGAAGCTCTGCAGGACAGAAATTATTTTCTTTCTATACTTCTGTATGATGGTTATACAGAACATGATGCAGCTGTAAAGCTTGAATCTTTAGATTCTAGTGCAAGATAAATAGCAATCTCCGAGAACAAGCATATTTGCAGCACATTGAACTCGTGCTAAGGACATGGGGCAGTCAGACTAATGTAGGTCATCATCGGTGGATCTTGCAAGACAATAAATTGAATCATTTTTTCTGTCGCTCCTTATTGTTCCACTGATCACAGAAAAGCTGTTGGTTTTTAACTGGTGTAATTCCTTGAGGTTCTTTTTTTCTTTTTGCCCTCTGTATATTTGATTCCCTTGCTGAGGACAAGGAATCATGACTAGGAATACATATTCTGCTTTTTAACCCATTCATAATACTACAGTTGTAAAAAAGGAAAAAAAAAAGGAAAAAATACTTACAGTGAAAGAATTACAGGAACAGTAGATCATAAATAATCTATTTTTTCATAATAGGTTACATTCAAACTTACATTGTAGCTCTGCTTGAGGCTTTCAGTATTAAGTGATGTTTTATGTGATTGCATTAGTTTTTTTTTTTAAGTTTAATATATTTTTGTTAGTGCACTGTCAGATAGCTAATAAGGTATAAAAAAGTCGTTAGCTTAACCTCAGAAGGATATCTTAACTAGTGAACTATAAAATTCTGAGCTCTTTTAAACATCACCTGGAGGACTGGGAGGCATCTTCCATCTCTTTAATTCAAAAATCTGAAACTGAATATCCTGCTATACTCGAATAAGCAAATAATGAGTGCTGCTTATGCAGTTAGCTCAGAGATGTGGTCACCGCAAGAAAGGGCAAGAAAGAAGCAGCAGATGTGACCAAAAAAATTGAAAAGATATGAATGAGATTTCAAATGCAAAGTGAAAATCTGAAGTTGTCGTATGCCTAAAAGAGATTGAAACTAAAGAGTTGGTCTTTTTTTATTTCTTGTTTTTATCTGAAAATGACTTTATATGAAGAACTGTGCCATCTCATTAAATAACCCCAGTCAAGAAATTTGGTCTGCACAGCTGAACATGTATATTCAAAGAAACTTTCAATGAAGCCCCAGGGATTCCCCATAGGTTGTGAGAAGAGAGTTACATGATGAATTAATTAAATTTTGTTTATATTCTGTATAACTTTATAATGAGCATTGTTTACATATCTCTATATATAGGTACATACACACACACAGGTAAAGGCTGATCATTCGCAATGATCTGTTGTTAAATATTGAAAAATCAAATGTTAACAGCAAACACAGAGTTATAGTTCATTGAATATGGCCCACTTTAAACAGAAGAAACTTCCTCAGAAAAAAACCCCTGTGTAATCAAGACTCCATGCTTTGCAGTCCAACTTGGTCTCCTTTCTTTAGTATGAACAACCATGTGAAAAGCTACCGAGCATACAGGGTAGGAAGGGATAGCCAGTGGCTGAACAATATACTGCAAGTTAACATACCTTTAGTTATAGTTAGCATTAAAATATAAAGTAAAAATGTAATTTTAAAACCGTTGAATAGAGATCTAGTAGATCAGAATTGCAAATTTATTAAAAGATATAAAATCAATTATTCTAGATGTGGATTAACCTTTACTTGAATTTGTACCGACGATTTTGTAACTCAAGCCCTTCCTCATATTCCATCTCTACTATTTACAACAATTCTTTCTTCGTTACCAAGGCAAAGATATATCAGTGATAGGGGGGAAAAAAAAAGATACACAAAATCTTTTCTCACCTTTACTACAGCAAACCTTTACCATATTTTGCAGTCCTTACACAAAAATAGACAGGCTTTTTCTACTTAGCTTCTTAAACATACAGTAGAAACAAGGCCATTTTATTTTAATTCCTCTGTTCTTAAATACTTTCTTGTCCATTTTACCATTATGTCTCAGATGAAATCTCGGCTTACTCTTCGTGCTCCTAACCCATTTTTTGCCATTGAAGTTATCTCTGTAAGTACATTGTCTGTATAAGTAAAGCATTTGGAGAGTGAATTCTTATGAAAAGATGTGGTAGCAAGAAAAAAGTGTGCTTTAGTACGTGAGCCAGATTCTCCACAGCTACCTTACAACAAAGCATAGAATTAAATAATAGCAATGCTGTACAATTGACAACATAGTTTGAGCTCATGTAAAACCAGGATTTTTCCCCCCCCCCCTCCTCCAACAGAACCATAAGTAAGGAGAAAATAATATAGCTAGTTTGTATGCAAATTAAAAAAACACTACATAATTCATTAAAATAAGCAACTCTTTTTTAAGAAACTGTCCTTCTGTGAATGGAGTTAAGCACGTTATTCCTACTTCTGCCTTTGAATGTAATCATACATGCTATGCATTCCTCGCCTATGACCATTTCTGGTCATAGGCATGAAATTATTTACAAAGGAAGGGTGTATTTTAATTCTGTGACTTCAGAGGGTTAGGGTGCATGTCAGAATGTATGCAGACAGCCCCAGTCCCACAGCTGTTGTCTTTTCTGTTTTTCATAGGTTTACATCAATTGACCAATACAGCTCAATAACCTGCATTTCAATTTCTTGAATCTTGTTCTGTTAAGGACATCTTATTTCTGGAAGCTGCACTTAGTATTTGAATAGCTTAAGATCAATGCACTTAGTGCTGACATCTGTTTATTGCATGCAGTTGAGAAAAAGTTCTGCTGAAAAAAAATCTTCTGCTGTAAGAAGGGCTGTTACAGATCCTAATTGATATACAAAACTGAATACCTCTACTCTCTATAGTAGGAACTAGCAGGTTGCCACATCAACAGGATGGAAAAGAAGAAACAAAAGCCTGCTGTTCATAAAAGGTTGTGGAACTCCACTCTTCAGTCTCTGACAAAAGTATCCTGGAGTGTGTTTGTTGTGCTTGGATGATGAGAACTTGGCCATACCATCTGTTTTAGAACGGAGTTTAGTTAAACACAGACTTATGCAGGTGCTGAATATAAGCAACCGGATCCATCCAGCTACAGTGAGTTGAGTAGCAAAGACATCTGTTGGAGTTGTGCTAAAGACCTGCATGTCTGCACCTACCACATGGCTTTTTTTTTTTCCCTCACAGGGAAAGCATCGCCTTTCTTGGCCTTCTGGCAATTCTTTGCCTAATGCAGCCCAGGAAGCTGTTGGTTGCCTTTGCTGCAAAAGTGTGTTGTCGGGCCATGGTCAACTTGGTGTCCTCCAGAGACCCGAGGTCCTTTTCTGACCAGCTGCTTTTCAGCTAGTCAGTCCTCAGCCTGTACCAGTGTATGAGGTTATTCTTTTCCAGGTGCAGGACTTTGCATTTCCTTTTGTTTGAAATTTTTCTCTAATCTCCTTCACCTGCAGCAAACTATAAAATTCATTTGTACCACAAAGACCCGTGCACAAATTATGAACTGAGTCTAAGAAACAATATTGTAACAAATGCAGTTAGAGGGGAGGAAAAAGAAAAAAAAAAAAAAAAGAATTTGGAATAACCTTGCAGAATGACAGCAGGAATAAGAAATTGTTAATGGTACTCAAAAACAGTGATAGCATATTCTCCATTCAGCTTGTAAGCTTCTGTCATAAAACTGCATGTGCCAACGGAATTGCAGGACATATGCAGGAAATATTCCTTTTCCTTTGCAAATTTAATCCTAGAAGTATGCTCAGGTTTTAAAAAATATAAAGTACTTATAAAATGTTAACTTGACAAACTAAGTTTTCATTCAAATTTTCCATGTATTGTATGCAGAACTGACAACAACAGCTATAAGTAGCGGCTACTAGCCAGTTTCCATGGCAGGACTCTCTCTTCAGTTCATTATAGTTATATCCCTTGTTGTCCCAAGGCTGAACATTTTTTCCGTCTTTGTTTTTGTTTTTTTCTTAGTATGTCATTAAACATATTTCTGCTTCTTCCAAGAAAGAAACTAATTTTGCTGAAGAGATCATCCTGGTATGAGAATATTCAAATTGTTCTCCAACTGAATATCCTCCTATTCCACTAAGTGAAAAGCTTCCAAGAGTCTCAGTTCACATGTATACAGTAACAATTTGTTAGAAATTGAATAATCCCCAGCATTAGATACCACTCAAAGATGTTCCCTGAAATGAATCCTCTTAGATACAATGAGTCTCAGAAGAGAGAACAGGGACACTAGCAACACAGCACAGAGAATGATATCGTTTTCTAGTGTATAGAAAAGCAAGACAATACTTTCAAACATCATTCCCCCCTAGACATCATCCCTTAAAATAATCATGCAAACTTAAAAAGTCGTCGTCTTGTTTTCATATCAGAAGTAAGCAGATGAAAGGTATCTGCAGTCATTAAAGTGTTTTTGCACATTCACTTTAGACAATCACTACACCTTTGGGCATTTAAGTGTACACTGGGATAAATCAAAATTACTTTCAGTTGAGACCTGGCTCTACCAAATAAGGACCATCACAGTAAAAACAGAATCCCATATTGGTTTCAAGTGCAAAAGTAGAATCATCAACAATTGGTTGCTGCTAGTTTATAACAGTTTTCCAGACATTCAGTATAGAAGCACCAAATATTGCTAAGCCATCACGCAAATGTAATGTGCAAATCTACATAGGGATTAAAAAAAAACAAAACAAAAACACCACAAGCCACAAAACCCCAAAGATACCAAAAAACCACAAACCAAAAAAAGAAAAATCAGCCAAGCATTTGCAAGTCCTTTTCTGAATACCTACAAAACATTTACCCCTACGTATGTTTCAGTCCTAAACACTTAAAGATTTTGGCCCATGATGGGTTCTAGCTAGCACTGAATTTCTTAATAGACCAAAGCTAACAATGGATTCCAATTCAGCAGTCGATCCTACTGACAAGCTGGAAGGAGACAAAGAACCACAGTAAGTGCAGTATTTCTGCCCTTGAAAACAAGTCCACTAATTTATTTTGTGATTACAAGGCAACAAACTAGATGAAATGGAATTATAGTTGCACGCATATGAGTTTGCAATTATTTTTAAGCCACTTGGCTTAAAAATAAAAATATTAATAAAAAAATCCACAAGAATCATACTGAAGTTCTAATGTGCACGACAAAAAAAAAGCAAATTGTAATTATGTATCCGAATGTTAAAGTCCCCATTAACACAACTATCTGTAGGTGAGTTCGAATTACAAGCTTCTACCTAAAAGTTAGAACTCGCCCTCTAAATCACTTTGATTTCCACACGACACACAGCAACACAGTCAGTATGTCTCAATATATTTCCTGGAGAGGATTTGAAAGAGACTGAAGCATGTATTTCGGGGGGCAGAGAAAAAAAGAGAATAGGTCCAAAGTTCTCCAAACTGTAGCCTGCCTGTATTTCTCACAAAACCATGTGTTGTTATGTGTATTAAATACTTAGGCTGTTGTTGGCTCAGAGCATCTGGAGAAATGATGGCGTATGCCTTAATATGAACAGTTATCTATCAACCAAAGTAAACCCCGAAGTTATTAGGTATAAAATATCACTCAGTAGGGAAGAATCCATATATTTAAATATTGGTGTTAAGATTTTTTAAAGAAACAGAAATACAGTAATTAAAACCCATCAGAACCACAGAGTCAATTGATTTTTGTCATTTTGCTGTTCTTTCCATCTTCACCTTAGTTTTCCTATCAATTGCTTTGCCAATCAAACACAATGAATCATTCCATCTGGCACAGATTAGAAAATTTTCACCTAGAAGAAAGGATGGCATCCTGTGGAGCACGCATAGGATTCCCAGGAACACTTCTGCTGCATTCAGTGAAGACATTCCTTACGATTTCTTTTCTTTCTCTTTAATTCATTTTCAGTCCAAGAATTTCCAGGGCAACGCAATCATGAAGTTTAATGAACTAACATAGAAAGAAGTTTTTTGTAGTTTGTTAGAACTCTTTTCACAGTGGTACAGTTGTGAAGAACAAAACACCATCTGAATTGAGACAAGATATGCAGCTGAAAGCAGTTTCCAGACTCAGGAAGAAAAGCACATTAAACAGTGAAACGCAGGAAATAGTTAGAATACAAGAAATAATAATTTAAAAAGTTCTTTTCACTGTATATCCAGTTGCTCTCTCCATAGAAATGCATCTGGACACCTAATGTGACCGAGGCAACTGGAAAAAAGCTTTCCCTGAGAAGACAGACTGAGTTTTTCCTGGTAAGAATCTCTCAAATAATGGACAACAACAGCTTATCTTTAGACAGTTTGAGAGATAAGTATTTCATCAGTGCTAAAGTCTGAGTTTTGACTTCTCTAATGTGAACATGTTGGGGACAAGCAAAGGCAAAGATCTGTTCCTAGAAGAAACTAGTTGTTGAGGCCCTCAGGGTGCACCATGTTGTACAGCTGACCACCAGCATGACAAGGTAAGCAGAATAAGCCTATGGACAACTCCTTGTTGGTACCTGGAAGTGGGAACTGAGGAGAGCCAAGGATCACAGACCATGATATGGATATCAAAACAAATATAGTTACACTTAGGCACTCACTGTAATGCCCTAATGATTTAGTAAAAACGTCGGAAGCTCCAAGAACCTCTTGGACTACAGCAGCAGAGGAAAATAATATTTCCAAACTCATAGGAATGGTCTAAAATTTCTAGGAAAATCCCACATTTCCAGAACTGACCTCTGAGAAACTGTAAATACACGTATGGTAGATCAGGGAAGAGGAAATATTTTAATGACTGAATTTCCCCAGAAAGATCAAAATCTAAAAGGTATGTGCATGAATGAGTTAAAAGGTACATCCACAAAATATATACTTACATTTTGTTGTTTTCAACAATATATGTATACATTACAGTCTTTGCTACATTAAAGCTACTATCTCTGCCTAGTGGGATAGAAATTATATTGGATAAAGTCCTCAGATTCCACTGAAATCAAGGAAAGCTTTACCTTTGCTTTATTTGTAGCCAGAATTTCACTCATGGGACTTGTAAGGAGGAATTTCCAGCATGCACTGTAGTGCACCGAAGTCAGGCAACCACATCTTCCCAGTCCCCTGCCTCTCTTATTTCTTACATTATCACTGATATTTCCACTAAAAGTTTTCCTGAATCAAAGTTTCCTCTAATAACATGACCCTCCTTAAGTATGAAATACATCTAAATAAGATGACATATTTAGATGGTAGGTAAATCTTGAATGCCAACACAAACAGCTTCAGAGAAGGGAAAATATGGAGAGAAAAATACCAACTGATAAAATGGTCAAACAAGGCTTGATCACAATTTATTTCTGACCTTTTAGTGTCTTCTGTTCTCAATGATTTTCTGTCATTTCTGCCTAGCTTGGACCCAAGACCTGTCCCAGAGGTGTTTAGCTTTCTGTTGCTACTTAACTTTCAGCCTCCGTTTTCAGGATTGAAAGATAAGTAACTAATTGTCACTGAGATATCTGAGGGTTTATCAGCTGTCCAGACCTACCAAGATAGAAAAAGCCCTACACTTGGAAACCTTTTTGTACTCATCCTGCATGAAAGGTTGTTTTATATTGTAACTTGGTTGTGGCCTACTGCTGTCAGCATCATTATCTAAGGCCACGATGGTTACCTGCCTGTTGTTCTGCTCAGCAGCAATTACTTTTATTTTAAACTTATCACTTCTATCTTGAAGCGAAACAGAATAGACTCATTAAAAGTTCAATAAATATAAACACACACCTCTATATTACTACATTCCTCTAAGTCTATGTGGGTGCTATCCAAAATAACATGTTTTATTTCTGTTTATATGTGCCCACCTAGTACATGCACAATGCCGGTAGCATATGGAAAATTTCTGCACTGGTGTTTTTGCTGCCCTGCATTTTATCTTGCATCACCTTGCTTTTTATTTTTGCATATAATACCTGAGTGGCTGACAAAGCACAGATATTGCAGGAAAGTAAAAAGAATGATTTGAAACACAATTCTGCATTTTGCCATGCTTTAAAGCCGGCCCTTATGGGGAAGTATTAACATCTCACTGTTGAGAAAAATGAGCCTGCGGAAGAGACAGGCAGACACTAGGCCATACAGGTACACACATGTACAATGGTTACATGAAGATAACAACAAAATGCTTAAACTATATGCTTATCATTTAGAAAAAGGAAGAAAAAGCCACACATCCGTCAAGCCCGTTGTTTATCCAAAGCAGTTATTGCCCTTGAGTTACATTTATAGACCTTATTGAAGAACAAGCGATACATTGTTAACGTTTCGATCAATAAACAATTATTGTTCTTTGTGAGACGCCGAAAGGGGATTTAGAGAGTTTACAGGTAAGAGGCATAATTTACCAGCAGCTGTCAAACAACTGCGACACGTTCTTTCTCTACACCCCCCTCCCCTTTCTGTCTGTGCAGGGATCAGCAGAGACCACGGCTGGCGTTAGCCAGCCCGTCGCCCTGTGGGGTGACATCCACCCACCCGCCCACCACGGGACCGGCCGGGTCCCTCAGTCCCTTTCAATGGCAAAGCGTGGCACCGGCAGGGGTTTTGAACGCTTCTTATCTGAGGCTCCCCAACAGCTATTATTCACCTGCTTCATCAGCTTGTAATGATCGTAGCTTTTAAGTTCGCATCCTTGCACACACATAAATAACGCTACGTAGGAAAGAGCTTTTTCTAAGCTGAAAAACAAAACAACTCCTCCACTTTCTTTAGAAGTCAAGTAATTAACATCACCAGCCACAAGCATTTTGTAAATAATGAATGGCCTGAAATCCCAAACACCGTGCCTGTTTCCCTTCTGCATACCACAAGCTCCATTTTTTACACTTGCCCACTTATAATGGTGTTTGTACAAAAAACTCCTGGAGTGGGAAATTTTAGCCTTTTCTAATAATAAGGTTATTGATCAACTAACTAGCACCAGTATAGTGACATCCTGTTTCTTTCTCCTCATTTTCGCACTTGCTTAAAGAATCTTTCTTCTAAAAAACATCCCCTTCCTCTGCCTTGTTACTGCCTTCACAAGGCTTAGTTTGATCAATTGCATCAAGAATGACGCTTAGATCCCTGAGCTTTGTAGAATCTATAAAATAGATCATAAATTGTTTCTGAAAGAGCTTAGTAATTATAGTTTGCTAACACCTGTTACCACTAAATACTCTTCTGATTTTTAGAACCACAAGAACAACTAAAGCCCAGAAAACCTTAATAACAACATGTCACCAAAGCCAATTATTGTGAAATGAGTAGAATAGGAGCCTAATTGATGTTCTCTACAGGTCACTGGTGTTATTAAAACAGGAGCTAGTGCCCTCAGACCAGATGCTTCTTTCCCTTATTCCAATACATCTCTATGGATGCACTCAGGTGCCCCAGGGCCGTTTCATGGGAATGAGTCAGTACCTTGAAAACACGCAGCAGCTTTCACTCAGAACACTGATCTCAAAAGCGCTACATAAACATTAAAAGTCCAGCCAATGTTATTCTGCATTGTAGATAAAGGAACTGAGTAGGAAACTCATGTTTGGCAATTGAAAAAGACTTTGCAAAAGCTCTGGATAAAAACTCGGGAACCCTAACCGATCTGACCCCAACCTCCGAACACGGAGTTGACAACGGCTTCATACTTCGCTGCTAGCTAAGAGTTATTGATGTACCCCATCTTGTGACATTAAATACATTTTGTATGTGTTGTATATGTGTATGTAACCTTGTGCTCTTCTCTCCTCAGTTTGTTTCATGGGCAGCGAAGTGTGGACCTACCAGACAACCTGTCATATCAGTACTTGCTACTTTCCACAGAAATCTCCATGAAACAGTAAAAAGCAGCCACACCCTTTACTATACACACAATAAACTTGGGGTAGGAATTATCTCATCCTAACAAATAAATAAGGAACAGTACATCAACAGAATTTCCCACCATATATATTTTTGAAGTATCACAGGTTAGCATCACCTTCCCCATCTCTTTATCAATGTTCCGCAACAATCAATTAGATTGATAATATTGAAAAAAAATAGACTAAAGAAGGAGGCACTGTCACATTGGGATTTTAGAACTCTTCCTTGGATCATTTCAGAGGTTCTGAACAAACAATGTGAATTCAAACTACATAATTTCTCAAACGGTCATGAGGGTTCCTCATGCAGTCACTTGATGTGACAAGTGAGGTTTTAAGGAAAAACTAAAAATATTTTTAGATTTGATAAGAAATCTCAAGTGTTACTGATGCTACACCAGAGAGTTCTGACTGAGCAGGCTATGGCCGTTATCAAATTATTGTAGATATAAAATAATATTGATGATGCATAGACTGTGAGAACTGACTCAACCTTACTCCTTTGCTAAGCCATACACATCAGAGAGGGAAGAATATCTCCAGAAAAATCTGAAGAAACAGGACGTTCCCCAGGGCCAGGGTGACATGCTGGCCATGAGATGTTGCTTCCAGCATCTGCTGGTCTTTCCAGGGGAACAACCGCATTCCTCTCCCATTTTCTCCACTCCCCAAAGTGGATCTAGCAAAAAAAGAACTGGGCCACATCACCTACAGTATTTCTACTAACTTGGCAACACTAATTCAGCTGTAGGGAGAGTGGTCCTCCTTCGTGCTGCCGCATGCTCCATGTCCCTTACTTTACATAAAAAAATATATCACATGCATCCTTATTGTTTGTGCTTCCCCCTTCTCCCCACCTTAGTTTCTCCTTTTCTGTCATGGAGCTTTTGTCCAGGTGGATTTGGGGGCTGAATGGGGGTTTGGGGTTGTCCCAGGACCACTGGTTGGTTGCTACCAATTCTTTATGAAATGGTACATCATTTTGAATATTTTTTGTACTGAGGACTGTGTACGCACGCACTGTAGCACATTTCATCAAGCAATGTTGTACATCCAGATGTCTCAGAAGACCAAGACCTTCTTTGACTGCATATCTCACTCTGAAGGAACTGGATGTTGGTAGGTTTCCCGTGCTTGCAAGACAGGGTCACCGCACCCCTGGGAGCATGCTAGACCCCAGGTGGGAGTCATCAGAGAAAGCAGTTGGAGCTGCACAGGCGCTGCGGGCAGGGGCCAGCGGACCTGCAGAAGTGCAGACCGGGCTGTGGGCATGCTGCGCAGTGGCTGCACAGCCTGGATGTTCAGACAGAGATGGCAGCCAGCTGAGGACATTAGGGCTAGCACCTTAATGCTACAATGGCTCATTCCACCCCTCAGCAGTTTTCTGATTTGACTCTTGGTCCAACAATCGTTTTTCTCTGATGGTTCATTTTCTTGCCAGTGCCCTTTACTCTCCCTAGGCTATAGACGTTACTGCACATAACTCGTGCACATCCCTCCCCTCTTGCACCAAACATCTGTAGGGATGTCTTTCCCTAACAAGAATGCACTGCAAAAGAAGGAATCAAAGAGCAGCTGTTGATATTTATTCCTTCCTGCTTCAGTTTCCACCAACTGATTCATCAGTTTCCCAATCAACACCTCTTCTACCTCAGTGAAGAACCAGAGGCATTTTGGGAATATCCTTTTGGTGGATTCAAATACAAAGTAGCTTCCCTGTGAAGTCTTGACAAGACAAACAATGTCAGTAGTGCAGTTACCACACACAACTACTCGAATCTATTCGGGGCAGTACTATGTAATCAAACAAAAGGAAAATAGGAAGTTTAAGGTAGAACAGAGAGAAGAACTACATAGTGTTCTTTAAGGCAGTATGTTTGTACTTCATAATTTACCTGTGAGTTTTAATTTTTCTCGAGACAGTTTGTACATTTCTGTAGAAATGCAGAAAATCTTTGCACTTTGTTATCTTCCCTATTGAAATTTTTCCTTCCTAATTGTTCTGCAATAATCACTTCAGATTACCTTGATGAGTGATAACCTATCACCCAAACATCAATACATTTAATATATTACTGTCAAGTTCTAAATTGCTTTTTGAAGCATGAGAATAACACAAATCAGCAAACGATCACCAAGAAGCAGATTCAGCTCCATAGGATATCACATAGGATATATTTTTCACCAGTTACAGAAAAATTGTTTCCAAACAGTACTTAAGTCTGAGATTTACAACATCTCCTGTAAGTATTTATATCAATAGGTCTCATAGTACATATACCTCATACTTCTTAAGTTTTTTTAATATTGACACTGTAACAGTAGAACCATGAAGGTGGCTTACATTCGAAAGAGCGCTTTTTTTTTTGACACATACCCTTTAGTTATCCTTCTAATAAACCTGCATAATTACTTTACATTTCCATAGTTGTCACATGCAGTTTCACTTATTTTAGAACAATTTCTCAATAGACCATGTGCTCGTCACGCAGTAGCATGTTCCTTTCCCTGAGAACTGGAAGTCCTGGCATTTACACCCTACACTTTCCAGCCATTTATATTTGTCCATACTATTGGAATAATTTAGAAAACAACCAAATTGAAAGACAGCATTTAGTCTGGGGAAGATTAAAGACCACCTTTTCAGATTTTTGGTGTGTACTTCACATATGTTTTATGTGTGTCTCAGAATAGATTTGGAAGTGTATTTTTGCTCCTATCATGTCATTCTTTAACAGCAACATTTACTGCTGTGACTGCTGCCAACTATTTGGTTCTCTGTCAGCTAAGCAAAGCATCAAGTTATGTTTCCTTGCTTCACAACACACTATATCATTTTTAGTCTGGTTATTTTTTTTTTCTACTTGTTGATAAGATAAGTCGGACAAGAGTGAATGCATGAGGGTGCATGTATGTTTTTTTTGCAATGGACAATTCAGAGCATCTTAAGCATTTTAGGTGCACCAAGTATAAGTTGACACACTAACATAGCTTGCTTAACAAAAGAGAAATCAGCAACTCAAAGGTGTTTCACTAGTGTAAAAAATATCTAAGACTTCTAAATGGCAAACTTTGTCTTTTGGTATGAATGATTTTTGGAAACCTATTCTCCATCCTTTTCTTTTTTTCACTTTTAAACAAGCTTAGGAAAGTGTGACTAGTTTATTATACTTTCTTCACTGCAGGCATAGCTGAAGATAACATTTCCTCTTGTCTAAACAGAATTCCTTTGGTATCAAGCTCCTATTTCCATTTTTTAGAAAGAATAATTATTTCAAAAGTCAGACTTTGAATTTATGATTTTTTGGTTGCTATGCTGTCTCAATATTAAACTCTTGTAGTGTTAAAAAAAAAACCTGCATTTTTTTTTTTTTGCATGTTGCTTTAACATGCAACACATACTGCAAGTGTTTTTTAATTGACTTTTCTGACTTTGGACTATAACTCTTTTTCAGATTCCTTTTGCCTGTGATGTGTAACCAGTAGAGGACGCTGGAGAGAGAAAGTAAAATACCATCTCTCTTGAAATCGGTGCCAAATCCTCCATCAGCTTTAACAAGGATATGACATAAGATCATCTCAAATAGCTGTTACAGGTGCCCTCCTCCCACCCACAGGCACGTGTGAAGGCATGGACTGTCCTGAAAAAAACCCCAAACATTGTTTCAAATGAGAGTGCGAATGTAAGTTTCTACTGAATGATCCAAGAAACTCTGGAGAGGCCATTAGTTTGCTACTTGTCCTTGTCATCCTTGTTTCTCTGACTTCTTCCCTCATAACAAAACTCATCATAACAAAAACCTGACACCATTACAGCTGCTAAGAAGTTTGTGACATTTCTTTGTCACTAGTGGACTGAGTTAAGAAAGCTTCAAGGTCATCCTCAAGATAAACCTGATCTTCCCCTACTTGTCATTAACAGGGATGATAATATGTTGTGACAGTGAAGTGTCTGCGATAACGTGTTGCAAGATAAAATGCCCACCATATATTTCTTGACAGTATGACATCATGAAGATATACCTACAATAAAATATGCATTATTAAATTTACTTAATACCTAACTCTACTGTCCAGATCAATGCCACAAATTTAAACAATGACAGTAGAGGCAGGATTCCTAACAGAAATACTTATAATTACACCTGTAACACATGAGGGTTGTTTTTCTGTATCAATGTTTCTCATTTTGAAAGGAAAATACATTTCATTATGGTCGTGCAAATATCTACTATTTGTAATTCCTATGAGAGGATAATTTTTCCTGACCCTGAAAATTCTGCCTTTCTGTTTGTGTTTTTTTCTATTGTAGGTGTATAATTGTGCATTCATCAGTAGAATCATCATACTCATTTCATGGAGCACTAGAGACACACTTCCCTGATGTTCACCTTAAAGAAATTTAAAAGTGTATTTTTCTTGTGAACTAAGATTATTTAAAAAGAGAACTGAAAAAAATAAAAATGTCTATCAATACGGTGAGCAAAATACTGAATTAAGATTGAGTTCCCAAGGTTTAGGCCTGTTCTCACTGCACCTCAAATTGATATAATGCTTTAAAAGAAAGAAAAACTGTTGCCAGAAAAAGTATTTTTCTCTTTAAGAGCATAAATAGGAATTCAGATGGATGCTTTGGCATTTTCTTACAAGTCAATGGTAGCTTCCCAGTTATACACTGGCTGTAGTTTTCTAAATGGTAGGAATCTAAATGAAGAGACAGTATGTCCTATGATGACTAATAGAAATGTAATGATAGCCTATGCCACAAGTAAGATACATAAAACCTTTTTCTGCAGATGAATAAAAAGTTCACTTTTCCGAGCCTTTGGGTATCTGTATTTGTTCTCTTCAACTGGAATTTCTTTAAAGGAAATTGCAAAAATGAAGAATGTGATTGACCTTGACTTAGGGTAGACATTTAACATAAATAACACTAATCACAGTCTGCTTCTCTCTAGCATCAAAATAGGCAATCAGGACTAGCTAACAGAATTAACTGATGTATTTCAAGCAACTTAAAAGAAAGTAATTTCGCTGAGCCTTGAGAGTACAGCCTTTTCATCTCAGTAGTTGTAACAGTCACAGTTTGGAAAGAGTCAAACCTCCTCCTAAACTTCTCATGTCTGGACACTCAAGCCTCTCCTGTACCAATATTGTTGTACCACAAAAAGTGTATATCACTGAGATTAATATACGACTGTGGTTTGAGTCCTTCCTAGCAGCATGCATGCAAAGTGTGCTGAGTGATAGGTTGAATCTTTCCGACAAAATAAAATTGCTCTTTGTCACAGAAAAATTCACAGTTAATCCTAATTTGACATTGTTTTTCAACACCTGCAGACAACCACTAAGCAAAACAGTCAGCAGCCGCACAATGACTCCCAACGTGCATACGCTAGGTATCGTTCTCCCTGACACATGGACACTTGCCTTCCACGAGGACGACAGAGAGGCTGGAAGAGTGAGCCCACAAGTGATCAGTAGCTGACTAAGGTTGAAACTGAATCTCATCAGAGAAAGATGACTTTTTGGCAGACGGAGGGTAGAGCTCTGAAAGGTTTGTAGCAAGATACACGCTCACAAGACGAATGTTATGCCACATTTACTCAGTTTATCCTATTCTTCAGGAACGAATCTAGATTTCTCACTGAAACTAGTTCTCCGAATAGTGATATCTTTATCAGCTACTATTTCTTTCTGTATACTAGTCTAGATCCCACCTTGACAAAAGAAAAAGAGTACCTAACCTCTGTTTTCTTTCATAACAAATTTTTGGTTACATTACAACAATGTGTGGGTGGGTTTGTTTATTTTTTATTTATTTTAAAAAATCACCTCTTCTGAAGCTCTAACTGTTGCTGAACACTGCCGTTCATCTTCCCAGTACCACAAAGTAATGCATACACGTACTAAAATCTCTCTTCCACTCTCCACATGAGAAGGACCTGAGATGAAGAGCAGGATAATAGCTCTGAACATTGAATGGCCTAAGGTGTGAAAAATTACCTCCAATTCCAGGACGCAAACCCATGGTTGACAGTCAGGCTCTGCTGGATCAGCCAACCTGACCTATGCCAAAAACAGTTTTCTTAGGCCCTGAGACAAGAACTCCTGTATGAAGAATGGGCTATTTTCCCCAAAGTATGCTTTTATGACCTTGTACACACTAATGTCAATACAGAACCACATGTGTAATTTAAAAAACCTCAATCCCTATCAAAACATAACCCTTCACTGTCTGCACTTATTCCTATGAGGAGAAAACGAGAGAACAAACAGCATCTGACAGATGTTTAGTCACATTGTTTAATGTGTAAAGTCCAGTAATAGAAGAATACAGCAGTAAGGGTGGTGTAAAAAGAACCAGGCAGGTATTTCCAGTTTGTTCCCTGAAGTGAAGATCCAGGGGAAAAAGTAAGGAGAGGGCAAGAAACTGCTTGCAGTGAAAGGTTTTGTAAAATTACCTGGTTTCTAACAAAATAAATAATAATAATGCATTTTGACCTGCAATTAACAATGAACAAATTATTAGCTTTGAAAATTATATGCTTTTTTCCAGAGGTCATTCTAACATGAAGGGCATTGTATAAAAGCAAAAGGAAAAGGAAAAAACAAAATCAAAACAACCTTTCCAGTCCACTTCCAAAATTATTTTGCCTTAAATAAAACTTCAGAACTAAAATGCTTTAAAACTGCTCTAAGACTTTCTCTCTTGCATTTTTCCCTCTCCAAAACTGGAGAAGTAAAGTGGAGGTAAGTTTTTTGCTTCTCCACAACTGCATTTTTCCCCAAATTAGAGTTTGTTAAATACACTCAGTTCTGTAAGATGGGCAAAAGACCAATGACAAATCAGTCTTTGCATGAAATGATTTTTTTTATACTTCTGCCTCACTCCTAATTTCATATTCAGGAAAAACTTAATTACAGGCACTGATATTTAAGGTATACACAAGATTAATCGCAAAGAAAAGAACTGACAAAAGAACAGTGTTGTTCCGAGTAATTCATAAACCTGGAAGCAGAAAATCATTACTACGGTTCTAAATACACCAAAATTTGGCAAGGTATCCTGCAGGGTTTTTTTTGTTGTTGTTGTTGTTTTTTTCCTGGAGTTTGTATTACAGAAGTAGAGTTACTTCCCCGTCAATAAGAAATAATTAATGTTGAAACCTTCCAGCAAAGCTCACTTTTAACCAACATTAGAATTTTTAACTGAAACTGAAATTTGGTTTCTGCTCTATCAGCAAACATCAGAATTTCCTATGGGGAACAAACATACAACCCAACCTTCAAGGTGTGGGTTTTTTTTGGTTTTGGGTTTTTTTTGTTTTTTTTTTAGCTGGAGCACAAAATATCCTTACTCCGTAGTATCTCTGCAGCATATTTTGGGAATAATAGCTTTAGTGTGTGGTTTTCCTCTCTAGCCTGTGTTCTCCCTCCATTGGCAACTCCTGCATTGCACTCTGCAGGTACCCGACGTCCCTGAAGTGCAGCTCGCTCCCAGGCAGCACCTCCCAGGCTGCCCTCCCCATCTCAGTTGAGCGGGCTGCTCCAGGTGTGCTGCTCCCAGTGTGGAGAAATTCGGTCTTCTGGCTAAGTCACATCAAAGACCAGCTCCTTCTGGCATATTTAAAAAAAGAACTGGCAAACTTTTTCCTCTTTTAGGATTTAATCATTCCAGATGCCTAATCCCTTCTGGACCTGGAAGGCTATCTAGAAAATAAATGCTATTGCCTCACATAAGACTGAGCTGACCAGACAAGCAGGCAAGGAGCTTTGGACAGGCGTGAGTTTTCGCAAGGGAGGGTCGATTAGCGACCAGCCTTCCTCCCCCCTCACGATCAGTGCAGCTGCTCCCTGCTCGTGGCTGCGAGGGAGCAAGATGCCGTCCTGAAAGACAAGCGGTTCAACTGGATACGCATGTGCGAGGCAGGCGGGCGGAGGCAGGGAATAGAGAGCAAGAGCAATTTGCTTCTCTCTCCTTCCTGGTGGCCAACAGGAAGAAAAGATTTCCAACACAAAGCAAGATCTAGGCTCCATATTATCTGCTCTTACTGAGGTATTTCCCACACATGAAACTTTGTCATGCTGATGAGACTAGTAAAAATGCACTTTTTGCACAGACATTCTTTTCCAGGTGAAATAATCTCATTTGTACTGCTAATTGCAAGAGTCATGGTGAACAGCGTGAAATTGCCCATCAGTACCCAATTTCTCTCCCACACGGTTTACTTTAGTGCTGCTGTGCTGCAATTTTATTGGCATAATTCTTCTAATACCGGACCCATCATCGTCACAACGTTCTAAGCCTGTGTTAAACACACAAAAGGCCTGTTTATGCCAAACACAATACAGCCATTAATTTAGTTCTAAGATACAAACTCAGAAAGAAAAAACTAGTACCTAATAAAACAATCAGATAATTTTAGGAGGGACCCATATTTATTTTCTGCTGTACCTATAACAAGGATGAGGCTTTTTGCTTTACAGGGTGAATATCTAGTATAAATGAATCTAAATTCTGCAGCCTTTGGAATATTTAATTGCATTTTTGATTTTGCAAGGCAAAAATATTCCTGTGACAAAGTGTCAACTATGAGATATTATATGAAGAAACGTAACATGGCAAGAGAGACATGGCTGCCGTGGATTACGACACAGCAATGAGTGTCCTGTTTGACTCAACTGTTTTTAATTAGAAATGAGATTGTGTGAAGTGGCCAAGAATTCATAACTTGTAAAATTAAAATTGGAGGGGGAGAAGTCAGTTATGTATTCAGTTAAAAAAAAATCTTCTATATAAATGCTGCTGCTTATTATTGAAGATGACAGCTATTTTAAAAACAAACAGAAGAAAACACATGGGCATCTTACAGGTTTATTTAAAGTACTCAGATGTAAAGGATTAAAGAAATCTCAGTGAATATCACTACAACAAAAAGAAGAATATTAACAAATTCCAGAATGAACTTTTTTTTTAACCCTTCAGTTGTAGGAAAGAATTTAGAAAACGTGATTATACCTGAAGAACCTTCGTTTATGACAACTTTCTCATTCTTGGAATTAAACAGGATATCCATGGAAGTACCACCCACATTTGCATTGATACAGTATATTATGAAAGCATAAACTGATTTAGGAAGTCCATATTTTCACTTAGATAACAAGTATATCAGCTTTTTCCTGACTCTGCAGTGTATCAGAAAGCACAACAGCAACAAAAGAAAAATGAAAGAAATCTGTCATAGTGCTTGTATGTCATGCGAGAGTAAAGTGTGATGAATGTGAGTCTCTTTGCAATGACCCTTCTTTAGACCTACTGCTACCATTATTGATGTGAGTAACTGTATTCTGTCCTAAGATAAATGATTGTCACTCATAAGATGGAATAAATAGACAATCAACTACCTGAAATTCCCTTTTTTTGTGTGTCTGTGTGTGCGTGGTACTCTTTAATCACTGATTGATTGACCAGTTTGAAAGCAGGGTCAGTTTCTGTCTTTGCTTTGGGTTATCTTCCTGACAATGGGGGCTCAACCACAGCTGGAGGCATCTGAGGTCTTCTGACCTGTATTAAGATTTGAGAGTCTTGTATGCCTGATTCTCATAATAATGAGCTAGCTAGATACAAACAGGGTTCATTTTCCATACAGATAGATACACTCCACCCTCATTAGAAAACTATTTTCCAAAGCCAAGGATATTGAATGTTATAACAGTAATGTCAGCTCTCATGATTTAATCATGAGGCACACGAGTTTTTCGTTTAAATCTGATGTTCTCATGATCTCAATATTTTTCATGCAAATCTTGTTATTTCCGCATCCCTTCACATTCTAGCTTAAATTGCTTGGCAATTGCATTGCTCTCCTTGAGTGCAGTGCTTCTGAGCTTCACCAGTGTGATTTTACACATCTATTTATAACTATTACTTCAGCACTTTACCTCTTAAAGAAGACATTATACATCATCCAGAATCTCTGCACTGAGCCAGATGAGTTGGAAGCACTATTTCGTTTTCATTTGGGGGAAAATGAATGAAGAAACAATTTAATTATCAATACTTAAATTAGCCAACAGTAAGGCTGCTCAGAAGAACGGATGAGAGCAAAAGGACAACAGCGTGAACAGAAGACAGATACAACATACAGGAAGTTAATTGCAATTAAGTTTCAAATATGCCTTATAAGAAGGAAAGGAAAAGGCATTTTATATCTTTACTACACCTCAAAGCAGCATTGTCTCTGGGGCTTAAATTAGCAGCAGCTCCTCTTACTCCTACTTTTGGAAAGTCTCTCTCCCTACCCACCCATCCCGCTAGCAGTTATATTGTAGTGACTTAAAGCTGAAATGCCACACTCCAATTTCTGTGAGATTAAGGCCACAGCCCATATACCTAAGGAATGGCAATGGCAATACTTTTTCCTTCTCTAAGCAAGGGTTCATTAAAGGACTTTAAGAATCCACACATGTGTGCATGTATGGTGAGGTTGAGTCTAGCTGAAAAACAAAGAAAACCAGGGTGCCTCCAGGGACTTGTTCTCCCAAGAAAGACTGGCAGGGCTGTGGATGCCACATCAAAAAACTTGGAGTTTTATGGGTCATGGAACTGTGCAGTGAAAGACCAGAACAACTGAATGTGAATATTTGATAATTATAAGGAAAAGTTATCTATGTATCATATTCCAGGACAGAGTGAAATTTATAAGCTTCCACAGCTTTGCTAATTCTCACTACTCTCGTAACCTAAGGAAACAAAATACATATGATCTTGCCCTCTCTCTGCCCATTTGTCAATTCTTTTAAAAACAAACAAACAAAAATCGGTCAATATCAACTAAATGGGCAAAACAGTTGAGATCTCCAACGGTCTGTAGATTAGACATGTAAATTAGGACACAAGGCTGTAGCTTGTGTCCCCTCAACGCTCAGCTACTCTGTTTGGTCTATCAGCTGCCACTCAGCAAATGTGTAGTTCAGTGCCATCTGCAACGCATGCTGGTTCTTGCCCGGTCTGTAGTTACCAAAAACAGGAGGGAGCACAAGATACTCTGTAGGTTTAGGGATGCAGAAGTCAGGGATTAGAGAGACAATGACAGACGAGACGCAGGCAGGGGCTGAGATTGCTATGGTCAGAGAGCACACATAAGACATGGATCCACAAAAAAGTGATGATTCTGTAGTTTCCCCACTCATAGAATATCATCTTATAAAATAGCAGCAACTCCCACCTTGCCTAGTGTGTCATTCTTAGGGGTTTCCACATCATCTGCTGCCACATAATAGCAATCCTTCCTATCACTTCTGGATAGGAATGAGTTGTTTCTATTGGAAAAAATCAGATTAAGAAAAAAAACCCCCACCAAACCTTAGCTTATTTTTCCTCATAGGAAACATTAAGAATAAACAAACACAGGCTGTGCCCCTTTTCATAATTTTAAAGAGAACTATACTCTTGCGCAACTAATGCAGTTCTAAGTAGAATTATATGACTATACAAAATCATCAGCACAACTAGATTAATAAAAAAACTTGCGAAAACAGAAACAGACATTTTATACGTATATAGACAGACACACACCCCTACAATGAATCATCCTCTTTCATAAAGCAAACATATTTTTAATTAAAAATGTTCTAAATAAAATCATTGCTGGAAAAAGAGGCCAGAGCAAAGATAAAAAGCAGTAAAATTGCTGAGCATCAGCAAGAGATAAAGTATGACTTATTTACATATGGGCCAGAATAATTATTCCATAGGATCCTTTTAGGCTTGTCTAAGCACATTCTTTGTACAGGTAGAGAGAAAGAAAAATAGAATACTGAATTAAAGCACGTATCACTAGCTCTGTTTGGGGGCAGGGGAGATTTGTGATTAAGTTTGTTCCACTGGATAAGCCTAGCAAAAGTAATCTGTTAACCATATAGTCTTTTTATTATACCTCCTTACTTGAGTACACCTGGAAAAATCTGTGCTTTTCATTGCAGTTTTGGAAATAGTGAAGGTTAGGAATGATAAACCTAAGGCAGTTAGAGACCTGCTCAATTTATGCCTGAGAGAAAGGAAAAGGCAGAAAGTCTGGATATATTAATTAATTTTGAATGACTTCCATAAAAATTATCTGTTTGGAATAGAGACACCAACAGTCCCTCCCCCACCCCCAAATGACTGGTGGCACACAAGGCAGCTCAGGGCTTCTCAGATGTGCAGGCAAAATTGATTTTTATTGCTCCGATAGGTGTGTTATTCCAGAGGGTGCAGCCCAGGCTTGGGGAAGGACTCTTCCACCACAATAAGGGAAGACTTGGGGGAAAAGAGCAGGAGAGGACCAGAAATCAGGAGTAAACCCTCTAAGTGTCAGGCTCTTTGCTCTTTCCATCACTGGAGCTACGTTGGGGTAAGAAGGGTGGTGGCCCCTTCTCGCCTTTCCTTAACCCGACCTCTTTTTGTCAATGCCAGCAGCGCTAGAAGCCCAAGGTGATGCTGTCCTGGACTATGTGAATGACACCTTTGCCCTTGCCAAGGCAGAGGGACAGCCCTCGCAGCCCCACATGTGCATGGGTCTCCCCAGGCTCTGCTGAAGGAGAAAGGGAGGTGAAAACAGGGCTGTCTTCATCATCCGGGAAAGAAATAGCACAAAAGCAGAGTAACATAACATGACAAAGAGGGGGTGCCTGCTCAGTGAGCTAGGACAATGGCTTGTAGAAATCTGCCAGAAATATCATAAAGTATAGAATTATTATTGTTTCTATAGCCCCTAGGATCCTCTGGTGGCAGAATATTTTCAATGATTATTTTTGTTTGGGGCAATCAATTATCTCCTGATAGATTCTTCTTCCAAGTTTAAGATTGCATTTAAAAACTCATCTGCTTTCTGAATTCTAATTGGGTATGTTTTGAACTGTAATTTTTTGGGGGTGACTATTTCATTTATGAATCTCTTTATATTTCCAAGTAGTTGCCAAACCCACTTATGTGTCTGCATGGTATAAACTGTTCTACATGCAGTATACAATTTAACTTGGATATCTGATTCATTAAGAATGGTTTGATATGCCATCAAAATGAGAAACAAAAAGATAAAGCTGAGAAAAATGACGTTCATTTATGTTTATGTATTTTTAAAATCACACTTATGCCTTGAAAGCTTGATTTATTATTTCAGGAGATGTTCAGACATGTTAGATATAGTATTATCGTTAATTTTATTCCAGACAACAAAGTGAAAATGGGGAGGGGGGGAAGGGCAGTAAAGGATAAAATTGCCCTTTTTATTTGTTCGTTGTTGAATCAAGTAGTCTTATATGTAATCAATATTATACATGCATAATAATTCCTTCTGAAGGATTCTCTTAAATACTTCATAAAATATGAAAAAAATCTGAATGACATACTAATGCCTTTCTTACACAAGCCAAATCACTTTTAAAGTTAGTGGGAATTTTCCTCGTTAATTAGGAAAAAAAAGAAGCTCATCAGGGCCTTATTCGGGATGAGGACATCAGGTTTGGTCTATTTGTGTAAACACATGGCTCACAGGAGGTGCTGTCACACTCCAGCCCAGCAGTGACGGTTCTTGTCAAAGAGCTGTAGCTGAGAGGCAATTCGTGGCCCAGGTGCACACTGCAATTATGGAGAAAGCCTTCCCACCATCTTCAAAAGAAAAGGTAGCGGATCGCCTTTCTCAGCGCTGTGCCTTGCTCTTGCCGGCTATGGTCTGCTAGCTGCCGGAGCATAACCGACGCGTGTGTGCAAGTCCGCTTTTGAAGAGCGTCTTGAGGCTAGAGCGGGAGCAGGCTGCCTGAACACTCCAGCCTATAGGCATCAGTGGCAGGGAGTATATTACATGGCCCACTCCATCCATAATTAATGCTGTATGTGCATTTAGTTTACAGCTGCCAGTTTTGTGCAAGGACTGATGTACTTTAAAGTGTGAATAATGCAGAAAGGAAAGATTAGTGCGAAGACGGAAAGCGGGCTTGGGGGTTACAATGGGTGGCTGCAGACATGGTTGGGCCTTAATTTTTCCAGTTTTGTGGATGAAATTGTCCCCTGGGCCACCTGAGCTTATTTTTTCTATGAGGTATTATTAGTAAGCCTTTGATGAGCTTCAGAAAGATCTGTCCTAGTTGCAATCATTGTTCTTCTGCATAATTACGGTCACTGCTTTCAGGTCTTCCTCCCACTGGCACTTTCATAACATTGCCTGTTCCCAGAAAACCCCGCCTGCCTTAGAGGACTACAGCCTGCACTCGTGCTCCTCCAGGGAGCCTCTATCCTCATGCAGGCTGAATTGATGTGGGCAAACTCATACACATATGGGCAAACTGCCCCATATTGTGTAAACTCTAGGAAGAACCACTAGCACCTACCTCAGTAGGACCATGCTCCATCATCATTGCTCCCAGGTGCTACTGCAACACACACGTATAGGTAGGAACACAATACAAGACACAGTTCACATCTTAAAAATTAACTTTTTTTGTTGCTGGAAGTTAAACAAAAAAATCTGTAGTCACGGTATTTAGAAATCATCTTCCTTTGCAAGCTTTTTTTTTGTTAGATAACGTTTCTCCATGTAAGTATTTAGCTGTGGGTGGCAGATTATTTGCAAAAAGCAAATATAAAAGGGAAGAAACCATATCTACAGCAAATTATTTTATATAACTTTTCTCTGCAAATAATGCGCTGTTTTTCTTTCCAATACCTCTGTCTCTTATAGAAACCTTCCCACAGTCCATACTACAGGACGTTATGGCATAACACAATCATTGCGACACCTTATTAAGGGACAAGGGGTTTTGTTTTTCTTAAATCTGGGATTAACTCCTCGAAACCAATGAAAGTTTTAACTTCAGGAACCAAACTGATATTACAAGAAAAGCCAAGGACCTGTTTTTAACAACGTTAAGCACTTGCAAACTGAGAACATCTGAAGAAATATCAGGACATGGGAACTCCAGAAAACACTACTCTTACAGGGCACAGCTATTTTGATCTGCTAATTACTGTTCTGTTTTTCAAGAATCCTTCCTATTTTGGATCCTAATTTGCACTTATTTATGCATCTATAGTTGATTATATGTTATGCCCATTGTACAGTACTTAATCTCAAAAATAACAAATGGCATTGACGACACTTTTGTTCGCAAACATCTAGTGAAAGAAAAATAATAATTCTTTTCATGCAACAGAGCATAATAATGTTTCTGACTCAAAAATTTCATTTAAAATAAATGTTAAAAAACCCAAGCAAATCAACATTCAAAGGATATCAAAAGGTCAGAAAATGTTCTTGGCCTTTGAATTTAACATTGTCCCTGCTGCCTGATGTACCCAGCCCCTGAGCTCCTGGGACAGAGACCCTTACGACCCACTGGCTCCTCTTCAGTGCTTGGGACCAAATTGCACCTACAGGATCTGGCAGTACAGCTATTTGCCAATTACAAGGCACTCTGGCACATCTCAAGATGACAGGAATATCTTCCACTCTGCTTCACTAAGGTATTTATTATTTCCCAGGTCTTTCCGCTATAGCATAATGAAAGTAAAAGCTTCTGACATTCACAGATCTTGCCTAAGGTACCATAATGCATAGAAAACAGTATCTCTTATTTCAAGAAAGAGCCAAAGATTTTACAAAAGGCAGGGGAAAAGGAGCTAATATTAGACAAAGGAAGTTATTTTCCTTGATAGAAAAAAAAAACCAAACCAAAAAAACACCCCCAAAACCCCAGAATTTGAGCCCACAAGAGATTCCAGTCTTGAAGAATACGTAAATCTGCGTTGAGACATGGAATCTCTAAGGTGCTCCATTATTGGCGCTCAAAGCTACTTCTGAGAAACACCTGGACTTCAATAAGCAGTGTGATCAGACAATGACAGCAGGGGTGGGAAGATTTAGAGAAGTGTTACACACTCAAAAGACCTTTTAAAGCTGAAACCTGCATTATCAGCAAACCATTTACAATAACTTAAGTACCCTAAAGTTCATTATTATTAACGCTAGATCTCTTCTATAGGTGATTCAATACTCATCCAGTCTGATTCTTGCCAGAAAGATATGGTTTCTGTTCTTTAATTATCACAATATTATTAGCAGCTTTAACATTCGTGATTTCAAACACGCTTTTTCTATCTTTATCTTACAGTATTTTTACAAATGGTTGTAGTAACACTTGCTAAAAAAAAAAAAAATCACAATTTTCTCCTTCCCAATAATACGATTCCCAGGATGCAGTCATCTCATGCATCAAATTTGAGGATGAAGGAGAAAGTGTTCAGTGGTCACTGCTTTGTTTGCATTCCCATTTAGATTAGTTGGGAAAGCCTGAGCTTTCTGCAGTCTTACTGAGACTGTGAAGTAATTGCCAAAACTCAAAGCAGCTATCAGTTTTTCTGTTTTCATGCAGCCAAAACCATCTGATAAGCCATTTATGCCTATATGGCTGTCATTATGCCCAGAAAGAACTTGCACTGATCTAATTAATAACACTGCTTCCAAATAGTGATGCCTAAGCAGAGATTAAAATTGCTTAAAGATTAGCATGAACACTATTTCACAGATGGGAAAAAAGATATGATCTGATGAATTGGTTTGCATAAGACTTCACAAAAAGAAGGAAAGAGAAAATTTATCTATTTCAGATACCAGTTATTTTTATATTACTATCATATTCTTGCCTGTAAACATATCTATACATATATATTATACACACATATCTGTAAGGATCATTTAAGTTAAAAAATGTGTTCCAGAAAAAATATTGCTCTTAAAGGAACAAATATTCATTTATTTGCCTTGTGCCTCAAACTGCGGGAATAACAAGCGTTATTTTAGAATCTAAATATCTCATGGCAACAGTGAAACGCAGTCATCTGAGCAAGTAACATGCTCCCCCATACCTCCCTTTCCATCAGCCCCAGCTTCCGTCATACATCATGTATTCAGACTATGTTTTCAAATACAGATACAAGGAGAAGAGAAGAAAAAAAACACAGCCCAAATTTACCTTTTCCAAGGTGGAAAATTGAAGGGCATCTTCAGGACAGTGATAAATTCCCCCAGAAGGTAGGAGGACAAAGCATACACACACACACACATTTCTGCAAGCATATGGAGTGATAGAGGAGCTAGTTTAGTCCTACTGGCATGCCCATATTGGTAGCAGTAATCACCTAATAATTATTTTCACGCTATTTAACATGCTATGTTAGAAAAGTAGCAGTTTTCAGTGTACCCCACATTGCAAAAAGCTTAAAGAAAATAAACCAAATCACCAACACATTTTGGGACCTTCTCCAGTCCAACAAGATGACAGGGATGGGTGTATTTTGTGCAAGTCGGTGAAAGGTCTAGAGAACAAGTCTTATGGGGAGCAGCTGAGGGAACAGGGAACTGGGGTTGTTCAGTCTGGAGAAGAGGAGGCTGAGGGGAGACCTTATCGCTCTCTACAACTGCCTGAAAGGGGGTTGTGGCAACGTGGGTGTTGGTCTCTTCTCCCAAGTAACCAGCTATAGGATGAGAGGAAATGGCCTCAAGTTGCGCCAGGGGAGGTTTAGATTGGATATTAGGAAAAATTTCTTCACTGAGAGAGTGGTCAAGCATTGGAACAGGCTGCCCAGGGAGGTGGTGGAGTCACCACCCCCAGAGGTATTTAAGAGACTTGCAGATGTGGTGCTTAGGGACGCAGTTAAGTGGTGGACTTGGTAGTGCTAGATTAATGGTTGGACTTGATGATCTTAAAGGTCTTTTCCACCTAAATGATCGCATGATTCTCTCCAAAGCCCCTCATCATCTATTTTATTGTGAAAGTGCAAAGGAAAGAGAAAAAACACCCCCCCAGTCGAAGAATCTTTGCATTTAGAAAGAATTCAAACATCCAAGACAAAGGCAAAAAAGAAAAAAAAAATTAAAAACCCAACAAAAACTTGTTGGTAGCTCCAGAGAATGGATTTAATTTCCCATCTACATGATTGCTGAACTGATGCATCCTTTACTCTCACATAAACGTTTATTTGCCCATAGCTTCCAAAGACCACTTCATTTATTGAGTCAATTCATCGACTTGGGTCAGGTTCAGACATAAATCTGTGTCTTATATCCACACTGCTAACATGCTTAAAAGAAAGTAATGAATGCTGCACTTCCAGATAAGTATAATGAATACCAAACCTCGCAAAACAGCTGGATGTTCTGGTACTTGATGAGAAAGAACAATGCTCTGAGACACAATAATCTTTGCAGTTGGTAAATTATTCCACAAGTCTACTGAATTTTGAGTTGTCCATGTATTTCAGTATCTTCTCATGTGTAATGTATAAGAACTTGAATTCCAGATGGACATCCAAATAATCTGATATTTTTAAGCCATAATTTTGGATTTCTTAAACAAACTGTTCCTCATTATGGATCTCTTTACAACATTACTCAGAGCCTTGCAATAAAGTCCAGGCCATACTTTATGAATTCAGAATTTAAGTTGATCTCACAGAACATCCCTGTAAAGCTTACCATACACAAAGTAAATTTGGACATAGAATAGACAAATGCACAAATAATTACCATTTTGCAAATACAAATGCATATTTTGTACACATAGAAAAATCGCTTGTCCACATATTGCAGGGGAAGCTTCAGATACCACATTAAAAATTAACTAGTTTACTTAATTGCAGCCTGTTGTTCAGTTAATGAATCATAATCTCTATTATTCCTGTCTATTAGGAGTCAATATTGCCTTGAAGGCACATGTGAATTAAGAACTGGCATAACTCACGTACTAATGCATTTGCAACGTTACGTTGCAACCATTACATTTCTGCCCTTTGTGCCCACCACAAAGCTTTCTGATTTAGGGCTGAAGCTGCACTACACGCTACCGGTATCTAATTCAATTGTCCTTTTCCCAGATTATGGAGGCACCCAGACGCTGGCAGTGCCAATTAGAAAGCCATCAGAATAACGCTGATGAAGCGCAGTATCACAGTACTTGCGAGATACACACCGGGCACCCGAGGGGGAGGCCTGCCTATAGTCTTTTGTTTAAAGAAAACTGTTTGATGCAGTGGAGCGTTGAGGAATCATGACTTTTAAATGCAGGTGTTCCACCTTAAGAAGAGAAGGCACAGAAGTGGGGGTGGCTGGGAAATCTACCTCCTGCTAAGCAAAATAGCTTGTTGAGAACCATCTGCAACACATAGTCTGAGGTTCTGGTTTTCATGTTCCCAATTTGACATGAGAGAGGCTCAGACTGTCCCAAAGTGTGCTGCTTCTGCCATCTTCAGAACAGTGCATTAAAGAGTCTTGCTCTCCATGAAGGAATTAATTTTTGTCCATGTGGATCTCCAAGCCCTTTGCACTCTGATAGTGTATCTAGCAGACTGGAACCTACACCAGTTTCAACAGATGCTGCAGAGCAAGACTGAACACGAAGCAATGTTTGCAGCCGTCAAGGAATTGATGAGAGAATTGATGAGAGATGAGAATAGAGAGAAGGCTAACTACTACATTGGGCTGAGACTGCAAGTTTTAGCTAAAATTATCAGAGATAAATTATGATTTTGGGCCTTGCAAACACAAATTAAACACCAAGGGACAAGATGAAAAAGGCAAAGTTTTTCTTCTCCAATTTTGTTTTAAATGGAGAATCAAGGAAATCTTGATGTGGCATTTACTCCTTGGCCTGAGTCATAAATCATTTGGATCTGAAACAATATCTTTGCTACACTTTGGAATTATAGTGTTATAGCTCTTAGTTACCTTGTCTACCTAGATAATCTTGTGCAAAACAGCTGCAAATCATTTGAGAGACAGAATGGTATATAGCTAGCCCTGCTATAAGAAATGGTAAGATATAAAACGTTTGAACATCCAGCACAACTTTGTTTTTCTGCTCTGGAAAACACCAAAAATGTCAAAGTCAGCAATGTGCTGAGTGACAACAGAAAAATTGAGCTGGAAGAGAAGGTTTATTGTGTTTATTCAGAATATAACACTAATTAGAATCCCATACTATGCATTTACATTGATTAGTTATGCATACCTACTATAGGCAACAAACTTTTTCTGATCGAGTAGTGTACAAGCCTTTACTGACTAAAGAAAACCTTAAAAGACTGTCAAGTTGGACAATAAAGAATTATTTTGCTGGGACACGAGAAAAACGTGGAAGATGCCAAAGGCAGCAAGGAAAGGTGAGAGATATGCGTAATGGAGAGGGAACAAAAGAGCGATGGCAGCTGGAAAGGAGGAGGAAGCAAACAGCAAGGAGGATCAGAATGAGAAAGAGATACAACAGTTTTTCTCAGTGTTTAAACGTTTGCTGCATTCCATCTAATTGTACTGATGATGCCATGTAAAACTAAAGTGTCTTATTTTCTCTCCGAAGTTTCCCTTGCCTTTGTCTCATATGGTCTCTGTTCAACTGGTGTATGAGGTGGACCATTACAAATATCTGTACTCTAGGGCTCTTCAAAGCACAGAAAAACTTTTCTGTCTTTATGACAGTTACCTATCAAACAATCATGAATTTCCAGCAAATCTTTTATATACGAATTTTATCTCCCTACAAATTACAAATGAGACTTTTCTTCCCCTCCAGTTGACAACCTCAGTTCTCCTTCATAATGTGATTTTGTTTCATAGTTAGATACAGTACTTCTCTAAAGCCATTTGTAGATTTAGTAGGAAGTATGTCGATTCCATTATCCTAGAAATTCAAATTAGCAGTAGATATTGCAAAAAGAATAAAAAATATTTGCAATAAACATCCATTGTTATCAGACCAGTTCTCTCCTTCCTTCTCCCTTTCTCCAGAAGATTACCAGTTTATTCAACACTTGACAAGTTTGCGGTAAGAGCTGATAGACAATCATCTGAATGTATCATTCTGTCATCAAAGAAGGCACTGTATCATACTAAGGACTACCTAAAGATTATAATCGGCTAGCTTGCTTGGACACCAACAAATATTTCACTGCAGCTTCATACAAGACAAGAGAGTATAACTTGCTTTGTTCTTTAGTAGGCTTGCAGACGGGCGTGGATACAGTTATCTAAGCTAGCCTTTTAGTTATTCTGCAGGTGACTGGTCCACATCAACTACAGAGTAACCAAAATATATGCACAAACCAGCATCTAATACTCTTTGCCCTACAAGAACTGATGAAATGATCTCATTGTGTTGTATGTGTGTGACATCTCACATCATGCACTCATGATCCTCATCCTAGTCTCAGAAAGAAAGGTAAGATTTTGCAAGCCGAATTGCTGTCTAAGCTTAATTTCTCAAACAACTGGGTGTATTTGGTGTTTCTAAAGGCCGAGTTGAAGATACTATTATATTCTTGCAAATGTTTCTGTACCCTAGTTCCAGTTTATGTTCCACAGATACATGAGCAGCTCCTGTCCTCTTAACATTATTTGCACTTCTGTTTTCAAACAAGACCCGACCCAAAGCAAAGCTGCTTGCTTCTGGGGCTGGAAGCTTCATGTGAGGTCTTAACATTCCTTAGGTCATGCTAAGGAGCACAAATTTGCAGAGTGAGAGTTACAGAGGAAAGTCAGGAAAACAGAAGGTGGATACAATAAATCAGGAAACAAACAACACGACAAAGAAAACCTATAGACAGGATTACTAGCAGCTTTCTCTTCACAGCCTTGAAAGTATCATCTTGTTGCAAAAACACACAGTCATGGTATATCATGCACTGATGCTTTGGAGATACAAAGAAAAATCTATAAATACTGTTCCCCCACAGTTGTTTGAAGCTACAGAAACGTAAAGTGACAAAAATATTTCTCAGTAATATATATATTCGTGACTGACATTCATGAAATTTCATAAAATGTCTGCGCTTATTTTCATATACCACCCTTACCACTGCCATTTTTGCTCTATCAGCAATTGTAAGTATGGTTGCCTACTATCTATTCTGGCAAGGCTGTCAGCTATTTATCCTTCCACTTTTTTGAGGGTATTGGATGTATTAGCCTGGCTTCCCCCCCAGTCCATCTTTCTAAGAACTAGCATAGACAATAGTCTCATCAGATGCTGAGCAGCCATCCCCAAGTTACATCCTAGTTTTACAATACCTTACACATACTAATATACGGATTAACAGGAGGAAAAAAAAAAAAGATAGGCATAATTACTATTTAAGACAAAAAAACCCCCTGCTTTGCTTCCGACAGATAGGAGTTCCCCACCCAGCATCCGATACATTTTCTCTGTTGTTTAAGGGCACATAATATTTATTCCACCACCAGTGCTGTAGTCGTAGACACCATCCCCTGTGAGAGCAGCAGCACACATGCCTGGCCACCCTCTGCTCTGCCCTGCCAGCTGACAAACTGCTGGCCGAGTCCCTTAGTAAGAGCACTATTTTCACCCTTATTGCCTCAGAAGCAACCTTTCCTCAAATACCCTCCCCATTGCCATCACTCTCCTATCACTGCGTTTACCGGCACACTCTGATAGCAGCTCAGTTACTCCTGTCATTCCTGAAAATAGTAGGAGGAATGTTAGTAAGTGGGTTATAAGTTAGGGAGTGTCCTGGTTTCAGCTGGGATAGAGTTAATTTTCTTCACAGAAGCTGGCGTGAGGCTGCGTTTTGGACTTGGGATGAAAAAATGCTGATGTTTTGAGTTGTTGCTGAGCAGTCAAGGACTTTTCAGTTTTCCGTGCTCTGGCTTGCCAGCGAGAAGGCTGGGGGGGGCATGGGGGGCTGGGAGGGGGCACAGCCGGGACAACTGACCCAGGCCGGCCAAAGGGACATCCCATATGACGTCATGCCCAGCATATAAAGCGGGGGAGTTGGCTGGGGAGGGGCCGCAGCTCGGGAACTAACGGGCCGTCGGTCAGCAGGTGGTGAGCAATGGTGCTGTGCATCACTTGTTTTGTAAATTCTTTTATCATTATTATTTTCATTTCTTTTTATTTTCCCTATCCTATTAAACTGTCTTTATCCCAACCTACGGGTTCTACCTTTTTTCTTTTCCAATTCTCTCCCCCATCCCGCTGAGGCGGGCGAGGGCGAGCGAAGGGCTGTGTGGTTGTTTTGGCCACCTGCTGGGTTAAACCACAACAGAGAGGCAGAAAGAAACCCTTAATATTAACAGTTCATTCACTGATATTCCAGCAGGGATCCCTTACATGCCACATGCAGTATGTAAGGCCACTGCATGGACAAACTCACAATCCCATTAAGTATAGCAGTGGTTAAACATGCGTGGGGAATAGGAGAAAGAAAGAAGAAAAGACAGTTTATTGCACAGAGGGGACTAGACCTTAACTTGCAGGCTGCTCTGCATGGGGACACTGCTGCCTTTTTAAAGTCACATCACTGGTATGATTCCCCAAATATGTGTCCCTGACAGAGTTTAACAAAGTTATTTAACTAGTCCTGAGTGTATTTATTAACGGCTTTAGGGAATTGCAGGGAAGACACTTTCTTCCTTGACCTCAAAGTCTATCGATCCAGGAAAGCAATACGTTCCAAACTAAACCACATGGCTACATGGCAAAAAAGGACACCACACTGCAACAGTTGTCACTGTTGTAGTAGACTAGGCTGTAAAGTACCCATTGTAAAATGTACAAAAGCCAGCCACAATCTTCTCTTTTATGGCTCCTAATCCATGTTTGAGTTCACTGTTATGGGCCTGCTTTACACTAATGGGGACTTCTACAAATGAGCAGATTCTCTGAATTCAAGAGTAATTAAGCTAATGGGACTACTAGCACTAGTTGTAGAGCAGTAGTAATACAGGAATTGCACATATACCACACATGCCCACGCCATTCCATGAGTTACTTGTTCCCAAATGAAAACTGTTGGTAGTCTGTGCTTATTTATGTTTTGAAGTAGATCATCATTTGTTTCATTTCTGACACAAAAGCTTCCCAAGAAAGCAAAAACGTTTGTTTTAATTGACCCTGCCTTTAAATCATCATGGGATTTGTTTGTTGGCCAAAAACATTTCAACAATGTTTGTGTTTACAGAGCCAGCTGAAAGAACAGATCTGGAACCTTTTTCTCCAAGGAAATTTTATTTTTAAAAACAAACTCCCCTCGCCCATCTTCCAAGGCCAAATTCTTTGAAAATCTAATTTGTCATTGCCTACAATGGACCTGTTTGATTGGGCCCCAAAATTGCAACTGAAAGCAAACTCTTTACTTCACAGTACATGCAGCAGTTCTCTGATATTAACAGTTATGCCATTCACGTGGGGAGTACATGTGTACTGCAGGGTACAGGTGAGGAGAAAAAAACCCAACCAAAACCACTCAACCCAGAAAACACATCTTGCCAAATCAAATCCACTAAATAGACCATCACTTCTAATTGGTTCTGCTGCGCATATAGCAAGTAATGCAATTGTGTGCTATTGCTCTGCAAGGGCTATTTGTATACTGTGACATACTGAAATACGCTGCTGCTAAAAGAAGGAATCTGAAACAGCAAAGCCCAGTCTCACAAGTCAGCTCTTGTCTGGCTTTGTTAGCTTCAGGGAAGTCTAAGAAGGACTGACACCTTTATGTGATGCAGAGAGTTAGGATCAAAGCAATCCTTCCGCGATCTGACATTGTTTTACGCTCTGAAGTACATTGACCCTTTTAAATTTGTTTACTATTTTGACCTTTCTAAATTAAACCCTTACTATTTTTTTTCCCCCCTGTGGACAGTAAAACACAGACAGAATTGTGAGCTAGGTGTAAACTGATCAAAGATTCATTAAGAACAAGACAAATAGCATATCAAGTGAAATGTACTACACCGTTAGATAATTTAAATGGTTGCTTCAGTAAATTGAACCTCACACTGCAAAAGAAAGACTTAATAGAAAGAACCACCTCCCTAAGAAGTCAGAGCAAGTCAGGTTTTGTATAGCTGATACTTCTGTATTTGAGACCTTTCATGCTAATATAATGCATTAATATCTAATGCACAAAAAGCCACATTAAAGCTATGAGAACAGGAAAAAAAATGTTAAGAATGAGACACTTGTTTAAAGGAGATCAAGGCTTTAGAGAAATTTAATACTGCTACTAATCACCACATCATCTATGTAAAGTTACAGTTTGGCAACAACATAGCCACACCAGTCAGTGGAGATGAGAAAGAAACGGCTGTTATCTACCGTATTTCTCCTATTCCAGGAAATTAGAAACTAGGTGCCAGCATTAGCTTCCTGCAGTCAGTATGCATACAGGCAAGCAGGCAGGAATCACGGTTTAGAGTTCCTTACAATTAATTAAAGAAGCAAAAAGCAAGAATATAGGGTCCAAGGAGAATGCCACAATCTGTATGGCGATACAAAGCAGTAGTCCTATTCAGTAGCAGAGTCACCATCTCAATATCTTTGTTCCCAAACCCCTCTTCCAAGATTTAAATAGCAATGCTGCGACATACCCAGTAAGATATATACTCATCAGACAAATCAATACAGAGCATACAATCCCCAAGTCACCATTTATCGAAACACAGTCAAGGAGTTGCAAAATACAATGAGATAATCCATTCCGAGTATTGTTCCAGCCTCACAAAGATTAAATCAGTCTAAGTTTGAGAATTTATAATGGATATATATAAAGTCATGGTCAACTATCTACCTAAGCTGGCTCTGCTTTGAGTATGGGATTGGTCCAGATGAACTCTAAATGTCCTTCCTGTCTAAATTATTTTATGTATCACCCATTCATTCCTTGCACAACACTGCAAAGCAAAGGGAGCATCAGCCCTTTCACCTATGACACATCTGAACTGAGACAGCTACATTTGCTCCCAGTACTGGTTTAAATATTAAGCTCATCTTTGGTAGTGTTTTCACAAGCTTCTCCATTTCCTTTCCAAAACTCAAAATGCAGTAAACTGCAATCATTACATGAAATTTTGACAGATATTTTGGAAAAAATATATCTTCACAATACTTAAATCCTGAGAGTTTCTAACACAAAAAGTGATGGAAACAGCACTTCTTAATGAAATGGACAGCAATGACTTCAGAAGGCTTTGCGTTCGTGAGGCAATGAATACTGCATGCCCTAGAATTCTGTTCTGTCAAGTCCAGCAAATTTTTACTGATTGCACTTATTTCTATCAATGCAACTTTTCCTCATGACTTTGTGCAGGAACGATTACAATATGGAGACAAACAGGCTTAAAATAGGAGGGTTGTGCCGCTTTCCTCTCTGGTAGTACAACCTCAAGAAGAACCTTGCACTTTGCCTATGCTGTGCTGCATTTGCCTGCAGAGAGATTATGTTCCCTAGCGTTTTCTGTCATCAGCTTCTTTGGTTACCCACGTGGTGGCTGCCAGCACATCCTCACGATCACGACTTCTACAGCGTAGCACATTTCCAGACGCAGCCTGGCTTTTTTGACGCAGGACCCTCAGAGCCCAAAGGTGCAACCATGCCATAGTGCATAGACTGTGCGTTTGGGTGGTCGTACAGCACAGCATGGTGCTGAAATTGCCTGTGGCTGAGATACTGCTGGGACTGGAAGCAGGCAGCCCTGCTCAGAGGTAGAGCTTATTGGGTTAGGTGCAATGCCATGCTAACACAGTTACCAAGCTTCCTGGCCTGGAGCGGGTATTGCCACATATTCCTGTGTATTGACAGTATAAATAGATGTATATAAGAGTATGGGCATACACACACATGCAGAAACTGCTGGAACTAGCTCAAGACTTCTTTTGCAGTTCTTTAGTACACACTGTAAAAGCAAGCACTATAAGCTACTTCAGAAAATATGATTGTTCAAGGTGTTACCCTTTAATATTAAAACATAATTCAGTCATAGCAAAATATCAGACTGCATGATATATCACTAGAATAAATGAAAATATTATGAAATAAGGCATTATTGTTTCAGGAAATGACTGACAGGAAAAAAACTTGTGACAGGCAAGTGACTCAAATTCCTTTGAATTAAGTGCTGTCAACTGTATTGAGATCAACATTCCTCTAACCAGTGAGTAAGGATTCACATTACAGAGACAGGGAACCCCACTGAAGACCACAGTCATCCTAAATTTATGAAGTTACAAGATAAACACCAACAGGGCTTCTATGGTAACATCAGAGTGAGGCTTTTAGAAAAATAATGTTCAGCAGGAGATAACAACTGCAGACAGAGCAGAAGAAGGGAAAAAAAGAAATAAAGAAATCTGACCAGAGCAAATAAGACAGAACATGAGAAGATTTGTGGAGGTATTTTTGAAAAAAGAAGAGGATGTCTTACAGTTGCATAATCTGCTTGCTCCATTATGACCAGCCATCGATAGAATTACTTTACTCACTTTTCCAACGACAATAGTAGTTTTGGTGGACATGCAAGTAATCAGGGTCATGAGAACAAATGGTAAGATACCCGTGTATAATTTTAAGAGGAGAACTACAGAAATGTTACTTCCTCAGGTGTGCGTTAACAAAACGCCTATTGTCATTGCACATGCTCAGTACTCTTTAAAGTTTGTTGTTAGACTTTACTAGGATTTTAAACACTTGTGTTTTAAGAGACAGTTTTTCAAAAGACATTGGCAAACCTGTAACCTCAGGGTGATAGTAAAAGGTGCACTAGCAGTTAGTAAAAAAAAATTATTTATGTATGGATAAAGCAAAATTGCCCAACCAAAATGGGCTTTTCAATGCACCTCATAGAAGCATTAGAAACTTTACTGAACCATGGGAAAAGAAGAACAATCATCAGCTGCACTGCTCAAAAGCTGGCATGGTGAAAACATCTATTAATGATTATTTTCAGTTGGTCCAAAACTGGATTCATTTTGTCACCTGATCAGATGTTGCTTTATGCATTTTTAGTCAATGTGAAACATTTATTGTGGCACACATACGTGCGTACTGCCTTGCTTCAAAAAACCCACAACAACCAACAAACAAACCAACCACCACATTAGATCAAACATCACTACTTAACGATTGAAAATATTAACAGCTCATCCATTGAAGCAAATGGAGGGGAGAATAGCAGTGAAGAGCTAAAGCAGTAAAAAAGCTCCCAAACCTTTCTTTCCTTTAATGGATGCAAGAAAATATTGAACGTACAAACTGATCAGATTGTGCCAAACACTCTGTTATAAGAGAATGTATTCAGAGTACTTCATTTGACACCTGTTCTGTGACACCTTATTTACTCCTGCTGGGCTGAGAATTTGCAGCTTCTGCAGGGAGGCTGCAGCTTGAGCCATCACTAATGCAGTCTTGGGGAGGTTCACAAAGTCCTGGGAATGGATTTTTTTCAGCTGGCTTATTTCTGCTTGGCAATGACCATTTAGAATGAAGCACCTGGAATATCCCACACTACTCCCTCATCCCAGTTCAGCATCTATTTAGAGGTGAATCTGAAGAAAAAGGGGCTTGTCTACAGCAGACAGCAAAATTCAACTCCCCCAGATGATTATGAAAACTTGCTATGAATATCAAATAACAAATATGGGCTTATATTAATTTTGCAGTGCCAAAACACTAGTAAGGGAAAAACCTGCAAACACTGCCATTTTCCATCCCTGACTATCATGACACATGATAGTCATACGGTACTTCCACCCCGACTGTGGTTGTAACAGTACACCCCAACCATGTGTATCCATCGTGGGATGGATATTCTTAAGAGTCAATATACCTGTGATTCTATTCGTAATGAGAAACATTCATTTTTCATTGGGATGTCAGGGTTATGTCATTACATCAGGAGCAAATCCTCAATCATTTTTTGATTTTGATCCTTTTCAAATGCACCTGAAGGAAGACCTACTCCTCCTAGAATTACAGTAGTTTCTATGTACTAAACACTGCGAGAATAGTAATGATCCTGGCTCATACTTTGTCAGCAAGGGTAAATTTCCTTTATTCTGTTTCAGACCTCCAAACTCCCTCAAGCTTGTGTTGTAATGTGATTCAAAAGACTCACCAGAACTGAGCTGAAAACACATTTGACATTTTTAAATATGCATTCAGATAAACTTCATAAATCCGTTGTACGCTGTTATCTATCACTCTGTATGATACTCTGACATGTTACTTTTTACACAAAACCTGCCATCAAACATGCTGCACCTTTAGTAGAATAATGTAATGCGTTCATCAAGGACGAGCAATATAAGACTGTGGAGAAGAAAAAAGAGACAGCAAATAGAAGTAAAAAAAAAAATGCAAAAGAGGCAAGAAGTAATGACTTCCATCTTGCATGGATTGAAGCCTCACCTGTTGTGCTATCAGAGCATCATGACAGAATTAAAAGCTAGGTTTAAAAGAGGAAAAAAAGACAAACATTCTTAGAGAAGCGTTGAGGCTATCTTGATTGTACAAATACGTACTTCTATGTTGAAAGCTGTCTGTGGCAGTGGCATCTTTATATCCAGCAGAATTTCATCACTATTCATAACACAGAGTGTTTTACTAGATTTTGTTCTCATTAGCTCTGCGCAAACAACTGAACTAGGAATGGGGTTGCTGAATCCTATTCCTTCTTGAGCATTGTTTACCAGATCCCTCACTAACTCCCAATCAGTTCCACCTCCGCAATTTTATGGAAGGCAATGAGTTTCCACAGGTATTGTCATATACCATAATTAGAAAGCAGTTTCAGTTCAGTGAGACTTTATTGGCTTGACAAGCCATACAGGGCTTATAAGTGTGTAAGAAGAGAGAGAACATTGACTGCTCTGTCAAAAATCAAGTCACATCCACATAGGAAAAAGTGACTTTTTGAGTCTGAGCTTTGATATCCTGTGCTGTCTGTCAGCATCTGCAGCACATAGGAATTGGACAACCCCCCTTAGTATGTTTGTGCGCACTTAACATGCTTCATGTTCATGTTGTAGATCCCAGATAAAAGAGCTGCAATATGAGTGCTGGTTTGATATTCTTAAGCACATTTATTTCATGACTTGTTTTTTGTGAGCAACACTGTGCATTCTATTCCCTGCCACTTTTTTGTTGCTTTGTAATAACCCTTATGAGTAGCGATAACACACGTAAAATTGCTGTTCTGTCTCTTTGTATTTTGGTTAGCAAAGCAGATCATCTCAGCAACCTGCCTGAATGTTTGCTGTTGCACTCCAGTACTCCCCTAATGTCAATGACAAGCCTAGGGCTCTTGAAAGGAAAATTAACATCTCAGCTAGGCTGTCTGTAGGGATTTTCTAGGAGTAGCATGCTTTTCAATACCAGGTATCTCTTCCCTATGAATGGAAGCGATGGATGGGCATATGCAGTTACCACGCTGTGTAAAATACAGCCCTTCATGTATCAGTCAGGAGTTGAGGAAAATTACTGTACGATTGAACACAGGTCTTCACTCCAAGTTTTTAAAGCCTGTTTTTCACTCTCCGTTTTACACAAGGATTTCAGGAAATATTTTGAAAGGCTACTAAAGTTATAATCCCCACTTTTTGTCTGTATTGTGTCTAAGACTGTCTTATTCACTGTATTAATATGTATGCTGAGTAATCGTTATGCTTCATATGCCTATGACATATCCACTCACTAAGAAGTTGAAGCGTTCAAATGCTCTGATAACCAGGTATGTTCAGTATTGTTTTATTCATATTAAGTAGCCAAAAGAATAGTATTCCTCAGACTCAGATGTAACTGAAGTCCTGCCTTTACTATTTAAGTTGCCCCACATATTGTAGTTTTTAGCCGATTTAGATCCTCCAGGGAAGATGGATTTTCCCCAACAGTTCCTTGATGAGACTTGGCAATTGCATCAGTGCGAATCAGGTTGTTACTTAAATCCTCATTTTACCTTCTTTTGCTATTAACATATGTCTCACTTTACCAACCTTCCATATGAAATAAACCTAAATTTAAGTAATTCTAGTCTCAGTTCTAAGAGCTAGTAGTTAGCTCATTGAGTCAATGACATGAAATATTCTCTACATCATAACTGATAATCTATGATATTATATGATGTTTTCTTCCAGCTCTATCCTTGTCCCAGTGAAATCTTTGCCTCCTGGGCAATCTTGTAGATAGCTGCCTTCTAAATCCTTTAAGTAATCCAGACACTTCTTCCCATAGGTACTTCTGACCTTGTAATCAAGTGCTAGGACAATTATCTCCTTTCTCCCAGTTGCCTATTTAACTGTCTCAGATGAGGTTCCTTTGTAAATTTACTCCTACAGGATAATTGCCTCAAAAAGTCTCTCTGCCCCCATACTTCCCTCTGTCTAAATGAATCTGTTATTAGTGTTTTCACCTTTGCCACCACCTTAACAGCTTCTTGATTTCTTTTTCTTTCCTTCCTTTTTTTTTTCCCCAGCTGCAATAGCCTCCCCACTGTTAGCTTTATCTAAAGCCCTTTCACAAGGTAAATCTTACTACTGTTACCTGCATTTATTACATTCATTTGCATTCACTTAAAAACATTTAAGTTCATATGTATTTAAATCCTGGACATTTGCTTTTGAGAAAGAGAGCTATGTCCATACCACAGACACTGTGGTTCTGCATCAAAATATAGGCAGAGAGGCCTTCACTAAGTTTCAGAGAGCTCTGAACTTCAGAGACTCATATTCAGTTGCATTAAATCATTGTAATACTATAGCCTTTGTCAATGGAGGAAGGGGACACTGACTTTCAGCAAGGTAAACTTTATTTTTAGAGCTGGGTAGAGCTAGAATAGTTTCTGGTTCAATGCTCATGAATTCAAATGCAGGTTCTAACTGTTACCTCTCTAAAGCCCTGGAAAAGTCGTTTTACCAGTTTATTTCTTTATGAGACCGTTACTGCATTTTTGTACTGAAAGAATTAGGTGTTTTAAAGCATACACTGTAATTTTCTAGAATTAAGTCATTTCCATGGTAAAGGTAATCTCTCTCGCCTCTCTCCTTCTCCCCTTTCCCCAAAATCCCCAAACCCCATATGCCATCAAAATGCAGGAGAAAAGGGAATAGGTGTGCAGGGAGAGATTTAGAAGACTGTCAAAACAGAAGTCAAGAAGGAAATAGCTGAGCAGATAAGTTACCTTACAGTAAAAAAAAACCCACAAAAATCACACTCATGAATAATTCAAGAAAAAAATTCTCTCTTTCCATAGCAAATGTTCATGAACCTCTTTAAAAATCAAAGTTACAGACTACAAGTGCACATCTGCAGAGATAATCATCAGGAAAAAAAATAACTAATAACATAACTCAAGAAAACAAACCCAGACAACCTCACCTCCTTCCACTCGCAGGGTTACTGACCCAACCAGCTGCTAACCCACTCCGAATGCCCAGAGTTATAAGACCCTCCTGCATCCAGGCAGGAGATGAAACCCAGCTGCGCTGAGGGAAGGCGACTCAGATACACGATTTCCCACTTTAATATCTGCTGCCAGTTATCTCATCACAAGCATGTGAGGAATGGAAAGCATCGGCTCAATTTGCCCCTTAGAGACTTAGAGGGTTTATAAAAGTCCTCTGTAAGCAATTATTTTCCAGAAAATATTAAAAGCTTCTTCCAAAATAAATGGCACACAAGATTGAAAAAGAAGGAAAAAAAATCATATTTTGTCAAATGTATAAAAGAAATGAACAAAGCACTGGTGTTTCTTTCATGAACAGACAGAAAGTTGATGCTGTTCGTCTAGGTCTTCACTTTTTTTTTTTTCTTTAAAGTGGGGCTGAGATGCAAAAATAACAAAAAATGATGTAACACAAGAAGCAGAGAAATTCTTCCCACAAACAGCTAACAATTTCCTACTATCTTCCCACTTAAGAACCTGAAGGTGTTTTATAAATAGATTTTATGTCCTCAAAATACCATTTCCTCCTTATAAAAGTCAATTGCTTCTCTAAAGTAAAATATGCTTAAGTACACCAGATTATTGCAAAAAGTAACACTGAGTAAACCAACATATTAAAATGCTTGTCTAGGTTTTTCTGTTGAAATTTAGAGAGCAAATATCATTGACAACCTGCAAACCCTTAGATTTATATTTTGAGTAATTCAGATCTAGGATTTTAAATTTTGATCCCCCATTAAGTTTCCTGTGTATTGAAAGATGACCTCTTATGCACTGATCCTGGAAATAATTATGCACATGTTAAATTTAATGTGCTGTAAGTAATCATTGCAATAACCTTTAGTGGATATAAAATTAAGTGGCCATGTATATCTAGCAAGTTCTAGGCTATAGTTTATCACACAATTTCTTTTTTATTGACTTTGTTTAGATTAGTAACCAAGAACAATCAGACAGGCCTTTGTGAAACTTAGAGAAATCAGAGACAAGAACAAATAGTGTGAATCATCAGTTTTGGCCTGCCTCTTTCTGCAATGTATGGTTGTTAAAACTCTTTCAATTTCTAAAAGAAATAGTCATCACAGATAAAACGATGCACTAAGAAGTGCCTCTGGCCATCTATTCACCAACAGAATTTTCCAGGCAAAGCCCCTTGTTCTTCAGCAGGAACTCACCAAATTTGGTCAGTCTCTGCAAACATAGGGATCTCCTTGTGTGAAACTCATTGCATGCTTACAGCCTGAGCCGGATCTTCGGAAATGAAATGCTTCTGTCTTTCCTTGTAATTTCACCAGAAAAAGACTTCAGATTTGGAGTGAAGACCCGAAGGCTTGGCATGGATCCAGATATAGACAGCAGGGAAGAGACCAGCTTCCAGCTTTCTGGTTTTGTGAGTATTTAAGAAGCTTGGATCCTGCCAGAAGGGAGAGCCATTGCAGGGAAGAGTATGATGCTCTGTAGCACAAATACTTCAAGTGGCAGAACTTCTGTGTCAGGAATGCAAATTAAAATACGTGTTCTCTACAACAGCTCTTAGGTAACATGAAATAGCAATATAAAGAAGAAATAAGTGACAAAGAAAAAAAGCAAGGAAAATTTCCTAGAAGCTTTTGGAAAGAAGAAATAAGCAATATTGTTCCCCACTCACTGAGGGATATCATGGTGACTGGAGTGACAGAGCAAGACAACGAAAGACAAAAAGGAAGACAAGCAATGCAAGGGTGTTACAAACTTTGCCTTCCAGTTGTGCAAGGCATTGAACGGTGGCCCTTTTGGCCTCTCTGTTCTTATTTGCAAAGCATATAGCAAAGACCAAAAAACAGTGTGGAAGTTCAGCTGTGACTCCCTATGTATGTAGATTGTACAAAGACTTGTTTTTCTTGAAACAGCAAGGTAAAAAGTAACACTTCTATGAAAACAGTTATGCATAGCTTTGCAACAATATCACTGTACTCAAGTATCCATTCAATTCTTTCATAAACTTGTGCAAACAGACGAGACATTATAAAGACTAACAGACATCAGAATTGAGTGTCAACTCTTTAAATAAAAAGAATTTTCAAAATTATTGTTCATTAAATGCAAGAGTCTCAAAGCCTTCTTGAGGACTCAAGTATGTCTTCCTTGTAGTCTAACCAGAAAAAAAACTCACAAGTTTTCTCTATTTTCAGCTTGTTTAGAGCCAATGAAACCCACCTCTGTTTCATCAAGGAAGAGAGTGGAGTTGTATTCTTTATTTTTGCACAACTAAAGTATGGGGCTAAAACCCCCAGGCTCCCCAACAACCCCCAGTGATAGGAGCATTCCAGATCACACCCCCTCCCTCCCCCCAGTTACTTCCCTGCCATTATTCTCCCTCTAGAGATGCTTACATGTCATCATTAACAACATGTAGTACCTAGAAAGTCTGGCCTTCCCATCTTAGGATCCTGACCTTCCTGTCGTCTTCGTTTCCCCAAGGCAAGTCCCTCCCTACAGGAAGTAAATAGTTAATAATACTTCCCTGTCCTCTCCTTAAAGGCTCCTTTGTCATCCAAAGGCTTGGAAGCATCTCCTACATGTGACAGCAGTTAAGCATGGTCTAATTTCATGTGTGAATTTCCGCTCATTCTTATTCAACACAGCATTCAAGCACATATGGAAACTTCAGCTCGTGGGTAAATTCTCGGGAAGTCAATGGGTTGCAAACACATCTTTTATGTTAAGCAAGTGTCTTGCTGCACTTCATTGACTTCAGTGTGATCTCCTTAATGCCTGGCCTTGGCGTGAGCGGCAGGACTCAATTTAGTTCTGAGCAGCTACTACCCTGTTACATTGAACGGGGGATTACATATATATGCATATATGCATGTGTATACACCTATATATGTATGTATTTGGGATGCATATACACCCCACACACATTGCTTCCAATAAGATATGAGCGGTGTTGCTTTTCTCCTAAAGGCCTACATAATTTCATATCAAGATATCATTGGATTGACTTGGATGAACAAAATACCGACAAAGGCACTTCAAAGTCTAACCGAATTCACCAGGTTTGTTCCAAAGACTTTGGTCTCATGCCTGATGCCTTCGTTTATACAAACAATGATAAAACATACACTTTCTCTACTTTCCTGGCCAGATCTTCTCGAGCAAGGAGTTCTGGTCCTTCAAGTGGCTCTACTATCTAGACTTTGCTCTCCCGTTACATCCAGGTAACCCACTGTCCTCAGACTTGGCTGGCAGCCTGGCCACCTGCCTGCTGCTGCCTGGGAGCCACTGGGCAGCTCATGCTTGGCAGCTGCCTGTGCTGCCTGCCAAACCCTATGAGGGATCTGTGTGCCACCGGCCACCTGGCACAGGGGTCCCGGCTGCCTGCCACCCCTTGCCTGAGCCCAGTGACCCTGCCATGCATCAGAGAGGTGCCGTAAGATCTGGCTTCCCAGAACCTCCTCTGCCGACGCTTGCCCAAGCCCTGCTCTTGCTTCAGCCTGTCCCCAAGGCCTCGAACAACCCTGCTCCAGCAGCTGTTGCCACTCTTCTCCCAGCAAACACCAGTAGCTGCTGGGGACAGTGGTGTGCCAGCCCTGGCTTCTTCCCAGCAGCTCCCTTACCTTCCCCTTCTGGAAAGCCCACCGGTCACCCACAGTGGCTGTTGTGCTGCTCCTGCTCACCTCTCCCTCCCCGTTGTTTTCACCTCGCATGCTGAGTTGGAGCGGAACGATCCTCAGGTGTCTAGATACCTCTTTGCCCAGTCATTCTCCTCAACCCCTCTTTCAGGGATAAGGTAACGGCTGCCGCTCACCTTTGCTGGGAATGGTGAAAACCTCCCCCTCCCACCACTGCTGTGTTCCTCTTCTGCTTTCTTCCCCCAGAAGTGCGATGTGTCCCAGGTGCTTAACCCGTTCCTTCACATGTGTTATTTATGGACTTCTTTGGGCATTTTGAATGAGAAATGAAGGGATTTTGACAAAGCTGCCAAAGAGAGGGCCATCACCACTATGGCTCTGTGACAGCCTTCATTAGCTTCGGCTCTTGCTATCTTGCCAGATGTTGCAGAGATATCCAAGCATCTTCTATAACAGTGACAAAGCAATTTTAAGGAGTTTTAAATCTGTCCTACATGACTATTCATGGCACTAGTGTTATTTATTCTAATAAGCTGAACCTGTATTTAATGTCAAGCAGAAATAGAACCTGCATTTTCAAACATTCGGGATGATCTCATGTTTCCTAGTCAGTACAGGAAAGTGTTTCAGTAATAACAATAACAATTTCACCTTTCTAAAGAGAAGATATTTCTAACCCTAGATGCCCTGGCATCCAGGTTCACCAGACTTACCTGTGCCCATGCGCCCTAGGAGATGAGCGTTTCTTGCAGTTCCCACGCTATGAGCAGTCTGTGCAGACTTCTGCAAACTTGCCCCTCAGTGCATCCCTGAGACCCTGCCCTGGAGATCTAGGCAGAAGGATTTGCACTCAGCTGTTAACATCACTTCTCACATTTTTAACCTGAAGTAAATGCTTAATGATATATGCAAGGAATGCAAGAGCAACTGCAGGTTAATGCAGAATTAATTTGTCTAAAGAGGATCAGAGATGTCAGGCTCAACTATGAGGTTAGCCATGAAAAATATAGTTTCAAAACAAAACAAAAAAAAAGTTGAGTCAGAATGAGGAGTTATAGAGGAGAAAGAGGAAAGGAGGTAAGAAAGAAAAAAGGGGGAGGCATATTTGTCCGGAGTAGTTTTTTCTCTGTTTCTATGATTTCTCATAGAAAACGCTTGCGTTCTAAACCAAGATCAGTTGGGATTAATCATTTGTATAGAAACCATCGTGAACTCATTGTAGGCTTTTAGAGTTTAATTTTGTTTATCGAGCACAATTTGGTTAGCATCAGGTGCTGAAGTTACAGACACCAACACTAGCATAGAAATTACTTTATTTAGCTCCCAGTTGTAAGTTTCTATAGCAACTGGGTCCTATAACAGGAATTTGAGTTTCTGGCACATGAATACTGCTGCCGCTGCCAGAGATTGTTAATACTGTATTTTTGGACCACTCAACTGTTCCTTAATTCTTTCTAAGCCCACCTCCCCCACCCCTTTTTTTCCCCCCGAGGTCTTTCTTCAGTGTAAATCTGCCTGCTTAGTCATACTTGCAATTGTACCTTTTGTTCTTATCCTTCCTTCTTTGACTGTTACATGAAGTATCTAGTTCAGTCCAGGTTCCGTTTCCCTGGAACCGCTTGCAGGGTGCCCTGCGCTGCATTCTCATATTGTGCAACGTGGCAGAGCTGGAGGGTGAGGACCAGGGTGCTGAAGCTGTCAGGAGTGTCCAGAATAAAATGCCTCTCACGGACCTTCTACTCCCTGTGACTTTAAACCTGGGGCTGATTCTGTGGATACTACGCGTGTCCCAGATTCGGAAGAGAATCATACCCCAACCTGAAATAAGCTCATGTGCTTTTAGGTATGGTCAAGAATAAAGCTGCAGCACTGGTTTGCAAACATTAGAGACCTTACTGCAGTTCCTATATTTATTGGAAACTCATGGCTGAATACCACCTTTAGACATTGAATTTCACCAGTCAAACTCCTCGACGCACTCTCAGTCTTATCCCTACAGCTGTTTAAAGGCTGCAGGAGTACTCCACAAAGAGAATTGTATTATTGCAGAGTGAACAGATGTCTCTTTTACCTGTAAGATTTCCTTATTAGATATCTTTCACAACTATGAATCAATAGTCTTTCTTTGCACCTGGATTTATTTTGGGGAGCACATTCAAATGCTTCTATGAGGTGCTGGACAGCAGTGCAGACAATTTTTGTGACAACAGAACACACTTATATAAGTAGGCATTTGGATGGCTCCGCAGTGAACAGGCATTTTGAGATTCCTTTTTTTGTGTGGGGGTTTGTTTTTTGGGTTTTTTGTTTGTTTGTTTGTTTAATTACTTTGCATGTTGTCATTTATGTGTAAAACAATGGTAGTTTGAATCATTAGATGTTTATACTCTCTAGTATGGTTTTTAACTTCTCTGGCTCAATTCTTTCTACATCAAAGAGAAATGTGTTATTCTACTCAAAACCCTCTGGGGACATCCCTTCTGCTGTCCTGGAGCCCTCTGTTCCATGAGAAAGAGTATGGGCTATCTCAGAGCCACAGAAAACAAATCCTGATATCAATGAAACACAAATTTATATTTGGTGACTTAGGCACAGCATAGAATATATGTTTTGAATAACAAGTTTCGAGTATCCCTAGGTAAGCTGGCCACTGCAACCAGAATTAATTCTTGTGATTCTTTCCACATGAAAGGAGAAGCTGTTGTAGGGTCTCACTTGAAGAACTTTATAGCTGAGGCGGTTGCGCCAGAAGGACAGAGAATAGTGAACCCCACAAAATCACCTGGCTGTGCACTGTAAGAAAGCTGTAGGAGCACTGAGGTTTGTTTGGGCTTCTGCTGCTTTGTTGCAGAAAAACTTCCAGGAAGAACTATACTGAACCTACAGTTAACTACTAACAGGTTGAACCCCAGTCTCTGTTGGGAAAGCCTAGTTGCCTTGGATATTGGCTGTTTGCTTTTATCGTTATCTTTCCAATACTATTCACTTTGGCTGCCTCTTATCACTTCTAACAGGGGCTTTTGCTTTTCCATCTGACCTTAATAAAATGGGATCATCCTTGCGCAAGTTTCTAGAATTGCTATTTTAAGTGTTGGAAGTTTGAGAATATCTATCTGCAGAAACCTTTTCCTTTCCCTTAGCCCTGTTTGTTTTTTGTTTTTTTTTTTTACCCAGTCCTGGAGTGGTTTCCTTGTCCTAGAGTGCTGAGCTGGGGTGATGTGTTGGGTGCTGCAGTCTGGCAGGGGCATCCCGTCTGTCCAGGCACATTGTGTCCCTGACAGCTGCAGTCATTTCATCTCTCTTGCTGGCAGATCTCTTCCAGGCAATTTACAGCTTGTTCTCTAAATTCTTAACGTCTAACTGCCGAGTTGCTGGGAGGGCCTATTTTGGAAAAGGGAATCAGATTCCCAGAGCAAACTCTGTTTCCACACGGTGCTGAAGGCAACAGGAGTCTTTGGGAGACTGGTGGGAAGATTAAGATGCTGGAATCTGTTGCCTTAAAATCATTCTTCTGCTCTCCAGTGAGTCACCCAGCCTCGCAAGCAAGCTCGGCAGGACCTTCTGCCGGTGCTGCTTCTCACGCACAGAGAGCCCACACAAACCCAGTAGAGGGTATGTTGCCACCATCTTTTGACAAAACACTTCTCCCTGCAGCACAAAAGGTTTTCATTTCCTTATATTTCGCCATCCCAGGTTTCTGGCTTCTTTCTTAACAAACTTTGAAGAGTTTTCTCAAAATGGCAGCTGCAAAGGTCATCTCTTTCTCTGTTTGTTTCTTGCTCAGAGACAGAAATCGTGCTTTAGAATAGAGATGCAAGGCAGCTTTCTAGAGCGTAAAAATCCAGTAACGTAACACATTGTCTCCAGCCTGCAACAGCTGGCCGAGAGAAAAAAAAATAAATAGGAGGGGACTATGTACAAAACAGATTTGACTGATTAAACTTCTCAGTATGTATTTTTTTAAACATAAAGATAATAGGTATATGAACTATATTTTAAGATTTTTAAGCTAGATGTAGCTATTAAAATTATATTTTATAGGAATAGAGCAGGTCTTTCTTATTAGAATATTAGTCAGGAGTGAAAAAATGGTAATTCTGCCTTTTCTGCATTTTTATAAACTTACATCATTTTCGTTCATTAATCTGCAATGATTATTTTTTGCTTAGTTCAGGTCATACTTCAGTTATGAAACATGTGACTTACCACATAGCATACATTATGTAGAAAAAAATAAATGTAATTTACTAGAGATGTTAATTCCTTCCGATAAGTCCACTAAGAAAATACTTCAGTACTAGATCATAGATTAAAAGTGCATATTTTATGATAGTTTCCAAGAAAAATCGTAAGTGAAACACTATGAGGTAAAGAGTTCACCGTTATATCCAAAAGCAGCTTCCACTTAGTGTTTTCAAGTTATTACTAATCTTGTGCTTAACACATTTCTAATTAAAGAAACGAGCTGCAAAACAGGCAGAGGGGAAAAGAAAAAAAAAAAGCAGCAGCAGCAAATGTGGTCTCAGAATCTGAGCAGAAAATTTCTTTTACCTCTGAGGCTCTGCACTCACTCCCCGCTCCTTCCACATATGCAGACCCCTTTTACCCCTCAGTGTAACTACCACACAGGTAAGAAGCAGCCTCCAGCAATCTGGCTCCCTCATTGCCCGCTGCAGGTGTTGTCTCACAATCTGTATAAGGGAATCAATGCAGACGTCATGGCACAGAGGAACAATTCTGTTGTCCATCCTCCACGTCTCCAGCAATGCACTCCCATGTATGTTTTTTGCCAGCACCCAGCCTTTCTACAGTTGCATCAGAAACCAGATCATGGTGTTGATCCACTGGAAAATATTTAATGGGAAAGTTTGTAGCTGGATTAGTTTTGAGCTGGAACATGGCTTTATGACCAACAGTGCTAGTGGCTTAAAATGGCAGATGAACGTAATGGAAAGCGTGAGGACCCTGCTCACAAAGGCAGCGTGGACTTACAGTCATGAAACTGTTCCCAGTGATGTTCGATCAACACAACTGAGCATCTCATTTAATTAAACAGAAGAAGTTCTTATTTAGTAACATTTAGATGTTTAATGTCTGTTTCCATTAATATTATTTACTTATACTCAGGCTATGTCTTAGAAGCAGCTTACTGTGTGGCTCTGCTTAGAGTAGACAACGTTCTGACTTTGTTGTCGTATTTTGCACATGAAAGCATGATGGTTCTTTTTGCTATCAGTCTTGTTATATTAGGAAGAAAAACACCCATTTTTAATGTTTAAAATAATTACTTAATTTTAAAATGTTGATGAGAATGACAGGAAATTCACACTGAAGTGCATTTCTTCTGCAAGATGACACGTTTTTTCATGAGAAGAGCCAGAATCTGTTTTTTGCAGCTAAAAAATTTATGTAAAAAGTTAACTGTCAAAATGCTACTTGATGGTAATATCACAGCACTCATCCACAAATCTCAAAGATATAAGGCAAATGTAAAAATGATCATAAAAATTTCATAAAAGGAAAAATTGAGGTATAGGGACATTATACTAAATATTTTTCAATAAACACAGATTTTTCTCAAATGAAATACTATGTGTATTTAAAAAAATTAAAAAGATGCCGTTGTCATAGTATAACCTCACCACAACTAAACTAAAACTAAATCAGATTCATATGTCATAATTTTAGAAAAATCCTGAATACAGAGATTATCTTCTTAACGTGTGTTATGTTTTGGCAGCCGAGGGTAGTGGACTGTGATCAGCACCCCTCATTAAAGAAAAACGTCTTCTTCTTTTAAACCGTATTTGTTGATTAAAAAAACACCTCAGCTGATTCCAGATCATGAGTACATAAATAATTTTAAGAACTTGAATATATACAATAAAGTATAAACCAGAAATAAAACCTGTTTGTGAGAACAGCAGTTCCACATGAAATTGGAAAACAGTGAAGATGGGGACCAACACTGACAGAGTCAGAGTGGAAGAAGACCTTTCACTGAAAAATCCTCATTTCTTAAAGTCAGTGAAAGAGAATGTGTGATACCTGTTGTAGATAGTTTCTGAATGCTCTCTACATGCAGCCTCCTGCAGAACACATGACTCTATTGAGAGGTGACAAATGCGCGGATGATTGCTTTTAAGTAGTAAAGGTTAAATTACTTGTCCTGATGAGTTTAGACAAAGTCCAGAAAGAACCAAAGTCTTTTGACACCCATTGTCTGCTCTAAGCATTATGCAATGCTACTTGTAATTGAACTGACTACACAGGCATGACACTTTCAGTGCACTTTCTTAGTCTTTTCAGTATAGTGGAATTACTGACAGCTAAAATATTATGAAATTGGCCAATTTAGGCAAATCCTGTGCTGAAGGTGTTGACCTTTTGAAAATGGATTCCTTCTGCACATTGGGTTTTTGCTTCCCCTATCTTGTTTCTCCTTTAGCAATTATTCATCTTTTATGGCTTCCTCCAGCTAAAAGCCTCAGCAACAGGAACATTTATTCAGAATCAGAATGGAAGATCTAGTACTTTTCTGTACATTAAAAAAGAAGAAAGTTCAATTTTCCTTCTGAAAAGCACAAGAAAGACCATTACGTGAGATGTAAAGACAGAGAGAAAAAGGGTTGAATTCCCAAAATATTTGATGGCAGAAGTAATAATAGCAATGAATGAGGCCACATAAATGATTCATGAGACTCATTTTTTTCCTATTGTTACTAAAAAGAGGCTCATTATTACTCAGAAAAAATGCTTTGTTAGTGATGTAAAAAGAAATCAGAATTTGCTATCAATTACTTCCATTAACACTGGGCCTTTGTACAGTTTTAGAAATATATTTTATAACAATATTATTTTGTAATTTCATCCCTACTGTGCTTTGAGCCTTCTGAGGCCCACAAATCTCTTTAATACCTCCACTCCTGCTGATAATAAGAAGTCTTGTGGGTGTAGTAACAGCTAAAAATACAATAGTAAATGATTCGTCTATTACCGTTTCAGAGGTCACAATGAGTAACAGAGAGACCACAAGCACGTAAAATAAACATCCTGCTCTGAAACAGAGGCAAGCTGTAGCTTCAGGATGATCACTTTGAAGAGATGTGCCTCCTTTAAGGACATTTTCTTCTTTGGTTTGAAGACTGTTAGAAATATCCGAACATATGTTCTGAGGCAATGAAATTTCAATGGGACATTTTTTCCTTTTAAAGCCCAATTCTTAAAACACTGACTTGCAACATGAGACAGCAGCAAAAATGAGTCAAGCTAAGAGCGCATATTTAGCAGAGAGATACAAGGAATAAATAGAGCTAAACCTGATCTTTTTGATTTTGTAAACAATGTGTCACTAGAAACCAATGAAGACAATAAAGAATTGGATTACCATGCATCCATTTGAGATATTTCAATCAATATTTAAGTAGTTTTGGAGAATTTAATGTAAAACAGGCAACTTTCTCAAACAAGCAATCGAAATAATCCATTAAGGCTGTAATCACCATTATGCTTGGGTGTTCCTGTGCTTTAGAATAAACTCATCGTGTAAATACTGTTGAAGTAGTACCTCAGGTATTTACCTTCCTATTGTTTAAGTGATTTTGGTGTTTCGGTTTTTTTTAATTACTGTATATTATCTTTCTTGATCCTCAACTGCTAAATATAATAAATCCTTCCTAAACCTAGTTAACAATCTCTGAAAAAAAAATATTCTTGATAAGGATATAAATATGTATAAATGACTATGAGGCAAATGAGGCCAACCTCAGAGTAATGCAATACAGAGGCTATGCATCTGTGTAAATCATGTCTAATAAAAACATGCTACTGAACCTTCACAAATGGGAGCTAGTATCGAACCTGTTACCCATTTTCCTCTGCAGTTGAGACACTCTAAAAAAACGGGTGTCTGGATCTCATGGGAAATTTTACACTGAGTATGACTAGCTTTACAGTCATGCTAGGGTTATAAACTTAACTGATGAGGCTAGATATTTCAGTATAAACAGCAGAAGGGAACTACAGACATTTGATGAAAGGAAAGCAACGTCAGAAATCTTTGTGTCTTCCAGAGAAGCCAGAAGGTTGAAGCAACTTGATTTGGATTAATCAGATGGAAGAAAACACTTGCAGGCAGAGAGGCTGATGTAGGTAACGCCACTCACAGGTTTTATACAATGTTTTGCATTGCTCTGTCATGAACAATTTTATAGCTCAACGAAAAGGAATCTAGCTCTGGTTTTACAGATTATCTGTAAGAAGGAGAAATGCAAACCGCACTGAAAATGAAGCGATTCTGCAGTTTCCATGGTTTGTTTTTGTGGGTTTTTTTGGGTTTGTTTTTGGTTTTTTCTATGAGGAATGGGTTTTTACCTGCTGTTTTTAGGCAGTGGATATACCGGGGAAGTGGGAAGAGAAGAAAATAGACAGAAATCTTGCTTTGAAAGTAGTAAATAGGAGTAAAAATATATACTATTATAATGCTAAGTAAAATAATAAGTAGGTTTCAAAGAAGGGGAGAAATGTAAACTTGACATCTTACATAACTTCCTACTTTGCACATCAAAATTATATAACTGTGATGCAAACGCTGCTGGGAAGAGGTGCTTCCTGTCATGTCATCCCTATGTTCTGCTCAAACCTTTGCCCTTCATATCGTAAAAATTTCTAGTCACTGTACTGTCCTGACTGCCCAGTTTGAATGGTAGTGGTCTTCTCTGAAGGTCTTCACTTCAGAGAGACTGAAATATATTTACATTTGCCTAAATTCCTAGACCAGCACTAATGCTTGCTTCTCCTGTACAGGAATGAACCACTTCAGTCACAGGAACTTCTTCAGACAGAACAATTTCCCCTGGGAAGTCACACACTTCCAGTAGGCATAGGCAGCTAATCCGTGATGCTAATTGAGAGGATACTCGTATTATGGCTATGGTTTCCCCTTTAGTTTAACATTTATTTTAGTACATTTATTCTTAAGTGCTCCACAATTTCCAGGCTTTTACACAGCAATTCCAGGATAAAGATGCTGCAGTGCTTTGCAGCACCACCTTCCCACACACCCGTTCATTGCGTGCCTCTCCTTGTCTCCTCTCTCTTTGCAGTTCCTCATAACCTCCTCACTGCAGGAACACCCTGTGCCTCCATTTTTCCCAAATACTCTGTCTTGTCTGCTCTCCAATATGGCTGTGCAAGGTGTGCTCTTATTACCCTCTGGTCCCCCACAGTTTAGTCCTAGGATTCTGGCTGGCTCCGTGGAGTCTATATTTCTTCTTGCCTTCAATCTGTGGTCCCTTTATGTCTTGTCAGGACATGGTTTCTCTGCATACTTCCATGCCCCAATTCCCATCATTATTCCACTGTTGCTCTTCTATGAGTAGTATTACTACTCTTAGTCTACATTAATGATCAACTACTTTAGCTGTCAGTTGTCAAGCTGTAGAGGGAGAATGGAAGAAGCTGAGATAGACTGTGGTGACGATGCTGCCATCATCAATTACAGTGCTGCATTCTCTAAATAGTTGGAGTAGCTCTTGAAATTGGGGGTCTACCAGCTACTTCTTGCACTACATATGCTGAAATTCTTCCTGATCAATAGATTTCCCTCCCTTGACGCCTTAACCTCTAAAATTTTGGGGTACCTCAAATTCATATTTAAGGTGAATATCAACCACACATGGAGAAACAACTTCAAAATGAACAAGAAGTCTCACAAACTTTGTCAATAATTGGAGATGATAGAAAGATTACAAATAAAAAATGGAAGGGGTGATTATGGAAAGGATAAAACTGAGCACACATCATCAACTTTAGCTGACAATTTACATGCAGTCTACCATTTACACATACCTGTAGACTGGAACAACACTTTTGCTTTGTATCATACACACTTATTTGTTTAGGGACTTTTCAGTTGTATGTGTTGGATGACAAGTGGGAGTATGGTTATTACATGTATGAAGTTCTGGACTTCCTCAGGGCCAAGAAGTCTGATGAATGTCAGCTTTGATTAGTGCCTCGGTACCAAATGCTCAGCTTTGCCTAACAGTAACTCAATGCACAACACGAAAACATGTTACAGTCGGCCTCTTAAAGGTTCACTAATGGCACTGAAATGTCACCTCCAGCAAAAACTTGCTAAAAGTTTTTTCCCCTTAAAAATAATAAAAAAATATTTCATATAAAAAATAGCAATATTTAGCAAGTCATGCTTTCCAAGGAGTGTGGTTCAGTTGCCTTGCCTTCCCATTCTTTCCCTGTTTGGACTCCCTTCGCCATGAAACACAGTAACATCTCCATTTGGTGAAGAAAGAACTTGAATGAAAGTGAACCAGCATTGTGAGAACTGATATAGAGAGAGGGATAGGCTAATTACATTTCAAGTAATTGGAGGAACTAGGGTAACTTTTGTGATTTAATCTTTTATTTTGGATAATGTGTCAAAGAGTTTAAGCTTTGGCGGGCAAAATATTTTTGTTTATATACCCTACTTCATTAGAAGCAGCTGTTTTTTAATGAAGTAAAATCTGAGTTCTTTAGCTTGAAAAAATTAAGCTCATATTTCTAGATCCTGCCGGTGACCCGCATGTCCCAAGCACTATTGATTGATTCTTCAAGCAATTAAGAACCTGAGCTCCTTAATGTAGTAAGTGGTATCTGTAATAGGATATAGCCTGTGTGCATAGAAACAGCTACCAGAAAATACTTGTATAATTACCTAAGTTATGTTGGACATAAAGGGTTGGATAATTGACTACTGTATTAAGAGAGAAATACAAAACACAATTCCAAGAAATGACAACCATGTCCATCCGTGTCCCACTCCCATCCCCCAGTTACTGGAAATTGCTAATGGTATTGCAGCTATAGTTGAAAAGAAGAAAGATATGTATATGACTGTTACTTGTATCATCCTTAGACATAATTTGTGATGTTCTACATTAATGTTCAATATCTACAGAATTTAATTTGGAGAAGAATGGGAAATTTTGGTGCAGAGATTGAAAGCTGACAGAAAGAAAGAAAAAGAACAAGATAGTCAAAATTGAAAGTGGTGATTTCATTTACAGCTTTTGGTAACATACTACACAGGTGTAAAAGATAAGTGGCAGGCATTAGCTTTTATTATTCATTTACAGAAGAAGAATCTGGAAACTGAAAGAAAGAGCAATTGTGAGTAATGTAATCAGTGTCAGACACAGTTTGCAAGCTCATGGCAGACAAAGCATTGTGTAACAAGACTAGTTTAAAGTTTATGACTGAAAAAATAAAGCATGAATTTGCAACAGAAGAAAAGACCAGAGACTGAATTAGCTAGTGTCAGAGAGGGTTTTTATAGTATTTTCTGTTCAAGCTGGAATATAAGTAAGCTTAATTCAACAGCAGGAAGCAAAAGAATGTACTTGTTTAGTTATTACGATTGGTTTTGTTGTATTTATTTTTTTTAAATATGGGGAAACTGAATGCCTAGAAAATTATTTAACATCTTGAAAATGAACATCAGTTGGAAAGATCACATATCTGAAAGGTAATATCAAACATAAAATGTTGCTTTAAACAAAGAAGGCAAGAGTTGTTTCCTCTGCTAGTAGAACTGCATTAGTTTATCAGTTTACCAGTTAGAAGCGATAATCTGTTCTTTCAGAGAAGCTAGGCAAGAGAGTCACTAAAATCTAGCTCCAGTTTCATATTCTGAAACAACCTGAGCACACATTAAGAAATAATTTAATGGTCAATTGTTTGTTCACACTCTGATAACCGCCATAATCATAATGCTAAACAATAATAAAGCAATATATTTTGAATAGTTCTTAAGTCATGATCATAAATGACAGCAGTAGGACTACTTATGAAATCAGTTAAAAAAACCCTCATGTTATGTAAAATGATAACGTTTATGAAAATTGCAAATTATGTCAGTGGTGGAATAATTTACAAAGTAAGTTGTATGTGGCAGAATATAGCCTTTCATAGAAACACAAAAAAAGAAATTTGGCCTTTTCCCCTGGAGAAAAAAAATCAGAAACAAACTAACAAACAAACATCCATGTGCTTTTATTACTAGAGAACTACAAATGATAATAAAAAGCATAGTTCATATTACATATCAGCATAATACGTTATGGTGATAATCATGACTGGCAAAAGAGCAATGTAATTGGAATTTAGAAAAATTTACCAATAATTGCTTGGATTTTGTTCCTACAAAAACAAATCCCTTGGATTCAAGGAAGAATGAGACAAGCCTGCTCTTCCAAGAAGAAAAATAACCAGCAATCTTACAGAAAACCACTGAATATGTGCTTGTATCTTTATAGTCATGGATTATTACCAGACAACAATGATGATTATATGGAAACCAGCTGATATTTGCAGTCAAAATTCAAGCCAACTTTGTCTCAAGACACTTTGTAGTTCTTTGTTTCCCTTGTTATCTTTCACAAGTGCTCTTTGTGCCACAGCAAGTTCAGAGATGAGAAATGTATATACCACACTTCTGAAAGTATTGGGAATCTCCTGAGAGAAACTTGTTCTCATGAGACATCTAGAAAAAGCAAAATGCTTTGTCTAAATTTTAAGGGTTTAATTAGGTTAGCTAAAGTTTTAAGTCAAAGGTTCCTTCCCAGCTGTGAAATATTTTTACCAGCCCCCACTGAAAACGTGAAAGTTACTGCTTCCTAATAATAGTAACATTTGTTCTTATCTAAGCACAGCTATGGCATGCTGTAAGAAATTACATGACACAAGCAGAAATTAATACTGCAATTAAAGGTTTTGAGTTTTGAAAAAGATTAAACAAACAGATTCAATCCACATTTTTCTTAATTGGAAACAATTAAGAAGCAAAAAAATTAGGCAAACACAACCCACAAAATTAAGAACTGACGGTACCAAGAAGTTGTCTCCCAAAGGGTAGCAAGTGCATCAAGAAAATTACTTAAAAAGGTGACTTGAAGACAGAAATAGGTGAATTGGTAAATGGAGAGGTGGGATAAAACTATGCAGAAAGAAATTGGGAAAGCAAAATAAATAGAATTTGTTTGTATTAGATGCAATAACTTAGTTGACCATGTTTTTGTTGCTTTTGTGTCTGGCAGGAAAGTACTTAAGTGTTCCCTTTAAGACATACCGTGGATAAAGGGAGGGTAAAGCTGGGAGAAAGAAGTGACAATTTGTTGGCTGGTTTATACTTTGCACTCTGAGAGCAGCATGATCCCACATGTGTATTGAAAACCACTTGGGTGGGAAGTGTTGGAAGGGAGATTCTTTTGGGGCAAAATCTAAGCAGAAGGATAAGAACTGGTTAAAACCATCACCGACAACCCGGGAGAAAATATAGTATTCAATCATTTGGCAGTTTGGCACAATTTCGTAAGCCCAAGGAAGGAATCCTATTTCAGGGACACAAAAGTCTCTCTCTGTCCCCAGCCATGGGCATGAAAGACTACCAAACCTATTGCAAAGATGAAGTCTAGTAGAAATACCACCTCTCTGTTCAAGATCAAAAGGTAGCTTCCATCTTCATATCTTGTTCCACTTTTAGACTTCCCTTATTTTCTCAGTTTTTGTCATCCCACTAACTTTTGAGGTTATACACTAACTATAATGGGGAGATGGAGTAACAGTGACGTTTGATGTGTTCATCCAGCTTACAACGTGCTAAAGGTATTTACTAAAACAACAGTATCATAATCACTTCAGATCAGTGACTTGAATAAATCTTATTAAATGCATGCACATACACTGAATAAAATCCTTAGTAATGCTGTGGTCCGTTTAATGACAGGTATAAGAACTAATGAACCATAAAGTATGTGTGCAAACCCCAGACTTGACCATGTAAAATCATCTGTGGTAGAAGACTGGAGGTAAAACAGCTGCCAAGGAATGTTGGCCTAGGCAGGATTCTGGGAGCAGATTCAGAGGTGGGCTACAGCACATGGTCAGTATCTGTAAGAAGTAACTGTATTGTACATCCGCCCTTAGGCAACTAGGCAACACCTAAGGGCACACAAAACTGTTAGGGCAGCACAGAGTCAGAAGGGCTTATCACCATGTTAACCCTTAGTTTCCATAGAGCCTTGGGGTGTTGCTGAGATGCCAGAATCTCACCTACCAGATGTTTGAATATATTGAAAAAGATCCAGATCTAATTAGCAATAATGAGGAAAGTGTGGAAGTTCAAGTAGGCATGGCTTTTGGTTACAGCACTCACAGCTATGAAAATGATATTTTAAGTAATGTTGGGCCAAAAGGTGGTATAGCAGGATGAATTTAACTTGATAAGCAATGGAGAAAAATGTCAGGTTCCCTTAACAAGACAGGAGGAAGAAAAACAACAGTACTAGAAAATGTTATTCACTGAGAAGACCTCATGGTCTGTGCACATCTGTGTTAATTTGAGATCATGTTGATTTAACCATGCATCTTAAACATAAGAAATTATCCAGAAAGGAGAAAAAACATAGAATGGCTTGGGTTGGAATGCACCTTCGAAGATCATCTAGTCGGCCCCCCCGACACGGGCAGAGACATCTTCCACTAGATCACAAAATCACGGAATCACAGAATCATTAAGGTTGGAAAAGACCTTAAGATCATCAAGTCCAACCGTTAACCCAACACCACCAAGCCCATTAAACCATGTCCTGAAGTGCCACATCTACATGTTTTTTGAACACTTCCAGTGATGGTGACTCCACCGCCTCCCTGGGCAGCTTGTTCCAATGTTTGATTACACTGTCAGTAAAGAAATTTTTCCTAATATCCAGTTTAAACCTCCCCTTGTGCAACTTGAGGCCATTTTCTCTCACCCTATCGCTAGTTACTTGGGAGAAGAGACCAACACCCACCTCACCACAACCCCCTTTCAGGTAGTTGTAGAGAGTGATAAGGACAACCTTTGCCAATGTCTCACCACCTTCATTGTAAAAAATGTATTTCTTATGTCCAATCTAAAGTTAGCTTTTTCAGGTTAAAACCACTGCCCTTTGCTCTGTCACTACAGACCTTGGTAAAAAATATCTTTCTCTCTTTCTTATAAGCGCCCTTTATATATTGAAAAGCTAAAATGTTCCTACTTATGTACTTCAGGTATATAGCCATACTGTCTTACCAATCCTTTCCTTCCAATAATGTTTTACAATCTCTCCAATTTTCACACACTGAAAATTCAGTTTGTGGGGGTAAATTCTTCAAAAGAAAATACTGAATTATGAGAATGTTACTTAGATAATTTTTAGCATTACTTATTGATTTCTGCTAAGAATTCTGAAGTGATCTGATAGGCATTTTGGTAGTTACCAGTTCTCTTGGTTATCCTGTTTCTCTTTAGATTCCTGATTCGGTTAGCATCAATAAGAGTACAATAAGAATATACTGTCTTCAGCCTTTTAGCCTTTCCAGCTACTATGATGGAAAAATATTAATTAAAATACCTATACTGCTGATTTTTTTTTAGATTTATGAGGGAAAATATCCTAGAAATATTTTAGCTTTGTTCTTAATCTTCCCCAGTAAATGAAAGTCAGTCTGCAGGCATAATTATATCATTTAGAAAAAAGATACATATAAATTTCAAAGTTTTGATTACAAAACAGAAGTTTTCCATTCTATTTAGAAAAGCCATAAAAATAGGAGAAAATTTCTACCTTCAATTTTCAGTTAAACTTAACAATGATATATGTATACATAAATGTATAAGATATACAGCTGATAGAAATATTAATTCAGCTATATTTTTCCCAGCAGAAGCATACAATCTGTTGAAACTGAAGATTGAAAGCAAGATGGGAAAAGGACATATATAGTCATCTTTCCACTGCTAAGAGCAGAGGGAAATATCCCCTGTCAATACCTGAGTTCAATAAACAACATAGATCCATTCTTAGATGTTACAATGCAACGTTTTTGCTCCTCTTTCCATCTACTGAACCTCATTCATGATCATGGGTTAATCCTCTTTAAAAGTCTGAAAGATGGCATGACTAAGAAAAACCTTTCCAATGGCTGGGCTGTAAGTGACAAGGACTCTTATCTGTTCCAGACCTTTTCTTTTGAAATCTTCTCTTTTGGCAAGTCCCTCTGGCAACAGACTTGATACCACTGAAATTTTGAAAAATGACAACAGCTTCAAAAAACAAACACATTCAAAACATTGGCAAAATCTTATTATTTTCAAAGCAATAAGTAATTTCATAGTAATAACTTTTAATGATTTTTGCAATCAATTACTCTAGGAAATCCCACCATGAAATCACTGCGTGTGACTGGGATTAATTTAGTGGAAAAATTCCTGTTGACATGACTGGGTTTCCAGGGCAGTCTAAAATCTCTGATGCTTTTTCAAGTGACTGTGTTTTTGGAAAGAATAAAATTTCTCCCTGCCATACAGATTTTACTTCAATAATATTACCAGAATTTCCTAGGTCAAAACTCCTGGACTGTTCTGTAAGATGGAATGCAGTGTTATTATACTGCAGATGCAGGCAGTATTAACAGCAAGAGTTTATCATTTGAAAGTCAGATTGTATGGTGTATATCCTGATGTAAAGTAAGGACCATTCCATTGTAAAAGACAAGGCATCTCCTTGAATATTTACATTTATTTCATATTTATGGAGTGAAGATACAGAAATAAGCACTGTGTATCAAAAACTCAATTAGACAGGCAGAGCTTATTTTATTCTGTGATTAAATGTTTCCGTAGTACAAAACAGAGAAAACAAAAAAAACCCCAAACTCTGAAAACTGCATACCTTAGTCCTGGTAGCCTTTCCTGCAACCTTGCAAATTTTCATAGGAAGCCTTACATCTAGCTAGAGTTAAAAAGAATGAACGACAATCTCTTCAGCATTCAGCATGCTGTAGTATGGGAAGAATAGGATTCTGAACAAAATCAAGTCAAATTTCCTTGCATCAAAATATAATAACATATGACCACCTAACTGCACCTCTCGGACAACACACTGACTATTACTATAGTCTTGACACTATTCAAGAGAAGAAGAAAGATGATTTCTTAATTCTTTACCATATTGCGAGGAGGAGCAAAGGGCTGCCTAACACAGCAGAGTTTTTCAAGAATGCTAATGACATTTAAGCAATTTTACACTTCCACATGGCCAGTAGGCTTTTGAAAGTTTTGTTGCTTAAGTAGCTGTTGCAGAGAGTAGTTGACAGCTGAAAATCATCTGAAAAAAGGATGCAGGCACAACGAGAGGAACAGGCTGACCCACAGCTATTCTGAAGTTGACATCTAGTTCACTTCTGGGTACCAGTCCCTCACCACCCACACTTCATGTTAGTCCTCTCTTACATGATTCATTTTGCCATAAACCAGAAGACTTGTCAGCAAAATCCAAACATGTATCCTAGATTCCTCACACTAAGACCTGCCAAAATATGATGCAACTGCTTCAGGTTTGGCCCTCTCAGCCGCATATAACCCCCAAAACTTGTCTGATCAAATTTTACAATTTCAGGTACTTCCACATGCCGTCATACCACTCTTTAGTGCATATGATGTGCTCAATTTCACGCCATAAAACAGCATTCTGCTGAGCTGCAGCATGGCCCTCATATTGTTTCATACATTTCAAATAGAAAAAACAAAAGCAAAAGACACACACGGCCTAAAGTTGACTTACTATGTAGAGTGGATGCAATCTACTCTAGAGGAGGCTATGACTGAGAAGTGGGGATTTAAGCAACTCTGCACTACGTGGATGCAATTAGCAGTGTCTAGGCTGCCACAGACTGGCAATCAGGAATGTGATGTACAGTATTACAAGGCCACAACCATATCAGACACTAGCAATTCCTTGGCAAATGTAGAATAGTATCTTACAAATGATATAGTGATATCTTGTCGTTGCAGGATTCAGAATTATTTTTTTCAGGATATTAATTCAGTGGTGATTAAGTGCTTTTCACTCTGGCTCAGAGCCATCAAAGTGCCAACTAATTTAAGCCTTTCTTCAGAAAAAAGATTTCTGTAGTTAACACTGAGTTGCAGTAGTTAAGACTAAGAAAATTAATAGATGAGGTCCAGCACAGAGGAAATTTTGGGCAAATCTGCAGAACTCCATCCTGTTCAAAACAATTTACCTTGATTTCTATGTTTTTGCTGTTGAGATCGTTGTATCTGCCACAGTTATATCACAATACTGCATCTGTCCCATTCTGCACACTGCCTTGGTTGTGTATGTGTGACCCCTTAGGCAATCAAACACAGGTGGGGCACGTGATGGCTATTTCACTTATTGTCTGCAGCAATTCCAGCCAGTCCTTCGTTAGCTGACACAGGTGGGAAGGGGCAAGGAGAATCCTCAAACAACCCCTCAAACCTTGCCTTTTACAATAAGTCAGAGCAGACCTATGGGCCAGGTAAAATCCCATCTTCTACAAGTTTGAACAGTTCCGTAAGCAACAAAATTTTGTTTGATTGCTTGCAGAATCAGCATATTGCAAATGAAATAGTGATGTAGTTTACATTATTTTTAAATTGGAAGGGAAAATATAATTAATGCTTATTTATTTTCTTATGTATTGACTTTAGTTATTCCAGTGTAAAACTGAACGAATTATGTCCACAGTATTAGTTGCAATAATGCTAATGTTACAGACCCTCCTTTGATTATTTTGGTTAAAGAGAATTCTGATACATTCATATCAGATAAGATTTTTGATATTGTTTCTTTATTTCACATTGAAAGATGGCTGGCTTGGTCAACTGCAGATAACAGATTGGCTGACTTATACAACATCCAACAAAGGAAAGAGAAAATTCTACGTTAATCTTTGGAATAAGGAAAGGGACACTTAATAAAAGATGAGAAAAAACAGTAGTGTTCAGTGTGGAAAAATCAAATTCTTTCTCTCACCCACTAAAAATCCATTTCCTATAAAATAGCAAAAGCTCTATCTGTGTGTCTCTTAAAGCACAAACTTACGAACGTAAGGAAATTCTGAAACAATTATTTGTAGTAAGTTGAAGCACCCAGAGACAAGAAATTACATAAAAAGCTACCTCCCTGTGCATATTTTTATTAATTTCTGCTTTTGCTGAGCATTCAGTGAACTAAGCCTTTTTTTACATGGTTTGTTTAGTTTTAGCTGACATACGTAGTTGTTTTTATTTCTATTCTAAAATGGAGCTACCTGTACAAACCACATATTGACGATATCATATTTTAGAAAGACTCTGTGGTCCCATGACCAGAATAAATTAAGAAAACAACTAAAATGTCAAGTGCTTATTGTCTGAAACTTCCTCAGGAATTAACAGCTCTGAAGTTTTTCAATAAATCCTTTAAGGAGCATAAAATTTGCACACAAACATGTACACACAGACACACAATTCCACTAACTTTGCACAAGTGAGTTGAACTTTCTTAAATTCTTTTCACAACTTAAATAACTAAACTGGTTTGTAAAATGAAAGAACAGTAGAAAGAGGAGGAAATGCGACTGAAAAAATTGAAAAGAAAAACATTTGTTACATAGCATTTTAAATAATTATTCAAACACATGGAAAGGTGTTTCTCTTTTCTAAATATACTGAAAAAAAGTCTATCTATAACTAGGTAACAGAAATTCCTATTGCAATGGTACTGGAGTATAATGATTTCCTTCCTGATTTTGTACAAATAATAAAGGACTGTTATGAGTGACAGTTTTCCTGCATGTAGCTCAAGAGCAAACAAGGATAGCAAATAACACCATCTAATCTGGAGGGAAATATTTCTGTTCTGAGTAGGTGTTTAAATTTCTTTAAATATCGGTTTACTTTTATTATAGGATTCAATTTTTGTGCCTTTTTGGATATATTACTTCTTGCAAGATCAGAGGAAATAGAAGATTTGTTTTTATCTGCACAGAAATCCACAGACACAGTTGTTGTGCTTTGCAACTAAGGCAGGTTTTAAGTCAGTTTATTCTGAATCTTAGCAGACGCTTTATCAAAGACAAGAATGATGTTGCTATAATAGGCAACTGTGCTGACAAACTGTACTGTAAATGCAATCCTGCTTTTTAATGCTTTCCAATTAAATTAAGATACTTAGCACCATTGTAAAAGATACAATGAACGTACCCAGATAATTTCTTCTGACTACAAGCACCAATTCAGCTCCACCAAGAAATGCATTGGTCCTAGGCTAACCCCCTTGTGCTTTGCATTGACCATCTTTTTAACTAAACTAGCTCCTTCAAACCAGAGTAACATGAGGGGACGCACCACTTATCATCACTTTACAAATGCTGCCACTGCTAAATTAGGAAAAAAAAAAAATCTACATTAAATTATCCTATGGTGCAATCCTAGTGAAGGTAAGGCAGTTTCAATTTGGGTGTTAGTTAAGGCAATGTAGTTTTAGTCTAATCATTTAACATGCAATAAAACTACAGAGAATTTATCTTAACCAGCATTTCGACATGTACTAGATGCATGAGTTTTTATGGAATTAAAATACAACTTCTTTGCTGAGTGGCCAATCTCATTAATGTGTTTAATTTTAGCTAGTTGTACAATAAATAAGCCCTGCAAAAAACCATGGTGGAAGACGGAGAAAGGATACACTTCGTTTCAGGCTTGGGCGTGGGTAACTTGAAGCAGCATTCATAGCACAGGTTTATACATCAGCCCTTATCAGGAGACTGTCTACACTGAAAAGGGCCTGCACCAAAGGGAGAGAGAGTTTTCATGTCTGTGTGTAGGAAAAACGATATAAGTGCTCAAGATCCCTCAGGAAAAAAATTGCTTGTATGTTATTTGTTCTTTTCATTTTCCAAGGAAAGACGAGCTGAATACACTCAAGTCATAAACTGCATTCACACACATTACATACACATGTATATACATGTATATTATTTGGCTACAGGAAATGTCTTTGTCCAAGTGGAAATCATCTGGCATGCTGATCGCAAGAGAAAACAACAGGGTCATCCCATCACTGAAATACAAACTGCACCTCAATTCCTCTAGCAAAACATTGGTTCACGAATGGAGCTAAAGGAACCTATCAAATATAAAACAGTAAGCATGTTTCAAAACTAGCTAGGTGATAATAAAGGCACAAAGAGTGTTGATCTGCCCCCAGGGTGAAGTGTTTGAAGCCTCTGAATTTTGCTACTTCCCATAAATAGACATATGGCAACCTGAATCTTTATTTTTAAGCTTATACGTTTCCTATAATCTTTTCCTAAAAAAAAAAAAAAAAGCAAAAAGTTTTACAGATTGTGCGATTAAAGTACTAGAATCCTTGTGTGTGATTCAGAATCCCACATTATCAAAGCTTTCCATACATTTAGACATTGGACTGCATGCTTACATTCCTTATGATAGCTTTCTTCCCACCTGCCCTACCCCCAGCAGAGCCTAAAAAGGTATAACTATTCAAATAGTAGATAACACTATATCTTTATAAATAAATAAATAAATAAATAGATCAGCTGCAAAATTCTGCTATTATTTATGGTGGCCAGTTAATAAACCATATTTAAAACTATATTATGGATCGTAAAAAATTTGGCATGCTACAGATAAATGTGTGAGATTTCTGAATTCTTAGGTTTAGCTACTTAATTCATCAAGAAACAATTATATCAACAAACATATTTTAAGATTATTTTTTTCTACAACAATGTAACCAGAAACGTAGGCTGGAAAGTTGCAATACTGGGTTTCACAGTGACCTGCTACTGGATACTGGGCTAGGAGGCTTATGTTCTGCAGCCTGAGACATGAAAGAACATGTCTCTTTCCTCTTGTAAAGGCAGCTTGGGGTTGACTTCCTTGGCTTGTCCTTTTGGCACTAAAATGCAGCTTCTCTTTGTCTTTGTCAGCACGAGCACCTGCTTGTCTTGCTAAACAAATGTTCCCCATAGAATAGAAGAGTAATGTCTTCCCTGACCTCTCTATTGAATGCAAATATTCTTGTCAAATTTAACTGGATCTGAATGACAAGTTCATTTCTGATGTCATCATGGGGAAGAATGTAAATCCTAGAAATTTGCTTCCAGACCCTGTGGCCACATTCACATATGAACCCCTACACAAACACGCTCCTTTAGCACCCCATCATTCTTTTTGATCCACTCAGATGTATTCAAAGACGCTTCACCATTGCCACTAGTCCTCTTTTTGCCAATTTTGTTTAAAAAGTCACTAAGAAAAAGTTCCAGCAAGGAGGAGAATATTTCTGTTGACCATGACAAATCTGATGACAACTTCAACTCCTTAAACTATGAGAGTCCACCACTGAAACACAGACCATGGTATTACAAAGAAGCCCACAATTAGCAACCAGAAAACATTATTTGCAGAGTACATAAAATCTCATTGACCCTGTCAATCCCATAACACATGTGCTTGTCACTACCGGTACTTAATTTAAAGCCTACTGCATTAGTTACGTTAATACCTAGGCCGCTCCTCTAACAGGCTAGAACAATCCATAAACCAGAATCAATTCGATAGCTTTCTATTTCTCTTCCCCTTTTCCACTTTTGTGTGTGTAGGTAATATCTTTTTCTAGTCCCTTTCCCTCCCCAAGGAAGAGTTTAATGCCATTGCATTCAAGAGGTCCTGAGCAAGAGCACATCCAAAGACTGGTCCTTGCTGAAACTGAGTATGAACACACAGATAAAGACTCTAAGCTGGCCTAATAATAATCTTTTTAATTAATACAGTTTCAAGTTCTTTCTTTCTTTATACCATTAGCAGATGGTTTACTTATGTGTTGTTGTAACAGGTGCCAGTATGAGTCAAAATAATTAACAAGTTATAAATTATTAAGTACTTAAGTGAATTGTCAACATTCCCCACACCTATTCTATATTTTCTGATGGAAAATTGAACAGCTCATGTAATTAATGATACCAACTATTACATATCAAATGTATGTAATTAGATAGTATTGTATTATTTAAAATATGGTAGCTGGGATAATTTAGTCATAATTTTAATTTATAAATAGAATTACAACTTGGCTGTACTGCTTTCTGTGTGCAATAGTATGTGATAACCGGATCACAATCAAGGGAACAGGAATCCTTGTTATTTTCTTATCTAAACCAGTGAACTGCATTTTATAATCATGACCAAACTATTTCCATTTTTATTCCTCAATTTACTTTTCAATATAATGGATATGATGAGCACTTACACTCACAGGTATATTAGTAAATAACAGAGTATTTTTTTTAGGAGACACGTGTTGCACGGATTTCTTTTACTATACCTACTTTGCTTTGATTCTTATTTATTTCTCCCAAGTGCTGCTGCACACAACAGAGGAATATGGCAGGTTAAGGCACTTAGTTCCTACACCCTCAACAATACCATTGCCCAGAGAACTTCAAAGTATATGCACTTTGAATAGATTGTGCTCAGAGCTGCTGTATGAAGGAGGAAGACAGTTTCATTACTTAATGCTTTCTTGTGACCAACTCTGTTCAAGAACTGATATGCAGAACAGTAATTATACAGAGAAAAGACCCAGCTTATGTCCTTGACTTGTTTTCTAAACGGGATATCTGCCACCAATAGTATGTGTTTAATGGAAAATGAAGGCCTAGTAATTAGGTTTTGATTTCAGTTTTAACCTGTCGTTTGATCAGACAGCTCCTCTAAAAAGTACAGTGAATTTTGCAGCTTTAGATCAATTTTATCATGCATTCACAAGCTGAAAGTGAACTTTGTTCAGTATGCTATTATCTCAAACAATAATGTATGAATGGATTATAGGTAGATATGGATAGGCAGGGATTATAGATATAGCTATGGAAAATTTTGGAGGACGGGTAACAAATATTGTTATCGCTAAGTCTTTTTGTCAATACCAAAACTTTTGTTAGTCTTTGTGTGCCTGTGCTGCAGAGCGGCAGCTGCTGGGACATCATTCAGGTTCTTTGACGTCTGGTAAAGAGCACACTATAAAAATGCAAAGGCTTAAGGTTATGTTTAGTTAGGGTCATCAGCATGTGCACCATGTTTCACTAATAGGGCTTACCAAGTCTGCTAAATCTCTCCTGGTCCAAGGGCCCAAATGACTACCAGACACCAGTTGTATTCTCCCGTGATTGAAACCTAGGCACACGCACACATGGTTTGCTTTTTACAACTGTACTTCAGCCGTGCTCACTCACGCTGCTGTCTGTGGTTTCCTATGAATAGTAACATATATAAATATTTTTCCACGTACAGATTGACCTTGGCTTATCAATTCATTTATTAACCAGTGAAATATCTTTCCGGTGCAGCAGTACACACACACACACACACAACTCTGAAATGTATTTATGAAGCTGCAGCATCTCCAGCTGCTGCTCTGCAAAGTGATCAGTAGTGATTGTTCAAATGCCATTGTAGGATGTCTTGAAGCTGAGCAATCCCAGTAGCTCCCAGTGCCATTAATTCTCTTTCCACCCGCTTCCCCACGCACACTGGGGGACTGCGTGCCCAGCTTCTGGAAGCGCACGTGCAGTTGCTTTGGACTTCCCAGGGCAGCAGCATGGTTAGGGGGGGATTTCAGGCATTAATTATTAGCAGCTTCTGTTGTGTGCAGTTGCACTGCTGAGAATTTGGCATTATACAAGGCAGACAGGTCTAGCAAAAGCAATGTTTCATACTGTGCATATTTAGCACATTTCATCGGCGTTTTGGTTAGCGTTACCTTAAGGACTCTTGCAATTCAGCAACAGAGAAAACACAAGGGTACCTAGAAAGTTTTGGCAATCCAACCCTCTCAGTCCCTCTCTCTTGTCTTTAACCTGAGTAACACCTGACAAAAGCCTAAATACTTGAAGCCTCTCTGTTGCACTAAATTTGCATGAAGAGAGACTGCTTCATATAATCACAGAAATTAAGACATGAGAATGACGAAGTCACAGAATCATAGAATCACTAAGGTTGGAAAGGACCTTCCAGATCTTCAAGTACAATCATTAATCCAGCACCACCGTGTCCCCTAAACCATGTCCTGAAGCGGCACAGCCACACGTTTTTTGAATACTTCCAGTGATGGGGACTCCACCACCTCCCTGGGCAGCCTGTTCCAATGCTTGACCACTCTCTCAGTGAAGAAAATTTTCCTACTATCCAATCTAAACCTCCCATGGCGCAACTTGAGGCCATTTCTTCTCATCCTATCGCTGGTTAGTTGGGAGACCAACACCCTCGTTGCCACAACCCCCTTTCAGGTAGTTGTAGAGAGCGATAAGGTCTCCCCTCAGCCTCCTCTTCTCCAGACTGAACAACCCCAGTTCCCTCAGCCGCTCCTCATAAGACTTGTGCTCCAGACCCCTCACCAGCTTCGTTGCCCTTCTCTGGACACGCTCCAGCACCTCAGCATCCTTCTTGTAGTGAGGGACCCAAAACTGAATACAGGATTAGAGGTACGGCCTCACCAGTGCCGAGTACAGGGGCACAATCACTTCCCTACTCCTGCTGGCCACACTATTCCTGATACAGGCCAGGACGCTGTTGGCCTTCTTGGCCACCTGGGCACACTGCCGGATCATATTCAGCCAGCTGTCAACCAGCACCGCCAGGTCCTTTCCCACCGGGCAGCTCTCCAGCCACTCCTCCCCAAGCCTGTAGCGTTGCATGGGGTTGTTGTGGCCAAAGTGCAGGACCCTGCACTTCGCCTTGTTAAACCTCATACAGTTGACCTCTGCCCATCGATCCAGCCTGTCCAGATCCCTCTGCAGAGCCCTCCTACCCTCCAGCAGATCAACACTCCCACCTAGCTTGGTGTCATCTGCAAACTTACTGAGGGAGCACTCCATCCCCTCATCCAGATCATCAACAAAGATATTGAACAAGACCAGCCCCAGAACCGAGCCCTGGGGAACACCGCTTGTGACAGGCCACCAGCTGGATTTAACACCATTCACCACAACTCTCTGGGCTCGGTCTTCCAGCCAGTTCTTTACCCAGCAAAGAGTACACCTGTCTAAGCCACAAGCCACCAGTTTCTCCAGGAGAATGCTGTGGGAGACGCTGTCAAAGGCTTTACTAAAGTCCAGGTAGACAATGTCCACAGCCTTTCCCTCATCCACAAGGCGGGTCACCTGGTCATAGAAGGAGATCAGGTTGGTCAAGCAGGACCTGCCTTTCATGAACCCATGCTGGCTGGGCCTGATCCCTTGGGTGTCCTGCAGATGCCCTGTGAGCACTCTCAAGACGAACCGCTCCATGATCTTCCCCGGTACGGAGGTCAGGCTGACAGGCCTGTAGTTCCCAGAATCCTCCTTCCGGACTTTCTTGTAGATGGGTGTCACATTGGCAAGCCTCCAGTCTTCTGGGACCTCCCCTGTTAACCAGGACTGCTGATAAATGATGGAGAGTGGCTTGACAAGCTCCTCCGCCAGGTGGAGAGTCATCCTGTCCTTCCTCTGCTGCTGAGATACTGTCCAATACTCAATGGCAGTATCTGGCCAAAAAGGAATGGTCTGTTAAGCAAAAAAAAAGTTGCTGTTAAGGACCTGAAATACATTCATAACATACGCAAGGGAGTTTTAAAGAATCACAGAATCACTAAGGTTGGAAAGGACCTTCAAGATCATCAAGTCCAACCATTAATCCAGCGCCACCATGTTCCCTAAACCATGTCCTGAAGCGCCACATCCACACGTTTTTTGAACACTTCCAGAGATGGCGACTCCGCCACCTCCCTGGGCAGCCTGTTTACTTCAGACTCACTGTAGTTTGAAGGCCAGTGCGCTGGAGCACGGTTTCTGGTTTAGTTTAACCCAAAAGGAATCTCATTTGCCACGAGGCTGCCCCATGATGAAAACCAACACACAGTAAGGAAGGACAGTAAGGTGATGACCTCACTTGTGTGCTAGTGCAGGCATACCCAGTGAAACCTTTGGGTGGCTGACTCTGAATATAGGACATCCAAAGTGTAGCAAAGTTGCTGTTTTGTTTTCTTCTCAACAGCCAAACACATTCGTTACTCATTTTCATTTTATCCATCTGTGCTTCACCCCACACACTTCCTGCTGTTCAGTGTTTTGGAGCTTCAGGTGTTCGTGGTCATGCTCCCCCAGGTAGCTTCGGACACCTGAGATACACACCAGAAAGGTGGTGTGGGGGGAAATCAGTCTGTCCTTTCAGTGCTTCAATCTTGTCCACTTCTGGTGATACACACACTACTGCTACTCCATTCTCAAAAGCTTCAAGTGGTGACCTTGGGCCAGTGAAACAGAATTATTTTTGCACACAATCAAGGTATAATTCAGTGAGCAGTCAGTCTGTGATCCCAGCAAGAGTTTTTTTTCTTTCTCTTGATTATAGTCGTTAACATTACAAACAACTGTCTGTCTCTAGTATGTTTAAAACCATGTTACCTCAGAAACTCAGAAATATTTAATCATTACAATTTCACTTAATACAAATTCCTTTTTATTTCCACACTTTTCTTACTTAGCTATGGCTTTATTTCTTTCGGCTTCTTTAAAAGCTAATGATTTCATTTTTAGTCAGGAGAATGACTAATTGCAAAAAATACGAGTGGGGGGGAAGATATGCGGCTGTGTACTGTAAGCTTGGAAGAACAGTTTCCACACAAAATAAAGCTACATCCTCTGATTTACTTCCCAGATTGTTTACTGGCACTCTTAGTAAACTGTATTTGTTTAGGTCAATATTTTGTATTCATTGGGGTATTCACAGAAAAAAAAAAAGTCATAGAGAGTCTTTCCTATCTGTAGGAGAAATCTGTTTATTTTGCTGTACAAGAGCTTCCTTAAATTTTTAAACAGAACTTCTGATAGTCAAAAGGAAAACAACTAGCGAAGGGTATTAGCCAAAATATCTGTCAGCTAAACAGAACTTGTAAATCCACTCAAACAACTAAAGGGCATTGCACTGTCAAATCATCAGACTGCAGATCCCTGCCCTGTTTGCTGTCTTTTAGAGAAGGATGCAAACTGTTTAGCTTTCCCAAACCCTCCCCGCCTCCATCTGCCTACTGACCCATGCAGCTGCCTTAGCACTCGCATTCGCTCCACTGGAAGTTTCATGCCTGCCTTGATAGAAGAAAGTAAAATGTTGCAGTGACAGCAGCTTCAGTGGGACTGAGCAAAGAATGATGGAGAAGACTAAATGTGTTATATCTATGGGTAGCTGAGAACTGGATAAGAAAACTTGGTGACTCACTGTGCACCAGAACTGTCAGAAGAGAACGTTTTAGGAGAAAAATGAAAAATACACAAAAGTCCAAAACCCCAAATTGTAGTTTGCACCACCATGAGGAAAAGAAGGCAATATATGTAAAGAAGATGCACAGAAACTTAAGTGCAGAATACAAGCATAAATGCATAACCTGCTTAAAAACATATTAAATTCTACTGAGATAAAAGACTCTTCTCTATTCTTGACCATCATTTCCTTCTCCCTGGCATTTAGTGAAAATGCATTCTAGAAGGTAATTGAGCATGCTTTTCTTCCTTCCTCTGGGGCCTGTAAGGTTATTTACAAAAGGATATTTAAAACAGTAACAATGTGATGGATCTCTACAGAATAGCTTCCTTAAATATTCATGCAGGTAATCTTCTGAAGGGGCACATACCGATTGGTAAGCTTCCACAGGATTCAGTGAGGCAGGGTACCCTGTAGGCACGGTAAGCAAAGCAAAATTGCAAGCCATTATACTTCACTAGAGTGCAAAATAAGTTTAGCCTCAGTAAAAAAAGAACGTTCTCTGGAAATTCAATGCAGCAGAAAATGTTATTTCAGGTAATGTTTTGCACAATTAAAAAACCTTCAGGTGACATGGAAGACATTGCCTGTGATAGTCTGTGTTGCAGCCTTTGTATTTTCTTGCACATTGCATTTGTGTTTTGTTGCTCTGTAGGCAACTTGGGCAAACTGCCAGACACAACATCTCAGGAGGTAAGGTTGAGGCCACAAGATTTTAATGGAATTTACAGGCAGTGTTGCAATTAGCTATGTCCAGATTTTAAAAAAGCTATCCAACAACAAACCCTAGATTCATTTCAGTTTGAAGTAAGACACTTTATTCCCCGTTCTCAACATACAAAGTTAGCTCTGTTTATTCCTGCAGGTTATATCACTGGGCAGAAGGGATCAAGGGCTTCTCATTATTTTTGGTGAAACTCGAAGTTTAAGAGAGATGACTATTCTACTCAATGATAGTGATCTCTTTAATCACAGTGAGCTGAATTCAATAGTATAATATTTACTGCTGATGTTTTAGAACAATTTGAAGTCTTTGCTTTTGAAGACAATGATAATCACAGGGAAACTGGAGCCAATTTTATGAATCCACTATGCTGTACTGTACGGTGTTATAGTTAAGAACCTGTGAGCAATAAAGTTATAAACACTAGTAGAAATTGTTGTAACTAAAGCATTTGGTAATTTTTATCCAAGCAGAAAATTGCTGGAGAAAGTCACTGCGTAATACATGGTATACCACATATACACATTTTCTCTTTTGAAAACACACACACACATGCACTCATAAGCACACACATTCACAGAAACTTATGATTTTAATAACTGGAACCAAGGTCCAACAAATAGGTCACTGAAAACTAGACAATGTCAATTCTATCCCTTGTACCTACTCTTCTGCCTGGGGAATGGTTCTTCACCTCTTTCTCTCTGGATGTTTCTGTCTTGAACTGGGTCTTTGGAGATGACTGTGATACAGATTCTGACAGTTAAAGTTACTAATCTATGAAGCCACCTACTTTCCTTTCAGCCATCCCATGAAACATACAACATTTGTGCTCATTTCTTCAATGATGTTTCTACCTGGAACATGCAACATCTCCTTTTATACCTCCAAACAATGTTCCTCAATCAGTGCAGGTCTGTCACTAGCATCCCAGTAAGACAGCTTGTTATCAAAACTATTAAGTACATCACATCTCACAGCCTGTTTTGTCATAGATGAGGACCATATAGTTTCAAATCCTTTCTACTTTCCTACTTACATAAATCCTCTTTTGGGTAAATAATTTCTCCTTTCTCCTGTTAGTCTCCTAAAGTCTAGGACTAGACTTGACCAACACTAACATGTTTACTCATACCTTACTCAACCCAACAATGATGATTTGCCAAATCTACATTATTGTAAACAGAACCTACATTCATACATTCCTGAGCATCTACATAAATATACCCTTTAACATTACTATGATATTGTTTTATCTGGGAAAATAATCTGTAGAAATTACTGTACCAGTATTGACTTTGTTGCATACAGTAAAATATCGATGAATGACTGAAGAAAACAATCTTTAAGGCCTATTACTGTATTTATTTGAATGAAAGTACAAAAAGAGTCACTCACAGGAATTATCTAGCTACTCTTTATAGACAATTGCACACATTATCTAAAAGCAACTGTGATACAAACAGCATTCTATTTCTAAATTGACACAGTATATATGGCCCACTGCTTAAGGTGCCATATCTCAATTATCTTGAAGGATAAATTTAGCAAATTAATTCAATTAAATCTAGTTTTTATCAATCACAACTTTGGCTGTCCATTGCCATTTTCTAAATATGAAGTTTGTTTACAGATGTTTACAACATGGAAAAGCCTAAGACAAGAGAAAACTATTTCTAAGGTTGTAAAATACTGGTGTAATTTTTTGTATCACAGAACGTATGAATGAAAACATTGTGGTGAAGCATTGCATAAAGAGTTATCTGAATCTTGAGTAATGAGAAATTAACCTCAAGCAATAAGAGAGATGGGTATTTGCTCAAATAATAATTTAAAGGTTACTTAGCTCTTCTCTATCTCCATTTCCCTTTTTTCTTAACAGAAGTTTATTGCTCCTCAGCACCCGATTCTGCTAAATTCTTGAACTTTGTTTCAGTTACACCATTGTTCATCTGACAATAAAATGTACCTTCCTAGTTCTCAATAGTGTAATGGTGTAACTAATTGATCTCTGTTCCTTTTCATGTCTCCCGCTTAAAAACAAACAAGCCACTATTTCTGCTTCCATTTACTTCTGTCAGGAAAGATTTTTAAAGGTCAAAAAATGTGGGTGTTTGGTCTAAGCACGTGCCCATAAGTTCAGATCCATTCTAAGAGACATGAACTCTCAACTCCATTGAAAATTAGTCGGATGGACAAAGATTTAGATTTAGCTCTCTCCAGCCCATACCAGCTGTATTAAACTACCCTACAGACATTCTTGCATTTCTTCTTCAGTGCTAGACAGAATTAAGCAAGTTTCTTATTTTGCGATGTTAAGAAAAAAATAGTGAAATAAGATTCTGTTGGTATTTCAGTCAAAAACATAAAGTAAGTCACAGTACAAACTCTTGATGTTTGTGTTTTACCCAAACTGACTCAGTCATGCTTGGTCTTAAAACCAAGGTCTCAATCTTTGGCCTCAGTTTCACAGTGAAAAATAATCTGAAAAACTTCTTTCATTTCACCTGTTCCCAGATACTCATATTTTATACATTTGTGCTCACTCTTTTCTTGAAAAACAAGTGATCTGGAATTCAGTTACTCAAAATTCCCTTTTTTCTTTCATCTGATGAAATACCTCAGATCACCAGGGTAATAGTACCATGCTGCGGGAAGTAAGGAGGCAAAGACCTGTGGACATCACCTAAGAAAGTAGACTTCCCCTCTCTCCCACCTTTAAAATTACCAGTTCCCAAGCTGTATATCATGGATGAGAGAAGGGGAAGGGCTTTGATGAATAATTACTGGTAGTAACTTCCTCCTGTTGCTTTATTCCCTTCTTGTTCTACATTGCAGAATACTGGTGGATATAAGGAGTAGCTCTCTAGACAGAGATAGGTTTGGGCAGTCTCAATACATTTGTGAACTTAAATTGCTTCTGTTACCTGTTGCTAGCTGACAGCCTGCTGTGAAAGGATGAACTAAACACCATGTGTTAGCATTAAAGATTTCTAGTATGTCAATTTTTTTTCCCTTTAATCTGGAAGGTTACTGTCACAGATGATGCACAGACCAACCCTTTTGCTTACCAATCAAGTTAACATACGCCTTTAGCTGATGACTGCTTGCTTTCTAGTACCCAGAACTACAATAACGTGGTTCTGTGCAGGGTGGAGGACAAGGGAATAACAATATAACATTCTGTTTGTGCTGTGGTGTTTTCAGTTTGAATTTCTGAAGGTCAATGTTTTGCTCATAATCTGATTTGATTTGCTGTTTCTTTTGCTGAATGGAATGAAAAAAAAAAAAAAAAAAAAGAAGCTGAGCCCTGACATAAGGAAGGACCTTGTGGTAGAGGAATTTTTTTTTAATACTTCATGTGTCCACAAATATCAGAAGAACTTGTTACCTGTTAGAACAGCAAACTCTAAGGGCAGAAAGAATCCCTCTACTCATTTCCTCTGTTGAGGGATAAACTGTTTAACCTCCCATTCCCATGAATCATTTTGAATGTTCAGATATGTAAGCAATTATCAGGTGAAAGGCAGTACTGCAAATTGTTTCTAAAGCAAGGAAAGGATTTCTAAAGTCAAAAAAGTTGAACATTAGGGATTATGAAACATAGGGTAAGAAGAAAGTGAGCAGTTTTCTCCAGTGTAGCTTTTTGAAAAAGCAGCTGATACTTGTTTAAACAATGTATATCACTTACTATTTTATTGTGGGGATAACTAATGTAAAGGCTCCTTACAAATGCCACTCAAAGGCAGAGCTGGTGGCTTATGAGTTCAAAATATTTTGCTGCACAGAGCAACAAAAGGCAGCAGTTGGACTTCACTGAAGTTGTCACACAGCACACAGCTCTATTACGCACACAAGGAAAGTTCTGAGGGGGTTAAAAGTCAATTGCAAGACCTGGGACCAGTGCCAATAAACTTGTACCTGGCCAGACTTAAATTGCATTTTAGCTGCCAACTGTACATTTTCAGATCTCCAGAGGAAGCTGGTTCCTTCGTGTGGGTAAAGTAGACAGAGGCATCTGTTGAAATGGAAACCATTGCATCAAACAACTTGGGAACTGATTGAATTTAAAATTAGACTTTCTTATTCCTTGATTTTTGCTTCAGAATGCATTGAGGGGATGCAGGTGGCTGATAAACAGAAATGTATCACTCAGCCAAGAGGTTAAAAAAACCCTCCACACAAACAAGAATTTTGTCTTTTGGGAGGGAAAAAAAACCCTCAACAAATTCAACAATGAGATATAGAACCAGGCTTTTATTAGGTATAAATCAGAGGAGCTATTCTGGTTTGCATCAACATTAGTAAACTGAGGCCTAGATTTCTCCGTTAAGCCAGTGTAAACTGGAATAATGTATTAACTTTGAATAAAATTACATAAAAATCTTACCTCAATATTATTTCAAGCCTAGGATTAGAGCTGGACTTGAAATAATATGTGTATATATATATTTTTTTATATATATGTGTATGTGCATGTGTATCCCCTAATAGAAAGAATAAATAGTCATTTTTTAAACCTGCACATAAACACAATAGAAAGTACATTAATATTTCCAAGTCTGACATTGCACAGGAAGAATTCCTAGGATTAGAGTTATCCTGGTATTATGAAGAAAGTGCTGGGTCACATCCTAATTTTTTCCCCTACAGGATTTCAGATAATTCTGACATGGGGTCCTGAGGTGGTGTGGTTTCTTTCAACATCAGTGGGAACTGCATCCCACTTACACTGGTGAAGAACCTAGTTTAGCATGTTCATTCAACTGAGCCCAAGATATAAAAGTACTGCTATTTACCACATGGACACCTACCTTGTCACCACTGATGGTCTTGGTGCCTGCTTCTAGTTCCTATATACGAAAGACAAAGTTTGTATTTTGTGCAACAATTTTTCAGTTGAAACACATTAAAAAAAATACAGAGAGACAGAACAAATAAGGAAAATATTTAAAGCTCAAAAAACCAGGTAAAACTTGCAGTGTAACAAAGTTTATTATGACTCTTCCTTGTTTATTAGTCATTCTTTGTAATGTGGCAACTTAATAGCTGCTCAGTCTTTACCTTAACTGAAAGCAGAATGTTAGAGTGAGCTTACCCTCATATGGTGTCATTTTCAATAGTAATGGTAAAAGCGTATATAACATCATAGAAAACTATGTATAGAAAATACATTGTATTTCACTAATCTCAAGTTTACAGATACAATTTTCAAGTTTACTGATAAAAGTATATTTTCCAACAACCATTTTCATAGTGAGGATTCTCTTAAATTTGTCATCACTGATAGTGAAGTACCATAAATAAAAGTGATGTTCCAATGTCTTTAATTATTTTCCACTGGTACCATAGCAAAATATTTTCTAATATAAAGCAGAAGCTGAAATCCACTTCATTTTTTTTTTAATTGAAATGTCTTTTTTAATGAACTTTGAAACACAAAGAGAGGCAAGACACAAGTTAAAATCTAGCCTTTCTTTACAAAATCAAATATACAGTAGCTGTACAGCTCTAGTGATATCAACTTTTAGCAGAATTGTACAACAAATTATTTTTTCCTGACCATTTCCAAGGTGGAGATAGAAAAATAAAGCAAGAGTTCTTGTCCACCATGACATTATTTTGTAAAGTATCACAGACCATCTCTCTCTAAATTATCAAAGAGAAAAGGCTGAAAAGACTCATGGAAAGATGTTTGTCTTGGTACTCTTTGACTCTGTGTTATCACATCACCACACTAACAGTTTCACAGACATTAGTCAAAAAGGGGGATCAGGGTAGGAAGAAGAAAGGAATGGAATAAAAACCATGTTCATCTTAAATGACTACACACTTTTACAACTCAGATCTGTAAATCCAGATCTTGCCAGGGCAGATCTTTGTGACAGATGAGGCATGGAAAGATGAGACCCCAGAGCACTGCCTGCTAAATGATGACTTGCTTAGCAGGCTCCCGATTGCATGTCAGCAGGGGGTCATTTCCCCAGTGCCCAGAGTAAATGATGACACATAGAGTTGGTGTTGGCAGCTGCATTTCTTTCAGAAGAGGTTGTTCCATCAGTACAGGAAACAGCCACCGAGAAGTTCTCAGTGGGATTGGTCACAACTCCTTAAGATCTCTCAGTGTCTGACACACACAGAATCACAGAATCATTAAGGTTGGAAAAGACCTTTAAGATCATAAAGTCCAACCACCAACCCAACACCACCATGCTCACTAAAACATGTCCTGAAGTACCACACCTATACACTTTTTGAATACTTCCAATGATGGTGACTCCACCACCTCCCTGGGCAGCCTGTTCCAATGCTTGACCACTCTCTCAGTGAAGAAATTTTTCCTAATATCCAGTCTAAATCTCCCCTGGTGCAACTTAAGGCCATTTCCTCTCATCCTATCGCTGGTTACTTGGGAGAAGAGACCAACACCCACATCGCCACAACCCCCTTTCAGGTAGTTGTAGAGAGCAACAAGGTCTCCCCTCAGCCTCCTCTTCTCCAGACTGAACAACCCCAATTCCCTCAGCTGCTCCTCATAAGACTTGCGCTCCAGACCCCTCACCAGCTTCGTTGCCCTTCTTTGGACACGCTCCAGCACCTCAACATTCTTCTTGTAGTGCGGGACCCAAAACTGAATACAGGATTAGAGGTGTGGCCTCACCAGTGCCGAGTACAGGGGCACGATCACTTCCCTACTCCTGCTGGCCACACTATTCCTGATACAGGCCAGGACGCTGTTGGCCTCCTTGGCCACCTGGGCACACTGTTGGCACATATTCATCCGGCTGTCAACCAGCACCCACAGGTCCTTTCCCACTGGGCAGCTCTCCAGCCACTCCTCCCCAAGCCTGTAGCGTTGCATGGGGTGGTTGTGACACCATATTTCTCTCCTTGGAAGTACATTTAGCCTGGACATACACTGAACAGCTGTGTTTTTTAAGGGCTATACTTATTTAATGAGAACATCTCACCTGTTAATGGTAATATTATCATCTCAGTAAGTGTGAGATTTTTATTTTTTGATCATGAGGGAAGTAAATAGGTTCATGTTGATGAGTCCTTCCCCCACCTTATATACTTTGCCATTGAATATTTAATGCAAGCTCAAAATTTATTTATGGAATGAAACCTAAGCAGTTCCTGACTTGCTAAAGATAAAAGTAAGGAGATATAAAATGTCAGTTTTTATGTTTTTACAAGACCACTGCTCCTACCTCTTGAGCCAAGTGCACCTCTAGCCTCTGTATTGAGACACAAAAATATCCAGTTAAGTGTTTATTTTAGATAATGACCTCACTGTTTTAAAAGAGAAATATGCATGAATAGGTTGCCCAGAGAGGTAGTAGACACCCCACCCCTGGAAACATTCAAGGTCAGGCTGGACGGGGCTCTGAACAACCTGGTCTAGTTGCAGATGTCCCTGCTCATTGCAGGGGGGTTGGACTAGATGACCTTAAAAGGGTCCCTTTCAACCCAAAGGTTCTATGGTTTTATGATTCTATGATTGTCAGGTCAGTCCAATTCATATTGTACCTGTTTTTCACAGCTCAGGTAGGAAACTTCAGCCTAAGCTAGATGAAAAAATAATGGCACTAGTAAAATAATTAAATTAGAATGATAAGTGACCTTGTATAACTTTAAGACATGTTTGAATTTCAGGTAAAATCAAAAAACTTCTGTAACATGAGCACTAATTTTCATATTAAGCTTATTTTTAGCCTCAGTAAAACAGTGATATACTATTCTCTGAGGAATAAGAAACAAACATCATGGTTAAATTAATAGGGAATTTGACTTTGAATTTATTTCCTATTTATGCTTCAAGAATTTTTCACAAAGACTGGAATGTTTTGGGCTATTTTTAAAGAACAAACAGAATTCTCCTTGTTCATACTCTTTCTACAGACTAAAAAGCACTCCCTGACAGCTGAATTAAATCCTCTTTGAGGTGGCAAAATGGAACCCCAAGTACAGTACTTCCCTGGCATAATATCATTGAACAGTTCTAAGCCCTTTGTTCTTTCTAAGCCTACTTTGAAAAAAGAAAAAAGCAAAGATGTGCATGTGATATAATGGGAATTTTTCTTTGGTTGTAGTTTTTCTTTCTTCCTTTCTCTGTGATTTATATGAATGCATAGGAAAATTTGCAATGGTCAGAGACCAGAAAGCTCCTCTATTGTAACTCTCTCATTCTTTTTTTTTTTTTTTTTAGATAACAGCTGTACCCTTTTTTCCTCTCCAGATATCTTTCAAGCCCCTATTTAAACTACTGGGTTTTTTCCAGTGCCTTCATGATACTTTAAATGTTTCAGTCTCAGTAGATGCAAAGTAACAAGTTAAGAATGCAAAGTGACCTATTTCATAATCGAAAGAAAACTAATGGAAACTCATTGCTCTTGAAATAGAGACATATAATTTCCAAACTTCAACGATACAGGTAGGTTACATTTCAAAGAGAAGTACTTAATGTGTGTCCCCAAGACCACCTAATACACAATTATGACATTACCTAATTTGGTACATATTTAATTTGCACTTTACAACCATATATAAACTTATCTCTCATTATAACAAAGTGGAAATATAATCAGCAAATCTAAAAAGGGCATACGTAATGTAGACTAACCTCACCTCTTTCAAGACAAATTTAATTAAATTTTGGTCCCGCAGAAGTAAACAGAAATCTTTGTACTTTGCAAAATAGGTCTAACTGTGATAATTTATAAGGGATATTCACATTGCTGTATTCCTAAATGTTCTAGCTTCATTATCTTGCACAATAGTTTGGAGTTATATTGTATTTTAAAGTGGTGATTTTCTACCTTGTAATGTCACTGCTATTAATTTTATGTACTATACCACATGGTAAGATAGAGTATTTTGGAGGCTGTGTTTAAGCTATGTATTTATCAGAGGTCCATCATTTAAAATGTAGTGCTGTAAATGAAAATGATGAAATTGGTGTTTTACAGCTATAAGTTACTAGAGAACAATTTTCACTTTACAGTGATGTGTTTTCATTGGCATTTTAATAAAAAGCAATTATCTAAAGACAGAATTCTAAATAGGATTTGCAAACTATGTCCGCTTCTGATCTTCAGTCAATAACTTACCACAACACAACACTTCTTAAAGTACAACCAATCCGCACAGCTTGGAAACTTAATTCATTTGAATTGGATCTGAAATGAAGAGTACTAAAAACAGTGATTGATTTACTATACTGGTAATCATAAAGCAAATAATAAAAACACATTCAATTAAATTTTACCTCTGATGGAAAGGTTTAAGTCTGAATTTGTTCGGTATGTTAACAAATATCCATTTATCCAAAATAAGAGGAATAGTAATAAACTGACATACTCAGCTTCACAAAAGAGTCTGTTACGGAATACAATCAAGTCCTTGGAATTTTGGGCCAAACCTTTAATTCAAAGATTGTTTGGTTTTTGTTTTTGTTTTTTTTTTTTTTTTAAACACAAATCTAATTTTATTTTTGGGTAATAAAGAAGCAGAAGCAGTTAATTTTAATTAAATCCATCACTGTTTGATTGCACTAAAAATTTTTACTTGGTGTTTTTTCTTGCTGTAGGTGGCATTTCATCCTAATTGAAATTCTAGCTTAGTAGGCAATAGACATTGCAAAACCTACAAGAACAAAATGTCCCATTGGGTCATGAGCAATTTATGGTAAAGCGACACAAAATGGTGAGTTTCTGAGAGAGAATTAGTTTGTACCCCACCAATAACTGTTTCAAACCAGGTGCCTGTGCTGCAATATATCACACTCAGAGTATCTATAGGAGCTACTACTATCTCTGAATTCAAAAATTTACTGCAGTTCCGTGGTAGATGGTTACTTATAAATTATTCCCTGTTACGTGACCCTTTTTCAGCACCATGGAGAGTAGGAGGTCCTGACTTTTCTGTGTCTTCCAGCTCAGTTTCTTTTCATTCCAGTCCAAACCATGATAGCATTTAAAAAATATATATGTAAAACAACTAGTAACAAGTAGAAGCAACAAGGGAAAGCAACAAGATTGACAGATTTTTAGAAGGCATAATTGATGAAGAAAATTTGAACCAACTGAATTTAAGGTTCAAAACTAAAGATAACATGGTTATTAGTCTTTGAAAAGAGAACAGATGGGCACATATGAGAGCGCATTACTGTTCACCATGTCTACCAGGTGTAGGGCAAGAAGAATCAGTTTAATTTGCAGTGAGTATGACTTGTTAGCAGAAATATCCTAGCTACAATATATGTTACGTTTCTTGGCAGAGATAACAGAATGATAATTGTTCTGGGTTTTTAAGAAAGTGTTGGGCAGGAAATGTGTATGGTCTGTCTAAGTATGTTAGACTTTACCTAATGGTAGGAAGGTAGGGGTCTCATGTCCCTTTACCACTAAACTGTTAATGGTGAACATCTACTTTTTGGTAGCCCAAACTTTTGCATTTAAAAATACCCTGATTTCTAAAACATGTTAATCACCTAGCCTATGATAATCATATTTATAAACATTTATTCAAGTCATCTATCCAAAATGGATTCACTCAGACTCATCTATCATTGCCTTAACTTTATAATGAAGGGAAACCAATTTAGATAACTAAAAAAAAAGAAATAGGATCATCTATACATCCAGATGAATCTTGTGAAAACAAGGAGACCACAATGCCAGGGTATGGCCACATTTGGATTCTGAAATGTAGATATTTACTGAAACTCACCTATATAATATGGAGACTGGACTTGTTAATCCAAATTTCTGGTGTTTTCCTTTATCTATTAAATAAAGGATATTTAACATATGTGAAAACATTTATTAAACATAAAATATACCATTTCACTGTGGGATCACACATCTTCAAACAATTTGTACTATTTACAATAAGTCATACACAGCACAACCTATTTGGAGCTATGTAGAGATCAACTAGTAAGAGTGACACAGTAACTAGCAACTCTAATAGAATCCCAGAGAGTTAACATCAAATTAGTTCTAATGAGTGATTTATGTGCTAATTAACTAGTTTTGTAGCAGCATCAAATAGGAAGAGATATTATTTTCCCCAAACATTCCTCAAAAAATTAATGATCCAAAAAAGAACCATGTAAAACAAGTAACCACTTGTTAATTTATCTGCTACCAGTACTGTATGAAACATTGAGCAATACATCTGCTACAGAACCTTGAGAATATGTTTGTTGGTTAAGCTGTACCTTGGGATAAGCTGCAAAGATGAGCACCCAAATATTTATTACAGGAACAGAAAGTGTTGACAGCTCATTAGTGTGATAAATATACATTCTCTGTGAACCTAGAGATACCTGCACACACTTCAAGATCTGTGAATATGACAAAGACCCCAACAGATAATCCACTACAGTGCTTGCTGTGGAAAGCTTTGTTCTTGGAAAGAGAAAAACAATATGTAGTGTGAACTATAATTTTCTTCAACTGAAAAAAAATCTCTGATGAGGACAGGCATAAATGTGCTCTGAGGCTGCAAAATCATAACTTTCAGAAGGTTGGCTGAGTAGATTTTTTTTTGGTCCTCTCAGAGTTTGCTTTGTTTTCTTGAAGTTATTAAAGTTCATTAAAATTCATTTTGTACACCGGCAAGCATAAGCTTTACATTTCATTTCTCAAGGCTCAGACCACCTTCATTTCTATAAAAAAGTAGAAAAGCATAAAGAGTATCCTAGGAAATAACATGCAAATGTTCATGCTGGATGTTTGCACATCAATCTCTGGCATGCTTTTAAAGCGCATTGCTTCTTCACAAATACAATAGGATTTGAGCACCGGGTGGTAAAGAGGGAAGAAGAGGAGGAAAGAAATGCTGAGTGGTTTGAGTGCACGTCCAATGGGTTATTTTTTCTGTGCTCAGCAAACAAGAATTGCAGAAGGCTTTTATGACTTTTAGCCTCTGCATTATACCTTTATTGAGTGACTGTGCAGAAGAAGCTTTGTTCAGAGAATGATATCTGGGCAAACAAAAGACATGCAGCATGAGAATGCGCTGAAATTTGGAAGGGGTTGAAGAAATTAAAAAGACAAAGACCCCATATGACTCAACCAACTCGGCCATTACACATTCTTTAAACATACGAAACTAGAGCACATTAATCAACAAGTGAACAGGTGAAGATGATACCCTGAATAAATTTCTAGCCAGAATTTATGACTGTGGAAGAATTTGGTTTTGTGGTCTATGTTAGCAACAGTAAATGTTTTCAGCATTCAGGAAAATATGGTAGAATTTAGTGGTGGAATTACACCACTATTCTACCAATATGGTAGAATTAGCTTAATTTTCAATTAGAGACATTCTATCCACATTTACAGTCTGAGCTGGAATAGAGAATACGGGTGGCAAATGCTGAATCTAATTTAAAGCACAAATAATAGAGAAGCAGCATTCACAGGGAAAATACTACTTTTACTTTTCATATCAGTCTTCAGATGTAACTGATCAGAAAGAGGGTAAATGACACAGAAATGATTGTGATGGACAAACAAATTGAGAGGAGAAACAAAGTGTCTTGAGTTGCACTAGTGTAAATGGTGTGTGAAAAAAGAACCGTGTTGTCATTATATGGTTGATAACAGTTACCTGATCTTGACACACATACATCACAGCAGAAATCAGCAACGTTAAAAAATGACATTAAAAAGAAAAAAAGTTAAAGATCAAGTAATATAACTTTTTTGACCTTTGTGAGGACAAGAAAAAATATTCAGAATGGAGAGTGTTAATTAAGAAACTAGGTTTTTTGTTATCAGATTGGAACAAATTCATATGGGCATTGAAGCCCCTAGCCATTATCTAAGGATACAGTAGGGAAGAAATCCATTTGATTTAAGTACATTCTTTATAGTTTGCCCTTGCTTTTGGAAGCAGAAGTCACCAGACTCTTGGGGAGGCTTCAGATCAAAACATGCAGCATAGCCGTAGTCCCAATTACACAGAGAATGGGGAGAGGAAAGATGTCAGAATGAGAGTCTGAAAATTAGTTCAGTGATACTTCAATGCATATTTAACTGTATTTCTATTAAAGAGCAATTTCAGAGCTTGAGGCTTGATCTTTAGTTCTCCGTTAATGGAAATGTCTCCTTTTCTTTGACAATTACCTCTGTACTAAAGTTCCACTTTTACACCTTCCTTTAATGACCTGGTGAATGAACTATACTCCTGCCATCCACAGCTACCTCTGCCATCAGCTGCAGGCTGTTTTTCAATTTTGTTTCTCTCTCCTGTTTTATATTCCTTTGGTCTTTTTCCATTATGTTGAGTAATGTGTAGGCCAGAAGGATGCATGTGGTACAATGAGACTAGTACTCTGAATTTGGTAGTGCTTTATTAATACTTGTATTTCATTATATGATCTTTTTTCTCCTTTTCATGGACTTCCACATAAAGACCCCACAATTACCTACTGCAGATAAAGCTCAACTGATTACTTTGAAAATAAGAGTAAAATCTATACAGACTTTATCAATACATGTATTTTGCTGGCATGTATAGATACATGCGTATTTACTCTGCAGTTTAAAGAAAATGAGATAACATCGAATCTTGGATAACTGGTACAATTAGTTGTTTTTTAGAAGGTACCGTACATACACTGCAGAATACTGAGCTAACGTTTTTCTTATTACACCTTTCAAAATGTTTAAGCAATAAATGAAAAAATATTCCAATTTCTAGTTATTTTTTATATTTCCTTTATAACATTAAGAGGGAAATGGTCAATCGAATCTGACTAACTGAGGGAAAATATTTTCATCTTCTCCGTCTTGGCAGAAGGAGCACAAGGAACACCAAATCAACACCTGAGTCTTTTCAAAACTCTACCAGTGGAAAATGTAAACTTTTTTTAACATGAAAAACTGAAAACAGAAGAAAGCAAACAGAAGACAGATCACAACATTTTATTTTTTTACTATATTCTTTACTAATACTCCTTGAAGGGAGATATTTTACTAAAGATTGAGCCATATAGAAGACAGGATGATACAGAAAGGAATTAAGAGGAATAGGAAATTAGTTAACTCTTCTGAACACTTACAAGCTAAAGAAATCTGGATGAAAGTATTGCTGTGTTAATGGAAGTACGGGGAATCAAAAGTGAATGAATATACCAATTGCATTTTCTTTCAACATCAGTGAAGTTACCAAAGATATGAGAAGATGGCACATGTTGCAAACCTTCGTGTTTTTACGTAATTTTTGATATTTTTTAACTAATCAACAACATTTATGAGACAAAACGGGAAGCAGCAAAATAATTTTGCATGAAGAAATCCCTTTTCGTTCCAGAAACTCTCTCAAACTGGTTTTATCATGTAATAGCTGATTAATATCCCTACCTGAACAGATCTGCCTGTGTTCGAGATCTCCCGAGTACCTGCCTACCCCTAATATTGCACTACTTCTGCAATGACTTAAAGGTACAGATGTTTGGTTGTGCCATCTCTCATTCCTGTAAGTCCTTTAAGCTCAATTATGCATAGAAAAAGCAATCAAGCTGTGACTAAAAAGAACAGCAAATGCCTGCAGAGTACATGACCAACTCATAAGCTGAAGTTTTTCCAAGTATGGTGTTCACGTCATCACAGCTACCACATCTTAAAAGATGAATAAAACACTAATATTAAAAAGGTCAACATTTCTTAACTTCATAGTTCAACTTATTCTAATTATTATGTAAGCTACAGTGAAAATTAATTTTCTGACAGAAGTCCTAGAAAAAGCAGGGAGTAGAGCAGTTGTTCATTTGCCATGACACACTAGAGGTCATGCGTGGCTCCTCTAGAAGCAACAGGTTTAGATTACCTCCAAATGTAGTATAACAGACTAGATTACTTCAATCTGGCAATTTTCTATGATCCTTTGTTCAGTGTGGACCAGATGTCTGTTTTTTTGTTAAGAATTAACTTTGATTACCAAAATGCTTAGTATACCAAGGCCACATGTGTGGCACAGGTGCATTTTAACTGCTCTGCTGTAAGTTTCTATAATTAATGAACAGGATATGGGATGTTCAGCCAAGTTTCTTTGGTTTTGTTTTGGGGATTTTTTTTTTGTGGGTTTTTTTGAAGGCTACATCCCCATTCTATTAAAAGGAAAGAAGAGGGGGAAAAAAAAGAATGAGAACTGCAATTGCTAAAGCATCAGGCCAACACTTTATGCATCGTAACATAAGATTTGTTTACACATAAAATAAAACAGATGAACTCTGAATATAGAGAGAATTAACAGAGAAAATGAAAGGTAAGTGCAGACAAAAGTGTGCTACTTTGATAACCTAGAACATCAAATAGTAGAGGTTTTATGATTCTCATGCTTATTTAAGTGTGTGTAGTTTTGTAGGAGGTGCTCACACTCATATAGCAGTAGTTATCCTTTTTTTTTAAACTTAGAAAGATATCACACCCAATAGTTAAAAGAAAACTTACCTAATTCAATAAATAAACCAACTGCTTACTGTAAACCAGAAATGATTCAATATCTCTTCCTTTCATATACTTTCTATAGATTTTCTCTGCTTAAATACACACAGAGGATGTATATTTACAATCATTTAAGCTCTGTCACACAACAGGTCTACAAGAGTATCCTGCTGGATTACTGGGGACAGCCTCTGTTCTTCCAACGTGAGTCTTACCTTCCACAAAGAAAAATATCTAGAAGAAAAAGCCTTGAACTGTCCAATAAGCCGGTGTAGGTATTCATAAACATTATTCATTAAATATCAGAAAAGAGAAGATTTACTTCTCTGGAAGAGTAAAGAAGCTGAAAATTCCTGTGGAAGGTCAGGCAGTCAGAAAAAGAGGAAAAATACCAAGCTGAACAATCGCTTCTCCATCAGACACTCACAGTTCTCCAACAGCAGGGAAAACCTTTAACTCTCCCATGTTTGGTCCTACTTGTTTTTTTTTAACTGTAGCGCTGTTCACTTCTACATTCAGTGAAGAAGCTATAATTTGAGCTGATGTAGGAAAAGATATTTAGAGTTAGCTGTTCCTCTTGATGCCCTGAGCTCAATTTTCACCTGATGGGCTGACCTCGAGAAACAGATCTGTATCATTTTACTGTCTTTTTGTCTAGTGGGCTGAACATAAAAAAGTAAATTTGTACACAAAGTACAGAACCAAAATCTAAACTACTTTTTTTTTTTTTCCTAATGCATTAAGAACTGAAGCCTGGAATAAGAAAGTTTGTAAGAACTTATCTTTACAGAACAAAGAGAAAAGCTTGCATTTACAACTTAATTTTGGGGTTCTCTTAACTTCTGGATACATTCCTTTGTTACTCTGATGTCTTCTTAATTTACATCTAATATCCCCAAAATATTTATTATAATTTATACTCATTGTTTAAACACATATTTGATGCTTTTGAATCTGTTGAACTTAGCTGTTCTATCCCTGAGAGTGATGCATGTACAAGTGAATGACAAAGCAAGTTTAACAGCAGCAAAAAAAAAAAGCCATCATAACCTTTCAAAAGGCTTTCATCAGCTTCAGAAAACTGGATCAGGTATCAGGCCAGCAACAGTACCAAGAATTACACACATCAGGCAAGAGAATAAGGCAAGTAGAAATACACCCAAGAATTGAGATACAATTATGGTATTGTCTTAGATGGAGGAGCATGTAAGAGAAGAATTGACAGTCCCCTATATCTCTCAACCTCATTAAATGTTTAATTGCAAAGAGATACCCGGGGTTATGTTAAAGTGGGTGTAAAATACTCTTTTCCTGATTTAACAATTGCTCTTTTATGCATGATTACAAAAGATGGAAAAAATAAGAATCAGGACCTAAGACCTGGTGTGTTTATTTTGGGAGGGGGGCGAGAAGGGTTGTTTTAGAGAAATTTTTTTTTAAACCTTTTTCAAATTAAAATAACCTGCAGGTTTCAAAATATCACCAAAATGGTCATCAAAGCAATAAGAGTTTGGAGATCTTAGCTGGAAAGTTCTGCAGAGCTGATCAAAATATCTTTCCATGATGAAATATTTTTTATTAAAGAAATATGGATTCACAGTATGGATATGTTTGGGCAAAGCTGAAACATTAATATTTTAAAAAAAATACTCTTACATTTTTTATGTAACATAATATTAATTGCAATATTACTTATCTTAAAATATAACCCAAACTTCAAAGATTGTATGATAAAAAATACATAGTCTGATACTAGGAGAGATTTTCATGGTTTCAAATACATTTTCAGGTCACCATTTTGAAGGAGCTACACATTGGTTTACCTTTATGATTTTCACTTTCACCTTAAACATTTCTGAAGATCAGAAATTCTAAGTATGTGGCCAGATATAATTGCCTTAAGTAGGTCGTGTGGCTTATAAGGATCAATGCAGCATCAAGAAACAATTGAGGGTACCACAACAGAACACAGTACAGTTACATATAGGTACGGCTGTTTATTCTTCTTATAAACTTTTCGGGAAAATACAGAACTATATATAAACTTTCTCTCATAGGTCAGACATATTCAGTTCATCTCCTTTTAGAACTTCCGTAAGATCCCTTACATCAGGGTCTGTATTAATTCTGTTTGTCATTACAACATTAAGTACTTAGCAAATAAATATATTATGACAACAGAAATATCGCTGTAGCTCTGTGGCTTTTTTCCCCAGTGGTGGCTTCCTTAATTGGCATATCTGTTTTGAGAAATAAATATACTACTGTAGTAGTAGAAGGAAGCACAAGAACAGCAATGATATTGAAGGACACATCATAAAAGTAAAACTCTACCATCAGTCAATACCCTTTAAATCATCGGCGATCTTAAGTCTTTAGAAGATGATTGTTTTTATACACTGACTGGCTTTTGTTGTTGTTACGGGTTTTAAGTTTATGCTACTCAAAACCTGTACTTATCACAATAGAAGTAAGTTCATGCTTGACATTTTAAATGCCAGGCATGAAAGTAAAAATAATGGGGATTAATATATACCTTATGATAATTTGAATTTCAAACACACATAGTCACATCAAAAGTGTATACCTTGGAGCTCCTTATCTGTTGTAACAGTGTAATTTACTCTTTTAATTCGTTTTGAACATCATGGGCTTTGTTTGTAAAGTATGATTTCCAAAACACGATGCTACAAAAATTAAATAGTAGTTCTGTATGAGTTTTTCAACAGACAGTAGTTTACACAATGCAGTAATACTTTCTCATATTGAATATATTCTTTGGGGGTTAAAGGAATAATAGGCAGGATTTACCTTCTTGATAAACATAGCAGTCACAATTTACATCACTAATTCAGAATAAGCTATATGAAGAATAGTCTTTGATACTGACTCAATTGTAAATTCTGTCTATTACCAGTAAGACCCCTCCCCTCATCACTCCAAAACACTGAAACAAAACCAGGTCTGGAAGAAACTCCATGCAAATCTATTCTTCCACATCCCCTAAATCTCTCTGAAAGAGTGATTACACAGTTAAAAAAAAAACCAAAAAAACTTTGATAGAGAATCTTTTACCGCAAAATGAAAGAAAGACAAAAGAAGCTGGGGATTTTATAAGGTCTGTTCGAGCTGAGAGCGTTGCATTCAATTTCATGTGGACCACTCTGAGATCCTCTATAAAGAAAGGATGGAAACAGAAAATGAAGTTCTATCTATAGCTGTCATCATCTGACATTCAAAACCCAGTAAAATTGCCAGTCTGGAAACCTGCTGAATTTTCCATCTTATGACCATAAAGGGTTGCAACCCCTCACCCCTGCCTCCTTGAGTTTGAAAGTACTGGGAGCAGGGAGAGAGAATCTTCTGTCTTTCACAGAAGCAAGGTGTTTCCAGCTCACCTGATGAGGGGCATTTTGCTTTCTTGACAGCATACCTGCCAACTGAAAGTCATTACAAAAATGAAAAAAAAAAAAATCAGTGTGAAAAAGTAATGTAACATGGAAAAGGGAAAAAAATAGAAAGGATAAGTGGCAGATACGTACTACACCAACACCTACTTTCAGAGTCCCACATCTGGTGCCTTTCACCACCAGTAACTTTTTTTCTCCCCACAACATTTCTAACACCACAATATATTTATTCAACACTTCCCTGCATGTCCAATGAGAAGTAATGGGTGTTACAAATTCACATACCCCCAGGGACTATGTTTATACCAATGAGGATATATCTGGTAATCTGGTAACAATGCCACAAGATCTGTGTAAGAGCAAGAACAACAATTTTTCTTTTTATTCTAGTTTAGAACTAAATATAGATGTGCCCTACTATCCTTGTGAGCTTCAATGGGCGCCTCTGGTGTCTCCGTGTCAGTGAACTCCTGCTGCATTACAGCATTCTGTTGTCCTGCCTGGGTTCTGAGGTGTCCTAAGGTAAACTGCTAGAAGAATTGTATGGATTAGAGGTGACTTCAGAGCTGCTCTGAATGACAACCTGCTGTCTAGTCCAATTCAGAAAATAAATGTGAATCATTTCTACCCTCTTTTGGATTTGATTACTGACAAGTGTGAAGGTGAAGTCCTGATTTGAAGGGAAGTGCATTCTAAGGAACAGGAGATCATAATAGGAAAACCTGAAAAGATTAGCTAGATTTTTTACCCAAGTAAGTACCAAAGGGATTAAAGAACTAAAGTCTATAGCATGTATGAGCTAGAAAACATTGAACTACTCCTGTGTTTAAAAAAATCATTTTAATGGGAAAGAGAGGAAAAAGGAAAAAGCAATCAAAATTCCTTTTAAAGGCTTTTCTCCAAATTTCTTCTACTAAGACTATATCTTATAGAAATTGTGAGGGTTTCACTACAGAAAATGTGCTATCTTAGCGTATTATTTGAAAAGACTTTTACACAGCAAGTGTCTTGGACTTGCATATCCTTTTTCTAGAGCTGCTTCTTCTCAGTGATTCCTAGGTTTTGCTTCTCTATCTAGAATACTCCTCCAAAAATTAGTCTGCTGCATTGCAGTCTTTACCCTTTTGGTCTTAATGATGAAAAGAGGATTTTGCCCTGCCTGATATTTCTATTTCATGTTTCCAGTAACTTGAATCTAAAACAGGCATTAGAAATGCCACATGGGCTCCATACCATTCTTCCTGAAAAACGTTTAACAAGTAACTGACTGGAAATTTGCTGCTTTAACTATTTGGTATGTTATTCAGTTCCAAAACAGGAAATTGTGTCTAGTTTTTAGGAGGAAGAATACACTGGTTAATTCTATTGCCAAAACTGTCTGAAGATTTTTAGTTTTGCAAGTATAAATCTGTAAGTTTTTCTCTTTATAATGAATGAAGCATTGATTTGCAGATGGATTTTTAGTTTCTTACTTTAAACTAACCTTTCTGTATAAGCATACCTTCTTTTTGCCCACTTGGACAACAGTCAAAGTCATACACAAAATTGTCAGTTCTTTAAACTGACAAGTTTATTAGAATATCCAAAACAACAACAGTCAGACTAGCTGTATATGAACAAATCTTCTAAAAGTATAAAACTAGGTTAAGGGTTATGTTAGGTACAGCAGAAGAAAAAACAAATAAAACAAACTTATTAACGATAAGTCTCAATGGTTTCTCCTGTTGGTCACCCTCTTAACCTCTGGTGGAATCTAATACACAATATACAGGACTGAGCAGGCAGCGCTAGCACAGTCTTGCAACTGCTTTTCTGCTGAAAAATCCTAAACCTTTTTAGAGTTATCAGAAAATCCTAAGAAAGCTTGGAGGAGCTGGAGAATCATGTCCTTGGATAAGGGGCTTTCATTTGCACAGATGCTTGTGCCAGGACAAGAGCTTTCATATTTTGAGACCTGTTAAAACCTTAATGACTAGCGATTACATAAGCTGCCAGTCCTGCTTTGTAATTTTTCTGTTCTAGAAAACTCCACAAGAAGTGCTGCTTTGGCTCCTCCTTAGCTTATAACATCTTCTTAATTCTGTGCTCTTCCTTTGCACCCTTATTACTAAATCAAAATACTCATTTTTATTTTCCTTTTGTCTGCATTTTCTGGATGCTCAAGTCTCATGTCTGAATCTTTCCAAATTTATAAGGACCTGAAAAGTTGCTAGTTAAAGAATGAAAATAATCAGGGGCGAAGGAAGGAAATCTACCTATATTGTTTCCACAAAGCAGTCACTTTATTTCTACCTGAAAATAGGACCATTACTGTATTTTTTTTAATTTTTGGTTAAGACCTATGTCAGCACCTGCAGGTACACATAAGAGATAAAAAAATTGTGGTATATGTTATGTCATATTGTTGTTTTGGGTTGGTTTGGGGTTTTTCTGCTGTTTTGTTTAAAAAAAAAAAAAATCAACTTAAATAGGGTTGTCTATCCATGTCACAGCCTTAGGTAGGGGACAGTTCTTAGTAGGAAATGGCATTCTAAATCCTTGGCATACCTGGGATAAATTTTTTTCTCTAGGCAGTGAAGAGATTCCACCAGTAAATGAAAGAAGTATTTAAGGTATCAGAACAATGTACCAGCAAATGGCCTGGTTCAAAATACAGAGGTCTTTTTGAAGAATTTAATCTACCAATCTTGTTCATTGATTGACCAGAAATTCCCCTACATAAGTAACAGTAGGGAAAAATCAGAGAGAACATCAATAAAATGGTAAAATAAATAATGGGGGACCAGAAACTATAGCCCGATTCTGCTCTTCAGCACTCAAACTATAACAGTCTTCGTGGGAAAAGGTGGAAGGAGGGGAAAGGGAACAAAGCTTAACCCAGAAGAGCTTGTCATGGCGAACTTCACTAATTTGTAATTAGGCTTTTTATAACATCGGTAGGATCCTTCTTTCCTTCCTGCCCTCCCAGCACGCACGCACACAAGCAGAAACCCTGAAAAAAGCACCAAACCAACCTCCAAGACCCCACCTACTCTGAGACAGAGCTAAGCAAAGCAAATGGACATTGCTCTTTGCTGACTTGATCACTAAGATTTTTTGCATATTAAAGAGGCCACATAGCTTGACAGTTAGGTCCATGGAAAGGACAGAAAGTCCTTATTTATCTTATTCATAGAACAGCAGTCTGTGAACAAACATGAAAAGAAACAATAGATAATAAACAGACCAACCCTGGAATCAGTCCAGAAAAAGATTTTTTAGAACATTACAAGTGTACCTCAAAAATCATGTGACCCCAGAAGGTGTCTAGAATTTCAAAGGTCTTATCTTGAAACACTTAATGTTTACTTCATATGTTTAACAGTTTTTCTTTTCTTTTCTCTTCCACAGCTGTGGTAGCCACCTGGGAACTTCTCTAGAGATCCTACCCTCCTCCCAGTAGGCCAGGTGTCCTTCAGAGCAATGAGATCATGCCCATGAATGAAGACAGCTCCATTTTCAAGCAGTGAGGAAAATACTATCTCAAGCTTCTTGTACACGGGCACCCTTCAGAGAGAGTGCCAGATTTCTGGTTAATTTCTTCAGCTTGCAGGTGTTACTACTCTACTACTCAGACTTCACTCATTCACTGTACTGGATGCCTGTTCAAGCCAGGTACATGGAGATCTTGTTGCTCCTGGAATTGGTGTAGAAAACTTCATTCCCCAAATTTTCTCACCATGGATTTGCCAAAATTAATGTCTGATGAGCTGACTGTACATCAGGGAATTGTCCTTAACATGGTAAAGTGTGCAGACAGCCTGAAGTGGTCTATGAAGAAAATGAAGAGTTATATTTCAGATGGGATACTATGAAGTTTCATGTATTGTCTGGAGAATAAATGACAGGGAAAATGTGCAGATAGCCTGGGAAGGCTGACAATAGGGAAAACAATGGTGAAAACAGCAAGAGATGTGATGCATATCCAACATCCAAGAGAATCAATGATTCTTAAAAGCCTGTATTACCTACCTCCCCTCTGTTACAGAGCTTTTTTTCCTAAATTTGGTGCAGCATTATTTGGCACATGACAATAATGTAAATCACTGATACTTCTTACTACTTTGCTCCTCGATACAGATTTTACAGATAATGAAGCTAAAAATCTCATCAGGGAGAAATTGCTTCAATGTTTCTAGATAGTAACATTCAGAAATGAGAAACTGAATGTGAAAAAAAAAAATACACACTTTCTGCAGGTCCCCTTTTCTGTAGTTACGATTAGCCAGGGTCCTCTGAGAATAACTCATTGAATTAGAATGATAAATGTTCACTTATTAAGAAAACCATGGAATTTTATTATTATGGGAATACATTCATACTGCTTCAGATACACATGTATGTGTCAGGGCTTCTTTATTAGTCATCTTTTAAAGGTTTTAAACAACATGTTTGTGATTAAACTAAAGCAAAAATTTGCTTTGTGACAACTTGTTATAAAAGCTTCTAGTTCAGAACTCATTGATTTGCTTCTAATTGAGAAAAATAAGATACATATTAATATTGAAGAATAAATAAGGCAGAGCTGAATAATTTCTTTTTCCCTCCTTCTGCTATCTCTTTTATGTATCTAAATAATATCACTATTAACCCAATAAATCCAGTATGAAAAATATTCAGAGCACTAAGCAACTATGTTAAACACAGGATTGCATGCATTGGCTACCACTGGGGAGACTGAACTATTAAAAATTATGAGGGAAGTGGGTATAATTTGTACACGTACATCTAAATCCCTAATAAGTGGTCATGAGCAGGGATTGAGCAGTTTAAATTACTGCAAACTGCAATAAAATCTTTAATCCATGATTAATTGTATCTTAAATACTACATCTGCAAACCCATAGTTCTAATTTAAACTTAAATTGAAAATAAATATTTTCATCAGTTTGGAACACAGAATAAGACTCATTATTCAGCACTCTAAGCATCTAGCCTAGCCAGATCCTGTAGAGAGCAACCATTTAAAATCACCTTAAATAATTAGGGAGACAGTTATACATATGCAATACTGTGGAAAGACTTCCAGTGACAATAGTGGTTTTATAACAGGGTTAAATCATTAATGTGTACTGAAAAGTATACACTTAGGTTATAGACAGCTCATCAGTAAAGGCAAACAAAGGCAAAGCTGCCTCACGGTTTAACCTTGATTTGCAAAGGTTCAAACAATGACAAATGAGCAGCTGAGTGCCATGTTTCTCCAGAATGTCCAGATTATAGCAGGATTATGCCACGAATCTGAGCACCTCAGGTTCTGGGCTGAGGTGCAACAATCTCTGCCGGCTACCTATACTCTGCCTAATTAGGACCAGCTGCAATTACAGGATTTGGAATGGACTGTTTTCAGAAGAACTCAATCTTTATTTTCACTGGACCTCAATATAGAGTTCCTAAGAACTTCCACATGAAGGACACAGGAAAGTTCTGAGGTTCACTGACTGGACAAAGCAGTAAAACACAGGCCACCTATCTGGAGATCATAGAAGAGTTTGGGTTGGAAGGGACCTTGAAAGGTCAGCTAGTCCAACCCTCCCTGCAACGAGCAGGGACATCTGCAACTAGATCAGGTTGCTCAGAGCCCCGTCCAGCCTGACCTTGAATGTTTCCGGGGATGGGGTATCGACCATCTCTCTGGGCAACTTGTGCCAGTCTTTCACCACTCTCATTGTGAAACATTTCTTCCTTATACCTACTCTAAATCTTTTAGTTTAAAACCATTACCCCTTGTCCTATTGCTAGGACAGGCCCTGCTAAAAAGCCTGTTCCCATCTCTCTTAGAAGCCCTTTTTAAGTACTGGAAGGCTGCAATAAGGTCTCCCTGGAGCCTTCTCTTCTCCAGCCTGAACAACCTGAACTCTCTCAGCCTGTCCTCTCAGGAGAGCTGTTCCATCCCTCTGGTCATTGTTGTGGCCCTCTTCTGGGTCCACTCCAACAGGTCCATGTCTTTCCTGTGCTGAGGGCTCCAGAGCTGGATGCAGCACTGCAAGTGGGGTCTCACCAGAGGGGAGTAGAGGGGCAGAATAATTTCCCTTGACCTGCTGGCCACGCTTCTACTGATGCAGCCCAGGGTACTGTTGGCCTTCTGGTCTGCAAGCACACATTGGTTCATGTCCAGCTTTTCATCCACCAGTACCCCCCAGTCCTTCTCAGCAGGGTTACTTTCCAACCCTTCATCCTCCATCCTGCATCAATAGTGGGGATTGCCCTGACCCAGGGGCAGGACCCTGCACATCAAAGCTGTATTGAACCAGTAGCACCAGATATCAGTAATGAATCCAAATGTATACAGACATACATTGTGTGTATGTATAAATACACTGCACATACTACATATGTATACACATATGTGTTGTGTATCTATTGTGTCTCTACGTTTCATACACATATATACATATAGAGAACACACACATGGGCACAGTGCCTCTCCCTGAAAATTTTGTGCACTACATATACACAGAACAAATACTGAATATCAATTCAGCATGATTCTGTAACATCCATATGAAAAAGGAAATGCAGCAGACTGTGTGCTACAAGAAAAGCCATGAAGCCATGATTTTCAAACATTTAAGAAAGTTTGACATCACAATTAGAAAGCTCCTAAGACAGATAATCACAGAATCATTAAGGTTGGAAAAGACCTTTAAGATCATCAAGTCCAACCATCAACCCAACACCACCATGCCCACTAAACCATGTCCTGAAGTGCCACATCTATGCGTTTTTTGAATACTTCCAGTGATGATGACTCCACCACTTCCCTGGGCAGCCTGTTCCAATGTTTGACCACTCTCTCAGCAAAGATATTTTTCCTTAGAAAAATTTTTCCTTTTTCTTTAGACTGGATATTTCCAGTCTAAACCTCCCCTGAAAGAAGTAGTAAGAAAGTTCTTGCAAGTGTGCAAGTGTAACCTGGCAAACACAGGTTTGCAGTTCAAGAAAGGAATATAGACTAGAAGAATATTCAGTAGCTGCTGAGATTCAAGAACAACGAAGTGCAGCTGTAGAACTGGGAAGGAAATGTTCCTGGAGGTTTTGTGTTGAATTAGTCCTGACACTGGAGATGTAGGTCACCAACATGAAAGTTATTTGGGCATGAGAGAGCAAAACTAGGATTAACTGTGAAGATGCCCTAGGACTCCATGTAGCCCAAGACTGGCAAGCTGATTTTAGTTTAAAAATTAGCTTTGGGACATGAATAATAAAGCAGAAGCTTTTTTAGCATAAGAAAATGCCTTTGGTCAGTTTAGACAGATCATCTGTCTACTTAATGCTTTATTAAAAACTTTATCCTCTTCAAGTCCTTACTGCCAATTAGTGTCAATTAACATGAATTTAATCAGCCTTCTTCTGCTCTCAGTACAATGCCATAAAAGCAAGGTAGTTCTAGTCATTTCAATGTGATTGATACCAGCATAAATGAGATAAGAATGAGCCTTAATAGGTGCACATTTAAGTATATGTTCTTAAGCCACAGTTTATAATGTGCCCCAACACAGGTAACAAAATTCTTATGGGGTAAATTTGTGATCATAGCTAGTCTTTTACTCTAAATTAATCCAAATGATGAGCTTTTCAGGCAGAACCTTGCAGGCAGCTCTGAAGAGGGTAATATTATACAGTAACTTTAATTATGAGTAAACTAAATATAGAATTGCATTAATAATTCTGAAAATAACCTAATTTGGTTAAACTATCAATCATGTCTCATAAAATAAAAGAAAAAAGAAATCAATGGGGATATTACAATAGTGGTGGTAGCATGGCAAGGGTTACCAGACTGGAGATTTGGAAGATGAGGTGCTTACAAGTAGATAACCTAGAAATCTAAAATTTTTATACTGGAACAGTTAAATGAAAGAAAAAATAATTTGAAAACCTTGGGAAACGTCAATAATCTGATTTCAATACAAATATATTTGTTCTGAACAAGTGGTATGGCCACTTGAAGAGTCACCACCAAAGATATCAGAAAGAAAATGTTTTTAATATAGATTTGTAAAAAGGTACAACTTAACAGAATTTGATGGCAAGGTTCACTCTATTACTCACTTAACATGAAAAGGGATGCAAAGAGAAACCAAGTTACAATTTGATTGGAAGGATTTGCTCATGGATCAAACCAGGCTAATGTGGCTTATATGTATATTGAGGAGAGAAAGTAGGAGAGAACCTCCTGCTGAGTCACGAGGTTCAGAATGGTCCAAAATCCACCCCTAGTCCCAGACTTGGTCAACGGTTTATGTCTAAGTATCAGGAAAGGGACTGAAAGTGAGGGAGACCCTCCTGTTGAGTCACAAAGTGCGTAGTGGACTGAAAAAAACCTTCCATCTACGCAAGAGCGCTTGGTACTGTCAAGGGGCCCTTAACCGCCAAACTCTCTGCTCTAAGGCCAAGGCTTATACTGAGCAAGGAGGGAGGGTGAGTGGGAATGCACCACCACAATATCTACTTCACAAATTTAAAAGGGGATGTAAAGAGAAAAGCCCTTTATTAGCAAATCTCAGTTCAGTTAAAGTTATTCCTTGTATTTTTCATGTAGTCCTCAGTATATCACAATCTCTTTCTGAGGAAATCTTGGTGTTCATTACATAAAAAGGAACATATACGACAGAAATGACAGAAACTATTGGAGAAAATAATGAATCAGGAAGACAGAAAAATTAGGCAAGGAAATGAAAGGAAAGTCAAAAGTTATGATAAGAAAACAAACCCTGCAAATATTACAGACCTGAGTGAAATGCACTACAGAATTAGGATATTATCAACAAAAATCTAGCCCTAAACATGCTTCATTAAATGATAACAATCTGTGAAAAAGGTAGATTAAAGATACCAGAGAATTAGCAACAAAAAGATAAATATGGAAAAACATATATGAAGAGAATGTATCTAAAAGAAAGATAAATTATAAAAACATATAAAGAAAGTAATAGTTGCAACATCAAGGAATCCAAAATTAGGAAAGTCAAGACTGAAGTCACCTATGACATTGCTGATTTATTGTTTCTGAAAAGGCATTTTCATACAGCTTTTAGTCTAATATATATACACATATATACACACACACAGACAGACACATCATCCAGGCACCTATTGAAAGACACTTAACTGAATGAAGTTGCTTTCTACATGTCCTCTGCATCATTCATTGCAGCAGCTATTATGAGCAGGAGGGTGTTATAAAAGGTGGTAGCATGATTAAATCAATTGAATCCTCTCTTGTGATACTGAATTCTGGTCCAAACTCGCCTTAAAAATGTGTATGCAATGCTGAGAACGTCAATTAAAATCAAACGTTTTCTCATAGATATTCACAAATTTTGTGCTTGAATACCTACTTTAGGGCATCTTGATGCAATCTGCAAAAGGCAACTACAATTGAAAGCAATAGCATGTCTGCTTTCAGCATGTAAATTACAAAGGACTCAAAGTACAAACCTTAGGTGCCTCAAGTAATAGGCAGCTCCTTAAATAGTCTATGCAACAGTTTCCTACATAGCTCAGAGGTGTTAAGTGCAGGTACAGTCATTAATATCTTTGAAGCATCTGCATATTTTCTAAAGATTGTTAGAGCAGTGACACAAGAAAAATAAGACTATATTTCATCTAGACTTCGTATAGAGTATTAAGTAGAATGAGACTGAATACTAAATGAAAATGTTGTATGAGAAAAAGTGAATGTGACCATATCCTTATCTCTTTCCTCTCTATTTTTCTGTTAGCAATTTGAAGTCTCAGAGCCTTTCAACCAAGAGACTAGACTATTATTATGTTTGTAAATGGTAACAAAAACAGCCAGGAACACACTGACAGCCAGCAGGGAGGAGGCACACATTGTCCTACTAAAATTAAAAGTTATTTCTTGCTCAACAAAGAACTGTCAAGATTCAGTAATTCTCGGATTAATCCTAGGCTATGAAGAGGACTAAGTGAGTTTTAAAGCCACCATCTTTCTTTCCTCACGGGAAAGATAACGGGGGAGTTGGGGAAGTAAGAATTTTTAGAATTCATTCAAAAAACCTGGGCTCTTTCCATCAGTCTTCCTTAATAAAATACATAATAAATTGAAGAAAATGTGTTGGAAAGATTCTGGAGAAACTTCTGTCTTGATGGCACTACATTTTAGTGGAAAACAGAAATATTTCAAACAGGGTTTCATGGAAGCTATTGTTTAGGTACTTAACACTCCTATTCTTCTTCAGGGACCAGGCTGTCCAAAGAGATTTATCCGTAACAGTTAAAGTAGAAAAGTTTTTAAGATGAGTATGCCTTATCCACTGGCAGTACTACTAGTCCTAGCTAAGATCACCAAATTTTATGAAGAGCTTAACTCCCCTTTACAAGCATAAAAGACATAGCCAGATGTCCAGAATTACCTAGTATTCTTCAACATTTTTGACTGCCATACTCAAATATTTGACAGTGAGCATCTCAGGGTGTTGAAATTCTATTCTTGGCTGCATAAATCTATGAAGAAAGTAAATTAATTTAAATTTACACAGCTGTAACAGAGTAAAGAGAAAGAAGATTACAGCCTTTCAAAGAAAGAATGAAATTAAATACAGTCTGAGACAGGCATCTGAAGAGCGCATCAAACAAAGGGGTTGTTTAGCAACACTAATGGGGAAAGTATTAGATGGTTAAAAAAAGACTAAACTGTCTAAAGAACTGGCTAAGTTACAAAAACATGGTAGACATTCTAATGAATGTTTGGGGTCTAGCTTCACATCGTTGGGTGTTGCTAAGTGATTTTCTTTTTGTTCAATTGTGAATTGAAAAGGACACAATATTTAAAGTGCTCATTGATTTACTGGTAGTTTAACATCAATCAAGCTGTCCCACATGCAATAAACTAAACGGTCTCCCTCTGGGTCAGCAACAGAAATATATAAAAAAATTAAAATAATTAAAAACAGAAAAAGACCATTCCAGTGGGTTTAACAGAAAGAAGGAAACATCAGAGAGTCATTGAGATCACCTCACTGTATAAAACCTACCTGGTATTTTCTCTGTTCAAGAAGGGATGCAAGCTAAGGCTCTCAGGGATATATCCTTGAAGATTTCTGAAGATCCTCCTGCTTGGTTGCCACAATAACCTAGGTCAGCCCACTTATTTTAAAAAAAAACCCATAGTATTTCTGCAGTCTCTACTTTCAGTTGTCTACTCTGCTATGTGCTGCTTCAATCTACCTCCTTTCCAGAGACAAATACTCTTTACTGGTATTGAAGTTGGTTTTAAGGCTATTTTATTGAGATATTTCCTTTGTTACAGACTCTAATACCTTCAGGGATCATAAAAATAACTACTTCAAGTCCTGCTGCTTTATTACTTTTCTCCATTTGTCTTTACTAAACTCATTACTAAATGCAAAACTACTAAATTTAAAGGTGGTTAAAATATAATGGTTCTTTGAAACAATTTTTTGATCAATTCACTTTTCTGTTGTGAAAATCGTCATAAATCTGTCAGCTTGGTGTTTGCAATGCAACAGGATAAGCATTTAACTCTTTAACCTCTGATCTAAAATATGCACATAAAATGTTAAATGTAACATCATAAATTATCAGGATTTGTTGTTTTCTTCTAAGTCTGGACATCAAGCATTTTTTTAGTAATTCATATCATTTACCCGAAAAAGCCCACTGCATGCTTCAAAAGAAATTCTTGGAATAGTGGGGAAGAATAAAAAACCTAGCAGTCTTTGTTGGAGTCTTGAACTGGCATGAGCTTGACAGTGAAACTTCCAAGTGGAAACTCTTATTTATTGCCTTCATTCTGTGTGGCCTTGGCAGCTGCGTAGCTTAGGAAGGTTTCATAAAGCAGAGTAATCAGAATATTTCTGGAATATGGTTGATAGCACTATTAACAAGCTTGCTAGGTCTGTTTTCTGTACCCACTGCCAAATCGATCTGTAGTAGAGTCAGGACTGTAACTGATTTCTTACAGTTAACAACTAATCCTGAATAAATCAGAACAACACAGCCTATTAAATCCTTAATTATACATATGTACATATATTTAAACAGACCTAGATGTAGCCTGTATTTTCACTGTATTAAAGTGGGGGAAGAGACTGAGTGCTGAGTGACGCTAAGACTGTACATGAGCCCTGCTCACAGATTAGTACGGTTGGTTTAAAAAAGCTGAAGTGTTTCTTCTTTTATGGCCTCTAATTCTCACATCCTGATTTATTAAATACACATCTCTGTCAAGCCTGTGACATGCGACTCAGATAGACACATTATAAAAATCACAGGGTGAAATCAGGACTTCTTGGCTATCCGAACACAACAAATATGGGCCCTTGGCTATTCTAGCTGATGTACGCATGAGTCTGCCTTACCAAATGTTACTGAATTGGATAAACACCACCACTGCATGCCAGAGAACATCACAGTTTACTACCAAAGCAGGAAAAAATTATGTTTCCAATGGAAAAAACACCCTCAGTTCTACCATTCTTATTAGACACTTTTATAAGCATGTTTCTTAGATTACAGCTGTATTTAAAAAAAAATTTAAAAACTCCAAGTTCACTCTCTTCTCTGCATCCAGATTATGAAAATATTTACTTTGCTTTTTTGTACTTACATATATCCCATTCTCCTTGTTTCTATGATAAAACTTTTATAGACTATAAATTATAAGCCACATTTATGCATAATTTATTATTTTAAATACATATTTTAGCTTTCAGCTTTTTAAACAGGGAACTCTTTTAGCTTTGTTCCTTTAAGGTCTCAGTAGTTTGAAAAATTCATGAATAAAGCATGCTTCAAGCTGCATTTACATTTTCATAGTGTGTGCTGTAACAGTATAGATTTTGCTTTCTAGATGTACACTTTTAGGTCAACAGGATTGTCTTAAGAATAAACCTTACAGAAATCTCTGGGATGTAATAAATGTACGTTTTCATTATTTCCCAGTGCCTTGGACACCTCCCGAACATACTTGCCCTTCTTCAGTGAGAAAATGATGATGTTTTCTAGATGCACATACACATCTATGCCGGTACCTGTCAGATAGCTCTTGTACTGACTTCTGTATTAGAGACAGGTGAGATTTAGCTATTTTGAAACAGAAGTCTTAATTCTACTACAGAATAATTCAGAGTTCTTCTGGAGATGGATTAGTTTATCAGGTAGGTTTATTCCTTTCTTACTGTTAAAAGGCCACATTAATATTTCAGTCACTACAAAATTAAAGGTATTTCTTTATTTCAGAATTGTCCGGACTAACACAGATGCATTTTAGATTAGAACTTGATTATTTTATCTTACATCTTCTAAACATCTCCCAGAGCAAAATGCAGGTGGTCTATTGAAATTAATCTGCCCTGGGAAAAACAACATATAACCTTTTTCAAGAGAAACAAAGCCCTACAGGCACTGGTTTGATTCAAATTCCTTTCAACTTTCCTAAAAGTACAGTGTTGTCCAGGTTACCCTGGAACTCAAGTACGGCTTTTTTTCAGGACTGAAGTTTTTCCTCCATGAAATTTAATCTTATAAGCAGTCTTCTTATGCTTTTATCTTTTTTCCCCCAAAAAATTTGAAAATATATACAGAATAGAAAATGTATTCTGCAAGTAATTACAATTTGTGGAAAACTGTACTAGTAATGTGGAGAGGCAAAGATGAGTCAATAATTTACTATTAATTACAAGAAATATCCAACCTTTATACAGATATTATTGCCAATATGCTACAAAGAGGCAAGTACTGTATCATCCTCTAACAAATTACTTCTAAGCAATAAACAGCAACAAATGTTAAGAAAAAAAAGAGGGCATAAAGAATGAATGGATTGTATTGCAAGTATAGAATAAATTTTGGAGAGGGTATCAAATTTCTTTGCACTTCTCCCACATAATTAGGGATCTCTCTATTGCTATAGATACAATGTCTTACTCTGTCTTTGCAAAAGGAAAATAAAAACATATTTTAAACCCTTTTTTTCCCCCCTACAGAAAAACTTACACTTATTCATTTAACCGTTGTTAAAATAATACATGTTTTCTCATATGTCTTAGCTGAAACATCAAATGACTAACGCAATCCATTTTGATGAGTCACTGCACAAAGTGTGAGCTGGCAAATGTGAAAACAGACCCTGAACTGAAATCACAATTTGCATTCTCAGGGGCAAGAGTTTTGCAACTAATTCGTATTGAGGGCACTGAAAAAAACCCACACCAAACTCCTTATAGCTCATGCAAACACTGTTCACATCTTTGAAATACCTTCCAATCAGCCAAAAGTATTTGGCACACAGTTTCAGCCTGTATGCACAAGAAGGATTCAAAACAAGCTCTGACTGAAATCCCACAACTAAGTAACTGAGTTCATTTTTTTCAAGCTCTCTGAAAAAGGGGCAGTGACAAATAGCAAAACCATGCTGGTGTGTCATTGCATGCAGCAAATAGGCAAAAATACTTGAGCATTTCTAAGATTCATAGCTGGGAAACAAAGATTTTGGTAGTAGGTTCCATTTTCTTTCCAAGCTCTAGTTCGGGAGTCAACCACTTTCTTCACATTCTGGCACTGCACTACTTCTGGAATTTACTGCAGTATTTTTTTTTTTTATCCTTCTTTTCCCTTTTATGGCAAGAGTATTCTCTAGTGGGAACAGAGTTCTCAAGAAGATCATCTGTATCCTTCAACTCATTCTTCACTGACTTTCCCCACAGTCAGAAATGAGATTTGTCTCTCCTGTTTTCTCCCCGCTTTTCTTTCCTTCTCATTTTCCTTCACAGCTAGTGAAAAGAAAGCAGAAAAGTTCAGTGAGGATGCAGGTTTTCAAAAGGAAAGTAAGTTGGAGTAGGATTTACCCATTATAAAATTATCCAGAGAACCCAAATATTCCTAAACACAAATGGTCATCACAGTTGTAGGGGGAAAAACTGCAGCTTGCACATGAAGCTATGAAAGCAACTGTTGAGGTTTCCTTTTCAGTCTTGTCACCTGGAAGAGAAAATGATTCCCTTTATTTTGCTGAACAGACAGGAGGCAAACAGCAAGTGCCATTGCTGACTGAACTGCAAAATCAAAATTGACAAATCCTGGAGGAGGAAGCTACTATTACAAAACCAGGCACGACTGCTATTGCTACCTTGACTTCCTCAGCTCATACCTGCTGCTGCTGCTTAACAGTCCCTGAGGTCTGAGTGACATTACTCTGGATTCTAAGACATGCCAAGAAAGGGAATGATAATTTTGTCATAAAAAAAAAAAAACAAAACCCACAGAAAAAAGAGACTGATACAGAAGACTAGCCACCATTGTAGGTTTTTTGCTACGATAAAGGCAGATAAGGGGACTGTGTTAAAATTCAGAATCCTTCTTGAAAATAGCAACAATACTATTCAGGACAGTTAAATGAAGAAAGAAGATGTAACAGAAAGTTAAGGTCAGGGCTGAAAAAACAGAATTTAAATATAACAATGGTCCTTGATTTTTTTGTTTTTCAATTTGTCATAAAAATAATTATTATTATCGAAAGAAGCTGTCTTACTCTCTACACTGAAATAAAACAAAAACTGCAAACCTAAATCCTTCTCCAATTCCCCTTAAAGCACTGCAACAATGCCACTAATTCTAAAGGGCATTTTGTGGACTTATTCTGTGGCTATATATATGTATGAACACACAGGTATATATACACACTCATCCACACGTATATGATGTATATATATACGTATTGACATATACATACATATAGCAAAATAATCTATTAATTACAGCAGTCGTCATTTCAGAATGGAAAGACTGCTGGAGAAATCTGAACGTTTTAAGAAAAGAAAGAAATAGTAGATCATAATTCATGCCTTTAGAGCTTATCCTCCATTGTCACAGGGCGGTTTGATTTGAGGAAGAGCAAACACTTCTCCAAAGTTTAATAGTATGTTTATACCAGTATCCTAAAGTTCTTATGCTCCACTTGGGTTGGCTTTAGATTAAAAATCCAAGCTGGCCTTCTAACTGTAACTGGCAATATATCACTATGAAAGAGAAGTATGAAAAGCACAGCCATGCAAGTTAAGATTGGCATGTTTAGACTTCCTCTTGCTCTCAAGGGTTTGAGGAACAGACCTGAAGCATTTATATTCTGTCTGTGAATGTGCAAAGCTCAGTTTTTGCTGAATTCATAAAATTAATTCAGTAACTTCAAAATGGAGTACAAAGCTGAAAATTTTCATGTAGCTTCAAGTCCTTGTAGCTCTGTCGGTTTTCACCAGTAGAGGAAGTACTACTCAGTTCACAGAAGCTCTAACTGAACTGCATTTTTACGATTCGCAAATTGAGAAGTTAATGTTTTACAAAATGTAATATTCAAACTCTACAAATACAACACTTGGAAGAGTCATGATAACGATATCATAGAATGAAACTATTAGAGCAAAACACTTATTAAAGAAGTTGTTATCTGCCATTTCAGAGAGGTGTTGGGCCTAGGTGCAAAGTTAAGTACCTACTTCAGGCCTATTCCCTTCTCTCTATCAACACTGAGGTGGGCGTCTCTCATGCTCTGGCATAAGGGATATATACTTCCTAAATCTTGTGAGAGGTTTGTAACAGAGGAAACACCAAATGCCAAATCATACATTAACTGTATAATGGAGAAGGGAGCCAGCTATAGGGATACAGCTACAGGGCGTAGCTAGAGAATGCGTCTTTCATCTGGTTGTGCCTTTCCAGCACAAAGCATAATATCAAGGTATTTCCAGTGCTTTGGATTCTTCCCCCATTCCAATCCTTACCAAGCCGGTTGCTGTGGATTTGTATTTCATCTTCTGAATTAAAGGGAACTTAGTAAGCACAGAGTAATTTTACTGTTTCTCTCCCTTTCCAATTATTCTCATAATGTTACATATAGATAGCAAAGTGTTAAAGGAGTGCCTCACGTACCTGTATCTTTACATATGATTTAGCTGAGGTACCTTTATACATTCTCTTTCCTAGGTTTACCATAAGGACATTTTGTAACTAGAATGCTACTTCTAGATTGGTTTGAAATTTGGTGAAAATTTTTCCTGGGTAAAATTCAACACTGCCTATTGTCTACTTGGTTAAATTAAGAAACAATAAACAACACCCAAAAAAACCCTCTGCCTTTAAAATAGTGCAAAAGCACTAAGACCTCATTTTTACCCAGATATTCGTGACTGGCAAAAACTTGAGGAAAAAAAAATGGATCCGTAACATGAAAATTGGTTGCTTTAAGTGAAATGCAACAAGTTTGTTTTGAGTTCTTTGTTGTCTGTAATCTCAAAACCCTTCTACATACTGGAACTTTATTTGGTAACAGCGAATGGATTTTTGGACTGTTTTGTTTGTTATTCCTGTTTGGATTGAAGCCGTATAGTTGGATAACTCCGGGTCTTCCTAGACTTTCTTTTTTTAGGTGCACTTTGAAATGGGGAGCCAGAGGGTTTTTACATTCTTTCTGGATTTGGGTAGTTTTCAGAGGAAACTGCCTGCTTTCCACTAGCAACCTGTCTCAGTATTACTAGTATCAAATAAAAAAAAAGATGAGTTATAGAAACTGAAAGTATTAATAAGACAGCCATTGGCGTCTTGGAAAGTTACACAAATGTAGAGATAAAGCAGAAGGTGTACTGGAGTCCTTTCTGCTTTCATTTTTTTCCTTGACTGAGAGTCAATTTTTGTACAGAAAAAAAGGACTGAAAGGTGAGAATGCAGAATTTGTTATAGCAGGAAAATAGGATGTGATGTATAATTTTTATGCCATTATTCCGTGATTAGCGTAGGTGGGTTCGTAGCTGTTATTCCTATTACCAATTTATTCACCTAGAAGCTGGGATATAAAATGATACAGCATATCTACTGTTTATCATTGTTTTCTGTTCATTTCTTATAAATTACTTTTTTTTTTAACTGCTATTTGCTTTGGCTGTAATAATGCCTTACTATATTAAAAAGCAAACCCAGACTCAAAAAGGCAAAGAAGACAGCTCCTGATAATCATAATTAAACAAGTTAATTTCTTCCAGAATTCACTCAGACTGTCTTTGAAGTCCAGTAATACCTGATTGCCATTTTCATTTACTGTAAAGAAAGCCTAATATTTTCTGTGAAGTAAAAGTATCTGTTCCCACTAGGAAAAACATCGCTTGACTATACTCAAAGGATGTAATCTTTCCAACAGCCAGCTCCACAACATGCAGAAGCCTATTAGCCCTCATAAAAAGTCATTAACATTTATAGGTAAACTCTAAAGAGAGAAACCAATGTGCACATATAATAAAAGAATAAGAATGAACCCTTGTATCTCTACGTAAAAATCCTGTTCATGCCAATGGAAGTTCGCAGAAGAGAAGAATACTCAACAGAGTGACAGGGACCAGAAAATGTTCAGGAAGGTACATGACCTCAGAGGGACCGAAAGACCAATTTATTCCTTAAGCTATAACCAATTTTGAAAACCAGGAGGTATTATTTACTGCCAGAATTAAGATCCATATTCTCAAAGCTATATATGTACCGATTCCCAAATCAATAAGCATATTTCTAATGCAAACGCAAGCAGGTACCTGGATGGGAACTAAACAATTAAAATACTTGTCAGGACCTGTCACTAACATGCTTTCTGAGTGTTATGCAGAGGTCTGGGTGGGGCCAGGTCTGGTGCACCCTCCTCGCTGCCCCTGGACAGTGTTTGACCACTGGGGCAGGGCCAGCCTGGCCTCAGCTCAGCACCCTATGGGCAGAGCTGGGAAACCGCATGGTGATGGGTGGAGGAAGACATTTATGGAAAGGGCTGTGAGAAGCTGGGACTCATGCCCGTGCACCCAGCACTGCCTTTCAGCCCTGACCATTGTCCCCAGGCTGGCCCTGGTCACCACTGAACCAGGCACCAACTCAGCCCCATCCCATCCCACAGGCTGCCTACCCAGCTGGACCCAGGACCTGTAGCAGCAACTGGGGATGGACAGTCTGTGGCTGACCCCGGTTCACCATCTCCAGCTCAGTATGGCTCTCTGTGCTCATGGCTGCAGGATAGGTCTGGTCAGGGAGGGAAGGCATTGCACTATCCCACAGCCCTGTAAATCTCACCAGACCACCTCCAGACAGGTTGCACCCTAGAAGGTGGGTCTGGAGGAGAGCTCTGGCACCAGGAGCCAGGTCCTTCTCACATGGGTGCAGACTCAAGAAAAGCCAAGACTTAAACCATACTGAACAGGATTTGCCATTATCTGTGCTGACAGTCAGTCATGGTCGGGACCACAGATCACAATACGATAAGGCTAACCATATTTTGATTTGGAAGGAAACCCAGCAGAGCAAAGACCAATGTGATAGCAGTCAATAGCATTAAACATGGCAGAGAAGTCTGTCTGAAGACATATGGATATGATTGACTCTCTTGTCTAAGGACAGAAGAAAGTAATTCAGCAAAGCAACAAGTTTTGCTTAGTATCGTACTTTAGCCTAAGAGGACCCTAGGATACCAGCAAATGACGGCTGATCCTGGCAGCTGCCTTAATAGCTTCTAACCATAAAATACAATAAGTAAACTAAGGCAGCAGTGACAAAAAAAACCCAAAACACAACATACCGAGACACTTGCCTTCCCAAGGTATGAATTGAGAATAAAGAAAGGAAAGAGTTAGATTCCAGTTTATATTTTAAGACAAGTGTTTTCTTTGTTTACCTTGAATAAACCCTTTCTTGCTACATTTGAGTGCTCAGGAAAGCGCTGTTGACAACCCAGGCAACTGAAGTCTTTTATGTACACACCCTGGGATACAAAATTATTGCTGGGTTGGTGAACTGTTGCAGGACTGGCCCATTAAGGAGAACATTAAGAATCTGAAATCAAAGAGAATCTTTCCTGGTTCTGTATGTGCCTTCTATTACTCTTCCATAGTTGTTAGCACTTTAAAAAGATGAAAGCAAGTTTAATATAAATTTTCCAGTATATGGCTACCAGCATAAAAATTATTTTTAAATTTACCCTAATGTCTGTGCCAACGTTGTTTCAGTGCTGACATACTACAATACCTATGCCATGTCATTACTGGGACATAGCAGAGCCTCACAGAGTGGTGTGTCATGTCTAATTCTGGGCCTGGAGAGGGGCTGTGCTACAGATGAGTAAGCATTAGGGAGTGGAGTGATGCCAAGAAAATTCACTTTAAATGTGACATAAATCAGATTCAAACCCAGTGTTGTATGTAATCTTTAGAGAACTGGTTAATTCCTGGTAAAATTATGACGCTATATAACAAATTGTATTCATTTGTGCTTCAAGGCAGCTTGAAGCTCTATGTTTCAGTTATATAATGTTTTTGAATTCTGCTAAGTGTAGGATTAAATTTATATTCTGTAGTAGAAATTAATTAAAAATAATTTAAAACAACATATCTTGGAGGCTTTCCGAATACAGCAGTTAGTCCTTTCAGAAGACAAGCGTGATACACCAGGCACATTTGAAACCCATGGGTAATGTAAACCATCACCGTTTAGAAATGACTAGTGATCTGCTTATCTATAGACAGCTAATCAGCAGTTTGCAAAGTACAAATGCCTTTCTCAAGTTGCCTTTTTTTTTTCCTTTTCTGCCTAACATATCCATTTTTGTTACAGTAATTCATTTCTATTCTAAAGGGCCAGTAAGCACTGCTTTAGGTGAACAACTCAATTCACCTAGGCTCTGACTTCGAGCAAGCCATCCATGACGACACTAATAAATTGTGCATGAAATTGATTTAATCTATATTTGAGACATCATTTGTCCTGCAGAATATTGTGTGAGCAGTTCACTTGTATTTTTATTTCATTTGCTATTCTGTGGCCTGTTTCATTGTATATTTACTACAATAATTTCAGTTTTCTCATTAAAAAAACAAAAACACAATTTCTTCTGAGATTGTTTTTCTACTCACTTTTATTTTTATTGAGGACAACACAAATATCCGAACTGAGATGTCCCTTATGATCCTTTCCATCTCCACCACTCTCAGCCCTGAAGTCCTTCAGTTACAATTTTGATCCATCCATAGAACATACCCAGCAGGGTGCTCTGTTGATTTCAAATAAATTATCCTGCTACCAAATACATAATATCTGTCTGGATGGAATAATTGATATTAATTTCAGAAACTCTTTGTTTAGTTTGAGCATGATATTAAATTTAATTGATATTAAATATAATCTAAAGATTTTATACTCTGCTGATCTTGAAATTTAAAAAATATCTAAAATGTGTATTTATATATATACACACAAATATATATATAAAAAATATTTTTAAAGATTTGGATAAATTCTGTTACCATGCACAGGGAAGAATCCACATATTTGACTAGAGAAACTGTAAAACCTTCTAATGGTATAAAATAGATGAATCAGAAGTTCCAGAAAATTCAAAACAAACATTAAAAGCCCTTACACTTGACTTGACACCATACAGATAACATACTAATAAAGGAAAAATAACTTCCACCATAGGAAATGATGAATAAAATTTCTAAACCTTTGTTATACAGGAAGCCGGACTAGCTGATTGCAACTCTAGACCATTCTTTCAAATGCTTATTTTTTTAAGAGTACCATGCAATTTCAATGGGATATATTTCCTTTCGAAGTCTAGATCTTAAAACACTGGCTCTGAGCCTTGTATAACATGAACTTCAATGCAACACAACTGTTTCAACACGTTCATGGCAGATCCTCTCCTAAAGCCTCATAGCTCCTCATAGCTCTTACTTGCAGGCAGTGTAGTTGCTTCTGGAAAAGGCTGAACCATATATTAAGGAATATAGGAAAGCTGCCACAACTGATACCCTGCTTATTTTATACATGAAGACATGTAGATAGGTTCAATTCAATTCCCAGTTCAGTTGCATTCAATATACTCAAGATCAGTTTTGATGGAGACACCAATAGATAAACAAAAAAATAACTTTTTGGATGCTTTTGCAATCACAAGTCTGTCTCAAATCTACTTGGAGGTTTATTCAAAGTATATATATTAAAACAAAATATATATCTCAAAATGAAAAGTTATGTTTGATTCCTGATTTAATTTTTTAACTTTAAGAAAAACTTCTGTAAATTTACAATTTTATTGAGAATTATTTGCTTAAACAAGATTAATGTCTTCTAACATTCATTCTTTCACATTGGACGTCTCTGGTGAAATGGCAGATTTGAGGCTTGAAAATACCTTTTTATTTGTACTTACTGGGACTAACAGATACATTTTCCTAGTTGATAAAGTTTAAGTATGACATTTTTATGACATCCTCCGAATCTAATATGTTTTCCTACTTATTGAGATGTGGCTTCTCCACCAATAAAACAAGAATTGGGCCAATCTTTTTTGGGGTTTTCCTTTATCTACATATCTTTCTCTTTTTTACAGGCTTTAAAAGTCATTCACTGATACTTCAAGGTCAGATATGTTCAGGATTATTGCTTTAACACTGAATCTTGTCCATGCTCTTGTTAAATTAATTGTTGCTTTGACTTTGTCCTCTGACTGTTTTGGTTAATCCACAATATGTAGGAAAGGAAATTTAATTTTTCAAGTATGAATTTCTTTCCCCCCCCCAACTAATTTCAATAAACATAAATCAAACGTATAATGTGCCAAATCAGCATTATTGCCAGTCCGTAAGAGCCATCCATATCGCATTAATTAAGCCTTTCTGTCACTTCATCAGGTTTCCTGGAATTTCTTCCAATAGCTTTTAATTCTTCTTTCATTGGGCAAGAAACATGATTTGGGGAAGCCACGACCTAGCAGTCATCACTCACGTCAATAATAATTTAACTATCCTCTCTGTAGAGTAATCAAAGGTTGTTTTCTATTCTTATAAAATCTATAAATTCTATTTCTCTTCTTTTTTCTTTTTAATGCTGTTTTTCTTGTGCAAATAGCTTCAGAAGCTGTAGATCTTCTTTGAATAAGTATTTGTCTGAAAACTTGGTCTTATAAGAACAACAGTAAATTCTCTGCTTGTTAATCACGGGAATTAAAACATTCTTTTTATTCATAGCACCTTCTGATCTCCTTTCATTTTTAATTTGTCTTTCCTCTACTTCATTTTTCTTATGTTTAAATACTAACTTCACTGTTTTCTCCTATTTGCTACATGAAGCTATTATAGTACACTTTCTTTATATTTTCCTCCAGTAGGACTTTTTTGTTGCTGGGTTTTGAATTTCCTTTTTTTTTTTAAAATGTGCATATACACACATGCACACACAAGTATGTATGTATACATATACATACTAAAAATAAGAATGACGAACCTTTAGTTTAACCAGTAAACCTTGTTTCCCTGCTATTCATTTCTGTTGCAGTAAGTAGGATATAAATATAGTTATTTTTTTATTTGGGTTCAAATAAAAATACCATTCTGACTCAGCAGTCCAGTTCCAATTTGGTTCCAATTCAATTCCAGCCCCCCCCAAATTACTGTTCACTTTAAATGTGCTTTCCCCTCTGAAATATCTGGTTTACACAGTTGGGTTCAGTGCTTTCAATGTGAGGCAGAAAGCTTCACTAACCTTTCATAAAGCTGCTAGCAGAGCCGAGTTGGAAAATGCTGCTTGCTTACTTATTTTGGCACATGTCTGCAGTTGAAACTTGGAACACAATAAATCCCTGAAGCTCATATTAGCAGCAAAAAAAAAAAAAAAACTGAAGAAGGGGAAAGTGAGGAGATAAAGTGACTGGGAGAGCAAAGGAGTTCTGAAGGCATACATTAGACATTATCTGATATATATTTGCAAATGATTCTCATGAGTTCATCCATGTGGCAAATTCCTATGTACTGACTTTAGACTTCCTCATGAATACATTTTTTTAATTTGCAGTAAAATCTCACACCAAAAGAGCTCTTTTGTTTAGAGTGTAAGAAAGTTTCTCTTTGTTCTAAAATAAAACTCTTAGCCTTTCCCTATTCTCTTTACCTCCGAACCTCAAGAAATATTAACTTCTAAAAGACAGTTCAGGATCTGCTAGGAAGCTTTCTAGCTATGTTTCAACAATGTGACAGTGTTCAGATGTTGCAATGTTTCTGCATTGTATTTCAACAGCTGAATATGTTACTTACCATACATGAAAGGTAGAGGTGTTATTGAAGCCTTAATATCATCTTCTTCTGTTGACATAACTAAATGAATCTTAGAGTATATGTCTACTTTTCTAGCTCCAAACTATTTTTATTCCAAGCACAATGAGGCAGACTTCAAGCAATGGAGGCAAGAGTGTTGTTTCGGGTCATGAGAGGCATATGTATCTCAGGCCCACTGTCATTACAGCACATACTCCTTGGGCTCCTCATGTTTGATGCTCTTTTTCAGTGTTAAAATATCTACCCTCTAGTAAGCTTACAGTTCTGGAAATTTTTTCCTTTCACATGAATTTTTATTCCATCTTGACATTTATTTTTCAGCCCTTTCATCCATCAGTATGTTGCCCCTTCTGTTTTACTCTGTTTCCACGTCTACATGCTTTGTGTGCAGAACTTCTTATTCTTTCCCATGCATTGTTTCTATTTTAATGTGAGTGCTCCTCACTTCCCACCCACTCTCAATTTCTATTGATTTTATTCTCCATTTTTCACCCACATTTCCATTACCCCAATGCATTTTTGCCCCCTTATTACCACTCAGCAGCAAAGTAAAATCCACTAGCTTTCCAATCGAATTAGTGAACACACAGTAATACAGGTAAGAATTTATGATGAATTCTAATTCTATGAAAAAATAATGAACTATTTCATTAGTTCCCTTGAAAAAGGGACCTGACAAGCAAGGGAAAGGGAACCTCCGTATTGGTGAAAAGATCCAGGATAACATAGCCCGATCCTCAATATTTTTCATAGCAGTAGCTACAGACAGACATAGTTTAAAACATTTGCAAAGCCTGCTAAGAAATTGAGACTGGATTGTTCTGCAAGCTGGGATAATTTCACTTCTGGGAGGGCTGAAATAACAAATATTTCTATCTTCCTCCCTCATAAAACAATCTGTTCCAGACATTCCCTGGCTCGTCAACGTCTTCCTAGGAGGGTATCTCTAAAGACAAATATTGAAAGCTTTTCCCTGAAATTTCTGTTGAGCAGGTGGGCTGTAGGATGGTTTTTGTTTTGTAGATACATTTTGGATTGTTTGTGAAAGCTGTTTGTTACCATGCCATCTGATGGACAATCTCTCAATACACCATCATGAGTAGAGCATCTGCTCTCACCAAACATTTCTTGCGATGTGAATAGGCCTAGGAGAAATTAATCATTGCAATGTATTATTTATGCTGATAAAAAGGTTTGCAAAGTATTTCAAAAGGTAAAATGGTGATACTGTCTGCTCAAGGGCTCTTTTACTTTTTTGTACCCATGTTAATGATTCTGATTTCTGGTATAACCTTTCCCCTGAACAAACTAACACGTGTCAGTCTTCCAGACCTCAGAATAAAACAATGAAAAGAAATTATTTATGTCCCCTGTATCTCCATGTTCTGATGAAGATTCTTCAGGACTTGTTCTCTTTATTTGGTGTGGTAGGAGGTCTTGAGTGTGGCAAGCTTACCTGTTTAAAGCACAGAAATATTGGTGTATTACCAGTTGTTCCTGGAAAATGTACTCTAGGTGATGATCTTTCATATGGAACCAGGCAAACAACAACATGCAAATACTGCATTTCTTCATTTCTTACTCCTAGTGCAATTTAATTTTTTGGTGCAGGGGTGGAGGCTAGGGAGTTTAGTCACATAACATTTTAATACCTGGCAGCCTTCTAAAATTTCACCCAGGGCAGGGAGGACTAATTCGCAGAATCACAGAATAGTTTCGGTTGGAAAGGACCTCTTGAAATCATCTAGTAGTACAACCCTTTGCTCAAGTGGGCAAGCTAGATCAGGTTGTCCAGGAAAGCATGCAGTTGGGTTTTGAGTATCTCCATGGATGGAGACACTATAACCTCTCTAAGCAACCTGTTCCACCAACTTCACAGTAAGAAAACATTTCCTTGTGTTCAGATTGAATTTCATGTGTTTTAATTTGTGTCCATTACCTCTTGCCCTGTCACTAGGTACCAATGAGAAGAGTCTGGCTCCCTCATGTGATTTGCTTCCCATCAGGTATTTATTCACAATGATAAGATTCCCCTGAGCCTTCTCCAGACTAATGAGTCTCAGGTCTCTGCTTCTCTTTAAGCGACTAGAGCATCTTTCACAATCACCTAGGCGGCCCTTTGCTGGACTTGCTCCAGTAAGTTCCATCCTTGATTTTCCATAGCTCTAGATCACACTGGTCTGCAGGCAAACTACTGCTCTTTCTAAAACCATTACTTCAGGAACTTGATAACTGCCCAGCATGTTTGGTTTTGTTTTTTTTTTTCTTTTCTATCAAAAAGTTATGCAGTTATAGACCAGTGATTTTAAAGCATTCTTATAACTACATATATAAGCTTATAAAAATATTCACAGTTAATAGCATTTCTTTCACCACTATTAGCTAAACAGCAAAGTACTAAAAGAACTACGTGCTGAGCAATTTTTGCAGTTCTTCTTTGCCAGTGAACTTTTTATTTAGTATTCTTAATCCGATAATGCTTTTACAATCATCTCTGAATTCACTTGAGATCCTAAATTCTGCACTGACTTCCTGTAAGCAGCTTTCTGTGCTCAGGTAGAGCTTGTGCAGTCTTCTGAAGCTGCTTTTAAAACCATACCTACTGTCCTTAAGAGACTGGCACCTGTAAATGCAACCTCAGGCACAACTGGAGAACACTTTACAGAGCACGTGGTGTCCTGTGCACCCTAACAGGCCTCTGTGCCACCAGGCAGCTTAATGTGCCACGAGGCACTCCCAGGCAAAGCACACGCATGCTGCCCGTGGGCTGTCTACAGGCCACGAGTGCAGAAGGCGGGTGGATGTTTCAGGCAGAGTGCCATACTCGCATCTACTCTTCCTGGCTGAAACCACTAGTGGGATCCTGCGCAGGTGCAGGATCGGCCAGAACCACAACTCATAGCAAGCTCGGTATATAACTAACTACATTGGACATGATACATTAGGGATCTTTCCAGATTCCATATGAGGAAAAGACTCTTAATGCTCTTGCATCTAAAGAAACAAAACACAGTCTTGTCAACTATCAAGATTTTATCATGAGTCTCATGGTGTTTGTAGATTTTCTTAAAAGCTTCAGGTCCCTGAGATAGGTCTTTCATGAATGCTTCTGCTTCCCCCCTTTTTTTTTTTAATATATATTATGTTTCTAATCCCCATAGTTGCAGAAGAAAACTTCGCAATATGTGACTCAAGGTCAGTCTTAAAGCTCAAAAGCAGAGACAAAAGAAAAAAAAAAAGTGGTAAGCTGTTTGTTGTTATTTTTAAGTCTTCTATTCTGGCACTTGATCTGTGCCTTTTGAACATTTGGTCTTGACAATACTGAAAACACGTCATCCTCTTTGTCACCCCAGGATCCAATGTACCTTACAATTTGGACCTTGAACTAGGAAAAATATTAGGTAAAATGAAGTACATCTAACTTTATGATATAAGACAAGGGTCTCTAACATAGAGGGTGAACACCCCAGGGGGTTCACGGTGATCTGTTGGGATGTGGGAAGAAAATTTCAAAACTTTATATACATCTAAAATTAAAAAAAGAAAGTTTTACTAGTATTTAATGTACGGCTTGACACTGGTGCCCTCACTCTGTCTGTATGTCAGAGTCCCATATCACCTACACAGTCACCAAGGTGTCCTGGGGGAAGAGTGGGTACTCCACAATGTAGAGGAGTCAACAGCGGCACCCTCAGTCATTTGCACTTTCAGTGCATTGTGACATATTGCAGTTTATGTGTCTTTGTTGAAATAGATTTACAGGTTATATTATCTGGCTTTAACTAAACTAACCCACACAAAATGCACAAGTTGCTTAAGTTGGACATATCGCTAATAATGTGAGCACAGGCAAACAACAAGAAAATGGCAGAAGGAACATTTCTCGTACTCTTAGTACAAGCTTTTTGTCAGTCACATTATAAGGTAAAAACAACAATCTAATCAAATGTAATCAGCGAAATCTAAAGTCATGTGATACTCAACCCAGTACTTCACTAAACTTAATGATAAATGTTTAGAAGCCTCTTTTGAGGTTTCGTAAAAGACAAATCTGCCATGGTAGATGTGGCTGAAATACACAGACAATATGGCAACAAACTAAAATGCATTCCCTTGTCAGCAAATACTGTTGGAAGATGCATAGAAAACATTGCTGAAGATTTGAAGAAACCTGTATTAGAACAAATTATGCAGCGTAGGAGATTTGCTGTACAGTTGGCTGAAAGTGCATATATTTCTAACGTGTCACAGTTTATAGTATTTACTATATTCTCTTTGAATAATGTAATATATTAAGAACTACTGCTTTGTGAGCCACTAAAGGAAAGGTTTACTGTTCAGGCATATCTTCTCCAGTACATGACTTCTTTAATAAAAAGAATGTTTTATGGAAAAATTGTGCAAGTGTAACTACGGTGGGAATAGCTGCTTGGACTGGAATAAAAGGGTTCCAGGGTAAGGTTACAGAGCTAACACCACACATGAAATATTTTCACTGCATCATTCATAGGCAAACTGTTGCAGCAAAGAAATTGTATCCAGAAGTGCACAATGTTCTACAGAATGTCATCGATATGGTTAATTTTATAAATATATTTAAATAGTAAAATCTTTATAATACTTTGTAATGAGATGGGGAGTGACTGGGAAAAATCTTTTGTACCACACAGTGGTTTGCAAAGTGCTTAAAAGTGTTGTTAAAATTAAAGATGAGTTATGCATTTTTATTTTACAAAAAGGCAAGTGTTCCATATTTGCTGACCTTTTCTGTGTTGACAGGTGGCTGTCAGCAGTACACTATGTAGTCTATATTTTAAAAAAAATAAACAGACTTAATGTGTCCTTTCAAGATAAAGGTGATGCCTTAACAATGAGTGAGAAAGTAACTGTTTTTTCAGAAGCAACTCATGTTATGGGGAGAGCATTTTGAAAAGTGATTTTTGGAAATATTTTCATAATTATGGGATTTTGTTGCTGAAAACAATATGTCACTGATAAAAATTCTCATATATGTATATGTAAAAACCTGGAAACAAAATTTTCTAACTTGTTTAAAATTAAAAAAGTGTCAGTGGATTTTAAAGCCATTTGTTAAAAATACAAAAACGTAACATCTTTCAATTAGGTTGCAAGAACAACTGATTCACGTTGGGGAAGTTGGAAATTTACTAGCTGGATTTCAACAAAAGCCTTTGCATAATTGGTGGATGGGATTGAAAAATGAGTGTCATGATTTAGCAAGCACAGAAAATTAGGCACTTCTTCCATTTAGATCTATGTATCTTTGAGGTGTTTTTCAGCTATGACAGTCATTGAAACCAAGTATCAAAACAATTGAATTTAGAAACAGACCTTCAAACTGCTGTATCACAAGGTATTAAACCCAGATTTAAAAAAATAATTAAGCATATTCAACTATATTGCTCTCACTTAATGTTAACAATATTTGTTCAGTGAGATAAAAACGTTTTGTACTGTTAATAAAATTATCTTCAAAATATTGTTAATCTTTCTCTCATTCCTTTTTAATAGCTATTTTTGTATATGCTTTATATTTTATGTATATGCATTGCAATTGCAAATGTATATAATTTATAAATAACTGAATATATACACATACGCTGTGGGTGCATGCTTAAAAATTTTTTACTGATAAGGGTATATGATAAAAAAAGTTTGGAGACCACTGCTATAGTCCTACAGCAGTACACTTCAAGCTCATATTATTTTACTGTTCACTTAGACTTTATTGCATACAATGGTTGTTTTTCCAGTTATTTTCTTACTGGCAGGTTCTTGGAAATTGAGTATTGCCAAAATCTTTATTCATAAGAGTCAAAAAAGGGAATTAGAACTTGTAATGTCCAAATCATGTGATGGACTCTACATCTTCCTGACCTTGATCTTTCAACCCCCTTCCCTGCCTGAAAACAAACCCAAAAACCAACCACCCTCCTCTCCCTGAGAAGTCCCTTGAAAGCTCTTGAGGAAAGTCTCAGTGATCTTCTGCTTACATATTTTCAGGTCTTTGCTGGCATATGGTACTTATCAATATACCATAGGAAAGATTTACGGTCCAAGTCATCATTCAGATTTTTACTTTGAAACCTTCAGTGACAGATAACTTGACTGAGTACTTGCATTTAATGTGCTTCTTCCAACTGAAAAGATATTTTGGGCTTTTTGAAATTCACCAGCATCTCAAGAAAAGATCCTTCTAAAACAATGCATTAAACTGGAGATTGTACGGAATAAAGTGCAGCAAACCAAAACAGAGAGGGAGGTTGTGAAATCTTTTCAAATAAGAAGAAACCATGGTGGAATCATCTTGCTAAAAGGACTGATGGTGGACAGAATGATAAAAGATAATGAGAGCCCGGGCTGTAAAAAGAAGAATTTGTTAAAAGCATAATTTAAACTCAAAACTCTGTAAATTATTTTGTAAACAAACCAAGAGCTATTAGAAATTCTGTGTTGCACAGTACTATCAGCTTACACTTTTAGAAGACTTCTGCTCTACCTCACATGTTGGTAAGTTACAATGTGTTAGGATACTTCAGGCAAAAAGAGAGATTCATTTAACATGCTAGAGGCAATTAAATAAATAAATGGAGTGGGTCATCTAGTCACTATGTTTTCTGTTCCTCAGGGTGCTCACTATAAAAAGAAATAATTGATTTTCTCTCTTAGGTAAATTAGTATAAACTACCCATGATTCTCTACCTTTTCTTTTTTCTCTGCTGTACCGTTCATGTAAGAATTTAAACTGATTCCACTTTTCCCACTGAACTGTAAAACAGTCTGTACAACATGAGTAAATACAGGAGAGAGCAGTCAGTGAAATAAGGCAAGTTAATCAGTTTTTTCCTTCTTGCTTACAAGTACATGATTTTAAATAAACATGCAGCAGTATTTTATCACAAAGCTAGATAAACCACTAGGCAAATAAAACTGTTTGAAAAAAGTAATTTATTTGTTTGTTTTGTAAGAAAAACCAATCTACTTTTCCTGTTTGGGAATCCACTTTGTCAAGTTCGGGGTGTACAAGATGTTAAAATATCAAAAAAACCTTGTTAAATGTTTTGAAAATCAGTTTCAGATGTAAACACTGCTGGGCATTACCAAGAACAAGAAATACCACAATGAGGGAAACAAGCTGGAGCATAGCCCCAAACAGTAAAGTTATAGTTGGCCATCTGGGATTCATCCTGACTCCTGTGAAGAAATACTACTGCTGAGAGAGAATCCTTAATAAGAAACTGAAAACCTTGCAGTTGGAAAGAACAAGTCAGATATCTAATGGCCCAGAAGTTTTCTTACAGAACATATAATTGTCTTAGAGAGAAGATAATGGTTCCTCATAATAAATTTACATTTGGAGGAGGAAAATGGAGAACACCCTGCCCTCCTCCCTTACATCAAAAAACCCAAACTAGTATATTCTTGTATTACTTTAAACTGCAGCTGGATCATCAGCTGAAGATATATACTCTAAATAATATATGTATCCAGAAGAAATAGGAATACATGTAATATGTACTATTGCTTGGAATGTTTTTGTTTGTGTTGTGATTTCAAATTACAACTAGAATTATAAAGTAGAAATAGCCAAGTACCTACTGAAAACAAAAGCATAAAGCAGAACGAGATAGCACTAATAAAAGGAAATGTAGTGATGGTTATGAGAAAATGCAAACTACTTCAAACGGGAACACAACCATTTTAGAAACAAGTTAGTACCTGAAATACATCCAACTTACAAGGTTTGGTTCTCCTTTGATTCACACGACAAGTGCTGCTGGTAAATGGGAATGAACTAGCAGTATGAAAGTAAACAGATACCTTTACTTCTAGTCTGGCTGTCTGCATCACCCTGCCTAACAGAAGTGTCCCTGAACGTTAACTGTGGGCTTACCTGCTGTATAATGTGTTCTACTTGGTTTTGCAATTGGAGAATTGCTGTGTTGGATCCTACCCATCACTACAGTGTTTGTGCTACTACCTATGATTTAGCAGGCAACCTCTGCTACAACAGGAGGTTGTGCTACAGAATACAAATATTTTGAACCAAACGCCTTTTTGGTATTTGGAACTTGAAATACCATTTTTTCCTGCTTCTCTGACACTGTGAGCAAAATCACATCACTCAGTCTGTGAGCAGCCGCACTACCTCTTTTTTACAGTTTCCAGATCAGGATTGGCCTCTAGTTTCCAAACCTGCAACAGATTGTACTGCTCATATTCCATTCGTTCTTTTATTCCAAAATTCTCTCCTCTTTCTGTGCATTTTCATCACCATTGATTGTAAGGACATTTTCTTCCCCAGCTTTATTTATTTCCAATAGTTCCCCCACATTTCATCACATAACCTACATCCAGTGTGCTTAGAGATACATTAATCGCATGAAAAGAAAACCTTTCTTGAAAACATTGCTTCAATATGGCCCAAAAACTGGGACAGATCTGATCTATCTTCATGTTTCATTCCAATATTATCCAAACAAAAAGTTTCAGATACTTACTTTAAAAAATAAATCTAGAAATAAAACCTTAGAGGTTACCTTCAAATTTGAAAAGGCAAAAGATTTTACTGTTTTTAATGTTCCAGGAGGGGGAAAAAACAAAACAAAACCCCCCAAAAAAGTACTATTTCTGTCCAAAGATATATTTATATAAGAACGTATGGCCAAGACAGAGGCTTTGGATCCACACATAATTCAATAACCCCCACATTCCAGCTTCAACTGAAAACATACTTTTTCTTGACTATTTATATCCCTTTACTGCTCTTGCTAAAAATCTCTCAGCACAAAACACTGGGTAAAATGAAACTGAGTTGGGTTTTTTGTGGGTATTGGTGTTGGGTTTTTTCCCCTCCAAGTGAGAAGAGGCTCATAAATCCTGGTCCTTTTTACACTAGGTCTGATCTGTGAATGTATTGACACATCTTTCATATTATCAATTTGATTTACTTTCACAAAATATATATCCTGCTATTGCACTGCTGATCTTTAATTAACAGATATTTTTGAAAATGTGCTCTTTTTGTTTTAAAGAATGCTCTCCTTACAAGGATAGAAAGGTACTAAAAATCCACTGAGTAAAGGATTACTTTTGTCTTTTTCTTTCTCATCTGTCACATCCTGAAAACCATGTCCTGTTAGCATAAAAAGTAACCATAATACTGTTTGTACACTCCTACCAGAGGAGGTGCTATCAGAGTAAGATTTTAAAAATTCTTTTTGCATTTTCCACCTATCTTCTGATTTCTATTTAATGGTATTCCTAGGTATACTGTAAGTATACTGCAAAGACAAGTTCTGAATTTTTTTTACAGACACTACAGGTAAAGCATGCTGATTTGTTTTCTCCACTAAGAATGAAACTAGAAAATCAGGGACCCCTTCCATGTTTTTAATGGCTTTGGGCCATTCAAGTACATTACCATCATACAAGAAACCTGACTCAAAGTTGTAACTGTCTTTATGCTAGTTTGTTTTTTCTCCTTTGACAATAATTTTTCTTCTATAAAACAAGGTGCAGTTTGGAAGAGAATATGCAGAAAATGACTGAAAAAAGGTAAGATTTTCAAATCTATTCTCCCCCTACTACACATGTATTTTAAGTCAAATTATCACACATGCTTTTTCGTTTTGCAATACATTAAAAAACCAAAAAAGTTCTGCATATACTAATTAGCTCTTTCAAATCTTACATCTAATGAAGAAAGTAAGTATTTTAAAACATTAGTTAATGGAAGGCTCCTTTCAGTTCACCATACAGAGTATAAAAACCTACCCCTCCATGTGTCTAACAAACATGATAAAATTTGTAGTCTTTTAGGATGTTATGATAGAAGCATGACAGATGTAATATGAAAGAAGTATATTATTCCATATTAAGTACATTTAGAGTACTTTACAAAAGGAACTCTGTATTTGCTTTAGTTTCAGAAATGCCTGAAGAACCAAAGGATATTTAGATGCTTAGATTGCACTGAAAACAACAGGAGTTGGCCACCTATGAGTCTTGAATGATTTGTGCTTCACTTAGAACCCAGACTTGACAAACAGATTCAGTTAAGCCTCAGTGGTTTTCAGCAAGATAGTTTTAGAAGCTTTTGTTACTTTTGAAAATAAAGTTAAAATCCTAGATCTTTAAAAGCACTTTTGAAAATATTATTCCTCACCCTTTTTAAATTCTATACAATATTTTTCAAATGTAACAATTGGAAAACAATTGAAATATTCCCTTCCTCCCCTGCTTAGGACCCCTAATAAACAGATCCTTTGTCATGTTGTGTGTCACACGTCCCCCGCCCGCGAGGGAAAAGTTGGTTGAGAAATTTGAGGCATTTAAAGATAGTTTTCATTTTACGGAAGGCTGAGATAAAATAAGTTAGACAGTTATTTAAAAAGCTTCTTCAAGGTGCCCCACCAGTAATCTGAATTTAGAAATGGGAAAAGAGAGGTCTTTCAAAAATAGAAGGGTGTATGACTTCAGGTAGCAACAGCAACTGTCCTCTTACTTCTCATGAACCCACTCTTCTAAACGTCAAACGTGAAAGGTATTGTTCAGGAGAGGCATGAAGTCTTTCCAACACTGCTGTGAGTTGAATGAAATAATAATAATAATAATAATAATAATAATGACAACAACAACAGTAATAATAAAGTATGATTTCAAAGAAATGTTGGCCTTTCATATTGTAGGACTGATATTTTAAGGATCAACTATAGTAAACTGAGGAGCACAACCAGAACTCAGCTATACTCAGAAGACAGCTTAATTCCATAAGCCAAATGAAGCCTTGAAAGCTTATGGGGGAAAAAAAAAATTACACCACCACCCCCCATTTAGCAAGAAGAATCTTTAAAAGTAATTCTAGGTCCAGTGCTCTTTCCTGTGCAGGAAAGATTTATAACGGCAGAAAGAACTACCCAGTCATCAACAAGCAAAAATGAAGATATCACTTCGTTTACTTAGTCAATTCTCTTTGCTCTCGAAAGTGAAAGAAATATGTGTGCAAAACTGACAAAGTAGGATGAAGGTAAGGTGCAGAACCTCAAGTAATGTGTGAAATATAGTAAAATGAATAAAGGAAATATTTTAAAAGGACATTAAGGCTTACCTTCAATAAGCAGGTCATGTCAGGAGGTGTATGCATGACCAGTATGCAGCAGTATTGCTGCCATGACCTTGCCAGACCTGTGTATGTAGTAATCTTTACAGTTACCGGCTCTAAGAAATGGGAACCAAAACTGATTTGGAGCATGATGACTGGAAGGAAGGGAATTGTCTGGAGATTAATGATGCTACTGACCCAAAAGTAAAATAAAGAGGTAAACAACTCTGTCTGGAGACTAGTGGCCCGAAATAACAAGAAATAACTAGCAACAGTAAATGAAAGGGACAGTGGTTGGATTAAGTCATTGCAAATAACGCTTTGCTCAAACCAGGGCATTGGTGACAGAAAGCCAGCTTTCTGTCTTTTCTTTTTTTCTTTCATAAAAGAAAACTTGCTGTTCAGTGGAATGATCCCAAGGTGATCCCAGAGGAACAACTGTCAGTAGGCTCAACTGCTGTGCAGACAGAAGTACAGTTTCCTGGGAGGAAGCACTAGAGTCTTGACCTCACTGCTGGACCTTAGGCTAAGGTGAACTACACGCTGTACCTGACTTGGACTGCAGTTAATATGGTGCCATCCTTATCAGTGATCTCGTCCCTGGTCAGTTAGCTTTCAGGTAAGTACCTCATGCAACTGTGAGCATGACTCCTCAGGTATAGCTGTAGCATGGGCTGTACATAACTAACATGCCACATATGAGATGCATTTGTTTTGGGTATTACTGTTGCTTGAGTGGCATTTCTTTAATTTTTATAACTAGTTTTTGTAATAGTCTTATTAATTATAGTGAAATATTTGAATTCAGCAAGAGTTCATCTATTTCTCTGGTATGAGTACCCCTATGCTAATCAACCATCACAGCACACCATGACATAATTTAATGACTTCTGCCCATGTACCAAAGTTATGGAGAGCCACAAATCAGTCCTAGTGTTCCAGTGCCACAGCTGCCCTGTGCAAGTTATTCAGCTGACATCCAAATGCAAATCACTCGGCAACTGTACAGCATCCAACCTTTAGGCTAACTAGCTTGCCCACAGATAGCAGTCAAGATATGGCTCATGCCAAAGTTGTGATAATAACCTGCTCATTTTAGAATTTAGATACCTGACATAAATGTTAACCATCTTCCAATAAAGTGCCCAAGGCAACAGTGAAATTAGCCAAAACTCATGGTGAGGGAGAGCAGGGATAACTTCTCACCTAAGAAAAGTGAAAGAACATGTCAGCCCTGTGAAGGATTGCACTGTGAAAGTTTTCAACTGAAATAGATAAACTTATTGAAAATGGAAGAGAACCAATATGAATATGGAGAGAGCTGTTTCTTGAGGCACTGGACAAGCTCTGGAGGTATTAGTTAAGAGTACTTGAGTAACGGGGAGAAGAACTGGAGAGAATGAAATGGAGGGGAACTGTGACTTTCTATACAGCATTGAATTACTGTAATTATTTTCTGAAGAATCTGCTTTTTCAATGGATATTTCATATAACATAGAGCAAAATAAAACACTGAGTTAACGCTGGATTTCAACTGTGTAGCACAGTTCAAGTTGTCTCAGTTTACGCTAGGTGAGATATACGTTGCTTAATACACATTCATTTTTTCTAGACTTGAAGTTAATTTAATTATTTGTTAAAGTAGTTGGATAATTAATAAAATAGTTTTCATCTGGTTAACAGGAGGTCTGTGTTCGTTCTGGTGGTTTATTTCTGGAGGAATCAAGATCTACACATATACACTTTTTCCGGTGTTTACCTAATGTTTGAAAATTCCCAGGGTGCACTTCCTTTTACCCTTTGAGAAGCAATGCACAGACAAGGAGCACTGCATTAATTACAACTTCACCTGGCATACACAAAAAGTTAGTGTTTTTTCTTTGAAACCTAGTTATGCAGTTGGGTGATTCTAAATTAACCCTAGACCACAAATAGGGATCTCATCTTAAGGCTCAGTTAATGATGCTGTGGGTTTAGTATGAAGCTCACTGAAGTCAGATTCCCACAGTTTTTTAGTTAACAAATGAGACAGAAAGAAGGAATACACTTTTACTTATTCCCAGTTAAAGCGACTGTTTACTTTTCAAACAGTTTCACTGAAATCACAGAAGCTAGCCAAGAAATACAACCTGCCTGTCACTTCACATCACGACTAAACATTGATTTGCATTCTGTTTTGCTACAGTTAGCTATTGTGTCAGATTTCGTTTCCCTTAATTCAGAAATACTTTGGATGTACCTACTCAGGTTAAGATCCAGAATTACTTGTTGGTATTTGATATTTTTAGGTGCTAAACTCTAGATAAAAGCAGTAGCATGTATCTTGCTTATATAGCCTGCAAAACAATGGGAAGGCAAAAAGAAATGTTCAAGCACCCTACCTATAATAGAATATGATTGGAGCACAATTATATACAATATATTGTAAATATTAGTGGGTGTTATGTTTAGTAGTTGTCGTGGTTTAGCCCCAGCCAGCAACTAAGCACCACGCAGCCGCTCGCTCACTCCCCCACGGTGGCACAGGGGAGAGAATTGGAAGAGTAAAAGTGAGGAAACTCATGGTTTGAGATAAAGACAGTTTAATAAGTAAAGCAAAAGCTGCGCACGCAAGCAAAGCAAAACAAGGAATTTGTTCACCACTCCCCATGGGCAGGCAGGAGTTCAGCCATCTCCAGGGAAGCAGGGCTCCAGCACGCGTAATGGTTTCTTGGGAAGACAGACGCCATAACTCCGAACGTCCCTCCACCCCTTCCTTCTTCTTTGTCCCAGCTTTATATACTGAGCATGACGTTATATGGTATGGAATATCTCTTTGGCCAGCCTGGGTCAGCTGTCCCAGCTGTGTCCCCTCCCAGCTTCCCGTGCACCCCCAGCCTGCTCGCTGCAGGCCAGCACGAGAAGCTGGACTGTCCTTGACTACTTAGCAACAACTCAAAACATCAGCACCTTATCAACATTTTCTCATCCCAAATCCAAAACATAGCCTCACGCTAGCTTCTATCAAGAAAATTAACTCTACCCTGGCTGAAACCAGGACAGTAGTGTTTCAAAACCCATGCAGATTCGTGAAGAAGGGTGGGTTTTCTTCCCCTCCTCTCAGTTATTCACCTGTAGATTAGTTACATTCTTCTCAATAGCAATCACAATAATAACAACAATAATAATACCTGAATAAAAGTCAAATGTATTTTTCACCAAATATCATAACAATGCCATAGAATTAATGCAGAAACAGAAAGCTATATTAAAATAGGCTTATGCAAATGTAAAAAATTGAAACATTATAATCTATGCAGTTTACCTTACAAAGAACATACATTCTTAGAAGGTATGCTTGAAAACTATTGTGATTTCAGCTAACTCTGCACTCCAGATTCTTTGTTTTGTCTGAACGGTGAAGCTATGTTTATAGCATAGAAACAGAAGCCCCAGTGACCAGTTCTGGTTTTCCTTACTTTAAAGGAATGTAACAGGAAAAACACACAACACAAAAACCATAAAATTAGACAAAATGAGTACTTGTTCACTTCATCTCAAGATAAACATAAAAATAACTCAAGATCCAATATTCTATGTTTTTTGTTTGTTTTCTTTTTTTTTCCCCTCCAAACAGCTTTCTCATTTTTTAAGAGTTTGCTCAGTACTTTGTAAAACAGAAAGTGCACACAGATGCTGGACTCTTGTCTGGCTACAATCAATGACTTGCTCAACACCAACTTATAAGGCCGTCAGGAGTCCACTTATGAAAATTATCATGGCGGTTTAGACTCAACTATGTGACTGTGCTGAAAATAAGCTTATAAAAGTAAGTGCATTCTACATACAGGGGAACTTGTACATGGGATATGAGATCTCTTAAAACACCGATTTTTTAAGTCAGTCTGCAAGTCAGCTCACGAAAATACAAAACACAATCTAAGCCCGGGGCTGAGACATTAGAAACTGAATTTGAACACTGTAATCAAAGGAATCAAGAGATACCTCACAATACAAACGATATTAATCCGGAGGCTTAGATGAATATCACCACTCCTTTTTTTTAACTTCTTGAACTTTAAACAGACAATAATACAAAGAATACTAGTTATTTCATTTTTGTTTATTTCTGTCTGGGAGGAAGCTGACTGTTTTGTTTTTTTAAATAAAGAATTTGAAAAAATAGAACTCAGAATTTTCTAACACGGTGTCCAGCTCTGGAAACCAAATTGGATGTATTTTAGGCCAAATTTTAGCAGGTGTTGAATGCCTTGCCACCATGTCCAGTTTTGTCATCCTCACTCAAAAGCTCTCAGCTCTCAACAGCCAGGGAACCATTGGTTTGGCTGTCTCACTTTGTACTCCTTTCTCAAAGACGTATACACAAAGATGTATAAACTGGTTTAGTTTTTAAATTAAATAATAGGTTAATTTATGCCATCTAATTTGGAATATCTATGAGAGAAAAGACAGTATAAAACAAGCTGAAAAAGTGTCAAGTAACATTGCAGGAAAAACTGTTGTATTATCTAGATAGCTATAATAATTTAATGCAATCCATTAAGCCCCGATATAATTTCTTGTCTTAAACAGAACTTGTAACCCATCGGAGCTCCACTGTGAACTACAGCATATTCAGAAGAAACTAACCCATAAATGAGAAATGGAAGTTCACTTAAACAAAATAAAGGGAGAGAAGAGTATGGGAACTAGATTCTGTACCATTACTCAGGCTCAGCTGTAGCTGAGCTGTAGGATTACTTGAGGGATAAAATATGGCTGAATATACGTGCAAGTGGTGGAATAAGGCCACATACACAATACTATTGCCCATATGGCAATAAAACATGAACCTGAAAGGAAAAAACCCTCAAAGCAAACTTCAGGCAGCAGAATGACAACGCATATATTTCATGAAATGTCTGATAGTGTAATGTAGCACCTAAAACACAGGGATATTATTTACTCAATATAAAATAAGCTGACATATTTATGCTTTGACTCTGGATTGGAGAGGGCAAAGAAAAAAAGATGTTAGACTAGATAAACAGAAAAGCTGGAACTAACATCTGCTTATACAGGTAGAAACAGCAGAGCTTTAAGCAAGATGTAGATAAATCCAGAAGACAGAAGCATCAATTATTCAGTAATTTGAAACACAAGTCATATCAATCCTAGGCTGATATTTTATACATGTACGCTTACACAAAAAAGAAGTATACTTTTGACATAAATGAAAAGAATGAGACAAGTAGTTTAGTAACTCCTGTGTGGTATATATTCTCAATCATGTGTTCAGCAACACTGTTACAAGGGCAACGATGATTACTTTTTTTACTCCCCCCCCCCCCCCAAATATACGGCAAGGATAGGCTCATTAATTTAGAGTGTTTAGTATTCACTGCTGTCGTGGAAAACCGCAGAATGCTGCTCTGGAGTACGTGGGAAAACCAGTACGCTTTTGAGGAATGGACTTCACTTGAGGCAAAATGTTTTTATACAGATATTTGTGGATAGATAGTGCTGAAACAGCTTTAATTAGGCCTATCCCTCCCTTATAATAACTCATGAATAAAAATGAACATTTATTTGTCTCCATGGCAACTTTCCCTTATGAGAGTTTTCAAAGAGTTTTTGTAGTAAAAATTTATTACTCAAGGATGTACAGAATGGAAATCTTCAACTTTCATGCTCCAAAACCAGATCCAGTTCTCAGCGTCAAGTTCCATGATTCGTGTAGACACATTTGAAAAATAACAAGACAAACCAAATATTTTTTAGTATTAAATAAAGAAACAAACAAACAAACAAAAAAATCAAACTGTATTTTCTACGTTAAAAAAAGAACAACTAAAAGGTTCACCCCAGAAGTGAACATTAATTGGAGATAATGGCTAAACCTTCTCTATACATGGAGAGGCACTCAGACTAGAGTGCTTTCTTAAAGAAGAGTCCCTGCTTCAAGCAGCCATCTAATTTTTAACTCTCCTACTGACTGGGTTTCTAAGGTCTTAACCCTGATTCAGTGACAAGTGCCTTTTGCTGATGATAATTCTTAACTCAAGGGCAGAAAACATTCTACTCTACTTGAAATAATGTTTTACAACTTCTCCTTTTTTTTTCCAGATATTTAAGAAAAATAATTAAGCTTGAACAGTACAGAAAGGATAGGAGAGGGGCACAGGAAACAATTTTTATAGAGAATTCAGCTTTTCAGAACCTTGGTGTGCAAAGCAGCACCCTTTTTTGTTCCCTTTACAACCCGATTCCTCAGGCCTCCTGCCTCATGCTCTAAGTCACTCTTCTTTCATGGACTCAAGCTATCTATTCTTTTCATTAAGTGCAAAAATAATTAGTCTGTTGCAAGAAGAAAGTTTGCAAGTCCTTCTAGACACAAGAAAACACTCAATTTCTGTCTCTCTGCAAAAGCTACTGGTAGCAAGAATGCAAAGATTATGGTAGTGATGGTGGGAATTGTGATGAAACTCCTTAAGAGGATAAATTCACTGATCAGTTGCAGACCTGAGGTAAAAGAGAATACCCTTGTAAATGTAGAGCTATGTGTAACAGCTTGTTCTGCATGCCAGTTGATGATCCAGCTGTGTAATAGTTTGTTGATACTCAGAAAAATAGCACAAGGATGGGGGGAAAGAGGAAGAAAAAAACCTGATACAGTATCATAGGAATATATTCTCCTATGACAGAGTTGTAGGGCATGCACACAAACATCTAACTCTACTAGGAAAAGAGAGAGAGGTGACAAAAAAGATCCTGTCTTTCAAAACTCTCCAAATCAAATCCCTCAATGCTTGAATATGCTGACCTTTGCATACTGCAAAACAAGAAGTCATGCAAAGCAAATACTGTATAGTAACTACAAAAGAGTTCAAAGTGAACCACTTTGGAAATGCTACTATAGAAGAGTCATCATCTCCTTTCAACAGAGAGATTTTGAAGATGTATGCATTGTTCGGTTCTGCCAAAAGGTAAAAGGACCCCAAAGGAACACAGAGACAGATTTCAAGGATTTTTTTCAGGCAAAATCTACTCCATCTCCAAAGCAGATTCACCTGCAACATGCCAGGCATGATTTTGACTCATGCTTCAATGCCATCACACGTTGTTCAGGTGCACAGTCTAAGTTTCAACTGTTGTCACTTTAAAATACCAAAGTTCTAAATACCAGTGTTCATATGTGCTGTCACACACCTTATGTTTCTCTCTGGAGGTCCTGGTATTTGAACCTTTGTATGACAGTATAAATTTAGGGGTTTTCCCCCTATTTGAATTAATACTCCAGCTGTAAGTAGTGTCACCTCTGAACAGTGCACCCTAAGTGATATGAAGTTCTTTCGTTAGTGGAAGGAGTATATAATTAGCCCTATTGTTATGCTCTTAAAGATGACATGATTGAACTACATTTAAAATTACTGGCTTGATATACTGAGGCATACAGCATCTGTAATTCCCACTGAACTTCAGATGTGGCAGTTCAACACCTCTGAAAGTAAGACTTTTAGAATTTATTTTTTGCCATTGTTTCTAATGCCTCCTGAGAAGCTTGGAAGAGAAATATGTCTGAGCTCTGGAGCATTTAACTCACATGTTCAGCTTTGTTATTGTTAGTAGCCTCATGAGCCTTTCTGTGCTGATAATAATTCATATAATGATCTGGGGCAAAATGAAGTATTTTTAATAAAGGATTACACTGAGGTTATAGGTAGATATAAGAAAAAAATAATTCAAATGGGAGTCTAGCACACTTGACAATTCCTCTTTAATTTACTCAGCTTTCAGAGATAAGACAATTGCTGGATGTATTTATGGTAAAGGCAAAGGATGAGAGATTTAAGCTGAATTCCATATTCTCTGAAGAATTTTTGTTTGACCTTGAGTAAGTTACATCAGTTCTCTGTGACCCCCATCTATTTTAGCAGTTCTGTCTATTTAGGCCGTAAAATACTGAAAAGTAGTCTATACTGTACTTTAAAAAAAAGCACCCTTCTTTTAACTGTGCGCTTGGTCACTGTTGTAACATAAATGCTATCAACTCTTGTGCAGATAATGAATAAGTCAGAAATTCAGAATAGTGTTTATATGAGAAACAGTTTATTTACCATCATTTTAATAGTGGCAGCACATCATCATGGCCTCTTTCTATCCTAGCACAGCTGCTACACTTATTAGGCAAGCAAGCTGTAATCAGCTACTTAAAGTTGTCGGTACATCACAGTTGTGCTCAATTTATCTGTTTAAGTTCATTTTTGACTGTGCTGGCCTCTTTTTTTCTCCCTTAAAACATTTGAGATGAGTGCTACAGATGCCTCAAACTGGCAATATTACACATAATGAATTCAATGGTGAGATCAATGTTTCCTATTTTGGTTTTCTTTTAAAAGAGAAAATTCAGGATGCTGAGAGCTCGCCAATTACAGTTCTGTGTATCTTTCCCACTCAATTGGAACAGAATTGGCATATGTATGTGGCCTACTTGAAAGTATTTTGCATTTTCTTTGCTTTCACACTAGCTCGAAACTTATATGGGCACAAGTCTTCTTTCCCCTCATACAACAGTTGAGACTGGTAACAGTATTTGGGCAGTATTTAGAGATAAACTAGTATCATTGCACTGTTCATTCTTTACAGATGGGAACCTGGAGTCACAGTAAGCAGGCAAAAGGAACCCTCAGTGTTAAGTGACCAGTTCATGGGCTAGCAGGTTCTCCCCTTAGCAATACTAATTGTACCAATCATACAGCAAATTAAAAATAACATAAAAGAAAAACAGAAGTCCACTTACTACACAAAGGTCAATACCTCCCAGGATCTTTGTGCAGTGGACTGATCACTATCAGTCCTTCCATGTCAGATATGCACAGTGTACAGTCCTAAACATAAGGTCTACAAAACATAATTAAACATCTGTAACTTCTCAGCAGTTTTACTCTACCCCTGGCTCAAAGATTAAGTTTCTAAATAAGTATCCCAACAATATCAGAAAGATTTTATTTACATCTACTAGGATTGTAGGGGTTTTTTGGTTGTTTGTTTTTGTTTCTTTTCCAATTAAGTTCAGCCCTGATTCTGCACAGGGACACAACACAAGCTATTCCAGTGTTTCTATTCCAGAGGATTTTCTCTCCTGGAAATCATAGCAAAGACTAGTAAATTTTAATAAGCACAGTAACACTAGCAAGCACACCTAACCAAGAATTCACATTAAAGAAACTTTATATTGAAAAGTTTTATATATACAACCTATAAACTGATTTTACCATGAAAGCAAACTACTTATCTGCTGAAATGCACCCGTTTACCTTTGGATATTGAGCACTTATTATTTCCAATACATAAAAACACAGAAGAAGAAAAACAACACCAAACCAAAAAATTCCCCAGTTTGCGGTAAGCAGAATACTTTTTCGGGAAGGATAATCCAGGAGAGCCATTTCTGAATGTGGTAGAGCATTATCATTTTATTACCCATTGATTCAGTGACATTATGGAGGCATATGTCTTCAAGCCCATGGCTGGAAATACTAAGCCTGTTGTAACTTTCTGTAATATTTCTGGGACTGAGTACTGCATGCTTCATTTGCACTCTGTTGGGCTTAAATCAAGCTTAACAGTTGTGAAATAAACCAAAGCAAGCCCATGAAGAAATTTCATCTTGGTGATATCAACTAAGTTCAACTAGAAGTCTCTCAAACATCTGGAGGCTGCTATCATTCCAGGAAGTTGAAGCTGCTAAGAGGAATGCTTCCCACTGAAACTTTTTCCTGAAGGGAAACCTCCCACCCCCCAAAACCAAAACTGGACCAAGAAAGATTGGGAAAGAAAAACTAAAAAGAGCCCTAAAGCAGTCCAAAAGCTTATATGGAATATTGCAAAACAAAAATCGATGCCTTTGAGTTGAGAGCAACCCGTTTCAGTTTTCCAACAACAACAAAACCAAAATGCTGTCTGTAGGATAAATTAATTCTGTTTTCATTTTTGCGCAAAACAATTCATTGCCACATCATTATCTTCAATCTAGATAGGTAATTCATCACCCTCAGCATAGCTTCTCCTATGTTATGCAACAACTTACTGGGTTTAAGCATTTTCATGTTATTTGCAATAGTTGAAGATTTCTGTAGATTAAAAATTTACACATTTTGCTCCTTCATTTGTGGTTTTGCATTTTATTGAAAAACATGTTCATTTTTTCCTGAGGACCGTAACAAGGAGGAGAAAAATGGCAGAAGGGAAATATGATTATTTAACTTCTGCTTATGACAGAAATTGGTGAACATGCTAGGCAGGTAAAAAAAAAAAGCAGCCACTGAGAAAGGCAACATCTCCACGCACATTCAATTTTAAGGGTAATGTACTAAAAAAATAGAAAAATAGGGGGAAAAAAAAAAATCAGTGAAAAAACTGCAAACCTTTTCCTTTTTTTTTCCCCGTTTTGTTTGTTTCCTAGGTCCTGATGCAGTAAATATAACACATTTAAAGAGAAACAAAAGGGATAGAAGGATAAGCTCTAGAAAAACTAGACACAAGTGAATGATGCACAGTCCAACAAAAAAATCTAAATTTGAGCAGTGTTATTCTAACACATGCCCTGGAGATCACTTTCAATCTATAAGAGTTTATAGCAGGCTGAAAAAGTGAAAAGCTTCCTGTGAATTTAATACTGTTGTATAATTCTTTTTTATGCTATTTTTATAAAAAACAGAAGGTAAGAGATTCCAGTGAGAAACTAGTATTTCCAGACAGGTGAAAATGATGGAGAAAATTAAAATAAAATAAATTGCAATAATATCAAATTAACATTATGTCACTGAAGAAAAAAAAGGTAGGAAAATGGTTTTTATCATTCATATGAGACAGCTGGGGGCTACATATCTTTAGGTATGACATTTAATAATTTTCAACAAATAGATCAGGCTTTTTTTTGTCTGTGTCACATTCCTTCCCTACTCATACACTAGAAAAAAAAAGTATAGGAGGAGAGCAGAGAAGATAACACCAGTATAGTACTGACAAACAGCAGCTCCATTTGAGCAACTGCTTCAGGATATGCCTCAAGCAACATTCATATGTTAAATACTCCTATGAGAGGAAAAGTAGTTTTTCCAGCCTGAAAGATTTATTGGATTCTCAACTATGGTTGCTCCAAAGACAACTCAGCAAAGACGACATAAGGTAAACATTTTTAGGAGTAGATTAATTGTTTCTCAGACTTAGAAAAAGCCAGAAAAGCCTCAACATCCTAGTTTAGAGTATACAGACAGCCACACAGCAACAATAGAAAAAAAAAAAAAAAAAACCACAGAAAAAAAAAAGTGTGTGTTATTCCAGATAAACAAAATGCATGAGTATGCAGGGAAGGAAGAAGTGAACTTGATTTGTTTCCTGGACTGGAGATAATCTCTCATAAGAAAATCCTGAAGAGGAAAATACAGCAAACTTAGAATTTACATAAACTACAATATATGTTAAATTAGATTCAAGAACAACATCTGAAACTTGATACCACGTGTGAGAAATGTAACAGAATATCTGCTGAAGAAAAAGCAGATATCTTGCCTAAAGGAAGAAGAAAGTTGTCCTGAAGGATAAAGCCATATGAGAGTGCTAATGGGTTATCAGATTATTACAGTCCAATCCTTTTAATGGGTATATCTCCATAGATGGCTTATTGTCTATTACCCTCCTTTAGAAAAGTAACTGTTAATTACTTACTATTTAGTAGGTTTTAGTAATTTGTACATAAAAGATAACTACTACTGTGGAAAAGAACCCAGAATTCTGGAGTCGTGGTATAATGAATACCACTACTTGCAACATGACTTCTAAGCTTATCTAAAGGACAAGGCTTTCAGAAACATTCTAACTCCTCCAAATCCCACTTGAAAAAACAGTGGCTAAATAGAAACTGAGAATAAATATGGATCTGTACTGAACATTGGTATCGCTTTCTGTAACAAAGTTGTCTTTGCATGTTCCTCTTTCCCTTCCACACATCAACTCATTAAATCTTGAAGAGTTTACAAGATCTGATTTAATAATTTCTTTCAGCATTACAGCTGTAGAATATACAAAAATACATAGTTATGAGTGGCAGTTACCAGATAATATAAGCCAGAAAGGACTAGTCATCAAAAAAAAAAGGAAGACAATTTAAGTGACACACCGTACACACACATAAACAATTTTATTTTTTTCTCCAGTGTGTCTGATGTATCTTAACAAGGTCCTGAGCTACAGAAAATGGCTTTAGTAAAAGAGCAACTAAAGACAGCCAAGAGCATCTTAGACTGCATTAGCAAAAGTGTAGCGATCTATGAAAGTGATCCTTCCTTTCTCTTGAGTACTTGTGAGGCCACATCTGAAGCACTGTGACCAGTTTGGGGCTCTCCAGTAAAATGACAGACATAGAAACAGACCGGAGCGAGTCCAGTGGAGGGCTACCAAGATGTCCGGGCCTGGAGAACGTGATACATAAGTGGTTGAGGAACCTGGGTTAGTTCAGCATTATGAAGAAAAGGCTCAGGAAAGATGATCTTGTCATCTCCCTCTTCTCTACACTGTCCCATAATATAGTTAAAGCCAGACTCTCCTCAGAGGTACACAGGAGCAGAATGAGAGGTAATGAGCCAGGTCACAACCAAGATAAGACCAACTGGCTATTTGGTAAGTGTTTTTCACAACAAAGGAAGTCAAATGCTGGAATAGGTACACAGAGAGCTTGGGGGATTACTACCATTAGAGATATTCAAAACTTGACTAGATGAAGCCTGAGCATTGATCCTTTGATCAAGAAATTTCTGGTGATGTAACAGATTAATTTCACTTTGATCCAGCCTTCATGAAGATAAAAATCAGCATTTAAATTTCTCCTACATAGAGCAACATAATGAAAGCTCTACTCTTGAAGCAGAAAAATTCTTCATTCCCCATCTTTTTATTTTTTCAAGTGACAGAGATAAAATGTGCCCATAGAAAATGTCTGAATTAACTAAATTGTCCCTGCTAACATGGACTTATACAGCCCTTTTGTCTTTAAGGTGTCCTGAGTTCTACTAGGTTTTGATGTTTTTGATGTGATTTAGAAATCCAGATTACCTAAGAAATTGGGTGTCACTGTATGGAACAATTAGTAAATATTTGATGCCTGTTGAAGTTTCACATGCAGTGAATGAATTTAGCAATCATTGTTCCTAGTTAAAATCTGCTCTATCAGTATCAAAGAACATTTTTAAGCCACCTGTCCTTTGGGTATTCTACAAATTAAATCCAGTAGATACAAAACTTGCATTTTGTGCAAATGTGTCTGACTGCACATTCAAGGGTGTATATCAGAAAGAAAGATGACATGAGCATGTGTAGATAATGCAGGTGTTTTATAAGATAGCCACTAGAGTATTTTACTAATTAAAAATCTGTTTGTAAATTATCTTTTAAAAACAAGCCAATAGGTACTGTAGTTATAAACCCAAATTTCGAAGCAGCTTAGCTATTTTAATTATTACAGAAACAGGTCTTTTCTTGTCTCTAAACTAAAATAGAAGACCACACCCTTAGCTAATACCCTTTCAAGGTTAATTAACATTCATTGACACTATAATGTTCCATGAGGAGAAGGACCTTTACATTTCCAAACTCACTAAAAAAAGCACTTGCTAGCTTCCACACTTTCTCTATCCATTCTCTTTTCATGTGAATACTAAGGACCTGGATGCACCTCTGAAGCAGGTGCAGTAAGCAGCACCACCATGAGGCTCCTCAGATGGTGGGGAACAGACATGATACCAGGCACAATTAACAGGAAAACTGTGGTCTTGTGCTGGGTGTGGTTTAATCTACTTCCAAAGAGTTAACTGATAAAGTTGTAGTTAATTTGCTCATAAAACAAACCAATTTTCAGCAAGTTTTTCTTCCTGCTGCTGCTTTCCTCCAGGAGGAATGACACCAGCTGTGTCTGCCCAACAGACAGCTCCTCTATATCTACACATCACCTCCTGAGCTGCCACCCCAAGTGCCACCACTGTGGAAACATGGCCCTAGAAGTTGTGATATCCTACCTTATCTGTGAATCTGCCCTTTGTTCAGAGAGCTTACTATTCATAGGGAAAACTATAAACTTTACAATCTCAATAACAAACTTTAAAATCTTTCATATGGGCAGAATCAAATTTCTACAGGATATAGGACTTTCACTGCTATGATAATACAAGGACACTGATTTAAATTTCACTAACACTGAATATTTCTCCTGCAGTAGGTTTTATGTATTGCACGATTGTTATTCAGTCACAGACACTTCTTTAGCATGATGAGAATTCTTACAGTAATTAAATTTCTAATCTATATACATTTCAAAATTCTCCTAGTATCTCAAAAGGAATAGAAAAGTATCTCACTTATTTCATTGCATATCACATAATTCTGTTTACAGTATGGTTTCCATAGATGTGCCATTCCCTGATCATTAACATAACATGTTCGATACTTTTCAGTGTGAGTATAAGCAATATACTTATGCTACATGTAGGAAAATTATCAGATACGTATATATCAAATTATGTTATACAAGAATCAATATCCTATCATATAATTAAAGACTGTGGAAGGTAACTGTTGCATTAACAGCTGAAACTTTCATTTTTGAAACTATTTAGTATTTGGACCAAGGAAAATGGGAAACCTCCTATTACACACACTTCCTTTGATTTGAAAAAACAAACACAAAAAAACCCGCACCCCAAACATGAAACCAGGATGGAAGCTTTACCGCCATATAAATGTTCTTTCTGTGGCAATCCAATTCTTTGAGATTTTCTGAATATCCAGAAAAAAGTTAAATAAATATTGTTACAAGTTATTCAAAAAAATTAATGTTCTCTATATTGATGTGACTTTTTTCCTAAAGTTAATGACAGTAAATTCTGAGGTAAATTATAGAAAAAGTACAGTTTAAACTTAAGAAATTTTTTGAGATACTAAATCAGTTTAAACAAGTCAGTTCACAAAAATGTTTTAGTTGAATATTAGACCCTATTTCTTAGATTTTTTTTTTTTTTTTGGCATCTTACCTATTTTCTTCAGATAGAAAAGCATCCCTATTGCAAGATGAAGAATCTATATTGAGTGGTTAAGCATTTGTAAATCCTTATCACTTTGAACGATGTATTACACCTTCCATGCATCCAAAGAGCTGTAGACAAGACTATATTTAAGATATACATGCACACTCATTTTCTTTTCACACCTCATTGTAGCCTGCAAGTCCAATAAATATAGTATTATTATTGTTGTTAGCAATAGGATTCAGGGACTGCATTAAATCTGCAAGGTCTTAGACTCAGGGCTTGTCAGGCTTCACTTGGCTTGACTTGCCTATAAGCTTTTGTTTTAGCTTGCTTAGCTGTGATGGCAATTGTTTAATGACCAGGTGAGTATTACTTAATTAGTTTTAGTTTTACCCTAGCTTTGAGCCATTTTGTTGTATAAAGCCTACTGTTACAGTAAATTTGATACTTACCTGTAATTAACAGATTGTAATAATAAGTAGCTTTCCTGCGCAGAGTGAACTATAACCTGAGAATAAAAATGCAATGTTTGATAATTGTAAAGGCCCTGAAAGCATCAGCACATGATGAAACCAGAAACGCTCAGCTAAATAGGTTCTTCATTGGCCAGTTGGTGGTCATTAAAGGAAAGTTGCCTTGGTAGCTGGGCAAAACCAGTTCTGGCGATATTAAAGAGCATACATCCAACATATGTAAAATATAGCATGTAGGGCAAATTTTGTGTATTTGTGGAATTTCAGACCAAACAAAGAAAAAGCAAAGTATAGAGTTCTGGAAAAACATAAAATATCTCCCATCAGGCCCTAGAATGAGTAGTAAGTAATTTTCATCCTCAGCATCATAATCTTGTTCATGAAGGATTCAGGATGCTGATGATTTGCCATAATCCTCCCCCACTTATTTTGAGGGATTCTAGCAACAATGATCTTCAGATACAAAAGGAGCATAAGCAGGGTAAGTACACGGACAACATCAGTTCATTCCCAAGAATCATACAGGTATTAGAAGTGTGTCATTGTAATTGGCCTAATGATAAAAAAAAAAAAAAAATCTTTGTAAACTCATCAAATGGTTAACTAGACTAACTACATATATACACATTTGATGCCTATTTATGGTGCGTTTCTGTTCCCCCCCCCCCCCCGAAATTTCACAGGATCTTTGGTTTGTTACCCCCACTCTTGAAGCTTAGTCTGAAAAACCATAGCTTAATTAGGAATTAATGCAAGCTTCTGCCACAGACTGTTGATTTCTTCTATATACATTTCATTATAACCTGAAATTCAGATGCATAGATACTGCTGATTTAGTCCTCCACACTGGAACTATTTAAACTCCTTAATCATTTGAATCCAGTTGTTTGAATACGACTAGATATCTGTCATGTGGCTTTTTTTTTTTTTTTAACTGAAAAAGCCTATACACCAGGCAATAAAAATACAAAAGGGCCATTTCCAAAGAATGACAGTTGAGGAAAAATAAACCAAAAAACATGTTAATGAGCATATCATACAGGAAGAACCAAAGCAAATTCCAGTCTTTCATGTCACACTATCAACTATTCAAAACAGTAACAAAAAACTATGTCCTCCCTCCCTTCCAATTTTCCACTCTGAAACAAAATGTCAGTAAGTTTTGCGTAAGAGTTAAAGAAAATACACTGAGGCATACAAAAAGTCTGCAAAAAAATTACAACAAAGAAATACTAAGTGAAGCATCATGAAATCATGAGAGTAAACATTTACTCTGACTGCTAACTGTAAGTGTATTGCAGTAAAAACATTACTAAACAGGGAGGGGAAAAAGGATATCTATTTTAGTCTACTTACATACAATTATAATAAAGCCATTTTGCATCTGATGAATAATATTCTGTTAAGGATTTTTAAATTTAGAGTATTTTTAGAACCAGAAATAGAGAATAGTAGTATGAAGATTTACATACAGATGTAAATAATGGATTTCTAAAGCTGTAGGTTACCTTTATACCTAATACACTGCAGATACCTTAATGAGATAACTTCCTGAAGTCTGCAGCTCAACTGCAATCATGAGACACAACAATTTATTTAAAAGCTTACTCTAAAATTCTAGAACTATAGAGAAAGTTAAAATTCTCAACTAAGAATAAAGTAAAATTCTAAGATACGAGATTACATCCAGATAGTCTTTCAAAAAGCCCAGAAACAGAAACAAACAGAAGAAAAAACACATTAATTTCAATAGTAACAAATAACTTCAAAGTAAATTTATTAAGACAAAGGGAACTCCAAGGAGCTATTTATACTTTATAAAGCATCTAATATAATTTGTTATATAATTTTAGAGATAGAATTAAAACCTTTGAACTAGTTCTAAACATGAATTGTTTATGTAACACATATGCTGAAAGAACTCATTGCCTTACTTTTTAAATTTTGTTATGATCCTTTATCACAGAGCTCTAGAATTAAAAAAGTGGTAAAACCAAGAAGGATGTATGCATCTTCTAATCACCTTCCAGCCTTATATATTGTTTATAGTTTACAATCCTCCTAGCAGTGTGATGGATCCCTGACACATTTCTTGGACAAAATGGGCAAGTCCTTATATGTGTGCATGCCAGGCAACATATTTTCACCATCACGGCCTTCCTCTATGGATCAACTTTATGTCTTCTGCTTTGAAGGAGCCTATTTCTCTAACATTTATCAGTAAGATAACAGCATATAGTGTCAGTCCAACAAGTGCTGAGCATTTCTCTGATATTTGAATCAATTTATCATCAGTTAGAAAAGGAGAAACCTGCACCAGGTATGATCTGAAGTTATGTGAGAGACTGAATCATAAAGCATTTGTCTCAAAGATTGTTTATCCAAGATATGGGTGGCTACATGGGCACAGAGATCTCCCCTTGATGAAAAACAGCCTGCCAAGATGACGGCTACAAGACACGAGATAGTCGTTTGAGGAGCAAGGCTGGAGCCACCCACCATGAAGCATATGTGCATATGCAGGAATGTGAAGATATGCAAAATTGCAGGCCTTGAATGAGAGTAAAAGGGACTGCCAAGACAAGCCTTTGTGCGTGCCAGCCGCCTCCAAGCACCATCACCCACCACCGAAAACTTCGAGAGACTTGGACCCCGGAACACTGCGGATCCATGGTGGTGACTATCCTTGCAACTCTATCCCAAATGCTTGCTTGATTTCTGTCTTTTTATTCCATTCTGTCCTATTGCTACTATTTCTTTACTTTTGATAATAAAAGCTGTCTTGGGTATACGGCATTTGACCTTGTTTGTGTCTTAATCTCGCTCTTGGGATCATACCGAAACTTCTCCCGACATTGGATTGGGACAAGTTAACACAGTGACAGCAAAAGTTGTGAAAGAGTATAAAACAGGTGTGGATGCAAACAAAGCCAGTTTGTTGTTTTTTCTTCTGGACTGAATTTGAGTAGTCTGGATTTATTTACTTTTTCTTTTTTCAAGTTATAAAAACTTTCACCTTTCCCGTATATGAAAAAAACCACAGAAGACCCAAAACAGAGAGGGTAAAAATCTCCTTGAACACTGGTGACAGTTTCCTATAAAGGCTCTAACTTTTCAATAGAGAAATAGATAAGCATAGCCTGCAAATAAATGAGCTACCTCAGTAACGGTGGTTCCAACACACTTTAGAAACTGAAGTGAGAGGCCAGAGACTGCTGAAGCAGAACTTGTCTGTGTTGAGAACAGAGCGCCAAGCAAGTACCTGAACAATTCTCTGCTATGCTAGATGTGAATTTGAACACTCAAGAAGGAGAAAGGTACAGAAAGTTTGTAAGGTCATTGCTACATGATTGCTGTAAACTACAAGAGGCTGAATACCACTGATGCAACACAAAAAGGTTACAAAACAGCTGGCCCAAGGCTGAAAATGAAAAAGTAATAGCTCAAAGGCTAACTCGGTACAGGACAGAAGGTTACTACTGTAAATCAAAAGCAGGTCTCTAGGAAAGGAGAAGGGAGTGTTAATGAAAGAAATGTGAAGCCTGAGCACTAAATATGACATACAGACTGATTCAGATTTTTATGGTAACCTGATTTACTGGTGAAATAACATAATTTTGCTGAATGTACTTCTGTTTAAAACTGATGTAAATGATTCCAGAATCGAGCCCCCAGGGCAAACAGATAACACATCTTGAAAGAGCTGGTGGGTTACAAAATATGCAAGACTTGTCTCAAAGGAGACAAGTAAAAATAAGCATTTTACCCCAAAGAGGAGTTTCATATTTTTTCCAGTAACGTCAAATATCAGTAACAGTAAATTGAACAGTGCCAGAGAAATGGTGAAGTTATTAATTCTTTACAGTGCATTAACCTAATAAAAATGATGTCTTAGACATGAATTCTCCAACCTAGCAGGCTGCTTTTGAAGCAGACGCGAAAGAGCTGTGCAAGTGACACGTACGGGATGGCTGTATAACTTGTCTTAGTTGGAAGCATCAGCAAAGCATTGTCAGGCGTGGGGGTGGGGGAAGGGAAGCCTAATCTAAGCCTATCTAGGCAGTTCTGCTTCTAGTCGTACTATTGTAGATTCATCATTGTATGGCTATTGGAACTTACAGACTGATTTATTAATAAATTAATTCTTCTTGTAAAACACAATTTTACATTTTGCAGAATTTAAGAACAAAATGGACCACCAGTCTGGACACTATAGGCCCTAAAATTACCCCAATTACTCCTATATAAAGAGTCTAACAGTTCAGGCTATGCTGAAGAATTTAGTATATACTTAGAGAAAATAATAGATTAAAAAGGACAGTATAATCCAAGGAATTCAGATATCTTGATCTCCCTCACTGACAAATATTTTTTTGAGTTACAGGCTCTTTAACCAATGACCAAAAAAAAAAATCAAATCATGTACTGTGGTCACATAAATTTGGAGAATAAAAATTTGAACACGGATAACAGATGATGAATTTCTTAGTACATATAGATAATAGTTTGTTACATATAACAGAGGTAAAAAGAGGTATTTACAAGCTTGCCCTGAGCAAATTATAATCCTTTCTCCTCTTAGGATCTTACGAAAGATCCAGTGATGAAAAAGGCTACATGACTACACTTAATGTATGTATTCTTTTTGTGCACTTAAATTCAACGCTTCAACTCATTGGGTTTGTTTTAATATTCATAGCAGCTTCAGATTGTCATGTAAGTGGGATTCTGAATGCTTAGGCACAAAGTACCCTTGTCAGTAACTCTGGAGTTCATTGTTTCCTAAAGGCTTTGATATATCTTCTGGCATGACAGATTGTCAAGATTCCCTGCATCATGTGAACTGTGGGAACTGCACATGACGTCTTAGACTGAGGCAAGCACAAGGCTTTGCATCTTAGTTCAATTCTCTTTCATCAAAAGCTGTACTAGGTCATGCAGAAATACCTATAAGATCATCAACAGTTATTCCTTAAATAGGCCGTTGTGGGAAAATAGACAAGAGAACAGTTTGCATCAACTGTATTAGGCTACCGCATGCTGAAGATCTTTAGGTTGGTGAAAATAAAACCATGTCATTGTGTAGTCTATGCCACATCAGACAGGCTGTCAAAACCAGAATAATGATGCCATAACCTTATGCTCACAACAGGGAGATGCTACAGGTCTATAGTTGCTGGCTGCTCCAAACACCGTATCTCGATCAGTTTTTTTCAGTTCTGCCTCCTTTGACTTCTAGCGGATAGTCCAACCAACATAACGTTTGTCATAACGTCCACTCCTTCCTCATCCTTGCGGACACCAGTGAGCAGCAGTCAGGGACTGTGCTGATGAAGCCTTGGGCACTGGAGTGTGTGGCAGTGGAGCTGGTGGGGCAGCATGGTGCCCTCGCTCCCTGACCAGACCTCATACTGCAATCCCCAGCAAGGCAAACCAGGGCAGGCCACAACCCACCATTGCTGCATGCTGCTTGCAGGTCCTGGGCAGGCCACTTGCCTCTCCAGTCAGCAAGGGAATATCAAGATCAGGAAAACTGAATCGAGGCACGACTGCAACGTAGCTCAGGCTCTTGACTGTGGCCCATAAATGTAATTTCCAAGACAATGTGTGGAAGCCCCAAACAAGGCTTCTCACAACTCTTAAGTGTAGCTGTTTTTCACAAAAGTCTGATCCAAGGTTACACTGCATCATAGGAGAACTGACCTTGAACACAGGCAGCCTAATCCATAGGAGTAGGGAGAAAAAGATGCAGATGCAGGTATTGAACTCAAGACCTTGATACAAACTATCCCCATTAGCTGTCTGCAACTTGTTAGCTGGGCAGTGGGCATGGAATGTTTCCTGACTGCTGCTACATCAGCATCACAGCTTGGAATGCTTTTAGCTGAAACGCCCCTGATTCTTATGCAAATTTACATTGCTGTAGGTGATATCCTCCACCTCTACATAATCTCTACATCAGTTGTTACTGTGGAAGATTTGGAAAGGAATCCAAAAGTAATTTCTGCCTGCTAGGGAAAAATAATGCTCCATCTGTCAAGATTTCTTCTACTATTCTTTATAGATGGTTCATACAAACAACTGAGATTTCTTTGTTTTGACTATGTAACTGAATATTGGGATTATAGAAAAGTGGACTGCATAACCAAACCATTTTTGGTCTTGGAACAGAATTACAAGTACCACAGACATATGAAAATTAAATAAATTGTCAAAAAAATTTCACGTGTCAGCTGTGAGCTAGTAACTGACCTTGTAAATTCTGAGTCAATTTCAAAACACGTAAAATAGATCAGGGTAAGTCAGCACTGACAAAGCATGAACAAAACTTCTCAATTCCCATGCAATATAGTTGTGTGTATACATGCTATAACTTGACCATTATCTAAACCACACTATACTATTCACGTAAATTTCCCCAGGACACACACTTCAGCGATGTGCAATTTGTAAATGTATTAGGCACTTAGTATTATGAAGCTTCTCCTCTTTATTCTTCCACCTAATACCTGTGTAATCACGGGTTCTCAGCTCACAGAGGTATCCTAGCAGTTAGCAATTGGAAGGCATTGAAGCATCTTAGCCGGGCTATTAGTATTGTTGTACAACATGGGTTGTGGCATCAAGTTGCAGAATGGGCCAGATTCATAAGCCCCCTCCAGTTGCTTTCCACTGCTTTGGTAATGGAAAGCAGCTGTAAACCCACTTTAGCTGAGCATTTAAGCTGGGTCTATGGTTATTTTGCACCATCTGAGAAGCACAAAGCAGCTGGAGCCTACTAACAAATCTGGCTTTCTATTTACGTATTCTGGTAGTGAGGAATTAATTTTCAGACCATATGCAATTGCTTACTGGTGAGAAAAGTTTTTATACTTTCCACATAGATATTATGCAATATAACATTTTAAGAGGGTGTATTAGCACAAGTGATTCAAATCAGACACATGCAGTGTTATAAAGTTAAACACTTCCCTTTTCTAATTTCAAATTGTTTTCTCATAGAATAAATAATATTTTACCCTTGAAGGGTTTTCTTTCTTTCTTATTTATCGAAAGATCTGATGGGTCTCAGGTCATTCACAGTTATGAGAGAAACTACAACAACAACAAAAAATCCCTTTTCAGAGGTGAGATCTCGTATTCTTTACTGGAAAAGAAATTACTTGCTTGGATGAAAACCTTTTGTTTGCCAGTGTAATTGCTAATATCTGTGGGGTGTCCTGGAAAATGAGATACTTTGTATCAAAGAGTTGTAACTTATCCCTGTGCATAAAAATCTAAAAAAATAAATTGGAGCAGACCTTAAGGTATCATGCAGGGAGGAAATACAAGGAATACAGCTGTGAAATCGGTGGAAAACCTCAAGTGATAACAAGCAGACAAGATAAAGTTATTTCACAGTGGGACTGGGGTGATCTGGCTGTATGGGTTTTTTTGTTGTTAAAACAAAGGTGGGAGAGGTTTTCTCTGGACAATATATTTTATAAAGAACCTTAAAATTCTTCCTGCTGTTGTAGTAAAAATAGCTGCTATTGGAAGAGTCAATCAAGGATAGATTATTTTTCTCAGGCTGTAAAGATTATTTTTCTAAAATTAAAAATTTGATAAGTTACCTTTCATACACCAGAAAACAGTATGAACAAGAATTACAGTCTCATCAAGAACATCCTAAATGAAACATTTGATGAAGGCATGAATTCCTTCCTTCCCCCAAGTCTGAAGAAGCCATCTATGGCCATGGTGAAAACATGACTAAAAGCACATTTACAAAATAGGATTGATCTTCCAGGAATATTAACAGAGCTCAGAAAGACTTTCGTCTGTCAGAACTAGCTTACACTTTATTTCAGCAGAATATACAAAACGTGATAAATCAAGCTACTGTAATTCATGAATATTACAGAAAAATAGGACCTTTGTTGCCACTGAATTCAATGCTTTTACCTTGTTGTGGTTTAGCCCCAGTCAGCAACTAAGCCCCACGCAGCCGCTCGCTCACTCCCCCACGGTGGGACGGGGGAGAGAATCAGAAAAGTGAGGAAAATTGTGGGTTCAGATAAAGACAGATTAACAGGTAAAGCAAAAGCTGCGCACACAAGCAAAGCAAAACGAGGAATCCATTCATGACTCCCCACGGGCAGGCAGGTGTTCAGCCATCTCCAGGGAAGCAGGGCTCCAGCACGCGTAATGGTTTCTTGGGAAGACAGATGCCATATCTCCGAACATCCCTCCACCCCTTCCTCCTCCTTCGCCCCAGCTTTATATACTGAGAATGATGTTATATGGTATGGAATATCCCTTTGGCCAGCCTGGATCAGCTGTCCCAGCTGTGTCGTCTCCCAGCTCCCCGTGCACCCCCAGCCTGCTCGCTGGCAGGGCAGCACAAGAAGCTGGACTGTCCTTGACTGCTCAGCAACAACTCAAAACATCAGCATGTTATCAACATTTTCTCATCCCAAATCCAAAACACAGCCTCACACCAGTTTCTGTGAAGAAAATTAACTCTACCCTGGCTGAAAGCAGAACACACCTATGCAAAATTTATTTTCTTCAGAGAATGAAGGGACATAGGCATAGGCATTCCCATTGGCATAAGACATGGGAACAGCTGTTGGTATTACAAGACTGATTTCATCAGCCTTGGTACACACCTGTGTAACACAGACTTCTGCAGATCAGAGAGTTCAGAGCAGCAGAAACCTAACATTCAGGATCATACTGCACACTGCACAAGCTCTGCATCTACTTTACAATTACACAAATGGAATCACTGAATTATCTACTTCAGCTTATCTGCTATAAACAAAACTTACTAGCTCACACATGTCTACATTCCAGATAAGTGCATTGATCAGATGAATTCCACAAATGGTGGGTTTCCCAGACATGTGGCATAAGAAAACATAAAAGAAAAGTTTAAGAGAGAAAATTACTGCCTCAAAACCAACCAGTGAATACAAAGAAACATGAAGACAGACACAGACAGGCTGAGCTTCAAGACTAGCACCTATAGCAAAAATAGTGAAAAGTTTAATGTGACAGATGTTGGGCAGACGAGCAAGAGGGGAGAAATTATCTTTTGAATGGAGAAAAGAAAAATAAATCTCACAAGATTTTTGACAAAGTTGAGAAGGCAGGAAAGGAGATGATTTAGTTTCAAGTGTGTTTATAGAGCAATGCATATGTTTCTTCAGGAATTAAAAATTTGTTCATGGTGTTCTGCAGGGGTTTTGTCTCTTCTTTTCACTTGCTTTCACATAGTTTCCAGTAATTAGTACAAGTTAAGCTCATGCTAGTGATACCAAGCATGATTTACTATCTTCTGCCTTTCAGTAAGATTATTTAAATTCACTACTATTCTTATCAGAGCCACAAAACTTCCATTTTTGGCCTGGGAGAACAAACGTATCTGGTAATACAGTGGTCAGAAACTTCATATCTGCTTACAAAGTGCTCTTCACACTCAGTACCACTGTACACATTTAAAAATAGTCTAGATGTTCACACAACTGCTACTTAATTTTCATTTTTTTTTTTTAACCAAAGTGAAATTCATCATTCCTAAAAGATCTGCATAAGTGTCTTTTATTCTTTCAAGTCTATAAACTAAGTCCTAAGTGGGATATAACAATTATGTTGACCTTCACTGGCAGATTTCACCAGTTAGGTATTCAAAACATTCAACATGGCTGGGTCAGGTAGCATGCCATGATTAAGCCAGTGAAGGTCTGGTAGTCAAAAGACAAGCATGTATTTGTCCCTTTACAGCATATTGACTAGGTGACTTCTAATGTTTAGAAAGAAACTGTCCTGCACACTGAATTTGAGAGATTACAGGATAGGGTAAAGATGACTTTATTAATTTCCTCCAATATGCATTTTTTTCGCTTCAATTCTCTCATCTTCAAAATGCCATTGCTATAAAAATACTTGTTGTTGCAGTAATACTTGTATAAAACTTTTCACTTACATTTCACTCAATGTTTCCCAAAAGAAACTAGCTGTCTATGGATTAGATCCAAAGCCTATTGATGTCAGAAAGTCTTCTGTGGATTTTGCCTTAGGACTTAAGTGCATAGAAAAGCTCATGACAGTATCTGTCAAGAGTAATTTGAAAGAAAGATTAATATTTGTAGGCTAGAAGCAACAACTGAGAACCAGCAGTTTGACCTCCTTCTATTGAGCCTCACTCAGACATGCCTGCATCAAACCTGTAACCTTGTGGTTAAAATTAAAATTATAGCACACCTTTTGGAAGCTATCCAACCATCTTCTAAATTTACACAATATGAAAAGTGCAAGACTCCACTTGATAAATGACTCCAGTCATTAATTGCCTTTGCTGTTATTGCTTAAAAAAAAAATACATCTTGCACATTATTTTCCATTTCAATTTGTCTAGCTTCAGTACTGGAAATTAATCTAGCAGAAAAAAGCATTTAGTAAAGAGCTCTCTACGGTCAAAAATATTCTTCCCGTTTTGGTACTTGCAGAACATCGTCAAATTACCTTCTAGCTTTCTCTACAACAAGTTAAAAGGATTGCAGTGGAAAGAGGATGTCCTTGTTACAGAAGGCAGAATGAAAGCATTTTTCACAAATAATTTGTACCAGAACAGCTGGAAGGCTTATCAGCTTACCCTTACCTCTCAAGACAGCACACAAGCTCCTCTGAACCAACCCAAGATCACATGCAGTCATGCAAAGGGAAATACTAACAGTCTGAAAAAAATTACTGCAACTGCTAAGAGGCTATGTACTACAAAGAGTAAAACCACAGAAACTAAAGGTATTGAGGCCTTACACTGTGACTTCATTTGAGGTGAAAAATAAGATATCTGTTTACACATGTATATGTGTACCTACACACACACATATGTATCTCCATAGATATAAAAATCAGTTTTCATTACCAAGATCAAAAGTAGAGCACGTAGAAAAATACTGTGTCAACATTTCAATACTAAAGTGATTTTTAAACATGAAGGAAACTAAAAGTAATTTTCAATATAATAACCTGTGTCACAATTAACTTCCTTTGTTCTATAGTAGTATTAGTGCACATTGTAGTAGTACTTGCAATACAATGCATCATGGTTTTTATCATTTTATAAAAAGATTTTTTTTCTAGGAAGGTAGACATTTTTAGAAACATAGCGTCTCTTAGGACATTTTTATCTCTTGACATTAAAACAATATTTAAAGTAGTGCATACATTGCATGACAAAAAACAAAAATATTTTTGGACTAGGGACATGTTTATAGTTAGATTTGATTCCTGAGAACAAAGCAGGTTTTTCTGAGACAAATATTCACTCTTATTTTACCTGTCCAACATTACTTCCAATACGTTTGTATTCCAAGAATAAGCAGGACAGAATAGTCTAGCTATAAGCATTATCTTTATTTTGGTGCTATGGGGAAAAAAAAAATAAAGATAATAATTGCCTTTTTTACACTAATAATAACAGCAACTATGGTGATAACATTAACATAATTCTTATGTTTTATTTATGTTAATATAAATACCACAATAAACACTTACAAAACAGCTATTCATCTAAACCTCTTTGTGCAAACATTCATTTCTATTAAAATTATTAGCCACAAAAAATAATGTAAAAAGTAAATCTGTATTTTGAAAGAAAAACAGGCATTTAATTATAAAGCACTTAACAAGGTGTTATTGGAGAAATTTACCTAATTGATTTATGAAGGTATTGAAGAATATTATTTAGCTAAAGAATATAAGAAAGATTAAAATTAAATGTTAGGACATGAATGTTATTTGTAATCCATTTTATAAGTTTTTATAAATGAGTAGTTAGATTTACCCCTATACCATGTCTGGTTTAGAGGTTTTTTTTTTTTTTTTTTTTTTTGCTTGTTTGGGGGTGTGTGTGTAGTGTGTGTTCATTTTTATTTTGTGTCCAGTAAACATGAAGGAATATTAAACAAGTTTAATACTTGTTTAATACAAGTAGTACTTCCTGATTAGGCTTTTTCCTTTTTGCTAAATAGAAAAACTCTAGAAGGAAGAGTAAATCATTTATTTGAATGGGCACTGCACACTAGGAATCTATCTCAACCAATTATCCGTAATGGTTTAAAAATGGCCTTCAACCAATATGTATCTATTTTGCTAGTACAGGAAACCTACATGCGTCCTATGTAAAGCTTGCTGGATTTTTCCTGAATAGTCGTATGGGATGTTGTCTCCAGGTCAAAAATAGAAGTTATCTATATTGATTAGTGTTAGAAAAGACACTTGAAGTATGAGGAACACTTAACCAACCTCCAACCCTTTAATTAATTCCTTGCACAGGTTTTAAACATCTTTAACAAGCCAGATATGAAAATGGATGTCATGTCCTCATGTTAAATATTTGACTGTGAATTTAGCTGTAAAAATTGGAATGGCATTTCCATGTAAGCAATATATTGCGCTGCCAAATCTACTTATAATGCAAGAATCAGCAAAATTTCTTAAATTAATATTTTGGAGATTATTTTTAAATTATCTAATTGCTCGCTACTTTACTATTTGCACATTTCATAGACACAAAGCAACTGACCAATAGTTCAATGTCATGCTTTACTAGAATACTTGAGCTGTTTTAACCACAAGTCATTGTAAATACTATTATTTCAAAATGAGTGTGCTGTTAAAATGCTTTTAGACACAGTAGCAGTATGGACTTGCTGTTCATTAGTCCACAAGTAAAGAAGATATTATGAATTTAAAGCCACTGCTGACATTTTTCTCGAAGATGAATAGATGTGGTATAGTTAGGTTTTTTTTTTTTTAAATAAAGGAAAATGGCTTGTTAGAGAAAGGCAAAAGTTCACCTTAGTATTTGGAGCATGGAGGATTGTTTTTGTTACTTATGATGCCCCTCCCCTTCTTACAAATGAGAGTTTTGGGCACCTCCATTATAGGAACAGTTAATTATCTAGGTTTTACAGTCTGAATATAATACTAGTATATAAGAAAGTGACTTTCACCTTAGCTCCCAGTTTGCTCAGGGTAAAATACAACTGTGGGCAAAACTCCTGAAGAAAGCCAAAACATCAGCTAACTTCTGTCTAAAACTACCAATGTGGACACGATTACTCATTTAAATAATATCAACTTTGTGCAGATATGAAGTAGAGAGGCACATTTTATAACTGTTCAGGAGATGCACAGCTTAATTATATTGCTATGATTGGCTTCCTTGTAATGTGGTTTCTTTTCATCATCACAGAATGCGGCCGAAGGTAAGACAGGCAAATTGTAAGATTCTCGTCTTCCTTTGTACTGATTTTATACAACTTTTCGGGAGTAAAAACTACAAATTTGGCTAGCTACCTCAATGAGAGAAATCCAGATCATAAGAACTGATGGATTGACTGTCAGCTGTTTGGAAAACAGTCTCTCTTCTTCCTGTTATTTATGTTACCTAACATACCTTAGTCTAACAACTTCAACAACTCCATTCCTCTTTCCAGAGGAGTGTGAGCTTGGGAGAAACAATACTCTGTAGTAAGTTACATTTCTGTGTATAGTTTACTTTATTACATCCCAAAATTCTCCTGCTTTTGGATATTGATTCTTAGACAACTTGTTAGTATAAGAACTCACAGATCATCAACAAAACTTATTCTCTTCACTAACTTGAAAAGATTATTTTGCATTTGGTTTGATACCAACAGATATATGTCTGTAGTGTGTCATTGACCAGAACTTCCACATACCACCAAAACACTATTGTGCATTAAGGGGATGTATTCTCTCCAAAAACCACACCTATTGGTTCAAAAGAATTAGAGAAAATTACCCATTGACTCTTATTGCCTTTTAAGATGCAGTCTGTATCCCTGCCAGAGACACTTTGTCATCATGAGGTTAGCACACAGCACAAAAAGGTTATGAAAAACATTAAAATCCTGAATATTTTTCTAGAGCAGCATTTTGAACTCTCAACAGATGTCACTAATGTACCTGATTTACGGTAACATGCACTTTTATATTTTGCCATTCATATTGACTTTCCATTTGACACTCTAATGGATAATCAAGGTCAACTAAAGTATAATCAATTAGTCTGCATTAATTGGTGTCCAGAACTACATATTTCTTGTGATTTCAAACATATCCGTGTACTGTACATCTTGCAGCTTTCCCTGGGCACCCCCCCCCCCCCCAAGCATGTTGCTTTCAGAGTAATTATAATGAGTTAAAATGGTTTTGTTCAATGATATTCCAGCAAATTATTTTCCAGAAGCACCAAACAGAAGGTAAAATTTGCCTTAAAACACTCTGTACTTGTATCCAAAATACTGTTTGCTCTTTTAGTGGCAGTAATACTATGAAAGATATCTTGACAATCAGAATGGAAGGCAGGAAGACAGGCAGAAATTCCCAACTCAGAAAATGCTACTAAGTTGGGACCAGAAGCAGGGTGGGGTGTGTGTGCTGTTCCTGCTGCATCCTCAGAAGGTTCTCCTTGATACACCTGGGGATGGTAGACTATCTCACTGACTGAATCAGGGATAAGAAAAAAATTTCTCCTTCCTGCCTTAAAGGTGTGTAGAAAGGAAAACCATTTACATTTAAAAGAAATGGTATAGTCTGAAGTCAGAGTAAACATCTATTAGCTAAGCTTGTTTAAAATTCATATCTTCCACGCCTCCATGCCATGCTTCCCTTTCTTCCATTCCCTATTAATTTTATTATTCCCTGATTAACCTTCTCCTAACTATCTTACCCCTAGTTATGCCTAGCATTCCTACTAACTTCAGAAGCATTGTGAATTTCTCTTCGAGCCTTGTGAGAATCACAACTAAACTTCATTTGGTCCTGAAAAAACACAAATTCCTAATGTCAAGTCTTTAGAGAGCCAAGAAAGTCATCTAGTCATTCCGACTCTTCTGAAAATAAAAGAGAAAACCATCTATATGTCTAATTTGATGCTGCCTTATTTTTTCTGGATAGACAGACTGGAATACCTTGTCTTGGTGCCATGTTCTATGTATTCTGATCCTTCTCTCATAATGGCAATGGATATAACCAGAAACTTGGTTCTATCATGAGGAGGTAGCCTTGTCCTCCAGTATATGGAATGCTGCTCTCATTTTGGCATTATCCACTGACCTGCTGACTAGGTATTTTGTGTCATTGTCCAGACCATTAATGAAAATGCTAAATGGACTTGAACCTATTTAGTCGTCATTAGGTTGTGTCCCAGAGATACCACTAGAAACCAGTTGCCAGCTGGAGATTGTCCCATTGATTATAATTCCATTGAGCCCAAAGATCCACTCAATTTTCCAGCCACTTATTCACACACTTAAGTAGTTTATATCTCAGCAATCTGGCTACAAGGATGCAATGGGAAAGAATGTCAAGAGCTATGCTGAAGTCAAGGTAAACAATATGAACTTCTCCCCTTGCCCATGCAATAAATCATCTCATCTTACAAAGCAATTGGTGCAGTCAGCTACAACTTGACTTTCTCAATAAATTTGTGCTCAATGTTCCCAGTCATCTTGTCCTATATGTGCCTGGATGTGTTTCTTGTAAGATGCTTTTCTGAAGACAAATGTGAGGTTTACCTACTTCCAGCAACAAGGAACCTCTCCTTTGCCATCAACTTTCAAAAATGACAGAGAGCAGCCTTGCAAAAGACATCAGCCAGCTGCTCAGCACCCTTGAAGGTATCCCACTGGGCTGCAGGCTAGGCTGAGACTTGGAAGATATGGGTGTTACATTACCAGAAGTATCCATGGCAGTGACATTAGTATCTCAGTCTTTTCAGTGTTGTCACTATGTCTACTACCCCATTGACCAGTAAGACCACAGGTTCTTTAGTCTTTCTTTTGCTGTCAGTTTCCAGGAAAGTTTTCATTTTAATGGTGCTCCCTTTTAAGTCAGTAAAGCAGTATCAACTTGTGTAGACAGCAGTAAAAGCTTGGGAACGACCAGCAGTCACGATCCTAGAAATTTCACTCTACAAGTGCAGAAATAGCATGCTAACCTGAGACCCCTCAAAGAAAGCATGCAACTAATGGCCTCTGAAATCATGTCATTCAAAGGTAGTCTAAAATTCTAGATTAAGGGCTCCATACAAATAGAAAATTATTTAGGTTGCTGTCATGGAGACATATACTGCTGAGAGACTGATGACCAATTTCATGGAAAATTTTTTATTAGCTTCATGACAAGGAATTTATTTGTTCATTTTGATGACATGGGTCAAAGCATTTTGATTTTTGCCACCCAAGGCAGCCACATGAAGTTTGATGGATATTCATACCAGATCTCCTTCCAAATACACTGCAAATGGCTTCTGACACTGCGTTTGAGTAGGTTGGAGACCCCAATGCAGTGACATCTGTCAGCAGTTCTCTGCAGGTTAATCCCTTTCTTTCCACTCCCACCAACAATATATTCCATGCTTATGCTATCTGTATTGAAACACGTTCATATACGAAAGCATCTAACGTCCGCATGTTTAAATGTAGAATGCAGTAGGAGTAAGGCAATATTGAAGTTATTTAGTTCAAAGCATTGTGGATGTTTTCCTGCTTGCTACATGTACCATTGACAGTGAACTGCTAGGCCAACAGGACTCGGTGAGGGTAGAGCGTGACAGAATCTTTGCAGCTCTTGTCCACTCACCCTTTATAATTTTGAACAAATGCTTTCTTTGTTACTTAGCTATTTCAGAGTAATATCTGCCAACTGAAAGACTGAGGAAGGTATTTAGCATTTATTTAGCTGTTCCCTAAACCAAAGACATAGACAACCTAAAATGCCAGACTTTACTGAACATACAGTTCAGTAAATCTGAGTGATCTGGAGACATCCATCACCTTAACATCTCAAAATTAAGAACAGGTGTCCTATTCACATAAAGATAATGTATAAAATCATGGGACATCTCCAAGCCTCACTAAGAACAAGAGATACTATGGGGCTGATATTTCCAGGATGAGGAAAAGAAGGATTTTAATTATTTCACTTGATGTGGTCACCATAGTAATGGCTGTTCAAGGTTTCCTGCTACTCCAAACCTCTTTTTCTGACATACAATATAGATGCACAATACCTGTGTCCATACCCTTTAAGCCAAATAAAAGAAGGTAGGCAATCTTTCCAGCTCATACAAAAACCTACAAGCAAAAGACAACTGAAGGAGAGAGACAGTAGCACCACCAAAAAGAGAAGAGATACAGAAATACATCCTTCAACTGACGAAAGACATCTCTGACAGAAATTGTCAGGCATTGTTTCTACACAACAGAAAAACCAGAATGACAGCCCAGCCACGCACATAGAACAACTCTGCCACCAGTGGTTTTCCTCTTTCCTCCTTCTACAGGTCCTTTATTTCCCATGTGACATTGTAGGAACAGGTACTTCTCAGTGGTGCCCGTTTTCCCTCTGCACATAGGCTGCTGTTCCACTGCAAAAACCAAATGAAGACTTCTTCCAATATGATTCTATACCAGAAAGAAAGGTTACTGCATGAGCCAGGCCAGAGAAGTGTTGAGAAGGGCAAGTTTTGTCATCACAGGGCAGGGAGAACACAACGATGACACATCTGACCTCAGGCAGCGACTATGCAGTATCCTTCTGCTATAAGGCAGAGAAGAGCTCTCAAATCTTTCACAGACTAAACCACCATGATGTTCTTCCTCACAGTTAGGGTACCTATCTAGCTGCAACCTCTCTCCCTAGCAGAAGGGAGGAAGGGAAAGGGAGCTAGGGGGTTTGGGAACTCATTCAGTATTAATATTCAGAGCCACTTGGACAAAAAGGTTCAGTAAGAAGCTGCTCTACCAATAGTTTCTCTTTAGACAACTTTGCAATTGTCTGCTCTGAAAAAATGCCAACTTTGTCAGTTTACAAGTTAAGCCTAAAAACATTTACATAGGTCTGTGACATGTTCATATACCTTATCACTTGTATACCTATCATTTTTAGGCCTGCTATCTGCAAAAGCTAATGACAGTCTTAAAGTTTACGCTGTTTGGTTGTACAATTTAAAGCTTAGGCAAAGCTTTCTCCAGATCACTCTCATAAAAAGAAGGAACAAGTAGAAAAAGCCTCCATCTGCCTTTGCAGCATTCAGTAAAACTGTTGTTTCACCAGAGTTGTTATTCAACTTCAAGTATGGAATTTGCACTTAAAAAGAATGAGATAATGATGAAAAGAAAGAATTCCATAACAAAGATAATTATGTTTACTTAATATACTAAGAAGGTAAGAAAGCGCTGTGCTTGATTTGTACAAAAGTTACTGCTGTTATGAAAAAAATAAAACATCAAACATCATTATGTAACAAATCAAAATTCCCTCAATAAATTCACTGCTGATTACCTTAGGGACAAACTAGCACTGCTGCTTAACAGCTCATTTTTAAGACATTGGTCAAGGAAATGAAGTTGTTGTGCACATTAGCTGTATTAAGGTTCCTGAGAACACTAAAAGGAATAAGCCGTATAGCGTGGTGTTCAAGACGGCATGCTGAAAGTTTCAGGCATCTTACACCTGAGAAACAAAGCTAGATTTAATAAAATCGGCTTATTTCTGGCATCAGGTCACAATGTGTAGAAACCTGTGCAACCAGGTTCAAAAGAATACAGGAACATTTGCTGCATTTCCATAGTGCTGGACAAGAGTATGAATACCAGGATCTGAGCTCCTTGTTGTAATGGAGGATGACTGAGGAATTAATAACTTTTAAGGAGCTACTTGCCCATATCTTGAATCAAATCAATCATTTTGTATTCCACCTGCCAGATATTTGATTAAAACAACACAAAAAACAACAAAAAAAAATTTGATTAAAACATCATGAAAAACTTTATATGACATACATTTCCTCTCATAACAAGCTAAAAGGAGAGACACAGAAGAACAAAGAAGTTGAGGTATATGCATCTGCATTTTTTTTTAAATGTAGAGATCTTGTTGCACCCATCTTCAGAATAGATCACATCATGATTAGTTTGCTGAAACACATGTAAATTCTCCAGCTGAGTTATGAACCACTTTTTGCTCCCTCCTGAATATTACAAAATTTTGTTTGAAGATGTCAGACACATCAGACCAAAAAAATATTTGGTTGCTGAGTAGAGCAGAAATGCCAACCGAAAGCAGAAGGATTGCTAAAGCAATCAAGTTAATTCCTTCCTTCAAAAGTAGAAGGCTTAATTCAACAACAAGCAAAACAATACTGAGCTTGTAGTTGGCTTCATGTTCTTTTACATTATTAGTTTTCCCAATGTTTGTGCACTGACGCAAGAAAGGTGAAGAATGTGCAAGAAAAGGTGAAACTTGTTCTATTAGACCTAAAAGGTTGAATTGGGATATAGAATTATAGGACTTTCTTGGTGTTTGTTGGTTGCGTTTTTTTTCTTCTCCTGAAAAATCACTAAAGCAAGTTTCAGTATGATGTTTTTCCTTAGGTTAGAGAAGTCTGTAAAGTTCCAACAGCCTTACATCATCAACAAAGCAACGGTCTAAAAATGCAATTATTCCTTTTCAAAATAGTGTACTTACACAATATTTCTATTTCCTTTCTATTACAAGAAAGAAATTCTATGGCAAGATTTTATTTTCAGTTCCATGCTGAAACTACACATGTGGGGCTGGATAGCAAACTTTGGCGCATCAAAGAAGGGGGACTGAAGACAGAACATGACATACAGATTCCCAGATTAGAACCCATTTGAATTATCAGAGTCCCACTTTAAATTACAACATCCATGTTTTTGATGCATTCTGGCTTTTAGAAAGAATGTTGGAGAGACGAGATTTCTCTAGAAAGATGGTTTTGTGAAAAATGTATCACTTCTTTGAGGTGGGGTTGCTGTGGAGGGTTATTTTTTTGGTCCTGCTTAAAAGTTACATCCATATTCACCAATGCAACTGAGAAATAAGTAGACATACTCATAACACCAGCACTAGTTCAGGAGATTAAGATCTGACAAGACTGCTCAAGCTGTTACAAATAGGTGTCTAGCAAACTGCTAAAGCTAATATCTACACCAGCTGGCTAGCTAGCGATGGCAAAGGCATGGCTTTTCATTCTGCAGGGATAATTCACTTAACTGTGTGGACAATGGATTTAACCTGAAGAATTTAACAACTCCACTTCCAGTAAAAAGGACAATTTCTTTGTCCTCAGAACCATACAGAAAACATCCTTGTGCCTGAGTGTGTGCAAATAAAAGACTAAGTTACTCACCTTGAGACCAGTCAGAAATAAGAGGAGAAAAGATGAAGCTCAGTATTTGTCAAATGGTGAAAAAGAAAATGTTGAACTTATTCTTTAAAATATAGTATGTATGAAAATAAGACAGAAAAAAGCTTTTAAATCTTTGTCTCCCAAGAAAGCATGTCTCATTCCTTCATTTCCAAAACATTAAGATATTTTTGATAGACCTGGTTCTCATTTGCTGAAAACAAATGAAAGAAGCAGCAATGAGGGAGAGGGACAGAGATGCCCTACATTACATACAACTGATATTCTTTGCTAGCACAGTTTAACTGAAAAATACTTTGTTTTTATGTTTTCTTCCCAAAGTGAATGTTCCTGATATGGAAAGAGTAGCAACTGAAAATGTGTCAGCTACCAGCCATATGCAACTCAAGGTTCTTCAGAGAACACTGGCAATGAACAGATAATTACCCACTTCTGTGTGTGTGTGTCTCTGCTTATCTTCCACCGACACTAAAAATCTGTATACTTTTCTTGAAGTTATTAGATCTACCTAGAAAATCCTAAGCACTAGAAAACAGACAGGAAAATGTCAGTGTGGCACTGCATAACAGTTACTACGGTCCATTCAGTCTGGTTTCCTGACTTCCCGTTTCTCACTTATAGCACCAGATGAAAGCACAAGAATTTACCACATAATACAGCATAACTTGCTACACCACAGCCTTTCTTACCCTGCATTTCCTGTTCTACAGTCTAAGAGGTTGACCACAAGAAACGGTGCATTTCAAAAATAAAATACTAGTAAAATGTGAAAGCTTACAGCAAAATTGGTAGAATCTGAGAGGAAAAAAAAAATTTGTTTCTACCCATCGTTAAAGATGACATATCTTTCTGAAAGTGACAGATTTTATGTTCATGGTATAAGTTTTTTTTCTTATGGTTGCAATTTGTTTTCCTTCCCATGGAGAGGAAAAAAGTTCATACTGAAGTTGACTTAATATTAGTCACCTCATTCTGTTGGGATCACCCTGCAAGGGCTCGGCCTTGAGGAGAAGGAGCTGTGGCCTTGAGAAGCTGGTAAACAGCTGGACACATGCAGGGCTCAGCCTTGAGAAGAAGGAGCTGTGGTAAACAACTAAGAGGAAGTAAAGGAGCATGTGGACACCCGCAGGCAGCGAATCCTGACTGTGTGAGGGGCGCGTGGATAGTGCGTGATATTTTGTATAGAGCCAATTGCAATAGTGCATGTAACAAGCTGTAACCAATCATGACTGTGTGCGCGGTGACTAAACAAAAATTATGATATATATTGGAGTCAGAGAAGACAATAAATGGCTTCGGAGTATAACTCTGAGTTGTGAAGTCCATCTTTCTCCTGCATCATTCAGGTTCATTTCTATTACTGCACTTAATAATGTAACTCTAGCCTTTAAGAGAAAAGTATAGGATCCAATCCTGTTCCATCATACTGATCTTCACAGCTCTTGAAAATCTGATGCAGACAAAAGCTTAGAGAACTGAAATAAGCTTTAGAAAAATCTTAAGGCAAAGACTTGGGAACCGAACAGTACAGCTACTGCATTTGTATGCATTTTCCACAGTCTTATAGCAATGACAAAAATCAGAGAGAAAGAGACTAAGCTACAGAAGAACCAGCTGGTCTGGGAGAAGATAAGCATGTCAGGGCAGGTTATGCATCCCAGGGGAGAAGAACAGAAGTGAGGAGTCAGTCCCCTCATCTCTGAATCAGAGCAGCCTCTCCTCTCCTGTCTTGTCTTCTAATAAAAGGAAGGCTGTATTTCAGAAGAATAAGAAAGAAGGTCCACTCTATTATGAAAGTCTACATTTAAGAAAAGTTTGAGAGTAAAACTCTTGCCTTACTTCAAGTATTTAAAAATTGATGAGGAAGTGTAAGAACCAAAAAGACAGCAAGTATTTGCCGTATCACCTCAGTCTGTGCATGTGTCAAAGATATGTGGTCTTGCTGACTCAGCAACTAAATGTGACAGTTCCAGAGCAAATAGATGTTTGGTTTACTTGCATATATGTGCTAATAGACAAAGAGATGAGAACACCTTAACCCCACAAGTTCTTTCTTCCAACTTTCATTAATTTACCTATATTTAAAGACTCATATCATTTAGAAATTCTACCAGAAATGTCTTGTTAACTATTATTTAGAAACTCTACACAAATCAGGAGGATGGTTAAGAACCGGGTAAGTCATCTTAAAGCAGAAAAGGTAGTTAAAAGAAAAAGGGGAAATTCCAAATGAAAATTTCAATCTACCTGAAACATTCCCAAAGTGCAGAACTGGAAGGCATTCAAGTCAGAATTCAGTTTTTTTCATAAGCCAATGTTTTAACAATGTCATTACAATCAAATCACCGCATAATCACAGAAGGAAGTGTTTTCAAGCAAGTTTCCCACATGCAGTTCCCAGAAGACATGTCCTAAACATGCAGGAATAAAAGCAAGATGCAGGAAATGTTTTAATTAGGCTGCTACTCTATTAAGTTAACCCATCTGGGAAATATAGCAATAACTTATTCAATGTAAACTGTCATTTTTAAATTGTTTTACCTAGTAAAGGCCTGTCCTCAGACCCCAGACCTTCACAGCTGGTCCACAACCTGTTGTGGGCACCCAACCTGTTCCTCATTTCAAGTAGGTTAAAGGGCTGCAAAAGAAGAGTTGTCACCTCAAAGCTCCAGCTTTGTTTCTCACTTCCTTGGAGCATTTCTAAGCATTTGTTCATATGTCACAGATATGACCTAACTTGCCACTATCATACTGAATCTCTAGGCTGCTGGGGAGGAAAGGCAGGAAGAGCTGGATTAAGAGCAGAAGGAAGGAAGAACATTTATCCAAGTTTACTATAAAGGAAAGTGTTTTGCCAGGAGCAGAAAAGACAAAAGTGATCTGACGCTCAAGCCATTGAAAACTTGCTGGCCAGAGCAACAAGAATCCCAGAATACAACAGCCCAATGTTACTACAAACCAGTTAACTACTAAACACTGCCATTCATCACTTCAAGGAGTTACAAAACACTGCTATTTGTCTATAGAAGAGCTTTGCTTCCCCTCCTTGTCAATATGAACACAGACAGGGTAATAGAAATGAAGCAGAGAAACACTAATCAGGCTATGGAATGTGTGAGTGTACTTACATATGTTTACTATGGAGAGGCTTAGAAAACAAATTGTAAGTATCTCACTACACAAGCATGAGTTACCAGTATTCTCCCAACAGCAGGAACACACTGCAGAGTAGGAGCTTGAATTCCCTCAACCTGTTGACAGCACAGTAATACACAGGCAAAGTCTTAAGAGCCATAAGCCTTGTTTTAAAGTTAAGAGCGTACTTAAGAAAATACGCCAAGTTTATTGGAAAAATATAAATGTAGTAGTGTTAGGAGTCTGTACAGGTACCTGCCCGTTGCCCTGAAAGCGGACTAACATCAAGTTAGCAAACTTTAGCAGACCTCTTCTAAAAGGCATTATATGTGAAAAATGCAGCAGTATTAAGGTAACCTTTAAATTAGTAAGTGTTGTGGCTCAATTTGGAAGAAGTGCAGTGAAGGTATGTCTTGTTTTGTAATCAACTACCTATGATCTTTGAGATCTAAAGAGAATTGGAGTGGAGGAGTTAAAGGTTTAATCCAACTGTGAGGCTTTGATCTGCTAAAAAAAGACATTTCAGAGCTGAATCTGAAAGAATCAGGGTTTCGGTCTGCTTTTCTCTGTTCATCCTTGTTCCGTTGCCCAATAAAAGTTGCACGTGCTAGCCTTATGATGGATTTGACTGAAAAACCTTTCTTTCACCGAATATTTCTAAGGTATTATCTTGGATGGAAGCCTGCTATATAACAAAACTTGACATCTTCAACACTCTAAGGTTTCTTTCTTAATATTATTATGTACTTGCAGAACAAGGAAGATGACAGATAAAAAAAGGAATTAGCAGTAATACTTTAGCTAGCTTGTTTGTTTATTTTTCCCCCCTTTGGCTGCACTAAACTCTAAAGTGGTTTGCTATGGGAAGTCACCAATAGGCTGTCAATCATATTTCTAAAAAAAAAAAAAAAAAAGGTCCTGTGTGTTACAATCACTTTCTATCTGCTGCTTTTTTTCCTTTTTCTCTCAAAAAATGGAACTTCTTTAAGAGAAACCAAGAATAGACTCTTAAATGATCTAGGAATACCTAATATCCTTATATTCAAGCTACACATAAGCTACTATATACTTTTTGGTTTGTGTATTTGAAATACTCTTTCAAAAAGAAAAAAAAAAACAAACAACAAAAAACCAGGATTATCACATGCTGGTGACATTATACTGCTTCTGGGAAAGAAGTTGTAATTAGAAGATTATCTAGCTTTGCTAAATATTCTGACCCTTAAAATAGTAAGGCTGTGTTTAAATAGATGTAGAGAAGTAACTAGTGTCCTAGCTGCTACTCAAAGGCTCCAAATCACTACCCACTATCAACATTAAGTCCCTGAAAAATTAAACAGAAGGATTTATTGACATTTAAAATTACTTCATAGCCTAGACGGCTTAGTGGTCAAGATGCAAGGCTGATAGTTTTCCAAACAGCAAAAGAGAGGCTCAGAAGTTTTATTTCATGGAGGTAAACCTTGCTCTTATGAGAAGGCTTTTGCAGGACAGTAGGGTAATACAGAAGAAAAATACGACACCTGCAGCTTCCACAAACAGAGGAGGAGGAGGGAAATTCTGAATCTACAAGTTCCAAAACAAGGCAGGCAAGTGAGAGGAAAAGGGATCAGAAAACAGCAATAGAACAGTGCAAGGGCTGAACCCTATTGTTAAAGCTGTTGAAATTAAGTTCTGTGTAATATCCTTTAGAAATATGGTTTTGGATTTGTACTGAAGTGTGACACCCTACAACGGAGAAGTTAGTCTGAGGGCATATTCCATTAGACAAATGCCTACCACAACAGGCGTAACTAGCTGGCTGTGTAATATACAGATTTCCTTTCCTTGGTGGACAGCCTAATTGTTAGTTTCAACCTTCCTCTGACTGCTGCAATGCTCTCCCTGCCTGTCTTCCCTCTCGAACATTAATCAACCCATGTCATTAGCTCCTTGATAATATATCCCTTTGGGTTTGCTGCCCTTCCATAGCTTTCCTTAGGCCTGTGTTATTCACTCCCATTTTCATGTCTCTCCTCCTCTGCCAAGTTCTCAGGCTAATACTATTCTTATAATTAAAGTATTTCACAGACATCTAACTTTAGTTAACATTAGCAACAAATTCTCAGGTTCTATTTGTATTTCAGTGTTTTCTTGTTTAGAACAGTTAGGTCTCTTAATGAAAGTAATTAAAAAAGGGAAGTTGAGAGGTAGGAAAGGATCATCATTGTCCTTATACCTAAAGAGAAAACAGAGAAAGAGGAGGAGCAGGGAAACTTTGAAGTGACAGAATATTTCAATCAATGAATAAGGACAATAAGAAGCTGCTCTTAAAATAGTACAGAAGCACCTGGAAACCTTTCAGCAGTATTTTTGAGCTTCAAGGAATGATACAGATCAAAGAACGCAGACTGAGACCATTCTACAGGATAAGCACAAAAGCAAGAATATGAACTATGAAGAAACAGACTTAGAAATACTGGGTCTGTTGTTTTACTAGCTTAATTCTGTAACCTGTTTATATTTACCAGGGACAGCAGATAACTGCAGAAAAGGATTACAATTCCTCAAATTACCTCTCCGTGTTCCTGCTGCCATTCTAACCTCTCTCCCTAATCAAATATATATACATGAATAATTATCTCTGCATACCAACTAGATCCAATATACTGCAGCTTAAATTATTAGGAGAGTATAAAAATTTTATTGCTTGATTAAAACAGATCTCGGTTCCATCAAATGTAGCTCTGAGGTTATTTCTTCTCTTCCCTCAAAGCCCATAAGACAATGAAAGAGGAAAAGAAAGATCTGTTGATTGAAAATCCTCAGCAGTATCTCAGACTTTACCACAGAAAGTTGTTATTGTAGAAATCATTCAGCCTTGTACATTGTGGGGAAAGTCATGCAGCACGCCACAAGCTGCCAGAGGGACAGCAGGGGGCAAGTCGCAATCACCTTCCCTTCCTGGAACCTCCAGTGGAAGCAGAACAGAACTGGAGGGTTAAACTATAAAGCTTTGCCTAGGTAAAGCATCTCTAGCTTTTCACACACTAGTTTACTGACAGGAAGAAAGGTAGCGAGAAATTAAATAACTCTGTTTTGGGATGGTTCTATGTTGGGGAATCTGACTTGAGACACTTTGGTGTTAAGCCTTTAGAAGCTCAGGGGTTTCTTTACATGCTAGAACCCCAGCAGCTCCAGGTTACCAAAAAGGAACTGTTAAGTACCAGCACATGGTTTTTGTTTGTGTTGGTAGGGTTTTTTTGTTTGTGCAATCACAAAAAAATGCAACAAACAAAACACCCACACAAGCTGTTGTTGTAACTGAATAAAAAAAAAAAATATGAAAAGTACTCTAAGAAATGCAAGTCCAACTTGGTAAGTTTGCAGTGCACATTAGTGTCTTGGTTACAGACATGTATTAGCTCAGGTCAGAAAGTTTTCTATACTTCTGCTGTACAATGTGGGTGCATACATTATAATTTCAACTGGAAAAGAAAATTCTAAGTGAACAATGTAGAAAAAACTAATCTTAAAAGTACGAATTAGCCAAAGTGTTATGGAGCCAAATAAAGAGATATCTGTTGAAAGAAGACTGTGTCAGCCATTTGAGTAACCTTCTAAAACACTAGAACTTGTCTATATGAAAAAAAAAAAAAGCCAATGAAGCCCAGTGCCATGAAAGAATTGCCTGCATTCAATATGGTCATATCACACAGATTGCTCTCAAGGAGAAGTATAGTTATTGTATCAGGTTTAAAGAGCTCACATGATGTATCCCATCTCATCATGTTACACACTGCACTAAAGACTTATATTTTAAAGATTAATAAAAATCAGGAGTTTCTCTTGTGAACCAGTGGGCCTCAAAATCTTTTTATAAAGTCTTATATCTATCTGAATATGTGGAGATCAAATATGACTTACTTGATTCCCTCTACAATTTAGCCACAACAGAACCAGTTGCAGTGGGTAACATATTTAACATGCTGCTTATCAGAGGCTTGTCATGGGAAATAACTTAAAGTAATTTAATAAATAAGATTGCCATGATAGCCAATAACATTTCAAAAGGAAGGTTGCTCTTTGGACTAATTAAAACTAAAGCTTTTGAGACCTTTGCGCTCTTTCCCCCCACCTTCTCTGATGTGCCTTCAAAGTATGAGGCACTAAGAGTCTTTCTGAGCTTGTTTACTAAAGGTAATTTGATAGAGTTTTGAGCTCTACTAATGAGCTCATGTGTCTTGCATATTAAATAATACTCCAGTATAACTTTGGGAATACAAAGTCCTTGGTTGTTGGACCATATAGAGAGCTGATTTTATAAAGGTCCCAAGACTCCATCTATGCACTGTGACTTCGTAAGTATATATTCCTACTATTTTTTTCCTAACCATGTTTGACCACTCCAGACACGGCAGTAAGATTTATTTTCAAAAGTGTGACGTGTTCCCTTTAACAAGTGCATTTTACTGTAGATATAGTACAGAACATTTGACTTAAGATTTAAGTTTGGAATTTTTTTTGTATTATGAGCTTTAAAAAAATAAAGCAGTGACAGCAGGGTTAAAGAGAAAAAAATTTGAGAAGTATTTAAAATGGTATCTATGCTTAACAATGATGAGTTTGCTGCTACAGTCATCAATAGCTTCCAGGCCAAAAGACACTATTCCAAAATGCTCTTATGGTAGGTTTCCCTGACGTAAGTGAACACAAAACACGTTCTGATCTTGTCTGATCCACATGCTCCAAATACCTCACCACCATACAGATAAGTATGTATTAGAGTGCATACATGGCACTGAAAATTATGAAGGCTTAAGCAAGTTCCTGACAGCACAAACATCTCATATCAACAATTGTTTCTTGCTCCAGCTAAGGTAATTTTTCCTCTTACAAAAGCGGGAGGCAGGAGGAAGAAGAGAATATAGTTATTGAGGTTCACCTGTCACAATTGGTATAACATTCCATCTCAAATAATTAAAAAGGCCTAAACTCTTGCTTAGAAACACTATAACATTTTAATCAACCATCTACTTATTTTCCACCAAAGAAATAATTTAAAAAAAGTAATTCTGAAGTTGTCTTCTCCTTTATGATTGCCTAAAAAGGAGAAATATCTATAATACAACACATAAATAGTATGTTTACATTATGTATTGTTTTTCTTCCCTATAGATAATTATATTCAACAGCTAGTTAACATTTTAGTGGTCTTTGCTACTTTTTAAAAAAATCTGAGGTTTCCTCAAAAAAAAAAGTGGGAGGTAAGAGTATTTCATGCCTCAAAAAAATAAACAACTGCTTGAATTGAAAATTTAAGAAACAAAGACAAAAGCTGTTTTGAAAACATTTCTTTTACTTAAGAATATTTTGAAAATAGAATGTCAGTTGTTATAAAAAAATTACCTAATATTAACTGTTTTGTTGAACATTAACAGTTTCATTAAGATGTTGGTGAACTAATTCCTGTAGCAGTCTATTCAGAACAGAACTACAGAGAAGATCAGGTTCAAGACCACCTGAGGAACCTGAACAGAGACCAGTGTATGGGATCTGATGAGATGCATCCCAGAGTCCTGAGGGAATTGTCTTATGTGGTTGCCAAGCCACTCCATGATATTTGAAATGTCCTGGCAGTCAGGTGAAGTCCCTGGAGACTGGAAGAAGGGAAATATTGCACTCATTTTTAAAAAAGGTAGCAAGGAAGACCTTGGGAACTACCAACCCATCAGCCTCATCTCTGTGTCTGGGAAGGTCATGGAACAGATCCTCCTAGAAGCTATGCTAAGGCACATGGAGGACAGGGAGGTGATTTGAGCAAGCCAACATGGCTTCCCCAAGGGCAAGTCCTGCCTGACCAACCTAGTGGCTTTCTATGAAGGAGTGACTACATCAGTGGACAAGGGAAAATCTATGGATGTCATCTATCTGGACTTCTGTAAGGCCTTTAACATGCACCCCCAAAACATCCTTCTCTCTAAATTGGAGAGATATGGATTTGATGAGCGGACAAGGAATTGATCGGGTGGTCACATCCAGAGGATAATGGTTAACAGTTCAAGTGTCCGGACAGAGATCAGTGACAAATGGTGTCCCTCAGGGGTCCATATTGGGACCAGTACTCTTTAATATCTTGATCTCACTGTCTATGTCACTGATGAAGTGCACCCTCAGCAAGCTTGCAGATAACACCAAGCTGAGTGGTGCAGTTTACACACCCAAGGGACATGGACCCAATGACATCCAGAGGGACTTGGACAAGCTTGAGGAATGGGCCTGTGTGAACCTCATGAGGGTCAACAAGGCCAAGTACGGGGTCCTGCACCTGGGTTGGGGCAAACCCCAGTATGAGTACAGGCTGAGGGATGAAGGGGTTGAGAGAAGCCCTGCCAAGAAGGATTGGAGCGTAATAGTGGATGAAAAGTTGGACATGAACAGACTAGGTGTGCTCATATCCCAGAAGGTCAACCATATCCTGGGCTGCATCCAAAGCAGCATGGTCAGCAGGTCAAGGGAAATGGTTCTGCCCCTCTACTCCCCCTGGTGAGACCCCACCTGCGGTACTGGAGCCCTCAGCACAGGAAAAACATGGACCTGTTAGAGCAGGCAAATGTCCAGAGGAGAGCCACAAAAATGATCAGAGGGATGGAACACCTCTGCTATGAGGACAGGCTGAGAGAGTTGGGGTTGTTCAGGCTGGAGAAGAGAAGGCTCCAGGGAGACCTTCTTGCAGCCTTTCCATACTTAAAGGGGGCTTTCTGAGAAAGATAGGGACAGACATTTTAGCAGTCTGTTGCGATAAGACAAGGGATAATGGTTTTAAACTAAAAGAGGGTAGATTTAGAGAAGATAGAAGGAAGAAATTTTTCAAAATGATGGTGGTGAAACCCTGGCACAGGTTGCCCAGAGAGGTGGTAGATACCCCATCCCTGGAAACATTCAAGGTCAATTCAGACAGGACTCTGAGCAACCTGATCTAGTTTCAGATGTCCCTGCTCATTGTAGAGGGGCTAGACTAGATGACCTTTAAAGGTCTCTTCCATCCCACAGACTCTATGGTTAGAGGCATTGTATGTATTTATAATAAAAATAGCTCCAACTCAAAGACTTTATTGTCTACTGAAAAGTCAGTCAGATATAATTTATTTGACAGTTGGACTTTATGATCTTAAAAGTCTTTTCCAACCTTAATGATTCTGTGATTTTTTTCCTGTTTTTTAAAGTAAAATTAAATTGAAAAAATTAAGAAAAAAAAAAGTATCTCGCCTTCAAAATGAAAGATCTTCCATTTGCTCTTTCCCCATTATATATATTTTGATATACAAAGTTTAAGGGGCACTATTCCTCTTCAAGTTGAAAAAGCATATTTTTCTCCTTAATATTTTAGGCACCTGACGTTCCTAAAAATATTTTTCATACTGAAACATTATTATCAGTGACATTTTTTTCAGAAATTTCCTACCTCCAACTTTCCCAGCCTCTCCCAGATGTGTTCACCTTCCACTTCCTTTTTCAAACACAGGCGAGGAAAAGAGGAAAAGCAAAAGCTGTTGTTAGCAAAAATTAAGAGGATCAAAAATGAACAAGTTGCATTAAGTTCATTTTTCACTTAAGTGAAAAAATTTTATGTGCTCTATTATTTCTACATGCTTTCTCCCCCCAAAAATCCAATTCCTTTTGTTAATACATGATATATATATTTCAAACAGTTACCAAATTATGTATTACAGATCCACTTAAATATTTATTTTGGTTTGAAAATTTATTACACAGACCAGTTAACAGTCTCATTTCTCCAGAAGTATCCTTCCATTTTTCCTGATCTATTTCAAGTCACTGGCACTCAAGCAAAATCAAATAAGGCATTTCTGAAAGTAACAGGAAAACGTTTTCCCATGATCATTCAGGAATGGTTTTTTTTTATTTCCCAGGAGCTTTATTTCTGAAGAATCTACAAGATACCTCTGCTGGTTTGCTGAAATGATAACACATGGGAAAACATTCAGCTACCACAAACCCTCATTTTAAAGAATGCTCAAGTCTATATTACTTCAGTTCCTCTAGATTTTGATGGCTGTATTCTGCTACCATAATGTACTGGATACTGTATATTTTCTGCCACAATACCTTGAGCTACCGTTTCCTACACCTGCCTTTAAAGTTCATCGGTTACGTAAGCCACACATCATGCAACTATACAGGCGGAACTGACATGATCTGCCCATTGCAAACACTTCATGGTAACAAAAGTCATAGTAACTTTTAAAGACTGACTGAAGCACGGTTGAAGACGTGGTGATGGACTAACTACTTCTTCATAATTAGTTTATCTCAAAGTGTTTTTTGTAGCTTATTTTTAGCCCATGTCTCAAAACTATAATGTGGTTAAATAAGGGATTAGGAGAAATGTGTTTGCCTAGTGACTCACAGAGAAATGTTCTGTTATAAAAATTCTATGAGGAAGAAGGCAGCATAACTGAAGAAGAAAACAAAAGAGAAAGAAAACTTACACCAGGGAAAATTCATAAGTGTTGATGCTTGGTTGCTTGAAAGCACATTCAGTATATTTACTACGTTCATATTTTGAAACCAGGCAATGAAGGAAAAGCAACGACTTTACTAGAAACTTGACAGTCATTATGTCAGAAGTTACACAGCAGGCAGCTTTCTAATATGTGTTCTGGAATGAAATATATACTGCATGGAAATTTTCCAGAGGAAAAAATATACCTTGTTGTGATTGGTTATGATTCCTAAAGTTCAGAAGTAGTTTGTACGTCATCGGGGACATAAATACCTCTGATATTACACACTTTGTCTGTAAAAACTACTCTGGGATACCAAATCATAAAGCAGAATGTGGCTCATAAATAGTTACCAGAATTTCAGAAATTCACATTTAAATGCCCTAACCCATCATCCAGCAAATGCTTGGTTGAAATAATATAGTCATAAGTATCTATAACATCTGAACAATAAAGAGGAAAAAAAGGGTATTTAAATAAATAATATTAGAAAACCTCTATATTGTCCCTACCACAAATCCCACATTCCTCTTTAGACAGACAAATACTCTTGATTTACCTACTGGCCAAGAACCATCTGTTCATCCCTCCTGCATCCTCACCCTGCCCACTTTTTTTTTTTTTTTAGAAAAAAAAAGAAAGCCTTTGTTTTCAACCAAATGTCTTTGAGGCTCTCTCTATATAATCAGCACAAGCTAAGAGCAGCAGAAAACATGTCATTTACTGCACAACTGATAAAGCATGAACAATAGGCATTCATAAGTGACCAAAACCAGTTCTTGGATAACATTCAATTGAGTCCATTATGGACACAATAAAAGTTCAGGATCTGGCGCAAGCAGACACAGTCCAGCTGTATGTGGCAGCTAACTCTCATAACCCTGTTTCAGAAATCTTTATTGCCTCGAGCATTACTGTCTGTTGAACCTCAGCCAAAAAGGCTAGTTTCTACCATTTCTTTCTTTTGTAATAGTAGTGGGCATGCTCTTCCTTGAATGACACTGAAGGTCGTTCATCAAAAAGGGAAATAAATCAAGGAAACTTGACTCTCTGTTAAGACAGAACTTAAACTTTAGAAAGCCCTGCTTCTTTCTGCCACACATCTAGAATACAATCTAAAGAAGCTGTGTCTGTTCATAGTGTAAGAGGTGAAAAAATGAGGACTTATTTATGGGAAAGCTAACTTGCCCATTCCTGTAGTATTAGGGGTGCACCATCTATACCATTGCCTATGTTAGTGGGCTTCAGCAGAAATGCCCATGCTAAACTGAGAAACAGCTTATAAACTTGTCCAGGGAGTTGCAGCTACATTTCTAAAAATCTTCTGTGTCTGCTGCATAAAAAAAATAAGGTACTTGTGTGGTTTAGCCCCAGCCAGCAACTAAGCACCACGCAGCCGCTCACTCACTCCCCCACAGTGGGACAAGGGAGAGAATCAGAAGAGTAAAAATGAGGAAAATTGTGGGTTCAGATAAAGACAGATTAACAGGTAAAACAAATGCCACACACACAAGCAAAGCAAAACAAGGAATTCATTCACCGCTCCCCATGGGAAGGCAAACGTTCAGCCATCTCCAGGGAAGCAGGGCTCCAGCATGCGTAATGGTTTCTTGGGAAGACAGACGCCATCACTCCGAACGTCCCTCCACGCCTTCCTCCTTCTTCATCCCAGCTTTATATACTGGGCATGACGTCGTATGGTATGGAATATCTCTTTGGTCAGCCTGGGTCAGCTGTCCTGGCTGTGTTCCCTCCCAGCTCCCCGTGCACCCCCAGCCTGCTCGCTGGCAGGCCAGCAAGAGAAGCTGGACTGTCCTTGAGTACTTAGCAACAACTCAAAACATCAGCCCCTTATCAACATTTTCTCATCCCAAATCCAAAACATAGCCTCACGCTAGCTTCTATGAACAAAATTAACTCTACCCTGCCTGAAACCAGGACAAGATTTGATGTAACATTTATTAGTAATATGTCCTTCAAGTTACATGGGATATTAACTTGCTTGAATGCTTCTAGTTCAATCAAAAGAAGCCACAGGAAACAAAAAAACAAGAATGTGATCCTGATAAACCATGAATCTGCTAGTTTAGATATTTCAGTTATTTTCTTACAGTTTTCTGTGATCTCTTCACAAGCCACTCTGACAAGAATGTTAATATATTATATAATATATATTAATATATGTATATCTATACTCATTAATATTCTAGCAAATAAACTATAACAATCACTGATATTCTACAAAACAAAAAGGTTTGTCTGAATATTGATAAAAGGGAAATTTACAAGGCATGCATTTCAAAAATCAACTTATGAGTATACTCATGGGGAGATGTGATTTTAGAAGTTATATTGCAACCAGACAGTAAACAGTTAGGTAGCACGTGCAAATCAAATTACAAGAGTCATATCAAGAATCACAGAAACTCAGAAGCTGAAGTATATTCACAAAAACATGGGTAAACACATTAATTTAAAAAAATTTTAAAGAAATATTCCAAAAGAGGGAGGGGTATGTGTAAACAAAAGTCATCTGAGGAATTAATTGTCAGCTCTGGAAATTATATCTTTGCTTTTAATGTAATAAACTTTATTCTAATTTGTGTATTTTGAAGACAAGTTCTGTAACTACAGCATTAAAGCAGTTAAAGTGAGCAAATGCTGAATGAATCCAGCAGACAAAATAATGCTTTTTCAAAAGGGGATAAACAGTTGAACTTCCTGTTCTATCCATTCATCATGGATGTAATGGACATGAGATATTGCATAAGGTGTAGTTTGTCCAATCACTTAAAAAATATTATTGTGCAGAAGTCTTCTAGAGAAAGAAAAGCAAAAAGTCTCTCCAAAAGTCAATACTACATTGCTTTTGCAGATTTCTGAGAAGGAAGGAAGGAAAGAAAAAAAAAAATTGCACCAACAGAGTAGTAACCATGCCTTTATTTCTTGTAAGTTCTATAGACAGAGAGAGATAAGAAAACCAGGAAACTTCATGTATGTTTTTCCATATCTACAGGCCTAAGTACCTCAGTCATCCAACATATCAGTACTTCAAAATCTTTAATTATCACCAGTTGTGTTTTCACCTTGCCTACATAGACTCATAGAATCATTAAGGTTGGAAAAGACCTCTAAGATCATCAAGTCCATGCAGCTGTTTGTAACTAACTTAGGCAAACAAAATGTTCCAAATCAGTTTACCAGCAAAGCAGCAATCCTTCATCTAAGAAATAATGTTTCACTTGAAACATTTCTGTGTTTCACTAAGACATTTCTCAATATCAAAAAGGTCAAATTCCCTTTTGAGTAAAGACACTGGTTTTATTATGCTTTATATCACAGTACCGATTTATGAGCAGAGTGAGTCGTATTTAGAGATTTCAAATACTTTTTTTAAAGCTATGTTGCCAGATAAGAACTTTCAGGATTTCGTTTGGTTTGATTTCGGGTTTTTTTGTTTGTGATTTTTTTTTTTGGGTAAGTTTTTCCATTTATGGACTTAAGGTTTCATTAGAGTTCTATCTAAAAGTGAATCTAACTTTCAGTACCAAAAAAAGTTTTTAATAGAATTCAGTCCCAAACTAAATTGTAATAACGAAGTTAAAATCCTCATTTAGCTGTCTAACTCAAAGGGCACCTACACATGTACTTTGAGTCTTGATATGCCCTAGAGCCTGGAAATCTGTTCCCGTTCTCAGCTACAAGTTCCCCAGAGCTCTGTAGGCACAGCTACACTCTCAAATAGTTTAGTTCCCCACTGCACTCCCCAATACTGGGTCCCTGATCATTCAGGCTGAATTAAGTGTTAGTTATAATTTCTAGCCATATTTAGGATGAGATCTTCAGGATAATTTGATTCAGGGAATACTCCATGAAGGCTATATAGACACTCCACCACAAGTTCTGATTCACTCAGCCTTACATGGTCCACAACTATTATTCCAGAAGGTTTTCCATCCTCAAGCATTCCTGTACGCATCACGCTACATTGCAAGTGATCAATACATATCTTCAGTACGCTGCAGGACGACTGATAGGTTATATACAGCCCTCAGATATCACGTGCTGATAGAAATAAAAGGTACTGGTAATACACAACCACAAAAACTTACTTGCATGTAATGGAGATGGTTTAGGCCCATGAAGTGTCATTTGAGGCTGAAAGAAGACCCAGAATCAAGGAATAGCTTTGATTCTATGATAAATACAGGATGAAGCTCACCCTGAGCAGCACTGCCATAATCCATCTTGCCTGACAGGCAAGGATTAAGTCCTGGAGCATGTCTATTGAGCAGAAGAGATACAGCATAGAGCATTTCTCAGATCCCAAACCAGAATAACAACCAAAACCAACCCTCAAACACCCAACAAAACACACCCACCCAAAACTCACCACATCAAAAACCCAAAACACCCTGCTCAAGAGCCATCATTTTTGTCTTCTGAAAGACTGCATTCACTAGTCTTGCTCATAGTACCCTAATCATTACCAGAACAGACATTATAAAATAAAGCCATGGGTTTTTTGGGGTTTTTTTTGGTTTTTTTTGTTTTTTTGTTTTGTTTTTTGTTTTTTTGAGTGATGAGTATGACAGCTAAGCATTATATATTTACCTCATGATTAGTACACGCTCCGGGGAAATATGATGCCTAGATTCAGTTCTCCCCTCCCCCTTAACTGAGAAGGTTCAAGCCACATCTGTCAGCAGTTATTTTCTTATCTACTACCTTATTAGTGATTAAGTTTTAAATCATCACTTCCTAGAATATACTTCTGATCCACTTTCACAGCAACTCCTTTGTATATATGCCCTACTCGCCAACTACATATATGGTATTCAGCTTTTAATTTTTAAATAAATTCAACAGAGGAGCATTTGTGTGTTTTCATGAACTTACTTGGTTTCTATTCTGCCTGTTTATTGTTTTCAGTTTCTGGCTTCCCAGTTAGTTTCAGAGAGGATAACTGTTTTTCCAGCTTTTATTACTCAAACATGCCTGCTTTACAAAAACCTTAAACTGTGTGATAAAACTTTGAGCTTCTTGGTGAAATTCCCCAACAGGAAGATGTGCTTTAACAGTGTAATTGAAAAAGGCATGGAGCACTGCAGAAAGTTCTCAGGTGCTAAGGAAGAGCTAGCCACCAGTAAGAGGATGCAACACAGAAAGCGGTTGCCCAGTTGAAAGGCTGGAGATACTCATTTGCAGCCCTCTTAAGCAGAGAGCACCAGATTCTTTCACTTTACAGACGTAATTGACACTGATCATCAGCAAAAGCTGTGGCTGATTAAAAAAGTCAACAAAAAATGAAAACATTTTTATATAGTATTCTTCCTGTTATTTTGAGTGCATAGAGGGACATATTTATCTTCCCACAAAGGAAAGCATAGAATGATTCTGAACGATGCATTAGCCAAGAGTTATTAGCAAAATCCAGCCTACATCATAGCAATCGTTTCACATTAGGAAAAAGAAAAATCCTACTACTGATTTTACCTTTAAAAGCCAGATTCAAAATACATAGAAGAATAAAGATGTAATTTCATAGAGAGGGGTTAAGTTGTGGGGTTTTTGGTGTTTGTGCTTTTGGTTTGTTTGGGTTTTTTTAAGGTATAAAGACCTGTATTAAAATGAGTAATATACTGCATCAGATCATGGTTTATCATTGGTAAGAAAGTATCATTTTCCTGGGGACAGAAAAGGAAGAAAAAAAATCAGCTCTACCCTAAGAGGTTCCTAAGTAGCCCCAAATAGTTCACAGTTTTATCTTGTGTTTAATACTCAGTCTATACATTTTCATTGTTGATTTATTTCACTATTAGAATTTGCAAAGTAGGGATGCTAGAATGTCTAACTTCTGTGTACTTCAAGCTATGTTTATAGGCAACTGAACCCTGTGAAGTTGTCAAAAGAAGAAAAAAAGTCTTACAGGCTTATTTTCTGTTTAGTGAACTGTAAGCAATACAAATATTAAACAGCCTGTGCATTTTAAGTATATTACCAACAAAGATTCAACACACTGAAAAGAAAACCAGACAAAGCAGCACAATGGCTTTGAATACAACATAAAGGCTTGCTTGTTTGTTTTCTCCAAATAAATTATTTTCTTTAAATCAGACTAGGAAAAAGACATGATAAAACTTTGAGCTTCTTGGTGAAAGTCCCCAACAGGAAGATGCTGTTAAACTGAAGATGTGATAAAATGCTGAAATAAATAAAAGTAAATCTCAGACACACTCTCAGAGATCTTGCATTTATATTATCATGTTGCATTAAAAGAATAACTTACAGGTATTTTTTTAGGTCATCATGTGAGCAGATAAATCATAAAACATTTGCAAGTCACAGACAATTGAACAAAGAATGCTGGGCAATAAAATGCCAAACAATTAAAAAGCATACATCTTTCGGAGAAGAACAAAAAATAAAACTTTCACTAGAAATCCTTGAAATAATCTACTTGATATTAACTCCCAGAAATTACAAGTAGTGATATCTTCTGTAGAGATTTGCTGTGGCATTAATTTATATGAAACTAAAGTAAAAAAAAAAAATTTTAAGAAGTCAAATTGGAATTCCAGATGCAGCAAGTCTCCAATAGAGGCAGAGATTTTAACATGTTATAAATAAAGTTACAAGTTATGCTTTAAGCTCCTCTGACACTTTTTGAAGTTTCTTCTATTACTGGCTGTTCTATCACCAGGGTTGGAAAATATTCTTGTGTAGGCAGTGGCCAGAATGCTGATGATGTAATTCATGATTATGTAGAAGGAGGTTGTAATTGCTGACTTTTAAAAATAGCACCAGCTAAATCCCCTATGACCTCTTCAAGCCAGTGGAAGCTGCTGAGGGAGATATCTTCATAGTTAGAGTAATTAGGAAGCTTGGGGATATGAATGTCTCTGGAGGGTTATCTTCATTTTATATCGTGCTATTTATACTGCAAGTTTTAATGCAACTAATAATTCCTTTTTTACTCATCATGGTGTATCAGTTATTAGATTGTTATGAGGAGAAAGAGAGAGGGGAAAAAAACCCAAAGCAAGCAGACTGGAAAGCATGAACCTCCAGTACCTAGTGAGACTAAATCTTCCGTTGTTAAGATCCAGGCAGAGAGTTTTAGTGAGTTACATCCACAACTCCCAGCCTGGCATTAAACCAAGTCAATAAATAAACTAGTTAATAAAATAATGTATTTTTCAGTGTTCCCTATAAGCTACAAGGTAAGAGTATTCTGCAATGAGTAAAGGAAAGCAGCCACTGGTAAAAATGCAATAGCAAAGAAATGGATAAAAGCCCCATCTTCAGGAATAAAAAAAAAAAATTGTACCATGGACCTTTCAAGAGATTTTTTTTTCTACTATGATTCAGCTTCACTTATGGTGCTAGCTCCATAGTATTATCAACCTTAATTTGTATTTCTTTGTGGAGTAGCCAGTCATGACGGAACCCAAGTGAGTTAACAGAAATGCGAGCCTTTCTCAGGCAATATTAGGATCATATAATCCTAATTATGAATTAAACCTATGCTGGAGGTAACCTGTAGCAGTGAAATAAATATAGATGACCAAGACCTGATTTATCCCACAGTCCTTCAAAACCAAACTTTTTCTTTCCACAAGAAATATCTTTCTAAAGGATAGTTTTGTGATTTTTTTTATGAAGACAGTGTACGAGATAATTTTAAGGTTCAGAGCAAAGTGATATTTTGGGACATCAAGTCCAACCCCTTGTTATGATGGGCATCACATCATAAAATTCCCTCATTAAAAGTACTGTGGTCCATTAAACATGACTAGGTTTGGGGTGTTTTTTTGGGGAGAGGAGGGGGTGTTGGGGTTTTTTTGTTTTGTTTTTGTTTTTAAGGGCCTCTCTATTCCTGTTTGGAAATCTATTTCAGAAAGCCATTTGTAATTCTTTGAAGATCTATGGTTTCCCATCTTAAATCTGGTTTTGGTGCCTAATTATTCCTACCTGCTTTAATGCAAACACATTCCTTAAATTCCCTCCCTAGTGTTTCCTTCTTTAATGAGGAAAAAAAGACCCAAAAACAAGCTATGAAAAATTCTAGATGCTCTATTACTAGTATAGCTGCACTTTTTCCCTAAATGCAACCCTGCCCCACACCCCCTCCTGTAGCTAGGGTTCTTTCTTTTCTAAGAGGCGTGTCTCTACATTTGAGCATTCCCTGTAATGTTCATGTATGCCACATCTTGGGCATCTGTATTTGTAACCATCATTTTAATTCTTTCTGTTGAATATTTAGACAGACATAGCATTTCCAGACTCATACAGAAGACTACTTTTCTGTTTTCAACAGCATTTTTAGTTTGCAGCAACATAAGAAGGCTCAACAGGATTCATGTTACTACAAATATAAAAGTCTTGTGTTAATATGGCTTTGCACTAATTAAGAATTAGGGAAATCTGCAAGCTGGAAGTAGAGCACTCAAAAAGCTCCCCCCACCAAGAATAAAAAAAGTGTCTTTGGTTAGATTTAGAATTATTGAAAACAAGGTAACAATTCTGTGTCACTGAATGAAAGCATTAAAAAAATTGAGAAAATAATTTTCATATTGGAGAATAAAAACCCCAATACATGACAACACACCCTTCCTCCATTCCTTGGGGTAGAAAGGAGGTTCCATGGAAGTTCTGTGACAGCACATGGCTTTCTCAAATAACAGCTCACAAAAAGAGTGCAGAAGACTGGTGTGGCTGAGATTAGTCAGTGCGAATAGTTTCTCTAGCAGCTCCCCCTCATTCCCTTTTCTTGTGTTGTGTCCAGGCTATTCCAATAGAGGAACATGTTTAAAGGTAAGAGTATCCAGAAGGACACATTTACAGTCTAAGTCTTTTTAGGTATAATAGTTGATTGTTGCTAACTATAGAGGTTCGGTAGATTCCCTTGCAGCCACTGACTTCTGTAGGTAAGCAGGGACAACCTCAAGAGGAAGGATGTCAAGGAGTATGTAGAAAATTCTTACAACAAGCTCAATTTTCTTGCAACAATCTTAGTTTTAGAATGAGGAAAAAGAACTCCAGTAAGTCAGCATGGATATGTCTGCCATGAACTATGGAAGCTGATGAAGAGTATAACATCTCAGAACCTAATTGATATTAGGCACCAGGTAATTGAGATAATGTCAGTGGCAAATTCTAGATCTTTCACCCATCTGTACGGCAGTCAAAGAAATTTAGTCCTGAGGTGCCAACACAGGCTTTCTATTCCTACAGAATAGAGCCCAAAGTTATTTTCTCAAGATATCATAGGATAAGGGATGAGGAAAGAGAAGTTTTCCTTTCTGTTGTACAGGCCTTAAGAAACAAATTATCTTCCTGTTCTTCCTTATCCTGTGTCTATTTTTGAAAGAAATCTATCTAGAAGTTAGATGTTTTGAAATTAAAGGGAAAGCTCTGGGAGAGCAGTAAGGAGTTCATAGGGCAAACAGACTTTTTGGTGATTTATAACACAAACTCTTTAGAAGTTTTTTCTTTAGAAGCCTTTTTTTCCCCCGCCTTCCTTAGTTTTTGCCTAAGGTAGACATCCCAGTAATCATTCAGAGGACAACGTTCCCAGAAGTTAAAAATAGTAAATAGTCACTTCTATAATGTTTGTGTAGTATAATAATATATTATATATTATAATACAATATGTGTTATTTGCAAATATAGTATTTGTGAATAACAAATTAGCAGTTGGTGCCACACAGCCTTGTGAGATCCCATTTGTGTATACAGTCAGAAAGCACATAGATGGAAGACACGTTCTGCTGAATAATCAAACAAAAAATGAGTGGTCTCAAACACATGGGTAAACATGTCCTCATAAGGAAAGAGCCACAGGAATAAGGGAATAACCTGAAGTTAAGGATCATGTAAATAAAATCTGGCCATATAAAAAACATCATAATAATTACATGGAGCTTCCTATCAGCACTTCTTTGAAAAATTTCCTTTTATCCTCATGGTACAAACAGGATTCCACAGGTGCTTGTGAGTTAAATCTAAAGAACAAGCTAAAGGGACTGAATGTCTTTAATGTGATGCCGCCAGCATATATATGCTGTTCTGAGAATCAGGAGAAGGTCTTTAGCTAGTGTAATACAGAGTTGCTCCACTGAAATTAATAGTTTGCCATACCCACTGAAGAGTTTGCCTCCTCTATACAATAGCTTGAAATGGAAGTTGAGGTTAGGTACCTACAGTCCATATCATACACACAGCATGACAAGATAGAATGCCATGTTATGTCAGTAACAGCTAAACAGCAGGCTATTGGGATTTCTACCACATTCATGGGTACAATAATGTAGATAGCCAAGATGCACACCAAGAGTTTCATAAAAGTTTTCAAAAAATAAAATACATCAAAGGAAACAAACTCTGAGGCACACAGAAGGAGAGTTTTGGGACACTAGCCTGTTTCTTATAGCAACCTAAACAAACACAAAAAGTTGAAGTTGTTTATTGTCTCCAGAAAACCATGTTGACTCAACCTCCAGTGGTGGTAAATGCAAAATATACTGCTTATGTTTTTAATTTACCATAATACAGCTGTCTAGAATTACATCAGAAATTACAGTGCAGATAAGTCTGGCCATTTATTTGTTGCATCGCTGTCCCTGACAACGCCTCAAGGTCTTCCTTCTAGAGTGCAGTGGAATATAGAGTCAGGGATATTGCTAATAACCACAGATTTTTTTACTACAGTCTTTCTTACACTCTCACATCAGTACAAAACTCCCTTTCCCCAACAAACAAACAAAACCAGAAGAACAGAATAAATCAGTACACAGAATTTTTACTAGAACAGTTTCCTCTAAAAAGGGAAATCATACTGTTGCATATATCTACCTCAGTCAATACACAGGTTTATCTAATGTAATCTGATTGTATTATTTTTAATTAACAGAGATCTTCAAGGATTAAAATTAGCCAATAGTTTTTCATCTCAATCTACTTGTACACCCTGTGCACAGCCACAAAAAAAGAGCGAGACAGATCTTTTGTCACAGAAGTCAGTAATAAAATAAATACTTAACAAACTGAAGTCAAGATAAACAGTATCCACTGATCTCTCCCCACCTACACAGCCCCTGATCTCATCACATAGGATAAATACATTGGACAGTCACAGTTTGCCCTAGGAAAATCCATACAATCTCATCAAGCATGGCAAAGTTGGTGGCAGTAGCAGGTTCTGCCAACAGGTTCAGAAAAATCAAGGTACTGAGTCATGTCAAGAGACTGTCCAGGACACCAACCCAGGAACAGCAGAAAATGAGGCCAGAATGGAAACAAGCTACATGTAATATGTCCATGAGCCAGCCAGGCAACAGGACCGGGACCAAGGGAAGAAAAAAAAAACCCCAAACCTACTTACAGCATAGATCTGAAGCGCATGCAGTCAATAAATGAAGACAGCAAGGAGCAGGACTGAAGACAGACACCTACTTAAGGCATAGCTCAGAGAAAGGCTAGGCTCCCAAGCCTGTGAGCAAAGAGTGTGGGTGGGGTGTCACAGGTGAGGCTAGTCAGAGCAATTAAGGCTTATTGGTGCACTCAGGGCCCTGAGAACTGATAAACTGCCTCATTTTTGCTGCCACTCATTTGTCCTTCTTGTTTGCTGCTTACAGAAACACTCATTACCCTTCATATTCCTCTATTTCAACTCCACCTGACCTCTGGTTTTCCTGATCCTGTCCATGCACACTCAGACAATGTGCCCATATTTCTCCTGGGTAACTTGTCCCCTCTTGCACCTTCTGTGTACCTCCTTTCTGTATAGGAGCTCAATCTGGAGTTGCCTATTCATCCATGCATGCCTTCTACTACACACAGAGACTGCAATCAACCACACTTGTGGTTTGTGGAGGTTGTCCTAGAAGATTAGCCAGCTCTCCTCTTCCCCTCGGCTCTCCAGAATCCTGCCAAAGAGAGCCCTCGAAAAGCTGAATCCTGTTCCACTGAAGTCCAGGGCTGTGACTCTACATGGTTTTGCTAACTCTTCTCAGGAAGTTTCACAGCCACTGCTGCCATGGCTGCCTTTGACCTTTGTATCTTTGATGAGGTCTTCCGTGTTTGTGATTAACAAGCCCAGCAGATTATCTCCCCTTCTTGTCTCACTGATCACTCACCAACATACAGAAATTGTCCTCAACACACCCTTGAAGCTGGCTGGATTTTAGTATCCCTCACTTTTTCATCTTCATGCAGACCTCCTGTTTCAGACTTCTCTGGCTCTAATGCCTGCCCTGACTGTTCTTGTCCCTCCTTGCCTGTTCCCAGGGCATTGGCCTGTTCTGTAACTGCAGCTCTGCAGGCAGAGAAGGAGCCTGTCTCCTGCTGCCAGAAGCCATACATTTCCTGCCTTCCTCATCATGTTAGCCCACCCACTCCTCCTCTCAGCACACTCACTAACTGTCCTTCCTTCTATCCACCATGGGGCTTGGGCTCTTGGTTCTGCAACACCTCTGTAAAGACCCCATCAATACTCTGTTCATCCAACCCGGTACTATGCGGTGTGCTCATCACCTCTCACAGGTCCTTCACCTGCTGATTCAGTGTCTCAGTGACAGCCCACCTCCCAAAGGTAAGGACACACAGTGCAACCCTAAGGAGAGACACCAGGCACTACCTGCAGCTGAAGGCTGCATACTCCCCCCAGAGCTCCCTCTGTGTCAAGGCCTCAGCTGTCCCCAAAACTGTTGTCCAGCTGGTGCTGGAGGACTGTGGCCTGTGGCAAGCTGACACCACAGATGAGCAGGCTCAAGGAATTTTCAGCAGTTTCTAGACCCCTTTACAGTGATAGCTGTAGCAGCACTTTGAGATCCACACTCCTTCCCCCTGGTTATAGAGCTGATCCCCACACACCAGCTGAATAGGTGTTTGACAGTCCCTGAGCAGCAGCCAGTTGAAAACAATAAACATAGGCACCCCCAAATCCGGGAACTGACAACACAAGCTGACTGTCAGAGATGATAGAAGCAAAAGCTTACAGAAGCCAACCCTCACCTGCATGAGCAAGATGCCAGAAGTTCCCCCAAGAAAGGTGATTCCTGCAGAAGAAACATATGGAAGAAATTCCCTGAAGCAGCAGCCTGGAAACTGCTGTGACAACTGTTATATCTCTGACAGCTGATTTTCTTAGTTGCACACAAGCACAGGCACAGTGAGAATTAGATAGCACATGGGTATCGTGAATATATTAAAAGGTGAGGAGCTTTCTGAGAGCCAGCCCACAGTCAATTCTTGTAGGTTGGAAAGGCAAAGATTTTCTTAAGGACTCTGAAGGGACTCTCTCACAACACAAAGAGCCATTCATGGAAAGCTGTCAACTAAAGTGAAATTGGAGAAAGAGTCCTCTAAGAAAAAGGTGCAGGCAAGGCTACGGGTAGCCTTGGGGCCTTTCACAACCAGACTGTTGAAGCCACAGGAATTTCTTGCATCGCTTACAAGAAGACCCTCTACCAGTCCCACTACTAGAAAATTCTGAAAGTCCTTGAGAAAGGTTATTGCAGTGTCCATGCAGGCAGTCCCGTCAGATTTTCAATCACCTGTAGCAACTAGCTCTGCCAGCTATTAAACGTCCGTGTAGTGAACATACACCAAAATAAACTGCCTACTATCCCACATGCAGAAACAGCCACTGGCTATGTTTATATTAGTGAGTAGTGCTGCCCGAATGAAACAGATCTGAGCAAAACAACTGTGCTGACAATGAGACATCAATATTATTTGTGCTTCAAGAGGTTTTGTTTCAGCCCTATTCTGGTTTTGCGAACTGCATGCCTATTAGCAGCTGGAACACACTAAGCACACTCCTGGAGTGCATCTGCTGCCACAACTTCATCTGAAAGAAACCCAATTCCTGCTTTCATGGCCTGTTGCATGATGTGAACTTTTTGCAGTAGATAGGAGATTTGCTTCAGAAGATTCAAACTCAAATGCTCGTATAGATACACCCACATTCTTAAGAAATGCAAAATATTATCTTGCTTTCAACCCACATAACTCTATAACCTCTTCATTCTTTGGACTCTTTGGATCATAATCTTGGCCTCTTACCAACAAAATGTATTTTCTAGAGAAATTCTGTGTCCTTCCCAGGCTGGCTTCAGACTTTTTGTCTAATACTGTTATGGTTTGTTAGCTCAACTCCGTCCATCAGCTGAAGCAGACTGGCCACCAGTGTGACCTTGGAGCAAAAAAAACAGACATCCATGTAGGATATTGCTGAATGTGGCATACATAATGTGTTCTGGCTAACACTGAGTTTGCCATCAATCATTCCTTTTGAAATAGTCCCAAAAATTAATGACAGGCAGCTTTTGCACCCTAAGCATGTCATCCCAATGACAAACAAGATCTTTCAGGGTTCACTGCTATCACAACTCTTACTTTAGATATGCACGTGTAAAGTTTTGAAACTAAGATACATGGTTTGCAGCATAGCTCGTTACATATTTCCAGCCACTGAGGATACCAATGAGCATACCAGAGAGATGGGGTTGGGTCAAAACTGGGAGATCTGTAGTGAAATCCAGGGAAGACAGGAGAAATGCAAGATATAATACTGTTTATTTCTAAAGCCTAGGGAGCTTTCCTCTTTGAATTTTCTTAATAAAGAAAAGGAATCTAACAACAATTATATGCTATTTCTAAGACCTCTCTCTGCCTGAGACTTCACAAGAAATTATCAAATTATGTGCTGTTGATACACAACTCCAGATATTTATCAGGTAAAACTAATCAAACCAGGAAAATACATGAAAAATTTGAAATTGGTAGGGTTTGTAATATACTACATTTTCCTATAACTATAAAAAACCTTTCAAATTTACTGCTGACTATGTTTTACCTAACTGTATATTTGTTAGCTGAAAGCACTTTTAAACCACAAAACATTTCCCTTTTGAAATTCTGACTATTTTAACTCTTCAGGAGAAGCAGCAAACAAGTACATTATACCAGGGTTCTATCACTACACAGGTTCCTAGTATCTGTCAAATCCATTTTAAGGATTTTGGTTATGATGCATGGACTGTATTAATTTTGAGAACTCCTTCTCTTTCTTTTGTCATCAGGCTTTGTTGAGATGGTAAACTGGTAGTCTGAGTTGTTAAAATGCTCCTGGCTTAGACATAACTTATATTTTCAATCCTTGAACAGTACTTAGATACTATAATGAGACATGCAATATAAATATTGCATACATGAATGACAGATGCCAGAACTTGATGTGTATTTTCTATGAAAGGTATGTTATGATTTTCCTTTCCAGTTAAAATGTGGCTATAGCCAATGAGTCCTTGTCAAATCATTTTTTCAAAAGTAAAACTAGAAAGGTCTTGAATTAATGGAATAATCTTGTTCAAACATGGTAGATCTTCTTAGCTTTGTTTCTCATCTGCTCCACAGAAAACTTCAGTCTTTAAATTCCCCATCAATGGCTAACTTCCCACCACCTGCCCAGCTACCACAAATACCAGCTAATACCACACTACTCCATTTCAGAGAATCTTTTCAAGAAAATCTTTTTCAATTCTTGTAAACTCTAGCAGTTTGTAGTTTAAATAGTATGATGGAGAGTGACAAATGCAGAGACCAGATAATAAAAACACTGTTGCTGTTATTTGTGGACACAAAATAGCAGAAGAGTCTAGAGGATAACTGAACACCCTTTTAAATATTAATACCAACTAAGGAGTTTCAACTGTTTTCCAGCATTCTTACAGTTGCTTTTTTCCTGTTGTTTAAAGTCACACATTTTGTTTTTGTTTTTCCCTTGGCAGCACACCATGATATTGCCTTTTTGAAAATTGCAGACAAAGTGAGATAGATGTCTTGAACGTGTAGATACCAAGGGAATTGTTTGTCAAGAAGCTATGGCCATGTGTAGCGCTCAGGACTTTCTCCCTCCTCTGTTGTGAGAGATTTGTTAATAATTTGCATAACAAGTAGAGAAAATCAGATACAAACTACTACAGCTACCCAGACACATTTGAGAAAAACACCGGGAGATAAAGCCAAAACAGTATTAGTGAATCAGCAGGCCTCCTACTTACTAAGAGCTAACAGAAAATTTTCCAGAGAGTGCAGTATCTTTCTGTGCTGCCCTAAGATGAAAAACAAGGTATTATAAATGGTAAAGAGGGACATCTGTTTCTTTATCATTTTCCTTTATCAGATATTAAGCCTCCTTTTTTTTTCTTTTTCATTTTATTGGCAGGAGGTTGGTTTTCCTTTCTTTTTTTGACATAAAATGCCAGAACTTATGAATAAAATATTTTTTGTTAAACAGAACATTCTTTTACACCTTAATTACATTCAAAAAGCTTTTCTCTGCTTTTTTTTTAATATACATGATAATTTTGAGCATATTGCTTATAATGTAATCAAATGTAATCAAATATATGGTTATTATCTGTAAGGTAATGAATGAGGAAGAATGTATTACTATGTTCTTAATCATTGTGGAGTCCAGATGATATCATTAACCAAAGGACCCTAGCTCGAGTGGTGCAGTAATAACATCTGAACCCTAGTATTGATTTGTAATGTGTAATCTACCATTTCGCTCACTGTGATTCATACAGGTAAGAAGAAATTAGTTTCTTTTAGAGAAGTTTTGAATTTCAAAAATATAGTTTTAAAACCTTTTCTTTCCTGAACCATAGACCTAAAATAAAATTAGATGGCAGTGGAGTGGCAAGTTACTTTATGCCGACATGCACGCATTGACTTTATCTCATTAAGATGGAGAATTCTTATTTTGTGCTATTGATTTTTACTTCTTTTTTATAATTTTTATTGGCCTGATACTGTCTTATTCTTCATACTATTTATTTCTTTAAAAAAGCCTATATTGTAGTCTCTGGTACAAGCCAGATTGCCCAAAATTCTCAGTCATCTTGTGCTACTGTTAGCGGGATGACAAAGAAGAAAGGTTTTATGTGACCCATACATGCAACTCAGAAAAAAATTAATTTTTTTCAGAGCTCAGATGACATCTCAGAAAAACTGTTTCCTGAACTAATTTTCGTGCTATTCCTTATCAGTCCCTGACATTCATGGTTGCAAAATATCCCTGAGGCAACTAACAAGGCTATCGGTAAGCTAGTCATTAGCATTGTCAACATTGTCATCAACAAGTGCTCAATAGATTCTAAGTTACTTGTAATCTAAACGAAGACAAAGGTAAGATTTAGAATCATGATGTCAGTCATTCAACTTGAATCTCTCCATCACTTGTGTGATAACTATTATGCTACCCAATTTTATTCAACTCAGGAATCAAAACTGTGGCTGACAGTATAAAAGACCAAAAATATTCCCTAAAAAGTAGGTATTTAAATTATCCTCGATGTCAAGAGAGGATCCAGGAAATAACGTAGGAGAAACATGAGGAATCAAGATGTGGGCCATGAAAGTGAAAATTCAGCACCAGTTTAAATATGACTGACTCGGTCTTGAGCTGAATGTAGCCAGTTAAGAATTCTTGAATTAGCTATGTATGAATCAGTAAGACACAAGGGATAGAGCAATTTAGTATAGGTCAGTCGCTTTAGATATTTTGGTTGATGCATTAATCTTCTCATAAAAAAATCATTTAAAAGTGAAGTACACAAAACTGCAGGTGAACAGTGGGGTGATGAAACTGGCCTTGTGAGAGAAAACTGGAAACAAGTGGAACATAGGAAGGGGATGGGGGAGAAGGCTGAGAAACAGGAAAGTAATGATATATGGTATGATATGAGGAAGAAAAAGGACTAAAATGTGCTGATAAAGACTAAGGAGAAGGTGGAAAGGCTCAGTGAGACAATAACCTAAGCCTGAAAACACATGGTTTGATATTTGGGGTCATCCTTCAAAGTTTTTTGAATTCAGGTCCACTGATGCTATCTTGGAATTCCTCTAAGAGGAAGAAGACTCTTCTACTCTGTCTTCAAGCAATTCTTTGCCTTCTTTGTGCTGCTGAAAGATTGACAGGATAGATAAAGGTATTGCTCATTTTTTAATTATACATTAATGCCATTGACTTAACATGTCTACCTTGAAGAGCTATTTTTTTCTTCTTTATACTCTATCTGTAAGTTGTGTTGTGGGTTGTCCTTATAGCACACACACATTCTGCACAGCACTCCGCCTCCCTCACCCTACTGCTATCTGGCTGACAACTGTTGGGATCACCCTGCATGGCTCGACCTTAAGGAGAAGGAGCTGTGGCACTGAGAAGCTGGTAAACAGCTGGATATCTGCACGGCTCGGCCTTGAGGAGAAGGAGCTGTGGTAAACAACTAAGAAGCAGCAAAGGAGCACAGGAACACCTGCAAGCAGCGAATCCTGACTGTGTGAGATGCGCGTGGACAATGCGTGGTATTTTGTATAGAGCCAATTGCAATAGTGCATGTAACAAGCTGTAACCAATCATGAGTGTGTGTGTGCAGTGGCTAAGCAAAAATTATGATATATATTGGAGTCAGACAAGACAATAAACGGCTTCAGAATATAACTCTCATAGAGTTGTGAAGTCCATCCTTCTCCCGCAGACAACTTTATTGTAAAACATCAACAGAAAAGATGTAGTTGCATATTTTTGGCTCCCCAAACAGGCCACATTATGTTAGGCTGCAAAATAATTACATGACATTCTTTGCTTTCCAAATTCAGGATTATCTGGCCTGTGCCTATGGCACTAACGCTACATCTGCTGGTGATGTGCATGACAGCAAGAACAGAGGCTGATTTGCAGTCTCGGAAGCTATCAACACTAGCAGCACTGAAAATACAATAATTATATTAATTGGACAATGCCTCTACAGCACAAGCTTTAGCTTGGTCTTAGCATTTAATAACATATATTGGCTATGTTACATATTAAGAAAAGTCAGAAAATGCTCCTCAGTGTCTTGGCTTCACAGTAGGTACACTCAGAAGCAACCTGAGCTGGTCAAAAGGTTTTCCATGGAGTATTTTCTGTTCGGAAAACATAATTTAACCAAAATAAAAACATTCTGCAAGAACATACTGATTCTGACAAATTTAATTCAGCAAAAACATACTTGTCTTTTGGTATCATTATGAAGCATTAAGATTTTTTTTTAATATAGTTTTAATTTAAGAGCATCTCTTTTACAGAAAGTATACATTAAAAGTAATAATTAAAAATCAGTTTTATTGAAATGGAATATTTGTATTGAATTAGCATTATCTTTTACAAGAATCATAATGAAACAAGTTCAGAAATCGCAGATTTTTCCATTCTATAGATTTTCAATTTCTGGCATATTCCTGCAAATATGAAGTAAAAAATTACCTCACTCCACTATTCAGAAACAGATACACAGTCTGTCTGTTTCTGAATCTGTATCTGTCTCATATACAGTCCTCTGTAAAGGACTTTCACAATGCTTTTCTCCAGAAAAGTGATGAAATTTATAAGGTGATGTTTCTGCTAAAAACTTCCTAGAACTCAGGGCAGATCCTAAAGTGATATAAATCAGAAAGTCCACTGTGACTGCAGCAGGTGGTGTTTAATGCAATCAATCATCATGAATGTACAGGCTTTTCAGGTGCACTTGGTGATAGACACTTGCAGCATGTTTTATAAAGTTAGCATTTAAAGAACTTACAATTGCAGTTCAGTTTGCTGTTCTACTCTGTAGTGTGAATTTTTGGCAAGTCACTTAATCATCTTCTGTCTGGTCTCCTGTAAAATTGAAATATTTTCCAACTTTAATTCAGTCTGGAATTAGACCTTAGGATATACAGATGTTGGTAGACTGTGTAGAGCAAATTGGAAACAGCAGCATGAACATAAACTACATGGTTAAGGGAGACATTAGCTCTTCAGAGTGGAAAATATCTTCTACTATCTAGGGAGAACCTATTAGAAATAATTTCTTTGTCAGTCCTACAAAATATATTAGAATATAAATGAAAATAAATAACAAGTTTCTGCTTTTAGTATTGGGAGACTCTACTGTAGTTCTTGTACGCTGAGATTACATAGCTCAAGTTGCTAACTGGTAGCCTCTTCATAATTTAGAAATTTTTAACTAACTACGTACTTCATTAACTCTTCCTTTATTTAAACTTTTGGACAGTGGGAAAGATCATATCTTCACACCTCTGCAGTAACTGGGATTTTTAACCTTTTTTTTAAGTCTGCAGGTTAAAATAGTGATGGTATGGATGCTGTATTGCAAATCCAATCCTCATGCACACAGGCTTATTTTTTAAATTTTTTAAAATTGCTTTTCATGTACTCATGAAAGCGAGCCCATGAACCCTTGAAGATCTCAAAGCAAAAGCTATTGACATAGAGGAATGTATTAGATTTTCACTGTAAGGGAAAACACCTTTACAAACTCCATAGTTAACAAATTCCTCTATATTGAAAGATTTCCTTAAACAGAGCAAGGCTGATAAACCCTTCAATGGCATGCCAGAGAAGTGTTAGAAAAAGACAGTTACTGATTTGCAATTACCCTGTAGATAAGGTGTCTAAGCAATATTGATTACTTCTATTATTTACTAATTACTGTTAGATTTGTCATTACAAGTCATTGTTCAAATTTCACCTAGTCTGCCCTTGTCAGAGGGGCAAAGGACACTTACTGTATCCCAGAAATTATGAAATTGGTATTCTTAGCTAATTAAGGCAAACGTATTATGGAATGGCACATAGACTAGAATTCGATGTTCTCCCTGTTAGCTATATTTCTGACTATATGCAGCGTGTGGTTCACACTTATGCAGGAATAAAAACAAAAAAAGGATTAGGTATAGGTTAAATATAACACTGTTATTTGACAAGGGAGAAAAATTCATGCCAATTGTTGGAATTCTCTACGTGTGGTCTAAAATGCTCAGCAGCAGAGCATCTACAATTCTGACATTCATTAACACAAATTACCTTGTGATATATCAGAAGAGCCTGTAGCAGCATGCCATGTAATAATTGCCTAGGATATAGTGCTATGGATTCTGCAGTGCCTCCCAAGAGTCTGCCAACTGCACAGCAGAAAGCCAACAGTTTGTGTGCAACAGCTACGCATGTGGCCTGTTAGTGAGCAAGACTCCTTAAACAGTCAGGAGTAAAATGACAGTCTCCATTAGAGCATTACACAGACACTAGGTATCTTCCTTGCTCTCCAGAGCAATAGGACCTTCCTAGCAGCTTTGGAGTTACATGACCAAAGAGATATAATTGCCCCGTGAAGACAAGCCTGGGACTTCAACATATTTATTTTGTAACATTTATTAAGGAAAAAAAATGTTTTGTTGGTAGGAAATTTCAAAATTGTGGAAAGAAATTCAAAATAGGATTAAAAGACATTCTTTGAAAAATTATTTTATCTATGCAACAGCCTTCAATATAAAATCCCACAGCCTGAACCTGTTTTCCTGTTGGCATACCTATACAAATTGAATTCATGCTATCCTAAATTGTCTTAATAGATGCATGGACCATAACTCAGTAGCTGCTTCTTTACCTCTGATTTTGTAACTGGCTTTCCTTCTACACAAGTATATTGAACTTGGTAGAGTGCCAGCTTCATATTAGAATATAATAATATACTTTCTGTTAAATAGGTGTTAAATAGAAACCAACCTGATTCAGTGATAATTCAGAAGGAAAAAAACCCCACAACTAAATAGAGTATATAATATATACATTATATTATACATATGCATTGCAGTTAATAATGAAACCAGAATGACCCACTGGTAAATTAAGAGAAGAAGTGGTTTTAATTATGCTTGTCATTATTATATCATTCAATAGAGTTATACCATAAAAACAAAATAAACATTTTTTTTCAAACATATATAAATATCTTGTCTCATATATATATATATGAAAATTGTTATCATGCTAAAATATCACATAGGTCAGTATCAGTATAGAGTTGTATCACCTACTTTTTTCACTGCATGATTTAACAATGAAAAAAACCCCTCAGGTCTAATTTCAGTTTGGAGATATCAGAAGGATCAAGTTCAGGATTTGATTTTCTGGAATCATAAAGATTGATCCATGTTACTCCAGTTCTTGACAGAATAAGCCCTGAGAATTCAGTGGATTTCACTGAAGACTGAGTTACCTTTCTAATTAAGCTATTCACCAAAGCTTCAGTGAGTAGTTTTACCACAGAATGACAACTGTTTGTTTATGTAGGCTTAAACAGTAATGTTTTCAGTCAGTGCATTACTTCTCTTCCTTTGCTGTAATCCCTCCTAAACTGTGCTTCAAAGTTTGAGAGGTATCTTTACTCCCTACAGTAAAAGGAAGCTAGGTCTGGAGTTCAATTTATTCTTGCCTACCATAAATATCTCTGCAGTTGAAAAGGATATGTTAAGCTGGGTTAGCCCTGTGTAATACAGCTATATTCTGCTTCCTGTACCCACTAATTCATTAAATGTCATTGCTGGCTGCATCTCTACTTCCCTCAAGATGTAGCTCTGGTACAATAAGTTCCCAGAAAAACCTCTGAATACATGAAGGGAGTATGTATACTTAAGTATTGTACTGATGAAGATTCACAAATTTTAGTTATGAGTAGTTGAGGTGGTGTTTTTTTTTTTTTTCACATGGTGAGATGCTTGCAAACAACAAGTATCACCTGCAATTCATATACTTAAACTTTTGTTTGGAAGTCAATGTTGCAGATGTTATTGGAAAGACAGAGAAATATTTAATTTTCTTCTTGACTGTGTCATTATATGTAAATAATAATTTGAGCTGTTTTTTATTTGATACAACATGTATTGAACATAATTTTATATAATGATGAGCTATAAGAAAAATCTAGGTCTTGGGGAGGTGTTGATACACTCAAACTTGTTTGGACAAAAGGAAACACTCCTAAAAAGCAAAGTCAAGTATTTATTGCTAGTGTAATTGAAATCCTAACCATCTAATTAAAAAGTTCAAATCAAATCATTACAGACAAAAGAAAAAAGATTACTATTAGAGAAAAAGATCTCAATAATAATGGATTGTTATACAGACAATTCCTAGTACCTAGCCATTGCCCACTGTTATGGCTTACCCTTCCACTATCCTTCTGGGTTCTAAGGTTATTGGCTAAACCTTGGGGGCAGGAGGAGTCTGACAGCAAGTTGTCAGCATCCCCAGTCCTTCAGAGGGAAAGCTATGATGTTTATGGTGGGTGTTTCTTTCTCCTGACAGAGAATAGTGACAAGCTGGACAGCTGCTAAACCAGGCAATGACAGCACTTAACTTATCCTGGTAGTATCGGAAGCTTTAGAGGAGGTATCAGCCACACTTCCTCTCCAGGAGAGGATGCAACCACATACCAAAACACAGATGACATTCCATGAAAACAATATATTAATTTCTTAAATTTCAACTATGAAGTAAAACCACAGACATTATTAAATAGTGGAACTGCCTAAATGGTTTAAGATATGTGTGGTCCAAATTAATATCTTCCGGAACTGGTTTGGTAACTGACTCACCAACATCAATGTGATACATAATTACCAAGAACATGCTTACACAGTGTAATACTTTGGACATATTTTTCTAGAGTTCAGAGCAAAACCAATTTTGTAATGAAATGCAGTGCTTCATGAAGGCTAGAGTTGTGCTTTGTGGAAGTTTTCATGTATACACATTCATAACACCTTGTAGGATGGAGAAGCTACCAAAGTGGAGAAAACAAAATAGTTCAAGCAAGCCATACTTTTTGGTTTAGAGCAAAATACCAGTAATCTACCATGGCTGTGATGGTATGACTCCCTTCCATACTGACACATATAGATCCCACAAACCACAGAAACATTTGGACTGTTATTCTTAATGGCCTTTTAAAGACACTAACAATAAATGCAAGAAAATATCCTGGGTATCAAACCCAGTCTTTCATTTACATTCCCATGGTATGTATGTGGATATGCACATTTGCTACACAGATCTAACTGCTGGTCTTTTTTCTCTTTTAAGTAAATGTCTCTCTCTCTAACTTTTGGGGATTTTTTTTTTTTTTAAACCTTAGGTAGTTTTTCATGTCCTTTTCAGTTCTCTGGTCTTATGTTAATGAATTGAAACGTAAGTACTCAGTTATATTTTCAAACTGCAGGGGTGTATATATACGTACACATATACACAAAAAAAAAAGTGAAAAGACAAAAATCCCAAGAATTTTCTACACATAACATTGAAGGTTGCATCCCACTTGCCACTTCTGACTTCTTCTTCAGTCTGAATAAATAAAAGTTTACTGCTCATACTCAGAGCATTTTGTGTTGACACTAGTTAGGTTTTTACTCCCGTCTTACAGGGAATACCCTTAAGGTAGGCAAAATTCTCAAGTCACAGAATCTTTCTGGTGGACTGTTGCTGGTGAGACTTTAATACAATAAGGTCCTCATGATTTGAGATTGGCAAGGTTTGGAGCTCAGAACTCACAGTTACTACTAAACATACAGAGAAAAAACCCAGTAGAGTAACTACACCATTCACTCACCAGAAAACAATTCACTCAACTAGAGCATAGACATGATAATGCTTCAAAAACATTCAGTAAAAAAAAAAAAAGCTGTTGATGTGCCCAACACATATCCAGTTACAAGATTATTCTGGTGACTTAATATTACAGAATTGCCCCTTATAAAAATTCCTGATGAACAAGAGAGTCATGTAGCAAGAATTAGACTGGAAAGACTGTAGCTGTTCGGTCTAATCTTCCACATCCTTGCATTTTTATAGTAATTTATGCCTCTGCATGATAAGGTGCAAAATATTTGTAAAATATAATTCTCCATTCAGCCACAAATCTAGAAGCAGTGACATTTTTTACATACTTTACAGTGATATACATGAACACATAAAGGTGTATTATTATACTAAAGAGTACAGAACTGAGTACTGTTGTTTCATCAAAAGTTCCAAAAGGTTGTAATGCTTTTCTGCTACTCCCCACTCTGGTACCCAGTTAAAAATGGTCTGAAATTTCTGATTCCCTTTTAATATATCATTGCTGAATGTAAATATGAGTTGGTTTAAACAAAACAAAAGGGAGAATTTCATGCGCATAGATTCAAAAGAGACTAAAGGATGGGTCAGAAGTATTCCAATACAAAGGATATCTTGTAAGAACTGTCTTCTAGGTCTTTTTTTTTTTTCTTCAGTTGATATTGCATGTTTTTTTTTAAAAAAGGACTGATAAAGAAACATCCTTTCCCCCAACAACTACTTTTGACATTAATACTAAATCTGGCAGGGAAAAAAGGTCTATACAGAGTCGCTTCGAGTGTAGGAGTACTAATTAGCTGATTGAAGGCAGGACAATATTATTTTCTTTCAAGAGTAAAAAAAAAGTTAAAAAAAAAAATCAAATAATAGGAAAGAAATAAGACAAGGAATTGTTTTCCTTTTTTAAAAAAGTAATAAATTGCAAGTGCTTATGAAAGAGATGTTCTTTAAAAGCAAATTTAGAGTTCTATATAAACTTTTCCACTCAGCTTTTTAACATATTATATTGTTTCCAACTTAAAGACTTTCTCCACAGTTAAGATTGTATTAGGCAAGAATAACGAGTTATAACATAGACTAGTCCATACCTGAATAAGAACTAGACTGACACCATCACATTCACATCTGTGATGAACCACAGGAATTCAAAAAAGTCATTCTTGTTAGCATGACACTTAATATTGAACACAATTGGTCATCTTGCATGTTTCCTATTTGAATGACCATGGAAATTTTATACTCTAGCATGGTACAAAAAGTGATTTAAGATAATCTTTTTCCAAGTCCTGATATGTATTAATTGTAAATGTTAACAATGTTAGATAAATACAATGTAAATACGTAAATAAGTATGAGTAAAAAGCCATTTACTCAAAGAAGTGCTCTATCAAATATTGAAGATCAGGTTCCTATGTATGTACTTAGAAGGCAGTGAAGGAGCAAGACATGAGCTGGTTTTCACCTTAGAATCACTACAGCAGCAAGGGACCCTCTGGTAAGGAGCCAGAGCAACCAGTTTTTTTCTCTGTCTTCCTCAGCAAAAGGTGCATAGCCATGCACCTTCTGCATCAGAGCTTTTTTCAGTTTGCAGCAGATAATACAGGACTCTGTTTTTTAGGTGTTGCTGATTGTAGCACAGTTTCCACTTTTGTGTACCTATATTGAGAACTGAAATATGATTTCTAATATGGAGGACCTCAATTTGGGGATTTAAAATTTCAGCTCACTCCTACTGCCAGGTTTCTTCACTACTGCTCATTTTTAACTAGACCAAACATTTAACTGAATTTATCACGTGTTTCTGCTATCCAAGAACCTGTTGATATTGTCTTCCTTCCATGAGCAGCAAGAGATGGGAATAGATGTAATATTTGAAGGATTCTATTTAGATATACTTAAATGATGCTGCTGAGTCTTCCTTACCAGAATAGCCATATATGTTCACAATCAAGAATTTGTCTAGTATATCCTTCGGTTGCATTTAAAACATGGTAAAATGAGTAAAGGAATAACGTTTGAAGTTCAAAAGCCGATGGGTTAGAAAACAAACCATAGGAAAACACTGAAAGACTTTAAAATATCTTGAAATATCTTCACATACGTTTATTTCAGAATATGTTTATAATCCTACAATGTTCATTGCAGAGTACAGCGTCATCATCTCTCCAAGAATGCATTCTGATTCCCAAGTCAGTCACCTCTTTAATTTACTTTAATTGACATATTTCTCTTCCCCCATGTTTTATTACAGAATCACAGATCAAGTCCAACCATCAACCCAACACCACCAAGCTTACTAAACCATATCCTGAAGTGCCACACCTACAAGTTTTTTTGAATACTTCCAGTGATGGTGACTCCACCAGCTCCCTGGGCAGCCTGTTCCAATGCTTGACCACTCTCTCCATAAAAATTTTTTTCCTAATATCCAGTCTAAGCCTCTCCTGGCACAACTTGAGGCCATTTACTCTCATCACTAGTTACTTGGGAGAAAAGGTGGACACCCACGTCGCCACAACCCCCTTTCAGGCAGTTGTAGAGAACGATAAGGTCTCCCCTCAGCCTCCTCTTCTCCAGACTGAACAACCCCAGTTTCAGCCGCTCCTCATAAGACTTGTGCTCCAGACCCCTCACCAGCTTCGTTGCCCTTCTTTGGACACACTTGAGCGCCTCAACATCCTTCTTGTAGTGAGGGGCCCAAAACTGAACACAGGATTCAAGGTGAAACCTCACCAGTGCCGAGTACAGGGGCACAATTCCCTACTCCTGCTGGCCACACTATTTCTGATACAGGCCAGGACGCTTCTTGGCCACCTGGACACGCTGCCGGCTCACATTCAGCTGGCTGTCAACCAGCACCCACAGGTCCCTTTCCGCCGGGCTGCTCTCTAGCCACTCTTTCCCAAGCCTGTAGTGTTGCATGGGGTTGTTGTGACCGAAGTGCAGGACCCGGCACTTGGCCTTGTTAAACGTTATACAGTTGACCTCTGCCCATCGATCCAGCCTGTCCAGATCCCTCTGCAGAGCCCTCCTACCCTCCAGCAGATCAACACTCCCACCCAGCTTGGTGTCATCTGCAAACTTACTGAGGGAGCACTCGCTTCCCTCATCCAGATCACCTATAAAGATATTGAACAAGACCGGCCCCAGAACCGAGCCCTGGGGAACACTGCTTGTGACCGGCTGCCAGCCGGATTTAACTCCATTCACCAAAACTCTCTGACTCGGCCATCCAGCCAGTTCCTCACCCAGCAAAGAGTGAACCTGTCTAAGCCACAAGCTACCAGTTTCTCCAGGAGAATGCTGTGGGAGATGCTGTCAAAGGCTTTACTAAAGACCAGGTAGACAACATCCACAGCCTTTCCCCTCATCCACTAGGCAGGTCACCTGGTCACAGAAGGAGATCAGGTTGGTCAAGCAAGACCTGTCTTTCATGAACCCATGCTGGCTGGGCCTGATCCCTTGGTTGTCCTGCAGGTGCCCTGTGAGCACCCTCAAGATGAACTGCTCCATGATCTTCCCCAGTACGGAGGTCAGGCTGACAGGCCTGTAGTTCTCCGGATCCTCCTTCTGGCTCTTCTTGTAGATGGGTGTCACATTGGCAAGCCTCCAGTCTTCTGGGACCTCCCCTGTTAACCAGGGCTGCTGATAAATGATGGAGAATGGCTTGGAAAGCTCCTCTGCCAGCTCCCTCAGTACTCTCAGGTGGATCCCATCAGGCCCCATAGACCTGTGGGTGTCCAGGTGGTTTAGCAGGTCCTTAACTTTTTCCTCCTGGATTATGGGGAATTTATTCTGCTCTCCACCCCTATCTTCCAGCTCAGGGGGATGAATATCCTGAGGATACCTGGACTGGCTCTTAAAGACTGAGGCAAAGGCGGCATTAAATACCTCAGCTTTGTCCTCATCCTTGGTGACAATGTTCCCTCCCACATCCAATCAGGGATGGAGATTCTCCTTGCCTCTCTTTTTATTGTTAATATATTTGTAAAAACATTTTTTGTTATCCTTTACGACTGTGGCCAGACTGAGCTCTAGCTGGGCTTTTGCCTTTCTAATTTTGTACCTGCTCCACCTAACGAGTTCCTTGTACTCTTTGTGAGTTGCCTGCCCCTTCTTCCAGAGGTGATAAACTCTCCTCTTTTCCCTGAGTCCCAGCAAAATCTCCCTGTTCAGCCAAGCCGGTCGTTTTCCCTGCCAGCTCGTCTTACAGCACATGGGGACTGCCTGCTCCTGCGCCTTTAAGATTTCCTTCTTGAAGGCTGTCCAGCCTTCCTGGACCCTTTTGCCCTTCAGGACTGTCTCCCAAGGGACCCTCTCAACCAGTGACCTGAACAGGCCAAAGTCTGCCCTCCGGAAGTCCATGGTAGCAGTTTTGCTGACCTCACTCCTTACTTCACTCAGAATCCAGAATTCTGTCACTTCATGATCCGTAAGCCCAAGACGGCCTCCGACCACCACATCCCATGAGTCCTTCTCTGTTTGTAAACAGCAGGTCAAGCAAGGCACCTCCCCTGGTGGGTTCACTTACCAGCTGTGTCAGGAAGTTATCTTCCACACACTCCAGGAACCTCCTAAACCGTTTCCTCTCTGCTGTGTTATACTTCCAGCAGGTATCAGGTAAATTGAGGTTCCCTACAAGAACAAGGGCTAGCGATTGTGAGACTTCTGCCAGCCACTTATAGAATGCTTCATCTGCTTCTTCACCCTGGTTGGGTGGTCTGTAACAGACTCCCAGCAGGATATATGCCTCATTGGCCTTCCCCCTCATCCTTACCCACAAGCACTCAACGTGGTCATCACAATCGTTGATTTCTATACAATCAAAACACTGCCTAACTTACAGAGCCACCCCACCATTTTTCCTTCCCTGCATATCCCTTCGGAAGAGCTTATAGCCATCCACTGCAGCACTCCAGTCATGAGAGTCATCCGACCATGTTTCTGTGATGGTGACTAAGTCATAGCTGTCCCGCTGCACAATGGCTTCCAGCTCCTCCTGTTTGGTGCCCATGCTGCGTGCATTGGTGTAGATGCACTTGAGCTGGGCTATCGATTTCACCCACAACACAGGCATGCCACCGCTAAGCTCACCTCTAGTGAGCCCGGTTTTATTCCCTTCCCCCTTCAAATCTAGCTTAAAGCCCTCTCGATGAGACCTGCCAGCTCGTAAGCTAGATTCCTTTTGTCCTTTGGAGAAAGTTGCACTCCATCTGCTGCCAGCAGGCCTGGTGCCATGTAAACCTCCCCATGGTCAAAAACCCCAAAATTCTGACGATGGCACCAGCCCCTGAGCCATGTGTTAACCAGGTGTGTTTTCCTATTCCTTTCAGCATCCCTCCCTGCCACTGAAGGGATTGAAGAAAACACTACCTGTGTTCCCGCTCCTTCATCAGTTGCCCCAGTGCTCTGAAGTCCCTTTTAATTGCCTTCGGGCTTCTTAGTGCAACCTCATCGTTGCCAACCTGTATGACCAACAGCGAGTAGTAATCAGTGGACTGAACCAGACCAGGGAGTTTCCTGGTGACATCTCTCACCCAGGCCCCAGGGAGGCAGCAGACTTCCCTGTGGCTTGAGTCTGGTTGGCATATTGGACCCTCTGTACCCCTCAGAAGGGAGTCACCTACAACAATCACCCTCTTTTTTTTCTTAACAGAGGAAGTCTCGATGCGTGGGGCTGCCTGTCTCACCCTAGGCAACCCCCTGGATGGACTTTCATCAAGGTCCTCATGTGTCTGTCCCAGAGCCCCATACCTGTTGGGTAAGGGCAGCTGGGACACTGAGGGAGGCCGGGAGGGGATTCACCCACCGCCCCAAGCAGGAACCTGTTTCCATTCTCCCTCATCTCTTAGGTGTCCTCCTTCTGTCTGGCAGCAAGAGGGCAGGGGATCCCCTGCTGCATGTGGAGCCTCCACCGGCTGCCTCTGCCTCAGGGACAGCTGGGGGTGGCTCCACCGATCTATCATCTCCCTCTCACACCCCCTGATGCTCCTCAGCCTCTCCACTGCTTCTGCCAGCCCTGTCCCAGGCTGAGCAGGTTGCTCACCCGGTCACACCGCACACGGGTGTTGTCTCCACTGCCCTCCCGCACGAGTGACAGGCTCAGGCGCTGCCTGCAGCTGGACACCGGGACAGCTTCGTGTGTGGGGGCAGCTCGGTCTGGGTCGCCACATTCCTTCTGGCCATGGCTTTCAGCCGAGTGGAGGCCATGGCTGGGCCTCTTCTGGGCAGGCGATAGCCACTCGTTGAGAGACTCTCTAGTGCCGGGGGGACGCTGCACCCCGCCCGCACGCCTTCCCTGTGCGAGCTGTCACGCAAACTGACATGCCAACTGCCGCACCAACTGCCACGCGAACTGATGCGCTACCCTCTGTTTGCCCACCCTGTTCGCCACGCTCCTGGTTGCTTGTGCTCACTGGGGCGGCTCTTGTATGTGAGGGGCTTTGGCCACTGCCGCTCTTGTCGTGTCCCCTCCGCGCTGCGTCAGTGCTACTTGCCGGGAGCTCGCGCTGCCAGCTCAGGGCATTGGTCGGGGGGCGGCTGGGGCCCCTTCTCTCTCCCTGCGCTGCCACCTTCATGGTTTTGCCACTTTAGGAAGGGTCCCCCAGCATGATCCTCTGCTGTTTGACGTCATAATAGATTTTAAAACTATTCATATGTGCAAGAAAAACATGGAAATTCAGGAATTTTGATATTATTGCAGCCTGAAACCTACACAACTCTACTACAATCATATGTCATTTTACACAATTATTTTTTTCCCCTTCTTTGCCAGTAGACCTAGGTATTTACATTCCAAAACATATATTTAGTACAAAGATATAAAATTGTTTGCCAACAGAAAAAGAGTACGGAAATAGTGATTGCTATTTAATATCCTGACTAGGATATCATGAACTAGACAAATTCGAAAGCATTAATGAAGCAAAATTTCAAAAATAACTGGCATATCCGCATATATCTGTAGTGATAGAACAAGAGGTAACGGTTTTAAACTGAAAGAGGGTAGATTTAGATTAGGTAGTAGGAAGAAATTTGTTACTGTGAGGGTGGTGAGATACTGGAACAGGTTGGCCAGAGAAATTGTGAATGCCCTCAGACCAGATTGGATGAGACTTTGAGAAACCCGGAAAGTATCCCTGCCTATGTTGGGGTGGTTGGGCTAGATTATCTTTAAGGTCCCTTCCATCCCAAACCATTCTATGATCTATATTTAAAGCTGTAGAATTTATAAGGTACAATGAAGAAATTCTGCACCACACCATGTCAACCTAACTCAATCCATGAAACCTCATTTCCTGAGGAAAGGGTGGTCGACCTAGGCCTCTCCCCTCCATGGCATAAGGCCTAATGTGACCACTAGCTGTGATCAAAAAAAAAATCTCACATCTGTTCCCCTTCAGTGCTGTTGGTGTCACTACATATAATTTATGAGCATCACAGAGAACTTTTATTTCCCTTACGATGTCCAGAATAAGGTACCGCTTGAAGTATTTCACCGGGGTGCTGAGCCATCAACATTCCTGTTTCTCAGAGCTCCTAAATATATGTTAGCCTTCCTAACAATACAAAAATAGCTTAATTATGCTAATAAATAAGGATAACTGAAACACATACTTCAATGTGTTGCTTGATTAAGAAACAGATCAAGTACTAAGATTGTATTTCTGTGAATAAAGTAACTAGGATTTGGCCTAAGATCTGTTTGTTGTTCCATGAATGAATAATTCTAAAGAGACTGTACAGTCTTTTGGGTAAAATAAAATAAACCTATTTTGTTGATTAGTAAAAAAAATTAGGGATTCTGTCATTACTGTGATAATTATTTGCATTATCACCCTGTATCTAAACAAGCACAAGCACTGTTCTGTGCTAGGTGCACTGAGAACTTAAGTATGCACTGCGAACTGAGACCTTAAGTATTTCTTGTAAAGATGAATCAAACGTAGGTATTTTATGATCAGCGATATCAACCTGACACAAGAGCCTTTTCATCTAACACCTCTGCATCAGCATATTTTTGTACAAGCATTTTCTTTAAAAAAATAAAAAATAATTTGATCTTGTATATATTGCTACCACGTATATACATCACCTTACAAAAAAACCCAAAAACCAAAACCCAGCCAATTTCCTGTTTCAAGTATGAAACATGTTAAAAAGGCTGTTCAACTCCTGTGTTGTTTTGTTTTTCTTTTTTATTTCATAGCATATTTGTCATACCCATTGGAGTCTGTTCTATCTCTGGCACAAGGCAATTTTTAAATACTGGTGTATCATTTTTCTGCAACATTATCACTATTTCTACCTTTCACAGAATTCTGCTAATCCTTGCCATCTACTTACTCAAGCTGCTGCTTCTGAGAGATCTAATGAATAACATATTCTGTAGCATGTTGACTGGTAAAATTTTTAAAAAACAAGGACCAGTTCAACTGAGGTGAGTAAAAATAAATAGTTTATCTCTGTGTTTCATCTCTTTTTACCTCATATATTTTCCTTGTCAAAGACATAGGTAATGTTTCATTTTCAAAGTCACCATTTAGAATGGCTGAGGATTTAAATGTCACCCTTCATTATTGTTTGATGTGATAAAGGTATTATACCACAGACCACCTCAGTAAGGATAACTATCCAATTCTTTCAGGAAATTTATTAATTTTGTTTCTTAAACTAGTTCTTTATCAGAAGGTCTTTTGTCTTGGTTACATACGTTATTAAATAGATCTTACCAGACTTAAAGTTCATCTAGAAAAGTATTTTATGTGTTTTCTGAAATGTCTTTTACGTGTTTCACATTTGAATTTTGCCAGGTAAGGGTTTGATAGCTTTTCCCAATAGGAACAAATGAGGTTAGGTGACACAGTGAATTAACTTTAAGACATTCAGAACCATATGCTCCCACAGTCTGCAGGCCTAAAGGAGCCGTAAATCATTGTACCACCAATGCCCATCCCCGCCCCCCCCCAAAAAAAAAAAAGAAAAAAAAGAAAAAAGTACAAGTTGCTGAATCTGCCTCTGAATTCAGTGTGTGAGCTAAAAAAAACCCAACACCTTACTTGGCATCCTGCTGGACCGGAAAAAAAAAAAAAATGGTCAAACTACTCAGAGTTTTTGTGTACCAATCCACAACCTCCTTAAAAAAGTGTGACTTTCTGGGGGTCAGACCTCTTTTGCCACTGGCCCTGCTGCTCCTTTCCCTGCTCAGTCACCCCAAAACCCCAGCCTGCCCCTGGGGTGGGTGCCCTATGGCACCCTGTGCCATGCCTATGGGACCAGGGCTTGCTGACCTCCCAACCAGCGCCTTAGCACCCTTGTAGCCTCAGGGGCCCAGCACAGAAAAGCCCCAACAAAGTTAAATAACACAGTTAAGATTGTTAAGGTGTTGGGGAAGCAAAAACAAAAGCCCCTTTGGAAATTAAAAAGGCTTTCCCCAGCAGCACCCCTTTTCTCTGGTGTTACACTTACCCTCCCACACATGAGGGTCCTTCCCACTTTCTCACCCCAGCCTGCTTCCTCCTTGCTGCTCCCAGCAGCCCACTGGCCATTGGCGAGGTGTCCCCTGCCCAGGGCCAGCTGTGCTAATGGCCCCAGGCCTGCCAGGAGCGCGGCGAGCATACCCAGCCCCAACCAAACATAGCTGCAGGCAAATACTGTAGCTCAGTGCTCTTTTCTGACCTCCATTTCCACAAAGCCGTTGGAGTCAGCTTTCTTGTAAGATGTCCACCATGAACCTATGCAGCTGGGGAGAGATATGTTGTTTTAAGCTCTGCCCACAGCCGGTGGAGACACCCCAGTAGTGAATCACAGAATCACAGAATAACTAGGTTGGAAAAGACCTTCAAGATCATCAAGTCCAACCATTAATCCAGCGCCACCATGTCCCCTAAACCATGTCTTGAAGCACCATATCCACACATTGTTTGAACACTTCCAGAGATGGTGACTCCACCACCTCCCTGGGCAGCCTGTTCCAATGCCTGACCACCCTCTCGGTGAAGAAATTTTTCCTAATATCCAATCTAAACCTCCCCTGGCGCAACTTGAGGCCATTTCCTCTTGTCCTATCGCTGGTTACTTGGGAGAAGAGACCAGCGCCCTCGTCGCCACTAGCCCCTTTCAGGTAGTTATGGAGAGCGAGAAGATCTCCTCTCAGCCTCCTCTTCTCCAGACTGAACAACCCCAGTTCCCTCAGCCGCTCCTCATAAGACTTGTGCTCCAGACCCCTCACCAGCTTCGTTGCCCTTCTCTGGACACGCTCCAGCACCTCAGCATCCTTCTTGTAGTGAGGGGCCCAAAACTGAACACAAGATGCAAGGTGCAGCCTCACCAGTGCCGAGTACAGGGGCACAATCACTGCCCTGCTCCTGCTGGCCACACTATTTCTGATACAGGCCAGGACACTGTTGGCCTTCTTGACCACCTGGGCACACTGCCAGCTCATATTAAGCTGGCTGTCAACCAGCACCCACAGGTCCCTTTCCGCTGGGCAGCTCTCCAGCCACTCTTCCCCAAGCCTGTAGCATTGCATGGGGTTGTTGTGGCCAAAGTGCAGGACCCGGCACTTGGCCTTATTAAACCTCATACAGTTGACCTCTGCCCATCGATCCAGCCTGTCCAGATCCCTCTGCAGAGCCCTCCTACCCTCCAGCAGATCAACACTCCCACCCAACTTGGTGTCATCTGCAAACTTACTGAGGGAGCACTCGCTTCCCTCATCTAGATCATCTATAAAGATATTGAACAAGACCAGCCCCAGAACCGAGCCCTGGGGAACACCGCTTGTGACCGGCCGCCAGCCGGATTTAACATAGTTCACCACAACTCTCTGGGCTCGGCCTTCCAGCCAGTTCCTCACCCAGCAAAGAGTGAACCTGTCTAAGCCACAAGCCACCAGTTTCTCCAGGAGAATGCTGTGGGAGACGCTGTCAAAGGCTTTACTAAAGTCCAGGTAGACAATGTCCACAGCCTTTCCCTCATCCACTAGGCGGGTCACCTGATCATAGAAGGAGATCAGGTTGTTCAAGCAGGACCTGCCTTTCATGAACCCATGCTGGCTGGGCCTGATCCCTTGGGTGTCCTGCAGATGCCCTGTGAGCACTCTCAAGACCAACCGTTCCATGATCTTTCCCGGTATGGAGGTCAGGCTGACAGGCCTGTAGTTCCCAGGATCCTCCTTCCGGCCTTTCTTGTAGATGGGTGTCACATTGGCAAGCCTCCAGTCTTCTGGGACCTCCCCTGTTAACCAGGGCTGCTGATAAATGATGGAGAGTGGCTTGGAAAGCTCCTCCGCCAGCTCTCTCAGTACTCTCAGGTGGATCCCATCAGGCCTCATAGACCTGTGCATGTCCAGGTGGTTTAACATATCCTTAACTGCTTCCTTCTGGATTATGAGCGGGTTATTCTCCTCTACATCCCTGTCTTCCAGCTCAGGGGGCTGAATACCCTAAGGATACCTGGACTGGCTATTAAAGACTGAGGCAAAGAAGGATGTAGTACCTCAGCCTTGTCCTCGTCCGTGGTGACAATGTTCCCCGCCATATCCAATCAGGGGTGGAGATTCTCTTTGCCTCTCTTTTTATTGTTAATATATTTGTGAAAACATTTTTTGTTATCCTTTACGACTGTGGCCAGATTGAGCTCTAACTGGGCTTTTGCCTTTCTAATTTTGTCCCTGCTTCACCTAACGAGATCCTTGTACTCTTTGTGAGTTGCCTGCCCCTTCTTCCAGAGGTGATAAACTCTCCTCTTTTCCCTGAGTCCCAGCAAAATCTCCCTGTTCAGCCAGGCCGGTCGCCTTCCCTGCCAGATCTTCTTATGGCACATGGGTACCGCCTACTCCTTTAAGATTTCCTTCTTGAAGGCTGTCCAGCCTTCCTGGAGCCCTTTGTCCTTCAGGACTGTCTCCCAAGGGACTCTCTCAACCAGTGACCTGAACAGGCCAAAGTCTGCCCTCTGGAAGTCCATGGTAGCAGTTTTACTGACCCCTCTCCTTACTTCACTCACAACTGAGAATTCTATCATGTCGTGATTGCTAAGCCCAAGACGGCCTCCGACCATCACATCTCCCATGAGTCCTTCTCTGTTTGTAAACAAGGCACCTCCCCTGGTGGGCTCACTCACGAGCTGCGTCAAGAAGTTATCCTCCACACACGCCAGAAACCTCCCAGATTGTTTCCTCTCTGCCGTGTTATACTTCCAGCAGATGTCCGGTAGATTGAAGTCCCCCACAAGAACAAGGGCCAGCGAATGCGAGACTTGTGCCAGTCGCTTATAGAATGTCTCACCTGTCTCTTCGTCCTGGTTGGGTGGTCTGTAACAGACTCCCAGCAGGATATATGCCTCATTGGCCTTCCCCCTCATCCTTACCCACAAGCACTCTACTTGGTCTTCACAATCATTGATTTCTATGCAATCAAAACACTCCCTAACATACAGAGCCACCCCACCACCTCTCCTTCCCTGCCTATCCCTTCGGAAGAGCTTATAGCCATCCATTGCAGCACTCCAGTCATGAGAGTCATCCGACCATGTTTCTGTGATGGTGACTAAGTCATAGCTGTCCCGCTGCACAATGGCTTCCAGCTCCTCCTATTTGGTGCCCATGCTGCGTGCATTGGTGTAGATAAGTGAAGCAGGACTTGTGGAGGGCACGTGCTCTCCATTGATTAAGGAGGGGGGAGTTTGGCACTTAACGCAAATGCTTCAATTAAGTACCAATAATTGGGTGGAATTAATGGAGGCTTAGTCCTGCTGAAATGTTTCTTCCACAGTCCCAGCCCTGAAACAAACAGAAGCCAGATTTCACACAGGTAAAATGCATGTCCTGTGGACATTAATTCCTGCCAGGATTTCCAGTCATTCATGAAGTAAGGAATGAAGCCTATAGTGAAACTATATTATCTGCATGAACAGACGACTGACATGGCACATGTCATTTGAATAGATTTTTTTTTTAAGCTGGCTTTTATTATACTAAAATGGAAACATTATATGGAGACCAGAATTTCACCCTATTCTTCTCAGCTATTTGCTGTTCAAAACCATGCTTTATAGCCTTAACAAGGATTAGCTCAATAGTCTCTTGTATCAACCTAGCCTCCCCAGAAAAAACAAACATGCCGAAAAGCAGACATGCGTCTTCGCCCAAACCACATCCAAAGACTGCCCCTGCCCCAGACAGCCAGTGAGACAGTCCGTCGTTCACCACCTGCCCTTATGTCCAGCCACTCTCCTCCAGGCTGCCCTCCTGCACCAAAACCCCAATGTCCTTGCTGGCCCTGGTACAGCTCCTCCATGGGCATCCCCTTCAGTATCACCCTTGATGGGTTTAGGATCACTGAGGCGAGGCACTTCTCCGCTTTAAAATACTTTTTTAAGTTCTCCCCCACCATGCTCCACTCAGTCCCTCATGGCTTAATTAATTTTATATCCACCAGTCAGTATTCTCAGTTCTCTCCCTCCTAGACTCCTTCCTAGTCTAGTATTCCTAGACTCTGAGTTGTGTATTCCTGCTCAGGATCCCACAGCTTCAACCCCAAGACCTTTTGGATTATATGAATGGGTTAAAAACAAAAGCTTTCTAATTTTTTAAGATTATGATTACAGCTGAGACAGGATCTTACGCTAAGGGTATGGAAATATTGTAATTTGCTACTTCTTTGTTCCTTGTAAATATGAATACTCCATATACAAACACTCCTAAATGTCTACAATTAAAAAAAAAGTATATTGAGATTAATTCCATTAAAGGTAAAAACATTTACCTTTTACTAAAATTCTGCTTGCAGAACTGTGATGGTTTGTTTTAATTTTCCTTACTACTATGCTTCTTTTTCCTATAGAAGATTAGAGAAAGATTCCATCAGAGGTCCTCCCTAGCACTCAGCATTGTTTATGGTATTTTATAAGCAGCATTATTAGCATTAGGAAGCTTGCTTTTTCTGCACTTCTAGTCTGGGAAATTTTCATAATTAGCTATGTATAATTAAGATTTCCATTAGTTGCTTTTTTTTTTTTTCAATTCCCCTTGTCCCAGTAAAAATGACAGATAAACGCCTTGAGACTTTGTTCTTAATTGTTCCCCAAGAGTTAGATTACAGAGTTAGGACCTGATTCACGCACATTTTATGCACCATTTCCTTGACTTTTTTTTTATGTAACATTTTGCTCAGAAACTTAATGTTGCTGAGAAAAGTGCCAATACTTCTTATTTACATAAAACCCTTGAGAATAGTTGCCATGTCTTCCCTCTGCACTTCATTATGCACTACATGTACTCCAAAGAAGAGAAAGAGTCAGTTAACAACAAGGTATGCAATAGTCCCACTAACCAAATAGATACAGCTTCTTGTTGGTAACACATTTGATTTCAACCCTTCAAATAAATCATGCCATGGGTTTCTGCAGTATGTACCTGATGCATCTCAGAAAAGTGACTCTGAATTCACATCAGTATAAATAAAAAAAGATTTTGAATACTAAGAGATAGCCATTAAAACAATGATCAAGAAAATACGGCACACATTGCAATCTGTCTTCCAGACTTTATAAATATTTCATCAGAAAGCCTAGTTACTACTATGCAAGGGTGAGCTTCTAATAGAATATTAAAATAATTGGCTTAAGAGGCAGCCATAAAGTTAGCAGAAGAGGTATTGCCCCTCTTCTCCATGAAACTGGGCCCTTCTTGTCTGGACCTGAGACAGCAGTGGGAGGAAAAGCTTCCCTCACAGCAAGCAGTGGTAGTGCAGCTCCCAGCAGAAAAGGTGGAGTTGGAAAGGAGCAGTCTGCAACTCCTAACTCTAATTTGAGCTAACTCAAGTTAGCTCTAACTGGAATGAACCACTTCCATTCCAGCCCTGCCACTGTATATGACAGTATTAAATTAACTATAGAGCAAGAGACTTGGAAAAAAAAAAGTCATAGCATATTTATTGTAAAGCAGTTTTTCATTCAGCATAAAACCTGCAGATTTAGTTCCTCCACCTTTTCTGATAACTTGCCTTCCACTTCAGTGTCCAAAACACCTGTAGTTTGTTAGCTTAAAGGGCACTGAGCATGGCAGGAAGCAGAATTGCTCACTGTACTCCTCTGCCTTGGAGACCCATTCTAGTTAGACAAAGTCTCCTTTCCTGTTCTGACTAGCTGGATTCTTGTCAAAGGAGGAAATGGTTCTACAGAATTCCTTTTTGTTGCCCTGCGAAATCCTTAATATTTTTTCTTTGTCAAAAGTATCAGGCAAAGATATTAGTGACTGTTCTACTCTTGAGACTGCAGTTGTTAAAGGATTCTGTGTCCTGAGAACAAATTCTCAGTGAAATCAGTTCATTATATTTGGTTGTTGGAATACAGTTAGGTCACCCAAACTTTTTTAACAAACAGTAGATCCTTGTAATAAAAAATAGCAGTGAGGTGGGATTTAATGAGATTTTCCTATGTGGGCCATGTGTTAAAAGACATCCAATAAAGAAAAGTAAAATAAAATAAACTTTTAGCTGTCCAATATTATATGACCAAAATAAAGGGGAAGTATACACAGGAAACAAAATTTCTTTTTCACATTAGAAAATTGAAAAAAAAAGATTTATTGTTTCTTCTTTATGTGAGCGATTTTCAGATTTCTTTCCTTTTCTCTCCTTTCACACAAAGGATAGCTCAAACATGATTGTAACCCAAAATATTTGGGATACGGAAAAAACCCCCAGTAAATCATTATGAGATTTTTCAAATGTTCAGGGAAATATTTACATGCAATTAAAAACCCCAAAACCCTAAATCCACACAGTTTCTTTCATTGGCTCCTATTCCCCTCTCACCCCCCACCAAACAAAAAGTTACTTTTTTTTTTCTGCTCCCATGTTCTTGTAGAAAGTTAAAAATACCCATTAGCTTAATAAAGCTCATATGTGTGATATATAACACTATAACATATTTGTTACATATATATGGATTTTTTTGTAGGGTCATGCTGCTTCAGTATTTCTTAGTTCTTCCAGAGGCTTTGAAGAGATTGAATCCCTATGGCTCATCCAAGACCCTCTCCAGAAGCACACTGAACTAAAGCTGCAGAGAAAGAGCAAGTAGTGTTTTGTTAAAGAACCTGAAAATTACTTTCTACCTGGCCTTTTAGATACAATCCATAGGATTTTGTTTTGTAGGGCAGCAACTAGCAAAGGCATGTACAAAATTAAATGCTTGTGTATGTGTGTTTCTGCATAAACACACTTATTGGATGCTTAAAATTACCAATTGCCTACCACCATTGTACTTGATACTTTTCATTCTTGAGCAAAAGAGGGGAAATTAATATTTCCTGAGGATACATACAAGTATTTATAATGATGACTATAACAGTTACTAAGAAATCTGTAATAATAAATCTGCATCTTAAAAGCAAGTAATTATATTCCTTTCCCCAGCCTCCCAATCCGTACAAATTCATACACAGTTCTTGCTCAGTTTAAAATATTCATATCAAAACAATAATGCACAGAAGTCACCAATTTCACTTATGCAGAGAAACATATCGTAAAGAAATGTGACAGGCTTCCTGTGTTCGTTCACAAAGAAAAATCTGAACAAACTTCAAAAGGAAAGAAGGAACATGCCCTCAATTCTAGCAGGCACACAAATCGAAGGATTACCAAATCTTGTAAGATGTTCTCATTGTAATACTTTTCTGTATGGAAAGACCTCTGAACCACGTAGCTTTACAGAATATGCTAAGGCTTAGACAGAAGATACATTCAAGAACATATATATTTGACTCAATAATATATTGTACTAACAGTTATTCCTATGGCCACCCAAGAACTGCTGTACTGTGAAAGACCATGATGACCTCAAGATACTTGCTTAAGGCGTTGCTATTCTCCTAAAGTACTTACATAATCAAGACCTACACCTTCTTTATCTACTTTTTTCCACTTTCACCTTTGACTGTGTAGTACAGTGGTTTCTCAACGAGGAAAAAGAAAAATAAGAAAAAAAAAAATCAAATATTCTTTACCCCAGTGCACCTCTTCTTGCTAACAGACCTGATAAAGATTTGACTGTGTACAAAAGTCAATGTTACTGTGCCATTGATTTCATTTTAGGAAGGACAGTCTATTGCCATATTTTCTAATGAGTGTGTGTACACAATCTGTGGAATAAAAATACTTTTGTCTTGGAACATGTAAGTTTTCATGTTTGTCTTAACTTTTTTGATAGAAAACCCATTATTTGTATCCTACACAGAATCTTTAACTGAAAAAAGATTATTTCAGAAGTTTATAATTCATTCAGAACCACATAAAACTGAAAGGATTTTTTTTCTAAATGTTAACTGCTCAGCTGATGCTTCAGAAAATGCTTTTTGTAGTAAGATTTTCAACAATGTAGAAGATACCTCAAAATGCACTGCTTAGAAGAATAGTCAGGAACACCGATGTTTCAGTTAAAATCATTGGTATTGTAGCAGTCTCTAAAAGACCTCAAAGTGGAAGTATTGATAAAAAAAAAACATACTGGATTTCTAATGATCACCTTCCGGTAAATATATGTTTCCTTTATTTTATATTGCTCAGATACTTTTCTGGGGTGATGGAGGAAGCAAACCTATTAGGCAACTTGTAATGATTGCAAGTCAATGAGTTGAAAGTGAACTGATACGAAAATATAAATTATTGTCTTCCACTACTACATTTTAAAAGCAATTAAACTGCTGCTTTTAAAAAGAATCTGAGTTTTAACTTCTTGGTTTTTTGGTACATCTCCCATTTTAAGCAATCTCCTCACTTGATGTTTACAAAGAGAAATGAGCTGAATCTGTTCACTATCTTATTTGGCTAATGAGGTTTAGTAAATATTGCAATAATTTTACTTTTTTCTTAATACCATGTAATTTTTAATAACTACCAAAATTTCTCTCTTTTCAAATATCTTACTGTAGATTTGGAGGTTCACAAGACAGCTAAGATATACCTATAAATGTTGATTGATAGAATGTGTTAATACACATTCCACTTGTCTCCATCAGACATCAGTCAGTGACAAAAGCGAGACAAGTAAATTCAGGTTTTCGCCGAGAGCAGAGAACCTATGTTTCACTTTGGACAAGTCTGGTATGATAGTGGAGGAGTCTGTAGAAGATCCTAGCAACTGGACTTTTCCTAAATGCCTATGCTATCAGTTTATATCTGAGAAAACAAGTATAGTTCACGGACCTTGATTTGAGACTCACACGATCTTGATAAAGAATAAAACCTTTTGGTTCTATAAGAAAACACCAGTTTATTGAGATAAACTGTTCAGAAGAGAAAAAAAATGTCACCCTGACAAGTCTCTCAATTCACAACCATTTACAAGAAGTTTTCTAAGTGCCAAGCTTATTTTACACAAATAATTACTTTTTCTTTTTGTAAGATCTTAAGACTTTAACTACTCCATAGCTTAAATGAAATATGCCTGCTCTATTTATTTCAAGTGATTTATTTAGGAAGAACTGAAACGTTTTGCTTGATAAATACTTATTAATATTTGACTGAAAGGAAAATATTGAAGTTAAGCTTCCACAGAAATAGTTAAAAAAAAAGTCCATTGGCTCGTACTCCATTGTCTCCTTTACAATAGAGTACTATAATGCAGATCTCATCATACTACTCATTGAGACCACACTTCACTTATTACATAAGTGGCTGACTGATTACATTGCACTCACTGTTCATAAACTGGCACTGGCGATTCATTTTTGGTTAGGAATCAAGGGAGTCCTAAATTGTCTGAAATGTGGTCATACACACAGAAATTACATCTGTCCTTAGTCTGAGTGTCTCAGTAAATTCCAGAGCCCGCTCAGTTTAAATGAGGAGAAAACTGCTAAATTATTCTTAAGAATGATGTGCAGCTGCTCAGTTTGGAAATCAGCTCCTTTCCCTCCCGGGCCTGCAAAAACCAGCTGTGCTAGCCTAGTCACAGCTTACTGTTCCTCTGCTTTCATAGAGGAAAGACAATGTTCACCAAGGAGGAGGGAAAGCAGAGGTAGTGCCGATAACCAGGAGACACCTTTATACCACAAGGTAATCATCTCTGATGCACAATATCTTCATTTAAAGTGGGATAAATCATCCAGCATGGCATTGTTGGAGAGGTCATAAGGACAGCCAAAACATCAGATGGATATTTTTGGTAACATCTTTGTAAAAAAATCCAAACCAAAACAAGCTGTGCTGTGTAACACTCATTATGGCTTGAATATCCTGTGCTAAATTTCCAGTGCATTCTTCTCTGTGATAAAGCATGACAACTGACCTATAGCTCCAGAATTAACTGACTCTGGGTAATATTCAGATTGGGTTTGTTTCACTTAACAACAATACAGTACTTAATTTTGTGAGTCATTCTCTAGATGGTAGTTCAATATTAAAAGTCTTTCTAAAGAATCTTTAAATATCTCTTTTTGTAGATAATTTTTCTACTGCTTCTGGAAACCTCTTGCTAACTATCCCCATTTTACATTAAAACTTTAATTCACATCCTTTTCTGACAAATCATATCTTTCCTCTATACCATTTATAATCCTTTCCAGCGAGCTCTATCCAGGAAAATTAGTGAAATATTAGCATTGAGTTAAGTTGTATAAATTTGTGTATAAACACATAAACCATTTGGCTAGAAGACATACTTAATCAAATCTCCATTTATTTCAGTCCAAAAAGAGTAAAGAATTCACATAAAACTGTATTAAGTACAGTGACAAATACATTGAGAAACCTCTGTTGTAACAACTCTAACTAAATCCAAAAGTCATTCTTTCTTCCTTAAAGTTCTGAACTTTTGCTCATGAGAGTTTACTATTCCTGAGAAGTACAGGAAGTCAAGACAAAAATGTAGCATATTGTCAATGCTTGTAATCAAAGGGAAGTGGGTAGAAGCAAGGAAACAGAAAATCTCAATAATGTGAGACTGCAGTTTTGAAAACCAGGGGTTTTTTTTGCCTGTGGACCTAGGCAAAACAAAGTTGGTTTTTTACTGGTGGGTATCAGTGAAAGTACAGAAGGAGCAAGTACCAGTATATAGTAACATGGCATTTTCTCCAAGTACACAAAGCACTAAAATGCTATCATCCATAGGTGGTAGGCAAGTACATCTATTTATCTAATATTAATGGAGAAGTCTTTAGGCAACTTTTTCCATTTTTTCATTGCTGATCTTTCAAATTCACTATCTGTTCTCCATTAGTCTTTACTAATTTGGTTTTGTTTACTTTTCTCCTAACTTAAAATAATGTGTTGACTTGAAAGGAATGTTTCTTGAACCTTATGTTTTTTGGGCTGCAGCATATGGGTCTTTACATCATAGAACTCAGCAAAGCTGAGACATAATTCCTTGAGGTATAACTCATATATAAATATATCTTTTTCCTTCTGTAGATATACAAGATTTTATCATGTGTCCAAAGTAAAAGATCTGTGCTAGAGAGTGCTATGAATGTTTGTAGGGAAAGAAAGATTGCTGTTCCCTGGCTTTTGTTATCATGCTTATAGCCCTCCCTCAGTACATTGATGAGTTATCTCTATCATATACTAGAAGGCTCCCATTTTATTTTAGCTCCATTATGATACTTGACAAATCGTATCTTTTCTCCTTTAGATCCAAGTTTCCAGATTATAGTAATTCAAAACATCATGAATGTTTAGTACAATTTTATATGCCTGTGTGGATCAACCCTGCATCAACTCCAAACTACCAGATAATGAATCAGCAGGTATACTACAAGCACTTCTACTGGCAAGTCACTGGCTCAGGTTCCCCCAAAATTATAATAAGCAGATATGTTTCATTTTGATATCTTAATGAATGTATGATTCCCACTTGTAAACATTTGAAAAAATTACGAGTAATAAATAGCTGTAGTGAAAGTTACAAGAGTTATTAACTTTCTGTGCAAATGAAACATTAATATTAACAAATAGAACTATTTATATATTGTATTAGGTGTGCTTCTTTTGGCGAGTTTAGACTTTGAAAACCACTTCTGAACGTACCAGGTGCCCTGGACATAACATATCTGAATGTAAAAATAGATTGAAATAATTGAGACCCAGGCTGAACTATTTCCACTTTTTATATGAGTGTCATCTTTTAACACCATGCTCTGGCAATACAAGAACATGGTAACTGTTACTGGGAGTTATGCTATCTGTGGCCATAAAGGCAACAGATTTAGATGCTGGAGAAAAACAGTATGAAATTAAAAACCTTTCCTTGATGTTAGGGGTATATGCAGTTTAAGAGCGTTCCACATAGATCAATATTAGTTCCATGTTATGCATCAAATCAGGATGAATAATCATTGCTGAAAATATCTGCAGATTCTAGAAACTAAGAGAAAGATGAATGGGGATGGAAAAAGTCATGCAAAGTGAGATGGATCAATCTGTGAACTAGACCATTCAAACAAAGATCAGGAGTCTAGAAATAAGGCTTTGAGATGAGGAGACAATTCCTAACAATAAGTAATATTTAGAAACCAAGCTTCTTTTCAACTTCAAAAGAAAGATAGGTGATGTGTACTGCATGCAATTATCCTTAGAAGACAGTACAGAAAGCAAACAAATGCAGTGAGGAAAGGTATAGCAAGAATAAGTACTTGAAAAAAGATAAGTCAATTAAGAAATTGGACTTTTTTTTTTTTTTCTGTAACAAATATTATCAGAATAAGCTGCTTGAGAAAGCAAAGGACTCTCATGGTTCCAGAGGTCTTCAGTTCACAACTGCACATTCTGGAGCATAGGCTTTATCCAGACAAATTGCTTTTATCAATGGAAATGTTCTATTCAATGTTATAAGTGATATATGGAGATCAGATTGGATGACATAGCTGTTGCCTCTAGCCTGAAGATCGGTAACTATCTATTTTGAGAGCTTGGAGAGGGGGCAGAAGTTGGTTGGTTTGGCATTTTTTTTGGTTTGTTTATTTGTTTTTAAGAACATTTTTTTGTTGATGGCTGCCAAGTATATGACTAGGATTCAATGACCAAAGTAGCCTTCATCCCAGTGTTCCCCTCCAATAAATATAGCCTACTTTCTTGCAGGGTAATTATCAAATTATGTACTGTCATGTGTCTAATAAACACAGAACTGTTTTCCTACAGTAGCTGTCAGGTCTTTCAACAACAAGCAAAAACATGTTTGTAAAAGTAAAAAAAATAATGCACCAATTTTATTCTTATGAACTAATACTCAAAATCCCAGATTAACAGAATTACCTGATTCAAATAATTAACAGGTGAACTGTCTTTTCACCCAGGAGAAACTATTCAGCTATGGCTGAATCTGTTTATATTGGAGACATTTTACAGTTAAAATGGTGTCCTCATACTACACCAGCAACAAGTTCCTAGTTATATCTCATGTACCGACATCACTGCACTTCTCTAAGTGAAGTAATCCCATCTCTTGCACAGGAAGTTGTACAAATACTAGCATGGTTTTGCTAATAACTATGCATGTCACCCCACTTTTGCTATCTTGTCAACAACTGTTTCCACGTACCCTCTGCTAGAAGACTGAAGCATCAGCCTGATGTGAAACCCTTTCATATTACAGACAACAAGGATCATCATTTCACTGCAAAAGGTGTCAAGTAATTTGCTTGGTCAAAATCAAGTATCTCAGATTTGACCAGACTGTGGTACATCAAAATCATACCCAAAACATTGATCATAGATCTTTGGTTATAATAGCGTACAGAAGAATCTCAGCTGAAACACAAGGAGGACAAGTGCCTGGCTAATCTTTTAGGGTAACGCATTATCCACAGGCAATATTGCTTTAGAGATTTCCTAGGAGGTACAAGGTTTGTAGGGCAGAAGGTGGCCTTCAGGAAGACTTTGGAAATGTCCACAGGATTTGTCTTTCAGAAACAGGACAAGAGGACAAAGCATTTTCTTGTTCAGAGAGCAATTAGGATCCTGGGTTGTAGCCCAGCATTGAACTACTGGAGCTCAACACTTTCTCATCCAACTTCATCAGTAAGGACTCTGCATACTGATCTGGAACTTTATCATGCCAACTATAGAAAGCTACTTTCTCAGAAATACAGAACATGCATTCCCTGTATAAAAGCACAATGCCTCTCTAAATTAAATAGGAGACAGCATGAAACGAGTGTGTCTCCTTCTAATATGACTATAGAGAAAGAGAGCAAATGCTGTTTATTGGTTTTGTTCCTTTATGAAACTTTCTTATTTTCCATCTTGAAAAACTTATATGTCTGTATAGAGAAACTATAGATGAAATAGCTATGATGGATCACAAAGTTTTAATGATAAATATATATATTCCTGCACTGGATGTTTGTGAAAAAATTTGTGTGTTCTTGATTTTTTTCCATTTTTTTTTTTCTTCAAAGAAGCTTTTCCATTAGCTCTAGGAATTCATTACAGTGTAATGAATACAAAATAAGAATACTTTTTCTAATTTTAGTGCAGGCCATTTTTGCAGTTAGGAATATATCTAGGTTGTTGAATACGTTGTTAACATAAACAACATCCAGAAAGTTCTTGTCATATTGATCTTGTGTTGTATCATCGGAATTGTCATGCTTTACCAGAAACTGTGATGTTTCACTGTCAAGTTTTTTTTCTAAATGTCTATTGCATTTAAAAAACAACAAACAAAACACCTTAGCAATAAAAATGTTTCTAAAAGTTGAATATTCTTTGGGGGAGAAAAAAAATTGGTTCCATTTTAGCAATAGAGAATATTCTAAATTCTAAAGTGTCCTTTACATAATTAATCTTAGCATAAGCAACTTTAAAGACAAATTAGAATTACCTCTTTTTCATAAGGGGAACAAATTAAAAAAATAAGGCCTCTAAGTTCCTACTCCAATATTGCCATTCCTCTAGGACTATAATTCCTGGATAAGTGCCACATCTGCCTTGTGTGGTTTAATTACTGATGATTTTACCTTTTTCTCAGGAATACATAGTATTTATTCATATAATATGACATGGCACACTATTACAATGATTATCCAGTTACTTTATGTATGGTCATAATACCATCTGGTATACAGCTAGCCTTCTTTTTGCATGTGTGCCATCTGGAACATCTATCTATATTCTAATTATTGTACAGATGAGATTTTTGTTTTTACAGAAACACCATATTGGATGTATCCTTCATTGATTGCTTAATTTAAAAAAATACAATGTAAAATAGTGTAAAACAGAAACAAAAACTTGGCATCTTAAATTAGTTTTAGCTGTCATATTCTCCTATGCATTTCTTCTAAGGAATTAAACAAAAAAAGACACCTAAATATATTTACAACTACTTTGCTATTCATTTTAGTAGAAATAGGATCTGGTTATTTAGGCGAGATGAGATAACAATTTCAGTTTAAAGTAGTTTGGAAGCTATATATACAGCAAAATTTCACACATTGAACTGAATTCAATTCTCCACCATTCTGCACAAGTTAGAGTATCTAAACCCTTCTTACAGAACTTCATTATCTGACCACAAAATAGCATGATTCGTTCAGTTGTCGCTGGCAAGTGTACATACCTATTTGTAGACCAGATGATGTAATTTTGGTTCAGGGGCTAAGAAAGAGTTGGTAAGTATCATTACAGCCTCAGTCCTGAAAATGTATTTTTGCAAAAATGAAAGTTAAAAATGTTCCTAAGACCCTCCTCAGTTATTTGCATACATTTGCCTTAGCTAGACCATCAGCTGTTTTCTTGTATTTTCATAGCAAAAATGTCATTAGGCTAGGACCCCGTAAGAAACACTTTATGTCTCAAAGAGTTTATGTGGGAGGGAGACTTGGTAATAGATTGCAGGCAGGGGCAGACAGTGACTCACTAAGTTTCCTACTGCTTCATTGAACGACTGGACAGGGCTGAAGCTAGAGAGAAGTCAATGACATTATGGAATCCAAAGAAGCCAGTAGGTCACTTCTTCCCAGGGTCAGCCTGGACTAATCTGTACGTAACATTGCTGGCCCATATCAACAAGTAAGCAGTGTCTCCACTATCATCCAGGAATGCTCCATGGCATGTCTTACAAACCTAATATCCAGCTATAAACTTATTGCACCTTGACACGATTTCAATCAGGGACTAGTGTTTTGCACCAGAGGTGGGGAGAAAGCTGAGAAAAAGAAATAGAGTAGGGTTCTTTCTGGATCTCAAAAAGAAAGGCCTGACAAATGGCATAATAAAATACCTGTTTTAATAAAGTAGAATAAAAAGAGGAATATAGCTAGTAAGTACATTTTATGTCCCTTTAGACTCCGGGAACCTCACTTTTGTGGGGTATTGGGCAGAACTTGGGTGGATTTTCCCATGACATGCTGCACAGATTCTACCTGTGGAGACCTTCCTTCTTCCTCCCATGCTGAGGTGCCTTTTATTTTGTGTAACAAGCAAAACCATAGATCTTCTCCTGGCAAGCTGGAACATCATCTCTCTCATAACATCCACTAGTATACAGGACAGACGAACATGGCATACTCCAAAAAATGCACTTACAGTGCTTAGTCATGTTAATATAATGGCTTCTCAAACCCTGAGTACAAGGCCCAAAAGAGCAGACAGGATATGTTCAAGACCACTGACTCCTCAAATGTTTTCTGCAAGACTTCCAGTACAACTACATTGCACATCATTGCTCCATGCCTCAGATTTTCCTTCCAAGAATCACCCATAGAATCATCGAATCTTTGGGTTGGAAGGGACCTTTAAAGGTCATCTAGCCTAAATCCCCTGCAATGAGCAGGGACATCTGCAACTAGATGAGGTTGCTCAGAGACCCATCCAACCTGACCTTGGAGGTTTCCAGGGATGGGGAATCTACCACCTCTCTGGGCAACCTGTTCCAGCGTTTCACCACCCTCATTGTGAAAAATTCCTTCTTTATACCTACTCTAAATCTACCCTCTTTTAGTTTAAAACCATTACCCCTTGTCCTGTCGCAACAGGCCCTGCTAAAAAGTCTGTCCCCAGCTTTCCTATAGGTACCTTTAAGAACTGGAAGGCTGCAAGAAGGTCTCCCTGGAGCCTTCTCTTCTCCAGGCTGAACAACCCCTACTCTCTCAGCCTGTCCTCATAGCAGAAGTGCTCTGCCCCTCTGATTGTTTGTGTGGCCCTCCTCTGGACCCTCTGCAACATGTCCATGTCTTTCCTGTGCTGAGGGCTCCAGAGCTGGACACAGTACTGAAGGTGGGGTCTCACCAGAGGGAAGTAGAGGGACAGATTCACCTCTCTTGACCTGCTGGCCACACTGCTTTCGATGCAGCCCGGGATACGGTTGGCCTTCTGGGCTGCGAGCACACATTGCCGGCTCATGTCCAGCTTTTCATCCACCAGGACCCCCAAGTCCTTCTTGGCAGGGCTGCTCTCAATCTCTTCATCCCCCAGCCTGTACTGATACCAGGGGTGGCCCCAAGCCAGGTGCACGACCCTGCACTTGGCCTTGTTGACCCTCATAAGCTTCACACAGATTCATTCCTCAAACTTGTCCAGGTCCCTCTGGATGACACCTCATCCCTTGGGTGTGTCAACTGCACTACTCAGTTTGGTGTCATCTGCAAACTTCTGAGGGTGCACTCGATCCCATATTGTCTATGTCATGGATGAAGATATTAAAGAGTATGGGTCCCAGCATGGACCCCTGAGGGACACCACTCATCACTGATCTCCATCTGGACATTAAGACGTTAACCACTACCCTCATGGTGTGACCATCCAACAGTTCCTCATCCACCCAACAGTCCACCCATCAAATCCATATTTCTCTCATTTAGAGAGAAGGATGTTGTGGAGGACCATGTCAAAGGCCTTACAGAAGTCCAGATAGATGGCATTGATAGCTCTTCCCTTGTCTGCTGATGTGGTCACTTCATCATAGAAGCCCACTAGATTGGTCAAGCAGGACTTGCCCTTGGTGAAGCCATGCTGGCTGTCTCAAATCACCTCACTTCCCTCCATATGTTTTAGCATAGCTTCTAGGAGGATCTGTTCTATGACCTTCCTGGGCACAGAGGAGAGACTGACAGATCAGTAGTTCCCAGGGTCCTCCTTGCTACCTTATTTAAAAATGGGTGCAATGTTCCCCTTTTTCCAGTCTCCAGGGACTTCACCTGACTGCCAGGACTTTTCAACTCTCATGGAGAGTGGCCTGGCAACTACATCAGCCAATTCCCTCAGGACTGTGGGATGCATCTCATCAGGTCCCACAGACTTGTGCATGTTCAGGTTCCTCAGGTGGTCTCAAACCTGATCTTCTCTTACAGTGGGAGGGACTTTGCTCTTCCAGTCCCCATCTTGCAGGCCATCCCCTCAAGAGGTGTGGGAAGAGACACTGCCAGTGAAGATTCAGACAAAGAAGTCGTTGAGTACCTCAGCCTTCTCCTCTGCTGTTGTTACCTGTTTGTCAGTTTTGCTCATTGTCGTGGTTTAGCCCCAGCCGGCAACTAAGCACCACGCAGCCGCTCGCTCACTCTCCCTCCCACAGTGGGACGGGGGAGAGAATTAGGAAAAACCTCGTGGGTTGAGATAAACACGGTTTAATAGGACAGAAAGAAAGAAGGGAACAATAATGATAATACCAACAAAGGAATGTATAAGAACAAGTGATGCCCAATACAGAAATTGCTCACCACCCCGTGATCGACAGCCCGTCCCCGAGCAGCGATTTCCGCCCCCCCGGCCAACTCCAGTTTATGTACTGGGCATGACGTTGTATGGTAGGGAATATCTCTTTGGCCAGTCTGGGTCAGCTGTCCCGGCTGTGTCCCCTCCCAGCTCCCCGTGCACCCCCAGCCTGCTCGCTGGCAGGCCAGCACAAGAAGCTGGACTGTCCTTGACGGCTCAGCAACAACCCAAAACATCAGCACATTATCAACAGTTCCTCATCCCAAATCCAAAACACAGTCTCACACTAGCTTCTGTGAGGAAAACCAGCTCTATCCTGGCTGAAACCAGGACACTCATCAAGGGGGGGTACGCTTTCTTTGACCTTCCTTTTCTGGCTGACATGCTTATAGAAGTCCTGTTACTCTTTGCATCCCTTGACAAGTTCAGCTCCAGCTGTGTCTTGGCCCTCCTGACCTCATCCCTACACAATCGGGAAGTGTCCCTGTACTCATCCTGGGATACCTGTCCCTGCTTTCATTGCCTGTGCTTTTCCTTCTTGCCCTTTAGTTTGCCCATCAGGTTTCCACTCAGCCATGCCAGTTTCTTGCCTTCCTTTCCCGATTTCTTACACCTGGGGACTGAGAGCTCTTACACTCTATGGAAAGGGTCCTTAAAGATCTGCTCTGTTCTGCTCCCTTGTCCCTCAGGGCAGTTTCCTGGGAGGTCCTATTGACTAACTCCCAGAAGAGCTGTAAGTTTGCTTTCCTAAAATTCAAGGTCCTGACTTTGCCCTTCACCTACCCCATTTCCCTCAGGACTGTAAATTCCAACAGTGCATGCTCAGGCTGCCTCTAATCTTGACATCACCGATTAGCTCACATGCATTGGTGACTAACAGGTCCAATATGTCATCCCCTCTGGTAGGGCGGTCTATTACCTGGCACAGGCAGTTATCCTCCATGCGCTCCAGGAGTCTCCTGGATTGCCTGCAGCTCACTATGCTACTTTTCCAGCAGATGTCAGGGTGGTTGAAGTCCCCCAACAGGACGAGAGCCTGCAAGTGCAATGCTTCCTGTAGCTGGAGTGAGAAGGCTTTATCAGTAGACCCCCCTTGATGGGGCGGCCTGTAGTAGACACCAACCACAATGTTTATAATATAATAACCACATGACAGGATAGAGCAGCAACTACTATTTATTTCATTAGATTCCCAAATGGGGATGCCTGGTACCTCATGACTGTGAGATGCACCATACCTCATCCCTTTTCTATAGCTGAGATATTCAGTTTACAGATGACCTCTGTCTGGCCTATAACAGTTCCGTTGTAAGAATTGAGAGTCAAGTCTGCATTTGGCCATGTGAAACGTATTTTCAAAGTACGTGTAAACACAAGGTAAAGGCAGCTCCACTACTATTGTCTATACAGTGTATTACTATATGTCACCTATTACACAGCTGTAGCAGAGGCTTCCCTTCTGCTAGCACACATTAATTAACAGTAAAGAGGAGAGAGCAAGAGATACTTCTCAAAGAAAAGAACAATTTAAACCACATTTACAATCACTTTAATTAAAATTATTGTTATCTAAAAGGTAACTTGCAGTTTCAGATAATCTATGACCTTTAAGAATATCATCATGAGTACATGTTTCATATACATATCAGATTGAGTAAGATCTCTAATTTATTTATTTTGTTTTTTAACTTTGTACAAGATTTTCCTTCGTGTTTGCAACCTATGTTTTTTTCTTTTTCCTTTAAAATTTAGATAGTATTTGGACCTCAGGTAAAACTGTAAGAACATAATGCATTAGGTAAAATAATATAAAATTTTCTTAAACTCAGATGCTGAAATATACTATCAAATATGGTAGGGGCTATTGCTTCCCCTAGTGTAATGTTGCTTGCTTTTAAATTGTTCTTTTCTGGCAAGAAATCAATAAAATACAGAATCCCTTTAATTAGTTGGAATTTCAAACTAAAGGTTTTTTCCTTTTAGATTTAAAATCATTAGGAGGTTAGGAAAAAGCCTACAGAAATTAATTCCGTAAATAAATTATATACAAATTGCAAGATGTTATTTAATTCTCAGTTAATTCGGTACAATATTCTCTAAATGTTTTCCTAGACTAAATTGTCCAAAGTGATTCTAAAAATTCACAGCTTGCATATTTGAATAAGGGTCCAGCTCAAGCAGGCAAAACTCTAAATCTATCACTGAACTTAAAATAACTATAAAAGAATTTAAGGACCAATGTACAACTTTTAAAGAAAGCTCAGATCATTTTTAAAATTTTATTAAGTAAAGAGAACTTTTTGCACATGACCTTAGCTTATAACTCTTTTATGACTTAGGATTTAATTGAGCTAGTAATTCCTTAAACTCTAAATTATTTCCTCCCTACATCTTTTTAATACTCAGTCTCTGTTTCCTCAATAATATATCCCTGTCATTCATAGTACTGAAAATAGAATTTAAATGGTTATTTATATCTAGCATTCACCTATTTATGGAGAGATTAAGCAATATTTGAATAAGATGGAAGTACCTAGGTAAGCAGGGCTTCTTCAAGAATTTGAAATATTCGTAAAAGCAATCTCCAAGCCATTAGTGATTATTTCCCATGACTTGGAGCATAGATGATGTATCACAGGCCAGTAGAAGACAAGACTTAGTCTTTTACTTTTAAAAGAGGAAGAAAGGGTATGAGAAAATTATAGACTTGTCAGCCTCTTTTCAGTATCCAGAAAGATACTGTAACAAATTAAACAATCTCTTTACAAAGCCTTGAAAGAATAACAAAGTGACAAGAAACAAACTGCATTAAACCAATTTAATTTCCCTCTTCAATAAGCTAAGTGGACAAGGGAGAAGAAGTCATAAACTGTTCTATATTCTCAAAAAATTAGGAAAACATGGTGAAGAGGAAGCTATTCTATGCTGTCTACAGCTACAAAAAAAAAAAAAAAAAGAGAGAAGAGAAAGAGAAGGCCCAAAAAACCTAATCAAAACATTGTGCACAGGCAACTCTTTGGTAAGTCTTCTCAGTTTGACATCAAATAGGATTCTGAAGAGATCTACTCTGGGCTCAGTCCTTAGTTTATAATAAGACTTAGCTCCAAGTAGGGAGCAACAGATGTACAGATTATGCCGTTTGTGTGGTGAAAACAAGAAAATTTCATTCTGTGACTTATTACTTGGTCATCTCATGGGTAAGATACACAAGCTTGCTATTCTATTCTCCTTATTTCTCATGACGCTTCAGGTTGTCTATCTTTTAGGCAACACACTTTAAAAACGTAGACAAATGAGAGGGAGAATAGAGAAAGGCAACAGAATCAAGGGATTTAAAAGAGGATACATTAGAAAAGGTTCAAAACCAGATGTTTTTATTCTTGAATACCATACTATTACTGTCCTTGAGGACTGCAGGGATAGGTAGGGGAGGGAAAAGGTGATTAATGATAGCATTGTTCTAGTGAATAAAATGTTTTTATAGAGAGTGTGAATAGTTTTTCCTCCAGATTAAGAGAGGTTTGGTCAAGGAGTAATGAGCTTTGTCTCCAAGAAAATACAGATTCCTAGAAAGACAAAGACAGTCTTTCACACATATAAGCATAATAACTCTTTACCTGGAACGGTTGAGGAATTCTTGCCAATAAACCACTTTTCAAAGTCACTAGACTTATGTTTGAGGCTGTGACAAAATCTGGGAGAAGTAAACAACAAATAAGTGACATTAATAATTAGAATCAATGCGTTTCTGCCCCCCCCCCCAACCTTGGAAGATGAAATCGAAAGAGAAAAGCATATTTGAAGCTGATTTTACAGTTGGAAATCAACAGAAACATTTTCACTTGAGTCTTATTAGGACCACATAGAACTAAGAAAATCAACCTATTAAATGTAATGTAATTATAGAGAGGGAGAAATACTGATTTCTTCCCAAGATATTTTATCATTTAATGGAAAGGGATAAAAATTTACACATAATTGCACACATACTTGCTTAAGAAATTCTTATTTGTCACCACAAGTTGTATATAAATACCCTAGTTAAAAAAAGCTAAGTGAATCAAGAAGGGTAAGAACTGTAACGACGGGAGGAAGCTTACCATTTTAACTACTTCCCACTTTACATAAATTGTTTCAGCAAATGAAACAAAGGTAACACTTGAGTCCAAAACCTGCCTATCACATTCGTTGTCCCTGAAGTGTATAAACTAGAAGTGAACCACAAATACACTTTCGTGACACTTTTTCTGAATCAGTCTAAAAATCAGACAGACTTATACCAATGCCATCACACTTTACTCTTGAAGATGTAGTGACCTGAATAAAAAAAAAAAACCACAAAAAACCCCCCAAAATAAACAGAACTAAAAGCTTGACCACTAAATGTTTAAAAAAAGAAAAAAAATATAGTGTTGCAAGTCCAGAGTAGATAGTTGATATCAGGAGCAAATTTTGTCCTTAACTACATTTTGCTTCTGCTTAAATGTCTTCCACTGTTCCAGTGAAATAAAGACATATTCTTCTCTGTTAGTTCTGAATCAATTAAAAAACCATACAGATCTAATTTTAAGAGAAGAAACATTCAAACAGGAAATATGACACATACAAAAAGCTATAAACACAAAATAATAGACTTAATTCTTTATTAATGGAAATGTTCAAATGAAGATCAAATTTCTGCTTAAGGGGCATACTAAACATTCAATCACAACAGTGACTAATCTCAAAGCAAAAGTTTAGGGAAACACATCACAGCTAGGGGTCAAATCAACTGTTTCCGCACCAGCATCTGGTGCTAGTTGTGATACCATCAGTTATCCCATCTTGCCTCCAGCTACTACTATGAAAGGGCACAGATCATCTGTAGGTCTGATACCATATCTGACACAACTTCATGGGTCAAGCAGTAACTAAGACATCTCTGCCAGGGAGCAGCAAGAGGAGGGCTGGTCCGCAAGGGGAAAACAAGCCAGGAGGCCAAGGGTGACCCCAGCACAAGCAATGCCTCCTTAACCGCTCACAGTACCTGACCAAGGCGGGTAGAGCCACATGCTGACAGTAACAGGTCCCACCGACAGCCCAGTGAGCACCAAAGGCAAGAATCAGAGCCAGTGCTCAGCAAGGAGGAGACAGGGACAAGGACAACATAGATAGAGCAAGACTAGTGCCTTGGCCCAAGCTGACATGGGCCCATGAGTAAGGGTGGGGGTCTCAGGTGAGGCTGGTCAGGGCCATTAAAGGCTATTAGGGTACTCAGAGTCCTGATAATCTCAAATGGCACTAGATGTCTTAGCGAGGGTGAACTAGGCTCCTAATATTTTGCAATTGTTGGATAATTTGGTCATAATAACAATCAGATGACTTTATTGTATTGTCTTTATTATCTATAATAGAAAATATTAATATTTTGATCTTACAGATAGCATTTTATCTCACTTTTCCCTCCTTTTTCCTTGCAACTCTAAAGGTACCATTGGCTTTTTTTAGTCTCAATTTTTCCCACTTCCATACATATAATTGCCTTATTTCTGATTTGCTATTCCCTCCCATATCTTATTTCATACCCCCCTTTAAAATTGAGTTGCAATAAGATTTACTGACCTTTAATCCATTTAATTTTTGCATTTTTCTTTCCCTTTTAATTTAAGATGATGTTTATAAACACACAGAGACATCACTATAACTGGAAATGGTTACTTTATATTTTAACAAAGAGAGACACACAACAGTTGGCAAGTATTGCGTTCTGTGCATGCTACAATTCTCAGTAAGGATGTTATTCACTACCAGCTGTTTATAGTGCAATGAGGGTTGTGGACCAATTGACCAGGGATTATTGCTTCCTCCCTGCTTAAGGTGAAGTGTTTACACGTTCTGTGAATGCAGCTGATAAGAGACCTATGGGAAAAGGCTGGAACTATGCTGTAATCTGATTGTTTGTGAAGTTTTTCTTCAAATGTTTGTGATTTTGTTTTTTAATTCTGACCTACATATTGTACTACTCTAAATAATTGAAAAATAGGTATCACATGATATTGCTTATATATTTAAAAGAGAAGAAACTAACATAAAAGCAAATTAATATATATTTGTCAAACAAGTCCAAAGGAAACAGTCATCAAATTAAAATCAGTCTGAACAGCCTTCCTCTTGTAAAAGATGTTGGAACACATCTCTTGGTAACAACAGTATTGTGCTTTCTGAACTGTAACATGGGCCTGGTGAAATCTGCACTTCCTCTCCATGTAATAACCCACTGACCTCAGTGTAATTATTTCTAATTTACACTGTAGCTATTGAGAGAATTTATGAATCCATCCGTAGGAAAACAAGTAAACCAAACCTAACCCCTAAAAAACACAAATCACTGGAAAAAAATTATTAATAAGAAAACTTTCCAACATTAGTACAAAAAAAAAACCATTGAAATGATGAATTCAGGTAAATCAAACATGTTCGTAAGCAAATAAAATACATTCTAATAATATGACTTTTTGTAATAAAGATACTATCAAGTCCATACAAGCTGAAAATTGATTCCACCTCTAGTGAAAACATGCCATATAATTTGTGTGATGCATTGTATACAGAACTAACTTATTAGAAAATACATTTAATAGAGTAACAGAATCAGTATGATGTCTGGAGTATAAAAAAAACATCTACTTCCATTAGGAATTTATTTTTTATATTGCCTTTCTGATAACTAAGACTGCAACTTAACAGTGCATTTTTAAAGAAAAAAAATTAGCTATGCAGAGTGCAAGTGGCATGTGAACTATAGTACCATAAAAAGCAACTCATTTAAGAAGCGTGTCTAACTGATCTGGTGTCGGTTTTCCTCAATTAACAACAACAAAAAAGATAATTGTAATGTTCTAAATAACCTGAGTATAAACACACACATAAAATTTACTTATAATGAAATTCTCCATGTGTGCCTCCCTTATTACTGCTGAGAAACACCTTACTTATAAAGGTTGAAGGTGTGCAGGGACAGAAGAGCTTAAAAAACTGTTGTGTTATCTGTATCTCTAAAAAGAATGCAGGAGGCAGAGACAGTAAATGAGTTTGTAAGCAATACCGAGTAAAATTCTGTATGGATCAGCAAAAGACCTATATGGGTTTATATGTCGGTGGATGTGATCCCCACACCTCAGATAGACTTTCATCTGTAACTTGGAGAGATATTTACTCCAATTCTTGCCTTTTTTTTCTTTTTCTTTTTTGTTTTTTTCCCCCCATGAGGAATATAATACCTATTTTAGGATACAATGGACAAAGTAAGACATGAAGCCCCTGACCAAGCTCACATTGAGGTTTGGTGCAAACGAGGCTAACGGTTCTAGCTCAGCACTCCTGAAATGCAGAGTACAAGGGAGGATGAAACAGAAATGTGAGAGTTACTCCAGGTTTACTCAGCTAGTTCCTGCTGGGTTTGTTGATTTGTTTTTAGCTGCATGGTACTAAATCTAGCAGAGAAATCCACAATGGATGGAAGGAAAGGGAAACAGCAGAAGCCTCAGTGAAAGGGAAAAAAGAAGCAGAAGGGAAAGAGGAAGGTGAGAAGGTAGGTCCAAAGAGGGCCTAAAGAGTACATTCCCACCATCTTCAAAAAAACACCACTTGCCAAAAAAACCAAAAAAATTAAAAAAAATTACCATGCCATGGAATAACTGGCCTGGAACTAGAAGACTTCCCTTCAATGGCTGAATCTTCCATCATTTGAGAGAAGTACTTACATATAATCAGTGGCTATCACTGTGCAACCAATACATGCTGACTGGTTGTGGCCAGATGTGTGACTTTCCTCACTAATTGTGGTGTTGTATTGTAGAAATAATACTGTTTTGTTTGTTAACAAAGTGGCTGGCTATGGCATATTTTTATTATATCCGTTTCATCATTACTTTTGTCAGAAAGTCAGTTTCAGAAGTCAAACTTTTTTTATTTTAAATTTAGGCCTTCTCATTGATAATTCTATTGAGGGAAAAAAACTAAAGCTGAGAGACAGATACTACTCAGATAAGTAAAAGCATGTTGTAAGAGATAATCAGTCTGCAGAAAGTAAGCTAACACTGTGTTACAAGTACCAGATTGATGAACAAATCAGAACCACTGCCACAACAAGCAGCTGACACCAATAATTTCCAAGCAAGTAAGTTGCCATCTTTCACTATTTACATTTGCATTCCCTCTTGTGCTGTCTGTAATGCTTGGGGGAAGTCCTTCGAATACATGCCTCCAAATTTTCCACATTATTTGCCATGAAATCCTTCCTCATTCTGTGAAGGTTTTGCAGGGGTTGGTCATAGCACATCGCTTTCATTGTCAGTAGTGCTGACTACACTGTCTACAGCTCCACATCTGTACATACTTATGTGACTGTGGATGCTTACAGGTTAGAGTATACACAAAAATGATCTGTGTGACACAGTCAATAACCACTTTACCAGGAAAAAAAAAGATAGATTAGTAAACAAAGGTCAAGAATTGCTTAGAAACCCTTAAGTAGACTTAAAACACAGGTTATTAAGCTACTGCAAAGTAGTAAATTTCAGCATGGTTTCTCTCAAACAGCGGTCCATGAACCAGTGGTTGATTATGGAGCCCTGAGGGTATGTGGTCTATAAGTCTTCTATTCTTACAGCTAACAAGATGAACTCAAATTCTAACCCTGTCTTTAGTGAAATCACAGGTTGCAGTCCCAGGGAAGTTATGGGATTATAGTGCTCCATGCTAGGCAAAGGATTCAGAATACCTTTCCTTGTGAATAAGGTGCCGAACTAGACATGTGGGTTATATCTAAGACTCCAAAGGAAATGTTGGCCTCCCTGAAGGTAATGGAATTTTGTCATTTTATAAAATTACATTTATTATAAAATATTGTCATTTTAATAATATTTTATTTCCCATTAATGACTTTTTTAAGAAAGTCACTTCACCTTTCTAAACAACCTATTCTTAAGCTATAAAATAAGGGTAATAATGAAATACTTCCCTCTGTAGAAATATTTGATAAAAATCACCATAAGACTGTGTTCTCAGGAATACAGATTTTACTTCTACATGTCAAATATATAGCACCCAATTGCTATCGCAGTCGCGTTCAATAGAAGATTGGTTCTATACTAAAGGTAAATTAAGAAATAAATTATATGATTATACTGAAATTTTATAGTTCTGCATTCATTTGCAGTAGTTAATGCTCAGCCATTTATCCTGGTGGTGAAACAGATATTTAAAAGTTCTGTTAAGATGACAACAGAGTCTGGCTAACACAAATGACTGATCTTAAAGCTACATTCATTTCTATCAAGGAGTAATATTTTTATGATACATTCTCCCATTGACATTTTGGCAGGTGTCAGAATGATAGCACTGAGCATCAAGGAATTCCCGCAGACTAGATTCTCAGCAGATGTAAATCAGTAGAGCTAAAATGCATTAGAGCCACGAGAAATTATACCACCTAAGAATCTGCTCTGATATCTGCTATCCCTACTGAAATACCTTTCAAGTCATCAGTGTGCCCTGTTATCACTTTAATACCGTGTTGTATTGAGTCCTAAAAGTCATATGCCAAGCCTGTGAATCAATGCAAAACCCAGCAGACCAACATTAATGAAATTATTGTGATGGGTCTGCAAACTGTCTGTAATATTTTGTGTCTGTTATATATCCAGCTTCTTCTTCTATTTGCTCTGTGGTCTATTTTGCCTTTAAGTAAATCTGTTGAAAGTTGGCGGGTGATTTTTTAAATGACAATGCACCCTCTTGTCATGCTTTCTTCTTGTAATTTTGAAAATATGGCAGTTTTGTTTTGAATAGGCTGTTCTGGGTCACTGTATTCATAAGCTGGTCATGGTTCCTGAAGCACAGGTTTTGCATGCTGAGCAGTCATTGCTGTTTTGCAGGATGTCCATGAATCCAGGACAAGTGGACTGATCACAAGGTGTTTGGACTGATACAAACTAGAGGGGTAGCATAGAGGGTGGGTTCTCCAAGAGTTCGCCTAACCTCTATTTTTATTGGAGTTTTACTACCAAGGGGTCTTCATTTGTCCAAAAATAGATTTGGGCTTTACCACTGTGAAAGAAAGCAAAAAATTATTGTTTTTCTTTTCTAGTTCATATAAACCAATGACAATTTACATGTTATTTCCAGATGGGAAATAACGTAATTCCAGCAAAAAGCAATGTCAGGTGTGAGCATTTTTTAAAAAATAAAAATTAATTTATAATTAATTAGAAATTAAAAGCAAAGGACAGATGAATGTGGTGGTTTGAAGATAAAGGGGAAAAACTGATGCAGAGCAATAATGTGCATTCCATACTATATTTTACAGAAAGCCAGAAATGACTTGTTTTTTTCAGAATGTGAAGTAACCACTTTCTAGTTATTTTATTTCCTCAGAGAAAACTTGAGAAAGCAGCCTACCTAGAAACTCCTTGAGAAGTGCTATGATGTTCCTGTACTCAATTACACTGGAAAGATTTCATCTTCATAGCATTTGTTAAAGAGCTCCTGTATTCTATCAAGTGAAGACTGCATGTTCAATATATAATATATAGTAATATGTAATTCACATATAAAATAAAACAAAAGGCAATAAATGCATTCCTTTGGTCTGGAACTTTAAGACTACGAGTACAAAGTATACCCAAGGCAATAAGCATTTCTATTTCTGTGGGCATCACTTCTATATCAGTAAAGGATGGTGGGGGTAATAAATGAACAGATTTTTTAGTATTCAAGAAACTGTATCAAGTTCCAAACAAAAAATGCCATTTTCTAGTATATTTTGGGGACAGCAGACCCAGTCTAGAAATATGTAGATGTTTCAGCCAATAAATTCCAGGAAAAGAAAATCACTTCTGATGACAAAGCGACAAAGTTTCTTCTTTTTATAGCTGTCTTTTTTAAGCTTCATGAGCCATCTGTGTCTGTGTACATAGCCCAAGTACCTCTGAGCCTAAATGTTAATTCAGTGAGATACAAAAGGGAAAAAAAAGTGTAAAAATCTCCTTCAAGATAACCTTGTGCATATAAGCCCTAGGTAGTAAATGAAGAAGAGGAGTATCTCACCTTGCTTCCTTCATTAGCTTACCTGTAGAGGCTCCAACAGGCAACATCACAGAATCACAGACTGGTTGAGGTTGGAAGACACCTCTGGAGGTCATCTCATCCAATCCCCCTAGTCAGGCAGGGCCACCTAGAGCTAGCTGCCTGGGACCATGTCCAGACAGCTTTTAAATACCTCCAAGGATGGATACTCCACAACCTCTCTGAGCAACCTGTGGCAGTGCTCAGTGTCCCTCACAGAAAAAGCGTTTCCTAATGTTCATACAGAACCTACCTCCTATGTTTCAGTTTTTGTGCTTTGTCTCTTGTCACTCAGCACCACTGAAAGAGCCTGGCTCGGCTCCATCTTCTTTAGAACTTCCCTTTAGGTCCTTCCCTTGCAAAGCTCCTTTCCAGCTGGTCAGCACCCAGCGTATATAGGTATCTGGGGTTGTTCCTCTCTAGTTGCAAGACTTTGCACTTCCTGTTGTTGAACTTCATGAGGTTCCCATCAGCCCATTTCTCCAGCCCTGTTGAGGTCCCTCTGGATGGCAGCACAACCTTCTGGCATATCAGCCACTCCTCCCAGTTTTGTGTCATCAGCAAACTTGCTGAGGGTATACTCTGCCCATCATCTGGATCGTTAATGAAGATGTTAAGCAGGATTGGACCCAATTCTGACTCCTGGGGTAACCACTAGTTAATGGCCTCCAGCTAGACTTTGTGCTACTGATCATCATTCTGTGGTCCTGGCCTTTCAGTCAGTTTTCAATCCACCTCACTGTCTGCTCATCCAGCCCATACTTCATCAGCTTCTTTATGAGGATCGTAATGGAGACAGTGTTGAAAGCCTTACTGAAGGCTAGGCAGTCAATTATCCATTGCTCTCCCCTTGTTTACCAAACCAGTCATTTCATCATATTCATTTACGCTTGTCAAGTATTACTTCCCCTTGGTGAATCCATGCTGACTACTCCTGACGTCTTGTTGTTCATGTGCCTGGAAACGGTTTTCAATATTAGTTGCTCCATCACCTTCCCAGGAACTGAGGAGAGGCTGACTGGCTGGCCTGTAGTTCTCTGGGTCCTCCTTCTTGCCCTTCTTGAAGATAGAAGTGGCATTTGTTTTCCCCCACTTCTCCCAGTCACCGTGATCAATCAAATATTATCCAGTGGCCTCTTAATGACATTAGCCAGTTCACTCAGCACTCGTGGGGGCATCCCCTCAGGGCCCATGGATTTATGTATGTCCGGTTTGCTTACATATTTGCCATCCTGAACTTCTTCTATCAAGAGTACAACTTTCTTTTTCTAGATTTACCCTTTGTTCTCCAAGGCCTCAGATTCCTGAAGGCCAGTCTTTAGTAAAGACTAAAGCAAAGAAGGTTTTGAGTACTTCAGCCTTTTCCAGGTCCTGTGTCACCAGATCATGTGCCTCATTCACCAGTGGGCCTACCTTCTCTCTAGCGTTCCTTTTGTCACCTGTGAACTTATAGAAGAACTTCTTGTTCTTTTTATCACCTGTGAACTTATGAAAGCACTTCTTGTTGCTTTTGACATCCCTTGCCAGAATCAATTTGAGTTGAGCTTCGGCTTTCCTAAGTGCCTTCAAAGCCAGAGTACAAATACAGAAGGCGTCTGTGCCAGCACAGGGCACATCGACCTGCTCCAGCATGGGGTTCTCCACAGGATGCAGTGTGGATATCTGCTCCAGTGTGGTCCTCTCCAGGGGCTGCAAGGGAACAACCTGCTTCACCATGCTCTTCTCCAGGGGCTGCAGAGGAATCTCTGCTCCAGTACCTGGAGCACCTCCTCCCCTCCTCCTTCTCTCGCCTCAGTATTCACAGGGCTGTTTCTCACATTTTTGCCCTCACCCCTCACTGCTGGGCAGCATTTTGCCATTTCTTCTTTGTGCCTGATGAAGATTTCCCAAGAATATCTTCAAGCCACAGCTACAGCCAGCTATCAGGGTGGGTTGTGTCTATGAAGGCTGGAGGGACTGGAAGAACAATGCACTCTACCACCTGCTTGTGACCCCAATTCCTTTCCTCAGGCACATCTTCCACCTGGAGCTGGGGGAGATGCAAGTGAGAACTCCTGTCTAATGTGCAGTTGGAGTTCATGTGCATGAGGGAGAAACTGGTGCAGGACATGCAGTGCTTTCTTCATCACCGCCAAGAAAATCTGAAGAGAAATCCGGAGCCCAGCCTCCTACACATCCTCTGCAGTGGCCCCTACCTCAATGTGGAGAAACCCTCCTGCTGGTTCCAGATATTGGTGAAAGCAGCCTGGCAGGTTATGCCTCAGTCATGGCACTGCTGGCTAACAGTGCTGTCCTCCAGCTGCTCCTGAAAGCTCCAGTTGACAAATACCTGCAAGGGAACCCTATCCATAAAGATGAGGTTTGGGTTGTGGCTAGATGACTCAGATGCCTTCCTGACCATCAAGTAGGTAGAGGCAGGCATTACCAGCAGCACAACATGGCCGGACAGCTACACCATGGCAGGGATGCAGTTCTTCAGCAAATGACCAGGTAGGCCCAGCACAACAGCTTCCATCTCAAGTATCTGCAGCTCTGCACCAGTATATTGGTAGCCACAGAATTTTCCACCCATGCCTTGAAGACAGCTGTGACGCAGCTCCTGATGACCATACCCCGTCAAGCTGGCACAGCATGAATTCCCTGCTGGTGCTGGATGATAGGCTGAGGCAGCTGTGCTGCTGCCTGGAGGATAAACTCCTCAACCACCTCCTTTTCAGCAAGAAGAGGATGCCTGAGGAGATGGTCTTGTCTCCAGACTTCTGCATGACCAGCCTGCTCAACCTCTCCCAGCACCTGACACAGGAGTCAGCTGCCCATGCCCAAGCGTGAGTTTGAAGAGCTGCAAGATTGGCTCACAAGGCTGCTGATCTTCAGATATTGAAAGAGGTCTTCATGCATAGAGCTGTGTTTGCAGGACTCACAGCTGATAGCAAATGATGACCTCGTACCTCAGGGAAGAAGCACAAGGGACAAACGCCATAAGTTGGTGAGTTTTGGGCCCCTCGTTACAAGAAGGATGTTGAGTTGCTGTAGCATGTCCAAAGAAGGACAATGAAGCTGGTGAAGGGTCTGGAGAACAAGTCTTATGAAGAGCAGCTGAGGGAACTGAGGTTGTTCAGTCTGGAGAAGAGGAGGCTGAGGGGACATCTTATCGCTCTCTACAACTACCTGAAAGGGGATTGTGGTGAGGTGGGTGTTGGTCTCTTCTCCCAAGTAACTAGCGATAGAATGAAAGGAAATGGCCTCAAGTTGTGCCAGGGGAGGTTTAGGCTAGATATCAGGAAAAATTTCTTTACTGAGAGAGTGGTCAAGCATTGGAACAGGCTGCCCAGGGAGGTGGTGGAGTCACCATCACTGGAAGTATTAAAAAGACGTGTGGATGTGGCACTTCAGGACATGGTTTAGGGAACACGGTGGTGTTGCGTTGATGGTTGGACTTGATGATCTTAAAGGTCCTTTCCAACCTTAATGATTCCGTGATTTTGAGTGTGGAGCAAGGTTCTTTCTGCTGCCCCAGTATGAGGCTCAGGCACGAGCCAATGCAGAGCAGTGGCTCTGAGTGCAGGAGGCACATCCCATCACAAATCACTGAGAGAAAATTGAAATTTTTATGACCATTTGTTAGTAGCCATCACACTGAATAACTTTTTCCCTGTCAGTTATTTAATCTAATGCCCGAGTATTTCCCTCCCTAATTAGCATTGCTTTTGTATAATCAAACTTTTGGTTTCTATAGAGAGATGCTATAGCTATGACATTCATAATTAAAAATGTTGTCATGAAATCGAAGATTTTTATCTATATCCATGCAATCTTAGTGAATCCCACAGCTTTGCGAGTATGTCAAGAACAGATTTCAGATAGAAAGTGCCACAGAAGGTGAGAGAATACAAAAAAGCTTCGGTGCAGTAGATATAGCTTGCAAAACAAAGCCCACCATTGCACAAACCACCAGCTAAATGCTATAAACCATGCATTACAGCTCTTATGTTGATATTCTGAAAATAATTGTGATTGTGAGCTCTCAGAAAGATTCACTGCACCAATTATGTTATCACCAACTGACAACTTACCTAGGCAAACCCTTTTAAAATCTGAGCCTCCTACAACACTAATGAGCATTAAAGAACAAAATATATAGCTCCCATGAGTTGGAGGCACAACATCATAGCTTACCACTGCTATAAACAGTAAATCTTTACACATGCCTATTGGCAATGATGTTCCACAAATGTCAGCATAGACTCTTGTTTTCTAACTTCATCAATAACACTACTCTTCATTACATTTATAATCTGCAACTAAAATAAACTGTACCAACATGAAGAAGTATGTTTTATACAGAGAATGAGATTTCCTCTTGGGATGGGGAAAAAAACAGTGGTGTGTAAAGGGTTTCATATAACTTTCAGGAATTGACAACCCCCCTGAAGATTTCTAGGCCTCTCTCTAAAGATTATAATGTTTGTTTCCAGTGAAAGGTTTTTGTTTGTTTCTTTGTTTGTTTTTTAAACAGTGCTGGCCATGGAACACTGCCACAGTCTCTGTCACATTCTATGCTGCAATGTAGCCATTTGTCACAATGTCATATGCGCTACAGGGTCTCATTGAGGTGTCATGCCCTCAAAACCCATTCCTGCTGCCAAGAATGAGACATAATAAAACAGGAGTATGTGCTCCTAAAGAAAGAAATTGTTTTGTTTGTCAGGGGTGTTGAGAGCGGTAACTTCACTCAGAGGAGCACTCTCAGACTATTTTGGCACAGTTGTCACATGCACAGATAAACCCAGTGAAATATAGTTTTCAGGATCATTATTTGTATAGCATTTCAAAGCAATTTGTCTTGACCTAATGCTTTCATAAATACATGATACTTGGAACTTCTGGGTGCATCTACAGGCTACTCCAAAACCGAAGCATAGATAAATGTAGTAATCAACTGTGTAGTACCTTATGTGGAATACCATTTCATTAAGATAAGACAAAACAACAAAGAACACATCACTAAAGTAGAGATTTCTAACAACATAACAGAGAAACAACAGGAAAAATATTTATAAGGCAAGAAACATTTCAGACCCCTTCACGAAAAGGCTGAATTCCTTTATAGAGTCAGGTGCAAAAATACCTGGTGAAAGATACATAAACTGGGTACTCAGAAGCATATTTTACTGCAGTGTCCCTGCCAATGCTCTTCAGGACAGTTCCATGGGAGTCTGCACTGTCCAAAGGGAGATATAACTGGTACACAGGCAGGAAAAACTTCAAATGCAACTTTAAATTGGAAAACATTTAAAGTGATGGGAAAACCTTCCAGCATATAACAGAACCAACTCATATGCACCTTGGACCACCCTGAATTTATAAATATATATCCCATAGTGATCTGTGAGCATGGTCCATCCCACATACACTATCTTACCCTCATGTCAAAATCCTATGCCCTTGATTATCCAGACATACACTGAAGCAGCATGATAAATGCGATCAATGAGTAAGAAATATACTGGGGAAGTGCTCTTGCCTCCAGAATTAGACGTTTGGAAAGATTATTGGCAGGACCTGCCTTACAAAAATCACACTTTTGATCATTGGTACAGGAGAGAGGTAAGAGAAAGAAAAAATCGGTAGCTACCAGAGAAAAGGAGAATTTGGGCCTCCAATTCAAGAGTTCGATAGGGAGAAAAAGGCAATGAAACATCCAGCATGCCCACACAACTGCGGGCTTCCTATCACCACAGACACACCGTTTGCGCAGAAGGATGTTGAATAGGTAAGACTACAGCACTAGTCTTGTCAGCAGTGAGATAGTGACCTTCAGGACACAACAACTTGCCCTTTTTGGCTGACAACCTTGGTAGACAAGAGGTGAATTCTATTAGTCCTTCCAATAGCCCATCTGGTAGCCAGGTTTTCTCTGCCTGGCAATAAATCACAACTAGTGATATGGACTCTGCTAACCCTGCTCTTCTTCTGGTTGGAAGATGGAAGATGCCCATTATGACTTGCGATCGAAAGGAATGGAGCAGAGTAGTGTCACAGACCTCTGCAATAATGGCTGGAATGGACTTGCCAATGCTTTGTTTCTGTGATATAGATCTGTAGGAATTTGACAAGTCTGGCAAGATAATCTTCCAGTGAGGAATTTGCAAGCACTTGTGCAGTTACAGCAGTTAGCAGTTGCTGCAAAACAGATGACAAATACGTCTGTTGGTTAGTTTGGTACAGTAGGTTGGTCATATACCTATGTCTGAAGTGCATTCAAGAAGCAATGAAAACAAATTACATGGAGCCTTAAAAAAGTATTTCTTTTCATAGGTTTAATGTTTTCTGAGCTTTAATGTAATTAGATGTCTTCCTGCACCACACCTGTTAAAAAACCTCACATTTTCTGCTGTTGAGTCCATTCATTCAAGTGGATCAGAAGAAGAAAAGAAAGGCCAGATTCTGCTTCCAAGAAGTTTGAAGTCTGGTACATCTCTGTATTCATCTTGCTCAAAAAGGTGTCATATATCTCTACCCAATAAATACTGAATAACATTTTTCATAAGTTTTTAAACCATTGTAATTTTACAGTCCACCTCCTGCATAACCTACCTTTTCACAGATATACTACTAAATTGATGCTTGTAATAAGTTTTACCTACCATTTGCCCTGCTGAAATCTGTTAATTAAGACTTTCAGACACACACAATAATCCTACCTTTTCTGTTCCTGGAGGACTATGCATATGCATGAGTGATCTCTGCAGCTGGAATGTTAACACTGCTGAAGGTAATATTCTATATATGGAACAGTAGCCATATGTCCACACATCATACCTTGCCCCTTTTACATAAAGATAATCTATGTTCTGGGATATGCAGTGTTTCAGAAAAGATAGCTTGGGAAAGGAAGGTTTACTGGGCAACAAATTTTATTTAAGCCGGGGGCGGGGGGAAGGAAGTAGAAATAATAGTTCTGATGCTTTCCAAAAATAAAATACAGCTATCAGAACTCCCTGGCTATTTGACACCTCCTTTTCTCTGCAGTAATAAATACATCTAAGGAGGCGTCTATTTTGATAGTCCCCTCTGAAAAACCCTCCACGCTGTTCAATACAAGATTTTAAGTACCTTTTAAGATCATTGCAGTTATTCAAGATCCCTTACTGCATAACACACAAAAATGTATTTTCTGGCTGAGAAACAGTAGACCTTTTAGAAAGCTATCCAAGCCTTGTAATATTATAGGATATAGGCTTCTTATGCAGTCCATCAGGAAAAACAGACACCTCATAAAGGGAGATATGAAGCACCTATGAAGCACACATATGTCAACAGGGACCAAAGTTTGTCTTGACATCCTACCTAGTAAAGCGTTCATTGAACAAGATGAAGATCATAGTCTGATGCCCTGATTGCTCTGAGGATGCTGACCTCCATAACTCACATCCCAGCCATGGCGTCTAAGCAGATGGCTATTCCAAGGCCCAGGATACTCCCAATCTGCTCTGGGTTTGCCTCCACACACAAAAGATACGTGCTCAGTCAGAAAAAGAAAATCCAAAAGTGAGTATTAACTACAGACCCAGTCTTCCCCCTTTCCAACACAACTCTTTGAGGTGCTCCTGAATCGCTAAACTGGAGGTTAGTTCCCATTCTTCCTTTTTGTGAGACAGTTGTTGCCCACAATGATTTAACAACAATTGCAGAATTCAAATACTGCTCTCCAGCAGGGATGAGCTGTGTCCCCTCAGTCTTTCCCATGCTTAAAGAAGCTCTATTTGATAAATAGGGTATTTGCTGTAATTCTTGTACAGAGAAACATAATTAATGTTAGTGTAGCTGTAGTAAATTATGAACTTAAATATTATCTTGCAATTTCCATTTTTAATGAATAGAAATCTTCCATTCATGGTGGACTTGGCTGGCCTAAGCAGATGCAGTCTAGCTCTTGCTCTTTGCAACACTATCAAAGGAGCTGTGTTTCATTGTGTCATTTCCCATTTTAAACAGCAAAGCCTCCATTTCTCAAATCACGGGATCTGGAATTCACATGATCTGCTCAGTACACTAGCCAGACTCAATCAGTATCCCTACCCACACCAGAGGACAGTAACCAAAATTTCTGAAGTAGGGAGAATATTTTTTTCCTAATATTTGAAGTTCAGTAAATAATGTGTCATAAGAGGGAGACAAGGCAACCATGTCACAGCTGGGTTTATGGCTCTCCACACAAAGGTAATATTAGAGAAACAAAACAAAATTCCAACACCCCCCCCCAACTTTGAAAATACTTGTTTTTCTGCTACACATTTGGACAGAATATTTTCAACCAGCTGCAATAACCTTTCAGTAAATTGTGCATTTCACCTGCAGATCCTACTCTTTTGATAAAGGTAATATATTTTTTCTTATTACACAGAATATTACAACAAAAACCTTCATGTTAACCCACCCTTAGGTCATGACAAATAAAAACAGCATTTGGCCACAAATTATTCAAGAGACAAAATAAAAAAAGTGGTTAAATTCTGTCTTCTGTTCTCTAGAGATTCTGGGAGATCTTTCCTTAAAATAATAAAAAAACCCCACAAAACAAAAAAAAGTTGAACTTCTAAATGTAAAATCCCTCAGCTGTGATGTAAAAAATAAAATAGTAATAATAAAAAGGACCAATACCTCCCTCAACTGTGCCCAAAAAACCTTTAATTGATTCTCATAGTTATTGCACAGGCAAAGCAGATAGCAAATTGAACCTAAGATATAAACCAAAAATTTTTGGTTTTATGAAATAGATCTTAGTATACCTTCTATCTTCATCGTGTTTCTCACACCTGTATACATATGAAAAACAGCTTCAGGAACCCCAGAAATGTATTTAAGTGAAGATGACAATTTTTTCACTGGGGTATCTAAATGAACTCAATATGCTGGAGTTGCTATACCGAATTACTATTCGTGGAAATAACCCAGTTTAACATTTGGAGCCATGCATCTCTGGCAGCTATTGACAAGAGTTTCTTGTTAGAATATGCCACTTGTGAAAACAGAATTGTTTCCAACCTCAAGTGTTTTTAAAAGGTTGCTTAAATACTTAAACTATTTTTATTTCTAATTGGTACTTTCATGGAACGGTTATGGCACCTAATTGATTGAACGTTAGTTCCATTTTACATTATGTCTGATGAATTATTGATTGTCCTTTGCTTTCAGGACACTTAAGACTTTCCTGGTGAAGCACATAAAAGAATAACTACTCCAACCTTGCTGCATCTGTAACTTGTCCTAGCAGGGTTGCAGGCTTCCATATAAAAGATTCCTACCATTGCAGTCCATTGATCTAACTGTGTGATGCATTTCAGTGCTGTAAACAGCTCCTGTGGTTTTTATTTCCTTCCTTTCATGGCTCCAGTCTTTGAAAGAAGAAAGCTCAAAACTTGAAGAATTGAACCCTTCTCCTTTTGGGGCATTTAGAGCTAGAAACCATTTTAGCTATGGTTACTGATCTCAGGGAAGTATACAAATCAAACCTAAGTTTTTCAAGAGCATAAGAATTTTCTGTAAGACTACATGGTAGCCTCTAAATCTTCTTACTGGGCTATTGTGCTTCAGCTCAATGGACAGTTTAAAGACTTTACAAACCACCTTTTTGTTTCAACAATTTATTTTCCTTACTGTCATTTTAATTTTGTCAAATGAAGGTCAGCACACGTTGCAGGGACCACTGAAAAAAAAATATATTAAGATGTTTGCATTGCTTAAGCAAGTGAAAGAAGACTCTTTGAAATGGTTCTATTCTGAGGGTACTTAATCAAGCAGAACAGATGTTTATTATATAATTAGGGAATGCTTTGCCATGAGTATGAACAAATCATGAAATCAAATTGCTCTAGAATACTTTCCATTATTTCCACAGACACTTGCTGTGAAGAATGGAAGGTGAGAAAAAAGCCAGATACTGTGTCTCTAGCCCCAGGCTCTGTTTGATTACCTGGCAGGGGAAACAACGCTGCCTGTTAGCATGAAGACAGAAGAGCTAGAGCCTACTTCATCTGCCAGTCTAGTATAGAGGTTAGAGGGTTGTTCATGAGGTGTGACACAACTCAGCAATATTGTGCTCATCCTTCACTAATACAAGGTAGGAAGGTAAGAGGTCATAAGCAATAGAGGGCTCAGGCAGAGGTCCAGCAGCTTTTAGAGCAGGTTTGGGGAAATGGTTCTTCTGTTCTACTATCAGAAATGAACTAAATTTCTACACCGATGTTCGTATAGAGGCATGATGTCTTACAGTAGACGTCAAGGAGTTTTAATTCACACAAAGAGTTTTGAAAGCCGGGCCTAGCCAGGCAACTCTAGGCAGGGAGGTTATATCTATGACAGTAAGCTCAATGTAGCCAGGGCAGGGACCTCAACCCCAGCAAACAATTGCCCATAGTGTAAAGTTATTGGTACCTTTTGGCCCAGCCCAGCAAGTACTCTCCTGAACAGCTCAGGCATAGTTCAGCTGCTAACACAGAGCAGTGACTTCTCTCTCAGCAGATCAGAAGTCACCCCTCTGTTTTGAAGAATAGAGAATTTATCATTTCGGACAGAGCAGCTGTTGTGCTACTTGGCCTGAAGGTTAGAGTATTGTTTCTGGATCATTTCACTTGCTAGGAAAGACCATGGCCAGTGAGTCCCGAATCTGTCTGTACCATTTTTGAGGCCCAAGCAGGTATTTCAGTGCTTAACTCTGTGATTGTACCAGATCAGATGGTGCTTTCTCAGGAACTTGGTACTTAGTGGCACTGTGGATGGAAGTCAGGACATGCCACTTGGGAAGGAAATGGGAGGAAATTCTGTCATGACTGCTCTCTAGAAGATGCTCAGGAAAAGAAACAGGGAACATAGTAGCCAAAGTGGTGAGTAGCTAGTGCCTGAAGCAGAGGAATACTCACTGGAAATCAGCTCCTTGCCAGTCATCTATCAACCTTGCAATGCTATCATCTGGAACAAACCACCTAAGGGTAAGCTTGCCCCCAAAGAAGGAAGATGTATCTCCGTCTGGAACTATTGAGTGAGGTTACTTAACCTGAGCTCTTGTTACCAAGATTAGTGTTCAGAGACTTCATTGACTGGATGCTTCTTTAAGGGAAAGTCTCCCTTGTAGGGTGAGTAGTGGGTATCCAGCACTCACTGCTAACACGTGGATACCCCAGCTCACCACCCTGATGGTCTCTATCTGAATATGCAAACCCATTCAAATTCCAGACACGTCTACTGACATTCCCAAATTAGTTCTGATGACAGTTGTTAAAGAAGAGTTCCATATCTACAGAGGTAGAGCCATCTAATAGATAAAATGCCAATAGATGGTGCTTCCGAACACATAGTTTTACTCCTGAGCTCCACAAGACTGATTTACCTTTTTGTATGCTCTGAAAATGGCTTCTTATGATGTGTTGTTAAAAAGGTGGATCAAACTTAAAGCTCTGTATTATTTTTACCTCATGTGCAGAAATCTCTTCAATAGCACTGACAGAAAAATTGTTTTACAAAATAATTATTTACCACATGCAGATATTACAATTTTTTTCAAGTCTAGACTCCAGGTCTGATTTCTAGAGTTGCTCAGTACCATCAATTCCTATGAAATCTGCCATTGTTATTGTTTTTTTCATCAGCTCACCCATCTCTGGGTAGCAGCCTTCAAAGAGAACAGAATACATTAATTCCTGTCACCCTTTTCTGATGATAGCCATTTACTCTGTTGCTAGAGTCTCTCAACTTTGTTGAGGTACAAGTGTATGTTAGTTTTAATACACACATTTCTGCTTCCAATTTCTGAAATACTTATTCCAAACCAGAAAACTTTGAGTGAGCAACAGAGGTTGCAATATGAAAAATTTAAGACAGGAAGAAGATAGCTGATCTGTAATTGATCTCTAGCTTGTTGCTACCAATGGTGATTTGGAGCTGGAATAGCTTTGTAAACAATAAAGTCCAAATAGTTTATGTATATGATTTGTGTTATATTCTTGCTGAGCCTCATAGATATGACATGATAATGTGACTGGTCATTCTTCTTTTTCCTTATTTTCATACTCACAAGAGTTTGCTAACACATGATGACAATCAGAATAGAAGCACTGCAATAATGGAGTGAAAGACGCAACTAAAAACCTATGTAAATAATGTTCTAAATTTAAATAGGCTTACTCCAGCAACTAATCTCTTATTATTTAACATTTACAATATGTAATATTCAACTAAGAATTCTCACCATGTTAAATTCTGCCAAAAACTCCTAATATGCGGCGAAATCACATGATGACTATAAACTGTCACAATCAATGACTGATCAACATTAACTAAAATGAATATGACATTCATTTTCAATTCATTGTGTGGTTACTTTTTTCCTGCAACATGATATTGTTTTCATTCAACTGGTTTGTCCCTGCTCGTTGCAGGGGGGTTGGACTAGATGACCTTTAAAGGTCTCTTCCAACCCAGAATGTTCTATGATTTTATGATTCTATGATCTTTCAACAGCTACTTACACCAAGACAAATATTCTCAAACAAAAATGTTTTGAAACATTTTTCCCTGCCCCCAACCCTATTATCATCATTAAAAGCTTGTGTCTGAAATAGTTAATGACAAATGTAAATCAACAAAAAGACAGATTTAAGAATAGACACTAACATATTTTTAATTAATGTCACCAGCTCCTTTAAGTCTATAAAGTTACTGTAGATACTTTAACTGACACTGAAAATAACCTGGCATGGTCCAGGGAAGGAAAGGATTACTTTGAGAAAATACTGCTTAACAGTGACCATTTCTACTTCATTAGTTATCGCACAGTGAGCTGTCAAATGAAAAAGTTTTCTCCCCAGAGGAGAGACAGACTTCAATGCCTACTGCTAAAATACTGAACAAACTGTATCATTCCTTCCCAAATATTTGTTATGAAATTTGATACAGTTACAAGTTTTGGAAGATCCATGTGTAATCCAGTTATATTAATATTCAGTATTTGCAGTGGTTGAGACTGGCTAGTAGGTAAATTAAGACCCTTTTTTGCTAACACCGTCTTTGTTTACGGTATCTACGCCACACCGAATGCCTTGCACTGCCGAGAACTGCATTAAGGCAGCTCTAGCGTTGTAGAAGAAAACATCCTGATCTTGGATTACATAGAGTCTTTGCCATTTCCTAAGCCAAAATAAGCAGATAGTTTTGCAGATTCATTTAAAATCAGCACCTTTCTAAGGAAATATTACATTTGAGGACTAGGACATACCATTTTTTGTTGCAATATGGTGAATAAGATCTCCAGAAGACTGCTGCCTCCACTGCTATCGATAACATGCACCAAAAAGCAGAGAGGCAGTGAGAGCCTTGGAAGTTTTACAAGATAAAACAGACAAAATGTTACATGGCCCAAGGATAGTGGCACATGACTGATCAACTCAGGAACGTAATTCAGGTCACCTGAACCCCTGATGTTATGTCCAAAGAACTGGACAAAGCTCCCTGCCTTAAACTTTTAATTGCCTTATTAGTAAGGTGCATGATAAATGGTATTTCAGAAAAATCAAAGCAACCTCCTGGACTGAGGAAAGGAAAAGTGAGAGAAAAAAAACAACCACCAAAACCCCAAAACCACACCCTATTTACTTTTGAAGAAAAAAGTGTAGTGAGGATTTTTGGTTTCATCTGAGTTGATATTACAGCAAATGCAAGAGCTCAGCAGTAATTGTACAAAGTTTTTTATATTCTCTGTGTGCATTGTGAATGGATTTTTTTTATTTTATTTCATATATAATTTATGACCTGCTGCAGAGAATCTACTGAGTTAATGCATATGTTTAACAAAAATAAGAGAAGTAGTTTTATTTAAAAGGAAATCTATTTCCCTTTCAGTTGAAAAGGTGATATCCAGTGGATAGTTGGTCACTTTTTCTAGCAAGTTAACATTTGCTTTCCTACTATAAATCTCATCCACAGGGGGGGAAACCAAAGTATACCATTATATATATATTTTTTTTTTTTTCTCTCCTTTATTTTGTGATTCAAAATCTACCCTATTGGGACTCTGAAGATATATTAGAAGTACATTTCATTTTGTTTCGCTGTACCACTAGCATCTCTGGAAATAAATACATTACCACAAACTGAAAAAGAATTAAAGACTTGTGCATAGGTCACCTTTTCCAGCATACGCTAGATTTGATTGTCATTATGGTTATTACATAAAGCTACTCCTGCAGCTGGTGGCTGTTGCACTGATTTGCGAATCAATTAATTTAGGGGTGTATTATTTTAAGCCATTTATACTTCTACAGAGCAGTATCGTAGCACCTTTGAGTTACTAACAAATTGTATCCAACCAGTTGTGGGTTGCTGAGATCTTGCCACATAGTGGCCACTGACAACGTTTGTAAATCAGCAGTCTCTGTAACTTGCCCATGGAGGAACTGAAGCTAGGGACCTGCAGACTGGGCCTCAAGACACTTTTGCATACAAATTGGGGACTTTTTACACTCCAGAGTGTGAAACAACCAGACTAGTGTTTGTTGGTAACTTGACAGGTTGTAACACATAGGTTAAGATTTGGTTCCAGCTGGGGGATATTTAAGGACCCCAGAAGAAGGGAGACCAAGAGCTAGAGTATGACAAAAACTTTGGGATTTGATTGTAGAACAGTCTAGTGAGAAAGCATAAGCATAGATAATATGTAACAGGCATATTATCCTGTGCAAAAACAAACCTGCTAAAAAGTTTGAGACACCATAATATTATGATTTTTCCATCTGTGGGATTGGTCAAATAATTTTTCCAAGGTTTCACAGGAAGAAAGCAGCTAAGTTAAGAATAGAGTCCAAGTTCCTTGACTAACCTAGCTACAAAGCCATCCTGGCTTTCTTAAGTGGCAATTGAATTACTCACAGAGTTGCATTTTATGGACAAGTTGCTCTGAAGTCAAACTGAGGAAAGACGTTAGACTCTGCTGCTTAAATAGCCTCTGTAGTACATTACAGTCTGTCTCATCTTGCGAGATACCACCACAATTATTATTATTGGAATGTTTCACATAACTCCTTTTTTCGTATGCATTATCCTTCAGGGAAACCTTATTTTGCTATCCTGCTGATAAAAGCCAGAATTCTTTAACAAAGCTCCATTTTCAGAAATGTCAATGATAATGAAAAGAAAAAAATGAGGAGTGACCACAGTGATTCCCTTAGGGTTATACACACATGATTCCATTTCTGCTAGCTCCAATTGTTTGCCTAGAAGAGAAAGTATATGTAACATCCACTACACAGTTACTCGTCTTTTCAATGTCACCGTTATTTTGACAGGAACACAGTATCACTATCACGTCTGAGCACAGTGCTAAATAGCTTAAGGACTTTAGAGGAAATCATGAAGTCAGGGTGTAAGCTCTGTTAAGAAAAAACAGAAGAAATGACAACTTACTGATTCTGAAATTTCTTGTCTTGGGACAAAGCTGTCATTAAACACAAGAAAAATAACAAAAATTGTTATGCCACGTCCTGCTGTGGCTCCAGCAAAATCCTGCTTTTTATGATCTGAAAATCCAGCCTTAGATTGCAAAATATATAGCATCAAAGCTAACAATAATCAGGAAATATTGAGCCTTTAAATTAAATACAAAGACCATTCTCACTATCTAACACCAAAACATCAAACAAAAGCATTGCAATGATCTTGGATGCTCATGGTCAAGTGATTCTTCTTGCAGTTTGTTTCCTTTTACAGGTGGGAGTGGCCTAGCTAAATTCATATGCAGAAACCGAAAACGTATTACATTTTTGAATCAATTCTGTTCATTTGTTTATACCTTACTGTGCTATATTTCTCTAGAGGTATTTGTAACCTTGGTTTAGCTTTTGCCCCCTGGGCCAGGTGGAATCACTGGCAGAAACAGCAGGATGAGCCCTCCTTAAAACAGAAATATATCCTCAGATGGGAAAAGCTCCTTGAATACAAAGTGAGGTTGAGAGGCAAAGGCATCGTGGGAATGCACACACTTCCCTGGGCGCTGTGTGAATGAACGCACACACTGGGGAGGAGTGAATCCTGCAGTTTGTGATATTCCTGTGGGTAAGAAACGCCCAGCTAGATCTCAGGCTGGAAAACAGAAAGGAAGTGTTTCCTGAGGACTTGGACAGCACTGCATGGACGTTGCTGCCTCTATGATAATTACCTTGTTCCCAGGCTGAGAAGAAACCATAGAAGAATATCTGCTGTCAGGACAGAGTGGGTAGGGAGAAAAATGTATTTATAAACCTATTTATTTCTGTTACATCTCACCTTGTGCTCCCTCTTTGGAATGTTCAGCTTTTACAGATTTATTTTAATGTCTAGTTTTATGCTTGTGTATAGATAGTTTGTGGGCAAATCAAAACTTGTTTAGAATTCAAAAGTCATCTTGATTTCCAAACTCTTGAACTCAATATTCTCACTGTCTCACCCGTCATCTACCTTCAGATGGACTTCTTTTAAAGATATTTAATACAGAGCAGGGTCTACATACAAGAGAAGAAAAAAAAAGCTTCTAGTGCAACAACATACTTCTGAATCACCTCAGTGTCAAACTATTGCAAAATGCCACAGGGTGTGTCCAAACCTCAGAGCAGAGATATGTCACCATCCTGGTCTCCCACTTTGTTTAGACTAAGCAACATGCTGAAACACAGGACAAACTCTTTCTAGTCATTCTTCCACTGGAAACTTGGGCTTGGGGGAGTATCAGGATACATCCAAGCCTCATTCTGGTATACGTCAGGACGTGACTAAAATATGCAGTAGATCCAGGTGCACCGACAATCCTGGGAGTCTCAGTTTAACTCTATCTAATGTTAATGCTGTAAAAGGCAACAACGATCATATCAGAGGGCAAAGATTATCATGTCTGTGGAGATGCAGTGTGTATAAAATGTTTTCCTAGTGCTCTTATCAAAGCATCCAAAATCTTTGTAGATCTATAAGAATGTGAAAGTTTCATACCATCTTGGTGGACATGTATAATATTTTATTTAAGGAAACAAACCCAGTGCTCTTTTGTTCCTCAGGAATTTATCAGCATCCATTACTGTGTATCTTGACTGGATAATCTATATCCAATAGACTATATAAGCATGAATTCAAAAGAAAAAAACCCAGGCTGGTGCTTAGAAAATCAAATGCTTTCCACATCTATATTTTTCATGTGTAAATGAAGACATCTGAAAATATAAACAGCTGTACACAAAAAAAATGCCCATAGAAAGAGCCAGTTGGATATAGTTTAAGAAACAAAATACCCTTAATGAATAACATAGAGACTGGGCCCAAGGGGAACAAGGGTGTAAGAAACTGGCTATGGTCCTGACTCCCTGGTATTTGATTCCCTGGTAGACTAACTGGAGTTACATTATAACTTGTTTAGCTTTCCCCCCCCCCATCAATAGAGTGCTTATATGGAGATTTTGTTTAAAATATCTTTTCTGCCTTATGAAAGTTTTGTCATACTGTGAAATTATCAAGTGTCTCAATATTGCAAATCTTAAAAGTTGGAGTCTCGCCAATATTTTGGTTAAAGCATTCAGTTTGGTTTTGTTTTTGTTTTGTTTTGTTTTTTTTTTTTACTATGAGTCTTTAAAATGTTCATAATGAAAACAAAGTTTGGCTTTTACACAGAAAAACATACTGACATGAAAATTCAAGTTTTTTTATTAATAAAATATTGAAACATTTAAATTCATTTAAGATAACCAGTTTTCACTCCTGTGCTTTGCTAATAACTGACATTCACTGAAACAATTTTCCAAAACCTTCATGTTCTACAGCAGGTACTAATTTGATGTTTTTTCCTGTTTGTTACTATCACACATCTGTGTGGGCAGTTTTAGGAAACTGCCTGTTACCATAAAAACATGGAAAAACTGTTCTTATTCAGTGAGAACAATTAGCTGTATATATTTTATGAAGGATTTAGTTACTCTCTATGACCTCTGGTATGATATTAATGTAGATGGTACTATATTGATATAGCTGGGGTGCAAAAAACTTCTGGCAACTGGTGCTACTGCGTAGTTCACACAGTACTTGCCTATTCCCGCAGATATTCCACCTCAGATTAAAACCAAAAACTATTTCACAATCTGTTTGCTATTTTTGTAATGTTATGTGCCTCAACTACTTCTATTGTCCTTCACACAACTTGTTGCAAGTGAGGTTATGGGTATCTTAAACTGAAGCACATTTCTCATCGCTAAGTAACTTCCCCTTACGTGTTGATCCTTTCCTGGGCAGCCATTCAATTCTTAGTTATTAGAGCTTCAAAAATCTCAATATCTTTGCAAATCATAACTTTTTTTCAGAAGAGATGCACCAATACAAATTAATCTCCAAACCTCTTATTTCAACAGCAGTATCAGTGGAAGCAATTTGAAGAAAAAAGCTTCAGCAGAAAAACATTCCCATACTTACATGAGAAATAAGTGATACATAAACAGGAAAGAAGTGTTCAAGTCTTTGGAGATGTTAGAACTACAACCAAATTAGAACATAAATTAGAGAAGCTGCAAAGCTAAAGAATATATACTAAAGAATATACAGTATTTACATACTTCTATGAGAGCACAGTAATCACCATTCTGTGTCAAAGAATTGAGAAAATAATGTGAGCTATAAGGGTGCAAAACATAGAAGGAAAACACCCTAAAGTCACCGGTGTTCTCTTTCACTTCTTATAATTATATAAAAACTCTTTGTTGCCTTTTCTGTGGGTTTAATATTTGGTGGTGGTGGTTTCCCTCCTCCCCCCCACCCTAATCTGGAAAGTTTTAAAATGAAATTAGTAAATTGAATTAGCATGTTCATTCCATAAAATTTAAGTCCAAGAGGAATCACACTCTCTCAGGTTTGTCTCTTCAGCTGTAACGTAGAATTGTTGAAACTGTAAGCCTTCCATTACTTTTTAATCATATTGCTATCAATGTTGTTATAACCCTAAAACCTGACATCACCAAGCTCTTTTAATTCTCTTTTTGTGCTTTAGAAGTTCTTAGAAGTATCAGGAATTAAAATCAAAGCCTTTATAATGAACAATTACTAGACAAACTTTTTTTTTTTTTAATTTTCTGATAGAAACTTCTAAAATTCTCTTGCAGATTTTATTTCCTTTTGAAATACTATTCAAAAAGCAACCCAATATAAATCTAGTAGAAGAGCTGCACTGATCCTTTAAATGTTAAACAACAGTTTTAACGTTGTATAACTAAAACAGATTTTAATTTTCTTGATGTCAGAGTTCTTCTGTGGAAGAGATTTAGATACAGCTATTTGATATCTGCCTTAGATATTCAGAAAATACTCTCAAGTACGCAATATAGGTTACCGATAGCTAGGGTAATCAAGAGAAGAATCTAGCAGAAATCAGTCCCTAGTGCTTGACAAAGGTGTCTCTGCCTAATATGACAGATGGAAGATGAAGAACCGCTCAAGTGAAAATCTAGTAAAGATTAGCAGGGTGAGATTGAAATGGTACCCTTTCCAAACTGTGTATGCTGTATGTGCCAGTACGTGAAAAATGTCTGGACACTTTTTTTTTTTCTTCTCTAAAAGTTTAGATTAATGCATGGAGCTCCTTGAAGTTGGAGAAAGTAAAGACCAACCATATGAACAAGTCAGATGAAGACTCTTGAAATACAATGAATATACTTTGTATAATAACCATCTGATACCACACCCACGTGGATTAAATACTTCTTGACATCACTTTATTGGATAAAAATAAAGTTAAAATGTATGTCAAATACAGGAGACATTTTATGTGGTTCTGAGTCTAAGTAAAGAATGTTTACATAGATAGCTAAATCATGTTCTAGTAGTTTGACTTTAGGAATACATCTTGTAGAACCACACATACGAAAAAGAAAATCCAAAGTTCTTATAGAAATTATTTCATTTGTTTTTCATAATAAGAGACACACTCTTTCCCACTATTGCCAATAAAAGAGAATTTTGTTGAAACGACCAAAAGTCTATCTTAAAAGACACCACTGCATCATTGTAGCTCCTATTGTGTGACCAGAACCACTCCACATGAATCATCAGCATGTTGCATGTTTCCTGAACATGACAAATACTGTAAAGTAACACCTTTTCTGTTTGACCTGAAATTATGTTGTTTTGCGAATAGAAGAAAATGTCAGGTTGTGTTTGAGCATCCAGGGTGAAATACTGTTTCCATTAAAGCTGACTTTGACATTGTATGCCAGTCAGGCTGTATTGTGTGAATTTATGGGATCTAAAGAAACACTTTCTGTGATTGATATTCATAACACTTCCTGTTATACTGCCTTTCAATGCTTTATACCGCTTTACAAGACATAGCATCTAGAATGGATTTTTTTTTCTTTGCACTTTTTGGGTCTCATCTAATCTTATATTGACACTTGCCCCACAGTCACAAGACTTAACAGATTGCATTTTCCTTCTTGTAAAGCTGTAAGCTTGCACAGCAGCTAGTTTTTGTCACTCACATTTATTAATCTTTAGAGTAACAGTTTGTGAGAGAATTATGCAAAAATTTTGTTGTGTGTACTTATTTCTACTACTTGCCCAGGTAGCAGTTGGTTAACTAATGACTATTTGGGTCAATTGAATTCCTCTGTTAAGTGATCTTAAGAAGAGATAAGGTGTCATTTACCAAAATGGACATTACTGGAGAGAAACAACAATTGAACAATTCAAAAACAGAACCCGGGACATAAAAAGATATGCGAGATACTTAAGTTCAAACTTTAACCTGCATTGCTGAAGGACTACATTCCAGTTTCTGTCAAAAACAGTGGGTTTGTGCCTTCACCTCAGTTAGGAGGAGCCATTTGTGACAAAGAGGTTACTTGAACATGTACCAAACCTGCCTTTCTAATCACTTGATGCTTGGAGAGTTCCCAAAAGCCTTTTCACAGAACACTGTTGGCAAGTTTTTGCCCTTCCATCCAGGCAAAAATTTTTTCTTGGGATAGGTGTCTTATCACTCAGGGACTGTTGCTCTCTGCCATCAGCAGGCAGGTGCCCACCCAGGTACATGAAGGAGAACAAACCAAGTGGGAAAGGGTGCCCTGGTAGCAGAAGTTGTTCTAGTAGTACCCACCAGCTCCTGACTCTCCTCTTTCATGGGACGATGGTATAGTGCATATTCTGTTAGCCTGATGTTACTGGAAGTATTTGGCCTACAAGTACTGCACAACACAGCGGGTCTGGTCATGGGGTAAGGGCTGTGGCCAACAGCACTGTTCTGCCCACTGAATAAATTTTAGGGCAAGCCTCAGTGAAGAGCTGGATATAACCTCCTTAATGATATGGATATTTACTTTTACTTCTGTATTTAGATTAAACACAGAATTCTGTATTTGCATTAACTATATTGGATACTCTACATTTGTAGGGAGTTTTACTTAGACAGTTGGCATATATTGTAAAGTTATAACAAGAGTATATTTGCATTCTTATTACCTTCAAAAACACAATGACTACTTTTTAACTACTTACAGTCTTCCCACTCTAGAAGTATTCCAATGCACAGCAGTTTAAAGAGATGATGTGAAAAGTTGTCTAAGTGTAAGCACAATTTCTTTTATATGTAAAAATAGAAAAATAAGTTAAATGTGTTTCAAGTGTGATGAAAACATGATTATGGAGTCATCTTAAAATCCACAGAATCCACGACTTTATCACTAGGTGCAAGTAACAACTTTTACCAACTGCATCAGGCAGCACGAAGGACACTAGTAAGAGTGAAAGCAATATTAGAAACTCTAGGACTGAAGGAAGCTACTACACTGCACTAGTTATGATATTAGTGCAGCACATACATAGTGCGAGGTTTTGTCAGCAGTACAGAGCAAAGTTTAAACACCTAACCAGCCTAACATAAATGAGATAAAGGAAAATCACAAGCATTTTCTTTTGACCTGATGTGGCAGACTAAATTTCCTTTTTACTGGGAATTCAGGTATTCCTTGTGGCTTATTTTGGACAAAGCCTGTCATTGCCTTTTTGTATTACGTATGCATTATTAGGTTTGCCCATACTTTACGTGTGAGCTGAGAATTAATTTGTTTAACATCACAAGGTTAAATCTCCATTGTTTTCTTTGGGTGTGAGTAAGTCCTCCTGGAAAGCTTAAATCTCCTCTGTTCTGCAATATGACCAGTTGATGGACTGACAACAAACCAAATACAAACTTCAGGCTCTGAGGCAGTTAGTAACTAGTGGAATATAATAAAGAACAGCTTGTTAAACTATCTCTCAGATTTAAGTGGGAATATTTACCTTCAGCCAGTGCTGAAAGGTTTACTAATCAGCAGTTATGGTTAAAGGTTTAGGTTTACGAATTAGCAGTTATGCCAGTGACATTCTAGGAAGTTACCCCTTTGCAGCCCTTCATCTATTAGCTACTGCCTCCAAGCCAAGTTATTGGCCTTGTGAAAGTCCCTTGAGAGTTTCAGGCTGATGTTATACAGATTAATTTCAGCAAACTGCAGTAAAGTTTAACTTCTCACTGGAATGGAGCAGGAGCACTCACCCACTCACTGATGGACTGATATAATCAAACACTATCATCTTAAGCAATATTTCAAAAAGTGCAAATTTTTTTGTTGTTGTTTTTTGTAGATATACTGACTGAAGTGTGCTTTATGCTGGTTTTGGAAAAGAATTACATTGGATTTTTTGAGCATGTGTGCAGCTGACCCCACACACCACTACTCAGGCAATGGACTCCTCATTTGTGTGTGCCCATGTTCTTCAGATGCTCAGAGCATGCTTTGTTTCTGTGGTTGATGTTTTTTCAGTAGTAATAAATGTTGATGTTTTTTCAGCTTAATAAAACCTTACTAAGTGTACTTTTTAGCTTGAATATGTATGATAAAGTTCGGAGAGTAAGCTAAGTGAGGAGAAAATGTGTGCAAATATGCAACCAGATAATTGAGACACAGGGTTCTCCATTCTAGCACAAAAAAAAAAAAGTGTTGAAGGCACAGACAACAACAGTAGCTGCCTTCCCTAACTGTAGTTTTTTGTATAAAACTGAGTAAAATATCTTCTGTAATAGCTTATTTTTTGCCTCTGCAAAACAATTTCCACCAGTCAATTCAGAGTGCATAAGGGGGAATTCTTTAGAGAAAAGAGTGTGACCAGAGCTGCACCCATCAGGTGAAAGTTTTACAGCTGACCTACTTGTAAACAAGACTGAGCCCCATAAAAGGGAACCTTTTAGCTGTCCCACTATTTTCTCTGATTGGGTCAAATCCAGCTCCGTGCCACCTGCCTTGCATTTCATTCACAAGGCTGGCAATGGCTGTGAATTGTGAGGAGGAGAAAGACAAACAAAACATTTCTTTTCCCCTCCACCCCTCAATCTCCTCCATGTGAACCCTGTCAGTCACTGGAAATTATTTGTTACATTTCTGAGAGGCCACCCTGCTTTATTCAAATTGTGTTACCTTGCCCACAGATATTTTAATGGCAGTCGCTGGGGCCCTGGTATTTCAATACATGCCTATCTCTAGCTAATGGTGGTTGCTGGCAAGTTTTAATTTCATTAGAGATATCATTGTAGTACATGCTAAATGAACACCACCAAAAAGTAACAGCAGAGTGCAAGAGTCATTAAATTATTACTCCCAAAGTCTCATGATGATTATTGTTAATAGGGCAATCAAATCCTGCTGTATTGTTCCCTAACTACATGCCTGCTTAGTGGGTGGCATACATTTTCATTAAATAAAGACTTATGGTTAGAAGAAGAATGTAATCAACATTAATGACCTGAAGAGTAATTGAAAATACAGTCTCAGTCACCACCCCACCCAGCTATTAAAAAGGACAATTATTAAAAAAATTCTAAATTAATTCCATTTTGTCTCTCTGCATGTTTGTAGACTATCATTCACACTCTCCGTACACTGTTATCTCTCTTTCTGGTCAAATTAATTTAATGTATTTAGAATAAAATACACTGTATGTGAAAATAAAATTTTTGGCATTGACTACTTCTGATAACAAGTACTGCAAGGAAGAGCATTATACATTCAACATACATTCATTATATATTTTTGCTAAATAATCACTTTGGGTGCAAACGACTTAGCCACAGTGTACAATAATTACGTTCCCCACCCTCCCCACCCCACCAGTGTTTACTGATTCATAAATGAGTTCAAAAAGGGTTGTAGTTTATGTTTAAACAAAAAAATCTGAACCAAACGGCCATAATTGTTTTCTTAAGCTCACAATATGGAATTACATATATTTTTGCTTCTTCCTTTCTTTTTTTTTTCCTCCTTGCCTTACAAAAACTCAATATAAATAAGTTGGTTTTGTGCAATCATAAAAAAATAAAAATAAGAATCCACAAGACAGAACGAAAGCCAAACACAATACAAAGGTAATTTTAATTTCAGGATGAGACAAATGACTAGAACGTCATCTACTTCTTCAGTTTAGAACTATCAGCAGTTTGAGAAATCAACAGTTCTAAAATACTTTAAGGCTGGGGTGTGACACAGCAAGTATTTAAAGTACCTGAGCATTTCTCCCCATAATAACATCTAAGAAATAATGTCAGTCCACTAATCAACTACTACTTTCGCATATTTTTTTTTTTTAATATGGGAAAACATTGTTCTTCAAGGAAGAGCTTCAACACAGTTGCCTTTCTCCCATGACTCTTATCTGTAAGCAGGCAGATGTTCCTGAATTAATATATGTGAGTCATTGACCATTTATTCTTTAGTACCAAATGAAATACATTTTGTAGCATTAAGCAACATTATTAAGTGGAATGTATAATACTGTTTAATGATTGTTGTGAAACTGAAGGATAAAAATAATTATTTCTGTAACTATGCATTTTTCACAGTGAGTTTGTTTTAATGCAGATGGTATTACCATCTATTCTTCAAAACCTTTGTCGTTCACTTACATCTAGTAGCAATTCAAGGAATTATTGATGATTAAAAAGAAACAGTACATAATACAAACAGACCTTACTGGATTTGAGAAATAAACATACTGATCTAACCAATAACCGTAATGCTGACCCCAAACTACTTGAACTCAAAACACCTCACAAAAAAGGATCTAGCCTCATTCCAATTAAATCAATGTATTTTTTTTTCCCCCAAGAGTTTAAGGAAAAAAAATTAAAGTGAAACAGTATTTAAGGATAAATAGCTGTGAAAAATGGAGACTAGGAAAATACTATTTTATTCTGAACTCACCAACCATTTGCTCCACTGTTGGAAGAATGTGCTCCTCCTTTTTTTTCCCCCCACCCTTTAACCCATTTTCCTTATGAGATGATTTTCTCTGTATAATCATTTATGTAATCATTTGGAACTGTGCAAAGTAGGCGGAGACTTTCCCATAATAGGGTATTCAGGCAATAACACTTTACACCTGGTTTTAGGGGGTTAAATGAGTATGCACGAGGAAGAGGAACTTCAGAATCAAAAGTACTGCTTTACATTTCCAAAGTTTATACCAGAAGACAAAAGAAGTAAAACAATATATTTTTAGTATTGGTTACACAAGTAAGAGCTTCATGGAACTGTTAACAAAACCAGTCAAAATGCAATAAAAATATGCCAATTTGAAATGGTATTTGTGCATTGAAAATGTGAACATTACTCTTACTTTTACAGTACGCTTATATGGAATATGTTGGTATATTATTCCATTGATTTTTTTTAAAAGAGGAAATGACTGCCAAAACCACTGAAAGATACTGATGGCATAATACAGCCTACATTCAAGATTAGTTTAAAATCTTTGTGTTTATGCTTTTCATCTGACTTTTTAAATGTCAAACTTTTCACAGACTATTTTATGGAAGTTACATGTTATAGAAAGATCCCCTTTGCTGCCTGACTGCACTCAAGAATCCCACCGCTGTGAAACATTCCCATGTCATTCAGAAATCTGGCGTTGCATCCAATCTTTCATCACCCAGTGTATTTTTTTTTATTTATTTATTTATTTATTTATTTATTTATTTATTTTTATTTAAATACATCAGTGTATTTTTCTGCTGTTCTTTGTGGCTTATGGGTCTAAATATTTGCTCATTTTTAGAAACCAGGTAATTCCAAGCAATAGATAATTGTTTACATTCCTATACAGGGATATGCTATTTACAACCTACAGGAGAGCAACACAAGTCATATCAAAGCAAGCAGAGATATGGATTTATAACATTTTAGCTATTTCACAAGAATCATCCATAAGCATACTCGTATACATACAACAGCATCATGGTTTAACTCCAGAAGGCAGCTGAGCTCGTTCGCTCCCCCACTCAATGATTTGGGGGGGAGAACTGGCAGGGTAAAAGTGCGAAAACTCATGGGTTGAGATCAAGACAGTTTAATAATTAAAAAAATAAATAAAAAAGAAACAAACAAAGAAAATAGAAAGACCAAACCCAAGAAAAACAAGTGATTAAAAACCAAATAAATTGCTCACCACCAACTGATGGTTGTAGTTATAGCCGGCTGGACTGACACCTAGCCAGTCCCTGAGCAACAGGCAGCCCTGGCCAACCTCCACCTCACCCCAGTTTTATTGCTGAGCACAACGCCAGAAGGTATGCAGTATCCCTTTGGTCAGCTGGGGTCAGCTGTCCTGGCTGTGCCCCCTGCCATATTCTTGTGCTCCCCCAGCCCACTCGCTGGAGGGCAGGGTGACGAGCAGAAAAGGCCTCAGCACTGCGCAAGCGCTGCCCAGCAACAGCTAAAACATCAGTGTGTTATCAACACTGCTTTCATCACAAATCCAAAACATAGGACCGTACAAGCTACTATGAAGACATTCAAGTCTAATCCAGCCAAAACCAGCACAAACAGGAAAAGTTGTGATTATGGAACTGAAAAAGAAAGGTCAGTCAAACAACTGCCACTACCTAGCTGATGCTGTGTAAGTTCAGACACTGACCTATATTGCGGTAACAGGTATGCATAGCTATAGCCTTAAAATGTCACTCTGTCCATTACAAAATCACAGAGAATCACAGAATCATTAAGGTTGGAAAAGACCTTCAAGGTCATCAAGTCCAAGCGTTAACCCAACACCACCATGCCCACTAAACCATGTCCCAAAGCACCACGTCTACACGTTTTTTGAATACTTCCAGAGATGGTGACTCCACCACCTTCCTGGGCAGCCTGTTCCAATGCTTGACCACTCTCTCGAATTACATCCACCAGCTGAGCACCACCAGCACCAGGGCTGGACTAGAGGCCAGTGTTGGCTGCTCATTTCACATTAGGAGAAATACCATGCTGCCTGCATAGGGCCAAACTCTGTTGTCCATCGTGCTACCCCAGACCTGGCAAAACCATGACAGCTGAGACCCACAGCCCTACCCCGCGCACATAGTGAAATGCAACAAAAAGATCCCCTTGACTCCTGGGAAAGCGTAGATCAAGCCTTGAGTAAAAGTAGCACATTTGCTCTAGAAATCATTGAAACCCAATAAACATTGAATCCTACAAAGACATTTTAATCTCAAGCTTTGAAGTGTGAATACACTTTACAGGTCTGTTGTATTTGATTATACACTTACTTTTATGGTTCAGATCAAGGATATACAGCAGGTTTAATATTTGCCATGCTGTCTCTGGGGAGTTTATCACATATGCACGTAACTACAGCTTTTCAGTCTTCAATAATTACTAGCAGAACCAGCAATTGCTAGAGATGGTACACATATATCATTCAAAATGTGGGATTTTTTAAAAAAAGTAAATTATTTTGGAACATTTACTGCTTTTCAAAAGTCCTCAGTGGAAATATGATAAGAATGTGTATACACACACACACACGACCTGCTTACTGTTCTCTAAAACAATCCTCAATTCTCATGCCTTTTATTTTCCTCACTCTAACTTCTGACTGGTCAGCTTTGCCACAGGGTGGATCCTTACACCTCACTCTTACTAAAAATGTTCTGTTTTAAATACTCCCATTCAAAACATAGGGTTTAAAAACATTACTTTCATTAGTAAATGTAGCATATTTGGAAAATTAAAAGTGTCACATCATTTCCCCTTGTGCTTGTCAGGGGACGATGAAGTTCAAGAGATATTAGCAGGAACCTAATGAAAGTCTAAATTAATACTATCCTGATCTTGTTACTAATATGATCTGACTTGGTGTACCAAAGGGTTCTTTACATATACATAATATAGAATATGTATATACATATATACAAGTATATATGTGTATATAAATTATTTATATACTTATGAGATAGCCAAGGACACACACTCACATTCTGTGCTAAATCATTTTGCCTCCACCGATGTTACATATTGAATAAAAATAATAGGTTGGAAAGTCTTTGACAGAATTTTCTTACCAAATACCTGGAATCCCCAAAAATTGGGTTTCAGACATAGTCATCATAACTATGTACTTATATGAAAAAATGAAATGCATGCACGACCCTTAATTGCTAAATTCTCTATTTTATTATATGCTCTGTGCATGTTCTTCACAAATATCCATTTCTTTTGTAATTCATCTTATTACTTCTCTTTTAATTCTCTTGCATGTGTCAATTTCTGAGACCAGCCAAGAGTACTGACAGTATGTAAATTAGATTCAGGAGAATATGAGAGATTTGTCATTTCTCTGTGAGATTTAAAGGAGATAAGGAGGAGAGTGAAAAGATCCTTCTGGGTATCTGCAGTACTAAGATAACTTTTATTATGGTTAAAACTGTTTAGCCTCTTAATCCAAGGTGTGTTTTATTGTTCACACAGCTGTTCCCACAGATAGTCTTCCTAAGCAAAACAGGAAAGAAGGTAAGATCTAGATATTTTAAGTGAAATTCCACTTTAATTATTTCTTAATTAAGAGAACATTGTTCAATTAAACAAAATTACACTGTGAGAAAATGGGATCAACTGGCTAAAGAGATCAAAACACAGCACTGAAATGGATTTTAGAAGGATATGCCAATAGATATGGTGTGTTGAAAGAGGTTTAAAGAGGACAAGACAGAAGACAAGTTATATCATGTGGAAAAGTATATTAATATTAAAGATATTAATTATAAATGGCAGGTCAGCTGTCAGCCAAGTAATGTATTTTCCCAGTGATTTGGAGCACACTAGCCTTTATCCAACTCTTTCGTTAGAATTTTGATTTGGAAGACAACACACAAAAAAAAGGAATGAATAGAAGAGAAGATGCATAGAGCCTTTATCTATAATTCCAGTTGAGGCACATCAGTTTTTATGAAATTATAGAAATTTTACCTGTTTTTCAAGTTTTCTTTTCTCCCTAAAACTCTGTGTAAATTTATCAAAATAGAATAATATATTTGGTTTGTGTGGCAAGATTTTGGCAGTGGGGGACTACAGGAGTGGCTTCTGTGAGAAGCTGCTAGAAGCTTCTTCCATGTCTGATTGATAGAGCCTATGCCAGCCAGCTCCGAGATGGACCCACTGCTGGCCAAGGCTGAGCCCATCAGCAATGGTGGTAGCACCTCTCGGATAACATATTTAAGACGGGAAAAAAAAAAATGTACAGCAATTGCAGCCGGAGAGAGGAGTGAGAATACGTGAGAGCAACAACTCTGCAAACACCAAGGTCAGTGAAGAAGGAGGGAGAGGTGGTGCTGCAGGTGCCAGAGCAGAGATTCCTCTGCAGCCTGTGGTGAAGACCCTGGTGAGGCTGGCTGTGCCCCTGAAGACCATGGAGCTCCACGCTGGTGCAGATGTCCATCTGCAGCCCATGGAGGTGAAGTCATTTCACCCAGCATTTGGGGAAATGATCAAAGTGCCAGTGAGACTTAGCATTGGCTCAGTCCATCTTACACAGTTTTATTGAGTGAAATAGTTTCTTCTGAGGACATGATATCTGGACTATAACTATTTTTTTTTTATGTCAGATTAGTTCTATTTTACTGAATGGCTGCAAGAATTCAGAGAAGATTATGGGTGGAGTCACCATCACTGGAGGTGTTCAAAAAATGTGTAGGTGTGGCACTTCGGGACATGGTTTAGTGGGCCATGGTGGTGTTGGGTTGAAGGTTGGATTTGACGATCTTAGAAGTCCTTTCCAACCTTAATGATTCTATGAATGTTCCTGGAGTACATCATCCAGTTTATTTTCACCCAACAGAAATCCAGTCCATCTGCTTTAAGACCATCGCATGGGAAATGATTCTGAGACTTTCACTGATAAAGCATATTTCTGATCAGAACTAAAATGCCAATGAAGACACACTCTGTGTATTCCAGTTGGTATTTAAGAAAGTGTGTTAGCTATGCATGTTGATCTTACTCATAAAATGTAATGGCGTACATTCCAGGCTGTATATGTTAGTAAATGTAGATAATGGATATTTGTCTGCAATCAATGACAAAAAAAAAGTTGAAAAGATTCAGGGGAAAAGACAGCTAGTCCCAGAACAGAAGACACTCATACTAGTGAGCCTGTTGAAATAATCAAAGTTAAATCATGGAGTTAAATAAAAGGCTTGTGCCATTGAGAGGAGCATAGAATTTAGCTGTTAATTGTAAAAAGGGAAAACCATTTGTAGTTGCCCTTGAAAAGGTACTTCAGTATATTTTAATATACAGGGGCTGGTTCATTGCTAGTCACCCCCTGAGGACAGAACCATGGGATTCAATTCATGATACTTCTCACAAATAGAGCCCCACAGTGTTCCTGCAGCTACAGTCACCATACTGTGAAATTCACTGTGGAGGCTGCAACCATTCTGATGAAAAATGCAGGGACCGGTCCAGAAAGCTAATTATTTTGACAGTGTATATTTGCAACTAATTTACAGGCACATATTGTTTAACGTGCAGTAAAGACTCAGAGAAGATATTAGTGTACTATAGTGAATAAACAGAATAATTTTGAAATTATTTCTAGAGCTCTACCAGCAAAGCCTTGGTGGAAAAATAGGTATGCAGAGCCCCTTGCATTACAAAGGAGTATTTAAAAACCTGACTCTAACCCTGTGTTCTGTGTGGTGTCCAGCACAATGACATTATGCTCGTGGTAGAAAGCAAAAGGACAAAACCTGGTTTTTGTGACTTTAATTCTTTCTCCCCCTTTCCTTCCTCCAAAGTTCATTTTAAGTGTTGAGGAAACTTTGTAAGAATTATTTTAGACAGGGCTTTTCAAACGTGTCATCCTTGGAAAAAAAATTCAAACTACCTATTTTCTCACATAGCTACAAGATCATCTGAGAGCAGTGGTGGGGTCTAATGAATGGATTTCATCAGTGACCCATTGGCCCTTGGGAACACTCTGATGGGTGTGCAACTCTGCTTACCAAACCAGGCAAATATTAAAGAATGGAAAACAAAGAACTCAAGGGGCCTGCAAATGCTGCTGGTGTTACCTTGACAACGTTAAGTTAAACACATCCCTCTTCCAGATACTCAAAGGGAAGATTTTTAGCTCTTTGTCATGATACATAAACTAATAACTCTTAAACACGTATTTCTGTCTGAAGTGTAAGAAAATTTATTCTATATCCTATCCTATATTCTCCTTTCTTTCTTCATATTTGGTGGCAACAAAACAAAAACAACCCCCCCACATTTCAGTTCTAATGTTCCACTGTTTACAATTTTTAGATTGCTTGCCCAAACTTACCATCCCTAAGCACAGGGGCTAAGGAGCTTAAAAAGGAAATGTTACATGTGAAAACTACATCCAAGAATATCTTTTCAAATTCTAAAATTTTCCCAAGTCTTTGGAGAAACCTTCAATTCAGGCTTTAGGGAATATCTTTAAAGACAAGTGGGTACCACGGAGTGGAAGGGTGGAAGGTGGTGGGTGTATGTTATGATTTGTACAGTTTCAGAGCACATTCTGTGAAAGTAATTCGAGCTATACATCTATACATGCTGCTAAGTTGGTCTACATACTCAAGAAGTAGACCTAGATCTCCATGCTGGTGTCTGAGTAAGCGTGTCGGGTGGAGGTGCCCAGGTGCTGGCTGCGGACGCGGCCTTGGGGTAAGTGCATGTAAGAAAGCACAAAACACTGCACAGCAGAGTGAGGAAGAAAGTGTGAGTAACAACACTGCGAGTACCAAGGAGAGAGGAGAGAGGGCAGGAGGTGCACCAGATGTAGAGCAGAGATCCCCTGTAGCCCCTGGAAAGACCTGAATGGAGCAGATGGACACCCCTAAAGGACTGCAACTCCTGAGGACCCCATGCTAGATGAGGGGAAAAAATGTGAGAAGGAAGGAGTGGTACAGAGAAACCACTATGTACTGACCCTACTCTCCCATCTGCCCTGCACTGCTGGGACAGGAGGGGTAGAAGAGTCATGAGTGAAGGAGTGAAGTTGATCCTGGGAGAAGGGTGGAGGAAAGGTGTTGTTTTAATGTTTGTCTTTGTTTCTCACTACCTAAATCTGTTTTAACTGACAATAAATTATATTATTTTTCACCAAGTCAAGTCTGTTTTGCCCACAACAGTAATTGGTAAGCGATGCCTTTATCTTGACCCATTAACTTCCCCATCCTATTTTCTTCTCTGTCCCACCAAGGAGGAGGAATGAGAGAATGGCTGGGTAGGCATTTGGCAGCTTGCCAAGGTTAACCCACCACAGTGAGGAATGAAGAACCAAAAAAATATATTCTACTGGTCTATGTAGCATAAAAAATACAAACCAATATAGCTTTGGTTTAATTTCTAACTTATTATGTCATCCTCAGGAAGCGGAGGAGTATCAATTTAATTTACCAGACAATTAGGTTGGAACTTACCAGTCTAAGTTTAAGATTAGGAATCAAGATCGGTTTGGAGTATCAGTCATAAAACTAAAAATAGGTTTATCCAGAGTATTGGTCTAGGGGCTGATCTATGCACTGATACCCAGAACAGACACAGTGTGAGAGGAAGATCCTCTTATGAATAAATCCTTTCAATCAATCTGGCTAGAAATTATTTTCCTGAGTGACCATAGAGGAGACAGAAGTTCTCCTTTCCCCTTTTGTAAGGCTTACAATATGCTTATCATTCAGCAAAAACAGTAACTAGGCAGGTCAGTTCAGTCTGATGTGCAACAACTACTGCATCACATATAGAACAATTAGGAAACCGTGTAAAAACTAAAGTTTCATGCATGTGAGTGCAAACAATAAGTAAAAAAATAAACTTCCTACAAATACATGCCAAAAGTTTTTTCAAAATCAGTGGAAAATAGATGGCAGACCACACTATACATCAAATTATATCACATTAACAATGTGTTAAGGAGTCTAAAAATTCAAGTTAGTTAATATGGCATTCAAAAAAAGCTTCATATTTTTATTTCCCTCCTTTCCTTTTTCTTAAGAATAATATTCATACATGAAAGACATACATTAACTTTAAATATAGTTAAACCATTTATGGTACTGATAACAACTTTAAAAATTGAGTAAGGACTAAATTGCTTTTCTGTGAGAAGAATCTGTACAGGGAAATGGAAAATCCAGGAGCTTTTAACACAAGTTTTTACCATTAGGTTTAAAAACTATTTATGGCATGGGACTCTACATCAGACAGCAGAATGTAACCACTTCAGCTTTTACCACTACTGTTATCAAAGTACCAGTATGAGGAATTTTGACTTTTTACGCTTTCTCCAATTAGGGTAAACAACATGCCTAAACAAAGTTTTAATTTTGTGAGGAATTATTCATGTGGACATATACTTTGTAGAACCTGGAGAAGAAGATAAACCACCATTTCTCTGCCTTGTTTCTCTAGCAGAAGCTGTGCTTCTTGATATGCCTGGGAATGTTTACAGAACCAGAGCATCATATTCTAAAGATTTGTAATAAATCAATGGACTTTAATGGTTTATAACCTGAACATGTAATTATTTAGGCATAGGTGATTTATTCAGTAGATTTAAAGGATGTTCTGGTAGGTAGGGAAGAGATTATGATTGTGAGTGCAGGTAAATGATGGCAGTCTGTCATAAGCTCTTATGTTACTGCAGACATGTCATTTAAGATTATACACTCAAAAGTGTTTAGGCACCCAAAGATGCAGTTAAGCACATAGGTGAATTGTCTACATTTACTGCAACAGTACTAATGCAAGTCCCATGGATTACAACAGATGCTGCAGAAACTATTGACAATGATTTTTGTCAACAAAAGCTTAAATATCTTTGAAAATGCAGCTCTTGAATGAAGAACATGTAGAAACAATATTCGTTAGTGATTTTGCAGCAGAATCACACATCATGGTCAGTCAATGTGTCAGATGCCCACAATGTAAGGGTTCTTAGTTTTGGAGTAGTTTTACTTTCAAGTTTAAAAAAAAAGCAAAAACTGTTTTCTCATCCAGCCTATTTTTTTTAATATTGATTGATTATTAAGCTCATAAAAGACTTCACAATGTACAAACAATATAATATAACTCAAAACCAGCCTAGCAAAAAAATTTTACAGATATGGTAAAGTAATGCCCTCCAGCTTTAGTTTTATTTCATATTTCTAGAAAGCCACAAGAGTAACCTGTCCTGTGGGGCCACCCATAGTGGGAGCAACAATTTCTGGTAGCTTGTCTGCATTCTCTTCCGTCCTTCCACATTTTCCACAGCAGGAAAGGTCAGCCTGCTGCTTCCATCTTCATTCACACACCTATGACATTAGCCACTACCTTCTTTGGCAAATCCTATCGCATTTGCGGAGGCTAAAAAGTGATTCTTCCTCCTTGAATTTAATTACCTTACTGCTTCCTTCAACACCAGTTTGGAACTTCCCCTGGCCCTGCCACTGCCCAATTCCACACAGGACAGAGCCCTGAGAAGGGGTTGGTGCATAGTCAACAACTCCCTCTCTCTTCTGAAGCTTTGCTTACACTAATGGAAATTTGGCTGCTTACTTAAGAAAACTTTGAGGTTTACATTTTTTAAGAGGGATAAATTGAGAACTAGCATCTGATTACTGAACTGTAATTGTTATTTTTGACTGTCAGAGACAGCTAAATTATCATTTTAGGAGTTTATCTCTGCTGCAGCATTATAAATTTGAAAATTTTATGGTTTTTCTTTTAGCCTAGTATGATAAAAATGTGACTATCTTCGTGTATTAAATGCTGTCTTCTAGAGAACATTATTGCTTAATATTTCCTCATACTTCATAAATTAAAGGAAAAAGTTAAAGTTAACTTCTTTTTCCTGAAACAAAGCTACCAGTGGGCTTGATTAATATACAGATGCTGTACGCTGCTGGGACTATGCTTTCCTTTTAACGGAGTAATATGTTCTGCTTATGCTCTTGCAGCCACATAGATTTATACATTTTGCATTTTAAGATAATATATGGAACATAATATTGTTATGCAAAATGTATGCTTAAAGTAAAGCGTAGCACTTTTATTCCAGACTGGGAAAGTAAAATGCACTGAATTTGCATAACATTTAGCAAAGTTAAATTTAAGAGCAGCTCTGCAAAGCACAGGTATATGTGGAAAAAAAACATTCAACTCTAAGTCTCATTGAAAGTATAAGTAGGTCACAAACCAGGAGCTGTAGTTATCCTGCACAGGTCTGTATGGTTGGCTGTGCCTGGTTATGCATGCTGCTGGAACAGAAATTTTAAAGTGATTTGGCAGAAAATGCGTACAAAAATGTGTGCTGCCTAAAAAACATTGAAAAAAAAGTTAGTGTCTCACATGGCTAGTGTTTTGCTTTACAAGCCTGCAAACAAATACCGTATTTGCTGGGCTAACTACATAGCCCCCAGCACACTGTGGGCACTATATAAACAGACTTATATGGTAATATGGTAGATTTGCACTTAGACTTGCCAAGGGCTATGGACAATCTACTCAGAAAAAAGTAAAGAGCAAACCCCAAAACATAAAGTCAATCTCTGTAAATTCACTGTTAGCTTCTTCTTTTGTGCTCATCTTCACTTACGTGGCTTTGCAGAATTCTGACCCTCATTAAGTAGATGCACTTCTGTCTTCATATACTGCAAATTGCCTTGCTACTTTGCCAGCAATGCCATCCGAGTTGATGGCTGTTCATCTTTTTCTACTATTTATTTTCTGTCACTTGTGTAATTATCACCCATGAAAGATCAGGCCAGATATAGATATCAGTGAGAAGGGCAGGGGGGGGCGGGGGGGCAAGAAACAGAGAGAAAAGGGCAAATGACAAGTAACAGGAACTTCCACAAGCTTGCATTCAACACAGTCATTTACCTCTACGGGGCATTTAAACACTCTAAACCACCTAGCTTCCTCACTGGTCAGGCTTTATCAAGCTTAAAACAACATCTGGTTCCTATGCAGACATCATCGTAGGAGAACTTATGGTTTATTTCACCGAAAACCACGTTCCTTACCTGTGGTTGGAACACATATGTATTTATCCACCTATTCTGTCATGAATTCTTTATGAAATCACATAATCAGTCAGCCTGGTGACAGGCTTTACAGTTTTCCTATTCAGGGAGGAAGCCATATTACACCTGTATTAGTGGAATCCTACGGGACAAAGGGGGATAGCCTATGATAGGTGCACCACTATGCACAACTTTTGGATGTTATCCATCATCATTTGTTTTCAACTCATAGCAGCAAAACTACTCAGTACACACTCACAAATATATATGTTCCTGCAATGCTAGTTTCTCAGTTTGACAAGTTAGGTTTTGTCAGTATCCATTAGGACCGAAGAAAAGTGTGAATTATGGTTTTTGAATCACCATAACAAAGCCAATGTGTACACCCGTACGTCAGAGTTCAAATGAATGTTTATGAGCACCGACAAATTCAACTTTTATACATTTTTTTTTTTATGTATACTAGAGAAATAGTTATCCTGCGATGAAAATCACAAAGGTAAAAACAAAGGATTTAAGAAAACCTAATTCCCCCGCTACTTCCTACACTGAGGGGTTGGGCTTCTTGTTTTCTGGAACTATTATTTAAAAAGCATCAAGGCATTGTTAAGCAGGGTTTGAAAACTTACCACACATGTCCAGATAATGTTAGGAAACTGTGAGAACACATGCAAAATTGCATACCAAAATAAATTTAAAAGTAATTGATAGGCTACCTTGCCTGAATTTATGAATTCTTGTTTAGGTAATTAGAGCTTTGAGTTTGAGACAATATCTTAACTGCAGTCTTTGTTGTGACTGATCCTACTACCTCCTTTATCATTTTTCTTAGTCATTAATCATGGCTGAATCTAGACATAAGCCTTTCTTGGTAGTCTCTGACATAGTGGGTCAAAAAAATGGTGTTAACTATATTCATCATTTGTTTCTTCAGAAGTCACTTAGAAGTGCTAAAAGCCTCTTTAAAAAAATCAGCTTATCTACTAAGAAAGCTAAAACAATCCACAGTCACAACCTTGTACTGAGGATTTTACATAGCTCCAGTTATCAGTTATATATCATACTCTTATTTGATCTCTATTTCAGGATCACAGGTTTTTTGAATGAGATAAATCAGCCTATTTTCAGTGATGTAAATGATACTGGAGCCTGTTATTTGAAGTCAGAGGAGTGTTTTTCAGACCTGCTGTGAAGATGAGCCACAGCAAGTTTCTGAGTGTTACACTGAGATCATAGAAACTTATTAAAAATTATTCTGTCTATAACTTGTCTCAGTAGGGTAAAAGCAGTTTCAAGTAAACAAATACTTTTGAAGACATATCAAAATCTAATGAAAAGTTTTGGGCTCTGCTTGATGTAAAAAAGCCCTAAACTCTTCGGTTTTCTGGACTTTTCCTATTTGTCAAAATTTCCCTTAAAGAAAGGAAAAGAAAACAAACAAACAAAAAAAATACCCCACCTAGCTATCTTTTATCTCATCATTCCCATTTCCATAGATATGTTTTGATAAAATAATGTTTATGTTGACATAAGACCTTCTTAATTATTTGACCACTCTCGGATATACTGATGCTGGCTGGCTAAATCTCCTCTCCCACCCTCACAGTAAGAATCAATGACAACTGTCATGTCCTACTTTTCACTGTCACTCATACAGCTGTTTATTTGCAGCTGTAGATAGCTAGAAAAATTCCACTTGATCACGGGATAAATGCTCCTGAAAGAATTCATGGTCACTGATAAAGCAAATGGGGAGTGCCCATTTATACTGTTTCCTCCATCCTTTCCCTCTGCAATTTACTTCCTCATAGGGTCTAGTGTGGAATAAAAAGTCACACTTTAGCTACTTTGGGCTCATGCCTTTCCAGCAGAAGCTTGGCTTCCCAGTTCATAATTCAGTGAACACCTCTTCCAGTCCTTAATACGCTCACCAAGAACACAGGAGAGTAATGCACACTGTTCTCAGCTTTAGCCGCTGTTCTCTTCTTTGCTGTCCCCTGCAGTCTAGGCTTGCACAGGGGCAACAGAATGATACCAAGGCAAAAGAACTGAGCAAAAAACCCACTTCTACAAAAAACTCAAAGTGTATATCACATAGCAAACTTCGTCCAACAAAGTGGCCATCATGCCTTGGTCCAGGGTGCTATACGAACGTGTGTCACTGAGTGTGCTGCATGGAAACACTCCAATCTGTGAAGACTGTCTTACCCTAAGCAAAGCAACGCCTCCAAGTACACACAGCATGGCTACTACAGTCATCCAACACACAGTAATTAAAAAGAAAAAGGTCAGGTAAGGCATAGATACCTTCAGACTTACAAGTTCTAGAGAGGGTTCAGGCAGCAACTGCTCCAGTAACACAGGAGTGGGAGGAGATCCTGCTACCAGAGCAAAGATGGTTCGGGCTTACAGTCAGAGTGGGGAATGACTTCTATGGCGTCTCAGGAGCAGAAGGACACTCCTGCCTACTTCCTCTGGAAAAGCAAACAAACAAACCCAAACAATAATTTTAAGACCTTAAAAAGTTAATTTCAGAGAATGGACAAGTTTTGTTTTGCCTGAACTGTTTCACCTTATTCTAATGAAAATGTGGAACATTACTGTGGGTTTATTATAAGGAAAAGCTGAAAAAATGTATTATTTCATTTGAGATTCAGAATTTTTTGCATCCACTTACTATTTTCCAACAAAATACCCACAAGTTCTTCTACGTAGTTCATGATGCATATTCATGGTTGTAAAAATACTCAACAATATATGAGCCCATAAGCACTCATTAGGGTATATTAAGTCAAAGTCTGCTTTGAGGCAGACTAAAGGCCTAAAATATAAACTTACATTGCCTAACTTATTATTTTCAATTTACAGTGACATTAGTTATGCACTCTGGCATGTCTTCACTTATTATTTGATGGTTTAACACCTGCCTGTATTTGTTTTTCTTAAGACAACATTAGCAAGTGACAAAGAGAGTAAATTCTAAGGGAACATTCATGGTCTACTAGCACAATGTAGAAGTAAAAACAGAGACTTTGTTTTCAGTAGAGTGACATTTAGTCCATTAAGTACAACACACCATTCTTTAAACATTATTTTCTTTTAAAAAGAACATTGCAAGCTTAGTTTTGTACTTGATATTTAATTTGATATTTAAATACAACAACACATGCTTAAAAGAGTAACTTGAATTGCGCAGAGTTAGACTCCTGGACACTTTACTGTACCTTTGAACCCAATGCAGTGGTGCAACATTAGTCCTGTTTTAATATGGTGTTGGGTTAAGAATCAAATGGGAGACGGCATTGGAAACATTACAGTTTTCAGGTAGCGAGTTTTTAAAATATGCTGATTCCACTGCTCATTTCAGTAAATGTTACTGTTTGGGGATTTCCAAACACATCCTGTTATCTTCCAGTTTAAAAGTGATTAAAGATAAGTACAGTCCCAAGCATGGACCACAGCATCTCAAAGATGACCTCCATTTCTACTTAATGCAAGCCATTTTTTATGTTTCCTATGCCCAACATGCATTTGGTTTGAGCTGCAGTGTTATGGTACCATATGCTAATACGGTAACTTTGTGGTGAAAACAGCATAATAGAAAAATGAACTTGCTAAATTCATGCTTGATTACTGCACGGTTTAGGCTGTGATTGGGAGGCATTGCAATTTTAATTCTACTACACTACAGATGAGCATTAATAATATACTTACATAATTGGATGTGTTCCCTTAATCAGAGCTGGGAAAATGGATAGTTCAGTAAATCAGTTTTGGTTTTAGATCTTTTAGAATTGAACAATTCTACATATTATTACAGAACTATCCAGACTATAGAAAGTACTAAAATATAAAAGAAAATAACACCTACTTAATAATTCACCCACTAAGAAACAGACTCTGACACCTCAAATTCAGGTTCAGTAGATTTTGAGCGGTTAACTGTTATCCCATGAGTAAAACCATCAGAATCAAAATAACCACTCTATCCATCTCCCTGGCTAAGGCAGTTGTCAAGTCAATACTTGCATCACTGTCTCCATGTCTCCTGAAGCAACTGGCACTCTCGGACCAGACACATGAATGGGAGAACTCAGTGACCTGGCAAATCCCGAACTATTAGAAGACGAAATGTCCAGAGTCCTGAGGTTACCCTAATTAAGTAATTTGCTTGGATACTGGTAAGGTGGATCAGAAAGAACTAAGAGGGGAACAAAACTGCTTCTTACCACCGTTGATATCAAGTACAGTTGTCCAGGCATGATAGGAGCCAGTGTTTTTGTGAAGCGGTGAGAATTAAGCTCTTATGAAGAACTTTCCCTGAGCCATACAGTAATGCTTGTTCTGTAACTGTTTTTTATACTGTTGAGTCCTTTTCTCAAATACAATAAAATTGGGCTGTATCATGAAGCTCTCTCAGATGCTTTTGTGATCAGCAACAATGTGTTTTCCTAGGATGACTCTATAACTTTATCTTTTTTTTTTTAAACCAAGAATTTATTGAACATGTAGTATCTCCTTGAGCCTAGATAACTTAGGCAAACCTTAATATTTATTTACAAAGATAGCTATATGTCAAATTAGGTCATTTTCAAAATGTGTTTTAAATAAAATTTTAATTTAAATGTGTATGAAATTTCTTCTGTATGTCAGCTAGATTTCAACTGACCATTCATAACATAATTACTGTGAATTACCCATAGGATACAAATATGTACTTTTAATAATGTTCTCTCACATTTCACAATAAATGTATTTCAAAAACCCAGTCATATTTAATGAGCATAGAGTAGTTCTCTGTTTAGCCTGCATTTTAATGTGTTCTGCATTTAAATACGCGAAAGAGGTATTTCTACTCTCCTTAAAGCTACAAATGAAATAATGGCAACATGCCAAAAACCGTAATATAATGTTACCTTTGTCCTTCACAATGCCTATCCTGCTTTTCGGTCACTTGATTTTGACACCCAGTGAAAATGTTATTGTGCACTGAAGCACTTTGCAGTGGCTACGCTTAAAATACATTTTAAAGGTGAACACAGGAGACTAGACTCCCCATTGATTACCTCAGTGGCATTCTAACCAAAGCTTGGAAATGAACTGTAAAACACCATGGTTCACCAGCTACCTGAATTACTATAGCTCACTGTATCTCCAGCTACACTACTTCCATCTAATGCATTTTGTTTTATTTCAGTGTTCATTTTAACAAGAGTAGAGTTGGTTACCATAACACCTATCTCAGGCGATATTGACTGTGGATCCTACTTTCCTCCTCTGGAATTGGGAATTATTGTAGGCATGGCTGAGCTTGAGAGTGATGCTGTCTTACCCCAAGCTGCAAGTATTCTTTGTGCCAACTGGTAGGAAATAAAACAACCCATCTGCTTAGCAACACAGGTGGCGGAGAACATGATGTCTTTGTGCTCGGTTCCCTGCAGGCACTACCCACTGACAACAGAGTTCAAGTCACGGGCTCTGTATTTGTTACTGCGAGCTCTGATGGGAGCTGAATGGGGTTACTCTGCTAAAAGGTTGTAGATGCATATATACACTGAGGCCACAGTTTTAAGGGAAAAAACTTTTAGGCATTCATTGTGGACCAAAGTTTCTTGATGCTTTTCTGTTCTTCCTCCAATTCCTTTCCCAATGTGAAATCACCAGTGCAAAACAGAGCAGCCCAGTAAAGGCATTAATGACTAGTTTCTGTAGAACTTTGGCTCAGAGCTTTAAAAATGCTAACGATTAGTGGAAGCTGCTTAATGGAGAGCTCTGAAGTCTTCTGCTGATCTACTAAACTTACCGGGTTTCTTCTCTTCTTTGAAATACTGGTTTTACAGACAGCTGTTTTACCTCTGTTCATTTGCACCTATGATTCTCTTTATTCCAATGGAAAAAAGCCAACAACTTACCATTTACACCAAAGTCAGAAAGGAATGAAGTCCACTGGATATAGGGAATTAAAAACTCTTCTTCGGCACAATCTCTTCTAGATTAACACTGAATGCAACCTGATTATGAAGAATTTTTGCACTGCTTCATAAGCTGTTTGTAATGACTGCTTTTTGGAGGCATCTTTCTTTTTCTCTGCACTGAAGTGCAAAAGAATTAATTGGAACAAAACTCAACAGAAAAAATTGCTATTTAGACGCTCTTATGGCCACAGCTATGAAATAATGTGTGTTTTACATAAGTTGAATTGGGTGGGTAAAACTAGAATAATACACATGCACAATATAAAACCCCACAAATTATTTTATTTTCTGTGAGACATTTTAATGTTGAAAAATAAAAAAAATATTTGAAATAAAAAATATTTATGGAAGAATATTATAGTCAGTTATCTTCTAAACATTCTTAAAATATTAACACTTTTGCTGTATTTGACTCCTAATAATGATAAATGCCTGGAATTTCTTAATTATTAGCATTAATCTATGGCTGAACTGGGATTTCATTTTACTAAATTAAAGCATTACTCTACTTGAAATTTTAATATTTTGAGTTAAGGAAAGACAGTCTCAGCTTCTTACATATGATTATGCGGTTTACATAAGAAAAATGTGAAAATTATGTTTAATTAGAAAAAATCTAGCAGCTTATTTCTGTGTTAAGTTAGGCTCTAGAGCAAAGTTTAATTAACTCATAGACTGTCCAGGACTTTTTCATGGACAGTTTCTAAGTTTCAGCTTGTTATAAGGCTGCTAGGAATCATATAATAAGACAAAATCTTATCCTGTTCATTTTAATTTTAACTGTGAAAAGTTCTTGAAAATATATTCAAATGACCTTTTGAACCCATGAGCATTTCCTCTTTTTCACCTGAAATGTAGGGGACACTGGTGGGTTGTGGGAGCCTTTTTTCCCTACTGCTCGCTCTGCACATGGTGGGAGCAGAGCTATTGCCCTCCACCTATCCCACCGGCAAGGGTACAGTGGTTCTAAACCATGGAGGCAAGGGCCCAGTTTTCCTCTGCTGTTGCCCCAGCCTTTGCAGGACGGGTAATCTATTCTCTCTGTTTCCAAGGGAGAAACTTTTTGCTTTTTCAACTCAGTTTTGTAGGGCTGGAAATATACGTGCCTAAACAACTAATAACAAAACAAAAATAAGAAAAAAAAGAAAAATAAAATTAAATAAAATTATGTTTTAATTATTCTTTATAGTTAATATAATTGTAAAGAAAATGTGAAGTTGAGCATAACGTGCATGCAAAGTTCAAACGTATCTCATTTAAAAACCGCAGTGCTATTCCCTCTTATATGGCTATTTGGGCAAATCATCTTGTAAAAATCCTATAAAATTTAATACCCTAACGAGGAAAAGCCCACAGTTTAAAATCAGTGGATGAGCAAAGCAAGAAAAAGGAAGACAGTTGCAAGGCATACCAGATTCAAAAGGGTTTAGTAAAAAAAGCAACTGGACTCCACGAAAACCAAACCATGGAAATTACTTAAGGAAATATACATTGGCACCCGTGTATTCCCAAACCAGCTCAAGTAATAATTGCTTTTGTGTGATAAAGAGAGTACTAAAGAAGGGAACACACACACACAAATCCCACTCTGTGTCTCTGGGTAGTTCACAGTATTCCCGTAAGTTTCTGCTCCATGAATGTCCTGTGTAGATGTAGCCCTGAGCCTTCACCTTTCTTCAACAAAACAAATTCATTATAGTTTAGTATTGCTCAGAGCTCTTCAACCACCTATTGAGTCAATTCCTGCTGTTCCAGCTATGCAAGAAGAGATTGTCTTTAATCTGCAGTTTTCAGAGGAGCTGACAGGCTATAAACTGAATGGTTGCAATAGCTGCGTATGTTTGTACAAAGCTTCTCTCTCTCAATTCTTAGAAAAAGCTGGACCATCAAAATACCTAGAGCTGGCAAATCAATAACTAAAAAATTACATGAAGAATGTGCTAGAAATTTGACAAGGAATATCTTGAATAGCTTATTTGACGAATACCATTTCACTATCCTCAGAACTGTTCAGGTAATGAAGAAAGCTATTTCAAACCCGTTACTGGAAATGTTTGCAGATGTTATATTGGTATGTACAAGACAACCTGCTGTAGAGAGTTGTGTTTTCAAAGCTAGGTCAGACTTCTAAATATGCAGTTAGGCTTTTAAACCAAAACAGCCTTATTTCCAGATATCCTTAGCAGCATTAGTGTCCACTGAAACTCCAAGTGTCTGCAAACTGAATGCAGCTTAGCTGGAGTTTTCACTTTGTCTGTCCAATTTAACTTAGAAACTCAAACCACACAGTGCAGTTCATGTGTCCTGCAAATAATTTCTTTTTTTTTTAATATAGCTTCTATTTAGCTGTGACTTCTTAAGTCTCCTCTTTAAAAGCAATAAACTTCATAAGATCGTCCTAAACTGCATTTTGAACCCATGTCCAAACTGCCTTGCCTTCCAGGCTGCTCAGACTAATTTTTTGGCCTCAGCTGGGCTTTCATAGATAGCAAGAGACAAAGCTGGGTCAGTGCTATCCCAAGCACTCCCTACCAGTCATCACGTCCCACCTCACAGTGCACATGGCCGGGTGCGTTGTGAGCCCTTCCACTGCCACACAGCAATTCCACACTTCCCAGTGTTCATCGGAGACCTCAGCCCAGGCTCCTTCCAGGATGCCTTAACACCACAAGCAGCAATGAAATTACAGGAGAAGTGGCCACCGGTGTCTTAGAAGTGGCAATGTGGACACAGAGCGTAAATCACGTTTGAGCCCACTTCTGGCTCAGAATCCAACAATATAGACACAGCTAGATATATCAGATATTGCTCATTTTGTGCGTGTTACTCGGTAAGCTTGCACGTCCACACATGCAAACGCCCTGCAGCAACGTCTCCCTCTTCCACTCGGCAGCTCGCGCTCAGCCATCACAATCCAGCAGGGGAAGCAATAAAAGAGGAGGCGGCAGCAGCGAGTGTAACAGGGCCCACATCTGATACTTGAGACGAAAGGCACAGCTGAAAGAAAATGCCTTCAGCCTTCCCACAGCTCAACCAGATGTGAGAGATCCCTCCGAGGTTCAGGAACGTGTGATGTGACTGCTGAAGTGTGATAGTGACACGAGATGTGTCGTATTTGCCACCTGGAGACCCTAGTGGGCTCAGTGGCATCTAATCAGCTCCCAGCTGGGAGCACCTTATCGAACGCTTCTACTGCTGGCTGGGAATTAACCTCCTTCAGACCAGGCCATTTTCTGGATCAACAGATCCTCTTCGGTTTATTACTTAGGTTTGGCTGGCAAATCTTGCAGATTGCAGCATAATCCCTGCATATACATTTCTTACTCAGAAAACAGAAATATCTCACAAGTATACTTGCAACCCTTATAAAAGTGATTCTCCACACTTCTGCCACCAGACAAAGCCATTACACGCTTAGATGCTGAATGAGGAACAGAATTGCTTGTTCTCACTCTCAAACTTTGACTAACTTTCAGAATATAAAAAAAGGAAACTAAATCCAAATTCTGCTTGACTCATGTCATATTTTAGTCTGATATTAATTATAAGCACAGTGGGAGGAACAAATAACCACTAACTTGGTTAGAGTGATAAAAGCTGGGCTAAAATACATATTTAGTGACCAAAGGTTAAAAATTGCCTCACTTATACATTAAATGGATGTGGTCGCACAGCTGGTTGAATAATGAAAATAAAATTATATAAACATTAATTCAATCCCCAGCAAATCTTGCAGCTCAGCTCATCTGTTCCTTACCACGTGTGATTCTCTTATGTGGTTAACGCATGCAATATTTGGTACTGATAGCAGATGCTGCTAACAGGTAATGCTGCTAGTTAGCTACTCTTGTCTACGAATGGCACAAAAACTTCCAGAAGTCAAGGATGCTGCCAGAATCACAGAGCAGTTAAGTCCTGTAATGTGAATAATGGACCACAAACAGATATCCATAGTTACTATTATCTTGTTTTAACCCTCAAATGCAATTGTATACTGCAAGCCTTTGCTAATATTTGCTGCAATTTCACCACCTGGATGTCTCAGCAACCCTGCACTAGAACTACAAAGGAAGTAGGAGGCTGCAAAATCCTAATTCCTAGGCTCAAAGCACTGTCCTGGTGCTTGCAGGACTCTTGACCTGGAAACTGCAGCTTCTGCAGCTCTGCTGCCTCACAAAGATGGTTCCAATAGTATGTATTTTTCCCTGCCAAGAGAGAGCCAAATGACCTTTAAAGGAGCCAAGACCTCACCTCTCCTCTCCTCTCCAGGCTGGAATATCTATGCCCACCAGCAGCATGAGCAGCCCTACTTCATCATGAACTGAATACATTCCTTCCGTGCCTTGCAAAATATCTTCCATCCACAGTGTCTTACTGACTTCAGTAAAAAGATACCCAGGAAAAGGGTTGAAGATTATATTTGTATTCTATTTCATGCCTACTTTGACTTACCTCAAAATGTTTAGTATGCAGAGTAAATTACTCCATAGTCCAAACCTTTGTTCAAAGCTAGTATTCCATTAACTAAAGCTGTCAACAATAAAGAGCTGTATTTACAGAGTAAAAGTAAATGTTGTTGAGTTTACCTTTCTGAGGCATGTGGGTCATGTAGCAAACATTCTCCCCAGAGCTACAGTGACATCAATGGAAGTAAAAAACCCCAAGGCTTTTAAACTAAAATGGTAAATTCTGTTAGACATACAAAGTATCTGTCTGCTTAATAGGAGGAAATAAGAGGAACAGAAAGTCTAGAAAGAACATAGATTACTGGGAAAGGAAGTTTATTTCTCAAGCACCTGTTGCAAATAATGGACATCAAGGACACTTGTGCAGAATGCTCAAAGTGTCCCTCAGAGCCCTCAAGAATGAGAAACTGTGTAAGTAAAGCTCATAGCCCAACCTGGCAAACAAGGCTTAAATTATCTCATTGCATGACATTAATTAATTGAAATTCATGCCTCTGAGAAATACCTAAAATAGATGAGATAAAGTGAAGAAAGAAGCCCACAGCTTTTATTGAAAGTGTAATCTTCCTGCCTCTGTACATATTAGAAATCAGACATTCAATGAGGTGTGTAGGTAAGCAAGCTTGGTATCAGGTGGGTATTCTTCCTGAATACCCTAAAAGACTTTAAGGCTTCCTCCCTCATCTCCCTAAAAAACAGTGAAATTAGGGCCATACCTCTCAAGTCTTCCTCCCTGTTCCAAGCAGTGAGAGGCAAAAGCGACTGTAGTATTTCTGTATTTTCCTGCAGGAACTTGCGCTCTAGAAAGTAGAAATAACTGCATTCCCTAGACCCAACTCCCTTTCTCCTATTACCCACTCTCACCCTGACACATCCTTTACATTGTGAGCTGGTCTAGAGGTCCTAAACAAGCTATTTTGTCGGCCAGAGCAGTCATATGCTCTAAGACGGTTTCTCTGAAAGCAGTTTGTGACCCCATTAATGCCTATTTATACAGATTGATGTAAAGGAGCATTAATGTACTTCAGAATTTTTCTCCTCCCAGTTTTGTCTGTATGATGACTACTTCATTTTTAAGACTTAACTAAATCTACAAGGTCATTTCTCTTTGCAGCAAGTCAGAAGAATAATAACCTTTTTGGGTTTTTTTAACCAGAATTTACTGTTTTCCTGAACATTAATTGAGACGGTGCTAAGGGAGTTTGCTGGACAGCACCAAGTTCCCTGAGAATTTAGCCAAACAGCTTCCGAGAAGACAGACTGACTGTTCTTGAGGCTTCAGTATTTCACAGCTCTGGCGTTAAAAATCAGGTGGGCTGCTTCTCAGCTAGTGACAGAGGGCTCCCAGAGTCCACATTATTATTTTCTTTCACAGAGAATTAAAAAGAAATATTTTTATACTAAAGGAAGAAAGAACGCCAAAAGCAAAATATAGAAATGCTTTGTAAAATTAAATTCTCTTTCTTGTCCTGGTTTCAATTCTAGTCTCTCTCACCTTCTCATTTATTACTATTTACATAGTAGAAATGAAACTTTTTTTAAAGAAAAACAAAATTCTTAAGATACTCCATACCTTTTTAACATTCATTTTTATAGTTCTGTCCTCAGAGAATGATTGTCAGGAAAAGAATATGGGAATAGAATAATAGGATGCTTTACAGATACTTCTGTATGCAAATAAACAGAACAACATCAGCCATTTCTCTAAATGGATTCTGCCATCAGCATTCACCTGCAGATAGACACTCCCCTGGGATTTAGGAAATGCAATGTACAACATGGATGACTGGGTTTGTCGACAGTAGTCATTTCTCTTTGAAGCTTATCATCATGCAGTGCAGTATCTTGAAAGGCAGAAACCAAGGTGAGCAGAGAAGCTCCCTACAGAAATATGGTGGGGAGTTGTTACACAGTAAATCACTAAGAGGGAGGTAAACAGAAGATATATGATTATTGGAAATTACATCCTAGCAAGTGACATCCTATCAATTTCTCGGTCAGGGTGTTACAGTAGTCAGTAGCCATATATTCTACCTCACATATTTTGTAGCTTGAATCTTTCTTGAGTTATTATGAGAAGAAATGGAAATAGCAAGGTTCAAGCAGGAGTCTCCAAGACTCCCCCTCCCTATCTAACATTTGGAAATACACTGAGCCCTAACCACAGCATCAGAGAAAGAAAGGGAGGGTTCTGCAAATGCCACATGCTACCAGCATTGTAACTGAAAAGGGTGATCAGGTCAGAGTCAGGTGATGTGGATTCTGCCCTTGCTTTTTCTCAACACACTGTGTGACTGCATAATAAACATCTTTTCCCTTATTTTTCTTTCAGTGACATGGGGATACTAGCAGCTCTACTTTTTGAAAAGCAGTTTGAAATCTGTAAACAGGACCTTCCTAGTGCAAAGTAATATTATTGTTTCAGGGTGCTGCTGGAACTTCTGATAATTCCTGTCATGCTGTATTATGAAGAAGTATAAAGTAAAACCAGTACCCGTCCCAAAGCTCTTATTAAACCAAATCCCTGTGCAAAGGAGGAAAGAGTACTACAAAGTAGCTGGGATATTGTAGCTTTCCAAGCTGGCTAACCCTGGTGAAAACTGTTGCTGCACCCTGAGTACCATCAGACACTGTTCTTACCGCATGAAACCGGCTTAGTGTCAGCAATGCTTGCCAGAAATTAAACTGCCCGATTAAAAATAGCTGACTGGTAGATGGCTAGACAAGTAGAAAACAGGTTCCTCTGAAAGTAGGACGGGATTTGTTATTACCAATATCAGGTGCTTGACTGAAGTTAGCTTAATACTATTCAGTGGGTCTACTTTTAAGCTGTCTTCAGACCTGTATGCCATAGCTACTTACACTGGAGTTCCTTCAGCTGATTTCCAGTAACAATTCAGCCTTACTCTTGAAGGTCTACAAAACTTCCAGGCAAGCATTAGACTGTGCCCCCCTTCATCTTCTTACCTACCTTCTTCTGAAGTGGGTTTATAACCAAACTGACTATGCTGTGATTTTGCTAAAAATAATCCAGTCATCGATATCATGCAGAAATTCTTCTGTCCTTATTAGAAATACTGTTTGGGGATTTTCCTGGCTTGAAAGTATATCTTTTATTTGTGCCAACCATTCTTTGAAGTCCATTTTAGGTAAGTGTTTTCACATCAGACAAAATAGACACCTAAAATATAAATCCTGATCAAATGGTAACCAGGAGGAACAAGAGGAATGCCAACAAGCAATTGTAGCCTTTAGGAGAGAGGAACACTTCCATGCAAAAGATATAAAGTTGTCAGGAAAGGTTTGATGAGTACAACATACCAGGACGTGTCTGATTGATAGATTTTGTCTATGAATATAGTTTACAGGCTACTCAATAAGGCTGTAGTTTTATAACAGAGCTGGCTATGGCTTTAACGTGGACCTGCTCCTGCCTAGTCTCTCTTCTCATAGCAAGCCCTTCAAAAAAGGGCTAGAATTCCCCAGGATTTTTAGAACGAAGTTGACCAAAATACCTTAATTTTAAATTCAGAAAACTGAAACCGACTAGGTTAAATGCACTAGAAATAAAAATTTTCTCCTTGCTTGGTTTCTAGACTTTAATTAGTTGATGACTTTCTGAGCAGAGCTATTCTGCCCAGCCTGCTTTGACATCTCACTGCTCCTCACTGCAGCCTCAAGGTGCCTCCAGGAGCTGCACTTGGCCACACTCTGCAGTCTCCCAAGCCACCCCTCTTTGAGAAGCTACAACAGATCCTTAAAGAAAGGAGCAATTTCCCTGTCTTTCCAGAGGCCTCACATCGCTGAGGCTTCTTAAAGGCACACAAAAGCAAGGGCAGGCAAAACAGATGCCATCTGTCACAACTGATTTTGGCACATTACGGTCTTACTTTTATTTTTTTTTTTTTAAAGAGTACTTTTAATTAGCTGAGTTCAGTGATCCGGTTTCCTGCTCCGCCCACCACAGAACAGATTTTGTGCAGTTGAGGAGATAGGTGGGAGGAAAAATTGAACCATGAGGACAGAAAAAATGACCAGAGAAAGAACGCAGGAACTATTTATACTGGCTTTGTGGCTAAAGCCAGTATCTCTGACTGCCTGGGAGAACATGCAACTCTCAGAACAATAAACCTACTTACTAGAGATTATTGGAAAAACTTTCTAAGGCTCTTATTTGACCCTCTTCAGACTTACAATACTGAATGACCTGAGAGACAACTTGCACTAACTCTTGTGTTTAATCATGGAAGAGCAGTCTTTCACCTCTGTGAAATGCCTCAAATCCACTGCAAGCTGGCATGTATGTAGCAGGAGATCCAAGGAAACAGGAAAACCCGTAGTACGAAAAGAATCACTGCAACACCCTTTTGTGCTGTTCTGACACTGCTATACGGTACTCATCTGATAAATAGAGTACATCCCCCCCAAATTACCACAGGAGATGTGAGTGATATATGCCAATTCCCCATGTTTCAGGGCACCAGAAATGTTTACATTTTTATTCAGATGTCACTTAGCTGTTCTAGCAGCAGCAGCAAATTTGTTGCAGGTACCGTGAACATAACAAGCACACACTCTGGAAAGCCCCAGGCAAGCAGCTTCAGAAGCTAAGGGACATACCACCTTTACAAGATTATAAATAAAACACCCTTTTCATATCTACTTAAGAGGCAAACCTCAAAGGCACCTCAATTTCAAATTAGGAGCTTTATAGATACTGCTAGTTTTGACTTGTTAGACTGATATCAAGGTAGGAGCTTTGGTAAGGTTACTGGTCTAGCTGGCCACTTTGTGGGGTCAATGTCAGGATTTGGTCTTTTCCAAGTTATTGGATCACTAGCCTTAGCCTGCTCTCATCTGAGATCATACTCTGTAAAGGTAGTAGGTCAGAGCCTCTGGCTTACTAAGGTAACAATCGTTTATTAGAGCAGCAACTTTACTGAAGTTATTTCAGATCAAAAATCTGTCAGGCCTGTGTGGGCTACGCAGATAAAATGGTGCAGTGCTCTGTGCTGCTCTACCTTGCTTGCCTGCTGCCACGTCAAAGCCCTCATGACATCACTGACACAGCACCTCCATGACATTGAGCCACTGCGTTGTCACAGGCTTTAGAAGGTCCTGGCTCAACTCCTCTTGATCTCAATGAGCTCAGAGTGACATTCTTACTATAAAAGCATAAAGGATAATGAAGTCTAAGCTGAGTATCAAGCAAAGGGGACATCTCTGCTTTGATATATGCCTTTCTGTTCAGAGGGATATAGACAGGGTAAAAAGCCGTCAACTAACATGGTAGGGGCAATAATCTTTGAATAGGGCATCTGAGGCAAATAAAGCAAGACAGAGGCAGACTTCAGTGCTACTTCATGCACTTGCAGCTCTACTGGCAATAAAAATCAGCAATAGATGTGCCTCATTTTCAGACATAGATTTTGAACGTGGAGCTTGATTATGTGACTAATGACACCAGAATTGAACTAAAAATAGCTGACGTGAACCAAACAAAATTCATTGTTGTTTTTGGGGGCTAGGTCAGGCAGGGGAAGATGAAAGGCAGAAGAGAAAAGTTGATATTTTTGTCTGCCAACATAAGAATTCATTATATTAGAAGAAAAGCTGTGTTTTACTCTTCCTTTAGAAAAAGCAAATAACTTCCTTTCATGCAGCATTAAGAATCAGTGGTTAAAGTTATTTCAACAAATGGGGAATGTGTCCCATTCACAGGCAGCATGATGCGCATTATTATGGCTTTTTCATTTCTCCTGAATAGCAGCAGGTAGCTATTGTTCTTCTCATTCCATAATCTTCAGAGGTTTTCAAAATTTCCACTGCAGATAATACCATCCCAAAGGGGACTGCATTATTATTGGCTTCTCTGATATTATTCCAGGTATCTCTTAAGAAATAGTGGCCATGTTTTGAGGTTAAATAACTACCATCATATCTGCTAGGCTTTTGATACAGAGTTTTATTTTCAGAAGTTGGGAAGCTGCTCTGCTGGTTTTTCTTCTTTTCACTAGTTATTTCCCTCCTGGTTAATAGGGTGAAGAGATGCCAGTCTGACTTACAAAAAACTTCTACAGCTTATGGAATTCTTCTGTGATTTTAGTTAAATACTAGTGTGTGTTCCCCCCACCAGCCTGCATTCACATGTGGAGATCTGAAAAAAACCACAACTGTACCAGGAGACCAGAGAAACCCTAAGCCTCTGCCTTGTCTATGTTTTATAAAGCCCTTTACTATCTCAAAGGAGCAAGCATTAGTACTGCAGCTTTACAGTCTCCATTCCTTTTTCAAGTTCCTTAAAGTTAGGAACAGCAGAAAAGATTGTGATACATGAGGACAAAACATGTGATTGTGATATATGGGGACATTTAACAACAGCCTTCAGAATAAATAGCTGGATTTTTCTAGTGGAAAAAAACCCAAAATTTTGGGGTACATTTCCCAGTTTAAAATTCCCAAGGATCACTAACATCCCAGTTACTAACTTTCTTCACTGTTAGGCTACGAACAAAAATGCATACTGACATTTAACTATATTTTATCCACAAGCCAGAAGAAATTCCTGTTTCAGTCACTAGAAAAAGACGACAAAACAGAAGGAAAAGCATTGCACAGTCCATAAGGTTTGACCTGTGTTTTGTCCAGATACACTCCTAATAAAAAGAATGCTTTACAAACACCTATATAACTTTCAAGACATTTTTAAGTGTAAGTGAAAGACCAGCACGTAAAAAGCAGAGACTTAGCAAAACCTAAAATTAATTAGGATACTGTTAAATTATAATTTTCTTAGTCCTTCAACTTATCTCTAGTACACAAAAGGGCAAGCTTTGTTTTTTTTTCTCCCTTTGCTAAGTTAGGATTCTCAGGGCTCTAACTTTAAATATAAAAGATAAAAGAATGTAGAAGACAGATAGATGACAAAAAAGAAAGTTACTGAATTACAGCAGCATCAAAACCAAAGTCAAAACCTTGATAAGATCACTTGATCATCACTTCTAGCTAGTGCAGTTGATGTCAGACCTAAAATGCTTAAATTTACTGACTCGGCACTACTTGTTTACCAGACTGATTTCAAGTTAAAACATTCATAAGGACAAACTCATCATCATTACTTTCCAGGGCCTATATCAATGTAAATGCTTCAATGAGGTCAATGGATCGATAGCTCTTATTTGCAGGACTGAAACTGTGAACAGGTTAGCACCCTTAGCTGAATAAGGTGGTGTCAAAGAAAAAAAACTATTTAAAATAATTTGCTCAGCAGTCAACATATCAGGCTTGCTTGGATAATGCCAAAGCAAAGGGTCAGTGACAAAACTATATACCTAAAGCACATCTAACTTGCTGAATTTATGCCAGGGTATAGGCTTGCATAAGGTTATTAAATTAACATTGTTAGCTTTCCAAGTTGATGCAAACTCCCACTCACCTGAAGAAAAGTCTTAATTTTTGTTAATTTTCTTGCGCTGAGTAAGAAATAAAACCTTGCTGGGCAGTAGAATAACTTCTTGTTTCCATAGTCTTAAAAATGCTGGATCATTCTAGTCCAAGGTGAATGAGGTAGCACTTATATCCAAGTGGTCTGACAACACGGTAGTGAGTAAAATAGGATAAATTAAGGAAGACTGCCAGTTCTGTTAAAAAAAAAAAAAAGAAAAAAGGAATCATTCAGAGAAAGAAGGATATTTAGATCATTAGCTTTGTAATCTGAATGCTTCACACTGCTTTGCAGATGTAGAGCAGGAGATAACCCGGTGAAAGTTCCACCCAGCAGTCATGTCTTTACTGCAGACACCTATAAAACCTACGCACCCAGCCCCTTCTCCCAGCCCACGCTGTGTTTATAGAACAGAGATGCAAGCATAACCCCCAGAAACTATGAAGGTGGCACATGTGAGAGAGATGAAGTAGAAAACAAATGAGAATAAAACCCAATGGTTAATGCTATCCTTTGGAGTACTAACCACCATACCTAAACCCCGAGATCCTCAGATATTGGCATAATGGAAAAGTGACTCTACAGACACAGGCCAGATGCATCGAAGTCCTTCGTAAGGCACTCCAGTATATGCAGACGTCAGTGGCAACTGGGTAGTGAATTACATTCATCTCAGCAGAGTCTCAGTTCTCATCAAATGGCCACATTCTAAGGTCTAAAGTACAACGTACTCCTGCATCAAAACCTGAGGCCTTTCCACCATGCATTTAGTAATCCCTTCTTGACTATTCAGGTGTCCGTCACAGGAATCATTGTTGTCTCGAGTAGACCTGTGTCAAATTCTGGTGTTTGTCCTTGGGACCTCCTGGGTTCCCGCACGACAGAGGATCCCGCACACCATTCCCTCTCTTCTGTTACAGGGATGTGCCTTGCCCTCTGGGGAAGCTACTGCTAGTGTTACCAGCCACTTCATTCTTCAGCAGTTGCTGTAAAACCAGTATTTTCCCTCCCAGCTGCCACTCCTAGCAGTGAATCAAAGTGCAAGGGATCTTTCTCTGCGGATGGAACAGATCCAGAAACCAAAACTCTTGAATCACTTCCTTGCAGCTGCAATTCCAAACTTTTGTGCTGCTGACTTTAATTGATCGGTGCTACCAAGAGAGGTTGGAGATTAATAGGAAATTGGTTTTATCTATATAGGAACACACTTTCTTTACTGACAACTATCTGACCTTGCTTGTCTCCTGGCAACCTGCCTTACAATTTTGTAGCTAGGTAAACAAGAGAAAATTTTTGAATAATTTTTGAGTGCTTTTATGAATAAAAGCAGTTATTTCAGTTACTATAATTCATAACTTTTTTCCTTAGTCATGAAAAACATTATATATCATCTGAAAACATCTGCAAAATCCTGTTTGGATTACATATTCATCAGAGCAGCTATTCTCTTGATAACTCACACTGAAATCTGGTTGTGGCCTCACCAAAGGAGGGAGGGTGTCCTATATTAGCTGAACAAGAAGAGCAGAGCAAGTCTGTGACAGCAAGCAGGTTCAATGGCCAAGAGTCCAGATCTCCAGGCAAGTCCACAGCAGCAAGGCAGATCAAACTGATGTCAGTTGGGTCAGTCAGGCAGGGTCCGAAGGGGCCCGGCTTGCAGCTGCAATGTAGCTCAGGCAGGGACCAGGACACAGACCCTCAGCTTAAATGCAGCCCCTGAGCGATGGGGTTGACCCCTTACCAAGGTGTCTCAGAGCTGCTCTGGCAAAGCTGGTCCTGAGCAGAGGCAGCAAACCACTGGGGACAGGGGTGCATCCACAGCCCTGAATAAGAAGAGAGCAGCTACCCGCACCAGTTACTTACCTGCACCTTTAAGCAGGGCACAGTGCTGGCAGGAGGACATAGGGGAATGAAGCTCGTCAGAGAGTTGTGTGGGCAGCAGATGTGTTAGGAAGAGTTAAATTCTTACTTTCTTCAGCTGTAGTACCAGCACCCCCTGCACTTCCTCCTAGCCCTCACTGCTAGTATTTGGGGTAAAGAACAATGTTGAAATGGATCATTCTGTCCTTTCCAGACAACAAGAATTGTTTTATCTTTTTCTCACCAGAAAGCTGATGGAAAGCTTTCAGATGTGCTGGTGTCCTGCTCCTCCCCTGTGTCCACCACTTTGCAAGAGACTCCCCATGTGTCGATTGAGATGCGTGGGAAAAAGAGCCCCATGAGGAGGGAGGGAACCTGGCTGGAGCACAGGTCCCACTGACAAGGGCATTGTCACCAGCAGGCAGGATCACTCATGGATACCATATCAGAAGACGGGCCTGTAAACAAAAACATGAAGATTTACGGCTGCAGGGTACCACTGGAGTTGGTGTAAAATCATCCAGTCTCTGCAATTGGTTCCTGGGAAATTAATGATGAAGGTTCAGTTATCATTGCTTTCTATTTACAGCTTCTATTTGAGAATTAGTTGTTGCATTTACAAAGGTGGTGGCCAGATGATGAAGTCTAATAGGCTTTTTCCATCTCTCAGACTTTGATCCTTAAAGCACAGACAAAACAGAAACTTGATTCAGATCCCCAAAGTATTTAGAGTGTCACATTTCTTTTTCTTCCAAATGGCCGTAAAGGGTTGCTCAGAGATCTATAAGGATTGAAATTGATTTTGTATTCTCCTCACCTTGGTCCCTTGGGGACACAATGGTAAACAACGAAGAGAGACTGAATTCTGATGTTTGCAGTAAGGTAAATAATTAAAAACTGTTCAGTGTATAAGGGGAGTTCTCAAGGTTGCTGTTGACGGCAATAGAAGCTTCTAATTAGTAGTTTTACTTTCTTTTGTAGAACAGCTGAGTATGACTTATTTGTGTCTTAAAATATTTAGTATTCTTTCAGACATGTTAGAAGGTTTCTGTTTTGGTTTTGTCTATGTTTTTTATATACGAAGCTACAGAAGATACATGAAAGAGCCTTGGAAAGAGAAGCTGTAGTAATTAAGGAGGAAGCATTTAAAGAGCAAAACAAAAATACAGAAACTTCAAAAACCCACAGTGGAGTCAGAGACAAGGGAAAAGAGAAAAATGAATGAATACTGAGATAAGTAAGCTATATCAAAACTCAAAAAAATGCACTGTAAAAGGAAAAAGATCACTGTATGAAAGGGTAGATATGGCAAATATTTCTCTATGTTCTCTCATTGCCTGGGTTCCATTTCTATATCCTCCAGGTCAGGGTGAGGAACCCCATTTTTGTAGCAGAACAAGTGACACAGCACACACGAAAAAGCTAATAATGGCAGCTAGTAGGAATTACTTTAATCCTGAAGGGTAAGTGACCCAACTACTTCACCTGTGAAGGGACTGGGACTGTGTGGCTAGGAAGTGTTATATAGATCCATAATCCAGCTGGTGATGTCTTACTGTGAGAAGTCTATACGATACTTCTAAGTTCTTTGAAAAGATTTCCTCTTCTATTTTGTAGGTAAACAGTGACAAGGTACAGTCTACAATATGCAATTTTTTTCTTTTAGAAATTCTACCTGCATTTAGCAAAGCAAATAAGCAATGGTATGACACAAAATTGTACTTTATGTGTGTTTGAGTTTCTCAGCTAAAATTTGAAATTTAAAATTTTTAAAACTTCCTTTCTCTAGAAACTGTAAACTACAACTTTGTCAGAATTTCTTACATTTTGCATTTACATTCAAAATTAAAGTTTAGTAAAGCCATAGTTTAATTCGCATAAAACTAGGTTCAAGCCTCTAATAAAATAATAATTTTCTCCTCACCTTTTGTGTTTGCAGTGGATTTCACTGGAACTTTTCTAAGAGACTGCATAAGTAATGACATGCAACAATACAGATCTACCAAGTCATAGTGGGTGGAAATAGGCTTTTGCTTTAGGGGACTTTGAAGTGATTGTCGGTGTTAGAGAGAATTTGTTTCACAGCATGTTAACCACAGAGCAAGAGTATATTTGTATACAATACCTTACCAGGTTGAAGGAACACCTCAATCTTGGATGCCAGGTTCAAAGAGCTGACATCCACCTTTCTCACCCTCTCTCACAGAGAGCAGTTGACCTAGAACACTATGGAAAACCGGACAATCGCAAACTACAAATCACGAAAAAAATAGTGAGAATGAATAGGGAGTCCTAAGACACTGGAGCATAAAAGCATCTTGATTTAATCGGGGAGGAAGTTGTTCTCGGGTTGTATTGCCACTGCTGCCATATTTTTCTTCATAATAATTCTGCTTCCATGTCCGAAATGTCACTCTGGGAGCTGCTGCCAGATGTTGTTTGGATGAAGGTGACAGAAAGTCTTATAATACTAGATGAGTCTGGCATATGTGCATCACCTATAATAAAGTTCTACATGCAAGAGCAATGATAATTTACACAAACTGATGAGCTTTTGCTGAAGAGCAGAAGCTATGGCCAGCACTGGATAAGCAGCATGAAATTCTGCATCCCACTGAGAGCTCACTGTGAGCATGTTTCTAATAGCAAATTTATGAGTAATACTATAAATATATGCTAAAAATATTAAGAAGTTGTAGTCTTGAGAAAATTTAATTCAGCGTTTTCAGTGCTCAGTCCTGAGCACAGAAAGTATTTGGTTTCTCTGGTCATAAAACAAAGACTGTATGGATGTTTCATAGTCCTTTCCATAGCATACATTTCAAGAGAGAAGTATTTCATTTTGCCCGTTTTCTTTTCCTCCACAACCGATCATAACAATAATTTACTTTTTATTACTCTGCATTCCTTCTTCTACCCTTCCTTTTTTTTTTTTGCTTTCCTCTCAGCTCTTCACTCTATCTTACTTTTATATTTGCCAGTGAAAAAGGGAACAGGAAATAATGAGTTGTCAGATGTTTTCAAAACAAAAAATAATTGCTGACAATAATTAAAGAAGGAAATCATCATCATGACCCTTGGTTTCACTATTATCTGTATACTACTATCTATCTAAAAATACATATGGAATTTATATATCGACATACAGACACTTGTACACACACAGAGACACATTTACAGAAAGTGCACATAGCACATTGTTGTATACTATATCTGAGGTGTAAAGAGGCTCAGAAGGCATTTAAATTACAAATACTCCTATTTTAAGTCCCTAGAGTAATTTCACTTTAAGTGAGATTAAGATCCAGTATAAGTATTATGAATGGGACTATTATTCAAGTTATATGACAGTTCCCATTATAAAGCCCTGATTTTGGTGGCTTATAATTTTGCTGAACTTTTAATCTTCCAGGCTGATGTGTTCCTCTCTGGCAGGATGGAGCTGGAGGCTATATGGTTCAGAAGGATGGTTCAATTGTCAGAAATACAGTCTGTCTTCTAAAATAAAACTTAATTTTATCTCTCCACAGCATATTCTTGCTCCCTGTCACTAATTTCAACAGATACTCAAGTGGCCCTGGGCTCAGTCTCTCCTTGCTGCCTGCCAACAGCAAAATGAGGGTCTGGGCAGGACACGACAGAGCAAGAGCGGAGAGTCATGAGGAGACTGGAAGGAAGGTAGTCCCTGCTCCTGTTGTGAAGTCTGTGGTCAACATCACATTTCGCTCCCTGTTCCCATTTTATATTTGAGCCCCACGTTTCCAATCTCAATGGGTTGCCAAAGGAGGAACAATCCTGAACTTCGTTAGTTAAACAGAATACGTGCATATATCTATTTCCGCCAATAGTGAGAGGTTCCAAGTGACAAATGTGATCTGATGCAACTAACTTACACTAAACCAATTTGTATTTCATATTTTCTGTGACCTGAGGATCTAATTTGCAGAACTGCCAAGTATTTGCGGTGTCAGCTGCTGCCAAGAGAGGCTGTACAGTTAACTACAATACTAACTAATCTAAAAAGAGCTTGAAAAGACAAATTGGTTGTCCTAGTGGGGAACCAAAGGTATCTCAGTTTTGACCACCACAATGTTATGAAACTAAATACCACAATCTTTGCAAGGCTTCCAGATATTACTGTGTTGAAGAACACAGCAAAACTAATGAAGGTGTTGGTAACATTGTCTGCAGTTTACAGTAAACAGACATGACTACATACAGAAGAAAAAAAAAAGAATAAAAATACTGACTAATTGGTCAATAAAAGCACCATCCATTCTGTACACTGAACAGGACAGGGATTTTCTAGACAAAACCACCATGGGATCGTATAGGGACTTCTGACTAACAAAAATGTATGGGCAACTAGAGCACTGTCTTAACTTCTCCATACTTGACTTCATAGCCTTGGTATAATACAAATAACTTCTGTATTTGTGTACTTTTTGCAGTGAAAAATCAAGCAATTGAACCAGTGCAGACCAAAACAATAATCATTCTGCATTGTATACAGGGGCAGGCAAGCGCAAGGTATTTCTATCTGTGCTTGAGTTAATGAGAAATTATGGATCTGTCTTTTTCAACGCTGCATTGAACAAGAAATGCTTTTTTTCACAGATCCCTAAATCAGCATTAAGATTACCTTTTCAAGGTTCCCTGCTTGAAGTTAAACATGTTCATCCACATAGAGCACAACAAAATAATTAAGAACTGCAGATCATCAGTTCTCGTGTGTCTGTATTAATGTCATAGTACTTTGGGACATGTAGAAGGTATTGTAGGCTAAAACATAACAGGTGTCAGTTGTCTGTGGGAACTGTGCTGGCAGCATGCATTGATAAGCCAGACTACTTGAAAAAATTTCTTCAATGAAACAGAGAGGAAGCTATTTCGTATAAGAGTGAAGAACATACATCTGCTTACTCAGCACAGAGTAGAAGACATGTTTTAACTTGTACCCCCAATGTAACTCGTTCAACTACAAAAATCCATGGTTATCTGAGGACTGAGCTTGGCCCATTACACTACTGATCTGAACACAGGTATACATATTTTAGAAACTCAGGCTGGCAGGAAATAGAATCCACAAAATTGGGGGAAACCAAAATGAATTACAATATCCTGCAATTTTGAGTAATATGTGTATTATGATTTCTTTTTCCCCATTACAGTACTAGCTATGAAATAAAAAACAATTCATATGTATGAAAATGTCATATTACTGGCTCCTCAGTAGTCATACAGAACTATTTCAGTGTTGTTCCCTTTTCTGCTTGCTTTTCTGATACTTTTATGTGCAAAAGTTTGTTTCCTAGTTTAATCTATAATTGTTTTTACATTAATTCTTTTGAAATACCTGGGGAAACACACAGTGATGTTAGCTCATCTTCATTTTATGTTACACAGGTTTTTCCATAAACATAGTAAAGAATAGTATATTAAGCTCAAAAATAGGTAGCATGGATGGGCTACTAGCTGTATTAGGGCAGGAGTTGCTAAATAAGATTTTGCATAATTGCCACCCCTGGTGCTGGAGCAGGTCCCAACTTTGCCAAGATTGCTTACTTAGTAACGTGACCACCAGTCCATGCCATCTTCCACACTCCTGCTCTGCAGAATAGGATCATAAGCATCTACACCACTTAAGTCAGCTCCCTTTCCCTCCTTCCCTCCCTCCTTCCACAGTTCTTCAGAAATTTAAGGCCAGGCATCCCTACCAGTTTCTCCATGAAACACTGAACTTCTCAAACCAATATCCTTTCATTTTGATTAGTATGGACACAGCCCAACACCCCTGGCCCAGAAGCCTTACTTTTTCTTGCTCTACTCCACTCTGGGTACAGGTTTCTGAGTTGGCTGTGCTCCTGCTGTGTTCTGAGTGGTTCCACTCTGGTGGCTAGTAGCAGCTCCCCAAATCTGCTTGCAAGTTGGGTCCTAAGAGAATTGAGAACTTACCAGCAGCAAATTAGCAGTGACGATTGGAAATTTTTAACTCTGAGGCTTGTCTAACAAGTGCAGGTCATTTGTCTGGGCCTAGATGTCTAATACCAGTTTTAGATAACCCATTTTGTCCCAAACAAGTGTCCACGGGGCTTGCATATGGAAGACTGAAGAAACTCATCCTTCAGAAATGGAAAGCAGAAGGGTATCTCAGGGCATCTAAAACATTATCAGACATCTGTGTTTAGCTGACTAAATGGTGTTGTCTTACCCAATAGATTTCAGCAAATTCATATTTGGATCTCCCATTTTGAGATATATTTGGGTCATGGCTATCAGGGGGAAAATTGCCTTCGGAGCTTGGTGTTCTCTGAATGAAAAACCCGATGCTAAAATATTTACATGGAAGACACTGAATTGTTTCATTTATCTGGCTACTCTCAGGCAGCCTGAGGTATCATTAGAAGCTAATGGTATACTTCACATGATCAATTCTGAAATAAGCAGTCATTTACACATTATCTAGACTACATTCAAAGACACACTTACACACAAACACATGCATAAATATATTTTTATATATACACATATGCATGTAAGTATAAATACATACAAGTTGCTCTGGTTTTGTCTGGGATAGAGTTAAGTTTTTTCACAGTTGCTAATATGGGGCTATGGTTTGAACTTGTGCTGGGAACAGCATTGATAATACAGGGATGTTTTTGTTACTGCTGAGCAGTGCTTGCACAGAGTCAAGGCCTTTTCTGCTTCTCATCCCACTCCACCAGCGAGAAGGCTGGCGGTGCACAAGAAGCTGGGAGGCGACAGCTGGGACAGCTGACCCCAACTGACCAAAGGGATATTCCATACCATATGACATCATGCTCAGTATATAAAGCTGGGGAAGAAGAAAGAAGGGAGTGACGTTGAGAGTTATGGCGTTTGTCTTCCCAAGTAACCATTACGGGTGATGGATCCCTGATTTCCTGGAGATGGCTGAACACCTGCCTGCCCATGGGGAGTGGTGAATGAATTCCTTGTTTTGCTTTTCTTGCATGTGTGGCTTTTGCTTTATCTATTAAACTGTCTTTATCTCAACCCACGAGTTTTCTCACTTTTACCCTTCTGATTCTTTCCCCCATCCCACCGTGGGGGAGCGAGCGAGTAGCTGTGTGGTGCTTGGTTGGCAGCTGGGTTTGAAAAACAACACAGATTTATATATACACACAAGATAAATATATAAAAAGTAAAACAAACAAAATCACAAACCTATATATATATGCATATATATATAATCAGCCATAAGAAAGAGCTTCAGGAATTCAGAGAAGAGGCTGAGCTTCTCAGCTATTTCAGGTTAACCAATAAGTGAAAAAAATAAATATATTAAACTGCTTTCCTAAGTAGGGTCTCAGTGGATGTTGAGAAGAAACACATGCCAGTAATTGTAAAGGGGGACTGTCGCTGGCTTTTAATTGCAAAACAATATCAGTAGGTTTGCTTTTTTAAAAAATACTGTATAAAGTAATACTTTAAAAATAAGAATATAAAATGTAAATAATTGAGCACTGCAACACCTATAACTACTGCAGATATGAAAAAGCTGAATTGCTGAGTACTGTCATAATATTTATCTTAGAAAGCTCAGAAACTAGAGTTTGGGTAACTGTATTATTATTTCCCCATTCATCAGCCACTTTGTAGTTACATGTCAGTTTAAGAGTTAATTGACTACTGATCCTCTTATTTCCTCTGTCTCTGTACTTTGTATTTCCTAATGAAATCTTCCTAATGAAAGAGTGAAATATATGAACATAAATTTTTTTTACTATGGTAATTTGTAAACAAATCCTTGCAGTTCTCAATTTTAGCTTTAGAGGGCTGGGCAAGGCTAACAAAAAAGAAAAAAACACCAATAAGAGTATTATTTTAACAATTAAATTCACTACAAACCTTACAAATCATAGAATCACAGAATCATTTTGGTTGGACAAAACCATTAAGATCATTGAGTCCAGCTGTTGACCTAATACTACCAAGTCCACCACTAAACCATATCCTTAAGTGCCACATCTACATATTTTTTGAACACCTCCAAGTATGGTGACTCCACCACTTCCCTGAGCAGCTTGTTCCAATGTTGACCATGCTTTCAGTGAAGAAATTTTTCCTAATATCCCGTCTAAACCTCCCCTGGCACATCTTGAGGCTGTTTCCTCTCATCCTAATAGTTGTTACTCAGGTAAAGAGACTGATACGCACCTTGCCGCAACCTCCTTTCAGGTAGCTGTAGAGAGTGATAAGGTCACCCCAAGCCTACTTTTCTCCAGATTAAACAACCCCAATTCCCTCAGCCGCTCCTCGTAAGACTTGCTCTTTAGACCCTTCACCATCTTCATTGCTCTTCTTTGGACAGGCTCCAGCACCTCAATGTCCTTCTTGTAGTGAGGGGCCCAAAACTGGACACAGGATTCAAGGTGCAGCCTCCCCAGTGTTGAGTACAGAGGCACAATCACTGCCGTACTCCTGCTGGCCACACTATTTCTGATAAAGGCCAAGATGCTGTTGGCCTTCTTGGCCACCTGGGCACACTGCCGGCTCATGTTCAGCCGGCTGTCAACCAGCACCCCCAGGTCCTTTTCCGCTGGGAAGCTCTCCAGCCACTCCTCCTTAAGTCTGTAGCATTGCATGGGGTTGTTGTGACCCAAGTGCAGGACCCATCACTTGGCCTTGTTAAACCTCATACAGTTGATCTCCGCCCATTGATCCAGCCTGTCCAGATCCCTCTGTAGAGCCCTTCTACTCTCCAGCAGATCAACACTCCCACCCAACTTGGTGTCGTCTGCAAGCTTACTGAGGGTGCATTCAATCCCCTTGTCCACATCATTGATAAAGACATTAAACAGAACTGGCTCTAATACTGAGCTCTGGGGAACACCACTTGTGACCAGCCGTCAACTGGATTTAAATCCATTTATTACAACTCTTTGGGTCCGGCCACCCAAACAGTTTTTTATGCAGTGAAGTGCACACGCTTTCAAGACATGAACAACCAGTTTTTCTAGCAGAATGCTGTGGGAAATGGTGTCAAAGGCTTTACTAAAGTCTAGGTAGACAGCATCCACAGCCTTTCCCTCATGCAACAAGCAGGTCGCCTTAGGTTAGTCAAGCAGGACCTGCCTTTCATAAACCCATGCTGGCTGGGCCTTATCACCTGGTTGTCCTGTGAAGGCACTTAAGATGCTCCATAAGCTTCCCCAGCACCAAGGTCAGATTGACAGGCCTGGAGTTCCCTGGATCCTCCTTCTGGGCCTTCTTGTAGATGGGCATCACATCTGCTAACTTCCAGACAAGTAGGACATCCCCAGTTAGCCAGGACTGCTGAAAAATGACTGAAAGTGCCTTGGTGAGCTCTTCCGACAGCTCCCTCAGTACCCTTGGGTGGATCCCACCTGGACCCCTAGACTCATGTGTGTCTAAGTGGTATATCAGATCACTAACCATTTCCCCTTAGACTATGGGGACTTCATTTTGCTCCCTGTCCCTGTTTTCCAGCTCAGGGGGCTGGGTACCCAGAGAACAACTGGTCTTCTTATTAAAGACTGAGGCAAAGGCAGCATTAAGTACGTCAGCCTTTTCCTCAGCCTTTGTCACTATGTTTTCCTCTGCATCCAATCAAGGATGGAGATTCTTCCTGGCCTTCCTTTTGTTACTAATGTATTTATAGAATCATTTTTTATTGTTTTTTTATGGCAGTAGCCAGATTAAGTTCTAGTTGGGCTTTGGCCCTTCTAATTTTCTTCCTGCATAACCTCATGACATCCTCGTAGTCCTCCTGAGTTGCCTGCCCCTTCTTCCAAATGTCATCTTAAACTTTTTTTTTCACTGAGTTCCAACCAAAGCTCTCTGTTCAGCCAGTCCGGTCTTCCTCCCTGCTGTCTTGTCTTTTGGCACGTGGGGATGGCCTGTTTTTGCACCTTTAAGATTTCCTTCTTAATAATGTCCAGCCTTCCTGGACTCCTTTGTCCTTCAGGACTGCCTCCCAATGTATTTTGTCAACCAGTCTCCTGAACAGGCCACAGTCTGCCCTATGGAAGTCCAAGGTGGCAGTTCTGCTAACCTCCCTCCTTACTTCTCCGAGAATTGAAAACTCTATAGTTTCATGATCACTATTTTCAAGACAGCCTCTAACTATTATATCACCCACAAGTCCTTCTCTGTTCACGAGCAACAAGTCCAGAACAGCACTTTCCCATTCTGATTCAGTAAGGATCCAAGAGGAGGTGGAATGGGGATATTAGAAAGCTTGCAGAGGAAATATAATGAATTGCTATCATGTCATGGTTGCTAAGCGCAAGATGACCTCCAACAACCACATCTCCCACCAGTCCTTCTTTGTTCGTAAACAGCAGGTCAAGCGGGGCGCCTCCCCTGGTAAGCTCACTTACCAGCTGTGTCAGGAAGTTATTTTCCACACACTCCAGGAACCTCCTAGGCTTTCCTCTCTGCTGTGTTGTATTTCCAGCAGACATCTAGTAAGCTGAAGTCCTCCATGAGAACAAGGGCTAGCAATTGTGAGACTTCTCATAGCTGCTTATAGAATATTTTATTTGTCTTTTCAACCTTGTTGGGTGGTCTACAATGGACTCCCACCACAGTATCTGCCTTGTTGGTCTTCCCCCCTGATTCTTACCCAGAAACCCATATCCCTCTGATTCAAACACATAAACCAACTTACCACCACCACCACCAAGCTCTACTAGACAGTCAAAACATTCCCTAATATACAGGGTTACCCCTCTGCCTTTCCTTCCTTGCCTATGTGAAAATATTTAGTCATATACTTAAAAGAATTCCATTGCCCACAAAACACAATGCTCCCTAGTTTGATTAGTGATAATGTTTTTACTTATTTTTTTACAAATGCACTCTGTAGGTCATCCTAAGGAGGAAAAAAATCACTGTTCTCTATTCTCCTTTTTTTCTTAGTGTCCATACACTATGGACACCAAGGTCACACAAATATTTCTGTCACCTTCTTCCCATAAATGTTGAAAGTTTTTTTCCATTTACATTCCATTGGATTTATCACATCCTAAAATATCACAGACATGAAATGTTTCCAGAAAAAAAATTCTCAAATGCAGTGATTACATGGGTATTTACCTTGCTTAGAAATATCAGCTTGTACCTATTTCTTCCTGTATTAAATATGTTCCAATACGGCCTTTATAGATGACAAGATATGTTAATTTCCAGTGAAAAGAGTTAGTAGCATCCAATATTTTTATCCTGCATCCTACAATTGTGTAGTCTCCTTTATTAAATTTTGAATATCTGTTAGAAAATTACAACCATGTTTGAAAGAAAATTAGGAGTATTAAAGATATTGTCTTTATAAATTTTTTTAGAAATGGGTAAACACTGTTTCATTTGTTTCATCAAATTAGTTTCATCACTTTGAAAAAGTGTGCAGCATCAACTCAACCATTACGAGATAGTGTTACTACCCTATAGACATATTGAAGTAAATACCTTAAGTATGTGAAAACATTAGACCCTAAAGACTCCATCTATGAGACATAATAGGTAGGAAATAAGACTTTGTTAATTCTACTGTTCACAAAAGAAAACAATTTCTCATTCAGTTGCATCAGGCTTTGCATTACTAGTTCAAAATTAGGTATAGCCAAGACAAATTAATTTAGCTGAAAACTACTTGAGATGCAACTTTTGACCTTCCATGCATTAGAAACTCTTGTGATGAAACTTAACTTCAACAATATTACTACTATATGTCAAACCAAAAACCGCTGGGATGTTCTTAGGTTAATACTGGAATTATGTCCTATAGATCAGAATAAATACATTCTTTTTTTAAGTTTCTGTATTCCTTTGAAAAATATTTACTTACTTTTCTCTCAATGTATCCTACAGCGTAGGTGGATTTGGAAGTAAATATTCCTAGAATTTACATCACAGTTCAGAATACCACAGCACAGAATTGACGAACACTGGCACATAGCTGCAAAAGTGTTTAAGGCAATTGTTTTGCACAATGATTCTTGTCCTGTTCTGGACACTTGCAGCATCAAACAGCCCATGACTTTTTAGAAATTCTAGTGTTCTTCCATAGGTCATGTCACAAAATATTTCATCTGATCCAACACGCTGACTTATTTGTAATTTGGGATTATGAGTCCGTTGGTTGAGCTTCAGTTATTTTATTGAATTTTTCTTTATAATCAGAGGCTCTAAAACAAATTTCTAACAATCTAATCATATTCCACTGGCAGTTGAAGAAAAGCGTCAAAGTTAAGTGCCAACTCTCAGAAGATAGCACCATAAACAGTGGTATCATGTAAACATATCACACCTGTATTTTGTAGTGTGATTAAATACCATGAGCTCATCAGCTATGTGAGTAACCATAAGAATCTCTTACCATCCATGTGGATTCTGTCTAGATCTCTACAGTTTATGATTAGTGATTTTTATTAGAGTGGTGATTATTAGACTAATGATTATTATTAGATCACTACATGCCATTTTGCTAAAATGAAGCTCTTGCATACATGCATCTGGCCACAGTTCTTTCAATCTTTGAGTTACCTGGATTTGGAGTGTGGTCTGGAAATAAAATGCTCCCAGTTTCCAATGATGTCCATGTAAGTGGCTAGCCCCCCTCTGAGACTACAGCCCTGGTTTTCTGCTGAAATAGTTACAGGGTAGCACAGCAGAAACGAAATGTGGTCAACACTTTCCTTAGACTTCAAAGACTATTTTGTCTCATGTTCAAGAAGAGATTATTACAAACAGTTAGGCTTCTGGAGAACAGATTAGGTATGTCTCTGCTCTAGAATATGTTGTGCCACAAAAATGAATCCACAAGGAATGCAGTTTTTAATTGTATTTATTATTTATTATTATTTTATTGTTATTTTATTTAGCTATCTGGATACTTTTTCTTATTTCTTATGACCAAAAAATTGAAGTCTGTAATAAGATGCATTTTTTAATCTCAACTTTAATCACTGGCCTTCAGTATTGTTTCCACACTTGTATCAGGCTTGTTCTCAAACCTCACATGAACTGAGAAGTCATCCATTTGCTTCCATGTTCTAGAAGCCTTTCAAAGTCTTGCTCATTACTGTACAACTTACTACATTTTTATTTCCAAATACACTGCTATCCTGCTACATTATCTAGAGAAATTTTTTCTGTGTGTGCACCCATTTTCCTCCTATCCTTGCTGCTTAGGCAACTCTGTTCCAAGGGCAGTACTTCACTGGCCATATGTTGTGCACCATACAATACCAGGCCTAACTGGAGTATGAGAACACTATTCTCATAAAAATGAGTGCTGGAAAATGAAGAAGACTGCACATCAAACTCAGTATTGCTCTTAATTCCAGGTGAATTTACTGAGATAAACTAAGTGCCTGGGCATTTTTAGCTATAGCTTAGGAACGAATTTTGATGTAGGTTCATTCACTGCCTGGCACTCTGTCAAGCATTTTGATGTTTGGATCTACTTTAGAATCATAAGAAGAATTCTGATTCTTAAAAAGAGACTTTTCCAAGACTGTAGTAAATATGACTGTTGGCAAAGGCCGGTTAATGACAGATGTATTAAGCATTCTTCTTTACTTTTTGACTGATGTGGTCATTTAATTGATTGCTAAATTTGAAATTGATTTCCAGGTATTTCGCAAGCACATTGCAGGATGTGAGATTAAGCAGCTCAAGCATAGTTTTGCAGTGTTTTCTTCTGATGTAGTTCCCAAGTGGTGGGCTTGTGTATTCCTTGACTAGACCATGCATATAATAGTTTTGCTGCAGCACTGTCCTAAGGTTAGAGCATCAGTCTTCTGCTACTTTTTGAATATGCAGTTAGAAATCCACAATAGGTCAAAAAAAAAAAAGTCAAAGTCAAAGTAATTGCAAACCTTTGCGAGAAAAGTCTCAAACCAATTACAATCCAGCAAGGCACAGATTTTTCAGTTTAGTGAAAATATAGGGAAGGAGGAAAACTTGAGCATGAAAACACATCAGAAATCATCATCATCATTATTATTATTATTAATAATAATAATACCAGCAACAATGACAAAAGAAAAAAAAATAAGGAAAGTAAGTGCAGGAAAAGTGGGCTTCATTTTTGACCTTTCTGAAAAATTACAATTTTTATTCAGCTCAAAGTATTCTGGAATTATTTTACCTGAGTTTCATACTATTTGAACAATGTAGGTCAATTTTTAAAGAAAAAAATGTGCCATTTTGAAACAGCGAGTCAAAGTTTCATTTTACAAATGTCAAAATGAAATGGTTTGGCATTTCTGAAATGAAACATTTCATTTCAGAAAGGTCAAAATGATGTGTTTTGACATTTTTTTAAATTTCTCCCCCCCCTTTGTTCTGACTAGAACTATTAGCCAAATTCAACCTTGATTAGTTTCAGGCCCCTTTAAGCTCAATTTTCTATCCAAATTACTAGTCATAAAATAAAATTTGCCCTGTGTTATTACAACAAAGAAAATAACATGATTTTTAGAACTATGCGGTAACCGCTTCTGCTATGATACTCTCTATCCTCCTCCAGTTTACATTCAGCCTCCAGTGTTCCAGTATCTACGCACGTATTTTCACAGCTGTGACAGTTGGCTTTTCTCTACTTCATGCCTTAAATTAAAAACAATAACACAGACAAAGGCACAATGTCGCAATTAAACCAGAAACTGGACAGAGAATGAATTGCCCTAGTGGACAGTTCTCAACATTTTTGTAGTGCCTATATATCGCCCAGGTGTTACAATTATAGTCACTATAAAAACGCTTATAGATGAATAAATGCACCATGTGAGTCTAATGCAGAGTAATCTGCCCGTTGCCCTTAGCAATAACACATCAGCGCTTCTTTTCTGCATCTCATGGGCAGTCCGAACTAAACCCGATGTTGTTAGTTTAGCATCTTATGAATAAAAAACTTATATTAAGCACTGCAACTAGGTTTAGGGTCAAAATAATGAATAACAATAAATAAGAGAAGTTATAATGTCTGCTCGCTGAATCGTCAGAAGATATGTGTAACAGACTGATGGATCATCTTACCAATACTCTGCCAGGCCTCACAGGAGCGGTGCAGGGCAGGCAGAGGACAAGAGCAATACTACTGTGCTGAGCGCAAATAAACCACACCAGATTCACAGCAGTATCATACAGAAATATCTAACTGTGAGTGTTCCTGGAATGGGAGAATGAAAGGGAATTATTCCTTTTGCGTGTGTTAAAGACAGATCCAAGGAAAACGGGAAAAAGGTAAGTAAAGGGAAGCTGTGACTTTTTCTTTTGTTTTTTCCAACCATATGGGATAAAGAGGTCCTGATGAATGACACCGTTTCTATCTTTCCGTCCATGATCTGGCTGAATTAAGATTTTTCCTCAAGGCACTTCCTGAAATTTCCTCTCCTACAAGCAGGTGCTCACCACCCCTGAGTAGAAAGGCAACAACATACCTCTAGGAATCTAGAGGTATTCAGGGTTTTTTTTGTTTGGGGTTTTTTTTTTTTGGTATTTTTAAAGTGAACATTTAGAAACTTTTGACATAAAGCTGCCTCTGGAACATCTTAGGAAGGCCACAAACAAATATATTTAGTAATGCCTCATTTACTAGATCTTTCTGAATATGCTTGTAGAGAAATTTTTCTCTTTTGGTCCAATACATGTGTGTCCCTTCCATTCACTCTTGATGAGAATACACAGCTCCTTTCCACCTACTCAAGTAAAAATACCCAAAAGTATGGTGCTTGTGTCCTCCTCATGCCCTCAAAACTGGCGGCTTGTCAATATGTGCTGGAGTTAGCTATCCTGTACCGCATCTCCTGAAATCCTTCTTAGGCTGATGACTTTCAAGCTCTTAAACCTGGGTATGCAATACTTTGTGCATAATGTTACCTGATGACAAAATCAAATATCATGTTATTAAAGTTTGAAAGGCTTCATCTATTTTTCATAACCATTTTAATAGGCACTACATTCCCTTCTGCTTCCCATATGCTCAACAACCAGACTGATCTCAAAATGGACGTTGTATACTTGGACTTGTATTACAGCATATCTCTCAGAGCTGGTAGAAAGAAGTGCCTATCTCTAACTTAACAGCTAGGCTTTCAGGGGCTACTAAACGGCTGCGGCCTGAACGAATTTTTCCTTTTTCTTTTGTTGGTGGTATTCTAATGCCAGATTTTGAACCATAACTGCACTTGCCTTTACTCGCTATTCTTACAGCCATTTTGCCATTTTGCTATTTTCTGTTTGGGAATACCACTCAATAGTAATGTGAATGAATAAGTTCCAACATTAGTGCTGATGGAGCATGGAAACTTTGTGTTGATGTCCAAACTCCTCCCCAACAACTTCACCAAGTCATAATACATCACATTGTAATATCAACCAAAAATGGTGCTTCGCAAAACTGCAATAGGATTTTACCACCCGAGACATTCCTTAGACTTTCACCTGGTGAAAAAAAAAAAACCCAAACAATTTAGACTTGGCAGTTCAGTTAGTTTTTAAAAAGTTATATATATATGTAAATGTTTAGAATATGAATTTTTTTGAATGAAATTTTCATTCAAATATGTTTTCAACAACCTTTTCTCAGTAATGGGATATGAAGCTGGATCTCAGTAAACAAAGTGCATCTTACTAGAACAACTTTTGTAGTTTTTTAGAAAGTATTGGACTCTTTATACTTCTAAATGAAAGAGCTCAAGGGATAGATCTGTAATCCAAGGATGAGCAATCCAGAGCAAGTCTACCTTATATTCACAAAGAACATAGATTGTATCTTTTAGTGAATATTGGCCACGTCTACACTGTACAGCATTTGGCCTTCATTCTACATGGATGCTGTACCAATAATGTAACAATCAATCAGCTTGCTTTGGTTTCCATTCATGTAGGAAATAATGTAAGGCATGCTGGACATACCAAGATAGTGTTCCTATAACATGAGGTTATGTGAACATGTTTCTGAGGGCCAGGACCTCTGGGTTAGCACTGAAGGACTATATGGGAAGGAGGAGGACAAACCTGGTACAGTTTTACTCATACTGTTTTGGGGAACAAAAAATAGCTCATCGTGAGCTATTCCCAGAAGTACACTTGAGTATTGGTTTAGAAAAGACTAGTTGGGGCACTAGAGCCAGGGAGCCACCTGACAGGTTAGTGGTGATGACAATCAGAGGTGAACTTCATCCCAGCCCTCTTTTATTTAGCAGTATGGCTGTAGCCTTAGAGACATCAGCCGTGTTGCATATGTAACATACACATTTCACATATGTTAGAATGCAGTAATTTCACATATTGCCAAGAGGAAAGGATACTGAAAAAAAAGAAAAAGAAAAAGTCAGCAATCAAAATTATGATGTAGCAAGGCAGAGAGTTTCCACTCAAAGCAATCATTGCTTTTCTTAAGGCATGCAAATGCTTTCACCTCACACTGAAGTCTTAGGAATTACATAACTGTTTCAGTGGCTCATTGCAGTAATTTTCTGCAATAACTTGTGTGCCCTCTACCACCGTTTCTTTCCCTTCAAATGGTTCACAGTTTGGTTTTTTTCCCCACATCTTTATTTAAAGATCTAACATGTATCCTGTAAATGACAGAAAACTGCATATATCTTTTTCATTGGATGTTACCTTTCATGCTGCAATATTTACAGGAAACCCTGAACAACAGCAACACCCCCCACACCCAAAACACCCCCAAAACCAAAACATTTTAAGCAAAAAACAAACCATTCACAGTAGTAACATTTCCACTTCAGGTGACTAACTCAACCTTAAGCTATATGTATTAACTAAGTTCTTAAACATACACAAAGCCTAGTTCCCCATTTCATCCAGATCTCTTCTGTAAAAGAATAGAGGCAAATCTCAAGTAATTTTCCTTTCGTGAAGGAATAGAAGTCTTTTGCCTCTTGACAGGAAAAGACTATGCCAGCTCTCTCCCTCAAAAGAAGGTGACACAAGCATGCCTGGCACTTTTACCAAGGTAAGGACCTTGCAGGGAGGGAGCCATTGCAACCTCAGGATTGCAGGGAGATTTGCACAGGAGTCCATTCATGTGAGGGTGAGCAGCCAGGATGGGGTCCCACCATTCCTCAGGACAGCTTCAAAGTTTGCAGTGCATGTATTGCTAACCTCCAGCTTCATCAACAGCACCATCACAGAACAGAAGTCTTAGATCACACAGTATTTTCTTCTGTCTGTCGGATGGGTGTCTTCCCATTCACTGGGCCGACTGCTCAGGTTTGGCAGAGTTTTCTTTGCTTATGCCTGGGCCCTTCTGCTAACTGATAAATAACAGGCAAGAAAACACTGGGTTGGTTTCTCTTTATGTGTTTGAGGCTATACTGCAATTTAATCAGGACTTGTTCAAATTCATGTGTTTATAAAATGTCTTCACATATGAGTTACGTGAACAGGATAAACTTGCTTTTTATTTATGACAACATCGAAGTTGACTTTGGTGGAAACTCTTCATCTTGGTTCATTATGGTTAGGAAGGATTTTGCTACCAAAAGGAAGTTAACAGTAGAAAACTGACCTGAAAGAAATCAAAGAATATTAGAGCCCTGTTTCAGCTGGAATTGAAATGTGCCTAAATTCTCTGTTGAATAAGACCATTAAGTAACACCAAAAATGTATTTTGTGTGTGTGTAGGAAGTATGACTATCTCGTGTCCCTGAGGTGCAAAGAAAAGTACTCAAACTTCACACTGAGAATAAAGTCTTCTTTTCATTAAGTATCTAAAATTAACGTTTAACCTAATACCTATAGGAACTTATAGGACTGCTTTTAGATGTGGAACAAGGGAAGTACACCCATGCTGAAACGTTCACTAGCTACACAAGTTAATCAGACTAAGATTTGGTGCCAGTTATATTCTGAGATATAACAACTCAGCAGATCATACGCTCTTCAATTCCACAACTAACTTGAGCATATCAAGAGAAGTAAGAAAACCGGTACTATAACTTTCAGGTCAAAAGTCTTGAATTGGTAATACACTATGAAAGAAAAAAAAACTAAGCAAGAAAATCATAACTGAATAGGTTTCTATTTCAACTTTGTAACAATTAACATTAGCATGCCAATTATGCAATTACTTAACTCATTTGGAGGCAAGAGAATATGTGAAGATTTAAATATATTATTGATCACAAAAACAAGTAAAATATTAATATGAAGAATATTTAAGTTTACCAAAACAAGAAAAGAGAGAAAAGAAAATAGAAAAATAAGCACTTGCATCTCTTAAAAATTGTATTATCCAATAGAAACGTATAGAGCAAGAAAATGATAAGGTGTTAGTGGCATGATAATGTCAATCAGCAACAGACAGTAAATGCAACACAGAAGAGCTTCATTAGAAGATGGGTCTTCATTTTCTTGTCCCTACTCATCTGCTGAAAATCAAAAATTCAAAGGGTGACATGAAGGATGTCAGCATTTGGTACTTCTGGAGAGGACTGTGCCAGTAGCTAGTGATGGGCTCAAATAAGTCAGGATGCACTAGTGAAATGCAGTCTTGAGTCCTTATAAAATTTGACCTTTTTGCTATGTTATAGAGAGACAACAAAGATGTTTTTTGTTGGGGTTTTTTTGTGTGTGTGTTTTTTTTTTTTAAATCTAGCAGAAATCCTAGTTTGCTATCGAAGGATAAAATTAACAGCTGGAAATATCTTGGGAAAATTTCTATCAACAATAATACAAGTATGGAAAGCACATTAAAAAATATTTACCTGTGTGGGTATATTTACCAGATATGCACACATACATCTGCACAAAACACACAATCAAATTGCATACACTATGAAATAAGAACTAATGCGTGAAGATCAGTACTGGCTTTGTTGCATGCCAAGTACTTTAGTGCAGATTTGTGCAAGACAAATTCCACTGGAGTCTTATCATTAGCTGATCCCTGGGTCTCCTGGAGATCATACTTATTGACTGGTAGCATCTTGTCTTGTTCCACTGAGAAGAACAGTCTGGTGGTTTGGTTTTTTTCCTTTTTTTTTTCCCCCCCTTCTCTCCACTCAGAAGTGAATTATGTGAGTTAATAACTGGTTTTAAAGGTCTCAAAGGCCATGTGAGTGTGAAAACTTGTCATAGGGGAACAGGAAGAAAAGATGGAATTAGACCTGCAAAGAACAGCTTTCTGAAGTTGTGCCCAATAGGTCTGCATATTTAGAGTAAAATTTTGGTCCCACTGTTGTCAAGTAGAATTTTGTCACTTATTTAACTCCTGTTTTATTAAAATAATTGTTAAGGGGTAGAAATAAAAGTAAAAAGAAAAAAGTAAAATAGAACAAAAAATATTTTTAATAACACGAAAAAGAGGAAAAGTCAATCAGCTAACGTCACAGAAGCTGAGGAAGGGCATATCACAGGGTTAACATCACAAACTGTTTAGCTGTAGATACCTATGAAATAATTCAGTCTGAGCATCATCTTCTCTTCAGGCTAGCGAGTTCTTTTCCTATAGGAAAAAAAGCCAGGTACAGACTGAAATGCCTATCCTTTTCTTGCTCATGTACTGTGTTTGATTTTCACTAGTCATTCATAAGGGAAAATTAAAGTTCACATCTGGTAGAACAAGAATAATCTTTAGATATTTCACTGTACTATTTCAGCTTCCTTACTGCAGTTCTCCATAAGAGGTTATTTGTTTTGTTTGTTTGTTTGAAGATTTACTAAAAACTACTTTGCAACTTGAATTGGGCAAGAGGCTTACTGAAGACAAGATCACAATTTCATCTTTACATTCGAACTGTAACATGAAGTAATAAAATCACCGTGAATCTTTCCTTATTTCCAGATCATACAAGGAGAGAAGGTAAGGAACAGCAGCGGATGTCTCTGTCTTTGACACTACAGCTTGCACGATAACCCGGTTTGTGGGTGTCAGAGCACAAAACATCTAAAACACTTTGCCAGGGAGAAATACAAAGGCAGCTGCGCTCTGGGGAGGATGTGTCCAATGTCATCATTAAAATACATGCCTGCTGAACGGCTCCATTTTAAGTTCAGGCACGGTACCATGTCTGGATCAGGACTGACAGACAGAAAGGCCCATTTTCATTTAGCCCTCAAGGGGGGAATGCTTTCTAGCTTGCACTGCCTCTGCACATCTTGCACACTGATCAGGAGCAACTGAGCTCCCTCTTGCCCTATCACACCATATTGCTACAGATTAGGCAGCTCATGTGTGAACGAGGGCTGTACTTGGCATTAGAATTTTGCGGTGCTGGCTTTCCTACTATAGAGGAGTTTCTTTAAGGCAATTTTTATGTGTTTATTTTTGTATCAGACAGTAAAATTAATTCGCTTTAATAAAGAGCAAGCAATCTGATACTTAAGAAAACACAGCAGAGTAGCAGGATTCCAAAAATAAGCTGGTATTACCTGTTCTATGTGCTTCCTTGCAAAACATAGCTGCAGCTGTAAATTTAATTTGTTTCTATAGGCAAAATTGATGTAACAACTTTTGATTTGGAAACAGTGCCTTTATCTAAAGTATTTGCAGTTCTTGACAATCAATTAACACATTGATTGGAATATTTGTCAACTGGGCTAGAGAATTTATTTGAACCTTTTTGGTTTGAGATAGTTTTTCATATTTCTTTCCTATCAATATATTTACTGTGCTTCCACAGGAAGTTGTTTTATAATCCACTTTCTAGAAAAAACACTCATGTATGTTTTCATATTGGCTGAAACCATAGTCTAAGACTAGGCTTAGAATGGATAAAAACTCAGCATTAAATGACTCATTATGGCAAAGAACATCACAGATGTGGTGGTTTGCCCAGACAGACAGTATAGAAATAGAGCAGTTCGCAACAAGGCTACTTCTGGACTAGTAAGCTGTATAGCATACACTATACAACTGCTCCTTTTAAACCATTTACTATCACAACCACAATGAAACAGTTCTAACATGCGGTCCCAGTTAAATCTAAGGTGATGTTTACAATGTGCGTTCTAAACGTTTCAACTCATTAAGAATTCAATTAACTGGATCATAAATTCTCCACGAACAAATATCTCCAGTAATAAAACCCCTTTGATTCTAGTAGATAAAATTGAGTATGCGCTGAAAAAACCAAACCATGATAGCAAAACCATAATATTATTTTTGAGCTTCAAATTAGTCTATAGTTGACTGAAACAAGAACTCTTAGTTGAATAATAAAATTGAAATATATTGTTATATACTTCCTAGCACTATACCATTCTTCTACCCGTTTTTTTTAAACTGTCTTATCATTCTCTTTTTGAAAGTTACTTATATATTGGGGATGTACTCAGTCACCTTGGCAACAAGAGTTATTCCCTTACAGAACATATTGTATTTTCATAGTTTTAATAATAATAATAACAACAACAACAACAACAACTGAAAGCAGCAAGAGAAGTGATGTCTTTGTCCCTTAAGTTTTCAGATTTTTGTCAGGACTGGATGGTAACTCTCAAAGACTGTTACCTTTTTCTTTTCTTACACTTATTTTATTGCTGTATTTATAAATTTCCTAAAACAATTTAAATATAAACTTAGATTCCAAATCAAAAGAGGAAACAAATGCCTAGAACCAGATTTAAATGGCATTTAGGTGCTGAAATCCAAAACTGTAATCTCCCATCCCACTCATAGCTTCTCAATTAGAAGTTAAGAAATGAAGCAATGGTAGCTCTTAAAAGTTGGTCCCAATAAGCAATTTTTTCATTCTGAAACTAATCAGGATCCAACTACTATCTGTGTGTGTCTCTTACAAATTGTCCAGCATCCCTATAGCAGTGCAGCCACAGGAGCTGTTGCCCTTTTGGAGTCCCATTGCTTGGCTCATGCCTGCTCGCTGTATTCTCATTCGCCTGCAGGCTCCCCTGCTTCCTTGACACTGCCCACCTTCCCTCCCACTTGATCCTTTCCAGAGGAGAGATCTCAGCGTTCTCTAATTATTGTGTTCATGAAAGTGGACCAGGAATGAACCTGGAACAAAATCAGACATTTGCTCGGGAAAATAGCAGTGGTACATTAATGAATGACTGTCTGTCAGCTATTTCTTACATCTCACCCTTCAATTCTTAGTTGCTGCTTTGCAGCTGAGACCTGTGAACTGACTACGTGGCCACTGGCAGTTCTGTACGAAGTGAAAGAGATCATTTTAAACTACTTCTGATGTCATGGTTTCCCAAAACCCCCTGTAAAGACTTTCCGGCTGAGCATGTTGCCTTTGGCTCTATGTGCAACATCCTGGCTACGCAGGATCCTGCTCCGAGATTCCTGCCAGGATGCACACAATATGCGTACAACAGGATTTGGGAACTCTAGAAGTGAGCTGCCTGACGTTAGATATCACAATGCTCGGTATAACCATGTTTAAAGTCACTCATCCCTTATGTTCCTGACAGACTGCAGAGCGTGTTCACACATGCTCTCAAAAGCAAGCATACATTACCCATCCCCCACAATGCACCAACTTGGGATTGGGGGGGGAAAAAAAAAAAAAAATCTTGAGTGCCCAGAAACGTCATCATTGCTGAGATAAAAAAATGAATTCCTCTCTACTTAAAAGGTAGGTATTTTAATTTGAAAAACAAAAACAAAAAACAAAACACAAACCCAAAACCCGTTACCTAGGCAGACCATAGGGATAAGAGCCCTAACTCATTAAAGGGGGGGGGCTAGAGAAGATTTCTAAATGGCATTACACTTCTAGACCTTTAGACCCTCAGTTCTTAGTCCCATTGAAGAGAAGATTTTGCTATTAGCACAGGAACGAGGTTCTTCTCTTCAGTGAGAAGAATTACAGCGCGCGCTCTCATCAGTGACGCCACCTCAGCTGCTCCTGTTTTTCAGCTAGAACTGATCTTGAAGGAGTCCAGGGAGTCCCACCTCCTGCTTGAAATCCAGAAAACGCTACTTCTAACAAGACTGTAACAGGTGCGCAAAGGTAGAAAAGATGGAAAGAATGCTACCAAAGCACACACAAAGAAAGGGAAGGGAAGAGAAAAGGGGAAAACCAGCAAAAATTTCCTATTTCCCTTATGCTGCTCCTTTCTTTCCTGCCATTTAGCAAATCATTTTATCCTTGATGCAATAAATAATGGATTAAATAGAGAACTATTGCTGACAAAAATAATCTCCTGTGTTTGAAACAACCAATGAAACTAATGTTAAATGCACTTAAAACAGAGGTAGCACTCTATGTAACAAGATCATAGAGATTATAGAGATTATAAAGCCGCTTCATTTTATTCATATTACAAAACTGTCACATATAATCTGGTAATTTTAGCTGTCTCTGATCATCAGAGGATGAAGATTTATCTATTATAAAGGCTAATTACTGTTATTGTCTTCCATAGACTGTGGTCTCTATAGGCCCTACTTGTACTTTTTGACGGAAAGAAGAGGGCCAGCCTTTGGTGATTTCAGACCCGTCTCAAAGCGCCAGTGGGCACTCCCCTCCATGTGCTCACTTCTGACGAGAGAGGAGGAGCTCTGACATCTGCTTTACACCACAAAATCCACCAAGAAAGCCCTGTTTAAAATGAAGACATCTCACCCCTCATTGGAGACACGGACACAGACCTGTGAGCATTTCAGGGGAAAAAAGTTAGTGAGGAGCAAGAAAAGGAAGTTACGAATATTGCAACTGCCCCACCTTATCAGACTCCGTCTCTCACCAGCCTTCATGAACTCTCTGCAAGCAATTAACGTGCTCTGTGACTCTGCTGTTAGCAACATCCTCGCCTTGGGAGTCTAATGTTATTAGCATGTTGCTTAAAGAAAAAAACAGAGGGGAAAAAGGAAGATATTTGGAAAGTATGGAGCATTTAACTGCCAAATAAACAAGCACTTTATGTCATTAAATACAGCCAGAATTCAGGACATCATTGATTCGTTTTAAATCTTGCAGATGAAAAGAAATGAGTGAACAAACAAGCTGAACTAAGCTGTTATAAACAAAACATTCAAATACTCCAAAAAGTAGTTTCTCAAACCTAAATTACCTCTAATTCCTAAAGAAATCAAGTAACTCATTTCATCTTGTTTGGATTATTTAATTATCTGATAGAAATAAAAAAGCAGGGAGCAAGGCTGAATCAAAGAAAAGAAAGATTGGCTTTTTGTCTCACAGTGAGACACACAGCTTCCTTGTTAACAATAAAATGCTATAAGCCATATGCTTTGTGTGGTTTTCTTTTTAGCTTGAAATTAGAATGTGCTAATTAGAGTGTGGGCCACATATAAAAATACAGCACTCCATTGTAATTGTGCCTGTATGAGGACTACATTGTTGATGAGTAAAGACTGGTGCTATAATTATCTTACAATCCAAGAAGTAATTCACCTTAGTAATTTTTGAATATGTCAAGAGCCTGGTTCACAAATCACTTAATTGCTTTTTATGCACTCTTTGTGCTGCAATTTACTGTATATGAGAAGAGTGACTTGTGTACCAATATCATATAATTTGCCTCACATTCACTAACCTTCCAAATCATAGCACGGTAACTAAAAACATTTGGTTTCAGCTTCATTTCCCAGGACTCTAAGGACCTAGGGAGATGTGAAGTTGACAGTGTTTCTAGCTGGGAGTAAATAACATGTATTCAAAAAAGGAACCATAAAAAGCTTCACAGAAAACCAGTAGGTAAAATAATCTTGTCAGATTGAAGAACATTCCCCACAAACTGCATTTTACTTCATTATCAGAGCATAACCCATGTTAACTCTTCAGGAACAAAAAAAAAAAAAAAATCAGGGAAGCCAAGGTAGGAATTGGACAAGGAAAAGAAAATTCAAGAAAATATTAAACACTTTCAAACGTGCTTTTTTGCATGCTCCCTGAAGCAATGAGATTATACTCATTATAGAATATGTATCAGACTCTTACTTCCAGTCAGACAGATGCCATTGTTTGAAACATTCTGGTGCATAGTTCCCAGATAGATCTGTTGACCAGTATGTTGATGAAAAACTGAGGTTTCTGTGAAAGATGATTTTTTTTTTTTTTAAGGACAAAAGTCAGTTTTTCGGAATTGATACTGCTCGGAATTGACTAGATCTCAGACTTCTTTTTTTTTTCTGCCAAACCAGAAAGAAAAGTTTTTTAGTTCTGTTTGATGTGTCACCTATATGCTACCAAAGGTGCTGTAGTGCTTTGCGGACATTGATACAAAGCATACAAAAAGGTTAGCAAATACCACACTGGTGGCAGCAGTTTGCATTCAATTTGGGTTGGTATCACTGCAATCTGAAGGTTAATGTAAAATCCAGAATTTGTCCCATGTCAATTCTCCCTTCTACTTAATTTCTTTTTTCATGACATCAAATACAAGATCTTGTCTTCTCTAACAGTTTACTTTGACCAGAACTTCTTCAAACATAATTTCTAATTCACTATTTAGAAGTTTCCCTTAGACTACATTTGATTTCATCTTCATACACTGGTCATCTTTTTTCCTACCTGTTTCTTACATTGGAAAAGGTCCTAAAGGTATGTCTTTCTCTACCTTCAAATTCTTTATTACTTTGTGCCTACAATTAGACCCAAAAAACCAAAAATAAAACTAAAAATCTTGCCCAATTTCTATTTATTCACCAGTCTATATGGATTTTCCATAGACTAACAGAGCGTATTTTGTCATTGTCCTCTGTTCATACTTTTATAATTTATTACTGTTAATGATAGACTGGTCTACTGAAATGTATATAGAGCATGAAACTATATTTCATCAAAAATCTGTGGAAGATCACAAATTTCCAAGCACATAGGTTTTTGATAAAGCCTTAGTTTGCAAAAACATTCCCTTTGCACTCACTATCTACATGGGCTTAACCTGTACAAGTACCAATTCCAAGAGGATTTTTCAGTATTTTAGTTAAATATATTGACTGATGAACACGACAATAAACTTCATATTTGGTTGAAACAGAGATTTGCAACAAATAAATGTAAAAGCTACCTACCATAGTAAGTGCCCCGAGCAATTAGAATAAGTTGTCATATGAACACTAAAATGGAAACATAATATTGCAAAAGCTGAAAAATTATTAATAGCTTTGCATTAAAAACTAAGGGAAATTCACATCTTTATCTGTAAGTTTTATTCAAACTACATTTGCATTAGAAACAACAAAAGTAGAATGATATATATTTTTCTAAGGGTCAACAATTTCATATAAGATGAATGGATGTCCTCTTGTCGCTAACCCTTAGTAAATCCCATCTTACTGTGCTTTCAGCTAGTATTTGTTATGTGGAGCCTTTGCTACATGGGAACATCAAATATAGGAAGAGTTTTTTCACTCCTATTAAACAGAGATACTGTATTGATAATTACACTGGCAGTTTGCTATTCAACCTTTGTCTGGTCAACAGCAGCCTGCTAATCGTAAGTTCTGAGTCAGCTGGCAAGCCCATTAATTTCACCTCTACATGGTGGAAAATCTATCATTTTAACAGATTCTGGGATATCTTCTCATTATTTTTTCTGCTCATTTCTTGCCAGTCTCATCCTTGCCAGCATGTCTATTGTTTTTGCTGCTTAATGATACATAGACCTTCCAAATTAGAACAAACAATAAATGAATAAAACAATTAGAACAAACAAACAATGTCTTTGTTTATGGGACTTTTATAGTCTTTTGACTAGATTTTCTTTAATTGTCCTGCCTTGCAGATAAGGATTTCATTTCTATCTAGCCTCAGAGACTGAAGAGGGTTTTTTGTGTTTCTTGCATCTGATATAGGTGATTCCTGTTGCTAGAAGACTGCCCAGGCTGCCTTAATTCTCTCTCTCCCTCCTGTTTAGCTTTGTACTTACATATTCTTAAACAAAAATGTAAATATCATTAGCCACATAGATATGCTTTTAACATTTTTTGGGGAACACCAACATATGATTACAATGAGATATGATTATAGTATTTAAGACTACATTGTAAACTAAAACCAAACTTGTATACAGCCCTGCTTCTGGCTGTACGTTTCTCCCAACACTACTTTTATTCATTACATGTTAAATGACCTGTCATATACCTACGCTTTATTTTTATAGCCTTTTTTTTCTTAGTGAGCATAATTCTATTCTTTCTAGTCCTTGTTTCGCTTCAGTGAGGAAGGATTTAAATATCTTTTGTCCATCTGTGGGTTTTAAATAAGATATTTATACATATTATAGTAACAGGGTCCATATGTGTCAAATAGCAATAGATAAAATGTGGTCCTGAGGGCTATCTGGGGAGAAGAAAACTCCTATGAAAAGAAAACAACTGAATATGTGGTCACATTTTGTTTAACAACTCGAGCAGACATCAGCTATATAGCTGAGAAGAGAGCCAGTCTAAAAGGAGGATAATCCTTAGACCATTTAATGCTGCAGCAAATACAGTTAGTGTTTTCTTCTGCAGAACACCACAAACACAACCAACTTTGAGAGCTACAGTTCAGGTATGACTGTCAATATTTGGCATGATTAACAGCCATGATTATGCTCCATATCTTTACTACAAGCCTTTGAGGTTTTTTTGATAGTGCCTTTAAAATATTTCCTTTTCTCAGTTTGTATCCTATATGCAGTGTCCCTATAGTGCCATTACCTTCGCATACACTTTTCATCTACGCAGAAAAGTGATCATTCATTCTTTATTAGTGTTATCTATAAACTTGCTTGACTATCATGTGATAAAAAATGCACGTTTTGTATTTTGCTACTTCATAATATATATCGGTTATCATTACCTTTCTTCAGTAGAACAGTCAAATAATAAAGCTTGTCTCCTCAGGAGGAAAAACAGCTGATGGAATCAGGAATTTCTTTAATGTAGTGTTGTTCATGTACAAAAAACCTATTTAAAAGCCTGATTCCATTATGTATATGACTAAAACTGTAAGAAATGTTTTATCTGCTCACAGTTCTGAATGTCTTTTCACTCATTTTTAGGGATTTTTTTTCAGGTCTGCACTCCTACAGTGTACTTTGCTTTAGCTATTTGCTTGGTTTCCTGGTTTTGCTTAATCAAAAGCAGGAAAAAAAACCCCAAACATTAAGAAAGCACTCCTTCTCACACACCCACTCAGACCCCGCTCTCAAATAAAATCCAACTCATGCACACATTGCTGGCAGACGATCCTGTGAAGCACACTGGGTTGTATCCCCCAGCCAATACTTCAGCTGCCATGTCATCTATTCTTGGAAGCTACTATAACTTAGCCTGAAGGGATCAGTTGCCAGATCTTTGCATTTTCCACACTCCAAATCAGAAGGTGGACATTAAATGGAACAACTTCAGTGAGATGACACATTTACAAAGCTCCCACTTTAACATATTATGACTAACAGATCTGTGCCTCATCATTTTAGCACAGCATAGGAAGCAGGGTAATGCAATAGTAAGAAACACTGTACAATGTTACCACCATACATGGACCAAAACTATGTTAATTCAACGCCGTCCTGCAGATTGCAGTGTAAAGTGCTAAACTTTTGTATCAGCAGCCTAATATTTTCATTCCTTGCCTGTGTTTTTCTGAGAACTCAAAGAAAGGTGAATTTTGTCACTGCGTATTTATTATTAACTTTATGTTTGTTTCAACATAATTCCACTGTTTGTTTGATGCTAGTTAGCACATAACAATTAACATTTCAAAGAATAAGGTTAAGACGAAGTTTGCTGAGGCTGCTGAATAATGAGATATCATTATTCTTCAGGTCTGTCTTTGAATGAGCCACAACTGCAGACATTTACTTTAGGTTCCTGACCCTATCCTTGATGCGTGTAAATGCATTAGATTCTTTGCCTTTGTAGAATCCATCTTTTGCTCTCTCCGATTATGAGTTGCCTCATGTAACCTTACTAGAAGGTCTGAGCAATGATCATGGCTTGAACCTGCTTTACAGCATTTGAAGCGCTAGAAGGAAAAGGTAGACACAGCCTATTCTGTCTATCGCAGAGTTGATGGATTATGTTGGCTGCCTTATCTGAACATTCACATTTCCTCAGGAACTTCCATGGAGCACAAAGGCTGAGTATAACAAAGGATTTTGGCAGAATGATAAAGTTTATATAAGGTTCTCTATTTTGCTTCATAGATATTTTCTGCCATTCTCAAACAGTAAAGATCATGTCAATAGCTCTATGCCACAATCAAAGTTCCACTGTGTTTCCAGGAATGTGGTGTCTATTAAGTTGTACGGCAGACAGCTGAGAAGAGCTCCTGTCAATATTTTGCAGACAACTGTCATCTGACGGAAATCTTTATAATTACAACCTTTTTTTTTTTTGAGCCATTTTGCTTGTAAAAGTGGAAAAATTGGAATTCTGTAACTTGTCTTATGCAGACAGGCACTCTGAAGTAGTAAGTCCATATTGTCCCATCAGTTTCATATCTATCCGTGAAGGTATTAAAGGTATTCTGCTGGAAGGGTATTATTAACTCCCTACTCTTTTGCAATTAAAAGCTATAAAAAGTTTATTTCTAATTGGTTGCAATGCTACAGGCATCAGAGCATTTTACATTGCAAGATTTATGAGTGAAGTCAGATAATGCTCACACTACCAGTGACAGATACTTCTTTCCTAAGTAACTCATTTCCTTCTACTGTATGTAACATTATCAGCATTGTACAGAAGACTATCCTGAATACTTTACAGAAAATTTGTATTTCAAGCCTAAACATAATTTTAATTCAGCAGCTCATGCCCACAAGAATTATACATGAGTTCTAAGTGGGTTAGAAGTTGATCTGGTGTCATATCCACACAGAAAAATCTGCTTCTGATCTAGAGATCATGAGTCAGTTAATATTTTTTTTTTAGTTAACATTTTTAGCTGTGAAATTATTTAAATGAACAACATCATGAAACCTGTGGAAATTCATGTAAACAACAAATTTCACATATTTATGCTTTAACCCAGCTGTATGCCAGCAGCACACACTTTGGTCCAATACACCCAAAATGTTATTGAACAACCCTGTCACAAATAGTGAGATCTTTCAACATGGTGCATATTTTACCCTGAACAGAGCAACAGAGGCTTGAAGCTGGTTCTCATAGATGTCCCTTTCTCTGTGAAGTAGCTGTAACTTCTAAGAAGCTGATAAGCTTCTTTCTCAAACTTCAGTAGCACAGCAAACCTCACATTGTTTTGAGCTATGTTAATAGAACGATTCCTTGGTTACACGTACAAGAGTGGTGGGCATGAGGCAGTGATGCAGAACATAAAAAAATGAACATTTTTTTAAAAATTGACTTACTGGGATACTTTGGACAAATTCTTAAATTCATATGATTTCTTTTTTACAACTGCCTGATCTCTCTGTTTAAAACCTCGCTATCATCGCAGGGTATGCATAACCATTAACCTGGATTTAGGGAGCTTACGTCCAGTCAGCTGAGCCACTGCCACTGTGTGTACTGCCAGCCCAATCCAATTGCAAAAAAAAAAGCACTTAGTTTAGGGAGTTTTCCATTCACAACTGTTCCAGGTCAAGCAAAACACTTCTGTGTTTCAAATGCAAGTTGAATTTTTTTCCATTGTTTTGTTTTTTTTTCTTTTTCCAGCTAGAATATTTGTAGAGTGGGGAAGGCTTTTTCAATTTGGCAAGCACCAGTACCTTTTCACAAGCTCCCCTGTTAAGGAATTCTTTCCTTACCAAGCCCTACGCATGAAGCTAAGAGTTAGGCCTTCACGCAGCTGAATTCACAAAGGAATTATCAACATTAATACCCTACCAACTTGCTCTTTGTCTAGCAGTCCCATGAATTCCCCAGTACTTAAATTTCTGCCAGTAATGGCCCTAAAGCACTTACAGGTATGTTCCAAAGCTGCTTTAAAACTCAAGCAACGCTAAAACATTCAAAACGCCAAAGCTGTCCTGCTTGCAGGAGGTCCCTCGGGACCCGAGGAGCCACCCTCAGGACAAACTCAGCTGAGGCTGGGACTGAAGAGTGGGTGGGTAAACCAAACTGTACCCGAGGCTCTCACTAGCACACATCCTCCCGTATTCAAGTCCCTGCCCCACCTGATCTGCAGCAAGAACTTTGGTCTTCTCAGAAAGATGCCCTAATGGTTACCTTACTTTGGAATGACTAAATTTCACTTCTTGAAGCAATTTTGATTTGCTTAAATTTACTAACCGTGACATGTTACCTCATATCTATCGGTTTTAGTTAAATAACTACTACCCCAGCTGCTCTCACATGTTTCTCCACAAATTGTCCTGGTTTTGGCTGGGATGGAGTTGTTTTTTCTTCCTGACAGCTGGTATAGTGCTGTGCTTTGGAGTTTCCTGACATGCTTTTGTAACTTTGCTAATGTCTAGATCAACTACATTTAAGTCATCTCTGACCAATATTTGTCCAATTCTAAAAACTTCTAATAATGGAGTTTCAAGTGCCTCCTGAGGTAACCTAATGCAACATTTTCAGATTTCTTACATTTAATCTAAAATTCCATTTCTGCCCATTATTTCTCCATATTCACTAGCAACAACAGGAACAGTTTATTTCCTTTTATTTTTGCAATCTTTTGCAAAGATTGCAAGCTGAGACTAGAGACTGCTGTAATGTATCCTTCCATCTTCTCCACATAACCCCATTTCTTTCAGTGATTGCTAATACATCATGTTTTCTAAATGCCTGATTGCTTCCATTGCTGGCCATGTATAGGAAAGAATAATTAGCACAGAAAACACGAGTGTAGCCAAGAAGCTGTAAACAGAATGGCATTAATAGCAGGCATGCACTGAAAAGATACAAGTCAATTGTTAAGCTAATTAAAAGTAATGGTATGACAACAGAGAAAAATGTGTACTGGCTCAATATTAACTGGTTATGTTGAAGACATAATGGAAAACAAGCTTATGTTACTTTAAATGTTCTGCGTGTCAATGAAATTGTCTTTACATGCATCTAAAGTAAAGTATATTATAGAAATTATTCATAGAGATCTGTTTTTTTTTTCTTGGGAATGTGTGGTTATATAAATATATATAAATAATATATTATATAAATTAACTATAAATAACCTACAGAGAGGTTTGAAACAAAGCAAAATTAACAGGGATCAACAAAGAATTTGGCTTTAAAGGGGTATATATACACTGCAGTGTGAGAGTAAGACTTTTCCGGTAATTATTCTCTTGATGCTTCTTATAAAAAAGACTACATAGAAAATGAAACCATGGTAGTTTCTGTGAAAATGGAACTACTACCACAGAAAATAATAGCCTAGGATTATCCTGTATCACTTCCTGAATCAAATAACTCCTCAAAAATAATTGCTAAAGTTTTCTGTATATGCTAAAACACAATGGCTCTACATTTTCAGAATAAACACCTAAACCAGAATTAAATACGGGGAGCCTGTTTTTCTGGTGACTTGCAAAAATGCTAATAAACTGTAGCTGTTGCATTGCATGAGTACTTCAAAATGGTAAAGCTTAAAATAAAATAAAAAGAATCAGAATTTGCCATATTAGCCAAGAAAAGCACATGACTTTACTGGAGTCACAGGATAAAAGTTCACAATGGAGATTATTTTACTTTATTTCAACTTTATTCTGGTACTTGAAAAAATATAATTCTGCTATGTAGCCAGCACACCTAATATTAAGAGGTCAACAATGAACACTCTAAGTAACAAAATGAACTAATTAGCCTTCACAAAGTGCAATAAATCAAATAGCAGGGGACTATAGCAAAAAGGTTAGTCTTCTGTACAATGACATACACACAACCAAGGGAATAGCTACCTAGTCCCTAAGTTAACTTACTGCTTCATATACGAAATGGCTGCATAGGTACATTTATCGCTTCGGTGACTCATATCAAATGTATCTTACAGTTCTGCCAGGAATTTACCATTTGAGCCTTTTTGAAATACCATGTGTTGACAATGATCCTAATCTGTTTCCATGAAATGTCGCATTTCTTTTCACAGAAAAAGTATGAGTTATCCCTACTGCCAATCATTGGCATCCAAATTGTTGAGAAAAACACTACTGCGTGTTGAAAGTAAAAATAAAAAGTAGTATACAAGATAAGAAAAAAAGTAGCAGACAGCAATATATACAGAAGGTCAAACAACTGAATGCTTTGTGGTATGACACAAGTACTGAGTGACATTTCAGTGTCTCTTTGAGATAGAAAGAAAAGGAAGCCATCAGATTTTTGTCATGTCCAAGGTGATCTTCACCAAAACTTAAAATATTTAGAACTGATGATGAATTAAAAGAAGCTTATTTTCTTTGAGGGGAATGTGTATGTTTCTATTTTAATATACCTACAGGCTAAGAATCATAATGTTGTTTCAGAGAGCAGGTAAACATTACAAAAATTCTAGTTAATTTCCATTAAAAATAATGAATTTTACAATTCCCTGCAAAAACAGGTCTTCTGAACTCCACTGGTACTAAGACAGCTCTAGCGATGATTTCCTTGAGAACTATGGACACTTTGATACCAGGCAACTGAGGACAGCATGCCTGAAAGCTGGGACTCCTAAAGCCTTCTGCTTCCTGTCAGCCCATGGGGATGCCAGCTGGCAGCAATGCAGAGTGCTTTTGCAAGATGCCCTTGTGGAAATTTACCCAAAGTAATGTGTTCCTGTAGAACCCTGGGGCTGACAATTCCTGACTATTTGAGTAGTGGTGTTTGGGGACTGCTTGTCAAATGAAGAAGAAATCCTAATAGCTTCTAAGATGTCACTTGTCATTTTATTAATAAAGAGCCCATAATGTGCCTGCTTGTGATAGTAGAGGATTAGCTCCTTCCAGGTATGTCTTCTGGCCCTATTAACTTCATATTGGCTTCATACCACATCCTTCACAGTCATTGAAACCTATTTGAACTGGTGCAGAACATGAGAAGTCACGTACTCATGATACATTCGGAGAGACCTAGCCTTAGAGGGACATGTGAAGAATGGAAGCGAACACATGAGAAACTTAAACTACAATTTGCAGTTCGGAGCAGAAACACAAAGGCAGCAACACTCAGCTAGCCTGACAATTTCATCCTGACCGGGGCAAAACAATTTATGAAATTTCTAGCTCCATTTCAAGTAGCTTTTCTATGGAGAATGTACTTCACTCATACTTTGTGCAAGACACATCCCCTCATATTTTACAGATCACCCCTCTTGCGATTTAGTAACCTGAAATTAAGTAAGTAGCCATATCTATACCAGTCTCTATCATCCATGTCTACTGTTCAGGGTAAACAATAGGTTACTAACCAGAAAAATATCTCTACTTCTAGTCCTGGCAAAGGGCAGTACACCACAAACACAGGCACTGTTGGGGTTGAAGTACTGGCTCCATTCAACCAGCTGGAGTTTTAACATCAGATTAAGAAGAGTCAGAATTTTGCTCTACTTTTACTGAACCATTTTTTTTTCTGTACTGGTATACTTTGCAGTATTTCTTATGTTAAAGCAGATTTCCTAAAACAAACAATCAAACGAATACAAACATAGTAAATTTACCTGAGTACTAAGTGTTTGTTTGGATTATAATGCAGCAAATTGTGTATGTAAGAGAATTCCAATAAATACAAAGTACTGATTCAAGTCTCATACCACATGTAGCTGAACCAAGCTAATTTGAGTATGCAGTGATGCAGGCATGAAATAAATACATTTATGCACAAAAAAAATTTTAATCTCACACTGAATCTTAAGCTTATTTAATTTGAATATATAATTAATCCTGGAGTATTGATTTATTTCTGGGTTTTCTGTCTCTAATTTGTAAGTATCATTAGCAATTCAATCCAACAATAGTTTTTGCACCCCGGATCATCAAATTTGAAGATATTTTCCGTACTAATAATATTTCCACCATGTTATAAACATGTAGAAGTATACAGAATCATGAAACTAAATAGCAAGTATAGCTCTGTAATAAAATAGTACATATGTGAAGGGGATTGATTTAGCTTCTACGTGGAACATTTCTCAGCTTTAAAAGTTCTTATACATATTAATGTAAATTTTTTTCCCTTTTTGCATTGAATTGTAAAGTAGTTTATAATGAGAAAATGACTCAGTTATCCCCACTTGTGCTACATTATCTGCTGTGGGATGGAGAAGGGGTTGATAATGAATATATATATATTTTTAAAAAATCTGGAGGATTCAGATAGAGTACAGGCCTAGAACGATCACCTGCCTAAGGCTGAATTTCACCCATAGCACAGATGGCAGTGTTAAGCATGTGAAAGCAGCAATTCCTTTCAATAACTGATGGATACTTTGAGGTTTTTTTATTGAATCTAATTATTGGTGGATAGGAAGATCCTTTCTTTTTTTCCCCTCTCACTATATATGACTTCAAACAGGTGCTTTGGGAAGGTGCCTTAATCTGCAGATGAAGTTAGCCAGCTGAAACAGGCCAAGGTTTCCTCAAAAACTTTTATTTTTTTTACAGCCCCCACCCCGATGCCCACACCCTCAATGGAGTCAAACTCAAAGAAATCCACTAAAACAATTGTTTTAGTCACATCAAGTTCTTTAAGACAAAGAGAAAATTATGAAATATTTAATATGAACATTTTAAAGCACCCTGAATCAATTGTTTCACAGATAATACTTTGTTTCAAGTAGTACCTAAATATTACATTACTGGAGTTCAAAGTTCGTTGAAAATCTGTTTTTTTTCAAGAACAAAACATTTTGTTCTTCCCAGAACAATTTACCTTTCACAGTAATGAGAAGAAAAAATTACTTCCTGATTGATCCAAAGCAATTTTCCTGACTTTATGTTGTTGTTCAACCATTACAGCAAACCAAAACAAGCACAAAAATCAGTTTTTCCTTACAATTTCTTAATGTTTTTTTATTCCAATCTGATGATGAAATATTCTTTTCATGCAACACACTGTGGCATCACCTCTTTGGTGATGCAGTAGTTTGATTTTCATAGGACAGAACTGTCTACAGATCTTATATAAGCAGCTCTGCGTAATCTGTATGTCTGCTTTTGTCTACAGTTTCTTGAACTGTACATTTGCAGTCAACCTGGTTTGTTTATAAGCTTTACCAATATCAATACTCAAAACTCACCAAGACATGAGGTACATATATAGAAGAAACAAACATTTATGTTTACTTGTTAGGAATGGGTTACCTTTTTCTTTTCAAAGCTAATGCTTTCAGAAACAAAAAGTTACTTTCTGAATGTTTCTTTGGCTTTTGCCACTCAGCAACACTTTCACCTCTCTCATGCAGCAACTCTCAGCAACTGCAGCAAAGAGGAAATGCTGCCATCCCTGGATGTGGACTCCTCAGAGTAGATAGAAAAGATGAAGAAAGACTGGGAGTGATCTGTCACCCACATATTCCCAAAAATCATAGACTCACAGAATGGTTTGTGTTGAAAGGGACCTTTAAAGACCATCTAGTCCAGTCTCCCTGCTGTGGGGGAGATTTGTTATTTCTTAAATGTTCCAATAAATAAAACCAGTCAGACCATATATGTGGCAGAGATAACATGAGGCACAGGTAAAGACATCCAAATAGGACACACTGCAGTTTTCTGAGCCAAGAGAGGATCAAAACAGCCGCTTACTCAGAGGCCATTAGACAAAGGAAGAAGAATAAAAAGTTGATAACTTGCTCAGTCACCAACAGGTCACCAGAACTCACAGAGATAATCAATTGGGTAAGGATCAGATACAAGTACTAACTAAGAAAACATCTCACGAAAAACACATGACTGTAAGGGGACCCTACCTTAACCGCAGTGCACGTAGATCTAAATTCTTCATGTCAGATACATTGTGCATAACGTAAGCCAGAACTTAAAGGGAGAGGTGTTGTGCTCCAAGGCTTAAAAGGAACAGCAGAGCCATGATGATCAGTATTTTCTTGCTGGAGCTCCAACAGTGGTAAAAAAATTTTCCACCTCATGAAAAACTGGTAACATTCCTGGGCCTTTGAACTGGGTCAATCAAGCACTGGTATTTTGAGAAGCCTTGTGCAAACACAGGAAAACTTGTCTGCAATCTTAAGCGTTCCCTTGTCAAGGCATGTAATTGCTCTATACGGTCGGAATGTTTTAAGAGCTCCGTTTTCTTTAATCTGGCACTAGTGTTCAAAATGGTCAGCAAGACATTCAACTCACCTCAGCAAACCACCAACAAAGGTGCAAACATTGACAGAGAGTGAATCACAGGCAAGCAGTTCTAGCACCTCTGACTAAGGCTAAGTCAGCAAACTGAAATTATTCTGTCTTTATGATAATGATCAGACCTTTTTATCACTGTTTCTGAATGCATTGAAAAATGTTGCTGCATAGAAGAGTTTGAACAAGAACAGTGTGTGGACAAATATTTGCACAGTGCTAAGCAAAAGTCTCCTTGCTACCATGCTATCATGAATTAGAGTGATATTCACTAACTTTTTGGCCCGTCAAATTTGGCCAAAGTATGCAGACTACTCAGTGGCTGACATCACCAAAGGCTCTGGTTATGTTAGCTACTCTAGTCTCTCGAACAGGTGACCCTGGCAACAAAAGGATTCTTGTATTTTAGTTTTAAATGTCTTCCAGTAGCAATTAAAAAATTAGTTAAATTTTGCTAACGTCTACAGCAGAGTTGGAGTGACTAAGCTGATAAAAGAGGTGCTCTGCACCTCTTACAGATCACATCAGTCTTTGGATGAGTATTAAAACCTCCTGGATTCTTTAACCTTTGTGCATGGTCAGCTGGCCATGGATGACCGACTGCATGCAAATACACCAGGCAATTTTAGGAAAATTTTTGTCTTCTCCAGGGTGTGAATAGTGGCTCCCTGTTGAAGCTACTCAGACACTAAGAAAGCTTAAGTACCATTGCCATATCAAACCAAGTACAAATACTTTACGTTCTCCATGTTGATGTTAATGACTAAGAAACTTCCAGCAGCAACACCTGTATGTTTGTTATGCTTCCTTATGACCTCAAGACAAGGAATAATCAAAGATAGACAAAGAAAATACTAAATAAAATCTGTATGAATAACTGATTATAATGTGAAGGGTTTGTAGTGTTCCAGCCCTAGTTCTTGTAGGAGCTCATGTATTTGATTCAGTGAGCAGTTTACAACTCACTGGAGTGTGCACAGTGAAGTCCTTCTGCCCAGACTTGGTAGTAATTCTCCTATTCACTTGAATATGCCCTTTAGCTCTCAGATTTTATTTATTTTAAAACAGTCACTTAGAATAAATGCTAAAACATATGGACGGCTGCTTCTGAAATTACAGATAGGGTAGAGGCTGTCAGGCCATTGAACACATCAGTTGCAATGCAATGCTACTATTATATTGTACTCTTGTGGAATTGACCTTGAATTTCCTTTTAGAAATGCAGAGTGTAATCCATTCCTTTGCAAAGGGCTTTCCCAAGGTCTATGCATCATTATAGTTTAATAACATATGGAAAGTACAGGAGGTACTCAAGCACAACCACCAAAGTTGATACTATAGCCTTGCAAAGTAAATATATACTTGCTTTTGTTTTAGAATTTGTGCTTCATTGAGCCTTCAAGTTGACACCTCTCTATAATTTCAAATTTAAATTTAAAAATAGTTATCTGTCTCTTTAAATGTTTTCATTTTCTTTTCTCATTCCAGAAAAGCAGAAATTACCATTTTGAAAAATTAAACACCAGCTGAGTTCTCAGTTAGCACAATAGAACTTTTTTTTTTCCTACACACTTCTCATTATGAGGATAAATCCTATTCTTGTTTGAGGTGGGTGGTACATCCTGTAGTAAATGCCCAACAGTATCACTAAGTAATGAAATCAGAGAGATACTAGTTCTGCAAAACGTCACATCAAAACACACAACACAAGTTAGCTCTCAAGTTGAGCTAAAGAGGTATAAAAGTATTTAGATAGATATTATTCCCAGAGGAAAAGGAATTTTGATGCAGCAATGGACTTGAGGGGAAAAGCTACAGTTGCTGGAGACATACTATACAGCCTGTTACAAGAGCAACTCACACCTTGAAGGTCCAGGTGTTGAATGTCTTCAAGAAAATATTTATGCAAAGACAAGTGCTCTTCTTTACTCCTCTGTTTGTGTTATTTCTTAAATGTTCCCATAATGTCAATTCAGTGGAACTGATGAGGAATATTTCAAGAAAGGTTTTCTGTGTTGGAAAACAATACTTCCAAATATTTTTCCATGATACTTTTCAAAAAGAGGCCTGTAAGGAGGAGTCCTAAATTCAGGATACTAATGTCACAATATTTAAGGTACTGATTTTTGAGTTAAAATACATAGTGACATTGACCATCTGATTTGGAACAGACAGTTGAACCTAGATCTCCCACGGTGGTGCAAGTGGATACTCCAGAATCAACAGGCATTCTAGATTATATCTATTACTTTTTTTACTATTTCTTCCCACACAGTCCTGATGGTCTTTTTTTTCCTCCAAAGCAGAATGAAGAATTTTCAATATTGGATATTTCCTAGCCAGTACTCCTTTCCATCTAATATTTCTTACCCCTATATCGGTGAGGGATTTTCCTTATAATTTCTGTCTTTGGTAGTCTACGCAAAAGGAATTGGAACTTGGAGCAATGCTTCCCTGTTTTTTCCAGCAAATGTAAAGGCGGCTTTCCTGCCTCCACAGTGGTCAGGAAAAATAATCCGGTACATAATTTTACTCCTGTCTCCCTTTGACCCTGACAACAAGCACCCTTCAATTTTGTTACCTGTTTCCTCTGATTAACATCTGAGGCATTGTTTACAACAATGTATATATCTAAATCAACATCACCAAATATTTGTTGTTTTCTATAGTCTTGAGAGCTAATGTTCACAAACATACTTTGTGACAGTTTTGAACAAAGCTGGTTTTAAATCACTACCAGAAAGTCCTTAAACTGCTATAAACCAACATTATCACCAAATATCTAGGCCAGACCAAACTAACATGCAAAACCACCAACAAAACACAACCCAAAACCCAAGACCAAGAGTAAGCAGAATTCTGTTGGTTTTAATATCTTTGGAGTGGGACTAGGCATCACACTTGCAACTGATGGAAATTTCCATCAGTCATCATGCAGCATCAGCTGTTAAGGTGGAAAATAAAGTTTCCAAAAGAGCTGTAACAAGATACAATAGTTAATGTTTTTAGACATGGAGGCTCCAAGCCACACTACTTGTACACAAGCATTTCAAGAAATGCTTAATAACAAAACCATAAAACCAGACCATCTCTGTTCCGAGTTTAGATCTTCAAAACTCCAGCATCTAACTCCCAAGTTCATGTAATATTAATCGTTAAGTCATGAAACAATAATGCATGTTACTTTCAATACTAGAAGTGATACAGGAGCCTACAGGTTTTCTTCTTGATGTGCACAGAAGCACTTACCACTTGGTGGGTCTGAGTAGCTCAGCGGATCTCTCACATCTAAGCCCCACTGACATACATTAATGAGACACATCTTTGACTCTTCTTCCTGTCTGCTATATAGTCTGGGTATAGCCTGTTCTCCAGTGCTAGTTCTTGTAAGCATTTCAGTATTTTACCCAGTGATTGCTTAACGTAGAACAAACAAAAAGCGCTCAGAACGCAGCTGAAACACAGGATTTGCCTTTTCAGGCTGGATGATCCAAACACTTCCCCTCAGACATAACCTTGAGTTTCTTATGTCTCTCTGGCTCACTGAATATTATAGAAAGTAAACAGCTTCCAACATACCTACAGACTACTGCAGCTGAAAAGCTGTCCATTGCCTGAGAGGCAGAGCATCCCTCTGGGCCAAGGGAGGCAGACATGTGGAGCTCATGCAGGAGGAGAAGGGAGCTGAACTCAAACATTTGGCATCCTTGATGATTCTCTTACCACTGTGGGGCAGGAAGGAGAACATCCTCTGTAATCTTCTCCTCCTCCTTCTGAAGAGAGATCTAATTAATTGATTAATTAATTAAGGAGCAGCTGTTTCCTTTTGGAAAGGCCTGCTTGTAAGAGAGAATTCAGGACACAGAATTCCCCAAACAGGAGGAGTTGCTCTCTGGAAGTGACAAAGTGGTACCAAAGCCCCGGAGAGAGCAGGGTGTGTTTAAATCTGTCTATGTCCTCAGTGAATAATTTTTGTTATCTCAGGAGACTCCCTGTTCTGAGAAGCCTAACATCTCTTGAATATTACCAGAGGGGAGCACAACTCACAGACTCGGCTCATATACCAATGCCATTTTTGTTTCAAAACCCCATTTTGTAGGACTAAAGCTTAAATTACTTCAAAACACAAATTGATTCTAATGCAGACAATGCTCCAAAATCAAGGAAGTAAAACACCCACAAAAGATATATAGAAACTTCTCTCACATCCCAGACTAGACATAGACAGAGAGACATTTAAAAATCCATTCCTAATTCAGAAGTCTTAATAAGTGATACATTTCTCAGAAGTACTGACTACCAGTCACTTCTTAACACAAAAAAAGCTTTGGTGCTTAGGTGGATCACTTTAGAAATCTTTTGAAAGGGAAACTTGAGCATTATGCAAGTGTTTTCCATGAATGCACAGAACCTTATTTTGCATTCACAGATTTTACATAAATTCAGGGTGGGATTAGGCTCCAAAAAAGCAATTTCTTGAGAAGCAGAGAGAGAAAGTGGCTAATAACAAATCAAATAAGAGGTACTTTCTTGTGGAAAATATAGAATACTCATTCTCACATACAGAAATAAATTACCATGAGTGTTTGAAAACCTTATAGAAAATAGATTCCATAGTGATTATTATTTTCATGTAATACAAACACTTTTTTATTTAATCTCACTGCTGATAAATGATATAGTTTTAAGTGTTTACTCTGTAGTTTCCGCTTTCTTTGAATTCACTCAATTGTATTATCTGGTCTGTATCAAAGGAATTAATCTAAATCAAAAATAGAAGTCAGCACTTAGTTTGACGAGTGCCAGTTTTATTTCTTATCTCTTATCCTAGTTTCAATGCATCTTTAAACATATAAGCAAATCCTTTATTCTTCACATACAATAGCTTGAATTTCTATTACTACTCTGTTACCATCAACATTCTTTAAAATTACCATCCCTAGAAAGGTATTCTTTAAAAATCTATTTTATTCAGCATTTAATGGATAATACATATATATTTTGAAATTTACATTACATAATTAAACATATTGAAATTGATAATGTTTCAAAATAGCTACTTTCCCTTCACATAAAACCTATTTACACTAAGTAAAACATATTTACACTATATTGATTACACTACACTATACACATATTGGTTACACACTATACACACAATGCACTATATTTGTTAAAATATACTATACTCATATTTACACTAATAAAACATATTTACACTAAATTCAACCATATGCAATGACTCTGAAAAATGGGGCATTTTTATGAAGAGATCTGTAACACTGTATACCAAATCAGAATACATATGGGGCTGCTTCCAATGTAAATTATTGTGAATTGTCATTGGATTGGCAGGCACCTCCTAAAACCAACGCTTGTACTTTTGCCCAAGTTGCGGCTCTGAACTGAAATCAATAGAGGTTTGAGCTGAGAAATGACTGTGGATCATTACATCTAGCCTGTTGACAGACATTTTAGTTTGTGGTTAAGACTATCAATTATAACATTAAAGAAAAGAATTACAGATATATCAGTCTACCATTGAAGTTTGTTCCAATTTTTCTTTCTTATTTGACGGAGCATGCCCTGTTTGGCCATCTGTGCATTCTGTAGAAAGGTTTCACTGTTTTGTAAGAAAAAAGTAGGTAAATTCAGTGGTAAGGTTTTCTTGGGGGATAGAAGAATGAGTGAGATCACTGCTTGTGATTTTACCCTGGAGACAGAAGAGTTTTTTGTTACGGTCATAATAACATGGTGAATTTATTTGCTAATTCTTGATTTTCAAAGGTGTGTTTTGGTCTTGGAAGTACTATTCACTAGAATGTGATTCTGTCACCTTCTCTTTTTCTTGTTTCTTTCCACATGAATGATTAATTTAAAGATATACTATGAACTTGGTCTTCTGCTTGGTGAGGACTTCTTAAATCCTTATTGTAAGGCCACGGAAGATATGATATATGGTCACGCCACATACATGGTTATGTTGACCAGTATTTTGTCCACAAATCAAATACGATTGACACATATTTTTTTGCTTTCATATTTAAAAATAAAATAGGTTAGCTTTTCTACGTAAAGTGATTTGTCCCTCACATTAAATTTTGTAGTCGAGGGAAAGGAAAAAAATTTTCCATGGGGTTATTTTGGTCAATGCCTCTCTTCCAAAAGCAAGTCTTAAATGAAAAGCAAAGCCAATATTGGATTAGTTTGATGTTTACTTAAGCAGAATCTCAAACGTTGAAAAAACGCTGAATAAGTTAGAAACTCAAATTCTATCACCTTTCAATGGGATTTAAACTTCTAGGTGAGGAGTATGCTTTGGAGATTGTTATGACCTGCAGAGAAAAAGTGATGGGACAATTTTCAAAATGAGCAAATAATAATTGGGCAAATTGTTCCTGGTTTTATAGAAGATTGATCTATGGGCAAAAGCTTAATGACTTTACCTCTTCCTTTATCTTTCTGCTATCAAAGAGAGCAGATTCCTCTCCTTCCTGAGAGCACACATTTCTGTTCTGGCAGAAGATCACTGAATGAAAGGTCTATTATCTAACCTTTTCACACCAGTTTGCAGAGTGGGACCAACACAGCGAGGGAGGACCTGTAATTTCCACAAAAGGGGCTGTCTGTGGACATAACTTATAGCTATGTGGGAAAGGTATTTTCTTTCCTCTTGGTGCAATATCTTCCACTGCTAGGATTGGGAAAATGTAGCTCTGCATCTCCTCTCACAGTTTTCTCTGGTAGAATGAAGTAATAGAGCCCAGAATTAAATCAATAGGATTTCTGTTGTTGTTTGGTTTTTGGTTTTTTTCCCCCAAGCAAAGTGAAATTAAAGTGAAATAACTTTACCTTTAGATATATAAGGACACAGGAAACTACATGAAATCTAGATAGCAGAATGCCCAAGCGCACTTGCTGATTTCTTCTAATCTGGATACAAAAATCCCTCATAAAAATCCCTTATCAGTGTTAGGCTGTGATGTTAGAAACAGAAGTAATTGTCTCAATGCTGAAAAGTTGCCTTTTTTGTTTACCTTTCCTGTGCTTTCAGGGGAAAGGGTGATAAGCAGATTCTATCTTGTTCTTTTCAGACTACCCCAGTAAGAGGCTGGGATTAAGACCCTTGGAGAGAAAATCTATTAGAAATTCAGTGTACAGTCTACTCTAGATAATGCAGGAGTTTGGACTGTTCCTCTCATTTCTTCATGAATCTTTCATAACCTGGAGATAACATAATACCAACTCAATCAAAAGTTTAAAAATACATGTTTTATAATGAAAAAGATGAATCTTGGCATTAGGGCTCATCATAATTATTTATTTATTTCTGATTCCAATTAGTTTCAGATTCAATTTTCAGACTCAAACATGAAAAGATCTTTATAAGAAATTGAGAACTATTTTCCTCTATGTTTAAGCAGATTGTTTAGTAAGAAAGGTGTGGCAACAATTCTTCGTCTTCAAACTTTGATTTATTATCTGCTTGGAAACAGAATATACTCAAAGAATAAAGTATTATTTAGGATCAGCCTAGCTGGCAAAATCTGACCTGTGTAAAAGATTTTTTACAATCATTGCCACGTTAACAGTTGCGATTGTATGTCATGGTATTCTTTCAAGTTAAGTATGGCTATCAGCCAGCATAGTCTCCTTATCACCCAAACTTCACTATAACCCTATAGTGGTTAACTACTCTTGTGTCTACTTTCAATCAGCAGCCAATATCAATCTACATTCATTAATCCCAGCTATGGCATATTAAGTAAGGCTGTTAATTGAAAGTTGATCTAAAATTCCAAGTTTGCAGTGTGAAAAGGTTTCATACATCAATTTATATTTTTTTCCTCCCAAGTGTCTGTGGAGGTAAAACTGTTTTGCTTCTCACCTCTGCCCATCTGATAAAGTCTGGTTAAAAATTAGTTTTTACCACCTAGAGCCCACAGCAGATGATCTGCCAAAAATATTTACAACTTCTGAGAGCTGAAGGGAATTGGAAGAATCTTTTTAGGAAGTGAATCTGGACTGAAGTCCCAGGACAGCCTGGAAACAAATTGATTATAAAACTAAGAATGTTTGGAGGACACTTTCTAGTGTGACCTGGGCTGTAAGGTATGTAACTCTCTGACTGCATAACTGAGGTTAGTATGAGGTGTACTGAGGCAGTGAGGACAGACCTGCTAGAGTTGAGGAAGCTTTCTTTTTATTCTTAAATTTTGCAGCTGTTACTCATGAAACGGTTGTTGCCTCACACTGGCTTGAATTAAGGTTGATTTCAAGACAGCTGCTTTACATCAATACATTCCACATCAATCTTTTTTTTTAAAGTACACAGGGGTCTGGTCTGTTCCTAAAGGACTAAGCATGCTAGCACAATCCATCAGTGTTTCCAGGGGTGAAAACTGCTGTCACAGCCCAGGGCCCTTCCGGTAGTTTCCTGGCAGCACAACAGACCAGCACGAAGCTAAATTGTGTGAGGGCATCCAGCCCCTTCGGCTTCTTGTTGCACTGGACTCTACCACGATCAGCACAACACCCACAGGACTTTCACCCCAGCCCCCATCTGCTGAGCCTCCATCCATCAGCTCTTTGGGAGCCCCGGGGCAGGCGGGCACGGCACAGAGCGGCCGTGGGCGGCGGGCCGCGGCGCAGCCTCACGGTGGGGCTGCTTTGGCTGGCACGGCAGGGCTGGGCGCTCCCCTCGCGGCTCAGCCGGCCCGGGGGTAGCGGCCGCCCCAGCTCCGGGGGTGAAAGGCAGCCGTGGAGACATTGGCAGGAGAACCACTCTTCAAGCACCACAGCAAATAAAACTTCTGCCTCTTCCTATCGCTGCCACTGCGGATCCCTCTCACCCCCGTCACGCTGCTCGTGGAGAGCGGCCCAGAGGCTGTTCCGGTGAAAGCAGAGAATCCCCCTGCTGGCATTTCTGAAATACGTTTCCCATGTTCTGGGCTGGTTTTGGCTTCCGCCCTGCTCCTTTCCCTCCCATCTGGCACTGACAAGCAGTGGTGGGTACAGTCCGTTCTCCCCCCGCGAGAGACACGATGTGCTCCACGGCACGCTTCCCAGGCGGCAGCCCCGGTGCCTCGTCGGTCAGAGCCGGGCTCAAGGCATGGAGGCATGCACTGGCATGGGAGTACCCTCTCAGCAGCAGCAGCCTTGATCTCCTCAGGATTTGTCTTGTCTCTGACTCTCATCAGGTGGTGCAAGATCACCGTCTTCCTGGAGGTAGACACCTAGCGATGATGGTCCTCCCACAGAGGGGCCACCCTTCAGGTTACGATGGCTCAGGTCCTTGGAGAAAAGCTGTGAGAAGCTATGGAGACTGCACAGCCTATAAGAGGTGGTGGCTGTCATCAGAGGCAGCATGGAGAGTGCCAGTCTCAGGGAGGACTGGTACGACAGTGAGCTGAAAAACGATCTTAGATGCTAATGATTCAGCCAGAAATCAAAAATTTTTCTGCCTTCTTTCATCTATCCATTGTACATCCTGCATACAAATTCCTATTTAAATATCATTAAAGCTCAAATATTGAATTATTCAGTGTAAGCAGCTTTATGAAACACAAACTTCATGCTAATTACATGTTGCCTACCCCTGACTCATGAAAAGAATTTAACTCCATAAGTTCATGCACCAAACCACACATGAAACTGAGTTTCATACCATCATAAAAACAGTGTTAAAATGCTTTTCCTTCACTTCCCATACACAGTAACGTGTGAAAATAAATGAAAGTTTAGTACTATATAACAAAGTTTTAAATAATATTGGGTAGAAAAACATTTGGAAGCAGTTATGAGAAAGCACTGAAAATCGTGCAGAGATTATTTGGTGGGAAAAAAACAGCCCAGGAATATAAATGGTGCCTCTAGGGAGGGAAATTGTGTTCTTAGAAGGAAAGTACTCAAGTTATCTGAATTTCCAAACGATATAGCCATGTACACAGAAGAAAAGTACTGCCCTAATAAAAATCCATGATACAGTGCAAGAAAAAGTGAAAAACAGCTATTTCTCAAAGCTCCTGCTGAAATGTATGTTTAAAAATATTCAAATTAAGTCAGCTGTAGTGGCTCCCATATTAATATGGTATGTAAAACTAAAGGCTTGCATATTTGTGCATGCTATCACTGTGTCCTTAACTTGATTACAATGGATTAAATATTTATGTGGGGCAGCCAAACTTTGTTTTATTTCTTTTACATTGAGTTCAGAGTATACCTACGGGAACCAGAGCTTAGCAGAGTTACAGTTGTAAATCAAAGATAAGCATCTGCAACACCCTTCATCTAGATTATGTAGACAGTCTTCTATGAACCAACGTAACAACAGCAAATCTTCATTTTATTCTACTTGGATTTCTATTGGCACTCAAAAACTGTGAGGCAGTATCTGTTAGATCCCAAATACTATATCTGAAAGCAGAAAATATGACTCCTATCCTATGCACTCCTCTCTTAGAGTTACTTTCTATTTCTACAGCTGTTTCCTGGTAAGTTGCGATAGTACAAGTGTAATTCATTCTTGAAGCAGTACTAGTGTAATTAAAGTATTTCCTGTCAGGTAAATTCAACATTATTGAGCCATGCCTTATCTCAGAGCATATTCAAATGCAGGACCTAGATTTAATTTATAGAGTAGATCTCCCTTCTCATAACTGATAATAAAAGACGCATACACATTTTCTTATAATATACACCAGTTCATTGTATTAGAATGTGGATCTAGTGACCAAAGGTTAGAAAGTGGTACCTTGTTTCATACGGATATGTATTTTCTTTAAATGGGTACTTAATATCCTATCTAGTCAGTGCTGCTTGTAAGTGGTGTTCTAATTAGACGTTATTTTATTGGGAAATATTCTAGTAAGAGAAAGAATTGCCAATATTCATTTTCTTGCAGTTAAAAAGTGTTAACACTACTCTAACAACATCCATTTTTCTTTTGTTATGTAATTGGAAACAGTGAAAATGACACAAGAAAAAAATAACTTGGTATGTGACTCGCACCATAACTTTGAAATGGTGCAAACTCTAAAAAGGTATAATTAAATGCAAAGAAGTTTGAGTGCTTCTAAGGACACCCTCCACAAGTCCCCTGACACTCAGAATATCAGTTTCAGAGCTTCACATCAAAACCTATAGGCCACCCAAAAAGCTGAGCCCCATGAAGAATAATGCTAGCTAGGTCAGTTCGAGAAACGGTTTCTATAACAGGGTGTTAAAAAACACAATTCAGCAGACACTTCTCGGCCAGCCATACCTTCCTAATAAACAGGAGTCTACGCTAGAGAAAGAGGAGACAGACTTTGTCAACTTAGTTTACGTCATTCAGAGAAATGGGATACCAGTCTTTTTGATAAAGAATGCCATTGACCAATGCTTATTTTTGCCCATGAGGAACTTTACTGAACAACTCACATTTTATCTTTAAAATCGCCCAGTCATTCACTGTGCAAGGCATGGCTGTGCAAGGCATGGCTTTCTTAGTATTTGGATCATTCTGTGATGGAGTAAAGCTATATCCTTAACTCCTTCTAGCTGTTATATATATGTCTCATTATATATACAAATTTATCAATTCCGATTAATATTCTGTCTGATCAGAGTGTTAAAACTCATTTATCCTACAATAATATGATTGCTAGTCTAATGTAAGAAAAGTGATTATGGCCAGAGTGTGTGTGGCTTCTGGATCCATGGGTAGGATCAGGAGGACTGAAGGTACCTCAACTGGTGGGAGCTTATAGCTGTAATAAAGTAACCACGCCATGGATCTGCACCTCAGTACTCTCATTCTGGTGGAGAAGTGATACCACCATAAAGCATCTCAGGCAAGTCACTAAACAGGTTTAGCTTTTGTTTACCTCTATGCAAAATTAGTACAATAATAGTTGCCACTTGAGCATATTATCTTGCTTAGCAGCATAACCTTTTAAATTTTTAGGCTGCAGACTCTGTGGATACATATTAAAAAGAGGGACTCTGAGGAAAACAGATTAAAAGTGACAAAGACTGGAATAATGCATTATTTCTGTTTTGGTTTTTTTTTAACCTTGTGGAATTTCTCATTTTCTAGCTGTACAAAGCATTTCCATAGAAGGAATGACAGTCTTGACTTAATCATGAATGGGATGAGTCCTGAGACATCTAGAACTTTGATGGTTGGTGAGAATGAGAATGGCACAGATCTTTCTACTGTTATTCAAAAACTCAATAACTTCCTGAGCCCAGGGAGAATTTCATTACAGTCAACAGCCAACTTGAAAGTGAGAAAAATGAAACAGCAATATGTAAATTAAAAATACAACTTGATGTATTCCAGTGAAAGTTGAAAGGTGTAAGAATGAGTTTACAATATTCTGAGAAATAACTTATTTACAGGGAAGAAACATAACTAGAAGACTTTGTTAAGTATTAACAAGGAGATTAACAGAACCACCTGCTTACTTTAATAAAGTTTTATTTTTCCCAAATCCCAAATTGTGGTGACACAGATTGTAGTTCCCTGTCCTATATAAAGACATAGAACTATTCTTAGGGTGAAAAACTTACATCAGAAATATGGATGTGGAAAGGTAAGTAATACAACCTCTGGGAAAAAAAAAAAAAGTATCAATTTAACACAGTCAAATTGTGGCAATTTTGGGCCTTAGTGAAGTAAAGGAAAGTTTTGCTATTGGTTATAACGAAACAGTAATTTTTTGACCTGTTTTCTACAGTAGCTATGACTTAACAGCAAATTCTATTTGAAAAGCTCTCTACTGGTGCAAGACATAGTGCTTTCTGCTAACTAGGCCTCAGAAAAGCAACCAAAAGTTTTCCAGGAGATATTTCAGACAGTTAATCATCGTTCCTTTATGTAGATGATGCATCTTTTTGATGTGTGTTTTTTTTCAATGTTGGAAAGGATAACTATTCACACTTAGGTGAATATGGAAATTAATATGGGCAACTGTGGAGATTTTTCAGATCTGTTATCTGTGCATTTTATAATTGTTTATTTTCTCGGTTACTGTTTTGAACGAATACAGAAGGCTAAATTTAGTACCACTGGTGGAGCTTGAGAAAGTAATATGTTCTCAAGAACCAGTCTTGAAAAAGGCTAAGCACTTTAAAGTCAGGAAGGATAAAGAATTTTTACTAGTATACTGGACTCACTCAGCTGATTGCTGAGAGAATTAATTTTAGGTCTTTCAATGCCTTTAGCCATTTTGACGATATTTTATATATTCTTTTCATTGATTTTTTATTGACTATTCCTCTGTATAGCTGGCTGGTGCAAGAAGTTCTTATGGAGACACAGTACCATTGTAAAAGAAGTTTTAAAAAGTGTGTTGACAGGACTGCTAAGTAGCTCTAGAAGAGCAGATTTGTATGTTAACACACAGGGACTTTGGACTAGGTGCTAGGTGTGACGCAGTAAAATGGAATTGACAGTAAACAATGGCTGATATGCCCAGTTATCTAATAGGTCAACATATGCAATTTCTAGTACATAAATTCATCCTCTGAGTTAAAATGAAATTATGATGTGGCATCAGTAATGTAAAAACGTAGTCAAGAATGAAGAAATTTCTATATACAAGATTTTTTTGTCAACTTTTTCTGTTTGTATATTGTACATTTTTATGGAGTACTTTCTATATGCCTTATAAAGGCTTTAAAACCTGAAGTTCAAATTTCAACAACTTTCCTCATGCCAATAACCCATCTGACACCCCATGGGCTACTTATGTACCTAAGCAATGTGGAGTCAGGCCTTGAGTACAAAATACACAGAACTCCTTTTACTCACCATGTAAGTGCAGGTGCACTTACAGTGAAGTACATGGTGGTACTTAAAGGGTGAAGGACAACAGATGTTTAGTCTTACAGAACTCTTTTATGGTTCCTCACTTAAGTAAGAACTTGATCAGGGTTTACTCATGGTAACAGGCTTCCTTTTGATCAATTTGCTTTATTATGAACTAACCAGCTATGGACATATGCTTGCCATTGCCTTAAATAAAAGCATACTCTCCCCCCCACCCCCCCTTTAATTAGAAGAAAAGCAAAAAGCTAAGATTTTAAGGGAATTATATTTTCAAAGAAGCTGCTTGAGCCAGGCCACTTGTCTGCCATGTCTGAAGGAAGTATACGTTTACTTGAAATGCTAGAACAAGGAGAAACATAAAAATAAGGGAAAGTGTGTAGAAAGGGAATATGAGGAGGCAACAATGGGATACAGAATATGGCAACCAGAAGCAAAATGGTTGCTTTAATGAGGGAAAGAGTTTTTGTATGTGTCTCTGCCTTTTCATTAGGCAAAAGGTAGGCAATATAAAAGCAAAATAAGCCAATTTCCCATACATCTAGCTAGAAACATGCATGAATCTCCACTCTGAGAGAAATCCAAAGCATTCTGAAGCTCATAATCTCCATTAGAAATTACAAATTATCAAAGAGGATCTTAATTTTAATTCATATTTAAATAATTTCCTACTAGCTTAAAAATTCAAGTAAAGCCATACTCATTATGAGAAAATATAGAAGGTGTCCTACTACCATAAAAAAGCTTTGTTTCAGAGCCAAGAAATTTATAATCTCAAATTATACATGCACTGACAACTTTGAGTTTGAATAGCTTAGATTTTCACCTGTAATTTTTCTTTTGAATAGCAGAAGGATAATGAATAAAATAACATAGAAGTTATGAAAAATATCCCTGGCAAATTAGGAGCCTTCCACATTTTTCTGATGAATTTTAAGCAATATGCTCTTGTCAATCCAGGATATTTAACTGAATAAGACGACAAACAAGCTCAAATATCTCATCAAAATACGTTACCATTTAGACTTTAGGAGAAGTATTTAGTAGCAAGCATATTTAAGCAACCAGGTTGTAGATTATTAATTCAGTAGGAGGGTCAATTATCTTAATAAGGACTAGAGGTAACATAGCATTTTGTGATTTTAATCTGGAATAGGTTATTGTGAAAATGCCTGAGGGTGAACATAATCAATTTGGAGCATCTAAGCAGCGTTTATTTTGTACTAAAACTGACAAACAACCTCAGGAAATTCACCAGTGCTGTCAAACAGAAGAATAACACACAGAACAATAAAGATATTATTCCTCAGAGGTGTGTGAAAGAATGACACTTGATATAAGATATCCACAGAAGTTTTTGCATGTGTCATCATATACTATCCTATACTGCATTCAGTTCCATGAACAGAAGAAACTGAATTTACCACCACTCAACCCACAAATAAGTGTCCAAAGTTGTATGGAAAGAAGAAAAAATAATACTGCCCAAATTTAGAACTCAATATAAAACATCAGCCTGTGCATTCAGAGCACATAATACTACAAAAGTATTCAGACATGTTATTTATTAAACTCCTATGCTGAGTGTCTGCAAGTCCTTATTCTTACAGATAAATTATGTATTACTCAGCATCACTTAAAGAAGCTGCTGAGAGGTCACTTCTGAATTTCTTATGTCTGACAGAAAGAAATTCACATAATTAAAATGAAAGAACGAACATACAGCACATACTTATTTGTGTAGATGGATAACTGACAAAAGTATCGTGATTGTATTTCAATGCTCCAACTTCTTAAACAGAAAAGAAAATATATTTTAATATATTGGGCCTACCTAGAAAGAATTAACTTGACCTTTATGTCTACATTGTTCAAATATGTTCTAAATTGTTCTGAATATCGATTTTACAGAAACTTAAGAGCTCAGATTGTGTAATTAGCTTGGCTTATAGCTGTCAAACCATACTGGTGTTCCTCATCATTAAAGGTGCCAGTGAAGAAGCCATGTCATGGATCTAGAAAAAGAAAAAAAAGCAGTTTTTTTTTTTTCATGTTGTTCATTGATTTTCATCATGAAAAACAGATAGATTGGCTTTTTCCCCTCCTAAGCATAGAATCAATAAATTGAGAAAAGTGGTGAACATTGGTAGAATTACTAATATCAATGTATTTCCTGTGGTGACCCAACCCATCCTCATTCCCCAAAAAGCATTTCTGAGGTTATTTTATAGCTATTGGTACAGCATGTCTTTACTGAGAAATATTTCATACACTCTTGTCTATATTCACAGAGAGATGGCACATTGGTTATCCCAATAATGAAACAATTAGAATGCTTAGCAGGTATAAGAAGGATATGCTCTAAATATCTTTCAAATCTATCACTCTCTATTGGATTCCTGCAGACTTCCCAGTCTGTAACAAAGAATTACAAAAAACTTTTTCTTTGATTTATCTTCTCTAAATTCAAATTTTCATTTGCATGATCTTAGATCTAATCTAATTTGTGTAGCGCTCTAGAAAAATAAAATAAAAAGGCAGGGAGAGAACTATCATGTCACCCTGTCGACCAGACAGCTGGTGAAAAGTTAAAAAATGGGTTCTAGTGTTTGAAGAAGTCTATTTCTATAACAAATAGATTTCAAGAAAAATCTACTTTTATCATTATAACCTATGGATTCAAGGCAGGAGAATATCAACATAAATGAAAGACCACTCAGATGGGATTGATGAGATGGGAATCTTCAGTGAAAAAAACCCCAGAACTGCATTAGAACTGCAACAGAACATCATTAGCACTGAAATAAATAAAGTGATTAGGTTGACATATTTAAGCAATAAATTTAATTCTTGAGTGATTACAAGGATCTGTACAACACTATGAATATGATGAATGCGAGCTTGACAATGAAGGTGATAGCATTGTTGCTAGGATAACACCAAAGACATATCTATAGAGCACATTGAACCCTAGACATTTCAAACCTAAATGCAAGCACTCAACAACAAACCCACATTTAATATGTCCTTGCTGTTTATGCACTGACATGTATGAGTTAGGTTTATTTCTCTGGAAAGTCTCTAGAACTGTTGCCCGTGCATCAAAGGAATCCATCACATCCACCCTCACAGCACTTGTGCAGAAAAGGGTGAAAACTTGAAGAATTCGAGTGAGCTTGTCTGCAAATTCAGTGCCTTTCAAAGAACCCTTTTAACTCTTTTCATCCCCTTTCCCTTCCCTGTTTGTACAAGCAAACAGAGAACAAAAAAACAGGAAAAAAATAAATTAAAAAATTACGTGTGCAAACCATACAGGTGTGTCAAAAATCATATATTGGATTACGGTGCTAGATTACAGTGTAGATATTCCTGAGAAGGTTTGTAAGAATGAATCATTAGAGGATAAGGCTGTAGATAAGTAATATAAAGCACTAAGGAAAAATAGAAATTAAGGAAAATGCTACCTGAAAAATCTAAGTGAAAAATAAAGCTTTACAGCTAGGACACCAAGTTGTAGAACAAATGGGAATCATCATCTGAATGCCCCATACATGAGAACAGTAGCTGTTATCTGAGAACAAGTAAACAGAAAGACTGCATTATGCAAAGCGTCCCATAAGGATTTTGAGGCAGGTAAGCTTGCTAAAAGTCAAACTGATCATATTCTTTTCAAAAATCATCCCAACAGTATAAAAACATATGTGAACACGGGGTGCATACAAAAAACCTAAATCATAAACCCTAAACAGATCTTGTAGGATCTGTAGAGTCTAAAATCCGGTCTCAGGTGTACCACAACAGATCAAGCAGATAAAGAAATCCATGGGAATGTGTTAAGGTTGTCAAAATTAACAGTCACAGTCAGTGAGTTTTAGACTGGAAAGAAGAGAAGAAACTGAAAGTCCTGTTCTGTGTATAGCGTAAAGACAAAATCAAGAACTACTTTTGTAGAGCAATAACCAAGAATAAACCTGCAAGTCAGGGTTTATTGAATGTTAGAATACAATCGGATAGAGGATTTTCAGATTCCTTTTCTCTGTTTGAAATATGGGCAATTTATTTTCTGCTTTGTGACCTTTCACTATCTCCTTCCCCTTTTATTTCTGAATGGGTTTCCAGATGGTTTCCCATCCAAGAAATTTCTTCATTACTGAAAGTGAGCAGGGTTCAATTTTTAACGAAATACAGTGGACTAGGTTCTTGTGTTTTATGCAATTGTAACAACTAAGCTAAACACCACATCATAAATATTTAAGCAGTTTATATTCAAGTCAACATTTGATTTTTAGCAATACAATGAAAACGTCCTAACAACAACAACCCAAGTATGGACAAAATACTAGGACTACACAAAATTAGTCGATTTACTCTTTAGAGAATTTGCTTTGACAGTTTATAGTTTGAAGTTAATTGTGTAATTTTCATTGGCTTAAAATTGAAGAAAGGCTGCCAGTTAAAATAATTTCTGCCTGAAAACAGTTTACCTGCAATTGCTGCAAGGAACAACTGAAACTCCACTAACTGTAAAGAGGTTAAACAATAATTCCTTTCTGGGTTTTTTTGTTTGTTTGACATTTTTGCATTTGGCAGTACACTGTGTATTGACAAAGTAACTGCTTCCAATATACACTCAGTTTGTTAGTCAATTCATGTGTTGCTGGCATGAATCTTCTGCACAGAAACAGAGAAGTCAAATTTGAAAACCCCCAGAAACATGTGACTGCAAGCCCATAAAAATTGGCAGAACTATGAAGCAGGCTTAGTATCTGAAATAACTTTGATTTTGTAGGCAAATAGATTTCAGTTTTGGTTTGTGGTGGGTTTTTTCAACTTTTCTTTTTCTTACAAACTACTTTTAGAAGATTCTATCCAGAGCTTTAAATAACATTAACTATAAACCTGTTTGGCTGTTTTTCAAGTAAAACTAGATTTTCACTGAAAAAATGTGAATTTATGAAAATTATGAAAACAAGTTTAACAAACTTGTAATAAGATACAAGCAAACAGTGGTTCCAGCAGCCCACTCTTCTCATGCCAGATCAGTTAAGCATGGAAGGCTCAGTTAGCTGGCTCGAAGGACTCAGAGGCTTCTGTTTCTGGGGCATCCCTGTCTAGAGCCTGACATTTCAAGTTTTCTCTAAGTTGTATCTCAAGAACAGTCCCATTCTGCAGACTGTCCTAGGACTAGTGACCTCAAGGTTTCTTGTCACAAGGCCTGAAAACTTGGAGCTGAAAATCCATGGGAGTCCCAGCTGCAGTAGGGGCTCTCTAGGGTAGTTAAGGTAACAAATTCCAGTCTTCTGCACTTCCTGATGAAAAACTGCCTCCTGTGCTTGAGGGATGTTGGATAGCTCTTGGATTCCTTTAAGGTTTTAATTTCTGAGCTCCTAGTGACTAGAGAAGTAACAGGAAACCAAAACACAGAAATTCTGAGAAACCTCAAAGCTCTCTAAATGTAATTTAAAATTTTTCAAAAGAGGCTATTTAATGATTGACAATATACTTGTTTACATTTTCCTTCTGATGTGTATTACTTTTCTACAAAAATGCAGCTTTAAAAAGCAAAAGGAGTTTTCCAAGGAATAGATAATCTGACCTTTTCCCATACTGAGTAAGAAACATTTCTCTCTTCATGCTATATATATATGTTGAGTAACATATGGTAGAGAACAGATGGTAAACAACCCAAAAAGCAGAAAACAGAGTGCTACAAAAACATGTACTTTTTCATCTTTTTGATCGTTGCAGACTGCAGATGTAAATATTCTGACCGTGGAGAGTCTTTCAGAAGACATTAACATTTCTGAGTTATCCCATTGAGAGCTGTGAAAATACTCATGACACATACACAGTTATGTGGATAGAATCATGGAATAATAAATCTGTAAAGTACCTCAAGAAGTCTAGTCTGGCACCTGACTCAGACAAGGTTGGGGTGGGTTGACCTTGGCTGGATGGCAGGTGCCACTAAACAGCTCTATCACTCCCCTCTTCAGCAGGACAGGGGGAAAGAAAATGAGATAATAGACAATAAACACATGGGTCAAGATAAACACAGTTCAATAAAGCAAAAGCAAAGGCTGCACGTGGAAGCAAAGGAAAACAGAAGATTTGTTACCTACTTCCCATCAGCAGGTGATGTCCAGCCACTTCCCAGGAAGCAGGGCTTCTGCATGCGTAGAGGTTGCTCCAGAAGACAAAGGTTGTGAAAACTAATGCCCCGCTCCCCTCCTTTCTCTTAGCTTTTATTGCTGAGCTGGCGTCGTATGGTATGGAATATTCCTTTGGTCAGTTTGGGTCACCTGTCCTGGCTATGTCCCCTCCCAGGATCTTGCCCACCCCCAGCCTGCTGGTGAGAGGGGAATGTTGGAGGGACATCCTTGATGCTGTGCGAGCACTGCTCAGCAGTAGCCAAAACACACTGTTGTGTTATCAACACCTTTCTAGCTACCACAACAAAGCACAGCTCTGTGAGGACTACTACGGGGAAAATTAACTCCATGTCAGCCAGACCCAATACTGGTCAATTTTATCTTTGTAATTCCTGGCTGATGTTTATCACACCTATTAGTAAAGGTGTCCCATGATGGCAGTTACAGTTTTCCCCAGCAATTCATTCTGTTGTTTTCAATATTGTTATCATCAAAATGTTTTCATAATATCTAATCCAAGGTCTTTGTGCTGGAATCTAGTCTAATTAACTTCTTATCTTATTCATCATGGATGTGGTGAGCAAGTTATTCTCTTCCATTTTGCAAAAGCTTTTTCCATACCAGAAGGTTTGCAAATACATGTTAAAGATTGCGGACAAAGTTTCTTCAATTTATGTAGCTGTAGTCAGAAAGAGTTGATAATAAACTAGGTTTGGACATAAAATTTAAGAATTATAAAAATAGTAGCTCCAAGAAAACTATAGGAAACAATGTTGACATATGCCAAAAGCTCATCAACTAACAGCTTAGTGTCTCTGCATGTTGCTAAGGAAAGAGAATGAGAGGAAAAAAAGTTGTCTTTTAGGTTTTCTTTGTTTGTTTGTTTGTTTGTTTGTTTGTTTTTAAAAGCTAATCTTTTTATTGAAAGATAGCAAAACAGCAATCTTGGGCCCCAGAACACTCAGTAAAACTAGTTTTCTGTTGGAAATGAGTTTCAATGGAATGTTTTTGACCAGCCATATTACAAAGATTCATAAGAGAATGTCCCTGTCCATCTTACCAGCTCTTGAAAATTTTTTACATCTTCTTCCAGCAGTATAACAATAAATTTTAATTTTAGATGAGAACTTTACCGTGTATTTTAAGTACCTGCATGAAACACTTACTAAAACTGTAGAGATTAGAGTTATTTTTGAAACAGTCTTGGAAGTTTCAGGTTGTGCCTCTGCTTACAGCTCTCAGTAGACACTAGCTTTTCATGAAGGGAGCCAGTGACACATCTGTTAGATGGTCTACAGTGATTTATATTTCATTCAGGGGCACACTGAAAGCACATGTGAATGAACAGAGAAAATCTTAACTTACTTCAGAAAAAACAACTCAAAAATGTAGGTGGGAATTCATATAAAATAAATTCATTAGGGGGGGTGGAGGGTGGCAACCAAACCAAAAACCCAGGACAAAAACTCTTAGGTAAACTTTTTGTACTTGCTTCTATAAATCCAGCTCCCTTGTTGTGGCTTTCTAGGTTTGATCATGCAGAAACAACTAACATAAATCTCAAAATTGATAATGATTAAACACATAATTTAGTTTTGCTAATTTCTACACATAGAGCTTGTCCTAAGCATATTATTAAGAATCATAATGCTTAGAAGTTTTAAAATGTCAGTGAAGTTATAATATGAAATTTATGTGCATTGTAAAATAAAAAGGCAGTGTAACAACCTTATGTATTTTAGGTACTTGTCTTATATACCTAAACAAAGTGTCAGAATGTCTTCACTCCAGTCCCAGCAGAATTTTATCCAGGGAGCATTCAGAACCTCTAAGTATGGCATGAGTGTACTCTAGAGTCTTCATTTTCCCTGCTCACATGAGCTACTGAAGCTTGCCTCTTACCACCTTTGCAGAGCTCTGGACACTCTTAGTAACTTCTAAGGATTTTGTCACAACACATACAGAAAATGTGCCCAATATAAGTGTGTAGAAGAGCTCCCTCATGACTTATTTATAATCTTTTCTTACTTTAAACAGGATGAATGTCAAACTAGGGAAACCCAAGGACTGCTTTATTGAAAATTAACTTTCATTAGCTATAAAGGCCTGAAAATACTAACAGAACTCTTACCAGATATTGTCCTTCATGTTACAGAAGGAAGCAGAGGAGCCAGCTTACCTTTATCTCACTAAAAAACCCAGCAAACCGAAATCCCCACAGTCTAACACTAGCATAATCAAGTTAAACATCCTAGGGATACCTCAAGCAGGGACTATGTCGCAAATGACTTCACTGGCCAAAGAAATTTGGAGAATGAATGCCAGGAGGAACTGAGACAGCCATTAGCCTTATTGTCAGTATTAACCTTTCAACATTTTAAGCTACAGATGTTCTCCTGAATCATCATCTGGAAGATCTGTATTTTTAATGACTTCCACTATTGATAGGTCAGTCTTATAAGCACTGAACAAGCCTCTTTTACAAGTGTGTTCTTCTTACCACTCTTTATAGACATGATAGAAAAGTTTTAAATGTCAGATTTGATTTGTATTTTATTTGAAATGGAAATAAGCAGCCCACATAGGTTTAATAATTTATTAAGGATTTGGTTTGAAATATTAGAGCACATGGCTTGGATGTCCAAATATCCTCTTTGGAACTGAACTGTTTAGTAAGGCTTAAATGCAGCTATTCCAATAGTCATTCTAAGGCAATTTTTTTTCTCCTAGCCTTTGCTTGCTATGGGACAATTCAAAATTTCATGTGGCTGGACTCCCTTGATTATTTTTTGTGCAATCTTTGCATAAATCTAAAATAAAGAATGTGAAAAAGTGATTTTTCCTTTCCAGGCACTGCATTATTTCCTAATGAAAGATTGCAGCATTCTTTTGGTGCTGAGTATTGCTTTAAACAGTTAGACAAATACACCAGGTCTCCAACTTACCTTCTCAAAGCAAATACATAGTTTGCTAGATACATAACTACAGCTGAATTTGGTCCTGATCAGATTCCATTGTCAAACGGCAGAACCTGTAGAAAGAAGTAGAATTATTCTAAGTTCACCTAGTAATTAGCAAAGAACACAAGTAGCTGGGAGAAAATTGCTAGGGAGGGAAACAATTTAACATAGAAAAGAAAGTGTGTTAGAAAGAAGACTCAGAAAAAAGCAAAACAGCACAAAAGCAATGGGGCATGTTGTCTTCCCAGATGCTGCAGTCAGAGGGTTGAGTCGGGGGCACTACTGCCACGTGAGAGCATGATGGAAGCTTTCCAGATAGAGTAAAGGTGACTTTGTTGTCTGTGGGAGATATATCACGGCGTACTTGGTTGTAGCCTTTGCAGCAGAACCTGCTGTAAGCTTTGCCATAGTTCAGCAGAAGGGTCGGTCTGAAGGAACCTTTTGCCCTGCTATTCTGTCTTGAGAACAAGGGTTTAGTGCTAAACACTACAAGCAGCAGAAACAGATCCTGATGCCCGGGGAATTTAGATGATCCTGGGTAAAGCTGCAAACAGTGCTCCATAAATCACAGTGCAAAGGTTATAAAAAATAATTTGGATCATTCTTTCCACAGTCCCAAACCCAGTCATCAAGTAATGAAGTACAGCAGCTATTTCCTAAAAACAGATTTTGCCATTTGGACTTTTTTTAAAAACAATCACCTACTTAGTGGATAAAGGGAATGCAACATAGTCTAGTAAAGTGCTTGATACGATGCCTTGCAGAATAGTACTGAAAATTATTTCCCAATGACTTGCAGAAAAGCATTGTCACATGGATTGAGAGCTGACTGTTAAAATAAAGGCTCAAAGTACTAAATTTGGAGTGTAGGAGGGAATATTTAATAGCATTCTGTAGACATTCATTCAGTTTAATGTCTTTATTAATAATGTGGATATGGGAGTAAAAATACGTTAATGAAATATGCAGGTGAGAATAAATTAGAACTTGAGGTGAACACCAGAGAGCACAAAGGCATAACACAAATGGGACCAAGTGAGATTAAAGAATCAGGCAGAAAATTACAAAATGAGATTCAAATAGGAAAAATACAAACTAATCTGTTTGAGGAAAATAATGTAAAATACAGATATTCAAGTAGTCTGTGATGAAATGTAATGCTGGAAGAAGACCTCAGAGTAGCAGTTTATTGAAAATTGGGTAAAAACTTACAGTGTAGCATGGGTCAGACCAATTTAGTTCTGTTCGAGGCTTCCTTCTTCAAATGGTGAAGAAACTGTAGCAGTTCTGACTTTGGTACTGCAGCCAACAGACTTACTAGATTCAGGGACACTGGACCCCTTTAAAAGTTAAAAAAAAAAGAAAAATATTATCAGTGTTCAATTCTCAAAACTGATAAGGTAGTGACAAATTAGTGTATGATTTCATTGTATCTTGGTGGATGTAACTATAACCATCACCACCAACAAAGTACCACACATCAGGGTGACCCAGTGACCCAGACCTGAGAAATAGAACAAGATTCACCACAAGCAAGCCATGATTTGATTCATTTGTGTAGTGAGACTTCACTTCTCTGGTTATTTGGATGAAGAAGTGGTCATGTGATTTTAGATTAAACGCTGATTATATCACAGTGATTATATCATTGTGACTATATCACGTGATTTCAGATTACACTGAATGCTGTAGAGTATATTTCATCTGAGCTGGTTCCTTGACATGCCAGAGATCTGGGACTCTACATGTATGTTTTTCAAGATCAGAAGGAAAACTTTTGGGAACTTGTCAGAAGGTGTCAGAATGTGTCAGTAGAACAACTGTGTGCAGCACAATAGAAAAGCCACCTTTCTTCTTTGAAAAATACAGAGAAGTCAAAGTACCTCATGTCTTAAAGAACTACTAAATATGTGGGGCTCTCAGTTATTTTAACAATAGCTGCTTTATTCAGCAAGACTGACTTCTGGCTTTTTTATTCCCCACATTAAATAGGTGTCAATTCTTATCCTCACTCCTGCACCTAAATTAATAATTCTGAGGCAGAACCAGATATTTTCTCAGGTATAATCATTAGCACTTGTTAAAGGCCTTCAGACGCTCCTAGGCTCTGTCTCATTGAGATTATTAAATTAATCTTTTACTTACCTTCTGGTTATTTTTCAATTTGTTTGAAGATGTCTGCAATTAAATCTCTTTCATAAAAGATGAATTTCCCTAACAAGGAGCAGTTTACAGCTCAGATCTCCAAGTATGCTCTCCATGATCCCAAAGCAACTTATGTCATAGTAGCTGTAGAGAGGAAAGGGTTTCTATTCTGTTTTTTTTCACAGTGCTCACCAGCCTTCAATGCTTTTGCCGCCATGAACTCTTCTGTCTCATTTGAAATTCCTACAGATCTTTGTGATGCTGTCTGAGAGTTGTTCACAACTAAACATATTTACTTTGGTTGCTCACTGTAAACAAGACTATGAGATAAAGGGACAAGAGTCCTTTACCTATGGCCTATGCATTCTTTTACCCTCTGCACTCAGACAAAGGGCACCATGAAAACTACTTGGAAGCCAACTAGTTCAGACTTGACATGCTGTTTAGCAAGTTGACAGCTGTAATTGTGGCATACTGGTTGAGAAAGTATTAAACTGATGGGGATGCAAAATAGAACAGCGACAAGGAAAAACATCCTAGGTAAAAAAATTACTGCATGGGTTTGGAAGTTTGCTTTATTTTTTGGGTGATGGAAAGGAAGTGTTGGTGTTTTGTTGTTTGTTTTTACGCTTACAAGTGTATTACTTTATCTGTGTTACCAGGTTTTCTTCTGTTTGACGTAAATAATTTTTCAGTCATAAAAGTAAAAATATATTGTATTTTGGGGTAACAGAAGAAATGTTGACATCTCTTGACATAATGGGGTTTCGAGAAGAAAATTTCCATGTTTTTTGACTTTCAGTGCGTAACATGAAGGAGTTTAGATGCAGATGATATACTTGGTCTCTCCGGAAGCCTGAAAACAGATTGTTACTTTGCATAATCAAGTTATTGATACACAGTAATGAGTAACTCTATGTGAATTGCAGAGAAACATTTCTAAAATAAAACTGTAAACATGCTGAATTGTCATTGTGCAATTTATTGGTACAAAATACTTTTGGTTCCTCTTAAACATTATTTCTTCATCTCCCAAATGTGACAAATAAATTATTTAAACAGTAATTTGGTAGTCCCAGGTGGATGTCTTGATCCCATCGCAGTAAAGTACATTGGTAGTCAAGGCTGTAAGCAGAAATCTACCATGCACTGGTCCTGTGGCTATCAGCAGGGTGATGTGAAGCTGTAAAGCACTATTTAAGTGCTAAATGCTTATTCTGTCTTGAACTATCTAAGATATGCACTACATTTTCTGAGTGCTAGTGTTTGTCTTGTTGCTCAGATATTGTCTGTCTTTATTAATAAAATTCTGAGAGAGCACACATACTGCAAGTAATATCTAAAATTTGCATAGATCCATCCAATCTGGAAATAACATTGGATTTCGTTCATTACCTTTCCCAAGATTATTAGCTCTTATTACCATAGTGAATATTCTGAGTATTCCAAAGTAATTGTATGCTAGCATATATTTTCCAAAACAGAAAATTGATAAAATCCCAAGAATGAGGTACCAGTATTCACAAAGAACAAAAATGTAAAAAAACTCCAACAAACTCTGCCTTAAATTTCCAAGTGCAAAAGTAGAACTAGTTTCTCTGCATCACATACATCAGACACAACTGAGGCAGGTAGGGAAAAAACAAACCTTTTATCCAGATTGCGAGTTTCATCAAAGTTTATGACAGTTATCCAGTCTTAAAATATACGCTTAAGCCCTGGATTTATGTGATATAAAAAGTGTATGGCTTTTTTTGGGGAGGGATTAAAATATTGAAATGATTGAACTAATTTCTATTATTCTATTATCTTCTTTTCTCTTTAATTATTAGGGTTTTTTATTATGTCATACCTTTTCTAGTACTCAGCTGCACTGTTCCAAGGATATTAAAAATATCTCTTCTCCCAAATATATCTTGAACATTTTTCACAAACTGGTCTCAGAAGCTATTTGGAAAAGATAGTGCTAACTTTTGGTCCTGTTGCTAGATTATCTAAATCTCTCTCAAAAAACAATGACAATATTTTTACTCACAAAATTAAAGTTGACTCAGATATGCCTCTTTCTTTTCCTTAGATACCTATACATTTTTGGCACTCCAGTCAAAACTAGCCATTCTTTCTTCACTGGTGTAATACACAATTATTTCTACAGAATCAAGACTGTTATTTTCCAATTAGTATTTTAGAAACTGATACTTTTGCAGTATCATCACTATGGTAACATATTTCAGATTCTTCAATTCACAAATAATAGATACTGTTTAAAACACTCATTGATTGATCAAAATTCCCCAAATGCTTCTCCAGCTGCTTTCCATTTTTGTTCATTTGAAACAACTCATTAGTGTTTTTTAGATAAGCCTTACTACTCACATTTTGTATTTTTTATAAAGTGACCTGCCACCTAGACATTTGAGTTCCTTATGTTGTTCATTTCTTTTGAGATTGGCACTGCTACCATACAAGATAATGATGATGAGACAGTCTAAGGATGAAACATGTTTGGAAGGCACTTGGCATATATTATTAAACAAATGGGAAATGATCAGTTAAAGCAGCAGATGATTAGGAAGGAAGGCAGACATATTTTACTTGCAAATAGGGCACAAGTTGGCGAGTAAACTAGAGCAGATTTTAGTACTATTGAAATGCTATGCCAGTACTTTGTGAACATTCGCAGCATGAGTCCATGCACCAAAACACTCCTGCTAGAAGGAGTGCTTCTGTACGGAAATACTGATCTAGAGAAGGGGATAGTATGAACTTGACAGAAATATTGTTAAATTAGTGGACATATACTTTCTAGTTGCTGTGTTTCTTGTGGTAAATAAATTTAAATTTATTTAAATGTCAGAGTAGTGTATAGCAAAGACTTAGTGGAAATCCATACTAAAAGCAAAGTTCACGCTCCTTTGTTAAATATTTGGTTGTATATGACCCACATTCTCAACTTCTACTGTTAAAGTAATAAAGTATCCATTGAAGTTTACAGTAATCTTATTTTCCCCTCATTTTATTGTTCCTGGCCACTTTTCAGATCATATAAAAATATTGAATCCTCAGTTCTGAGATCTGGAGATTGATGGTTTATGGGCTTGTCCCCCAAAGCAAAAAATGTCTGTGTCTGAGGACATGAAGGCAACCTGGAGTTGGGGAAAACATATGACAGGGCTAATGCTGTTGCAGTTCTACCCTTGTAAGACATGGAAAGAACTTCAGCTTTTAGAAGTGAGAAGAAATGGATTTGAGACAGAGGCAGCAGCAAGAATCCCAAATTGTTACTGATCCTCCTCAGCATGTCCCTTCAGGTAAAAAAGCAAGACTTGGGGAAAAGAACAATGTAGGGGAAAGATGAACAATGATGAGGAAGGGTAAAAAGAGAGATCTAAGAAATGCAGTCAAATGTCAGAGGTCCTTGCCATAAATAAGGAATTAAATGGAAATCCATGCTATATATTCTCTGATGACTTAAAATCAATGTAATAAAAATAAGAAAAAGTATAGTAGCAATAAACAGGGAAATTAACACATTCAATAGTTCATGCCACATAAATTATACTATTTTTTTAAAGTAAGCAGATATGTTCAGCATTGATTGAGGTTGTAAAAAACAAGCTTCTAATTATTAAAATTTATGTTTATAGTGTTTGGGATTACAAAGGAGAAAAAAAATTAAATCCAAAAGACATGCTTAAACTGTTGTGATTTTGACTTTCCAAATTCTTCAGGCAAGACAGAACAGTAAATCAGGCTGTGAATTCCCCCATTAGTCAAATGAGATTATAGACCTAAACTTTAACATAGCAGTAACCTTTTGTGTTCCTCTCACATATACAAAATTACAGGAGAATTTGATTGAATGACAAGAGGAATCACTAAGATTGATATTCCCTCCTGCAAAGCACAGTACCAAATTATAAGAATTACGTTATTCATCAACACAAGAGGGTTCTTTCCCTCAGCCCAGTGTTAGCACATTTAGCACACAACCTGTTAGTGATCTAACATTTTGGCATCTAAAGTTTAGATGATACAACTTATTTCAGTCAGGTATAGAGTATAACAAAATCTAAAATGTAAGCTACCTTTGACTACACTAAGGAGAGTAGTTTTTCATTTATGAACAGTCTTATAACAATTTTCATTTATGCTGTGATATTTTTCTTGGTGTCTTTTCATCAAATTAATTTGTCATAACATTTATTTTGTGACTAATATCAAGACACATAATGGGTTACACAACATATTTTTTACAGGATAAGTCATCCTCTGGAAGATAAGAAGGAGAGCATTCCATATGAGACGGACAGCTAAGCATTTCTGTATGAACTGTTATTCTCCCTGTCTATAAAATATATGCTACTAGTATCACACAAATGCTATGTTATTGTGCAAGCCTACTTCCCATAAAACCTCCTCTTTTCCACTGCTCCACTCACTATTCAACCTTCACATAAAAGCATTAATGTTGTAGGCATTTTTATTTATATTCTTCTGTCAAAGGCAACAGTTTTGCAAGATAGAAACAGTACCACTTTTCAATCAATTGCCCTACATTTCCATTAGTAGTATATTCAATTTTCTGTTACATACAAATTTACCAAAGGTAAGAATTTGAGATGAAAAAGTTACATATGGAAACAAGAGCTAACTTAAAAAAAAAAAAAAGTTGAGGGGCATGGGCTGGAGAGCAAGGAGAGACTTGACCTATGTTAAAAAGTTTTATCATTTCTTTAAGACGGTCTAGTGTCCTCACTCTTTTGATTAGACAAGCTAACTTGTATTGGCCAAACGCAGAAGAGAGATAATTGTATTGGGTCCATAGGGGTTCAACATGAAGAGGGGAACGAGGAAAGCAAATTGTTTTTGTCAGAGTGAAATCCTTGAAGGTGATAGTTTTATTTCATTGTACCAAAATGAGTTCAATTTAGCCTTTCCTACTAGCAAATATGCTCCAAGTCCTAAATCAATGAAAATGTTTGTTCCTTATACTTTATGCTCAAAATCAAAAGTATAATGAAGGCTGATGCAATCTAATGTATATATAATATTCCCAGTGTATTTGTTTTTCCTCCTTCAGTTGTTTGTCATGTACCATTGTACAAGGATTTTTGATTGGTGAAAAAATTAATACATGAAAAGAATTAATGAGGAGAAAAATGCAGAACCAGATTTTCATACTGCTAGTAAGTCAGTGAACTTGGATGATATTTACTATGTGGATTTTCATCATATAGTAAAAATATTTTTACTGCATATTTTAGATATTTTTATTGTTCCATAGAGAGATTAAAGAAACCATGAAAATATTACCTGTAGTTCTTGAATTTCAAATAGTGAACCCCAGGTGACATGGAATTATTATTGGTCAGAGCACTTCCTCAACACAAAGACCAGGGGGAGGATATTCACTCTTTTGAAATGAAAGCCATCTTAATATAGAAGATTAAGTACAAGGCAGTCTTATGCCTCCAGTAAACTAATGTTTCAGAAGAATTCTTTTTGGAGGTGCATGGTTATTTCTTAATCAACATTACTTTGTTCGTGGTTTCTAAAGAAATTGGCACAGCTTTTCAGAAGTCAGAATAGAATGTTCACCTAGTTTCTAAGCTTGGGACCAATGTTTATTTTTGCTATCTCAATTTAATTTGATAGTACTGGGAAGCTGTCACCATCTGCTTCTATCTTATGAGATTTGTTTCACCATGTGAAAAGCGATGCATGTGACCAGAATGTGCAGGTTGGCGAAAAAAATTCACCTGTATATGCTACTTTGATTTTAATGCAAAAGGAACAGAAAATATAATGAGCATTGATGAACCCTCACAAACATTTTCTCCATTAAAAACTGAGGCTAATGGAAAGTAAAAGCAGATTGCAAATTTTTCTGCTAGCACCAGCACCTGACACAGTAGGTAAAACAAGGATGTAGCAGTAGCATCCCTATCCTCTTCACATTTCCTCCTCCTCTCAGCTTCCTTTCTTCCCAGTAAGTTAATCACAGAGGAGAAAAGATGCAAGAAAAATAACTTTTACTTTGTGATGAGTCTGTCCAAGCCACTTAAGTTGGCTTTGAGTAGCAATGCTCCAGGACTGAGGGAGAAAGCAGCAATAACAAATTCCAGGAAGAATCAGCTGTTCACTTGCCACGACCTTTTCTTATCTCCCTGCTCAAAGATTTGCCATTTCCTTAGCTATACCAGAAGATACACTGGATAAAAGGCATCTGGTTTAATCTGACTGCGATTCATTACTTTAGATCCTCTGAGATCTATTCAGGAAATCTCGTGGGGTTTTTTCCCAACTTTTCTACCTTTTGGAAGGTAACTAGGAGTACCTACTCCAACTTCTTCCTTAGTTGCTATTCCTTGCTTAGTTAAGAAAATGAAATACTTTTAGAAAAGGAAATGTCTCTGCTCATTGTACAAATAATTAAGAGCTTAAGTCTTACACCAAACTTAGCTGTGTTTTCTTCTGAGCCACTTTCAAATTCTGGTTCATCAGGCTAGGAGGAGTGCAAATGTACAACCTACTGTGCTTGCTATATCTTTACTGTAGGTAAAAGGAAAGGAAATCTCCTCAATCCTGTCTGGTGTGTCGAGGGAACTCAAACCTGCCTACTTAAGTCCTTTCCTTCAGATAAAAGTTATTCATTAATTTAAAAACCCACAGGTAAATCTTGCAGTATGCTCTTGTCCAGACTACCTCTTCAAGCTCTGTTGTCTTCATCTGCAACCACATTCTTACTCTGTCAAGGCCAGTAGTATGTTTTGCCTTTTTTTTTAATATATATTGTTGTAAATAGGGAATCTTGTTATTGTAATAATATTCATCAGTCTGAAGTTTTTCCATTCTCTTCCATATATTTTTCCTTCTTGTCTGGAATAGAATATCCTCCTGGCAGATCTCTATTTCTTATTTCTAGCCATCTTTTCTTTTCATCTTTTCTTACATTTATTCTTACATTAATACTCTGTTTACAACAATTACCATAACTCACTCTAGCTAAAGGTTGAGGCCTGAAAAAATTGTTGTCCATCTCCCATCTCTAAAAGTACAAATTACAATGAATAATGTAACTTCAACTCCAATGTGCAAGTATTATTTCAAAGTGAATGACAATAATGATCTTTAAATTACATGACCTGATTATCTTCTGACTTTTATGTTTTCCTGTAAATCAGGAGTATATTTTGAAGGCTAAAAAGTTGCACTGACCTTTAATTAATAAAGTAACTGCAGAATCAATTTGTGTTTTTAATACCTTCAGATAGAAACAAGACACAGATGCCCATGATTATGGACTCTGTTTAGTTCACCTTGTTAGCTGGGGAAGGCAAGACAAGGGACTGCACACAAGTCTTGCAGCATTTCAACAAACTGACAACAATGCAACAATACCCACTTCCTCAACCCCCCGGGCAGCAAACAACTAGTATCTCTTCATCACAGAGAAGCAACATCTCAGAGTTCCCTCCTCCTACGTTGTGGAGGTGACTGCCTCCTGCAGAAGGCTGGGACCTCTCAGTGGTCACGAGAAGGCACAGGGGGCTCTGACAGTGCCCTTCTCTCTTCTTTGGGGAAGCTTTCAGGTTAGAAGGGAGCATGCTGTGTCACAGATTTTGTGTAGGAATACCGTTTTATTACACATATAGCATTCATTGCATTTAAAAACTACCCCTGATCTTTTTCCCCAATAAAATAAACATACATAGTGGTTATAACACCAGGTACTGAAGTTTGGAAACATTCCTGTAGCCTTCAAGAACCTTATACCTTCAGTTTTGAGCCGCTGACTTTTTTTTTTTTTTTTGCCTCCTATTTACTGTCTCTTTACCTGGTGGTTTATGCTCGTGTAAGTTTTAATTTCTTAGGTGGTGTTCATGTCATTCCAGCAGTAATGAGAACTGGTTGCTCACTAGGTGGAATCTTCTGAGATTTTAGTTATGAACACCTCCGCTGATTAAATGTGAATTGCTTTCTTTTAAAGGCTTTGTCCAGCACTGGGAGTTTGGGTATTACTTTGTGTGTGGAAAGGAAATGGACAAAAGAGTGTAGAGAATGCAAGGGCATGGTAACTTCCCATTCTGGAGAGCAGGTTTTTGATAAAACCATGTTTATTCACAGGACTTCATGGGTGAGCACATTAGAAGAGTTTGATGAAACTGGAATTTAGCTGCTTGCAGAGACAGGTGAAATTAAAGTTTCTGGTTCATAGGAAATTTCATGAATTCCTTCCCTGAGAAGAGAAGAGACTGTAATGAGAAAGTAACGACATCCATTTTCCTCTTAAATCTGAACTTCTTTCACACAAATTACCCAAACCACCCAAGGGTATTTGAGCATTGTTTTTCATAGAATAGTTTGGGTTGGAAGAGATCTTTATAGGTCATCCAGTCCAACCCCCCTGCAGTGAGCAGGGACATCTGCAACTAGATGAGGTTGCTCAGAGCCCCGTCCAACCTGACCTTGAATGTTTCCAGGGATGGGGCATCTACCACCTCTCTGGGCAACCTGTGCCAGGGTTTCACCACCCTCATTGTGATACATTTCCTCTTTAGATCTAGTCTAAATCTACCCTCTTTCAGTTTAAAACCATTACCCCTTGTTCTGTCGCAACAGGCCCTGCTAAAAAGCCTGTCCCCACCTTTCTTATAAGCCCCCTTTAAGTACTGAAGGCCCACAATAAGGTATCCCCAGAGCCTTCTCTTCTCCAGGCTGAACACCACCAGCTCTCTCAGCCTGTCTTTACAGGAGAAGTGCTCCATCCCTCTGGTCATTTGTGTGTCACCCCTCTGGACTCTCTCAACAGGTCCATGTCTTTCCTGTGCTGAGAGCTCCAGAGCTGGACACAGGACTCCAGGTGGGGTCTCACCAGAGTGGAGTAGAGGGGCAGAACCACCTGCCTCGACCTGCTGGCCACACTGCTTTGGATGCAGCCCAGGATACGGTTGGCCTCCTGGGCTGCGAGTGCACATTGCCAGCTCATGTCCAGCTTTTCATCCACCAGTACCCCCAAGTCCTTCTCGGCCGGGCTGCTCTTAATCACTTCATCTCCCAGCTTGTACTGATACCAGGGGTTGCCTCAACCCAGGTGCAGGACCCTGCACTTGACCTTGTTGAACTTTATGAGGTTCACGCAGACCCATTCCTCAAGCTTGTCCAGGTCCCTCTGGATGGTATCTCATCCCTCAGATGCGCTGACCACACCACTCATCTTGGTGTCATCTGCAAACTTGCTGAGGGTGCACTTGATACCATATTGTCTATGACATGGATGAAGACGTTAAAGAGTAGTGGTCCCAATACGGACCCCTGAAGGACACCACTCACCACTGACCTCCATCTGGACAGTGAGCCATTGACCACTACCCTCTGAATACAACCATGCAACCAGTTCCTCATCCCCCCAACAGTCCACCCGTCAAACCCATATTTCTCCAATTTAAAGAGAAGGATGTTGTAGGGAACTGTGTCAAAGGCCTTCCAGAAGTCCAGATAGATGACATTCATATCTCTTCCCTTGTCCACTGATGTGGTCACGCCATAGAAGGCCACTAGGTTTTAGAGGGAAGGCTGACAGATCAGTAGTTCCCAGGGTCCTCCTTGCTACCTTTTTTAAAAATGGGTGCAATGTTACTCTTTTTCCAGTCTCCAGGGTCTTCAGGGACTCCAGGGACTTTTCTATGCTAGCTGGGTTTTTTTAGTTTGATTTTTGTTTTGTTTTGTTTTGTTTTGCTTTGTTTTGCTTTGTTTTGTTTTTCATCAATGCTCCATCCTTAGACACCAAAAACTTCTTTTGTCATCAACACATATTGTACCATGACTGGACAATGCCCAGATAAAAGGAAAGCTGACCAAAATCTCCCAGCATGATCTTTTGTTAATATATTGACATTGACAAAGTCTAAAAGGTTATGAGAGTTGTGCTTTCTGTGCCTGAGAAACTACAAGGCAGAAGACAAGCTGCAATAAACATTTGGGTCAGGGCTTGTGTCAGTGGAAGCACAACAAACTTTCAAAAGAATCAGCAAGCTGTTTAGGTTAGGCTCAAAAGAGGTAATCAACAAAAAGAGGACTAGTGAAGTGCTAGGAAATTTCTACAGGGATATATGCTAACTTAAAAGAAGAACATTTCAAATGCAATGCTTGAAAAAAGAATTTAAAAGGAATTTATAACCACAATCTTGAAACCAGATTTCTTTCTGAGATTGCATGTTAACAGTTATTTACAGTACATTGTGGTCAAGCTCATAGACAGTAGTAACAATTAGAATTGGTAGTATGAAAGTAACATTTTAACTATAAACATAGACTTTTTTTTTCTAAAACATTTTGTAATGATAAAACTGTATTTAATCAGAGAGGATATTTCCTGTGAAATTGAAGGCAATGGTAAGTTAAAAGAACCTCAGCCTGAGCTGGCAGAAAGCAATTTAGTTATTTTTGTAGTGCTGATGTATTGCCAAGGCCACAAACAAGACTGATATATACAGGAAATATGAGTTAGAAAGGCTATTTAAGGGAGCTGTAAATACTTTGCTTAGATGTGCCTAGACAAATTTATTTCTTCCATCAGCTGCACTGAAAAATTATGATTTACCAGTAATTTTATTTCACAATTCAGCAATAGAGTATTTGATAGGTTTTCTTGAAAAGAAATTATTCCCTCAATGTTCTGCATATTAAACTGATATTCAAAGTAGATCATTAAGAATTAATAAAAATGTCCTGAAAATCTTCTTATCCAAGAGACACACCTGCTAAGGAGTGCCCAGCATAAAAGAAACATGATCTGAAAGGGTTAAAGATGCTTTTTACACAGGTGGCTGTTAACGGGAATGGCTCCTATGCATTGGATAAATAAGGGTGAAACACACAGCTTAAAAGAAAAATAAACTAGCTCACCCAATATGCTTCTGTACCAACAGCACTCTTCCAAGCATCTTCTCTCTTGATTACCTCCTCACTATTGAGAAGCATTTCACTACTGAACCTAGCCGCATAATACCTGTAGTATGACCCATCAGTTTTTACTCATTTTATAAGGTTTCAATCAAAGTGTTCTAATTGATGTATCAAGGAAAAAAATCATAAGCATTTGCCTTGAAAATCTTGGTATGAAAAGAACTCTGGAGTGGAATCGCCTCTTTCATCTCCTTAGTAATTTGCTTGAAGATGAAACTCAGGTCCCAGTTTTGTGCAGCTAAAATCAATGGCAGCTGGGTTGCATTGCTGGTCTTGGCAGACAAAGGAGGCAATAACAGCTTAAATCGTTGCCTCTGCTTCAAGTACAATATTTTAATTTTTCAAAGCTTCTCCAAGTCTGGAGCAGGAAATGAGATGGTGTGAAGGAGAGAAGATTGTCAGGTGTCCAGCTGGGTCTCCTTCAGAAAAAACCATGATCACCTGGAAACAGCCACCTTGTCCCCTCCCCAGGCTTTCCAAAATGCCCTAGAGACAGGAAGGTCAATCTCAACAGAAATTACTGAGCAAGTAACAAGAAAGAGAAAGGCACAACTATTTATTTAAGTGTTTAAAGAGATTCATTCCTATGGACTTCAGAAATAAGGAAAGCAATGATGAATTACAGGCACATCCACGGAGGGGAGGAAAGAAGTCAAATGAACATGACGGGTATTGTGATCTGTCCATAGAAAGTAAATTTTAAACAGTTGTTCAAAAATAAGGATTCTGAAGTGGAGTAAGGTTAGTAAAAAACTTAATTTTTAAAAGTTTACTGAAAAATAAACTTAACTCTTATGTCTTTAAGCAAAAAAAAAGTAGTCTCAAGCAGGCTAGCCAATCTCCACATGATTCATAGGTTCAGTTTCAGGAGGCTAATGTATGGACCTGAGCTTTCTAATTTTAAACTAAAAATTTTGGTTTAACCTTTTTCTTAACAAAATTGCTACATACTTAGCTTTAACCCCAGTAATTCAATACCTGCTTTGCATAACTGCAGCAGTATCTGGAGCTTTACTTACAATTGCAATCCCAGCATCAGATGATACACAGTAAGAAAGAGTCTATAGCTTCTCTAAAATGCAAACAAGGTAAGTGGTAGAAAGCAAACATAAAAGTCTACAGGCTGATAAAGTTTACTGCTTTTTCATTACTTACATTCATTATTGATACAAGAAACTGTCACTGTAAGATTATTCTAAGGCACCTATTAACCAGCAGGCAAGACAGGAGGTTTAAAGTCATATTCAATTCTTGTTGCTTATGGGCAACAAGAAAGCAACTATCTACACAAGCCTCTAAGAAGAAGGTAATCAGTGACTAATTGCCACCCATAATCACTACTCTGCACAGTTATGTTATGTTACGTCTTCCTGCCAAAATGTCTGAGATATATTCCTATATTAAATAATATTCTTTTTTAGAAGAAACCATTTTAGGGGAAAATGGGGGGGAAAAGTAAGAGCAATGACAATAAAGAACTAGAATTAATCTTCCACATTTTTCTTTCCCATAGCTCCTCTCTGAATGGCATTTCCATTTCTTCAGTACCCATGTTCCCACTCTTATGTTTTCTTTTACTGTCACTCTTTTTTTCCTCATATACCTTTCTCCTCATTCAATAGCTACTGTTTTCCTCCATGAAAACTGCTTACACATACCACAAATATTCCTGCAATGCCTTTGAATCCTTGGGGTGGACAACATTGGGTAGTCAGTGGGTAGCACTGGTCACAGAGGTGACCATGCCCAACAGGAAATGAGAAAAGGACATCCAACACTTTTCTACCACAAGTGGAAAAATTGAGGTCACTACTCTACCTGAGAACTGAGATCTTTTGGCAAAAAAATCCCACACAAGATTATAATTCATCTAGTATAAACATGAAGGCAATTTCCTTTCTATAAAATTGTTTTTCTGTTTCCTCAGAATTCACAGAATTATTCCAAGACTCACGTTCTGGGGAGGTGGCAGGTCACAGGTAATTTTAATCCCAATGTAAGTAAATATAAAAGCAGAAAAACAAATAAACTCTTTCCTTTCTTGAAGAAAGCAAAACTACCAGTTGAACTGGAAAAATTAAAACCAGAAACAGTCATTTTAGAGCCAATAACTAGGGTTTAAAATGAAAAAGTCTTATATTGCAGTAGCTGGTCCATTACTGTTACTGAGATGATAGGTCTGCTTGCTGTTATTTTTCATTAATGAGAGTGAGTTTTCTGCTCTTAGTTATGGCCCTTCCTGGGACCACCATCTTTAATTTTATAAATTGTGAATATTTCTCAGGACTCTGCCTGTGCAATCCTGAAAGAGCATGGTAAAGGGCAGCAGAGGAAAATTCCTTGCCTAGGATCATTAAAAAATCTCCCTCAAGCAAATAAATAATAACAAGAAAGAGTATGTATTTACTGGAACTTCAGGGATCTTGTTTAGTGTCAGAATCATATAACTGAGCAGCTTTTCTTAGACTTGAACAAATTGGAAAGCAAGATACAGTAGTAACACATTTCTGATATAACAAATTGTTCTTTATTTAAAGTTACTTTTTAAATACAAATAACATTTTAAAGCCTGTCAAAGATGGCATGTAAAGATAAAAATAAAAAAGTGTCAGGAACAAAAATGTTCTTTTTCTCTTCCTCTGAATTAATTTGCATGTCAGTCAAAAAATCTGTCAATGCATATGCAATATAAGCAGCGTGACTTACACTACTGAAAGCATAGGAAAAAGGAACAAGAAGAACGAAAGAAGAGGAAAATGACAGCTGTGATGATCAAGGATTCTTTCCAATCTATAGTATGTATTCAACTATGACAATACACCCAAAGATGGTGAAGAAATGATGACAGAACTGTCAATTATAGCTGAGCAGAGTGTAAATAAAGATAGCAAATCTGCTGAGCAGAACTGACACCACGTGGTAGGGTTTCTCTGTCCACCCACCCCACCAGCCAGGTCGCAAACCCTGTTGAGCAGCAGGGATCCCACTCCCTTGTGGCAGCAGTCCCAGGCTAACAAAGTAGTGGTGGGAGAAGCTATCAGCAGAGAAAAGGCTAGAATAAATAAGGTCCTAATGGGAAACAGCAGACACAAAGGGTGTTGGCTGAGATGTAAATCGGATTATTGACTGCTACATTTCAAATTCATCTGAACCTCAGGAAAGGAATGAGCTGCGACCCTAATTCAAGGTCTTGTTGGCCCAAGTGAAGAAGAGGTAGAGGCTCAGCTTGTTTAGAGGGTTTTACAGGCTCTTTAGAGGTGTCTTTCAAGTAAATCTTTAACTTGAAACTCTTCTTCCTTAAAAGAAAATAATTCTGTTTTTCAGCATTCAATGTGAAGAGCACCACAAGGTAAATGAGTGCTGTTCACAAATACCATTAATAAAGCTAAAGCTACCTTTTAATCAAATCCCACAAACTCCTCTATTTGGAATCTGAAACCAGGCTAACTTCAGGCTTTGCACATATGAAGGACCTGGTGAAACAGTATCAGCTTCCCTTCAGTTCCCATTAGGTTCACTTTGAACGTGACCAGCAACTCTGCATAATACGTAAGGTGGGACAGAATTCAACTTCGGCATTGTCCTAGAAGAAGGGAGCAGCAAGGAAGAGGGGGAAAAAAACCCCCAACAAACCAACACAGAAGACCTTAACATCACTTTTGTCTCCAGAACAAGCAGCTGCAACTGATTGCATATAGAAAGATCTGTTGAATAATGAGTTCCTATTTTTTAGAAGTATTCACATAGTGAAAAGAATTGTACTTGAAATATGGATTTGAAGGATATAACCCAGGCAGCCAGCATTGCCAGCACGCTGGGCTGGCATTTTAAGTTATAGGTAACACTACGAAAAGTGAAACATGTTAAACGTTTCTCTCACCCATTAAGTTTTCATCATTCTGAGCCTGTTGCTCAGAGAAAGGCAGCCAAGCCTGTCTTCCACAAACCAGCAAGGGATTGTGTTAGCAGTCAAATTCTGTCTAAAGAAGTAATGTTTCCTGTGATGTTCTTCTTAATTCACTTCTTCACAACACTTAACCTTTATGTGGCAGATGTGGTTTCATTCCTCTGCCTTGACTGAGCAGTCTCAAAACCCCATTTCCAACCTGAAAATGAAGGGCCTTACTCTGTTTGCCATTCCAGACTTCATAGAAAAGACTCAGATTCTTTTGGTGATGTTTTTGCAGAATTGATAAACTCTATCTTTGGTCCAGAAAAGCTGTAAGTAAAGATATCAAGGAATTCACCAGGAAATTGAAGGTACTTGATTTTCATTCTCTGCTCCAGTGCCTTTTGAAGACTTTATACTGAGTAACCTATGAATAAAATACAAATACTATTACTGGATCCCATGGGAACTGGAGAGCTCCACTGTACCATATCAGTTTGTGCATATTTGCTTTTTTCTTCTTTCTCTTAGTGTGCTAATTTTGTGAACAAAGCAAAAAATGTAAGCAAAAAATTTAAACTTACAAGATGGTTGATGAGGCAGACTACTGAACAGCAAGACATCAAAGTTTGTTCCCTTAACATTAAAGTTACTGCTCTAAGAGCTCAGATATTATATTAAAAAGGTAAAGGAAATACAGTTGCTGTCTCTATTTTCAACTCTCTGTTCTTTTTTGCAGTTCTGCTCCATGATCAAAGAGATGCCTCAAGTGCCTATTCTCATAGGATTTAGGCATTAGCAGCTTAGCATGAAGCTGCTCAGCCTTGAGTGGACTCAGACCTCTGTGCCAGGCAGAAGGAGACCTTGAGGTGTCTCATACAGAGGCATCTGGACATTTTACATGCTCCAGGGTCAAAAGGAAGGAGTTACTGAGGATGACAGTTTTGAGCTTCAATATTGTGAAAGCAAGTAAGATTGTGGTCTTGTAGCAACAGAATAGCAAAGTTCCGTATGCATCTCTCTGGAAGCAGAGGTGATTTTATTTTAAAAGAAAACTGTATTCACTCACAGTCCTGCCTTGTGTTTCCACAGTCATTTAGGAAGTCCCACTCGTATCTATCTTAGTGTTTGCTTTACAAATCTCTTCATTGTAAGGTCAGAAATGATGAGTCAGATAATCAGGTCCCTTCTGTGGATCTCTTACTGTGAAGAGAAGAACAGATATGTTTTTTAGAGAGTCAGAAAAGATGATGAATTAGAAAGAAAATTGTGTTGCTTGTATGTCTTCTTCATCAGACTATTCTCAATTTTAAAGACCTGAATAATTCAGTTATCAGTAATAAATTCAAAAGAGGGTGGAGTTAAAAGATGAAGGTGCGGGGATTTTCCTGCCAGTAAGATTTAGAATCAAATTCAAATCAGTGAGAGTTCATCTATTTTGTCATGCTAGTGTTTCATGACATAGGTGAGTCCCAATCTCTCAAATTTCCCACTGTCTACAGGGTGGTAGGCACTAGGGGTGCCAAGGGAGCACAAGTGCGTATTAAAATGCTGCTACAAATAACAGTGCAAACATAGGCTAAGGGACTGGATCGCTGGTCTGGATGGCAGTAAATGCAGTAACCTAAACAAAATTGTTGAGAAAAAAAAAGTGAATAAATAAAGAAATAACTGTTCCTATGTTGTGCAAAACCCCCAAATACTCTGACATTATTTATGACAAAAATAAATACTGGAAATGCATAAAACACTGAAATTATTTCTTGAATAACTCTCTTTCTGCCTCCTAATGCTCAGCAGGCTGCTACATCTTTTTTTTTTTCAGGCTCTCTCACATCCCACATAAAAACTCACTACAAATTTATTTTCAATCCTTTCAGCTTTCACATTCCTTTTTTTCTGGAACACATTTTTCCCCTATGAAGTGCTGTTTTGCTGAACTGGAATGTTCAGAGAAATGCACTGATTTAAAAAAAAGAAGCATTTTCATCATGCTGAAATCAAGGTCTTCTCATTTTTAGAAATGCTGATTTATTACTATACACTTTTATGGATATATGTAAAACAAAAAAAAATTAAATCTTTAAAGAACGTTAAGATGGATTTTGACTTTTTTTTATTTAATTTAAGATACTATTACATTTTCATTTTCAGAAAATTTCCCATAAAATGGAAAATATCATCTCCTTGTGAGCTTTACTTATTCTCTTTCATTTTACAGACTTTGACCCAAACTAATAGGTAGGTATATTAGGTTGGGCTTTGTGAACTTAATATGTTAAGTCAGGACATCTAAATTGGTCTTCTGGGGTCTTGCTAAGGAGCTTATATTCAAAATCTGTATTTCTACAGGACCAATAAAACAACAGCTGAAGTGGTAAGTAACTGTTACAATAATTTTTTTTCAAAAAGATAAAGAAATTACTTGTGTGAATAAATTCAGGTGTGTCAATACAACATCATCACCTTTGTTATGAATTTAAATGCACACAATTAAAAAAGATAACAATTATGATTACTGTTATAACTGTAAGTGAAATAAATATAGCATACAAATGTATTTTAATCACAGAACTGTGGGAACTCTGGTTTTGTTTGGGGCCAGAATCTCCATATGAGAAATAAATTCACCAAACCTTTTTGTGTCTCTTCCTTGCATGCTTTATGGGCCAAACCTTTAAAACTATGGACATTTCTACCTATTTTAAGCATATCAGAATTTGCTCACATACATACATAATTTTTACCAGCACAACCCTATTTGCATGCCACAGAAAAAGAACATTTCTTGTCCTCCCTTGATATTTCTTCAAAAAACAGCTCCTCTGCACAAAATAAGAATGGTTTCTATGGGTTCATTCTGCTCTAAGACCTATTTTATTGAATTATATATAGTTGTTTTATGCAAAAGTTGAGCTGCCACACTCAAAGAGCCTGAACTTTGAGAACCATCAGCTATTCATATAGAAACAACTCACTCAAATGTGTTGAATTTATCAATGTTAATTATTTTAATGCATACCTCTATTTTAATAAAGTTCTAAGGACACTGTATTTGAACTGAGAAGTTGTTATAATGGCACTTCAGTTTGTTGGCAGATTTAAAAATCCCTCAAAAAAGAATAACTCTTTTAAGAAGTAATATTTCACTTCTAAGAGACTTCCAGGTAAGCAGACAATGACAATTATCACTACCACACTGTACTGTAAATAGAGAATTGTATGAAATAAAAATGGAAGCATGTTCTCTCTACATCTCTCTCAGACTATCACATATCATCACAGATTATTTTATGACAACAAACCAGAAATACATCTACAGTTTAGGGAAATGGAACAGACTGCTGGTACTCTGAACAAACCAGGGGCTGAGAGGAGATGAGTGAAGGACAGAATCATACAAAATGAATATGAACATTAGCATTCATGCAGAGAGGAAAAAAGACTCCATTCAGAATGTCTCTGAAATACTCACATTTATCCAATTTGTCTGCTTTGAACTACGGTGGGCTCACTTATGTCTGGGAAGCCACCTTGAATTCAAGAACAGCTGAAGTACATCTCCAAACTCCTGTTTTAAATTAGAAAAAAGATTCCTTCTGGAATCAAGTGCTCATCCTGTCTTTGATCAACTGACTTTTTTCTTACACATAGGTAAAGGAGAAAAATGGAAAAATCAAATATAGAACAATGATCTGCTCTCCTGCTGCCATGCCTGGAATTTAGCATATTGCTATTTTGGGTAAAGAAATAAAGTTCCAAAGCCAAATATAAATAAGCGTAAGGACCCTAGGACGTATTAATCATCATACTTAAGATCCAACACATTTACCCTGTGATGTTTCTTTCAACCAACTATCCAATTAAATATTTTTTTCAGAGGATGGAGCCTTTCATAAAATAATCCATTGAACCAATGCAAAAAGCTTCCCGAGAGGCATTTCAAAGATGGTGTTTTCAGCATTATCAGTAAATATATCTATTTTGTCTTCACGTCAGATAGAAGTCAAGATGTGTTTTCCTTCCAGCATCATTACCAACACGTCTTAGTTCCATAAGAAACTAGAGCCCTTATAATAGGAACGCTCAAAATGACTTGGCAGTAGGAACATACCCTGTAAAGGAGATGCTCCCCATCCAAGGTCAGCATTGGAGAGAAGAAAGAGATGGGATTGTGTACACATTTCCTCAGGTTATGTAAAAGAAAAAAGCAATTTATGTTGTATAGTGCATGATTCATTAAGCATGTCTTGAGAATACCTTTGAAAGGAAGGAGGTGAGGAAAAACGTTCTTTTGATCATTGGGGAATCTTAACATTAAAAATGCATCACTGAGTACAGTCAGATGTGTACTTAGCAGTTAGAAACCTAAGCTGCAGCCTAGATTAGGACATAAGTATGTGAATCCTGACAACATCATGAACTGGGTGATCAAATCTCTTGTTGGATATAGACCATAATAATACATACTGACTTAGCTAAAGAAGTAAAATCCAGAAATGTTAAAATAACCCCTTATTTTGAGAAAATTTCACCTGTGGAAAACCATATGACAATATGACCATAAGGCAGACTGGCAGAGCAGTTCTGACACTTTTGTAGACAGAGCATCAAAACAAGGCATCCAGTTATCTTTATTCCTTTATCTTTATTATTCCTTTGCTTTATGTACTAGCTCTAGCAGCACAGACAAGTGATGAATTTTACAAAAGAATTTGACTCAAAAGAGAGTCTGATTTCCACATAAATTGCAAGTGTAGGAGTTGATTTGGAAGCTGGAATTTTCTATTCTATTATAATTTTACTGAAGTTTTGTTACAGGTTTTACCACTGCTATTCCTATTTTCTAAATCCGGAGTGTGTTCTTGGCTCCCAAATTCACAGATAATGCTTCAAAGACAATGCTTTAACTGATGAAAGCCATTTTGAAAGGTTCATAAGATGAAATTAATTTATCTGTACTCCCTACCATTTTTTATTGAAAGGCATCATTATATTGTAGTTTTATGTGCAGCAAGCTTTAAAAAAATAATCATAATTAAATGCAAGAGCAGTCTGGCATCTCTTGAAGATATTGTTTAAATAATGTCAGTAGAGGAGGAACCATAAGCAGCTGAAGAGCATGTTCCAGCACAGACACTCAGATGCAATTCATGAAGGATGGAGTTCAGTTGTTGAAGAGGAACCATTGGAGCAAGTAAAATGATGATGTGGCATCAGAGCTGAAGCAGCTGCAGATGGGATAATCGAAGAGGACAATACATATGCTGAGGCAGAAGTAACTGTCAATAGGGACAGCTTGTCTGGTTATTTGGGTGCCAATTCTATAGCATGTTTTTGCTTGTGTGTTGTGTCAATGGAGATAGTCACTTGACAGTCAGGCAGCTTGTTTGGGAAGTTCAGCGTTACCTGTCCTAATCACTTGACAGGAGAAATACATAAGATGCTGCAGGGAATGTGAACTGAAAGGGGGAAAAAAAAGCAACCAAGAAAAACTTATTTTGAAATCTGGGTTGCCAAATACTGGACTTGTTAAAATAAATCAACTGCTATCTGTGACCCTCCCCTCAAGGTATATTCATAAATATCCACATTTTTCAGATTCCCATTGAAGTAAAAAAATTACCAAATAACATCAGTAAAACAGTGGATAAATGACAGATATCCTTCAGAAAAAAAGTCAAATATGATAGCAAAAAGAACAAAGGGAACCTTATTGGTGCTTAACAGGGAGTGGGCTGCTTTTCTAAATCAAAAGACACTAGAAGTCTAAATAGAAAAGAATCCAGTTTGGCACTGGCATCACTTTTACCTCCCTCTATGATCTTTCTTTCTGATACCTCACTCCCTGATTTATTTTCATAGTAGCTCATTTCTGTGTGGGTTTTTTGGATCCTTATCTTTTCCTTTTCTTTCTTTGGATCCTTGATCTCATTTTTCTGCCTAATCTACCCCACATAAACATGAATCTCCTCTATGTCCTCTGAAAGTAATTTTATTGCCGTGTGCTTGTGAAGTGCAAAACTTTGCCTTAATCCTGCTACATTGTGAATGGATGGAGAGGTTTTTTCTTTTCTTGAAGAGCAGGGGCCAAAGGTTTGCTTTCTAGAGCAATCTTAAGAGCAAGCACCTTTATGTGATGAGTATCTGAATTTCTTGCTCTACATGTGTTGCAGTTTTGGTACTCTGCAGGAGCAGTGCAGCAGGAGTATCACTCACCTTACCTAAGAAATTTTATCTTTGTGGACATGAAGGCTAGAATTGCTGACGCAAAATAATTACAACTTCCAGAAATTGAATCTCTACAATTAAAACATATATAGTAGAAAGATGGCAGAGATTATACCATTCCTCATTTTTACAGCTGTATGAAATTGATAATAATTCCAATCAAGGCATGCACAGCAAAAGGTGGGGAGCAGTCAACAGGGAGACAGCAGGAGACTTTCTTATTGCAAAGAAATCAATAAAGAGGAAAAAAATGAAAAATAGGCAATTTGCTATAAGATTCCTCCTGACTACTCAGAAATACTATCTCTACACCAAATCTGGACATTTTTTTCTTGGAACCACAAGAGTGTACTGATTAGGATAAAGGAAAATGTTTTATAAAGTTGATTTGTGGACTTAGATTTAAAAAAAAAAAAACAAACTTCAGTTGCTCAAAAAACATATAGGAGGACTTTCATGTAACTTTTCCTGAAAAGACAAGGCATGCGTTATTAATTGAGATGGAATATGAAATATACAGTATCAAATCAAAACAAACTTTTTAAAAAACTTCTCCACAGGTGCCAGTTCGGAGTCATAATGGAAGCTGAATGACAACCTTTACTACAGCATTCAGAAACAGGAACAAAAATCAGTTATCTGTGGCACCTTTAGCTTGGCAATATTGCAGTAATTCAGTTACATATTTTGTTTTTCAAGTACAAGCCATTTCTCTGTAACTACTCAAAGAGCAAACAAATATCTGCACACTGTATATCACTCATTTAATTTGCTACGATTGTAGAATACCTCATCAGGAAAGTGAATACAAAAGAAATGAAAATATTAGCTGTCATTGAGGGATTTGAAATACACAGCTTGTAAAAATGTTTCATCTGATTGTTGAGAGGCAAACGTGAACAAGTAAGGTAAACACACTGGAGAGATTGTGGAAAAAGTAAACGAGTGAGAGGGAAAGAAGCAAAACCAGGAAGATTGGCAAAACATATAGATAGATAATGAAAAAAAAGACATTTATGATTTCATTTTTATAGGTGTTTAGAGTTATACTAAGGGATTCTTCTGTAGTAGAATTAAGAATTAGGATTGGTAGGAGCAAGTACTGGAAGTAAGCAGCAGCAATTCAAAGAATAAAGTAAATTTGTCATTCTGCAGGCACAGTGTTAAATGTTACTGTATGTGCTCTGTTTTACATGAGCCTTTTCGAGCGAAATGAAATACAATCATTTCTTGGACTAATACCCATTTCTCAAGTAAGGTCCCAAGTACAAGGTAACAATACCATATTCATTCTTGTTCCTTCACCCACTTACACTCTTGCTCTAAGTCACTGGTTCACTGAAAGGTTAAGTACTCCATGAAAAGTGAAACAGCTACAGCAGGAAGAAACAAGAGCATCCCTGACCCAGGCCAGCTTATAGTTACTTTGGGAGATGTAAATTGAACTCGGTTCAGTTAGGGAACGGAATCAAGCCCTGTTTTCCCAACTCCCTGTTGGCCTTTAAAAGCAGAGATTAGTAAAACAAGAAGTTTTACTTCTTGTGAAGTCAAATCCAGATTTTGGGAAGTGGGAAAGGAGAAAAAGGGATGCTTTGCTACCTTCCAAACAGATGCCATCTCTGCCATATGGCATGCTTATCCAACACTTCCTCTTGGATCATGGCTACTAAGCCTTTTCTCTAAAATAAAAAGACATGCCCTCTTGCTTCATTTTTGAATGAGCTACCTTGTACACTGTTTTTTGGTGCAAAGTTTAGGCAGAAAAATATTTCCTCTTTCATCACTGACTAAGAGGTCTGTAATAATCTTGAGAAACGCAAGGAGGTTTCTCAAAAAAAAAAAAAATCACATTTTAGGGGATTTTTAAGGCATTTTAGGGGACTTTTAATCCCAGACCTGTAAACTTCACTAGAGGATAAGCAGCTTCAAAGTCAGGGTCTGTGTCTAAATTATATTTTAGGTTTCAATTTAAGTTTAGATCACCTGATATCTACAACTGATAGGCTGCACAGAGGTGAGCAGGCACAGGCTTTGGTTGAATACAGGACCACAGCAGGAGATGAAACTGAGCTCTTGTCAGCTCCCAGAGCACACGTCAAAGAGCATGTCTTCTTGTAGTGCGGACACCTTGAGCACATGCACTGTCAGCCCAAGTCTGCTGCTGTATATCAGTCTGTGCTTTATAGAGACATGTGGCTGATGCCAGCAGACAAGTTGTTACAGGCTTTTTCTTCAAGTGATCTGAAGTGCCGGCATGCTCAATAGGAAAAGCAGGAGGCTTGAATTCAAGCTGTTCTGAAAATCCTCTGGGTTTACTGCACTGAAGCACTGGCTACTAAGGCTACGCAGTGCTGGTGCGTGATCACAGAGCACATATGCTTTAGCAAATGCTCAGGTGGTTAGATGCCGGGGTATATAAATTCCCTGGTGGTCTTGTGCACAACAGAGAAACTCTCAGTGAACAAGCAAGACAAGTAAAAGCCTGGTTGGTGAAAGAAGTAATTCTGGTTCACGTGAGATACGGTTAACTATTTCTTAGTCATAGTAAATTGAGAGGTCATAATTCTTACTATAACCTAACCTGCTAAGTATTTTGTTTAGGGGCTCTGAGCAACCTGATCTGGCTGCAGATGTCCCTGCTCACTGCAGGGGGGTTGGACTAGATGGCCTTTGAAGGTCCCTTCCAACCCAAACTATTCTATGATTCTATGAATGCTATTAGAAATGTTGCTGTATAAACTTTGCCCTTGAGTATCATGTTCCAGCTATTTCTAAACTTTTTTACTGACATGATGCATGTTTTCTTCCTCGATAGTGCAAACTAGACATGTAGAGAAAGAAATCACATAATTTCAAGTAAAAAGGCAAGGATTTCTGAACACCCTCCCTGTGGCTTAGCATACAGAAATGAACAAGGAATGACAGTTGTATTTCAAATGTTCTGAAACACCTTAAGAAATAGCTGTTTGCTAGCTTAAAACATAGCTGCTGTGCTGACCCAGACAGAACTAGATCATCCAGCCTCAGCAGACTACTTAGAAAAACTTGGTTGTAAATTTGATATTGGGATAGAGATCAATACCCTATTTAACAAAGAACACACAAAAATCTTTGTCATTATATCACAATGATAAAACATTTTATTTTTCTCCCATCTTTTATTACTGCCTTTTAAATAATTTCTTCTTTTTTGGTTCAGTGGGTCTCTTCCTTTTGAATTATTACACTATTTTCTTAAAGTATCCCAGGCCTTTCTGACTGGCCCTGTAGAACAGAATAGGAAGTCCTTGACTAGAATTAAAAATCATACCAGTATTTAGATGGAGTTCTCTTTAATGTTCTACTTGAGCTTTCAATTTAATCTCATTCTAGCTCCTAAATTTAATTTTAAATTAAAATGATCTTTCGTAATGATAAGCTGGGAGAATTCATCCTTCTCTACATGTAGTAGTTTTTATCATCAGTTAGAGCTAAGCAGTAAAAAGTTTTCATTAGATGAAGCTGAACACACTTCTGAAGCATAAAACTTGAACTGAAAATAAAAATAATGGCAATGACTTTTGATGTTAAAATATAGTCCTAAATAGCAAAAAAAAAAAAAAAAAAGCCAACACATTTCAGCTCACAGAGAAGGAAAGATAAGTAGTAAACTAACTCGAAGTACAAAACCTCCATTTACTTCAAGAAACTCTCTTTAAACAAAGAACATATTTGCCTAATTCAAAACATATGCAAATTTACAGTTATTCGCTAAATGGTAGAATCTTTTCTATTTAGAAACGTATCTTGTTTATGTCATTATATGAGACATAGTTCACAAAAATTGGTATGATGGATCATCACAGCTGCTCAGATAAAAATAGAAATCTAACACATGTCCACTACTTTCTTCCCCCATGCTTCTCCTGCCATAATTCACAGAGCACAGTACTTGTACATAGCAAACATTAAAAACTTACATGGAAAGGATATAATTTATATAATACATTTCTGATTATATTTATATTATATAACTTATATAATTTATATCTCCCAAATACCATTATTTAGCACCACTTTTATTTCATTTCATCCTATTTCACAGCACAGCTTTTTAATTCCATTTTATGCTTCTACTGTGTTTGCTTTTCCCTGTGCAATAGAGCGATTTGAAGTTCAATTTCAATGGGACAGATCATGATGAATGTCTGTTTTTTATATGAATGTAACATTGAAGAACAATATTTCACAGCAAACATAAAACAATGCACACTCTCCTTTCCTGTTTTTCTTCTTAAAATATTAGTATTTCTTAGATTATTTATTTTTAAAGGAAGAGCTTTGATGCAATTATTATTATGTTGGATGCTGATAGGGAGCAATAAACTTGAACCAACCAAGCACATTCAAACTGATAGTACTGCGTTAAAGAAAACTCGGAAAAAAACATGTATAGTCACAAAAAAAATTTACCTAAGATCGAGGAGATTTCAGAGCCTGACATGAATCAGCCAGAAGGAAGCATCTGTGTTTATGGACCTTATCGTGGTGTACTGAACTGACTGGGAGTGCGTAGGTGAGAAATTGCTTGCAAAAGTACTCGTAATTTCAAGTTGTGTGAACACAGTTCCCCTTGCAGGCTTACCCCTCAGTCTACCCTCTAGTAAACTCTTACCTTATGAGGTTGCACCTTGTATTTTCGTTCACTATCCTCAAGCTGTTAACATAATGACACTGCTGGGGAGAAGTCTAACGGATGCCAGGTGGCAGGCCAGGAGTTATATAGTACTTTGTATACAAGAAGGTCACTAGAATTAATTGATATGTGAAATTGGATCTGTGCATTTGAGGTTTACCTTTACAGTACATGTGTTCCCTGATTAATCATCTTCTTGAATGATTACTGCTGAAGGAAAACTTAAAATAAAACACCATTTTCACAAACATTTGCTGTTTGCTTCACTTGGGAATATTCACTCCAGTAACCCTGTTTTCTGGGATGCTCGGAGGGGAAAATGACATTTGGGATGCAAAAATAATCAAAGTGACTTCAGTTAAAACTTTGGTGGGTGATTATAGAACACTTTTATTAGCATTTGTTCAACTAGAAAGAGAAATCTAATTTCCATACAAAAGCCTTTCAGATGAAATAACAAATCATGAAAGCCAATACTAAAAAAGAAGATGCATACTTCTTTTAATTAAAAGAGCATTGTGTAATCAAAGCCAAATTTCTTCTTTTGGTCAAAGGAAGCTTTCAATTGTTTAATATCAGCATAATTCTACATTTGTGTGATTATTATTTTAAAATTATTAGCTTCTATGTGAGGAAAATAACTGGATAGTTTTATCATTAACAACTTTGTATATAACTATTGTTTTAGAAAAATGAAAAAGTCAAATCAAATTTACCACGTTTTCACTTAGACATATCTATTAAAAAAAAAAGAAATTAGAGATTTCCCATTGTAAAGGATTACTGTACTACAAAATATTTATCAGAAAACTAGAGTATTTACAACTACAGTTTCTTTAACCACACAAAAGGACTACACAATTTCATGACTCCATCATTTACTAACTTTTTTTTCAACAAAGCAAAAACTATTCTAGATATCATACGTTAATCAAAAAGAATTTACACAGCAAATAGAAAAGTTTGGTTTTTTTTTTTAAATGACAACAGGTTGAATTTTATCTTTCATTTACTCCTGGATTACATATGCTAATTATCCAGCAGTGAATGCTCACAGCTAAATGATGAACAATGTGCAGTGCAAAAACCAATATGTACAAAATGTTGAAAAGTTGACAGAGCTGTAGGTAAAACAAAACTGCCTTCAAAATATCTCACAAAAGTTTATTAGTGATATTTTACATATTATGTTGTATAAAGGTACATTGCATATGTGTTTGTGTTTTTGACTTAAACATATCATGTTTACCAATACCAGATTTATAAAAAAGAACATCATTTAACCCTTAGAGATCTGTTTTATTCAAGAAATATCAATTATCCTAAAAATATACTTTGCTTTCTTATCTGTGAGTGTGTGTGTGTAATGTCTGCTTACACCCTTTTTGTTATACATTTATGGAAAAACAAAGCTGAATTTTGTTTATGAGGGTGAAGGGACTGAAAAGAAAAAAAACAGAGTATATCATGAAAGCTTGACTGCAAGTAGTTCACTAGAAACCACTGGTAAATAGATCTTTACATTTGGTTTAGGAGTCACAGGATATGTTTATTCTCCGATTGCTGCAGGGAAGAGATCCACACAAAAAGCTATTACAACAAGTTGAACCATGAGACAGTTAACAACACTAGAAATAAGAGCATTATTCAATATCTAGATTGAAGTGCAGCTGCACAGTTAGTATTGTATTATAACTGCTCTAGGACCCTTACACATTAAGTTTTTATACTTTAGCTTGCTAAGCCAGGTCACTGTTTTAGAGGTTAATTCAATTATAAATCTATGTTAATCTTCTATCTATGGATTTTGACCAAAATGCTTCCTAATTGTCTCTTCAGTCCTTCCAGCAGGATGGTAGGTATTTACTTATAGGCTTTCAGACAAGATTCCTATTTTTTTGATCCAGCCTTTCAGTACCTTCCTTTACATCTTATTCTCTTTACTGTTTATAAAAAGAGACAAGACTGGAAAAGCAAAAACGGTATCAAAAGCCCAGTTCTGAGAAAGAACGTGCTTTGTAAAAAAGAACCTCCCTCCCCGGTGATGAGAATGCTAATGCATGATGAGGAAGTCCTAAGCTTGTGGTTCAGGGTTACTTATGGCTGGCCTCAGTTTGACCCTAACATTTTCTCTATGAATATGCTGTTGGAAAAATAAGAAAAGCAGCTGCTCAGAAAATAATATCTGAATGGCCTGATTCCACCCCTTTCACCAATAGTGACATCAATTTATCAATCCATAAAGCTAGTCAAAATATTTCCAAATATACCTCCATAACTGAATACCCTACTAAGAATATAAATATAAAGAAGAATTATTTATATTTTTCCCTGAACAATCCTTGACAACTCATCTTTCTTTCTTACCTACTAAAAAGCTTCTGGCAGCTCAGTGTCTTAAAGACCACCATTCTCATGTGTTACTTCTCATGTACTTATAAGAGTTGTCAGAGGAAGATTTTGACCCTTGCTATCCCATTACATATAATTAGTCAATTCCGAGCAGCAACAGCTACAGGTTATATGTTTTTCAACCCCTTGCATGTCTGGCATTGTATGGGATCCACCCATAACATTCAGGCTGTCATTTTCTATGTCATTACATTTTACTCATATCAATACTGCCTTAGAAATCTTATGGAATAAAGGTATGTGAAAATGTGATTCAAAGAGCAATACTTACCCGGAAGGTTTGGGAAAAAACAAACCCTAAAAGCTAAAGCTCCCTCCTCCTCAAACAGGTTGAAACGTAGGCTCAAGTTTGCTACCACAGATATTTATTTTATCCTGTTGCAATTTCACGTGAAACGCACAAGTAGTCCTTAGCACTAGGACCCTAAAAGCTCCCTGCGATCACAGGTGATTGTGAAACTGAACTGTTGTCATCCATGAACTGTTTCATGCACAAACTAAAGCTGAAGTATGAAGTGGGATGGCATGAAGGCTAATATGGGAGGACATCTTCCTTCCAGGGTAGGCATTAACGTGATTTGGAAACTCTCCCTACATGAGAGAGATTAAGTTTTAATTCCCTCAAGAAGAGGAAAATCTTGTCCTCTGACATCCAGCTCTAATTTCTAGGCAGATATACAAACAGAGTAAAGGAAAACAGCAAGTCTGCCAATTCTGACTTAGCAAAATTAGCACCCTATGTTAGGTGCATAAACTGATTTTTCAGAAGTTATTTGACAGCATCTTTTGAGATTTAAGTGCATTTGTGAATTCTGAGCAATACACAAGTCTGGCACTGAGCTGTTTTAACTGTATCCAGTTGCTTAGAAAAGCAGCTTGAGAACTTGTGGAGTTTTCACGGTGTGACAGCTAAGAAAGAATTTGCAGGATTACATATGGATACACACATAATAAAAAAGCCTGAGGTTTTATTTAATATGAGCTTCAGTCCTACTATGTCCAGTTCCAAGTCTGTGAAAAGGATATGGCAGCTTCTTTATTCAAGTTGCAACTACATGTACATTAAGGTATGGTATACTATCCATAACTTTTCTTCCAGGATCTGATTAGCAGCAACATGGGTTAGGTTCAAATTTTAGGTGCCGCTATTAAAGACTGAAAAAGATTTATAAGTGTTCAATGAGTTAAAGTTCTTTACTTAAATAGTGAATCCAAATGACTTACACAACAGCACAGAATTGAAAAGAGAAAAAGAAGGGGAAAAAAGGAGAAAGAGGAGGAGGAAAATATACTTACACTTTAGAAAATTTTTTTTTTGAGCTGTGCATGATGAAGTCCTAGTTGGCAATTGCTCAGCCAGCCAGCTTCTTCCCACTTCCTTGAGCCCTAGTGATGAAGGAGGCTTCATCCACACTGCTATTGCCACATCCACCGAGCGAGATGAAAAAAAATTTCTTTAACCAGACTCTTTTATTTCAGACCATGACATCTGTATTTCCAAGGTACAATTCATTGGTGACTAGCAAACTCGGAAATTATTAGCAAACCTAGAAAACCCAGAAAAATTAGTTGACACCAAGTGATGTAATTATGATACAACTCCTATATTTTGTGGCAGAGAAATATTTATAAACAGAAATGCCCCAAAGTTTGATAAAAATGTGCAAGTGTGTATATTTGAAGATTGCTTGGTGGTGTCCTCTATCCATCATCCCTTCCTTTACATCAAAGATCAGCAGAACTCATCTCCCTTTTAGGGTTTCTACTACTACCTAGGAGATGTTACTTAAGTCCAAGGTGACAGTCACTGGACTTGTATCTGACAAATAAAGACTCCATGGGCTTCACAGAGCTCTCTGAAAATAATCCAGTCTTTCCATGTAGAAAAGACATAGGATTAGTATTCTGTGAACTATTTTAAAGATGTGGTTAACAACTAATTAAGTCTTCCTAATTTCATGTCAGAAATTTTACCAAGATTAAACCTGAAACAAATTTTTATGTTAGCAGACAACTGTGCTTTATTACATTATGAAGAAATAGAGATTCCAATGACAAGATTACATGGTTTTTTCCCCCTCCATCAGTTTCTTTTTTCTTTGTTGTATTTCAACAGATAAGCAGTTATGCATTTCAACCTGATCTGAAAAATCTGGAATGAGATATTTTCCACAACTGAATGAAAAGCAAACGAGATTCCAGATTAAATGTTTTGCTGAAATCAATGAAAACCACACCAACCATTTAATCTTTCAGGATCGCTTGGTTTGTGTCATTAGCAATCCTTAAAAGAATAGATTTTGGTGTAGAACGTTGGCTGTGATCCATATGATGGAAGAATAATACAGAAAATAGCACTCTCTTTAAGTATGCATTAAATTGATTCCAGCCAAGTTCCTGGATCTTTTAGGCACAAGACCACAATCAGAAAAAAATTAAATTAGTTAATTAATACATTGGTAGTTTAAGTTATGCCTTTCCATAAAGCAGTTGAGACCTTATGGAAGGCAGATGAGTGTTCTCTGTACTCTTGGTTTTGAAAATAAACATCTTAATTTCTAGAACAAAGAAAGAGAGTAAAAGCTTATATCTAAGCACTGAGATCAACACTTTGAGAAAGACTGAGACCTAACCCATGTGGGTCCAGACTGCTGCAGGAAGAAGTGACAGGGAGCCTCTCAATAGTACTGATATGTTTTATTTCAAGTGGCAACGAAGGAACAGCATTGTTATTTTAGCTCTTAGGCAGTACACATCAAATACTCTGCTGAGGTGAAACTGTCTGTCCTGGTTTCAGCCAGAGTAGAGTTAATTTTCTTCACAGAAGCTGGTGTGAGGCTATGTTTTGGATTTGGGATGAGAAAATGTTGATAACATGCTGATGTTTTAAGTTGTTGTTAAGCAGTCAAGGACAATCCAGCTTCTCATGCTGGCCTGCTAGCAAGAAGTCTGGGGGTGCACGGGAAGCTGGGAGGGGACACGATCAGGGCAGCTGACCCAGGCTGGCCAAAGGGATATTCCATACCATATAACGTCATGCTCAGTATATAAAGCTGGGACGAAGAAGAAGGAAGGGGTGGAGGGACGTTCGGAGTGATGGTATCTGTCTTCCCAAGAAACCATTACGCGTGATGGAGCCCTGCTTCCCTGGAGATGGCTGAACACTTGCCTGCCCATGGGGAGTGGTGAATGAATTCCTTGTTTTGCTTTGCTTGTGTGCGCGGCTTTTGCTTTACCTGTTAAACTGTTTTTATCTCAAACCATGAGTTTCCTCATTTTCACTCTTCCGATTCTCTCCCCCCTCCCACCGTGGGGGAGTGAGCGAGCGGCTGCGTGGGGCTTAGTTGCCATCTGGGGTTAAATCACGACACTATGACAACTTACATCACCTCTTGGTAGCTGATTTGAGTTCCAGTCTCATCAAGAACAGTAGGTTGGAGAGGCAGTACTGTCAGGGTGCACAGGGTGCTGTACACAAGTGCTACAACTTCCCCACTGGAGGTAGCAGGAGGACCTGGACAGAAGGGTGGCACAAGCACAACAGCTGTGTCTTTCCAGGCCACCAGCACACACCATAGTCCCTGTTGATTACTGAGGGACATGAGGGCTGCTTTTCCTTCCCCACTTGCCTTTTCTCTACTGCATCAACTAAGATTGAAGAGCTGAGCTCTCAGTGTTTCCTGACCTCTTTGTGTAGCCCTCCCTCATGTGTTGCACATGACGGCAATAGAAACACTGCCTGCTTTGCTTGAGATGTGGCATGTCTGGTCTTTACAACACATGCAACAAGAAACACGCAGTCCAACAAAAAAACCAGATGTAAGATCTTTGTCTTCTTACTTGCTGTCCTAAAGAAAGCTCGGTTTTCATTTGCTAAGCTGACTCCAAATTAAAGCTATTTTCTTAAAGTTTCTCACCCCTTGATTGAAATTCCCTTTCTGCTTCACAGAAAACACAAAACGAGAAGGGATGTCCTGAATAATTGTACCAAGCTTCTAAAAACCCCAAAGCTAGCATATAGAGTACCTTAACATAGAAACAGAAACAGGACCTAAAGGAAGGATGCAAATCACAGAAATATCCAGTAACTAAAATGTATTAGAAGGGACATAGTATTCAGTCACACAACGTTTGCATATTTAGGCAGAGAGATTCCATAATACTAGAGAAGTTACCTCTGTTGTAATAGGTATTGATAAAGGTTACATCAGGAAAATGAAGGAATACAAGCACTGTTCAACCTGAGAACCCAGAGCGACATCGGAATAGTGAATATCACACCAAAGAAAAGGGTAGCAATTAGTGTTCCTGTATAGCATTTTAAAATTATTATTACTAGCAGTAGTAGATCTTTCTGTAATTTGGGCTATTGTATACAACAGTGTGTCATTGTAGCTGGACTAATAATTTGGACCGCTAAACTGTTAAAATATTAATTGGACTAAAAAAAAATCTTGGCTTCACATATATGATGGGTTCCTTTTTGCACTGACAGTATTTTGAACACAACACATTAACTGTTAATTTATAGAAACATCTGTCTTGGTGCAAGGTAACTCCTTCATATACATTTCTGCTTTCTTGGATGAGCTGACGTTGGTAAAAACTCTTTTCTGCTGTGATTCAACAGTTACCAGTACTCAAGGTAGTCAGTATAACGCTACCTTAACTGCTGCTACTATTGCAACTGCATAACACACGTCAAGATGGCAAAGGAAATGGATAAATTTCTTGGTGATTCTTTACTTTATACATCAAGGTTTATTTTGGGGAGGCAGATTTGTTTGTTTGTTTGTTTTTATTTTTAGAAATTTAAAAAAGAAGAGAGGTACAAAGAGACAAAATAACTACCTGAATTCCCCTGAAACAAACTTGGATTTCTCAGTCAAAGTTGGTGTTTCATTCACTGTCTACCTGAAACCAATGCATTCATTCAGATTGCTGTTCATCAGTAATGTTATATATCACATACATGAACTGCAGTATAAGATATGGTTGTTCTCTTCTACTTGTGGGTTAACCGCATACCCAGAGTACACATACAAAAAACTCCTTACAGTAAAGTTGCTTTAAGACACAGTGAATAGACTGAATAAATTATTGAATGCATATAACTACCCAGGATGCAGTGCACATTGTTAGGAAGGTGAGAGAGGGAAGTAGAGAAAAAAGAGAAGTGTTTACTACTAAAAAAATATGGTAGAAATGCCAGGTACGACAGGCAGAGCCATGACCACATTTTCATCTCTGACCTAAGAAACAGAATGATACAACAAAGATAAAGTATTAAGTTCACTTTAGAAGCTCTTCAGTCTGCAGAAAACACAACTTTCCCAGTGGAACATCTGAAGGAGACATTGACTGTATATTGTCTCTATATATTCACACACACACATACTTATGTTCAACTATACAGGAAATATTTGATCTCATTCTCCAAAGTACCAAGTTATGTGGCACTTTTAGAATTAATACAAAAATGTCTTTCTGCCTGTGCAGTACAGGGCCAATAACATGAAGAACACCAGGAAAGAATTAGTCATTGACCTTGCACTGTCTTCATTTGAACAGGGTAGTTAGCAACATCGCTTCTAGCAAACAGTTCATCAAGCTTTACTTGCAAATGGAAGAAGGGGTGATGACAAGCTTTTATTTAAATGCTTATAAAAAGTACTCATTAGAAACAGTTTACTTAAATTCCTCACCACAGAGGCTGTGGAGCACTACAGGAGGTATCATAGAAAAAGCACTGCATCCATACTTGGCAATTCAGAGTACTGACAAAGTGGCAACAGCAGGAGTATCTCATTTATGTCATTTTCCTTAACCAAATTGTCTCCTGCAATGCTACTCTCTGTCAAGTATTTCATAGCTTTAAAGAAAGTCTTGACAGAAGAAAAATATTACAAGTTTGTTCTTTGAGGGAATGTTGCAAAATAGCTTACACAAAAAAAGACATATATGCAAGGTCCCTTCAAGACCAGTTTTCTGTGATTTTTAACTGAAGAGCACTGGGAGATTACAACTTCATATTTAGTGATAACTTATTGAAATAAAAAGAAAAATATGAGGGTTTCAAGGAAGTTCAGGGTCCTAAGAGGAATGGATACTCCCGAGTGTTAGATTAGTGCACCGTCAACAATGATCGCTGTGTTGTAAGTCTATTCCCTTAAGACTCATAATTTTCCTTTAATAAAAGCAAGATATGTACCAGTTCCAATATATCCAGGTGGCTACTATTGTATGTGGTATAGCAATGGCCCTTCAACTGGGAAGCTGAGAGCACCTGGAATACATGGAATGGTTCCCTAGAAATATTTAAATTCAAGATTTCTAATGCTATAAGAGACCAATAGATAGCTTAGTCCGATTCAGTAAAACATTAATTTAGTCTCTACAAGCACCCCCCAAAACAAGGTAGTGAAAACACTTCAAGGTAAGTATATACTGGAGAATATGTACTGGAAGTGAATTTTGAGCTCATAGCATTTGAGGGTCTCCACCTGAGTCTCACCATTATGTTTTGAAAAGGTTTATAACAAGTGAAAACTTTGTTTGCAATCAAAAATAACTTTTTTTTTAAAATACATATTAATAATCTTAGTAAACCACCTGGAAGCCAAGAACTTATAAACAAAATTCCTCACAAAATGATTTTACAAAATGTTTAAAATCAATAAAGTTTTCTGTTTCTCATAGAAAACTTATTAAAAGAAAAAAAAAATTGGTTAAATAAATTATTCATCCCAACTGTTTGCACAGGTCTAGTCTAACAATGAAACTGCTTTACTATTTTTAAGTTTTTGAGCAGTTCAAAAAAATAATCTGTACTCTCACAAAACAGTAATTTTTAAACTACTCAATTTCTCATTGGCAAAATATCTATGACCACTGAAATATGCATGTGCATGGACGTAGCTTTTGCAGGACATGCTAGTAACAAATTAACACGATTTAAAATTAAGTCCAAATTTAGCTTCAAAACTTATTTTTTCTTTAAGCAGATGCATTCTGTTTACAAGTAAGCTATTTTACCCATCTTCATAGCCCTTTCAAAGCCTTATGGTTACAAATGTATGTTCCTACACATGCAATCCAAACATACAGCCTAGTAAATGTGCAAGGTCAACAGCTACACTAACATCTGAGTCCTTCCTCAACCTCACTAAAAACCTCTCAGTGATTGTATTAATCCTTCAACTCTAAAAATGCTTATTTGCATTCCAACATTTCAGAAATTTCTAGAAAAGACAATAGCCCCGATTAAAAAATTAAGTATCTCTCTCCTTGCTGACTGAATAAACTTTTTTATATCTAGTCTTTCAGGTAACAAGGAAATGGATATTAACGTTGTAAACTTTTCCATGACCAAAAAAGTTTGTTTTGGATCCAGGATTAAACCGTAGAACTGATAGTGAGCTTCTCCACTAAAATAACCATCTAATTTTCAATACAGCTAAAAATATGGGTGACTAGCTCTGTTTAATGCTCAATTCAGTACCATTTTTTTAATCTTCTTTTAAAAATAACGAAATAAAATTTTTTAAAAAAAGGTGTTTTCAACCAAATATTCTCCCCTTAAAATGTCAGTTAATCGTATCAACATTTCATATATTTCTTTTTAAAAAAAAGCCTTAAAAGTCTGGAGATTTTTTGAAACCGTTTTCTACAGACACTTTCAGTTCAGATTAATTGAAGCTGCCATTTTCCTACCAGAATTCATCAACAAGTTCATTGGCTTTACCAGTGAGGTCCATTCCAGGCCTGAGGTGTTTGGGTTTTATGGACAAATAACTGGGTAGAATTGGACATGGCATTTCTCTTTCAGGCTTATTTTAAAAAATTAACTGCATACAAAATTTTTCAGAGGTTTTTCATAGTTAAGTCCCAAAAAACAAGAGTTACCTACTGACAGGTAAAAACAGGTGAAAGGCACAGATTCACAATAAAACTACTCATCACACAATTTAAAACTTCCTAAGTACAATATTTGCAAAACATTTTTTGCATCATTATATTTGTCTTTTAATATATAGCCTCGCATACAATCCATGACAAACAAGGCTCAAGGCCACTGAATTTTTGAGAGGAAATTAAAGGTCACATATATAATTACTCAGGTATTTGCATGTTAATATATTGAATGAAAGCAACGGAAGGGCTATTGCTGACTTGTTTGTAAGTTACAGCTAAGGAAATGGAAAATTATGAGTGTTTCTCTTGAATTAGAACCATGGTAAGAAGAGGATCGTGCTACAAAAACCTTGTTGAGAGCATCACTAAGTGGGAGCAAGTATACCAGAGTCCTACTATAAATACCTGGCAGCCTGCCAAGCAAGCAGCCAGTTTTGATGGCTGCAAGAAATGAAGTTGAGAAACAAGCAAATGAAAGAGTCTGGATGGGAGCCAGACGAGGCATCAGGGGTACGTAGAAGAAAGCCTATACTGTGAAGCGCAGCTGGAAACAGCAAAGGAAAAGTGCTTGTAGTGGTGGGAAGGGCAGGATCCAGGCAAAGGAACACCTTCCTTTGGTGGTTTACTATGCCTCGAAAGGCCAGCAGATTTTATTTTTTGATGTGGCCAAGCTGACAATGCAACTACACGTGACTAGCGCACATACTCATCTTGCCACAAATAAAAAAAGCCTGAGCGATGTCCAAGGACTATCATACCAGCTGAGGGTTTGGGGGCTGGGGGTTGGTTTTGCTTTTGTTTTTAGACACAAAACCGCTTCCAAAGTTTGCATGTCTTCCTTCTAATTGGTGTACACTGTGCTAGCATTTAACGATAGGAAAGTACAATAGTGGATGCTGAAGTGCAAAATCACATCACCTCAGGACTCCTAGGAAAATCTTCAAGAAGTCATTGTCGTTATTTTGAGTGATTTTTCTGTCTGTTTGGGGGAGAATACTTGAGCAGTATTTCTGTGGGTGAGAGTGTCTTTAAGTGATAATAAAATTGCTTCAACTTACAAAAACACACTCAGAAGCTGTGACTATGAGGACTTAAACTGCTACTAATCATTTAATGCCAAAAAATCATGTTTAAGCAACAATAGTATCAGAATGTTTATGCCACATCAAAGACCAGGAAGTGAAAAAATCCCCAAGAGATTCAGCATCAGCCCTAAGTCCTCTAAGCAGCTTATCAAATATTTTCTACTATGTGTTTCACAATTCTAAATAAACTAAACAACAAGCTTTGTAGAGAAAACAGAATAGAAAACATTTATGATTAAGGAAGAAATTTTTCACAATGAGGATGGTGAAAGACTGGCACAGGTTTCCAAGAGAGGCTGTATATACCCCATCCCTGGAGACATTCAAGGTTAGGTTGGACGGGGCTCTGAGCAACCTGATCTAGTTGCAGAAGTTGCAAGGAAGGTTGGACTAGATGACTTTGAGAGATCACTTCCAGCCCAAAGATTCTATGATTCCATGTTTTTGGAAAATTGATTGCTGAAACTTCTACCTCACTACTGTGGGTTCATGATTTTCCCTGTGTAGTAACAATGTTTTATTGACATAGTTTTTCTCATTTCACTTCTTTTTCCCCTGGGAAAAAAAAAGGAAAAAAATAAATTGCTTATTATTAACAATATTAACATTTAAGTAGTGCCAGTTAGACTTCAAGTTCTTGCACATAAAAAGGTGTAATTAGGGAAGGCCTCTTTCTCCTTTAACAGCTGCTCTTTGGAGACATTTTTTGAAGGCGGGGTGAATAGGGTAGCAGCACTTCTTGCACAGAAATAGTCGTATCTCTAGAACGAGGCAGGGAGGACTAAAAACTTGATTTCTCAATTCTTATTCTTCTACATAGGACGCATCTGGCTTCAAAGAAGTCACACTGATGTAAAATTAGCATAAATGAGAGCAAAAAAGTAGGACTTCTTTCTGAAAAATTGCAGATTATTATATTACACAGGAAATTCCAGAGACCTTATAATAATGGGATCCACCACAAATCCACCCAGCAATTTCTTTTGTTCCTGATATTGAGGCAAGTAGAGAGAGGTCTGTTCCTGTTTTAGTTAAACTCAGCAAGGCTGCAACTCCCTACACAGATGCTGAAACAGTCATGAAGGAACACTGATTTCATTCCTCCAATGGCCAAGCCAGTGTAAGAAAGCCACATACCAAAATAAATTACTAGGTATGGGGAAACACTGATGTGCATTATTCCTCTTTTCCCATTAAAAGAGGAAGGTGAAAAAGGACCGAACTGTAATTGAAATTTGAGGTGAAAAAGTTTGTCTGCATGTTTCCTCAGGCAGACAACTCAAGGTATGCCTGACCCCTTCTGAACTGGATCACTGTCATAGTAAAATGCAAACATTTCCTGACTTGTTCTTTGAATAGAAGAAAGCAAAGCACAAACATGAATGACTTAAGTGATACTCACATGTTCAGAGCACGATTTAAGTACAACAGGTATGTTACATAGAATAGAAAGGTGAATTTGGTTCATTACGTAATGACTTCCTCCATGAGTAGTCTTATAGTTTTTGGGGGTTTATTTCACTGGTACTGCCTGAGAACACCTAAAGTAATTCTGACCAAATCGGGTCCACAATTACCGAACTATGCATAAGGTACAACACGTTTCCACAATTTTTTTTTTTTTTTGGTGTGTTTCTGGCTTTTAATCTCATTATTCTTCACATCCACAGCAAGTAGCTGCTATATGGAATTGTGAAACCTTCAGTAAAACGATCTTTAAAAATTAAACAAAATTAATTCACTTTTGTACTGCCACTGCATATTGCCACCATACTCATCACTATCTGATTCACCTCAGCATCTACTCCTGCACTTCCTGTTTTACCTTCATTTATTAGCTATAATGGTAGGGATACCATAGCAGGGTTCAGAGCAGGTTTTTGGACTCTTCTAATTTCCATTCCTTTAGATCATGAAAGGTATGCCCTACTTCTGAGAAACATGTTTTGCTTCTTTGTGTTGTACAGAAGTAACATGAGTGACTTAAGCTGTTCCGGTTTACAAAACACCCCACAAAAACATCTCTTGATGAAGAGCAAGTAAGGACAATGACATCTAAAAGCTTGTATTCATATAAGGCAGGTGAGCTTGTATGTCAGTTGAAGCTTTTCATTTCTTCTACCTTGGTTCTTGTTGCTTGGATGACATAGCTGGATGCCTGGACAGGCATTTGTTTGATCCTATTAAAGCCCTGAACTGCCATTCTCATCAGCTCTGATAAATGGTATGGAAACCAAAGAAACCATTGGTTACAGCATTACAGATTATCATTTTAGGTTGAAGTTATAAATTTTGTGCTCCCCCATATGACCTTAAAAACTCATATAATACTTTCCAGCCAAAAAACTAGGGATAAGAGACTAATGGATGAAACAAACACTTCAAGCACTTTCAACAGCTTGGGGAACATGTATTATCTACCATTCTCACTTCTTTTGCAGCTCTAGTAAATGGTGCAAAATTAAGTAGGTAGAGGGGCTTCCCTTAGTACATGACAGGCCTTGTTTTATCCTGCAAAGTCTATCAGAGCTTGAGGCAGAAAACATCTAGTTTGTCTTCTGAAAGATATCAAATATAACTAGTAAGAGAGGGTCAACAAGCAGTGATAATTAACTGGAGGCTGAAACTATAAAAAAATCCACATCTAAATGTACAAGAATTTATCTAAATTGTGAACTCCTGCTCACAATTTGAGACCAAATGCCTGACACTTTTCATACCAAATTGTTAATCGCACTGCTGGAATGCAATTAGCCGCAATTCTACAGTGCACATGAAGGGACTTCTGCACAATGGGTTACCATAATTTGATCCTCAGGTTTCTGTGGAAAAGAAGGAATCAAACCCTTCCTTAGAAACTAGTTTACTTTTTAAAAGGGGGTCTTTCTGAAGTTTTTTAAGGGTCATAGAACTTCCATTTAAACATATTGTTTAAAACAGAATTAATGTTCTTAGCAAGGAGATTTACCTTTCCCACATCACAGGTTCTGCAAAGTAGAATTCAGAAGGTCAGACTTTTATCCCGCAATAGATCTTTCCTTTCATAAGTTCATCAAAGAATGTTTTCTTTTTTTCTCCCTGGAACTAGATTTAAGGTTTCTGTACAATGTATTGTAGTGTTCTTATTCTTCAGATACTTTTAAAGAACTCAATAGGTTTTGGCCAAAGCTCCATTTGTCAGAGGCAGCAGGCTCTATTACTTCCTGGATATAAGACATTTAATTAGTGTCTTAAAAGAATTATGAGCAACTCAAACCAAGCTGAATAGAACACTTCCATTTCTATATATAATACACCCTAAACTGATGAAGAGTATGGATTAATCCCTCTCATCATACCAAGAATTGTAATTTTTTCTTTGTGTTTTCATACAGTCTTAATAACTTGAACATCATGCACATGCACACAAAATACTTAAATAGATGTCTAGTGGTTAATTCCTTTCCTAACCAAAGTATTAAAGTTATGATGAATATACAGAGTTGAACTTTTTCTCTTCTCTAATTTGCTCATCTTAAAGAGCTGGAATCATATGCAAACTACAGTGCTGAAAAATCTTTATTATTTATTTCAAAGGCACAGTTTACTTTGGAATTGGCTACTTTTACAAAGATCATGTGAAATAAAGTTCTTAGTCTCTTGAAGTCATGATCAAATTCTCACAAAAAATTTCTAAAACAGAAGCAGATTATTTCAAGGATTCAGGAATTCAAGGATTCAGGGTGCCTGAAGGGCTGCCCGAAGACACAAAGAGATATTTTGCAAAATTGATCCATCCACAGCTACAGATATATTCCATTAACCACTTATAACAAATGAACACCCCATCTGTTTGTTTTGATGTTTTGATGACCCAGCCAGTCGTTCAGACTTGCATCAAACACTTGCCACTTCTGTTTCCAGTCTGCATTCCTCAAGATATAAAAAGGAATATTAAGTCTGAGCCTTTTCAGCATTTTTTGGGGGCCAGCATTTTGCTTCTTGTTAAGTGCTTGGTCTTAGCAACTGTCTTGATCATTTTTAGTGTTTACTAGAGCCTAGTAAAGCTAGCCTCCTGTCTGTAGTTTTGCAGTTTGCCATCACTCTACCAATCATCTCCTAGCTTTTATAGGGTCAACGATATCTTCAGCTTCTGGTATCTTCTCACAGAAGCCACCCCTGTTTATTAAAAAACACACATGCATGCATCACCTTAGAATAGACTATCCAAAATTATGAGGCATAATATTTAATATGATTTATGTCATTTATCAAGGTCACAAGTTGGAAAAGTTTATCAGAAAATATTAAAGATCCAACAAAAGTCTTAGTCATGATTACAGAATGGTGCTGCTGACAGAATAACAGATTAAACTTTAGGAATGAGAAAAGCCCAATCAGACTTTACTTATCTGCAATAGCTGTATTAATCCTAAAACTCTGTTCTTTGTTATTCAGTTGTTGAACTTAAATACTCATCATTAACAGCATTTTAATATTTGGTACTTGGCAGTTTCTATATATTGCTTTCTGTCAGACAGTTTAGGTAATTTTTTTTTTTTTAGAGCTATACAATTTTTAAGACATAACTTGTCTCATGAAAAAACCTGAAGGAATGTGTATTTATTTAAATATTTACACATCATCCTTGATCAATCTGTAAGAATTAAAGTATTCTGAAAGATTAAAAGGCAAAAGAGGAACTCCTACTTAATAAAAATGGAAAATGCAACCTGATATATATCAGCACCTGAATGACTGTAGTCATACTGTTTCTCCTCACCATCTTCGAGAAATATATTAAGATCGCTGACATTAGGCTTGCATAAGCCATGCATAAAGAATGCAAGATAGCAAATGGAGAAGATGTTTTACCTATAATTTTTTTGTAAACAGAGTCCCTCCAAAATGCCTGGACTTCATTTTACATGCCACTTTCTTTCTTTTAAGAGAGCTCAGACAATGTGGGGGTCACTTGCATTAATGCTCCAAACATGGACATACTTTAATCTCTGTTCCTTCATAATTTGTTCACTTAGAATCTGCTATACAGATTTAAGAAAATGAACAAAGAAAAGGTAACGATATCCCAGGCGGTTGGGTTGTATGTTACTGATTTATTAAACCTTTAAAAAGAACATAGAAAATGAGAAAAAAACAAAATTCCAATGTATGGATCACTTTTTTCTTATTCTAACACAGTGCCATAGGTATTAGCTATAGAGGTAGATGAGGCTTACACTGTCTTTTTAAAATGAAAGACAGGTTTTGCAGCTGACACTTCAACAAAAAAAAACAGACCAAAAAAAGCAAGCAGAACTTTCACCAGGGAGTTTCATTTGATTTGGGATATATTTCTTCTCTTTCAACTAATATAATCCAAACATGTTGATCTTTAAAAGCAGACTATAAAAGACTGTCTATCATGGTCACAGGGCAACATCTGTCACAGCACTTACGATCTTGCTTACTCTAGAAAAATGTATCAACCTTTCCCACTGTTGTGTTTACACTATTTTTTTTTCACCAGTATTGGCAAGGACTTTAGACCAAGCAACATATCAGAAACGTAATTCTGTACAAAATTCAGTATATCCGTAGCATATATACTTGTGCTAACTACATACCCATATTTTTCTCTTTACATAAGAAAACAAAAACCCCACATACGTACTTCCAACAATACTCCCTTAAAAACTGTAAGGTTTGTTGTTGTTGCTGTTCCCCAAGAAGTCCTAGTCATGGGTTTAAGCTGGATCTTCTTAGGAGTAATAATTTAATGATACCTGTAGATTTCCTACAGGTTGTGTAGATTGTTGTACAGGTTGTGAAATCTGTAGATTTTCAGTTACTAAATAGAATCCTCCTCTAGCAAGGCACAAGGTAGTACCGTGTAAGGTGCAATAAAACTTTGATGACATAGACAGATGGCAGCAATAAACTTACTTTTAACTTTGATATTATATCACTTTGCAATTCCGTGATATTCCACCTGAACAATTCAAGGCACTTCTCAGAATAAGTTTGGTTTCATAATGTTTCTGTTTTGAATTAAGGAAGCATTATCATCAGTATCATTTTACAGGCCAAGAAACTGACAGATTAGAAGGATTCAATCCCTAAAAATGGTTGGACCCCCATTCACATGCATCTGACAGAAGTGTGTACAGAACCACCAGCAAGAAAGGTTCAATCCTTAGTTTACGAAGGCATTTTTGGAGGTGAGTAGGGAAGTCATTGCGTTCTGATTTCATGGCATTTGTTTTCATTATATATTTCATGGAGCTTTAAATCTGGTCACTCTTGGCACAGCCAGGACCAGGTAAGGACCTGCACTTCCTTAGCCATGACACCCTGACGTACAACCTTATTTTTAACACGTAATGTTAATCATCACCAATTAAAAGGCGTTTAGCTGCAATAGAAGACATTTCCCTGAAGATATGAAAACACATAGATTTCTGTTATTAAGATTTCAGAAATTCTAGAAAAGCTTCCCTTGTTATTCAGCTTAAGAAATAATCAATATTTGACTCAGTCTGTCAGTGAGTTTTGTATATGCATTCATACTCACACAGAGAGCAAGTACCCATTAGCTAGAAAAATACAATGCACCTAGCAAGTTTGAATCAAAAATCATTTATTGCCATCTTACAGAAGCAAGGTCAAAGAGAATTGCTATTTTAGGCAGCCTCCAGGTTTCCTGGAGACAAAGGCTTACTCTGTATATCTGCATAACCTTGTCCTTGTCATCTACATAACCTTCAGACCTGAGGAGGTTTAAGATTAAATGAATTGGAAAAGATTAAGTGATCACATGTTTAGCATTCTTTAACCCTCACCGTGCTACAGGACCAGTTGTGGTAATATAACTCGGTTGACCAGAAGCATTTTTCATCTCAGTTATCTCAGTACCTTTAAAAACATTGAAACAAATTCAGCTATAAGGGCTTTTACACAAATGAACATAAGTTCTTTCAGTTTTGTTACTCTGTTCTAACACATCACTATAAAGCTACTATGATAACAGAAAGATAATTGGCCCATTACATTTTAGCTATCCAGACTACCTTGACAAATATTTTGAGAATATTTTGCTAAGGCATACGTAAGTGATAGGAAGAGAACAGTACTATTGGAACATGGGCAATACAGTGAACAGAAAGATATTTCATGGGATATTGCTGCTGATATTGTGATTTTTCTTCATTTGAAAGGTGAAATATTTATAACAAACCTTGTTCCTTAGGAATATACAGCTGGCTGCAAAAACTCAGAAGTGAAAACTCAGCATATAATCTTTAGCATTGCTAGTATTACTTCAGAAATTCTTTTTAAATCTGCTTCCTTCCTTTAAGGAAATAACTAGGCCTCTTTTCTAAGTACGCAAAATTAGATGTTTATTAATTTTGGATGCTTTTCTTCCTCTCCTCACCCCCACTGGGCTGGAGGAAAACTTGTTCTGTTTTAATTAGCTGGTAAGCTACTGACCTAATTGTTTTTCAAAATAATTTTTACTATGGCTCAGATATTTTGAGTTGTCTCCAAATTGCAGTTTGTGTGAAAACCAACTCTACAGCTCATGACTGCATTAAACGAACTTTCCATCTTCACCCCCTCCCCTTCTTGAATTAAACTGGTAAACTCCTACAATTATTTCTTACTGCGTTTGTAACCATGTCCTTTTCTAACATTTTAAAAACACTGTTGCTGGGAAGATTGAGTTGGATAGAGGGTAAAGAAAATACAAGATACATCAGTTCTGTCTCATCATGGGTTAATCAATGAACGATCTTCCTCTTCTATGAAACAAAAGTTAAAATTCCCGTGCAGCAGTCTGAGGAATGAATTCTGTCTGCTGCACTCCATTACGCTATACCATCAAGGTATTTTCACAACACATTAGACCGACAGTTTCAAGAATAATACGCTTTCACAATGTATATTGCAACGGTCCCTTTGCTGCGATGGTATGTACAGCATAAGCTAAGCCCTTTTCTACAGCCTAGGAGGTGCCTTCTCCTGCCAAACCCCAGCAACTTTCAAACAGAGATGAAAGGAAGATATTATTGTGCTTTGTTCCTCAAACTACTACAATGCAGAGAAACACTAGAGTATGTTTCCTTCTTGTAAAATTATATATATGTGTGTGTATCTGTCACTGTTACAGAAAGTGATATATTGTTCCTAAAAATAGGTCATAAATTGAACACTGCTCTTCAGCCTGCGTAGCTTAGATTCAGCTAAGCTTTTTTCATAAAAATCAAGCCCATTGTTTCTCTCCTTCATAAATGCCAATCCACACCCCAAACTTTTTTGTAGAAAAACATCTGCAGCACAAAATTGAATATAGATCAGCAGATCTGAATACGTTCAGCCTAAGTTGCTGGGGTATTTTTCAAATAGTGATCCACATTTAAGAAGTTAAGAAAGCAAGCTGATTTTGACAACTAGAGAAGAGGTTTTATCTCACTCCTTGTCAATTTTTTTTTCTCCTTAAGGAACCATGTTAAAACCAATACAGTTTTGTAGAATTGTCATGAATTTTCTTTGAAAGATCATTCATGCCTTTGTAATGCTTAATAATACTGTATTTTCAAATCATCTAACGCTAAATTCGAGTAAAAATGTGGTATCTGTTGTATAAAGAAATAATGGATGTACAGAAATCCTTATCACAGTGCAAATAATTTTGCCACCTTATGAAAACATCTGCTTTACTTTTTTATGGTGTAGAGAAGAAATTATAGACAATCTACCCTTTTCAAGTGTCATTGTCTTAAAGTTCAAAGTTTCACTGAGTAATATTTTTCACTTTTTGTCACCTTTTGCTTTCACTTTTTAGTGTCACCTTATAAAATATTTAAAGCATGAAATCAGATAAATATTTAAAAAAAAAAATTGAAGGTTGTAAATCATTCTACATGTAACTATAGTTGACCTGAAAAATTTGTTAATGTTTGGGATTGGGTATTACTTGCTTTACCTATTCTGATAAGAATTGAGGGTATCACACTTCTCTTTTGGAATTTGTAAAAATCAAATTACTAAATCAAAGAATCATGTTCCTTACATAGTGTTTGTTTCTCCAATAGTCCTCCATCTAGGAAACACATAAGTCATGCTGAAGATAGTAAAATTTAATCTGGTCCAAAGTTAATGAACAATCCATTTTCAAATGAAGTCTTTAAAAATAATTTTCTGCTTTATATGTATTTGTATTGCTTACTGATGAAATTCTGGAATCCCTTATAACAATCTATGGGATCTACCTATGTGGCACCTCTACTAAACAGAAAATTATTATCCATTTTATAAATTTAAAAAAGCGTAAGTGATTTCATGCTGCAGATAGAAGTATTATGGATTCCAAAATATCTCGTCTTTATAACCAGGAGACGGCATAAGGGGAGAAGTAAATCAGGCTCCCTGCCAACTTAATGCAATAGTAGGCTGCTATGGAGACCATTTCAACTGCCCAAGTAATGTTTTCCATTTGAAGATTGTGAGGGAGAATAAAAGACTTTTGTGTCAGACCTGCTCATACTCCCGGTGCCAAGGAAACCTTTCAACTTACAGTAGTGGACAGACCCCAAAACATAAGCTGGCATGAACATGCTCACCTGCAATCACGATAGTTCTCAGAAGTTCTTCATAGCACTGCCTGCCTTATTAGGACTGACATCTACTCATGGACCTATCTGACTTTCTAAATCATTACTCTATGCCTTGCACATAAGTAACTATAGTTTGCTATAAGAAAAGAACTACAAAAAGGGCATGGAATGAAGGGAAAGAGTTTTCATACAATGTTTGGTTATGTCATCTAGACATGCCAGATGCTCCGACACCTTAATTCTGGTTAATTTTACCGGTGGTGGAGGGCAGCTTCGCCCCTTCCTCGTAGTCCTAGTCCTTGAACACAGACTAGCCACGCCTTGCCTCCTGCACAACTCTTCCAAATGTCTAGGTTTTCCTCCAAAGGAAGCCTGGGCCCACAGGCAAAGAGGACAGTGACACCCTCCCACAGGTCCCCCAATGGGGCTGACGAGGGAATTGGCACCACAGGCTGGATCACAGAGTCTTCCCTTCCGCATCCATGGTGCCGCTGGTGCACACGGGCGGGGCAGCGGAGAGGCCGCACCCAGGACTGCAGGCTCCGCCTCTGGCTTTCAGGGGGCCGCACCAGCGTGAGGCAGCTGAGGGTCCCTGCTGAGCGAGCTGTAGCTCCCTTACAGGCTACTCACAGAGTTGCATAGAACATTAAAAGCTTTTAATTTTTCTACTTTCAAACTGATTTCTAAAAGCTTACTTTCAGGAAATTTTTGTTCCAATTTGGTTGAAGTTTCCAAGTATTTCAATAGGAAAAGCACCCTTACATTTTAGTGAAAAGTTAAAGAAGGGATCAAAAAAACCTTAGTTTATAGTAAACATTCGATTGATAACTACATTTTCAAATGTTTGCTTACTGCCTTCAATTGCTAGTGATTTTATCCATCTGTGGCATATTACTGTTTGATTCTGTCTTTTCTGACTTTGTCAGTCCTGCTCAAGTTTAGGCGTCCAGAAATTTTGATCTAAAAATTGAATTTAGATCATAGAAAAAATAGCAAGGGAAAGGAAATATGGACATGGAATGAAAAACTAATCAACTGACACTGAAATACTTTCTGGGTAATGAAAGTATTTTTCTTCTCTGAGCTTACTAGATGTCTCTCTGCAGACCTTATGAGTGAACTGGACTGTGTTACAATCTGGCAGGAAGAACTACTATCGAAAGATCAACACATACTTCATCAGTGATAGAGGCGGCTCACAGACCTCTAGGTGCACTCAGTGGAACAAGGCTGGAAAACAAGTGCTCAAATGCCTTTAAAAAAAAAAAAGAAAAAGAAAAAGAGAGAGAGAGAGAAACCCGCCACAACCATATTTCATTTTAGCAGTATATGTAATTTAGTCTTGATGGAACCAAAGCTATTTTCAAACTGTGCCCCTGCCCTTTCTTTATCCACTTCCACTGGTCAAAGATACCAAACACCATACAATATAAAGGAATAGCCAAAAGGTTTTTATTTTGCACGCACAGATGTCTCAAATCTCTCTAACAGTATTTACCAGTATATATACCTGGCATCATGTGTTCTGAAGCATACTGTGGCTACCGCTTGTTAGGTGTTTGTGTATTTGGAAATGCCTTTTGAGCCTGACTGCATTCTGTTCTCTTCATTAAAGATGTATGTGTACTGCATTCCCTCCCCCAAGTGCAATTATTTAGCCATTTCCTGCCGCCTCATTTTTGACATCGGGGGCCCTGCTGGCCAAGTGAAATTTTAATGAAGGCTTGAGTCCCACTGCAGTCCTGTGACATGCAAAGAATAAGAGTCGAATGCTCACAGTTAGTGGGAAAGTGTTATTACTTTTTAAAAGGAGCAAATGTTGGCATACAGTGTACGCTCTGCCAGTTCCCAATATTTTTGTTGCAGCCCCACATAAAATTCTGTGCAGTTTCTTGTTCCTGTCCAATCTGCCTAAGATGACCAGAATTCCACATGCCAAGAGAACACTATACTTCTTTAAATCTGTCACCCAACCTGCTTACTTTTGCTAACCTTCTCACCACTGCACTTTGCTTTTTAGAAAGGCAAAATTTCAATACACATTACACAAATAACCTCATTATCTTTTATTATGCAAACTTTGCTGTTCTTGTTCCTCTTCCACTCATCATTTTTCTTCTTTTATCAGTGCAATCTTAACTTCAACATTAGAAATCCAACTGACTTGTAATCACTTTGAATTACAAGTTACAGAAGCAATAAAATCTTCAGTTTTTGCCTGTGAGATCCTGTGCGGCGTGTACATACACCAAGCAGTACCAAACTTATGCAATGCTTTCATAGACCTCTCGTTGTTTTGGTCCCAACTTTTCATTCCCTTCTAGCAAATCCTCTTTTATTCAGTATGTTCCTTCAAATTCAGCAAATGATCCATTAACACACAGACTGCAACCACCCTGTCCCACTGACCAGATTAATCTCCAGGACATAAAGTGCAACAGGGGTTCTCTGGAAAAGTCCCATCATGTGTAATGGTGCACTGAATATTACACCCTGTCATGGTTTAACCCCAGCCAGCAACTAATCACCACGCAGCCCTTCACTCACTTTCCCATGGTGGGATGTGGGAGAGTAAAAGTGAGGAAACTCATGGTTTGAGATAAAGACAGCTTAATAGGTAAAGCAAAAGCCACACATGTAAACAAAGCAAAGCAAGGAATTCATTCACCACTCCCCATGGGCAGGCAGGTGTTCAGCCACCTCCAGGGAAGCAGGGCTCCAGCATGCGTAATGGTTTCTTGGGAAGACAGACACCATCACTCCAAATGTCCCCCCTCCTCTTCCTTCTTCTTTGCCCCAGCTTTATATACCAAGTATGACATCATATGACATGGAATATCCCTTTGGCCAGCCTGGGTCAGCTGTCCCGGCTGTGTCCCCTCCCAGCTTCCCGTGCATCCCCAACCTTCTCGCTGGCAGGCCAGCACAAGAAGCTGGACTGTCCTTGACCGCTTAGCAACAACTAAAAACATCAGCATGTTATCAACATTTTTTCATGCCAAATCCGAAACACAGCCTCACACCAGTTTCTAAGAAGAAAATTAACTGTCTCAGCTGAAACCAGGACACACCCCACATGGTTTGTTCAGGAGTACTAAACTGACGCTGTGTGGCAAGTTTAATTCTAGCTTTTCTAAATTTTTGAGAACTTTATTAACATTATTTGAAATATTTCAACAACCTCAAAAATTTTTGTCATGTCAAAACCAGTGTGTTGGCTTGCCCTCATAACAAAGTATAGCTGAGCCTTTTCAGCTAAAGTATTTCCATAAAACCTGTAATAGAGCAGAAATAAGATATGCACCAAACTAAAAGGATTGAAGTTTGGCAAAGATGTTACTTTAAGCAGGAAAATCTGAATGGTCTTTATAGGTGACACATCAATTTCACTTCTAATGAGCTTTAGTTCAGAGATCTGGTGTGATGCCGACAATATGTAATTTTAGATTTATTTTTTGTAAACTACCTTTGCTAAGGAAAATATTTCACAAAATTAGAGAATTTCCAAGAACAATTGTTAAAGGATGGTTTCCTTACAAAAAAGTCTGGCTAAAAGTATTCTGGGTAAGCCACAGAGTACCTGTAGAAGTAAACTGCCTGTAGTTTTTAGGAGGAAAAAGTCTCCATTCAAAGATATCTTTTCCATCATTACACTATTTCAGCTTGTCAATATTCATCATGACAGCAGCTTCAGCAATTTTTATCTGATACTTTGAGTACAGATAAATAACAAGAGATTAACCTACAATCACTCTGAAAACAGTAGAAGAAAATATATGTTAACTGTAACTGGCTTGTGACAGACCTCTTCTGCTGTTTTCCAAGAGGATAACACAATCTGTGAATATCTATTTCTGGTGGATAGGAAGTGTGTAAGATTTTTTTTTTTTTTCCTGAATTAAAAGCATAATGCAAAAATCACAGACTTAGTATCATGCAATGAAATGAGAAAATTAAGGGGAAAGCTAAAGAAAATACCCTATGATGACTCCTTTTACACAGATTAAGAGACACTCACATGATAAATAAAATTTTTAAGAGGATGTTTTAAGGAAACACCATGTTTCTGAATATAGTATTCCATCAAACCTGTTAAAAAACTCGGATCACATTATTTTCAGTTTATTATTAGTATTATGAGTTATCAGATCTATTTTTTTGAATATTTAATAAAAAAACCTCACAGAACTGATTGAGAAACTCTTGATGTAACTATTCATTGAGATTTTGCTTTAACAGTCTATATTTAGCAGATTTCTGCAATGCGTTACTTTGTCACAAAAGAAAGAAAAAAAAATTACAGTCATTTCATGGAGTGGAAAAGTGAATTCTGTGTATTTCAAAGAGGAGAAAGAAGGTAGGCTGTGGTGACAAACAATCAGAATGGATAGAAAGCACTGAAAAATGTACTCATGCTATACTCCATATAAGCAACCTGTAACAATTACAAACCTTCCAATTATGTTTGTTGCTTCCAGAAGAGAGTTTTCTTGTCATACTGCTTTTTACAGTAGTTACATTTATGCCTAAGGAATTACTTTCTCTTTAATGTAACCTACTTTTCTTTGAACACTATCATAATTTTGAGTGTATGTAGAATTAGATTATTCTAATTTTGACTACCTTAATTTTCAATAAATATACAAGAATGTAACATGAAAGAATATTCAGTAGTTACCACTCTTGCATTAACATTTAATCTCCAGCATTCATAAAAAGTACAATTTTACCTTACCCATAAAGCACTTTTTCACACTTTGGGGACATTTTATGATCCTAGAGAATTATACTTGTATATTTCCCTGTATTCAAAGTATCTTCTGGAAAAGCTGTAAGATGAACAAAAAGCTGTTGTTACAAAGTTTTCAAGGTCTCATTTTAACTGTGCATAGCCCATTTTGTTCAATTTTGCAATATAGGAGCTGGACAGGAAGTAGCAGCAAGGAAATACTCATTTTCACTCAACATTCATTTATAGACAAACTGGTGATTTCTGGTGTAAAATTCTACATTTTCTGTTCTATCTGATGTTTCTATCTATCTGATATCTATCTGATGATAGATGATGATATCCATAATCAAAATTCAAACTTCTAAAAAAAAAAAATCCCCTAAATTTCTGAATGCCTCCATAAACATTAACTATATTTGATCTGGGCAAAGTCAAATTTTGATGATACAAGACAAGCTTCAGCAAAAATAACTCTGATTCAGTCACTCTTATTTATGGGAGTCAGTAATTTTGCTCTGTTACGTCTAGTTCTTTGCCTTGATTTGGTAAAGTTTTTTGGTCTCAGAATCTAAGAATATTCAAGCACTTACATTTCAAATCTCCACAAAACCTTGGTCCTTACCCTAATTAAAAGGGACTCAATTTCTTCTGCTGCTTCCATCATGCACTTCTATAAATATACCTAGTCATTCTTACAGAAAACCACTGCAAGTCTGGTAAGACGTTTGACAGGGAAATTCCTACCAAAAGGAACTGTCCTTGCTTCTCCTGAAACTCTGCTTGTGTACAGTTGCTTTCATTAGGAACAAGTTTATTCAGGCTGACTTCTACGCAAAAAAATAATGTTTTATCTACAGTTACAAGATTCAGCAAATCTGTGCAATGGCTTCAGAATGGTTGACATTGGAAGGGACCTCTGGAGATCATCTACCAAGTCAGTGATTTTGTTTAGAACTTTATCAAGTAGGTCAAGCACGATTTCCCCTTGGTGAAACCATGCCAACTACTCCTCTTACCTTGTCCTTTATGGGCCTGGAGATGGTTTCCAGGATTAGCTGGTCCATCATCTTCCCAGGGATCAAGTTGAGGCTGACCAGCCTTAGTTCCCTGGGCCCTCCTTCTTGCCCTTCTTGATGATAGGAGTGACATTTGTTTTCCTCCAGTCACCATGCTCAATCAAACACTATCAAGAGTAGCCTCACAATGACATCAGCCAGATCCCTCGGCACTCGTAGGTAAAATCCCATCAGGACCAATGGGCTTATGTATGCCCATATTGCTTAAGTATTCCCTGATCTGATCCTCTTCTAACAAAGACACAACTTTCTTCCTCCAATCTTTCCTCTTGGTTTCTGGGACCTGTGATTCCTGAAGACTGGTCTTGCTGCTAAAGACTGAGACAAAGAAGGCATTCAGTACTTCCGCTTCTCCATGTCCTGTGTAACCATATCCCTTGTCTTGTTGAGTAATGGGCCCACATTTTCCCTAGTCTTCCTTTTGTCGCCTATGTACTTGTAGAAACCATTCATGTTGTCTTTGATGTCCCTGGTCTGATTTAATTCCATTTGCACTTTACCTTTCCTAACTTCATGCCTGGATGCTCAGACAATGTTCCTTTACTCCCCCCACATTACCTGTCCTTACTTCCACTCTCTGTGTACTTCCTTTTTGTCTTTGACTTTGGCCAGAAGCTACTTGTTCATCCACACAGGCCTCCTGGCATTTTAGCCTGACTTCTTCTTCTTTGCAGTAAGACTCTCTTGAGCTTGGAGGAGGTGGTCCTTGAATACTAACCAACTTGCTTGAAGCCATGTTCCTTCCAGGGTCTTATTCCCATGCAACACTTCTAGGCATATTTTTGAGGAGACCAAAGTCTGCTCTCCTGAAGTCCAAGGTTCTAAGTTTGGTTTTCACCCCCCACTCTGCCCTCAGGCTTGATCTCTCAGGTCAAACTTTTTCCACCTCACACAAGAAAAGAACATGAAGTAAGATCTGGATGGTCTGTACAACACAATCCAAAAGAGCAGGGAATAGTGATCAACTACTGTTAAGCAGCCCATTAATCAACAAATACAAAACTTAAGCAGATGTATTATAATGTAGCTAGAATTCTAACTTTCATACGTGTAAGTGTAATTCAGCTAGATTAAGCTTTAAAGGAGTTTAAAATATTTTCTGGTCCCGTATGCACTCCAGGCTTTCTTTTTGACCCCCTCCTTTTGAGAATTATGTTTTAATCCTCTTCCCTGATATCAGAAAACAATCTTGAGACTGCATTTTTGTTTTGTGGCTATAAGAAAATGCCATTGTCCCTCCAGAAGTCAGCCAGGGCTGCTGACAGAAGTAAAGAAGGTCCTTCCCCGCTAAGCCCTGCACCCCCGAGATAAAAGCACGACTCAGCTTGGGGTGAATTTCTGGTAAGCTTCAGGGGAAGGCTGTTCCTTGAGCCTCTCCTTAGGCTTACATCTTATACCTCACCTCCTTTATGACACTACTTGAACACCAAAAAGAGAACAAAAGTGGCAAAATTACAGAACTGCAGACACGCATGCTTTCAGTATTTAATAGGAACAAATGAGGTTACCTGAACTACTTAGAGTTCTGCTACCTCAGTTTGTCTGCATTTGCTACAGTCTCAACTCTGACTACTGTCCAGACATGCTCAATTGACTGATTTTAATTCAGTTCAAAGTATATGACACTGAGATGGAGTAATTTTCTACAAAAAAAGAGTTAGTAAAATGCCACACAGTAAATAAAAATTTATAGAAAATCAAAAAGCCAGCAAGGCACCCACTAAGTATTTATCATCAACACCACCAAAAAAAAAAAGCTACATTACCAAAAGGCCACAGCTTCAAGATGCATAATTTGGCCACAGCTTTACACGGACAAGTGAACAGTGCAATGCTTCAATTATTACCCTTAAACTACTAGAAAGAAGACCTCAACAAACCACAGATACTGTATCTAGATAATAGCAAATACAAAATCGGAAATTAAATAATTAGGTGATGAAACCCAAAGATCCCAAGAGCATACTATTTACACAGAAGATACCTGTAGGCATGAAATTAATTTGTAATTCCTATTGTTAAGTCTAAAGCTGACACAAGCACACTACAACAAAAAACCACACTGTAAACATCTAATAATTATTAATTGTTGTTATAGTTGTGATGGTGTAAGATTATAAATGAAGCAAACTGTTTACACTTAGAAAGTTTGAGAGGTTTTTTAAGACCATCCAGTATACAAGTTGGGGTGGAGAGGGGCAGGGATGCACCAAAAACACACGCTCTTGGACACAATCTCTTAGCAGCAATAGCAAAATGAGCTGAACATTGGTACTTTCTTGCAAGTTTCTTTCTTATCAGGGTAAGCCATTCTTTTCAATTTCAGTAACAGTGATAATAAAGAAAAATTATTTTCTAATCTTTTTCCTAATTAAACTTAAACTATATCATATCTTGACCAGTTCTTAAATATTTGAGATTCATCTTTTCAGGCTTCTCATTTTCAATGTATTTATGTTTACAGAAAGTAAGGAAAAAATCACTATTTATTCCAGGAAAGAATATGAAAAACTTATTATTATTTATATTTTCCAAAATATAAATATTGATTCAAATACTATGTCTTAAAGAAGAAGGTTTAAAGGACTAGATTATGATGCTTCCAAATATCAAACATCAGGTTAAGGTCTAATTAAACAGATTTCCACTAAAACCAATAAAATCCTGTCCTCTGACTTTGTTCATGTTAAAAAACTCTTTGGTGCAGCCAACTAGATACCGAAACCTTACATATTTGATGAGGGAAAGGTTGTGGGTGTTGTCTACCTGGACTTTAGTAAAGCATTTGGCAGCATCTCCCACAGCATTCTCCTAGAGAAACTGGTGGCTTGTGGCTTAGAGAGGTTTACTCTTCACTGGGTAAAGAACTGGCTAGATGGCTGAGCCCAGGGAGTTGTGGTGAACGGCGTTAAATCCTGCTGGTGGCTGATCACAAGCAGTGTTCCCCAGGGCTCGGTTCTGGGGCCGGTCTTGTTCAATATCTTTATCGATGATCTGGATGAGGGGATCAAGTGCTCCCTCAGTAAGTTTGCAGATGACACCAAGTTGGGTGGGAGTGTTGATCTGCTGGAGGGTAGGAGGGCTCTGCAGAGGGATCTGGACAGGCTGGATCGATGGGGAGAGGTCAACTGTATGAAGTTTAATAAGGCCAAGTGCAGGATCCTGCACTTTGGCCACAACAACCCCATGCAATGCTACAGGCTTGGGGAGGAGTGGCTGGAGAGCAGCCCAGCGGAAAGGGACCTGGGAGTGCTGGTTGACAGCCGGCTGACTATGAGCCAGCAGCATGCCCAGGTGGCCAAGAAGGCCACCAGCATCCTGGCCTGTATCAGAAATAGGGGGCCAGGAGGAGTAGGGAAGTGATTGTGCCCCTGTACTCGGCACTGGTGAGGCCACACCTTGAATACTGTGTTCAGTTTTGGGCCCCTCACTACAAGAAGGATGTTGAGGTGCTGGAGCGTGTCCAGAGAAGGGCAACAAACTGGTGAGGGGGCTGGAGCACAAGTCTTATGAGGAGCAGCTGAGGGAACTGGGGTTGTTTAGTCTGGAGAAGAGGAGGCTGAGGGGAGACCTTCTCGCTCTCCATAACTACCTGAAAGGGGGTTGTGGTGATGTGGGTGTTGGTCTCTTCTCCCAAGTAACCAGCGATAGGACGAGAGGAAATGGCCTCAAGTTGTGCCAGGGGAGTTTTAGATTGGATATTAGGAAAAATTTCTTCACTGAGAGGGTGGTCAGGCATTGGAACAGGCTGCCCAGGGAGGTGGTGGAGTCACCATCTCCGGAAGTATTCAAAAAATGTGTGGATGTGGCACTTCAAGACATAGTTTCACAGAATCACTAAAGTTGGAAAGGACCTTCAAGATCATCAAGTCCAACCATTAATCCAGTGCTACCATGTCCCCCTAAACCACGTCCTGAACCATGATTTAGGGAGCGTGGTGGCATTGGGTTAACGGTTGGACTTGATGATCTTGAAGATCCTTTCCAACCTTAGTGATTCTGTGATTCTGATTTTCTTTATAGTAGCTCTGGTCTGATCCTCTGGATGCAAGGTGTAATAGCAGTCAGAGAGCATGAGGTACACCCAGGAACAGACCCTTCCACTTAGTTTCACCCCAAATTACATGCTTCAAGGCTGTTGCATAATGTGAACCACAACACAGTAAGCAGAAAAGATTGGAAGATGCCTCTCAAAAGTACTCTTGTGTTCTGAATTAACATGGCAATGCCAAGACAGCTCTTGAAGACCAAGATGCCAGTTTGCTGCCAGAGGTGGCAGAGAAACAAACTTCAGATACTGATCTGAAGCCTAAGTTGATGTTACTTAGACATTCTCCATTTGATTTTTTCCCAGTAGAAATTCTCTATAAGGCCACTTAATTTAGACATATGTTAATAATTTGTTAATGTAATTTAAAGAACCATTGGGATGTTTGGAATTATTGATGGATCTATACATTCATGAATATGTCATCATGCTTCATGGCTGGATACAACTCCTTTAATGAAAGATGGACTATGGGCAGCTGCACTAATGAGTGCTTTTTAAACAAACCTTATAAATTCCACCTGAAAGATGTTAAAGTAGATATTGAGAATAGGATGGTGAAACACTGGAACAAGTTGCCCAGAGAGGTGGTAGATGACCCAGCCCTGGAAACAGTCAAAGTCAGGCTGGACAGGCCTCTGAACAACCTGATCCAGTCAAAGATGTCCCTGCTCACTGTAGGGGGTTGGAGTAGTTGACATATAACTGTCCCTTCCAAGCCAAAGTATTCTATGATTCTATGACCTGCAAAGGGCTGTTTAGTTTCTTTTCACCTTGCATCATGGTCCAGGATGTTTTTGTAATGTCTTTTATCTAATCTTTCTTCTCCTCTTCCCCCCTCCTTTACCAACTTTAAAATAATATTATTTTAGTTTTACTATCTTTGGTTTCAGAAATGCATTTCTGAATGTCATTTTTCCAAATGGTTCTTCTGAGAGTTGCACTGAAGACATTGCACCTAATCCAAAATTGCTTAAAATAAGTGGAAAATACTGCATTTAGGACCTGAAGAGAAATACATGCTTGCCAAATAAAAATTGTAGTGTCTTGCAGAGTATCTATTCTGAGAGTACCACTGAATAGAGAAGACTTTAAAGGAATTCATTTGGAGTTTATAAGTGGCTAAGAAAACAGTAACCCTTTAATAAGAAGAATTTAATCAAGTTTAAATCCTATCTACATAGTTTGATGAATCAGACAGCATCTTACCAAAAAGAACATAAAGTTCTCCATAAAACAGTTCATTTCCATAGCACATTTACAACATCTATTAATTGATAAACAGTTTCCACACATTCTTGATAAAGGGAAGATTAATATTAGTAGTGTCAAAGGTATAGTTTTTGCCTATTTTTCCTGATAATGATAGCATATTTAATTCCAAACAAATTTTTAATGTCATTTTGTGAAATAGAAATTGAGTTAATTTCAGCAAGCCAGATATTTCATAGGAGAGCTCTGGTCCTCAAATTTTAACATATGTGTCTATGGAAGCTGGCAAATAAGTTGCAAGAATTTCTCAAGACACATTGACTAGGTTATCTAAATGTTTCATCTTATCTTGTGAAAGAGCTAAAAGTTTAAAATATTTTGGTTTTAATTTTCATTAATTAAATTGTCAAAACTTAATCTTGTTTAGAAGTGTTTTTAACAATAAAAACACAGATTTATTTATTTTAAAGTTTAATAACAATATCTGTTATAACTTTAATGATATTACACTACTTTTCACAGTAGAGATTTTTGTTGCTTAAAGTGTACTTTCTTCTGAAATGCAGCTGACAGAAATTATGCTCATAGGGGTTTTATTTCTTCATCTTGAGGGATGTAAATTTAGATTCTATTACTAATTGCTTCTTTGTAATCAAGGCGTTGACATCTGCAGGTTTTATAATCCTCAAGCTGCATTAAACAGAAGGATAGTTCTAAGGCATTCGTTGAAACAGTAAGTTAACATAAACCACTGTACATCTCTGCCTTGAGAGGAAATTCTGAACTGTTATCAGGTTTTCTCAGTCATTTTAATATTAAACAATATGTAATTTAGAACTTAATTTTTTTTTCATTAGGAGTGCTCCAAATTAATTACAGGAAATTTGACAAATTTTATAATGGTGAATGTGGAATTATACAAAATTTAGAGTTCCACACTTGAGTAAATTAATATTACATTTTAGGAATATACTATACATACACAAAGATTTTTGTTAGAAAAGCTCAGGTCTCAGAGGCAATCATGGAGCTGAGAGACAAGAGGAAAGATCAGAGGCAGAAACGTATGAGTACAAATAGAAGTTACACTAACTTGGGGATCAGTTAAGGGATCAGTAAAAACAGCTAACACGACCAGAATTAGAAATGGCAGAATGATGTTCCAACTTCTTCCTACAACCCAAATCTACTAGGTGTGGATGCAGGTGAATTTGAAACCTTCTCTAAAGGGATCTTAAATGAACTTGAAGTCTTCTAAGCCTTGCCAGGATTCTGCTGTTGGCTTCTATTAACTGTACTAAATATTCAAATTAGCATAAAACAGTGTCAGAGTCTAAAAGTAAGCTGTGCTAATTCACCAAGGCACAAACTGGTACACTATCCAAATCAGTATGATAATTCAATTTTATTTTTTAAATTATTACTTAATGAAATGTTTTTCCTCAAATTTCATTGAGGTATTCATACACTATCTTCAAAATGTGCAAAATGAAGATGACCTACCTGACACAAACCATTTAGCTGAAGAAGGGAAGCATAATAAAACCTACTGTTGGCTCCTTCAGTTGATAAAGCAGATTATTTTGATCTCCATATCCTTTAGAGTGTTGTCTTCTGTTTAATTAAAGTATAACCATTTGGAAAGGAATATAAACAAAATCTATGTGAATTTCAAATATGAATATGAACGAAGCACTCTCTTGCTCCATCCTCCATCTCCCAATGAAGTGTTACTTGTAGCCAGAATGCTAGGCAAGAGACAATCACAATCTCTTGATATAAAATATTAAGCACAACTGTTGTATTCATTATTACAGTATGCTGTCACGGAACTGCATCCACAAGCATGTTATATATTGATCTTGACCAAGCTTTAGATTATGATAGGATTTGGCATTAATAAACAGTCTGATATCAAATCAAAAGAACTTAATGACAGAGGTGCTCATTTATTTTTAATTTCCATCTATTTTAAAACACAAAATGTAGAAAATTATAGTCAATGAGCAGTTAGGCAAGTTTCATTAGATAGAAATTACAAATAATCTCCTTCAATATCTATTATAAAGTAAAACAGAATAGATCACTGAATGTATATTAAAAAATACCCAGTATTGATATTAAAAAATACCAAGTATTGATAAGACGCTTTTACAAACAGCACTGTTTAAAAGGCTAGCAAATCTATAAGATGCAACATAGAGGAAATAAAATATAAGAATTGAAACAATGCAAGAAAGCCTTTGCCTTTTTTTTTTTTTTTTTACATTTCCCTATCAGATACGTAGAATTTTCAAGAAAGATACTTTCTTATTTTTCTAAAGAAAACTTACCTAAAGAGTAATAGATATCTCAGAGGCTTTGCACCTATAGAATTAAGGCTCAAATAAGCAAAAATAAGTTTCTAAAAAATGTATTCCTGGAAATGAGGTGTAGTTGAATCAGCATTTGACTAGAAGGAAAATCTTCAGTCATAGGAGTTTTATCATTGCATGAATATATCATATGGCAAGTTCATACATCCATTATACTCATAAAATAAAACATAAATTCAGCTAAGATTTCTTGCTTATATACTCTCTCTAAGAAAGGTTGTTTTAAATAATTGTTCTTTGGGTTGTTTGAAATCTAGTTCCTAATCTAATTTCATATCCAGTTGCTCATATGGCCTCTTGGCTCAAGAACCTCTTTCCTGCCTCTACTTGCATTTGTTACATAGTTGTAGGCTGTATTCCTTTCACTTTGTTAGAACAGCCTTGTTACAACCTTAAATAAGTGCTTTGGACCCTAAACATCCTGGCAGTAAATGTTTTCTAAAACAGTTCAAGTTTTTTCATTTTCCTAGATGATGCATGACCAGACTTGTCTTGTACATTAATATTTATAATGTAACAAAATAAAGAAAATGCTAATCCAGTGATTAAATGAAGACAAAAGTTCTCACTGCTCTGGAATTATTCACCTTGGGCAAATGATAGAAATCAGAGGATCACTTTTCCCTTCCATACCTACACTTTTTCTATGAATAGCAGTTCTGCTGTCTTTTTCTTTCTTTCTTTTTGTTTTTTTTTAAATAAGTAAAAAGTGTGCAAAAGTAACCCATAGACAGGTAAACAGCTGAAATATTAACAGAAGCAAGACAGGAGGAAAAAGATTGGCATCTTGGTTCGATAACATGTGATTGCACTAAAAGTAAGACTGCACTTATGAGCACCAGGTGTAAATAAGAATATTTCAGAAGCAACTTCGAGGTATTTCAAATGGTGTGAAGTTTAAAGAACTCCTTGATGCAGGTTATGGGTGAGTATGTGTAGCTATGCAGACAAAAATATGCACATATATCTTCACTGTGCAATTGAGAAAAAATAATGTATCATATGATGTATACTATAATTCCAGAGACACTTTATATATTTTGAGCAAAAGATACTCCGTAGATTTTAGCATTTAAGACACATTCAGTGTCTTCAGCTTCCTATGAGGGTCAAGTAAAGACTCTAATCTTGTTATATGAGAGCTGTTTGCCCCTATTGGTATGTCCTATATGCTTAAGTAAACGAATTACTCCAACACTCAGAAACTTCGAGAGCCTCCAGAGGCTGTCCATGGACTGCAGTACAGCAGGACAGGGTGGAGCCACTAGCATTTGGCCCCCCTTTTGCACCCTGAGGATCCCAGTGACACACACGTACATCCCCCTGGTCCCCAGATGCTACCCCTCTGCCTCCTCCCCAGCCCTTACTCCAGGTGCACATCTCAGTGCTGTAATCCAGGGTTCACCGTGCAATTCTGTGCTGCACAGGCTGCACCTGCAGAAAATCCCTGTGCATCAGTTCAGTAACACCTTGCTCTACTGCACAAGATTAAATTAAAGGCAAGCTGGGCACAGGCGCCACTATGCACAGATCTGCTTCACCTCTCTAGAGGTGAAAATTCAGACTGGAGTTTTATTGCCATGCTAGGGGGGAAAAAAAAGTCAACAATTCCACCTCCTCTCCAATCTTATAAAGGAGGGCATCATTTTCATGTGAAATAGAGGAGTCCAAGTAATTTTTATTTCACTGATGTAAATTGAACATGAAAGAAGAGGTGTGTTTACGTACCACAGCAGAAAATTATTGCCAGTCAGAAAGAATGGTAATAAAGAAACGAAGAGGTTAAAAAAAGCTTAGGTTAGTATGTTTAACTCACATAAATAAAAAAGAGCTTAAATAAGCAAACCTGCAACTGTTAGAAGTGCAGAAATACCAGTCCTCCTTTTCTGTAGTTCCATAAAGTACAAATGACTCAATTTCTGATACATATCATTACTGCCTGCCTTTAAGGATTAATTTAGTCAGTAGTTGCATGGGTATTGGCTAGTTTTAGCTCAGAGTATTCTGCTATATTAAAGTCATATGGGTAAATGAGGAAAGCGCTTGCTGTATAACATGTTCTCTGAAAATAAGAATAGTTGGTTTCAGTGATGTGAAATTAAAACATTGGGAGAGGGCATAGGTACTTGAACTTCAGCGTCCTTTATTGGTTAATTGTTCCTGCTATTTGGAGCTCAACACCTTAGATATTTCTAGAGGGAAAATATTCCATATTGTTTTATCTCTTTTGAAACTGATAAATTGTACAAAGTAGATTCTCATCTAAGAGAAAAATAAATCATGTATTTCTGTTAGGTGGACGGTTGGACAATGTTTCATAGTTTTCATACAGTAAGGTCTTCCTAGAATTAAAACTCATTGTAAATAAATGACAGGATGTGGACGAGTTAGTGGCGTGGGTATATAAGTATCTAGCATATAATAGACAGCATTAATCAGCCGGCACATGAAATTGAATGCTGTGTTTAAGTGGCAAACATGCATTGTGATCCAAATAATGCTAAGAGCATAATGAGGGAAGAACTTTCAGCTCATTTGCCAGACTATGTTTATTTTTATTTCTTATATAGTGTTTTCTGGCAGGGGAGGGGAAAGTAAGTGATATTTAATTGCAACAATAATTTCAAATGAATAATGGAAAATAACAACGCCAGTTTACTCTTCATGCCATATCCACTGCTAAGCCAATTTATTCCTCTTCATAAATCAATTTGTGTTTCAGTGTAGGTGGAATCATTACAGCAGGGTCATCTTCCTAGTATTTGGATTCACTGGCCATTAGGTTCACAGTCATACATTGTTGATTCACAGGGAAAGCTATTTGTCCATAAGCAGAGGCTGACGTGAGAAGGCTGACTTCTATTAGAGTTGAGTGAATAATCTGAAACAAATTATTGAATGTCTATTTTGGGGGATTTGTCCTAATTGCTTAATCCAGTACTGCTGTAATTGGGATGGGGGTGGGACACGGACACGATACAGGACTTACGGACAACATCTGCTCAAGGCCTTCAGCAATGAAAGGATCATGAAATTCTGCTGTCTTCAACGTTTGAAAATTACCTGGGAGTTTCTTCACTAAACAGTTCTCAGGCTGGAAACTATTCACACACAAATTCATACAAAAAAGTGCTTTTGTTACGTTTAGAGAGATTTGGCTCTTCATTATGGCTACTGTTTTCATTATGTTATGTTATTGCTGGTAACACAGTGGTAAATAGTAATTTGTCCTTTAAAACTTGTTCATGACAAATTGAAAGGTTGATTTCCCTCCTTCCCACAATGAAGAACTTAAACACACAATAGAACCCATACAAATTGCAGCAGAATTAATACTTATTCAATCTCTCTCCCCTCCCTTATTATCCACAGGTTAATTATGCTAGCTACCATGCTGCTTTGGGACCCACAAGCACCTGGGTGCAGAGCAAATACTGAGTTTCTGATTGCTCCCAATCCAATGGAAAATGCACTCTCTTCTCTCTGGTACCCATATGATAACTAGCAGAAGTGGACCCTTTCTAAACATCTCTAATCTTTGTCTCTGAAGTTTTGTCTCTTTATGTTGGTCTTTTATGAACGAAAGCACCCAATTAATAGGAACTGAATTCAGATCAGCAACATTGCTAACTACATAGTCTATACTGTAGTAACAGCAAACCCAAAATTATTCAGAGCACTTCTAGGAAGGGCTTCAATCGCTAATTAAATGGAAGTTGCTATATTGCACTGCCTCTTGCTATGAATGATGCATGCATGCATGCATACATAAATAATAATCAGTAATAACATACATAAATAAAAATCAATAATAACAGGTGGGCTTTTGTTAGAACAAACACAGTCTGACTGTTCTGATATCAAGAAAATTAAAGCAGAGGCATTTCTCCAAGATTATTTCACTCATCAAAAGATAGGGCAATATAATTTCTCCTTCATTAGTTTTCTTCAATGGGAAATTTCTTTTTAGTGACCAGCCTTATACAGTTCCTTGCCAATTAATTGAACTCCTAAGCTTAGCCATCAAAATTAAAGCCAACTAACTTTTCGATACACGCTTCAGTTGGTACCAAAACTAGGAGTTGTGTTTCTGCAAGGGCTGTCATTTTCTGTGCAGCAGATACCACACGGATTCCAGCCCAGTCCATAACAGATATTCCATTTGCACATTTTAGATAACTCTGTAAGAATGAGAGACTGTACACAGTCCAACAAATCCTATGACTTCAAATCTCAGCCTAACGTCTAACAAACCTCTCTTCTTTGATTCAGACATCTATCAAGGAAAACCATACTGCTAATCCATATGCTTATTCTTTGGGACGGACATTGTAGCTTGATCTGCACATCAGCCGTTCTAGTAAAGTTATACATTTCCCTCAGAGGCTCTTAATCAGATCAAAAGGTGTCCTCAAATAAGGGTTATTTAGGCACTGTGAAACCTATGAAAGCACCTACACATAGTATTTTTCAAAGCAGCCATTCTATCTAGTCAAAAACATTCCAACATTTGTCATTTACTGAGAGCAACATGCTTTATTACAAGGTTTGAGAATCAGAAGAAAATGAAGATTTGCCTAGCCTGCAGGTTAAGGGACTGGTCTGGCCTGCAAAGAGACTCAAGATCTAGTCTCTATGCATAATTCAAAGGAATCTATATCAAACCCACTATTTTGGCTCAGTCAAACAGGACTCAAATCTTTACTTCCTACATCCCAGGCCAGTGTCCTAATTATTCATGAACACAGAGAAACCTAGGTTTTGATCCAAAGCATTATATATCAACTCCATGTCTACAAACTGTTCTTCTTTTCTATTGAAAACAAAAACATTAACTCAAACTAAGATTGTCACTAAATGGAATTGACCTCTGTTAAACTCATATTCTGACGGTTATTGATTTTCTCAAGTTAAAGAACATCTGAACATCTACAGTAAGAAAGGATTATAACTGTAATATAAGAAATAAAACTTTATATTCCTTTTTCATCTGGTTGATCGATGCAAGCCAAACTTCACGCTAATCAGCCCAAGTAGTTAGCATGCTATATAGAAATATAAAATGTCTGCTGATTGAAGCAAAATGAAGAAAAAAAAACCCTCAAAAAACAACATCTATCTGTAGTAATTATACAAGATACAAACACTGCACTAAAACATACACTTCATACAAGTTTTAGTGATGATGACAAAAAGAAATCACCATTTGTGACACCAAGAACTATTTCCCAGTATATTTTTTGTAGAACTCACTAAAGACCCACAGTTGTTTTTTTCTACTCTGGCTCCCTAGCTTTAGTCACCAGACATTATAAATGTGATACAAATACATAAATTGCTAAGGAAAAAAACACAATTAAAAATACTAAGATAAACAAACAAAAACATGCAAAGGACACAAAACCCCAGGTGGCAACAGAGTTAATCAGAGGCCATCTGAAAAATTCCACATGCCCGCTTGAGAAGTAATTTGCAATACCTTCATGCTAGATACATTTTTCTTACACATTTAGAGAAAATCTTTGTAAAATGTGATTAATATATGTGCAGACAAAATTTTTCCTTAACCTTGCTAAAAATATGTGTGTGTGTCTCTGTGTGCGTATTCCCCACACCAATAAAGTAGTTTTAAAAAATTACAGAAAAATTTTGCCCATTGTTTTGGAATTACAAAAGGAAACTTACCCAGCAGAAAGGGACCTGGGGGTCCTAGCTGACAGCTGGCTGAACATGAGCCAGCAGCGTGCCACAGCATCCTGGCCTGTATCAGCAATAGTGTGGCCAGGAGGAGTAGGGAAGTGATCGTGCCCCTGTACTCGGCACTGGTGAGGCCGCACCTTGAATACTGTGTTCAGTTTTGGGCCCCTCACTACAAGAAGGATGCTGAGGTGCTGGAGTGTGTCCAGAGAAGGGCAATGAAGCTGATGAGGGGTCTGGAGCACAAGTCTTATGAGGAGCGGCTGAGGGAACTGGGGTTGTTTAGTCTGGAGAAGAGGAGGCTGAGGGGAGACCTTCTCGCTCTCCACAACTACCTGAAAGGGGGTTGTGATGAGGTGGGTTTTGGTCCCTTCTCCCAAGTAACTAGCAATAGGACAAGAGGAAATGGCCTCAAGTTGTACCAGGGGAGTTTTAGATTGGATATTAGGAAAAAATTCTTCACCGAGAGAGTGGTCAAGCCTTGGAACAGGCTGCCCAGGGAGGTGGTGGAGTTACCATCACTGGAGGTGTTCAAAAAACGTGTCGATGTGGCGCTTCAGGACATGGTTTAAGGGGCATGGTGGTGTTGGGTTAATGGTTGGACTTGGTGATCTTGAAGGTCCTTTCCAACCTTAGTGATTCTGTGAAACAGGTAAGTTCCTCACTAGTTTTGCAGCATACTCCTTTACAGAATTTGTTGCTATTGTCAACTGCATTTAGGGGAGTCCTGTTATCAAGTTAACACTTTTATGAACTTTGAATTAATAGCATCACTATCTGCATTGTGGTAAACACTCCAGGCTAGGATAGTGCTATGATTCCAGTCAGAGGGGAAGGGAAGGGTGCTTAACAAAGCTTTGCAACCACTCCTAAGTTACATGTATAATTGGACAATATTAACTAAATTCCTGCAATCCTCCGATGTCTTCTCCTTTACTCCTATCACCTGATATTTGAGATGAGAAAAGTTATCTTAATCAGTCACTATCACTCTGTTTCCTAAGTTAGTCACTCCAAATAGATGAAGTCTGATTTATCGCTACTGTTGAGACTGTTCTAAAGTTCAAGCAGGAAGGTGAACAGCTGCAACACTAACAAGTATGTTACAGGCAAATAGAGTAATATTTGTGTATGGTCTACATTATAACCTTTCCCTTTATTAGAGAAAACAGCCACTGCAAAAAGAATCCTGGCAACATGAATTTTAGAGGCACAGATCAGCAAACCAATTACCAATCCATCAATTGATCAGAGCTAGTCTTGGGAGTAGTTTGCTCTTGGAAATGAAGGCCTATGCAGATGGTATGCATGTTCATGACTTGCAGAGCATCTGCACAGAATAGATAATTAGATAAGTAGAAGACAAGAACACAGTAACTAACTCAAAGAAAGCTAGAATAGGTAAATGCATACAGAAATTAAATTATTTACTGTTTTACAGCTATATGAACTGAAATATTAAGTGGTATGTAGTCTGCATTTGTTTTACCTACGTTTTAAGATGGGGGTGGGGAGGGGGGAAAGGTAGAAACAGTTGCCAGCCTCCATTCATCAAATAGACCCAGCACTCAAAACAATTTTAAATTAGAACAGTAAATGAAGTGCTGTGTATTGATGCTGATTTAAATAGCCATCAGTTAGGTTGTTCAAGTCTTTTTCATGGGAAAAGATCTTATGAAATTCAAAACTTGGATAATACTAGAAGAGAATTCAAGTTAGGATATAAAAATGGATAGCTGACATGCTGACCAACCTTTTTCTCTACAGTCACTGCATGTTAGAAACAAATAAATGAGGCTTGGTGATTTCAATGTTTATCAGCCTGCAATAGATTAATTTATATTTAAAAGACTTTTTTTTTATATATATATTGCTACAGTATCCTCTCTTCTACATATAAGAAATGTTGGAATTTTTCTAAAGTATTGCTTTCTACCTCAGTTTAGTTGTAATGATTGTCTGTGGCATAATTGTAACATCCTTGGTATTTAAATGTTAAAAATAACCCAATTTAAACAGTTTTGGTCTGGCTATTTAATTAGCTGAGTAAAAGTTAAAAACATTTATGAACACTAAATAAGGCTCTCCCAGAAAGTCGTATTTCTAAACAGATGGTTCCATTCTTGAGCAGTGGCAAGATGTTGCACTCCAAGACTGGAAGGGAGATAACCCCATCCTTTGGTTTGGCAGCTTCACGCAATGCTGAGCGTACATGTGGAGCATGCACATTTCTGGCTGCGAACCCTTCACCTGCCCCGTGGTTCAGGGAAGACTTGCCCTACAGCAGGGAGAGCCCTGTGGTGGATCCATGACAAACCACACTACTAGGACTACCCACACAGGTGGTGAAGACCTCATCAGGGTGGTCACTAACCCATCAGACAGAAAGAGCTTCCACCATCCAGCTGCGTACACAAACTGACCATTTTTAAGGACCGCTATGCAGTCTGCCAGCAATGCAAAAGACTCACTGGCTGACTCTTCCTTGCCTTGCTAAACCAGGATAGTCCTCATCTGCCAATGAGTACCAACAAGTTAAACTAAGACCAGTACTATTTTGAACTGTCCATTAATTTGCAACAGGCATACAAGATGATGAGACATGATTTGGGTTTGTTTGGGTTTTTGGGTTTTTTGGGTTTGTTTTTTTTTTTTGAGCATAGAGAGGAATAGAGAACAAGAACGTCTTCAGGAAAAGAGCTGAAGATCCTGTCCACTTGCTTCGGTAGCCAGCAGGACCGTGACAGAAATGTTTTTTCCAATCCCTAGTGCTAAGAAAGCATGCATACAGACAAACTGCAGGAAAGGGTAGGCTGTGTAGTCTACTGCTACAGGTCCCCAGCGCACTGTTACATACTGTCTGCCCAACGACTCACCCCCACTATTACAGCTGGTGCATATAAACTATTACAGCTGGTGCATATAAACTGTGTGCATAAATACAAACATGGCAGAGTAGTAGCAATCACTTGAGTTATCCCTGAGGTCACTCACAAAAGCCCCACTTTAGAAATAACAGAAGTATTATTTTGACCCTTCCCATAGCCTATATAAATCTTCCACAAATATTTTATCTTGATTAACACTTAAGGCTTTCCATTGTACTCTACTCACAAGATTTTAATTTCACCTGCACAGGAAGTGCAAAGTGTCTACTGATCCATTTGGAAAATCATACAGGACAAAGAAGAAACTAACACACATGCTAGATTTCTTTAAAGATCATAGTTTTAAATTAATTTCTACACAGACTAACAGGTTTACTTACAAATAGCTATAAAATTCATCATGCATTCAATTGTCAGTTTTGCAAGTACTTTGTAACATTTTTCTTACACAAGTGTTCAATGCAAAAATGCCTACAATTTATGAGCAGTGGATCCCTCCTTGATTTAAACCTCTAAAAATACTCTAAAAAAGCCCATTCACTAGCTAATTTTTTCCTATATTCATATTTTCTTCTGTAATATGACATTGAAAGTGTTTTCTGATATATATACAACATTAAAAACAAGCTAATTAAGTCTGCAGCCATTCTCTAATCATGACTGTAATTTATTTTCTGCTAAATTTACCCCTTCTGGTATAGCAATTTGAAAAGATACTTAACTCTCTTGGACAAGACTGCCATTTTTATGACTTCCTTATGCCCAGATTCTAACAAAGATTATTAGGCGTGCTTGCTTACTTTTGAGCACTTCATTAGAAAACTAAAGGGCCATTGGGACCCTCATGTTGCTAAAATTAAGCACATTCATAGGTCTTTTCAGGATCAGGGCCTGAATATTTAGATGACAATGTGATTTATTTTTTTTTAACATACCAGTCATAGATCATATATACATCTAAAGCACAGACAAGATTAGGCAGACTAATTTATTCAGGACTCGATTTTAGTGATTCAATTATAACACAAAATATGTTGAATTGTGTGGGTAGTTATACCAATTTGGCAGAGAGGATAATATAGTAAGCATTTTGTTTTTAATAAAGGCCTGAAATTCTATTTAATTTTAAACTCTAAGTAAGCTACTTGTACTGTGAATAGCTATATATTATCAGATAAGGATTGTGCAGAAATTTATATATTTCTGAAGATTGGAATGCACAGATTTCTTTGCTGTTCTTTTTTTTAATGTTCATTAGCTTATTTTGAAAACATATTATCTTATCCTCTTTAAAGGAGTAGTAAATACTTGAAAAAAATCTTCAGAATGCTAGTATTCAGAACAAAGCTGACCACTGACAACATGCCTCTAACATTCATCATTTACGCATATCTTCCACCTCAGATGTAATTATAAATGACAATTTTTCCTGTGCCTCAATTGTTTACACAAAACACTCCATGTCTATGTACAATACATATTTAATATAACTTAACACATACCTTCTACCCGCAGCTTGAAAAGGAGAAATAAACACAATTTGCCCTTATTAAAAACATCCAAATCATCAATATGTACTTATTAATGTAAGGAAATATTATTGGTGGATTGGAGACACTGTAATGTACATCAAGCATGACAACAAAAACATCCTCACATATTAAATAAATAAATAAATAAATAATTTCTTCCCTTCTTCAGGAAAGGATGAAATCAGAGTCCACACCATTCACCAGACACACTTAATCTGGAAAGCCCAAGGTCAAGATGATAAAAAAAATGGAACTGAATGTCAGAAGAGAAAACATCTCATGATAGTTCCAGTTGCAAAGTGCTTCAGATTTGAAGAATACCTTGTGCTTTATCAGTGCAACTTACTAATAAACTAGGATCAGGTCATCTACTCCTGAACTCACATTAACTTCTAGGAAAACAAAACACTTCATGAACACAGTTACTTTTATATGTAGTTTAGAATATTGTACTGAGTTAAAAAAAGGGGAAAAAGACAGGGTGATAATGTAATTTAGAGATGATGTTATTCTGTATACACAGCCATTAGTGGAATAAATTATGCTTGCTCAAACAATTTCAATATTGATATTTAGAAAGTCCAAAATTTAACAGATCATTATAGTTTTGATAGGTAATTTAATTTTTGTACTCCCTTAAAAATACCCTTTTGATGCATCTTGTATTCTAATACATCTAAGGAGACATGTCTGGAAATGTTAGTTTTCCTCAAAGCAGAAGACATACTAATCCAGAATTTATTTAAATTGAGACACAGAAGTTAGCCTTTTCTTCATACTAGAAGAGGTCCTTCTTCATACTTCATCACCCATTATGTTAAATCCAACCCTTGATGTCAACTGATAAAAGCATTGTAGATTCCAATGCTACATTGGGATTATATTTATTTAAGCAGACAAATGGGATCATGTTCTTATGTATGGATTTCAGGCATGATGCAGAACGTTTGCTCCTATTTGCTTGCGTGTCTTTTCTACACCATGCTCTTGCCTTTCACAGTGGATTGAAGTCTGGTGAAAAGAAAGATAGAAATTCTACAACAGAGAATTATTGAAGTGAACAAAATAGTTTCCACCAGATAAATTCTGCAAAAAGAAAAAAATATCTGAAAGTAACTTTTGGACAGATTTATATTCATTATGCCAAAAGCACGGTTTTGTTCACAATAAGTTTTCTTAGCTTGTTTTGATTATTAAGATCTAGCAGCTCTAATAACTGTTTAAATTGTAGGAATTTTTTTTTAAAGTATTAACAGCTGACAGAACGTTTCTAGAATCATAGACTCATAGAATCATTAAGGTTGGAAAAGACATTTAAGATCGTCAAGTCCAACCACCAACCCACCACCACCAAGCCCACTAAACCATGTCCTGAAGTGCCACGTCTACATATTTTTTGAACACAAATCCATGCTGGAAGGCAATGCATACCCTTTCTATCCTTTTCTATTAGTTTTCTCCTTCCTCCTCCTCTCATGTCTCTCCCACAATTCAGGCTGAAAGAAGAATGTTTGTAGGCAACAGTGATACACCAATTCCATTTTGTGATACTTCTGCAGAAACTGCCGTAACTGTGAACATATATTGGCAAAGAATACAACTCCAATTTAATGAAAGAAAATGAGTGCATTTAGTGAACAGCATTACTGACTCAAACATTTTCTTTTAACTTGGCCCTCTTTGTTTGCTCCTACTAATTTTCTAATTGTGCAGAGGATATTATTAATAAAACTATTCCAAAACCTGAGCACCCAAACCAGTTATGCTCATGCCTTGCCCTCTAGAGACTCTCCGTTGACAGTTTCCCTCAAGCCAGATTTAGCTGTTTTTTAAAACAACTCATATTCTTCCTCCTCTTCCAGTGCAGGATATGAAATTTTTCAGTCTTATAAATAATAAATGTGTTTTCCCTTTAATCCCATTAAGACTTCTCAAAGATTAGTAGTTTATATCAGATCAATGTATGAACCATTTCCCAGTAAAATTATCAAATGTATTTCTTTTGCAGTGCTAGCAAAGTAGGCCTATGACAACTCATGTCTTTTCCAGGAAACTGGCTGTACATATTGTTAATGCTTATTTTTCTTGATTAAGCATTCAAAAGTGGATATACAAATTACAAGGGTGTTTCTTTGACACCAGAGCTATGTCTAGAGCTAAATGATCACTACCAGAAGAGCAAAAAACATTACTTTTTCCTTCAATTTCATAATACACTTGCTTCATCTGAGCTACATTTCTATCATGTTTGGTTTTGCATGACTGATTTTTACTGGCTTTTCCCTGGCAATTTGAACACTGCAGAAGCAGTTGCAGTTTGACCAAGAGATTACATGCATCAATATTACATGTGTTTGTCTAATCAGAGAACAGAAAGAGCACAATATATTACAATGTATCCAACCCATTTTAAGTAGATAATTTTTAAGCTGAATACTTAGGAATTAATTATCAAGCAATGAGATTTTATAATTTTATGAAAAGCAGAAGAAATCATACTACAGCTGAACAACTTTGAAAACTACAAGGATTACAAGGGTAGCTGGGAATATACTATACCAGTTACTCCTGTTGAAACGATTAAACTACCTAGACTGAAAATGAGATGTTTTTAAGTAATCTCCCTCCTCCTGCCACAACCCCAGTACTATCTAGAACTGGAGTGAAGCATTTTAAATTACTGAAGTTTCTTCCTCAACACCCAGGATATAAATTACTGTGCACAAGGCTTGCTGCTGGAAACCAACAATGGCAATGATTTCGGACAAGAACAGCCAGCCATCCCACGGTACAGTATTTTCTCATTACAGTTTTATGCGTACAAGTTAACTCCTTTAATTAAGTAAGTACATGGAAATAATGGTGTGAAATTAAGTATAACGGCTAATTACAGCTCTATAACTAATAACAGTGATTCTGAATAAATACGATGTTTGGCATAAATACTTAGAAAGCATGAGAAAAACAAAGTTCAGTCACCTATTTTGCATATGGATTGAGCCTGTATTCATATATTTAATTTTCAGAATAATCTGACTATTAATCTTAGTTATTTCAAATATTATTGCATGTATAGCACTACATGGTGTACATACAAAGAGATTTTACTCTTGGAAGTAGAATATCACAGATTGTGAGCTTGATCTGATCAAGAATCTACCAAATCAGAAAAATATTAGCTCTACCTCTTTTGTGTATTGTAGAAAGCACCCAAAGCTGACCTATTTTGTTTCCATGTGCAACACATAGCATAGTATCATTTCACTTAGAAGCAGGGTGCAACCATGGTCCTATCATACTGAAATAAATTTTACCTCAGCCCTTTGTTGCCAACTACTTTCTTGACCATTTTCAATTTGGGTGTACAGACTATTCAGTCCTAGAAAATAATTCTTAATTATCACCATTATAAAAACAGATTTAAAAAGGAATGGTGATTACACACCATCTGGAAATATATTCAAGCTGTCAAAAGAATCTGTGGGTAGCTCCAGTATACAGTATTCAAATTTCAGCAGGAAATCAAACTTGGTCAAGGGGTAAGAAATAATTCAGATTCATGCATTTTTTAAAATGTGTTTGGCATATCAAATAGAGTTCAAAGTTAAAGTGAAACAATTTCACTTTAAGGGATTTTGATAGGATGCATGTTAATTTGTTACACTGTGTACATTAACACACAAAAGAAATAAATGAATCAATCCTGAAATATAATTCAAAAAATGCCAGAATAGTGACAAGTGCATCACAGATATGAAAGAATAAGGCAGAAAGGAGGGAAAAAGAACTTAAAAATAATTAAAATAAAAAAATTAAAAGCCTCCCTTCCCCTTGTCTCCTAAGGCATGGTTGAAAAAGGAAACACAGAGTATCACCAACTTCTCTGAGCAATTAAAGACCTGGAGAGTTCCCCTGCAATCATCCAGATGCTGCAAACGTCCACTGAGGTACCCTGGGCTCAGCGTATCCAGGCAACAGGGTCTTCGGAGACCTCTGATGGTGACAAAACTAGTATTAAGCAGTCTTACATGTCTAACAACCTGGCACAGCTTCCATTAGCTCAGATAAAACTACAGTTAAGCACATTTACTTGCCCACTAATGTACAGCAAGTAACGAGAAAACAAGATTTATCCTTGCTGCTAGTATTTGGTGTATGCAAGCTGTACATAACAGGCAATCACATAACCACTGTCCTGGAGAGGACAAAAAAAATAAAAAAGGAAAAAAATTTCTACCCAAGTGCATAGTAAGGAGAGCACATTGTATACAGAAGCGTTTTAGTAACAAAAGATGTAAGTATAATAGAAGACATAAAATGTGTTTTAGCAGAGAGGACAGTGATCTGGGCAGAAGGCACTGTGGACTACTGGGCAGGCAAAGCCCAATGAGGTGAATGAAACCTGCCCAGGCTGCTGAAACTTGAGCATCAGTAGTATTACACTGTTGTGAGACAGAGCATCCAGCAAAATTTGTGTTAGTCCTTCATTCTGAATGTAATTGGGTCTAGAGAAGCTGTTGTCTGTCATTGCCCATTATATCTTATTTAAAAAAATATATACTTTTTAAAGAAAGAAATCTATGAATAGTACATGGAAGGTCATAAAATATCACCAGCTTCCTCAAACACAGAAAGAGGTATAACTGTTACATGTTGCTACACTTATGTATTCATCTGAGCTTATTAAGCCATCCTAAAGAAACCTAGACAGGGATTTGTCAGTTTTTGCAGCACGTTCATAAAGTTGGATGAAAGCTGAAACAAGTTAAAGCAGAAGATATTTTTAATCTTCATACAATCGCCACACTGAGATCTTATTCCAATCATGTGAACAAAGTACAATAAAGTTTGTTTCATTAATAACTTGAGTCTTTCCTTCTCCTTTTCAGAAACTTTTTTTCTTTTAAGAAAAAATTTCTTTCATTGTCATACTTCCCAACATTTCCCCCTTTCTCCTGTCTACCTATCCTCAGGATATTCACTATATTTTTCTTCCCTGGCAGAACTTTTTCTTCTTGAACAGTATTTCCCACGGCCTATCCAATTAAACAGACATCCAGAAAACCCACAGACTCATCAAGCTTTAAAAGTAAACCCTTCTGCAAGTAACAAAAACTGAGCTTCCAAGTATCTGAGGCACGGCTCAGAAAGCACACACAGAAACCCCACTTGATACTGTCTCAGGAGGCCCCAATAGGAAATTGGAACAGATGGTTAAAATATATATATTTATTCTGCTTAGAGTCCATAAGGTGATTTGGAGAAGAGCACGCTGTTGTAAATTCAGAGTACAGCTGTAGCACTCAAACGACTATGCTGCTCAGCAGAGGGTTTAGCAGTTAAGCAACTGCAGGGTTCACAGTGTGCTGTCCAGCCCAACCTTGGCTTGGCTGATACAACACTGCAGACAAGTCACTCCATAGAGCAGCACCATGCATTGGCTGAGAGGTGGCAAAAGACAAATGTGCCTCCCATGACACCCGTCTGATACCAGGAACCCTCTTCTCCCAGTCCAGCTAACCCATTTAGAAGTATTTTGCACCAGAAAAGCCTGAGGGGACCAGAAAAAGCTGAGGGGACAATGCAGTCTGTACCAGAAGCTGTCGCCACCTCCCAAATGGTCAGGGCCAGAGCTTGCCCATGCCACCTCAACACTTGCTGTGTGCCAGGGGCTGCTGAGGCTCAGGTAAGGGAGCAAGCTCCACCCCCACCCTTCTGCTCACATTCCTTCAAGGGACTGCTTTGCACCATCTCAGAGCTACAACTCAAGCTCAAACCCGCGTGAGAACAGGCTTTCAATCTCTGCATGTTACTGTGTGAAGGTTTTGCAGGCCAAGAATAATTCTCATCTCTAGAAAATGATTTAGCTAATGTAAAAGACAATTTTCCTTCTTTTAAAATTTATATTAAATGGATATCACAATTTTACACCCTGACAAAAGTAGGTATTCGCTCCCCTCAGAAGATGGCTCTTTCCCAACAACCCTCAAAAATAAAAATGATTATTCAGTTTCTCACTGAACATACTCAGTATCAACTGAAAATATTTTTTAAATTCCTTGAACATTTTGAGTGACCTTCAGAACTAGTTTTCAAGTCTGTCTCAAATAAATTTCACTGCTTAAGTTGATAATGTTCCTATAGTAAAAAAACATGCATTAGGAATTAAAATACAGTGCAAGTTATGAGTTCTCACTATGCATTAAAATACATGAATTCAACAGACTTTGGATCCACTCTTGAAAAACAATGAAGAATTTTTCTTTGTTTTCTATTAACTGCAAGGCTTATTATAACTGAAGAAAATAGATAATCACATGTTAAGGCCAATGCTACCGTCAAAAAAAAGCTGGGTGGGAAATGAGATGTTTAATCACAGAAATCATCTCTATCTCAAGACATTTCTTAGGACCTCTAAGCCTTTCCATGGACTATCATCACTGTAGCAAATTCTTTCCCCCTACCTCCAGAAAGTACCGTACTTATGTAGTCTGTACTTATGTGAACATTAAATTTTCTCAGGTGCAGGTATTTTATTAAGTTATATGCCACTTCATAATAGATTTTATCACTTATCTGAAAAAAAAAAAAAGAAGAGAGAGACTAGAACACTTGAGAAGGAAAGCATGTTCCATAATTAACAAACTAACACTTGTACAACTTAATCTAAGTATCTAAGCTCAGATGTGAAGCTGTCGGTTCAGGTCTGGTGACAGTAGACATCAACTATGTCTCATCATACTGCCTTCTTCAGCACATCATCTCCTTCTCTGATAAAGCCTCACACCCCTGCAGGGATGTCAATACCTGAACATATCAGGCTAAGGGAGAGACAAAGTACGTGCTTCCAGGGACAGGAGTGAAGACACATGAGATAATGCAAGTTTCTCTGACAAACTCCATTGTCAACATCAAAAAGCCTCAAGACAAAACTAACCAAACAAAAAAAGCTCACCAAAACCACTCTCAAATAAAATAAATATTACAGGTTTCATTATTTTGTCTGACACTGGAACCTGACCAGAATGTGTGTGTATAATCTCCAAAATATAATAATAATAACAACCAGAATAAATGGATTCAGATTTCTTCTCTCCATTTTTTTGACCAGACAGGAAACAGCATATAGTCACCCAAAAGTAGTGACTTAGTCTGAAAGGTTTAAAGATGTTACTGTATGTGATTTTCACTTTCTAAAACTATAGGATTCATATTTCTTTATGTTAGAAAAATACGGATATAACATGAATGTTATTTACAAAATTTCACTATAATGCACACATCTTTTTCTGCAGTATGCCCACTGCAATTCTTAACATGGCTGGAGTTGAAAAGCAAGCAAAATAACTCCAAAAGAAAAAAGGCATTAACCTGACTCAAGGGCAGTTATCACATCCTTTCTGGCAAACAATATTTATTGTCATTTCACCCGATGTCTGTCAGTTCCACCCTTACTAGCCCAGAAACAATAATCTTGTGTTGATCTTGGAGGTGGTTTTTTTTCCCCCCCAAGTCTTTACCAATGTAACTAAAAACAACATAAAATGGCAGAACAGTACTCTTTCAGACCTCAGTAGCCGCAGTGCCAGGCTTACTAATGACTGTTTAAATATCTTTTAATTTACCTATGTAACTATTAAAATATTTTGCAAAATAAGAAAGTTGCCTAGCATGCATATAATAACAATAAAAAACGTAAATTATTTATAGTATTTAGCTAACTTAATTTCAGAGAAATACAGTAAATAGAAAGTTTATGATTGTTTCCTCTAAATAAATACATGTTGTAAAATAGTGCAAACCTGTTAACATTATAAGCATTGTTTCTTGTTATGCAGGTGAAAAGTTAGCTCTTTTCAGAGTAAAAGTTTTCTAAATGAAATTCTTTATAACTGAATTTTCACTGCAATTTTAAAACTGTTATAGGATAGGGACAAATATACAATGCTTAAACTCACTCATGAAAAAATCTGCCAAGAGCTATCAAAATGATAATGTCATCTCTAAATCCATGTCTAATCATCTCCACAGCATTGCTGGAATCAGGGAGGGCATCTTTTCATGCAGTACGTACTTTGAAACCTGCACAAAGGTTTTCCCTGTGGCAGTACTACACTCTGCAGACACTTAAAATCAATTCAAATTTGTCTAAAGTCACAAAGACACTACACAACACTTCACAGCCGGGCAGTTATGCTATGACAGCCTTTGTCTTTAGTGGACATGTAACTGGACATAAGCAAGAATTAGTTTCACAGCTTGCTTTAACAGAAACATCTTTTCTTACAGGGCCATAGGTAGGAAGTCTGTCTTATCAGTTCTCCTTGTTATTGTTGTACAAGAGGAAACAATGAGTTTCTGGAATACAATGTGAGAAATGCAGAAGGAAAAAAGAAAGAGAGGCAGAGTGCAGGGTAGAAAGAAGGGACCCTAGAAGCTAAGGTGGCACATGAGAAGAACAAGGAAAAGCTGTAAAGTGAGGAGCTAGAAGTCTTTGGAGACAACCCTCCCTGATGCTCAGCAAACACATCTGAGGCCACTTACCAAACAGGTTCTGGCAGTTGATGCCCACAGTCATAAAACCTTATGTACTTTACTATATCAGGCAGTACATCTTGTGCTGTGGATCTCAAGAAACTAGTCTTACTGACTACCTGAGTAAGGAAGTGGTTAAGAGATGTTCGTATGTTGAAACAAGGAAATTTTACTTTAAGTCAGTTACAGAAAGTAAGGTTCAACACAGGTGTTCAGAAATTAGGAAATATCAACACTTGGGGAAGGTCACACTGTTGAAATTCAAACCCTTTATAAATACATATCATAACACAGCCTTTAATTACCTAATTACATCCTAATTTTAGGACAGCCTCCATTTTATTCAAAGCTCAAGATGGACGGTGCTAAGAGAATGCTGTGTAACATGATGATTCTTTTTTTTCCAATGCCTGTCTTTTCATTACAGAAGTAAGGAAAAGTACGGAATAACACCCTAAAAGAAAATAATGGGCACCTCAAATTACAATATAAAATAGCAGTCTTATTTGGGCCATGATTTCTCTGTACCCAAGTTCAATTTTGCAAGAGGAAGGCAAAGCTAACCTCACCTAATGAACTATTGTTAGGCCATTTTAAAAAAATATTTGAATCCTTCAGACTGTGGTGATAAATGCCAAAGAAAACCCATGAGGGAAATTAATAATTCTGTATAAAGTGCAGCATTTCAATGATGTGTAAAAAGTACAGCATATAACAACTACTTAATGATGAACATAATGAAGAATCATTTAGCAGTTGCTCATTTAGCAAATGCTTTCTACCCTGTGCAGTGATGAATGCAAAGGTTTCATAGAAAGCTTTACAGTATATGATTATGTAATTAATGACCACAGCAACGCATACACAAAAAAGACACCACAAGAAAACTCAATGGCTACTTTAATTCTGACCTTTTTCTAACTTTAGTGTTTGACTTTGAAACCTGAAGGTTCTTGTTCTAGGACTGTATATGTAAATGTTGGTCTAGCACTAAGAACAAGCCCAGAAAGCACGTACATTTTTTGGATTAATATATATATATTTGTGACACATTGTAGTGTATTCTATGTTACACAGCAGAGAGAAAATTGCTTAGAACTTAACTGAGCCTGAGAGGAAAAATTATACATTAAGGATTGTACTTACCATCATACACTTTTCAGTCAAGAAATGACCTTTAAGTGTTTTTTTTCCTGGAGAGACAAATTTAAGATGGCATAATAGTGTTTTGAATAAAAACATTTAATCTCTGTATTTTCTTCTTGTATGTATCTCCACTGGGCTCAGAAATAAAGTTTGTATAAACATCAGCTCTCATTTATGGACTATAAATGGGTTTCAATTTGATGGGAAAACCCACTGTTGAAAACAGAGTAAGGGCATGGGGTTATACCACATAAGAATGAAGACAGACTGTGAGAAAACCTTTATATATGTAATCAGAGACCTGGGTGAGTACCTATTACTTTTGTATCCCATAAAATACACAGTTTTTAGGACCATAGTTTTTTTGTTTGGTTGTTGGTTTTTTCCCCCCCCCCATACACTAAAACTCCATATCCATGTATTGATCAGAAAAGTAAATGGTCCATTAATTATACTGACAGGGTGACTACTTTTTACAATGTTCCCATAACTTTATTTCAGGGTCTTGTGGGCACATACATGTAAGAAGTACATTTAAAAAGGTTTTCACTGAGAACATATTAGGCTATGTTAGTGTCTTACACACAAAAATGATTCAACAAAAACATATCGCTTCGAGGTCAGTTTCTGACTGAAATTTCTATGATAATGAGTTATATACATCAATATGTGTCCTGGTTTCAGCCAGGATAGAGTTCATTTTCTTCACAGAAGCTAGTGTAAGGGTGTGTTTTGGATTTGGGATGAGAAACTGGTGGTAACTTGCTGATGTTTTGGGTTGTTGCTGAGCAGCCAAGGACAGTCCAGCTTCTCGTGCTGGCCTGCCAGCGAGCAGGCTGGGGGTGCACAGGGAGCTGGGAGGGGACACAGCCGGGACAGCTGGCCCAGGCTGGCCAAAGAGATATCCCATACCATATGATGTCATGCTCAGTGTATAAAGCTGGGATGAAGAAGGAAGGAGGATGTGGAGGGACATTCGGAGCGATGGCATCTGTCTTCCCAAGAAACTATTATGCATGATGCAGCCCTGCTTCCCTGGAGATGGCTGAACACCTGCCTGCCCATGGGTGCAGTGAATGGATTCCCTGAGTTGCTTTGCTTGTGTGCGCGGCTTTTGCTTTACCTGTTAAACTTTCTTTATCTCAAACCATGAGTTTCCTCACTTCTACTCTTCTGATTCTCTCCCTCATCCCACTGTGGGGGAGTGAGCGAGCAGCTGCGAGGCGCTTAGCTGCCGGCTGGGTCTAAACCACAACAACATGAAATTCATTGTTTTGCAGTAATTCCCACTTTGCTCATTGTCCTTTGGTTTAAGAGGAAAAACAAAGGAAAACAAATTAAAAATTAAACTGCATTTCAGGCTTTTTTCCTACTTAAATTAAATTTTGACAAGTTTTTCCTCTCGTTCTCTTATTTGGTTTTCTAATTTCTAAAACTGCCTCATACAACTTAGGTTATTTCCCTTTTTCATGGTTTATTTTTGTCCACTGCAATTCCTATTAAAATCCAAAATTTCCAGCTAATTACACAATGTATTGAATAGATCAACAATTTCCCAATTACTTTAAGAAATAATTAACTGCTTTACTTCTATCCCACTATTTTTTTTATAAGAAAACTTCACTCCCAGACACACAAAACAAAAAGCAGGCTAGTTTAGGAATCACATCTCTTAACTCCCCTTTTCAGTCTTTTATTTATCATAGAACAGCCCAGGTTGGAAGGGACCTGGAAAGATCATTTGATCCAACCTTTTGTGGGAAAGGGAACATAAATGGTATTATCTAGCACTCTGTGCAACTGCATCTTGAAAACTTCCAGCAATGGGGACTCTACCACATCCCTGGGGAGGTTGTTTCAGTGAATTACTGTTCTTACTGTAAATAATTTCTTCCTTATATCAAGCTAAAACCTCTCCCAGTGCAACTTGTACACCTTGCCCCTTGTCTTCTCTGTGTAATTCCTTGTGAACAGACAGCCTCCATCATCTTTGTAATTGCCATTTAAGTACTGGAAAATTGTCAGGAAGTCCCCCCAAGCCTTTCCTTTTAGGAAAAAACCTCTTTCAGTCTTTCCTCATAGGGCAGGTTCATTCATTTCTATGTTTTTACATTTCAAAATTTAAATACCTGGCTTTGTTTGAATCATCTGATTTGATACATTTATCTGCAAACTTAAACCATATGTGGCTATGAAAGAATTATAGCTGTAGACTACTTGTTTCCATGTTTTATAGGAACAGAGCTTCCTTTCCCATCGTAGACTATATAACCCTGCTAGCCAAGCTGCTGTTAGCATTGCACAGAACGGTAACTTCACTCAGGATTTATGGAGGAAATAAGACAATGAAACACCAATAGACTATGAAATGCAAGTTCTAAGTGTCCATCAAAATGAAATTGAAAAACCTGACAAAAGGAAAACACTTTCCTTATTAAAAAAGTCTTTTCATCAAGTAACAGTCTCAAATACAAATTCTTCAGCTAGTACTTGTCATTAATGAATTGTCTATCAAGAAACATCATTCTTTGACCCTGTTAGAAGATTCACTGTCTTCATCAAACAGATAGATTAATCTTATTTCACTTACTTTTTCCCATTAAATAAAACATTTGCTCTAAAATGGATCATTTTCCCCAAAGACAGCATTATTAGTCAGTTTGTAGTAGATCAAACATTTTTTTTTTTTTCATAGACCTAGAAATATATGAGAGGGGAATACATCAATGTGGTGAACTGGAATCAGTTGTATAGATTCAGTCATAATAAATTCACATGCAAATTTGTATTCTTACACATTCACAGTTACAGATGTTGGCACAAATTTACCTGAGCAACACATCAGATCAGAGAGATCAGTAATAGACCACTCCTATCATGAGTGAAAACTTAGAATATATAAAGTCCAAGACCAGTAGACATAATGGAGAGAAAAACCACAGCAAGGCCTTCTCCAGATATGTCTGTTAATAGAAGAACCGGACAGAAATTGGCTGAATAGAGATGGTTGACCATGAACTCCGCAGGAATTTGTAACAGGTTATGACATGTACACTAACCTTAAGTACCAAACAGAATGACACAAAGTAGTTTTCAGACACACCAGATTAATCTTACTCCTAAAATGTTGATGTGAGGTTTCTGGTTATTCTTTTTTAGAATATCCAAATCTTTGGAGAAGTGAGCACTACTTTCATACAGCTATGCGTATGAGCATTCAGTAAGCTTGTGCTCTGTGTTTATGACGGGGATGTATGGGGTTTTCCCTCATCTGTTTTTCTGAACCCTCAGAGAGCAGCAAAATTGTCGGGATTCTTTCATGTAATCAGTGCTTAAGTTATGAAGTTTTTCTATTATATCAGCCAGCTAAGCACTTAAATACTGTAATTCACTTTCATGTTCCAATGTTCCTCAGATTTTCTATTTTGCTATCCTCACTTACCCAAGGAAAAGGTTTGTGATGCAAAGGAGTTTTGTCTATCTTGCCTCAAGCATGTGTTTTCCCCCATGAAACTGTATCTAATTTTTCCCCATGAGTTATCAGCTACAGTACTGACCTGTCACTATGGAGACATTCAATTAATGCTTAAAAACTTAAGCCTTTCTGGTTTGGATGAGTTTTCTGGGTCTAAATTTAGCACTGAGATCCCTTGCCAATTTTCAACATTCCTGCAGAGTGCTAAATAAGGCATGCTGTTACATACCTGTACTGAAAAGCAGGTGCACTGACCCATGTGTTGTGCACACAAATGTCATTCTCATAAAAGCCTTTAGCTTAACAAGCTTGAAGTTTAAGTTTATAAGGTTTGTTTGGTTTTGTGTTTTGGTGGGTTTTTTTTTTTTTGGTAAGAGTTTTATTTTGAACCTGCATTAAGAACTTCTCTCTTAACATTGGAAAGGTGAATTACATGCAAACACAGAACTTGACAAGATAAAATAAACCATTAAAAGAACGTAAAGAACCTCCTAAGGATAGTATTTCTTTTGGAATAACAACTTTAACTAATATTCCTGTCACATATTTGATGACACATATCAGTAAAAAGTTTAGCATTTTAATATTGTGGTGATGAAGCACTTCAAAATACCATAAATGGATACATTTAGTGTGACGTAGGAAATACTGCACAAAGCCCAGCCACTCTTTCATTAATAGCAGTGGATTATTTTCTTTTAAGTTTTCATTTTGTGCTGCAAAACCCCTTTAGAATTTTTTCCTAATAAGACTTCACATCTCTGCAACATGTAATATTAATTTTTATGTTTATACATGTATTAAAAATCCATGAAAACATTCCATTTAATACAAAGAACCCAGCATTAAGGAGAGATTTACTGTCCTTTACAGTCAAGGCTGTGATATGTTTTAAGGATGAATATATGAACCAACGTCCAGCAGAAGGATGCAAAATTCTGCCTATAGATGCATAAATACTTAAAAATTACTCAAATTTGTGAACTACTGTAACCCCTTCCCCCCCAAAAAAAAGACTCACAGATTAATCTTTATTAAGATATGTTCTTAAGGTCGCTGTCTTGACAATAATCTCCCTGGTTTGTGGTAAAATAGAAGGGAGAGGAGAAAAGAGGAATACAATTTTTTTTTACCTTATGTAAAATTTACTAAGAAAATTGCTTTAGAGTAAGTCCACCTTGCATACAACTATCCTTGTTTGCCCAACCCTCTCCTAATAGCATATAGCCTCAGAGGTGTCTAGTGTGAGTTCTATCAATATTTGTCACCTTCTGCTTCCCTTCTGTATTTAATATTAGAAATGTTTGGAAAACATAGTCATTTTTTTCTCCAGATCCTTAGTGCATTTCTATTTTACTGACTATAAAACAATTATTAAATTACACTTTGACTCAAGTTTTTCTTCTTTATTTTCTACCAAGGAAAATAAAATGATTTAAAAAAATCCTTGTTTTCAGTAAAATAAACTTTATTTAGAATCATAGTGTTTGGGTTGGAAGGGACTTTTAAAGGTCATCTAGTCCAACCCCGCTGCAATAAGCTGAGACATCTTCAACTAGATCAGGTTGCTCAGAGCCTATCGGTATTACTCAGGACAGAAATTTTGCACTAGATCCTGAACACATTCAAAATGAAAGATGTCAATGACCTGACTTTCCATGGGAAAAAAATCAAAGAGATGGAGGAAAAATATTGAACTATGTTCATAAATCTTAGCTTTTCATGAAACAGAGACGTTGCCAGGCCAGAGAAATGGGCTGACAGGAACCTCAGGAACTGCAATAGGCAGAAGTGCCAAGTCCTGCACCCAGGGAGGAACCACCCCACATATCAGTATGCACTGAGGACCATTCAGCTGGAAAGCTTGACAGAAAAGGACCCGAGCTGAACATGAGCCAGCAACATGCAAAGAAGGCCAATAACATGCTGGGCTGCATTAGGAGGACTGTTGCCACCAGGTGGAGGGAGGTGATTCTTCCCCTCTACTCATCACTGACAGGGCCACATGTGGAGTGCAGTATCCACTTCTGGACTCTTCAGTACAAGACGGACATACACAACCTGGAGAGAGTCCAGTGAAATGCCACTAAGATGACTGAAACATCTCTCCTATGAGGAAAGGCTGAGAGCTGGGACTGCTCAGCCTAGAGAAGGCACAAGGAGGATCTTATTAACGTATGTAAATACCTGAAGAGAGGGTGCAAAGAAGATTGAGCCAAGCTCTTTCCAGCAGAGCCCAGTGACAGGACAAGAGGCAATGGCCACAAACTGAAAAAAAGAACCTCCTTCTGAACATCAGGAAATATTTTTTTACTGTGAGGGTAACTGAGCACTGGAACAGGTTGCCCAGAGAGATTGGACATGGTCAATATGCCCATAGAACAGGGCAATATCTGTTCTAGGTGTCCCTCCTTGAGCAGGGAGAGTTGAGCAAGATGACCTCTTCAGAGCTCCCTTTCAACCTCAACAAATTTTTGGAAATAGGTCACATGTGTGTGGGCTGCATGTCTTAATGAGTATTTTATTATATAGTATTTTTATTATTCATATTAATTTACTGTTTTACTGAATACAACATAGAATTAGGAAGATGATGTTAGAGTTTTGTTTTTATAATCTGATGCAAAATGAATACCTAGGCTTACGGTATGAGTATCTGGGCTTAACTCAGAACAGGCTAGGCAAGTGCCTCACCCACCTAATTGAAATTTCATTGTTCATTAAAACTGCTGTGAGAAATCCAAATAAACAATTGTTTGAGCACAAAGACAAATACATTGCAAGGTGAGAGAAGAAAAATTCATTAATGTAGACAAAGTAAGGTGTTTCTTATTTGAAGTCATTAAGCATTGACAAAATTTGAAACTTCTCAGAAGGGGAAAGACAGACTGAAGTAAACCCATCCCTTCTACTTAAACATACCTGCTCCTAAAGTAGCTTTAGCTGGAGCCCTCCACAGCTGAGCTTGTTAATACAACTTTTATATGGTAAGGTCAACTATATTAGCTAAAGTGAAAAGGGTGTACAATAAACAGATACAAGTTTTTCTCTCCAGGTTTTTAAGATTTTTTTATACATTTCCTGGTTAGTGGCTAGCATTTGTGTTCAGCTCACAGAGCTCATAAGATGACATTTATAAAATATCCTGAATTTCCATCTGAAACCTACTAAATTATCCAACAGTTTATTATCGCTACAGTTGAAATAATTGCTGTGAATATCTACCTTGTCTCTTTTGTGCTGCACAGTAGTTGCTGTACAGCAACTGAAACTGTAGTGCCTCTATTATCAAACTGCTATCACTATTTTTTTTTAATTAAAAAAAATAACATAAATGTGATGTTCGGCAGCAAGCATCTATGTACATCTTAAGACATTCATACTGTGAAAAATATTCACACAACAAAAGGTAGATGGACAAGAAGATGAATAATTGGTTACGTGCTTGGGACTGCCCACAGGGTTTTGCTTTGTTTAAAAAGAAAAGTGTCTTTTTCTAGTCCCTTGAATATCATTACTGGCAGTCACGGTTTTAAATTGCAGGTTGCTCTTTCAATCCTCCTCTTGGAGAAAGGGCATGCAGATACCAAGATCTTAAAACTTCTTTAACAGATAACTGATGTGTAACTAACTCCGAAGCAATGCTTTTCTCTTCTTCATAGAAATGATGGCAGTGGAACTGATATGGTACATTGACATTATGATAAAGGTTTTGTGCGAACATTTTTGTTGCAATGTCTAATCATATCATATGAAAGTTTCTGCTTGGTGGGCAGCTGGCAAAAAAGCAAAAGGAACTTAAGAGAAGCCACACTGGCTCAGGCTATAGGTCCGTATAGCCTAGTAACTCACATCCAACAGACTGGTATCAGATGATTAGGAAACTTATGAAAAAAAAAGGCTTATTTTGAAGGAGCTTTTCAACCAAAACAAGAACAGGTTCACGTCAGTTTCCAGTGACCAATTAAAAGAAACAAAATTGAAAAGAAACAAAAATTAAGCCAAATGAAAGGTTGCAGGCAAGGATGATCACAGAACTTCTCTGCCTATGTGGCTGAGCTGACCCACTTTGACCAGTGATCTTCACATCACTGACACAAGATGATTTGCAAACTTTTTTGGCAAAGAACAAAACCACAAAGAATCCCAAATATTTCCCTTAAAAGAGAAGAAAATAGGTCAGTTAAGAGATATTTGCATGCAGGTATTTTGTGAGCAGGTTCTTATCAGTAACAATCAGTAGCAGATGCTCTGACGGGTCCTCTTAGAACTGATCTCTGGGTAGGGGTACACTCAAAGCTGAAAGAGTAAGCGCTGGATATACATGTGGAAAGGAGGCATAAAGAAACCATAAAAAATGAAAAAAAGAATAGATCTTCCCACCTTTACATCTGGTGTCTGTTCATAAAAAAATTCTCTCCTACTCCCACCCTAAGGAATGAACACTGTATTAATTTGGACAGCTCAAAACCAAGGAAAATATTTATGTAATGAATAATTAGAATAGTTTGTTTTTCCCTTCCTCACCTTCCTAACCCCTTCTTCAGCCTCCCTCTCAAAAAAAAAAAAGAGAATACTAAATCACAGGCTATTAACTTATTAACTATTAACTTTTCCCTCCTATAGTCTTGCTTTCTTGATCTTTAGCTCCACTGCAAGTATACACATTGAGCTGTGGTTACAAGACTCCACCGACACACACAAAGTACAGTTCTGATGTCCTCTAGCAACACTATAAGGCTGACATTTCAGTGACATTGGGCCAAATTTGACCAGAATGATTCTTTTTGCACATTGGTAAATCTATCCAAAACAAGCTGTTTTCAAACTGCTGTTGCTCACTGATGAGCTTGAAGCAGCAAGAGAGACATACATCACCTCATGAAAAATTCATTAACAAAAACTCCAGTGGCATTCCAAATGTCATTTAGGAAGAATAATCCAGGCAAGTCTGCATCATGAGTTCTGATTCAAGAACAAATCCTTTGAACAAACTAGGTAAAGTAAAATTCAAGACCTTCCATTTTTTAAACACTAAGGAATAGATCCACTAGTTAGAATAAACTCAGCAGAAACTGAGACCATCAGAACTAGATTCTTTAAGAGGCAGAACCTCACTCTACCATTTATAACCATCGTTCCAACTATGAATATGCTTTCAGGTACACAAACATTGCATACAGCACCTTTTAAAGATTGTACTGTGCATAAAGCTTTGTTACCACACAACACATCAAGTTTGTATCCTTGAAAAATGCATACTGTTTCACTGTGTCCATCCTAATCATCCTGTTTCTTTAGTCTAGAGGTCTCATCCCCGAGTTATGTGCTGCACTGTCCATATACCAATAAAATCAGAGAAGGAAATTCTGGTCTGTTCGGAGTCAACAGCAAAGCTGACACTGATTTTAATTGTTAAATCAATGCTCCTGTTTCTCAAGGAGAAAATGTTTTAAAATGTGACTGAAAAACAAACATTATTGCAGGAAAATTAATAATCAGAAATTGCAAGTCACAACCTCACATGTAACAATTATTTTTCCCTTCTTTTGTGGTGCTTCAAATGTAAAGCAATGACATTAATCCATATCTTTCATTTATATATACTATACACTAGCTTTTTACAAATGTTTGACACTTTTTTTTTTAACTGATATGCTGATCTACCTTCTAAATTAATAAGGGAAACAAAAAATGTTCCCTAAATTGTACAGACATTCTTTTCAAAAAGATTTCTCTAAAGTTATCATTCCCTTCAAGGCCCAACAATTTTAGTCTTCTTTTGGCCACATAAGTAAAGCCCAGATGGCAAGAAGAGGTAAAGAATGGAAAAACTGCAGTGAGGTTTTGAATATCTGTCAGAACAATGCATTACCAAAAGATCTCCCATTTCATTTTCTGTGGTGCGACCCATTCCTTTCCTTTTGAAAAAAAAAAAAGCCAAAGCAAAACCCCCCTTGTTGGTGTCAATTCATTGCATTCGTCATTCACTCAAGTCAAGAAACAGAATTATACCAACCCCTTTTCCGATTTAAAATACTGCTTTTAAAATATATGTAGACTTAAATATATCTAAACATTTAACAGCTTTGAATTCTTTTTTGTGAGTCTTTGAGGAGTTTTTGTTTCATAGAACAGGAAGCTGGTGTCATCTTCAAAGGTAAGATGGTTTTGCCCTTTACATGAGCAATGCTATTTAGATAAGCTAATTATAAAGACTGACCTTCGTACTTTTACTTTACTGCAGTATTCGCTCTACAACAGTATCTGTACGTAGAAGTGGGGCAGAAGATATGGGCGACATTATACATGTCTTTGCTAGTGTATGACTAGTTAGGAATGCTAAGAGAGGCTGGAAATTTTACTGAAGTTAAACAGAGCTAAGGGAAAGGGTGTAATTCTTCTAGGCAATCTTGCATTGTTAGTCTAACTCCTTACTGGGCTTTAAAAGCATTACTACACATTTATCGCAAAACTGCAAGTAAGCACTCCAGTAGTTCTGGTACAACAGACTGACCAACACGAGCATCGATAATGCACAATCCTTCCAGAGTCCACAGGGCTTTGGGGGAGCAGAGGGTTTGACTGACCACTTGCAGAGGAAGACTGCATGTGTACACTACGCACCCATAATTATAGTTTGGGGTTAAGGGTGACTTGCCTTCTAATGTTCCCTTCCTAACAAGTCTGTAATACATACAATAGCTGACACGCCCCGTAGCAAAGTAACACTAACTCAGTGGCAAAAGCAGGACAGAATATTACAACATGGCTTAGTGTATTTCTGTACTAGCTACATTTTTTTAAAATGGTATCATTTATTATGAATAAATAAAATACTGAAATACAATATTAATTAAAAAAAAACGCCAAACACCACTAAACCCTTTCTTATAAGTGAAGAACTTGATCAAAACCTAGAAGCTAATACTATCCCTAAAGTTTCCACCCCTTCCCTGTCGTGCTGGCTAATAGCGCTTCCAACAGAACATTAGCATAACATGGAGTTAGTCAATGCTGCTTCAGAAGGAAAATGCCACCTAATGAATCCCCAGTGGCACTTTCCTTCACACCAGGTGCTTTTGCTGCAGGTATACCAGCCTAGAACAGATCAAGACTACCTATTCAAGCTGTGAAGTCCAACATGCCCCAAGATGTGCAACATCAGGAACGATGAATTCAGATGCAGTAATGATCCATGCACTCTTGTTTGAGCACCCTCTGGTGCCAAGTTAGACTCTGAGATTAGTGGTATGTGAGTAGCACTGCAAGTAGTTCCACTTTTAAATATGTTCCTACAGAAATTAAATAAACTTGAGTGGCTACTTTTATATGAACTCAGATGGTTATTAAATGCTTATAAAATGGTAATTAACATAGATCTACCTCCTTGTGTAGGATTATAGTATGGACATTCACATATCTGGCAGACTTATTTCTGAACCAATATTTTTGCCCGACTTAATGGAACAAGATTTACAAGTATATCTCAGTTAAAGCACAACAGAGATCCATTTCAATTACAGCAGGAGAAAAAAGAAACGCAAACATTATAAAAATCTGAGGAACTTCATATTTTTTCCCCCTATATTTTTACTGACTTTAATGTCAATCTTTCTCTTAACTTTTAAGCCTTCCTCAAATCCAGGGACTTAAAGTTATCATTATGTCTCTTTCTGGAACAATAGCTACAAACAGCTAATAGAACTAATGGTTACTTATGTGTAATGCTAGGCATGCCTGGAATGATGGAGAAAGCTACGCTATACACCAACAATGGCACATGATTTGCATCTTCAATGGTGCTGACCAAATTCTTCACTAATGCAAAGTGAATTAGCTGTAGTGAAGTCTGCAGTAAATTTATGTCACTGATTAGAATTAAAAAAACCCCAAAAAACCTCAGTGAAGCAGGAGCTTGTTGTAGGTTGCAGTTTCCAAGTGATGTCAGCATCTCCCTGGTATTTCATTGCATTGTGAACAACAACAAACTGCTTAGCTCCCTTACCCCATAAAGGGAGAGTTGCAATTAAGTCATAAATAGTTTGGGTTGGAAGGGACTTTTTAAGGTCATTTAGTCCAAAATCCCTGCAATGACATCAACTAGATTGGGTGGCTCAGAGCCCTTTCCAAACAGATCTTGAATATTTCCAGGGATGGGGCATCTATCACCTCTCTGGGCTACATGTGCCAGGGTTTCACTACCCTCATTGTGAGAAGTTTATTCCTTAGATCTAGTCTAAATCGACCCTCTTTTAGTTGAAAACTGTTATCCCTCGTCCTATTGCAACAGGCCCTGCTACAAAGTCTGTCTCCATCTTTCTTAGAAGCCTCCTTTAGGTACCGGAAGGCTGCAATAAGGTCTCTCCAGAGCCTTCTCTTCTCCAGGCTGAACAACCCCAACTCTCTCAGCCTGTCCTCACAGGAGAGGTGTTCCATTCCCCTGATCATTTGTGTGGCCCTCTGGACCAGCTCCAACAGGTCCATGTCTTTCTTGTGCTGAGGGCTCCAGGGCTGGACGCAGGACTCCAGGTGGGGTCTCACCGGAGTGGAGCAGAGGGGCAGAATCACCTCTGTCGACCTGCTGGCCATGCCACTTTTGAGGCAGCCCAGGATATGGTTGGCCTTCTGGGCTGTGAACGCACATTACCAGCTCATGTCCAGCTTTTCATCCACCAGTATCCCTAAGTCCTCCTCAGCAGAAAATGAAAAATCCTTCAGAAAGGGTCCTTTAAATGACTTTTTTCAGGAGTGGAAAATGATCACTTCCACAAATTTCTTTCTGCCTAGAGACAGCAGCACTGTAAAAGAGAGTAGGCTGCCTGCTCTGGACCTGAGACATCCTGGGAAAGCACCGCACACAACTAGTCAGGGTGCAAAGCAACAAAACTGTACTTTCTGCTCAGTTCATGGGCACTTTCATCAGCTAATAAAGATATGGCCTTGTAAAAACAGCTTGCTTAAGCTCCAAAATCTCTCTCAAATCCAGCATGTACTCTGGTATTTTAGAGCTATGCTTACTTGCTAAGAGCATGGAGTACATAAGGAGGAAAAACGGAAGAGCATCTATACCTTTGCACAGCAATAATGATTAAGTCATTTCCAGCCACAAACAAAAAGCATGACTGACTGATGTTTTGAAGACTTAACTTGTCTGATGACTTCTGTGGAGAGGTGATAGTTTATAATAGATGAAGATCAACACCTTAAACTTTTGTTTTTATTTAAAAGGATTTGTTTATGTCTTTGCAAGCTTAAAACAATCTTTTAAAATAAAATTGTTAAGGTAAGAAGCACCTGTTTTTCATTATATTAAACAAGATCATCACTACTTCACTGAAACTTCAGAGGAACAGAGCAACAAGCCATATTTTAACATTCTTTTAACAAGCATTTCCCTTCTGTTTTCATTGACACTCAAGCATAACATTTCTAGTGAATTAGGAGGCAGAACAGCATCTCTGTAACAGTATACTTATAACTATTACATGATAATATTATGATACTAACTTGTGTTATTGGTTATCTCAAGCAGTTTAAGGAACAAATCCATTATTAGACTAGTTTTATTGTGATCATTATGCTTCCTCAATATAAATAAATTCTGCTTAAAATTCAAGGTAACATTTCAATACCCTATTTGGGAGGCTTCAGAAATCTATTTGAAATGTCATTGAAAGGATCATACTGTTTGTAGGTTCTTAGTATTTTGTTCCTTTTAGCCTTTCTCATTTTCTATTCCTTCTGTAGGAGGCTACATACTGATTTGTTTCTTTTACCTTATTGTGGAGCTTTCCCTCTTCTCTTTTGGGATCTCTCTCAATAAAGAAACCAGCATGGTTTAGAACCTAGTGCTGAAGTTTATTCCATTCTCATTTTCTGTTTAACATAACGGCGTATCATTTTGGCAGAAAACAAGTAACTGAGCCCCCAAATTAAGAGTACTGCAATATTTAATTAATCAGTTACATCTATTGCTGTAAATGCAATATATTTTGGTGCTTGAAAGAGAATTTTTTATCGAAGGAAATGTTACTATGGTCTGAATTGGAAAAACAATTTTCACAAAAAGTATCTGAATAATAGTCAATAAACATGTAAGAAAACTTTATGAAGGAGTTCTAGGTGCCTCACGTTTCTCTGAATGAGAGAAGAATACACTGGGTAAAAAAAAAGAGAGAGAAAAGCTTTATAGAAAGATAGATGACATCTATCTGTAGACAAGAGGAGGAAAGCTGTTTTTAAGTATACCATCGAGAAAATTTACTTAAATCAGGAAGTGTTAATGATATCAATAGAAGAAAGAACGCCACAGTGCATTACAGGAAGGAAATAGTAGAGCCATTTGAAGAAAATGTAGATTTTAATTACTATTCCTGTCTCACATGAGTAAAAAAAAAATATTTACAAAACAGTTACCATGACTAGCTAGGGAAAAGTTAAGAAATTTTAAATCTGTGGACCTGAATGAATATCTTGGCACCCAGAGTTTCAGACAACAACAAAGAAGTTTACTGCTCTGTTAATGCTTTAATGGTAAATAGGGTGATCCAGATAACTGGAAAATTTGGCAGCTTGACATAAACCACAGGCAAATCCAACACAAGATGAACGCAGATACAAGAAATTAACAATAATATTAATAATATTAAAGAGTGATGTCATAATTAATGCCAACCAACATGAATAAGATGAATACAGGTCTTAGGAAAGAAAAATGTGATAATTTATGACCTTACAAGATATTTTTTTTCTGTTCATGGAAAATTGATGCAATACGGTTAGACTCCAAGGCATTTAACATGATAACTTCATATCATAAATGGTACAAGAGGATATTGGAACTCAATTTCACAAGGAGTTAGATTACAAACGGGCAAATATACAGGTTTCATACATAATTAAGAGGACTTTTGTTAATCTAGTTATTCTTCTAGAGAGGTGGCTGCATGAATTTGTTCTAGCCATTCTTTAAACATTTTTTGCAAATAACTTGGGAGGGGGAAGGGACGTGTAAGCCAAAACACTTCTCAAATGATACAAAGATTGAGACAGAGGGATCAAGGAAGTTACACTGTAATTACTGAAAACTTCGAGCATTCTTACCATGATAAACTTCCTTATAAAGCCCTTCAAGCTCTGAAACCAGATCATTGCCCACCTTAAAAGCAAGGTTTATTTAACAGGACATGCACCAGATGTGCATGAGTGGCTAATAGCCAATACATCAGAGTTTCCCTCAATGAGTTGTCTTCACTGTGTGTTAACTGAAAAGATGGGGGAACTTCTTGCAGTTCAAGCAGTTGAAGAGTGGTTAGCTTGCGTTATCTCTTCATAGTTTTTATTACATGGATTGATTTGTTCTGACCTCCTTTAGGTAATACTAATTTTGCTGAACCAAACCCCCTATATATCAAAAGATATATTGTACTAGATCTGTCTGGCATGAAGGTATGAAGTTAACTTTATTCATAGCAGCCTGTATGGTGCTGTGCTTTGCATTTGTGGCTAAACCAGCATCCTTCTCACAGGCTGCAGTCCTTCAGGAAACACCTGCTCTACCATGGTCCTCTCTTGGGGCTGCAGGGGAACCCCTGCTCAGGTGCTTGGAGAACCTCCTCCTTCTCTCACCTTGGTGTTTCAGGACTGTTTCACATTTCCCCCCTTACGTTTCCACTGCCAGGGAGCACTTTGCTCTTCCTTGCACAGGCTGTCCCCGAGGCTCCGCCATCGTAGCTGCGGGGCTGAGCCGGGCCCTGCGGTGGGTCGGTCAGAGCCAGCTGGAACCAGCTGTGTCCGGCACGGGGCAGCCCCGTCCTCTCCTCACAGAGGCCCCGGCAGCCCCCACAGCCACAGGCAACCAACAGATATATGAAAATCATATATAGCCAAAATTTGTAACAACATAGACAGTGTAAACCAGAAAAAGCATTGTCTTATTTCACACTAATAAGTAAGAACACCATTTAGGCCGCATGCATTTCAGTAGCTGACACAAGCATTCACAGCATTGAGACCAAGCTTGGTCCTATGAATTCACAATGACCTAAAAATCAAGAAATTACAGCTAGAGCTGTTTCTTTTGAAATGCTTCCTTTTAGTTGAATTTAATTCCAGCTAAATTTTTAATTTGAAGCCACTGAACAATTGTACCATCTGTGCTTCCTCTGTATCAGTTACAATTTTAAAAAACATTGTGATATTTCCTTTAATTTCTTCCAGCTAAAGAGTCCTTGTGAATTTGACCATACCTCAAGTATGTCACCCCTTCTGTATCTCTGGTCATCTTTCCTGTCTTGTCTGAATTATTTTTTTTTTTTATTCTACTGTAATCTTATTATTTTTTAAAGTTTCCAAGAAACCCAGGAATAGAAGTTTGTTTTCATAGAAATGCCTGAGAATTTACAAAAACAGTTTGCTAGAAGTCAAGACCAAAAAAACCCCCCCAAAATCCCTTAAATTCATTCTGATATATAACAACATCAACTAAAAAAACATAAAGGTTGTTTATTATGGAGATTTTAAAAAGTGGAATTTAGGTTTCTTTCAAATTACACATATTAATTCAAAAGTTCTCAGGAGACATGAATGAGACATATGCAAGGGAACACCTCTGGTCTTTCTTATGTGGGTGGCCACATGAAAACCTCAAAGATTGAGTTTTTGAAAAGTAACTTAGAGGGGAAAAGAAGAAGGAATGTATTATGAAGGAATTGGAAAGGGGATAGCAGAGAGCGATTCAAGATTCAGACTTGCAACAGGCTAGAGACTGCCAGAATAGGGAGCAGCTCTGCAAAAAAGGACGTTGGGGGTCTTTGTAGGTAGCAAGCTGAGCTTGCAGCCTGCCGTGACGGCAAAGACAACCAACTGCATCCGGGACTATACGAACAGGAGCACAACTGGTAGACTGTGTGAAAGAATTATCTCCCTCATATTCACACTCTTTAGACCACATCTAGACATGACATTCAGGTTTGCGTCCCCCAGCAAAAGACAGCAAACTGTAGCAAGATCAGGGGAGGCCCATCAGGACAGTTGGGGCTGGATGACTTGCTCCGTGAGGGGAGGTTGAGGGACCAGAGCTTGTTCAGTCAGGGAAAAGGTGCCTATGGGGCAGTTACAGGGGAGACTGAGCCATCTGTGCTCTTACCAGGGTGCATAGTAGGAACATGAGACAAGAGGCAGATGCTGAAACAAGATGTTCAAACTATATAAAGAGAAACTTTTTCCCCCCAGTAAGGACAAGTAGGCAGTGACACAGATTGCCCAGAGAGGCTGCGTAAACTCAGTCCTTGGAGGTTTAAGGCTCAGCCAGAAAAATTTCCAGACAAGCATGTCTGACCTCTTAGCTGTCCTGTTTTGAGCAAGAATTTGGTCTAAAGACCTCCCAGGGTGCCTTCCAACCCAAGTTGTCCTACGATTCAACAAATATATGGTAATAAAATTAGAAACAAGACCCTGATGCTCTAGTTATAATTTTTCTATAAAAAGTGAGAGTACAATCAGAAAGAATGCGCATTTGCATTTAGCGACTGGTGAAAACGCTCAAGTTAGCAAGCAGAATATTTTGCTTGCATAACCTAGCAGGCTTAAAATTGCCATAGTTCAGCAATAATCAAGAAATGGAATTTTAATTCTGTGGAAACAGGCGAACATTGAGAACAGTCTCTTTCATAAACAGCACAACAAAACAGCCCTTCTCCCGACATCCCCCATGAAGTGAATTTTAAAGAAAAGGGAGAATACTAGACGATCAAAAAGTGTTCTTCACAAGCTTTTCATTTTGACATACATGCATATTTAATATAATACAGAAACCTGACTGTGATGCTTGATTTTTAAAATGTCATTGAAGCTGACATGAGGCTTATTTCTCTGTGGAAAAGACGACAAAATTTTTGGTATGAAGAAAATATTCACACTGAACAAATGTGGACCATGGCCCAGAGAGCTTTGTAAGCTCTACAGCAGCTGCAGTGGGAGGGAGGTAGGCACTCAAAGGTAGGTGCCCCATGTAAGCAAGTAGAGTGGAAAACAGCACACACTCAGTAATGCAACAGCAGAAATAGTAAACAAACGGTAACTAAAAACATAATTTCCTTTTCCCTCAAGTTTCAGTGGAGCATCTGAAATGAGCATTCATGTAAGTAGTGGCCTAGCAGACTATGTGTTTTCAACCCCCTTGATGTTACTGATACAGCCTGTAGTGCACACAATATTTATGCTGTTCTGCAGTTGGAGTATGACAACAGCGATGAGCCGAAGGGCTACACAGACATCAGTACATAAGGGATATGTCGCCGTTATTTACAGATAAATGTCCAAAAACAACTTACGTGTATCACTGTGATGACAATAGCGTAACATATTGATTTAACACAGACTCCTCTAGAATCAAGAAGTTTGAACATTGTTGTTTTCCTCCGCTTTTCTTTTTTAGTAACATTTTATTTCCTGTTCTTTCTAAAGCCCATCCCTGTTCTTCTGAGAACTTTGAGGTTTTATCCCTGATTCTGCTTCCATTCAAATTAAATACAGCACCAATATATTCCTAAATTTTTCCAGTAAGACATTTACAAAAGACAATTTTCATGGAATCTTTCTCTACCCTGGCACTCTTACCATAGTTCCTTCCCACCTTACCTACATACATGGCAAGAGAGATCCTCTTAAGGAAACTAAAATCACCTAAAATCATCAACTAAAAATAAAGGTTGATTATCTGCTTTTGAAGTTGTGAAGAGGAAAAGATAAGTTTCTAAGTTGGCATTTATCACCATGAAAAATAACCAGTTTGTCACCCAGCCAAATAACCCATACTCTGAGAATCTAACAGTGGAACAAGTGGAGGAACCAGATAAATAAGCCTGGAATCCTGGTGTTGGTAGCTTGCAGGAATTGAGAACAAAACTTAAAATAATGAATGTCTGGACAATAATTTAGACAACAATAAATAAGAGCTGCTAAGCAGAATTGTGTCCCAAGTGGATCAAAAACCCAATATACAAATTTCATTATCAAATAAATCCAATCTGGTGTCTTTCTGGTTTTGTGTGCCTAAAAAATACTGAATAGAAGAAATATCTCTTTAAAAGATTTTTTTCTGTTTTCAGATCAACAGCAGAAACTTCTGAACATGTATAATTCTCAAAGTTTCTGTTTTCAACCAGAGTATGTTCTCAATTAAATAAAAATAAAAGGAGTAGAAAAAAAAGAACAGACTGCTAGAAACTAACATTTTTAAAAATCAGGTTTGAATTGCTCTAGATATAAAGTTTCTTATAACAACCTAAGCGTGGAATAAAAAACTTGTTAACATCTTTGCCACTTGCAGTAAGAAACAGAAAACAGACAACCTAAAAGTCAGTAATGGTATGGTTCCTCCTTTAAACTCATAGTTTCTGTATCACTTGAGATTAGATTGCTTTTGTCATCTTAATTTTTATTACTCACTTGAGTGGAAGCAGTAGTTCAAACACCAATTTTGAAAGTCTTGTTCTTCATTGAAGAAAACTTGGGATAAAAAGCTTAATGCCAAAGATTCCAGATCTGAAACGCCAGATATTTTAAAAGTACCAGAATAATGTTTCACTAATAATGGACAAAAATTTTGTCAGATGGTTGGACACCTATTAGCCTACTTTTTTTCTGGTAGGTTTTAGAGTTTTGGTGGTGTGGGGGTTTTTTTTGGGGGGGAGGGTGGGTAGTGTTATTTATTTAGTTGTTTTTGGTTTGTTTTTTTTTTTAAACCTAAAAGTAGAAGTTACTCATCAAGACAATGTTTCAGCCAGAAGTGAAATTAATTATGCAGCACTGCTGGTAGAGCAAGGCTTCATTTAAAGTAATTATCACCCCTATTATAAATCAAAGAGAATTAATATCAGGACTTTATTTGCATCAGGTAAAGTTTGTAAAGCTGTCCAGATCCCATTATAAATTTTAGTTTATAAGACAACATTTCAGCCCATTTGTACAATATTTATGTGTCAGGAAAAAACCCCACAAAAACAAACACAACAAAACCCCCACACCTACAGAAACTAAACCTAAAGGGAAACCTGTTCCTCCTTTTGCTCTCATCATTTATGATTACTCCTACAGTGCCCAGTATAAAATGCACTCAGATCTACTGAGACCTATAAGGTTCTTAGATCACCCCATCCTCTGAAAGATTCACCAACCCAGTTTAGTCAGTCGAGGTGATTATTACAATCCTTCTGTGTGCCACCGAAGCAACTATTGAAACACAAGGGTTTTTGCAGCCCTGTAGATGCAGAAGTCCTAAATAGGATTATTTATTTTTGCCAGGCTAACTCTTCTTTGAATTAATCATCTCCAAACCTTTTCCTACTCTGGATTTTGCTCCCTATAGCCACCTGTTACATCATTATAGTAGCCAGCAGTTTTTAATATCCTGACAGTAATATTACTTTGATGTACAGATCACCAACCAAATTCAACCAGCATACTTATTTACCTTGAAGAACTGACAGATATTGCCTAAACTCACCTTATTACTCGAATTTTCTTTGCCTACAATTAAGTTTCCCTTGTCAGAGAGAGAGCATGGAGCTCAGGTAAGGGATGCGCCTTTAGTTAGCAAGATTAGTTGTTTATAAAACCACACGATCTGCTTTCACACTATCTATCTCCTTCCAGTATTTACAATAGAAAGAATAATGGGCTAAAAGATAATGCCTGTCCTATAATGTTAATAGAAATAATTGTTAGCTGCTTTTGGGTTGTGTGCCTGAGTTTTTCAGTTCTGCTCAGAGGTGTAAAGATGCTGCTGTGCATTTGATAACATTAATTCCTCAGTAATGCTTTTATAATTACAGTTTGTTCTTTCCTTAGAGTAGTTTTCCAGAAATAAGTATTAGATATTCTCTCTCCAAAATCCTGCTTTAGTCTTGCTCAGTCCTCAGTACAAATCAAAATGTTTTTGTAATGTTACAATCAGAATAAGAAATTCTGGCTTAATATTGTCCGCCTCTGTATGTCTAACATGATAATGTAAATATAAAAGACAGATCTATTAATTATGGCTCCAATTAAAGTTTTTCTGGCCCTTCCTACCCTAGTTTTAAGCTGTTTATAATTTTGCCAAGCAAACAACTTAAAAATAAAACAGTCTGGTTTGGTGGATGCATTATAGCATTTCCTTTACTGGAGAAATACAGTAAAAACATAGCTCACCTAACTGAGAGTTAGTAACAATAGCAAAAACATGTTTTATGTATTTTGGAGGTTAAATATGCAAATCTATTGCTCCCCATACATTTCAGAATTTTCAGTTTGTTGTAGTAACCACTTTGGAATAAGAACCTTCTGTCTTTCCCTATGTCCTGGTTTCAGCCAGGGTAGAGTTAATTTTCTTCACAGAAGCTACTGTGAGGCTATGTTTTGGATTTCGGATGAGAAAATATTGATAACGTGCTGAAGTTTTGGGTTGTTGCTGAGCAGTCAAGGACAGTCCAGCTTCTCATGCTGGCCTGCAGCGAGCAGGCTGGAGGTGCGCAGGAAGCTGGGAGGGGACACAGCCAGGACAGCTGACCCCGGCTGGCCAAAGGGATATTCCCTACCATATGACATCATGCTCAGTATATAAAGCTGGGACAAAGAAGGAGGAAGGGGTGGAGGGACATTCGGAGTGATGACGTCTGTCTTCCCAAAAAAACATTACGCGTGATGGAGCCCTGCTTCCCTGGAGATGGCTGAACTCCTGCCTGCCCATGGGGAGTGGTGAATGGATTCCTTGTTTTGCTTTGCCTGCGTGTGCAGCTTCTGCTTTACCTATTAAACTGTCTTTATCTCAAACCATGAATTCCCTCACTTTTACTCTTCTGATTCTCTCCCCTGTCCCACCGTGGGGGAGTGAGCGAGCAGCTGCGTGGGGCTGAGTTGCTGGCTGGGGCTAAACCACGACACCCAGCCACAACAAAAATAAGTTAATCTGAATTTGTGCATGTTAAAGAGGGTTTCTTCATGCTTCTACATGGACTGCCTCAACTTCAAGACCTTCAGATAGTAAGCATAACATATAGTAGTAATCTTTAAAATGCTAAAGTTCTGTTACTTTATTCTTTTTTTCTTTTCATATTATATTCATCCAGATACACAGTACTAGGAAAATCTCATTTTAAAGTGTAATGAATATGAAAAGTGCTGTATTCTAAAATATTTTTCTATAAAATTAGCTTAGTCAAAACTGATGATGCTCCAGTGCGGTTTAAGTGTTGTTGCCACCAAATGAAGCTGCGTTTGCAATAATTTTTACTACTTATGATTTATTTATATTGCGTTACCTGCACACTGCAGCAATGTATTGCACTTTAACATCTTCAAATGAAGTAGCCTCACTGACAGTATCCATTCTATGTAAAAGCAATCTAGTGGATGATCTAGAAGAGGAAGTAGAACTATTCCAGGCACTATGAGCATCTCAAAAGTGAAAGGAAAAAAGCAACTATAGCATGCTGCAGAGAGGAAGTATGTTAGAACCTCAGTATCTTCAGCAGATACTTCAAAGGATACTCTAATACAGAGCTGGTTTTCCCATATTGTAGAAATAGAGAGAGAATTTATTCTGAAAATTTTATGCCTTTTTTTTAACCTGAGAAACTACAGACAGAAGACCCTGACATTTCTATTTTTTTTAAGTCTCATTCATACTTAAAAGCATATTCATCAATTGACACAATAATTTGTCATTGTTTTAAACAACATTTCCTCTTCCTTGTCTTGAATCTGCTGCCTGTATTCTTCACAGATTCTTCTTAGTCTAATAAAATATGCTTATTTCCACCTCAGAAACAAATGTATTGGTAAACATGATGTAAAAGTTACACTGAGTAACAGCAGGCTGTACAAACATTCAACATTTACAATCACACAAAGCTCCTTTAGAACTGGGATGGAGCATGTTGGGTATTTTTTTTTTGTTTTGTCTTTTGAGAAAGAGCTATCTATTTTTCACAGGTGAAAGACACTACCTCTATTTATTGTGAAAATGATTCTTAAATGGGCAAAGAAAAGGAAAGCTATAATTTCACATGGACAACACAATTTCAATATTATATTGAATGATTCTTTTCACAGTGTCTTTCAGAAGTAATGGGACCTGCTGAATTACCCTTTGCCCCACTTATTTTCAACAGTTAGTAAACAACCAACCAATAGCAAAATGTAGTGTTATATATGGTGCCAAAGACTGACAGAATAACGCCTTAAACTAGAAAGCTCACACAAAAGGCCACCTCAGAATTGTATTAAGAAGAAAACAGTTATAGCAAAGCCTTGTTTGTAAAGTAAAACTCAAGGTCACATTCTAGGTCTGCTAATATCTGGAATATTGAAAGTGACTGTGCTCATTTTTCTTGTCATCACACTGATGTCCAGATCCTATATCTTGGAACACACAAATGCCATTCTGCTGAACACGTTCATAAAGTGAAACCTACATAAACTGTATAAAATTTGAATAATTAGGATGTGAGATTAAAATTATTTACTAGAATTCTGTTTGAAATTCAAGTTCTTTTACTGCTATTGCTGGGATAGATGCCATTTCCTTAAAGTTAATAATCCTAACCACCACTTTTCTAATCATAGGAAATACAGGAAAAGATTTAAATTTCAGTATGAACTTGAATAAAGTACCATAATTTCTTCCTTATTTATTGTCACTTTTTAGACATACTTTCTCCATCAGGTCTTGATGATACAGTTCATACTTAGTTTCCCAAGTGCTGGAGAGGTGTCAGGATGGTCAGGATCTGCTTGTGGGTGTGTTGTTCAGGGGGTTAGGGTTTGAGGTGGCTTTTATTAGATTTTAGAACGTATAATTGGGCTATTAACTTTCATTTCTGGATCCTGCTAAGCCATCAGATGGCCTCAGAAGTGGGAAGCCAAAAAATACAATGCCAGCACAAACTTTTTCTTTGTCTACCAAAGGACTGTCCTGTCATGAGAAAGTAAATGAGTGATAACCTGTTGAAGAACAACCCAAACTCACCAAAAGCCCATGCTATGCAAAGGTAAGCCAGGGTTCAAAGTGACTGGCCATTATTACATACTGCAGTGGAGAAATCACCTTGCAACCTTTAGCCATCCTTTAAGATTGTGTGTTCCATTCAGCTTTAAATACTGCATTTACTTTTTTTCCTATCTTTATAATTTTTTAAGTTTCCCCTTTATTATCTACCTTTTTTGATGTCAGCTTCTCAATTGCTCCAGAACCCTATTTATTCTGACAGTAAGATACAAGACCAGTATAAGGCTTAGTTCCTTCCAGCCTATTTTATTTTGGCAAAATTCAGAGAGCACGCCCTTTCAATCACTTTGAGAATTATCACAGAGAGGTATAGTTGATGTGCTGCAATTGTTTTAAATATTGTTCTGTGGGTTCACTGTTTTAAACCGGTTTAATACAGATGCCCTTAAGCTTTGTGCTTGTGGTGCTTCAACTTGTTCAGTTTGTTTTTTGAGCAACCTAGTAATTGTTTTGTAACACTTTCTAGATATGAAAAGAGTCAAGAGACATTTTTGAGTCAGACATTTAAATAGCCTAACCAAAAAAACCCCACGATTCCTGTCTAAAATAGAACACAACACTCTTTTACAGAGGAAATAGACACGGAACAGAAGACAGGAGTGAATTGGGTCCCTCAACTTTCCAGACATAGTAGGTATCTATTGAATTGTTATTTGCATACATTGCCATTTTCTACCATGTGCACCAGGAAACCAGATGTTCATAAGACACGCAGAGCGATAGAGAGAGAGGGGTCAAATGAAATACAACTTTCCTTCTTTCTTCAAAAAAATATTTTAGATCAGTTTTGAGGCACGGTTTGTTTGTTGTTCCCACCCAATTCATCAACTCAATCAAGAAAATAAATTATTTACACAGCTCTAGAAAGATACCCCAAATCAGTTACACCAACAGAATACAAGATGTTAATGTTAAAGAGGGTTTCTTCATGCTTAGAAGGTTTAAATTAAAATAAAATCTAAACTAAAACATATTTACCCTTCAGAAATAGTATAGGTGAGCACACCTGTGTTCTACAGCTTCTCAGTGCTTACCATAGGGTCATGCTGGATTATCTAGAAAGATTAGAAATAGAAGACTTTTTAGGAGTGTAAGATTTAACATGGAAATATGTATTAAAAACTTGATCTTTTAGAATTTGGAAATAGGTCTCAGCTATTCTTGTTTATGTCAATTGACAATTTGGATAATTATACCCATGAGAGTCTGACAAGGTAGATTTGACCTTTATGGGAAAACTACAGATAGCCATATCAAATAAGAAAATAAGAGCATGAAAAGCATATGACAAATTCAGTTTGAAGCTAAATTGCACTTTCAGAGGTTTTACTTTATAGTTACATATCAACGTGCTGAAACATTGTGGAAAACATGCTACACTTTTAAGTCCCGGTTTTTCTTCATCTGATGTGAGATAAGTGATGTTTGGGAACCGTTGCTAGGAGTCAGCAAGATGCTGCTTTTACTGAGTTATTTCAGGTTTTCAAGGATGTAGCAGCAGATATTGAGAGCTAAGAAGTATTTTTGATCTAAGTGAATGGATGTCTGGAAGGACTGATAGACAGAAACTACTTTTTTTTTTAACTAGCATGTTTGTGAAGTGAAACAGCTGGTGCTAACACTCACAGTACACAAGTTTTACGGGGACTTATATGAAACTACCTCTCGGCTGGTCCCATTGCCTGAACACTCATTAATAGGTGGAGCATGCCTCTCGCCTGCCGCACTTTAATCTGAAAGCAATCACATCAGTAGAAGTGAGAACAAGGGAGTGATTTTCTTTAAAAGCACATGGCTGATCTGTACAGACAGACACAAACTAGAAACAGAGGTGGTTAACGTATGGAGTGACTTCCATACAAGGACTGACTTCCTAGGCCTAGGAGGCCTCTACTGAATAGTTGCAGGTTCAAGAAAAAAACACCATAAAGGAGGTACTTGAATCCTGTAAATTTTTATGCATTCAGAAAGCGATCAGACAAGTTTATAAGAAATCCACCATGTTTATAACTACACAGAAACATCTAGGTCAAGAAGTACTCTGTGAGCTGAAAACAGCAAGGCTGGAGAGACAGAACAGATCAAAGACTGGCCAGACCCAGTAAGGCCACTCATATTCTATGTTCCCATTTTCATTATAGATTCTTTCCAGGGAACAAGGAAGTATCAGGCTAAAAATACAGCAATAACCATACAAAAAAATATTGCTACAAGTCTAATGAAAGTGATTTGTGCAGCCAATATGAATTAATACTTTGTCATGAACATGCTTAATAGACACTTCTGAAAACAAATGCATGAAGTAGACTACAACAGAAAATACCAAGATTGGATGAGACGCTGGTGATTTTCCCAAAGCAAACTGGCTGCTTACCTTAGTTTATATGGAAAGAAGTAGATTTCTGTGTTTACTTAAAAGAATGAACACTAATTCTAATTAATTTCCTGCTCTGTCAAACCTGTTTGACTTTTCCTCATTTCTTTAGTTTGACTGCCCAAGACATCTGCACAGCAAAAAAACAGGTAACTAATCTCAGTCTACTCTGGTAGTCAACAAGAATCTAGTTCAGGAGTGAAACAGTTATAGTTGTGAAGGTCTACATATATAAGCAAGACAAAACTTTTAATGAGGCTGTCTGATAGAAATGGAAAAAATAGGTGAGCTTTCCAATGCGGGAGCTTTTTTTAGGTAAAATGAAATCTCATTGCCTGAAGAAATATGCTGAGAAATACAGTGGGTTTGCAAGTTATACATACTAGCCTAATAAGTACTACAGGCGTTTGGCTTCCCCCCCCCACCCCCCCGATACGTCTGTTGGTCTAACAGCAGCACTTCTGATAAACTCCCTTCCTCTACAGTTATATTTGGGTGAATGTAGGTAATTTAAAATTAAAGTTGTCAAATATTGGATAAGTAAGAAAATCAGTTATGTTATTTATGGTTAGAAGTAGGAATGTGCCAGTTCTATGTCAGGTATGAAAGACTGTATTGAGAATTCTGAAGATATTTAATAACATCAACTCCCAAGTGCTGGAAATAATAGAAAAGTGACACTGAGTACAGACAGACTCACTGCAAACATTGAAGACAGACTTCACCACTCTGACTTACCAAATTCAGTGCTGCAAGTCATTAGTGTCATTAGTGCTGCAAGTCACTGTAAGTGATAGTCAAGTTTTAAAGTAACACTAGCTAACTAAAATTTCATTTGGTCTATGAATTATTCTCCCATATTGCAATTATGAAAATAGCAAGCATTTTTTCTTGTTACTTTCTGGTTAAACCACCAAGAAAAGTAATTTACTATAACTAGAAAAGTAGTTTTCTGTGTGGTAATGTAAAAAATCCAGAAAAACAACAACAAAGTAAAGTACAAAATTATTTTTTTTCCAAGAAGCTTGGCTTAGAAAGGAGAACCTAAGTCACATAATTATTTAGGGTTTAAAAGTCAGAATATCAGCAGATTCCTTTTCAATCCAGACAAAATGGCAATTCTGTAGACCAATTCACATGACCAGTCTCAAAGTATTCACTGACACTATTTATCCAGGTAGGGTTTTGACCCTGTGGGGGTTAGTGGCAGAATCTCTTTGAAGACGAGATAGCAAAAGAGTTACCTATAAGAAGGTCAAATACATCTGTAACAGGAAGGACTTGACTTGTTTACCAAAGATAAAAATTACCAAGATTAAAGAAGGAAGGCAACAAGGATCAGTCATAGAGACTGAAAGAGGGATGTCTTATCATGGAGGCTAAAAATATGACAGGTAAATCTTTTCTTTACACCACAGCATTACCCACTTTCAGTACAAGAAGCTTAAAAGTCGTAGCGATTCATTTAAATGAAATACACATATAGCAAATCTCTACTACAAGGAATATAATTAACCGCTTTTTTCAAACGTGATTACAGTGATGATTTCAGTGATACGTGGGGCTCATTTTCTGTAGTCCACCAAGTTTCTTTAGTATCACCTTGTCTTGGCCATTCATTCTGTATTTTTTCTAGGAGGTAGTTTAATTTCAGTCATTCGATATTAAACAACCTACAGCTGTAAGTTTAGTTATGTCACTAGTTGTTTCTGCTTTGAAACATTTTTTCTGGATTACTTCTTATGGCACATAATTTGGAAGACAAAATAAGGGCAGGGATTAAATTGAACCTCGTATTGTTTGTGACACTCTTTATGGTCCATATTTTTTATTAGAACAAATTGGTATTCCCTTGAATTTTAATGTCAGTATAGATGAAGACCTAGTGCACATTCCATTTAGGTGTCTACATAGACCCCTTCTGACTTAAGTGTTCCTACAACTAACTGAAAGTGAAAAGCTCTGTGTAATTTCCGCACAAATAATTGCAGGTGCAAAAAGAAGTCCTATTTAAGTGCAGGTGTTAAATAGATCTGTAAATTATTGATATCAAAGAGCCATGAAGAAGGATTAATCATGTGTTTAGGAGCACCATCAAAATTAAAATAAAAATCTTTCCTTTAAATTCTTGATTTCACCTTAGGGTAATCGCAGTAAGGTTGGATCTGACTACTTCAAGCATATTTTATTTTACACATAAATCAAGTATTGGCCCTATTCCTTGATAAACACAAAACAGCCAACACCTTTTTACCTCTTATTCATAAAGGTTAAATATACTTGTAGCTGTACAGGGAAACACGAAAGAGTAAAGGTGGGATTTTTCAACTACCTGGAATTTAGCAATAGAAATCTGTTGGAAAGTTTTATTTTTTAATTTTTAATTTGGAATGAATATTCCCCCAAAACTTCAAAAGTCTCAGAAAAGGAACACAGGCCTTATTATGGGGCAACATACTCAGGAAGACCTTGTGTCCAAAACTAGAAATACAGAAGGTTCAGCCTATACTCTTCCATTCTGAAACACTGTATAAAACCCTATCCTGAGTGTATATTGAAAAATGAAGTATTAAATCAAAGTGTCTTTATTACACACACTGTGATACACAGGTCTTTGCCTTGCACTCCCTTTCCTGTGTCTTTCTAGGTCTTCAGCAACATATATAACATCGGGATCCCGGGTCACTATCAAAAAGCTGTCATTTACTGTACATTTCCGTAGCTTTTCAGTTTAGCTAAAAGCCTGTAAAAGGCAGGAAACAGTGTTAACACCATGAAAAGAATGCATACAGGACCTGAGCAGCTGTGCCTTCCACAGAACTGAAAATCTTGCTGCGGAAGTGTTTACAACGCATCTTGACATAGGGGGAAAAAAGATGTATATGATTTTGTTAAGGGACATCATTGTATCTATAAGTATGTGTGTGTGTATATATACACTGCCTTGTAGGAAAAGCAATAGAACTGTTCTTACTTTTGATAAACTGTTCCTAATAGTCATAAAGGCAAAAACCTCATCCAAGCAACAGACATGCCCCCAAACTCAAACCCCAGCAAAAAAAAATCCATTACTGAACTCATCACAAAGGAAACTGGGATGCACATACGGTTCATATGACAGGTAAATCTGTAGGAAGCAAGCTTTAATGACTGAAACCACAGAGAATGAATCCAGAAATTGTGAATGAGCACTGGCAATTATGTGCTTGAGATTTCCTCCAATTTGTCTCAAAATAAAAAGGTAACCAAAGCATTAGTCTTCAGGCTGCAAGGTGCTTATTAAGATTACAGGATGACCACACACACTTTAGCTCTCAATGCTGATTTCATCAGGGGAGCAGAGTCTTTTGCAGTATTTCTATCTTCTGAATCACTGCATCTAGCTCTGTTCCCTTGCTTCTGCCCCACAGGATACCCCCATCAAATCTACATCAAGGTGTCCTGTTTCAGTCATTTTGTAGTCTAGTTCAGCATAGTGGCTTACTTCATTTCTTCGCACAAAATTTTATAGCCTCCTTCTTGCCATCATATTAAACTAATTCTTTCCATCTGTTACATGCTGACTGCTTGACTTCTGCTTCTATTGTTCAAATTTGGTATCTCTGGTTTTTTTATTACCATTCATCCAATGCTTTATTACCTTATTTTACCTTCTCTACATAGGGCTTTATTTCAACTGCTTCACTTGTAACATCTCCCTCCTGACATTAAATCTCAGTTTTCTCAGTTTCAGACTGACTTTTAAACATCTAGTAAGTTCCATTTTCCCCCTTCAAAACTAGACATGCAAAAATATGAAGACACAGGGGCAAACAGATCAGTTAGGGTGGATAAAAATAAATAGCAGTTAGAATTGCTCCCCATTTCCTTCAGTAAGCTCAAAAGTCTTGTTAAGACATTTAAAACTTTTTTTTTTTTACTTCATCTTCCCCTATAAATTTGGGTTGACTCAAAACCCCCAGCAAGTGTATGAGACCCAAAGAGGATAACAATCCCAGGGGAACAGTTGAAGACCAGTGCTGATCAGAGGCGGCTCAGGCGAGTGCTCTATGTTTGCAGGCATTAAACACTTCAGCCCTTAAAATCTGCAATGCTCCTCAATATATGAAATAATCTGCTGTTTTTTCTTCAAATATTTCCTTGGTCTCACACATTTTTGTTGTCCAGGGAAATGTGTGAACTGTTACAGGGTTATGTTCTCCTTTACCTTTGAGCTCCATGGCTACTTGCTTAAAACCAGAAACACTGACACTATCCATCAGGTTGCATTCACATACATGCCTACTGAGAAGGACGTAAAGTTTCCTCCTTTTATATTTGTTTGCTGTATAAGGACTTTATGATCACTCAGGCACTTACTGTGTCCCATACTCAGCATCTATGGGTCAGCCTTCATTATTAGTGCATCCACAGCTATATAGCACCTAAAGTCCTCATTTGCTGTTCCTACCAGAGTCAGCACAGCTTTCAAAAAAACAGTCAAAGCTAGGATGCTTTTCAAAGTATTTCAAAAGGTAAGTGACCTTACAACCAAAATTCTTCTTTGCTAAAAGGTGTGGAAAAGGGGACAGAAATTCTCCCATGGTTGCTAGACAAACGTTATTTTTTCATGAGAGGATGTTTGGTTAAAGGTTGATGCTGGAAACAGCCAAATACCTACTGATTCCTGAGGAAGGCATCCAAACAGATCACAGTCACTAAGAAAAGGTACTTAAGTAATTTGTCTGCTAGCTTCAAGCACAGCACAGAGTTTGGTGAAGATGCACATTGATTGCTCTCCTGCAAATATGAAGAAAACATCAACTTCGAGATTTTTTTTCTTTTTTTTTTACTTGAGAGCACAGCTTAAGGTAATAAAGAGCAAATACCACACTACTATAAACCACATCCTTATTAAACATCATTTGTCCCAGATGAGTGCGCTTGTGTGCATACTCTCATGTACACGTGTGCTCCGTTTCCTATGTTTGTGAGCTTTAAAAATTATTCTCAGATTTTGTTTTTCCTACACAGTAAAGTTATTCTATAATGTTCCAAAAGCTGGTCAGCTGGCCCTACCAAATGCCCCAATACAATCACTAAGATGTAGTTACAGGCCATAATTTTACTCTAAACATTCTTCCCAAATTTGCCAAATAATGAAAATCACAGTAGTTAAGTGATTATTTAGAACACAAATTATAAGATTCAGTAATATAACTTAATTTACTCAAAAAGTTTCCTTTAATAACTACATTATAAAATGAAAATTAAAAGGTTAATTTTAAATGTTTTAGATTTTGATTCATTAGTGTACTACTTTAAATGAATGACCTCTCCTTCATCCAAAAGGAAAGAATTGGACTAAAATACAGGGAAGAAATTATTTTTGTTAGCAGCTCCCTATAAATCACTTAAAACATAATTCAAGTGCCTTATGACAGAAAAAGCTTTAAAATGGCTTCATAATTATTTTTTTCCTAATCATTTCAAGAAGGATCACACAAAAAAAGAAATAAATACCAAGTGAATGTATTAAAAAAGTCAACGGGACTTCTATCATTAACTAATCATAGTTATCTTTCAGAATTCTTACGTAGTCCTCATTTCCAAATTCATTTGGAAGAATACAGTAGAGATGGTTTGGAAACTGAATGAAATAAAATGTATTTGTGGTTTTTTTTTTCAGTTAGCTTAGTCTACCTCTTTTACCTACTTTGCTTTCAACTACTCCTTCAGTGAGGAGAGACAGGTTTTTTTCTGGAAGTTTGAAGGAGCTTTTTTTGTTTGTGGAGCTTTGAAGGAAAGGGGTGTGTATTGATGATGAAGGAGACGAGCAATCTGTTAACTGGGAAGCTTGTTAGAGCATACCTCAGTAGAATTTAGCCCAACACATTTAACAACTCTTGGGATTTCAATGGAAAGCTATTTGCACAGCATGGTACAAACTGCAAGCCCAGCAAGAGTTTCTGACTACTGAGATAGGTGATTACACTGTGTAACTAGTACGTTTAAAAAAATTAGAAAAAAAGAAATTGATGAATATTTGCAGTCCGATTTGGAAATAGGCTGTTTTCAGAACTCATGTATTCGCTTGTTTGAAGACATAGGAATGTTCCAGATTTAAAAATTGTATATAGAAAAAAAAGTGTTTAAGTTCATTATTTGCTTTCAGACAATTTTGAGTTCTGTTTTGTAATAATTACTTAAATATGCATGATGAAATAGCTCCTAATCTTCAGGTCTGTGCTTTGAAAGAAACACCACCACAGAGCTTGCTCTGTAGATCAACTCGACAACTATTTCCTAAACAAAGGAACTGCAGTTTTTCCAGCTCATTTACGTTCATATGACACACTTACAATGAAGAAAACATACAGGAAAAAATGTAGAAAAATAAGTTACTTTCAGCAGTCTTTCAACATAATTTAGCTTCTAGGAGGAGGACAAGGCAATGCTAGGCAACTAAGTCTTTGTACCACACCAATTGTTTCCATACAGAATAGAAATACCCACATAAGTCAATTTTTCAAGAATATTAGATCAGATTAGGTGCATTGATGAAAATGCTATTAAAGGTCATTACATATTTATATTCTTCTACCAAACCTGCTAAAGTCCTGAAGTATTGCTAAATCATTTCAAAAGAGCAACCCAGAAAAAGGAAGAGCTGCCTATTTTGGCTGTGATGTTCTTTTAACACAATGTCCTTACTACCTAGACAATTGCTTCCCAAAAGAAAGACAATAACAGGAAAAAAAATTATTAACATTAGTGGTGATACTCTAGATATCATTATATAAAATTCTATCATAGAAGTACTTGATACTGTGAAAGTAAACTTTCAAATCTAACAAATGGCAAAGGCTATTCAACAGGGAAAAAAAAGCAGTTCTTAATTTTCCTTCCACTAGATGAAGAAAATGTAAGCATATCCATGAGCCTCATCGTTATTTTCATTCACTCCTTTCAAAAGTGATTGGAGTTTTATGAGACTTTACTCTGCACCTTTAAAAAAAAATGACTATAACCTTTTTTTCAGGTTTTAACCACGATGTTTAAACTATGCTTTGTCTAAACTAAAAAAGTCATCCTTACTTTGCAGAGCCTACCTCTCTACATCTTCAGTATAATTATAGAAACTTTGCGTGGCTTAAGATACACTAGTTATAAAACATTGCCTGAGAGTTACATTTATTCTTGAGATCATAATGTTTGCAGCTTCATAATTCAAAGATTATATTTCTATTTACATAAAAGCTGAACATCTCTCTTATTAGCATCCTAAGTGTGCCTTCAGTGGCACACTTAGGTTCACAGTGCTACCAATACCCAAAGTTAAGATGTAAAAACCACAGGGTTTTTTTTAATTTATCTCTTACTATGGTGACCTGTCAAAAAGTAATAGTTTCAAAAAAAAAAAAAAGCCACCCAAAAAACTCACTTACTCTCCCCCATATTCTGTATTTCTGGTACTTCTATTCTACTTTCAAGTATTAAAATCTTCCAGGAGACATGCCTTTCTTCCCATTTACCAGTAACAGAGGAATGCTGACACAGGAATATGATCAGACATATTATTGAAGTTGCTCATGCTCCAGTGTGCACAAATAATTTGTCCTAAATCAGTTTGACAAAAATCATGCATCAAAATTAATCTCCCTGCGAAAACCTTTTTGTTTGAAGCATATCCAACTAGTTGTAATATGATTATTCCACTCTGCATTTATCTCTAGGTCTCCAGCTGGAAGACCAGACCCGCAGTTGCCACAGCCAACATCAAGTTGCAGACAGCCAACTGAGCATCCTCTGTGCTTGCTGGCAGATGAGCATTCCACGCTCTGCTTTTGAGGGAAAGCAAAGTGTGCTTTTATATTTGGGCGCATTAAATAATACCCCTTATTTAGACTGATGTAAATACTTGGAGACCAGAACTGCCCTGAGACTATATGTAAAGGTAAAAAACATCTTAATTTTAAATTAAAACTGAATTTTATCCATGCAATTAGGCGTTAACAGCTTATGATGTTTCCTAACCTATGCAACTAGACAAAAGATTTCTGTTAGGTTCTCAAGGAGCAAGTTGTCCTTATGCAAGAGATCATCTTTGTCACAGTTTAACAGAGGCAGGATGTAACAGATTAAAGTAACACCTTTCACATCTGTGAAATTTGTCAATAACTTGTCTTCCAACTTCTGTTTAATAGAGCAAAATAAAAAATATAGCAGTTATGAGAACTTTTAATTCTAAGGCATTTTCATTTCTTGTTAAAGTCTGGAAGCTGCTTTTTTTTGAATGCTACTAAGGAGCCTTTAGAAATAAGGCAATATCTGTATAGCACAACACCTTGTAGCGCAGAGAGGGCTGTGCTGCTTGATTAATCACTAGCAATGTATCTGCCTTAGGGTGGCATCTTACCAGGAGAAATTGTCCAGCTATATGTGCATAGCCCAAGTTTCCATGTACTGCTGACCAGACTATCTACCAGCACCTACAAGTGGGTGACTCAGAATGAACCATAATATTCAACTTGATGGAATACTTCATTGCACCACAGGCACTGAGGTTGCCCCAGGGAGCCACCCTAAGACAGAATAGCAGAAGAGTCAGCTTCCACACAGTAGTGGGTCATATGAGTACAGCAGTTTAATATCAACCTATCTCTAAAATAAGATGTTTCCTTTGCATTTCCTCAGAGGTAAGACTTAAATGGCAAGCTAACTAGAAGAACTCATATCTCATAGGCATCTTCTGTTGAACAGAAACACCATTACTCCATTGATAAATATAAAATAACCACTTTCAGACAGTATGATGAAGACCAAAAAAAGGGCTGCAAACTTAACTCTTCACGCTGCCTCACCTTTCGAGTGTTGCAAAAATTAATTATTCAAAACCTATTTGTTCATGCTTACAATTTACACTCAACAAGAAGTTTTATGAGTTAAGCAAATAAATCCAAGTACAGAGTGTAAGTTTATTTTATCATCGTAACTAGATACAGTGAAGTGTTATATCCCGAATTCTGCCAGGTTTGTTGTTCAGGGTTCCTCCCCCTCCCCTCCAATAAACCACTGACACCGAGTCATGTTAGTTTATTACAAGTCTACACAAGTTTAGCCTGTGGCACAACTGCAGAGAAAAACACAAAACATTTCAAAACAGATTATAATCAGCTGAAAGACAGACATCTGCGGAATATTCTATATTAGAGGCTGAAAAAAAGAGGAAACTCTACAACCGAATAATAGAATTCTCTTTATTATTGCATTGCTTTTTTTTTTTTAAACTTGCTGCATGATTAAAATTGCTAGGCAATATATTTCATTGTAGAACATTCTCTCATGCAAACAGCCTGACAGAAATCTGGTGCCAGCTACAAGTGTTGACCTCCTTCCTACAAATTTCTCCTCCCCCAGAAAATTCAACGCTTTGCAAAAGCCAATGCAATCAGAAATTGACATCTGTGCTTCTCACCCATAGTCCTAGAACAATTAGAAAAATTTAATTGAAAATTGTTTATTATAACTAAGTAATGAATAGCAAAAGCTGTTCTCCATCTACTTCATCTTATATTGAAGATGAACATAGAACTGAGACTAAGTCACTCTGTTCTTATTTTGTGTACATTACAAAAATGTACAGTGGAACTATTTTCTCCTCCTTATAATTGGAAGCGAAGATGATAGATGAGAGGGAATGCCCTATAAAACTTAAGTGAGCAATTGCAACTTCTTGTAGAACACGAATATCGGTGCTCTTGTATACATTCTAGAAGTTGTATATCTTCTATGGGAAGAATTGCAAGCCATCTATACTTCTTATTTGTTTCTATTTGTTTCCATCTCCAAAGCTTTATTTATACTTCACTTCTAGAATTCAACCTCAGAGCTCCTTAGAAGAAAAAATTTGCATCTCCCTTTTAGGTCTCATGTTTCTGTCCCAACTGGGAGACCCAACAGATGTAGAATTTTACTTTTTAATGCATTTTCTAATGACTCATTTTTAAAGTGACTGAAACACTATCTCTAATTATAGCTGCAATATGTTCCTCAGTGAATTTCACATCCTGTCTAAGCATCACATTATGTTCTTCCAATAATTATAGCCTTTCTTCCATCCTTTTTCCTTTTATTTCAAACCAGTCAAAACTTAAATTCAGTCTTTAACTTCATTACATAAAGCTTCTCCCCCATACTAGATGTTCTTTGGATGTTCAAAAGTAGTTGGTGTTTAAGACCACCTTATAAACAGTTCAACACATTGATTCTTTCCCTAGTGGACATGTGATGTACTTCAGTCTGAACTTCCAAAACCAAAGTTTAGACTTGATTCTGTAGGCTGTTCTCACAAGCCATCTAATTTTATACATCACTATGAAAAGGTGTATTTTAAAAACAAATAGGTATAAACAAATCCATTGTACTCCATTGTAGATACCCTTTATCCTCTCAAAGATCAAGTCAAGACAGTAATTAAAGGTGTTCTAATAAGTTATTAACAGCAGGTAACAGTTCACACAGTGCATTCATTTGCTTGATCCCTCATACACACATGCTCTGCATTACCCTGTTGGTGCAACAGTTGGGAGACCAGCCCCACCTATTTGTTCAGAAATGGCACATCATATGGATGCATCACTGACTTTTAGGTCAGAATGTTCAGCAAGGGATTATTTTGCTTCAACAGCTGTGAAACTAATCCTGTTGACTTTGTCTGCATTTAGCAGCCACTGTCGTCTTGGATGTGGTCTGAATTTTACAGCCTGTCACTGATGCTAATATGTGCCAGTGGCCTTGTACATTTTCAGCTGATTCCACATCCCAAGTTCATCAGCTCTTGTGGATCCAACAGGACCACTAGTCTCTAGAGCTGATGGATTCTTGGGAGCCTCTCAGCACATAACTTTCTTCCCTTTGGTGGTCTTTTTCCTGACACATCTTTCTCTTTTCAGATACATAGATACCAGTAAAAGATATTGGCACAAACTGACACAGAGGGTACTTTCACCATATTGTCTTCTTAAGAGCATCTCAAAGCTATTAGTCTTGATACATCCTATTTTGATATACTACTTCACTGTGATAGGAGTGCATCTAAAATTCATTTAAAATAAACTCACACTGAAAGAGTTCAAAAATTTAAGTGGGTTTACAGATGATACATTGATTCTCTCCAAAGCATTATGTTTCTTCCACCATACTTTAAAGAAACAGAATTTATCTTTAATTTTTCCCAATTTCATATTTCCCCCCCTTTTTTTTGGTTAAGTAGGGTAGTTGAGTGGATACAGAAAGCCCTAATTATCACATTGCTGGAATTTCTCTCGCTTCCTAACCACAAGGATAACAGTCAAGAGAAGCATCTTCTCTCAAGAGAAACACCTTAGGCGTTTGACTAGACCTTTAAAGGTCTCTTCCAACCCAACCTATTCTATAATCTTCCTTGATTGCACACTTAGACATTCACTAGGTCAGAAAAATAAATTGCAAGAGAATAAAACAATTTTCCACCTTCTTCAGAGAAGGGCAGCAATGCATCTTGGCTGCAGTATGACCACATTTGTTTTAAGTTGTTATATAACAGAGTTTTCATGAGCTGCACTTGGTCACTAGGATGTTACATTTATCTTTGTGATAACATGTAAGGTGCAAGTTTTTGGAAGCATGGCATGTTGATTTAGTGCAACCATAATGCATCCTATTGCTAAGCATCCTTTAATAGGAGCCACCTAAAAGCTGTCCAATAAATGTGAAAATTTATTCTTGAATGGTAATGTCTTAATGAAAAAGTAAGAGTGGATTCTATTAAAAGAACTAACAGTTTAAATGAAATTATCCAATTCATCAGAAGAAACATTACAGTGCTCATAAAGATGGCATAAAAACGTTTCGGTCTGGTTATCAATGCCGTCAACGAAAATATTTTCATGCCAAGAGAAGCATGTAGCAACTAGGTCTCGTGACAGCTGCCATTCCCCATTAACAACAGTAAGGGAAGTGGAAGAGAAGAGTTTTTTGAAAAGAGGACTTAGCATGGTAAAATAAATCTTTAGACACAGAACTTAGGGCATCTTGAAAATACAGCAAAGTGCATCACAGAACCCCAAAAATTGCAGTCATCAAACATGCCCTGTCCTGGAACAGCCATGCTTACTGTAGGCCCCAGGTTGCCATCTCTGTGCTGTGCTGCTCTATACAAAGGAATCTCTTCCCATGAATGCGGTATTTTTTGTTTATTTTAAACTCAGGATAAATGATAGCTTTCTGAATTACAGGGATTCGGGCCGTGTATCTCAGTCCTATGCTAACAGTATGTTTTTGACTCAGTTTGGATTAGGAAAATATTCAGTTAGGAAGAAAACACTATTTTTAATATTAAAGTTCTAAAGACACCTTTCAGAAAAGGCCAGAAAAAGTAAATTTTTTTTATTGTATGTAGAATTTAAAGAAATAAAATTGTTTTCAGTTACAGACAGGATTTAAATATTAGCATTCTGCAGCTGAGCATAACCAGTTCAGCTTTTGTGCATTTTCTCCAAGAATCCATACAATTAGTCCCACTTTTTGTTTAGTATTATTAAAGGAGACTGGATAGCTTGGGTAATGGCAATAAATACAAGCTTCACATTGCAATATCAGATGGTAGTAAAAAAAAAAAAATCAATGGAAATTGACACACACTAGCAGCCATGAGAAATTATTTTGACTTAAATACACATAAGATTGTGGCTAGTTAAGTTCCAGGCTGGCAAAATGGACAAGATTTTAACAGCCAGGAGACTCACCACACTTTCAAACCTTTACAATCCATAACGCTGGAAACGCAAATTGAAAATCTGCAACAGATACAGGGCTATAATTTCTCAGTGCGTCTTTCCACTCCAGAGTGGATGAACATGTCTATACCACCATTTCCTGCAGAGCCTGAGACTAGCACAGTGAACAGAGCTAAAGCATCAGTGTGTGTATATGTTATGCATACATATTTTTGTATAGAAAATATGTTTTAAAAGAAAAAAGCTACAGTTTTTATATTCGTCCTAAGCATGTACATGAGAGATGCAGTACTGACAATTTTAAAAAGGGCTTTTCGAAAAACTCTTTTGCCCATTCATACAACCAATTATATTTCTTCATTGCTTTGTTGTTTTGTTGTTGTTTTTTCCTTTTCCTAACAGACTGGATCATTCAGATTCAAAATAGGGCACAAAAGTAATGTGTTCTTCACTGGAACAGAGATTTGCATCAGATAGATATCTTGAGTAAGCTTGAAAATAGAAGTGTAGAAGCCAAATAGAAATGATCTTTGAATGGCTATAAGCTATTATTTATCTCCACGAGGTTAAAAAAAGTGACAGAGGAAACAGGACTTCCACTAAGCATGTCAGGAGGGAGAGAAGTGCATCACAGAAATGAAGATATGCGATTTCAGTCTCTTGCAGCTACTGTAAAGGAGTAATGGACATGAGTTTTAAAACCATTCAAAAAATACTTTTTCAGTACAGTAATAAAAGCACTGGAACTTGAGGAATAATCTTGTTTAATTCATTCCATTTGAATTAAATATTCCTAAACTAACCATCCAATGCTTTGATTCCAGCCCCAATGCACCATTTATTGAAGGACTACATACAGTTGAAGTAAACCAACTAGGCAGAATTGCCTGGAAAAAGAAAATAATTAAGACCATACTAAGAAAGAAATACAACTTATGTTTAGTCATATATACCATTCTTAGCCATTAAATAGGAGCCTACTCTGATAAGTATTTTCTTTTGTGTTTAATTTGGCTTTTTAAAATCATAACCCCCAAATTCCTACGAGGTCCATTCAACGGTCTGGACCTCAACCGCCTCTATTATGCCTTCCTTCTTGTAGTGTGTTGACCTTGACTGCACCTTGGCACCATCACCTTGTGTTGACCACCAAGCTTCTCTATCACTCCCCTACTCAGGGGGACAGAGGAGAAAAAATACAATGAAAGGCTGATGGGTCAAGACAGGGAGATCACTAAGCAATTACTATCATGGGCAAAACAAACTCGACTTGGGGAAATTAGCTTAATTTATTGCCAATCAGAGTAGGGTAATGAGAAATAAAAATTAATTCTTAACACACATCTGTCTGTCCATCCCCCCCTTTCTTCCCAGGCTCAGCTTCACTCTGGATTTCTCTACCTCCTCCCCCTGAATTGCACAGAGGGACACAGAATGGGGGTTGCACTCAGTTCATCACAGATTGTCTCTGTCACTTCTTCCTCGGAGGAAGACTCTTCATGCTCTTCCCCTGCTCCAGCATGGGGTTCCTCCCACAGGAGACAGTCCTCCATGAACTTCTCCAACATGAGTCCTTCCCACAGGCTGCAGTTCTTCACTAAATGATCCAGTGTGGGTCCTGCCCAAGGGGGTGCAGTCCTTCAGGAACTGACTGCTCCAGTGTGGGTCCCTGACAGGGTTACAAGTCCTGCCAGCAAACCTGCTCTAACATGGGCCCCTAGGTCCTGCAAGGAGCCTGCTCCAGCATGGGGTCTCCACAGGGCCACAGGCTCCTTCAGGCACATCCACCTGTTCTGGTGTGGGGTCCTCCATGGGCTGCACATGGATATATGCTCCACTGTGAACCTCAAACCTCCAACCTCCATGGGCTGCAGCAGGGCAGCCTGCCTCACTATGGTCCTCACCACAGGCTGCAGGGGAATCTCTGCTCTGGCATCTGGAACACCTCCTGCCCCTCCTTCTGTACTGACCTTGGGGTCTGCAGAGTTGTTGCTCTCACATATTCTCTCTCCTTGCTCTGACTGCAGTTGCCTAACAGCTTTTCCCCTATTTTCAAACATGTTAGCCCAGAGGTGCTGCCACCATCACTGATGGGCTTGGCCTCGGCCAGCAACAGGTCCATCTTGGAGCTGGCTGGCATTGGCTCTATCAGACATAGGGGAAACTACTAGCAGCTTCTCACAGAAGCCACCCCTGTAGCCCCCCCACTACCAAAACTTTGCCATGCAAACCCAATACACTTTGTATCTAAATATTTCAGGACCAGGCATGCAAAGCACTTTGCACTTTTATTATACATAGATTTTTGTTGGAATGAAACCATCTGTTAAGTGCCCTGCAACTTTAAGGGTATCATGGTCATGAAAATTCCATCAGGAAAGAAAAAGACTTTGGATGCTACTTGATACTTCAAAAATACCAGTAATTAAAGCTATGAAACAAAGAGACAGAGGTCAGTAATACTGCTATGAGATACTGGAGGTCAGTAATACTGCTATGAGATACTGGGAAGCAGAATAAGCAAGCAACAGAAAATAAAAGAGAAGGTGTAAATAAGTTTTCATTACTACTCATCTTTAGGATTCTCTCTGAAGACTCAAGTGATAATCTATAAATGCATATCACATATTTCCCTTGTGGGGATCTCGTTGCTATTATGAAGTGGGTTTTTTTGCATGTATGTGCACAGACATATGTTTACGGCATGAGCTACCAGAGGATGCATAAGAAGGCACAGTAGATACTGTAGTGGTAAAAATAATGTAACTCATGAAATAAAAATTGGATTTTTTTCAAGCTCTTATTTCCATTTCCTTTTGCAAATGTTTACTAGAAACATATTAAAATGTGATATGCATAATGAAAGGACAGAAGCACTTTCAAATTGGTTATGATAGACAAGATACCCAATACAAAAATGTGGTTTTTTCCTTCTAAATACCCACTGTGGAGCATAAAGCCAAAAAAAAGTACTGTTTCATGTACATGCCCTAGTAGACTTTGGAGATATTCAGTGCATAGAAGATCTTTGCAGAAAGACAACTTTTTCAATGGGTAATTGATTTCAATATAAAAGAAATCTTATTGTATGGGACCAAAGAAAAGGGATGGAAGAAAAAAAACCCATGTGTCAAAGAGATGCAACAGCCGGATCTCGGAAGGGAAATTGCAGCCAATTTGACAGAATTGCAGAAGACCTACAGATGTTATCATATAACGATTGTGCCATTAAACAAAGACTTGAAAATATTGAGAATGAGTCAGAAGGAGCTCAGATTGAGATGACAATGTTGAAAGAGGAAAACAAGACACTTTAAACAAGAACAGATGATAAACAGGGCAGAAAATGAAATAACCTATCAAAATTATTATTCAATAATGGCAATTATACTTTCAGTGAGATGAGACCATGTCACTAAATTAGGATCAGAGCAGCAGTTAATAAATTCCAAACTATGTGCTGCCTGAGTAACTGAGTTATTTGATACATTTCTCTACAATGGCAATTAGAGTTATTGTAGCTTACAGCATAATTAAAAACCCTGGATCCCAAGCTTATACACAACCAGGTCACAAACCTTTCATTTCAGTACATAGAATGGGCACATCCTAGGTGCCGTAAGGCTGGACCTTCAGCTGGTCTGAGGGAAATACAGTGAAATGAAAGTTAATGAAAGTGTACTAGTTCACATCCACTTGACTACCATCCAAGGGAAGAAAAAGATGAAACCTAAATGGAGCAATGGGCTGTGCACCACGCTGCTACCAACATGTTCAAACTGCTATACCGGTGTCCTAAATGGCAGTACTGCCTCTTCTAACCCACCTGTAAATATGACCTTGTTGCCAACTATTATTTTGAGACAGACATCTTAAAACACAAACATTTCAATGTATAAAGTACCAGACTAGACTGTTTCGTATATCAGGCATTTCCTTCTTTTAGGGATTTTGTCACAGAATAATAGCTTCCACCATTTTACTTAAAGCTATAGAGCATGTTTCAGTTTATTTAGTCCATTCCCATTCTTGATAACTCAGAAATATAGGTTTAGGTTGTCTCTGATCAGATATGGTTCATAGATTTAAAAAGGAAAAAAGAGGGAGGGGCAAAAATACCATTAATACATATAGAAGCTTGATGTCTCTAAAACCACTGGAACTAAATGAAAATTACAAAAGCAAAATTCAACGTGACAGCTTTCAAATCTGAAAGCCAAATACAACAGTTAATTTAGTAAGTGTTTTGTTGTAACAGATTTAGTAAAAAATTTTCAGACTGTTTTTATCTGGGAAAAATATTAAGTTTGGGAAAAATATTAAGTTTGGGAAAAATATTAAGTTTGGGAAAAATATTAAGTTTGGGAAAAATATTAAGTTTGGGAAAAATATTAATAAAACCAATCCTCCTTATACGAACATGTAGATTTTACAAGAGGCACCATCCAGAAAGGATCTACAGCACCAGAGAGGAATTTTCACAGAAACCAGAGATGTATATACTCATCATAGAAGCGAACAGTCTAATCGCTTTCATAACTTCTTTCATAACTAGAAACACCACCCACTAGAAATCACACCCTGAACACCTTCCAGCCACCCAGGCAAATTCTCTGAATATTTTTAGTAGTTGTCTCTCACTCTTTTGCAGCAGATTATTATTTAATCAATCTTAGTCTTGTTCCCTGTTCCTGCCCTACCACACTTCTTAAAGTGAAAAAAAAAAAATCACTGCATTATGATTTGTGCGGATCAGGAATTGGAAAATACCTACTTTTTATCACAGTCCTCACAACTTCATGTCTCATTTTAAACAATAAATCAGAGGGATGTTGAACAGCAAAACCTACACATAGTTGCATCTGAATCACAAGAATATGCAACTGTCTCTGTCTTTGATTTCAAATACAATTGCATGTCAGTTTGTCCTGCTCAATGAGTAGCTTATATGAATGAACCAGTGTTGTTTTTAGCTAGTTATATTGGTAGATGAGTTACAGAAACAGGACACATGATTATATTGCAACTAACGATCCCCGATAACAAAAAGGTGTTATCGTAAAGTATCATTAATGTTTCTTTGAATATATTAGCTTTATATCTGCATGTAAAACAAACTTAATGTAAATAAAGGCAAACATATTGTTTCATGCATTTTATTAGAAACACTGTATTACACTAACAATGATTAGAATCTGCTATTGAAAAGCTCTTGGTAAACAGAGAAAATTACAATTTCAATAATGTGTATGCTAATGTCCTATTTATACTTTGTTCCCTCATGTCTCTACTTTTAGATCTCAAACATAAAGAGATTATCCACTTAGTGTGATATTTTAAAATACTCACATGAGGTCAGTTTTCTGTTCTCTCAATACTGTTTAGTCTTTTTCTTTATGTCACATAAATGTTTTAAAAATATCCTAAAGTTAACACCAAGCAGTTGGAAGCCAAAGCACAATGCTTTAACAATATTATGGAGAAACTAATATGCATCTTTAATGTCTTTCAAAGTCTTCTAACTTAGCTTTATAAAAAACAAAGGTAACAATACTGTCATTCACAGAAATTGTGATCTTAGAACAACTCCTGCACGTTTTTCCCCCCCTAAAGTTTGTTCAAATGCCATTTAAGTAACTTATTTGATAACGGTGACCATCTTAAACTAGTCACTGTAAGCCAAAAGGAAGAAGAGATCAGAACAGTCTTAGGCCTTCATTCTCCCCACGGATTTCTCCTTTAATTATTTTGAATTGTCTGTGTACCAAAAATGAGAAGTGACACTTACTGACATTCACTGGCGATTTCCTTTTGTTTAAGAAACAAAAGACTTATTTGCAGAAAATTAAAGTGTAAGAAAAACTTGCTCTTTTGTAACACCTGTTGCAGGAATATTTACAGAAAGGCCTGTGCCAGACCAGGTACTTCTAATTAGAATAAATATTTGTGACACTGGAAATTGATTGTGAAGACCTTGACTCTGTTCCCAGCCCTAAGCAGCAGGTTTAAAATGGGTGGGCAGGGTGCATCACTATTTAGCACTTAATACTTCAGCTGTGTCTTTTTTAAAATGAATGTGTGTGTGTATGCACACAAGGTGCTTCCAGATGTTGTACAGTAACATGAAATGAAATCCAGACATGTACGTGTGAACCTTGATTGCTAGAAGATTTAAACTTTGACAAGTTAAAATACCTTGGTATCTGCTTCAGTTCTTAATTCCATTTTATACCTTTCTGTTTTCTATAGAGGTACTTAAGTACCTGGAATAACACTGAAGGGGGGGATCATGTACGGAGGTCTTATAACCTACTGCTAGCAGCAAACAACATTTTCCCATGCTATAAAAATCTTCATTATCTGACAGACACTTGGGCTTGCCATGAAACCACTGCAGGTAGTACTTTTAATTTTGTCAGTTTGCAGCCTTGAGGCACTGCATTGCTGTTCCTAAAGAAAAACAAATGACTGGATTAGGCTGAGTGACACTAACCATTCTACATGCTGTTAATCCAACTTTTATTGATTTTGTTTCTTTGCCATTTCTCTGTATCCAAATAGGAATCCTCATCCCACGATATAGCCAAATACTATAACTGGACACCTCTACTTTTTAGAAGTTGGGGGTTTTTAGTCTGTAAATTTATGACAAATCACATGGCACTAACTCACTAATAACATTTATTTTGATTCTGGTTATCTCATGTCATAGGGGTTATTAGGATATATACCACTTTATCTTGTTATGTCACTGTTTACCCCAAGAAGAGAATAATTTCATCTCCAGCTCTTGTTGTATTAAAGTGTTTTTGTAAAATTTTTTGCTATTTATTAAACTCTGTAATGAACCCTGAGATATAGAAGTAATTTTTTCCATTTAGCAAATGAAGGATGTAGAATGTAATCTTTGTTCCCATTATTCAACACACAACTATACACCTGTCCAATGGAAATCAGTAACTGTTCTTTATAAGTAAAATTTAACCTGGCTAAGAAAGTTCCATATGGCATTTTAGTATTTTGAAATCTGGGAACAATAGCAGTGCTGGTGAAATAAAATACAGATTTTTACATTTTATACAGTCCCTTTAAACCATTCTATTTAAACAAGTTTCTCCTCTTGTTGAGGATAAACAAGGAACATCAGTGTAGCTCATCTTCCCTGTAGATGGATAACTTCCACTAGAGTATATGCTAGTCCCATTTGGCAGAACTTTTTCTCCCTGAATGCACTTGAATAGACTGAAGTAGAGCAAGTCCAATACTATCCTCATCAAGCTCAGAAAAAACCCAGAACAAAACACCCCCACACAGCAACTATATTTCCAAACTATATGTTACATCTCCGCTGTGGGATATATATTGCAAGACTAAATTTTATTAAATACCTCTACTTTCTTTCTTGCAGTATCATATTCGGGTTCTTCATCTGCAAGGAGTAATGACCCTGGACTTCCGTTTTTGGTGAAAATACCTGACCTCCAATAACCTACAGCACTTCAAAATTTTCAGTCAAAACTATGAAGTAGCAGTCATGATCTCACCCTGCTCCTCCTGTTGTTAACCACTTCTTCTTTCTCCTACCCTCATGATATTTTTCTAAGTGGTTGCTGCTGTGACTGTTCTGCTAGAGCATTAGTTACTTTCCTCATAGGAAGTCCCTAGGGCAATGTCACATTACACAACCATTAACCTGATCCCAGGTTACTAGCCTCAAACCTCTTTTCTACTCCTTGCTCTTAGCAGATTGGTTTCTTTCCTTTTCATACTATGTGACACAAGTAACTTCTCTGCTTTTTGGAAAAGGTGCTACTTCTTATGAAGCTGGCAGACCAAAAACATGAAGCAAAGGTTGACACCAAACACTGCTAACCCCTTCACCTCTCTATGAACAAAAAGGTATGAGTATTACAGTAAATATACTAGTTCTTGGAATAGAGATATTCAAGTCTTTATTTTACAGTTCTATCCTCATTTGTTTTTAACCTCAATCTAGAAATCATACACACATTTGACTAGAACTTAAACAAGATGAGAATACTTCAGCTATGTTAGTAATCTTATGCGAGGTTATAAAAACCCTTTAACTACCATGTTGTCTAGGTGGATGAAACAGTAACCACCAGCACACTTGAGCAGTTTAAGCACAATGATGTTTCCTACAGTTCTTCTGCTTGACCAAAGCATTTAAGAGGAAACTCTTTAAGGTGATGGACATTTTTCAATTAACACAAACCTATAAATAATAGAATCTACTTATAGGTTATATAAGTATATACTTACATTATTATATAAAATATATATTATATATTTACATTAGTATAGAAATATATTTTTATATAGAATATGTAAATATATGCATATATATTTATAAATTTATATAACCTATAATAGAATTATAAGTTTTATAATTCTATATAATTCTATAGATTATAAATGAGAATACTTAAATAAATTTTAATTTTGCTTATAAGGAAAGAATACTAAGGTAACAGAACTGAAGTTACAAAATTACAAATTTGTGCATATTACAACTCCTTCAAGTGATCAGATACTCAGAGAGACTATGAGAATTAGACATCTAATGGATGTATAAAGGACATGTGCATAACCTTCCTAAAGTCCTTGCAGTGCTGCACAGCTCTGCCTTCTTCAGTACATTCAAAGGTCAATTTCCTCAACTTGGATCCTCAGTTGACCTCAACAGGTCTTAAGTCTCAGAAAATTAGTAAACACTGTCCTTATTTTCATCTCCACATTTTACCTTTTGTCTCCCACTTCTCCTTTAAAATAACTACTTACTCCCTATTCTCCCAAGGGAAAAACACGCTATAACATATTTAGCTATTTTAAGAGATCTCTCACATTTGTAAAAGTTGCCACTCTTTCATTTCCTCCTGGATTCAGCCACAGTGTATCTCACTTCGTACATTAATCTTATGAGCTCCCTCTATGGCAAAATTCACTAACTGGTGGATGAGATGCTCCTGGAAAACAGACCCCGTATCCCAAAGTTTTTCCAACCCATGAATAAGCAAAGAGTTTCACCTTTGCTTATTCATATATCACTTATATCGGCTGTGATATAACCAAAGTGTTGTTGCTGTGCAACATGCTTGTTTACCTGTAATGCAATATTCAGACTTAAGAGTTCAGGCAATTTGATATGTTCTTTGTTTGGACATTATAAACCATCTAAAACTATTCTTTTCCTTTAGAGTGAACAATTTTCATAATAGTTCGCTAATAAATCAAGCTCCTGATCAAGAATTTGAGATGCTGTCACCTAACTGTAATAAGACTGTGGATAAAATGATTTTGCATACATTACATACGATATGCTGAAGACCAAGTGGGAGACTGCATAATTTTGGTAGTACATCGCTGAAATGAGGGCGCTCATCAGAACTTTCTGTAAACTAATACTACTGTCGATTTTGCAGATAAATTGCTGCACAGACAGTGAGACCAAGGTCCCAACTTGGAGAAGCATCATACATATTCTGAGCTCACCACATGGAAAGGTACATGCATAGATCTCCATGTACCCCAGTGCTCACTAAATGGGAAAGGACAAAAATCAATAGCAAGAGAAATTGCATTTTCAGATTTCAAAGTGCTACGAGTAATGCAGAAGAAAAAAAACGTATTGAAAGTAAAGCAAACAGCAGTGTCCTTCCCACACAGAACCTACTTTTGTTTAACATTTGCATTGGTGATTTATATTGATGTGGCTACTGGCTCAGAGTAATGGACTAATCTTGAATACTGATGAAAACTACCAACTAATAACAAGAGCTAGATGTATTATCATAATCTCCCTGTCTGCAAGAAACCTAGTAGATAATTATGAATATTTGAGTGGGGTAAGTATTTTAACAAGTAGTAATGACCTCATAATTCAGTGCTGGAGGAAATCCACCAGTTCTTTTAATTAGTGTTGTTCCTCACAACCTGTTCCTATTAGATTCAGGGAACAATGGAGAAACTCTTATGCAGCTACGTTAGTAGCTAAGTTCTGATATATTGCATTTGTAACCATAACTATCACTTGTAATGAATGGAAACATTATTGATACCCTATATTATGTGTCAGATTTTTGTTTTTCTTCCACAGGTTGCTCGGTACTTTTACTGTCAATATCATAAGAGCAGTTACAATTTTCTGATGAAAGACTATTTAGAAAGTATTTAATAGAAGTACTGAAATGCTATCCAGAAATTTCACAAAGAAATGAAGAAGTTCATCACCCTAAGACAGATGTACCTTTCATTTCATGTGGACCTAGAAGATATGCTTTGTTTTTACTACTGGCTTATTTGACTTTGTAGCTTTATATGCCGTAATATGTAGTTCACAAAAAAAGCTCACACCAAAACATTTTTTTGCTAGTATAATGCTATAAACACTAGTGAATGTTAGTGGAAAAGTGTCAGGGTAGCCCAGCACAAACATTATTTGTATTATCCCTCACAATACTGGCCTTCCCTTTTTTTTTTAAACCACTTAAGCATGAGGCACCTTTGAGGAAGGGTGTAGATATTTTTTAGCTGTCAGGAGGACAGGTAAACTTCCACAAGCTTCCTCTCCCTCCCTCATCCTTCCTCATCTGATGGAAAGATTTCTTTCATAAACCTTGTTTTCTGTATTTGCATCAATGCTTGCACTTCAAGTGCAAAATAAGCAGAACTGGTGGTTAGGCTGCAGATCAACTTCAGGCAATAAATACCCCACCCTGTTCCAATTTATATTAAAAAAAACACCCTTGAGTTTTGAGGGTCAGTTCTTATTTCTTATAATAAGCACCTATTGCCTAATGGTATCTTCCCACTGTACCAATGTTTCTTACATTGGTTTAACCTGCCCACCCCCAAACACACCCTGAAGTATTTTATCTGTCTCGTAGACTCATTGCTCTTTTGATCCTCTGAATATCAAGAAAAAAATCAAATAATTTTGAAAGTATGGGAAGCATATTGCTAAAATACCATTTAAAAAACAGAATCAATATTCCTTCATTAAAAATCATATGCCATCTTCAGATTTTCTGTGAAGCCACTGGCTCAGACAAAGCTCCTTTAGAATAAAGGAACAATTATAAGCCTCAGCACTGACGCTCCACAGCTCTGGTTCCACCATTGTTGGAATAACCAAGGCTCAACTTTCTTGTATTCCCCTTACCTGCAACTTTGAAAAGCTCTAAGCCCCAGGCTGCAAGGGGTGTGGAATGCTAAAAGCAGGTAAGTGCTGCTACACAGCATGTGTTCACAGAAATGGTACCCTGTTATAAAAACATACTGGTTTTAGCCAGGAGTTTGTTTCCTCAGTGTAATGTAAGTAAATTTGGAATACATTTAAAGCAATCAGAATAAGGCTCTTCCTATTTGTACTGATCTGTGTTTTGAAAAAGAATAAATTTTATTTAAAACCAGAACTATTGAGACTAATGAGGTGCCTGTGTGCTTATATGGGCAGTTCTATTGACACACACACAGTTCACAGAATCACTAAGGTTGGAAGAGACCTTTAAGATCAAGTCCAACCATCAACCCAACACCACCATGCCCACTAAAACATGTCCCAAAGTGTCAAGTCCACACGTTTTTTGAACACTTCCACAGATGGTGACTCCACCACCTCCCTGGGCAGCCTGTTCCAATGCCTGACCACTCTCTCAGTGAAGAAATTTTTCCTAATATCCCGTTTAAACCTCCCCTGGTGCAACTTGAGGCCATTTCCTCTCATCCTATCACCTGTTACTTGGGAGAAGAGACCAACACCCACATCGCCACAACCCCCTTTCAGGCAGCTGTAGAGAGTGATGAGGTCTCCCCTCAGCCTCCTCTTCTCCAGACTAAACAATCCCAGTTCCCTCAGCCGCTCCTCATAAGACTTGTGCTCCAGACCCCTCACCAGCTTCGTTGCCCTTCTCTGGACACGCTCCAGCACCTCAGCATCCTTCTTGTAGTGAGGGGCCCAAAACTGAACACAGGATTCAAGGTGCAGCCTCACCAGTGCCGAGTGCAGGGGCACGATCACTTCCCTACTCCTGCTGGCCACACTATTCCTGATACAGGCCAGGACGCTGTTGGCTGCCTTGGCCACCTGGGCACACTGCCCGCTCATATTCAACCGGCTGTCAACCAGCACCCCCAGGTCCCTTTCCGCTGGGCAGCTCTCCAGCCACTCCTCCCCAAGCCTGTAGCATTGCATGGGGTTGTTGTGACCCAAGTGCAGGAATATAGAAATGGGAAAAATTTGTGTCATTCTTAGGTAGTATTGTAGCAGGGGAAATTATGAAAGTCTAGTGTATCTGTTTGACTGTGCTAGTAGAACTACTGTGAGTGTAGTTCAGAATCAAATGATTTAAGATAGTGCAAACAAATAAAAGGAGCCCTGGGCTAAATATGAGGTTTGAAGATTTGTCGATAGCTAAAAGAAATGTTTCTCTGTAGAACTACAATTGGGTTTTCTTTCCAATTTTAGCCCAACCAAGGAGATCATGCCTTTGCTGAAAGAGTCATGGAAAAAAAGTTTAAAGGGAGGATTGCCTTTTGAAAGGAGTCTACCACCACTTCAGTTAAAAGCTAGTTCTTTTGTCTTAATAATAATTTTCCTAAACCAGTATGGAAATGCTTATGTGTACATCAGGAAGTATTCTTTAGATGGAAGGATATGTTACTGGTAAAATGATGGTCTTCTAACAATACAAAGTAACTGAGATTATCATCATGAAGTTGATCAGATCCTTTAATAACAGACTCTCTCTATTAACAAGCTGAAGAACATCAGAATGAGATTCACCAGGAGAGCAATATTTACCAAGCATGCAGCAAAACTTTAAGTAGTCTTGCAACCTTTTCCTTATAACAATATAGTTACTATGATACAGCACTTGCAAAATGAATTTTTGCCATATCAACATGTATATATGCCCAGGTTGTATTTCATATGTGGAAGATGTTTTAGGCCAGTAAGATAACATGTGCTTAAAACCATATAGCAGACAATGTCCTAGCATGAATATGCAAGTAATTGTAGTAAGACAGGAGCATTCATAACGTAACACAATTGTTATAACACCACTAAACCACATTATATAACAGTTTCATGTATTCAAGATGTGTTAGATAAAAAAAGTGTTATAGGATAGCAACTCTTCAGATATTTCCATGTATAAGCTTAGAATGTATTTCAAATATTAATAAAACAAGAAATCCATCACATGAATTTGGTTTTGTATTTTGTTCAAGATAAAATTGAGCTTTGTGTAGAGGGTGAGATGATTTAAAAAAAAACAGACATCACAAGACCAACAATGTCTCCATTTCTGATAGAGCCTCAAACTTTACAAAGTAGACAAATCGGCTGTGATATAACCAAAGCAGTCCTTGCTGCTTTGAGACTTAATGTTGTCTCTACTATAAACTCTCTGTTCTTAAGTATCTCTATACTACAGATACTCTAACATTACTTCTCCCAATCAGATTTTTCAGGTGAAAAAGTAATGGGAGTATTCTTCTGGCAGTTTTATTCCACTGCCTGCAAAATAGAGCTTTCCCTTCCCCCAGTGTTTCAATTCAGAGTAAGAAAACTCAATCCCACATTTTCCTCAGTAAGTTTGAGCATACTTTAACTGTAGAAGAAAATATCTCAAATGTTTCTTCTTTGCAGTCATACTTACTTATTACATAAAATTAGCCTAGTACAGTATACAAATAAAATATGTAGAAAGTCTGCCATTCACTCTGTGGGGAATTTCAAATATTTGTAAATCACAAAAGCAAGAAGGCCTAAAATACCTAGTGGTGGATATTATTTGTCACTCATAGTGGCGAATAAGTTTGGGCTGTCATCACCCAGTGTAGTGACAAATAGGTTCCTGAAAATCTTTGAGACAACTGAAGTGCAAGAGAGCAATGCTGAAGTTTCTGCAGTCAAGAAAAATACATATGCTTGCCCTTGTTAAAGGTAGCTCATATTTGCAATTTAAGAAAAAGTAACCTATAGTTGGGTCCTTCCCTCAGAAGCATAGATTGACAATTTTAACATACTCCTAACTTGTCCGCTACTTTCTTTTCCCAGAACAGGTTTTTGACATCTTGTTTTGTTGCAGATACATCAACTACATACATCCATCTTCAAAACTTTTTAGGGCAGCTCCTTCCCTTCAGGATACGTTACAGAATGAAAGAACTTTCAGAATGGAAAAAAAAGCAAATTGAAATTTCAGTTCGGAAATGTCTACAGAACATCACAATGATACTTGTAAGGAAAAGATTTTCCACAAAAATGAAGATGTACATTTTCTTGGGAAAAGGAAAAACCATTTATATATACACCCTAGTAAAAAAAAATTTATTCAATATTAACTACTAGAAGTAACTCTCCAGGAAAGTTTCAGAAACATCATTAATCCAGGAAAAATTGTTCTTTCAGAGACAATAAGATTTGATTATTTCTACATCAAACACAAACTGAGTTTCTTCTGCTTCCTGAATAAAACTCCATTTAAAGAAAAACTATTAGTTTCTAACTAATTCATATCCAACTGTAATGCAATATTGTCCCTTGTAAGTATCTTTATTCTGTCAATAAGGAGTTAAAAAAGACCGTTACTTATCTGATAATTTCCAGTGTGATTTTCTAATAGATGAGAAGTATTCAGTTATTAAAAATGCAAGACTTCTTAGTTATTCATGAAGTGATTGAAATAATGGATAATTATTTTGCTTTAAAGGACAAAGTTGAAGAATTATGCTGTTTGCTTTGACTGATCCCCACAGGTCACCCCCCAGCTATAGCCAAAGAACACAAACAGAGCTGAACATACATGCAAGCTTGCCTACAGCTAGAAGTTGCACCAGCTAATCTACTTTTATTTGTACTTGCAATTTCAAATTTTAGATGTTTGTATTTTGTATTAGGTTTATTCCTAATTACAACAGTTTGTCTCAGCATGTTGGTTTTATCCAGGAAAGTTTGTTTCTGGACCTTGTTTAAAAGTCTGCTCAATTGTACAATGAAATTGCAGTATCCTACAGCACAGTAAAACAGATGGGTCCAACAACAGAATAACTCAAAAAGACTATCTTGGAGATACTAAAAAGGAAGTCTGATAGTATTCAGATGTTTTTTTAAAAAGTTTTGTTGGTATTGTTTTTTTTGTTTAATTGTTAATTTGCATTAGACTTGCTGGCTTTTCACCCCTATTTAGAACCTCATTATCTCTCGGTCACCATTTTGCCTCTGCCTGAAGAACTGAAGTGTGCCCATGCCAGGCAGGAGATGGAATTGAGAATAAGCTCTACCACAGAGGCATCCTGAAGTAATTAGAGAAAACTTCTCTATCACCTCCCCAATACCAAGGGCAGTATCTCAATTCCTAGCTTTGCTAACAGAGCAGACTCCATAAAAGAAAAAGCTGACAGCGTCACAGGCAGGTAACACTGATCCAAGAGAAGCTGCTTTGCTTTCCAGCCTCCCCACATGTAACACAGTAAGTAGCAGAGGCTGCTCAATAGGAGAAGCAATATTGAGAAAAGAGTCCCAGTCAAAAGGAATTATCACCCAGTTATGAGCCAACCACTTATCTACTATCACTAGGCTCAATATATAAGAATAAGTGATTATTTGCCTCAGCTTAGCCCCATTCTTAATTACTTCGCATTCATTAGATATTAAACTTTCATTAGACATGAAACTTGCCACAAAAAGGTAAGAGCAAACTGAAGTGTAAGAGGATGTCACTAATGCAATGCAGTCCCTTCCGGACTTTTTGACATATTTTCATTAATCTATTTTTCAGCATTCACCAATCCATTTATCTTTGTCAGCACAGTGGGATCCTCCCCCTTTTTTTCCTACTCATTTTCAATAATAGCACTGGGTAATCCAACTACTCACTTTTAACCTCCAGGTTTTGAGAATTACAACAGACATGTTAAAGTAGTGGGAAATTCCATGCGGCTGCTGCTACAGAGGTGGTGTTACTGCACTGAATTTGTATACGTATAGGGTTATTCTGGTTTGCTGTTTACAGGTTGTGTAGTTTAAACATTTGGACTTTAAAAATGTACTCCATTACCCATATTTTAAATATATTGTTTCAAACTGTAGTCTGTCTCACACTGATTTGATTTAAATTTTTAGTATGTAACAGAATCATAGAATGGTTTGCATTGGAAGGGACTTTTGAAGGTCATCTAACCAACCCCCCTGCAATGAGCAGGGACATCTGCAACTAGATCAGGTTGCTCAGAGCCCCATCCAGCCTGACCTTCAATGTCTCCAGGGATGGGGCATCTACCACCTCCCTGGGCAACCTGTACCAGGGTTTCACCATCCTAATTGTGAGACATTTCTTCCTTAGATCTAGTCTAAATCCATCTTTTTAGTTTAAAGCCGTTATCCCTTGTCCTATCACAACAGGCCCTGCTAAAGCATTTGTCCCCAATAGAGAGATGTTCCTATTTTTTTTTTGCCTCCTTTCCCTGATTAGTCCCTAAGCAAAGTATGTTATCATACTTCATTGATTAAAAGTTCACTGAAACGTAGAACCTTGACTCATTTTTAATTTAACTTCGAGAAAACATAGCAGAAAAGTGATTACCACGATGTAATTGAGAAACAGCCTATCAAGTTCCATCTAAAAAATACAGGGTTTTTTGTCACAATACAACATCTTACCTAAACACTGACTTCTAAACATTGACTTAAAGGCTGATTCTCATACTAGCTACATGCATAGCCTTGGGAAAATTGTGTGACATACTCAGTTCACCCATGTGGGGAAAAAAACCCTTCTAATGGCCACAGAGACAGAAATAGTGAATATATTTTCAAAGATTACCTTAAATTCAAGTATCTCACATTTGTCAGTTTTATCACGTTTTAAATTCTACCCAGCATTGAATTTAGACCCTTATTTGTGTATCTCATTATTCTGACCTGCTGGTGATGGTCCCACTCGCATAGACACTTTTTTTCCCCTTTGCATTGCTGGCAACTATGACAAGTACCTCCTTGTTTATTATTTTTACTTGTGTTTAAGGAAGAAAATATAAATAAGGTCAGAGATATGTTTACATTTCTGTCATCATCCCAGACATGCTTCTGCTGGAATTATAGTTAACTTTATTCTTTAAAACCTGCATAGAGTGATGGCACCAAGATATTATTTCCAACAATACAGTAAAACAGACTAATGAAAAACACTAAACAGATTGTACTTTATTTTAGCTGAAACCAAGGCACACTGTTAGAGTTCGTTTTTCTTCCTGATAGCTGGTGTAGTGCGACAGTGCCTTTTTTGACATCATGTTTAGTGGGGCTTGTTTGTTTAAGACAGTTAAGGGGCCTTGAGGGATCCCTACAGAGCTTATAAGTACCAAACTCATGCTTTAACCTCTGTCCTCACTGTTCCAACATATTTCAGCACTGTCAAACCATACACAATGCAAGAACAAGTATTGCTATTTTGGTCATGATGACAAAGTAATTAGCCAGTCCCCTTCTCCCTTCTGTTAGCAGGAGCCCAGAGTCTCCCTTCCTGTGTGGGCACCTAGAATATCTATTGGAAAAAGACAAATCTGGGATTAAAAATGAGGAGACATATGGCAGAAAGGTTTAGCAACATGAAGGGTATGAATGCTGGAAGTGGGACAGAAAGCGAGCAGCAAAGCCCATCTCTGAACACATACGTACATCTTGCACATAAATTAAAGCCGCATTTTCAACCCATATCACCTACAAAACACAGCGTTAGAGAATTGATACATTTGTAATTTTACCTCATAACAGATTAAGACAGAGAGTTAAAACTCTAGGCTAATATCCTCCACTCCTTGAATAAAATAATCTTGTATTACAAAGAAACAAATAAAACTTTCCTATCTAATTTAGAATAAGTGTGCATGGGAAGAGGATTTTCTTAATGCATGATACACAAATATGAAGAGAGTTATTCCTGTAAGATATACAGCAGTAAAAAAAGAAAAATAACAGTATTAACTGATTTTAATACAAACAGATTGAGTAAAAAAAAATAAATTTATAAGGGCAGAGCTGTTTAAGTTGCTTTTAATATACTTATGTTTTATTTATTAGAAATGAAAAATCCTTAAGAATCCACAATTATGTAGACACTAAATAACTGTATTTGAAATTATATGCTTTGCAAGTTTTTTTTATTTGGTTGGGGTTTTTAAAAATCAAACACACATACTATAAAATTGACCACTTAGAATAACAGCATGCTTTTTTTTTTGAAGAGTTTATAATTTGTTAAAGAGGTCACTACATGGTTTTAATAACACAGGCAAAAGTTTTAGATCAGTGGTATTTAGATAACCATTTGGGTTTTTACTTCCAAAAATATGCTTTGCCCTTGCTTCCTGACTGAGATGAGGGATCTTCTGTGCTACCCTAACAGCAGATCTTATCACATTGCCCTACCTCATAATTAGACTAAGTTACACCTGAGTAATATGAAAGTATAATTAGTTCAACAGAAATTCTCAGTTACATTGTACATGCATTAAGCTCCAAGTCTGTTAAAAAAAAAATAAGTCTTCTGTTGGCCATGTTAGGGCCAGAGCTGGCCCAAAGCATGAGGCAATAAAGATAATTTAGCAGCATAAGTAGACTGACCATTCAGCTGTATAAAAGCTCATCTCCTTTCTACACACACTTTTATGCAGTTCAGCTGATCCTGAAGCAGGGAGAAAATAAAGTTTAGGCTTATTCAGGCCTCTTGCTTCCATGGAAAGGGTAACTTGGGACAGAATGATACTTCAGTGTCACAGTCTTTTCCTGATATAAAAATCCTCTCTCATAGTTCTTAGTATCTTTAATTAGCCTTCTAACTTGTGCATGTTCAATGCAGTTGATTAGCAGAAGATTTTTTTGGTTTTATATAGTAGCACTCCCAAAAAGTGGTGTTTATCATTGGGGGCACACAAAGAAGTTATTTTTGGCAATAATACAGAGGACCAATATATGATACATAATTTACCTAAAATATTTGATATATAATCTACCTAAAGCTGATGTGCCAAAATATAAACAGTTGTTTGCCTTTACTTAACATAATTTTTAAATTTATGCCTACACAAGGACACCTTTATGTTGTTATAGTAGGTTTTATTTCTCAGTTTTATTTCATGCAGTCTAAGTTTGCATCACTTTAGTCATGTTGTTTTTATGGAAACATAGATCCAAGATAAATTGTTCAGAATTTAGTACGACTACAAGCTTCCCAAATATATACATTGATGGTACATACAAGTGCCAAACCAACTATTGTTTTAGATGCATATACTTACAACTGTCCATTCCAACACTTCCAAACTCTCTACCTAATCCCTATTCAATTTCCTTTATTTTCCATATTTTCCACAGCAGATAGAAATAAAAGATGGAATCGCTGCGAGATGATGGACAGTAAAGTTAGGCCCAAGACTCCTGTTGACTTGAAAAAGGGGTCAATATTGAATCCCACAAATTCCAAGTGACATCAACTCCCATTCTCCAGCCTGGGAGCATACCATCTCTAGAAGGGCAGTCTTTCTTTTTTCCTCGTAACAAGGACCTTCACTTACTTAGGAAGTTTCATTCATCTAAAAGGCATAAATGAAGTAAGAGCAAAAAAAATAGTATTTTCATAGTTCCATCTACTCCTCTCAGGAGTAGACTCAGGGCTCCCTGACACAATTCAGATGAAACCAGGTTGTTTGAGTTAACTTTGTTTTAATTTGCCCTCATTTGTAAAACTCTTCAAGATGTCTGCAGGGGTGGTGCTACCTAAATGATAATGACTAATTGAAAAGGTGCCATGATCTAGGACAAAACATGCAGTCAGGTTGGAGATGAACATATAGAGTTCTAATTTTACATACAGCACAGGTCCATATCTGACAGAAATAATCATGATTCTATGGATTTAAAGGGAGCCCTGAAAGTTGTCACCAGTTATAGATCCATTCCAAAAAAACTAGAAAGACTTTAGGGGATCAGACAAAAGGGACTTAAAATCTCCATGTCAGTAATAAATGTAAGTTAGCTACTTGTCTGCTTTATAACAAAAGCAGGTGAATCTATATACCAGCAGACATGCATTTAACTTGGCCTACTTCCCGCCCCGCCCAAGAATACTCGTTTAGCAAGATACATCATCATTTACATTAGAATTTTGCCTCTTCTGAAAACACACATTTTATTTCTTAAAGAAAATCCAAAATAGAAAAAAGTTAAGGACCGAGAAAATTAAAATATAAAGCTTATACAAAAAGTATATACAAAGCTCTTAATACCAGATCTTTAGTATAATATTGTATGTATTACGGGGGACATATTCTGGGTATTGGTACCACAATGATGGAGAGATGACAAAGACCAAGGTGGCTTTTAAACTTCAAACAGAAACTGAAATAACACTGGTTAAGAAGGGTTAGAGAACCTAAGTTGAGACAGCCATGATAAGCAAGAGGTGGGGTTATTGTGATGCTTCAGTAGCATTTAAAAAAAATAATTAACAAGAACAAAACTGCTAAAGCTTCTAATAGGACACAGTTGAACTACTGGTGAGTGAGGTACATTTAGTTTATCCGAGTGATCTCTAAGACTGTAGAATAACTCTCAGAGATACACCACAGAGAATTCTCATATTTATTTCCTTTGACTTAAAGATGCCAAAATAAAAAATTTCATAACTTCACAATCCTATGGGGAGGAAACTAAATAACACATACTAGGTTTTATCAGTGTCATCTAATATCCATTTTTCTATGATCTTTAGATCAGAAGACTGTTAGATTCCTAGGTGAGCTCCTATATACAGCACCCTTTTTCCCCCAGCATAGAGGGATATAATTTTTAAACATATTTTATGTGTATTATAGCCATTTACAGTCTATTAACATGAGAAAACTGACAAGCTGAAATTCTGATGGATTGTTGATGACTTCAGTTAAGCACTGCCTTCTTTTAAGCACTTTATTTTCACCATTATCAATACTGTGTTAAATCTAATTCATGGTGAAGTTACACGGTTGAACTAACTTTGATTCAAAACCCCAGTATCTGCTCTTAAATGCTATACTAGAGAACATCCCATCTTTCTTTTGGTAGAACAGCAAAACCCATGCAGTTTGGCCAAGCCCTGGAGGAGGGAGGGGAATCCCATATCAAAATAAATAGGCGGATTCCCTATTTTATTAGTCAGTGCTCCATATGGCCACATATACTCAATCCCTCACACGCTCATTTTATTCGAATATGAACTCCATTTTAACATGAAAGCAAAACAAAAATCTTTTCAGATGACAGTCCTATTTAAATGCAACACCACGCTATTCTGTGGTTCACATAGCACTCTCATCTGGCTAATATCATTGCCTGGCATTCCAGTAAAAAAAGTGGACAGGCCTTTTTCTGGTTTTAAGAAGTCCTTTTTAATAATTTTTATTTAATACATTGACTCAAAGACAGCAATTTTTTCACCATAATTTTATAACAGAACTCTCTGAAAAAATAGTCATAACTTGAGTAGCTCTTTCATATAATTTATGTAGGTTTTCACTAATTGACAGAATGAGGAATTGGTAATTAATTTTTTAAAGATTGAATAGAGATTGAAGAAACCTTAATGAAATAATTTAGAATTCATCACAGTAATGCTGTATCTCAGCCAGGAAGCAGAAATAGTTCTAAAGGGTTGCCTGATGGCATGTGTTTTTTTCACTACCAGACAGCCTCCTTCCTATTTTTGATTAGAGTCCTTAAAGTTCCTGCTGATTTAAAAGGCAGGAAATAAAACACAGGCTAGATCTGGTGGCATGGAGGAACTGCATATTCGGTGATATTCAGGGCAAATTTAATGAAGCCCAAGAATGCCATGAGTGGACATGTGTAACACAAATGGTACCACCATAGGGGCATGAAGACAGCAGCTGTCTGCTGTAAAAACGAATTATTTTCATTGCATAGATTTGGCTAGGTTGCAATTACTCAGTTACTCTGAGCGGAGAAAAAAATAATAATGATTCTAACTAGCATTTCATCTTTGCCACTCTCCTTTCATCTCTCAAGCTTCACAACTTTTAAGGTTTCTCCTTGCATCCAAGCTGTCAGTGATATATTTTAAAACGAGTAGCTTGAAGCGTTTGGCTACCTGGGGCCATAAACCCAGCAGGTCAGCAACAGACACTGTTTGGGGACTTTCCATGGCTTTTTCTGGAATTAAAACAAAACAATCAGGAGGAAAGCGTCATGGGTACAGCAATAACTTATTAGTTCTAACACAAATATCCCTGCAGACCACAGCAACCTCAATCTGCTTAAAAAACGGCTTCCTTGGGCTAGCCAATCTTTCCATTAAATAGGCTGGCCTTCCCTGGAGCCAAGATCTGCCTCCTTCTGCATGGATCATTATAACAGCACAGGCAGTATTTTGTGCTCTGACAATTTCCAAATAAAAGTCAGTCCTACAAAGGCTGAGATTGTTTATTTTTCCTTAGGGCATTCAGTTGTTCTGATTAGGGACAGAGCAGAAGAGAACTTGGATATTAAAACAGCAAAGCTGTTGTAAACCTGAGGGGTTATTTTTAGTTTAATTAACAATAGAGGAAGACACATAAATGAGAATAAATCATATAACACTTAAGATATGCACACAAGGATATACTACATGACCCACCAGGAAACATCACTGTAACAAAGACACAGAGGTAGTAAGAAAGACATCCTGCACATCTCCAGAGTAGCAAAACTGGGGGGGGGGGGGGGAGAAGAGTAGTCTATAATAATTTAACACTAATATCCAACTTATTAATGTATAGTTCTATTCAAAAGACATTTTAAGATATTTCAAGCTTATAAAGATACTCTGTTCACATCCCATAAAACCCCCCCATCCTCCATAATTACAGAAACACCAAAATGAGTGAACGCATCAAACAAAATACACATCTACTACATTTCACACTTACCTTTTCCTTGGAGCTTATGGGCAGTAGAAGACAATGACCTCAGACTACTCACACATCCCACATTGCTGGGAATTAAGACAAAGAAAGGTTTTCTTCCCAGCCCATCATGAGTACCAGCTAGCAGGTTTATAACTCATCACCTGAAGATCACAGTTAAAACTGTGGGCAGCCACTACAACCATTAAATAGAAACCTTAATTTTCTTCCCCAAACCTGACTCACCTCATAGTTGTGCTTATACAACATTTGCCTCAAAAACCTTGCTTCTACCACAAGACCCTCCAGTTCCTTTTTATAACCCCACTAGGGTCAATAACAACACCTGTTTCTATGACTCAGTGATAATTACTCTGCATCTGCATGCAGAGCTCAAGCACCTGATAACAGAATGACTCAAGAAAGGAATTCTGCATCCCTGGGCAGGGTCTTCAAGTCTGCTCTATTACAAACAGCTAATGCGTGTTATCAAGTTTCCTATTAGATCTTAATCTTTTAGGCTGGATTAAGTACAAGTCAGAATGTTATGCTTATGAATTATTAAGAATATCTTACGGTAAACTATTATTAGCACAATTGCAACCTAAAAGTAGTTTAAGTTTTGAAAAACTCTAAGTGAATTTACCTCTCTCTGGATGAATATTTGTGTGACTTTCATAAATATTCACCTTTCACATTTCATGAAAAGTTAAATACTACAGACAGCAAACAAACCTGCTTCATACTGGACACGTACATAAACTTGTACATGAATTACTAAACACTCTGATTTTTAGAGCTGGACAACCACAGCTTATCAAAAAAAAAAGTACAGAACTAGAAATAATATTTAATCTCAGCCAGATTCTAATTCTGGTCCTCTATCTTTGCTTATACCCTTTTGATTTTGTTAAAACATTTCTTTACAAACAAATTTTTTTGGCGATCTTTTTGTTGCTTTCTGGGAAATTATGAACATACAGATCTCCATTTTATAGATAAGTTTGTCATTAAGAATAATTTTATGCAAGGCTTCAATATGTATACACGAACTGACTGAATGCTTTCAAATACTTCATCTTTGCTAATCCCTAGCACTGTTTGTAGTTGCTGTGACTAATCCCAGCTAGTCACTTGGGATTATTTCTGCTTCCTAACAGAGCGAATCCTAAGCATTCAAAGAATACTCTCAACTCATTGGTTATTAATATTAGCAAAGTTGTCTAGCAGTATAATTGACCCAGGTTCACAAACTCAGAGAAACTTTGTCGTTAGACTTCAGAAACCAAGCTTTGGATCATATTAACAGTTGTGCTTAAAAACATTATTTGGGGAGGGAGAGAAAGGGCAGAGGGGAAAACAACACAGAAAGAACAGTGGCTGCACCTTTTATGACCCCACTCCACAGGACCCCAAGACAATCCAAAATAACAGAAACTAACCTTTTCAATATCATTCAGAAAAGTTTTGGTATGGAAGAAGGAGGAGGAGGTGGAGAAGTTGTAGACACAGATGAAAAAAAAGTGACCTAAGGGTCACTTAGTTAAAGCCCATATTAAAGAAGGCTCTTTTCCTAGAAGAAAAATAGTAAAAGCAGCCTACAACTCAGTAACAGAGCACTTGAGAAGACCAACTTTAAATTACACCTATTAGCTATAACATTTCCAGCCAGCTGTATGTAATGGTAAAGCAAAGAGCTATAAAATGAACTGGCAGCTGTCACCTTAGCTGTTGTCAACTATTAGCCGACAGTCCACCACAAAGGAAAGCACTGTAGGTTTTTTGTGTTTTTAATAAACTTTCTTTTCCATTATTAGTTGCAACTAACTCACTGAAACACTAAAACAATCTATCAGGCTAAGCAACAAAATAGATATTAATAGACCAGCTTGACCCTCTTCACTTTTGTCTCAGCCATTTCTCCTAGCACTTTAGAAATATTTATCTCTGCAAGGTTAAATCAATTCTAGTTATTCCTAGAAATAAAGGAATTCTCATCTATACCATAAAACCTCCCATAATGCTTTCACATGTCTAAAAAAAAAAAGAAAGAAAAAAATCCCAACCAACCAAAAAAAAACCCCAAAAACCACAAACCACCAGCAACCATACAAAAATAATTTAAAGCCACAGCTATAACAACAAAAATTGTTGCAGATGCTACATATTCTGTTTAGGTCAGTTGGCATTTGTAATTTCAGAGACACTCCTCCTCCTCCTCCTGGAACTCTTTCTGGATCAAGAAAATAGTTTTGTTGCCAAACTCTGCTATTTCAAGCAAAGATGTGATTAAGAAGGTCTATATTTTTAGTTAAGGATTGTTCTGAAACCGTGGTTCCAGTAATGTGTTTTTATATATGTATATGAATTTGTGCAGATTTAATAAAGTTGAGAAAAATAGTTTTACACTTACAAAAAACCCCAAACCATAAATGAAGGAACTTCACTAACAGTAAATAAAGAGCAATAGCTTGGAAATTTTGAAGAGAAACCCTGAAAGTTTCAATTTCATCCGAAGTACTTGCCATTATTTAGGCAGGAAACAAGGGGAGAGAGAAATATAGAGTGACTACTATGAATCATCTTTATTGTGGTTCAGAGACTATGCCATGCATCTGGCAAGCAAGGAAGAAAGGAATTTTATGAGGGTGAAAAATACAAAGCAATATGAAGCCAATAGACAGACCATTGAATAAACTCATATCGCTAAATAATTGAAAAACACTTTAAACCTGGAAGTTCCCTTCAGTTTACTGCTAATACACCACAGTTTCACTGCAGAGGAGGAGCTGAGGGACAGCCACATACACTACAGTAATGCCTTCATTCCTGCTGTGTTACCACAGCACTTGTATTTTCAGTATAGACAATTTGTATACACACAATAACAATGGTGACAGAATGCCGTGGATAGATCCACAACCCTAACTGAACCATACCAGGGGGAAGGACCCCTCTTGACCTCCAGACTAGCAAAGCAAAGAAGCAAAGAGAGCAAGAAATGGAGCTGTCATCCTCATACAGATCAGTAGAAAATTAGGGTGGTGGAAGTGAGACAAAAATAAGGCATGGGTGACAACCTGTCTCCATCATTAGATGGTGCCAGATGCTCTGGAGGAAGGAAATACAGTTTGTAAAGAGTAAAAGGTATTTGGAATAACCTGCACAAACGAGAAGCTCCCAAGGATTGTTCCACACTCCAGAAAAAGGTCCAGTTCTGTGTCTGTAGGTAGGAACAAGTACCTAGTAATTTTTTCAATGGACAGTCATGAATCTGAAAGAGCATGGGACTGACCTACCAGATGTTTTTTCTGAGAGAGATAAAACAGGAAGATATTGCTACATTTCTTTAAGGAGACTGATTGATTTTACACCTGTTACATCCCTGGTTTAATATTGGCTGGCTTAGTTATTACAGTCACAGTGAACAGCAGTTGCTCAGAACAGCTTTTAGTATGTGGCAGGAAATGTATACAGTAAATCAAGCACTCTAGCTTGATAAAAGAACAAAACAAAACATAGAGAACAGTTGGGCACCTATGGCCTTTTCACAAAAATATACAACAAGAAGAAATTTATGAACAGAAGAGGAATATTTAGCATTGGAAGAGGGCAAATGAACAAACCCACTCAGTATGAACCTGCTGAAAATTCTTTATTTAGGTTCAGCCTGAACATCTCAAAAGTTTAGATTAGTTTTGCTAAATGAAGATTTTTCTTCTAATACTTAGTCGTAGATGGCTGCCTGAGCAATGCTAACCCTATCTCTCCTAGGACATGTCTCATGGTAGAATCTACTTGGCTACAAGAGGAACCCTTCCCTGTCTCAGTCTGTAGCCCTCTTTCCTTACCTGACTCAACTGTCTGCTAACCTACAGACTGCCAAACGTTACTGTAACCAGCATGACATTCTTGAGCTGCTCTCCATCAATTTATTATTTGTTCTGTCTATAAGTATCTTCAGTTGTGAAAGGACAAGGAAAGGAGACTGGAAGATGCCTGAGACAAGATTTAAGAACCACCTGACAAAAGTAATGTATTAATGTATAAATTAATGACCTGTAAAAGGCTGAAGTCTCTCCAGTTAGATTAAAAAAAAAATCAGCCATGGTAGAAACAGCAACCATAACCAACACCGGAAAGGTAGACAGACTATTCACCAGCAAGTGCTGGAGGCAAGTCTATCCAGCTAGAGACTGATGAGAGGAGATTATCTGTTTTTTGAAGAAGACTGGCCTACAAAGCATGTGTGTCCTATTATTATGCAAAATTCAAAAATAGCAGAAGCAACAGTTCTGAAAGCAAAATGATTTAGCCACACAACCGCTGTGTACAACATCTGGCTAGCTCTCCTGCTTACTCCCCAAAACTGAACTGCACAACTAATGCGTGCTTTCAAATGCATCAAGGAATTCAGATGAAATAAGAAAAATCTAGGGCCTTACCACCTTTAAAGGCATCTTGAGTTCCTTGTGACTGAGCAACAAAAGGCTCTCCTTCCAAAGCAGAGCAGGAGGACTTTTCCCCTGGCATGGAGCTCCGACTCAGGTGCTGATGGAAGCAGCTTGAAGGCTCAGCCCTGCTTTCCAGTTGACCTGACCTTGGGTCACTGGCCAGGCCCACAGCTGCACTTTTAGATGGGGACAGTCAACTGATTTCCTATTAGTGCTCAGCTTCTGAAGTTAGATACAAAGTGGAGAGAATTGTCTAAGTATTGTGTAAGACTGGATAATGCTTACAGAGCAGCTGGGGAGCAGGAGATGGATGCTGCGAGAGGTGGCAAAGGCTCTTTTAACCTCTCTCTACCACCTGGAGAGTTTTATAGAATAAAGAAACAACACAAACTTTAGGTGGGCGTCTTTTCAGTGTTACAAACATTAAAAGGCACCTAAATTTGTCTCAGGGTTTCCACTGCATTTGGTTTTGCCTGGGCCTGGCAAAATATTCCAGTGAACTGTCCCATCAAAATATCTCATCTAAAAGTGATGCAAATTGATCTCCTGGCTAAGTACTTCACTAGGTTCAAGTTTAGTGTAAGTGTTGCAAGTGATTAAAAAACACAGAGCATGAAGGAAAAAAAAATACGTATGATGATCTTTAGAGTTCGGTTTCATGAAACTGTAAATGTTCAGTGCACAAATAAGATGATTAAAAATAGAAAAGACAGCTTGAATGTAAACATATATGGTAACTACACAGCAGTGGCTGACAATAGTGGGTCTATTTTATAGAACATTTAAATCAGCAAAAAGCCAAGATACAATATTTAAATGAGTCTTTATCATAAAACGTATCTTGAAAGTTCTGTGTAAGAATACTATCAGCTAGGGTATACTTTAAAGATTGTAATTGGACTTTATCCTAGAAAAGGCTAAATAAATTGAAATCTGTTTTATATCATTATGCATATTCTTTTGTGATAAAAATAGATTTATATTTCATAGAAGTTCAAAAAACTGTACAACAAGAGAATAATAATAAAGGAAAAGAAGCAATCAAAATAAGAAAAGGGGGAGATTTCTTGTATCCCTCTGCAAAAGAAGTAATAAATGACTTCTGTGAATAATTTCAAAGTCTTGAATAAGCTGTATGCATCTCCCAGATGACTCTTGTAGAAAGCATATAAAACATTTTTTTAATCTCAAACATAAAAATATGCAAACTACAATATTTATTCAACACAGTTTTATCTGATAGCCCTCTAAAATAATTCTAAAATAGTATAATATCAGAAATCTATAGTCCATGAGATTTCTTCAGTAAACTGAAGATCCTCCCCAACGTGTACATACTTCCATACGTTATTCACCAAGAAAAATTTCTAAACATGTTTTCAAGGATTTTGAAAAGGGCAAGATTCAATACCTGTAAAACATATGTAATCCACCTTCCCCCATTCCAAAATCTTACAAAAGAACACTTACAAAAAAGACCAATTTAGGAACTGTATGCCAGTGATACTCTGTCTTCCCAGATAGCAATTTTTTTTCATATATTGAACATACACAGTCAAATAAAGTACTTGATCTCAGAAGTGTTTAAAATCATGTTAGTTATAAGTTTTTTAACTTGAACATTTATAACAAAAGGAAGATAAAAAAGATATAGATATATATACACGATATTTTAGAGACATATATTTAAATGTTTTCTAAACATTTAGAAGTGTTTCATGAAGCACTTGGAAGTATGTTTTATATGCAGACAAGCAGCCACACACTAAACGTCTTCCACATATGCTTTGAATGTTCTCTCTGGTATAGAGAGGTAAAAGCTTTTTAATCTTCCTATGTTATTTTGTATTAAAGAGTTATTTCAGCACAGGAGACAGTCTTCTCAAAGGTTACTGGAACAGGATTTCCATCTTCAATCTGTACTGGAAGTCACTTCTAAAACTGAGCAGATGATCAGTTCAAGCAGAAGGCAGGCTGCTATAAATTGTACTAGGAGGAGACAAGAGTTGACATTTAAGGCCTTGAAATGTTTATTAGGCATGGAGGTTGATTTTTTAGTGTGGTCCAAAGGATTTGCCTCACCTGTAGGCAGGAGAGCGCAGCAAGGTGCACAGGTCCATGCATCAGTCATGGGGAAAGGCATGGAGAGTCAGCTGGCAGAACCACCAGTTTTTGAGTTGTGGTAGACTTTGATTCCAGCACTTTTCCTCTTCTTGTTATGCTGGCAGTCTAAAAAACTGGCCTTTTGTCTTTGCTCAAATATGGTCTTAAGTATGTAAAATCAAGTACTTGCATCACAAGTATTTCTAATACTATGGGTATAGCAGCATAACTCTACTTTTCCATGTGCCTTTCCTTTCTTTTGTCCCCTTTCCTTCCTTTCTTTTCCTCAAAACCTAAACACAACAAAACAAAACATTCATATAAATAGCACACACAAATGTACTTGGGTATTCATTCATTACTCTCACTGCCTCATATATTCTCACCTCAAGCGATCTGATAGTTATCTAGACGGCAGCTTGTACTGTCTCTTCTTTTTGTCCCACTCCAACTGGTGTGCACCCATACACAAAGGAACAGCATAGCTGCTGAATATTTGCTTTTCCACTGCGTATCACTGTGTATATATAAATAAAAAGTAGTGCTAATTAAATTGCTGAGTGCTATTCCCACAAGGACACATTTCTTACAGTTATCATGGTCTTGAACCTTTCTATGCCAGCATGATAGTGAAACACTTTCTCACGGGAAAGCCACAACTTTTTCTTTTTTAGAATGTCCATTTTTACAGGACATACTATACGCCATTAGGTTATTCAAGGCGTTAATAAACCTCAGAATCACTTGTCTTGCCTACAGTGAAATGGTGTAATGACTTCACTGCTGAGGTTTTTTCCTGTAAAGAGGGACATTAGAAACCACATAGGAGAGAAATGAATGCATGCCTTAAGCCCCTAACCAGCACTTTCAATGCCTTTATAGTGTACCTGAGAGCATATTAGGAAAATAAAGAATCTTAAATTCACTGACTTAAAATGCTTTTTTTCCCTTTTCTCTATTGACTTCAAAACTGAATCTTGAGAACTTTAAATTATATTTTACATGTAAGGCTTAAAAACTAATTTACCATATTCTTATCAGCCAACAGATAAAGTCTGTAGCTCAGTGGTAGATAACAGTTTCCAAGGGCAATACCTATGCCTAAAGCTTTCCAAAGGTATAACATGGAGGAAACAATAAGAGGAGGTGATATACATCAGGCTAGTTGTCCCCAGACCCTTTCCTTTCAGCTTCGGGCCAACTATGTATCTGATGACTCTCAAATCCTGTCATCCCCTCGAGAGTGTCATAAGCACTAACATATCTGGATTTCTGCAACCTCCTTTCCGTGGCAGTGCCGCAGTTATCTCAGTTGAGGGACTCTGAAAGAATCACAGAAGAGACAGATAACTATATTTAAGCCTTAGGAATTGCCATCTTTGTGAGAGGTAGCCTCACTTTCCCATCAGATATAAAAGGGACATGGCAACCTGTTCTGAGGTAAGCAAACCTGCAAGGACCAGAAGCTAAAAGCTGGAATATCATGAAAAATCTACAGAGATGTTTTATAAAAGCATAAAAGTATTGAGAGCATCGATAAATCCCTAAAGCTGGCAACACTACTTCAACGAAGCCATGTCAGCCTATTCTAGCTGAGCATCACAGGCCTTGTGCTCTTTGCAAAGAGAAATACACATTTTATTAAATCAAACCTTCTCCTTGCTGTGCAGTTACATCTAAGAACCGTTCTCAGTACGTAACACCCTCCTGATGCTGAATATAGAGTTTGAGGCACGCTACCTAGGTACTTTCTGCCTGAGAGGGGAATCTTCTCTCCCCAGCCTCTTGTCACTCCAAGCACCTGCTGCCGCTGCAGCAAGCGCCTCGCGCTTTGCATTTCGCTGCTTCCCGTTGTATCATTTTTGTTACCTCCAGCACTAGCGTATGCTTCAACTACCTTCACGACAGTAAACAATCAACGGGCTCCGGCGTTTTTAATGGCGTTAAGATTAACGCTATCAAAATTAAATTAATCCCCATTTTCACCTTTTGAATAGCAGCCTGCCAGCAAGTGTCTGAGCTTATGCATTTCAGCTTTCAGGGTGGCCAACCTCTTTCTGAAGTTTATTTCCTAGCCCGTATACAATCTGTCATGCTTTCAGCGCGATGAGGTGTCCCTCTGCGTCTCAGCTGTAATTGCTTAGAATTTTGGTTAATCGGGAAATCCTCTGTACGTGTCAGGCCAAAGTCAGGGCAGGATGCAGTCCCAGGTGATGATGGTCATCTGTCTCTCTCTGACTGCTTGGTATTAACACAGGAGACAGTCTCATATTACTAGATGTGCTGCATTGGCAGAGAGATAATAAAGCTTGCTATAGACTCTGGAATTCCCTTTGGGTTTCAAGTAACAAGCTTGCCAAAAGTGATTCACCTTATTTTTAAATATTTCATAGCTGCATAAAAAGTGCCAGATGCTGTTTAGAAACTGGACTTAACCACTCAATCAGAAAAAAAAAAAAAAGGAGGAAATTGAAACAGCTTTTATTTAGCAGCTGCCAATATAAAGGAAACCCTCCAAACAAAACAGCTATGTGCATAATATAACTTGATCATAGAGCCACTGTTAAAGTGACATACTCAGAACATTTTCAATTCAATTTGAGATGGCAGGTATTGTATTTTACATACAACAGACCTATTTTCTAGTCAAGACAGCTTTTTTCTTGTGTCAGTGGAATAGATGCTCGACCACCTGTTCTCAAAATTGAAATGTTTCATTAAAGAAACATGTTCATTATCTATCATGCAGAAGATGCTCCATATTAGGTGCAAACTTGGAAGAGGAAGAGGGTGTATGGAGAGACAGCAAAATAATTAACAACAAAGTGAAGACAGTAAATGTAATATTTTTGGACTTTGCTAAACATTTGTTACAGTGCCACACAAAAATTTATTTGGAAAATTTTTTTTCAAAATTAGCTTAGAGAAAAACATTGTCACAAGGATGGAAATCTGGTTAAACTGTCCTAATATATGTAATGATAAATGACAACCTACTGATTGATATGGAGTACAGATATTTTGGGGGTACTACAGGCTTTAGTTGTTGCTTTCATGCATTGATATAACAAATACTAAATCATTTAATCTTCTATTCAGAAAAATAATACATTGCAACATCAACATTAGTGGGAAAACATGACAAGAGGGTGACTCTAAATATATGGTTGAAAGCAAGCTAAAATTTAATTTCAAAAACATGCATGAGAAGATTAAATGAATGATAATCTTAAATGCAGTTTTTTAGATGATAGCATGGAGAGAGTAATTTCACATAAACTAGAGCTGGTAGAATAGATATGGTATACCTATAAAGTAGGCATACTGGCAGTCAGATGTGGCAAAAAAATGCGTATGTTACTTTGACCCACTTTGGGTGTGTGCCTTATGACTTAGGCATTATAAAGCTCATAGAAAAGAATTATTACAAAAATAAAACCAGAGAAACATATAAGGAAAAGCAGAAAGTACATCATTTGCAATGAGACATAGACACCTTTGTCAAAAAGTAATCAAAGTTTTTCACTAAGAACTTCATATTCAGGATGAAAAGATATGTACAGAAAAACTGTAGAAGCCAGTGGAGTTGTTATAGTTATGCTGGGACTTGATCCAACAGGCAAGGAATATTGCAATATTGTTTTGGTAGCTACAGTTTAGCTAGGGAGAACCAACGAGAAACTCAGAGCGTTTAAGAATCCACAAAATATAAAGAATGAACTGCAATAACTTCAGTAGTTTATTTCAAACTCCCGAAGAGCACATAACTGTTGAATAACAATATAAAATATTTTTACAATACCAGCTATCTGAAATGAGAAGTCTCTTCAAAAATATCAAAGACTATCTAGATGAACAGAAGTTTTCTTGGACTAAGTCATAAAGTCTGGATCAAGCAGGGACCTACTCCCCCATATGTTGAAGATAGGTTATTATATGTTCTTAGTTTTACTGACTGTCTTTCAGTGAGGGAAGGAGCATCTGAAAAATAGATATAAAAAATGCAATCATAACCTTAACTATACTTTAGTTATAAAGTATACTTTAGATATAAAGCAATCACTTTAACTGATAGAGTGGCCCAACTCTACTGATGTCCAAACTGATTAAATACCACTATATATATATGTACGTACGTACGTATGTATGTATGTATGTATGTATGCATGTATAAAATCTCCTGTGGTAATGCCAGAATAGAAATATTAAACCTGCGTTTAAAAAATTCACAAGCACATGTGGCTTCTTATAGCAAGTAGGTGTAGGTGTATTTTAGGTTGTAATCACTGTTAAAAGTCAACACAACTAAAGAATATCTCTATCAAAAGTAAGGTCAGAGTGAGGCAAAAGACAAGACTGTATTCCTTGAATGTCCAGCTATAAAGTTATTTGTCAATTTGTTAATATTTACAAAAATGGCTGAAAATCAGTCCTACTTTCTAATCTTTACACTCAGCCAGGAAGAATGATTAATTTGCTTAAATTCTTGATTAATTCGGAGTGGTCAAGCATTGGAACAGGCTGCCCAAGGAAGTGGTGGATTCACCATCACTGGAGGTGTTCAAAAAACATGTAGACATGGCAGTCTGGGACATGGTTTTGTGGGTATGGTGGTGTTGGGTTGATGGTTGGACTTGATGATCTTAGAGGTCTTTTCTAACCTTAATGATTCTATGATTCTATGATTCTGTGATTCTATGATCCACCTTTCAAAAAAGAGTCTTAAGGATGACATCTATCTGCAGAGGAGGGATGCATATACAGCTAGAGACCAGACCTCATTCCCTAGACTTGTGAGGTATAATCTAGTGTAATGAATGGTTAACATCATACAAAGTTCATAGACCTTGCAAGTTCACAAAGATAACTGAAGACTGTAAGGTGGTGCCCAGAAACTATACATTCAGCGAGGGCATGAGGGAGAGAAAAGCATTTAGAATGAGTTATCTTTCAGAAAAATAATGACTTTCGTGAAATTCCAATCTTTTGTTATCATTTAGGTGATGGTCTAGGGACATTAGGAGCCTAAACCTGAACTAAGCCATGTCATCTTCTTTGAACATCTTCTTGTACTGCCAGCCACGTCACTACCAACACAAGCTCAAAGATAAAATGCAAGTCTCAAAAGGATATAAAAAAAATTATGAAGTGTTCATTCCCACTTGACAGCTGGACCCATTTGTTCCTTCACATGTACACACACACCCTAGTGCCTGCAGTGGGATGTTCACATGAGTATCTGAGGTCTTAATTTTGAACAAATTTTGTTTATTTCATTTTGGTAATGAACAAAGGAGCTTTCTATAATCTTTCCTCTCAAGAAGATAGCCCAGTACAGATCTAATGCCAGTATGCTAGGGCAACTTTGCAGTGACAGCATTTAAGAAAAGAGATCAAAAGCTAATAACTTCTCTAGCTTGGCAAGAGCTTCCAAATTATTGCTCTTTAGACAATTTATCCCGAGAACTGCTGATACATTGAACTGCTGGAGGAGAAACCAGCAGTTGGTCTTTGCAGCAAAGCAGGCTTTGTAAGATCCTACTAGCAATCTTGTAGAGAAGAAATAATTAAGGAAAAGCAACCTCCACGCATGAAAAAAAATCTTCACAATAAACCAGATGGGATAAAATTATAATCTATTATCAAGTCTGAGAAGCTCAATGTTAATGCTGTAATTGCAGCACAGGGGACTGCCATAGAAAGAATTAATACAGCTACTTTGAATTAAAAATGGTCAAGGAGTACGCCATTTCAAAATGGAAGGGTTTAAGAAAATTAATTCCTCCATAAGAGGAAACATATTCTAACTTTTCACCTGATCTAATATGTGACTCATTTAATATATATCTGTATTAAACTAAAAAAATGAAAAGTGAGTCCAGAGAAGATTGAAACAGTGGCTCCATCGTTGCTTTAACTTCTGCCATGGAGCAGTTTCAGGACTAAATTCTACCTTTCAAACTACACATACCAATGGCAAACCTGGTACTATGGCAAGAACGTTGCCAGAGTTTAAATTGTTAAGTAATAGATTACACACCCATTACGCAGACAGAGTGGGATGCATTAGTCAAATTTGCATGGACATTTGCAAAAACCATTGAGAATATGATGACTAACAGTGCCTCCCGCACCTACCTGGACAGGAGTGGCATTCAGGACCCTTCTGATACAGAGCTTGACGTGCTGACTTTTGAGTTTGCACTGCTCAGCAGTTTCACTCTGCAGGGCTTAATGCAACCACTCTTAGGACCCAGAATTTCAACCTGTGCCTAGTGAATGTGCTGTACTCAAAAAGACACTCAGCTTAAAAGCGAGATCTCTGGATGTCTCATTAAAGCCAGACATTTTCAAGTATTGCAGTTTGTTAGCCAAGCATCTTAAACTGACTCAAAATTGTTCTCAGAACTTACGAGCTTGAGCTACTTTTCTGTGAATTTGTATCCAAGTTCAAATTGTAACACAATCTGCAACTAAGTCAATTTCCAGGTAACCACATTGCGCATACAGGTTTTTCTGTTGTATTTATTTTATTTTTTTTCCAGGATGGCTTGAAGGGTTTGGTGCTTTTTTCACTGTATAGTATATTGAGACTTGAAAGCAGTAATTTTTCAGAAAGATATTTTGGTTGACATTATTCCAAGTTGTACTCTGCTTCCATCAATGGAATTTAACAGGGCATGACCCGGCCCTATGGTTCTAGTCCATCAAAACAGAAATTATATATGTCATTTAAAAAGAAAAGGTCAGTTGTTTTGCAGTAGATTTTGAGGCTGAGAAAAAATAATCTTGCAGAGATCAATAAACTACGAAACATCTGTACACAAAAAGATATTTTTCTCTTCAGCCTGATGCAAGTATAATCATTATCCATCTATATTCCACTAAGACCATTTACTTTTTCATGTATCTACCTACTTTGTGAGTTACATTTTTGTTTCAAAATTACTAGAAAAGGTAAAATCTAGGGGTCTCAGAGACACTGCGCTTGGCTGAAGTTGCAGATCTAAAAAACCACCCAAAAATAAAATCACACATGTTACTTACAGGATGGAGGTGACCCGAGTCTCATGCCTAAAGATACCCGATTAATCTTTTGGAACATCCCATGGAAAAGACCAATTTTCAATTGACAGGAACATTTACTGTTGCAAACCTCCCTGCTGGGATACAAAACTGAGGTCATTTATTAAAAGGAATATAATGAATGGCAGGGCTGATCCCTTTAGTTTTATGGAGACATACCAAATAATCTATCTAATCAAAGACTGAAAATTAACAGTATGTTAAAGAAGGCTGGTTTTGTGTCTGTGGTTACTGACGAGTCACCAGATGCTCAAGATCAATAGATGTTTTGCATATTTTAATTATTCTTCTGGGTTTAGAACTTAATTACTCTTATGAACTTCAGGTAGTTTTGGCAGACATAGTTTACCTTGAAGCTCTGTGTTTTACTGTTTTATCAGCAACCAAAACAAGGTGACAGCATGCTGATGTAGAGTCATGCTTTTATATCCAGTGGTTCATTTGAGTGCTGGAAGCTGATACCGCAGACATTCCGGCATGTCTCCCCACCACAAAGTTATGTTTGATTTGCTAGCAAATACGAGAAATCTGTTAAACACAGAACATTATTTTATAAACCTACATTCACTTTCAGGAACTGTACTCCCAGTCTTGTGGACACTGACAGCGCCTATAAAGATAAGTTAGAGAAAACATTAAATGTCAGACAGATTAAACAAGAAGGGGAAAAAAAACCCAAGTTGCACCAACTGTACTTCCCAATTCAGGGAAGGATTAGGTAGTACAGATGACAACAGAAAGGAAGGAATCTGCTTTCCAGTTAAAGAAAGCGTTTGTTTAATGACTGCCGTATCAACCTGTCACATTACAGACCTCTCCCTGTACCCTGCTCCCTGGATGTGAGCCATTCCTCAGGGGAAAAGCTCCCCTCCTGCTGGGGAGCTCGTCCTCCCAGACAGCCCCTCCGGGCTGCAGAAGCTGGCTGCTCCCTTTGCTTCCCAGTGAAGCCAGCAAACAGGAGCTGTGCACGGCTGTGCAAAGCCTCGCCGTGAGCTGTAGAGCGGGAGCATCGCTGCCCCTTGCAGCCTTGCTCTGCTCCTCCTTCCCTGGCCCTGCGTTCCCTGTCGCGCTTAAGAAACTCCGGTTCTGCTTTCTTCTACTCTTGCTCTGGTACCAAAATCACGACTTTCACCCTGCTCCAGTTCTGCTTCCTCCAAATATTTTGTTGTCAAAGGAGTGAAACTTTAATTACCTCAGTAACGAGTTAACAAAAACTTGTTTTGTTCTTTTAAGGTCTGATGCTGGACTAAGTCATGTGGGAGCATACATGAAATACAGGTTACCAGGAGCTAACAAGCAGCAGAAAATTTACTCCGTACAAAACTGTGTACAGAACAGTAAATCCAAATAGAACAGGTTGATTTGTTAAACAGCCACAACCACTAATACACAATATTAATCCTAACAATTCTTCTCAGAATTGTATTGCACTGTAAATTACTGGAAATAAGGATTTAGAATGGGGAGAAAAGATGCTAGAGGAAATAAATCAGATCAAAGATGGTAAGAAAGAAAAGCATGCGTAAAAAGTCATAACAACTCAGGATTAAAACACATTTCTACGCATCTGTGCACTTTCCAGTAAACCCTTTAAAATGATTGATGTGGATGGATATTCTATCAACACCTAAAACAGTTAAAACTTATAATAAATCAATCAATCCAGAATGTGAACAGGACTCAGGTGACATCTGCATATCTGGCTTTTTTCCTATTCTCCTTCATTTCTCTAGAAAATTAGCTAGTTTATGTCCTATTTATGCATTTTTGCATACTATGAACTTTCGTTTTACATTCCATATTATTAGTTGTGCTTAATTCCCGCTGTGGCCAGCAGTTTCCTTCAGCTGAAACATGACATTAGGTTCTGTCTAGGTGGATTAGTATTTCAGAACACTTTCTGTCAGGAATTTTGGCTGTTAATGAATGATACGGCCTTTTGTATGTCCTATTTATTCTAGCTAATTTTTTTAAGCATTCTCTTTACTGTAAGATTTGCTGTCATCATCACACTGATAATGAAACAAAAATCAGATGTACTTTATCTTTTTTTTATATATACCCAATGCTGAAGGTTCCCAATAGTTCAAACAAAAAGTCTCTGCCTCTGCTCTGGCATCAGTCCCTGAGCTTGTTGAAATGACACGGCAGTAGCAAAATGCAGGACGGGAGGCGGGATGTGATGTTTCATGTGCAAAGCTGGTTGGGCTCTCCAAGTACCCGTTTCCCCCGCAGCCTGTCCTGCCGATCACGTTGGGCACGCAGAGCCGCCCGTGCGCGGCCGGGGGGTGCTTGCAGCTCGGCCGGGCGCCCACAGCTATGGCACTGCCTCGGGAGCTGCATCCAGAGCATCCAGTGCTGAGGGGCTGAGCAATCCAGCCCACGGTTGCAGGTCGCTGAAGCTTCCAGCTGTTCTGCCCTGCAACGTTGCCCGAACGAAGAAAACTTTGAGAACCCAATTTATTTAAGAGGCAGGATCATTCGGGCTGTTGTTGGGGAGAGGGGATGTCAGCAGTCTGACTGACAGGGACGCAGAGAGCCCACTTCTTCCATCGCAGCTTCCCCCCCTCACCTCTATAACAATTTCCCCTCTTGTTAAAACATAGATCCAAGTTCAAAGTCCATTTCAAACGTCTCCTCACCATCATCACCTGTTCAGAGGCCTCACGACAATGAACCATGGGGGGCCGGGGACAGAGTTGGATGAGCTCCCAAAAAGCAGCCTCAAAGTTGGTAGCTTGGGATGCACGGGCCAAGATTTGAAAATGCACTGAGACATCTGAAGATGCAGCTAGGCATGCCACGGGATTTACACAAATGCCTAACCAGGCACTGGCTGGCTGCCGCTGTCTTTAAAAATTAGTTAAATGTCTTGCCTGCTCATGTGCTTTTGTTAATCCTGCTAAGTGTTTTTCTGGTTTTTTTGGCAGTTCATCTTTTTTTATTCTGGTCCATGTTACAAAACTCTGTTTTGATATATATCAAAAAGTAATTTACATTAAGTACATAGAGCTTTAGAGAGCAGGGCCATCCTGTGTTTCTTGTTTTTAGTGGTGATTACTAACTAATAGCTTTAGCATTCCTATAGCGGTGCCACCTGATGACTGCAAAAAACCCTCAAAATATTAATTAACTGAGCCACACAATGCACCTGTGAACTAGATTTTTATCATTCATTGGCAGATGGGGAAACAAAGACACAGAAAGGTTGAATGCCTTATCGAAGAGCCCAGAGGAGGCCTGATGCAGAGCTGGAAACCAAACAATTAGAACCCAGATACACCAGCATTTGGTGCTGCTCATTATTAGTCTGCATTACATTTCTTCAAGGTCTTTCTTTCCAGTCTCAGACCACAATCCCTTAGTAACTCGAAACTCTTCTACCGCTATTCCTCTTCTTCCTCAAAGCCCTTCCATTATCTTCTTTCTGTGGACAACACCCTGCCTGTCACTGAGCCATGGCTGATACTTTCGACTCTAGATTCTTGTGTTCTGTTGAAGATTTGCAGACAGTTCTTTACTGGGTGTCTAAGACACAGCTTTCCTATCTTGCCTTCACAGATAAAGCGCTTGTCTAAAGTTTCATCATATATCAATAGCTGCAACCCTTTCCTTTTGGCCTTGACAAATGCAATCTCACACAATCAATATTACTTCCAAAAACATTGCTGAAGAGATCATTTCCGTAAGCCCTTTGCTTTGTCTTTGTCATCTCTTCACTGGTTCCCCTTCATTTTATTTTACAAACATAAGCTCTTGCCTTCATTTTTTAAGTCCTTCATAGCCTGTTCCTGCATTATCTATATCAGTCATTTAGTATAAAAAGTTAAGGCTAAGTCCTATCACTGATGAGCCCCTATAAAGATGGTAGGATAGAAAAGAAGAGTGAGAGAAAAAAGTTTGGGCTGTTCCTTTGAACGGAAGACTCTTTCACTCTGGGATTAGAAAAGCAGACTGTTCACAAATAACTGGCAGGACAACTGGTATCAGCAAGAAATAAAGGAATAGATTAGTATGAAATTTCCAACTAATTTCTAACAAGCTAACTGTTTGCTAGTAACATTGTCCTCCAAATATAAATGATACTGCATTTTAAAGCTCCTATAGGTGAAGCAGATTTCAAGGCCACAAACCCCTCTTGCTTGCATGCTTGCTATCTGTCTAAGTAGCCAACCATCTACTGCAAAGGAAAGTAACAATTCATCACTGAGGAAAGGGAGAATAGGAAGAATGAACTCTGCATCTTCACAACAAATCATGAACGGATTAGGTGAGAAATATTTCTGATGAAAAGAAAAGCTGCTCTACTGAATCCAGGAGAATTTTGGTACCTGGCCTGATTTGAGGCGCTGGACATTCAAATCACAGGCATCTATAAATTACGAAAAAATGAACTTATTTTGAAAGGCAAGTGATATGATACTAAAGATTATAATCAAAAACAATTTCTCCTTTTATTTTACCGTGACATGACTGGGGCAAAGAAGTCAAGACACATGCATTAAACAATTCCTTAAAAATAGTGTTAAGATACAAATGTTTAGATGACCGTAGTAGTGTTTTCCAGGGATGTTTGGTAGTATGTATCTACATCAAGATAGGAGAGAAAAGAAAAACCACCATGACATACATTAATATAGCAGGAATTGTTGTTCTATGAAACAAATTTCAGGCTATGAAATAATTCTATTAAGCAGTAATTTCGTAAGGAAATACAGTTAGAATCTTTTAAAGTTTTTAGAAATGCCTTTTATACAAACACTAAATGAAAAATACTTAGATTTGAAATAGTTCTACTGGTTAAAACAGGAGAAAATGCTTTGGGTTTGCATTATTCAGTTGAATTTAGATAATTTAATGCAATTCAAAAGGCTGTCCCAGAGACCAGTTACAAGAGTCTATACAGAAAAGTCTTTCCAAAGCTGGAGATTCAGCGCACAAGCCAAATAAGAAATAGGCTACCCACGATAAGATTCTTCCCTCCCTTCTTCATGCCACCGAGATTCACCAGTTTCAATATATTTGTCAATTTAAGGTGTTGTGAACCTGGTGGTGGTTCACAAAAATTGACATTTCAGATGATTTAAGAATGGAGTATGGGTACAATGATGAAAATGTATCCACATCAAAGATGACAACCAATAGCAGAGACATTTTGACATCCTTGTCCTAGGTTCTAGCAAAGAACAAAAACAAAAAAAAAAGCACAAAATGACAGAAAGCTTTAGCTGGTAAGCAAATGACTTAAGAAGCCATCACTTTACAGAAGAAGGTGAGAAGAAGTATTGGGCAAAAGGATATATTTTTAGAATTTCAGCTTGGGAAAAATAAAAAAATCTGCGTTCAGTCAACAGTTTTCTATAGATGATAATATACAGGCAAGATGTTTCCTTCCACACATAAGGGGGAAAGGTATGAAAAAGATACAACCTCCCAGCATGATCGATGTAATGATGAATGATTTGCAATCAAGAATCAATTGCACAATATCTACAACAATCATCAGCTTGCTCCAGTAGTACCTCTAGTAAGCAGCAGTCTGCTTGCACTCCTAAAACGTAGTTGAGACCAGGGAGAAGATAGTGAGGCAGCTCCATTGAAGGTCTATGCAGCAGGTTTCTCCTTTGGACAACCTTCACAGGTAGTTGTTATCCTAATGTTATTACATTTTTTTTTTTTCTCTGTATTCTTAAAATGGTATTTATACAAGGAACTCTGACCAGATTAATTAGGTATTCCTATCAGACTTATAATGCTAGGTAATAGACTGCATATAAGAGCTCTTGTTTATTTTTCATCCTGCCCTTCTTCTCTGTGAATTGTTTTTTTAAGGTGCAGTAACTCAATATCTGTGTTTACATTAACTGCAATTGAAAAGTCATTTAAACAGTTATAATGGCAGGGAATCGCTCTTCTTTCCTCTCACCTTCTCTATGAAGGGCCAGAAAAAATAAGGATGGTAATCTGCAATCCACCTAGGAAATTTGTCCTGCTCCTGTGAGAGGATTTGGGCAGGGGACTGATACTTTTTATTTTTAATCCTGTTTTAGAACAGAATCCTTGTAGGTGTGGAAGTAGATGTGGTTAGCAAAGGAAGCAAGCCATTAGTACTGGAGTACATGTGGTGGCAACAGCATCTGTGAAGAGCAGAGATAAAAGAGGGAGAAATCAGTCACAAGCAGGAAAAAGGGCCTAGGAGTTACACAGACCAGAGAAGCTTTGGATTGGAGGGGAGGCTCCAAGTGGTGTGAGGTGGTCAGGCTGGAAGTTAAGGAGGAGCACGTAAGGAGGTGGGGATTGGAGAGTAAGGATATTTCAGTTGATGGGATGACAGTGGCAGCAGAATGGATGGGAGGGGTCTGAATAGGCTGGGAGGAGGCAGAGAATGAGGTTGTGGTCACCCCTGGGGAGAAGACGATGACCTTAAAGGTGAGCGATCAGGCTACGGAGTAGATTCAGAAGAACTGAGGGGCCTTGGGTATTAGGAGTTGGTATGAAGGAGATGTAAAGTGATTCAAACCTGGAAGAAATGGGGCATTAGATTTGTGTTTTGCTGAGACACTTCAAACTGGTGTGGTTAGGGGAACAGAGAAACATGCACAAAATTCTTTCAGGAGTAGAAGTCATACAGGCAGTCTTGATATAAAAGGGAAAATACAAATACCAGTAAACACTTGATAATAGGTACAATGCTTAATTGAAGGCAATGTAATACAAGGGAAGAGTGATGGACAGAGATAGTCCATGGAATAATAACTTAAGACTGGCATTTTACCATCTGCTGAGACAGCAGAACCTAATTGAAGAAGTTAAATACAAAAGAGTTGCAATAACCAAAGTCGTAAAAGCATGTGACATCAGGCAGTATCAAAATTTTTAATATCCTAATAGTATTTCTTATTTGGCAATTTAAACAGTGAACACTATTATTAACAGAGGCGTTTTGTCACAAAGTTAGGCCTATTAAGACCTTTAGTGTTCTTGGTCATATTGGATCAGATTGTTGCCAAAACACAGCTTTAAAGCTGCGGCAGATTTTAATAAATTAAAGCCAGTTTTTAACATTTTTTTATTAAAAGACATTAATTATTAACAACTTCTGTGACAACCACGTTTGCACTTTTGCTGAACTATCCAGCTAAATGTTATGAATGTTTGACAGCAGTAGTTCATGGTTTTAAAGCCTTAGCATTTGGTGCCAAAAAAAATCATGAAATTATCAGAGATGACAACTCTTGAACCAAGTACTTTATGCAGCCTAATACTTATTTTGAGAAGGAACAAATTATTTTGGTTTTAAAGACCCTGCCATTAGTAGAGCAAACAAGATCCAAAGCAAAAAAAAATTGCATGCTAGTTACTTACCTGAGATGTGTTGAAAAGACCTTGTAATCTGAAATCTCACAAGCTAATGACAGGTGTAATAGAAAACAATGCTAAAACCAATCTGTTACAGACCCTTTGGCAGACGTCCCTCATGTAGAAGGTTACTAATGGGACTGAAGTCAAAGAGACATTTCTTATCCTACTGTGCTCACTGTAAGGCGACTGCCACAGACTTACCGCTGGAGCTGTTCCAACTTGACCCTCATGTTAAAATAAAGTATCTTAATAATGTCACAGCAAGCTTTCCAGCTCCTTTTAAGAACAGTATCTCTCTTTTCATGAGGTGACTCTTTCTGAAGAACATCATCAAGCGGGCTCAGTTGTGAGACATTGTGTTCATTAATAGGTTCCACCTTGACTTCTGTAGAATATGAATCACTGACCTGTTCACAGGAAGGGAATTTTCTTTAAGTCAGATGGACAATTATTTTGCTTCATCAAATAAAAAGGTTCTGCCTTACAGTGAAGAAACTAGAATAATGAAACAACCCTTCCCAGTAGTTTGTAACGAGATCTTGTATTGTTAAAATTAAATACATGGCGACAGAGCTACATAATTTGTAGGCAGAAGCCAAAGAAAACTAAAGTATAATTTATGCTACTACTGGATTAGAAGCAGAAAGAGTTTTTTAGGTAAGATAGACTGAGTCACAGCTCCTCCCTACAGAAGGTAAGGAGAGTAAGTTTCTCCTCTGGGAATAACAAAATTTAAATATATTAAAGAACGTGTTTAGAGATAAACCATTAAGCATTATCATTTGGCCTAGGAAATATCTAAAAAAGTCTTCATGAAAGAGATATCAGGAAAAATTTTGTCATTATAACACCACATGAGATGTATATTGGAAAACAGGGTAAGTAAGTCTCAAATTTCCCCAGCAGCTACTACACTGTCTCGGTAAAGAAGTGAGGGGGGAGGCTGACACCTTCAACACCAAGGAAATGTTTATAACATATTTTGAATGATTTCTTTAGAGTTGATCAAAAGACAAAAAGACTTTCAAGATGTTAAAATACATTTTAATTTCATATTGGAAAAAATATATATTTAAACAAAATTGGAACAAATTTCTATTTTTAAATATCACAAAGTGATAGAGAGATGGTTCTCTCTTTCTTGGTAGTCAGGTGACCACCCAGTATGTGAGAAATCTCCATTAATCAGTCACCAGATCTTTAATACAGGCTCATCTGTTTCTTGAAACAGTAATTACAAACCAGGATCACTACTGGTTGCTGCAAACATTCTCTGTTTTGGGGGTACCTATTAATTACATAATATATAATACATGTTAATTTATGCAGTTAGCTGTTATAATTTAGTCTTGCAGTTCATAGCTTGTCTTCCACTTTTTCTTTGCCCTAAAAAGGAGTGTATGTCATTATATTAGTTTGTGTTTCAGGAGTTAAAGGAACTTTCCTTAAGGAATGTAACTGAAAATAAGGAATGCTAAAGGAAAGAGGTTATGTATGAATTTTTCCTTTTTTATTTTTCACTACACCCTGTACAAGTCACCTTATATTAGCAGAGACACTTGAAAACCAACTGTTTTTCTACCCCTTGTGTCCTTTTTCTATTTCTGTTTGTATATAATGCAGTGGGAACATAATTTTTTTTTTTTCTTTTTCTGTACAAGGAACAGTAACTCAGTGGAACTCAGTGATTAGCATTAGGAGCAGAAAATGATCAGCAAAGTACCTTAAAACTGTTTGTAGGGAGAGGAAAGTTCTTGTTGCAGTGCACAGTCTCTTAGACAACAAATTACTAAATTATGCTAAGACTGAAGTTTGAGACAGTCTGCATTGGCTGATTCTGCAGCCAAAGGAGAAACAAACAATGAACTACATTCAACATACATAAAATATTTTGGTTCCTTTACAGAGAAAATGAATTGGCCAATTTAAGCATAGTTAATTGAGACTTGATATCTAATTAGTTTCAAGTGATATTATACAGGATGCAGTAATCTCCAAGCTACTGTCTGTACATCAAGTTTTGTTGTATTTAAAGAGATGAAATAAAGAAAACTACATAAAGGAAAATATTGCTTAATATACAAGATGTAATCAGGAAGGAAAAGGTTAATCAATAAATCAGTACTTCAGGGACTGATCTTCTAAATTGGTGATCCTTGGACATCCTCTGCTCTAATGTCAGTTGAGTGTATGCTATATATTGAGAGATGCTCATAGCTGATATGGACAGGTCAAAGTATGTAAAAAAATAATTTGTCAAAATGGTGCAATGAATAGCACATCTGATTCTCATTCAGCATGGTAATATTTTTGTGTGAAAACTAAAATTCTTCTTTTAAAACAGGGATTTAAACTAGTTTTTCATGTGTCTTCAAAACTTTCAGATGATCTAACTTTTTTAAGTATAAGCACCCTGCCAGTAAAATCATTGTCAAGTTTGCTGCCTCTATTCACAGTCTGCCCTCCTTGGGTTTACAGCATTGAAAAAGTATAAGATACTCAGGAAATGCCTAATTAAAGCACATCAAATCCATGGAGATCTACGCTTTGGTTTCATTACGTAGATACTCTCACTGCATATGCAAACACTATTAAAATCAGGACTTTCATTTCTGTTTATTAGAAATAATATTAAATGTGCTGTAAAATGTCTCAGAGTTCTATATCCGTGATGGAGGGGAATGAGAATCTTAAACTTCCTATTTTCACTGTCCATGTAACCACATTTGCAGAAACATAATGGCTTTGTAGCACAACAGAGAGATGGAAAATCACATACCCAAACACAGTCCGAGCCTAACTCTTCGATATTAAAAAATAAAATTAAGCTGTAAGTCCTCCTTCTGTGACATCTGTACTCTCATAGTATGCTGTTCCTGTGGGAAAAACACATGCAGTGTGCATTGTAAATGAAGTTTGCTGAAGTTTGAGGATGGACAGAATTGGATGAAAGGAACTGTCTTTCTTAACAAAGACAACACAGTTCATGGGAAATTAAAAACAGTCCTTCAGCGAGTCCCTGGATTCCCCTTAGCTTGAAGTTTACATCCTTTCCTCTCTCACTCCCAGGAGACTTCTGAAGATTTACTAATTAAAACTGAAATCTCAGATTATTATTTTACTTCCAAATATATTTTCTGTAAATGAAGTGGATCAAATAATACAGCTTGCCCATTTCTGTCACATCTTCATGGATGGAAAAAGGGTCTTTCTCTATTCTGATCAGGTAGGTAGCCTCCCAGCTCTATATAGAAATTATACTGTATGGTAACTACAGAAACATTCTCGTTTTCATCGATGTACTGTGGTGAGGACCTCCCTTGCTCTGTCTGTTTGGCATTCCTCCAGATGTTTCCATTATCCCCTTGAACCTCCAGGTCTGGAGAACAGACTGTCAGGGATCTATGTGAACATAGAACAGCATGAACTGTTTTAGCAACTTCCTCCTTTTTCTCCCACTCCCCCAAAAGTTTTAGTTAAAATAAAACATCTCAACAGGATTTCTCTCTAGCAGAGTTTGGGCTCTATTTCCTTCTTAGTTTTATATCAGACTTACAGGGCCTGCAGGGAAGGTAAACAGAGAAGGTAAAACAAACAGATGCAGTGACTACGCCAGTCTAACAGTGTAAAGACGTGAACCAAACCTGTGTAGTGGCAAAGAGAGTTAGCATTTTCCAACTTGTTACCCTAGTGATCAAGTAATAACAAACTGCAGCTTGGTCCTGTGACTGACAGTTGAGAAAACAAACGTCCCAGCTACATGAGACTGCTAAGGAGATCTGCTGCACCATGGTACAGAGAAGTTGCAGCCCTCTATAAGTCTTTGAATGTCATTTCAGATGAAAGTGAGTTTTGCTTGTGAAAGACTCTGTTTTGGGGGGGGGATGTTTCTGATTTGGGGTTTTTTTAAATAAATGTACAGTTCTATCAAGTAAATTTGGCACACCTTGAAATGGAAGGTATTAACAAGGTAGCTTCCCTAAAGGGAAATACTATTTTCACATAGAAGTAGCAGGTATCTCTAATAACCTGTTCTCTCTGTGTACTTATAACATATAGGACTGTCTTTAGATCAGTGCAAGAGAAGGAGAGCAAGTTATAACAACCTTACAAGTTGAATCATGTCGTGTGTATCCAAAAGCATTTTAAAAGCAATGAAACAATAGCAAAGAAAACTTCCATTTGAAAATTACTAGGGAAGAATTTTATGCCCCTATAAAGTTGGTATAAAGTTTGAGAACAATTCCATTTCCTCTTGTTTACCTGAGTTCTGCTTTTCTTTACTCTGTTAACTGTCCTGGAGTAGTTCACAATGAGTGCAGAGACTTTAAGCTTTCCTGGCTACCTACATACCTACAGCGTTTCTCTGCCCTGACAGGGTGCAGAAGAATTTCTTAAGTTTCCTCTCTGAGACAGGATATTTACAGAGAAGATAAGTACAGAACATGCAGACATGATGCCAGTGGTGGTGGGGCAGTTAGGACTTTGTTGAACAGTTCTGCTGTTTGTGGTTTACTTCATTTACAGAAAGGTTTTTGGTTTTTATACTGAATTAAGCTGCATCCCACATTATGAGGGGAAAAAACTGCTAAAGAGGAAGAACAGAAAAAGGAAACTGAACTTCCAGTCAGCTAGACTAAATGTCAGGTTTCTATTTGTGTGGCTACTCATAGCAATATTTGGATTCAAGAAAAGGAATGGATGCTTGGAAGAATAAGTATTTGCCTCTAGAGGAAGTCACAACATCAACAACAAAGCTGAGAGGCATGTTTTGGCATTGAACCAAACATCTAAAATCTCTATAACTTGATATAATGCTGGGAAAACAGATTTTACTACTAATGATTTTTCAGGTTCCTCATCATTGTAGTTAGTTTTGTCCTGTACCCAAGACAATAAAATAATCAATGTAGTCATTTCATGTAAAGATGGACTTTAGTTCCTGTGAGATAAAATTACTGAGCCAGTAAACTCAAAGAAGCCCGTGCCTTGACAGTACTCAGGTAACATATATTTCCTAACCAATAAATTCTCCAAGTTCTTATCTTTGTTACCATTTCAGCACATCGATCATGAACAATTACTGACCTGAATACAGTTTTTGCAGTGATATAAACCAATCTGCTGGACCAGAGATTGTAGAAAATTTGTGACACCCCCTCATCCAGGAAATCAGCAAAATTAACTGGGTATACCTCATAGATTTTTATTTAATATCAACCAGTAACATTTAATGGAAATTCACATAAGTTGGAGTCCAAACAGTCTTTATTTTCTAAAAAACAGAACAAATTTTTCACCTTTTCTTTTTCTTGGCTTACTGTTAAGCATTTCTATATCTCTAGCTATTCTCATCCTTCAGTTGTTGAAGAATTAAGGACATAGCTGACAGTGGGAACAACCTTGGGAGCAGTAAAAGGAGAAGCATACATACTTGATGAGGAAAAACTGCTAAAATTAAAAGCTTGACCCAATTTGCCTGTTTCTACAGTCTGCTAGAAAACAGAACAACTCTGTCAATACCCTTCTCTTGCCTCTCTGCAGAGCAGAACGTGCGTGTACAAGACTAGCTGGGCAAAAGGAAGGTATCTGGGAACAGAGATTTGTCTACAAACACTTAGAGGCTTAGGCTAATGATGAGATGAGATGAGATGAGATAGATGCAGATCATAACTTTTGAATGAAAGAGGCCAGAATTCAAACACAATAATATTAACCTTGTCACTGACCATACAAAAAAAACCACAGAGCTTGATCTCAGCTTGATCGATGACACATATGGATAAATACTTCAAATAATTTTTTCTGAATGTGAAAAATAACTAGCATGGTCAACATTTTCCAATACTGCAAGTTAAAGTCAGGCCACTACAGGTAATTGATCCATTTACTATACAATCTTGAGGTTCAGGAGAGCAATTTTTTTTTTTTTTCCTTAAAATGAGGGATTGAGTACTTTAAAACTGTTCAGAAGACAAAGTGAAAAGAAGTTTTTTAGCTGCCTTCAAGTTAGGAACACCCTGTTATCACCCAAAAGTGATATGAGCACTCTACTGTGCAAGATGCACAGGAGAGCTTCACTAAATACCTTGCCATTTTCTGTATTATGAGAAGTTGCAGAGTGTTAAGGACAAATAGTTCCCTGTGTCTGCAGTTCAGTTATGCCCTACAGCGCCTATCATTAGATATTTGTATAGTTTTCCCTGAACATCAAAAAGTTAGAAAGAAATCAGAAAATCTGTCCTCTTGGCCTTTATAACATTAGAAATAAAATCACATCTCTGCATTAATCTTTGAATATTCCTGTTTATCTGCTCTGCTTCTTCAATGCTCAAAGCAAAAGTTTTAGTTTTAGATGAATAGCTTACACTCCTCATCATGGTGTGCTCTCAGTTTAATTTCTTCTGCCAACTTGCTACATACCTTAGTGTCCTAAAGCAAGAGCACACTGTCCTAGTGGCCAGTAGCCTGCCTTGGTCCTTTCTATCTATATTTTCTTGCAAGAAGACCTTTAACTTTGATTAAAGTTTCATAGGAAAGATCTTAGTACTTAAGGACTAGATGTTAGGAACTAAATCAAAGTTTTAAGAAACCAGGAGAAATCACGTGTCTAAGCTGATTTGCAGAGGGGGCACCTGAGGGTGCAGAAAAAGACATGGATCAAGTTTACCAATACCTTTCCCTTATTCATCCACTACTTTTGAAACAGTTCTTGAAGTCAGTGTGCTAACTCATGAGTAGAAATACAGAGACTTTGCAAAATTAGGTGCAACAAATACAAAATAAATTCAGAGAAAAATATATATGGAAATTTAAATCTAATCTGGAAATATCTAAAATTAATTGGAAGCCTCAGAAATTGTTACTTTAATACTTGTAATGAACCGGATTTCTTAGCAGTTTCCTCGTAACCCTACTATATTAAAATCTAGGGATTATTATGTCACACTTCAGCTTTACAGGTTTTAATGCATCTAATAATATATCCCAGTAATGCATCACTGTGGATAAAGTATACGCTATGAAATTCTGCCATGGCAGTACATTTTTGTGCAAGAATGTGCCACATTCTTTACTATGCATGTAATTGATTTAAAGTGATTAAATGTTTTCAAATATATTATATGTGTCCACTAGGAAATTATTTTGCTACTATTTCCCAACTTCAGAAGGCATTTATCAAAGTGTTCTCAAACTCTGGTTGCTATGAATGCGCCCTCAAACTCTGATTACTATTAATTCTCATAGTTCTGTTATTCCATTTTAAAAGCCTGAGAAGACAGGGAAAAAGCTGTCAATCAAAGAGTTAAAAATTGAAAATGTTGGGGGAAAGGAGTGACAGGGAACAGAGCAAAGATTTTATATCTACCATGAAATTACCACAGAATTTACAGGTTTAAAATGTTCTAACAAACATATACTGAGAGAAATTATTTTGTACTTGAAGGTTTTCCTACAGTTTTACTGAAGGTGAAAAGTAATTGTTAGTGAAATGTATGAAGCTGCAGTAGCAGTGACTGAGAAAATAAGTTTCATCATAGACTCTACAGTAGAGAAAACATGAAAAAGTACTTCAAAAATAGTTCATTATTTTATTTCCTTTTTAGATGTATATGCAAAGTGAGTCTAAGATATCACTATTATAACATGCTTTGCAAAATTTTATCAGTTAATATATTCCCATTTAGTTTACAAACACCAAGGAAGGCAAGAAACTGTTCCATTTAATTTTAATTTCCTTTTAAATATAGATGGAAGGTATATTAAACATTTCAACTTCATATTTGTATTCATTTCTCATGAAGACACAGCGCCTCAAACCTTAAACTTACCTTCTTTATGTACAAAAAGAGAAATATCCATAAAAAAATGTGAATCAATCTATAATTTATTTTCAGTAACAACAAGTTTATGATAATGGCACACTTACTTAAAAAACATCTGGTAAGCAAGTTCCATTATAAATCCCCAAGAGCTTATGCTTTTGTCTGCATGGACTGGTGCAGACAGTTGTGCATCTATTTTGCTGTGCTCCAAGCACGCTAGATGTGAGCTACACGCTATGGATTTGTATCGCAAGACTCAAAGGTTCTTCTCCAGTGACTGTCAGTGTAATAGACAATGTATTCCTTGCCCTGGAATATACAAAAATATACATTTACCATGAAGCAAGTCTATAATTGTCACCTCCATCCCACTATCTGTTTAATACGTTAGGAGAAGAGAGGCACAATATTTTAGACACCCAGCTGAAACTCATGCTGATCTCCACAGGTCAGAAATACAAATACTTAGCCTCAGTACCAGCCTGTGCTCAAGTGTCTAGCTACTTGGGACCCTAGAATGATTCGTGCTGGCTTGTGCAGAAAAAAGAAGGCACCAGAGAGCCAGACTGTGTCCGTAACTTACACTGACAGTAACCATCACCTGAGCAGGAAAAAGAAGTATCAGTAAAAATACAAAGAAAAGCCTAACTTGAGAACCTGCTTCATCTTCAAGGAGTTTACTGTCTTTTGATCAAAAAGGCATCAGCAATGCAATCTGCTGTTTACACAGGAAAAACAGTATTAGCAAATGAAAGGTGTATACATACATGGAAACATCTGTGCTAGGAAGCCACCTGAAAAAAAAAAAAAGCAGTAATGTTAGAAAGAAACATCTGCTTGGTGCCTAGGAGATTCTTAGTAATACAAAAGAAGGTAATGCTGGAAAACACATCTAAGGGCCTCATATTTTGCCATGGTGTGTTTCTATATTTTGTTAGACTTCTAATAACCTTTCTCATTTACAAAAAAAAACAAAATAAACAATTTACATATGAATATTTTGAGAGAACCTGAGAGCAGTGATTAACTTTTCCTATGCTAACTTAGTTGTAACCATTAGAATGGTAACATTTTGTAACAATATTAAATAGAAAATCAACATATTGTACTAAATGCAATTTAATTTTTTTAAAATGGTGCAATGCTTTATTAAAAGATAGTTATTCACTAGTTCTGAAATAATAATAAAAAGTAATTGTGTTTTCTTCCTTTTAATTTTCAAAACCATTTAGTCAATAGTAAATACTCAGCACATTCTGATAATAATTTTAAAACTACATTCACTTCCCAGAGTACTTTTAAATCACAAGCATATTAAAACTAAAAATACAGTTAATATGCAAATAAATAAAAAAGGTACAGTAAAACTTCCTTATTTTATTGTGATTCACATTTAACTAACATTACTGATTAGTACGTTTAGAAAATAGTGTCATGGCTGGTTAATGAAAAATCAGTATTAATTATAATTAATTGGGAGTAGTAATAGATTAAAATACAATATTAACATAGAGTAAAAAAATCCATGAGATGAACGAGATTTAACCTGAGCTGTGATGCAGGAATCTGGACTTTTAAAGTTGATACACGAACATATGCACTTAACTTCAGACAAGACAATTCCTCCCTCAACCACATAGCATCTCTCTCTATGCTAAGGTTCATTTGGACACTCTTATTCCAGTCTATTACAAAGAAAATTAAAAGTTCTGTCACTGAGCAAATTTGGAGAAGCCATTCAAAAGCTGTATCCTCTACCGGGGAAAGTCTAGTCTAGTCTCACCTAGTTTTCAAGCCAGGACTATTGAAACCCAGACTGGGGACAGTTTGGTTCCCCATCACCAGTGGAGGGAGGGGAAGAGTCACCCTCATTACTCCACATTTCTGTGAAACGCTCAGCACAACACTTGGGAAGGAGAGAAAAACCTCTGTCCCTGTTGAGAGAAGTGGCAGATGTGCAGGAGAACATACTTACCTTATTTAAGTCCTCCTCAGATTCTTCCTAAAAGCTAACAGTTATGGGAAACTGCCCTTCTAGCACAAGAAATCCTCATCTGTGGTCTACAACAGGAAATAAACTCCTAGGTCCTGTTCAGCATTCAGTTTGTACGTAAACTGAGAAGATGTTGTATAGCAGCACCAGCAAAGTGCAGGTGGTTTCTGGAAAAACTGCTTAGCTAAAGTCGCTTAATGGACAAGGAATAACTATTTGAAGGTGAACTGCTGCAAGCTGGAGGTTATTTTGGTGGAGAAATGAAGGTGTTCATACGGTGGATGAAAGGTGCATGATTTTGCATCATGCTTCAACCAAATTTAACTTAGTAAAATTTCTGAAGTGTTTCGCCATAATTTGGAGTACTGTGAGCATATCATACTTCACTTGTCTGCTGTGAAAGAACAGATGGAAGCCTAATGTCTCATTTCTTGTATTTATTATGTTAATCATAGCTTGATCTAGGCATATATAAACACCGAGTTAAAGGTTTTAATGTAGCTTATGGTTACCCACAACCATTCATTTTGTGGAACATAAAACTTATTGCATCCCTACCAGGCACAAAGTGCAGGTCCGTAGTCTTTCCTGACATAAACACAATGCAAGGATGAAAGAAGAAACAGAGTCATGAACCGCAAGCCCTATTCAAAAATAATGAACTATGAGAAAAATAATGAACTACGCTTACAGGGACTAATCATCTCTTTGCTGAAAGGGGCTCAGCTACCATTCCCCTCATAGCTAGCAAGCACCTATGACCAGCAGGACTCCATCAGTCTCTTAGGTATAAATTGGGCACTCACATAAACCCAGAAAATGAATAACAGTATCTGGCCAAGAGGGGTGATATCACTGCTGTTGAAGTTGTCCAGATTCAGTGGAGGAAGAAAACACACCAGAAATGCATAGATGAAATAACAGATAATTTAAACTAAGACAGGTTTCCCAATTGTTAAAGAAGACAGTAAAAGAAAAGCATCTCTGAGTTACATCTTCAAGTTTTAAATTTTTGATCAATAAATTTATATCTTAGGAATTTTGACTGATTACTACACTTTGTTGCATTCAGGCATTGAGAGGATGTCTATAATTTCTTAGCACATAATTATGTCGGACTTTTTTCCGAATAATGCACAAATAAAAGTATTGTAAAATGCCTCAGGAATTTTAACTGATAGTCTGTCTGGAATACCCAAAATTCACGTCACCAAAATTAGGTAAATATTGTTCTTAATGCTCCTCAAATTCATCAAAAGTAAAGTAAAGGATAATTATTAATTCGATATTCAAAAGCATCTTAAACCACTATCTATGTTATACATGTTCTTTTACTTATTAACATATTTTTTCTCACTTGAAAGGAATGTAAATATCAATAGACTAGTAGAAGTTTTAACTAGCAGTTTACATTAGTTGCAAACCATTCAAGCTAAATGCTTTCAAACTCTATTGTTTATAACTGAACACATTAAATTTTTTTTTTCTTAATATCTGGAGATGACCCATACTGTGGGAAGATGAGACTGACAGGAACAGGGGCCTGCAGCAGCTTAAAGGCTATAAACAGGATCTACCTATCATGGGAACTCATGTCCTGGGAGATCCTGTTCATTACAGAGCACTGATGAAACAGCCAAAACAAATACATATGCATGGATTGTTGACAACTCCTTTTTAAAGACGATTGGCAAAAGCAAAGTCATTAGGGAGAGAAGTACATTCATACTTCCCACAGAAAGACAATGCATGCATTGCCACTATCTTCATGTCTGTTTATTTTCATATAAACTTCAATAAATTCTGGGCCTTGAGACCCGTTGCCTGAAAAGTGAACGCAGGCCAGCCAAAAACATACTTTTCAGCCTGCAAATCAACAGGCACAGTGGCTTGCATATACGTTCAGTGAAAAAGTGCTCCTTCTTTGCATGAGTGACCTCAAAATCTGAAGAAGTGGTACAGAAAAACCACCTCTTCTTATCTTGCATCTTTAAAGATATATTGTTTTACCACTAAAAATCTTTTGTGATTTTCTAAATGACATGGAGAACTTATTTTGAGCATGAGCAACATTTTGTGCTAATAAAAGCATTACAATTATTTCTCTTTCCTTTCTTTCTCCCACAGGAATACCAAGTTCTTCAATACCCAGTTTTAAACCCTGAATTTCATGTAGCAACAAAATCACAGCTCAATGCAAGGTCACTGGGTCTAATTATTCCTAACCAAGAATGAAGATTTGTTCTTTTCCTTTGGTTTTGATAGGTCAGCGCTAATTAATCACTGTAACTCAAGCACGTAACTATTTCACAGGTTTGTTATTTCACAACAAAAGAATGAAATATTCATTATTTTGCGGTCTTTGTGGATTTTCTTTACCCTTGCCAAAAATTAATCAAGCAGCTTGATCTGTTTTTCACGTCTGTCAATACCATTGCTACTCCTAATGCAAAAAAACCCTCTTGTTTCTTTGCTCTTTAGAAAAATGCATAAATGCATTTATCTTGGGTTTCCATCAGTACCACAGCAAACAATACCTTCCCATAGAGTAAGCTCTCACACTCAGTAAATTTTGTTTACATCACTTGTGCTGCTGTTCTCAGCCTCACCCCTTTACAGCACCTGTGGGTTATTTTGGGTCACCCCACTTGACAGGTCTGGTAGATGGAGCTGTGCCAGCCCACCCTGAGACTGGCTCAAACTAAAAGCGTGCGTGCCTGACTCCAGATAAAGCAAAAAGCCTGGTCAACTGGCACTGGAAAGCGAATAAAAAGAGTGTATTGGAGGGTAGAGTGGAATCACAGATAATTTTGAGGGCCGATGAAAGACCTCAGCAAACTATTTATATGGCATGCTTGGGAAGGGTGGTAAAGAAAAACCCAAACCGCAGACCAGAGTTCGTATAAACAAAAGGATGAAGGCTTGCCACAGTGAAGGCTTCCCACTAAATGAAATAAGAGTTTTTAACTAAAAACTCTTTCTGTTAGTCACCTACAGTAAAGTGGGACAAGAAAGAAAAAAGATGTACTTTGAGACAAGGGGTAATTCCCTTCAGATGTCCACAGCCACGCAATCTCAAAGAACTGTGGCAAGATTGAGCACCACTGTTTATAGCATTGTGCGGTGACACCTTTAATGGTTCCCTGTCACACACTGGATGGGCTGTATCCCTTAAAACAAAATAAAGTAAATAGTACAGAAAGCAGTCAGACTTACTGTTGCAGTGTAATTCAAACACCTCAAGAAATTGCCCTCTGCTCCTCCGGGGTACCAGTTCCCTGGATGAAATGGAAGAAACGAATGAATGAATGAGTGAATATATGAATACTCATCATTTGGGGTGGGGGAATACAGTAAAATATCTTAAAAAACTTTCCAGAGGAGCTTAACATCACCAGTTCTCTCATTGCCTGAAGTGAACCAGGAGTCATCGGTTACAGCAACAACGTCCAAAGGTAGCAACCAAATCCAAGAAGTGGTAAAGTCTTAAACCTTTTAACTGTAACCACAAGATTTTTTGTGATTACGTCTGCAATGCTACATTGCAAATGTCTTGACTTTTCAAAACTTTGTTCTGTTTAGGATCCTGTATTCCAATTGACATCAAACACATTAATAGCAATGCTTTGCTTTTACTTAAATCTTCATGCTTTTAAGAAATTAATCCTCTTAACATCCCTGTTGGGTAGACAGGCAAAAGCCTTTCTTGTCTGTAAAACTGAGATAAGAAGTGCCTTGCCTAAGGACATGCAGTTAGGACTGGGCAAAACAGGGTTAAAATTCAGTAAACATTTTGTGTCTCTCCTTTGTGCTCCAACAACTAGACTACACAGTTTAGATTGTGCCAACAATTAACATGAAATATAAACATAAGATAGAAAAAAACCCTAGACAGATAAGCCTTTCTTCATTAATGTTCTCACTAATACTAGAGATGAAACACCTTATAAAGTATGTATTTTCCTGTCTATTTCTTGCATTTTGGGGAAAATGATTTTGAGGCAAAGACCCAAGATTTTGAATAAGAGACCTTTTTTAAATGATGCAAAAGTACACAGTAGAAATGTAAAAAAAACCCAAAACCCTATACAAAAACAGGTAATGAAACTGATTATGAATGGTTTTGTCCATTATATGTCTGCTGTTATTCCTAATGAGAACATACGATACCCTTCACTTTCATAAATCATCATTACATGACATGTAATCATTGTCAAATACGTTTGTTTTAACCATATTTAAAAATATTTTTTCAAAATAATTTATTCTAGCAAGCAAATATTGCTTACCTATATTTACATCCAATTATGTCTCTCCAGCAATTATGACTTGAGACAGGGAGCCAGTACCTTGTACCATTTGGTACCTAGCATTATTGTTCTTTTTAAAGCCATTTGATTTTTGAGCATTCTGAAATATCTTAAAATGTTGTATGGGCTGAATGTTATTCTTATAATAATTGTAGTAAAATTACATATGTGAGTGAGGTTTACAAGATGGTCTTCTAAGCCTTGAAATAGTGATGACAGGATGGAATTTATTATTCCTATCTCAGCCTGTCAAATCTATAATGAAGGAAACAAGAGAAGACATACTCAAGTCTTTGTGAATAAAAAAGTCTTATCAAACACACATTGATCAAATTTCCATTCTCATATAATAATCCCTAAAGACATTAAAAACAAAGAAAAAAAACCCCTAGAAAATACCCAGTGCAGCTTTTTCATACCATACTATACCATGCTACAAGATCCTCCATTTGTGCGAGCTTGCAGTTGAAGTGAACAGCTTTGACATGCTGCAGTATTTGCAGATTCCTTTCCACAAAAAGTCTTGTTTTCAATATAACAGAAACACAAGACACTTTATATCCATCGTCTTTTACATAAAGAATATCTGTAACTAGCCAGACATTTTAACTTTTCCAGATATAATTTCAGGACAAGGCCCCATTTTTGGACAGAGAGCAAGAAATGACTCTTTAACCAGATTATTTGAACAAAATAAAGAAATCTCATTTCTTTAAAGATATATGCTCTGAGATCTGGACTACCAAAGAACTTTTCTAAATTATGACTTGATAGGCAGAGCAGATGTTAAGACCTAATTACGATGCTCATGTTTTGCTCAGATGCACAGGCCGTTTGTGGATGCAGACACACATGAATCCTGGTTTCAGACTCATTACTTTTGTTTCTGGTTATGTGATGCCCAGCAGCTCATTCAGAGACACTTTTCCAGCCAGACTGCCAAGAACCTGAGAGTCGCAGCAGGTGGCCAAGGTAGGCTTTTTCTGTCTAGAGAAAAACTTTCTGGGAAGAAAAAAGAAGACTATGAGTGGGGAAATACAAGCATATAATAGCCCTAATAATTATTTATGGTTGTAAATGGTTATGGTGCTTGTCACATGGCTATTACTTCCATAACAGTGTGTGTCTAAGTATGTATAGTACTAGATTACTGTATGGTACAGTACACTGAACACAAATAGCTTAAACAACTATTTATAAGCTTAAAACTTAAATAGCTACTGAAGTTACTTCACTTGTTAAGCAGGCAGTCTAGCAGCATGTTCAGTATTTTCTCTAAGTGACTGAGCAGAAATTTCCAGATGTTGAATCACATTTGTTCATAATGGCTCTACATTTAATTTTTCTTCAAATACCTTTTATATGTTAAATAAGACTAATTTCTACCTAATTTCCCAAATTTCACTTAATTCTCTACAAATATCTTTATTGTTTTCATCTCTTTAGTAAGATTATTATTGTATTCTCAGTTTTCCACTTTATTTTTTTAGGATTACTTTGTGTCGTGGTTTAACTGCAGCTGGCAAATAAGCACAGCACAGCCGCTCGCTCACTCCCCCCACGATGGGACGGGGGAGAGAGTCAGAAGTGTAAAAGTGACAAAACTCATGAGTTGGGATAAAGACAATTTAATAGGGAAAGCAAAAGCCGCGCACACAAGCAAAGCAAAATGAGGAATTAATTCACTCCTTCCCATTGTCAGGCAGGTGTTCAGCCATCTCCAGGAAAGCAGGGCTCCGTCATGTGAAGTGGTCACTTGGGAAGACAAACACCGTAACGGCAAACATCTCACTCTTACGTCTTCTTCCCCCAAGCTTTATATGCTGAGCATGATGTCGTACAGTATGGAATACCACGTTGGTCAGCTGGGGTCAGCTGTCCCATTCAGGGGAGAGGAGGGGAGGGAAGGGAAATCAGATGGTGGATTAAATCTGCAAACCTAGTCTGAGAATTACAGGTTAGAGAAATGGGCTGACAGGAACTTCAGGAATCATATCAAGTAGAAGTGCAAAGTCCTGCGCGTGAGGAGAAACCACCTCACGCACCAGTATATGGTGGGGGCTGACCAGCTGGAAAACAGCTTGGTAGAAAGTGTCCTGGTGGACATTGTGTTGGACGTGAGCCAGCAATGTGGAGCAACAAAGGCTAACCGCATCCTGGGCTGCATTAGGAGGAGTGTTGCCAGCAGGTGGAGGGAGGTGATTCTTCCCCTCTATTCGTCACTGCTGAGGCCACACCTGGCGTGTTGGGTCCAGTTCTGAGCTCCTCAGCACAAGAGGAACCCTCTAAAAGAAAGATGGGAATTCAACATGACCTGAATCTTTGACTACAGTCCCAACTATGAAAAATAACATATAAAAGAATGGAGTCTTTCAGTGTACCTTGCTGAGTGGAAGGGGCTCTGCTTAACTTACCAGCCTGGTAGATGTATAGTCAATTTACCCTGAATATTGCTCCTAGATTAAATTCTCAGAGAAGATGTGCAGTTGAACACATGTCAAAAGGGCCTAGCTGGGTCTGGTGATGAAAGAGGTGGTGTGCTCTTGAGCTGTGCAATGATAATTTTTCTGAACATACTTTGAAATATTTCTGGGAACAAGCAGTGGTAATAATTACTAAAGTAAATATCCTAGGAACCTTACTGAGGTGCTCTTCATTCTTTGAAGGAAATATACCACTGTAGGGGCCTAAAAATCCCCTGATTCTCAGTTTTATTCCACCTTGAGAAACATACATGCATTGCAGAACAAGGTACCTATTTTTACTGTTTTTGCATTTCCTCAATAATATGGACAAATGCCCTATTACAGTATAAAACTGCAAAAATAAAAAACTCATTTGTGGGTTGTGGTTTTCTTTTTGGGGTTTGGTTTGGTTTTGTAAGGTTTTTTTGTCTGTCAACTTCTAAGTTCAGAGAGTGGAGCTTCTCTAAAAAAGGTTTGTAAGAAGTACTTGCTTCTTCAAGTATTTATCGGCGAGATCAGTTAATATCTGAGAAAGATGTGCTTGTAATATAATGCAGCAAATGAAAAAGCAACTGCAGATGTGAAGGAGATTAATTTCACAATTTCATAGAGTCAGTTTCCAGCGGACAAGTTAAAAAACTCTTCTTCTAAATTATTAGTATGAGCTGATAAAGAAAACACATAAAAATAGATGATGGATTACATTGCTATATATAATATCTTGTAAATACAAAGGTATCCACTTCATAAATCTACAATAGCATACAGATTACATCTGTATGCAATGTTAGCAAAGAAAATATAAAAGGTATTTTAGAAAGGGTCATATAAAAGTAGAAAAGACAAGACAGATAGCACTGCAGACAAAATTTAGGAATGTAATCTGGGGTCTCATTTTACTCCCTTTTCCCCATTGTTTTGCTTGATTAACAGCTATTTTCTATTTTAAAAGAAAAAAACACACCAAAAAAACCCCAACAAAGAAACAACCAAAACTGTGGAGGTGGGGAGGAAAAAGATTTTTAACAATCTTTCTATTCATTGAAAGCTTATATGGAAAATATAAGATGAACAGACATTGTAGCTTGCAGAAAAAAAGAAAAATAAATTCTTTCCCCTCTACTTCTATTCCACAGAATGTGACTCCATCAAATGTAAAAATATAATCAAAGTCAGGCACCTACAATCAACATTGGAGTTACAGAAAGGACTTGTTTTATGTGTCAGTATTCTATACAAAAATACGTATTTTTTCCACACTATTTTGCTATGTACTTTACTGTGAAGTACTGAGGTTAGAAATTTCCTTGAAATAATGTGTATGTCATAACACTTCATCAATGAAAATTTTCTTCTGATTAAACAGTTATTCTTTAATGCAGACCTGACATCTCCCAAGCTAGGAAGCCTCAGAAGGTCACAGATTCTGTCTCCATAGGAGGCCAAGCTGTTTAGCAGAAAGTATGACCTCCTGTGGAAACCAATGACCTAGTAGAAAAATAAACAGCACTGTGCTACAAAGTGGTGGAGCCAGCTGAGAAATAGAGAGCTCAGTAATGAACTGCCTTCCTCCTACAGAGATCAAATCATGTTAAGTGATGTTATTAAAATAAATCACATTTTGGAAGTTTTTACCTGAGACATTACAACTTAAATTAGTAAACAAAAAAAAAAATCTGTTTTATTTTTTAACATGTATGAACATAATTATTTGTTCTTTGCAGTAGACTGAAGTCCGAACAGGCAGATCAACACCCACTCAGGAGAAAATTTAAAATATGTATATAAGCCAAAGGAGCTTATGAATGAGTTTTAATGTTTTTCCACATAAATAAAAAACTCAGAAAATTATCTGTTGGTTTCAATGTACTCTGAATCATGACTTCAACTTGATTATTTCATTTTTTATTAATATGGTCCAACAGTAATCACGTTAAAAAGATGAAAATAAAATGCCAGTGGAAAACATACACTTTATTCAATCATTCTGTTGGATAGTCAGCTATAGAATGTTCTCACTAGAAGTTAAAAAAACCCAAAGCAATCACTTAACACAATTTCAAAAGGTCATATTTTGCATATGATTTCACAAAATTTTGTACATAAGTTTGTCAAATAATTTGGGCACATAAAACAAGAGTATTTACTTACCTAAATTTAGTGTCTGTATTTGGAGGCTACTCTTTTGCATATCATACAAATACGTGAGGATAATCCTCAGGGTAAATCCTTACAGCACTTTCACTCTCAGTGGGACTATGACCATTTGCACTACTAACAGCCCCTTAAAATAAATAAACCATATAATACTTTGTTTAGATTTCTGAGAGATGGACATAGTTTTATGGCATTATTTTAAAGATAAACCTGGTCACCATTCCCCAAAAGAAACCAGAAAGCTATAGGAAATAAAAGTCATTAAGTGACATTGACTACATTTCAGCAGTGCTATGTTTTTTCATCAAAGCAAGTTTGTCTGTCCGTGGGTTTGAAAAGAGGAACAAAAATAACATACCAGCAAGGTACAGTAGTGAACATTCATTGAGAAATTAGGGTAGTTATGCAACTGTTACATTCACATGTTAATTACTAAGAAAGGTAGAACCAGTCACCAACGCAGGTGCCACACCATGGGGTGCTGCAGGGAGCAGTGATGAGCTGCTGTGGTAGTTAGGCATGATGGATTAAAAGAAAGGCCTTGGAATGGCATTCAGCCCATAGAGCCAAATATAATTTAATCAAATTATTTTCAGAAGAATGAATCTTCTGCTATAGACCGAGCTCAGGACTCCCTTTAAAAATACAGTTCCAGAGCTGAAGTTGAGGTGTTTCCCAGGGAAAATTACAAATGCACTGTTTATTCACTAAATGCTCCTTCTTGTGTTGGCAAACTGGCAATAAAATTCAATAGAACAGAATCTGCAATGTTATCATACTGTTGCAAAATACAAGTAAAAGCCATCTTTGGAAAGCTTCTTATAAGGCTGGAAATAAAGTACAAAGTAAACATTTCCTTCTACAAAGAAAATTCTGTATTTGGGTTTCATAATGATTTTTGTCTTCTAGAAAAATTTGTATATGAGTTAAAAGAACAGATGTCCCAAAGATCAGCAAGAGGAGGAAATTTTTGTCACACAGCTTTTTAACACATTCTAATAAACCTTTTCACAGATCATATTTCACAATCGTTTCTAACCACATATACCTATAAAAAAGTAGGCAGGCAATGTGTTCCTGCAAGACTAACCATCTGAGAGAAAAAGTGTTCTGGTTATTTTATTGTATTTTATTTCAAAACAATGCCATAAATCTGTAGTTCAAACTGTTTGTGACATCCTGCATCTTCCAAGCAGAGAAACTACTGTATTTTTTTAGTTACTGATGCTACAAGAGAAATTTTTATAAGGCTTTGTGTCTGAAATAGGTACTTTCTGCCCAGTTATTTGATTTGTAGCTACATAATCTAATCCTCCTCCTTGAGCTAACATAAATTTCCCAGCCAAAATCAAGAGTTACACTCATGTGAAAGAGTAAGACCTACTAATGCATTAAACCTCAGAGCATCCCAGTAGGACAGCTAATTATTACTATCGCCAAACTTGTCGGATCTAATACTTCCTTCAGAAAAATCAACTCAATCAGGTTTGCTGCCTGCTCTATTCAGGCATTTTCAGTGTAATGCCTCTGCACGGCTGCTCTTAGCGTGCAGCAAGTCATCCGCTGACCAGCTACGCATGGCATGTGGGAACCTGAAGAAATACTGATGTGTCCTTGTGATGAAAAGAGACCCATTAGAAGTCACTGTCCCCAGCTACAAATTTCCATGGCAGGCTAACAATACTTTTGATCATGTAAATCAGCTGCCTGCCAAACAAATGAACTATATACAGGCATGAAGCAACATGATCCAAGCTGAGTTCAGCATCTCTGTTTAATGGCTGTGATGCATAATAAGTATAGATGACTTTCCAAATGATACAAAGAATGAAATCCTCAATCAATGATTCTCAATCTTTGGCCTAAGCATAAGACTATTGCTCCTAATTTACACAAAATCTACAATAAGAGGGAAACTAAACTGCAAGACGGTGTAGAAAATACTAAAATGTTCCTTGGCTCATTGCTAGCTGGGGGATTAGATTATTTAATGACAAATTTAATGTGCTTCCCTGTTACAGGAAAGCTACTTGTTAGGCCATGTATCACAAACTTAGAAAGGCAACTAGGAAAAATCAAGAAATCAATTTTTAGTCCCTGTGGTGATATATCCTATGTGTGAACTGCATTATGCCTGGGGAGCACAGATTTTATCCTTAAATAGAAAATTTCTGGCTTGTCTTAGCTTTTTGAAATGTCTTTGTAGTTCAGAATTTCTTCTGAGAATATGCTTTACTGTGAGAATGCCATGCTCCTATTTGTATTACCAAATATGAAATCCATCTCTCACACGGAAAATTATTCTTACTAGTTCTCACAGAAGCAGATAGAAGTCCAAGAAGTTTGAAGGGATGGAAAGACTCCCTTACCTTTTTCTTCAACAACTCATTCAAAGTTTAAAAGGTAGCAAGACCTGTAAACTATCAATTTTTTATTATAACTAAAGAAAAATCCAAGTACACTACATTAAGTGTTCAGTAACTTGAGATATTACCTTAGACTTTTGGAAATCAATGAGAGAATGAATTATGATTAGATGAGAGACATCTGCTATCAGGTTCTCTCCAAATACTGTACAATATACAGAAAGAGAGAGCGAGAAGATGAACTTGTGCTGTTGTATTTATGTGTGCCCAAGTGTCATATACTATTGATTTACTTCCTTGAGGACTAGCAGGAAAACAAACTAAGTCAACACAAGTGTAAAGAAGAAAAGTCTGTTTATATATATATATATCTATCTCTATCTATCTATCTTAGGCACAGCCTTCGTAGGTATAGAACAATATTCCACTTAAATATTAAGTAGCCAGGGTGACAACATGTTCAAAGATGACAGATGACATTCACAGCTGCCATAAAAGAGAAGGACTTTTGCCAGAGCTGTCAGAGTAACTCAGAGCTGACAGTCAGCTCCAAGCGAGTCAGTCTGCCCTCGCCACCCCAGCAAAAGAGGTAGAGGGGAGATGGTTGACAAGCCTACACTTGGCCACACAGGAAGCGCAAATAAGTTAGAGGATACACAGCATCTATAATTTACCCCACAGATTAAGCAATTTTGAGTAAAGGGAACTATAGTCAGCCCATAATATTTCTAACAATCAGGTTGATCTTAGAGCTTAAAAACCACAACCAAACCACAATCAACAGAAGCAAACCTCCCTCAATATTTAATCTCATTTGAGTAGTCAGATCTCTCTAACTCATCTCTTTTCCTTAAACAAAAACAAGTAACACAGCTAACAGAGATCACGTTCTTTTAAGATTTGAGATTTTTGTACTGAGAAATATCATTATTGCAAGATGAACAACGAAGCCATAGGTTGTTGATAAGCTTACAGAAACACTTGTCTTTCTGCTTCCAGTTTCCAAAACCAGAAAACTGGCAGAATATTTGAGGAAAATATTTTCAGTTATTTCCAACTAACAGAAACAGTCCAGGCAGGTTGAGATGTAAAGAAAATCGATTCAATTTCAACAAGTTGACAAAGTTAAGAAGTCATGACTTCATCTTAAAAAGCAAATAAAAAAAAGAAAAATTTTTAAAATCTTTACAGCTTTCAGAGGTGTTTTTATTTTCAGATTTGAGCTCATGGTATAGTAGTTACCATTTTTTTGTGGATTTTTGTATAATTTTGACCTTTGAAAAACATTCTGTTTAATGAAAGCTGATATTCCTATATTCTCATTTAACTTAAGGATTTACCAGAAAAAAACAAACCAAAACAAAAAAAAAACACCAAAAGCAAAACCAAAACCTCCTCACTTATCATGAAATTAGAAAAAAATAATCATAAGAGCTTTTAATAAATAAAATTATATATAATGTATATTTAGGACATAAGATTAGCTGTCGTATTCATCTTGCCTAAAACAGCCTTACGTCTCTGAGGTCTTGAATCTCTCTCCAATCTGCTACCAAAACTGTAAATGTCTGTGTGACCTGCAACATTGATGTGACTAATTAGCTGCAACCCTTCTGCAGACCAGATAGAAATAATGATAAGGAGAAGGTCAAGGAGAGTGGCTGAAGAATTAGTATAACTTATGTTGACTCCACATAAGCTCAGTCATTAGAGACTTTGAGGCTGATATGCTGCTCTAACACAATAAATATGCCAGAGTCATTGAGAGGGAACAAGATTTCTGTCACTTTGACTCTTTTCCATTCCCAGAACATTAGATTTCTGACTTGCAGAAAAGCTGTAAAGATTATCATATCCTACTAGAGCTATAAAATCAAAGCCAAAAGAGTTCAGCAGATATTTATGTAGAAGTCACCTACATTTATATAAGTTCTCTGGTTTTAAATTTATAGGACAGGTGTCTAAGTGTGCAATAAAGTTCTGGAACAGTAATTAATGAACAAATTAAAGGGAAAACAGCTATGGTGTATGGCTGTTCCAAATCACAACAATTATTCAGTAGATTTAGATTTTATTTCTCATGGTTAGAGATGCCCAATATCACTATACATCCCACTTATACCCTCTCTTGTGCCTCATGGCCCCATTTGTAACATGGAGATCATACAGTTACCTAAACCTCAAAGAAATCCCTGGCTTATTTTACTATTTATCTGGAGACCATCAAAAAGAAGATATTGTGACTCAAAAGTGTTATGATAAAAAGGAAGCAAAAGAAATGCAAAATATTGCATATAAAAGTAAGTAATAATGAAGTTCTGATGTATGAAACAATCACAGCACATAACAACCTGCCCTACTTAATACATTAGAAATACTTTATGGTTTAACAGTTAAGAACCTTAGATAACATTAGATAAATGGTTACGTGAGATTAGAAACATATTTGAAAGTTATTCCCAAATCCTCAGCTTCATATGGTGCTTATTAGATATAGTCAAGTTGACAGTCTTTTCAGAGGTACTTTATCCCAAGAACTGTTATCAGTTATATTAATCACAAAGAGACTTAAGCCTGCTCAGCTAGGAAGATCAGCTTAGTTTATACTGGATAATAACAAACTGCAAGCACAGTTTCCAAATAAACCTTGTAAGGACTACTGATGAAAACTAGAAACACTAGCTGTGTTGCAGAGACAAGGAGAAGGGCAGCAGTTATGACATTCAACAGAAACTGGAATTTATCATGTCACCACCAGTAAAGTACAGGCTAAAATAGACATAACATAGGCAGGTGGCTGTGGTATATCTACAACAAAACCACAAAAATGTAAGACTACTTTGGCTTCTTAAAGTTGACAGAGCCTCACAGTTGAGAAAGGACCTCTATACCTGGCAGAATTATCCAGACACAAAAAGCAGCTGCTGCAGTCATTTCTAAATTGTCATGTTCCACTGTCTCAAAAAACTTAATTTAAAAATAAACCAAACCAAACAAAAAAACCCAAACAAACAAATAAACAAACAGAAAACAAACCCATAAACATTGTAATTATGCTCAGTCAGGAATTCTCATATTAAAAAGTTAGACAGTCTTTCATTATTCCAAAATGGCAGATATTGTGAAAGAGTGTGTAGAGATAAATTTTATGATTATCTGTTGAAAGACAGAAGTCGAAATTATTGAAACAACTAGATTATTTTTTTTCTTTTTTTTCCTAAAAAATGCTGGGATGGGTGGTTTTTGTTTTCTGGTTTTTGTTTGGTTTGGGTTTTTAAAAACTTTTTAAAATTTATTATTATTATTATTATTTATTAGGTCAAAATTGAGACCTTTCTATTTTGTTTGGGGTTTTTTTATTATTTTTTTAACAGGCAAGTCTTCACAAAACAAAAAGTAACCACTAACCTCATAGCTTTGAGAACTTCATAGGATACTCAGGTTGAAGTCACTACTGTGAGTCACACCAACCACTAAAAATGTGGCTCTTCCACTGCTGTGACAAACAGATTCAGCTGCTGGCTGTATTGTTATGCAATCCCTCCGTATACAATTAGGACATTTTTTTTGACATAGAAATAGACAAATATTCATCAGAACAACACCATGAATCTAGGGCCTGACAGATCATAGATAAATTCCTCAACCTCTAGTCAAATTAATTCTGAATCTGAGAAATACTCTGAAAATATTTTTCACCAACAAATTTTCCTTTACTGTAAAATAAATCTCTTCAAAATGAAAAAAAAAAAAATCCAGTCAATCCTTAACATTATTGAATAAGAGGGAAGAGGTATATGGAAATCAGTCATTAGAATAATCATATCATAGACAACATATTAACAAAGCATATAATTTCTTTTATGATAGTTTGATAGTTACCTATTACTTTCTATGCGGTGTTAAATGCAATGTCCTCCAATGTAACTATTTACAAATATCTTCAAAGCTAATTGTCTTTTGATTGACAACCTGGCTTCTCTGCATGTTTATTTGTTTTCAGAGACAGTTATCCACATTAGAAGAGTCAAACACCTGAGAACAGTATGACAGTGTTTTTCAGATTTTTCACTGTTATGGCTACTTCCTGCTGACTTATATGACATATCCATAGCACTTTATTCTATGATACACTAAGAACACCCAGCTAGAAGCTTTGCATACAATGCTGATTTTGAAGTCAAAGAAGTCATTCAAGATGTTCACAATTATATTAAGTACTAAAAAAATTTTGATTGCTCCTTAGCTTTACCTCCAGTGTTTAAATTGAAATTTATTTAGCATTCTTATGTTTTAACTACTTCACTGAACTGGAACACATTCAAGTCCTTTTTTTTCCTGTGAGATTTCTGATACAAATATATCTAAACACATATCTCTCTTCAACCCAGCATTTTGTTTGCAATCTTGATGAATTATAAGACTCTGTGCAACTGAGTAAAACAAAGCATTGTGTATTCATTTAAAATAACTATTTAATAACTATTTAATAACTATTATTTTATTTAGCTCCTTCTTAAGCTTAGGCTGTGACAGATGTTGCATCTGAAATGACTCTGAAAACAAACAAAATATTGTATAATGTTAATAACTAAAGCATGGAAGAATGTTAGTGCAATGCTTTTTAGCAAAAGAGTGGATGATAACTACCACCTACAGCTAAAAAGTCTGGATTTCCACCCTTTCTGAAGAAATGTTGTAGCCATCTTAAGTAACTCGCCATCTGACCAGTGATCAGTGAATATGAAGCCAGGCAAAACAAACCACACAGCAAAAGATCCCTCACAGATAATCTCCTGCCACATCTTTTCATACACCACTGATATTTACCTTGACTATACAGCCTATGTGAAATGTTTCAAACTCAGTTCTCTATTAACATTGACTCAAAACTGAAGAGTGATCAGTGGCACTAAACGATGACATAAAGGATGCAAGTCATAAAATCCAGTCATGTATGAGTGGGACATCACTTTTCACATACTTATTTTATATGATGATGACAAGGGTCTGTATGCCAGCAAAATAAAAGGTCAGTGCTATCTCCTTTTATACAGTCGTCTTTGTGCACAAACAATTTTATGGATGGAAGATTTTTTTGAATGCACTTGCAGTATGTTCTCCAAGCTACAAAAGGAGCACTTATCTGAACAAGTATTTTTAAATATCACAAATATCTCACAGTAGCTGTGGTATTTTTCAAAGGAGTTTCTTAAAGCACATTGTGAATTTTGTATTAAACTATTCCATATGTTCACCTCCCATGTGTGCCTAATTTTAAAACTTTTCTTAGCACCTTCTCCTCTGTTATGATCCTCTTAGAAAACGAGTGAAGGAAAAAATAGTGGAGTTCAGGAGTCTGCACTTGTTAAAGATGCAGATTTTATGAAGCACAAGGCAGTCTCACAGAGTGATTCAGCATCTCTCTCTCTTTTGTCCTCACTAGCAGCAATAGCAACATGAGACCATCAGATCCAACAGAACAATTCTATCATCAGCTTACAGCCTTCTGCACATATGTAATTACAAAGACTCTTCTGAAACAGCACTTAACTTGAAAATACTGTAATTAATAAAGTATATTTTCAAAAAGTTTTATTGAACATTACTTTTCTTTTAAAAAGTACATGTTTTGCATTTGTGTTCCTTTTCAATGGATTCCATAAAAATTTTGAAGTATTGATCTCAGATAAACTTTTAGGGTTTTATTGATACTGTCTCTCGAATATTTACATACGTTCATGAATACACTAATAGTATTAGCATTTATGGATACATTAAGGATGTATCAAACCATCATTAAAGGACAGGTAATGTTCTACTACTACTGATGTATCACAATAACTGATAAAGTCAATTAATCTTAGAATAAGAGAATGGTTTGTGTTGGAAGGGACCTTAAAGATCAGCTGGTTCCAACCCCGCTCCCATGGGCAGGGACACCTTCCACTACACCAGGTTGCTCAAAGCCCCACCCAACCTGTCATTGAACACTTCCAGGGAGGATTGCACTTTGTTTTTAAAAATCCTTAGGAATGGAATTTCCTTCTCCTGATGGATTGTTTTTAGTTCAAAATGTCTTTTTTTGGTAGTGGTAAAAGTTGGAAATTCTGATGGTTTGAATAAAAAATGAACAGAAGAGATAAACAGTACTCTGTTCCAACTCCAATTTCTCCAAAAAGAGAATTTTTAAATATTTCTAGATTTTCAAAACCATAACACAAGACATTTTGGAAAATGCTATTTTATAATTCAGAACATAGTAAAATTGTGAAATATTCCTGCAACATTGGAATTGCATGTTTCAGCAAGATCTGTGAATTCTCTGGCAGAATTATGGAGCACACAGCAGGAGCTAAACGCAGCATTAGCTGTGATCATTGTAATGGGAAACGCTGATAGAAATTTGCAGTGATTCATTCTACTCCATCCTTCTCCTACCCTTGTTAGGGTTAAATCTAAGTAACTTAGAAAATGCATTATAAATAAGTAAGGAGAGCTGTTAAAGCCAAAGAAATATGGAAGTGAGAGGTAGAATGAATGTCTTGTGTATCCTACAGAGTATCCTGCTTTCTGTACATGTGCAGGGCTAGCCTAGCGTTCAGTGAGAAGTGTATTTCAATCGTGCTTTTTGCTACTTATATAATTTTAATTTGTTATTAATACCTTGATGTGCAGGAGTTTGTAACATCTTACAACTATTATATTAATAAATGTCACTAGTCTGGAACGACACTTTCCGTTCAGGTACACGTATGCTTAATTAAGAACTGAGAGTCAAAATAGATCAAAACCAAATGCTAGATTTCTTTACACAAACAGAAATAAAGCATTGTCACTTAAGCATCCCAAAGTGTCTTCCATTAAGAAAAGAAACTGATTTTTCATGTTTCATCAGAAAAGTCCAGCTTCCCAAGATCACCCCAACAACATCAAACAAGTCTCACAGGACATGATAATTATTTTTACCTGAAAGTAGATGGCTAAAGATAAAATATGTCTTTTGATTGTTCATGTTAAAATTATACTCATTTATATTTTTACCAGTTTCATATCTAAGTAAATAACTAAACTATGCAAAATCTCACATCTGTTTCCAAATATGTCAGAGAAACCTTGATTAAATATGATAAACAAAATATATAAATTACGCATTAAAATTACTAAGTAATTTTTTAGAGTTGTACAAATAACTCTTTAAAACCTGTGAAGATATAAAAATACATATTGTGTTATACTTAAATGCACAATGCAGTGTTTAAACCTTAAGAGAAAGTATTAAGGCATATATATATTTACAACAAATTTAATTGTCTTTAACTTGTCTAACTGGTATGAAATGGTCAGAAATTTCTTTTTTCATTTTTCCTGTAATAAGTTAAAACTGAGCACAATTCAACTGTCTCAGCTCTATTTAAGAAAGCAAAGTTTGTGCTCTGTCTTGAGTGCTCTGAAATACACAAAAAGTTGTCATTCACAGATGTTATAGGTGCAGATAGGTAGAAGTAAAGAATGAACATTTCTTGAACTCAAGGCCTGCAGCTCATGGAATAAATATTGTTCAGTTGTACAGTCTCAGAGTGCCACTGCCGTTTAATTTCCCTAAATGCCATTTGTCATACAGAAACTACATTTGCTTTCCATTTTCCAGTGACTGCATCAAAATAAAAATAACTGCATTGTCACTTTGTCATCCTTTTTCTTTTTTTCCTGTTCTCAAAGCAGATGCAATTTTAATCTCAAATAAATGAGAAATTAATGACATGGAGTCATGGCAGGGCATTTGTACCACTCTTTCTTTTACCAGGCATACGATGAAACTCACCCATAACCATAACAAGCATCCAACATGATTCCTATGTTCCACGGTGAAAATACTCATGCTCCTTTACTTGCCGTGTTTGTGAAGTTCAGTTTGCTTTATACAGAATTCTCTGCTCATTCTGACCACAACCCAACGTCCTGGTGTTGCATCCTGTGAGTCAGTCTCTCAGATAGGGCTTAAAGCCCAGGAGCTTGGCACCAGCTCTCCTGCCTCCAAAGGCTGGCTTTCAGCTGCCCAAGCCCACAGTGTCTCCTTCTCCTTTCACCTCCCCAGAAGACACAGCAGTGTCCTGTTTGAGGAGTTATGACAAATGAACTAAGCTGTTCTTAGTGCTCTGTCCTTTTTACACTATGAAAGTGAACAACTGGATGTGGAACAAGCCAGGCAGCCCTCCTTCCCAGCTGCTTGAAAATAAATTCCTTGGGATATATATTTACTAGTTATGTCAAACTTTGTTCTTAAACTTGCAGAGAAAGTGCTTGTTTCTTCCCTTAACACTCTACATTGCTTTGAAAACCCTGTCTCTGAGTTGGCCCCAGCATCATGTAAACCACTGTTTCCATCTCATCATTTCATCTGTAGTAATGTTACCTATCTAATGCATGATGAAAATTGCTGCCCTGTTTTTTTGTTTTGTTTTTTTTTGGTTTTTTTTCAAGCAATAGGAACTTTCTCAATAAGGGAAAATACAAAGCAAAGCTTTTCATAGATTTCTGTTTGGGTTTTGTTATCTTCGAGGAGGATGTAAACATATCCCTTTTTCAAATAAAGCGATTGATTCTTCTGCTATAAGGAAATGGATAGCATTCTCTCAGGTTTTGTGTGTGCAGTTCCTTTGTTCAACACCTAGCACAACTCTAGAAGTGGATCTTTTTCTATTTTGTGAAAGATTTTAATATTGTGGAGAAAGAAAGATAATTGTGTTCAGTTTAGCATGATTTCCAGTCTTTAGCATAAAATCAATCATTACATGATCAAAATGAGAAATACATTGAATGTGCAACAATTGAAAGTTGAATTAAATCCTCAGGGAGTACCTGCAGGTACACAGCCAAATCACTGTGCCTAAGCCCACCATTTTACTAGGACAACTTTTATTCTTTTAATACAGTTTAGCAAAACGGTCCAAGCTGCGACATTCATATACCACTTAAGCAACTCTAATTGTGGCGTGTTTCTGAAACTCCTGCTTTTACACAGATCAGGAAGGACAAGTGGATGCTGACAAAAGCTCCCCTGCTCAAACCTGTTCTGCATCAGGGGATACATAGCCGTATTAGAGTGATGCTGAATCTGAGCTATCAGGATCAGCATTTCAGTCAGTATGAACTGTGTCTACAGAGATGCTGAACCAAAGCTTCTTCACACTCTAGCAGTCAGACACTAGGGAAAGGAGCTTACTCTGCTGGGCAGGCATACCTCTCATCTCACTGGATTTTTTTTTTTTTTTTTTTTTTTTTTGTCCTTCAGCTATTTTTCCCAAGAAATTCATCACCAAACCCACTGATATGTTTCTACTTTTTACTAGTATTTCCTTCCTTGATATTGTGCTATACAAAGGGCTAATTATGTACCAATGTCTGCTATTGTAATGTAGGAAATACAGCCACTTGCAGTAGCTTGATGACTGTACTAAGCTAATTTTGGGGATGCATCCAGTAATTGTTATCACACAATGATGTCAACTATATAAAAAAATGAACCTGAAGAGAAATTGTACAGCTCAGAAATGGCAAAGGGCTACAGAACTATGCATATCTAAGTAACTGATTGAGGCTAACAACCATGTGAGGACTATTATAACGGCCTCCAGGAGAAGTTACTTGTCTCAGCTTGATTTCTAGTGGACATAGGTATAAATCATAGAAACAATAATCAGTGTTACTAATTTTCAAATTTCTTCCTTAGTGAAATGGACCCAGGCCATTCTGTGGTCCTGAGGGCAAGTGAGGCCCAGAGCTCACCTCTTGTGCTCACACACTCCACTTTCCTCTTCAAGAACAGCTGCCGCATCCCAGGGGCAGGCTTGGGAGCTGTCACCACCACATGCTGGTTGCTGGCACTGGCCGCAGCAGTGCTTGGGGCTCTGCTAACAGCCGACCCCTGTAGGCTGTGATGCACAGTTCCATACTCTCTTTAGGTGGCTAGGCCAAACGTTTCCATGGAGGTCAACAATGGAAGAGGTTTTGGCACACCTTGCTCAGCTAGTGGGAGTGATCAGTCAATGAAACCTCCTCCTTCTACTCCAAGCCGTCTGCCCAGATCCAACTACTTCTCTTCACTCATGTTTGTCCCATGTACAGATATTCATGACCGCCTTCCTTCCTGCGTTAGTTATCTCAGGCTGTTCCAGGCAGCGGATAGGTCATCTTTCAGAAGACTGAAAGAGACTTGTTTGTCAGCTTGCTAGAGACAATTTCTATTTTTTGTTGGCCCCAAAACAGCTTAGAGGGTGCTAGCAGGAGGTGGGAAAGTATATGCATGATGCCCAATGTGGAAGGTGTTTCTACAGATAATGATAATTTAGCATTTTTTAGTCCAAGGCTTACAGAAAACCTACTGCCCCAGTGTCACCCTACATTAAAATGTCAGACTGGACTTGACAAGAAGAGCAAGTTGCCCACAGTTAATTGGTAAATACTGATGCTGGTGGGGTAGTAATGGCTGAGAAACATTTCCACAGCAGGACAACATACTGGACTAAGCTTAAGGTAAAATATCTTTTTACAATTTTGGGTAAGTCCTTTTTCCCAGTAGTTAAAACACAAATGACCAGAATTTACCTCTAGGGCTACAGTTTCTGAAGAAGAGAAACATTTATCAATCTTTGCTAGAGATTAAAATAAGAGAGGAACAAGCATTTGATAATTACAATGCTGGAAAATTCCGTGATGAATTATGCTAAGAAAAATCTATCTTTTGCCTCTTGTTTTCTTTTATGGGCCATTCACAAAATGGATTCGAACAGTACTGGTATGATGTAGCACAAATTTTTGAACTACAGCTATCTTTAGCATCGCTTTATTGTAGATGAACAGAAGTCTTCAGTTTTCAAAAGTATCTTTTCAGCTTCTTTCACAAACAGCATATCAGATAGAACTGCTTTTAACAGTGCTTATTAATATTGCAAAATGAGGCATTTATTACTTCCAGTAAACCAAACTGAATCAACCATTCTGCAACATTTTCTATAACACATTTATTTTTCAAAAAGAGAGGAAGATTAAAATCTCTTTTTAGAAAACCCAGCCCTATACCGTAAACCTAAACTTGTTAAAGGGAAAAGTTGAAGGTCAGCTTTTGGTAATTGTTTAGGGAAGGATTAGTGTCATGTTAAAAAGCCTGGTTTGCTGTTTTCCTGCAAGTGCTGATTACAGCTACGGGCATCATTTTGAATGAACTGTCTTGTCTTTGGCACAGAAGATAATTCTCTCAGTCCCACCCAAAGAACTGAGCTTGAGCCAGCAGGGACAGCTGAGCTAAACATGAAACAAATGTCATGTTGAAACTGAAGATATTGTACCATGTTTCCAGTAAGATCTTATTGAGTTTTCTCCCATATTAAAATGTTATAGAGGGTGTTGTGTGCCAAAGACTTACAAGCAGTGTGTGAGAAGGGTAACACTAGACACTTTTAGCCAGTTAGCAGTAAAAACAAGACTTTTATAGAAGTCTTATTCAGAGACGAAATCCAATGCGCTACATTGTGTACCTGTAATCAACATCCTCCATGCCTACAGAATTTGTCATGCCTGCAGATTATCTAGATAATGGTTTTTTAAGAAAGTTTATAGTCAAGAGCAAAAAGTGAATTCAAGTAAAAATACAGTAATAAACAAACAAACAAAAAAACCCAGTTTAAAGTAACTGTATCACTATGTAACTTGCTTCTTACGGAAAACTTGGTCCTAGCCTGATGCAGTGTGGTTTTAGAGTGTGTGAAGAAAGCAGAGGAAACCAATATGTCAAGCTCTAATGACTGCTTAGACCAATCCCATTTTTAAAAGAAACAATGTTTTTGGCATTTTGTTTTTTAGCTAACTTATTGTCAAGATAACAATCTTTATTAAGGAATCATTTAAAATGGAATCATTGTGAAGTTTAATTTGGGAACTCATCAAGAGTCAAGCCCGAATGTGAAAACTATATTCACACATCCAACACTTAACATTTGCACAGACAACCTCATTTCTTTTCCAATAAAGTTATTTATTTGTATGCAAGGAGTCTTTTCAAATTTGAAATAAAGGATTAAACCCAGTAATCAACATGTCTTCATAATTATCTGTTAGACAGCCAACTGTAGACAACTGTCATATGTTTATGTCATATAAATTCAGAAAGGGTCTGTAAACTCACAACACGCTGAAGATAGTGGAAGAAATGCTTATCTTCTCCATTGAGCTGGACCTGTCAATTCCTCAGGTCTAGATTTCCTAGAAGATAATATTGAATTTAAAGTATACTGTTGCCCAGTCAGCATGGTGAAAGTGAATGTTAATTATTTAGGAAGATCATTTGACATGCTCAGGGAAGCTGCAAGAGCAATAACTGCAATAGATATGGAAGATCAGCTGCAGCTTGGGTTCGGCAAATATTGCATTTGAATATAAGATCAAGTTCAAATTTTTAGGCATGTTAAATGACTGCTTTATGGAGGTCCTCATCAGGAAATAAAATAAGAAACCTCAAACCAGATCTTGACTTGTAGTAAGGTGTGGCTCACAGATTATGGTTGAAGAGCTGCTCTGCATAAATTAAATCAAGCAGACGAAAAGGTGCCTAGGTTGGACATCCATATGGGAACAAACAAAGTCTACTACTGTTTTGTACTACAAAGTGTGAAATGAAAAATTATAAAGAATAACAAAATTGTTAAAAATTGTGAAGGGCAGTCAAAAGAGTAAATTCTTACAATAGGCTCAAAACTATTTAAAAATGTAACATTAGAGGTCCAGGTCATATGCATACCACTTCTAAAATTTTTTTTGTGAAATTGAGAAAAAACTGGATAAATATCAAGGTAGGATAAGGTATTAAAATCAAGAAGTCAGCTTTCAAATAGTAAAGATGTGTGGAAATGAAGAACATAGAAGGGTTCATAATCTTTATCAGGTTTTAGCAGGCCAAATATGAGCTTGAAGAACAACTTTCAAAAGACCTAAATCCAGACAATAATATTCAATTATTTACAAAATTTCAAACATATAAAAAGTAAGAAACCTGTCAAAAAGGCCACAGAAAATGTAGAACATTAAAGTGTAACAGGAGTACGCAGAGTAAATAAGGCCAACGAGAGGGGTTTTTTTCATCTATGGATTTACCACGGACATCCATTTAAGTGCATGTTCTGAAAAATCTTTTGTTTCATGGAAAATATCAGTGACCCATCTCAAACTGGTAGAAGCTATAGAATAAGTTGACAAAATGACTTGTTAGTAAGAGATGATACTCGCCATAAAGTTCAAAGGGAAATCAAGGATGAAACAGCTGATCTACTATTTGTAATAAAGAATAGAATTAGTGAACAACAGAATAAAATTCATTGGGAAGGTTCAATACAGCTCTTGTAAATAGAAATATCACATTCCAAATGATAGGGATCTTCTGAAGGAATGAACAAATATAGCAATAAATCAGATTTGCATATCCTCTACTTGGAATGCCAAAAGGTGTCTCATAAGATCACAAAACAAACACTCTCAACAAACCTAGGCATAGCATGGTGGTGAAGGTACTCACATGGTTGCAAAACAGAAACATGAAGCAAAGTGACCAGTTTTCACAGAGCCAGAGATGTCAAATGGGGAGTCACAAGCAATCGGGATGGTGTCTCAACATATTCATAAATTATATGCAAAAGTGGATAACAATGAAGTGCCATAGTGTGTTGATGATACTTACTTATTCACGGTAGCAAAAGGATGGCTCTTTTCAAAGGAACTGAGGAACTCCAGGGGACTCGGTAATGGGCAGATGAAACTCATCACAGACAAAAGTAAAGTAAATCATGTATGGAAAAAACAATTACAACTCTACATACACACTGAGAGGCTCTGGCCAATCAGAAACATCAATATAATGATCAACAGAAATCAAAACAAAAACACATTTGGGAATAGTTAAGAAAGAAACAGAAAATAAATCAGAAATTATCATTATGACTATGTAAAAAACTATGCTGCACCTTTTTGTTAAATACTATAAGTTATGGTGTTCCCACATCAAAAAGGATATAGGGAAAATTGTGAAGTTTTAGAGGAGAATGACATTGATTATCAAGGTAAGAAATGTTTACAGACTAGGATCCTTCAGCCTGGAAAAGACATGGCAGGGTGAGGGGCGCATGGCACAAATGTCATGAGCTTAACATGGAGAGTGAGTAATGAGCTTGCTCTCTCCCCATAGCGAGCTACAGTGCATAAAAAGTGGTATACATTTAAAGGAAAAATCCTAGCCCTTCGAAGGTGATAAAATGCAAAGCATTACTTTTGCCTGGGAAAGCCTCTGAACAAAGGCCATGGGATGTTGGCACAGTAGTCCAGGAAACGTTATTAAATTTTTGCCATGTTCTGGACATCCGTTGCTGGCCTGTCAGACATAAGACTTTGTCAGAAATAGTCTGAACTGATTTCCTCATGTAACACTGAGACAATTCACTATGGCCAGACTGAATGAAATCTTGTGACTGTAGTGTCCATGAGGTTTTTTTTATTTGTATATTTACTGTATTCAGAAAAATGACAGCACTAGATATGGTACTGGTATATTTGCCTAAATCCATAAGAAATGGCTGGAACATGTCATGTCAGTTTGCACAAAGAGCATAATGTATTTAATAAAAATATATTTTTGTAGATTTTTCTTTCTAATCATGCAGGTATTGCCCAATCACTTCAAAAGAGCGGACAGCAGCAGAGAGATTTCCAGTTGTGCCTTATCTGAAACCAGGAAATAATATGTAAGCTTGCTCATGGAATAATGAGCAAGCAATTAACACAATCAGGATACTTTCCATGTAGACCACCTCTCTCCCTCTACAAAGCTTCCCACGTGTCAATATGCACTTCAAAAAACTTGTAGATATTTTCATCTACGCTCCAGTCTCTCCAGGGGTGGCTTCAGTGCAACTCACATTATCTCACTGTTTTACCTTTGAATGGATGAGCATCATTTTACTTAATAGCTAGACAGCCACAAGATGAAGCAGGCAGATCCGCATGTCCTTCATCTGGCCCATAAGTGGTCTGGGGTTTTTTTGAGTATAGGAAGTCCTTCCAGAGTCCTAGATGAAACACTGTTAGCCTGGTTTGCTGGAGTAAATACTCCTCCATAACTCAGGTTCAAAGAACTAGCTGTTGGTTCAGAGCCGATACTTTCCTACCAGGGCATGGAGCACCTAGGAGTACCTAACTTTGTTTCCTCCAAAGCAGATTTAGTTCATGTACACCAAAACTATAGGATTCAAACAAATTCATGGTAAATAGGAATCTTCCGGGTGATCCACTCTGTAACCACACAATGCTATGAGCAAAAACTCTAATGCACATGTTTCCACATATGTGAATGCTTCTGCAGAGGCAGGTGACATATAAATGTTATTACTGTTTAGAAAGGGTATCACAATGCACTCACTATAAGGGAAAATGGAAAATAAAAGTTTTAATAAAAGGTACCCAAGATACTCCTAAATGTATCATAAAAAATATGTATCAGGTCAAAAAAGACATATTACAAATAATGAATGAAGCATACAGCCTTGGGAACTCAGATGTCAGTAATTTAGAAGTTAAATTCACCATGTCTGATTTCTCCTCTCCCTCTCAATCAAACACCTTCTACCCCATAAATGTCTCAGAGGAAAGAAGTGGACCAAAGAAGAGATACTTAAAACTCCAGTATTTTCTTAAAAACTTCAACTTTAAAATTCCTTTTCAGTACAAAATACTGGAAGGGTCAGGAACAAAAAAACTAACTTAGCCAGGAGATTGTATCACTTACCTTGGGGTAACTGTTGATCCTGTTTTTTTCCATGTGATTTAGTAGGCGTGCTGGAGGTCTCACAGAAGGAAAAAAAAAAGACAGGATCACTGTATGAAATAATTTTTAAAATACCACTTTTTCTATTATTTCTCTTAGCTTGCTTTCTATTCCTGCTGAATATTATGCTCTCAAAAATTCTGTTGATTTGACCCTTTTGATACCATACCACATTGTAATAGAGATGTATTTCTTGGCAAGGAAATGACAAAACTGCAGCAGCTTCATATACCAGTTGTTAAAACATAGTTGATGAAACATTCTGTTTGTTGTTTGGTAGCTTAGCTACTTCATCAAGCATTCTGCTTATTTCCCCTCATTACTGGAATTATGCCTTTCAGCTATGGAGACCAAAAACATTAATACATGATTTAGGCAACAAGAATATTAAAAGTGTGTGTGAATGAAATACTGACTAGGCTAAAAAGAAAATGGGGAATTAGACTTTTAATGCTGAGCCTTCTCATTCCCCTGGATCAACGTACAGGTCTTACACACGTTTTTAAGGGTACATGTTCAAAAAAAAGAATTAGGCCCATTTTTCTTTTATATTAGTATAAACTGTACATAGTCTTTCTATTTGGAAAGTAATAAAAAAAGAAATGTAATTTTTTCAGTCTCTTGAATGATACAAAGAAAGAAACTTTATTTTAGAATGTCCTTGGTTTTTAGTTTGCATTACACACTAGTTTAACTATTGCAATTTTTTTTGATGACTCTCTGACTGCAGGCACCCCTGAATCTAAACCGAAACAAAAACCACAATCCACCACCCCAAAGCCATCAACACTTACATTTCAGAGCATCTGGGATTATCATTCCATGATGGACGTGAAGGAAACCATATGTCTCAATATATAGGTACAGCATTTGAAAATTATTAATATATGACTTGAATTGTGAGAACAAGAAAGTTTAAGAAATACTTCAAATGACTCAAAATAGCCCCTTCATCCCAAGCAATCTAGCAAAAAAAATGTGGTTGAGATTCAATTAAAATAGTCAAAGCATTATTTAAAACTTTTAAATGGATAGTTTTCACTTTTCTGATTATTTCAATTTTTTTCCCCTAAAAGATAAATAGTAAATTAAGTGATTTCTGTCTCATTGACATTTGCATCTTATGTTAGCTATCTCTACTCAGGATAATAAACCAGTCTCAAAAATGCCAACCAATGACTTAAAAGAAATTCCTAAACATTCAAATTTTCAAAGCTTAGATTAGGAAAATGATTCAGAATTAGCCATCACTGCTCCTGCTAAAGGTAATGGTAAACAAAACTCCCACGATGATTAATGAAATAAAATTAGGTCAATGCTAAGAGCTTCTACTCCCATGAAGAAATAAAGCAAGACACTACCAATGTTTTTGTCATAAATCCAAAGTAGATAAAAGCAACACGCTATATTTTTCCTGCTATGTTCAGGCATAGAAAAGCAAAGAAGTTGAAACTAGGAAAAAATACGACCTTTTTCAGAAACATCATGGAGTGATTGTGGAATACTGGTGCTCAAAGGATTTGAGGAAAGGGTAAATCCTCCAGTCCTTTCAGACTTTGATGAAAGAAAAATATACAAGCCTGGCAAAGTGGCAGAATAGATGAGACACATAGAGTTTAAGAAACATTTTTCTCCTATGATTAAATATATGGATGGAGAACACAGTGTTAAAACACGATGAATGAAGATGAGCTTTAATTGCCGTTAGAAAACGGCAACTTGTCTGGCAAGTATAAAATGGAATCATAACAAGAGCATTGATTTAATAACTTACTAGATTGTTGTTGCACCCAGAAGGCTGTTCTTGCCCTAGATAACACTCTCCAACAAATACATGTGGGAGTATATAAACATGTATATACATGTGTGTGTATGTGTTAATGCATAAATTATTTCCTTCTTCATTCCATAATAGTATGCTCCCCATTGTCTCTGGCTACTGTTAACTCTGAATTTCTTACAGGCCTTGTGGTAGAAATATGCCTGGAAAGTAGACTCTGAAAACAGAAATTTTGAAGTTTAATGTCTGTTTTGGAAACAGCATGAAGAAAGCTGTGGTAAAGATGGACAGACAAATAGCAAATGATGTTTCACTGGCAGAGAGTGAAACTGGAGGACAAAAGAGAGAGAGGACAAGTCAGATAGGGAGTATCATAGCTGTGGGGGACCTTAAAAATAAGGAAAAGCAATCTGAATTTGAATTGCTATGAAATTGGGAGCCAGAGGATGGATTCAAGGAATGTGAATGATATTATTGAAGAGGCAGAAAAAGTAAATGAGATTAGTACTGAACCAGTGTGGGTGCTAAAGAAAAAAAAAAAAAAAAAGAATGGATGGACATGACCAAGGAAGTTGTGATACCATGCCATTTTTGATTGACAGGTAAGGATGGTGCTATCCCCATTACTGTGAGAAAAAAATATAGGAAGTTGGAAGGGTAAAGGAGAAAATTAAATTCTGGATGGATAAGTAGACTTTAGGAAATTAGATGTTATAAAGACCATGGGGGTAAAAAAGGACTGAAGTGATGAGGATAAATTGGTTCTGGAAGTATAATTTTCAGATTACTATGTAGCTTGCAAATGTATCCATGAATGAGACTTAGTGTTATGTAGATAGATACATTGCTCAAATAAGGCTTACTGTATTGTCCTATCTTCCTTGATTTGCTGGGCAACAGTAATGTCTAAATTTTATCCCAGAGTAAATATCCTTCTTTCAAATGGCACCTGGATATCCTAAGAAACAAAGCTGACAGTCGTGGTGCCTACCTTCCCTCTTAAAAACTTTTCAATAAATCATCTAATTCCAACCATATTTGATATAAGCCTAGTTGCATCAGAAACATTAAGCCAGAGAAAATCAGATGCTGAGTAGAAACAAAGAGATCAAATTTGTATCCTCACAGAAAGAGCAACAATCTGAGTTCTCATTCACCAGCGGTCAGCCAAAGAGCATACATATTCTTTTCAATAAATTAGCTCAGTAGTAGCTTGAAAGTAGTCACAGAGTACGTTTTTTTTTCCATCCAGGAGTTCGGAGGCTTGACATGGTCAAGGTACTGTGGAAGAGCATAGGGAATAGAGCATGAAACTGTAAGTAATTGCTATTGGGGGAAAAAAGAAAAGGAAATGAAAAAAAAAAAAAGCCTATTAGACATAAAGGCTTAGAAACACAAATCATTAATTCCAGTATCCACAGAACAAGTTCTTCCATTAGAAGACTCTCCCACTGAAGTATATATAAAAGAGAAAACAAAGGAAAAGAACTGCTACATTCTTTATGACCCATTTTGCATTTTCCAATTATGACGACTTAGATCAATTACAGATATATCACAGAAAATTCAGGTTAGCTCACCATATATCCAGCACATTGCATTGTGCACTTCTACTAATTAAAGTTTCCCTTTCCCCTGAATGATTCTTGTACTACATGAGACAAGATTCCAGGTTAGTTATTTCATGTAGTTGTAGCCTAAAAATTCTGGTCCCCTTACGTTTACTCTCAGAATCTGTGAAGAAGGCAGGTCCAGTCCCACCATCCTCATTCCACCCATACCACCTTGTTTCTCTTTTGTCACCTATTAAAATAACCTATTACCAATTAGGCAGAAGTTAGACAAATCTTAGAAGCTAAAAAAGGTGTTACTCTATGATCTGGGGTGGCAATGCCAAAATACCCAGATGTGCTGATCCATCTCTTCTGTAAAAGACCTCTGTAAAGTTTGGTAACCTATCTGACAAGTTAAAGCAAATTTTGACAAACATTACTTTAAATTGCACAGAGTCCAAAGCAGCTTCAAGTTCCTATTCCAGGAAAAGAAACAGCAATCATGTAACTCTACCTAATTATCTTTTTTTTTAAGATCTATCTGGTTTTAATTTATTTATAAAATACAGTCTTTACAAACAACTGAATTTTAATTTACTTGCAACATTCATTCATGTTACATGGTAACAGTTGAACGCAAAACAGCATCATACATTTATATGCATAATCCTCAACACACACAGAATTCAGTGACTGGGAGCAAAGTCCACTGCAATTAGCAGTGAAATTAACAGTCCAAAGATTGGGAATCAATGCAGTTAAAACAACTCAACATATACTTAATGATATTCTCATGATCCAGATCCGATATGTGGAGAAAGAGAAAAATTCTATAAAGTCATTAATAAACTTTAAGATATTTACAGATCAATAAATGATGAGTGCACTTCCACTCCAGCTAAGCAGATACTTGTTTTCAATTGGAAACAAAAATTAATATTGTGGAATGAACTTTGTTTCAGTCCAACAGCTGCTTATTTACACTAAAACAAACACTCTGCATCCTCACTGATTTTACTGAGACTTGGCAAAGTCAGCTTTGACTTATGTTTAGATTCTAATGAAGTTAATCAGATATTGTCTGTGTGCATTAATGTGTGCGTTACTGTGGCAGGAAAGCACAAAGACATTCCGTCATGTTACCAAAATCCCCTCCCACACCATGCACCAATTCAGCACTCGACGTACTATTTTAGAAGTCTTCCTTGGCAGTGGAGAAAGTGTTTGTAGGTAAAAGAAGGACCAGAAAGATAAGGCTGGAACTTTTTTAGACCTTCTGTCACACATTTTTGGAGGTGTTATGGAGGGGATAGGATTAACATTCACATCACTATGGGGTTCAGGAATCAGATAACATCTTTAAAGGTTTTGTGACCTCTCTTGGAGGTCTCAGCGGTCATGTGAAATTTCTATGCAGATGTGTCCTGCATCAATCTTGAAAAAATAAAGTAAATTTACTTCCTATTCTAGGTAAAGGATCTGGATAAACTATTTTTCCCCATCTTCTAGCAATTTGCCATTTCAATATTTATATTACCCTTGTTTTACACTATCAACTGGGCTCTGCTGTGCTGTAGAACAAATCTGTTTCCTCTAAGCAGTCACTTTTCAGTAACACTTCACAATTTATAATTTTGGTGTTCACTTCTTAAAATAAATCCCAGTGGCTGAAGCCTGCAGTTTCCATACCAAGCCAACTCTGACTCTGCAGTCATTGTTAAATCCACCTAATTCTGAAATATATTCCCTGTCATAAAGACAGAGCTGACAAAAAATAATCCTGTATAGTCAGGTCATGCTATACACAAGGCTGAGGGTTGGGATTTTGGAAAGCTTTTAGTAGCTTCTAAACCACAAAAAACCACAAATCAGTTTCCATACATTACAACTTTTTGTAATGTATTAACATCTGACGAGATGTTAATTTGATGATGCCCAGTGATATGATTTCACAGTTTCTGGCTGACACCTAGATTTGCAAGGACATGAGCTAGGTAAGATTTAGTTAGTGTCAGATATAGCTGATAATAATGATAATGTACTTGCTAACACTCCTGGGCAAGATATGGTGCCTTGCCAGAAAATGTGGTGCCTTAATATACATTTAAAATTTAGAACTGCTACCAAGCTAGCACTTAGTGCTGCTTTCCCTTTTCTGCCACACTGCTCTCTTCTTCCATGTGATGCACCAAATATTTGCTGTTAAATTCTTGTTAAATATGCTATTATTGTAACAAAACTGGAATGACAATACGGAGGTTTTAATTAATTCATCATTTTGTACACTCTGGCTAGCAATTCACGTTTATTTAAACCTCTGATACATCATATACAAATGGCCATTAACATTCTTACCAAAAAGGGCAGAATTTTGCCACTAACAAAATCAATGTCTTCTCTCTTTTTATAGAGTGTGTTAAAATAATATATCCTAGTGTTTTGAAGACTGAAGGACTCCTTGAGTACTATAACCAGGTTAACATATATAGTTTTATACCAATACTAAATTCACTGAATTAGTTCCCAGTTACCTGGGATTTCAATTGCAAGATACCACTTATGGTACATAAGGCATTACAGCTTGAATCTTTTTCACATAGTTCGTACTTTGGATTTGTATCCTCCTCCTCACACGCTGCGTGATTTTAAGGCAAGATTTCTCTGTTATGAGCAACAGTCTAAATGAGTCTTTTGGGGTAAAGAATCAGTATTTTTCAACCTGATAAGAGAATTTAACTGCAAGGATTCATTGACATTACAGAATGAGGCCAAAAGCAGAATTTGTCCTTTTGTCTAAGAACTTTTAAAAGCTGGAACTCTGTGATTTTAATCAGAAAGCAAAAGTATTAACCAAGGTCCTACCCATTTTATTTTTGTAAGCAACTTGGGCTTTGAGTCTTAAGTTTCTGAAACTACAAAAGCTCCATGGAAATTAAACTACTGTGAAAAAAACTTGGGAAGAAGAGCCTTCCCCCTCCAAAAAAAGTATCTACTGACTAAAACAGCTTTCTAAACGTTTATCACCTCAATCTTGGCTTATAAAAGGAAAATTAGTAATAGCCTCCAAGGTCAGTTTCCACATTCAGTTATGTCAGTTCACCTTAATTTAAGTTGGTGATTATTCATAACCCATTTGAACCTATAAAGAACTTACACTCATACAAGGAGGTTCAAAGAATGGGTATAAGACACAGAAGATGGAGAACAGGATTTAGGAGGCAGTAAAAGATTTAATGGATTACAGAAGAAACCAATTAAATATACTGATCGCTGGTATCATTCTAATAGGTCTTGACAACAGATGAATGTAGGCTTAGAAGTTTATTTTCAGTTTGCTTCTCTCCTACATGTACCATTTTGTAGATATATCAAACAACATACAAAAAAGTTGCTTCACAAGTAAAATTATATCCTACTGTAAAAGAAAAGTTTCACATATGTATAGTGGTGCTTACAGTACAGAAGAAGAAAACTTGGAGAAAAAGAAAAAGAAAAACATATAGAAACAAAGAATTACTGATTAGGTGAGGTTCCATACAGTTCTGAAAGGAAGAGCAAAATCCACTAATCACTGTCTTCTAAATTAAAACAATAATAAACTAAATGGACTTATCCATGAAGAGAGTAAAACTCTGTACAGGGAGATACAAATGCGAATGCTGATGTTGTGCAACAACATCCTCCTCTTTTTTTTGCACTCTTCTGCAAAACTGGGAAATACCCAAAAAGCCCCTATCCATTCCTTTTTAAAAACTGCATTATTCTAATAGTAACAAAATAAAACCACAGACTTAAATCTATCAGGAAATATTAATAATTAATACTTTCTACACTGCATGACCAACTGGGAAGGGAAGGGGAGGGAAAGGAAGGGGAAATGCGGCATGATCTTTCTTTGTCACAAAGTTGTTCACACTTTTCTGCCCATTGCATTAATTCTGTTCCCAAAATGCCTTGTATTACTTAATTCCAATTACAGACACAGCTATGCTGACGCTTTTCACAGCCATTAATTTCAAGGCTTCCAAATTTCCCTTGTCTACAAATCTTCACTTTTTATGAAGATGAGGTGATGCAGGAACTTCATGTTTGGTCATTCCATAAAGATGAGGGTTTAGACCTCAGGTAGAAGCCTTGCTTTAGTCTTAACTACTAAAAATTGTATCGCTGCCTGTGGGTTTTTATAAAGAATTTCTATCATCTGCCACATTGAAAAAAGTCTAAAATCTAAGTGTATCAGCTCTTGGTCTCAGTAAAATGGCAGTGGGCAATTGAAAAGTTCCTACAGAGTAGCAACTCCATATTTTTTAACATTCATGTTAAATACATTGTAGTGAAAACCATACCATAACCCAAAGAGCGATTTCAGTAGTAACACCTATTGCCGTAGCTACTAACAAACAATCTGGGGGGATGATTGTGAAAAGAAAAATACTAGCAAGCACTAATGTCTACACCAGTAGTTAGCAAAAACATAAAGGGCAAAATTTATTTTTTTAAGAATCATTGTGAAGTCCCCCGTATTTTTTACCTGGTGTTCCCAATGACAACTAAACACTGTGTTGGCCTATTCTGGATAAATTCCACTCTGTGAAACTGGGCCCTCACAAGGGACTGATTTGGTTCTAATGACTGACTAAATGTTTTCATGTAAAACACAAGTGTTTTGATGTTAATAGCCAAATATGTTTGTAAATATTTTTAGTAGGTAATTTGTTTTAAAAATACCAATGATAAGTAACTTATCTTTTGCCCCTTGTTTCAAAAGTAACCAGAATCAGAGAAGCAAACACTTGTTTCTTTTTTTTTCTCTCAGCCTTTCCTTTTTGTGTTCATTAAGGTAATGACAGATACAGAGAGGGATGATTTGTAATTAAATTAAATTCAGCAACAAAAGCTGTGTAAAATGCATTTACTCCAAAACAATAAGCAAGTAAATGATTAATTGCTTGCAATATGCCTACCTTTGATGTGTGAAAATAAGGATGATGCAGCCGCTGAGTACCTTTGAATCAATTCAGCATCCACCTGGTAGAAAAGCACATCATTTACTGCAGACTTAGGTTCCATGAAAAAATTTCCAAGATCTCTGGTGGAAATTCACCAGAACAGAAAAAAAATATATCCATTTAATTCTTCCTCCTCTACCACCATGACTTAGACCAATTCCCAGAGCAAAAAAATTCCCCCAAATGTCTATAAGTCAAGCTATGTGATAGGGGAAAAACTAGAAAACATAACTGCATATTTTTAGACACCCTGATAAAAGAATAATATAATCAGCATTTGCACATTGTTTATCTTTTGTCATAATTTGTCATCATTTCCTATGTATCCAGAGATTTTACTCATACAAATTACAAAGAAATAAAATATAGGAGTCCTTTAGTAGTGGCATCTAATCTCATTCATAGTCATTGTGTTTTGAATCCCTGAGCACCATGCTGTCTTATAGTGTCACAGAGTAACACTTATTAAACACACCAATACAGTGAATATACAACTATATACACAATGAAAATAAAGAGGAAGAGATGTTGTAATAACAAAGACTATTCCTCCTGTGTGCAGAATTCTATTACTCTGCCTGTAATTTCAAATGTGTAAGAAAGTTCACCCTATTTAGTCTTTTTCAGTCATGTATAATACTTCTGGAGGAATCTTGGATTGCTGTTGGTTTCCTTTGTTTTACTGGAGAAGCAGTTCCATTTCAGTGGCCAGTAATGATAATACAGATTAACTGAAGATTAGTTTAAGATTAATTCTTTATAGCGTCGTTATACATGTTGCTGTCAAAGCAAATCATTTACACTGGATTTCAACAGGGATGCAAGTCAAAGTCTATACTGGATGGGTCTGGGAAAATACCTTTTTTCCCCAAAAATCTTATAGATGTACCTAGAATGCCAGAAAGTTGAGATTTTGAGATGTGAGCAACTGAATGTGAAGAAATGTAACAGTTCACTGTAAATTGAATAAAGAAGGTTTTGTAGCAGGTATAAAATATTTATGCCCACATCCTCACACACATCTGCACTCTCTCAACTACATCTCACACTCAAAGTGTACCCTTTTTTAAGTAGAGGTAGAGAATAAAGTTGAAAAGGGAAGTCAAGTCACTAACATACAATTTTGTTTGTTCATATAATAGGATGGCACCTTCAATCCTGCCTAATGTCACAGGATTCATGAACTACTTGTATTTGTATTTTTTTATGATGATTTCACAAATTCAGGAAAAAATACATTTATATAAACAAACTTAATATTTCCTCCCCCAAAAAATTTTACTAGATATGGAAATACTTAAGAGATAAAGACTAACAAAAGTAGCAATCCTTGTACTCCTAAGCAGAACATGAGAAACTCAGTCAAATGCAGGAAGATAAATAACACTATGACTACAATCAACTGCTGTTGCTAATATCTGCTTAGCTCCTTGGAGATTGGTTGCATTCATTTCCTATCAGATGACCACTCGAGTTTCACAGCCTGCTCTACAGCTCTTTTTATAATAGGGAGCGTTCTGCCCAAGCCCTGGCAAGTTGTCATTGATTGTTTCAAATGTTTGGTATTCAGCTATTCACAGAATGATTCCCTGGCTTTTCAAACTGTAAGCTAGCCTAGTGTGTCAAATATGTTTCTGAAGATAAAGGCATTTGTAAATGTAAAAGCATCTGTAAACGTGAAAGGTGCTTAACTATGTATGCAGCCTTTACAAAGCACAGGCAGCAAGCGTGAGACTGTTCCCGGTGAGAAAGAAAATAATTCAGCATCATTTTTCCTCTTTCTGAATTCAGATTTGAAAATAAAGATTTAGTAGACTCACACATAATGAAGTTAGGAATTTTAACAATGCATCAGCTTTGTTCTACCACTACTTGTCTATTTTCTGCACCACAGAAATGTTAGTACTGTGTCTGCCAAGGAGCTATGATCCCTTTACAGTGTGTGTATACAAATACAGGGGCTGGGAGGCCTCAGTGGGCAAACCTACTGACATCAAAACAATAAACACTGGCATATATTTACAGACACAAAACCCTGGCATATATTTGCATAATTTTAGTCAGAAAAAAAGAAAAGAATCAAAGGTCTGAGTGGAGGAAAAGGGCAGTGAGACCCTAACATTTCAACACCTAATTACTCCCTAAACCTTCCCTCAAACCATGATTCTGTTATCTTCTAATTTCTTCCTCATATTACTAGATCTCCTTCCCACAAGTCTGTTACTTTTAGAAGTGGAGAAAGAAAATGGAAGATTTTCAATTGTTTTTGGGCTTGGAAATTTAGGGTTGAGATCAGCAACTAAATATTTTCATCTTTTCCCAATCCTGAAGAGCAGAAATATATCAGCGACAACCTGGCTGTAGATGAATTTTGCATTACACAAGCAGAAACTATATGGCCTGGCTATTTGTTGTTTTCTTGGTTTGGGTTTTGGGGGTAAGGTGGGGTGGGGTTTGTAGGGTTGCAATGAATGGCGTGAGAGTTAAGAAAGAACCAGCTGTTTCATGGACTGAGGGAGCAAACTGTCTGCCCTCATGTGGTTCATCCTACTTGTGAGAGCTGGAGGATATAGAAAACCAGACAATCAAACAAGGTGCAAGCTAGCCAACTAGGACGGTCTGAATTTTGTACTTAGCTGAGAAACAGGCTTAGATAAGTCACTTCAGCTCTGTGTGCCTTGGGTTTCCTGACTGTAAAATGAGCATCATCAAGTTACTGAGCTCTTCAGTTAAGACAAATGGTGTCTGTAAGAACTGCTGTGATAATTTCCCTGAATAGAAACTCACATAGCACACTCCTAAAAGTACTCAGACCACCCTGGTTCCTAAAGATCCACAGAAGGTTTGCCCCACCCAGTACTCAGGCTCAGCTGTTTGTATCAGAGGGTGGCCTGAACTCTTCTAAATCTTCAGCTCCGCTAGAACTCCGTTCATGGGACAGTGTACTGCACATGGCTTGCTTGAATGGGACTCTTACCTTTGGAGCTTGATTCTGTATGAAACCTAATATATTCTGCATCTTCATCTTTTCTAAGCCATATCTAGAGGACTAGAGAAAGGTCATATTTCAGCTTCTGAATAGACCCTGTGCTCAGACTTGCCAACCCTACTGATATGGGCAACAGATTATTCCTTCTCTTGGTAATTTGCCACCCTGACACAGATATCCAGATTTCCAGGCTGAGATGTACCTCTGTCTTGAAAAGTGTGCCTTGGACTTGTTCACATTCATACCCAGGAATTTCAGGACATTACCCACTGTACAAATCACTTTTAGGTCTGCATATGCCATGCAGAAAAACTTCTGCATGACTGAAAGAAGAAAGGAGATGATGTATATGGAGAAATTAGGATGTATGTATTCCTGCATGGACTTGAAAAATGGAAAGAATGTACTTTTTAAGAGTTTTCTCTTTAAATTTGTTTCTCTAAACAGAGTGAAAGCCTTTCCTTCTTTAATTTGTCTAAAGCAAATTAAAACAAGTTTCATTGACCATGGAACAGTATGCATCCAAAGTTTTAAGGAAAATGAAATTAAATACTTTTTCTGATATTTCTCAATTTTATTTTTAAGGTATTTTATATAAGGGAAGATGACCTTATTACATAAGAAGCTGAAACAGGTTAGTTTGATTGTGATACTCTGTTCACCAAGATACCTTCTAAGTGTCTGCTGTAAAGACGTGGGAGAGATGGCAACCATACTAGTTTTGGTAGTATATCTCTTACATCTGTTCTTTTCTCTCCCCCTACTGAATTTTGCACTGCTATAAGACATCTGCATCAACTCAAAAAAAAAAAATCTCACAAAACTTATTAAAGTCTGTGCTTCTGACAGCATCTATCTGGCCTAAGCAGGTCTGAACACATGACAGAGCAAAATATGTGCAAACATGAAGCAACCAAGATGGAGAAGAATTCCTTTCTTATATGGCTACACTTAACAACCTCCATTATTTATTTTTATTTTTCTAAAAGATCAGTCTCAGGACAGTTAGCTGTAAGTACAAAACAGCTGAAGGACCATCAACTGGGAAAAAAAACCAACCAAACAACAAACCCCACAAAAAACCCAAGCTGGGCAGCTGTCTGATTTAAAATTTCAATCACTCCAAGACACATTTCAGAAACACCTACAGAATAACCAATCTTGGAAGGTCACTTTTCACTTATGGGGCCCCGGACAGGTCTCTGCACAGAAATGGTTGCAGACCTAGGGTCCAGCCTTACCATCTAGTTATAGAGCTGGGTTTCTGGCACTCTTCCTTCCTCGTGGTGGCTGGATTCTCCTTTCACCCATGGCAATGCAAATCAGAACAGCAGGTGCTGCTTCCTCCCCACTATCTGAAGGAGGTTACAGATTGCCCTAAACCAAGAGCTGGCACCCCCTTGTGCCAGACTGTGTGTTTCCTTCCTAAATCAGACTTTCAACATGCTAGCAGGTGACCATATCTTGACCTATTAATGACCATATTTTTCTCTTGTGTCAAGCAATGGCTCCTAATTCCCAAAGGCTTGGGAGCAAATGCCTGCATTTAAAGTGATCTAGCAAACTTTTGTGTTCCTTGTGCCACAATCCAATTCAATTATTGAGGTGGGACCAGTTCCCCACTGTTCTCCATCCTTGGATGTACAGTAGCCTATATGTAAAAATTACACTTCTGGTAACCTCCTTGGAGATATAACAGTCCAAGAAATCCCCAGTCCAGGCAAATGTGGGACTTTCATATATCTGGAGGTCCATTTGCATGTAGTCAGGATCAGTCACAAGGTAGGAGTCACTCCAGTTTTCAATTGTCTTTCTCAAGAAAACATAAGTTTCAGCTGCCTGGAAAAACCTTGCCATATACCTTTCAAAATCTTTTCACGTCTTCAAAACCCTTGCTTTTAGCTGTTTGTCCCTGTTCTAACTTCAGCAGTCTAGAAGTTTGGCATTTAAGGTAGGTAGTCACCTACTGCAGGAGAGAATGGAAAACACATTTCATTATAAAGTGAGCCTAGAATAAATGCCTAGAATAGAAAAGCTAAATTCAAGTTACCATATTTAGCAAAAAAAATACATATTTTTTTTCCCAAGAGGTTTAACTTAAAAAATTGGTTCATGTTCCTTTAGGATTAATGAAGGTAAAGTGAGTCTGCACTGTGGGAGGCCTCCTAGTGAAGAAGGAACACAAATATGCCCAAAGCACCTGTAAGTTTAAATAAAACATCAAGTTAAAATGTTAGTATTTCTTCTCAGTGACTTGTGAGGTTGTGTAGTGTAGTGTAGTGTAGTTCAGAAAACTCCATAGTGATTTTTCAGAGTTTTATCAGTCTCCCTGAATCTTATAAGTGATGTGTGATATAGCAGATTATCTGGAGATGAGAAAAATGAGTGTAACAGGGAAGGTACCAAAAGGTGTACTATGCATATTTTAAGGTTGGTGGTACCTCCTGTGATTTGTGGTGCTGGGGGGACATATAAAGTGTATCTAAGTATATACACTTAGAATGTGTGTAAGTGCACCAAAAATAGAATTCCCACAAAGTAGTAGAACAAGTTGTAAAATTTCTGCGTACTCCAAGAAAAGACAGAAACTCCATTATATGGGAAATCATTAAACTGTGAGATCAAGAAATAGCACAAGCACAAAACACCCCAGAGAGAGAATTTGAGGTGAATAATAGTCGATGTATACAAATGATGTGGCACAATGGATTTTGCCTACAGTGAGGAACTTTGTTATACCTACACCTACTTTCTAACTTCTCTAGAAAAATGACTGCGTTCCAGCAGTATATGATTGGATTACATAGAGATTGCAATTACTTGCTGAGCCAAATGGGTAATGCCAATGAGACTCCAGTTTATTTTGACACACCACCCAATAACACCACTGAAGAAATAGGCACAAAATTTGTCATCATAAAAAACTTTGGGGAATGAAAAAATGCACATTACAGTCATGTTGGCAGATGGTATGAAATTGCCACCATATGTGATTCTGAAGTGTAAAACAATGCCGAAGGAACAGCTGCCTACTGGAATAATTGTTAGGTGTCAAAACCAGGATGAATGTCTAAAGACTTAATGAAGGATTGGCTGAATGTTGTTCAGAATAGACAACCAGGTGTGCTGTTAACAAAAAGGAGGAATGTTTGTCCTAGAAGCGTTCAAAGGGCACATTTCACTAGCAAAAAACCTTATCAGAGAAGTCAATATTGTTCTCCAGTCATAATGGAAGGAGGGCAGTTGCGTTAACAAGACCTTTGAAGACCATTTGAGGTCTCTGTGTTCAAAATGGCTTTAGAGAGGTGATCATGCAATAATTCCTACAGAAAAAGTATTGGAGCCAGGCACAACAATGGATTTAGACAGCATGGTACCAGATAAATCCAGGAGTTGCAGTTCAAAGTTTTAAGAAACTCCATACTTCGTATTCCATGGGTGAAACCAAAGATGATTTGTTTGAGTTCAAAGAAGTTGAGAGCAGGGAAGACACTAAAAATGACCAAAAAATTGTATATGAGCAGGGGAGGGGTGGCGATGTAAATGAGGAGGGATGAGATATGTAATAAACATTTTTTGTCTATAACCTTCTATCTTGGGTGGGAGGGAGAGGTCATCTCATATTCAGAGTCGTCATCTTTCCTGATTTATATAGTAGATGACTCCGATGCTCAGTCTCCACATCACAACTGCACCTGCACCAAGAAGGAGGTCCGAGCTGCCTTGCAGAACCACTGTGTATCATGAACTAGGACCAGCAACATGTCTGGGGAATGCAACTGAATGGACAACAGTGTATCTTCTCTACTAGTTCAAATTTTCTATGAACTGGTGAAATTCAGTTAAAAGAACTGCATTACCAGAGCACCCCTGTCTTATAGACTGAAGACAATAGCACAAATCACTCAGGAGGCAATTAACCTACAGCTCATACAACATCTCACATGTTCACAACATGGCCTCACATTTTTTTCTTATTCCTAAAAACAAAAAAACCCAAACCAATTCCAGTCATATAAAGTGTCTCTGCACCCAGAGGAAGATACAAATTCCATCACGAAATATTTTATGCATTTGTCATGTGTCCTTTCGGATTTTAACATATCACTATTGTCCTTTTTTTTCTACCTGAATACCGGATTGCACTAGTGACTAGATGACTTTGAAATGTCTTGGGTTTTAAATTAAAAACTGGATGCAGCATAAGAATATAATTTAGTGTTATTTCTGTATAAATATATCTTGATAGGTGGTTATAAACGTACAAGAGCCCTTACAAAACTTCAAAGCCTATTCACACTACTGAGTTGCTTTTTCCTATTTCAAGATTTGGAGGCATATCAGTTTAAACATTCTGTTATGATAGTAGGCATTTATGCATTAAAAAGCTTCCGCATGAGGAAGAACTGTGTAACAAGAATATAATCAAGTCCATATAAAGAGATCAACTGCTCCCTGCAATGCTTAATGTAGTCTACATTTTTTTAATGGAGTTGCTCCCAGAAGCATCCAAGATTTCTGAATTTAAACACAATTGCATTGGAAATTTTAAGACCTGAGCAGTTTGACACAGTTCTTGCACATTTCTGTTGAAGTAACATTGGGAGCTAGTTCCTCATTGCTGCTTATGAAGCACATTTTTGAATTCTTGAAGAGTGTGAGTGGGCAAGAAACAGCCCATTTCTTGCTTCCTGAGAAATGATCTCCCATTTAGGATCAATTTTCTATTAAAATAAATAATTCTACTGAAATCAAACTTCAGGCAAGATAGATATGTTCTTGCGTTCTATTTCTGTGTAATATATGGAGGATATAAAATTACCTCTTCAAAACAAGAGGTGCTTCAGCACACTAGCAAGATAAAGAGTAGTGCTGCCCAGCATCTGAAGGTCACTTCCACATACATTATTAGCCCTAGCCCTAATCCTGTAGCTTTCCTGGCCAAAAAGAGTTAAATATTCTATTAATTATAAAAAGAGATTAATTTGTCTCTGACTGAATTGATAGGAAAAATACCTAATAGAAAGCCTCCTTGAGAGCAATGTGAGATCATGAAACAGAGAGTGATACGTGCATCTGACAAAATAATGGAAGTGGTAACTACTGATAGCAGGATATAAAAAATATTTCTAATTAATTTCTTCGTGCTTTTATGTGCAGCTACTAGTCTGGGGCCAAAGTTTCTTTTTTCTTGTATTAAAATACTTCTGGGTGAGAAAAACGTTCGTCCTTCCAAATACGTATTCACCTTTAGACCTCCACGTCCTTTATAGTGGTTTATGCAAAATGAAATGTGGGTCCCAGTCTGGTTTCCAGTCTACATAAAATCCATTACAACTGACCCTCACTGTCCCAGTTAAATAGCCAAGAAGTGAATTAACATAGAGAGAAAGGATGGCTCTGAGTATTAAACTTAGCAACAGATTTCTTGCAGAATAAATAAGTGTATGGTAGATCAGAATAACACTGGCTTCAGCTCTGTATCACAATAGACCCATGCAACTTAAGGAGATTCCTAACAGACTTAGCAATGAATGAAGACTTACCCTCAGAGAAAATAAAGTAGTTAAGATCTCAGTGTTCTTTCAGAAAGAAATAATTGATGCCAATTAAAAACATGAATCAGAAGATACATGTCTTTGTTGTTTCAAAACTGAACATCAAAATATTTCATCTGAGAATGATGAAACAAAATGAGCCACTTACTAGGGAAAAAAATAAATTGCTTTTTTCAGCTTGAACTATTGAACAAATTCAGGACAAATTATTTTCCACAACCTTTCTTTATCAATTATTTATTCCCAACTCCTGCTTAATTTTAGCCATAAGCGTTACAGACACTGCTAGTCATTCCAGTTAGGTTGGTGAGGAGTATCAAAAAGAGGAGCTGTAGCTACAGGAGTTTGTTCAGATGCAGTTTATTCCAAAGCACAAACCAGCCACAAAGCCAGGGTAAAATTATTCAGATGGAGGCTTCCGTTCTGCCACTATGGGAGCTAAAACCGCAGGCTTCACAATTTCCCCATAAACCAGCTGGTCCCTGAACATGCTGCTCCAGTCCCTGAGCTCCTGCTCTGGTGCAGGAACAAGCCCTGTGTGTTGTGAAATAGAAAGTGTGACCACATGGAGGGGAAGTCTGTGTTGGAAGGTAAAGTGTTGCAGCCCAGATTTCCAGGTAGGTATGGGTGGAAGGAAAGCAGTGAAAATAAATGCTTTATGATCCCAACTTATGACTGTGTGGTAGAAAAGAGGAAAAGCTAGAAGGTAAGTAGCAGAAGACTGTATTTGATGAGATACTGTAGCAGCACTGGGAAGGTAGTAGCTCCCAACCGACGTTAAGCGGCTGCAGCCTGCAGGGTTGAGGTGTGCGGCAGTCCTAGCTTTCAGGAATGAGGGGTTGTGCTTGGGGAAGGAAGAGGAAGGGATTGAAGCGTACCACCTCCTCTGTGTGACAGGCCTGGTGCAGATCTGGAGGCTGCTATCAACAGCAGCAGCCATACCAAGTAAGTTTGGAAAGCCTTGTTGAAATGGGACGGTAGCTTGGGTTTTATGCCGGACTCTAAGCTCTGGAAGACAGTTCTGTATTTGCTGCAACAGAGCTTGGACTTTGTGACCTTGAGATCAAGCTGTAAGACTCCCAGAAATATCAGAAGTAGAGAAATATATTACTCCTCAGTATTGGAGATGTTGTTTCTCTGTCAATTGTCACTGAGCTATTGCCTCAGAAAAGAACACTGAAGTGTCAGCACTGTCTGCAAGCCTCAGTGAAAACATCAGTCACTCTAATTAAAGAGCAACCAGAAACTCTTTTCCTTTATATACTGTTCACCATCAAAGAATACATTGTGAAAAGACCACAGCCTGTTTTGGGGATGATGCTGTTAAAAAAAAGAAACCTGGCAGATATTGACATCTTATGCTTTTGGCAAAAGTTATTGTTCCAAATTAATCCCAATATTAAATATTTATCCATACAGTTAAGGAATAACAAGAGTCTCAGGACAGTATCAACAAGACAACGTGGAAGGAAAACCCCAGTTAAAGGGAAGTTACTCTTAAAGAGAAGATGCTGCTAAGAATTTCTCTCAGAGGACGTATTGCCAAGACATCCGTAGCAGAAAGAGCCAATATTTGGGATAGAGATAAATACTTAACTCTCTGTGCCTTGCTCTCCATCCACAGATTTTTAATACCTGGTAACAGTAGCACTTGGGTTTTGTCTCTTCCTCATTTACACTACTAGAGCAAATGCATGCTTAGTCTTTCCCACCATTTCCTGTGTTACCTGACAAAAACATGGTGAATACCTGAGGATGACAGCACTGAACTTACATTTCTAAGAGAAGAAAATCTCCAACTCTAGCAACAAGACAATATAATAATAAAAATGATGTTAAATGGCTAACAGTCCAAGCTAAAGGAGCAGGATTTGGGGGAAAGCACATATATAATATTATCCCATTTGAATAAAATCTGCTAGTGTCAAAATAAAAGGCAATGCTGTTGTTGTTATAGCAAATCTAAATCCAACTCAGCAAGCTAAATGGCTCTTAAACCCCCAAATCAGTGGAACTTATGAAAGGGATAATTATATGCTGTTACCTTTTCTTGATCCACTTGTTTGAAGGATGATTTCTCTAAAGTGCTTGCACCAGCCATCTACTTTCCCCTCTTTCTCTGCATATTTTCCCCTACTAGGTAAATTATATGATGTAGAACACACACACACAAAAAAAAAAAAGAAAAAAGAAGAGAAAAAGCAAAAGGCCTTGTTCTCCAGAAGTACACAAGAAAATTACCAGTGACAGGTTCAACACTGGCAGCATAAGTTATTGCTTACACCCATCCATAAATCACTGCACCTGTTTGTTGCTTTATTCAGGATGGAGAGGGTGGATGATGAAGAAAGAGATAAACAGATGAAAAGACAAAATAATATTTTATATAATATAAATAATAATTTAATTATTAATTAATATATAATAATATATTTTATAATATAAAGTTTTCCTAACCTCTTAGTTTACATTTCAGCCTTAGCTAGCAGTAGTACTTCTGGATCGTAAAGTCAAATAACTTAGATATTAATTTCAAATAATTTTGCCTGCCTACCCAGAATTTCAAGGAATAATATATAAGTACCTCTATATGTCAGTTATTTTCATAGCTAATAATTTTTTTACATTCATCCTGTTTAAAAATTCAGGCCCAGGAATGAATTACAGCCCTCTATTAGAGAATAAAACAGCAATGCTTGTAACAGTTAATGATGCCCAATAGTTTCCTCATTATCCTTTGTTCTTAAGCCATACAGAGTCTTGGGATAAATTCTCCTACTAGGACTCCACCAAAATTTTCCTGGTTATATTTGCTTTTCCTTTGGTTTCCTAGAAATTTTCAGGTAGGCAAGGGTATTCATGTTACTTTCTAAGCTAAAAACAGAGGCCAAAATGTAAAAATAACTTCTTCAGTATATGTTCTTTGAATTACTTGAAGCTCCATAGGTTTTGGTCCTCAAACCTTGATTTTATACATAAAAAGTCTCCCTTGGGCTTCTCTTTGTGATTTAAGTAATCTAAAGTGTTACCCTTCAGAGAAGAGAAACCAAGCCTGATAACTTTTGCAACTTACCACCATCACTATCCAGTAAAGAGAAGGACTGACTTTTGAATGTCATCACCACTCTTTACAGGATGGCCATGTTTTCTAATTATATTCCCTGCTTCTATTACAGAACCACAGAATCATTAAGGTTGGACAAGACCTTTAAGATCATCAAGTCCAACCATCAACCCATCACCACCATGCCCACTAAACCATGTCCCAAAGTCCCAAGTCCACATGTTTTTTGAATACTTCCAGAGATGGGGACTCCACCACCTCCCGGGGCAGCCTGTTCCAATGCCTGACCACCCTCTCGGTGAAGAATTCTTTCCTAGTATCCAATCTAAACCTCCCCTGGTGCGACTTGAGGCCATTTCCTCTTGTCCTATTGCTAGCTACTTGGGAGAAGAAACCAACACCCATGTCACCACAACCCCTTTCAGGCAGCTGTAGAGAGTGATGAGGTCTCCCCTCAGCCTCCTCTTCTCAACCCCAGTTCCCTCAGCCGCTCCTCATAAGACTTGTGCTCCAGACCCCTCTCCAGCTTCGTTGCCCTTCTTCGGACATGCGCGAGCACCTCAACATCCTTCTTGGAGTGAGGGGCCCAAAACTGAACACAGGATTCAAGGTGCAGCCTCATCAGTGCCGAGTACAGGGGTACAATCACTTCCCTACTCCTGCTGGCCACACCATTTCTGATACAGGCCAGGATGCTGTTGGCCTTCTTGGCCACTTGGGCACACTGCTGGCTCATGTTCAGCCGGCTGTCAACCAGCACCCCAAGGTCCCTTTCCACTGAGCAGCTCTCCAGCCACTCCTCCCCAAGCCTGTAGCATTGCATGGGGTTGTTGTGACCCAAGTGCAGGACCCGGCACTTGGCCTTGTTAAACCTCATACAGTTGACCTCTGCCCATCAATCCAGCCTGTCCAGATCCCTCTGCAGAGCCCTCCTACCCTCCAGCAGAACACTCCCACCCAACTTGGTGTCATCTTCAAACTTACTGAGGGAGCACTCGATCCCCTCATCCAGATCATTGATAAAGATATTGAACAAGATCGGCCCCAGAACTGAGTCCTGGGGAACACCACTTGTGATTGGCCGCCAGCCAAATTTAACTCCATTCACCACAACTCTCTGGGCTCGGCCATCCAGCCAGTTCTTTACCCAGCGAAGAGTAAACCTGTCTAAGCCACGAGTCACCAGTTTCTCCAGGAGAATGCTGTGGGAGACGCTGTCAAAGGCTTTACTAAAGTCCAGGTAGACAACATCCACAGCCTTTCCCTCATCCACTAGGCAGGTCACCTGGTCACAGAAGGAGATCAGGTTGGTCAAGCAGGACCTGTCTTTCATGAACCCATGCTGGCTGGGCCTGATCCCTTGGTTGTCCTTCACATACCCTGTGAGCACCCTCAAGATGCACCTCTCCATAATCTTCCCCAGTACAGAGGTCAGGCTGACAGGCCTGTAGTTCCCATGATCCTCCTTCCGGCCTTTCTTGTAGATGGGCGTCACACTGGCAAGGCTCCAGTCCAGTAACAGGGACCTGCCCTGTTAACCAGGACTGCTGATAAATGATGGAGAATGTCTTGGCAAGCTCCTCCTCCAGTTCTCTCAGTAGTCTTGGGTGGATTCCAGCAGGTCCCATAGACTTGGGGGAATTATATTATATTATATTATATTATATTATATTATATTATATTATATTATATTATATTATATTATATTATATTATATTATATTATATTATATTATATTATATTATATTATATTATATTATATTATATTATATTTTCCAGTATCAATACTGGTGTTAATCCTACTGGATCATACTGTGTTGTTTCCACGGATTACTATGGACTTTGGATCCAGGTGACTGAGAAAAAAATACAATGGGCGTAGGCCAGCATGCTGAATTAGTATGTTTTAGAATATTCTATGAAGAAATGTTTTGTAATACTAAACTGCTTCAGCAAGAGCAATATTTAGAGAAAACATTAACATTATCAAGAGATACAAAATGAAGACTAAAATTAATCTGACCTTCCTACTTGAGGAATTACCATATTTTGGAACTGTATTTTGCAGCCTCACACTTGTTCAAGAATCTTAGAACCCATGCAGCAGTGAGCTGCATATTATTCTTCTTCTCCTGTGCTTAATATGCATCAGAAATATTACAGCTCGGTTAAGAAACAAAACCAAGTATTAAGTGAGATTACCTTGCATGTACAAAACAGTGGATGCAACTGTTGTATCTCAAAATGCCTATGGAACTTGGAACAGTCATAGCTTTCTCTTTCTATAAATCTGATGAAGCTGAGTCTGCTCTCATCTTCCTGATAATAGTCAATGGGGATTTTGTCATAGGGATGAGGAAGGGCAAAGGATACTAATAAAAAAATATATAATACTACTACTAAAATACTCTACCTCTGCTGAGGACATCGTGGCATCTATAACAAGGTACAAAAAGTCATGAGATCTCCCATTAATGAGATAAGTTGGCCCCGGACTGGATCCACTTGGGAATTTCCAGTGCTTGGCAAGAGGGCTGGAAGAAAATGAATTCTCCATCACAGTGCAAATGGGTGACCTGCCTTGTAACCCTGATCACAGCATTGCTGATTTGTATGCCTAATGGCCACCTCTCTCCAACATCAGGTCTGAAAGAACATTGCAAGCTTCCAATTAATTAGATAGTGCATAAAGGCTGGGTTCACTTCTTGCAGAAGCAGCTTCTTTTGAAGGTTATCACTTTGATTTCTAAGGCTTTGACCTATGACCAGTATTTACCTTTACTGCTCACAAAGGATGCTTATATTATGCACTTGCAGAAGAATTCCTCTAAAGCACAGCTATCCAGTCCTACATGCCATACAGGAGTAAAGTCTAGAAATAATCTTGTGGTATGCAAACTTGACAGCTATCTACTGGCTATTACATCAGGTCTGTCTACCCAAACTATTACCAGGTCACAGGTAGGTATATTTTTAATGTTTCTTCCCTTTCATGTAAAGTTATCTTTTTGGTTATGTAAGGAAACGTTGACATTCTTTTTCAAAATTAATTTCATATAACACAACATTATGAGGTAGCCTAGTCACAGATAGAAATTGGTCTGCCTATATATATACAATTCACATACAAACATTCTAAGTTCAGTGTATAGATTAATCTGGCTGTTGTAGGCCAGGAGACAGGTAGGATTTAAAACATTCTCCTTACTTCAGCATTACTTCTTGACAGGTGTAAGCACCAGTGTGGTGGCTCTCAGCCAAAGGCATCGAACCTTCCTTATTCACTGTATATGCATATGAGCTGCCTACTCTGCTTCGTAAATTTATAGGTTTGAGTCCTTGTTTTGCTGTGCTTAGTCTAACAATGCCCAAGTTTCTTGTTAATCTGGGTGTAAATAATTTCTTTCCCAACACATAAATTAGAATATATTTAGAAGCCAGCCACCTTGAATAATGATTTAGTTAAGTAGAAAAGAAAATATCACTCTGTAATTGAGTTGGTGAGGTGAATGAAGGTCCCTATACACAAGCAGAGAATAATGAAATTGGATCCAAAATAAGGTAGAGTGAAGATTTCTGTTTATACACAGCAATACTAATGCATCAGAAGTTGAATATTGGAAGTCCTTGTAGTCTTTTGTGAAAGGATTCTCGGCAGTAGTATGTAGATTTCTCAAAATTATACCTGCTCATGTGGCATTTCAAGCACATTGGACCTGAAAGTAAACCCAGAACACCTAGGCCTCCACTCTACCCCCAGGTGTCTAATGATGGATGACCTGGGAAGAATATGAGAGAATGTAAGGGAAAAACACAGTAACATGTGGACTTCTGGACAAACACATAGCAGTATTTCCTCAGTATACTTCTTCAGCCTCCAACCATCCACAAATGTGATACTTAAAAACGATGTGGTCAAATTGCTGTACCAACCAAATTAACAAAAACTACAGTTAAGAATAGTTCTCGCAAACAAAGAGAGAGAGAGGTATCCGTAAAGAGTCTTACTTACTAATATTTGAGAGAGGTACCCAGGAGTCATTGTGGATACTTCTCTGACGACAGCACATTGACATTCAGCTGTGGTCAGGCAGGATGTTAGCAATTACTAGGAACAGACAAAAACAGTAAACACAACTATCATGTTTTATAAATACAGTATGCACTCACCATTTTGATGAACATATACTAGTCTAGTCAGATCATCTCCAAAAGGACATGGTAAAATAAAATAAATAAATCATTAAATAGGCATAAATCTGAAAATATTATCAGAGGTGCTTAATGGTTTCTTAATAATGACTGTAGGTATAAGTGGCTTTTATCTCTTAAAGGAGACAACAGATGAATATATGGCAGAGTTAACAGAGAAAACATGCATGCCAAAGAATGATCTCTCTACTCTTCTACTGTTTCTTATATTCATGTATAATTTATCTTCATTCCTAAGCATCCAGGATTGGTCACTGTAAGGAAGAAGATATAATGTTCTGTGGGCTTTAGGTATAAATGGCATGGCTTCATATAAAAAAAGGGGAAAAAAAAGAAAATGAAAGATGAAAGTCTGGTTTTCTTCAAAGTAAATTATAATGCAGTTAGAAATTTCATAGCACGTTGTACACATCATTCTTGTAAACTAAATATGAAAATGTCGATATGGTTGTGGGCTTTTTTTCCTAATATTTATGTTCCCTTCATGTGGCAACTTTGGGAAACAAAAAGTAAGCTGAGATTTCCTGTTGAACTCCAACCTTCCCTATTCAATCTTGAAAATATCTGTAATACTTTTCAATCAGTCTGAAACCCAGGACTGCGGAGACCTTTGATCGATGAAGTAGAGAACTCGTGGAGAAACGTGCTTTAGGTTTATTTTACCGTAAAAGGTGAAATATGGACAAAAAAGTACTCTGTATCACTTAATGTTTCACAGTTCTTGTAAAAATTTATTATTCTGAGTAATCTATATTGCTGGAGGGTTCAATCAAAGGAAGATTAACAGTTGGGTATATGAGCAATGGAGTCTTGGTGGAAAGGCAGTTGGATAGGTGGTGTTTGGCATCGTATTATGAGGCATGTGATGATCCAGAATATTTGTCTGGCTTAAAATCACAAAAGTAAAGGCATTAAACTGGAACACCTCTCCTATGAAGAAAGGCTGAGAGAGTTGGGGTTGTTCAGCCTGGGGAATTCTTCAGGGAGACCTTATTGCAGCCTTTCAATACACAGAAGGGTTTTATTAGCAAAGACGGAGGGAAATTTTTTATGAAAGCAAGGTCTGTGGTGACACGACAAAGGGTAACATTTTTAAACTGAAAGAGGGTAGGTATGCATTGGACATAAGGAAGGCATTTTTTATGATAAGGGTGGTAAGACACTGGAACAGGATGCCCAGAGAAGCTGGGGATGCCCCATCATTGGATGCGTTCAAGGTCAGGCTGCTCATGGTAGGAGGTTGGACTAGATGATGATTAAAGGTCCCTTCCAACCCACTGTTCTATGATTCTAAACTAACATCAACACACACAAATATTGAGTAATGCACAGTTGCCTGGGTACCTGTACAAAATTGCCACTAAAATGAAAAAACTGGAAGACAATCATTACTTTCACTAGTAGTTACATACCAGGAGACCTCATTTCCTATGCAGTGTGTGTGTGTGTGTGTGTGTGTGTAAGTCTAATAACTTCTTGTTTTAAAATAACTACTCAGCAAAATACCAGCTTTGTAGAGCTGTGTGAACCAGGATGGGAATGTTGAAGGTCTTAATTTAAACACTGTTTCTCTTCTGATTACAGAGAAACAATGACGAAATTAAAAAATAATGTGTTTTTTCCTCTGTCTGATGACAAACAAGGGGGAAAAATAACATCTTTGTTTTCAACATTATCTAGTGTGGGGAAGTAAAATGGAAATTGAAAAAAAGCCTTCATTCTATTGTAGGCTCTTTTTCAAACAGCTATTTCTATAATTCTGTAAGAAGAACATGACAATCCAGCTTTCTGAATTAGAAAAAAGCAGGTTTACTTTAGAGAATGGTCACTCTATACTTTCTACTTATGATACCTGCTTTAAGATTCTGCATTATGAACAATACACTAGTAGCAGTTACTTTGAATCCCTTAGGATTTTCAATGAAATCTGACAAAATCCCACAGTAAATGCATTTTATCCAAAGGAAAAAAGAGGGGTTATCAAAAGATATTATCATAATACTTCAGAGAGAGAGCGGTATATGATTCTCCTCAGTAACAATTTTAGTTACATGCATAACCAGATGTTTAAGGCAGACCACCATTGTGGTCTCAGGGAACAGCAAGATATGGACTTAAGAGACTAATGTTAGGTGTGCAAGGCCTCAAATTGCTGTTCAGACTTCAGATGTTTGAAACCAAGAAGCCAAGCTTTCAATAGCTTCATTTTAGCCAAATGGCCAATGCTTAGGGAAGTGAGATTTGGGCACCCGGGCCCACCTGGTTTTAGACTCTAACACACACATTTGAGTTCCTCACTCCCTGCACAGTCAGTAGAGAAAACTCAAGAAGGTAATTCTGTGCTTGCGTGGCTGAATGTGCCTGTTCCTCTCCCCACTCAGTATAGAAGCAACAGCAGATAAGTACAAAGGATCAGAAAACCTCACCGAGCTCAGCCTCTCATAACTGGGGACAGCTATGCAATGAGATATCCGTTTTAAAGGCTCTACAAAGCATCTGCATCACCATACCAAATTCAGTATGAATAACTTAACAGCTTATACTACCTTGACATGTGCTTTAAAATTTTAATGAAGGTCACAAGTCCACAACTATAATTTGACACAGAAGGGCAGCAAAAGCCAACCACACTGCCAGAGAACATGCTCTTTTCACTAATTGGCGATTTTTGCATAAAACTTCCAGAAGACGCTAAGCACCCATGCTACCAAAGAGGACAGCTTTGCCTTACCTCTGTCCCCACCAACCTGACCCAAGAGGAAAATCCACACTCCTGAATTAGGAGTGTGCTCAGGCAACCTGAATTTGACCTTTGTACTAGGTGTGTCATGGCATTTGCAGACAGAACAGTCTTTAAAAAAAATAATGCATCACAGTAAAATGTTTTTTGGAATAAAGCAGCATCCAGAACACAGTCTCATAAAATTTTCTAATAGTTATCTAAAGATACCAGAAAATTACCCTGTCACAATCTACTCCCTCTGTGCCATTCTGACAGCAGAAAGACCTGGATACCTAACAGAAATATTTCTGGCATGCAAAGCCTAGCACCAGCTGACAGAAGGGCCATGCACATACATAACACTTACCAAAATACAGGCTTTGCCAAGGGACAAACAGGGCCTAATCAAAGCACGCAGCTCTCCAGTAATTCTTGGCTGCAGAGCATCCTCCTGGTTCTACCACAGTTAAGCACAATTTAGAGGCATGATTGAGTTGTTCTAACTTATACAGGAACCTTCATCCAGGGATTACCACAGACATAAAACCAGTCCTTAAGTCACCCTTCCCATACATAACTCTTCCTGGAAAAGGGATAATGCAGGGGGAATGTAAAAATCGCTGATTTGAAACAAAGTCAGGTCCAGGAATTGGTTAAGTAGAAGGATTTTGCTTTTGAGAAATTTCTGGACCTTCTGAGGACACACAATGAGAATGGATTGGTTATGCTGGAAAGGTTCAAAAATACAAACATGTGCAGAAACCATGAGATGAGTCACATACTGTAATTTAATTGATCCACCTTTAATTAAAATCACAATTATTTATTAAAAAAAATGTTTTCACTCACACATCCCAGTATATGGGAATTTACATGTTTAACTCTTCTTAGTATTCTGAAGTTACACATGCAAATTCCCACATCTCACACTGATAATGTTCCCCATAAATTCAAATAGATGATTATCCTCAGCTGATGCATCAGGGCAAGCATTTCAAACCATATCAGACAAGTGTAAAAATTTGCAGAGAGTAATGAATTTAAGCTCCAAAACTAGTAGTGCACCTTTGAATAAAATGCATTTGCAGTTTTCTCTACAAAGATAGGTTAATTTACTAGGCGTATGTATGAACTGATACCTTTCCTGAAATATTTATTGCCATTTCTAAGTGGCAGAACCTTTCCTTTTTAATCAGTCCTTCTCACTCTTATTGAATCAAGGTTGGAAAGAAAACTGCTCCTTAATGAGGTTGTGATACTTAATGTCACAGCATACTAACCCATGAATGTACTTCGTTGCGGTTAGTCTTGCTGGACAAATAATTCAAATTCTTTTCTAATTATATAGAAGCAGGTGATTACTTTAGAGTAGCATAATATTCTGTTTCTCTGAAGCTTGCTACCAGAGCTTGACAATAAATATATGGAAGCCAGCAGTAGGCATTTCCATGCTCAAACTTCATTGCAACCTTTTGGTTTTGACACAATACTTTATCCTAATGGTGCTTTTATCCCCTGCATATATTTTAATTAAACAATAAATAACCATCAGCAGAACATGCATAATTGCTGTAGGTACATTAGAAATGAAAACCCCGTGCTATAAATGTCTCCAAGTCAATGAAATTATTCATTATAAAAGTGTACCTTACTGGAGATTTCAATTGCTTACGCTTACACTTTTAATCAGTGACAATGCAACAGTTACTAACAGAGACAATCTCTGTATGTAAGAAACGAAGTCACAGAGACAGCTGGGTACATGAAAATCTACCCCTCTTTTTTAATATCAAGACTTCTGTGCTTCTTAATTTTTTTACAGTCCTTTTAGAGGGAATGTTGCTGCTTCAAATCCATTTACTACTGCTGAAGGAAACATAAAACCATCCACTATTCTTGTTACCATACAGCAGAAGCACAGAAGCAAAACATCTCCTAACCCCAGCCTCTCCAGAGTGAGAGACGTGTATTGATTTTGCAGTTCATGGATCACTGTAACTTTTACCCAACAATAAAAAAGACAAGTGTTTTGGGGTCTGTCTGGGTTTTTTTCATCTTCATAGTTCAACACAATGTTCTTTGGCACCACTAGAGTTGTTTATGGAGTCTTTGCTTTGTTAATAAAAAGATGAGCCACACCTGTTCGTCTCTCAGCCTTTTTACTCAGAATTGCCTAAAGCTGAAAACCTATTTCTTCCCTTCTGCCCTTTCTTCTCCCAGTGTCATGGTTTAACCACAGCCAGCAAGAAAGCACCACACAGCTGCTCACTCACTCTACCCACAGTGGCACTGGGAGAGAGTTGGAAGAGTAAAAGTGAGAAAAATCATGGGTTGAGATAAAAACAGTTTAATAGGTAAAGCAAAAGTCACGCACGCAAACGAAGCAGAACAAGGAATTTATGCACTACTTCCTATGGGCAGGCAGGTGCTCAGCCATCTCCAGGGAAGCTGGGCTCTGTCATGTGTAATGGTTTCTTGGGAAGACAAATACCATCACTCCAAATGTCACCCCTTTCTTTCTCCTTCCCCCAGCTTTATATGTTGAACATGATGTCATATGTATGGAACATCCCTTTGGCCAGTCGCAGTCAGCTGTCCTAGCACACTTCTTGTGCATCCCCAGCCTACTCACTGGTGGGGCAGGACAAGAAGCAGAAAGGGCCTTGACTCTGTGCAAGCACTGCTCAGCAATAATGAAAACATCCCTGTGTTATCAACACTGTTTTCAGCACAAATCCAAAACACAGCCCCATACTAGCTACTATGAAGAAAATTAACTCTATCCTAGCCAAAACCAGCACACCTGGCTGCAGAGTATGCAGTTGATATTAACCTATGGTTTCTTCCCTCTCCAAATATGCTTGGCATTTTCACATTGCCAGCCCAGTTCTCCTGGACCCAAACAGAAAGTGTTCCGGGGCAAGTTGTAGTACATCACTCATCTTTTGGAGGGCAGCACCTTGCCATGCTGCCTGAGAATGCATTTTTTGATGGCATTAAAACATGGGTCAGTGTTGGGATCACCCTGCAAGGGCTCGACCTTAAGGAGAAGGAGCTGTGGTGTTGATCTGCACGGCTCAACCTTAAGGAGAAGGAGCTGTGGCATTGAGAAGCTGGTAAACAGCTGGACACCTGCAGGACTCAACCTTGAGGAGAAGGAGCTGTGGTAAACAACTAAGAGGAAGCAAAGGAGCACATGGACACCTGCAGGCAGCGAATCCTGACTGTGTGAGAGGCGCGTGGACAATGCGTGGTATTTTGTATAGAGCCCATTGCAATAATGTGTGTAACAAGCTGTAACCAATCACGAGTGTGTGTGTGCAGTGGCTAAACAAAAATTATGATATATATTGGAGTCAGACAAGACAATAAACGGCTTCAGAATATAACTCTCATAGAGTTGTGAAGTCCATCCTTCTCCCACAGGTCAGAGTTGTTCGCTGCTTAGGAAATGTTTTCAACCTAGTTCATTCAAAATAGAGGAAAAAACTGTATGAGAGATATGGGTGACAACAAAATTCTACAGACTGGATAAGTTATTCTACTGGGAGCAGAGGCGGTCTTTGAAAAAATAATGGAGGTGAACATCATGATTGATATCAAAGGCTCTTAAATTCATCTTTGTGTAAAACCTGAGATCACAATTAATACTCCCATAGTAACAATGGACAGGACCCTTCTTTGTCAGCGTTCTTCAAAACTTTTCAGGGTGTATAACACAGATATGTCTAACACTACCTTAAAGCCTTCCTGTGTTTGGAAAGGTTTTTATTTTGAGAAATTGATTCTCAGTATGGATGTAGAATATAATTCAACTTCCATCTGACACCAGTAGAATTTAATTTCAAGGGAAAGACAACTATATAAGACTTCCAGGAAGAACATGACAATTCAAAAAAAAATTAAATAGTAAAAAATTCAAATTTCCTCAGAAAAAAAGACTCAATGGGAAAATTTCAACCAAATCAAGACATAGGATGGTCAGTTTTCTGTCTCATTTATTCTTCTCTGCACATTCTGTTTACCTTCAGTGTGATATCTTCACCATAAATAGAAGTAAGTGCATCTTAGGTCACCTTCAGGTATTAAATTTAGCTCTTCACAGTCCCTAGCATCTATCCATCCTGTTGAAATTACTGCTCAAGTCTTAAGCTAAAATAGCTAAAAACTATTTCTTTAAATATTTCTTTTGGCTCTTTTCCTTTCAACTACTTCAACCAGACAGAGAATAGAAATAGTGACACTGTATTTCACGTAGTCGAAATTAGGCAATGCATTGAGAGCATTCCTCTGAACAGTTGATAATGGATTCCCATTATAGCTCTCAAAATTAGTCATCAAGTCACAATCTGAGATCAAATAAAGAGCTTTTCAAAGAAAATGAGCATGAACTGGCAATTAATACATTTAGACTGGAAATTCAACGGTTTCCAATTATAAGAATAGTGAGAATCTGAAGCAATCTCCTGAGTAATAACGACGAAGGCAACAATCTGCCTATAGCTGAGGTGAAACTTGATGACTTTTGTAATCAGATTGGCTATAACAGCAAGAAGTCCCTTCCTGGATTCAGCGATCTAGAGGAGATCCATTGAGATCGCTCTCAATGCTTATCTTCTAAAAGTTGATTTATTTATGATTCTACATATATTCCCAAAATATCCTGGGAAGGATGATGAGATGGGAAGGGAGGGAGATGAATCCCACTTTACAACATTTGGAAAAGAAATTAAAAAGAGGCCATTATATGCCTTTTTTAGATTACGTTTTTGACTACTGCGGTGAGCATTACATAAAAAGAGTATCCATACTTTTCCAAAAATAGAAAACAAACACTGTTCAATATTTTTGGTATGAAATAATAGAAAATCTTATACAGAATTAATTATATCCCACTTACTATTTATAGAATATAATTCCTAAAACCAACATGACTCTAAGGATTAACACCAAATTTTTTTTTTGGTCAGAAGTAGTACGACTATGTTGCCAGTAACCAGTAGCATGTCTTTTAATTAGTTATCATAATCAGTTTTAATTAAAATGAATACTTCCAATGTTATGCATTACAATATCAAGGAAGGTAAAGAAACTTACAAGGCTATGATTTAAAACATAGTCTCCAAATTTGAGTTTAAGAGCTTGTGGGTGTAAGATGAAGGATCCACAATTTGAATCGTCCTCTTATACGACCTTTGTCTGTGCAGAAGTTACTTAGACAAACAAAAATCCCAGTAGGGAGACCGGAGACATCTAAGTGCTCAGAAATACATGCTTGGGTTCCTATAACTGTAATAGCAGACACATATACTTATCAAAGTTCAGACCAAAGCCATTTTGAAAACTTCATTTAAGCAAGTATTTTATATTGTTGCAACCTCCTGGGAGGCCTAGAGCTGCTGTGCATTACAGGAAAAAAGTTCAAATAAGATCTCAATTAACAAGAACTAGATGACTGTACTTTAAAAAAAAAAACAAAACTAACAGGGAAAAAAAAAGAGCAAAAAATCCCAAACCCACTTCATCCTGGAAACTGAAATACTTTTGTGGAACTCGGATTCCAAAATTCAGTAACACAAGACAGGAGAAAAAAAGCAGTTCAGCGAGATGTAACACAGGTACAGCGTGAAGTTTTAGTCATAATACATAAAACTCCTGTATATTAGAGGACTTTCATACTTAATTGCTGATAATAAAATATAAGAAGTGACAGAATATCTTTTTTTTTCAGTGAAGATGTCATGTTTGTGTTTTAAAATATGCTGCGACTGTATTCAACAATACAGTACACCTAAATCTATTTAAAAATAGTTCAAAATGTATTTTACCCAGAACTTCTCTTCTATTTTCTGTTCCAGTGAGCAGTACTCAGGATGTTTACGGTATACAAGAGGTGCAAGGGTAAACACAGATAAAGTTAGGAAAATAAATGTATCAGATTGATCTTCAACTTCTCTAAACTGGTGAACTTGTATTGACTCAGTGAGATGACTATCAACTCTATAGAAGCTGCTTACAGCATCGTTTCCTAGACTCAGAGATGAAGATGCAGTATTTCAGAGACTTAAGTAGCTGTATTCCCTCTGACCCCACATACATCCACCTCATGGCATGCTCTCCAACCTGATGTAATAGCTACAGAAGTTTCTGCAAGCAGAAATGTACACTATCGACATACTAGTTTTGCCTCAAGTTATGAAGCAAGGCTTTTTTGTGCTAGCCTTGCATAAGCTGAAAAGTGAAAAACTTGCTTTACAAAAGGAGAGTAAAAGAGCTTGAAATATTTACCTAAACAAAATGAAGAGCCAGAAGGCATACAGTTGTTCTCTCTAAAGACAAAAGAAGAAAATGAGCTATTTCACCCCAGAAACAGTATTAGCAACACTGGCATTGGAACAAATACATGTGAACCATCCGAGAATAAATTCAGGCTGGATATTGAACGAAGGCTTCAAACTGTCAGGGAAGCAAGACTCTAAGACTACTTTCTACTAGAAACAGTAGAAACAAAGGAAAAAATTATCATTTTCAAGATTGGGCAAACATGATTAAAATATGACGTGATGGATCTGGGACTTACAGCCCAAGAGGTTCTTGGCTATCTTATACCCTGTAGTCCTAAGAGAAAAAAAAAAAAATTGATCACTCATTTTCCAAGTAGAATCAGTTTTACTTTGGACAGAAAATTACACATATCTTCTTTAAATCTGAGCAATGCTTGGTTCATGTTACTGTAGCTGTTTACCCCATAGGAAAACCTATCTGCAAGTCAGTAGAAATTTCTGCCGTTTATTTCAGTGTTAATGAAAATGTTTGTTTGCACAAACCAGAGTTTTAGATCATTGCAAAATGGTTGTGTGTATGCATGCACCAGTTGGCTAAAGGATGAATAGATTGATGCAGCACAAAACTAGATGGAGTAAATTATCAAATTGTTCTCTGCCAGATCCATAGTGCTGCTGGCAGAACAGACTATGGGAACACACTTCATCCATTTCAGCTGCAGCATCCACTGCTTCATCTTAAACTCAACCACCTCGGTTTATTTGGCTCAAGGCTGTTTAAAGCTGCCTTTGCACTGAGTTGGTAGATCACTGTGGCACATACTTCACTAGTCTTCTGACTCTGACTGGAGGTTAATAGGCCCCTAAGAGAAGGGTGACAATTAGGAAAGCCTAGGGAGGGGGGAATGGCCTTCATTGTTATGCAATTTACACCTAAAGTGCCTCGAAAATATCTGCCTAGGTTCTTAGATGAATAAACATGGGGATAGATGTCCAAAAGCAAATCCTAGCAGTGGGAAGACCTGAACAATGTGCTGCAATGGTATATTTGGGGATATACAAATGTTCTACAAATGACATTGTTTTCATAATGCATCAAAACTGATGGATGACCTGCTTGCTGATAAAGTCCTGGTCAGCGGCTCAGCAAATCAAGTTTTAGATGCTCATTCTGCTGTCTTCTGACCTCCTCCCTTCTGACCACACTCAGCTTTATCTGTGTAACCCTCAATTCCCAGTCTGTAAAACAGGGATGACAAAATTTCCCTAACACATAGTTTTAAGAGGATTAGGAATTGTAATATCTAGACAGAGTAAGCGCAAAAGTAATTTATCATTTAAAGTCTATAAATGTAATACTGTTGCCTCAGCAGCTATTCCTGTATGCTAGGGGTACATATTATTGTTAATAAGAAAAAATGAGTCAAATGTATAGAAAATATTAATTAATTGGATAGCAAACAATGAGCATTCTTTTTTGGCAGATGAATGCTGCTGTTTGCCCAAGAATATTATATGAATATATTAAATATATGAATATTTGTATGAGCACCAGTATTCCTTCAAATTCAGAAAAAGATTGTTCGCATGCTCATAGAAAAAAATTAAAAGACATAATTATGCATAACTCTAATGAGTAATTAAATTTTGAAATTGTCTTCACAAGTATTTGCCAATTATTCGAACAAGCTGTAAACTAAATAGAGTGCTTCATTAAAAAGAACATTAAGACAGCAAATTCAAGGACTAAAATATGACAAAATCTCCACACTTAGGTTGCTTAAGCAATCTCATTACTAACTCTTGGTCCATATTAAAGTTAGGCAATGTGATAGCATATTCTAACATCTACAGAACTTTTGTCACATTTAATACAGAGAATGAGTCATATTCAGAGAATGGTATTTTTGTTCAGTTTATGGTGTTCTATTTCTTCAATCTTTTCTCTCTTTTTTTATTAATTTTTCTGTTAGGCAAGGTGTGGCCTAATTCTTGTATACTCCACTTTGTTGAAGCATGGTTTCAACAGTATTTTACATCTCTATATAGAATATTTTATCACCTTAAAGGGCTTCTCTTACTGTGCTTTCTTCAGCATGTCTTGGAAGTGAGGAAGCTCTCTGTGAATATTTCACAGATGGGAAACTGAGTCATATATAAATATAACATTCAGGAAATCTAATTTTGGGTGTTAGCTTGATGCCAACATATATTTTTTTCTTAACAGAGAAGCTTCGATGTTTGAACAAAATTCTAAGTTGTCATCTTTTCTAAGAATTAGGATTCCAAATGGATTTCATCCCACTTAAATACTTCTGCGTTAGAGAGGAATACATGGAGAGGAAATAGACACTTAGAGGGCAAATATCTCATCCAAAGGTAAAGAACGAAGACAGGCATACCTCATAACTGAAAAGTACCTGGTTGTCTCCATTGACCACAAAGGGAATCAAAATGGAGCTCCTCTCCTATGAAGACCGGATGAGAGAGTTGGGGTTGTTCAGCCTGGAGAAAAGAAGGCTCCAAGGAGACCTTTTAGCAGCCTTCCAGTACCTGAAGGTACTGGAGCTGTAGAGGGACTTTTTACAAGGGCATGTAGTGATAGGACAAGGGATAACAGCTTTAAACTGAAAGAGGGTAAATTTAGATTAGATACAAGAAAGAAATTCTGCACTATGAGGGTTGTGAGGCACTGGCACAGGTTGCCCAGAGAGGCTGTGGGTGCCCCATCCCTGGAAGTGTTCAAGGCCAGGTTGGACGGGGTTTTGAGCAACCTGGTGTAGTGGAAGGTGTCCCTGCCCATCGCAGGGTGGCTGGAACTAAATGATCTTTAAGGTCACTTCCAACTCAAACCATTCTATGATTCTGTGAAAATACCAAACTTACATGTAAATATCCAGAATTAGGTGACATGAATCCAGCCCAGAATTCAGATGTTTTGACCCTTGACATTAAGCATCTGAGAATTTCTATGAAATACTAAAGCACATCTGACAGAGGGAGTTGTTCTCATAAATCTCTGTACTCTGTCTTAGCTTAGTCAACCTCAGTGGTACTAGCCCTTAGAAAGGACTGATAAATTTAAAAATTGTATTAATGTGCCTTGTCATTCGGTAACTTGTACTTCTCTTGTTCAGTGGGAAATGGAAGAAAAGTTAAACATTTTTCCAAAAGTATGAATTTGCCCATTGAGATGCCAGCTCTCTTATCTTCATGGTACAACTGATGGGACAGCCGGTTCAATGAGAGAAAGCATGCTCTTATATCTCCTAAAAGATCTGAAACATCATATTCTCCTTTTTTTGCACTACTGAAGACAAAATTCTGCAAATATTGGCTGCCAAATCTGTTAGAAGACAAATGGAACACCCTTCTGGACTACAGTTTATTTACAGTGAAAACCTTGAGGGTACAAGGAGGGAGGGGAAGTAAAGGAAAATAAAAGCCTTTTCTCATTATAAAGTAGAAAAGCAATGTTCCATAAAAATCTCCAGCAACATCCACCTGCCACCGGGAATTTTACAAGCCAAGTAGATGATTGTTGCATTGGCTGCAAACGAAGCCCACACCTCCCATATGGCAGTGCTAATTCAGCCACCAGATAACCAGTGGTACAGGGAGAGGTCCTCTACCCCCCAGAAGCACTACCAGAGAAAATCTGTCTTTCCACCCAAGGTATTCTGCTTGCAGGATTGGCTGTCCTATGGTTTCTATTTTGAGTTAGTGGTCCAAATGTTCTTAAACACCCAAAAAATGTTTGAAGTTCTATGACGTAGGGATCCATACACATAGATAACACAGTATTTTTCCTCCAGAGCTTACAAACCTAAACAAGCAAGTCAAACATACAGCTGTGGGAAATCCAACATGAACACACTTTTTTAGGTAGGTAGGTGTCTTCAGTACTTTGCTATTATTGCTGGTTTACCACTTGTTTATACAAAGCAGCTCTTTGATTCTTTGATTTTTAGACAATTACAAAGACAATGACTGTGCTAGGGACCACTATCTCAGTACAGCAATAATGAAAAACAAAGCTCCTTTTTCTGCAAGATAGCAAGAATCGACAAAAGCCCTCATCTCGTACAGTATAGCACCAGACAAGGCCACATCAGAAGTGTGAGGTGAGAAGGGCTCAAAAGCTGCAGGGAGACTAAAATATTTTGGGAAGGGTTCTGAATATTTCAGCCACATACTCAGTCAGAACTGATCCCATTCCTCTATGCTTCTCACAGCTGATTTTCCATTTTATAGCCTTTCCTGTCATACAGTTTATCATCAGTGCATTCTGCTTTCAACAGTGCTTAATGTGTCACTCTTCCCTGCATCTGCATCCTAATTTAATTTCTGTGAATAACCTCCCTTCTGCCCCTCCCCTCCCTTTCTCACATCTTTACCAATCATTGCTTTTAAGGAGGCTCAGCTATTTTTCAAGGGAAAATTAAAAAAGGAGCGGGAGTTCTTTGTACAACTGAGCTGTTCTTCATCTTTCCTTCCCACTCTGTTTCCTCAGGGGTACAGTAACTTTAGGGGCCTTCTCCGGATGGAGGAAGCTGGTAGCCTCTTGTTCTCACACTGGACTGGAGAAAGCTCAATCTCTTGTCATTGGCATAAATGTTTAATACTCATGCAAGCAGAATTGTCTCATGACGGCTTGCTAATTATCAACTGTAATAGACTCTGGATCTGATGTTCTTAGATTATTCTCCTTATTGGCTATGCTTTCAAAAAATAATTACTCATCATATTTTCAGAAAAATCAAACAGTATGTTTTCACAGCAAAGTCTCTACTAGCAATGAGGAGGATACTAAAAATAGAATAAAAGAGGCCATTGGTTTCTTTGATTCATCAGCATTGTTTCTAGCTCTGTAGTCTGCAGTGTGTGACCAGAGTTTGTATGGAGAGCAGAACTCCACTGAAGATGAGATCTTCCTCATATCCAAAGCTGCATGCATTACTACTGTTGAATGAGTAATTGGGTACAATTTGCAGAAAATTAGTAGATATTTTTAATGAGAAAAGTCATTTGTATCTAGGATTGCCATTTTACATACTGCAGATTTGGTGGTATAGAACTCCAAGATGTAACTCAGCATTACAATTACACCATTCACTGAGTATTGACGTGTCCCTAAAACAGAAATTGAAATAAGAATGACCATATAATTCGATATCAGACAAGTTGAAACAGATAAATATGCAAATGGATAACAGTTGGATTTTTTCAGATCTCAAGATTTTTCTTTACTAAAACTGACTAAACATCTGGAATTTCAGATATTTTATTTTATTGCAGTCAAAGTACATAGACAACCAGTAGAAAGAGACTAAATGTAGAAGTTTTGACCTTTGATTAGTTGTTAAAATAAGTGACATTTAAAGCTACAATGAAACATATCTAGAATAGGGGGAAAATTTACTAAGAGTGCAAGAAGGACAGAACAACAGAAGGGGACTTGGATACTAAATTTGCTGTCAATGTATTTGTGTAAGAGACAATACAGAGGACAAAACCAGAATCTGTCATTATGGAAGAGGCTACTTACCTACAGTTTAGAACCTCAAGAGTTGAAAACAGCAGCAAAAAGGAAAGAACAGGATGTTAATGAGTTCATATATACAAAGACATTAACATGTGACATATAGTTTGAAAATCGATATTATAGAACAACAACTAACAAACAGACATTAGTATATGGAGGTTTTTCCTTGAGAAATGTTTTTCAGAACCATACTCTCTGCAGCAGCTCTACATCAAGTGGATGCAAAAATGTAGGTTCCATTCATATTCCTACAAAAAACATTACAGATTGTACAACCACAAAATGCTCGTAAATACTAAGTCTAAGAATAAACTTTCAGCAACTCTAATCGTTAGAATTATGCATTAAACAAAGCAACTTCCAAAGGTAAGACTCATTGTATTAACAGATTTCACTGTTTTTACTATAAAGCTGCAACAGACCATTCCTTTCAAGGTTATCTGTCTTTAAAATCCTGTGAACTAAACATTTGAAAAAATATTCAGTGTTAACATTTTCAATTTATTTTAAAGAAAGAAAATGGAAACTAAAATTCTTTTTGCTTTCAAACCATGATCAGCCCAAAACAAGATTAAAAAAAAGCAGTTGATGTCCTCTCTTTCTTGTAGCCAGGTAGGATGCAGGAAGAAAAAGGGATTCTTGGTACTCTATGCTTAAGCAAGTGAAAACAAACCAACTGTCTCCTTGTCCCTTATACTCCAGAAACAGACAGAAATACGAACATGATCTGATGCATTGAGGAGAGTGGAATCAATGAAACAGTGACATTCCATAAAAAACTGCAGTCAACACATCTAGGGTGAATTCAGAACTAATTAAATCTTCCACCTTGGAAAAATTCTTACTTTTTCCTACTATGACACTGTAGGATTGGCTATGTTACATCATGAAGCATACTAAGACTAAGTATTATTTTGGGGAGGATACAACGTATTTTTCATTTACAGCAAAAAATCTAAGTCTGTGTTTTAAATGCAGAACTTAAGTGTCAATTGAATATGCAGCTAAATTCAGGTTGTTTACTACTGATAGAGCATTGGCTGTAGCACAATACCTGTTTTCAAGGATATTGTCTGGAATAATATTAAGAACTGGTATAACTGATATATACTGATGCATACAAGATAAAGCACTGTTAGCAATTACCACATAGGCATCACATCTATAAATAGGGAAGAGAAGACATACAAAGAACTATATCCAAATATATATATATGCATGTATACATACATATTCTTCTATGGAAAAAAAAAAAAAAGGAAATGACAGAATCCTTTTGGTCTGCAGTAAAGCTGTTTTTGCCCCAAAGCTGTGGAGTACCTGTGGCATTTTTTCCTGACTCTTCAATCTCTAAGGTTGTTGACTTCCAAATGACAGGAAACAGTTGATATTTAACTCCATTCTAAACTATCATGTCAAACTGTCATTTGAACAGGCCAATCAGATGAAGCCTCCCATTGGTATAAACAGTTTGAGAGAAACTGCAACCATGGTAGCCGTGCCTGAAACTAACTACTCAATGCCCCAAACAGTTAGGGAAAAATGTTCAACAGCTCTGATTTTTTTTTTCTTAGTAAATTAACTTTTTATCCTAGCAAAAAAGTGTTATCACCGCTCACCTCTCTAAACTTCACCACCATTGCAGGTTTTCTTTGTATTTTCCTCATGCGGGAGTAATTTCTGTCCTGTTCTACAAAAAGTTAAGTACCTAATGACAAGTCATTTGTAAACTCTCTTAATATTTTCAAACTGATTCCCTATCATTTTTTCTACAGCTTGAACGATCTCTACAGAATAACAAATTAGTATAGGGTATAATTGCCGTACATGTGACCTGAATTTCTATGGATAATTACTAGTTTGGGTTATCTATGGGAGGCAAATATACTTAGACATCCACAGCCAGGTTAGACCAGGTAATTTCACCTGTTTCTCCAAAAGGTCTGCATTTGGGGCCTATGTTGATTTTGTGGACTAGTTTATGTAGTGTTAAATGCAAGCCTTGGGTAAGCTAGGGTACTATTATAATCAAACATTGCCTGCATTTTAAATTACTACTATTTCTTATGCAATGTATAATGAAGGATAATACACGCAGCTTTAGAGCTCACTTTGAGTTTCAAAACAAGTTACAATGCAATCACCTGTTAACCTTTTCATCCCAAGGGTTTTTCTACAAAAAGCTAATATCCCTGACAGCTCCTTGTTTATTTTCAGATCCGTGCAGCGTTTGCCACTAGTGACCTTGCAAGCAGATTCACACCTTGCAAAGTCCCTGACCCTGCAGTCATTAAAATCCAATCACACACTGGGCAGGCTTCCATATTCATTAGGACAGCAAGAAGATAGATTTGAACATGCCTCTGAAGTGACCAATACATTCATCAGCCAATTTCCATCTTCTTCAACAATTTCAGCTTGCTTAGGGATATTACTAGATTAATTGATACACAAAATCTTTTGCAACAAAATAGTAGCAATGTTAAACAGATACAATATGTTTCTAATTAAAAAGGCGGCGATCAAACATAAGTCATAAATTATAGATTGTCCTATGAATACCCATATGAAGTTCCTAGAATGGTTCTCTTTGTTTATGCTTTTGATGTAGGGGTCAGAACATTTTTTCAAAACATGTTATAGTGAAACTAGCATCTAAAAATAAGGAAATCTATGTCTACAACTAAAGGAAACTTCACATAGGATATTTTTAGGGAAAATTAAACCTACCACTGGAAGGTGCTAAATAACTCTATTAAGTTCGTATATATCTATTTCATAAACATAATTGGAAGGTAAAATTTTAACTCATAAATAAAGATAGGATTAATGATAACCACCAAAAGAGTAACAAAATCTGAAAGAAACAAAAACCTAGGTGTAACATTTTCTCCATCTTCTATTGATGTGCACTTGCCTTTGTGTAACACCACCATAGATTGTTCTCATGGAAAAGTGAAATTTGTGTAAATATACAGATTTTTCACATTGGGAATACTTAGGCATGTCCTCATCTGAATTTAAAGTGAGAAGGATTTGAAAGAGGGTGGGATAAAGGAAGAAGTTGCAAATGCATAAATAGCAAGCCTCAAATGAATCACTATCTGCCGAACAGGTTGCTCAAAAATCCGTGTTTGCTCTCATCACAAAGCACATTTCCACCACTACTGTTCAAAAAACATTTACGTGTACCTGGCAAAAGCCATAGTTATATTAAAACATTTTCAAGGGGACTGAACTTCAATATTTTGGTCAAAGGACTCTGCACAGCAGGCGGCTGAGGGCGGCTGAGGGCAGGTTGTAAGCTCCTCTGGAATTTTTAGGTTTGTTGTTATATAGTGCATGGGGAATCCATCCATGTTGAGTTTTCATCGAAGCACATACAAGAAGCTTTAAACACCCAGGTTTCTTATTCTTTGTCTTAAAGTTGTGAATAGCATTGTTAATTACCCTGGCAATTTCATTCTGGCAGTCGGTTTATTTTTTACTGAGATCTGTCTGGGGCACATCAGTGACAACAAATCAAACCAAGGACCCATTGAAAGAAGTTTTGATTCAGCAGGCTTTTGCCTGATTAACAACTTTTGAGTAACATCTGAAATAAATCACCTCTTTTTACAGATTCCTCCATCTGTTTGACAGCAGAAGCTAAAAATGACATTGTCCTGCAGGGGACTAACCCACAAAATTACTGTATTTCTGTGCTCATAGGCCAGCATATCACTTTTGCATAACTTCAATGAATACAAGTTTGTTATTTAAAAAAAAAAGAAAGAAAGAGAAAGAAAACACATTGATGTCTTAAAAGACAAACAATTTTAAGGACCAAAGATAATTCTAAAACCAGGTTCTTAAGGCGAGAGAAAAGGAGAGAAGAATGATAGAAAAATCAATATTGCCATGAAAATGCATTCCCCTAGATAGGAAAAGGGCTGTTGTCTTGAGAATCTAGCGTATAATAAGCAATTGGTTATTTCCCCATGTTTGTTCAAGACCATATGATGAATGTCCTGAAACAGCATCTGTAACTATAAAACTAGTATAATAGACTTTCTATACTACTGAACAGTAAACAACTAGATACAGAACAACACTGTCTGTATCTTTTGTGTAATGGTCAGGTATTTTTCATTTATACCACCCTTTCATAACCTCTGTTCTGCTCACATTGAGCCAAGCTCAAAGGCTTTGACACCCAGTTACACCATAAATTGAAATAATGTGAATGATTTTATATAGTTCTACAAAACGTGTCTAGGGAGTTGCGTGTGTCATGTGAACAATTTTGCAGCCAAGACTTTTTCTGTGGAGAAAACTAAGACCCTGAGCTTTCCTCTGCTTGTGGAGAAAGCAGGGATGTTTATGGCAATAAATACACTGTTTTGAAAGCAACTAATTTTAACAGGCCCATTAGTCTTTATTGAATTAATATAAAGAATTTTCTTTCAAGAAAATTAGGTTCATGAGCATAAATGCAATTATCTGGCATTACCTTTGCACACAAGAGAGATATTTCAAGTCGTTACATCGTACACCCTATATATTCAGCAAAATAAACACACCCTTGATACTTCAGAAACACGGTAGCTGAGCAGGTGAGTGTCTAAAGCAGTATATAATAATTTATTCACAAATTAAAGTAAATACAGGATTTTAAAACAATAATACTATTGGAACAAAAACAATATATACTATAGCTTCTTGAATACCTATTTTCAGGAATAAAATTATGGAAAACTTTGGCGCTTGCTTTCCCATTTTTTATAGGGGAAATTTATATTTTTAATGTTTAGAATTTTATTTTGTAAATATTATCAAAGCATTGTAATGTGATTATCAGTAGTTATTACTTGAATGACAAAAAACAAATAAAGTTTAAATAAAACAAATTAATAAAACTAGAGTCATATACTCTGATTTAAAAAGAAAAAAAAACCCTATAGATATATATATTAAAAATTAGGAACTGTCAATTCTTAAAATTGACACTTTCTGTTTATATAACCTACATTTTTTTCCATTGGCTTCAGCTCTCTGACTCCATTTTTAAACACAGTTAAGTTCACAAAGGAGTTGAGGATCATTAAGATTTTGATTTGCTGAGGGGCTGAGAGTCTACATGGACTGTTGCCTTCAAATGACTCTGTGACCTCCTCTGCACTTTTGAAAAACTAAAATCAGGTTCTAAAACTTTATCTCATGCATAACCAGTCCTACAGCCATCTAGTTTGTATATATGAATATGAAAACTTCAGGTGATTGTAAGGCCATCAAAAAAATTTAGAAAAAAAATCCCAAAATCAATAAGAAGGCATGGAAAGAGTCAAAGTGAGCACAAGAGTGTATCAACCTACGTCATTTACCTGCAGAAAGCCAGCGGGTACAAGAGTGTTGCACTGCAGCTGGCCATCACAGAGTGTTATTTTGTCTGAATGGTGACAACACTGATCAGTCTCTGGGTTGTATTATCCATATATGGACTGTATTTAGTATCTTTTAATATCTCTAATTATTCCTGTCAATCTTCCCTTATTTGACTATTTGATTCAAATAAAATAATTTTCCATGTTGCAGTTAGTCTCACTCTCACTTTTGTCTTGTTTTAAAGAATTTTGCTACTCAACTTCCAGACTTCTTCAACAGTTTCAGATGGCTTTCATCCCAAAGCACTATTGGTTTAAGAGACCACTGATCTTGTTTTTTCAGTGTATTTTAAGTAGACATAACACCTACCTGAAAATATTTCACCAAATAACATACTTTCATTCTAAAATATTATGTTAACAACCAATTCTTCAAAATTCATTTTCTTTAAAAAGGATGAGAATGCAATTGGGCATGGACTTCCTGTTCATGGCTCCAGCTGTAATTCCAGATTTAATATAAATATTATTGCTGTGTTTACTAAGCCTCCAAAGTGTTTAGTACAGAGACAATAAGTGCTTAGAAAATTTGATAATAAAGCACAACTCAGAAAAGCAATTATGGTTCCACTTAAAAGGCAAAATTTAACAAAGGTTCATTGTCTTCCAAGTCATAGAGGTAGAAGGATGTTTAAAATAACTAAGACCGTGGGAAGAAAAGCATCAAAACATTGACCGGACACAGAAAAAGTAAAGAGGTAAACCATGCATTCCAGGAAACAGAGGAACAACTCAAGGGAAAAATAAATCACATCAACATTAATTCTTTGTCATGGATACTTGATAATTTACTTACTTGGTTGTATCCCTGCATTCTCAAGCATCACAGAAGATACAGGCATTTGCAGTGTCTTGTATCTGTGCGTGGCCTACAAGACAGAAGAATCAAAGATCCCACACAATGTATAAGTAATGGGGAAAAACAAAAAGTGTGAGAAAGAGATTTTTATTTGTTTCTTTAGCTTTGTTACGTTTTTTTGTTGCTGTTGTTGGGGGTGTTATTTGCTTTAGGAGAGGGAATGTTAAGCTACTTAATATTCTCCAATATTAAGTAGAACAGAAAAGACTGTTGGTTATAGGGGTTGCACACTGCTCTGCTTTTTTTTTGCCTTTAGAATTCACAGGAATAGATAGTTAAGTCTTCATGGACCTAGAAGCTTTAGAATTAAATCTTTGTTCTAGGGAAAAGGCTGGTCCAATTATTCTTTGGCTGGTCCAATATTATTCAGGCATAGAATTTACCACTCATTGACCAGTAGCTACAAAGTCTGCTGTTCTCATAGACTGCAATGAAAATTGTTTATAGAATCATAGAATCATTTCAGTTGGAAAAGACCTTTAAAATCATCGAGTCCAACCATAAACCTAGCACTGCCAAGCTCATCACTAAACCATGTCCATAAGTGCCACATCTACAAGTTTTTAAATACCTCCAGTGATGGTGACTCAACCACTTCCCTGGGCAGCCTGTTCCAATGCTTGCCAACCCTTTCGGTGAAGAAAATTTTCCTAATATCCAATGAAAAATTCCCCTGGAGCAACTTAAGGCCATTTCCTTTTGTCCTGTTGCTTGTTACTTTGGAAAAGAGACCAACACCCACCTCACTACAACCTCTTTTCGGGAAGAGAAACAATGACATCCAAATAAGAAAAGACTCTACAGTAAAAAGAGTATAAAGAAGTTAGCAATTTCAAAGTTAAATTTAACACAAAATGAACCCAGCAGATAAAATGTAGGTGGTGATTTTTTGGTGCAGCAGTGGGTGGTGATTTTTAGGGCACTTTATATTTAATTAGCTCAAAGTATGCAACTGAATTGCTTATGAAGAAACCAAGGCAATTTTAAGCTGCTATTCAGAAATTAAAAAAAAAAAAACACTAATAACGGAGTATAATAAAAACATGCTTGCATTTTTACAGCTTTCTCCCTCTCTTCAAAATGTATATGTTTTCTGGAGGATTTTTTTTTTTTCTTTTCTTCTGGATCTCTCAGTGTTGCTGAATTCAGGAATCAAAACTATGGACTTTCACTTAGTTGTGAAGATGAAGAATAATTATCCTATCCAAAGAACAGAGAGGTATTAATGAAGAAAAATCAGAAAAAAAATTTTACTAGCTGTGAATCATGTAAATGCTTTTCCAAGTATAAGACACTGATTTTTTAAAAATAATTTTAGGATTTTGAAGATAAAATTTACTTTAAATCAGATCAAAATGCAGTAATTCCAAGATTATGTACCTAGGAGAATTGTGAAATGTTTTCACTTCAAGATGACCACACATTCAGTGAAATATAGTTTCATCAAAAGGGATCTAACCATCTCAATTAATTACGAAAAGGTATGTGATCTTCCATCTGATTAATGATTCCAAAATGGTTTGTCTAGAGGGAAGCTGGCATGACACTGAGTAGGGGACAAACCACAGAAGTGAGAACAAGCAGAAAGTTACTTTTGCTTCAGTCATAAATAATGTGAAGAATTTGATGCAGCTGTTCCACAGGGACCCTGTAATGCCAAGACTGAGAATTTTGGTACTGCTTTTATCTACCTCATGCTGCAACATAATGCTTGCCAAAATATCAACATTTACTGATATGCAATATATCATGGAAGTTTGAGATGAACCTTGAGGGTAATAATCTATCTATCTAAAACATTTACAAGTTGTAAAATATCAAGTAATGGGGGGCAGAGGTAGGGGGGGAGAGAGAGATTACAGTGAACAAGATGCCAAAAATAATGCTAAGGCAGAGCAGAGAATTGTTCGGAACTAAAAATATGTTGCCACAGCCAACACCTGACAAATTTTTTTGCAAGATGGTAACCAGATCTTTGGCTTTAAGGGCACAGTGTTCCAGGGGAATAAGAAATTAAGACCATCCATCCTGTATCTCAAGTTTACAGGCCAGGAAAACATTTCAACAGAAAGGAAATCTGATCTGCACAAGTGTTTCAGACTAGAATCAACAATACCTCATATAGGAAATTCAGTGGTTACAGAAACATAGTTTAGATAGCAAAGGAGAGGGAATCACTGAAATACTGGTTTTACAGACAGGTATCCAAATATATTGTAACTTGACCCTGCAAAGGAACCACATAACTGGAATTACAACTGTGCTTCAAGCCCAACAAATGCTTAAGCGTTTTGCTGAACTACAGCATTAATGCCAGCTGGGACAGGCATCTCATGAGTTCCTGAAGAAACTGGATTTATATTTCTTGCTATTTAAAATGCTCACTGGACAACTCATTCTGTCACTTAGGCATCAATTAAAATCTGCAGATGACAAAACTTGAAGTTGCAGTTATGTAATTTTGGTTATTTCCCAGGCTGAGTTTACTGAGATTCAACAAACACAGCTCTCGGGAAAAATATACTCAAGGTAAAACCAAGACAAGGACAGATTCTGTCTCTTTTCCTTTCTTCTCCCATAGGTTTAGTTCTACTTTTCCTCTATTTTATGAAATGAGGTCACTTTCACCTCTCCAATGTGTTTTCCCTGAAGCAAAGATTGCAGCCATCCCCTACTGCTAGCAGGCTTAAAATGTCATCTAGTCTGACTGCATCATTCTTGCTACTACTGGCCTCTCCTGCCTCTCCTGCTCTCAATTTCCTCCTGGGGTCTCACTTGCTCTTACTCTGATCCTTGGAGGATCTAATTCCTTGTCATGACCAAACAGAAGAATGGGGCTCAGTCATGGAAGTGGGTACATGACCACAAGACAGAGCCAAACCGAATATTACATAAAGGAAAAAATAGCCAGTGTTCAGTGAAGACACTTTTACTATGTTCTGGTGGCCAGAAACACTTTTAAAAAAACAAACAAGAAACCACCATAAGTAGTCCTATTGCACACCCACAATGTTGGTGCTAAGACGTACGGAATGAACAGTAATTCATTTGTAAAAGTCGACTCACAAAACATACGTGAAGAGGGATGCATTTTTAGAGAAGAACTGAGCAACAGGGAATATTAGGATAAAACTAAAAAAATGTGAGTTCATAATAAAATTACATTGCAAGAGAAACTTTTTTAGTGGCATATTTACAGTGCTCTATTTAGACTGTACTAGTGAATTACTGGAATACTGTAAAGGCAGGAAAAGGCAAAGAAAGTTGAAACAGCAAAGTAGCAGCGGCTCTTGAACATATGGCTCACAAAACAGAATTAAAAATATTTGTATTCTCCCTGAGGAAATCGAATTTAAAAGCGAGCACAACTCTGTATAAATACATGGGATCAACGAGTAGGCAAGTTAAGTGTTTCATTGAATACTAACAAGAAAGTGCAATGGATACAAGCTAACAAATATGGTACAGTTAATTTGGCTCAAACTTTTTTAGATGTGTGCAGTTTAAGCATTAATCTGAAATATATTCACAAATAATAATGTAATAATGGCAGATATATATGTGTATACATATAACATGCATATGTGTATATATATGTAAACACATGTACACACACAGGTATCCTAATTTACAGATAAATCATTTCATTCAAATAATTTGCACCACAGATTGCAGCAGTGGTGAAATACTAAACATATGTTCACTTATGTTTATTAGAAATAAATTATACAATAATACAAGGTCCTGTAAAAAAGTATTAGTTTTTACAATTTACAGAATTGTAAACAATTGGATCAACTCTATCAAATCAAAGGAAGTTGTACCCCGCTGCATGAAAAGAGTCACTTGAAGAACAGCGGAAGCTTTAGGTCCCTGGAGATCTACTTTGTGTATGCTTGAGGGACTCCTGCAACAAGAAAAAGTACTTTATAACTCCTAATTAGTTGGGAAACACAAGATTGGAAAATTCAGTCCTAATTCAGTGCTGCTTCCTACATCTACTTCAAACATATTTAAAATTTCCAAGGAGGACTAGTTTAAAACAAGTTTCATACAATGGGTTTCAAATACTTTGCCCAGGTGCTTTATATGACTGGTCCCTATTCCTTGCCAGTCTTTCTAATTGCACCCGCTGACCTGTTGAAGTCTCCTGAAACTTTCCTCCCTCTTCTCATGGCAGTCCTGACCTTGGACATTCAGTGTGCCAGTGCACAGCCCACAGTTCAACAAGCAGAGGTGTTCAGTACCAATTCTGGCTGGAAGCGCCCACCCCCGGCCCCTCACGGCTGCTGGCTCCTTCCTGCCCCTGCTCTGCACCGCGCTGTGCTACCACAGCCCTTGGCCCGCACAGCTGCCGGCCCAGGCCAGAAAACGAAACAGGATAAAAAAGTAAAGGTGAGGAGGAGGCTTTATGTTTAATCTAATTCAGTTTCCCTGATCTGATTTGATGCACTTCACACCCTCACAAGCAATTTTCAGGGACTTGGCAATAGAAGATATGGTCAGGGAAAGAAACGACTCAAACTGTCATTGCGGTGTCAGGGAACTATATTCTTGTTTTGTGCTTTAACCAGCTGACAGCTTGGCAACGGAGTAAGCGTGATAGGAGATACAGATGGACAACTTACTCCATCCCAGTATATTGCCAGTTTGGTTAAATTCACCTAAAAATGCTCATTTTATTTTCTTACCTGTTACCACCTTAAGCTTTCTGAGAGTGTCAGGAGGATTTGAAACGAGATTACAATATTCAGTTCGTTGTTAACCACTCTTTTAGGTGATACAGCTAGCAAACATCCAGTACACACTTTATTGAGTAAAATGAAGGCTACATTAAAATAAAATTAATCTTAGATGTCATCTATTGATTCATCTTAAATACACAAAGCAAAGGTATTTGCCAATATCTGATCAATTTACGAGTACTCCAAAGATCTTAGAGAACATCTCTTTCCCAATACAATACTTCATGGAAAAAATATGCTTTCTCACATGCACAGTCAGAGAGGTCCATTCTCCTGGGCTCAACATATTTGGCTGCCTTTCTGTAAATGCTGGCACTAGTATTTTAGTAGCGCTCAAAGCAAGGTGGATTGTAACTCCGTGGATTAGCTTTAATTAACTTTCAAAGTTGCAGTAATGTGGCCTGGCATGAGGCAAGGAAATGACTTGGGCACACAGGCTGAACATCTGCAAAGAGGAGTTTCTTCAGCAAGGCATCAGTATTTTCACAGTAGATGGAAAAGGAAGGCTTTGAGCACAACTGGCCACCTGAGCTCTCCCTGTGACTTAAAATGATTGCCATCACTTACCCTCTGTTTCAGAAACAGCAAGTTTTTTAGGTCATCCCTAAAACTGGGATTTTAGTTCATCTCTAACCTCCTCAATGTATATTAGCAATAATAATCTCTGTGTAAGTCATAACCCTTTATATTTCAATCTTTTTTTACCCATAGATACAATAGAGTAGAATTTACTGACATTATACTTTCAGCTAACCTACATCACTATCAAGTGTAACACATTTCATTCATTGCAAAGCCCCAGAAAATCTTTTTTATCCACAAAATCTTTGCTCAATGGCATCCGTATGAGTGCTAAGTCATCAAAAATGTACTTTGTTATCACTTTTAGTGCTGTTGTGTGTGTTAACAGAATATAAATGGAAACTGAAGAAATCTTTGTTTTGTTTTGACTTAGTAATGCTAAATGTAGTTCATAAAGCCTCTATTTTAACTATTTGTTTATATTTAACTATTTTAACTCCTCCTGTCTTGTTTTATGGTAAGATTAGTAACAGAAATTATGCCATATTAACAGTAAGTCTGCTACACAGTCTGACCTATGCAGCTATCACAGTGCAGACAATAGGGAGCCATAAGGAGCCAGAGATCCCTGGCTGCATACATGCCAGTGTTTAAGCTCTGGCCAATCAAAATTTAGCCATCAGTGTATTTAAAAACAGTGTCCCAACGACCATCATTACAATTAGAAATTTTAACATGGGAATTCCAAACAAACAAAATCATTCTCCATTTTGAAAGTCACGTCTTACTTCCATGGGACCTTAAGAAATACCTTCCAGAAGTGAGAAAAAGAAACAGCATATAAATTTTATACTACTCATCCACCTGCATTTTTGTTTTCTGTCACAGCAATTAGAGAAAAGAAATTCCTGTGCCAAAGTTTGGCACAGCAGGCATTTGGCCTTTAGCATGATTAGGTTATTCTATTTAAGTAATGGTCCTTGAAAACAGAATATTGTGTACTACTGAGGGCCAAATCTTCAGATGGCATAACCTGGCATAACTCCATTGATTCAGTAATATGGCTCATAAACCCTCTGAGCAAAAGATGTATCATTTTATGCTTGGAATGTGCCACTTACATTGTGGGTATTATTGTAATTCAGTTTGATAAAAACTGCTAATAGCTCAAAACTGAATCTTTCCAGGAAAATATGAAACCAGCTTCTAAGTAAAGAAGAGTCCAAGCAGCAACTCATTGGAAAAATTAAACATCTTATAGACTATTATGACAACAATTTCTGGCAAGTTCAGCACTGAGATTTTCCTATGACATTTTTTCACTCTGTAATGGTGTTCACTGGTAACAGAACACCATCAACTGCTTTTCATTAACATGTAGAGTTTGAAGTTAAGCCATGTTTTATGAGGTTGGCTATCTGTTAGTGTAGGTATTTCCACATAACAGAAGATACTTGTGAGGAATACTCACTGGGCCACTAAAAAAGGGAGGAGGTAGACCAGGGGTACAACAATTTAGACTAAATAAAAGGAAGAAATGTTTCACAATGAGCGTGGTAAAACACTGGGATAGGTTGCCCAGAGAGGTGGTAGATGCCCCATCCCTGGAAACACTCAAGGTCAGGCTGGACAGGGCTCTAAGTAACCTGATGTAGTTGAAGATGCCCTTGCTCATTGCAAGGGGGTTGAACTAGATGGCCTTTGAAGGTCCCTTCCAACCCAAAGATTCTATGATTTTATGGAAATTTTACTAACAGTACAGACAATAAAATAAAGATAGATTTTTACCTTCACAAAGTTAAAAAAAAAAAGAAAAAGGAAAACAGATGAATACAAAAAGTTAGCACTGCAAGAAGACAATCCAGAAGCCCAAATCTGTTAAGAAAAACTAAATAATTGCTCATTTATTTCAAAACTGAACAAGCTGTAAATTAATCCTGTAATAGGAAACTGATCAAATGATTAAAAAAGGCAGAAGGGGAAATGTTTCACAATTGTGATTGGATGCTTTCTCATTTTCCCATTTGTAGAAAAACAGGAGAATTTGAAACTGAACCCACAGGAATAAAAACTACCATTTGCTCTCTAAGCATATTCAGTTCTGACTGCCTGCTCTCATTAACTGGCTTGTCATCAGAAAATGTTCCTTATTAAATTTTCCAAGCAATAAATTATTATTATAATAATGTTTCTCTGCTTCTCTTCATACAAAATTAATACATCCAGACTGGCATTGTATTTACTACACTTTTCACTTTAAATGCAAATATTATTTTCATTGAAAAATTTTTGTACCGATGTTTATGTTGTTAATTAAATTTTCCTACCAAGAGCTTTCCTCTTTTTCAGCGAACATCCAACACCCTCTTCATAAACCCAGATAAACTCTTCTGGGCAAAATAATTTCTGCTACCAGACTGTGGTCATGTTGGAGTTAATATGTTTCACATAGGAAAGTCAAACGGAGAGGCAGTAGGAGAGCATTTGATAGTGACAGAATTCAGAGTTTACTACTACGATTTCAGAACATACCGGAGGAAATGGTTTATCTTGCTAGAGCTAGCAATGTTTATTGTACAAGTAGTTTGAAATTGGTCGTATTAATGAACTGTAACACACTTTCAGCTCTCTACAAGGAAGGGTGGAAAGTATGAAAAGAGAATGGAGACAAGGGAAAGTCTTAGCAAAAGCCAGATCAGATGTTGAAGGAACTAAAGAAAGAAATTGAGTCAAATTTAGTGATGAAACTATGTGATATCAAAACTGAGACAAGAGTAAAAATGTATTTGTTATGGCTTCACGCTTTACTCTGAAATACTAATGCTGACAAATTTGAAAGAGCACTTCAGTGTCTATTTCAAAACAATATTCATTACTCTTCTGTTTACATCAGAAACTCAGTTACACCTTTTAGTGGTTAACGACCTGCACACGTCCATGGTACTTCCATACTAGATGAAATGTTTTAAGATTAAGAGAGGGAACACTGACAGAATAGCAATTTCAGGAGGCGTTACATCCTCTAAAAGACAATGTGATTCCTAAAGGAGAGGATGAGGAGCAAAATATGAAGGACATTCTGTTGCAGTTTCAGGAATGAACATTCTCCTTGGAAAACATCCCCTTTGGCACCCTTAGTGATAATCCTTTCTGTGATCTGTCCAGAAGTACCTCTTCTCTTTCCCTATGACTTCTCTAAATACTGTTCCTGCTTAATAAATTTATAGCACCTAAACAACCTTAATTTTCCCTTAGACAACCTCTATACAACAAAAAGTCTGTATGATAACAGGTGTGGAAATACATGAAAATGATTTTTTTCCCTTGATTTCCCTTAAATTTTTTTTTAAATCTTTGCCGTCTTTCCTAACCCCTATTCTATAACCATAGAATAGGATAAAGAATGCATATACATCTTAACAGATCATTTTCAGATCTGTTTTCTGAATGTTCAAGTTCAGGAGTGTTTGGGTTGCTTCCAATATTCCTGAAATGATTTACATCATTGACATAACCACATAACTTCAAATGAAGTTAGAAAATTGCTTTTTAAAAAGACACGGCAATAGTCAACAAAAATTTCCCAAAAGCATATTACCACACATTATTTCTCATTATTTGAAGAAGTATAATATCAGGAAAATATACTAAGAAAAATTGCGAGGCACATGGATATTAGGCTATTTTACTCTGTTTTGGGAAAGGATGTATTACAAGTAGTTCTTTATGAAAATCTCAAACCAGAGAATTCTTTATCTGATCCTGATAAAAAACAGGAATAATAATCAAGAGCTTCAGAAAATCTCATTATATTAGTAACAAAGAACAATAAGGAAAAAATCAAAACTTTCTTTACATCAAAATACATACTACTTTAGTAAGTTTGATATTACAGAATATTCAAAAACTTTTTCAGATCAATTGAACAAAAAGTAATCTTTTTAAACTAGTAGATTATTCTTAAGCAAGAATAACTTGCTTAAGTGCTTTTAATTCCTGAATAATTAATAAGATTATAAATTATCAATACTCACTTTATCATATCTTATTATTTCAGAAGACTGTAATACATTTTTCTGATTCCTCTAAAATAATAAGCAGCATAACCTCAATTTAAAACTGGGGTCTCTATGCCCATTTCATAATTTGTAATGTTTGACTTCTACTTTGTATAATGCTGCACAGAACCAAGGCCAGACAAAAGTTCCTAATCCAAGGAAATCAAAATGTTTTACTAAAGTAGGGAAGTAAAACATCATCATTCACATGCCATAGAAAAGAAGCCACTGTCAGAGAGAGATGTAAAATCAATAGCTTGAGGTTGCAAGTCAAGTCTCTTGCACAATCCTTTTCTAAAATTATGATCAAATCCCCCATTATTGTCATTTGAATGAGCAAACACACTTAGCATACTTTAGGGGCAAAATATATCTTAAAATACTAGAGACATTATTTGCAACACACTTGGAAAATAACTGTAGGTCTTGAAAATACTGAATAAATTGTACTTCCAGCAGTGTCACACTAAGATATGACCTGGACTTCTTGTAGTTTTAAATCGGAAGACACACATTTGTACCAATGCTCTAATGATTGTGTGCCACAGAATAAACAGTTCGCTATTTCATAATCTGCCTCTTGTACCAATTCTGCACAAATTTTCAAGAGTTCTCGGCACAAGTTCTCTGTCACAGACTTATGTAGGTGCAGGGGACTCACAGCACTCACTAAAACAGAACTGCCTTTGTCTTTCAGACCTTCCAATACTGCTTATTTCTTAGGTACCACCTTCACAAGTTCTAAAGGGCATCTGTTGATTCTGCACTGGACTACAAAAAAAAAAAAAAAAAAAGGACTTGTAAATTAAGATGGCAACTTTGCGCCACTACATCTGTCTCTGTGAAAAAAACAACATATATCCTACTCTTCTTTGTGAAGGTGTAGTCTGTATAAAGGTAGCAGCCAAGAAACCAGTCATTTTTCATGCATTGCAACAGATCTTCTTAACACTCTTATTTACATACTATTGATTTGTTATGTTTGGCCATCTGTTTGTGGGTGAAATACTGCAGGCATATTTTATTTTCTTTTGACTTTGTTTAAAAAAGCTTACAAAAGTTTTACCTTTTTTCCCTTATAAATACTCTATGTTCTTTTCATCCTGTTGAAAAGATGCTACATAATGATAATCCAAGACACTATCATTACCCTCAGTGAAGTATCATCTGTGGGTTTCTTTAGGATCTGAGGCACTGAATGGATGATTCTAAGTACTACTTTCACTCTACAAACTTTATTTTTCCTCTTTTACAATTAAATGGAATGCATGGTTTCACATAATTTAACTCTATGTTCCTCTATTTAAAATCCTCTAAACAATGCCAATAATTTTGAACCAGTTAGTAACTTTAAACAGCAGATCAAGATTGCTCAAAAAAAATACACATTGGACAAGGACAATATAAAATCTACCTTCTACTTCAAATTCATCTAGAAGAAGACCTGCTACACTAATATCCTGGAAGAAATATTGTGTATAAATCCTTTAATAACAGCTGCTTTGAACACAGTAGCTGATCTGAAATGCCCCACAATTTAAACCCAAGTCATACACAAAGTAATCCTCAAACAACTGAATCCTATTTAACTTCTCAAAACATCTGAATTTGAATGTAAGAAAAGCAAACGTTTCTAAAACCCCACTTTTAAATATACATTTAACCTTAATCTCTTTTTCTGACTCTTTCTTGAAGTACAGCACCTGTATATCCACCTCAATTATGTGTGTTCATGTATACACATAGATTTAAATGTATAATGTATGCAGCTTACTAAGAACAGATTCAGTGAGAATTTTCCTCAGTTCTAAGACTACTACAATTATCAATGCCTGATCACAGTTTGGACAGCAATATGTTGTATCTATGCTCTATGCTTTTTTGAGCTGGTAAGCAGGAAATATTTATTTGGTATTCTTTTCTTCCTTTCCCAATACAAGAAAATTACCAAAAAAAGGCAAACAAAACCAAGTAACTCCCATTCCCCACCATGCCCAAACTAAGGTATTTCAAAATTCATAGAGAGAGAAAACTGGATAGCCACACAAGAACAAACAATTTATGGTAAGACTTACAACAATGTTATAGCAACATTTAGGCCTACTGTTATGGTACTTATTTGCAAGCAAGTGCTGGGTTGGTGCAGAAAGTCTGTGTGTGAAAGGCAAAAACCCTGATTCAGATTACTTCCCTCTGACTGATATGAGGAGAAATTTAATCTCTGTATTAATCCATCACCACTCAAAAATCTAAGATGGTATAGCTCCACTATATTCATTCCTTGAGCTGGATATCAAGAATGCAGCTCAAGAAGCTCACTTCTAGTTACTGGCTTTCTGCCAGTGGCTGTTTTTTTCCTGTCAACCTAAAGCCATGACTGGGTGAGATGCCCACACCCTCTAGCCTACCTCATGTCATGTCAGGAGAGGACTCAGTGAAGCTGCCAACTCTGAATCAGAGAATTTATTAATTTTATAGTTTATGACACTCAGAGGCATTGCCTCTTACCCCTAAAGCCCACAACCATGAGGATTCAAAAAATAGTATTTCTGCTCCAGCACCTTAATTTGCACCCCTTTGCTTGAAGCTAGTACCCATGGCAGAGATGGTAAAAAGGATCATTTCTGTGCCTCGGCCATTCCAGTTCAAAGCCTAGTGTCTTTACTGAGCCACATGAAAAAGCAGCAAAAGTGGAGGCAAACATCCACCCTGTCAGCTTTACTACAGCTTTACTACCCAGAAGGTAACTTCGACAAAAGACAAGGATGAAAGTTTGGAAATAGAATCTTCTTAGAGGCTGCATCAAGATTCACCAGCACCTATCTGTCAGGGATCTCAGTGCCTCTGGAAGTTAACATCTATGCTCAGTACAGTATCTCCATATTTTTTACAGAGCACTTACAACTAAAAAAAGTGGGAAAGGTTTATAAAAGCTGCAGCACTTGGTCTAACAGTAACAAACTAAATTCATGTTAACTTTCCATCTCTTTACCTGCTTTTCAGTCTGTTCAGTGGTACTCTTTCTCTTAAGTAGGAATAAAAGCAGTAATTCATCCACTCTCTGATTTTCAAAGACTGCAACACTTAAGCTTCAAAAGGTTTGTTGATATTGGTGTCTTTGCAGTATGATGACACACTGCTGTTTTATCATTTTTATTTGTATCATGCTCATGTGTATTCAAGCCCTAAGAATATCTGTTGTGCACCTTGCAAGGTTATGTCTATGGAAAACCATTTTAAATAAAATCAATAAATAATGTGACCTGAAGGTACAGTGAGCTGCTCACACTGCCTGTGAATTGCTAGTACAAGTCTCCCCTAGGCTCACAAACTTCCTGTCGTCTGTCTGGTCGACTTCGACACAAATTTGAATGATTCATCTGGACACACTGGGATAAGTGAACCTAAGAGAAAACAGCAAAGATCAGTCCTCTGACGTGATAAGAATTCTGAATTTTTAGGAGCCATCGAAACAGCCAAAATGAAAGTGACATTCAGAACCAGAGCATAGTGTAATTCTACATGTGGTTTTAAAACGTTTCGGAAGATATGTCCCTTCCCTTCCGACAGCTCCTATTTTTAATGCAGTCACTTACTCTGTTTTCATGAGATAGAAACTTTGTTCCCCTTTCTTCCGTATGCCAGGCTACTAAACTATCCTACGGCATGCAAGGGAACAGGGGTTGGCATAAGCATGCTCAGCGGGGCAAAACTTCTCAGGAAGACAGAAAGGAAGACATGGAATTCAGCTTATATAAGTAGTAAAATATTGCTATATTCCAATGATTGCACTGACCCATACCACCCTATGTAATTGTTTGCCACTTAAAATTGTACACAGAATACAACTATTCCCTAAAACAATTATTACTAGCACAACTGCTCGCGTGAATTTAGTCAAGCTTTGCAAAGGCAGCCTGTAACAACACAGCTTATACATCTTCCTCTGTGGGTTATAGCAGTGTAAATTTGTTAAATGACTGTGTATGTGTGTCCCAGCTGGGCAGGATATAGACATGCAGACCCCTTAAACTACACCAGTTACAGTTAAAGTGGTAATGTTTATGGGTAGAGAAAGCCCTATGCTAGGGCCACAAAAAAACATTTTGGGTACTATAGCTGTCTGTTAGGGTGATGTTTCTATACTGATAATGACTCTGATGTAGCTGATGCTATACCAGTAGCAACTATATTAACAAGAGACAGGTGTTTTCTGGATTGGAATAAGTAATATTGATGTAACACTTTTTTTTTTTTCCTCTTGGTGTTAGCTTTATAAGCTAAATAGTGGCCTTTTTTCCTAATACAGCCTAGGTATTACAAACCCATAAGGACTAATTATTTTAATATAATACATTAAAAAGATTGTTTGAAAAAATTACAGAGAATCAGAGTAGCATGACTTTCACATCTTGTTGCTGTTTGCTTACTTTTCAGTGGCCATGAAGGAAATTGCATTTGAAATTGATGGGGGGCAGGGAAGGAGGAACTCAACTCCTCACTGAAATGGCTGCTGAATGAGGATTCACATTCCCTCCCTTGTCCTTAGTGCTATGCTTACACCTCGACAAGAACACTGCTAAATACAATACAATTTAGTCATGTGTATCACATAGCTATGAGAAAGTAGTAAAAGGAGAGAGTGAGGAATGAAAGTTTATTAACTAAATATAGGACCTTCTAATTAATATACAATAATCTCAGCACTGTCACTGAGCTGATCTATGTCAGAATCAATATTCTCATTTGTAGCTTTATGGGTACTTAAGGGGAACAAGGCACCATATCTTTTTTAAAAAATAGCATCTGTATATAAATCATGCTTAGTACTGAAGGCAAAACATAAATGCTTATCTGACCAACTTTTCTAATGTTTACCTAAAGGAAACTAGCTTCCATCAGTTAGAGTAATTCAACATCAGAAACAAAACCTATCTTCCAGTCCTGCTGAATAAGGAAAAAGAAAAGGAAGCTTGCAAATGCAAGAGCTGTATTTTCCTAACCAGAATAACTGTTTCTTCCATTTTTTATTCAAAAACTCTCTCAAATTATGAAGTCATATATCCAAGGAAAAATTAATTTGAGTTTTTTTCCAGGTGGCCATTTAGCAAACTCCACCGACTGACCAGTAAAACACTGAAGCTGTATATGAATGTTAATCCCCACATGTCAATGAGCCAGCAGATACAAAAACAGCAGTAGTATATACCAAAGTAGTGACAATCACCTTTTTCTCCCTGAAGAATGCCAGTTATTTCATTAAGTCATTATCATTATCCCCATCATCTTATATTTCTATATACAAAACTGATTCACTTTTCTAGAAAAACAAATTAAGAAAACACTGACAAACTTTACCAAAATTACCTTGTATTTTGATCTTTCTGCATCCATAGAGAAACTGGTTTTGGTGGGAGTCTACTTTACAAACAACAGAAAAAGTTCTGTAACAAAATAGGTCGTGTGCTTTAATATTCACTGTTATCATGAAGTACGCTTGGAAAAAGAACAGTTAGAACTTAACCTTCTGCCAGTGGAAATCCAGCTTCCTACCACTTGAAGCAAAACACAGTTTTCCGCTATTTTGGTACAAGGCATATGTTGCACAACTCTGATTCAATTGTGGGGACAGTGGCATTGTTGTATGCTGGTCAATTTACTACAATACTCCATTGCTCTCCTCCTTGACCTCTAGATATCTAGACTTATAAAAAAAAGAAACTAGATTTGAAAGAAGAAAACCATTCCTTGAAAGGTCAAGAGTGTATTACATAAAGGACAGATCATAAAGCAACACACCACCACGCTTGTTCATTCAACTGTATTCGAAACAATTCATTTGCTTTCTTGTTACAAAGAAAATATTGCAGACATATCTGAACAATTTTTATGGCATACAATATTTTACATACAAGTGTGACATAGCAAGAGGATATGCAGTTATCTCCCCTACATATCTATATGGACATTTGATTTATTTTATCATGAAATAATGATAAAATGTGCAACTTGTATTAAACTTCTGACAAGATTCTAGCTTGTTTTTAAGCATATTTGTATAGGAATACATACATATGTAAAAATTAGGCACTTTACATTTATCTAGAATAGACTGATAAAACATACTTTGGATAACATCTTTTGCTGAAAAATGAGTTGGTAATTATGCCAAATCCAAATATTTTCAGCTAAAAACAAACATTGGGAAGGACTAGAATAGTTGATTTACTTTTGTGTCAACAAAAAATTCAGATTTTATAGCAAGTACTAAGGCAATATTCAGGTGACAGTCTTCTCTAACTTGCATCTCCTTCCTGTTCCCCTTTTTGACCCTCATGTTATGTGAGTCCTGTGGCTATACTCATGTAGTATAGTATATACTATATACTAGTACATAGCATATACATCATATATAGTATATACATCTTATATACATGATACTCATGTGAGTTCTACCCTTGCTCTTCTTTGGCCTCCTTCATAATTACCGTATAGAAGGTAATCTTCTACCTGTTCAGACACTGTCTTAAACGTTTGAGATAGCAGGCCTTCCCTTCAAAAAATTCCATTTTGTAAAAAAATGCTTTAAAATATACTAGAGCAAAAACTGGAAGGAACAGGTATACAACCATGTAATTAGATGGTGGATGACAACAATCAGCCCTAGCACTTGGTGGGCTTCGTGAGAGTCGTCTATCTCCCCTGATTAATCTAATTTTACACTTGAATTAAAATGCCCAGAAGAAATTTATTGATTTCTTAAAAAATCCTGAAAAGTATTGGCTTCAAACTAAACCAAATCAATTAGTCTTCAGGTGGGATTCTGAACTGAGGGAAGATCAGTTGTTGTACCCCTAATGTAAAGCCATGTGGTAATCCCTAAGAAGTATCAAGATGCCCAATTTAGCAGTCAAAAGCAAAGAAAACTTGAAGGAAAGGAGTTCAAAGAAGGGTGAGAGGAATATGAAGCGCCATGAAAACTTCTTCCTAAAATATACTGAGATGCACTGTGTCCCTTTCAAGAGAATCAAGAGAAGAAGAAGATGTGAATGCATAATAAAAACAAACATTAATACTGACTAGAACAAAGTGAGAAGAGCGGAAGTTTCTGTTCTCCCTCATTTACAATTCAGGAATGCTTACTGATAAAACGAACACCAGTTTAAAACCTGTAATCTAGGCTGCTTTTCCCCCTCCCCCCCCGAAAGAATGTATTGCTGAAGGATATTACTAAAAAAGGAGAATTTTGCACATTCAGAAACACTGCATATTGAACAGCAACAATCAATGATAACAAATCATTCTAGAAGTCTTACAAATTCAAATTGAGAGATTAAAACATTAGATCCCAAAATCTGCTACTTGTTCACTAGTTTGTATTTATAGTAACAAGTAGAAATACAAAAGAAGAAAGGACCACAACAACCAAGCTTGGGATCTCCAGCCTAAAACAAACATTAGTAAATTTAATAATAGTTGAAGTTAAATAAAGATTATAGTGGGAAACTAAGTACCGAATATTATAAACTTCCTGGTTCGTCTCTGAATCTTCTAAAAATGTTTATGTCCAGAGATGGGTTATTAAACCAGACAGATCAAGGTATGAACCAGTATGTCTTTGCAATAAGTTAAGAGATTAATCTTTCAACCACTTGCCTATGTCAGTCTGTATTTTGTACTGGCTCTGCAAGTACACAGCTAGACATACTATCCACACAGATAACTGTAGCTTTGGATCATGGACACACAAGAGTAGCTCTTAATAGCTCTTTTAATAGCTTGTAAACAACAGGCATTATAAAGGGTGACAAGAGGAAAGTAGTTTCCATAAGAAATATTACTGAATATTAAACATGAGTCACAGAATGAAAAAAATACTAAGGATGTTCTTCCAGCTCTGCTTACTTTGAATGCCAAACTGCAGCTCTAAAAAGTAGCACTTCATATACGTGTGTTAAAACTCGTATCATTGGTATGTTCTGACAGACTTGACTTAGCATACTGGAATGTTACCTTTTTTGTTTGTGTGTTTCCCTGGGTTTGTCAGAACAGAATGCCAAGCTTCATTCTACTGAGAATCTTGGGCCTTGTTTCTTCCTAAATAGAGAAGAAAATCAGTGGTCTTTCTTTTCTAATTGCCAAATCTTCTGTCATCTCCTGTGTGACAACAAAGAAGTTACTCCCTGCAGAAATATTCCCTTTGTATTGTAATCAGCTGTCTTTTTGCTTCTAGCTGTTGCTGAGTTAGAACCAGTGATGTACAATTTTAGGTGTCATCACGAATGCAGCACGGAAATGAATGAGTTACTAAAATATATGAAGGTTGTGGTTTTCAGGCTGTACTGCTGAAGCCTAATAAAGCACATCGCTCACCATCTGGTTCATGCTTTCAAGATATTCTTTGCATTCTTATCAACCAGAAAGTTACTTTCCCATTAAATGAATGTTAAGATTCTGGTGCACGATTTGTCTGACTTGAAGAAACAATTTTTTTCTTCCTACTGCATATTCCTTCCTCTTCATGCCCTGCTGGCATTTTTCAAGAACCCTTTGTTCCATTGTTTTGTCAATGTTGCTTTTGATATTGCTTATATAACACTATTCTGCATTTGTTTGCAAAGCCAGGTAATTTTCCATACCGGTCTCAGTTCTATCATGTAAACTCTGATTCAACAGAGACTATAACCATATGCCTTTGAACTGAAGAATACAGATAGTCCGTTTATCATGTCCTCAGGTTCTCTGCTGACCTGGAGTCAGTGCTCAGAACACACAGTGGCATAAACTAGTTAGAGGCGAGATATCACTGAACTACCAACGGCACAGTCAGTGGACTCTGAGGTCTTGTCTGTCTGGAAAGTTGCTTCACTTCAACTAGGTTGGTGCAGTCAGTATGGCATAACCTGCATTGTTTGTTAATCTCTCATACCTAGGAATCTGATAGAAGTCTGCTTCGCTCAGTATCTCTGTTTTACCTGAAGACCGCTACACCGAACATAAGCTTCTGCACAGCAAATGTAGTGTAGATGTAAATACAATCATCTTCATGTGGATAAAGTCATTCCTATAAAAGATGAAAAAAAATCGTTCTGGTACTTTTACACAGAGGTTCCCCCATGTTCCCACAGGTGGGTCATGCCAGTGTAATGAGTACTGCTTCATAAAAGACAATGTCTCCTATTCTGGCACCCCTGGACAAGTACAACAGAGACACTGTGAAGGAACAATCAAAGTTGCACTCTCTCTTGCTTATGAAAATGCACACTTGCTGCTGCTTTTTAATTCAACTGCCTCATTGAGACTGTCCATTTATTACCAAATCTAAATCACGCTTGGTTTTGTCTTGAAAAATAGCTTTGGGATTTAATTCATACTTTACTTGTTTCCACCTGCCAATTGCCCCCAAAGTAGGTTCTACTTTGATTTTACTGAAAATCTTTAAAGCCACTTACTGTGTTATGTATTACACTATTTATAAAACACCTGTCCTGCATTCAACTGAAAGACCTAGCAAATTACTTGAAGTTTTGTTCATTCAAAACTAATCTTCTAAATCAAAGTCTGTCAGTACGGTACCTCCCCTAATAGTTTTGTCTGTATGCTGTTTGGCAAAATGATCATAATACTTTTTCACGCCAAACAAAGGAAACATTTTGAATATCATGTCTTTAAGCTTCTAATAAAACAAAAGCCATCCTTTCAGTCTCTGTAGAATACTACTAAATATTCATCTGTGCTATAACTAAATGCCATCTATGTTAGACTGGACATATTTTTGATAGCTTAGAATCAGCCTAGAGAACTAATGCTATTTATTTTTTATCTTCCTGACAGAACATCTTATTTGATTTTCCTGCACAGCATACACTATCCAAATTTTGCTTTTGCAATAAAGACAAACTCTACTTATTCACCTTTTCTCTGTAATATTACATAGACATTCATGCATAAAAAATTAAATATTTTCATCTTCACTCAATCTGAGAATAGGTTCCCTTATGAATTAGAATATTTATTACATTTTCACCAAAAATACATAGGGTAGCATTTTATTCACTATTCCAGTATTCTATGTTTCACATGCCAGTAGTCAATCTTCTTACGTATATCACTTTCATCAGGCATTTTAGCTACACTGAACAGCAGCAGAATATTTATCCACATTTCAGGTGCTTCATTAGTTTCATAAAAGAGAGTAAAATCAACTACCTTCTGATTCAGTTTAGTACTTTAGGAAACTAATCCATACGCTGCCGTTTCCCCCTACTCTGCCCATTCCGTTGGATGAATATCAGCACATTTACAGGTTTCTGCAGAGGTGAAGGCAGGTGGTAAGTGCCGCAGAGAAAAGGAAGAGAAAAAATTGGAGGCTGCTACCAAGATCTGCTTTATTTTTTAGCGCTGAGTGATTCTGCTGCCTGATTGCTATAGAGACTAGTCATCAGCCTAAGAAGGAGCTGTTATTAGCATCTGTGGGCAGGCAGAAGCAGAAGGGAGAAAAACATCTCTAGCTAAGATGAAGATCTCTGTGCCAAAGGGAGGAAGGATGAAAGGACTGGTGGTGGTAGCAACAAAACCAAGAAATAAAGGACAAAAAACTGAGGGGAAAGAATGAATTTGACAAAAGTGGTGCACATGGAGAGCCAGATGGCAAATCCTGACACTTCTTCAGGCTTAATGGGATGGGGGAATGTCATAGTCTGTCTATTAGCATTTTCTAATGCAGTACATGCTCTCTGCCACGCGAAGAGGCCTCACAGACGTGCAGGCTCTGATCAACACCATATCCTTTTTTTTCCCATGTTCCCAAAAGAACCACTTTCCACGTAAGCCACCGATCATGTCACATTTATGGGATATTTAAAAAAAAAAACGAACCAAGGGTTCAAAATTCAGAATCAGTAAAACTAATTCTACAATAACTAAGGACTATATTTTCTAAAAATCTGCACAACTGCTGCTTCTATAAACTGCCTGGTGTTTAATCATTGCTATTTTACACTGCCTATACATTACAAAATGTATAGGCTCAACAGAACATATTGATAACTTGATTCATGGCTGGATCTCCTAGATGATATTGTATGCCAGGTAAAACATTAAATATTATTACATTATTTCTTTTAGTGAATTAAAAAAAAAAAAGAAAAATAAACCAAACAAACCAGCCCCAACTGCTAACTAAATCTTCTGACTTTCTAACATGTAATTCATAGTAACTTTTCCTATATTCCTGTGTTGCATATAGAGTCGTAGGTACTTCACTGGTACACATGAAGCACAAACACCTGGGGAATAATAAATAAATATGTATTCCAGCAAAAGCTCAAAGATAGCAGTACATCAAACTGTGGTTGCTATAAGTTCAAAGCCCAAATGTTCATAGATTTTCATACAGTAATACAAAGGGGGGCAGGGGGAGGAGTTGCATTTTTTCTATTTCTGTAGCTTTCATCTGAAATCAAACGCATGACGTTTTGAGGATGACCTTTTTTCACAGAATCAATGTGTTTGTACTTTTCAGACACCCTGGGAGAATTTCCATGCTACAGAAAATAACAGGATTTCTGTGGTTACCAAAAGCTGTGCCATTGCCTGTAACATGAGGCATTCAGGTAAAGAACACCGAATAACAATCTGGTTATGTTTCATTGCTTTGTGGTACAATCTAGAGTAACAAGCGAAGTGTTTTGCAAACCATTTCATATTTTGAGATTTCTGTTTATTTAAATTTAGAGCATCAATAGTGCTTTTAGGATTTGAAGTTTTGTACCTCGTGAGTAACATTTTCCAAGATGTCCACCCTAAAGATTCTTCTTTTACGTTTTCAATTCGGCAGTTGTCAGGAGCATCCATCCAGCCAGGAATTCACATACATGCACTTCTGTAAAGAGATAAAGAAAGATTTTTTTAACGACCTCTCGAATTTTCTCAAAGTAAAAAATGAAATCGGAAACATGCATATCTCTACTGAATACACAGATAATGTTAACAGAAAATTATACAGGTGCATGTTTGCAGCCTATTTTTGACTAAGAATAGCTCTGAATGTGTGATTATGTCCACTCATATTTCTCTTAAATGGTACGAGCCCTAATAAGAAGATGTTTAATACATTACAGGAAACATTATCCAAGAATAGTGTTTTTCTATTACCTGAACTAAAAACAGAAGTATTGTATCTTTTATTTATGCATTTCAGGAACATTTTCCTGTAGTCATAATAGTGAATGTTGCATTTATCTTTTTCCCTTATAAGATTGTAAAGAGGCCAGAATTGCTAGGTAAAACATTTTTTCCTGAAATATTTGGTCTCGTTCTAAAAACTTTTATTTGATCTAGTTCTAAAAACCTAATGGCAAGAATATGTCTGATTCCATTCAAATCAAGTTTGGAAATCATGAGAAAATTCAATTCCATTTTGAAATGCCCTGTACTGAGAGAGAATTCTGTCTGATCAGTTTTGTATTGTTTCCTTTCTCAATGTTGACAAATTTCAAATTAATTGGGTTTGTCCTTCTTAAACGTGTTGCTTTGTAAGTTTACTCTCGCTGATATTAGAGAATTTCAAGATTTCCAGGGGCATCAGTAAGTTTGAATGACACCAAGGCACAGGTAATGAGTTCTGTATTCATAGCAACTATGGTTGTTAAAGGATATACTGCATTAGGTTATAGAACAAAAGTAAGATCAGATACAATGTATGACATTCTGGATTTTTATTTATATACACACACACATACATTTATATATACACACATTTTTTTTCAGTGTGGAGTGTTTCTCATGCTCCTGGATAAGTGCTCTTACCATAAAGTAACACTCAGTCTGTTGCTGTTCCTCTAACACAATAAATATTTATTATTCCATGCTAAGAAAGGCTCTGAGTTTCAATTTTTTGCATTTGGATATTCAGAATCCAGAAATGCTCTTGTAGTCCTTTTTTCCATTCCCTTTACCCATTTTGTTTGAAAACTGTAATACAAACTTAAGACATACAAACTAGAATTTATTCTTGTAGGAAATGATAAAGCAACCTTTGTTTTAGAAATGAAGGGTAAGAAATTTGAACTTACACAACACAAAGAAACAAAATCTTTTAGTTGGTTTGACACTAAATCTGCATCTGCTAAAAACAGTGCTCCCACGTCAGCCTATAGAAGAGGCAACACAGTATCAGAATAAAGTATTGAAATTTGTTTGTATGAATTCTGTTACCACACATACCATTTGTATGGCAATGGGGAAAAATGAAAACATTTTGCATTTCAGCCAAAAAAAAAAAAAGTTAGCATTATTTCTCACAACTATTCTCTTATACGATTTTTTAATTCTAGATTATGTACCTTATTTTAATATACACACTACTTAATTCAGAAATAACTACTAAATGAAGTAGCGAGTAGGTAAAATATAATGAGACTATATCCACACAAAGTTACACAAATTTTCCCAACTGATTAATGTAATTATAGATTATGTCCTAAAAACTCAAAACTGATTCTTGTTACTGGAACTTTATTCTTTCAGATTTCCTAATTTTGAGAGATAACTAATCTATTTGAATATTGCAACACAGGGTTTTATTATTAAATTTTATTTAAGCCAGTTTTTCTATCCCAATTATAATTAGGAATAACAACTACACACAGTAGCTTAGACGAATTCCAGTAGCACTCCTCTTCTTTGTTTTCTGCTAATTTATTGTGTGAATTTGATAAATTTTAGCAGTCAGGGAAGTGAAAAACTACACCCATTGGCTAAAGCCAAGAACAGTTCAGACGTGCTAAATCAGGTTCTCCAAACAGCTGTGCCAGTGTTCCTCTGTCCAAAACTGCTAGTTGAGCCTTGGGTCTTTACTGAACAGGCTGCCAGCTGCATGAAGTAATGCCAGATTGTATGGAATATAAACAAACATCTACTTGGACTTATATTTAGACCAGCAAACATGATGCATTTTTGTCCCAGGGTCAGATTTAAGCCTAGACCTCCAAAAATGTATCCCACTGTATTGACCAACTGTGCCACCTAGCTCTCTTTAAAGGTAATCTTATTATGTAATGAATTATGATGAGAGATTTTAGCATTGCTGAATTTGAGTTAAATAATCCCTCTAAGCAGTTGGATACTAAATGAAAATATTTCTGCTGTACCTGGGCCAAGTTTGAAAACATTACAGTATTTTTCTACTTTTTCTTATACACATTAATTCAACATCATTACTTTGCCTAATTTTTACTAAGCAAGAGACTAAATCTTAGACATTTTCAATAAAATCCTCTAAATAAATTCACTCAAGTCTCCAAAAAGTTAATAAAACTGAAAAGTACACTTGTGTTAATTGTGGATGTTAAGGAGAAACAAGCTTATCTCAAATTTTATAAACTGGAAAGTCTTTCCTTTAGAATTTTACTACTTAATGGTCATTTAAACACCAGGTTTCCACTAATAACCCATTGGATTTGACACTAGAACAAAGTTTGATCACCAAAACTGGTTCAGTTGTCACCTGATATTAACACCTGGAGGAAAAAAAACAAACACAAAAAAACCCCAAAAACCCTCACAGCTTATTTAACAGGAAACACTTCAAAGGGCCTTGAAACCAATTCATCAAATCAACCAAAAAAGAAAGGAGAAAATTACAGAATTAGCATGAAAATACTGCAACTGCAAGACACATAATTATGGTAATTTAAGGAATAAAAGAACTTGAGGTTCCTTCTGAGACAAGGATTCAGAGGTGGATCCTTTAGACAGCCGGGAGGCTTGCACTTGATAAGCAGTTGCTACTAGAGGCTCTAGATTAGGTGTTCTCTCAGGAACTGTTTATTGATAAAGAAAAAGGAAAAAATATTAATATAGTTTATTAAATGAGGCAAAGAATGACTCGGCATGGAATGACCAGTCTCTGAGAGATGGATTCTGTGCTTGATTACTGTCTTAGCCAAAGAAACAGGAATGGTGAGACAATGCAGTCTTCACAAGGAATTCAAATACACTGCTGAATGATAGCTGCTAGGAGGTGGGAATACAGGAGGTTGCCCCTCAATGTGTGCAGAAAGCTGCTGCGGGAAGCACACCTTCTCCTTGCCTAACCCCTGCCAGCGCTACAGAGCCATACACACATGCACGTGCTCAGAGGCGGGATGGATCATCAGGTTCCCCCATTAAAACTGTGGGTAATGACTTAATGGGTTTGTGAGCCCAAGCGGGTAGGTTTTCTTGCATGAGGAGACAGAAATACTGATGCACGCTTGTGCACACCTGTGCACGTGTGTGTGCAAACACACACATAAAAAACAGAATGTGGAATTAGATAAACTCAAAATTACACATAAACCACACTATTTCTGTCTGATTTCTTCTGTCTTATTTCAGTCTTCAAGGCTTTTAGATGGATAAGAGACAAGTTAACACTTGTTCCTATCATTTGAGAAATGCTCTTTCCCAGACAGCAGATCCTGGTGTGTAGTCAGTCTAAAATGCCCAACTACAGGCTCTAACCGCCAGTGACATCAAGAGAAATCATGGCTCAAGGTTGTAGGACTTTAAAATTTTAAACAGATCTCTCATTAATAAATACAAGCAAAAAAGGGGAGACGCAGAAGTGAATGCATGGTTCTAGGAGGCTACGTAGGAAAAGTTAAGCTACAGTGAGCTTTTGGCCGCTCACCAACCCTGTCTAGTTGATGCACTGTAGTCTCAGTTTAAGCATGCTAATTAGAAGCTACCAGCAAGCCATGGTGCTCCTGCCATACACTTTTTTATTTTTTCACCTATCTACCTTAAATAAGCTGAGAAAAGCTTCAACGGTTTTCATGTCACTCAGGGGCTTCCCTCCTCCACTTCCATCCCATAGTGGATATCTCAGCTGGAGAGCTAGGATAGGTATTTCATCTGTCCTTAAAGCAGCACAAACCCTTAACGTCCCCCAGTATCTAGGGTGTTCAGAAGAATACCAGCTCACTTTCTAAAATAAAATATTCTAAGAGGAGGAGCCAGAACATTAAGGAGTGGCCAAAGCCTCAGGGTATTGTTGAAAATGCAAGTTAGAAATGCAAGTCAAATGCTGACTTTTTTCTGCACTGACTGAATTTTTCCCCTAGATGACCCCAAGGGAGAAAGTGGAATTCTCTAATGTAACCGGAAGCTATCCACATCAAAGGTTTGACTAAATTTTTATCTCACAGGGGAATCAGAAAGGTATCTTCTTTGTAGTTTGGCAACATGTACGCCAAGTTAAATGAAAACTGTGATAAAAATATTAAGCGAGCTAAATTCAGGCTACATGGCTGAATAATAGAAATACAGAGAGAAAACATGAATGCAACTGTATGTTTTAATTAATTATTATGGGTTTTTTATGGGCCTGAGGCAAATTGTCCTTCTACTGCTGTGTTATTTCGATGTGAATTACTTCCACTTCGCAAGGGAAGAGGAGGGCAGGACGATACTTCTCTATGAACATTCTGCACCAGCTCAGGCCATCCGCAATCCAACATCCGAGATGCTGGTCTCAGAAGAGAAAAAGGGCTGTCAGTGTCCTTACACTGATATGTGAAATGAGAATAACTCACATTTAAAGGCAGCTACAGGGGAGGATCCTCATGCCACTCTTCCCTGCCATGATGCAACCTCTTGAGTATTTGGTATGTATATTAAATAAGTGAACAAGAAATACTTTCCTCATGTTGAAATACATAACAAAAGCAAAGCAGAAGTGTGTCTGACACAAACAATCCAGAGATTTTGAGAAGGGAATTTTATAATGAACAGACAGAAGCAAGCAATTCTTCTTAATCATTTCACATTATAGCTTCCCTACTACTTTTGTCAGGAAGATTAAATTGACAATTGATGTTGAGAGAAAGTTACGAATGTTTTGACTTATAAGAAGCAGAAAAATTAATTTTGTATTTCAGATCATGACTATATCAATAATCAGAACTTGTTTAACATGTATTTTCTTCTAGGTCAAAACCAGTTCAAATTTGCTTAATTTCAGCTACCTTTTTGTGCCGAATATTCCTTGACCCGATATGGAATGGAAATAATTATCTTGTTCCTACATTGATCAAAAACTGATGATAAAAATATACATGATCATAAAATATTGTGCTTTTTTCAAGGCAAAATTCTAGAGCAAAACAATTCAAAAATGTCTTTTAAAAACACGGTCATTAAAATAACTTAAATATACACACAAAGGGAATCTGCCACATGGGACCAGTATTTATATCTTAGAGGGGGGAAAAAATCCAATGCCAGGTGCGGAAAACAATGATCTATTCTAAAACATGACAAAAGTTGTCCGGGCACATTTGCAAAAATTTAGTTGTAGACAGTTTGCTATGGGCTTAACCCAAAAGGCAAAGAAGATAACAACCTTTATTATATTGCACTTGGTCCAGTAACTCATTAATCTCTTACACAAAAAAGACAGAAAATCTGTTATAGATTCTAGTTAAACACAAATAGAATCTAGAGATAGAATATTCAGAGACACCAGTAAACATTTTACAGCAAAATGTACTCAATTAATGATATAGATGAGATTTTTAAGCAACACTAATTCTCTAGTCAATACTAGCTTCCTCCAAAACAAGAGCAATGGGGGCTACACTGATGTGGAATTCCAGGTTTCAAGTATCTACTGTTCTATTAGTTGGCACAATCCCCATCCCCTCCTGCCCTGAAATCTCTATAAATATGTGTACAAACTGTGAGGGTTTTTTTCCAATTATAAGATATTAGGCTTGAAAGTCAGGTATTTTGATAAAAATAATCTAGACAGGAAGGAAATAAAATTTCACCTTGCTGTACTTCAAAAATTATGCACAACTGGAGGAACAGAGTGATAAACTGCCCTGAATGTCCCCCATCTAATTAATAAAACGTAACAAAAGCACACATCCACACATAAAAATAAATGTTATTTCTTTGAAAATTTGTATTTAACTATTTGATTAAGTCAAATTTGGCAAAAAATTTCATTACCTTGTAAAAAAGCTAAATACAATGGGAGAGAGAGTGCATTTGAGTAATACAAGTGGCAGAAGAAGAAGAGAAAACATTAGTAAACTCTCTCTACCTTTTAGGTAACACAGAGAAGAAATAAACCCAAGATTTTTAAGGATTATTGGCATAGGTCAGACAATGTAGGAAATGAATGAAACTGAACAACAAAAATTTTTTTTTTTTTAAAGCAGTTCAGTGCATACAAATATTAATTCGTGAACTATGTGTTCTTGGTATCAATGATTTATAAGTCACTGCCAACGATTAAACTGAATTTTATTACATACACTTTCCTGTTTTACTTTCAGTGTTTCAGAATTTCCTCCATCAATAACAAGCATGTGAATAACTCAAACAGCCAAGAATTAATAAAATTAGAGAACAAACAAAAGAAAAACCATAATGTCCAGGCTGCCTTTTCTCTTTACTTTGAAAACGTTCACTTTTCCCTCTGCTTTGAAATTTACACTGGCCTGAAGCCCAGAAATGGCAATATGCAATCCAGCACTTGTGACAAGTCTAAGACTGATATCTTTTGACCTGTCAGGATAGAAATGGAGGATAGAAAAGGAAGATCAAGAGTTTTCTAATAGAAATGGAACCAATTTTATCTGTTCAAAATAGTAGCTTTTAATGGTACTATAATACTCAGTAAGAAAACAGGATTTTACAGTTTTAAAGTTTTTTGGGGTACCATTAATAAATTTTATTTCTCCGTGACTTGCACATCACTATTGAGAACATGCCTACAAACAGCAGAGGGATTAAAAAAATAAAATCTAGAATATCTTAAAAAAATTTTATGGCCCAGGTCTGCATTTTTTAAACCTAATGGAATGAACTCCACCCACCATGCCAAATCAGACCCTACCCTTGCCTTTCATAGATCTGACACGGTAAGGTACGGGGAAGGGTTTGTTGGCTCCTACTTGTAATGACACACACAACTCACTTCTAGCAGAGCACTCTGAAGATTTATCTCTTTGCTGTCCAAGTTGACAAACACAAAGCTAAATCCCAAGGGGGACTCAGTACAGAAAATCCTATGTTATAAACATGCATGTAAAGAGGCAACAGCAGTTAGATTCAGTTAGGTAATCTAATTAATTAGATTACCTAACTGAATGTTAGGTAATCCATGGAGTGGACCAGTGTTTGCATCTAGCTTCATACCTTGTGTCTTTGACCAGGAACCATGCAGTACAATGAAGATAAGTGTTATCTTGTGCCCACTTTTACATTAGAAGCAGAAGTTACAACCCAGGATGAAGAACAGTGGTTTGGATTGAAATGCAGAAAAAATATCTTAAGAGTGCTGCTTAGCACTACTTTTGCAATACAAAAATCTTAGAGCAGAGTAACAAAGATAGTGCCTGAGTTATCACAATCTTCAATTTCAGAAAAATCTAGGACCTAATGTATTAATCATTGAATAGGCAGACTTCACCCTACTGTTTAAGAGCCCTTTCTCAAGGACTTTTGTAATAACTTCAATGAAAAAAATCCAACTGTTTTAGATAAGGCACTCCAATATAAATGCAAAAAAAAACCCTCACTAAAGAGTGTTATTTGCTCAAAAATTAGAACAAAAATTTGTCATAATCTATGAATGATTATTATATGCTTAATAAAATCACAGAAATATCTATAAAATTTCAAATAATTTCATAATTAAACAGGAGTCAGTAATGCTTCATAATATTAAGAAAAAAAACTAGACAGAAAAGGTCAAGTTATTTTAAATCTCTTTAACATGCAAACATAAGTGATCTTCCAGTCCATAAAACACTTGAAAGAAAAGTTCTGAGATTAATTATTTCAAAACCAACCATATCAGCTCTTTGCACCCAGATCATATGCTGCAATTCCAGCGCTCTCTTCAGAACAGTAGGATTGGAAACATAAAAATAACAGAAGAAATATTTGTTCACTTCCAAACACATACCTAATGCACACCGATCAATGAGTTCACGCATAGGTTTTAATAACTACTAAGCAACATAAACATGACAGACAAGCACAGCATTTAAGATTTAAATTAATGTTCAAATATTAGTTTACTTTTCCAGGTAAATTTACAGATCAAAATATGGATTGGGATGTGAATATGTACATAAGAAATGCTACTGTTGAGGTTTTTTTGGGGGAGAGAGGGAGTTAATGCTACTTATTTTATTGCTAAAAGATAGATAAAGAATGTTATTTGTTGTCATGTGGTCATGATTCTATTCATATTTTTTCCTTTTTCTTTTTTCTGCCTCTTTGAAAAGTAGCTACAGTGTTCACTCTCTTTATGTTTCACTTCAATCCCTGGAAGATTGGTTACAATACTGACTTTATAAGATAGATTTTTTTGTAAAGGCTAATTCATTATTTATAAGCTACTTTGAGGTGTTCAGAAGAACAGTATATAACAAAAGAAAAGAAAGGGGAAAGTATCCAAGGATACAAGTCCTTTGAAGGACTACAGCATTTTAAAAGTTTGCAAAGAACTCTTAATAGATGGCAACATTTTATTTCCAAGGATTCTGAAGATGTAGCCCATATTTTCATCTAGAAATATTTGTGATCTAGAGGTAGTCATATTTCCTGATTCCCTAGCATCTGTTTAACTCTAGTTTTACTAAATATTTAAGAGCAAGTGTTACAGATCAGAATCTTAAAAATAAAGTGTTTATAATATAATATTTGTATTGCTCAACATGCTCAATGTCAATTCTTTATCATTGCAGTAGAAAAAACAGTCACATTTCTCTCTGTGAAAACAGCTATTTAAAATTCCTAACATTTTTCCAATTTATTATATAACTTTGTTTACTTACTGTGATTTCATGATGTTTCTGAAGTTGTAAGCTGTTTTTATATCATTATGTAAAGCAGACAGAACTGAGATACTAAGTAATCCATAAAAACAAAAGGACTTCACTTTCATCAATCCTTTGCAAAAATTGTCAACTGTAACAAGAAATTGTAAGAAGAAGCGGGGAGAACAGAACTGAGTTCGAGACGATCACCAAGATGGAAAAATTTTAACTGCTTTTCTCAATATCTAGAACTAAGATGTATAAAGTTTCATGAATATTACTTGTATCTTGTTTTTGAAAATGGTACCTAGACAAACTTGACATTTCTGTGATAAATATTTTCAGTCTCTCCCTCCTTCTCTGGTATCATCTTCAAGTGATACTTAGTACAAATATTTTTAAAAAACCAACCATGAGCAAGGTATTTCATACTAGTAAAGTTCCAATCTTACTTCTAAACTAATTTAGGCTGCCACTAACTTGCTAGGCAAGCAGTACAGATTGAATCATAGCTTCTTGATCTGTACAGTTAATTTCCAGTTCCATAATTTCTAAGATACTGTAATGATGTCCCTTTAAAAGGAGATTGTTCTAATTCATTTACATGATCTAAAAAAACTGTAAACAAGATACAAAGTCATGTGATTTTTTTTTTCTTTTTGAGACGGCAACAGTTTGCAGCAATCAGTTGCTAATACCTTGATTGTGTCCTATTCTTTTGTAAGTAAAAGACATTTTTAATAAAGTTTGAGAAGCAAAAGAACAAGTGATTTTATACCAATCAGTTGTCAGGAACTCAACTTTTCTTTTCCTTATATACATATAAACTAAACTTTAATGTCACTGTTTAAGACATAAAGCAAAAGTGATTTCTTATAGCTATCACCTGTCAGTATTTTCATTATTTCTAGCACTACAAAGCTTCCCTATTTTCCTTGTTTTGCAACCCGACATTTAAAGAAATACCTTTTAGCTCAGAGCTGGCGAGTACCTGAACATTACATGGCTTCACTCAGGAAGAAACAGTCCTTTACCTCTGTTCGCCAGCAGCGAGGCCAGGCACAACCGTCGTTCTCCCGCGCTGAGGGGCTGCTCACTCTTTGTTCCCGCAACAAGTGAGGTTTAGGTTTTGTTTGCTCGCAGCATGCTATGCTACTTTGTTTGGATAAAAATGAGAGGCTGAAAGCAAGGAGGTAAATTGTTGCAAGAAGGTGAAAGCCCTTTGAAGAAGCAGGATTTTCTCCCTTCACCTGCGAGCAGCTGATCATGGAGGGCTGGGAAAAGCTTCTGGAGGGCCCAAGAAAGCTTGCAAAACGGGGAGTTAATGGCACAGATGGAGAGTAAGGGTCTACAGAGAGGAGCTGGGAATAGATCCATGAGGCAGACCTCAGAGATGAGAGAAGGAAAAAACCTTCTCTTAAGGGCCTGGAGCGGGATGCCATAGCTCCGAGCTACTAAAAATTACTGCAGGCTTGAGAATAAAATGCCTCAGTCCTACAGGGACACAGTGGGCAGCCACAGATAAAAATAAAATGGCTTCCAAATAGGTGTGTCTTACTCAAAATTTTCTCTGTGTAAAATATTACCATGTTATAGTTTATTTTCTACTAAAAACACTACAGATTCAAACCCCTCATGATATTCTAGGGATGTAAGGAGAAGGGGTAGCAGATCCACCTGAAAGCTCTGGTTATCAAATTATTCCTCCAAAAGGGAGCGCGAAAGAGTCAGGGACTGTTATCCACATCCTCACTAGCTCCAAAATCCAGTTCGCTGGGTTTTGCAATTTGAAAATCTGAAGAGCAAATAGACACTCTGAAACACATTGAAAGAGAAAAGACATCAGAAAATGAAAAAGCTGAAGCCAGCACACCTTTTTTAACAATATAAACTACGATTCCAAGCTTTTTGTGCTTCCATATCTGCTGAAACAGAAAAAAAGGGAAAGGCCCTTGGAAAATTCAAAAAGAGGTGAAAGCATTTTTTTGTGGGTTGGTTTATGGATTTTTTTTTAAACAAAATTTCTACCTTAATTTCAACTCACATCTTGTTTCCTTTATTCTCATCCACTTTTCATACTGCATAAGAAAAAAGCTGCATACAAACACTAACTTTAAGATGCTATAGAAGTAATGTGCTAAAAAAAAAATCAGCTCTAGTTTAATGGTTTTGCAAACCATCAAACATCTCATTAAAAAAAAACCCAAACCAACAACATCTCAATAGTTCTAGCAGTGTTTTCTATGTATGAATATATATTAACAGGAAGAATCTCAGCCCAAATTTCTAATTGAAAAAGTTTTTATTGCACTAGCAGTCTTCAGGGGGTGGGTTACAAATATGAGTCTAAAGAAAGATCTATTTCTGTAAATATCTCTATGAATGTCTGATTTTACATGCTCCAGAACAGTTAATTTTTCCTGACTTACTTATCTACTTTTACATTTTTTCAGCTTTACAGAAAAGCACGACTGTAACAGAGGGTGTTGAAAAATTTATAGACTTGCACACTCTGACAAATAATAAAAGTCAGTGGGCCAGATAATATTGTGTACAGAAATATTTTATAATACATTAATTTGCAAATGACTAAATTTTCTAATTGCCCCATCAACACCATGACATTCTGGACAATATTTTAAATGTATCCAAAAGTAACATGTCTTTAAATAAGACTTGACAGCTGTTTTTTTCTATTGGTTGGAAATCAACCAGCCCTTTCTAACACCTACAGGTGCACTCTTCACTGGGTAAAAAACTGGCTGGACAGCCGAGCCCAGAGAGCTGTGGTGAACAGAGTTAAATCCAGTTGGCGGCCGGTGACAAGCGGTGTTCCCCAGGGCTCAGTACTGGGGCCGGTCTTGTTCAATATCTTTGTTGATGACCTGGATGAGGGGATCGAGTGCTCCCTCAGTAAGTTTGCAGATGACACCAAGTTGGGTGGGAGTGTTGAACTGCTGGAGGGTAGGAGGGCTCTGCAGAGGGATCTGGACAGGCTGGATCGATGGGCCAAAGTCAATTGTATGAGGTTTAATAAGGCCAAGTGCCTCAGTCACAACAACCCCATGCAACGCTACAGGCTTGGGGAGGAGTGGCTGGAAAGTTCTGCAGCAGAAAAGGACCTGGGGGTGCTCATCGACAGCCGGCTGAACATGAGCCAGCAGAGTGCCCAGGTGGCCAAGAAGGCCAACAGCATCCTGGCCTGTATCAGAAATGGTGTGGCCAGCAGGAGTAGGGAAGTGATTGTGCCCCTGTACTCGGCACTGGTGAGGCCGCACCTCGAATCCTGTGTTCAGTTTTGGGCCCCTCACTACAAGAAGGACATTGAGGTGCTGGAGCGTGTCCAGAGAAGGGCAATGAAGCTGGTGAGGGGTCTGGAGCACAAGTCTTATGAGGAGCAGCTGAGGGAACTGGGGTTGTTCAGTCTGGAGGAGGCTGAGGGGAGACCTTATCGCTCTCTACAACTACCTGAAAGAAGGTTGTGGCGGGGTGGGTGTTGGTCTCTTCTCCCAAGTAACTAGTGATAGAATGAGAGGAAATGGCCTCAAGTTGTGCCAGGGGAGGTTTAGATTGAATATTAGGAAAAACTTCTTTACTGAGAGGGTGGTCAAGCCTTGGAACAGGCTGCCCAGGCAGGTGGTGGAGTCACCATCTCTGGAAGTGTTCAAAATACCTGTGGACGTGGCACTTCAAGACATGGTTTAGTGGCCATGGTGGTGTTGGGTTGACAGTTGGACTTGATCTTAAAGGTCTTTTCCAACCTTAATGATTCTTTGTGAATCTGTGTGTTTCTGTGTTTCAATTGCTGTCTACTTAGTACAGTACTAACGAGTTCATTACCAATTGCCGTACAGACTTACTTTTAGACATTAGTTTGAAACATTTGCACTGATCACCTTTAAAATTAATATAAAAGTAATATAAATCATATAGTCCTGGCCTTTAATAGTAATCTTCACTGACTGTTCTTTCCCCCCACTGTATTTGTGTTCATGGTTATACCGTCCTAACAATTTCTCTAACACCTTTACTTCTCTCAGAAATCTCTGCATTTCTATCAAGCGCTTTCAGCAGCTGTTCACACTGCCCTGGTTTTCAAAATTCCAGTTCAGTTTTCCTTGTGCAGTTTTCTAGGAGCTTGTTGCACCCACCTGAAATTCCAGTTGTTAATCAATACCAACAATTTTAATAAACATAAGGCAGAAGACAGACATGGGATTATGGACCACATTACTCCAAGTTCATGCATAGTGGACAATGTATCTTTCTACCCACTTGCCTCATCATACAAAATGAATATGTGAAACAGAAAATGAAAAAGTCTGTCACTGAATATATTCAGGATGCATCAATTTAATATTCTAACACTGAACACTATCCGCAATGCCTAAAATTTCCCTTCCCATTTTCCACCACATCACTCTTACATGTGGCAGAACATACTTTCACTGAAAGACTGGAAGAGAAATTGCATTTAGTTCATTACCTGTGTCAGATTGTACCCTTAAAAGAAAAAGAATGGCCCCAAATGAAAAGCAACGTCCAGCTGTTCCCTATAATGGCCAGGAAAGACTACTGCAATCGTGAAGCTCTTCCTTGGATAACAGAGGTTGAATGATTTTCTGGAAGAAATGTCTTTTTGAATTAACTGTATTGTTTAGTCATCCATCCCCCCTCCCCCAGTCCCAGATATCTACCACCAGTATCTCACCAGTCATAGTAACCAGAAGTCACACTAATTTCTTCAATGGTTAATTGCCCTTACTTCATAAAACTGAAGGATTGTGGGGAGTGATTTACTTCACATTGAGATAAACGACATTTTATAAATCTCTACAGAGATGAACAGTAACTTACATCATTGAATGAACAATTTTTCTGGCTTGATTTCCTAAGAAAACGAGATTTGTTTGATGAAGATGTTTCTATTTGTTTCTCTTGCTTTTGGGATATACAAGGGTCTGTTTGTCCTTTGATCTCTCACTCTGAGCTTGTTGGCTAACTTTAACCAAATTTGAGACAGCAGGACAGATCTTCCAGATCTGCTGTTTTCATTAAAATAGTGAAGGAAAAACATTCAATTAGTACCTCACAATAAGCAAAAGACTACAGAATATACTCGTTTCTGATTTGGTATAAAGAACCAAGATCGAAGTGAGGCATTAACATTGCCTTTGCCCCCACAAAGAAAACCCTAGTTGAATTCTCACTTTTCCAAGCAGAAGAGAATCCAATCATGAGACAAAACACATAGGAAATCAGACATCATTAGTGTCATTTGTTTTATATGTTGACTGCAGACTATACCACGAGATCACAAGTTGGGTTTCTGTAAAGAAAACAGTTTTTTGCCAAAATTATAAGTGACATAAATATAAAATATTTTTACCATAGATTAACTTCACATAATAATAAAAAAAATTCTGCTCTGAAATTTGAAAACAGTATTTATATGCCTACACATATTTGCATTATTTTTTTCTCCTATGGCAATCATATGGAAGAAAGGCTAGTAGACAGGTTAGACAGGAAGCATAATCTGACACATTCTTACTCAAAGGGACAAAATACATGACAAAAGGACATGACCAGCTGGAGGAACTGTCACTGGAGTGTGATGCACTGGTCCCAAACTCTTTATTTGAAGTAACAAAAGGCAAAGCTTGTATGACAGACCATAGGAGTTCTGTGACTGGGATATAGGGTGCTACAGCAATCTATTTAACGAGTATTCAAGACTGACTGTATAGCCATTCCACAACATTCTTCTTTCTCCAAATGCAGTTCCACTTAAAGCAAGTAATCACAGTGATTTAAGTAATAATCTTCTATCTTAACCTGCTGACAATTTTTGCAGAGAAGATACCAAACATGCAGCAACCACATACAATTAAAGGCTTTGTCCAACTGCTCTCCATTGCACCCAGGTATGGATCTTGATTCCAAAACCAGAAACTTCATTGCACTGACCTACAAAAAAAATGCTTAATAAGATTACATTGCACACTTTTACTTCTTTCCATTCATAACCATGGAAGTTGTCAGCCCTGTCATTTTTTTATGAGTTTTGCTCTTCATTTCTGTATTGTTATTAGGCAGTTTCTGAGATACTTTTTAATTGCATTCAGTTCTTAAATATGAGTGGCTTCAGATCCATCCCATCTGTGCTTCCTGTTTGCATTCCTTAGTGTACAATTCTTAAGCATTTGGTAATTTCAATCATTCCTATTTGCAAATTGCTGTATGACTATTTGCCATGTTGTACAGGTTTATTGTCATGGTAATGACAAACGCTGAGAATTTTACAGTATGTCTTTATTTTCATCCCTGTCTTCAAAATGTTTGCTGATATAAACAATTCAGCGGCTACACAAACATTAATAAGTTTGTATACAAATGATCCATTTGTGCACAGAGGACATAACTGGACTGCAGTTTCAGCACATTTCATATTTTAAAAAAGAATTCCTAAAATGCTTGCAGATTTTGTTCCTCGTGTGTAAATATGTGTTTATTATTTATTGTGTACCTTTTTGAATTATGAATAAAAATTCTGATGTACAAATCCTGAAGTTCACTGTTACCACTACAATTATAAAAAGCTGAACAAGCCTTGAACTCTCAAAGAATGAAACAATATTTTCAAAGCTGAATTAAAACCTGTATTCCTTTAGGACTAATAACAACTTCAGAGCTGCAATCACTTTTCCAGTGCATGTGTCAACCCTACATACTGATTCTTCAGCCCACTTAGGTAACAGTTCAGTTTGTAGAAGACTGGTAATTAAACAGAAACAGTTCTCTATTCCATATCTTATAAATAAATCTATTAAAATAAATTTCATAAAGAATATGTTATTTATAAAACCAACCAGTGTTATTCACTAAAATAAGTATGAACACTTTTTAAAAGAATGTTCTGGATCACACAAATAAAAATAAGGTATACAAATTATATAGCTGTGTGCTTGTTTACAATTGCTGTATACTTTTCAGTGATGACTAAAATATTTTCTGTTAACCTCAACAGAAACCAGTGTTGAAGTATAAACAATTTTGATTAATTCGTGTCATATATACAGACATTTAATCTTGACAGTTCAAGACTAATATTTAATATTTTTCCTGAAAATATAATTCTACTTTGTTTTTAAAATTTTCTTTTTAAAGGTATATTTATCTGAAATCATAATTCAAACAGTATCATCACAACAGAAACATTCTTAATATGTGCAAGCAGAACGTACTTAGAAGTACCATGAAACAACATTACTTTGAAAAGTGTTTTTGGGATGCATTTCTCTCTATTTTAAAATGTTTCCACAATACAAGCTATCATTTCTTATAGAGCAAGTTATGGAGGATTTGCACCTTCTGTCCACTGAGTAGTTTTAACAGAATGTTTTCTAAAACCATTGTGATTTGATTAAGTCCTTCACTGACTTGCTTCAATCTTGTTTTAAATTCTACTGCCCACACAGCATCTCCATCTTGGACTCACTTAACCCTCTCACTTCCCTTTTTGTCCACCACTTATTTTCATGTCACTCTTTTCATTTCCCATATCCTCACTTTTCCAGTTTCTGCTCTCCAAATTACTACCCTACCTGTAGCATACTGCACTGTGTATGCAGTACACCTTTCTCCTCTACAGTACATACGCCATGTCTGTTTCCATTGTAAAATTTCCAAGGCAGATACTATCTATGTCTTTATACGTGCAAGAACATTCCCCTTGTTGATTAGTCCCCATACCTAATATATAAGTAAACTTGATAAAAATTTCCCTCAAATCGTGCTAAAATGTGGCCTATTGGTAGTTATGACACTTCAGTTGGCAAGTAAGCAGCAGGCACAGATAGATTTTTCAACCTCTTTGCCTCCTTTTATAAAAATTTTATCACATTTGATTCATGAGTAAAATCAAGACTTATTTGAATGAAGCAAGGCCGTGAGGAAGACAGACACTGAACATACCAGTTTCTGTTATCCTAATTATCTGTTTGTAGGTGATCACTGGTTGGGAGGGGGGAATGGATGACGGGATGGGTGTTGGTCTCTTCTCCCAAGTAACTAGTGATAGAATGAGAGGAAATGGCCTCAAGTTGCGCCAGGGGAGGTTTAGATTGGATATTAGGAAAAATTTCTTTACTGAGAGAGTGGTCAAGCATTGGAACAGGCTGCCCAGGGAGGTGGTGGAGTCACCATCACTGGAAGTGTTCAAAAAACCTGTGGATGTGGCACTTCAGGACATCGTTTAGGGGGCATGGTGATGTTGGGTTAATGGTTGGACTTGATGATCTTGAAGGTCCTTTCCAACCTTAATGTTTCTATGATTCTGTGATTCTGTGATCTCTTGAGTTGTCTACCAACTATATTCTCTATTATGTTAGGCAGGGGGCTTTTCTGATTTAATTACAGGCAATTTTCTTTACTGTTCTGAAGCAAAGCCTTAGAAAGGATGTCTTTATAACTGAAATAATAGTAAAGGAAAAGTTTGAAATTAATATACTTTGAATATTGTTTTGATTATCCATCACAGATTTGGAGTTTAGAAAAATAGTCAGGTGGTATTTTGTTTGTTTTTTAATCACCCACTCCTGAATATGTTTGTATGTCCCAGATGACTCAGTCCCTGTATTCATTACCCCAGTGTAGGAAAAAAAATTATAGACCTAACCTGGTTTCAAATGCACTGTAAATCAACACTTACTTTAATACTACTAAAATGATAGCAAATGGACATATTAAGTTGTACAGCATCTCATTTCTTTGCTTTTTAGTAGCTTGCTGATGCATGTCATAAGCACTATATGAGAATCATGTGCCTTCCCTTTATAGGAAAAATATGCAGAATCGTCTAAAACCTTCAACAATGTATTACAAAATTATGCTGCCTAAGTAAATTCATATTATACTATCTGGCCATAAGAAAAAAATGTTAGGCATAATAAGTCATTGAAATGACTACAAATATCTACTGAAAAGAACAATGTTAACTTTGACTGCTTTATAAGGGAAAGTTAGCACATTAACATACATCAAAGTTAACTGTGAAACAGAAGTATTTTCATTTCTGATTTTAAGGGGTGCTGCTTTTTAATACAATTGACAATTCAAACAATTTCATCTGGAAAAAATAATCACATTCTCACTAAAAACAAAAGCAATGTTACAACACTGAAAATTGACTTGGTAACGAGAAATATGCAAGACTTTTTGGCTGCTGATAAACCTTTCTGATAGGTATGGACCATAAGTCACACCAATTTCTGGTTATTGATTATTGATTGTTGTGTGAAGGGTAAGTGAAGGTTAGGGGTCCATAGCTTCCTCTGCAATGGCAGCCTTGACGTTGCCAGCTACCCATCTTCCTACTGCATATTCAACCTCCTCAAAACCACCACTACATACTTTTTTTCTGCTGGATCCTCTCACTGCTCTTCTTAAAGCCCAGCACATAAACTCATCTCCTTACGCCCATGAAGCACACACCCTGTATGTTCAGTCTCTTCCCATGGTTTGTTCCCAATTTATCCTAAACCAGAAGGGAAGGTATGTCTTCAGGCTTCACCAGGACCTACCTGGAGGTAGGAAGAACCTACCAACACCATCCCAACTCAGGAGAGGCACATAATTTTGTATCTCTTCATGTGTCAGTAGTGGATATGACAGTTTGGGAGTCTGAAGTCTTGGTGAAGTCCAGACTGCCACTGATGATTGATGGTGTGGCCAGGAAGTTAAATACCTACAGGTCAGCATGGATTAACTGTAAAAAGCTAATTTTCAAATAAAAGAGTTTTTTAAAAAAAAACCCTCATTCCATGAGATTTGAACCCAAAGAAAAACAAAAAGAAAAAGAAACTTCTGGAATGAGAACAAGCTTCCAGTCAGAAAATAAACACTGTCCAGAGAAAGATTATTGATATCCAAATAAGACCTAGTATTATTCACATAATAGTAGCAAATGATAGCAGGATATTGAAGCCATAAAGGTCTAAATTTGCGTTTATATATGATTATAAATGAGGAAGCGTGCTGCAGCGTGATCCGAGTTTAGAGTCCAGCCTTTGCCAAGAATATGTTCTCCAGCATGCTTCAGCTGGAATAATGCATTCTCCTCCCTTCAGCTTCCTCTTTTCCTCTCTCTCTCTCTCTGGGATGTTTTATTTTACAGGCTATTAACAGCATTCAGGCTTAGTTGTTCTCCATACCTCTTTAGGGTAATTTGCAATTTCAAGCAAAGCCAATGGTGAACGAGGCCACAGAGAATTTTCTTACCCCACCCCCCTTCTCCTTTTCCCACACACTGACGCGATCCTGTATCATGGCCTGGCACAGTTTAACCAAAATGCTTCAAATTCTTAGAGTGCATCAGCAGTGCCAGCCAGGTATTAACTGATATTTTTGCACCTGGTTAAAGAGGAACCAAGTGTCCCCCAAACTGAAGACAATAATTAATCACAGAAAACATCCACCTACTGATACAGAAAACAACATTACATGCTTTTCTCCCCCACCTCCATGAAAATTAAAAGTAATATTAGTTATGTTCAAACAATTAATGTTATTGCATGCAAAAATAACATTTAAATATGAAGGAGAAATACAGACTCAGGAGCCAAGACAGCCCCACAGCTGCATGACCCTGACAACATCTCCAGATGTACCTCTGTTGCCTGCCAGTAGCGAAACCGAAAAAGGACCCAGCAGAGGTGACACCAAGGAGTTAGCAACAGACCCGCATGCTGCTGCTAGAACAAGCATTGCAGAGTTTGGCATCTGGTCCCTGCTTTTGCCAAATATGCCCTGTTTGTTTCCACAGCTGTTAAATGTGTTTGCTCAAAAAGGAAAAAGTAGAAAGAAGAAAGAGCAGCTAGAGATATACTAGTGACTGAAGGAAGAAGTATTAAGCCAACATGTAATTTACTCCCAGATAATAGTTTGCTTTAGAAAATGTATTGCTAGTTATTAGGAGAAGTCTGAAATATTTAGATTAAATTAATGCATAAATTCATATGGCGTATTTATGTTTATATCTTCAAAACAACGTAGGCAATTATCACAGGGTTAAAAAATACATTTGCTGTAAACAACTTTTCCCCACTTTCTATATATATTTTAAATTACCTTATAATAATCTGCTCCATCCAGCAGAGAAAATTATGTTAGGCAAACTGAAATCTACATTAGTAGTTCCAATTTACCTGAAGGCAAAAGGATACAAAATTAAACAATAATGTTAAGTTAGGTGACTTGTTACAAACCCTTGCAATCCATTGAGCAGAAATGTATTTCATAAAACAAAACAACAATTAAAAATAGTAAAGTCACAATTAACATTCTTGAATAAATTAAAAAGAATTTATTTTAAAATAGCATCTCCCTTTTGTTTTCAAGTTTAGCTGAAAAAAATTAAGTTTAAAAAATATAGAATTGCATTTAAGTGAATTAAAGAACTCTAAATAGTTTGACTTCATGAAGAATAGGTAAGGTAAAGACATAATTTCAGGATGCAACAAACATGCCGTATTCAGTTTCTGGCTAAACCTTATAATTTTGTTTGCTTTCAGAAATGTTTTGGTCTTCACAGGGGATTAGCATAACTGACCTTGTTTAACCCATATGAAAGCAAACCTTGTTAATATGGCTAAACTGAATGCACAATCAGTTAAAATGTGGCCTCTAGATATATGTGAACCATTGATCTACTCAAATTCAGTTACTCTTCCACGAGTTAAGATATATGGATCCTTTGAAAATACAGACATGAGCTAAACCCAAGTCTCTCTCATGCTATGACACTAATTTAGAGCTACGTAGATTTCTTTTATAAAACAGTACTTGCTAACCTGAAGACTATTAAAACAAAATAAGGAGGTTAAGAGTCACATGGTATATTTTATCCCTCACAGTTTTAGCCAATCTATATGTTTCAAACTTTATATTAAATTTTCTTTTTTCCTTTCCTGCAACAGTAATGAAGTGTCACTAGTTGGTAAGAGGAAACTGGAAATAAATCAGGGATCTTTTTATCTCATATTATTGTCCAATTAAAAAAAGGAAATTAAATATTCCATATTATTCAATTTTTTCTCTCCCCCCTCTTTTTTTTTTTTTTGAACACAGTTGTGTTATACCTATGATAGTGGTTTCACTGAGAAAGCTCTGGCAAGATAGCTGGCAAGATACGTCTAGGCTACCTTTTCCTTGTGCCTATCTAGGTCTTAGCACAGATGCAGTAAAAAGATTCTATGGGGCAACTCAACTTCTCTGTTAACCTTGAGACAGTGGGTAGGGTTCCCCATTGTCTCCCTCAATTTCACAATATAATGTGTCTTCCCATCAAGCATAGGCCTGCTATGATGCCAGTGTAAACGAAATAGTCAATGCCATTGTAATTTATAATTAGTTTTTTGTACAGACCACTTCTGACCAGCAGCGATCTAGCCCTGTCTTCACCAGTGCACCTGAAACTCCTCTGCCTGACAGAGCTGAATCGGTGGATACAAATTTGAGAGCTCCCAGAAGGTGGTGGTTGAAATCCAACCCTTTCCACCAGGAATATTGTCAGAAGTAGTTACCAGAAGTTCCATATTATAAACCCTAATGGATAAATCCAGGCCATTAGAAGTGTAATGATGAATCACATGTTGTCAGCAATGAACAAGAGACTAAACTTAATGTTTTACTCTCTTTCAACTCCAGTGGTGCAGCCAGTAACTGTGTCCACCTAAGACCTGGACATACATAAGGAGTTCTGGTTGTCCACAATTCAATCTATGTAAAGCAGAGTTTATATTGTTAAATGGTAATCATACATAAGGCAATATAACTTAACTGTTCCTGTGAGACAGTATATCTACTCACAAACTATGACCCAGGTTCATATTGATTACTGGGAAAAAAAGTAAGACCAGATTTCCATAATCAGAAACAGGCACTGGTATGCAAAACTCAACGTGTTAAGGCAAGTGTTTTATAACCAGTATATTACAAGGCTGCTTTGTGACGTTGCAGAGGATTCTAGGTTAAATGGATGATTCAGCTACTGAATGGAGCACAAAATCTGCCTAGTGCGTGGTTCTCTGTTCTCCCAACATAACAACGATTTGGAACAATTATCATGATTAAGTTCTTATTGTTAAATGAGGGATAAGAGAGTCTCAGTAGAGCCTGCTTATGTCCGAAACTACTTCCATGGTTATTGAGAGAGATTGAAATTCTCTTATCTAGAAAACACATTGGAAAACTATTTAATACAAACATTCGTAGTCAGGGAAGGAAATCTTCAGAATTGGAAATTGGTGGTGATTTTTTTGGTTTTGTTTTGTTTTTAATTGAAGACCTTGATTCAAGTGCTGTTTTTCTAGCAGAAAATGAGGGGATATAATATTCATTCTGTTCTAAAGAATGATTTCTGAAAATGTCAAAGTCCTCCATAAAGCCTGATATTTTAGAGGTCTCTAAATAAATACGTGTTTTATTGATATTTTGACACCTATTTTTCCCTTTCACATAACTCCATAGAATAGAATAGAATATTTTCAGTTGGAAGGGATCTACAATGATCATCTAGTCCAACTGCCTGACCACTTCAGGGCTGACCAAAAAGTTGAAGCATGTTACTAAGGGCATTGTTCCAATGCCTCTTAAACACTGACAGGCTTGGGGCATCAACCACCCCTCCAAGAAGCCTGTGCCAGTGTTTGACCACCCTGTCAGTAAAGAAATGCTTCCTATCATCCAGTGTAAACCTCCCCAGTGCAGCTTTGAATCATTCCCACACATCCTATCACTGGATCTCAGGGAAAAGAGGTCAGTACCTCACTGTCCACTTGCCCTCCTCAGGAAGCTATAGAGAACAACGAGGTCACCCCTCAGCCTCCTTTTCTCCAAACTAGACAAACACAAAGTCCTTAGCCGCTCCTCATAGAACATTTCTTCCAGCCCATTCACCAGCTTTATTGTCCTCCTCTGGATGCATTCAAGAACCTTCACATCCTTCCTAAATTGTGGGGCCCAGAACTGCACACAGCACTCGAGGTGAGGCCGCACCGGCGCTGAATACAGCGGGATAATCTCCTCTCGTGGCCGGCTGGCTGTGCTGTGTTTGATGCAGCCCAGGACGCACTTTGCCCTCATGGCTGCCGGGGCACACTGCTGGGTGATACTGAGCCTGCTGCCACCCAGCACCCCCAGGGCCCTCTCTGCAGGGCTCCTCTCCAGCCACTCCTCTCCCAGTTTATACTCGTGCCCAGTGTTACACTATCACAGGTGAAGAATCTGGCATTTGCACCTTATGCATTTCCATGAAGCTTTGCCCTAACCTGTATGCAATAATACTAAGTGCTTAACTGATGGTGGTCAATTTTTCTTTCTTAAACTAGATGCAGCTCACAAGCTATTAAAGCATGGCTCTCGTGTTTGTGGAGTTGTTGATAACGTGGACTGTCGAGTAATCTGAAAACCTGGCTACTGAAAGAAGAGTGCTGACAGGGTGTGCTAAAGGTCAGCCATCTAAGATGATATGTGTCCTATGGTTTTTTTCCATATGAAGATTTTGGTGTAAACTGTCAAGAAGCTTCTCAGAAGTGTGAAGAAAACTGATTTTTTTTTTTTTTTTTTTTGGTCAAGGGATGGGAGGCTTGGGTTATCTGAGGCCAGGTAAGTCTTCTGTTGCTAAAGGATAGGTATGGATGGACTAGGGCAGGGTGATTGAATGGGGAACAGTGAAAGATGAAGAGCCTTTGATTTCTCTGTCTCCAGACAAACAGGAAATGTGACACGGAGACTATGCTGCTGTTTCCTCAGTAGTTTCTGGTATACAGAACTAAACATTGTCTTACCTGGATTTCTAGAGCATGACACAGATAAAACAGGAATAGAGCTGTGACTGGCTTGCCTAATCAGCTGCTTGGGCTGCCTGTCCAGTCCTGGGCAAAAATCTTAAGGACTCAGGAAGGTTAGGCACCCCCCGTTTAAGGGCAGTAAACCTGGTCTGATGCTGTTAAAAGTTAGGCAGTGTAGACAATCTGATTTATTTTTCAAATCATCCAGAACTGAAGAAAGACTGAATTATTTTGAAAAAAGTATAAAGGAGGAGTTAGTGAACTTCTACTGATCTGTCGCTAGATATTGCCTCTCACTTTTCTGCCTGTTGCAAAAAGTTTAAAGTGCAATCTTGCTTTTGTTTTCGCTTCAGCTGATGTGAAAAAAGACCCCAAGTGTCATCAGATGTTCTATATTGAACAGGTTTTTTGTCAATGGGGGACAGAGCATCAGCAGCATCAGCAGAACACATTTAGAGGAGTAAGACTGATTTGGATGTGAATCATCTAAGGGAGACCCCTGTCACTATTTGATATGCAGTAACCATATGCATCATATGGTTACTTACATTATAAATCTAGGCATCTAATTTTAAGGACAGGGTAGAACTGTCTTTTTTGAAGCATATAAAGCCTTAACTGCAACAGATAATGTCAACTCAAATTATTTCCATTCCAACATAGATTATAAGACAAGAGAATATAACTGGAAATCAAAAAACAAATTCAGCACATGTATCAGAAAGCACCTTTTCATGTAGAGAATAATAAATACTTAGAATAGCCTACAGGCAAAGTTGTTGAGGCAAAAAGTCTCAGTGTCATTCAAGAAACAATTAAATATCATCCTTGGGGAAACAGACTACTAAAAAGAATATGTCTTGATGGACCAAATGACCTTTATTCATTCTCCAAAACTCTCTTGTGTTCTTATAATTCTATTGAAGAATATTTCAGCATTTTGGCCTCAAGTAATGTCAATTCTTCCTTGAATTATCCTGTTCATCAGTTCACTGCTGAGGTTGATCCTTTCTTATACTGTAAAAAATAATGAACAATTGCCATCCCTGTAACATGAAAATACTTTGAGTATATAATCAAAACTCATTTTCAGTTCTGTGACTATACCCAGTCTTGTACCCAGTCTGACTACAGAAAGTTTTTCAGGCATTTGGAAAATAAATAAATAATAACAACAAAACCTGTCTTGGTTTTAAAATTAACCGTAAGAATTACAGCTATTCTCCATTCCTGGAACACAGCATGCACCTTTTAGATGAAACATGTCTAGAATAACAGCAAAGTAATTTTCCCCCAGAAAATTAAGCAGATCATGAAAGTCCTTGTGGCTTTCCAGTGATCACTAAAATAAATCTTTTAATCTTTGAAGTTATTGCAGGAATTTTTCAGGTATTGACTTTGTTTTAATTCAATACACATAGAAAGTAATATAAAATTAAGCATCCACAATGATTGCCTGTGTATATTGGAAAGGTGTAGCCCACTTTAAACATTTTAAGGGAATACTCGGAAAATGTAACCTCTGCTATACGCAAGGAAAAGTATAGTTTATCTCTACTGACATACTGAGGTAAGCGGAAACAATATAATTGGATAAAAGGAGCTTTGACAACTTAGGCAATGGTGAAAAGCTAGTGTTATCTGTAAAGTTGTGTATTTTTCTTTTTTACTTTTTATATGCTTGACTCATACACACTAGTCACAGGAGCTCTAGACTAGTCTGATGTTGTCTTCCCCCATCCATAGTCTTAAGAGCTACTTTTGAGTCCACTAGCACTCCGGAGTGCACTGTGAATTCATACTGAAATTAAGACACATACAGGATTTTGTAGGACTAGCTCTATGTACTTAAAAGAATAGCAAAGGAAAGGTGCATCTGGAAATCTATGCCCAAACAGTATCTCTATAGTTCTCCCTACTTGTCAGAAATTGAAGCTCAAGGGGAAGGAGTGTAATCTTGAAAAGCTACAAAACTATTGAGAAAAGTGTGTGTTCACTAAACTATAGAAAACTAAGCTAAACTACACAAATATTTAAGATTATCAAAAGAGAAAGGTATTGACGTTTTACAGAGTTTAGCTAAATGGTACAGACTATCAAGAAAAGCATTCATTGAGTCTAGCTTAAGAAATTTATCAATAAAATTCATTGCTGAATCCACAAAATATTAACAGTAACAAATTATATAAGTAATTTAAAATGCAAGAAAATTGATTGCTCCAAGTTCTCTACATTTCATTGAATTAGATGAAAGAAGCTAATAAACTAATGCTGTGCAGCAATAAGGTATTTTAAGCATTGAAGTTTATAAATATCTGGAGAATTTTAGTATTTTATAATTTTGAGGAACTAAATTAAAGTTTAATAACATGGAAACATCAAACCATTACCTTCATTATGCTACATATTACTAGTACATTGGAAAACTCAGGTTCTGTCACAAAGACTATTTATTTTAGGTAACATGTAAGTATTATCGGAAAAGACAGAAATGCTGCACAAACTTTTAGAGAATTCCTTCTGAAGACAGTTTTTTTCTGCATGCAGGAATATAACATTAATTTCAGTTACCAGGACTGTAGGCATTCTGAAAACATAAAAATATTACTTGGCATATTATAGTTTGCACCTGCTAATTTTCCATGTGTCCACTATAGCTTCATTTCTCTTGGTATCAGAATTCGCAATACAGACTTTTTTGCGATAAAGTGGTTCTGCTCCTTTTGAGTTTCACATTTGATCCTATCACAAGTTATTTGTGCTACACTCCTTGTTCATTGTATTTTACTCATGTTGTTATCATTTTCATGAACTTTCCACTGATGGACACTTATCCACATTGTTAAATTACTGAAGTAGTCTTATTAATTGACAGAATCACTGACATGGATATGTGTTGGCAGGCTTTATCCCTTGACAGAGTCCCTTCCAGCTAGCACATTTACCTGCTGGTGAAGTTTTTTTGTCACTAGTCACATACAGGGTCAACGCTAAAGGACATGGTTTGAAGTCAGATTCCTGAGAAAACACAGTTGTCCTCATCAATTTCAGCACTAGAATCATTATTCTGCAGTCATCTACAGCAAATTGTATTTGCATAATATTAGTTGAGATACTTACTGGTGGAAGTCATTATGCACTCAACTGCTTTATTCAGCACTTTTTTTTCCCCATTTCAGAACCTTCACCCAAATCATTTATATAAATATTTAAAAAGCCCCAACTTAAACACTGAACTTTGTAGTAATCTAGTAGTAAAACCTGTCCAGGACAAAAAGGTATCATTTATAGTTTTTGTTCCTCCCATTTTACAGTGACAAATAGCTACCTAATATATTAAAAACTATTATTTTCTCAAAAATAGATTTTCTTGTTTAGTGAAACATAAATAATCTTATTAAGTTAAAAAAAAAAAAAAGAATGTGGAACTGAGTATATTTCCCTTCTTATTTTCTGGAAGATGATTCCCATTTTTCTTTGGTATTTGTATCTTGAATTTGCATAACCCTGCCCTTTCTAAAAGGCTATCTAAAAGAAAAAGTTGAAGAAAGTTTTCTGAAAAGGCAACCTTTTAAATTTATTTGCCTATACTTCAGACATTTCAAAAATACTATCCATTTATATTCTTAAAAAAAATAGAATTTAAAATACTGCAGCTATTCAAAAATGTTGAAGAGACATTTCAAAGGACAGGCAATTTCAACCTTAACTGAATCCCTGCTACACGTTTATATCTATTAAAACTGGCTTTAAAAGTTACTGAATGTAATACAGGGTCTTCTCAGTGTAATACTGTATAATTCCCTATTTTACACTTGCCAGGGCACTGTGCCATCCAGTGTCTTTGCTCAAGAGGAAAATGTTAGTTAATAGGTTTTATAAATTAACCCTGTTGCTGCCTCTGTGTATCTTGTCGAGTTAGCTAGATGAAACATGACCACAGTGACCATTTCTGTAGTGAAATTTCTGTATGCACAATGGATATTTCCAACAGTGATTTCATGCCAAAAAATCACTTGCTTCTCTGGATTTCCACCAAAATTTCTATTGGCACATGATTGAAAAAAGTAATCTCTAGTGAGAAACAAAGGGGGGTGAAATCATTACTACATCAGCAATTCTCTTTTCTCACAAAGAATTCCAAGTCATTTAGGATTTTGGTTGGTTGGTTTTTGTGGATTACCAATTTTGTGAAAACAAAAAATTATCTTCCTATTAAAGGATTCATGACTTCAAAGTCTCAGGCATGCTCAGTTGAAATCATCCTCAACAAATATAGTTCCTAAAATCTCTGGGGAGTGGTGCAGGACCTGAAAGGGCAGGCGAGAAAAACAAGACCACCACTACCACATTTATCTTTTCTTGCCAAATTCTGTGGGTTTCCACAATATCCTCCACAACATCACTCTTAACAACAGTTTAATTCTTCCTAAACTAACAGTAAGACCAGCAAAGCTTGCTCAACAGAAAAACATGGATTCAGGCAACGTTGCAATATTGAACAGGTCTTCCATTTCGACTGTTTTGAAAAGCACATGAAAAAGTCCATTTCAGAGGTTTGGCCTCATGAAGAAAGGTAGCGACTTAACCTAGCTGAATCTGTCTTACAATATACGGCAAGAGTGCAAAAGATAGAACAGCTGCCAGCAAAGAGGAGAAAAACACTCCAAACCTTTGGAACTTGAAAACCAAACCCAACAGAATTGGTATATACTGATTTACCTCTTCAACATCAAGCAGTTTTTCTAAAAAATTAATTGATAGAATTAGAAACTGTAAGTTTCTGATAATCTTGAAAGAATGAAATTACTATGTTTTGCTTTCTGTTAATGCCAAAAACTCACAGGCTTACATTTTCATCTGGAAAAGCTGATTAACATAGTTAAATCATATTCTCAAACTTGCCTATTTGAAAAAGGCTTAAGGAATGTAACAGGCATTTGAGCAGGGGTTCTATAGATAAATTTCAAAATCAACCAAATTTATGGAAAGGCTATAATTTTCCACTGTTAAAGCCACTTTCTATCTTACATGGTAACAGTACCACTTTTCACTACACTGTGTATCATGGTCAAAACCATTTAACTTTTTCTTTTATTTCATTTACCCAATGTTTTTCCCTGTAAAGTAAAATTGACACTTACAAGTAGCTACATATGAACCCCACAATATAGATTTCAACAAAAAGGTTGTGGAGACAGAGAGATGTATCATCCCCACTTTTTGTTCTGGAAAAATTATACCTTTTGATGCAAATTGCTAACATATGTTTAGAAGTACATAACATAAATATGCTTTTGTGTTGAATATAAAACATAATTAAAAAATCTGTTTCAGATCTACTAAATTTAGTATAATAAATTCAGTGTTATTAAGCATAGTTTATCATAATTCCTACTGTTCTTATCAACTTTAAAGATACATTTCTTCTTCAGAGTTATAGAATAATCATTTCTTGATTACTCTAGGGATACTAGGCCTGTATGTGAAGACACATTGTTGATTTTATTGTTCTATCTGGAAAATTCTTAAAAGTCCCTTGAAAATACTTCAGGTTTACTGAATTATTCAGATCACAAATCTACCCAGGAAATTAAGGTTACATTTTGCCAACATTTCAGAAGTATCTCTGAAATATCTCATTTCTCATAAATTGCCTTTATAATTCCAACAATGAATGCACATATTGGTCTTGCAGTCCCAATTTGTCTAGTTCAGTTATTCCTTCTGGATCTTCTGGTGTTTACATTGACTGCCCAGTATATAAATGCAATAAAATATCTAAATGCAAGTATAAAATGCAATACAAATATACCCTACTCAAATGATAGTGAATGGAGGACATGAATAGAGAAAACTGCAAGTGTAATTTCTCTATCATCACCATACTCACAACAAATTCTTTTTCATGCAAAGTTATTTCAGATAGACAAAAAACCCTAATAAGTTTTACTAGGATGGTGAAGCCAGTATCAATGATTGGATTATCATCATAAATTAGGACAATACAAAGAAACAAATCTACTCCTTATTCACAGAACATATATGTGAATTTTCCAAGTAAATAGTATCAAAACAAATGAGCCCAAAACAGTAAAATTCATATGTACTAAGTTTTTTCCTGACAAATAATGAGATGACAATAAAATTAAGCTTTTAGTGTATATAAATGAGCATTCACTCTCAAAACTGTGATAATACAGAGGGCATTCAAAAGCTGAGTAACTTACGTCTTATATTTCAATGAAGTCAAGTGATAAAATTACAAAGAGGGAGGTAAGATTCAGGTAAGCAAAAGGGAATTGTTTTTTAAAATGTATTTAATGATGGATGACATCAGATTGCTTACAGACATCTGTATCATTGGCTTAAAATTAAAAATTCATTAGGTCTTTCAAGGCCTGGATAACATTGTGTAAATAGAAACAACATGTGAAAAATCTGAATGAATGCAAGGGCTTAATAAAATAATCATGGCTTGAACTAGTGCTCCGCAAAACAACAATACATAAATATGTATGTGTAAAGGACTAAATTGTGCTCACTCTACTTTGACTAGCAGCCCCATTAACTTTGGTTATTCTGGAATCAACCAAACTACTTACAGTAATAAAACAAGTAACACCCTAATAATTTTGGTGGCCATTACACCACCCTTATTTCTACTGGTAATAACTTGTTATGTAAGCATAACCCATAAAATGCATGAGACCACATCAATAATTTCCCACTGAAGGAATCTTTTTTCTCAGGAGTAGTTTGTTCTTGTTCCCACTCACATTAATTCTAATTCAAACCAGTGAGGGAATGCTTAAGTCAATGTTAGTTTAATGTTCAGTTGACATAACAAAATATTTTTCTGAAACTGTTTCCATTGGCGATTATTAGACTTCTGTCATTGATTTCAATAGATCCAGGATTTTACCCAATAGGTTACATAAAAATCCATCATTTACACTTACTTTTTTGTCAACTCCTGCTAATTTATTCATCAGTGATACTCATATTCCAAAAGCTCTATAGGAAGTAAAAAAGTGAAGAATAAAGCCAGCAACTAGAAACATTTTTGCCTAAAGTCAGAATTCACCAATATTTTACCATCACTGCCACAACACAACTCTGACTTCCTCTGCTCCATGTAACAGAAGAGCAAATGAATCTACCTATTAAAATACTGAAACATGCAATTAGCACACTAACCAGTGCTTTAAAACACTGATTTGAAATACATTGGAATGATCTCAAATTACTTGACTAATTGTGGAAGGCCTTGCTTGACTTCGAACCCAAAAGGAAGTGTTCATACACCTGGTACCAATATCTACTGGGTTTAAGGAAACAGTAGCACCTCCTCTTTTAATTCATCCACGTTATATGTTTTCTGTTCCCATCCAGCAGCAAATGGTGGACATCAAGAACCTAGGAACAGCCAACTTAACCTAGATGTAGAGGATGAATAGTGTGAACTGTAAGGAAGAGGACAAGAGGAAATGGCCTCAAGTTGCACCACGGGAGGTTTAGATTGGATATTAGGAAAAATTTCTTCACCAACAGGGTGGTCAAGCATTGGAACAGGCTGCCCCGGGAGGTGGTGGGGTCACCATCTCTGAAAGTGTTCAAAAAACGTGTGGATGTGGTGCTTCAGGACATGGTTTAGGGGACACGGTGGTGCTGGATTAATGGTTGGACTTGATGATCTTGAAGGTCCTTTCCAACCTTAGTGATTCTCTGAAGCTAGAGAATGAATCTGAGCTCAACTTTCAGTGTAGATGTACTGTCTGCCAGATGCTGCTGTTGTAGCTGGCCTGTTGGGCTGCGATGACGACTCAGCCTGTCATCATCTCCTCCTTCTTCACAAAATTAAGGTTTTGACTTTTGCCCCGGTTAATAACACATGTTTAAATAGTCAGGAACATTTTGTTTCAACATTCCTCCTATTTCTTCAGGATCAAAGCTTTGGCTTTCTCCCTCCCCTGTTAATTTGCCACTTCTACACAAATGCATAATAGAGAATGTAACATGCTGTTATGTTATTGTATGTTTGAAAGTCTTCCTTACAGGATAGATGAAAAGAAAAAAGTGACTGTTTTTTGTACAAATCCTTTAGTCCTTCCACAAACCTGATGTGACTATTTTTCAAAGTCGAAGATCTCAATCAGGATTCACCTTTAAGAGGGTGAAATTATTTCAAGAGTTACCAAAAACATCTCTCAAATCTGTATGTGGTTCAAACAAGAGGATCCCTCTCTACATGACTTTCCCATTTGAATTATGCAAATTTGCTCTCTGATCTCAATCCACCTATTAAATATATTAAAGGGGAAATAAAACCCAGAAAACATGGAGAGGAGTGAGAGAGATGCATTTGCAGAGAAAATAATTATTATCTTGTAATACAATGGCAAATGTTAGAGGAAACAGTTGAGAAAAAATATGTAATATTTCATACTAGAAAAGGACACACCACTAGATAAAAATAAATACAAATGGAACCTTTAAAAGATAAATTGTTTTGTTACAATTGATATAGATGCTACCGTACCGTAATGTTTTCTCAGAAGCAATTCAAATACTTATTTTCATCCATCTTTGTATCTTTTTCAACTCTACACACTTTTAATTTATTGCCTTTTGCATAAATGCTCTTTTTACTGCTCTACACACTATTTTGAACTCCACATTCGCATTAAGCAAGGTTTCCTTTCATACTTTTTTTTTCTGTATCCAAGATGGAGCAAGACATCTCACAGTACCTGCAAATGTAATTGACCCTAATCATTACATGACAATAATCACTTTAATGAGTCCTTGCCTAGTCAGGCTAGTGACATAGTGTCAGGCTTAGTTACCAAGCAAGAAACTCTGAATCAGGACTTCAGTTATGCAGGTTTTTGATCACCATGTTTTTTCAAGGAGGTGATCAGGTAGATCTCCAGTGAATGCAGTGACAGTCCAGGTTGAAGACTTTGCCAGCCACCGCTCTGAGTCCAGCTGACACTAATTTCTGTGGAAGGCAAGAGTCCCAATCTTTCAGCCTTAACAAAAGAGAGGCAGATAGTTTCCAGTTAAAGGCAATGGCCACAGAACATACAGAACTGATGCTATTGCAGTTGATATATTGCACTGCACTCATGCCAGTAATCAACTTTGCCACATATTGTCTTTCCAGTCTCGGCTAAGTCACCTGTTCTGCTTCCGAATCAGTGCCACACAGGCACAGGGGGGAGGACAGTACGCTCACCTGCTTGTCATTTGTCTGACTCTTAGAATTAGTTTCAGTCTTTCATGGAGAAGCACACAGAGCATCTTTGTCAAACAAACAGAACCCTGCTGATGTTCAGACCTTCCCCACAACTGCAAAGCTCCAGCTGCACAAGTTACACCTGCTTCGGCAACCGTGGAGGAGCCCACCCACACGCTCTTTAAGTGAAATGATCATGTAAATATGAACAATAAGGGGAATGCTGAACCTGAGAATGAACAAATGTCCTCAGTAAATGAGTGGAAAGAGTTCGTTAAACCTAGTTTATGTTAGAATTTTAATTACTTCTCAACCTGTCTTGGTATTACTACTATTTAGAAGCAAACTCATGATGACACATATTAAACATTTGTCAACATTTAACTTAAAACCTTGCTGTTTTGAGATATTTGATTTACTATTTGAAGTTTTTAATTCAGAGTCAAACCAGCACACTAAATATTTTAGGAATTCATAGTGTCTTTTCCAAAGTTCAAACAGATTTTTTCATTTATCTATTAATTTATTCTCAGTATTTGAAATGTGGAACAGAGAAGTGAAAACATCACCTGTGGTTCTATTTTATTCTTAACACATACTTCACTTATCATTCTAAATACTGCATCAAAGGGAGCCTCTTAAGGTTCATTGTCATTCCAGAAAAATAATATAGTATTATCACCTAGTGATGTAATTCACATCTATGATAAAGCTACCCCCTACTTTCTACTTTATTCTTCCTTCCCAAAGTCTTAATAATACCTGGAAGATAACTAGAGAAAGGAAATCACATCTGATCTCTATACCCTCAGATTTATCCAAGATATGTTGCTTTAATTAAAAGTAGCATATACCCTTACTCAGAATATGCACCCCATTGTTCATACTTGAAGAAATACTAGGAAGAAGTAGAGTGATTAATATTCCATACATGAAAAGGAATAAATAACCAACATCGTCTGAAGGCTTGGAACATACATTCATGTTATGCAATGTTACAGCCATTAATCAGATGATTACTCTGTCTTCTGGGAATGGTAAGAAAATGTTTGACAGTAAAGTTAAAACATATACCTTCATGTCCTCCACGCAGCAAAAAACTACATTTACGCATAAGCTAAATACAAAGCACCTATTGCAGCTTCATAGCTTTTAGTTCTTTAACACCTAGACAGTTACACTTTACAAAAATGAAAGAAACTTAGGTCAACTTTAAAATACTGGTTTTGATAAATTAATACATTAGTCATAACAGGTAACAATTGAGAATTTTTTCTACCCTTAACTTTCAAAACTTTCCCTGACAGTTCTGATGAGCAGAACAGCCTGACACGAAGTCATTGTAATACCTCTTTAGTAACCAGTTAATTTCCTGTTCATTCCCATAGTAAATCATTCAGGCTGAGGAAGCCAGTGTCTCAATGGCCATGTCTCAGCCTTACTAAAGGATGACAAGGGTGCTGATTTCTAAGTAAGGTTGCTAGAATATCCTTAGTTATTCTTCAAGTGGTAAGGACTCTTTTTTGCATCTTTCTGTAGACATATATGTTATAAATGATTTAGTCAAACCCCAAACCTTATGCATGCACTTTCTTCACACAATACTATGCGGTCAGTGGTCAAACTGGTTTGAGCTGATATACCAGCAAAGTAGTTTAACTTTCTCCTGTAAAATACCCCTTTTTATGGTGCAGGAGAAATCCATAAAAGTACAGAAGATTACACTTCATCACACGAATCAGATGAACATATTTCACAAATATATCAATTATTTTTGCCTTTTCCTTCTAATTTCTTAGCTTTCCACTAGAACCAGTATTCCAAGCTCACAGTGTCTGTCCTGAACTATAATCTGAACCTCTTACAAAGACTTTGAGTACTACAAAGGCCTAGAGTATATCCCTCTGCTTTAGTATTTCTTTGAATTAAAGAAAAGTCTCTCAAAGATAACAAGAACTACAAGGTTCTGTTGCAGAAAGCAAAGGCATTTCACTTAAAAAGGGCTTTCTCAGTTTCATATCTTATATCCTATCATTCATGATCTACCGGTGTTATTATGAAGTACTGCACTGATCACAGAATCACAGAACGGTAGGGGTTGGAAGGGACCTTTGAAGATCATCTGGTCCAACGCCCCTGCCAAGGCAGGATCACCCAGGGCAGATTGTACAGGAACGAATCCAGTTGGGTTTTGAAGGTCTCTAGAGAAGGAGACTCCACAACCTCTCCGGGCAGCCTGTTCCAGTGCTCCATCACCCTCACAGTAAAGAAGTTTTTCCTCATGTTGAGGTGGAACTTCCTGTGCTGCAGTTTATGCCCATCGCCCCTCATCCTGTCACTGGGCACTACTGAAAAGGGACTGCCTCCATCCTCCTGACAGCCACCCTTCAGATATTTGTAGACATTGCTAAGGTCCCCTCTCAGCCTTCTCTTCCCCAGACTAAACAGCCCCAGGTCTCTCAGCCTTTCCTCACAAGAGATGTTACAGTCCCTTAATCATCCTCGTAGCCTTCCATTGGACTGTCTCCAAAGTTCTCTGTCTCTCTTGAACTGGGCAGCCCAGAACTGGACAAAATACTCCAGATGAGGCCTCACCAGCGCAGAGTAGAGGGGGAGGATAACCTCTCTCAACCTGCTGGTCACATTCTTCTTAATGCACCCCAGGATACCATTGGCCCTCTTGGCCACCAGGGCACATTGCTGTCCCATGGATAACTTACTGTCTACCAGGACTCCAAGGTCCTTCTCCATGGAGCTGCTTTCCAGCAGGTCAACCCCTAACCTGTACTGGTGCATGGGGTTGTTCCTCCCCAGGTGCAGAACTCTACACTTGTCCTTGTTAAATTTCATGAGATTCCCCTCCGCCTAACTCTCCAGTTTGTCCTGATTCCATTGAATGCCAACGCAGCCTCCTGGTGTATCAGTCACTCCTCCCAGTTTTGTATCATCAGCAAACTCGCTGAGGGTACATTCCAACCCTTCATCTAGATCATTGATGAAGATGTTGAACAAAACCGGACCCAGTACTGATCCCTGGGGAACACCACTAGCTGCAGGCCTCCAACTGGACTCTGCGCTGACCACAACTTGATAAAAGTATGCATTTCTCTTCTAATACTGGTCTAATAACATCATCAAACCAATATGAAATACAATAAGTCCCAGCCATATAATGAGGTGGAAAACCTTTTTTGCTATAGACTTCCATTATCTAATCCACCATCCTTTACCTTTTGACAACTCAGTATTGATCTTGTCAGTACTATAAAACCCAAATATAATCTTGGAAAATGGAAAGTAGGATGTAGCAAACTGCAGTTCAAATAACACTTAATTAATATTTTTCAGGCATATCAGCCGTGGCATGGGTATATGCACATTATTTGCCAATATAGTTGATGTATTCAATAAGTTTTTTAATGCATCTACTACAAGCAAGTAACAAGTTTTGAAATGTAGTGTGGATATGAGCACTCAGACCACAAGCTTCATCTGTTGTATGTGGAGACAGCACAAGTTGTTAGCATGTGGGTTTGTGATTATCCATGCTTTACACCTATTTTTCTACTCTCAGTAGGTTCCAGATAGTGATAATAACTACTTTAGACATTGCAGAGCTATGTTAAGTCTTTGCATTGTTCGTGAGATATTTGTCAAGAAGGTCCTCTCCCAGCTTTTGGCTATTGAAGGGTTATTTAGAGTGAGATTAATCTCATTTAACTTTTGCTGTTGAAAATACAACTTACTCTAAAAGAGTTATGTAGGCTTCTGTAGTAATCAATGAAGAGAGAGAGGTACCTCCAAACAGTGGTTTTATCCCCTTTATCTTAGATCTTTTTCTAAGGATAATTTTAGTTCTGGTTTTATATCAATGGAAAAAAAAAACTGTAAAGAAATTAAGACTAGATGCTTTTCTACAGTGTCTCTGAATTTTTGGTAGTATAATTACGTACTTGCTGCAGACTGTAAGATATATTCTGAAAATGGATTCAACAAAGCTAATCTAAAAACAGTGACATTTCAAAAGGGATCTGATGAAGAGAACCTTGGTGATAGGCATCACAAATTCAACATGTCTTAATAATTTATAATTCAGATCTACAGACTTACCTACAAAATTTCCCATATATCCAGATGGTCACTGGTCATTCCTTTTCTAACGGTACATATTATTTTCCTGTCTCAATGAGACTATAAAAGCATTATGATATGACTACATACAACTAAAATAATACACTGCTGATGTTATAGATATTTAAATACACACTAAACCTACTAATTTTCTTCATAGTATTTGGTGATGCAGTCATTTCCCATGATCTGGACCTTTCTTTAATGGCTTTCAGCTTTTCCGCATCCAATAGCAGTCCATCAGAGACTAGAATCCTGCCTTGACACAGTTTATGAGTGTTTTAGCGGCAACTAGAAAGCTGGGTACACAGTTGGACAATATGAACTGTAATAAAGGTACAAAATTAACTAAGGGAAATCAGAGAAAAACAGCAGGCAAACTTTAGAGGAAACCAGTCTTTTTCCTATCAGATGAGGGGAATGAAAAATCATCCTTTCTTGAAACAATGCCCTACCACCAACAGCATATTTTGCAGCTTTCTAGAGGATATTGATGCTCAGGACAGCTGCTAATATATGTAATTCTTCAGTCCTCCAGAATCAAGATGTCATTTTAGCACTTAGACTTATTCTGAACATAAATAAAGGGAGACCTTTGCTCTTGTCCCATATGTGGATGAATTTGGCCGTTAGGTTAAAATTGACTAAGGAGGAACATGTAGGAAAATACTTATATTTGTAACTTCATTATAAAAAAAGACCAAGACAAGCTTTCCACAGTTGGAAAGATATAATGTTTTTTCCTCTCAGTTAAAATTTTTTGAGATTCTCACATGTGTGGGCTTTAACATTCGTCTTCCTAATGTGACAGCAGATACCATACTTCTAAAACAAAATGTCTCTGTTACACTTTTCAAGTTTTCTGACATGCCAGGGTCTGATCATACAAGATGCTGAATGTAGCTCATCCAACCCTGTGTTACACTGGAAACTATTAGGAAAGTGTGAGAAAGGAAATTTTGTGAAGTTTATAGTTTCAATATTATAAACAGTGACAGTGCATTCAGAACATGTAAAAGAATCCAATGTACCCTCTTTTAACTTTTCTTTCATTCCTTTCATCAAGAAAGTGCTAAGCGTTCTGATGAAGGAAAATTTTAGTCCAAAGTCTCCTAAGCACAAGTACTAAAGCTACAGCTTTTGCTGTTTGTGTTTATGCTGCCTCTAGGATTACTTAGAGTAGCAACAGCTGGTTCAGCTGTGTGGGGAGTAAAAGTCTTTTCTGATATGGTCATTACATCTGCACCTGAGTCTGCTTTAAAATTGACAGTCTTCCCACAAACATTCAGTTCCAGTCTTCAGGCTGGCTCTGCATCATTTCTTGTGACTGAACCCAGAAAGAAAGTAAAGGAAAAAAATGAAAAAGCACACTTGACCCAGGTGCTTGCTTTCCATGCTGCCTTTGTGTGACATAAATCAACATTTTTGTATGTCAGTGGCATTTGGCTACTGTAGCTGAGCAATTACCTTCAGACATTGGTGTCTCCACCTCAGCTATGCTCTGGAGAAAAGGCATGAATCTGGCCTGAAATATCCACATAACCCATTCAGGTCCACTGTAAAAGCAGTCGATAAGGGGAGACCTTGTGCAGTTGCACTTCTATAACACAGGAAACATCCTAGGAGCCAGATCTCCTTTTCTACAAAAGTCAGGTTAAGAAATTCTACCATTTTTATGGCCGTCTCAGAATCCTTATCCTGAGATAGAGAGCATCTGATAAAATATACTTGAAAAACCTCACCATTTTCAATGATCTGGCTATACTTAGCAGCATTTTCCTACAGTACTGATAATGTTATACACAACAAGAGGATCTATGCACAATGCAGTTATTTGCCTACTCTTACGGAGCCTTAGCTTCCTGTTTTGCTGTCCCAAATTGTCTGTTGAACAACAATGATGCTAACAATGAACACTGCAAAATGACAACTCCTAGAAGTTGAGAGTTCCCATGAAGAGCAGTTATATGTCAAGATTTCTTTTTACCTGACAAAGAAATTTATTTTCAAATATATCTCTTTTAGATATCCAGGGAATCCGGTGGACAACATGATAGACGGCTCTGATTTCTTAAGTCTTACACAGGAAGTCCATGTGGTGGTGCATTTCCACTCCCCCTTCACCTTGCTCCTGGGCCGCTCTACAACCTGAGGAATTCAGTTGCCTGGCAAGCCTTGACCTTTGAACAAAGAGTTCCACGGTTGAGAGTCCCAAGCACTCTTGTGTAGTTGCAGTGGGGAATGGTACTGATTGTACCAGGAACGGAGTTGCCTGACCAGGGTGAGGAATGAGAACAGGCCTAACTAACCACCTCCTGACAGTCCTGGAACAACTATTACCAGTGCTACTGGAGACTTGAGAAACCACCTGTCTGGGTTGTGGCCAGGATGGAAGTTCACTGATGCCTAAAGTCAATCATCTTGTGACCCTATAAACAGTAGTTCTACGTGAGGCCCTTTGAGCTCTCCTGAACCACAGTGGGCTGTGACCGGTATCTCCGAGTAGGACATCTCTCAGAGCTCACAAACTCCTGAGTTTGTGAAATTCAGAGGATTGTCAAGAGATGGGCATGGACCTGGGCTGAAACCCCTGCTCTGAGGATCAAACCCTTTGCCCATTGAGAAATACAAAGGTATTTAATGTATTCCACTGAACTCTAGGGGAACTTTTTAACAGGTACCTTTGTATATATATGTATCTTTATAAGTCTCCTCTTACATATATATCTCATATGTATATATCTTTATATGTCTCTATGTCAATATCTACATCTGTGTGTGTGTAATTAGAGAACTTAATAAAGTTTTTAAGACATGTTGTTAAATTTTACTAGAAAATTATATATTCTAATATTGTGATTTGTCTTAATAGTAAATTTTAAATTGCTGCTATTTTGTATTAGATTGCTGCCATTCTAAAGTTACACAAAACACAAAATCAGAATTTATATCACCACACCAAAATCCCCTGCACTTGATTCCTTTAGTCGTAAACCGTTGACCTAGTCTGGGACTAGGAGTGGATTCAGCCACACCTAAACTCCTCTGAGTAGGAGTTTAGAAAGCAAGGGGGTCCACTCTGAACCTCATGACTCAATGGGAAGGTCTCTCTCACTTTCTTTCCCTAATTCATATATAAGTCACACGAACTTGATTTGATTTCCCTGACTCTGTAAAAATCATTTCCCCCAATCCATGTGTAAAGTCATTCTAACCCAATTCTAATTTGATTTTTCTTTGTATGCTTTTCCCATGTCAAATAAGTAATACAGTGGACCTTGCCATCGAATTCTGTTATATTGCACTTTTCACAAATTTATATTAAAATCATTTCCTTTCTAATATCTTTGGCAGTGATCCTTTAAGTGGCCTAAACCACTCATTCATGACAGGCCCTATGAAAGGGCTACTCTCTAGTGGTGAAGGAAGAGAAAATGACTGCACTGCTACACTGCCAACGTGCTCAGGACACAGGTATCATGAGTAAGGAGAAGGCACCTCATGTCTCATTTACAAACTGAGACTCAGAAGTTTCCAGCATCATTTCTTGCACATGGTCTTTCTATATTACTGTGAACTAAAAGTGAGTGAATTAAAAGATGTTACTATAGAAAGGGCTAGATTATAGAACTTAAATAATTTCTTTATCCTTTACAGGATTCACATGCAATCGAAGGAACATCCAAAATTCACTAGGCAGTTAGGAGGGTTGTAACTTAAAGTTCTCCACTCAAAACAAGCAAGAGTGTAGTTTACAAAATCTCTAGAATTTTAAATTAATGGGAAGACAGAGAGAGTAAGAGGTTTTTTGTTTGTGTCTATAGGATGCAAGTAGATAAAAATCAATCTATCTCTTCCTATTTATCGAGATGCTCGCAGGGTCCTCACAAATAGTTTGAGAGCTACAAAATCATGAATAGATTTTATCCTTGCACTCTTCAACCAGCACAGGAAGTATTCACCATTTACTGAGTCATAAATAGAATGATTTTTCAAATCAACAAATAACCTATATTTGAGAGCTCTTATCTGAGTCACTTTTCCCATCCTTGCCTGGTTCACAGAATATTAATCTGCACTGGTGTAGTAATGTAACACAAAGTCATCCCAATTTATCATCCACCTATGGTCAATTTTACAAAAGCACTGGGGTCCTTTTAAGACAGTATCATATTACACATAGATGTATTAAGTTTGTTAAATACTCTCTGACTTATCATATAAACTGGACAGAGTACAGAAAGAGGATTAAACATGGAAGTAATAGTCTTAGAGGTTTTTGGCTACTCCTTTAAGGGCAGGTATTCAGGAGTATGAGGGACTGTCCACTGGGAAGGACAGAAACATAGATACTACTTTCAGATTCTCCACAAGGCAGATTTGATCATTTGAATGTGAAAGACAAGAGGTTTTCATGTTTGAAATAGCAATAATTGTGATGCCTGTTAGCAGCTTTTGTTGTTTCTTCATTGTTATCATGAGCTACGTTTATTACTGTCCAGTCTTGTAAATTGAGATTGCTTCACTTAGAATTTCAATATTGATTTTCATTATCAAAATAAAATTCTATTTTTTATGGTTTGCACTAGCTGGCAAAATTCATGACACATTAATTAAATCTTTATGTTAATGGGCTTAGAAGCAGTTCCCGCCTCAATAAATCAGGATCTTCCAAATCTGCACATTTTATTCAACTTGCAAACAATGTTAATTTCCTTTTGGTTCAGCAACTTCATTTACTTCTGCATTGAAAGTCCAATTATTTCTGATTACAATTTTAACGTATTAATGTGATATACTATCTATATTGTAATTCATTGTAATTTAACTTTTATTATCTTGTGATGTTTGAAGTTAATCTCACAGAATAAATACTAGTGTTATTATTCCACAGTTTACTTTCTGATTTTCACACAATTCAGCTGCAGTTTAACTATGGTCTCTCTCTGGGCTGCTAACACCAAGAAGTTTATTTTTGGTCATAAGACAGGTGACAAAAGAAAGTTAGATATGCAAAGTTATGGTTGCTTATGCAGTTATAAAAGTTTGTCTATCAGAGTTTGTGGGCTTGTGTAAAATTAATATAGTCACATGTTCTCCATTTAATGAGTAGTTTCTCTGATTTTTCAGATCCCTTACAAAACTGTGAGGCTTTTAAGATGTTTCATCACTTGCCTCTCTTTCTTTACATTCCTGTTTTATTAACAGTTCTTCTGGTAGTCTTTCATGATGTCTTGTCCTCCAATTTAACATCACTCTGAAGTAATGAGTAAGGAATTCCTAGTATTTCCTCTTAAGGCAGATTACATAATGATGATTTTTTTTGAGAGAAGATTGTTTAACGTGGGAACCTAGTAAAAATGATGTGGAAAGAACTTTCTATGAAGTTTTTTGAAACCTATTAGACTTTTCCTCTGAATTTGCATGCATTTGCCATGATTCTGCATTCATTTTAATCTTTTATAGTTAATGATGACTAATTGTACATTCCCAGTCTTGCAACCGATTGCCTTATTTATGCCTTATCCTCTCTTTTGTAAATTGTCTTTGTTACCTTTGTGACTTCTTTTATGGACAGAATCTGGTTTTGGCCTTGCCTGTCAAAGCACTGCAATCTTCTTCCTCTAATTAGCAAATTAGGCATTAGTATATGCATCAGGATAAATAGCTGAAAAAAATTATGAGATCTGAAGGACTCTTATGGTTTAATGATTAAGAATTTTATGGAATAGTGTGAATCATTGGAGGAGGCTTTGACTAAACCTTACAACTTCCTTAAACAATTCGAGGGACCATTTGAGTTGACCAATGACACTTCATTAGGCAAACAGACTGGAGTTGCTAGATGTATTGTATAGAACTTCATTAGATCAATCAGTTTAGCTAATCCACCTACATCATGTTAACATGGCCATGAAAGAGTAAGGCAGAGGTAGTATTTGCTACCTAACTGCAAAAACAATTACAAAAAAGCTGTGTTGGGATTATTCTTGCACTTGCTCTGATAAAGTGTTGGAGGAAGATCCCTTTCATTTTCACTCTGATGTCTACACATTTATGAATCAGACATAATCCTCTAAGGTATCCCGGTTCTAATGAGGTGAATATTTCCCCACTGAACTCAGTAACTCAAATATTTCTGAGGTCTGTATTTCTGGATATAATCCACCAATCGCTTAAGCAACAGTACTGGGTAACTTCAAACACAAATTGATTTTTGCACAATATGTCAGTTCTCCATCTCGAAACAAATGATGGTGGTATCAAATTAGGCTGCTGCAAAACACTTGTAACAGCTGATTTACAGCATAGACTGGCTAAGGATTAACTGTTCACTGTGCCTCCAATGAGAAGCTGAGAGTTGAAAGAGAAGAAGCTAGTAGAAGCCAGAATAAAGCCCAAAGATCAGTAGGTAAATTCTGGGTTAGGGGTTGTTTTTCTCCCCCCATGTAAAGTGTTCCAGAGCTGCAAAATGCTGTGTTTTTTCTTTTTTTACACACCTGCCCCCCAATGGATATTGTGTCTACTATATTTTGTATGGGTTCCAGGGCTGAAGAAACTCTTGGAAGAAAAAGCCACTGAGATTTATTAAATACACAGAAGCATATCTGCCTTAGAAACATTTTTCCGACATTCAAAATAAATAAATCTGGAAAAAAATACAGGAAGACATCCCATATCTGACTGTCTATTTCTTACTCTTGCCTTGACATTTGCTTAAGAACATTCCTGGAGGAAGGATACTGGTCAGTTCATATACTAAAGTGTGATGGTTTTTTTTGGAAATAACCTGACTGAATATCACTGGGAAGTGGTTTTGGCTGGAAATGTTTTTTTCAGCTAACAAAGCTTTTTCTTAATAGCAGTACAACAGTCCATCTAACAAACAGCAGATTTAAAAAAAAAAAAAAAGAATGCAATATTACAGATACATGAATGTTTACTTGGTGTTCTTAGAATGGGTCACAGGAATAACGAAGTCATTCAGACAATTTTGATATAGGTTGTACTTTTCAGTGAGGTGCTTGAGGGCTAAGCTTTAGAATAATGACTCTCTAAATGACAGTTTTCCGTTCATAATCATCTTCAATCATTCCTCTTACCTTCTCCCTCACTCTAAGTATAGCATATAAAGGTATTTATCTTTATGACAAATGCAGAACTAAGCTGGTACACAAACTATGTAAGTTATACTTGAGCTCTTATGGACATTAAAACCTGTATCCCTCAGCCTTCAAGAAAGAAAAAGCATCAGGCAGGTAGCTTTCTTCCTCCTTCTTTATATATCCTCTATTAATTATTAAATAAAGAAAACCTGTTTATTACTTTATTAGAATTCTGAAATTTTGAGTATTTCTTATTTAAAAATAACAATTTAATGTACAAAATTTTTTTTTCCCCTCACATAGTTCAGTCTCACAATGGAGATGCAGGTATTTGAGAACAAGTTACAATCGATCATTCTTCCTAGAACTTAAAGGATAATGCAAAACATAAAAAAAAAAAAATCAACCTGAATTGTGAGACTATGATCCCAATTCTAGACAGAGACTGCTCTGCACAGTCTCAGGATACTCAGTAATCTGGGTTTCAGCATTAGGTATTCAGCTGCTAAAAAAAAAAAAAAAAAGCAAACAAAATTTTTCAAGCAAACTTGCTGGTTATTTGAGTAGAGGCTTAGTGAAGGCTGGCATTGTTAGTTTAATGGTTAAAATTATGCCACTCAGGCAAACATGTTGAAGTCTGGCTTTAGTGAAATCAACCACTTCTGACAAAAGTCATTGCAGTTAATGGCCACATAAAAATGGGATTTATAATAAGTAAATCCTACATAGCTATCTACAGAAGTTAAGTTAACCATTGTTACTTAGCACTGCAATTGATATTTTCCAAGTAGAGAAATAAAACACTTTCTTTCCTTTTTTCTAAATATACTTATGTAATGAATTTCAATAGCTAGTTTTAACTCTTGCCTACAAGTAAAACATTTAGTGCCAGAATATCTTCCAAAACACATGAAAATTAAGGGTTTTAGAGAACATACCCAACCCCTTTCTTACACAGTTGTAGAAAAAACTGCCAGGAGCACACAATAGAGATAACAATCCCATCCATGTTTCCACGGCAGCTTTACGGCTAAATGCTAATTTGTAAAACCTGTTATGCTTCAAATAAGAAACCCTCTGATTTATTTGTGGACAAATGCAGAGGACACAGCTATTTAATCTGAGTAAATTCTACCTATACAAGTACCAGGTGCAGAATCAAGGTCAGCTTTTTAAGAGCAACGCCTTATATGTTTTTTACTGCAGTGCATGCTTAAAATTTTGAGACCATGCTTTTAAAACTGCCCTCCCAGATGCAGACAGAAGAAGCATTTCCAGTGCAGCCTCCCCTTCCCAAAGCTGGCAGCCAACAGGTGGAAAAGGTACAGACAGACCTGTCTCTGTCTTCCTTTTCTGAGATCATTTACAGCGCAACAGCATGGAGAAGAACCTGCACATGAACTGCAGAGGGCTATAACTGTGCCTTTTTCTCTGTAAGATCAGGTATAATTTGGTCTGATGGAGGAGAAAAAGAAACAAGGCTCAGAGATTTTGATTCATCCAGAACCTGCTCTGATCACATGTCCAGGGCAGCAGGGTGACATTAGGAGCAGTCACTCTCACACCTGATTTTAACATCCTCCCTGAGCTGTAAACCCTTTGTTAGAAGAGTTAAATGCTGTCCTATAGATACATCACTCTTAAGGGAAGTAACAATGGCAACATGATTTTCTTCTTTGTACATAGCATTCCCAACACCTCTCAGACAGCATTAAATCCATTAAAGATTAACCATACTGCAGATTAAGCCTGACAAGATAAAAATCACATAAATAATAAATGCTGAAGTAGCATGCTGTGCCAAAACCCATTTCATCAAATACGATGATGAAAACCTCTCACTACTTTTGTCTCGATACTACTGATTTTGTAAGGGGACAATAAGCTGCATCTTCCATACTTCTAAACCTCAGGGACAAAGCATTACAGTACAGGCAAAACACCTTTGTGAACCATCAGCAACCTGCTTTCCAGAAACCAAGACCTGCTTCCACATTGGTTTGTAAGAGCCACTCTGGATTTCATCATCCAACAGAAATCGGGGATCGGGAGCCCAGGCCAGCATGGGATGACAGCCCCAGGCAGGGGCCAGCAGGGCGGCAAGGAGCAGCAAGAAGGGAGCAGGATGGGATGACAAAGCCAAGAGAACAAGCCCCCAGTGTACCAAACTAGAAAGGCAACGCTAACAGCAAAGAAGGGGCAGGTGTTAGTAAGCATTCCTGTAAACAGTTTTAAGGGTATTTTAAATTAGGTTTTTCTTTATTGATTTAAACTATATTTTACCTTTTTTTTTAATAACCACTAACATACTATATTATTAAGATTTTTTTAATACTTTTTTTTAGTCTTTGTAGGATTTTTGTCTCTGTTTCCACTGAGATTAAACATGGGAAGTGGTAAATGAGAATTTAATTTGTCAGCATGTCTCTCTTGGGGAGGGGAAGTCTTCTAACAGTCTCACATTAATTTCTCTTACTTTTAACCATTTGTTCCTATTATTTAATTAGTACATTGCCTACATCACTGCTGCCTATTTGCGCACAAATTCATAGATCTATATATGGTATGTAAAAATTTTTTTACTCTGTTGGTTTATTGCATTTTGCCAACAGAGATACTCTCAAGTTCATTATTTATACTTTGCTCAAACCTTTTTTTTTTTAACATATCTAGTTAGATGATCAAGTTTAAAACAGACTTAGTAATTCAGCAATTTTTTAAAAAATGGCCGATCTCATCTCCTCATCTGTTATTAATGGGCTCTAAAAATTCTTTTTCTTCTGAATACTGATAAACTCAACAAGAATTAAAACGGGTATTTCAGCAGCTATGACACAGGGGATTACGAGTTGGAAGACCTGACTTTAGCTTTACATTTTAAGTGTTGATTTTCTGTTGGGTGACCTTAATTCTATCTACCTCTGTTTTCTCTCCCACTCTCTTTCTGTCTTCTCTTTGTGTACTATGACATATTTTCAGCTTTTGGTGTTCATAGAATACATATCCCAAAGCAAAGGTCTCTGTATCAGTAATAAATACTACTACTACTACTACCAATCACTAATTGGATTCCATAAAAAGACTGCCTAACCTAGAAATTTTAAGCCAATTTCTACTTCTCCTTTTCCTTTCTCTCTCATGCATCTCTTCCACGCAAATGTCTTAAAACACTTTTTCCTTGGTGTTTAAGAAAGGAGTTTTAACAGAAAACTATCCACAGTATCACAGAATCATTAAGGTTGGAAAAGACCTTTGAGATCATCAAGTCCAACCATCAACCCAACACCATCATCCCCACTAAACCATGTCCCGAAGTGCCACATCCACACATTTTTTGAACACTTCCAGTGATGGGGACTCCACCATCTCCCTGGGCAGCCTGTTCCAAGGCTTGACCACTCCCTCAGTGAAGAAGTTTTTCCTAATATCTAATCTAAACCTCCCATTGTGCAGCTTGAGGCCATTTCCTCTTGTCCTATCACTAGTTACTTGGGAGAAGAGACCAACACCCACCTCACCACAACCCCCTTTCAGGTAGTTGTAGGGAGCAATGAGGTTCCCCCTCAGTCTCCTCTTCTCCAGACTAAACATTCCCAGTTCCCTCAGCCGCTCCTCATAAGACTTGCGCTCCAGACCCCTCACCAGCTTCATGCCCTTCTTTGGACACGCTCCAGCACCTCAACATCCTTCTTGTAGTGAGGGGCCCAAAACTGAACACAGGATTCAAGGTGCGGCCTCACCAGTGCCGAGTACAGGGGCACAATCACTTCCCTACTCCTGCTGGCCACACTATTTCTGATACAGGCCAGGATGCTGTTGGCCGCCTTGGCCACCTGGGCGCTCTGCTGGCTCATGTTCAGCTGGCTGTCAACCAGCACCCCCAGGTCCTTTTCTGCTGGGGAGCTTTCCAGCCACTCCTCCCCAAACCTGTAGCATCGCATGTGACCCAAGTGCAGGACCTGGCACTTGGCCTTATTAAACCTCATAAAGTTGGCCTCAGCCCATCGATCCAGCCTGTCCAGATCCCTCTGCAGAGCCCTCCTACCCTCCAGCAGATCAACACTCCCACCCAACTTGGTGTCATCTGCAAACTTACTGAGGGAGCACTCCATCCCCTCATCCAGGTCATCAATAAAGATATTGAACAAGACCGGCCCCAGAACCGAGCCCTGGGGAACACCGCTTGTGACCGGCCGCCAGCTGGATTTAGTGCCATTCACCACAACTCTCCGAGATCGGCCATCCAGCCAATTCTTTACCCAGTGAAGAGTAAACCTGTCTAAGCCACGAGCCACCAGTTTCTCTAGGAGAATGCTGTGGGAGACGCTGTCAAAGGCTTTACTAAAGGCCAGGTAAACAACATCCACAACCTTTCCCACATCCATTAGGCAGGTCACCTGGTCATAGAAGGAGATCAGGTTTGTCAAGCAGGACCTGCCTTTCACGAACCCATGCTGGCTGGGCCTGATCCCTTGGTTGTCCTTCACATGCCCTGTGAGCACCCTCAAGATGAAATCCACTTTGCCTGTGTATGAATTATCACAGAGCTACGGGACTATAAAATGGGGTGAATCAGGAGAGGAGGACCGACTAGGGGCTCAATAAAACTACATTGATTATACATCCTAGTAACTCTTCCTTTGTTTTCTCTTTCAGTCTGTAAAAGTCTAATTTAGGTTTCTGCAGGTCATTGCAAGTCTAGTCTGGTCTTGTGCAAGATAACAAACCTGCAAGATAACAAAACCTATCTATATCTAGTGATGGTCTGTCCATGCTAGTAATAATTTGAAGTTGGCACGTAATAGAGGCAGAGATATTCCACAGTGCTACTGTTCACACTTATGAGCAGTTTGTGGGCAGTAATATTTTAATTGTTTTTCCTCAAACAGTTCCCTTGCTGGATGACAGGAACAAATTGTAAGCTGTATGGTCACTGCTGTATTATTAGCAAATATTTGCCAGGATGATTTAAGGAGGTTTTTTTTCCAAAAGTAAAGACTCTGGAACCCAGCTGACAGCCCAGGTTGAACTCATGACACTTTGGTTCAGGATACTTGCAAGTAAGCCAGAGAAACATGAAGTCTAAAGATTAAACTAATAAGAAATTACAATAAGGAGGATTAATGATTAACAAAAATATTACCTATTACATAGAAGTCCAATTAATAACATACTTTGTTCATGACTGACAAAAACTAAACAAACACAGAAGTATAACGTACACTTAAAGACATTAGAAAATGTTCAAGAATACATTGAATGTGGTGGTGACAGGGTTGTAGTATGGTTACCAAGATTTAAATTTTCCTGAATGTTAGTCCACGTATGTCATGAAAGCACCCTTCTTGCATCTATGCTTCTACAAATCTCCAGTAAAATGAGCATTTAGTTGTACATTTGTTGCATTTGTTGGATCACATGCATTTGTTGGATCACATGCATTTGTTGGATCACAAGATGTTCACACTGTCACCATCTTTTCTCTTTTCAAGAGAGAGAAATCCTGCCATATAGAGATTTGAGGTCGTCTTTTTTTAATAACAACGAAATATATTTAAGGTGTTTTTAAAACACTAAGGATTCTAGATGAAGGACCTGTGAGGAACTCAACCTTCATTTCTTACAGATCTTAAGTCCAGAATTCAATCTGTAGAGGCTTAGTACACTTAATCATTATAAGAATAAAAGAAGTCTAAATATTATATTAAAAATAGAAATTTATCATGATATACAAATCCTTTGAAAAATATTCCGCAGGATGTGTTCAAAGAAAGGCTATATCCAGCTGACAAAGACAAATGTGAGGTGAAAAACTTTGTCATAGACCTCACGTTAGCCGCAGCCACCCAGCTCTAAAGCCTAGTGTGCTCTTTGTAGGCAAAAGAAGTAACATTTCAAACAATCTAGCTCATTTTCTTTGGCAACTAATGATTCCACTATAAAATCTGAGCCAGAAATACTATAAAATTCTATCTAAAATATACAGTTAGGTTACACTTAATAATGTAGTATTTGTAAAAATGCAATTAGTAACATCAGCCATAGGAAATAGTTCATCATCCTTTCACCATCATTAAAGTATCCACAACAGAGACAAGTGGTCACAGAATCTCAAAAATATTTCAGAATAAAGTACCAGAGAAAGTGCATATATATGGAGGAAGCAAAGAGAAAAATACAGGGGAGGTGAAGAATAGGTTCATTAAAAAAGACACAAAAATGTTAGAAAGGGCAGGAGTCACTGGAAAAGAGCTTATAAACATTCATTTAGCTTTGAGGTTTGCTGTTTAACTTAGCTTTCTTAATTTTGATCATCTACCAAAATCCACTATGCTATGCTGCTATCAACAACAACTTTCAGTTTAATTCTGTTACAGATTCATTTATATGTAGATGTTCAACATCAGATGCATAAACCCAATGAAAGTCACTAAACATAGAAATTTAACAGTCGGGTCTGTTTAAGGTATAGCATCGGCCAACTGTCTGTTTTTTCCATCAGATCTTATTTAATTTACTTTTCTTTTTCCCAATAAAAGTAAAAACAGAAAGAGGAAAATACACCTCCTTCTCCTTCTTTTCACAATGATCATATAACCGTTTGTAAAGATAATAAGATAGAAAAGATTCCCCATCTGAAAAGAGAGCTGAGGGCAACAACATCGTAAATAAACTCCTGTGTTATTGATTTGTAACTAGAAACACAACACTGAATCTTATACCAAGGAAGTAATTCATGTACTTAAACACAAGCATCAGGTGCCATTTTAAATGCCCAAGTGTATATAAGATGGTTGCAACACACAGACTGGATTCCTGCTCTTCTGCAGCAGCAGGTGGAGGTGTGGGATATCCTTGGGCATCTAAAAAGCCACTAGATTTGTAATTTTAGACACCACTATAATTTCTGAAGTGACTTGCCTATAAATGGTTGCTGCCTTGTGTTAGTGGTAGCTGGATCATTCTCTGTAACATATAGTCTGCATTCAGAACTACACTGAAAAGATAGCTTTGGTCAAGCTTTTGTCACTTCAGGGAAGTAGAGTTTTATTTGCATTCTTAGATCCTGCATCCACCAATACAGTACGGCTGTAGAAACACCATTTTTAAATGAAGAAGAGGAGTTAGATCACCTAGACAAATAAATATAATAGCTTCAACTGGTTCCACTAACAATGCTGAAAATTCCAAATCTATGAATAAACTGATTAAGTGGGTGCCAGAAAATATGCCTTCTGTGAGTCTGAAAAATATTACTTTGATCATTGGTTTGAATTACTTGGCATCAGCTCTGCCCCACCCCGCCCCAAACTCTACAACATATGTCGCAGCAGGGATGTAGAAAGTAGAAAGTGTCGGTAGAAAGCGACAGTGTTGTCCAATTACTGAGCCACTCACTGCTATGGAATCATTCCCTCCAGCAAGCCATATGATGGGCAACACACCTGCAACAGGTCAGATAACATGGGTAACACAGCAGTGCAAGGCTCTGATGGGAGAGGGGTACACGTTCCTTAGCTTCTGTCAAACGCAGCTCTTTTACATTGGATGTCAGCTGTGCCTGGCACGCGGAACCGAGGAACAAGAGAGAAGCTGTTGCACATAAAGTCATCATCTCTCCTCCCAGGCTACGTCTGCCACATGTTGGTTTTCACAGCGTTTCTATTGCTTCCCAACAACTACACACATAGTATCTATTCTACTGCATGTACGCAGCCAGATCAGTATCTTTTGTATATGCTATAACATTTAAAATTTCAGGAAGATCCCCCTAGAGCCAGTGCTGATCTGTGTAGTTCCTTACTGATTCCATAGGTGAGCAAGTGGAAAGAATTCCCAAAGAAGTCCTGCTGCTTCACTATTATCCCCTTATTTTTATCAAGTGGAAAAAATGTTACTCTGTAATTGCAGTGCTTTCCTTCTCCTTTCCTATATATTAGCACGGGTTTTTATTATTCTTAAACTACACAACTCAAGGACAAAATTATAGGATGTTAAGAAGTAAGGTGCAGCTAACAAAGCCTAGAAAAAGCAAAACTGGTCATCATGAGAACAGTAAAAATTAACTGGAATTAATAAAATAAAAATTATCTTAAATAGAGCTCAGTAAGGAAAGATGGAATTCAGTTGTGAAACAAAACAAGGACTCTAAGATTTCATCCAGAAAAGCAAGAACACACCTTGAATGAGAAAAAAGGAAGTTACCACAGTCCAGGGACAACATTACATGCCAAGACAGATTTATCCAGCTTCCATGTGATTAGTTGTTTTTTTTTTTTTTTAATTTGGCGATAAATCTCAGTAGTATGAAAGCCAGCCCAAAGTAACTTATTTTATTATGCTGTTTTTGAAAGTTTATTTGACAGCAACATTTGACAATCAAACTTGAGTTGACAACCAAACTAGGGTTGCAAGATTATTCAGTTTTACCTTACAGTTCATTTTGTTCTTAAAATAAATGTGCCACATATCAGTTGTTGAAGTTTAGCATACTCAGAAAAAAAAGGATAAAAAGCTAAATGAAACACATACCTATGTTTTGACAAATTTCTTAGAAACTATTTGCTTCCTTTTTACTTATACGCACATTCTTTCATTTTTTTCAAAAAAAAAAAATCCTCTTAAGAAGACTGCACAGAAAAGTGAAATAACATCTGTGAAATACAAAACATGCTAAAATATGGTGCCAGAGTTTCTGTCATACGCTTACAGTCTCAGAGTCCCAAGCATCTTGACATTCAGAGTTCAAAGCATTTCAAACGATAGTCAGCTTTTTAGAGACTCATCACTGTGCCCCACTTACAGATCGACTTTGTGGAAGTAGAGAACAGACAAATGTGGGTTGCCTGTGCAACAGTGACTTTTATTTATTGTTGTGGTTGACCTAAAAAACTCCTATCCACCTACATTCATAAAATACACCATCTCACTTGTGATCACTCCTGTGAAGCACCTACTTCTGTCTATACCATTATCCTAAGTATCTGACCATTTCTGTCTTCGCTATAGCCTCCCGAGAAAGCGTCTCAGATATCAATGATACATGCATAACAAGATTAGATGAGATAGAGAAGGTTTAGTCATACTTTCCCCCTTTAAAGAACTATTATTCACTTCAAAATTAAACCATATTTAATCCTTGGACTTGGGTAGAATGATAGAATGAGATCAAGATTCAGAAATAGTCTTGGAGGCAGCTGCCACTCAGAAGGAAAAAGGAAGAGAGATGCATAATCGATATGTGGTTATTAACAAATCTCTGCACATTGATGAAAACACATTATTAATTAATACACAGAGATTTCTGCAATGTGACTTAGGAGAAATGGGACCAAGTCTCAACACTACTCATAACATTTTTCACTATTCATCTTTCAGACAATCAGAATTCAAGGAGTTATAACACAAACATGTATATGTATATTTTTATATGTGTGCATATATACTTTATCAGTGAGCAGGTGTACAGCAGCCCTGCCTCCTGGTAGGCTGAAGAGATTGGGGGATATTAAAAATGTTGGGTTTTTTTTCTCCAAAGAAATATAGCTATCATTCTTCTTCACCTAGAGTTGCTTTATTTTGCCCCCAGAAAATGCATTACTTCCTTGAATCAATGGATTTTAGTGCCTTGTGTAGATAGTTACAGCAGAAATGACATCACATCTATTTTGAGGCAGGTTAAATAGGTCCTTTACTGAATGACACAAGGCTGCGGTGCTCATTCAAGACCATTCAGCAATGAAGTGGCTTGGACTGTTCTGCTTTTTGTTTTCTTGAAGTTAGAAGTTCGTGTTTATTTCTGTGTCTATTTATTCTGAACACGCTTCATGTTTGCAAAGTAGACAATTCACTCCCCGACTCTTGTAGGGGAAATAATGGTTTATAATCTTACCTCTATGAAGTCCTGGTAACATTTCTAAAGTAATTCATACATTGCTGCTACTCCATAAAATAAAGCATATTTAAGAATTATAATAGTCTTACTGAAATCTTTTTCTTGAAGCCACAAAGTTTGTGTTACTATCTGAACCTCATCCAGACATTTTTGCTTTGGCCTACAAACAAAATTCACTTTAAAACCTTTTATATTGGTTTTAATGCTGTGCCAGCAGGGGCTGCCGGGGCCCCTGTGAGGAGAGGCCGGGGCTGCCCCGTGCCGGACACAGCCGGTTCCAGCCAACTCACCGCAGGGCCTGGCTCAGCCCCGCAGCCACGATGGCGGCGCCTCGGGGACAGCCTGTGCAAGGAAGGGCAAAGTGCTGGATGGTCAGCAAGAGGAATGAGGGGGAAAAGTGTGAGAAACCACCATGGAAGCCCCGAGGTGAGGGCAGGAGGGGGAGGCGGTGACCCAGGCACCAGAGCAGGAGTTCCCCTGCAGCCTGCGGAGATGACCATGGTGATGCAGGTTGTGCCCCTGCATCAATGGAACAGGACCACAATGGAGCAGATAGATGTGCCCTAAAGGAAGCTGCAGCCCATGGAGATCCCAGGCAGGAGCAGGTTTACCCTGAAGGACTGCAGCCCATAGGAAACACCCACGTTGGAAAAGCGAGAGTAGGAAGGAGCAGCAGAGAGGACCTGTTATGCACTGACCAGAGTCCCCATTCCACATCCCCCTGTGCTGCCTGTGGAGGAGGAGAACAGAGGAGCTGAAAATGAAGGAGTGAAGCTGAGTCTGGAAACAAGGGCTAGGGTGGTGGGAACGTGCTTTAGTTTTTGTCTTTGTTTCTCACCATCAAACTATATTTTAACTGGCAATAAATTAAATTCATTTTCCCCAAGTTGAGTCTATTTTGCACATGAAGAAAATTGGTAAGTGATCTCCCCATTCTTATCTGGACCCTCGAGTCTTTTTATCTTATTTTTTCTCCCTATCCCATTGATGAGGGGGAGTGATAGCAGCCAGGTGGGTGTCTGGTAGTTGGCCACAGCTGGGTCACCTCAATTGCTTTTTATAATGGACAGACAGTAGAGAAAACTATTTCAAGCTACATACAGGTTGACTATTACCTCCTAGAGTAAACTGAAAGGAGCTCAGACTGAGCCTGTGTCCCACCCGATGACTGCCACCTATTTGTCAAGATGATAGCAAGAAGAAAAAGAGCAGGGAGAAGTCATTGCCTTCTGGTGAGTACATGGGGTAAAAGGAAGGTTTCTAGTTGTACTGAGAAGTCAGAGAGGAAGACAGAGTTGGAAAAAATACTCCATTTAACGTGAGTGTTGTGGTTTAGCCCCAGCCAGCAATTAAGTACCACATAGCCACTCACTCGCTCTCCCCTCCCTCCGTGGGATGGGGGAGAGAATTGCGAAAAACTCATGGGTTGAGATAAAAACATTTTAATAGGACAGAAAGAGAGAAGGAAACAACGATGATAATAATCATAATACCAACAAAGGAATGTACAAGAACAAGTGATGCCCAATACAGTAATTGTTCATCACCCAGTGATCAATAGCCCTTCCCCAAGAAGTGATTCCCACCCCCTGGCTAACTCCAGTTTATGTACTGGGCATGATGTTATATGGTAGGGAATCTCTCTTCGGTCCGTCTGGGTCAGTTGTTCTGGCCGTGTCCCCTCCCAGCTTCTCATGCACCTCCTCACTGGCAGAGCATGAGAATCTGAAAAGTCCTTGACTTAGTATAAGCACTACAACTACTTAGCCACAACTAAAACTTCAGTGTGTTATCAACATCATTCCCATACCAAGTCCAAAGCACAACACTATACCAGTTATCGGGAAGAAAAAACACAACTCCATCCCAGTCAAAGCTAGGACATGGTGAAGCATACTCCCTCTGATCATCAGAGCTGCAAACAGGATTGGTTTCTGGTTTGTGGTTGTTGGGGTTTTTTTTCATTGCTACTGGAGTTTTTTGGGTTTTTTTTTTTGTTTTGTGTTGGTGTTTTTTTTTTTTTTATAAGATACTAGTGCTCCTCAAACATGAAGAAAGGGAGCAGATCTAGACCTGAGAGAACACTTTAGAGTCTCTGAAGAAATTTTAATTAAATTCTTCCTACACTTGGAGGTCTGATTATATATTTATTTAAGCTTGCTTACCAGATAGGTGTTTGCAAATGCTTAATACCATAATTCTAAAGGCAGACCACTTCTCAGAGCGAAGCAGTATTAGTGAAGTGCTACAAGTGGATAGTGTAATATTTTAATTACAACATTACTTGTAATAATATTTACAGATATTGGGATCTTAAATATTCTACACCAACTTCAAAGGGAAGTATCAAACTCCAGATAAAAGTAGGGGTTTCCATACAGCAATGCTCATTATGTCTGCCTTCTGCTTTCTCATTATCCTTTCCATTCTTCAGCACCAAAACCCTCAACTCTTGTCCTCATTCTCTCTCCCTTGCTTACTGATCTGCTTTCCACATTAATTTCTCAAGACATTAATCTAATCCATCCATCAGTCATACACACATACAGATACTCCTTCCTTTCTATTTTTGTCCATTCTGTAAAACCCCTTCATTGTCCATTCTAGGAGTCCAACGATTTCACACCTTAAGCTTAGGTCTAATGCATGCTGGACAGATTGGTTTTTGGGTGAAACATTACGGAATATAACTCAGTATTCATGAGTTATGGGTGTGTATTGCTAATTTGAATCCACTGATCACAAAAAAAAAAAGAGAACAGCTTGTGGATATTTTAGATAAACTGTAAAAGACAGGAATAGCACCAAGAACTCTTCACTAAAAATTAAGAGAGAGTTCCTCACAAATATTTTTTGCTGAAAATTAATTCCTAACTGTAAAAACTTTTACATGCTTGTATTGGGTTTGCATGGCAAGGTTTTGGTAGCAGTGAGGGTTACAGGCATGGCTTCTGTGAGAAGTTGCTAGAAGCTTCCCCTGTGTCTGACAGAGCCAGTGCCAGCTGTCTCCAAGACAGACTTGCTGTTGGACAAGGCCAAGGCAGAGACAGTAGTAGTGCCTCTGGGGTAACAGATTTAAGAAGGGGGGAAAAAAACCAAGCACACAGCATTTGCAGCTGGAGAGAGGAATGAGAATGTGTGAAAACAGCTCTGCAGACACCCAGGTCAGTGAAGAAGGAGGGGAGGAGGTTCTCCAGGTACTAGAGCAGAGATTCCCCTGCAGCCCATGGTGAAGACCGTGGTGGGGCCGGCTATGCCCCTGCAGCCTATGGAGCTCCACAGTGGAGCAGATCTCCACCTGCAGCCTGTAAGGGAGTCCATGCTAGAGCAGGTGGCTGCCCAAAGGAGGCTGTGACCCCATGGGAAGCCCACACTGGAGCAGGTTCCTGGCAGGACCTGTGGACCCATGGAGAGAGAGAAGCCCATGTTGGAACAGGTTTGCTGGCAGGACTTGTGACCCCGTGGGGGACCCATGCTGGAGCAGCTGGGTCCTGAAGGACCGCACTCTGTGGAAGAGACCCAGGCTCGAGCAGTTTGTGAAGAACTGCAGCCTATGAGAAGGACTCACATCAGAGAAGTTTGTGGAGGACTCTCTCCTGTGGGAGGGACCCCATGCTGGAGCAGGTGAAGAGTGCAAGTCCTTCCCTTGAGGTGGAAGAAACGTCAGAAAAGAACATGAGATGAACTGACTGCAACTCTCATGCCCCATACCCCTGCACTGCCTGGGGAGAGGTGGTAGAGAAATTCTGAGCAAAGCTGAACCCAGGAAGAAGGGAGGGGTGTAGGGAAGCTGTTTTAAGATTTTATTTCTCATTACACTACTCTTATTTTGATTGGCAATAAATTAAACTAATTTCCCCAAGTTGAGGCTGTTTTGCCCATGACAGTAACTGCTGAATGATCTCTCCCTGTCCTTATCTCAACCTCTAAGATTTTTGTTATATTTTCTCTGCCCTGTCCAGATGAGAAGGGGAGTGATAGAGCAGCTTTGGTGGGCACCTGGCATCTAGCCAAGGTCAACCCACCACAATGCTCTATTTCTGACTACATATAGTTTCATGCTTTATTGACCAAATTAATGTTTATAACACAAAGCAAGAATATTCTCAATTTGCATGATTGTAATTTGTCTATCTTCAATGAAATTATAAGTGTCCACATAAGAGTTTTAAAAAATTCCTGAATTTTAAAAGTCAGTATAGTAAGTCCTTTAATTTCTTAGCCACATAGAATTACTAGGAAAAAAAATAGGGCAAGTGCTTTTTTCTTCTGAGATCTCCAGTTCTCTCAAATCTTTCTGCTGATGGTAGATTTTGACATAAAACATCAAGTTGCCTGAGTCATGTCACACTAGTGCTATGTGATAATTTTATCATTTTAAAAATATCACTTCTTAAGGGTCACTGGTAACTGCAAAATCCTATTGAGGTTATTTGCTAAGGAAAAGCTGACTTCATAATAATGTTACTCCTTTCATCCCATACAAATTCCATAGAGGTGAGACAGACATCCATTTCCCTCACAGTATGTAGCTTGAGGTATAAATAGTATTTGTAAATATATGCAGAAAGAGGCCTCTATAAATCTCACATTTACCAAAGAACAGTGTGAGGTATAGACTAAAATAAGGACTTCTTTTTTTACATAGCCTATATGAAAAAGGAATAGAATGACAGATAGATAGCCTGATTAAGGACTTTGTTAAGTTTAAAGCTTTAACACCAAGTCTTTTCTTTATGAACCGTACAACTGAGATGGTCTAAAATCCAGAAATATGCAGTTTATATTTCTACTGAAAAATTGAAGTGCAAAAAGAAATGAGAGAAAGGCAATGGCAGTTCTGTGTGCCTGTTCCAGGCAGTACATGCAGTCTACAGGCATAAGAATGTTCTTCATAAATATGTGATGGTGGCACCTTTCATCCAAAGTGTTTCAATAACTATGAGATAGCAGTGTAAAGCAAATAATTCTGGACCACATGTTAGAAGTAAACCAGAATAAAAGTAGTGCACAACAGAGAATGGAGGAGAATAGGGCTAACACAGCATAAGATGTAAAGGGAGTGGTAAAGTTAGGAGGAGAAATACAATTAATCTCTACA